>NC_134536.1:61425757-63925757 GCF_050624435.1 Tenrec ecaudatus | reverse complement strand
TCTAGCTCAGAAGCAACAAAGCCCACATGGAAGAAGCACACCAGCCTGTGTGATCACGAGGTGTCAAAGGGATCAGGTATAAGGCGTCATCAGAACAAAAAAAATCTTACCTTAGTGAATGAAGGGGGAAGTGCAGAGTGGAGACCCAAAGCCCATTTGTAAGTCTGGATAGAGCAGAGGATGTACACTGGTGCAGATAGGAGCTGGAGG
This sequence comes from Tenrec ecaudatus, assembly GCF_050624435.1. Classification (NCBI taxonomy): domain Eukaryota; kingdom Metazoa; phylum Chordata; class Mammalia; order Afrosoricida; family Tenrecidae; genus Tenrec; species Tenrec ecaudatus. Next base: position 63,925,547 of record NC_134536.1, on the reverse strand, counting down.
CACAGGGAATCCAGAGTGGATGATACCTTCAGGACCAGGGGTAAGAGGGGTGATACTGGGAGGGTAGAGGGAGAGTGGGTTGCAAAGAGGGAACCGATTACAAGGATCTACATGTGACCTCCTCCCTGGGGGACAGACAACAGAAAAGGGGGTGAAGGGAGACGTCGAACAGGGCAAGATATGACAAAATAATTTATAAATTATCAAGGGCTCATGAGGGAGGGGGAGTGGGGAGGGAGGGGAAAAAAGAGGACCTGATGCCAAGGGCTTAAGTGGAGAGCAAATGCTTTGAAAATGATGAGGGCCAAGAATGTACAGATGTGCTTTACACAATTGATGTACGTATGGATTGTGGTAAGTTGTATGAGCCCTTAATAAAACATTTAAAAAGAACCAAAACAAGTCCCCACCAGATTGGCTGATCTGGTTCCAACAGGGGCTGCCTCCTGACTTGTGGTCTTCCACCTCTTCTCTCCTCTTCCCAACACGAAGGACCCCCGAGCAGGAATACTGACGGGACGGTGGCTTCAGCCACCCACCAGGCTTGGTCATTTATAAAGATCGCCATGCCCCTAGCCCTGTGCATGGTGCTCCCTCTCAGCAAGGGTGGTGACTGCAGGGAGAGACTCACAGCGACGTGGTGAGAGAGCTGTGTGCCTGGAGCTCGCCTCAGGCTTGATGTCCAGCACAGCACTCTCCTTCTGCCCTTGGTTTCCTCCGCCCCGCTTGCTGGGAGACTGGAGATGTGTCGGTCCTGGGCAGCGCCCACGCGTGGCATTCGCTGCCCTCAGCGTGCAGGTGCAGGAGGCTCTAGTGTTCCTTTCCCTTCTGACCTACGTGCTTACTTGGAGGAGACTGAGCATTGAGGTGTGTGTGGACTGTGGCTTGCTGGGTGCCTCTGAGGACCCTGGAGGAGCCCTGGTGGCCCAGCGCTTCTGAGCCGGGCAGTCGTTCGAAATCACCAGCTGCTCTGCAGGAGAGCAAGGAGACTTTCCACCCCCATACAGAATCACGCTCTCGGGAACTCGCGGGGCAGTTCGGCCCTGCTCGAGAGGGTTGCTATGAGCCAGGTGACTCAGCTGAGGGTGCAGAACCAGGTGAGTTCAAGGACCCAGCAGGACCCTTGACAGCTGGAGACAATCAGGTCACTGGCTCTTCAGCCTGAGGCATCTTCTTCTGCCAAGCCCCTGTGGCTGAGTAGCCTCATATGGTCATCTTGCCCTTCTTAATACCACGGCTGCTTTTTATAGAAAATCTTAGGTCTGCTTTGTAGATCATAACAGGGTGTTTTTGAAAATTGGGTTGTATATAGAAATTGATATGCAAAGGTAAGACTTGTCAGCCTTAAAAAAATCATTTTCTGGGGGCCTTTTACAGCTCTTATAACAATCCATACGTCCATTGTGTCAAGCACATTTGTACACATGTTGCCAGCATCCTTCTGACTTGTCAACTTTTAGGAAAACATCGACCCTACTCCAGATTCTACAGTAGTTTAACTTTCATTGTCCTTCATAAGAAATGCCTCATTGGTCTCGTACTGTACTGCAGCCTATTTTCAAAGTGTCATTCAAGTTTGTTTTGCAGCCCCTGCCCCCACCCCACCAATTAATTAAGCAAATGTTTTTTGAGTACCTACTACATTCCAGGACTGATTAAAAACAAAAACACTGCCATTATTGCCAACTCACAGTAAGCCTCAAGGGCAGAGTAGAACTACTCCTCCAGGTTTCCAAGGTGGCAACTCTTTATAGGAGCTCATCTTTCTTGGAGCAGCTGGTGGTTTTGAACTAATGACACTGTGGAGAGCAGCTCGGTGTGTAGCCCACGATACCAGCAGGACCCATGCGTGTGGCTGAGTGTAGTAAAGCATGATTTCTGGTTTTTAAAACACTCAATATGCATCTCTTGAGGCATAATTCTTCCTCAGGGCATAAAACAAGACAAACTGAGGTTGGATGGATGGGAGGGCAGAAGAAAGACCTATCCCTCTCCCTTATACTCCCGGCATTTTCTCCCTCGTTTGAGTGATAATCCAGGGCCTGCGCCTATGTTCTTTTTCTGAGCAGTATCATTTTCCTATTCCTTATTCCCAAACCAAAACCTTGCTTTTTAGTCAATTCCAATTCATAACAACCTTATAGAACAGAGTGAACAGGTGTAAACAGTTTCCTGGGTTCTCATCTTTAGAGAAGCAGATGATTGCACCCCACTCATTTAGCTTGTTGAAGTCAACTTCTGGGCTGCGCCTGTTTGCTGTGTGTGTATTTATTCTCTCTCTCTCTCTCTCTCTCTCTCTCTCTCTCTCGCTCTCGCTCTCGCTCTCGCTCTCTCTCTCTCGCTCTCTCTCTCTCTCTCGCTCTCTCTCTCTCTCTCTCTCTCTCTCTCTCTCTCTCTCTCTCTCTCTCTCTCTCTCTCTCTCCTCTCTCCTCTCTCCTCTCTCCTCTCTCCTCTCTCCTCTCTCTCTCTCTCCTCTCTCTCTCTCTCTCTCTCAAGTCTAGGGCAGCTGGTTATGTGACAGGTCTCCTTGTCCGCTCTCTCTCCTAGCGTTGCTTTTGTCCGAGCTTCCTGCCCTGGACACATTTCTCATGCCATGAAAACGATGCCAGAGCTTGAGCTGGCAGACACGGTCCTGAATTCTGATGTGCATTTCCAGTGCCGTACTCCCCACTTCCAGCTCCAGTTCCACCCACAAAGTTTTCAAACTGGAAAACCTTACTTGTTTATTTTTCTTGGTCTAAATGAAAATGCTGTTAATAATAAAACTTTTCTGCTCTACTTTGTGGAGAGTCAGTTTCAAGAGCATTCTAGAACTTCCTGACTTTTTAACCCTCTGTAGCACACATGTTCCATGACTAGCTGCACACAGACAGACTTCAAAAGGCTTTCAGTGGGGCGTGTTGGCCGAGCCCATGTGGGGAAGGGAAATGGGCTCAGTGACATCAGCAGAAGTACATCAGGCCTCCCATGGGGGAGGGGGCAGCAGTGCCATTCTGCCTGTAGGGAGGAGGATGGATGTGAGGATGGAAGCAAGAGGGGAGCGGAAGGGCTGCTGCGAGTGGGTGTGGGCAGAGGCTGCAAGTCTGCCAGGGTTCTCTGTGTGCCGGAAGTGCAGGTTTGGCTAGGGAATGGAATGTTCCCTCTTGCCCTCCAAGAGCAGAAACAGCTGTGGAAGAACTTGAAAAGAAGATTGCTAAATGAAAATGCGTGCGTGTGCACACACACACACACACACACGAAGTATTATGAAACTGAAGTTCACACTAGAAAACAACAAAACTCTGCACGCCAGGGGTAGCCATCTCTTCTTCCTGAACTTAGGAGAACTTTCTTCCTGTCCGGGATGTCTCTTTCCATATTGGGGATAGGATCAGTTGCCCAGCCCTGCCCCCCGGCCTGGGAGACCCAAGGGTCGGCCTCAGCTTGTGTGGTAGGGCAATGCAGGTATTGTCCTACTGACTGGATGATCCTGGTGGTTTTCTCCTCTCTCCCAGGGAGGGACCAGAACCTGTCACTTAGTGTTCATTCCCAGCCATCTCTGAGAGTAGGGGATTCTTGTCAGCAGACTTAACGGGAAATCTTTTTGTCTAACTGGAAATTTAATCCTTCAGCCAAGTTCCCGAAAATATTTACTTTTAGAACATCTTTTTTTTTTTTTTGGTGAAGTCCCTTAATGGCTTAAACTTGTAGAGTTTAGACAAGACTCGGAGCTAGACAAGCTCCTCTTTGCCATCAGGTGATTGTGTAAATTCCTTACATAAATGTTTGTATTCATGGTCCAGAAGGCTCACTTGACTCTCATGGCTGGCACACAGTACAGAGAGAAATCATGAGCCTTTTTCTGATTTAAAGTCTGGTGTACGGTCTGTCCTCCCTGGACTGGGTTTGGAGCAGCAACAAGTTAGCCCCCAAAGTAGATGAGACCTAAGTGGAGAGGGGAGATAGGACAGATGACGCCCAGCCTCTGGCAGTATCTATCAAAGCCCCCTCTCCCCCCGCACTTCTTTGATGGGGTGCGCTGTGCAGCCAAGGAAGAAGAAGTGAGTGGGTGCCCGTCGACATGTCCTTGAGGCTGTCTGGACACATACGTAGGTTCCCAGGGAGGTTTGCTCGGAAACACTCATACTTTGCTGTGTTCTCAGCACTGGATGCTAATAAGTTCTCTGGGATTTGGGGTCACTCTTTCTGTGGTTATTTTTACCCAAGTCTGCCTTTTGGACACGCTTCCTGGGACTGTGTGAGGTGCACAATAATGCAGGAAGGTGTCTGGAAGTTCCAGGAGTCAGCTAGCCCCATCCCCGCTTCAGCCTGTCTAGTCTAGGCACCCTCATCTCTGTCTCTGCCTGTCCATGCTGGCAGCACTGGCTGGCTCGCTCGCGCTCGCTCTCTCTCTCTCTCTCTCTCTCTCTCTCTCTCTCTCTCTCTCTCTCTCATACACACACACACACACACACACTTTAAAAGGAAAAAGCAATTCTGAATCTTAGTACTCTTCTTTCCAGCTCACCATCTTTCACCCAAGGGTGGCTGTCGTCTGGGGTCTAAGTGTCACCCTTTTCTCCTGAACGATGGACAGTTGGGCTTAGGGGACATGGCTGTGCAGGCTAAGCCCATCTCTAGCCTGGAGTCGCGTTCCCAGGTGTGGTTCTCAGCCTGGCTGCACATTAGAACCATCTGGAGAGCTGTAGGAATGGACAGGTACCCAAACCAAACACCACTCAAATGGGCCTTTCTAGGAGTGGACGTGCTTGAAGGCTCCCCAGGTGACGCTAATGCACAGTCCGGGTGCAGGAGGAGTACTTTGGAGAAGCCAAGGGCCCCGTGGAAAGAGCTGCCTGTGAAAGAGCCTCTCATCATCAATCAGGCAGCTTTCCAGGGCTCGCTCCTGAAGCTGCCTCTCAGCCTCGCTGTGATTCATGGTCTCCATTGGGCTTTTCACGTGGTCTTCATCACATGCTGTTCAGCAGGGGCCTGTATCAGAATCCAGGCAGTTGGGAATAATCCCATTGGAAATGGCCAGTGTCCACAGGGTGAGTGGGCCCCGTACCGGCCAGGGGTGCTGTGTTACAGCGGGTTTCACAGGTCACCCCCGACCGGCAAGCGGTGGAAGATCAGTGAGGCAGTCTGCAGTCTGCCTGGTGCAAAGCAGCGGCCTCCAAGGGCGCCGACCTCAGAACCACGGTGCTGCTCATGAGATAGCAAGGAAAAGGAGGGGGAATAAAGGGTGGGTGGTGGAGGTTGTCTTAAAAAAAAAAAAAAGGCAGAGCCTTTTATAAGAGTTAAGTTCATGGCTCCTTTTTTTTATTTTTAAAGGGAGTGGACTCCTTGTTGCCGGGCTAAGAAAGATAAATTGATACCACATGTTACTCCCAGACAAAACACCCTCTGTGTGCTAGGGGAAGCCCATGCAGCTGGTGTCTGGGGCAGTGGACTGTCCCCACAAGGTAAACAGGGTGTGGAAGTGCTGCAGTGGACGCAGGGTGCCAACCGGGAAGGAATGGCCAGTGACTCCTGCCTGGGACCACGGCAATGTGACCTCACGGAGAGGTCTTCCTGAAAGGGGCTGCCCTCACCTTTTTGCCTAAAGCTTCGCTGCCTGGGCAACCATTGGGGAACACGTGTGCCGCCCCGAGGGCTGCTCCTGCGTGTGTGCATGCCTCTGGGGGTGAAGACCACCTCGTCAGCGGGAGCTGCTTCAGTCCCTGGGGGACCTTGCGGCGGTAACTGCGTGTGGGCTTCCCTCAGACCCCAGAGATGGGCAGAGAGGGCGCTGCTAAGTGACTTAGGCCAGGTGGCAGGGCAGGTAGCCAGCCTTCCATGGTGGATCTGAGCCTGAGCTCTAGGGCATACCCCCTCCCCCACACCGTAGACAATGTCAAGTTTGAGTCACCCTCTCCATATGTCTTTGGGAAGGCTCTTTCCGCAGCTAAGGCAGCTGCTCTGACTTCCAGTAGGATTCGGGTAGTGCATTCTTCACGACCCATTGACGTAGAAGAGGGGGGCTTGACAAAGTTCGTGGGGAAATTTCACGATCGGCCCCTTCATATTGCAGGGAACCTGGACACGTGAGCATTAGCAACAGACACTTAGAAAACTGCCTTCACCATAGCCGGGGGAGAAAGATGTCCAGATTCTGACAACTCCAGTTACCTTTGTGCTCACTCCCCCAAGGGGACCCGGCAGAGACCCCCTTAGCCTGAGCACGCACAGCCAGCCCCAGTGACAGCACGGTGGGTTCCAGTGAAGCACCTCCCGGGTGTGCCTCCACAGACCCAGCTTCAGCACCGTACCACCGATGGCAGCTGCCTGCAGGACCCAGGCTCGCGGGCTCTGTTCCTAACCAACACTCAGTCTTTCTGCACTAGTGAATGGCCGGCTTCAGTGTAAATCCTGTGAACCGAAAGTTGGACATGAAAATGAGATGATATGAAGCACTCCTATCTCTATTTTCTCTCTAGATAGATTGTGATAGAGCTGCATTGGGGGTTCTTTAAACCTTTGGCCCCAGCTGGGGGGAGAACTGATACACTTGCTCCTGAAGCTCAAGTGTCTTCTTAGAGAGGTGTACGTTCTTGCAACTCCTCAGAAACACCTTGATTTCTTCGCAGCAGATTTAAACAGCAAACAATCGTGTGGCTTTGGGGTGGGGGCCACAGTAGTTATCTGGGCACTTTTGTAAGTACCCTCGATGACAGGGTGAGCTGGCTCCAGCCACGGGAGGCCTGGTTGGTCACACTGAGCCTTTATCACCATGTCCTTCAGGCGAGCACACCTCTAGTTCTTTGACCAGTAAACGGTGGCTTGCTCACCGAGTCATTGACAACGTGTTTAGACTCAATTAAAAAAAAATCACTCAAGCCCCATTCAAACCATTTCTCCTTCCCATTCACTCCCAGGCCCCAGACTAATGTAAAATCCTACAAGTTTGGGCAGTTTGGAAGATGATAGATAACTTCAGTGGGCGAACACAGACCATTCTGTAATGGCAGTTTTGTCATTTAGATGCGCAATATATTGCGAATTCATTCACAGGGTTTGATGAAGAGGTCTTTGGAGAAAAACTACAGATCATTAAAGTGTTTTACAACTGGCCTTCCTGTTTCATAAGTAAAGAGTGCTTCTTTGTTTCTGAGATTGACCTATGGGGAAGCGGGGAGATGGTTGAAACCCTGATGACTAGCCCCCTTCCAAAAGCACACCACCATACACTTTTCGTATCCCGGGAGATGTGGGGAAGCAGTGCAGTGTGGGTATTTGACCGGGCATTGGTTTACTTCTCCTGCTTTGGCAACCTGGATCATGCTCTGAGAGCAAAACAACAGAATCGGCTTCTGGCAGTCAGACCATGGCAGAGCCAGGGGCAATGAGCAGGGGAGCTACGCTCACTGAATCTTGTCGATGCCCCACGTCAGATTGTGGGTGTCCTAAATGGAAGGCTACTGCCTCCCACAGCACACGCTACCCTTCAGCTGGCATTGATCGTTCACCACAGTAGTCACACAACTTACAGGCGATGCTTGCGATGACGGCGTTTGTTAGGGATGGCATTTAACAGGTTACAATTCAGGTGAGAAATGCTCAGGATACAGTGTCCGTCAGGACCGTTTCTTCTCTGCTGTGCCCGTAGACAGGCTCTCTCTGACAACCAGCCACTTGGTCTGGCCTCTGCCCTGCTCCGGTAATGTTACAAAACTCGCTAAGGGCTGCCAATGAATACAATACAGAGCACACCACTTTACCATACCTCAGCCTCAAGGCACTCAGCTGCAGCTCCATGGAGCAGCAAACCCAGCTTTCCCAATTACGTGTCCAGAGACAGCACTCCTGCCCCAAAGCACGCAGCTTCCCTTGCTCTGAGGACTGAGATGTCCACCGTCTGTCCCATGCTCTAGTTCCTGATCCTGCTGCTGTTGCCCCCCCCCCCCCCGCCCCCAGGCAGAGCTATCTCTAGCATCAGGGAGAGTCAGTGAGTGGCAGGGGTCTCTCAGAGTCCAAGGGGGCACTCAGCTGCTGGCTCTTCTCACTTTGCTGGTAAAGAGATCCCCCTTCCCACTTCTGAGCTGGCTGATCTCATACTCAGCAGGGTAGCAATCACAATTAACCCTGTTAAACAACCACTCACAGCTGCATCTTATAACCCAATCAGCATTTTACCCAACCTCCTTTGTAGGACCCATCAGGAAAACTAAGGGGAAGAGCCATGTTAAGTAAGTGGCAGCATTGCACTGGGTGACTAGATGGTGATGGGACCACATTGGTGGGTTTTGACTCGGGGAACTGGGAAAGCCTGCCGGGGTGTCGGTGCCCTATCAGCCTCCGGGAGTATGTTCTGCCACAGACAAACCTGCGGTGAGGCCCCTGGAACGCAATCTATGCAGAGCCTAGGGGTCCTTAGCTTGACTGGTGTAGTCACCACTGCCCTGACCTACCACGGCCACCTTGCCAAAGAAGCACACGTGTGCAAGCCTAGCTTCTCCCATCCTGCTCTTTGGAAAGACAAGCTTGCTTCTACAATGTCCATTTCAAGCTGTTTTGAGGAAAAGCCTGCCAATTATTATTATTAAACCCAATTATTTTTAGGAAAATAAAATTTCTTTTAAGGTTGTGTTTTTAAATCCCTCCTCTTCCTGTAACAGTAATTCATATTGTTTCTTTTCTTTTAACGTCCTGAGCACAGGTGGCCTAAAACGGTGTACTAGTTGACCTATAAATTAATCATTCCATTGACGTACCTGTAAGGGGGGCATAGAACTGGCGCCGGGAAGCCCACTTTCACTTCGTTCCTACAAAGACTAGCTATGTGACCTTGTGCGTGCTGCTCACCATCACCGCTGAGCATTCGCCTGTAAAACAAGGGGGCCGATCGGCCCGCTTTGAAGATTAGTAAAAGGCAGTTAATCTGAACACAGGCCAATGACTGGCAAGGGTGGACTAAGACAAGCCTCATTTCTTCATCCTGGCCTGCCGGGTTCTGTCTGGCTGTGCTGCCTTCACAATCTCCCTCCTCCTGTGGTCCTGCCTGGGCAGAAGCTTAACAGCTGTCTCCAGTTTCTGATCCATTGTAAAGTGTCATTTAATAAAGAGTACACATTATTGGGATTTAGAGTTATAATAATAGGTAAACTGAAAAACAAACAACTTGTTGCTAATTGAGTTGATTCCAACTCACGGTGATGCTATAGACTAGGGTAGAACTGCCCCTGTGGGCTTCCGAGATGTGGACTCTACAGGAGTAGACAGCCTTATCTTTTTCCTGTGGAGCAGCCATGGATTTGAACTATGGTTTAACAGCTCATTTCAATCGGCAGCCCAATGCATGACCCACTCTGGAACTAGAGCCCTTAGATACAAGTTGCCATTGGAAAATCTGTATAGGATCTTTTTGAGTTCTGTTTGGTATTTCAGCCTTTTCCCCAGTTGCTGTGGAATTAGCAGAATTAAAAATTACTGCTTCCCAAATGAGTTTTAAAGCAGAGAGATACCAGGCTACTTCTGGCTGCTGGTGGCTGTTACTTCTGGATTCTGATCTAAACTCTTACAGAATCTAGAGCAGAGGGGACTGGTCAGGGTGGGGGAGTTGGAGGTAGTGCCCACATTGCCTCCTCAACGTGGACACAACCAAGAAGCATAGGTTCACCTTTTTGGGTGTACTCACCTGAGCCCTCGTCTTAGAACCACCTTGCTCTTGCCTGCTTGTTGAACCCTGCAGCGGGAGTGTTAAGAGATGCTTCAGACCTATTACACAGAGAGAAAGTGTTTTACTTTTTAAAGAACGGTAATTTCTGAACCATTAATAGAGATTCCATTATTCTTTCAGAAACCATAAGGGTAAGAGGAAAGCAGAATATCTGGTCTCCTGGGCAACGTTTGTTTCATCAGGCACTCAGCATGTTGCCTGCGTCTTCTCTCAAATGCATCTTTATTGCAGTCGTAGAAATACCAAGGTACCTTCTGATGACCCATGGCTGCTAATGCTCCTCGCCCAGTCTGAACTGCAGTCACTTGGCTGGCAACATAACATGGGCAAGACTGTCAGTATTTTGGGTTATTTACTTACAGTACAATCCAGCTGACTTTCTGTATTTTAAAACATTCTGGTAGAACACCTGTATTTGTGTACCATCTACATAAATACAGTTGGTGATTGCCAATTTTTAAACAAGTATGCTAGCTTTCAGGATTGTTTATGTTTAATAGCATCAGGCAATACCTTTTCAAATAAAATACACCAGGCCCACAGGAGCTATCCCCATGGAGAGAATACCATTAGCCCCTCTTTTATCATGTAAGGGGCCTTTTGCAAATTAGGATGAGCCCAAGCCAGGCTGTGGGCCCTCTCTAGCATAGACGCTACCTCAGTAGTAGTCCTAGCAATGCTGTGACTCGATACATATTGTCATCTGTCAGGTTTTCACCATCCCTGCCAAGGAAGGATGGTTTGGATCTTATTGAGGTCATCATGAAGATGGGCAAGCGGAGTTGGTACAGATGGATTAAATGATTTCCTTAAGGTCACATGGTTGGTTGGTGGCAGAAATAGACCTGATCTGGGTCATCCCTGTCACCTGGGCTGGTCTAACAAGCCAGGGGGAGGAGGACGGAAAGTTGGGTACATTCATTAATTAGGCTTTGAGGGTACTTCACTCGGCTGCGTCACGGATCACCAGGAGTCAGAATCAACTTGACAGCACTGACAACGTTAAAAAAAAACTCTAATTTCACAATTGTTTTAAATGAACAGACAGGTTGCAGAGATAGTAGATAGGGCTCCCACAGACACCCCCCCCCACCCCGCCATACCAAGTTTGCTCTGTGGTTAGCATCTTAAGTTGGTAAGTTACATTCTTCACCACTAGCGGCCAATTGTTGTTGGTTCTGGCGCACAGCGACCGTGTGCTCAGCAGCAGAACGCTGCCTTGTCCTGCACCACCTGCACAGCCTCTGCTCCTTTGAGCCCATTGTTGCAGCCACTGTGTCAGGCTGTGCCAGCTCGGTGAAGGCCTTCCCCTTTCACATTTACCAAGTATCTTTTACGTTCCTAAACGTGTACCAGCGAGCCAGTATTGATACATTATTAGTAGCCGAGGGCCGTACTTGATCAGATTCCATGCCGGCTTTGACTCCTGGCCACCGTGGTTGCGCAGGCCTTCCCCATTTTCAGAAACCTTAGTGGCTCAGCAGAGTGCGGATGGGCATTTTGTGTCGTGTCCCTGATTGTCTCGTGGAGGTTTCTCCACCGTGAGGTTTCATTTTTCCTGTGTCTGTACTGTACTCATCGGAAGGAAATTACTGCTCGCCCATCACCCATGCGTAAGGTTGGGGGCAGGGGAGTAGGGAAGTAATCCTTTCAAATCCTGCTCTCTAGGAGAGTTGTCTACTTCTCCCTTCAAACCAGCAAATCCTGCTGGACTCTTAGCATCTTTCCTTAGGTCTTCCAAACGCATAAGATGTGAAGTGGCGGCGGCGGCTTAGCAAGGAAAGGGAAACATTCCCACCAGTCCTGCGTTCTTAGAAAGGGGTAGAAGCTGCCTCCATATTACTGGAGAATTTCCATGAAGAAATCAGTCACTCGCCACCTCGCCCCACCTCCCCCTCTGGAGCCCTGGTGCCGCCATGGTTACTCATGAGGCTGCTAACCACAAGGCCAACAGTTTGAAATCACCATCCGCTTCTCCCGAGAAAGATGGGGCCTCCTACTCCTATAAGCAGTTACGGTTTTAAAGACCCGCGGGGGCAGTTGTACCTGTCCTGTAGGGTTGCTACCCATCAGCATCAACTTGTGAGCAGTGGGCTTGGTGTCTGAAGTGGAGAGAGCCATGGAGGTTTGATACAAACTTCAGGGCAGGGACTGGCCTAGTGATCAATTACCGTGTGACTTCAGGACACAAAGTGTAATCACAGAAAGGACAATAAAACCTTGGAATTTAGGGGGAAACAGAGCGAAAAGCCATGCCGATGAGCTCATACGTTCTTGGAACTCCTGCGTGAACCATCTCCCATCTCCTTGGACCTGTCAGCGAAGGAAGGGGGGGCGCGTGCGTGCGTGCGTGCGTGCGTGTGTGTCTGTCTGTCGTAAACCTTTGAAATTGAGGAGCTTTTCAAAAATCGAGAGGTGTGGTAACTCATTATTTGCTCTGAGCGTGTGGCTTGGGACCATCCTGGCTGATACCCGACTTCTCTCTCCTGTCTCTCCAGAACTCTATCCGGCACAACCTGTCACTGCACAGCCGGTTCATGCGGGTCCAGAATGAGGGCACCGGCAAGAGTTCCTGGTGGATCATCAACCCTGACGGGGGGAAGAGCGGGAAGGCCCCTCGGCGGCGGGCCGTCTCCATGGACAACAGCAACAAGTACACCAAGAGCCGTGGCCGCGCGGCCAAGAAGAAGGCCGCCCTGCAGACGGCGCCCGAGTCAGCCGACCTGGACAGCCCCTCCCAGCTCTCCAAGTGGCCCGGCAGCCCCACCTCACGCAGCAGCGATGAGCTCGATGCGTGGACGGACTTCCGCTCCCGCACCAACTCCAATGCCAGCACGGTCAGTGGCCGCCTGTCTCCCATCCTGGCGGGCACAGAGCTGGACGGCGGCCAGGATGACGACGCGCCCCTTTCCCCGATGCTCTACAGCAGCTCGACCAGCCTGTCGCCCTCTGTCAGCAAGCCGTGCCCCGTGGAGCTGCCCCGGCTGACCGACATGGCGGGCACCATGAATCTGAACGATGGGCTGGCGGACAACCTGATGGACGACCTGCTGGACAATATCACACTCCCGCCATCCCAGCCGTCGCCCACTGGGGCGCTCCTGCAGCAGAGCCCCAGCTTCCCATACTCCGCCAAGGGCTCTGGTCTGGGCTCCCCTACTGGCTCCTTCAGCAGCACGGTGTTCGGACCGCCTTCGCTGAACTCCCTCCGCCAGTCTCCCATGCAGACCATCCAAGAGAACAAGCCGGCCACTTTCTCTTCCATGTCGCACTATGGCAACCAGACACTGCAGGACCTGCTCACCTCGGACTCCCTCAGCCACAGCGACGTCATGATGACCCAGTCGGACCCCTTGATGTCGCAGGCCAGCACTGCTGTGTCCGCCCAGAACTCGCGCCGCAGCGTGATGCTTCGCAGCGACCCGATGATGTCCTTTGCGGCCCAGCCCAACCAGGGGAGTTTGGTTAATCAGAACTTGCTCCACCAGCACCAAACCCAGAGTGCTCCCGGCGGCAGCCGTGCCTTGTCCAATTCTGTCAGCAACATGGGCTTGAGTGACTCCAGCAGCCTCGGGTCAGCCAAACACCAGCAGCAGTCTCCCGCCAGCCAGTCTATGCAAACCCTCGCGGACTCTCTCTCAGGCTCCTCCTCATACTCCACGAGCGCACACCTGCCCGCCATGGGCCAGGAGAAGTTCCCCAGCGATCTGGACCTGGACATGTTCAACGGGAGCTTGGAATGTGATGTGGAGTCCATCATCCGCAGCGAACTCATGGACGCCGACGGGCTGGACTTTAACTTTGACTCCCTCATCTCCACACAGAACGTTGTTGGTTTGAACGTGGGGAGCTTCACTGGTGCTAAGCAGGCCTCATCTCAGAGCTGGGTGCCAGGCTGAAGGATCACCGAGGAAGGGGGAAGTGGGCAAAGCAGGTCAGTGTCCACCTCGATGGTGTCATGAGAAAGTGTGTGTGGTGGGGGTGGGTGGGTGTGGCATGGCAGCATTGGGGAGTGTTGGGAAAGATGGGGGACTTATTTTCAAAACATTCATGGAACAGTTCCATGATCGTTGAACTAGAGTTCTTCCACCGGCTTTCTGAAGCCCCCCTGTGTTCACAGTACTCTGAACTTGACTCCACACTGAGAAGCTGAGGACCCTGGAGAGCAGGGACTCATAACATGGCACCCAGCCAGGTCCTCCTCTCCACTGATTGCCAACAGCTCAGGAAATGCACTGCTAGCAAGGGGGAGACACCCGCACGCCTTCAGGGATACAAACACACACACACCACACTCACTGCCATCAAGTCGCTACCGACTCATAGCGACCCTACAGGACAGGGTAGAACTGCCCCCATGAGTTTCCAAGACCGTAACTTTTCATGGGAGTAGAAAACCTCTTTCTCCCAAGGCGCAGCTGATGGTTTCCAACTGCAGACTCTGCAGTTTGCAGCCAAACGGGTAGCCACTGTGCTGCCAGGGCCCCTCTTCCAGCCAGAGAGCCCCCGTCTCTTGAGTCATGCTAAGAACCTAAAGGATGAAATTCTTGTGTGGAACGAACTGGGACGCACCCCGTGTGATGGACTGACAGGTGAGCACACGCTTATCCCAGAGAGACTAAGTCACTTGCCCAAGGTCACACAACTGGACCGTGAGCCATGTAGCTGGAATGGCCTCAATGAGCCCTAAGTGCTTCTTGTAACTTTTCTCCAGAGGGTGGGGTGCGTGGGAAGCGCTCTGAACGAGCCAGGGCAGCAGGTGTGGCGAGGCTTGCCCTGAAACCATTCTCAAGGGGAACCCTGGTGATCTTGTGCTTACAGGCTTGGCCCTCCACGGCAACCCCTGATTGAAGGGCTGTCCTGTGTCCTAGCGCCTTCTTTTTCACCCCAGCTGGATACGCACCCCCTTCTTCAAGTGGTAGCTTAAAAGTCAGCCTAGTTTAACCCTCTGTACCCTGGTGAAGGAATTACAGAGGCCTCCTGTGGTGAGCTCTCTCCCAGCTCAGGGCTGGAGAGGGTGGAGAGGGTTGGCACGCTAACACTGCTCAGCTCTCCCAGGCATGAGAAGGCCCCAGTGGAGCTCAGACATCTGCTTTCAGTCATTTAATAGCTCTTGAGATGGTAAAAAGGGTGGTAATGGGGGCTAAATAGGGTGCCAGTGCTTTCTTGCCAAACCAGGGCTGCTGGAGACTTGGGAAATTCAGACATTGGGTCTTTAGAAGAATAAATGGTTTGTCTTCCTCTATTAAGAAGCATGTGATGGTGGCTTCGAAAGATACAAGGAAGTTTCATTTTGGTGTCGTGTTCAAGGAGGTCACTCTCAAGTGCACAGAGAAGAATGAATGCAAAAGAAAATAGACTCTCCGTTTACTGGGGTGATTTTTCAAGCGTAGGTTTCTCTTTCAGGCGAGTAGGCCCGTCTCTGGTTTGTGTAATTCTAAAAGATTTTGCACCCTCATCACAAGGAAAATCTTAAAGACGTAATCATTTTTGTTACTTATTTAATGAACTGCTGTTGTGATGACAATAAATAACTTCCTTGGGGATGATGAATCTCATTGTGAAGTCTGAAAGGCATCTGGGGGTCATTTAGTCACCTTTAAACTCTGGTCATCACTTTAGGGAACTAAGAACAAACCAGACCCGCTGCCACTGAGCTGATTGCGACACAGAGCAGGCCTATGGACAGAGTAGAACTACCGCTGCGGATATCTTTACAGAAGCAGAAAGCTGCCCCTTGCTCCTGAGGGGAGCAGGTGGTGGGTGTCTCAGCTGACCTGGTGGTGGTAGGAGCCCAACTCAGAACCCACTTTGCCAGCAGGGGTCTTTGCTTCAGGGCAGGCTGTCCTGAGTTCATGAAACAGAGTTGGGACCAGTCTAACATATTTTTCTCACAAATTAAGCATCTCAGCTTCCCAAGACATTTTCTATAATGGCTTTATTGGCTTGGCTTGACTTCATAGTCTTCCTTCCTTCATTTCTGCCTTCCTTCCTAGTTCTCTTTTTTCTCCAGACTAAATTCTGGCTTGCTCCCGAAGGTCCTATGACTGACTGTGAGCTGTCTGCTTCTAGTGCTAATGGAGGAATTCTCTCCAGTTGACAGTCTTGCTAGAGCTGTGGTAAGATGCTCGCCCAGAGGGCTGGGTGTTTGGCACAGACCACGAGTGAAATGCTTTGGCCAACGGGTATACCTAGAAAAGAAAAAAAATCACGGATGCCTTAAGATGAGCGCCAGCTGTTGGAATCCGAAGGGCACTGTCCTCTGAGGCCCTCTTCAAGGTGTTGTGCATTACTTACAAATTGGCAGCAGAAATGTTAGCTAGCCAATGTTATCGCCATGAGGCTACGATTCCATAAGTTCTTCCTGTAGGCTTCAGGGGTAGAGGTAGATTCAAGCACAAGGTCAGCACTTGGAACCCACCAGCCGTTCTTCGGGAGAGAGATGTGGCAGTCTGCTTGCACAGAGATTATGGCCTTGGTAACTGCAAGGGGCAAATCTGCTCTGGCCTCCAGGGTCACTGTGGGCTAGAGTGGACTAGACAGGACCTGGGGTAAGTTTGGAGAGTCTAGCTTTCCTTCGTGGGGAAAAGCAGCTTCAGTCTCACTCACCATGGTTTTGATGTCTGAAGAGACTCAGATTCACAAGGGCTTTCTTTCATCTTTATCTTTGGGTACTTGGAGAGCTCATTAGGGAGGCTCTGTGTTTCCACAGCTTGAATGGGGAAACATCACCAGGGAGCCCCAGGTGAAGAGGGGAGGAGGGGCCCTCCTCTGATTCTGCCCCTGCCCCACCTCTGGGATCTCTCAAGAGGGCACTAGGGAAATCTCTTGGAACATCAGGTTTCCACCTGTCACAGGAGAACCGAAGAACAAGAGTTTTACAGCTACATACTGCAACCCACTGCCATCAAGTCAGTTCTGACTCAGTAAGCCTGTAGGACAGATCAGAACTCAGGATTTCTAAGACTTTACATCTTTAGTGGGGCAGGAAACCTCATGTTTTTCTCCCGAGAAATGGCTGGCAGCTCAGAGTAGTGTGTAAGCCAGGTCTCCTTAAAGCTACATTTAAAAAATCGAAAAACAAAAATAACTCATAAGACATTGCTGAGGCTATAGACCTTTGCAGGAGCAGACAGCCTCATCGTTCCCACAAGGAGCTGCTGGTGGGTTTGAACCGCCAACCTTGCAATTAGAGTCCAGTGCTTTATCTGGAAACTCCACTGTGTCTCCTAAAAGCTACAGGGCTTGTGTCAACTCAGCATGAACATTGGGCAAGGTTAGGGGGTTTGTGATTGGAATTACTAGAGAAATCAGTGCCCTGTGGAACCAAATGGCAGAGTATTGTCCTGGAGGCCACTTAGAATGGGCCGAGGAGGAATCGATCTTTGGTGCTGACTTGACTGGTGTTTGAATGCTGTGTTTCTGTTATGCCTTTGAATATTCATGTTGAGGACGAGACTAATTCTTACCAGATACAGGCAATAAAGGCTTTTTGTGCCATGATTTTTCTTGGCGTCGCTGCTCCTGTCTGAGGAACTGCATGGCCGGTGGCCAGTGTGGCCTTGCTGTGAATTTCATGGAAGAGACAGGCTGTGGCTCGCAGAGTGTGGAGGTTGCAGTAGGCTGGCCTGCAGACCGCTACCTCCGGAGGGATTTTTACTTGAGAACTGTCGTTCATGGAGAGGTTGCCTATCTGGTCCTTTATAATGTTGCCAAAATACGCCAAACCAAGCTCACTGCCATGGAGCCTGCCGACGACCCACAGCGACCCTGCAGGACAGAGTAGGACACCCCAGTGGGTCTCTGGGACCGTGACTCTGTACCGGAGTGGAAAGCTCCTTCTTTCTCCCGAGCAGCTGGTGGCTTCAAACTGCTGGCCTGTGGTTCGCAGTACAGCGTGTGAGCAGATGGGTGCAGTGGGGGAAGGGGAGCTCTCTTTGCAGGGGGCCAGTGTCCCCTTCACATGCTCTCCAGGCCCAGGCACACAGTGCCCCCCACCCCAAAGCTGCTCTTTCCAGACCCTCTCTTATATAAGGCACTTGCGGGGTACCAGCCCCACTCCAACCAGCCTGTTGAAGCCCGAGGGCTCCTGCCCACAAAGCTGGTTGCATTGAAGAATGAATGGCCTTCTTGGAGGTCACGTTGGGTGGTGTGGTTTGTCTGTGGAAAGTGAGCAAAAGGAGTGAAGAGCACCGGGAAGCCTCGTCAGCGCCCACGAAACACTGCTTTCGGTGGTGCACAGTAGGCTTCAGCTTGGTGAATTCCGCTTTCTACAAGTAGCGTCTGCCCCTGGCACCGCCTCACCGGCGAGCTTCTCTGCCTGATGGAGAAGCAGGCCCCGGTCAGAACCCAGGGCTGGGCCGTCGCTGGACAGGGTGCCTGCCAGGGTGTGCGCTTGCTTGGTCCCGGGGCCACAGGCAGGATGTTTGCGCTCTGGTCTCCGATGTGGGGAGGAGACGCACGGCTCAGCGCTGGGTTTTGTTTTATTGATGACGTTGCCCCACCTTTTGAGAGAGAACACCCATATCGTCAACAGGCTCTTGGGTCCAAAACATGGCTTTCTCCCCATCCTCCAAGTTATTTTTGAGAGTTAATGTTTCAGAGGCTAAAATGAATTAAAAGCTGACTTTGCAAACCAGTGACACTTCAGACACTTGGAGGCACCACAGTTGAACACTTAGCAGTTAGTTTTTCACAGAATAGAGACCTGCCTGCATGGTGGTCCAGTACCCAGGGATGTCTCAGAGCCTCGTGCACACTGAGCCGTCTAGTGTCAGGCAGCATATGCTGTGTCCTGTATGTATCTGCTTTCTTGAACTGCTTCCTTTTTTTTTTTTTTAACTTCAAGAAATGGTGGTGCCAGTGCTGTAAGGAGTTCCCTTTAAGAAGGGAATGATAGTGCCTAGACTGTCACTAAAAGAAGTTGTGGAGTAAGAGTAGTCTGACCCCCGAGAAGGGTCCTGGACTCTGTCCTTGTTCGGCATGTCCCAGGCAAATACCAGAGGAGCCCAGGGGGCGGGAACGGCAGTGAGGTGGGCTGCTCTCCCCAAGGTCAGCAATTTGAACCTACGACCTGCTGCTCCACAGAAAGGTACAGCTCTCTGCTCCCATCAAGATTTAGTAAAGTCTTGGAAACACGCAGAGGCAGTTCTGCTCTCCTCCGGGGTCAGTGTGGGCCAGAGTCGCCTTGGTGGCAGTGAGCTTTCTGGAGTCAAGAGCCAAGCCTTTCTCAGCTCAGGTCTGAGTTTTTTAAATGTCTTCAGATGTTCTTTTTCATGTCCCTTCCCGTGAGGGGTGAAAAGACAGGCCCTCCGCCTTCAGGCACTCTACACAAAGAAACTCGAGTTCAGGTTGAGTCCAAATACTGGTCTCTGCTAAAAAGCCCCTTGGGGTCCCCTGATTTCATTTGCGTGTGATTTCGAGAGCCTGATCCTCCACATTGCACATAGCCAGCCAGCCACTGCAGCAGGCCTGGTGCCCTGCTGCTGCCGAGGGTAAGTGGTGGATGTTAACCACAAGGTCAGCGGTTCAAACCCTCCAGCCGCAACGCAGGAGCTAGAGGAGGCTTGTCTGTGCCAGTTACCGATGGAGAGCCTCGGAAACCCTTTGTCGGGTTCCCTGTGGTGAGATGGATCAACTCGATGGCAGTGGGGGTGGCTGCCCTCTTCTGAGGAGAGCTGTGGGTTGACCAGGGTCCTGGTGCCCTAAATCGCAGCAGGAGCTGTGGGCTGTGCAGCAGAATGCTGCCACTGCCCTGGCTGCGTGTGGCTGAGTCTCAAAGCACAGGCTCCCCCAAGCCTGAGACCGCATGTCTGTAGAAAGGGGTGACGGTTAAAGTCGGCCTCACCAAGTACTGATACTGTCTAGCACTCTTGGCGACTCTATTTAAAGTTACTGCGTGTCGATTGTGATCGAAACTGGCTGGGGAGATTAGTGTGTCGGAGCTGGCTGCATCGGATGCAGGAAGTCCGCCGAATACCCGCAGCGGCAAGAGACTGCTTTTCTGCACACTGGAAAGATAGAGCAGCCGTTGCCTGTCGTCCGAATGAAGCGGCTGTCCTTCCAAGGTTCCGCCTGCCCATTTTGGGAGCACCCATGCATCGCAGAGGTGGTTTTTCCACCAACAGAGGGAACTCCCATCATCAATGTTAGGTGGTACCCAGTGTCTGGAAAGGATCCCCCGAGCAACACGGGGCAGCTCTCCGCTCTGTGCTGTGGGCTTGGAGGGAGCCGGCATTTACTAGACTGGACGACGTTTAGCTCCCCAGCCCTGCTTCTGCCTGGAGCACCTCCACAAGGATCTCCTACCTGGTAGGTGCTGGGAGAGCAGCCCTGCCCTGCCCAGCCCTGTCCTTCTCAGCTACCTCAGAGCCTCCTGCCCTGGGAGGGAGCCTGGCCACCTGATCGCCCTACCCTGCCCCTCCCTACAGGCCATCCCACACCACTCAGGGTCGCCCCCCTCCCGAGGAGAGCTTTCTTCACAGCAGAAAGACTGCCACTTGATGCTGGCAGGAGCGTGGCCTTGGATTCCCCCCAAAGCTGGTGGCTCCTCCTCTGACTGGCTCCTCTGACTGGCTCCTGCACTCTGAAGAGCTCGTCCAACTCTATGTTGGGTGAAACCCCAGAGAAAACGATCGTCCTTCTCCGGGAGCTCCTCTTCCAGAGAGCAGCAGCCAGGCCTGAAACCGAACCCTATCACTCCGGCCCCTGGCCATGGTGGTTAGGCCTTGGGTTAGCCCATGGGGAAAGGTTGGCTGTTCAAAGCCACTGGTTGCTCCACAGAAGACCGATGAGGCAGCCTGCATCCAGGCATTTGCAGTCTGCGAAACCCGATGCAGGAGTTCTGCTCGGCCCCTTAGGGTCACGACAGGGATCGGAACCAACTCAAGGGCGGGGTGGGGGTGGGGTTTTTATAGGGAACTACTGGACCCAGTAGATGACACATGTGTTTGTTTCCCAATAACACAGGGATGATGCTAGACTTTCTAGTTTTTAATAACCATTTTTCCCTTGCCAATGTGTTTATTAAGGAATAGAAATGGCTCAGTTAAGAAGCCCCCAGAGGGTACTTCCACATGGAAACTGCCTGTCCTGGTTTGACTAAACACTACTTGTGACTTGGTGAAGTGTTTGATTTGACTCCTCAGGAGAAACTCGAGGCCCGCTACCGAAGGCTGGAGGGGGGAATCTGCGGGCTGTGGCGTCAGGTTTGACGCCTGGTTCATGCTACTGCGATTGGCACTCTGGTCCTTGGTATGTTCAGAAATCATCAGAAAGCAATCCCCGAGCTAAAGACTCGCCAACCCTATAGGACAGCATAGAACTGCCCCTGTGGGTTTTCTCAAATATAACACTTTATGGGAGTAAAAAGCCCCAACTTTCTCCCACAGAGCAGCCGGTGGTTTAGAACTATTAACCTTGTGGGTAGCGGCCCAATGCATAGAACCACTACACTGCCAGGGTTCCTGGGAAACAAGACAGACCATCCTATATGTGGATGAACAGAAACTGTGTTGAGTGGCGGGTCTGTTAGAAGAAGGTGGCCCCTTGGAGGAATGGCTGCCCACCTGCTGTCTCCCGAGGGCCTCAGGCACGATCCACACATACTGCCCAGCTGCCAGGGTGAAGGGGCGCCCCATGCTAGGGCTCCCCGGTGCTGGCTGCCCTGGTGCAGGTACGGCAAGATGAGGCTGCTGGGGCCACACAGTGTGTGGATTTACCTTGCTGCCAGCAGCTGCAGCCCCAGCCGAGCCATTGACCTTGGGAGGGCCCTTTGCCTGACTTGGAGCCTGCACTGAGCGCCTCCTTCCACCCCCTTGGTTTACATTCTCTGGTTGGAGACCACTATTAAAGCCACCTGCTGGTCCTGGTTGGGTCCTTACAAGTGGACTGGGTGAGTGGTTCAGGTAACTGTATTTATGGAACTTAAAATAGTTGATTTTGAGTTTTCAACCTCAGAATCACTGTTGGAAAATGGTGGAGGTTCTCTCAGAACCCTGTACACCTTGAGCGGAGAAAGAGAACTTCAGGAGGGTCCTTTCTTCTAGTCTTGGTACCAGGTGTCCCACGAACACTGCATGTCATGTGTCCAGGTCCTGCCCCCCACCCCCCACCAGGAACCTGGGCATTCCAGCCTGACAAGGGGGGCCGTTACCCTCCCAGGCATTAGCCCCTCCCCCACCCCCCAGCAATCTGCCACACAGAGCCCTGCAGCATAGGGTCACACGCAGAGAAATGTCAATATTGTGATGTGCAGGTCATGGTTTTTACCTCTGGGAACTGTAGCCGCCTTTTGTTGTCCAAGGGTGAGCCCCAGGAGCCAGCACTTCCACTGGGGAAGCGAGGCAGGATTCCTGACTGCAGGCAGGCGGGAGAGCCTGGTGGTGGGTGTGCAGGAAAGATGGCAGAGGAAGCTGCATCCTTTCCTGCAGGAGTAACCATGTTGAATCTTCGGAGCGCGCCCTGGTGGCACAGTGCTTGGGTGCTAGTGGGTAGGTCTGAGGTTGGAGCCCACCAGCCCTTCTGCAGGAAGGAGGAAGATGCGTGAGTCTGAGAAACCCCACCGAGCAGTTCTACTCTGCCCTGTTCCTGAAGAGGAACTCCATGTTGAAGCTCAGACCACATGTGATAACGTAACCCCAGACCCTCAACAGTACTGACTTCCTGAGGTGACACCAACCTCAAGAGCCTTGGTGGATGCTCCTCCGTCGGGGTTTACTCTGAACGCTACGTGGAGCTCCCTGTCAGACGGAGGGGACATGGGGTCACCGCCTACATGTGCCGTGGTCAGTGTATCGAGCTCCGGGATTGGAAAAGTAATTCCCGAGAGGCAGGAGCAGGGCGCTGCACTGTCGCTGAGCTTTTCAGGCATACCTCACTTCGGACAGCTTCTGACACTCCACTTGGGAGCCCCCGTTCCCCCCCCCCACCTCCGAGGGCTTGTGTAACAGGGGGAGGGGGGGGGCTTCATCCTGCCATGGTGGCTCTCTTGTCCGCATAAGGTTGGTGTGGGGATCCCGAGCCTGCCTTCCCTGTGGAGAGGCTGAGAAGTGCTGCTGAAAAATCCCGAGTTTTCTGGGCAGAGTTAAGCTGTGGGAGGACAGCAGAAGGAGTCTTTGTGTTTTATTTTCAGATTAAAGTTGATTGGGGTTGTTTATGTTTTGTGTGGCGTTGGGGTTTTTTTGCGGGGGGGGGTGAGGGAGTTTTTCCCTTTCTTAGAACATCATGCGATTTTTTGTGGAGATAATTAGGCAGAAACTTGCCTTCCCTGCAGATGCCAAGATCACAGAGGGACTTGCCACGTGCCCCCCCCCCCCGCCTTGCCCAAGACCAGATGACAGGCTGCATGGGTATTTTTAGACCCGGCCTAATCATTTGATTTTCCTTTTATCAATGCTCTCTGGTTTCAAACTTAGTTTCGGGGCGGGGCAATGGAGTTCTCCCTGTCCACGGAATTCACTGGTGGGGCTGGGTAGCATTGGCATGGTCACTGGGATTATGGACACATTGCCTGGCTTAAGTGTAGGGTCGTACATTACAACCCCCCCCCCCCCACCAGCTGTAGCTGTAGTCTCCCTGTTCTTTCCCAGAGTTTTACTATGTGTCACAGCGGGGAGGCCATGGATGCATGCGGACGGGCTTCCAGAAGTCTGTGGGGAAAATGGAATTGAGAGGCGATGGGATTTTCTCAGGAGCTTCTCAGAGCCCCCGTCAGTCCTATGCATGATGCATGAGACCTCCCATGTACGCAGAATATCCTACTTTAAGCGAGGTAAAATGCACACCCAGACAAAACCCCTGAGACTCTGGTCCTGCTCCCCGCCCCAGAAAGCATCGCTGCATCCCCAGCGTGGTGATAGTGACTGGCTTCTTGACTTCTTGTGGTCCCTTGGCTCTTTCAGCCCTCGCTGGAGTCAGAGCTGCGCTGGGGAGGCAAGACTGCTTTCCTGCTGCCAGCTGTACTGACCCTGGTCTCGGTCCTGGATCAGGATTCTGGTGTCTCTCTTAGAAGGACAATGGCATTTCTTGTCCCTGTTTGCCCGCTCCCCCTCTCTGTTTCCACAGCATTTTACCATCGGTTTTCCGTCTCTCACCAAGAAAGCAAGTGGCCTTTCTGTTCCGCGGAAGTTAGCAGTGAATGGATGTGTGCGTCCTGTATTCGAGAGCCGCCTCTAAGCCGAGTGTGAAGGCGGGGCGGCTTCCTGCCCGGCTCCCCCAGGGGCCATTGCCGGGGAGACCTGGGGCAGTGGCGTCACTGGTCCCAGCCCACTGTCAGGGAAAGAGTGGTGATTAGCGCATCTCTCTTTTAATGAAGAGGCTCCCTGAAGACCCTGGGCCCTTTTGATGAGGGAACGCAGGCTGGGGACTGCGCAGTGGGCCTCCTGCCTCCAGTTTCAGTGCCCGCATATCCTGCTGAGAAGGACACCCTGCTCGGTGGGGGTCGAAGGGTCTCTCTGCCCACCTTCGCTCCGTGCTGGCCTGGCACTGGGAGGCTGTACGTTCCTCTGGACTTAGGGGAGTGTGTCAACTTGCCATTGGGCACTGGTGTCCACAGTGGGATAATTAACACCAGAGGGAGCTGGGGGAGGGGTGTGAATTAGGTAATACTTTTCAGCTTCTCCCTTGGCTCTTGCAGTAAGTCAGGATCGGGACTTGGGGACCATAACCCCCTGATGACTCATTGCATAGTGATGTTAGTTTGTGGTTGGTGAACTGTTACTGGGAAGGAAAAAAGCTGAAACCCCTTTCAAAGATCCATATGTAGCCTGCCTCGGGCCCGGCTCCAGAGTGACCTTACCAGGCTAAGGCTAAGTGCCTCGCAGACCTGAGGCTTGGGACGTCCATTGGCCATTCCTGCGTAGGCCAGGATAGCATTGTCCAGCCCAGAAAAAGCAAGGAACACCTCCAGAAAACCAGCCAGGGAAGCCCCGAGGAAAACGGCCACCTTTTGCCATTTGCGTGTCTCCACCTGCAGTCATTCTTGTATTCCAGCTACTGCCAGGGTCAGTGTCACCATGACTGGGTTCCCCGCCACACCCTGCAGCCTGTCTGGATGTTCCTGTTGGAAAGGCAAGACTGCCAGCAAGCTCGGGGTCACAGGAGGGATTGAAGTGGGGGGCATACTGGGGCAAATCCCAGTTGAGCCTGAAGATCTCTCTTCCAAAGGGGGGAGGCGGACCCTCAGAGCAAGTGTGCTATGGGCTGGTTGATGTGTTTGCCATCCTGGTTCACCGGAGCCAGTGCGAAGACGTGCCCTTGTGTTGCTTCAGCACCTCGTTCCTGTCTGTCCTTGGCCCAGCGCCATCTCTTTTTTTAAACTGCCATGACAGCCAACGCTGTATTTTCCATAAACAAAATGTCTTATGGCTTGAGGTCTATCATGTCTCCAAGAGCACAGACCTTTTTTGTTTTAAACAAACAAACAAAAACTCCTTTTTTTCTGGGCACTGTGGCCACATGCAGCCCAATTCTCAAAACCAAGATAAATAAATAAAAACCCCAAGCTCACTGCCACTGAGTCAATTCCAACTCATAGCAACCCAGGGACAGAGAAGAACTCCCCCTCCCCCACCCCCTTCCATGGAGTGACTGATGGATTGGAACCAATTCATCTTGCAGTTAGCAGCTCACCAGGGCTCCTTGTGGCCTGACTAACCTGTAGAAGTTCATAGGCGCTAAGAGGAGCGCCTTTCTTTGTAAACCTCCCAAAGTAAACCACCTCACTTACGGTACTTAGAGTTTTCTACCCTGTAAGCCCAGGAAGAAGGTAAGCAATCCCCATGTTTCATCCTTAGCTTTTCTGACCCTTTGAAACACATCCTACAATGGCCTGGAGGTGGGGTGGATGAGGAGCCAGGAGGCTGGTGAAAGGGAAACCCAGAGTGCCCTAATAACTGACCTCTACTTTTCTCTTTCCCTCCTCCAGACCCGCAAACTGACACAAGACCTACAGAGAAAACCCTTTGCCAAATCTGCTCTCAGCAAGTGGACAGTGATACCATTTACAGCTGAACACCTTTGTGAATCCCACGCCGTTTTCCTAACCCAGCAGAGACTGTTACTGGCCCCGGACCCAGGGTGAAGCACTTACTCTCAGCACAGAACTCTCTAAAGTATGCACAACCTCCTTGTACCAGGGGATGAGACATACCTGCCAGTGGAGGACACCCCAGTCGGCACCACCCACCTCCCCCCCAAGCACACCGTGGACCCCTGAGGCGACACTGGGGGGGGAGCGGGGCCCTCATTCCCTCCTGGGATGATGGTCTATGGGGGAGGGGGGTGTTCCACATGTTGTTTTTGTCCGTGTTTTCCTTTCAACTTTTTCTGGGCTTTACACACGCATTCACTTTGCAGTATTTTTCTGTTAACACGTCAGCCATCCTTCCCCTGGCAAATCTCAAAACCTAAGGAAAAGGTGGTAGCCAGTCACCGTTCCGGCTGTGAGCATCCGGAACTCCCGAGCGAGCCCTCGCCACTCTAGATCAACTAGCCCATTACATACAGGAGAGGGGAAGTTTCGCCTTCCTTTTGTTTGGTAGGAAATTCTCCTTTTCTTAAAACTGAACAAAGGCACCATTGTTGGCTCCTGCATAGCACTCCGGGGCTGAGCCCTGAATAGATTGGAAAATGGAATGAAGCCTAGCACCCAACCCAGTGTAGATCCAGTTCTGAGCAACGGTGGTCTGTAGGTGAGAGCCCCTCAGCTCCCACCCACCCCCAGCGCCCAGTCTGTGACTGCCAGATTGGCAGGGCCTGTGATCACACCTTCCTGTCAGTATCCTCAGCCGACAGTGAGCAGTGTTGGTTTGCTGGTTAGAGAGGAGCTCCCTGCAGGAAAGAAATCAGCTTAGCAGTCCCCTCGTTGCCAAACGCCACCAACGGATTTAGTGGCGGTGGTCTTTCTTTCTGAGGAGAAAGCAGAAAACAAAGTAGCTGGTGTTCCAGTGCAGAAGAGATGGCCAGGTGAAGTCAATGCTGAGGGAGCTCTCAGTCCGCCCCTGCCTGCAAGCCCCGTGATGATGTCACAGCCCCCGCTGTGATGATGTCACAGCCTAGCTGTGTATAACCCATTTCCTGGAAGCGTGTGAGGGAGAGGAAGTGAGCGTACAAGCTGGGTTTTAAAAAGTAGATCGATAAACTTAGATTATCATTGTACAAATGATTCCGTTGAAAGTGCAAGGTAGGGCAGTTGAAACTTTTTTTTTTTTTAACTTTACAGCTTCTATGAATTTCATTTCATTTTGTTTTATTTTTGCGAAGTATGGTGCTGTATAGGTGCTTTCTGTTTAACCCGGAACGTGTGATCCCTCCTTGATTAGAGAGACGAGTTGGGGACACCTTTGGTACATATGAAACTGGTATAACGGCACTCTGACTAGCACCGCATATGCAGACTCCTCCAAAGTGATATAAGAAGACTCTTTTCTTTGCATTAAAAAAAAGCACTAGGCATATCAGTGTACAGCTCTGTTTTATCATGTACAGTATAAAACGGGACATTATGCATGGGCCTTAGGCACACAGACTTCCCCGCATGAGTTCTTGCTGGTGCAGTGGGCAGTGACACCCCCTTCCCACCAACAAGGACAGACCACCACCTCCCCTGTACACCATCCGCCAGGGGTCCCCTCGTGCACCTTTGCTTTCTAACTCCGCTGGGGGTGAGAACCGCTCCTCGCGCAAGGCAAGTTCCATTTGGTCTTGTCCCGCGTCGCTCCCGCCTGCTCGGGTTGTCCTGCTGGGTTCACCCTGCCTCTCACGGACTCTTGTAAATTCTTGTGCAGTTGTGGTCATAGTAGCCCTGTAGCATATTGCCTTTTTCTAAACTGCTACCCCTTTATAATCTTCATTTTAAAAGTATGTATACTTTTGTTCAAATATGCATCCTCTTCCCGTGGTCTGCTGGTTGGTGAGCCCAGCGAGCTTCCTATGTTCTTTTAATGTATGCGAGTCACTCGGTTGACCCTGAAGCCGTCTGCCCTCTGCACAGAACTGTCCTGTCCCGCCTCTGGCTTCCCACGCTGCTGCTCCAGGACGGGATGCAAGTGGGGACACTGGCAGCAGGGGGGGGGGGGGTACGCAGCAAATTCAGAAGGCCATCGAAGTGAGGGCCCTGATCAGCGCTCCTCCGGGTTTAAGAGAACGAGTGGACGCACTTGCGTTTGCCCTCACCATCTCATAGGCCCGGGGAGCTGCTTCGGGAGCGGGGAAGGCAAGCCTCGAATAGGTCTCCCCTTAAACATGCTGACTTCCTTTCAGAGCTGTGGCATCTCCTTTGTTCGCTCCTGCTCAAGTGCTTGCCTACAGAACCGCGTGATAATTTCCTTTAACACAGTTGAGACAGGGCACGCAGGTGAGAGCAGGGCGGCCGCCACCAAGCAGACCCGCGCCCCCGCAGGGCAGTGGTCCTTGTTCTTGGTTTGCGTTGGTTTGTGTTCAGTAACTCAAGCCGCACCTCCAGACAGAGCCGAACACCAACTTCAGTGTCACGAGACCACCAGCCCCACAGCAGCCCCACAGTGGATTAAGCTTCTAATAACCTAATAGTTAAGCCCCTCCAGGTCATGGCCTCACACCCCCCTCTCAGCCTCCTGTCCCCTCAGCTGGCCGCTCACAAGGAAAACCAGTCTCCTGGAGACCAGCCAGCTCCTATGGCAGGCGTACCAGGAACGGGTGGCTTGAGCCCTCTGCTTCAGTGTCCTGTTGTGGGTGTCACCGGTCCCTGAGAGAGTTTTCTGATCTGCAGTGTCTCAGCGGAACCCCTGGTAGCCTCGGGGGGGGGGGGGGCTGGCCACGGAGATGAGTGAGCCCTGCTGAGTACCCGAGAAGCTGCCCTGGGAGCTTGGCTGCCTTTTGGTCGGAAATCAGAAGCAGAGTAGAAACTAGTGCTGGAAACATGGTGTGAACCCTGATGTTCTGTGGCCCCAGGGGTGGATGCCTCTGACCAAAGTGAGGAAAGAGCTTTATTGAAAGCCCTCGGTGCCCGGTGTGAGGGTCAGGCGGCCAGGGGCTGGGGGCACCAGTAACTAATTGTGGGCGGGCCTGAGGCTGATTTGCTTTCTTGCAGCCTCTGCAGTCTCAAGCTGACTGAAACACACTCTCTTAACCGTCTCAGCAGTGTGGGGAGGTGAGGCCCGAATGTGGTGGAAGGCGAGCTCTGGGCTTGTTGTTTCTGGTGTTGGCTTTTCTCCTGGGGGCTTCCTAATGCGTACATACATAGTTTACACATGGCAAGGACCTACTTCACCTCTGCCTGATGAGCCTCACTTGACACATAGTGAACATTTGAACGTTGGGGAGACCCACAAGGGGCAAGCAGCCAGTGAGCCCGCCATGGCCCATGGCCATTGCTGAGGGCTGGCCGGGACGAGCGAGACCTGACTCAGCAATGGCCCCAGATGCTTTTTTGTTATGTCCAAGGGAATGTCTATGAAGTTCTAAAGAAAAAGTTGCGAAAGAATTTTTCTTTTTATATAATATATGCAATATCTGATACAGAGGTTTGAAGAAGCAAGCTGCCTCGGGCGACTGGGGGACGTGGGGGGGAGCACAGGAGGGGAACTTGGCGTCCTTGCGAAATCGTGTGTGTGAAACAAGACCTAGAAGCAGATGCCCACATAACAGAAAAGGAGTGTGAACGTTTGATCTCAGTCGGAGGGTGGGTAGCGTGTATGCCATTTGAATGATGGAATGTTTTTTCCTCTTGTGATCCTGCTGGCCCACGTCTCTGTCCAATGACGGACTGCTGGCACGGCCTCGGCCACACTCCAGGAGAGTTTGTAGCCTCAGAACACGGTGCGCCTCTCCTCCCTCCTTCCGCTCTCGGATCCCACTGCCGGCATTCCGTCTTCTCTCAGACCCTTGTCCTAGCTCCCCATATACCTGGGGAATGGAACCAGACGGGAAGGAGGACCAGAAAAATTAAGTTACTATTATATGAAAAACAAGTGTATTGCGCATTTTTGCTTCACATGTTTATTTTTTAAGGGGGGGAAGTTGCATGACTAACACAAGACACCCCCCCCCAAAAAAAAACCCATCTGTAGACAGTCTGTGCTACTCACTGTCTTACCTGTTTCAATTTCTCGCTCAGACCCCATACCAATGAGGGGTAAATCCATCCCACTGGTGTCAGGCCTTTGTCCAGCCCAGAAGAGTCAAATAGCCGGTCACACTTTGATTTGAAGTAACCCCGCCCTTCCCCACTCCCCGAACGCGAACACTACCTTCTTGCATTCTGACTGAGAATTCTGCCTCACCGCAGTGGCCATGACTTAACTCTACCACCTTTCTTCTCAAGGATCAAAATCAGTTTGATTTGGGAATCTTCCCCTTTCCAAGTGAAATCGAGATACAATACTTCTCTTTGGTGTTTGTAGATACTGCTTTGTGTATCCCACCTAAAAACCGTAATCTAGTTTGTAAAAGAAATGGTGACGCATGTAAATAAAGCATTAATGACACTCTACCAGGCAGTCCTTTTGTCCTTCCCATCCATCTTCAAGGCCAACGAGTGAAGCAGCTGAGTGGATCTCCCAGGCTTCCTATGTAATTTACTCCCAGGCTGGCCGGGCACAGAGCTGAGGGACTCTATCCTGAGATCCATACACTACATGAACCTAGTAAACATTTCCCCAGCTTACTTTTGACCTCCACGGGCAATGTAATAAAAGTGAATGTATGCTGTTATTCGCGGTGGCAGAGAGCCACTTTGGTGTGCATTGAGTCACGCTCCCCAGAGGCGGGGTCTAGACTCTGTCTTCTCAGAGTGTCAGCAGCTTTGACCTGCCACGTGACCCAGCCCATGGACAGCAGTCATCGGTGCTGCCCTCCGGCACATCGAAAGTCAAACACGCATGCTCCAGCCTCCCAGGTAGCAACTGTGTCAATGATCTCTGTGTACAGTAAGGGCTCTCGGTGATGGCAGGGAAAGGCCACCCTGTTGTAAAACGGCTAGTAGCCAGGACTGTGGGTTTTTCATTGTAATAGGCTATAAAAATGATTCCGCTTCTAGAAAGCCCCTGGAATGGGATTTAAGGTCCCCAGCAACACAGTGGGCCCTCCAGGTCAAGAAAGGTTTGTTTAAGCTCGCCCATTGGGTTAATTCTGTGTTGGTGGAGGAGTGTATGCTCTTGTAAACTTACCCTGCCATCACTTTAAGTACTTTCCCTACCTTTTAATACCAAAGCCATGCCAGAGAGAGCATTTCGCTGGAGCTTCCCAACCCCACCACTTTGATTCTGTTGTCCCCAAGATTGAAGATGGAAACCAGCTGCCAGCGATCAACCCAAACCAAGTAGAAACTCAAAGGCCAAAGTTAACCATCTGCAGTTACTAAGTCAATCGGTGGCAGCCGGCCGGGCCCTGCCCTGCCCTAGTGAAGTTTAGACTCTAATCTCTCCTCCACCTCGAGACACAAAGAACCCATGCCTGGAGATTTCCCTGCTTTCACCATTTTTCAAAAGGAAGAGTTTGAACTAGTTGATCTGGAAAACCCTTAGGCGATTATGCCAATGTTCGAGCAGTGAGGGCCACACGTTAAGCCAGAGGAGACCTCTGTAGTGTGCATCTGGGAAGCCACCCGCCTCACAGCAAGGAGGCAGGGGTGGAGGAAGGCAGGTTCTATAGCCGCCTATCTGCCAAGCACCCCTACTCACCCATCGTCACTGGGGGAAAAGGGTGATGGTGATGGGATGGGGGAGTGGGCTGTAGAGCCCTGCCCTGAAGGGAATGAGGGCAGAGTGTACTTGAAGTGTAGGGGGGGGGGGGGTGGAGAAAGAAGCCACTAGGGGCCCCCGCTGTAGCTGTGCTTCCATTTCCATGGGCCTGACCCCGAGCTGGAGGGAACAATCCCGTCGCTCAGAGTTTCCTGAGTGGGAAGTTAAAACAGGAAGATCTTTGGTCATTTTTGAGGCCTGAACCAAATCAGATTGTGTTTGCACGTGTCGTGTGGAGGAGGGGTAGTGTGGTAAAAGCTGCCAGATCCCACCGTTGCCACACCATTCCCCCGGGACTTAGAAAAGGAAGGAGACAGCTATGAGGGGAGGGATGGAGCAGATCACACAGGTCAACAACAATGAAAACTCACTGCATTGAGATGTCTACTCACAGCGACCCTACAGGACTGGGTCCCAGGTGTCACTTGGTGAGCGTGGAAAGTCCGATCTTTCTCCCTTGGAACAGCTGGTGGTTTCAAACTTGGGACCTTGCGGATTGCAGCCCAACATGTAACAACTATCCTGCTGGGACCCCTATCACATAGGTCATGACTCAAAATTTTGCCTCCCTCCTCTGAAGTGCCAGGCACACATGAAATAATTCCGTTTCCATTTCATATTGGCACAGAACCCCCTATGAATCTTAACATCCGTTCCACCAGCACCAGTTTGCACCAGGTAATAGTATACTTGTCTGGGGAGATGGGCCCACAGGAGCTGACTCGAAACACCCAGGTAATCCTGAGAGAAGCCCATGAATGCAGTGCACATGGATGGAGGGGGAGAGCAGCAGAAGCTGCGTTAGCCCAAGGCCCTTGCATTTCAGTGCAAAGGCAGAAAGGGAGCAAACTTTCTAGCTGAAATGAGGAATTGCAGGTCAATGGCCCAAAGCCAAGGGATGGCCATTGTGTTGGTTCTGACTCATAGTGACCCTGTAGGGCAGAGTAGAACTCCCTACAGTTGCCCAAGGTTGTCCATCTGTGCGGGAGCAGACAGACTCATCTTTCCCCGGGGAGCACATGGGTTCAAACGGCTTGGAGTGAGGAGCCCAATGTGTAACTCACTGCTCCTTGGAAAATGGCACGAGGCAGACAAGCCCCAACACACGCCCGGGTACCAGTGGAGCAGGGCCTTCCGGAGCGTGAGGAAGGCGGGTTTGGGTGAGAAAAGTAGGTCGTCACCAAATTTTACACCAAGAATTTTGGGGCTTTCTGGGGGAGGAGTTGGAACCAGCAGGCGGTGACGATCAGAGTGGGCCTTCATGTGTAGCCCTCAGGCATGAGGGGGGGGGGGAAATGTGTGTGTGTGTGTGTGTGTGTGTGTGTGTGTGTGTGTGAGTGAGTGAGAGAAGTAGTCATTCTAGAACACATCTTACAAAATGGCACCCAAAGAAAAAAACTATGTATAGACATGCAAAGATGCCAGAGAAGGCTGCTTCGGATCCCAGTCGCAAGGCCTACAGGCTGCCCTGAAAGCTGAAGGGTCAGTAACTGAACCCCCTGGGATGCGCTGCCCTAGCTGGGAAGCACGATCTAGAAGAAATCCCAAGGAAAGGGGCAGGGCCACGTGAGGTAGGGAGACAAGGACTTTGGCTTTCAACTGCTCAGTGCCTGTATACTCCTGTCATGTCCTGAGGTGAGTGTGTCATTTTAGAAATGCCCTTTTCTCCAGAGCTGAGGTGGCAAGGTTGGCTTGCACTCTGGGTCCAAAGAAGCTATCAAGATGGGGGAAGGATCCTGGGAGTAGAATGGAACTCGTGAAGAAACTAGGTGAAGGAACAGGATCAGTGCGAATCTGACCTTCATAGCTTGCAGCTTCCATAACTGCCCTCTATTAACATCTTGAAAATCATAGTGTAGAAATTACATAATTGGTATAAAGGAATATTACCTATGTGTTAAAATAGTATTTTCAGGCAAGATAAGTCGTTTTTATGAACCATAAGGCTATACTTAGAACATGCTCATATATCTCTCTGTTGCTCTTCGACATAACTTTATATACTGATGGGGGCAAAGAGGATACTGGTGGTGCACACCAGTGTAAATAAACTCTGGGAGGCACTACAAAGTAAAATCTAAAAATGGAAATAATTCTCTTGGACATTGTGGCCTTGACCCTGAACTTGAGACCTCCTTGCCACCATGGGCAGTGGTCATTCTGCCTTCAGACCCACCACACCCCAAGTCTGAGACCGCCTGAGCCCGTGTGCAGCCGAAGCCCAGCAGTGGGCGGGGGCCAGGAGGCTGGGGAACGCTGTGGGCACAGGGCACTTCCTCCCACAAAGCACACCCAAGAGGGAAGAGGATTCTCATGCTGGAACGTTTCCCCGAAAGACAAATGTCCATCGTGTAAGGGAAATTGGGTTACAGATATTTTGGGTCAGATTCATCTTGTGTTTTATTTTAAAACGAACGTTAATGTTTTCCAGAAGGCAGGAAGCCTGGAAACATTGGGAATGTTTTCCTCCGGTCCTTGCCCTCTGGCTGTCACCACCCCACCCCCACTCGCCCTGCAGCCCCAGTGACGCTGGTTCCACTCAGTCTTGGGGCCCTTGGAGAATCTTTGCGCAGCTACAGTCGGTACTTCCTCCCCCTCTTGTTAGGTAGGCACAGAGGCCTGGCTCTCGGGCAGCTGGCGTTCTTGGTGGTTTTCTCAGCTGCGGAGAAGAGGCGAGGACACAGAAAGGCGTGCTGGCGTGGGGAGCTGCATCGTGTTTCCATCGGACGGGTGTATCCCAATTCAGTGACCGTGATGGACGCCGGACCTTGGGCTGTCACCTTACTTGTCACTACAGCATGGCTGCGGCGAATAACCTGGAGCATCCCCGGTTTCACCCAGGTGCAAGAACCTCCCCAAGATCCTTGTCCAAACGCGGAGTTGCCAGGTCAAAGGGCATGCGCCTTGGTCATTTTCACGAGGACTGTCAACTCGTACCGTTCAAAATCAACAGCTGAGAATGCCTGCTCTCCCCCAACCTCGTGTTTTCCGTATTTTTACATTGAAAGCCCGTCCCTTCCAAACTGAATTTCACCGGAACACCCGTTTGATTTCATTTTTTAAACATGCAGTTTGGTCAGCATGCCTCCCCTTTCAAAGTTCATCTCTGAGATGACGCTTATCTACACCAAGGTGGTGAGAGGAGGGGCGGAAATGGGGTGACCTGGGAAAGAGGGAGGAGGCGCCCTCGGGGCTCCGAGTGGAGCTGTCCACCTGCGCGCTGCGCACTCAGGCGCCGCACAACCTGTCCGTCCAGTCTGGCCACGCGGGCTCCGCCCCTCACGCCACCAGCTGGGAACGCCCAGCCTCGGGGTCAGCGGCCTGACCTCACACAGCTGTGCTGCCTCACCTCCCAGAATTCCAGAGGGCAGCTGTCACCCCGTAGGAAACGAGTCTGGTCTCTTTGGCCCCAAACCCCACGGCCGGACCTATTCATAGCGGGGTTGCACAACCCGCTGGAGCGCAGCCCGGCTGGGCACCAGGAGCTGCCCTGGGCTGAGCCAGGCCCTGGCCCACGAGGGCCCTGCCAAGCCTCCCAGCCGTCGGAGCAGAGCTGGGGCCCCGCCACGGCTGCGCCCAAGTGGGAGAACTTGCTCCTCCCAGGGAACAGCTCCAACCTGCTGGGGTGTGCTCCCTGAGCCACCCCCCTGCTAACGCACGCCCACCCCTGCCTCCAGGGCTTCTCCTGGGGAACACAGAAGGAGGAGGCAGCCTGTCACAGATGGGCCAGCGGAGTCCCTGAATAAGGTGCTCCGTCTCCTCAGGGACGGGGACCAGCGTCCTGGAATAGGACAGGAAACTCAAACTTTGGGAAGAGACGCAACCATTCACCAGGTCGGCGAGTCGGTTGCCCTCGCTGGGCCTCCGCTATCTCGTGTACAAGATGGAAACAGAAAGCTGCCTTTCTTACTTTAAGGGACAGGGACTCCACGGATCCCTGGAGGAGCGCCCTCCACACGGGTTCACCCTCCAGCAAGTCAGGAAAGAGTCGAAGCCAAACTCCCTGCCATCGCGTCCCATCTGACTCTCGAGCAAGCCCTTCATCACAGAGCTTGTCCTCTGTGCACTTCCCCTTAGCCTGCGCTCTAGGGTTTCTTTTAAATCATATGAACACATAATATAAAATTAACCTGACACTGTCCTGAGTCCCAGTGTACTTAATTGGCGTAGTAATTCGACAGAAAAGGTAAGCAACCAGTGAGGTTTTCCAGCTCTAGTTTTCTCCAGTGTTCTCAGACCTGTTGGCAGCAGCCATGCCCATGGTCCATTTACCACAAGATCACTATCACCTGGAAAGGGCGGAAGACTTGGCATCTCGTTCTGGCTCTGCCACCAGGTGCTGGGTGACCTTGGTGAATCAGGATGCTCCCTCGGAGCCCCGTTTTCCCCATCTGCAAAGTCCGCTTTGTTAGCACTCTATGCTTGAGAGTCATTGGGGGCAGCGGTGGTCCCCGGGTAGAATTCCATCTCCCATGCAGAAGACTCAAGTTCGCTTTCTGGCCAGTGTACCTCATGCGGCCACCCCCCTGTGTCAGTGGGAGCTGGCGTGTTGCTGTGATGTTGGACAGGTTTCAGTGGAGCTTCCAGACTAGGACAGACTAGGAAGAAAGAGCCTAGCAACCCACTTTTGAAAAATCAACGCATGAAAAGCTACGGCCTACTCTACAACCAAACCTGGGGGTGGCATACGCCCGGACGTCGTTTCCCCGTGTGGTCCAAAAGGGTGTCATGAGTTGGGGCCAACACAGGGGCAGCTAGGACCCTTCCCGTGGAAGACATGAAGCCCATGCATCATGAACTACAAATGGCAGCCCGTGCACCATGGTGAGGCAGGCAGCTGGCAACAGTTAAGACAGTTGTTTCCCAGAAGGGACACTGAAGCAGACTCCATTGTGAGCGCTGAGGTTCATTCTTCTTTGCTGCAACACCCCACCCCACCCCAACCCTCCCTATTCCCCAGGGCCTCCAAAGCCACACCCCTTTGGGGGTGGCAGCTGAGGTGGAGGGTGCATCCTAGGGGGCTGGGGCTAGAAGGATGGAAGGGGGAACTGACAGGGCGGTAGAGCAGGAGGAGGGAAGAGTCTCTGGATCTGTGGAGCCCATTTCAGAGGAAGCAGCACCCTGCCCCAGGTGTTAGCCCTGTAAGCCGCTGGGGATAATGTGGCCTTCTCCAGTTTCTGTCCTGGGAAGTGGCAGGGCAGGGGAGCCCCTGCCCTGTCCAGGGGGACTTGCAATTCTCTGCTAGTCTGGGGAGCACACAGACCTCACCCCTGCAGTGAAGGAAAACTGGCTCCTGGTATACTTGGTCTCGTGTGTGTGTGTGTGTGTGTGTGTGTGTGTGTGTGTGTGTGAGAGAGAGAGAGAGAGAGAGAGAGAGAGAGAGAGAGAGAATATGAAAGGGGGACAGAGACAGAGACAGACGGACATAAGCCCTCAGGCCCCTCTGTTCTACATGGCATTTCTCCAACACGTGCCTCCCTGCCCTGGGAACACTTGTGGCCCTGTCGGATGCTTGGGGGAAGAATTGAATTAAAGAAAAAATGACTAGGATGGTTTGAAGCTCCTGATTGCTGCGCTGTAGCTCCCTGAGTGGAAAATTCAGGCTGCCCCTCCCCTCAGGCTTGGCTCTGCCCAGGCTACTTCCACCTCTGGGGCAGGGAGACAGTTTCCTGTCCACTCAGGCCTGCTTCTGTACAACTAGGTTCTTTGCTTAACTGTTTAAGGCAATGTCACTTTTACAGTGGTTGCACATTAGCATCATGTGTAAATGTGTCTTTGGGAAACCAGTTCTTGGCAGGACATGTAGACAAGGGCTCACAGCATCTCTCGCCCCGTGAGGAGGAGCGTGCGGACTTTGGAGTGGGACACAGTCACGGGGCTGCATCCTCTCTGAGTATCCGTGACATTGTCCCTTTCATGGGGAGCGGCAGGGACAATAATTATCCCTCCCATGAGGACTCTTAGGAGGATTTGAGGTAATACATGCCAACTCCCTACGTGTTTATTCACACAGTATTTTAACATCGATTTGTTAAGTCCATAGTTAAGATCTCAAGCTTTAGAAAAAAGAAACAGAAGCCAATGGGTAGGCATGCTGGCTTTGCCTGTGAGGCTGTAGGGAAATTTCTCAACCCATGAGCCTGAAAGTTCTCCTTTGCTTAACAGAATTGATCATAATAACCCTATCTGATAGCGTTATTGTAGGGATTAAAGGAGATCGTGTGCAGACAGCACTTAGGACAGGATCTGACACAAGGGAAGTGCTTGGTAAACCATAGCTATTGCAATTACGTTCTACCATGTAGCCACCGTACCCTAGCCAGGCGGGCCTGCGTGGTACAAACGGTTGTCTGGCTTGGCTGCTTCCTCCAAAGACGAGAGGGGCGGTTCAGTTCACCCAGAAGGCCCTCCAAAGAAAACCTGGTGAGCCGTTTCCAGAGAAACCATCCGTGATGGAGTCGGTTCTGCTCAGACCCTCCCGGGGTCCCCATGCGCCGGAGCTGACTCCACAGCAAAAGACCCGAGCCAAACAACCGGGAAGTAGCTGCTTTCAAAGCGTAGTCCTTGGGTTATCTGCCTCAGGGCGAGAAGGAAACTAAGGTTGCCGGTTGAATTAATATGCTGACTTCAAAATAAAGAGATTAGTGTGAGTTTTGTGGGTGAGCCCAGTGTGATATCTCATACACACACACACACACACATACCCCACTGCCATCAAATAGATCCCAACTCATAGTCACCATGTGGGATAACAGAACTGCTTTTTCTCATTTCCCAAGCTATCCATCTTAACCCCAGCAGAAGCCTCATCTTTCTCTCTCATTCTGGCCGATGGGTTTGAACCACTAACCTTTCGGTTAGCAGCCCGATGCTGAAGCCATTGTGCCACCAGGGCTCCTTTAGGGTCCTTACGGGGTACAGATAGAGGCAGAACTAGAGAGATGGCAGTGGGAGGAAGACACAACTGGCCACTGCTAGCTTGGAAGATGGGAGGGGGCCATGAGCCAATAAATGTGGGTGAGGGGGAAAATGCATTTCCCAAGTAAGTCTGCAAGAGGAAGACAGCCCTGTGCACACCTTACTGCTAGCCCAGAGCAACTCATTCTGAGCTTCCAGGCTCCAGAAGGATGAGATCATGTATCTGTGTTGCTTGAAGCCAGTATGCTGTGGTCACTGATGACAGCTGCAAGAGAGGAAACAAATTCACCTTTTAAACCAGGCAGGTTGGATTTCTGCCAGTCAGTCTGGCCAACCCCTTAGGGTCCAGTCTTGGGAAGGGACTGCCCTTGGCTGCAGGGAAGGGGCTGGGGCAAGGCCTGGCTGCCCTGTTCCAGGGCTACCTGCTGCAGGCTTTGCCGAGCACTTGGCCATGTTCTGAGCCTCGGAGTGCCTACAACTCACCAGCAGTCTGGAGGCTACAAGTTCTCTGTCATTTTTATCATCCAACCGAGAGAGCCGAGGGCACCTCGAAAGGCCGCCTGGCTTCTCTGAGAACCCTGAGGAGAGGAACGTGCCTAGTCAGGAGTCTCTGACTTTGGGGAGGCCCTTCCTCACCTCACTCCGGATTTCCTGGGGATGGGAACAGGAAGGGCAGTTCTCAGACCCATGCCCTCAGCAGAGTGCTCCTGGTCCCTCTACCTCTTTACCTCTCAGCCCTGCAGCTCCCCCACCTGCTGAGACCAGCACACTCACTGGACTGATGGTCTCATGCTCATCTCTATGTGACTTTCTACACCATAGATGCTCTACTACATGATAAAGACTCCACTACACTGTGTACACACTACTCTATACTACACTACCCTATATATACTACACTATTTGAACTACCCTATAGGACACTACTCGGTGCCATCGAGTCAATACTGACTCACAGTGAGCCCCTGTGGGTTTCCAAGACTGAAACTGTTTACGGGAGTGGAAAGCCCAGTCTTTCTCCTTCAGAGCTGCTGGTGGTTTCAAACTGCCAACCATGTGGATCGCAGCCTAACCACTACACCACCAGGGTTCACAGGACACTACAGTACATACTGTACATCCACAGGAAACTATAGCACACACTATACTATACTACTCTATGTACTTTATTACACTACACATTACAGGACACTGAACAATACACCACAACTCTACACTGTGATAAATATATATATATAAATACATATATATCACATTACTATACCAATAACACAACACTATTATACCACTCTCCACATCACACTGACCACACAATACACTGCACTGCTCCACCTGCTACACTACACATTACACACCACACGTCCTGCACTACCTGATGCACTATTGTATATACATAGCACTGCTATGTTGTACTAACTACTCTACATACGACACATCGTGTGATCCTGTACACTGCACTGCCCTACTTTACACATTGTACTCTAAGAAAACCTAAAACTCACTGCCATTGAGTCAACAGTGACTCATAGTGACCGCCCCCTTCCCCACCCAGCCCACCCCACCTTCCCGGCGGGCTTCTGAATCTGTAACTGTTTATGGGAGTAGAGACCCTATAGTCTTTCTCCTTTGGAGCTGCTGGTGGTTTTGAACTGCTCACCATGTGGACCACAGTCCAACAGGTAATCACTACACCACCGGGACTCCTGTATTATACATAATCCACTACACCACTATTCTACAGCACACTACAAACTCTATTACACTACATATGAGTATTGTACTATGCACTCTACAGCATGGTACATGACACCACATTACCCTGCTTTCCACGATTCTACACACTGTATTACACTGCTCTGCACATTCTGCCACACCTCCAACTACATTTCTCTCCATGTTGCCAACACGATTCTACATGACACACACGACGGCTGACACTGTACCCTGTCTCACGCACCACCGTGCACTCCCCACACAAACAGCTCACTATACTGCACCACATGGTATGATTCACGGGACTCCCTGCTCAATTGTTCTACTTTCTCAAAGATTCATTTTTAACATATCTCACAGTAGTTTTTTAAAACTAAAAAAGAAAAATTATTTTAATTTACATATACTAAGATTCACTCCTTTTGCGGGATAGCTCTGAGTTTGGGGGTGTGTGTGAAAGCAGTGTTTAATCTCCCCCATGAATACAGAACAGTTCCATCCCACCTCAGAAATCTCTTTGTCCCTCCTTTTAGTCAAACCATTTCTGGACCGTGACCTCAGCTAACCACCGAGCGAGCCTCTGTCGGTGATGTTCCCCTGCAGAATGGCCCTGACATGCCTGACTGCTCTCACTTAGCATAAAGCACTTGGAACTTGTTTTTGTTGATTGGCATGATGACATTTCATCCTTTTTTATTGCTGAGTAATAGTCCATTGCAGGAACGTGCTATGGTTACACAGCCATGCCCTAACGTCAGCACATTTAGGTAGTTTCTGGGTTTAGGTGATAAATGCAAGGATCCAAATTTAAAACATGAGTTAAGGCTTTAATTTAAATTAAATCATTGATTAATTTAATTAACGGCGCTTTTCCCATGAGAGAGCAAAAACCTCACTTAATGTTAAGGTTTTGAAAAACGGTGGCCGCAAGGCTGAAGAAAATGGCTCACACTTGGTTTCTGCTAGTGTTGATTAATTGGATGTGTCAACCTAGCTTGGCGGTGAGTCTCAGTGGTTCGGCCAATACTAGATCAGTCACCGTTCCATAAAGCAGTCTAATGAACGCAGTATAATCACGTCCCATGATACTATCGATGCGGTCAATCAGTGGATTAAAATGGAAGTTTCCTTGGGGTGTGGGCTGCCTTCATACAATAAATACATATTTTTCCAGAGCGCATTCTTCTCTTTCTCGAGTTTGCCCTCTTTCCATTTTCTTGGGACCTAAATCAATAGAAGTCTCTACCAACCTTGCAGCTGGTCTCGGGTTTTGGACTAGTCTGCTAACATAATTTCATGAGCCCACCCCTTGAAATAAATCCATTAATCTGTGTGTGTCTATACATGTCCATATCCACGGGTTCTATATTCCTGGTTCAACCAAACATGGATGGAGAATAATGGGAGGAGGAGCAGTTAGTCTGTCCGAGCAATTTCTCGAAGGCTAAGAGGGAGCTGTGCTGTTGGCAGAACAGTGATTGTACTAGGCTTTATAAGTCATCTAGAATCGATCGAAAGTATGCCAGAGGAGGATGTCTATAAATCATATGCCAATATATGACATTTTTCTATATGGGACTTGAACATCTGAAGTTGTGGTATGGAGATGTAGAGAGGAGAAGAGAGAAGAAGAGGGTGGGGAGGAGTCCCAAAATCAATGCCCCAGAGATACTAGGGGACGCCTGCATGTTCAAGGGGACTTCAAAACCTTCATAGAAAATAGAAAGAGAATTTTTGAACTTTCTCTCTATATATGTAGCCTTTATCTATCTATCATCTATCTATCTCACCCTTGGATCTGTGTGTATGGGTGTGTCTGTGTGTATGGGTGTGCCCGTGTGTGCGTGCCTGTGTGCTTCTGGTTCTGTTCTGTTGTAGGAAGCCCCATTCTAGGAAACTGCCAGTGGGTCACCTATTCCAGAGTCCATGGTCAGCCATCGAAGAGGGAAGGTTTTCATTGTAAAAATGTTTCTGGACTTTAAAAGTCTTCAAATAAGCAGGGCCTTCAGGGTGACCTGAGGAACCTTGGTGACACAGTGGTTATGCGTTGAGCTGCTAACCGCAAGGTCAGCATTTCGAAACCAGCCACCACTCTGTGGGAGAAAGAGGAAGCTTTCTTCTCCCATGAGGAGTTGCAGCCTCTGAAACCCACCAGTTAGTTCTGCTCTGTCCTAAAGGATGGTTGTGAGGCAGAATCAGCTCGATGGCAGAGCGCTTGGCGTTTGGTTTAGGTTTGCAGAGTGCGTTAAGAAGCCCTGGTTAAGCATTGGGCTGTTAATTGCAATAAAGACCAGGCCACCTGCTCCCTTAAAGATGTACATCTCAGAAATCCTGTAGGGGGCGGCTAGGAGTGGGAGACATGTCCATGGCAGTGGGTTTGGGGTTTATGGGGTGCCTCGGGTCCTGTTTCTCACAAGGAAGCTGAGCATTCTTGGAACATCAGGCCCCAAGCTAGCTCTGAACCCATCTGGGTCAGCCTGTTTTGGAGAGGCTGGGCCCCCGAAGGCAGGGGGAGGGGGAGCCGTGTGCCGCTGCCCTTCGCCCTGGCCTTCCCCAGTGAGTGTTTGGGTCCAGCTGGGCCTGATTGCCCACAAGCCCAAGAGGACAGGAAGACTGATCTTTTTTCCCCTCGCACCAGTTTGAAGATCAGGTTGCCCAGGCTCAAGGAAGCTGGCACGGGTCCA
This sequence comes from Tenrec ecaudatus, assembly GCF_050624435.1. Taxonomy (NCBI): domain Eukaryota; kingdom Metazoa; phylum Chordata; class Mammalia; order Afrosoricida; family Tenrecidae; genus Tenrec; species Tenrec ecaudatus. The sequence goes on along the minus strand of NC_134536.1, from coordinate 63,882,816 downwards.
AAGTCAACAGGGCACCCTGGTTTGGGAGAAAACCTGGTTCTTCTGATTCTCAGCCCAGCCTTGTCTTGTCTTCGGGTTTCCAAATTTCTACCATGCGACACACAGAGAGAGGGAGAGATAGAGAGGGAGAGGGAGAGGGAGAGAGAGGAACCTCTCCTTAATCCGCACATTTGAGAATGTCGCTTTGCTTCAGGAGTGAAACCAACCATTCGTGTAAACCACAGGCCTCTCCTTCCGCCGCAGGGTCTTGGTTTTCTCACTGATAGAGCAGGGAAACCGTTCCAACCCCTAGTGGCTTCCAGGTGAGAAGTGACAGAAACGCTACTGCCTGCAGGTCAGCCATTCATCTGGTCCATTCCGTGGGAAGCAGACACTGGACGGTGGGGACCATTAGCTGTGTGGAGCAGGCGCTCTCGGCCTCTCCGCTGGGAAGGGGCGGGGGCAGGATCTGTGAGACCTAGATGTTTCCTGGCAGCGCCACTCAGAGGGCACAAGGGGTTAAGGAGACGCCCGGAAGCTGGCACAGCTGGGGATCATTAGTTGCTAATGAGGGGCCAGCCCGGGAAGAGGGCGCCGCAGCTGTGAGGAGGGACGCCCAGGGTGTCTCCCTGGAGGGGACCGTGGGCCAGGCGTCCCGACAACTTTGTTTTGCTTCTTTCGGAAGGAACTCAGCCTTACCCTCCAGAGGGGCCTTCTGGGCGTCGGAACCGGGTTTCTGACCCTGGCATTGGTGGTGCCCGCAGTCAACAGCGTGCCACTCCTTGTGGGGCAATGTTGCTTTTTGATGTAGGACCAAGGTGGCGAGAAACTCCGGATATTCCCAATGGGGACTTCGTGGCTTGGCCACTCCGAGTTCCGTCTCCAGGAGCAGTCAGGGTGGGACGGTTAGCCACAGGGTGGGGCTTCTCCGTCACCACTCCCTCTCAAGCCTCCACCCCCGGCATTCGTGCCCCCTTCTCCACATTTTTATTCTGTCCTCAGAGGGCAGAGAGGCAGGAAGGCCAAGGTTCCTGGGGGGCTCTTGGGAACACAGCGTGCTCTCCGACTGCCAACCTGTCCCTGCGACCCTTTTACAGGGCGCTTGGGGAAGGCAGGCAGACAGAGAGGAGAGGCGACGCCACCTCCGGAAGCCAGAGTCCCCCCACCCCTCTGTGAAATCTCCCGTGACTGCTCCCATGTCCCTCCACCCCTCCCTGGGGCAGCCTTCCGTCCTCCCTGAGCCCTTAGTCCCCTGTCCCCTGCATCTCTGCTGGAGGATAGGAGAGAGACTTCGATCTTAACTATAATGTAATTGTAAGGAGAACAGTGTGTTAACTCTTGGACAGAACAAAGCCACAGACAGATGGCCAGGTGAGTGAGGCCATTAGCATGATGTCACTGGGCTCTGCTGAAAGGACAGGGTTCTCCGTGAGGGACATCCCCAAGTAAGCCCCAGGAGAGACCATCCCTCCCTGCCTGGCTGGAGTGGGTGAGGGGAATCCACTGCACAATATACTGTGCCTGAGAGCAAGTTCACCTACTCAACAAACAAAACTCCCCACTGCTATCAAGTCTGCTTTCTCCTCGGGACCTGATAGAACAGGGTAGCTCTGCCCCATGGGGGTTTCCAGGACTGGAACTTCCTATGGACAGATGTAGATAGAAGTCTTTCCCCCGTGGAGCAGCCGGTGGTTCCGAACCGCTGACCTGGCCCTTAGCAGCCCAATGCGTAACCACGGCACCAGCAGGGCTCCTGTAAGATGACCCTCATCCTTGGTTCATGGTCTGAGACATGCTGAAATGGATTTGGGGCTTTCACTGTCATACGTATCCTTCAGCAAACGGGGTGCTTAGAATTAAACCCTAATATACTTCCTTCTGCTGTCATTGCCTATGTGGTTGACTGGGCCAGCCTGGCCACTGGCCAGGTGGGGGGTGCTCCCAGAATTGCCCCTGAAAGAATGAGCAAATCTCCAGGAATGACCTGGAGGAAGCTTTGAACTCGCCACCTTGGCCCTGGTGGAAGCAGTCCCAGTCCCCCAGGAGTTACCTCTGCCTTCATGACCCTGTGTGGCAGAGCAGAGTCATGCTGGCGGGGATTGCAAGGGCTGAGATTCCAGGATCAGATCACCAGGCCTTTCTTCTGAGGTGCCTCTGGCTGGGCTCCAATCTCAAACCCTTCAGTCAGACGCTGAGCAGGGTACTCCCCACAGGGACTCCACCTGATGGAAGGGCCCCTGCAGAGGAGTGGCGCCCAGCACTCCACTCCCTCCGGTTCTGTTGTCTGATTTCTTTCCTGTCCCTTCCCGTTGTTTTCCAGTTCCTACCCAGAAGCAGTGACTCCTGGCTGGGTGTGCTTCCAGCTCTGAGTGGGTCCAGACGGGCTGGCTTGTACCCTGAGCTCAGGAGGTTTGCTCCATGAGCCAAGGCTTCCCTCCCTCCCCCTTTTGTGCTCCAAGCAAGAGCGCTCTGCACAATATCAAGCAAATCTACTGCTGGCTATCGCAAAGAGCATTGCTGAAAAGAAACAAAGCCGACTGAGCCAGGTTGCCCACTTTTGATTGGGTCATAGGAGCAAAGAGGGGTGCGGAGGAGAATGCCTAGGTGGTCAATGCATTTGACTGTGAACAGAAAGGTTAGAGAGTCAAGTCCACCCCCTCAGAAGAAAGATGTAGTGATGTGCTTTTGAAGTAAAAACCATAAAGACCGCCTTACTGGCTGGATGGACGGACACTGGGGCACCCCAGGAGGAGGGCTCCTGGGTTACCCTAAACTCACCTCCATGACTCACTTTTCAGGCAAACACTCAACAGGTCGCTAAGGGGGACCATAACCCGAGGGAGGTGCGTGCACATCTGGCTTATAAAGATCAGCCATTGAGATCCTTGCCTGAGGGGCAAGGTCCACCATGGAGACTTGAACCCCAGGGAGGAAGTGAGCTCACTGATGCTGCTTTGTGGGGGTGAGTAGGGATTGTTGATTGACAAACAGACCTGCTCGGCAACCTGCCATCTAATTCACAAAGGTTCAAAACCAAGCAACCAATCCTATGAAATGTCGTTCTACTCTGACGGGCCTTGGGTTGCCACCGCTGGGCTGGTGTGACAAGGCAGGATGACCATGAAGAGTTAGAACGAGGTGAGCGACATGGGTGAAGTGACCCAAGTGCCAAAGCTGATGCTCCAGCCTCCACAGTCCTCCCTCCCTTTACACACACCGTCTCCCCCGCAGATGGGCTTCCTGGGTGCCGGCAGGAAGATGTCAGGAGACACTCAGCTGACTCACAGAAGGCTCTTCTTCCCACTTGCCCATTTGTTGATACTGTTCCTCGTCCTCATTGCCCAAGACAATTGACTGATAACATATGAAATCTGGTTCCTGCTGTATTGACTACCTTCTGGAAAATTGCCTCAACTTTGGCCAGAGTTTAGCATTCTTCATAACACGGGGTCTCTGGAAAGGCATCTGCTAGCCCCAGAATTCCTGGCTGTCTGGCCAGGCTGGGGTCCGTTCACCCTACAGTGCTCGGTGGGTGGGTATGGAAGGGCCAGAATAACCCATCTCCCTGAGTTTGTGTGTAACCTACTCCCCCTCCAACACACCCTCTCCAACCCCCCAGCACCTGCTGTCCCACTTCTCCCTTTGCCCGCAACCTCCATGGGCTCCCTCCACTCCTGCACCTCCTACTGCACAAGCCCCGCCCAGCCAGCCTCCCTTCTCTCACTGAGCTTGCCCTTCAACTCCACAGCCAGGCCCAGGGAGAGGGAGGGTGCTGGGACAGAGCCCGTCAAGCTCAGGCCAGAGAGAGGAATCCTGGGCCCTTGCTATTTTCAGAGCTAAAATTAAAGCCCATGATTTGTTTCCTCCACACTTAATTAGACTTCAGTGCCTTCCACACTGCCTCTATCCCGCCCACCAGTGAAGGCCTGGCCACTGGGTTTGGATGCTGGTGCCGCTCACAGGCAGGAAAGCTAGAGCCTGGGGTATTTTTACATGGGGCAGGCTGTGGAGAACAAAACCACCTGGCCCGGAGCCAGGGAGACTAAGTTAGTTGTGAGAGGGAGCGAGCAGGGAAACTGTTATATCACCCTTCCGTCTTGGAACTGTGTCGTAAATCTGATAGACAGGAAACGAGGTTCCAGAGGGGAGGGAGGGGCTGTACAGCAAAGCTGGAGTGGGCACTGGGTTGCCACCCTCTGAGCCTGGCTTAGGCTGGGGCCCACCTTGAAGGAGTGTGGGGTGTGTGGAGCACAAGGGGCCTGGGGTGGGCAGGCAGGTGGGTGTGCTGGACTTTCCAAGCTGCCTGGGCAGTTTATGCAGGCAAGTGATTTCTGGTTCTGTAGGTCCTGGACTGAAACCATTCCCATAGATACCATTTTTCAGAGCCAGAGGAGATTTTAAAGACTCTTTATTGAGGACATTAAGTCCAACAGGGAGAGAAATCGCGTGGGTGATACAATTAGCTATTGCAACTGAAAGGTTGAAAGTTCTACTCATCCCAGAATGCCTCAGAATAAAAGCCTGGCGCTCTACTTCCAAAACAGGTATGGCATCCTGCTCCCAACAGGGTCTCCAGCCGGGTCACAGCCCAGCACCTACAGGATGAGCATGCGTTGGAGCACATTTGGGGGCAACTGGTGGTGGCACCAATTAATGAGATCCAGATTTGAGAAGGGGTCTTCTGACTTCAGCGATCACCCTTCTCCGGCAGTCATATCTTGGCTTTCATGAGGACAAGAGTTTTTCATTCCACGGTGAAAATGAGCCTCAAAAGGCATATGTGCTTCAGTGAAATGACACCTTAATTCCATTCACATTAAGAGCTAAATAATTGATGTTTAATGCTTCACAGAGAAGAGATTTTGATGGATGGCAGGGTACTAAGCCCTCTGGAGGAGCGCTTCTCACCACCTGAGCCAGGTGCATCACCCTCCTTAGCAACACTCTTATTCAGCATCGTGCGGGGGGGTCTCACCACCTGAGCCAGGTGCATCACCCTCCTTAGCAACACTCTTATTCAGCATCGTGCGGGGTCTTAGAGCTAGTAAACAACCAAAAGAACTAAAAGGCATTCAACTTTGCAAGGAAGAAGTAAACTATTTGCAGATGATACGGTTCTTTTTTATATGATTCTATACATAGAAAACCCTACAGATTACAAGCACGTGTGCACGCGCGCGCGCGCACACACACAAATGTTGGGAAACAGTCAAAGAATAAGCATTTGGCAGGGTACAAGAGCAACCTATAAAAATCAGTCAGATTTCCATATACTGTTGAAGAAAGCTCTGAAAAAGCAATCAAGGAAAGAATGGCATTTACAATTGCCTCACAGAGATGAAATATTTTGGAATAAACCAAACCAGAGATGCAAAAGACTTCTACTTTCAGATCTACAAAACCCCACTACCAGAAACCTAAACAGACCGACATATATGGAAGCATGTTGCATGCTCATGGGAAAGAAGGCTTACTATTGTGAAAATGTTAATAATCCACAAAGCGAGCTATAAATATAAAGCAATTCTGCTCCAGAGCCAAACTTCCTTCTTTTAAGAAATGGAAACACTAATTACCAACTTTATATGGAGAGAAAAGAGACCCAGGGTAAGCAAAGAATTACTTAAAAAGAAGAACAGAGTAGGAGGCCTCTCACTCCCCAACCTTAAAACCTATTACAGTAGTCAAAATAGTCTGGCACTGGTGCGATAGATACACAGACCAATGGGACAGACTCGAGACCTAATAAATAAGTCCGTAAACCTACAGAAAACTAACCTCGACAAAGGGCTGGAAAACACTGAATGGAGAAGAGACAGTCCTTGAACAAATAACAAAAAACTAAGCTCATTGCCAGCTAGTCGATGACGACGCATGGCGATTCTGTAGGACAGGGTAGAATTGCCCTTTGAGTTTCTGAGACTGTAACTAATAACAGGAGTAGAAAGCCCCGTCTTTCTCCCATGGAGAAGCTGATGGTTTCAAACTTCAGACCTTGAGGATCACAACCCAACAAATAACCACTAGACCACCAGTGCTGGCAACATTGGATTTCTATCTGCAGAAAAGTGAAACAGGATCCACACCTCACTCCATAGACAAAAATGAATTCAATGAGTTAAAGATCTAAATGTAAACCCCAGAGCCATACAGATCAATGAGAAAACCTGGGCAAGTCTAATTAGCCTGATACAAAGCATCAACATACTGCCAAATACAATGAAGAAAGCCACAGACACAGCAGAGGACACTGTAGATGGCCAGAATCTACTACAAATAAGCCATCTATGTACATCAAAAAAGTCAAATGAAAACCACTGACTGGGGGAAAAATTCTGCCAGTGACACACTAGATGACTAATTAGAGGACTAATCTCTAAAACCTATAGAAAACTGCAACACCTCATTCAGAAAAAGATGAATACTCCAATTTTTAAAATGGGCAAAGGATATTAAAGACAGTTCACCCAGAAGACAGCCAGGTAACCCATAACCATAGGCTCACGATCACTACCCTTCAGAGAGATGTGAAGCAAAGGAGCAGGATGAGGTGGCGCCTTCTCCTGGGCGTTGATAGCAAAGTTCAAGCAAACAATATAGCAAATATTGGCGAGGGCGCAGAGACCAGAACCCTCCCTCTGCCATTGTTGGCTGGACTTTAAAAATGGGCAGCCACTCTGGAGAGCAACATAGCGCTGCCTCAAACAATTGGAAATCGGAACTTCTAATCAAAGAGGTTACTGGGTATGTACCCTAGAGAAGTAAGAGTCAGACTCTGAACAGAAGGATGCACACCTGTGCTCATAGCAGCACTGTTTATAAGAAGATGGAAACGACTGAAATGCCCAACAGTAGAAGAATGGACCTAGAGAAATGGTCTACACCTGCAGTTCTAACCCCTTTGGGGGTTGAAGGACCCTTTCACAGGGGTTGCATGATTCATAACAGTAGCACAATGACAGTGATGAAATAGCAACGAAAATAATGTTATGGCTGGGGGAGTCTCCACCACATGAGGAACTGTATGAAAGGGTTGCGGCATTAGGAAGGTTGAGAACCACTGGTCTACCCACCGGAATGCAATGAGTTGCTACTGGATACAAATGAAGTGGCAAAGCACCTCAGGACGTGGGTCAAGCTGAGAGTGTTGTGCTGAGGAAAATGAGTCAGAAAAGGACAAATGTCATAGGAGACCACTGTCTGAAAAAAAATGGAGACAGAGGTTTTCATACCAAAGAAACCCTCTTGGGCAGCTACAAAGAGGGGAGGGCAGGTGAGGGAAGAAGGAGAAGTCAGCTGGAGGACAGGTAGGTGTGAACTTGGCTGGAGTGGAAAACAGTATTCCCGAAGGAGCAGGAAACAAATCAAGGGGCGGGGGGGGGGGATGCGGGGCAAGACAAGGCAAGATTATGGGGGGTTTGATAAGTAGTGTAAATTGTTGAACACAAAAATTGATGCTCTGAAATGTAAGTCCCCACCTAATTCAAATGTAAACCCCTACCTATTTCACATACACAAGAAAGAGTCTGGGGCATCATGTACTTCGTAATCAACCTAAGGCTGGTCCCAGACTCAGTGTTGCTACTGAGGGTATGTAGGGGGAAATTTGAGGTCTTGGGTGTCCCTGAAATAGAACCAATTCCCCACAGCAAAGGATGAAAACAGGACACCTGGCTAGTGACTGTGTCTATTTAACTTATTCCTCCAAAAATGTTTAGATATCCACCTAAATTTATACCCACCCGTGAGTCTAAGGAAGCTCTTGTGTTTGCCTACCTTGCATGTGATTCCCCCTTCTGAAACACTCCTGAAGCTATGTCTGTAACGCCACTCTGAGGGAACCCAAAGTGAGAACAGTGTCAGAACTTCCTACACATCGCAGGATCCCAAATCGAGTTACATGACAGCTACAGCCAACATTTATTTTGTTTCGTTGTTGCCCAAGACCTGTACCAGCATTAGCTCGTGTCATTTCGATAACTATTATTTCTCGCCTCCCCACTTCACAATGAAGATATTCAGGCTCAAAGAAGGTAAATAATTTGACCAAGTTTACCCAACTGGCAATTAGAGATTTGAATCACAATAGCCTTCCACTGGTTGAACTATAAAGCTCTTTGGACACAGCAGGAGTTAAGCAGAAGCTCCTCCAACAGCAAGTGCTTGGCGCCCAGTGGTTGTTTCCAGGTGGGCTAGAGCAGACCTAGGGTGAGGAGTGTTAGGCCCTGGGCAGCATCTAGCTAAGAGCTGAAGTTGGCGTGGGGTTGCCTTGATCTCTGGTCAACACATGGTGTTTGGCATGTGTTTCTACTTTCTGGCAAATGTCTTAAATCTACCCTTCACTTGTTTGTGGCAGGGTCTTGGGCCATACGTACCCCCATTCCACTCTTCTAGCGTAGGGAGTTGATTTCCATAGCTCTTCTTTGGAGTCTGCTGAATTCAAATAACATGAATTTCTGATAGCCAGGAGCCCTAGTGGTAGAGTGGGTTATATGTTCGGCTGCTAAGCACAAGGTCACTGGTTTAACCTCACCAGCCACTATGTGGGAGAAAGGTGAAACTTTCTCCTCCCAGAAAGATCTACCATCTTGGAAACACACAGGGGAGTTCTAGTCTGTCCTGTAGAGTGTCTGTGAGTCGGAGTTGCCTCCGTGGCATTGAGTTTTTAGTTTAAGAAGCGTTGACCTCAGCTCTTAGGTATTTATTCTCCCATCTCTTCTTTTCCTTTCTACTCACGTCAGACATTCCATCGTATTACGTCACCAGAGTCTGCAAGTGAACGGAAGCTAGGTTCACATGTTGCCGTTTCACCGTCAACTAGTTTTGCTAGTAGTTCTGGAAAAAGACGAGTGGAGAAATGCTGTGAGACTTGTAGCTTACATTTCCCTGTGACTTCTCTTTCATTTGCTGGCCTAGTTAACAGGCTAACCATGTCCTGTTGTTGGACCGTGGCTCTGTGTGTTGAGTTCCATAGCATCTTTTGTCCATGACCGTTGTCAAATTCTGTGATTAGGGAATATGGAAATGTATTCCATTGCATTTCATTGCATCCTAGCAACTGAATTAATACAAAGAAAGGCTTGGACATAGCCTGGCTAGAGGAAGCATTAAATAATTATGAGTCCTCATTAGTATTGACGTTATAAAACATTGGTTGAAAAATACTAGTACCTTAGGCATCGGCATTTTTGTTATCTGCTGGGTTTTGTTCTGTTGTGTTGCTAGAGTAGCTGGGGATGAGTTTCTGAAGGCTGTGGAAAGTTGAGCAGCACCAGCTTCTAGTTTGAAGGATCTGCTTATATTAGACCAAGGCTCTTCATGAGACAACTAGAAAACTTAGATTTTAAAGAGTGAGAGCTGTTGCATTGTAAGGCATCACAGAGCTATCAAGAAAGCGCCCAAGGACAAAGCAGTGTGTAGCACAGCAATGACGGACACTTTCTCCCGGAGGCATCTGCTGATTCCGGAGCAGTGCAGGGACACGGACCAGAACTCGTGGTGGTCTCACAGGGTAGCAAAGGCAAACTCTGGAATTCAAGATCTACCAGGAGAGGAGTCCAGTCTTTCATTTGGGTTTCCTTGCACAGATTCACTCTGGTATATGTGGCCCTTCTAGCCACAGTCCTCCATTTGGTGATGTATTGTCAACTCTACCCACTGTATCTGTCATCGTGATTCCATTTTGGAGGGAGTGATGGGTTATACTAACGAGACAGGATTAACCTAACCAGAGGGTGGAACTCAAGGCACCACCATCCTTTGTTTCCTTGGTGGCATGGTCTGTAGAAAGCAAAAACCACACCCTCACCAAAGCCCCAGACACAGGCGAGATGCCATCCTTCTGAATTCCCCTTCCTGACTGTGTATGTGCGGAAGAGCAGTGCACATACTCAGTAATGAATGCCCATCAGGCACCAGTTACAACCCCAAAAGACTGCTATCCCAGGACTCAGGATCCTGGTGTACCCTTTTTGGCCTGGCTAACCAAGTGAGACCTGCTTTCACCTTCTAATGCTTCATTCTTCTGCTCTGCATCCTGCGTCTGGCTTGCCTCTGCCTGACCTTCAGTTCTTGGAATTTCAGATGTGGCCTGATTCCCCAGTTGCTGCAGTCCTGTGGATCAGGAGGATCTTCTAGAAGTCACTGTCTAAATAGAATCAAAATCAAACTATAAAAGCACAGCAACTTGAATGAAAAACAAGCAAACAAACAAAAAACAACGAATTAAATAGCATGTTTTTCATATCCACGAGCTCTAAAGAGACTCCGATTCGTACATCTGTTTCCCATTGCAGAACGCTAGTATGTGAGGGTAGTAGAGTGGTATCACAGATGATCAAAGAAGCTGGAATAGAAGAAGAGGGCATCAGGATTAGGGGAAGGCTTAATAACAGCCTTTGATATGCAGATGACACAACTGTGCTTGTTGAAGGTGAGGGAGACTTGAAGCACTTGCTGATGAATGAAGACTAAATATTACAGCCTTCAGTATAAATTGCAACTCAAGGTCAAGAAAACCCAAACCCTAACAACTGGACCAATAGGTAACATCACAATGAAGGGAGAAAAGATGAAAGTGGTCAAGGACTTCATCTTGTTTGGATCCACAACCGATGGTCATGGGAGCAGCAGTCAAGTGGTCAAACACTATGATGCACTAAGTGAATCTGTTACACGAGACCTTTTTGATGTGATGAAAAGCAGGGATGTTACTTTGAGGGCTAAGGTGCACTCGACCCAAGCCAAAGTCTTGTCAATCGCCTTATATGCATTGAACACTGGGCAGTGCCTAAGGAAGACCAGGGAAGAATTGATGCTCTCATCCAACAATTGGGGCAAGACCAGGCCGTGTTAAATTGCACTGTGCAAACGGTAGCTATGAATTGGAACCAACTTGGCAGCATGCAAAAATAACAACGTATCCATTGGATTAAAAACTGCACATTGGGAACATTAACTCCTCCTCATTTTGGACTTGTTTGGTGTTAGTTTTTCTAAAAATAAATCTCTCTTTTTTTGCAAAAGACCAGTCCAGAAGGAAACTCACATGTAAATCAGTTCAACTCCTGATAAGATTACAATGATATTTTCCTCACCTATCTGCCTGTCAGATACAAAAATAAACCATCACTGGGGGAAGATAGCATAATCCAGTACCTCAAAATATCACTCTAAATTCTCCAGTACAATATCTGACATGATATTTTAAAAATGATTCGGCATCTCAGAAGACAGGGCAAAATGACTGAAACCCCACTTCTCAATGTACTTTAAGCAGAGATGTGGAATCTACTTTTTTAAAAAAAAGAATCAAATGAAATGCAGACCTCAATACCCACTGGCATCGAGTAGATGCCCAATCATAGTGACCCTATAGGATAGGGTAGAACTTCCCCTGTGAGTTTCCAAAACAGTAACTGTTTACAGGAGTAGAAAGCCCATCTTTCTCCTGTAGAGTAGCTGGTGGTTTTGAACTGCTGACCTTGCAGGTAGGCAACCCAATGTGTAGCTGCTACACCAAGCCTGGGTACAACTGAATGAAATACTTTCTGGTCTTGTGCTGTCTTCACAAAGTTGGCAGTCGCTGTGAAATCCATCTCGGCAAGGGTTTTCCTCTTTTCCGCTGTCCCTCTCTTTGGCCTAGCTTGAGGTTCTTCTCCAGGGATTGGTTTCTCCTGATAACATGTCCAAAGCACATGAGATGAAGTCTCTCCATCCTTGCCTGTAAGGAGCTTTCGGGCTATACTTGTCCCAAGAAAAAAATATTTATTTATTTTAGCAGTCCACAGTGCCTTCAATATTCCTGGCCAGCACCATGATCCCAATGTATCAATTCTTTTTCATCTTCCTTTCTCTGTGTCCAGCCTTCACATGCATACGAGATGACTGAAAATATCCATGACTCGGGTCGGGCACACCTTAGTCTTCAAAGTGACATCCCTGCTTTTCAACACTTTAAAGAGGATTTATGCAACAGATTTAGCCAATCCTATGCATCTTTTGATCTCTTGATTGCTGATTCCATGGCCATTGATTATGGACCTGCGCAAGATGGGATCCTTGACAACTTCAATCTTTCCTCCATGTATCATGGTGTTTCTTATTGGTCCAATGGTAAGGATTTTGGTCTTGTTTACATAAGTTATAATCCATATTGAAGGCTGCAATGCTAGTCTTCATTCATCAGCAAGTGCTTCAAGATCTCCTCACTTTCAGCAAGCAAGGTTGTGTTATCTACATGCTGTATATTATTTAAAAAAACTATTATGTACTACATATTACGTACTATTACAGCAGTACATTGACGGGGAGTGGACAGAGGTTCAAAAGAGGACATGAAACAAACGAAAGCATTGTTGACGTCAGATGGATCTTGGCTGAAAGTAGAGAATACTAGACAGCTGTTTACTTGTGTTTAATTGACTATGGAAAAGCATTCAACTGTGTGGAGCATAACAAACTATGGATAGCCTTGAGTGGGAATCCCAGATTGTGCTCATGAGGAACTTCTACTTGAATCAAGAGGCAATTATATGAATAGAACAAGGGAATATTGCATGGTTTAAAATCAAGAAAGGTTTCTCAGGGTGGTATCGTCTCACTATCTTTGCTCAATCTGTGTGCTAAGCAAATACTCACAGAAGCTGGCTTATATGAAGACTTGCACTCATAGCAACCCTACAAAGGGGTTTCAAGGCTGTAAATATTTTCAGGAGCAGACATCCTCATCTTTGTCCCACCGATGGGCCAGTTGGCTTTATTGCTGACCTCATACTTGCATTGCTTTACCCACAGCACTGAAAGCAGATCAGACAGATTTAGAGAGAACATTTGTAAACTCGAACATAGGTGAGAAGAAACTATCAGTATTTTGATACAAGCACAGCAAGAACAGTGTTTTGGAAAGTCAGAAAAAGCCTAAGAGCTATGTGGTATGCAATGTAAGCTGGTGTAGCAAGACTCCTGGAAGGAGAAGAGGGGAAAATGCAGCATTTAAAACTGACAAAAGACATCAAGCCACAGATTTATGAAGTGCTATCAACCCCAAGTATGTTAATCCAACAAAAATCCCACCACGCCTAGGCACATCATAGAAAAACAATTGGCAAAAGAAAACAATCTTAAAAGCAACCAAGGGGAAAATACATTGTATTCAGAGAGGCAACAGTAAGACTGGTAGCTAATTATTCAATAGAAACATACAATGAAATAACATTTTCAGAAGACTGAAAGAAAATAACTGCCAACCTGAAATTCTATACCTACTTAAAATATCATTCGCGCCCCAATCCCAACTATGTGGACACCTGCCCCTCCTCCCAGAAGAATTTACTTCAGAGGACAGCACTGAAGCTACAGCTCAGGAAGAGGGACATGTCTGATCAGTGCACACAGGAGCAAATGAAGGGGGAGGAAGAGAAAGTGGAGCACATCCTGGCCTACCAAGCCCTGAGGACTATATCACCGCTCAGATTAGTCAATTCACAGAGAGGACCATATGGCCAGCCCCACTATGAGACATGACATCCCTCACTAACCCATAGCCCTACAGGGGACAACACTGGAGGCAGAGTGTGGGAATTGTGGCTGATCTGACCCCACCACACCAAGGCAAAATGCTAAGGGCCCGCAACAGAACAGCAAGGGGAGCAGAACAAGGAAGTCCTAAAAGAGTACCAAAAATAGACTTTGGGGCCAGGGTGTGGCACCCATCAGACTTGACTGGAAAACACTCCTAAAGGTCAACAAACAAACTTCAAACTATTTACAGGCTTTTCTTTTTTTGTCATAGGTGTTTTATTTTATTTTGTTGCTTTGTTTTGCTCTGTCTTGTTTTTGTGCCTATTATTTTCTCTGCAGGTCTATCTAAATAAGATAAACAATCTGGAGGAGAAAACAATGGGACTGATGGTTCCAGGGGGACATGGTAGGGGTGAGGGAAGGAAGTGGTGTTAACAAACCCAGGGACAAGGGAAAAACAAGTGATCCAAAATCAGTGGTGAGGAGGGTGTAAAAGGCCTGGCAGGGCTTGATCAAGGGCAATGTAGCTGAGAGGAATTACTGAAACCCAAATGAAGGCTGGGCATGATAGTGGGACAAGAGGCAAGCAAAGGAAACAGAGGACAGAACTAGGAGGCAAAGGGCACTTACAGAGGACTAAATAAAGGCATGTGCCTATGTAAATATATTTATATAGGAGGATGGGGAATAGATCTATGGGCATATAATTACAGTTTAGTATTAAGGTAGCAGATGGACATTGGGCCTCCACTCAAGTACTCCCTCAATGCAAGAACACTTTGTTCTACTAAACTGGTATTCCATGATGTTCACCTTCCCAAGATGATCACTGAAGACAAAGTGGGTGCATAAGCAAATATGGTGAAGAAAGCTGATGGTGCCCAGCAATCAAATGATATAGCATCTGGGGCTTTAAATGCTTGAAGGTAAACAAACAGCCATTTAACTCTGAAGCAGCAAAGCCCAGATGGAAGAAGCACACCAGCCTGCATGATCATGAGATGTCAATAGGATCAGGTATCAGGCATCAAAGAAAAAAAAAAATCATATCATAGTGAATGAGGGGGAGTGCAGGGTAGGGACCCAAAGCCCATCTGTAGTCAATTGGACATCCCCTATGGAAGGGTCAAAAGGAAGCAAGGAGATATTTTTTCAAATGAAGAGAATTGCAAAGAATCAAAATGTAGCTAGATATAATTTTATATCAACTGTATAAAGTAATAAAATAATATATATAGGGTTAAAATCCATAACAATAATCCACAAACAATAATAAGGAGCTTAATAGACTTCGGGTATTCCAGTGTCCTTATTATCATCCAGGAAGTGTTAAAAGTACTAATGTATATTAGACTTTAATACTCATAAGTCAAGGATGCATGCTGTAATCTTTAGGTCTAGGCTAAGCATTAAAAAGATAATAAAGAATTAATAACCAGTCAACAAATGCAAAACCCATTACCACCTAGTAGAATTCCAACTCACAGTGACCCCATAGGACGGAGTAGGGCTGATGCAGCGGGTTTCCAAAGTTGTGGTCTTCGTAGGAGCAGACGGACACATCTTTCTCCCACCTGGCTAGTGTGCTTCAACTCCTGACGTCTCAGTCACCAGCCACGTGATTAACCAGTGCACCGCCAGACTCCAACTAGTCAGTAGAGGGGAGAGATGAAATCAGTGAAAAATATCTGATTAACTGAGGAGGAAGAGCAAAAGAACATAGAACAATTACAACAAATAGGGAGCGCATGACGAGATGGAGGATTTAAACCCACCTATGTCAGTAAGCAGAGGAGCCTTGGTGACGTAGTAGTTACATGTCGGGCTGCTAACCTCAAGGTCCGAGGTTCAAAACCACCAGCCACTGGAAAGGACAAAGACAAGGCTTTCTACTCCTGTAAAGAGTTCCAGTCTCAGAAGCCCACCGAGGTGCTTCTACCCTGTCCTACAAGGCTGCTGTGAGTTGGAGTTGACTTGATGGCGGTGAGTTTTGTTTTTAAGTATATCAGATGCAAAGTAAATGGAAATAGATTACGCTAATTAAAAGACAAAGATTATCAGACTGGAGTAATAATAAAGACACAACTTTGCCTAAGTACAAGGATACAAAAAGAACGGAAGTAAAAGGAAGAAAACAGTCTTTTTAATGTAAAGAAAGCTGAGATATCCTCACTAATATCAGGTGAGAGAAACCCTCTTGGCTTATGGTTGAAGAACTTGGCTGGTAACCAAATGGTCAGCATTTCAAACCCACCAGCTACTCCATGTGAAAAAGATATGTCAGCATCTTTAAAGATGCTTCCATAAAGATGCACAGTCGTGGGCAGCCTGTGAGAAAGTTCTGTTGTGTCGAACAGAGGCACAGTGAGTTAACATCGGTTCAGCAATAGTGTGGTAATGTTTTGTTTTGTTTTGTTTTTTACCACATGGAGCTGCTAACCACAAGATCAGCAGTTTGAGCCCACTAGCTGCTTCACAGGTGAACGACATGGTGGCCTCCACCTGTAACGATTTAAAGTCTCAGAAACCCAAAGGGACAGTCTACACTGTCCTATAGGGTCTCTATTAGTCGGAATCAACTCGATGGTAGTTTGGTTTTTTAAAAGCTTTAAGCAAGAAGCATTACAAGAGATAAAGAGTGACATTTTACAATGAAAAGTTAATCTATCTGAAAGACACAGTAATTCTAAATTTTACCCAATTATATATTTTCAACTCTGATAAAGCAAAAGTTGACAGAAAGGATAAGAAATATATACAACTCCACC
Source organism: Tenrec ecaudatus (assembly GCF_050624435.1). Lineage (NCBI taxonomy): Eukaryota > Metazoa > Chordata > Mammalia > Afrosoricida > Tenrecidae > Tenrec > Tenrec ecaudatus. Next base: position 63,866,548 of record NC_134536.1, on the reverse strand, counting down.
ATTGCAATAGAAGATGTTTAGCACCCTTCTCATTTCTCTTGTAAACTCTTAGAGCAGCCGTTAAGAGAATCAATGGGGACGTAAGAGATTTGAGCAACACAAACGTGACCGCATTGTCACATCTGGAGTGCTGCCCGCAGCTGCGCGCGGGCATTTTCTTCCCGATGCACATGATGCAATTTACCCGGGTCGTCTGCATGCTGGCCCATAAGGACACATCAGCCAATTGCAGAGCAGCGAGATGCTGCTTCTCTTGCCTTTCCCAGTGACGTCACTGTCAGGTTTTGGTGTCAGATTAAGTTGGCCTCATAAAATGAACTGTAAATATTATCTCTTTTTCTGTGTACTGGAAAAGTTTATAGTTCTAGGACCAAAATAAAGTAAAGCTAGAAAGCAATAAAAGTGTGTTCGTCTGGGTACTTTAGAGAAACAAATCCACAGAAACTCATGTAGAAGAGAGAATTTTTTATATAAAGGTTAAGTGAGCATCAAGAAAACATCCCAACCCGGTGCTGCCCAAGCCCACAAGTCCAGCATTAGCCCATTAACCCATATGACCAACACCAATCCACAAAGTCCTCCTCCATCTCACAAAACACACGCAATGATGCTGACTGTAGGAGGAAAGCCGAGTCAGTGAATGTGTAAACAGCTCAGCGCTGGCAGGGGTCTCCACATGGCTGCTCCAGCACCCAGAGCTGCATCGGGGTAGGTCCATGTGGCTTCTCCTCGGGGATGTCTTGCAGGAAGTGAGCCTTGCAAACTAAAGCGGGGAACTGGCTAAGGCAGCCTCACCCTGGTCTGACCATCAGAAAGCAAGAGACCTGAGAACTAGAAAGGGAGGCTCACTGAGCCATTTATCCCTCTGCGTTTCAATTAACCCCACATGTGAGTATTGGCCAGGTTGGCACAATAACTAACTACCTCAAAAAGATACTTAGAAATTTCTGGGAGAGGTCTGAGGGGCCGGCCCCAATCCCAATTACTATGTGGACACCTGTGCCTCCCCCCAGAAGAATTTATTTCAAAGGATGGCACTGAATCTGCAGCTCTGGAAGAGGGACATATCTGATTGGAGCACAAGGGAGCATGTGAAGGGGAGGAGGAGAGAGTGGAGCACATCCTGGCCCACCAGGTCTTGAGGACAATGTTCCTGCTCAGAGCAGCCAGTCCACAGAGAGGACCACATGGCCGGCCTCACTATGAGACATGACATCCTCACTGACCCATAGCCCTACAGGGGACAACATCAGAGACACAGTGTGGGAATTGTGCCCAATCTGATCCCACCACACCGAGGCAAAACACTAAGGGGGTGCAACAGAACTGCAAGGGAATGGAGCAGCGAGGTCCTCAGGGAATGATGAAGATGGATTTGGGGGCCAAGGCATGGAGCCCCGACAGACTGGACTGGAAAACACTCCTGATGGCCAACAAACAGTCCTTGAACTAACTACAAGCTTTTCTTTCTTGATGTGTTGTGTTTTTTTTTTGTGTGATTGTTTTGTTGTATATTGTTGCTTAGTTTTTCTCTGTCTTGTTTTTGTGTATGTTATTATCTCCCCAGGTCTGTCTAAATAGGATAGGCTGGATGAACAATCTGGAGGAGAAGATAATGGTACCGACAGTTCCTGGGGGACATGGGAGAGGGGGAGGTCAGGGGAAAGGTAGTGGTGTTAACAAACCAGGGAAAAGGGAATAGCAAGCGATCCAAATTGGTGGTGAGGAGGGTATAGGAGGCCTGGCAGGGCATGATCAAGGTTAATGTAACCAAGAGAAATTACTGAAACCCAAATGAAGACTGAGCATGATATAGTGGGACAAGAGGAAAGTCAAAGGAAATAGAAGAAAGAGCTACGAGGCAAAGGGCATTCATAGAGGTCTAAATAAAAGCATGTACATATGCAAATACATTTATATATGAATATGGAGAAATAGATCTATGTGCATGTATTTATAGGTTTAGTATTAAGGTAGCAGAAGGACATTGGGCTCCACACAAGTAGTCTTTCAATGCAAGAATACCTTCTTCTATTAAATTGGCATTCTATGATGTTCATAAGCAAACGTGGTGAAGAAAGCTGATGGTACCTGGCTATCAAAAGATATAGCGTCTTGGGTCTTAAAGGTTTGAAGATAAACAAGCGGCCATCTAGCTGAGAAGTAACAAAGCCCACATGGAAGAAGCACACCAGCCTGTGCAATCACGAGGTGTTGAAGGGATCAGTTATCAGGCATCATCAGAACAAAAAATAATATAGTGAATGAGGGGGATAGTGCGGAGTGGAGACCCCAAAGCCCATTTGTAGGCTACTGGACATCCCCTTACAGAAGGGTCTCAGGGAGGAGACGAGCCAGTCAGGGTGAGATGTAGCAACAATGAAACATACAACTTTCCTCTAGTTCCTATATGCTTCCTCCTACCCCACTATCAAAATCCTAATTCTACCTTACAAATATGGCTATACCAGAGGATGTACACTGGTACAGCTAGGAAATGGAAATGCAGGGAATCCAGGGTGGATGGTTCCTTCAGGACCAGTGGTGTGAGTAGTGATACTGGGAGGGTGGAGAGAGGGTGGGTTGGAAAAGGGGAACCAATTACAAGGATCTACATGTGACCTCCTCCCTGTGGGACAGACAACAGAAAAGTGGGTGAAGGGAGATGTCAGACAGAGTAAGATGTGACAAAATAATAATAATTTATAAATTATCAAGGGTTCATGAGGGAGGGGGAAATGGGGAGGGAGAGGATAAATGAGGAACTGATGCCAGGGGCTTAGGTGGAGAGCAAATGTTTTGAGAATGATGAGGGCAATGAGACCACAAATGTGCTTTGCACAATTGATGTATGTATGAATTGTGATAAGAGTTTTATGAGCCCCTAAAAAAGAGATGAAAAAACTATTTTTCTCATATAACATATATACTCGAGTATAAGCCGACCTAAATATCAGCTGAGGCACCTAATTTTACCACAAAAAACTACATTAAAGATGTGCTAAAAAACCAGGCTTATACATGAATATATATGGTATCTAGAATTAAGTGAACATCTAAATAACTCATGGATCAAGAAGAAATTATAACATATTTTTAAATACTACAAGCTTTTCTTTTTTTGTTGTGTTGTGTTTTTTTGTTTTGTTTTGTGTCATTGGCTTTTTGTTGTTGTTTTCTTTTATTTTGTTGCTTGGTTTTGCTCTGTCTTGTTCTTGTGCATGTTATTATCTCTGCAGGTCTGTCTAAATAAGATAGGCTGGATGAACATTCTGTAGGAGAAAACAATGGGACCGGCAGTTCCGGGAGGACATGGGAGAGGGGGAGGTGGGGGGAAAGGTAGTGGTGTTAACAAATCAAGGGACAAGGAAACAAAAAGTGATCCAAATCAGTGGTGAGGAGGGTGTGGGAGTCCTGTTAGGGTGTGATCAAGCATAATGTAATTGAGAGGAATTGCTGTAACTCAAATGAAGACTGAACATGATAATGGGACAGGAGAAAGTCAAAGGAAATAGAGGAAAGAACTAGGAGGCAAAGGGCATTTATAGAGGTCTAAATAAAGACATGTACATATGAAAATGTATTTATATATGGGGTTGGGGACATAGATTTATGTGCATATATTTGTAGGTTTAGTATTAAGGTTGAGTTGGGCCTCCACTCAAGTACTCCTTCAATGCAAGAATATTTTGTTCTATTAAACTGGCATTCCGTGATGCTCACCTTCCTGACACAACTGCTGAAGACACAGCTGGTGCATAAGCAAATGTGAAGAAAGCTGATGGTGCCAAGCTATCAAAAGATATAGCATCTAGGTCTTAAAGGCTTGAAGGTAAACAAGTGGCCATCTAGCTGAGAAGCAACAAAGCCAATATGGAAGAAGCACACCAGCCAGTGTCATTACAAGGTGCAGAAGGGATCAGTTATCAGGCATCAAAGAACAAAAAATCATATCATTGTGAATGAGGGGTAGTGCAGAGTGGAGACCCAAAGCCCATCTGTAGGCAATTTGGATATCCTCTTATGGAAGGGTCGCAGGGAGGAGATGAGCCAGTCAGAGTGCAGTGTAGCAATGATGAAACATATAACTTTCCTCTAGTTCCTAAATGCTTCCTCCCCATCCACTATCATGGTCCCAATTCTACCTTACAATCTGGGAGGACCGGAGGATGTACACTGGTACAGATAGGAACTGGAAATCCAGAATGGATGATCCCTTCAGGACCAGTGGTAAGAGTGGCAATACTGGGAGGGTTGAATAGAGAGGGAGAACTGATTACAAGGATCTACATATAACCTCCTCCCTGTGGGATGGACAACAGAAAAGTGGGTGAAAGGAGACATACGACAGAGTAAGATATGACAAAATAATAATTTATAAATTATATAGGGTTCTTAAGGAAGGGAGGGCGGGGAGGGAGGGGAAAATGAGCTGATGCCAGGGGCTTAGGTGGAGAGCAAATGTTTTGAGAATGATGAGGGTAACAAATGTATAAATGTGCTTGGCACAATTGACGTATGTATGGATCGTGATAAGAGTTGTATGAGCCCCCAATGAAATGATTTAAAAAATCAAAAACAGAAAAACAAAAAATATTTTTAGGTAAGGGTTGCTGAAATTATCATATGTCAAACATATAGGATTTAGTGAAAGCCATGCTTCCAAAAATAGTAATAATAAAAGCTCACCACTACATTGAGTCAATTCTGACTCATAGCAACCTTATATAGCAAATGAGAAGAAAGGCTGAAATCAATTATGTATCTCACTCAATAAATTAGGAGGAAATACGGGTGCATAAGCAAATGTGGTGAAGAAAGCTGATGGTGCCCGGCTTTCAAATGATATAAAGTCTGGGGTCTTAAAAATTTAAAGGTAAACAAGCGGCCATCTAGCTGAGAAGCAACAAAGCCCACTTGGAAGAAGCACAGCAACAGCCTGTGCGATTACAAGGTGTCGCAGGGATCAGATATCAGAACAAAAAATCATATTATTGTGAATGAGGGAGAGTGTGGAGTGGAAACCCAAAGCCCATCTATAGGCAATTGGACATCCCCTCATGGAAGGGTCGCGGGGAGAAGACGAGCCAGTAAGGTGTAGTGTAGCAATGATGAAACATACAACTTTCCTCTAGTTCCTAAATGCTTCCTCCTACCCCACTATCATGATCCCAATTCTACCTTACAAATATAGCTAGGCCAGAGGATGTACACTGGTTCAGATAGGAACTGGAAACACAGGGAATCCAGGGCGGGTGATCCCCTCAGGACCAGCTCCAGTGGTATGAGTGGTGATACTGGGAGGGTGAGGAACATGGGTTGGAAAGGATCTACATGTAACCTCCTCCCTGTGGGGCGGACAACAGAAAAGTGGGTGAAGGGAGACGTTGGACTGTGTAAGATTTGACAAAATAATATTAATTTATAAATTATCAAGGGTTCATTATCAATGGGGAGAGAGGAGAAATGAGGAGCTCATACCAAGGGCTCAAGTAGAAAGCAAATGTTTTGTGAATGATGAGGGCAACAAATGTACAAATGTGCTTGACACAATGGATGGATGGATTATGATAAGAGTGGTATAAGCCCCTAATAAAATGATTTTTTTAAATTAGGGAGAAATTAACCTAAGAGAATAGAAGGAGGAAAATAGTCTTAAAGATAAGAGCAGAAAATACAGTTAAAACAAATGTAAAGAGAGAGAACGTACAGGTTTAAAAGTTGGTTCTATGTCAAGTGGACACTCTGAAGGAGCTTCAGAACATTTGTGCGCATATTCCACTAACTTTTAATCTCATTTTTCATGAACGTCTTGAAGCCCCTTCTAGTAACAAACATCTGGGGGAAAAAATCAAGAAAAAAAAGGTGAAAATACAAATACCAATAGCAGGAATGAAAGAGAGCACCTCATTACTGATTTTACATATATTTAAATGCTAATAAGAGGACATTATGAGTAAGTCTCTGCCAATAAACTAGAACATAGAGATAAAATAGACTGTTGGGAAAAAAATATTCTGAAACTGACATGTGACAAAGCAGAAAATCTAAATAGTCACGTATCTACTGAGTCCATAATTCAAAACTTTCTCTTAAAAAAAACAGCCTGTTTTCATTCATGGGTTACTTTAAGAGTTAGGCCAAAATACAGGTGGGAGGGGCTCAGCGGGCCTTTGGGAGCATTGGCTTTTCATCTGCCAGGACGCAGGCTCCGAAGCTGCAAGCTTCAGCCCCAGCCTCACTACTATTAAATCCATCCTACCCGTGAGAGGCTGTGGGCTCACACGTGGGAGTGATCGCAGTTCACGTGTGCTTGGAGATGGTGGCCTGATTGTCTCTGAGCGCTTTTGTTTCCGGCCTCTCCCCCAACAGATCGGAAGCTTGTCCAAGTATGAGGAGACTAAGACCACTCTCTCAGGGCTGCTTGGGGACTTGAATGAGAAATGACATGAAAGGATTTGGTCAAATGTAACATCCTGCTCAAACGAAAAAGGTATTGTTATTCATTTTATCTTTAAAGTGTTGGGGGGGGGGCGCAGAGGAGTGCTCTGGCTGCCACACCATGCTGTCAGAAAGATTTAGCTTCTTGTAATAAAATGCCCTCCCTTTGATAGAAGGTTTTTGTGAAAATAAAAGTTGAGTCATCTCTGAATATCTTACTACCTCTCATTAACCTTCTCCCTCTCTTCAATTTAAACTCTAATGAGCCTTTAAAGGTCCTGGGAAGTTTTGTAAATTAAAACATTTAAGGATGCTTTCTCTAGTGCTTCCTAAACTTTAACAAAGCCTCTTTGTTTAGCACCTCAGCCAAGTCTATACTCATTCACACCTGCATATTCTCCTGATAGGACCTCACCTACCCTGAAGACTTTAAGCACCCTCTACACACCAAGGACTCCCAAACAAATACTTCTGGGTCCAGACTTCTCTGAGGACCAGAGCCAGTCATCCAACTGCCTTCACACTCATGTCTCACAGACATCTCAAAGTCAAGCTGTGCCAGAGATCTAACATCAAAATCAGTACTCTCCACTCCAACCTTGCCTATTTCCCCACATCCCCTAACTTGGTTCTTGGCTTCAGCACCCATCAACTCCCTAAGTCAGAAACCTTCACACCTTCCTTCCCTCATCTCCCACATCTCCCACTGTCCATCAGTCACCATTCCCAGCCAAACGTATGTCCCAGATAGGTCTCAAATCTGCCATCTTCTCTCCAGCCCCACTGCCACCATTCTGGGTCAGCCTGCTGGAAGCTCTCTGCTGGGCTCTGGCAAGAGCTTCCTAACTTGCTTGATCTCTTCTTCCTCTCAGCCCATCTTTTGTGAAAAAGCAGGTGAATTTTTTAGAACCCAAGTCTAATTCCTGCCTTGAACATTTTAATGATTTCTCTCTGCTATTAACTTGTCTGGGTCCCAGTCACCAGCTTTCTTCTCCTCCCCTCTCTCTCCCTCTTTAAAATTTCTTCTTCTTTCAGCTATCCCTACGGCCGGCCCTCTGCTTATTATGGTCAGAACGTTCTTGCCCTGCTCCCCACACCCTTTGCCAACTTAACCTTCTGCTAACCCTCCAGAGTTCAACCCAATGATTGCTTTCTCCAGAACGCCTCTTCCTGCCACCCGCCACCTCCCCCGCACCACAGGCTTCTCCTCGTCACCGCGTCCCAATGTACAATTACACATTTGTTTTGATACCATACGAATTGATGCATGTCTCCCCCACCCGCTCCATGTCTCACTCACTGTTAACTGTCTAGCAGAAGTCCCCACAAATGCATCCGTTGTAGGCAAACAGAACCCCCTGTGCTCCCCCCCAGACTGGGCCAGCCCCTCCATTCTGCTCTCGTTCCTCGCTGGTCTCCAGCATCTCCTGAACATAAACAGGCACCTGGCCTTTCGGACTTCTCCAAAGACCCTCTCTTGCACTGCCTTTATTTCTAAACTCGCACCGAGGTTGCCAACCCAGGCTGTGCCCTCTCCACTTCGTGCAGTTGGCCTGGTGTGTGAACAGCGACCACTCATTTCCTTGTCCATCACAAGGGTCATTCCTTCTCCCTGACTTAGGGGGCTGCTCTAGAGCAGTTCTTGGGGATAATTTTCACTCGCTTCTTGAGAATCCACACCCACACCCGCCACCACTGCACACTAACAGAAACACACGGAAACATATCCTTGGTTCCTTGGGGGCAATCGTTTTCCATTGTTGTCCAGTTGACTCTGACCCACGGTGACCCCAAGTGTGTCAGAGTAGAACTGTGAGCCACTGAGCTTTCAATGGCTAATTAAAAAAATAATCATCTTATTGGGGGCTCAGACAACTCTTATCACAATCCATACATCCATCGTGTCAAGCATATTTGTACATTTGTTGCCCTCCTCCTCAGAGCATTTGCTTTCTACTTAAGCCCTTGGTATCAGCTCCTCATTTTCCCCCTGCCTTCCAGCCCCCCCCCCATGAACCCTTGATAATTTATAAAGTATTATTATTTTGTCATGTCTTACACTGTCTGACGTCTCCCTTCACCCATGTTTCTGTTGTCTGCCCTCAGGGAGGGGGTTGTACGTATATCCTTATGATCAGTTCCCCCTTTCTACACCACCTTCCCTCCACCCTCCCGGTATTGCCACTCTCACCACTGGTCCTGAAGGGTTCATCTGTCCTGGATTCCCTGTGTTTCCAGTTGCTATCTGTACCAGTGCACATCCTCTGGTCTAGCCAGATTTATAAGGTAGAATTGGGATCATGATAGTGGGGGTGGGGTGTGGGTGAAGCATTAAAGATCCAGAGGAAAGTTGTATGTTTCATCAGTGCTACACTGCACCCTAACTGGCTCATCTCCTCCCTAAGATCCTTCTGTAAGGGGATGTCCAGTTGCCTACAGATGGGTCTCCACTCTGCACTCCCCCTCATTCGCGATGATATGATTTTTTGCTGTTTGATGACTGATATCTGATCCCTTCAACACCTCATGATCGCACAGGCTGGTATGCTTCTCCCATGTGGGCTTTTTGCTTCTCAGCTAGATGGCTGCTTGTTTACCTTCAAGTCTTTAAGACCCCAGATGCTATATCTTTTGATAGCCAGGCACCACCAGCTTTCTTCAACACATTTTCTTATGTACCCGCTTTGTCTCCAGCAATTGTGTATGGAAGGTGAGAGTCAAGGAATGCAATGGCCAATCCCCCCCACTCCCCAGACATTTCCAGGCCTTTCTTCGGAGGTCTCTGGAGTGAATTCCAAATGCCTACCTCTCAGTTCGCAGCCCCAAGGGAAAACTGGTTGCCCCACCCAGGTCCTCCGGGGTGGGCGTGGTGAGGAATGCTCTAACTTGCTTGCCTGTTGTGGTTTGGCGGAATTTCATGCCGGGCCTGTCTCTTCAGCTCCTCACAGGAGCACAGGCTGTTCTTTCCACTCCAGAAGGCCGTCTGCCCAGTGTCCTTGCCCCCGTCCCCCCCATTCCTATCCACTGGTCGAGTCTCAGCTTACTTTCACTGCCTCACAGAGTTCCTTCCTTCAGTTTAGATTCCTTCATTCGTGGGGCTTCCTCCCATGGGAGTCCAGGGAGGGTCTCGGGATGCTTGATGAAGTAGAGCGGGTCAATGGAAAAGTGACAGGCCCTGCGTGAGATGGATTGACTGACATTGCAGCTGCAGCAGCGGGCTCTAGCCTAGCAATCCAGGTGCGGATGGGCAGGGCCAGGCGTGCTTCCGGTCTGTTGTACGTTGGTCACTAAGAATCGGACCAACTCACTGGTCCCCAGCACTAACAGTCTCTCAAGGCATTCCATGTTTTCCCTTGAAGACATCCATCCCAGCTTGTATTTACATACTTATTTGTGTGTTTATTTGCTTCATGATTAAATTCCTACTAAATCACAAACTCCATAGGGCAGTATTGGCATCTAGTTTTGTTGTTGTTATTGTTGTTGATTTTTCACCAACCTGGGCTGGCCCAGCCTAATGCCTGTTTATGGAGAAAGAGTTTTATAGAAATACATTAAAAGCAAGACACAATGAATGAACTAATGAATGTGCTTGTTCTCAAAACAGTGTTTGATCCTTGGAAATCTGCCGAGGCAAGAAAACAATCCTAAGCCCGAGCAAAACCTAAGTAAGTGTACTTTGAAGAACTTAAATTGTGTCTTGAACTTGCCAATACTCCATTCTCTGCCTGTCTGGATCTGTTTTTCATATCTGGGGTTCACAGTGACCTTGCCAGTTTCTCCTCTCCAGGGGCATGCTCTTCTGCCATGTCCTAACAGGCAGCCTGGGGCATACGGGGCTGCCATTGAAGAAACACATTCGGGGCGGGGGTAGCTTCTGGAGGGCAGGGGTATTCACCCTTCACCCACTGCACTCCCAGCCCCTGGAAGCAAGCTAGGTTCTCAGGGGGCAAGCACTGAGTGAGTGAGTACACCTCAGTCCTGGTACCTGTGGTCTTCCAGTCCTGCTCGAATAGACCCGTCTTCTTTTGTATCCCTGTTTTCTTTTGTCTGAACATATTCTTACTGGAGCAAAGCAACTCCAAACCATTTATGCAGTAAAGCTTGCCATCGAGTGTCAGTGCCCACCCATACCTCTGCTCTTACTCCTCTTTGTCCACTCCAGGCTGTGGTGTGCTTTCCTTTCCAAGGCTGCCACTGTGACCTCTGTTGGTAGACTGCAAACACTGGGAGCCTAGAGCAGGACTTCGACCCGTAGCTTCCTATCAGGCTGAGTTCACGTCTAACCGCTTGGCCCGAGAGCCCCTCTGCCTTGTCCCGTGCCCTCTACTCATTTCCTTAAAGCACTTGTGCACACATCCTCATGGAGAGGTCCGCTTTGGTGGAAGCTGGTTTCAGGTAATTGGTGTCAGGAGTGGGATTTCCCCCACTGAAGCCCAGAGTAAATAAAAACCATCAAAGGGACTCTGGGTGGACCTGGGTCCACATGAATCTCATGTTAAGTTCACTCCACCCTATCACAGATTCTTCATAGTGGTGCCTGGCTACAATTTATGGAGAAATACGATGTGACTTACAGTCACACCCACCCTGCCACAGCTACCCTGGAAGTGGAACTGATATTCAACATAATCCTCTTCAACCCCTCACCCTTGGCTGATTGGTACTTCTGTTGGGGGGAGGAGGCACCCAGCCCTTTATTCTTGAGGGGGTCTGAGTCCTTGGCCACCTCATCCAGGGTTGCCTGCCTGATCGTAGTCACCATCGGCTGTGGGAGTAACCTAGGGATACACTGAGTTCCACACATACTCTTGCCTGGCAACATTGCCGCAGGTACAGTCCCTCCTCCTACTCGTCGGTGTTAATTATCTCCAGTAGTCACCCTAGTTTGGTAACTCCTTCTTTGTCTGTTGGTCTCCCGCATTAGGAGCCTCCAATGACCAAGTGGTAGCCATAGCATTAGGTTACGAGATTCTTCTCTCGGATCCCTGGTAGAAATTCTCCTGTCTGGACATTTGGTTCTCCAAGCTCACAGAACAAAAGGGTGTGGCAGCAGGAGAGACTGATTCCCCATGAAGCTCACTGGGAATGGCAGGGAGCAGGGTCGCCCTACCTAGGTCAACTGTTCGAATCTATTTCCTGCTCTTCCCTTGCCTGCATTTCAGACTCTTTTCTCGGGGTGGTGAATATGGTTCACATGCTGACCTGCCAATTGAAAAGTTGAAGGTTTGAGTCTGCCCAGAGGTGCCTCAGAAGAAAGGTCTGATGACCCATTTCTGGAAAACATTCAGGCCCTAAAACCCAGTGGAACGCAGTTCTACCCTGATTCACATCTGTCGCCAATGAGTCGGAATCGACTCCGGGCACCTGTGCTTTGTCCCCTTTTCAGGACAGCTTGTAGCCTGGGTTCTGGCAGGATCAGTCTAATGCCACCCTCTGTGAGACTTGGCTGAGGTCTTGACCTGGCTTGGCTTTCTCCCCTTCCCTGTTCTGCTTCGCCCACTCCCTTGGTGGTCACCTCTGGTGCACTTCCTTAGTGAATTACTAAGCTGAATCTTCACCTCAACGTCTACTTTCTGGGACTCCAACTCAAGCCAGCTCTGAATGTCATCATGAGTGAGGTGGGTGGGCAAAGCCATCTGATAAAAAAATGTATCAGTAACCCAACATTGACCATTTGAACACCCAGGTCATGACTTACAGTCACCATGCTGGTAGACATCAGCATGATCAGCCTAAACAAAAGCTCAGCACCTGCTAAGCAACCACTCCCCACTCCAGCCCAGCCCGGCCCCTGGGAGCCCTGGAAAACGCTTGTCCCCATGCGTTTGCCTCTTCTGCATCACGCAGCATTTATCCTTCTGCAGCTGGCTCATTGCCCTGTTGTGTTCAGGTGCCACAGAGTGGGTTCCAACCCATAGCAACCTTGTGCACAACAGAATGACACATGGCTCGGCCCTGCACCTGCATCCGCACAATTGTCCCTGTGCTCAAGCCCATTCTTGCAGCCACAGTGTCCATTAATTTTATTACTAAATATTATCTTATTTCCCTAGATAGTATCTTATGGTTCATTATGATCCTATTTCCCTTGATAAGTCATACCACCACGTACAATAGAACGGCTAACACTTCGTGAGTTCTCCGCCAACCACTGCTCCATAGGTTGCATGGTTATCTTCTTTCATCCTTACATGTGAAAGGTGCATTATTATTTATTGGTCCCACTTTGCAGATGAGAAAACTAAAGTGATTCCGGAAGTTGTTCGTCTATATCCCTAGGCAGCCTTGATTCAACGTGAGTCTTCTGGATCAACTTCCCAAGCTGTAAGTAGAAAGCAAACGGTTGCTAACGAATCCGTTCTTGTGGTGACGCTACTGGGTGAGAACAGAGCTGAGTCCCGCAGGGTTGAAAATGGCTCTATAGATTTTTCAGAAGGAGCTCACTGGATCTCCCAAGGCACCTCTGAATGGACTTGAACCATCAACCTATCCATGAGTAGCCAAGCACTTAACCCTCCGTGCCACCAGAGAGCCATATGGATGCTTTATCTCTCCCAGCTACTGAGGAAGGGGGTCTGAAGGATGCAGATAGGCATTCTCTGTCCTGATTTTCAAATCTGCATTCACAGAACCCACGGTTTATTTTAGCTGGGGAGAAATTTTGCTGGGCTTCTAGAAAAGTCATGGACTATCCCACTAGTGGGAATTGACAGTAACTACTAATAGCTTTCTTGGCAATTTCATGGGGAAATTTTGACTAGACTTGGTTCTGGAGAGGGCAGTGTTGGAATGACAACAAACCCACATGGGGACAGAGATGGGGCCTGTTTTGAGAAGGGAGCTGTGGCGATGTGAACACCTCCCCCTGTGGGTTGGGTGTTCCAAAATCTTCTTCCCAGAAACTCAAAACTCACTGCCAGGAGTCGAGCCCCACCCATAACCACTACCCCAGCAGGACTCCTTAGCCTTTCTGAAACCAGACCAAAAGACCAAACTCACTCTGACTCACAGCTACCAGCCAGGACGGTGTAGAACTGCCCTGTAGGTTTCTCAGACCATGGCTTTTTAAGGGAGTAGAAAGCCCTGTCTTTCTCCCTCGGGGAAGCTGGTGGTTTCAAACTGCTGGCCTTGCAGTGAGCAGACCAATGAGGAACACAACACCCCACGAGGAAGACGTCGTTAACACACCCTTCACTTAGAGCTGTTTTGTAAGAAAAAGGCTAGCTCTTGGCTCTTGAGAGGTAGTTTGTCAGGAATCTTGGCCACTATTAGAAATGGACTTGGCAATGTGTGGGATTTCTGCTCTCTTTCCTCCACCCCTTACAGACAGGACCCAAAGCGCCAGGTGTCGTTGAGTCCCTTCTCACTGGAATCCCATGTGTGTCAGAGTGAGATGACTCTTCATGGTTTTCAGCAGTGGGTGGTCAGTTCTTCTGAGGCCCCTGTGAATGAACTTGAACTTCCAGCCTTTCTGCTGGCAACCGAGCACATTCACCACTCAGCCAAGGTGCATGTGGTGTTCATGTCCTCATTCAACTGGAAGCTCTTGGAGGGCGAGGTCTATGTTCTGTCCACTGGCAGAGGTAGCTCCTGTCACATAAGGGGGTCTCTGTTAATGATGATTGGGGTAACAAATGGACTGATAAGTAATGGGAAGTTTCAGCATAGCTGGTGGCTAAGAGTCAGAGTTTGAAATCACATGCCTAAATTCAGATGCTAGCCAGTGGTGTGACCACAGGCAGGTCACGTCACTTCTCAGTAGCTCAAGGTTCACATCTGTACAATGGACATGCTATCAATATATGGGTTCACACGTGGAAAGAACTCAAACAGTGCCACAGGCGCCCAGTGTTTCCCAGTGGGCACATGCAGCAAACAGCAAGATGGGTTCGTATCTGACCTCCTCGGGTTTCCCAATTGCCCCAAGGCATGCTTCCACGCTCCATCTTTCTTTACCGGTCCCATCTCTCTTTTTGATCTCAACCGCTCCTCTCAGGGCATTCCTCTGTCTCATGGACTCTCTTGGCCTCTGGTCTCAGCCTGGCTCCTTTGCTCTGCCTCACAGTCTGTGTGCCGAAGGCTCTGGGGTTTCTGACTTCAGCCGCTGCCACTTCAGAGATCTCAAAATCCTGATGGCCCTCAGCTTGTTTGCCCTCTGCCTCTGAGATGGCTCTTCTACACGTGGCCGTGGTTAGATGGAGGTGTGGTTTTAGTCGTTCAGCCTACCACGGCCACAAGGAAACAAAGGTTGGTGAGTGAAGTCACACATGGAGATTAGGGATACAGCTCACCTCAATCCCCTAACAAAGAATTCCCTCCAAATGGGATGATCACCACAGGTTTGGGACCAGAATTTCTAATACATCCCAGAAGGGGTTCTAGTTCGAAGGGCCAGCTTCACTGACCACGTCTCAGTGGGTTTCTGAGTGTGACATCAGCGTGTATGGTATCAGAGCTGGAAGATGCGCTCTCTGCATTTGTTGCCCTCTCTTTCTATAGTCGCGACCACCTGCCGACAGAAAGGTTTGTGCTTCAAGTGCACCCAGGGCCGGTGAGCTGCTTGGTGAAGATTACAACCAAGAAAAGCCTGTGCAGCAATTCTGTTTTGTAAAAACATGGGGTCACCATGAGGCAGAAGCAATTTGAGAGCTCTGGGTTTGGCTGGATTTTTTGTTCTTCATGTGGTACCGGAAAAAGCAAGTTCTTTTGTGTCTGAGCTATCTTGAAAGCCCTTCATTCTCATTTCTCACTAAAGTGCCTTTGTGTCTGGAGATTGGCTGGGTGGATCTTATTGTCAGTACTAACAAGTGCTGAAATCTTAAAAATTCTCTCCTGTGAGGAGCGAGACTATATATATATATATATATATATATATATTTCTTTTCTTTCCTTTTCTGAAGCAAAGCTGACAAAGTATCACCACCTGCCAAACCTCTCTCTAAAGATTGAGACCAATCTCAAACTTTCTAAACTCCCTCTGTGGACCCAGCCAGAATGACAAAACCCAGAGTTATTTTCGAGAAAGAACAGGAATGGCAGGAATGGGATGTTGCTTAAAAGGTCCCGTTCCTTGCTGGAGCAAGGAGGGAAAGAGGGAGGACAGGGCACACAGGCTCTCTGAAAAGAATCTGCGGGCCACTAAATGCAAGTGCTGCCCATCTGCAAATGGCTACCGTCGTGGGTCACTCCGCTCAGAACGATGGCTCGCCATAGGCCTGGAAAGTTGTTCACGTCTACATTCATTCACGAAAGATGTGCCAGACCCTGTGGAGACAGAAGTGACCAGAATTAAGTGCCCCTGCCTTTCTACAAGTATTAATGTCTACTCAACACCCACTGAAAATACAGGGGCCTCACTCCCTGCCACAGGGTCGATGCCGACTCATCCCTACCTTAGAGGAAAAGAACTGCCCCTGTGAGGTCCCAAGACTGTAACTCTTTATAGGAGCAGAAAGCCTGCCTTTCTCCCCGTCTTTTCGACTCGTAACCATGACCCTAGAAGGGCTCCTCTTGTCGACCTAGGAAAGCTAAAGTGAAGACAGGGCAGTTCCGCAGGTCCTTAAAGGTTTCCAGGAAGTCAGCAAGAGCCTCTTGACGTCTTTGCCCATATTCTCCATGCATCGGGAACTCTTGTTACTATGTACGTCTCGGTCCGGACACGGGGAGGTCCAAAGCTCCAGTCAGTCTATGTTGTGCTCTGCACTGCGACCCCCAGAGGAGGCGTGGGAAGTATGGAGAGGGCGGGGGAGATGAGCAGAAGTCTGCTCGGCCTCAACCTTGTTTCAAGAGGTCTTGGAAGCCCCAGTGAAGATGGTGATTGGAAAGCCGGGGGGACCTTTTAGTAGAGGAGGCTCTCTAGAGGAGGTGAATTGGGTCCCAGAGGTTTTCTCTGCCGGGTCTGCCAGGCCCCACCTTTCTATGACAAGAGAGGGACAGAAACGGTGTAGAGCATGCGTCCAGGTGCTAAAATCCCTTCTCAACCGTGCAATTTTCTTAGCTATGTGACCTTGGGCAAGGTGATTTTTTCCTGAAGCAAAGGTGACAATTTATCACCACCTGCCAAAGTGTCTTCACTCACCACATTCGTTTCCTGACCTGGGGGCCAATAACAGCACCCACTTCAGAGGCACATGCACCCAATTCAATACCATTGAGTCAATTCCAACTCAGTACAGCAAGGGCCACTTAACACGTAGCTTTTTGCCTTGCATGTTATGTTGGGATTTAGAACCTTCCAGGCTTCTTGACAGGTTGCAAGAGTGGATGGGAGAACTCATTTAAAGTGTTTTGTGAAAATGTGGCTACTCAGGAAAACCACAAAGCCCACCTGGAAGAAGCACACCAGCCCGTGTGACCACGAGGTGTCAGTTGACAGGATCAAGTATCAGGCATCAGAAGACCCAAAACAATCATACCGATGCGAACGAATGGGGTCAGAATGGAGACCCAAAGTCCATCTGTAGACAATTGGACATCCCCTCACAGAAGGGTCACAAGGAAGGGATAAGTCAGTCAGGGTAGCTTAGCACCGACAAAACACACAACATGCCTCTAGTTCTTTAATGCTTCCTGCACCCCACACCCCCCTGTCATCACCCGAGTTCTGCCTTACAAACACGGCTAGACTAGAGCATGTACCCTGGTACAGATAAGAGTTCTAGACACACAGAACCCAGGACAGATAACCACCCACCCCAGGAGTACCCATGAGGGTAGAGGGAAGGTGGGGGGATGGGGGAACCGATTGCCAGGATTGACGTATTAACACACACCCGGGGGTGGGGGTGGGGAGGACAAGCAACAGAAATGTGGGTGAAGGGAGACAGTGGACGGTGTAAGATTTGAAAATAGTAATTCTTAATTTAGCAAGGGTTCACGAGGGCTGGGGGAGGGGAGGGAAGGAAAAAAGAGGAGCTGATACCAAGGGCTCAAGTAGAAAGACAATGTTTGGAAAATGATGTTGACAACCAGCTGGTGGTCAGCACTGCCCCTGCCCAGGCCCGAGGCTAGAGGGCTGGCCTCGGAGTGGGGAAACTGGGAGTAGAGAGGGGCGAGCTGCAGCTTCCTCCGCATGCCACTCCCAGGCAAGTTTTCTTTTCCTTCCACACACCCAGAGTTGGGTGGGAGGTGGCCAGGTGTGTAGGTGGTGACAGGCCACACGTGCAGGAAGCTGTGGGTGCCTCGCTTGGGGCTTTGGGACACCTGCCACCTCTGGGGCCTGCTGCCTCCTATTCAGGCTCCAGTCTCCCCTGGAGAATCATCTAGATCAACTCCCGAGGGAGCATTTCAAAACCGGTTCTTCCAGCTATTAACTTGGCAACCACGCCTGCCACACACCCAGGTGGTGTCAATTAGGGTGGGCAGGAGATCAGGACTCTAGGAATCTGCACCAGCCTCCGCCCCTGCAGGTCACTCAGAGGCTGGCACCTGGATGAGCTGCTGTGGGCATCAGCTCAGAAATGGCACCAAGTAGGCAGCGCCTCTGAGCCTGCATCCACAGTCTGCATCGGAGGGGCCTTCTCTCAGGTGGCTCAGGGAGTGTCACCTTAGGGCACATTGGGAATCCAGCAAGGTGACCACTGTGGCACCATACACACTGCCATTGATTCAATTCTGACCCATAGCGACCCTATAGGACAGGTAGAACTGCACCTGTGGGTTCTGAAGATTGTTACTCTTTATGGAAAGCCTCCTCTTTCTCCCTTGGAGCAGCTTGTGGTTTAGATCTGTTGACCATGTGGTTAGCAGCCCACGATGGAACCTCTGTCACCAGGGCTCCTCCTCGGCTGGGGATATGTCTTAACAAGTAAGGGTCATAATGTGAATAGATGGATGCGCACCCATGTCCATCACAGCACTGTTCACAGTAGCAAGACCATGGGAACAACCTCAGTGCCCGTCAGCAGAAGAATGGGTCAAGAGCTCTGGGCATTCACACAAGGGAACACTAGGCATCACTAAAAAAATCAATGACATGTGGTGAAGAAAGCTGATGGTGCCCGGCTATCAAAAGATATAGCATCTGGGTCTTAAAGGCTTGAAGGAAAACAAGTGGCCATCTAGCTCAGAAACAACAAAACCCACATGGAAGAAGTACACCAGCCAGTGCGATCAGGAGGTGTCGAAGGGATCTGGTATCAGGCATCAGCAGAACAAAAAAATCTTACCATAGTGAATGAGTGGGGGAGTGTGGAGTGGAGACCCAAAACCCATTTGTAGGCTACTGGACATCCCCTTACAGAAGGGTCTTGGAGAGGAGATGAGTCAGTCAGGGTGTGCAAAGTAGCAACGATGAAAAATACAACTTTCCTCTAGTTACTAAATGCTTCCTCCCCCCGCCACACACACACTATCATGATACCAATCCTACCTTACAAATATGTCTAGACCAGAGGGTGTTCACTGGTACAGATAGGAACTGGAAACACAGGGAATCCAGGGTGGATGATCCCTGCAGGACCAGTGGTGTGAGTGGCGATACTGGGAGTGCAGAGATCGGGTGGGGTGGAAAGGGGGAACCGATTACAAGGATCTACATGTGACGTCCTCCCTGGGGGATGGACAACAGAAAAGTGGGTGAAGGGAGATGTCAGACAGAGCAAGATATGACAAAATAATAATTTATAAATTATCAAGGGCTCACGAGGGAGGGGGAACTGGGGAGGGAGGGAGAAAATGAGGACCTGATGCCAGGGGCTTGGGTGGAGAGCAAATGTTTTGAGAATGATGAGGGTAATGAATGTACAAGTGTGCTTTACACAATTGATGTATGTATGGATTGTGATAAGAGTTTTAAGAGCCCCTAATAAAATGATTTTTAAAAAAGATTAAAAAAAACAATGACAGTTCCATGAAACACCTCATGACATACATGGACCTGGAGAATATTATACTGTGTGAGATTATGAGCCATTCAGACAGATATTATGAGACCACTGTCTTAAATGGGGACACAAGACTTTCCCCTCAAGGGGGACAGACTTTGGAGATGGGGGAGGGGAGCAAGGGCAGGACCATAAAGCAGAGGGTGGGACTGCTGATGGGTGTTCATTTGAGTGACAATGAAGAAGAAGAAAAATCAAGTATCCGGTGAGGGTTAAACTATGGGGCAGGGGATTGTTTAGTTGTTTAGACTGTTAAATAGAAAGTTGCTCTGAAATGTAGATCCTCAACTAATTTACAATTGGAAATGTTGTTAAATAAATATCAAGGACTCAGATGAAGGGCCATTTATCAAGCACTTGTTTTAGAGAGGCTGTTGCAATCCTCTGCGAAGATGAGGTGGGTACAATCGAATCCCCATTTTGCAGACGAGGAAACAGATTCAGTTGGTAAGATGTTTGTGTAAGACCCCCTGACTTTGAACCATAATTCCTACATAAAACTGCTTCCCCTTTCTGCCCGCATGGGTGTCACTTGCATTGGCTCTCAGGGTTATCTGCAGGACAAAGAGGAGGCTGGCTGCTCCCATGCATAGTTACAGCCTCAGATACTCTCCATGGGGTTGCGATGAGTTGGCTGGCAAGTCTGCTGCATGTGGGAGAGCGAGGCTGTCACTTTGAGGACTAAGGTGTGCCTGACCCAAGGCATGGTGTGAAACTTGGTCATTGACTAGAGAAGACTAGAGAAAAATCGATGCATTTGAATAAGGCTGCTGGCCAAGACTAGTGAAAGTTCCAGGGACTGCCAGGAGAATAAAGACATCTGTCTTAGAGGTACAGCCAGAGAAACAACACTTGGATTGTAAGGCATCGTCTCACGGACTTTGGACATGAGAGCGCAGTGCTCAGAGAGAGACTCCATGCTTGCTCAAGTAGAGGGGCAGTGATGATGGGGGAGACCCTGGGTGCGATGGGTTGGCACAGTGCCGCCGCAATGGGCTCCCACCTAAAAGTGGGGGGGTGGCAGGTTTGGGTTTTGTCTGTCAGGCACAGGGCTGCTATGTGTTGGAACTGACTTGACAAGACTTAACGCCCACAACATGAGTTGAATCAGCTCGATCACAGTGGGGGTTCACGCTTCTATGCTATGGCAAACGAAAAAATACTCATCCTGGCAGGAATGTACATGGTATAAAAGTCCAAACCTCAAAACTTTCAAGGATCACATTGCTCCCTCACTGTAAAACTTCCTGTAACTTCTCTACTTACAAGATCAATTTTGAATACCTTAACCTGCAATAAGCCATCATCCCAGGATTGGCATTGCATTGATTCCAATTCATAGGGACCCTACAAGACAGAGTAGAACTGTCCCATCTGGGAGCACACTGCCACAACTACCCCCCCTCCCCCGCCCCGTGGGATGACTAGTGGATTTGAATGACTGTCGGCCTTTTGATTGGCAGCCGAGTGCTTTAACTCCTGTGCCACCAGGAGCCTTTAACCTATCGTATAAAGCCCTAAAAGAGAATACAGCAAAATGCCAAAATCTTGGTTGTCTTTCAAAGCTTGAGTCTGGAAAGGGGCAATGACTCCACTGAGGCCCTAAGGAAGGCGCCCGGGTTCAGAGAGAGTCCAGGCCTCCTCACCCTGACCAGTGGCCCCCAGCCAGGCCATGGAGACAGTGGAAGCTCCTATGGCTCAGTGGCTAATGTTTATCATCACAAACAGTAGCAAATGTGAGAGAGTTCCAAAGAATGCAGTGAGCAGATGCCCCTGATGTCAAAGAGTGAACACTCCGGAGTCTGTAGACTATAAGCCTGTAAGTGTGAAGGGCAGCCCTGGAGAAGGGTGGCAGTCGTTGTTAGCTGCATGGAGGTGCTTTCTGCACAGTGGAAGGAAACACTGTCTGGTCCTGGCCAGCCGCAAGTTTGGCTGGGCTGTTGGGACCCACGGGGTTCTTTATCCGGCAGTTTCCTGGACAGTGTTCCACTAAGTCAACCAGAGGAACACTGACTGGTGGTGACACAGAAGAGGGAAGTCTCAGTGGTGGGGAATGGTGTGCTGTCCTGAGCTGTTGGTTTGGACATTTTTAATCAGCAACTTGAAGGGCAGATCCTGTGCATTGGAAGGAATTCTTTACAGTCTGGGTGTCAAAAAGAAAGTTCAGAGAGACAAGTAATGGGCATTCTAGTAGGATAAAAGTTGATTGTATTAAACAGAACGTTAGGCACTTTGGACTAGCCAATCAGTGAAAGAGTAGAAAGGACTCAAAGATTTTAGCTGACTAAAAGCTCAGTACGAGTTGATAGGGATCACATCTTGAAGATTGCCTAGAGCTCCCTCTGCCTTGCAAGGGCCCCCACAGGTGATGCAGTCATCCTCAATCTTTCATCAGCTTCTGGAATGGTCCATGTTCTTATCTCTGCACTTGCTGTTCTGATTTCCATCTTGTCTACCTCACTTGATGGATTCCCTTGAGATCCAATAAACAGCATCATCTGGATGGGGGCTTTCAGGATCCCAACTACCTCCACTACAGAGAGAGAGAGAGAGAGAAATAATAATAATAAGAAGGAGGAGGAGAAGAAGAGGAAGAAGAAAACAGAAGAGGAGAGAATGAACCAGTCCCTCCTCCGTGCTCTCTAGAGTGTTGCACACATTTTGTCCAGGTTACCAAACCCTGTCTGTCGCTTTCACAGGACTATACACTCCTGGAGGACAGAAACTGTTTTACTCGCAGACAGGTGTTCTCCAACTCTTTGTGGAATGACACTGGCTCTGTCATTGGCTGTGCCTGCACAGAAATAACGAGTGGCAGGGATTTTCCTGGTTTTGCTCATGCAGGGAAGGTCAGCTCTCTCGGAGACCTTGGTTACTGGGTTCAAGTCTGGGTTGCTCGTGTCAGCAGAGGGTGGAGGGAGCCCACCAAAGAGTGACCTGGGTGGTACAGGTGCTCTATCCTGTGAGGAGATGAGAAAAAAGATGGACATGTTCTACCAGGAAAAGAGACCAGTTTAGGGGGAGGGCATGAGAACTGTCTTGAAATATATGAGAGAATGTCTCCGGGTTCTGAGGTCATGAAGAAGTCCTAGAAACACAGGTCCCAATTTTCATGAAGTGGGAGGAAGTAGAAACTGGTTACTAAGAGCTCGGATCCCCAATCAGGACTCAGATTCACAGATCCGAATTCAGTCTCTTTCACTTTGAAGTAGAGTGGCCTTGAGCAAGTTGCTTAACCCTCTGGTCTAGTTCCTTATCTGCAAACCGAGAGTCACAATAGTGCCCACCTCACACCTCACACTGCCATCAAGTTGAATCAGAATGGATGGACTCCATACCAGAGGGATTTGGGTCTCTGCATTGAGTGTCACCTCTGGCAGTAGCTAGGTCTCCTCCCCCCCTCCACCATGACCCCTATTCGTGCCATGGCTCCAGTTTTTTGCTGGTACCTGCTCTTGGGGACTCCTCCTCTTCCTTTAGTCTCTCCAGCCTCAGCTCAGGTGGTTTTCTGCTGGGGCTCACCTCTGGGTTGCCTCACTGTCCCCTCATTGACTCCCAATCATTTTTTTAATCATCTGAGTGACCAATTTCCTGCATTCAGTTCATCCTATTTTATATCTTCTTCAGAAGTGTGTTCCAGTTTCCCTCCAGAAACAGAACTCAGTATGTACTGAGCACTAACATGCCTCAGTCTGTCCCATAGAGCCTTCATTGTGGCATCCTTTACCAAACCAACCCACCACTCGCCTGTCATTTGATGCAGTGCCGTGGCTTACATGTTGCTTTGTTGCTAGAAACCATGCTACTAGTATTTTGAATACCATCAAGGCCACCCCTGGTGAACAGGTTTCAGGGGAGCTTCCAGACAGACTAAGAAGAGGTGGTCCAATTCTGAAAAATTTAGCCACTCAAAATCTTATGAATAGCTGCCAGACGTTGTCTGGTGTAGTGCCCGAACATGAGCCTCTGGGGTCGGAAGGCACTCACAATACAGCCGCGGAAGAGCTGCCGCCTCAAAGCAGTGTTGATGTTAATGGCATGGATGGAGCCGAGGTTGGGGTACTTTCATCTGCTGATGGAGAATGACAAGTTAAAAAGAAACAATTGCAAGCATTCATTAATGATGGGATCATGAAATGGAAAAATATGGATCTAAGAAAATTAGAAGTCATTAAAAATGAAGTAGAACACACAAAAGATAGGTATTGTAGGTGTGAGTGAGCTGAAACGGTCTGGTATTTAGCCATTTTGAATTAGACCATCATGTGATTTACTATGTTGGCAATGACAAATTGCAAAAGAATGGTGTTACATTAATAATCAAAAATAACATTCCAAGATATGTCCTGAAGTGTAATACTATCTCTGACAGGATAATATCCAAATGCTTACAAAGAAGACCAGCTTATACTATTATTTAAGATTGTACATCAACCACTAAAGCCAGTGATGAAGAAATCAAAGAATTCTGCCAACTTTTCAGTAGGAACTCGATCAAACATACAGTCAAGATGATTTTGTAATTGCTAGTGATTCAAATGCAAAACTTGGAAACAAAAGGGTAGCAGCAGTGATGGGAAAATACGGCCTTGGTGATGGAGACAAAGCTGAAGGTCTCATGATAGGATTTTTCTAGACCAACTACTTCTTCATTACAAATATCTTCTTAAAAAACAATATAAATGATGACTATGCACATGGACTTTACCAGATGGGATTCAGGAATCAAACCAACGACATCCTTGGGCAGTGAAGACGGAAAAACTCCTACCACCAGTCAAAATAACACCTGCTGTTGACGGTGAGACAAAGCAGTCAATTGCTCACCTTCAAGTCCAGGCTGAAGTTGAAGAAAATTAAAATGAGTCCATAAGAGAATACCTCTTGGGGATATTGTACCTGAATTAGAGATCGTCTCAAGTAGAGATTTGATACATTGAGCGGTAATGACTGGTAACCAGATGAATTGTGGGATGACATCAAAAGCATCATACGCGACGAAAACAAAAGGTCACTGGAAAGACAGGAAAGGAAGAAACGAGCAAGCTGCCTGTCAGAAGAGACTCTGACACTTGCTCTTGAACATCGAAAAGATAAAGCAAACGGAGGAAATGACGGAGCAACAAAACTGAACAGAACATTTCAAAGGGCAGCTTGAGAAGATATGAAATGTACAAGGCCTTGGAGTTAGCAAGCCAAAACAGGAAGCTCACGCTCAACATTTCTACAGCTAAAAGAACTGAAAGATGTCAAGCCTTGAGTTTCATGATTGAAGAATTCTATTGGCAAAGTATTGAACAATGCAGGAAGCATCAAACGAAGTTGGGAAGAATACACAGAGTCACTGTACCAAAAAGAACTGGCCAGCATCTAGCTATTTCAAGAGGCATCATATGACCAAGAACTGATGGTATTGAAGGAAGACATCTAAGCTGTAGTGAAGGCACTGGCAAAAAAATCCCACGAGGCTCCAGGAATTGACCGAATACCATTGGAAAAGTGTTGATGAGTCCTGGAAGAGTTTGTCTATGCCAAGAAATGTAGGAGGTAGCTACCGGGCCAATTGGCTGGAAGAAATGCAATGTATGTTTATTTAATAGAAAGATGATCCAGCAGAATGCAGAAATTGTTGAACAGGATCATTAATATCACATCCAAGCACAAATTTGCTGAAGATAACTTAAAAATAGTTGAAGCCTTTACGGATGAAGCTCCAAGGCCGCCTGAGGCATCGGTCTGGGTTACTACACCAACATCAAGGCAACACACGCTCTCACACAACTGGACCGATAAGACAGTCAGGGGTAAAGAGGAAACCTTTCAATTAGGTGGATGGACACAGTGGCGGCAACGATGGGCTCAAGCAGAGGCAGGCTCGTGAGGAGGGTGCAGGACCACGCAGGGCTTGGTTCTGTTGTGCACAGGGTCACGATGAGTTGAAACTACCCAACAGCACTTACCAACACAACAACACCGGCACTGATCCATGTAATACTGACTTAGCATCTGAGTTTCAGAAAGGCCAACTGATTCTCTAAGGCTGCCAACTAGTAAGTGATGGACGATCAGGATTTAAATCTAAGTTTGTTTCACCCCCCAATCTATTCTTTTTCCATTGGGTCTTCTGCCTTCTGGAACTACTTCTTGGCCAACTGTGTTGGCAAATGCTTGGGGAGGGTGGCAAGTCGGAGAGGGAGCACCCTCTGGCGAGGAGGAGGGTAACCTCCTCCGTTCCCTGCAGCAGCTGCCTCCTCCTTGCTAAGGAGCCCTGGACACACCTTGGTTTTTAACTTCCATTTTCAGTATTTCCAGAAAATCTCCATAGAGAGAAATCTTACTAAGTCCACACAGGACTGTCATTCAGACTACTGGAAACAGATTTAAATTGCTAGAATTAATGGGAATCTGGGTGAGATGTGAAGATTTTCTGAGAAGCAAGAAACCAAGCTGAAAGTAAATGCTTGCTATAATTATACAATATTAAGGTTTAATCCACTTAATATGAATAAAATAGCCTTTTCCTTCTCTCTCTCTCTCTCTTTTGCCTGCCTTTCTCACTTAAAACCTTCAACTAGGGGCTCTCAGAGGATGCGTTCTCATCACAAGCTGGACTGGATGACTTGTTTGCAGGGCAAAAATGTACATCTCTTCCCAATTTAGGAAGCCTGGGAGGTAGGGGAGACAAGGATGGGGAACTCAATTCATGATTAATTTTTCAAACCTTATTTTTAATTTTCCTTAAAATGTACCTGAAACCACATATGCGAACTCGAATCTCGGTCTTGGTTTGAGATAGCATCTGATTTATGAAAGGTTTACTTATCAAAGAGTGAAGGTGTGCCACAGGGGGACCAGCCCTCCAGGCAATTTGCCAAAAAAAAAAAATCAGCTTGGTAACCGCTGCCTTTAATAACGTGCCAAGATCCAGCCTGCACGCGCTACTCAGATGGACTCCATGATGGGCTTGAATGTCGGGAAGAGAATCATTCGATGGGAGGGGCAGCTATGGGGACTCTCAGTTTCCCCAACTAGCTTCTAGCCGACTCGTCGGACCCTGTATTACACACCAGACCACAAACCGGCATTTTGGTGAACACATATTGTAGTTCAAGGTCAAGGTGACTTGCTAGAGGTTCGATGAGCACATATACTTCAGGAGAGTTCTTCTGGAATTACTTGCAGCCTCTAAAATATGCAGGATCTAGAGGAGCCCCTGGCTGGTACAAACGATCAAGCACTTGGTCGCTGCGTCTGCGTCTGCGTCTCCTCAGAGGGAAGAGACGGGCTAACTACTGGCTACTGGGAGCCCAAACCGCCAGACTCAATGGCGTTGCATCAAGCTCCACTCAGAGGGACCCCATAGCGCTGGGTAACACTACTGTTGAGTTTTCCCAAAGCGTTCCATCTTTATGGCAGAAGAAGGCCTCACCTTTCCCCCTGCCTGCGGCTGGTGGTTTCAAAAAGCTGACTTTGTGGTCTGCAGCCCAGCTCGTCACTTCCTGTGTCCCCAGGGTTCCTTTCTCTTGGGTCAAGGGGAAGGCATGATACAATCAGAGGAAGGCCAGCCCCAAATGATGGCGACAGGGGAAGAGACGGGGAGGAGGGCAAGAGTTAAAGGGGACAGAAGTAAAAACTGCCATCCACACAGCTCTACAGTAACGGTAATCTACAAGTAGCTGTGCAAACAGACACACGTGCTGAATGGGTGTAGGAAGGAGGGGGGTATGCCAGAAGATATATCTAGGTTTGACAGAAAATTGACTTGTCCATGTGTATTTTCCTTGGCAATACATCCATGAATCTGGTAGAGCATACAGCGAGCAGTTATGAAAACTTGTTAGACAAGAGCAAACACTTGGAGGGATCCAGTCATGGGGTTAGAACAAGGCTGGGCAACATTTGAGATGGATGAACCAATTCTGTCCCTCACAGCAATTGCAAAGTTATTCCCAAACCAAACTCCCTGTCCTCGAGTCAGTGCTGACTCATAGCAGCCCCGTGCGTTTCTGTTTAAGGGAGTAAAGCGCTCGGTCTTTCTCCTAAGAAGCTGTTGGCTAATTTGAACTGCCGACCATTTAGCTTGCAGCCCAATGTGGAACCATTATATTTGCCAGGGCTCCTAAAACTTTATTTGGAGTCATAAATGTACTTTTAAAAACAAATGAAACCACCATTATCTGAATAATATCCTTTAAATGAAACTATCTTCAGCTTTATTTTCATTTTCAACTTTACTTCAGAGCCACGTGTACATACTCAGAGAGCTGCATGTGGCTTGTGAGCCATGATTTGCCGACCCCTGGCCTAGGGGGTCAGGATCATGGCCCCAGAGCACACCAAGGTCAATTGGCATAACATAATCCACAAAGACAGCTTTGATGAGTAGTGACTAGGGTCTTACAAGTGGCCATCTAAGGTAGAACTAGTCTCCCTGTCTGAGGGAAAGAAGAGTAAAGAAATTTGAAGACTCATGGAAACAATTAGTCCAATGGATCCTATGGATATCAGTCTCCTTGGCTCCGAGACCAGAAGAACTAGATGGTGCCCAGCCACCACTGCAGGCTGCTCTGAAAGAGATTGCATTAGAATGTCCTGGAGAGAGGAGGGGGAAATGTATAACAAAACCCCAAATTATTAAAAAAAAACAAAAAACAAAGACCAGCCTTACCGGTCAGATAGAGTCTGGTAGAACTCCTGAGACCATGGCCCTAAGTCATTCTTCGGATCTGGAAATGAACTTAACCCTCGTGGTTCAGTTTCCAGCCCAACAATGGATAAGTCTACATACTTTGGACCTACTGTCAGGAGAGACCGGTCCCTGGAGAAGGATATCATGCTTGGTAAAGTAGAGGGCAGTGTAAGAGAGGAAGGCCCTCAATGAGATGGAGTGACCCTTGTTCAACCACTGGGCTCAAGCATAGGAGGGATGGGTGGGGGGGTGCAGGACCATGCAGTGTTTGTGCATGGGGTCGCTATGAGTCGGGACCGACTTGGTGGCACTTAACAACAGCAACATAAAGGGAATAGCACTCTTAAGATGTGCACCTTAGAACAATTAACCTCGTGAGATCAAAAGGGCATCCTTGAGCTCAGCACCAAGGGCAGAAGGGGTCAGAAAAGGGGGAGGACCGGCTACCGGAAACACAGGGAGGAAATGAGAAAAGTGATGCGTCATTGTGGGAATTGCAATGAAGGAAAAACTCTTACAAGTGTGTGGATTGTTGAATAGGAAGCATCTTCTAAGTGTTCATCTAATTCACAAAAAAGTTTGGAAAAATAAAAACTTAGGAAATGCCTTCTTTTGTCTTGGGGAGATCGTGTTTTATATGATTAAAGTTTCATAGGGCATAATGTTTTATCTTTCTCTCCATCACTCCTTGATATAAGCCAAAAGGCAGCCAAGAACGATGCATGGGTTAAGCTTACCAGTTCCCCCTTCAGAGCCTGGCAGGGGAGGCTGCGTAGGGCCCCTGGACCTGGGAAGAGGGCTAAGGGGAAGGGACAGCAGCACCAGCAGAGGAGGAAGAATCCCTGAATATTTCCACTGGAGCGTGGGGTCCTTACTGACACCCTCTCTCCCAAGACCCCCACTTTCTCCCCGCATAGGCTGTTTGCTGATAGCAAGTCTTCTGTGCAGGAGAAGACTCTTGTCAAAGGAGCCAAGATAAAGAGCACCTTATCTCCCTGTGTGCTTGGCCAAGGACAAGACAAGACGTACAGAATCAATCCCTGGAAGCTTTTGAAGATCCTATCCCACATTTGGTCTCATGAAAGCAGGACTCTGAGTTCAGTATTTGTAACCGCAACCAAGGAAGGGTTGATGGATTTAGATCCACCCTGTAGACGAGTGTCTTTGACCATTTCTAATAAGTCACCGATATTGGCAGGTTGTGGGCCAATTTTTATGAACAGCCAATATTTAATATACTACCTCAGATGATTAAGTGAAATAATTCCTTGGAACAGAGATAACCCTAAACATTGTCTAGACTAATTATCTCAAAACAGACAGGTAGATTCATAATGCCACTTGGCTGTTTATATCTACCAATACTGAGATTTGAAAATGTAGACTCTGCAGGTCCAGAAAGTCGCTGGTTAAGCTCTACACAGAGGGGGGGTTGTATTAGATTTACAAAGTTGTGTGTGTCTGGGTCAGCCTTCATCACACTCAAAGGGAGCCCACGGTCCTATAGGGGAGGACACCGCTGCCCTGGGTTTTGGGTGCCATTTTTTGAGGCGTCTGCTTCTATCATCTCCAATTCATTGTGCTGTCTGATCTCTGCTGTTTGGTTTTCACTGTAGAAGTCCTTTGTAGATAGGCCATCCCAAACACCAAGCACCAACCAAACCACTTGCCAATGAGTCACTTCCAATGCCCAGCCAGCAGCGCTGGGGCAGAGTGGCCCTGCGTGCCACAGAGTTTGCAAGGCTGCCGCTTCTCAGAAGGCACTCACCATAACCTTTCATCCAAGATGCCCCTTGGTGGGTTTAGATGGTTTCAGTAGCCGGATACTACATGGTCTGCCTTAAGTTGACCCCTAAGACCCGGGAAAGCTGATAGAATGCCTTATCAAACTGTTCTGGGGGTCGAAAAAAAATGGCACCATTGTTTGCCCTCTCGTCACCACCCATTGCTCCAAACTTAAAAACATTCAGATTTAAACCTGGGGATAATATAATCAGTTTCAGCATTTTCGAAATAAAGACTACGCGGAGTCCCACCACCACCACCCCTCTCCACTCACAAATCACATTTAAAGTCAGATTTGCACACATCTTAGGAGAGTCTGTTCCACATCCCAATGGGATTACTAAATTACACTTCCTTGGATGCGGCCTTTCCTCCCCACACCCTGGCAATTACCTGCCAATTAATACAATCAAGCAACCACCTTCAGAACAACTTTTAATTTTGACTGTCAGGAGCACATGTTCCTCACTGTCCTCCACCCACTGGTTTCCTTGTGACTCAAGACTTAGGCTCTGCCTTCCCCACCCCCGCACCTCCTAGTTAAGGCTAGGGGCAGTGAAGAGGGAGTCCTGGCCCAGCAATGGTTAAAGGCTTGACTATTGACCAGAAGATTGACCCTTGAAGTCACTCAGCTGCTCGGGGCAGTAAGGCTTGGTGATCTGTGTCCAGAAAGGTGACAGCCTCCAAAGCCCTTTGGGCCAGTTCTGCTCTGTCACCCAGGTCCCTATGAAGTGAGATCGAGTCAGAGCTGAGAATTGAAGTGAGCATCTGAGAGAAGAGGGCCACCTGTCTACTTCCTTCCTGTGGCAGTTACATAATGCCATGTCAACTTGAACTTATATGAAACTGTAGGGGTGGTATTCAACCTGTCAATCAGGCTACATTTTGATGGTGCCTCCTTGTGGGTGTGGTGTTCTCATAAGGAGGGTCCTGGGAACGTCCCCCACCCCCTCTCTGCCTCCACCTTCCTGCTGGCTGATTCTTCCAGAGCCACGGCCATTGTGTCCACGTGACTTTGCACCCACTGGTCTGTGATCTTCCTGCATTCTGCTTCATTGCATGTGGCTGCGTGAGTCTGAAGGGGGTCTGATGGACTAGGATTGGACTTATGGAAGATAGTTGGACTGGGCTGGGATGTTTCTTTGATAAACAATTACTTCTTGATATAAAGCTCTAGTCAGTCTGGCCTAAAACACTTCCCCAAGCTGGCACGCTAGTCACACGTAAGCCAGGAGGTCCCCAAGGGTTGGATGAAAAGATCGGAAAGCTGCTGCTGCTGCTGCTGTGTGTGTGTGTGTGTGTGTGTGTGTGTCCGGACCTGCAGTTCAGAGTGACTATTCGCTTCTGAACCTCTCTGGCGTTTCCAGAAACAAAGCCCTGTTCAGGGAGCTCCAAGTGTTTTGCCGCCCACACGAGCATTCCCACGTCTCCTCCTACCCCCCTGTGAGGAAGGTTAGCGAAGGTGAGTCAGCTGCACCTGCCTGTGGCTGTTCCCCAGGAGGAACTCGCACCTGCGCTCCGTCCGTTTTTGTCCCGGTGACCGGTTCGCCTGTGGTGGCTGGAGGCGAAGTGGTGAACTTCTGCCCCGGTGCAAGGAGCCTGGACTTCCCCTTTTCACTCTGCCATTGGCTGTGCGACTTGGGACAGCTCACTGAGTCCCCTCCTCGTGTCCCGGGGAAGCAGTGCTGCCTTCCTGACAGGGATGTGGGCATGATTCAAGTAGGCAGCCTGCGCACAGGGGCTTCACCTGTAACCTGGGAGAGTGATTCTAGTTGCCGGGCAGTCAGGTCCACCCCTGGTGGCCCCACGTGTTTCAGGGTCGAGCCGCGCGCCATCGGCTTTCCATGTTGTGACCTCCGCAAACAGCTCATGAAGGCTTTCTTCCAAGGCCGCTCGGTAGCTGGTCACTAGTCCCCCACCCCCACCCCCGACCCCCTTTCAGCCACTAGTGCACAGCTGAACTATTTCCCCGACTCAGGGACGCCTGCCTCAGGAATACCTACCAGTAATACCAGGGGGCTGCAAAACGCTTGTGGAAAAATGGAATAGAAAGATCGTGGACTATTTCCATACATTTTTTGAAGTCCCCTCATATAACTCTACTAATGGAGGGTCTACTCAGGGTTGGGCTGCAAAGAGGGAAATGCCGGCATTCTTTCTAAGGTGCTTGCTTTTGATCAGGCGTCCTCAAACTACGGCCCGCGGGCCACACGCGGCCCACCGAGGACATTTATCCGGCCCGCCGGATTTTTGCCCCATTTATTTTTTACTTCAAAATAAGATGTGTGCAGTGTGCATAGGAATTTGTTCATAGTTTTTTTAAAAACAATAGTCCGGCCCTGCAATGGGTCTGAGGGACAGTGAACTGGCCCCCTGTGTAAAAAGTTTGAGGACCCCCTGCTTTAGAGGTCAAAGCGTTTGAAGTGTGATGTCACCAAGACACACGTCAGAAGTACACCAGGGATCTACAGCCGATCCTGTAGCTCAAGACCTGTGGGACCAACCAGACCACGGGTTAGGAAGAGTTCTGGAACCACATATGTTGGGGAAGCTCCGCAGTCTGAATATTCTTTTTGAGACTCACATTGGTCATGGGCATCTTCAAGCCTATGATTTAAAAAGAATGCTTAACTCTGGTTAGCCTGATGTTTGCACACCTACTTATCCGCGAAAACACTACTGCCCTTGCAAAGCACACTGCTAATGTCCCTGATTTGATGGACCACACTTCGAGATGCACACCCAACTGCCCTCCTAGTGTACGCTCTATTACGGAGTGGATGAGACTGATGACTGCAATGATTTTAAACTAGATTTTAATTAGAATTGAAAATCCAAAATGAAAGTATTCAATGACTTTACATCTAGTCATCAGGAATGACTATTTATGATTGAGTCATTTTTGATTCATAGCTTTCTTGCAAAACATTGGCTCTGCCTCTTAGAGACTCAAATATACCAGCATCTGAGTCACCGGCTGAATGATAACCAAGAATCATTTTTGGCATTTGTAAACCTTTGTCACTTGATCTTGCTGCTACTCAGGCATGTCCAGACACACAGCAAAAGAGAAGTTTGTTCCTCATAGATGACGCGACGTCAAAAAGTATCACTCCCAAGTCATAGACACTTATTAAGCAAAATTATCAAAACGTGAAGCTGCTCTTCCTTGACATAGCCTCCATCTGGCTGATCTCCTTCCGAAAGGGGTCTTTCCATCCCCCCAACCCTTCTTTGGTTTTCACCACTTCCAACGCAACCCATATTTCTTTTAAATGTCCTTTGTATTTTGTAAACAAATAGAATTCTGAAGGGGGCAAGATTGGGGAGGTCGGCGTTAAGTTTCCTAACAAAATGCAGGTGGGACAACCTTGGTGACCCCCCAAGAAGCTAGCATGGGGATCTTGGAAAAACATCCTTCAGGGACCTTCCTGGCCTTTCCCTCTCCGCTGCAGTTTTCAGCGTTCTTAAGACTTCTTCTTTATGCAATCTGCCATGATCACCTTGTGTTCTTCAAGAAACCTATCGCAACTATCCTTTGAGAATCTCCCCAAACAGTCGCCGTCACCTTCTGAGCTGACCTCTCTGCCTGGCATTGAACCGGCGCAGCGGATCCCCTTCGATTTGACCAACCCTTTCGAAGGCACCTAATGAGACCCGGCTGAGCATTCCCTCAGAGCCCTTGTCTGCAAACATGCACGGATCCAGGGTTTATTTAGAATAAACACAGGCATGGATCAATTGGAACCGTAGTAGCAGTACGTTTTTTTATCGTCTCCTGTATTCACATACATGTTTTTATTTTCCCCAGTCATGTGTACTCGGAAGCAGAATGGAGATGGTTGTCTTTGTCGTCAACGTTTACAAACATTGTTTCATTCTCAGGGGGACCAGGGCCTCCAAGAGCTGCACATCCAACAGCGTGTGCAAGAATGTCGATTGTTTATACGTGGTAGCATTTTTCTACTTAATCTTCATCACAACTTTTAAAAGCTGATATTATTGACTTCATTTTACAGAGGAGTAGGCTAAGGGGCAAAATGTTATGTTAATTAGCTTATAGACAGAACCAACACCAAAGTCAAAAACCAGGTCTTTTGATGGCATAACCTGTGTTCTTTCTAATCCTTAGACCACTTCACGTCTCTTTTTTAAAGTGTCTGCGCTTCCCACAGTGAAAAGACCTCACAGTCCATAAAATTATTTTCTAACTTTTTAAAGTTTGTACTTCTCTGACTAAAGGACAAAAATCATCCAATCCTTTCAATCAATGCATGAATGGGATGGAGGATACAGGAACAGATGATGAAAACTTCTTAGACACAAGCACACACTTTGAAAGAATGAGTCACTGGGCGAGGGGGCTCAGAGCCACGGTCCTTGCAAACCAGGCCACACTGAGGTCAGCCTGCATAACCTGGTCCACAGAGACAAGGGGCTGCGTCCTACTCTGTGGAGTAGTGTCTGAGGTCTTTAGTGACCGTCCAAGTTGCAACTATTGGTCTCTCCTTGTCTGGAGGCAAGAAGAGCGATGAAAATGGAAACCACCTGGACACAATTCACCCAATGGCCTATTGTAGCACGTGAACATCAGTCTCCAGAACCCTGCGATCAGAAAAACGTGCTGGTGTTCAGCTACTACGACCAACCGCCTTGAAAGGGTTGCTATTAGAAAATTTTAGAAAGAGTGGGAGAAAGATGTGGAACAAAACTCACAATCACAAAAGAGACCAGGCTCATTGGTCTGAATCTGGTGGAACCCCTGAGACTGTGGTTCTTAGTCACCCTTCAGGTCTGGAACTGAACTCACTCCCCAAGTGCGGTTTCCACACCTTAGGTCTACACAGCATTTATTCAATGATACAGGAAGCAAGTGAGATAAGCGACATTACAGTGTGGGGGATTGCAGTCAGTGATCTGAAACAAAATATGTATGAATTGTTGCAGGGAAAACTGATCTGTTCTGTAGACCTTCACCCAATTCACAATAAAAAGTTGTTTGTTTTTAAAGAAAAGTCAATAAGCACATGATAGGATGCTTAATATCATTAATTATCAAGGACATGCACATTGACATCTAAATGAGATATCCTAGTACAGGTGTCCTCAAGCTATGGCCCACAGGCCACATGCGGCCCGCTGAGGACATTTATCCAGCCCACCAGGTGTTTTTGCCCCGTTTTGTTTTTTACTTCAAAATAAGATATGTGCAGTGTGCATAGGAATTTGTTCATTAGTTTTTTTTAAACTATAGTCTGGCCCTCCAACAGGTCTGAGTGACAGTGAACTGGCCCCTGTTTAAAAAGTCTGAGGACCCCTGCCCTAGTAGAATGGCTCAAATGAAAAAGACTGGCCACACCAAGTGCTGGTGAGGACGTGGGGCTGAAATAAAAAGGACTGACCAGACCAGGTTGTTGATAAAACATCAAATGGTGCAACTACTCCGAAAATCTGCTTGGCAATTTCTTAAAAAGTTAAATTTATTTGTCTACTAAATGACCCAGAAAACCTACTCCTAGGTATTTACCCAAGATAAGTGAAAACACATGTCCACACAAAGGCTTCCTTGCAAAACCTTATACACAAATGTTCATAACATCCTTAGGTAAAATAGTTTCTAATGGAAAACAATGGCAATGATCATCAGTAGGCAACTGAATAAACACTTTGTTGATATATTGGATATAATGGAATGCTACTCAGTAATAAAAAGGAACAACGATCACATACAACAACACGAATGAATCTTACAATCATTGTGTTGAGTGAAAGAAATCAAGTGTTTCTCCTGCCATAAATTCTATGGACCATGGTATAGGATTTATTCTTTTAATGCATATTAATCTATGGTAATGAAGGTAGATCAGTGGCTGCCTAAAGATAGGGAGGAGAAACAGATGACAAGGGACACAGGAATAATTCGAGAGGTTACAGACACGGGCATTATCTTGACTGTGGTAATGATGTACTCATCAAATTGTGCATTGTTCATTTTTACAGCTCACTGTGTGTCTATTATACCTGTCCTGGGTCCATTTGTTCAGTTTCCTAAGGGGCAAGATCATCAAACAGTAAAACAGCTTGGGGTTTTTTGAGAACATAGGGAGAAGGGATCATTAAGAGTCAGGAAGAACATCTAGCTAAGGCTCATTTTCTCTTGATGGATAGTTCTTGACTCTGTGGTGCGGCTTGGAGCACAGTGAAAAGATGCCTGGATTGCATGAAGATCAGGGTGGATGGCCTGTGGAGGTTGAATGGCCCAGATGGTGTGATGAAGGGCAAGGCACCACCCAGAGGGCACTGTGTTGGCAGCCACACGCCCTCGCCTTGGCCCACTTCTGCCTGGCGTTTTCATCAGTGACTTAGAAGAGAGCATAAATTATATGCTTGTTAAATATCCACCCGGAAATATTGGCTGAACCCCACAATATAGTAGGCACGATGTGGCCACTTGGAACGTCAACAATAAAGAGCAAAGCGGGCACTTTCGCACTCACCAACACCCCCTGCAGAATCTCAAGTTGGCATGTGTGGAGGAGCCTGGGCTTCCAGAGGAGCAGGAGAAATACGTGGAGTGGGTGGTGGGTGACAAAGGTCAGGGAGCTGGGAGGACCAGATGCATTTGACCTTGAATGATTTGGGCTTTTACTCTGCGCAAAGGGCAACACTGGAGGATCTAGAGCAGGGGAATGCCAGGTCAGAGGTGTGATTGACAGGTTGCTCTGAGTCCTGGAGGGGAGGCCAGGGAAGCAGAGGAAACTAGTGGCCCGGGAGAGAGAGAGAACTATACCCCTCAGCCACCGGTTCATCCCCTTCCCTGGTGACCTGGGACCCTATATTGGCTCCAGAGTGGGCGGAGGCAGCTGGTCTCCCACCCCTTGTCCATTGTTCATTTTTACAGCTCACGTTATTCATGTGTGGTTGGGTATTCTGTCTGCTCTTATCTCTGAACTTATTACCCTCATAAACAGTAGGGCTTTTAGTGTCGACAGATCCGACTAGAAACCACGACTCCATTACTTATTAGCTACGACCTCAGGAAATAGCAAATAAACTTCCTGTGTCTCACTTTCCGTTTCTCTAAAATGGGGCTACAAGTGTCTATCTCAGCAGTAGAGATGTGAGGATTACATGGGAGATCCGTGTAAATATGTACGTAAAGTTCTCAGTAAACTTTAGGTGTCTTGTCAGTTTTTGTACCAGGGAATCAAAATTGATTGGGGGGGACACTGAGGCAAATGTCAGAAAATTAGAAATGCAAATGGAAATGTAAAAATTCAAACAATCTCCAGGGTGAGCTATCTCTAGGCAAGAAGATAAAGACAATGACACTACGCGATTGAGTCCCACAGCCTTCGAGGGGCAGAAGTCTTCGATGGTAGCCACACGTGCGTGGAAGAGAAGGGGAGTGGTAGACTGACCCACCCCAGGAGACTCTAGCCTCAAGGTTCGTAACTGGGGGCAGTATTACCATCCAGAGCTCTAGTAGAGCAGTGGGTAACCCATTGAGTTGCTGACCACAGAGTCTTCGGTTCAAACCCACCAGCTCTCTATGGGTGAAAGATAAGTCTATCTAGTCCTATAAAGATCTAAGCTTTGAAACCCAAAGAGGCTGTTCTAACCTATATAGAGTCACCATGAGTCAGAATTGACCCTATGGCAGTAAGTTGAGTTTTGAGGGATTATTTGATAATATCTGTAGCTGCCCTCTCATTGCAACAAAGAATTATGCAGTTTACCTACTTTAAATATCATTAGTACCAAGGGTGATAAACCCTGGGTTAATAAAAAAGCTAAAACAAACAAAACCCACTGCTATCAAGTCAAGTCTGATTCACAGTGACCCCATAGGACAGAGTAGAACGGCACCGTAGGGTTTCTGAGGCTGTAAGTTTTATAAGAGCAGACAACTTCATTTTTCTCCTGCTGTGTGTCTGGTGGGTTTGAACTGCTGACTTTGTGGTTAGCAGCCCGATACTTAACCTAATGTGCTACCAGAGCTCCTTGGGTTAGTAAGAAAGCTAAATTCAAGTCCCATTTATAGCTGGGTCTCTTTGGGGAAGTTGCTTAACTTCTCTGTGCTTGTTTCTACATCTCTACGATGAGACTGATAGTAACAGTGAGTATCCCATAAGGTTGTGGTCAGGGGTATATAGGGCCATAGTATGTAATGTATTTAGATCAATGAGTGGGACATGGTATTGAACTCTCTCTAGAACTGCCACCTGGACTTATAGCTTTGGGGATCAGGGGCTACATCGAATGGGCTTAAGAGCTGAAATCAGAACTCATATTCTTGTCCCACCTCCAGATGAGTCCTCCCTCCTCTGGCCTCCACCTCTTCTCGTTGATTGGCCCAGATCCAGACTCTTTACCATCCTGGGTTCTTTCTCGAAGGATTCTAATGTGTCAACGAACCTTAAAATAAGCCTTCCGTGATTGTATCCAATGCCCATTGGGTCCCAAAGTGTGTGTGGGGTGTGTGTGCTCAGTTGTGACTGCTGTTTGGGATGGGTGTTTTTTGTCATAGTAACTGTGCTCTGCCTTTGGCGCCTGAGACATCCATCAGTTGGACCCTTTGGACCTTTCTTCTATAGAGTAAGGGGCCTGAAGGACGGAGCACTCTGGGTGGGCATGACAAAGAACAAAGTTGCCTTACCACAAAGCTCTCCAAGGACAACTGCTGTGTCGAGATTCCCAACTACCCTGAAAATTCCGTGGAACATCTGCTTTCCTTGATGTTCAGTGGGTGTTGTGCAGCTGGAGAGAACCTCAAAGGAAAGTCATGTCTCTGAGGAGGAGACCTGGACATGCGTGTGCCGAATGGCTGGGACTCATCTGCCCGCTCCTCTTTGGTTGGGGAATTGGGCTGATCCTCTGTTTTGGCCGTTTCTTAAACTCCTCAGAGAACAACCTCTTCTGGAAACAAGATCTGGAAACAAAGACTCTCCTTTGTCCCACGCTTCACTCCATAGCACCCGTACAGTGGGTGTTTGAGAGCGACCACAGGGGCCCTGTAAATACTACTTCAAGGTCCAAGAACAACTTCACGTCCAAACTTTTCACAGTCCCTGGGGAACCCATTTGAGCATTCCTCCATAAGACCTCTGAGAGATTCTGTTAAACCTTGATGGCTTTAATTGGGTTCAATTAACCGCACACTGGGCTAACTTCTGCCCTCAGCTCAGAGTTGGCAGCTACTGCTGACTCCAGGTACAGTGGTGGGCAGGTAGCAGTGGAAACTAACTTGGCATATTAAAGGGAAAAAATGTTAACCATGGCCTCCAACAATAAGGGAAAACAACTGGGCTACGGGATGCTGATCAAAAGCACACGTTCAAGGCAGAAATTGCATAAGAGCTCAAAAAAATAAAAAGAAAGAAAGATAGACAGAAGTGGTGCCTGGGCAACTTAGAATGTGGCTGAAGCTTGCTTCTGTGTTTGTTTGACATTGACGGTTGCTCTTCTCTTCCAGAACATTCTCTTCCAGAGCCCTGTGAGTGTAAGTTTGAATCAATTCCTTTGACGTCCTACATAACCTTGTTTTTACCCAGTTTTCTTTGGGAGCCTCCAGTCTAAGTGTAATTTTTCCATGAGGGAAAAAACTGTCCTACCTCAAGCACTTTGGACATGTCAGGAAAAGATAACATGCCTGGTGAAGCAGAAGAGCAGCCCAACGAGGAAGACCCTTGAGGAGACAGACTGACCCAGTGTCGGCCACCGTGGCCGCAAGCATAATGATGATTGTGGGTGCCCACGACCAGGTGGCGTTGTGTTCTGTTCCACACAGGGTCCCACGAGGCGAATCGACGCAACGGCGCCTACAAGCAATCCCCAGCACGGGGCCCCCAGGTGTACAAACAAACGGACTGCTAACCAAAAGGTGGAAGGTGAGCTCCTGTCCGGAAGCACCACAAGTGCAGGTCTTGGCGAGTCACTTCCAAAGCGTCAGCCACTGGGGGCCCTGGGGGCCCCTCTCTGCTCCCGTTTCTGGGAATCAGAGCTGGCTCGGCAGAGACTGGCATTGCTACCTAAGTTGGGACTGTGGGAGCCCTAGAACCTGCTGGTCCCATTTTCCTTCTGTCTCCAATTTTGGACTCCTCCGCTCCTGGTCATCATGGATGTCTGACGGTGACAAAGTCAAGCAGTGGCCCCTGAGACAGCCTCGAATACCGGGCCAAGTGAGCACAGGGCTTCTGGCCCAGCAAGAAGAGTTGGGCCCAGAGAGACTTTCCAAACCATGTTCTCCCAAACTCAGGATTCTCATGGGGCTAGGAAGAGGGGAGCAGAGAAGCTGAGCAAACTCTAACCCCTCTCCCTGTTCAACCAGCACACAGCACCTCCCTCCTTGCCTCCCGCTTTGGTCTGTTACAGCCTGGCATCGATACAGCAAAAGGCGCTGGTCATAAATGCACAACTCCATGTGCCTTTACCAGGTAACCCCACTGCACAACCAAGACCGAGCCAGAGGCAGAGTATTTCCAGTCCCCCCCACCCCACCCCACTCTGCCTCCTTTCTTAGCACACTGCCTCTGCAAGGGCAGGTGCTCGCCGGACTTCCACCAGGATTTCTCTGATATATTTAATGCACCGGGGCTCCCCTGAGGACTTTTGTGCTTCTTATTTGAAATAATTATAGATTCATAGGAAGGCACAAAGATAGCACCGCGATGTACAGAGGCCCATGCATCCCCCGCCCCCTCCCCATGAACCATATACGAGGGGGCTTTGGAAACATCTGTAAGTGGGAGCACACGCAAACCTGTGCACAGTGATCACTGCAGGCCGGCTTACAGCAGCCACAGGTGAAAACACGCGGAAGAGCCCCCGCAGAGAGCGGACGAGCAAATTGTGCGACATTCATACTGGGTGCCTTGTCACCACAAAGAGAAATCAAGTCCGGGGCCATGCTGGTTTCGGATAAAGCTTGAAAGCACTACGCTCCGTGAAATAAGTGAGTCCCCAAAGACAAATATTATCTGATGCCACTTTTATGTATTTTCAGCTGATGAGTGAGGCTCGGGAGGGAGAGGGCGTTTCTGCACGGGATGCTGGGAGCATTCGGAAAAGGATGCTGGCAATGGCTGAGCAGGATGCATGCAGTCGCTGCCGCTGAATTGTATGTGAGAGGCGTTGCCTTGGAGAATGCATTTTATATGAATTTTACCACATTACCCCCTTCCTTCAAAAAAAGTAGTTGAAAAACCAGTGATGCCGAATAAGCTGCATGTTGTATGCTTCGACTTATCTGGCACTCTGGGAAAAGCAATCATTAGAAGACAGTAAGCAGACCCGTGGTTGGCAGTGGGCTCAGGAAACGGGGGAGAGGTTAGGTGGAGGACAGGTCATTCTTTAAAAACAAACCAACAAAACACCCTAGCTCATATGTCACCAAACACTTGAAGTCAGTTTCAAGTTTGTTTTTGCAGTTTTTTATATCTACTCCGATCAGTGTGTAGATCCGATGGGTGTGGAAGCTGGAGGATTCTTAAGTTGGTGATCCTGTCTCTCGCTCTTAAAAAATATTTTTTTAATTTAAAATTTGGTTACCTTTAATTTCTCCCCCTTTCCTCACGGTGCATGATATAGACAAAGAAGCACGTACTACACACAGTTGTACAGCCATCACATCAGAACAGGGAGAGCGCCCAGTAAACCTCCCCTCCCCCGCATGTGGCTCTTTCTTCTCCCTTTTCCCACCCTCCTTCCTTCGTTCCCTCCTGGCCCTTCTTCCAAAGTCTTCCTTTTGTGTGAAACCTTTATTCCCCCTTTTCTTCTTTATATTAATAGTGTCATGAAATTTTTACCTTGGATGAGACTAACTTTGCTGAGCATGTCCACGTCGTGGGTGTTTGACATTGTGTTCAGGAACGGGATATTCTTGGGCAGTGATACTACTCTGTATGACATTATAATGGTGGATGTATGACACTGTGCATTGGTTCAAGCCATAGATCCCTTGCAAAGAGTAAGTTGTAATACAAACTATCTTGACTGATTAGGCATTCACATCAGCTCATTGAAACGAATGTACCATTCCTGATGCAAGATGTGAATCGTGGGAGAAACAGCATATGAGGAGGAGATGAGAGCACTCTACCTTCTGCACAGATTTTCTGTAACCCTAAATCTGCCCTAAAAAGTAAACTCTATTCATAACCAAACACCTCGAGGCAATGAGTCATTACGTCAGGGACCTCAGGGGCTCAGTTTCAGGGGACACCAAGGTCAACTGTCAAAGGCAAAGGTCTACGTCGACTTTGGTGAGTAGCGAGTGGGGTCTTAGAAGCTCACGGGAGACCATCGAAGGCGCAACCACCGGGCTCTTCCTGTCTGGAGGAAAGACCAAACCTCCTGTCACCGAGTCAATTCCAACTCCTCGCGGCCCTTTGCAGGCTCTGTGTGGCTGGGAATCTCAAAGGGAGCGCACAGCCTCAGCCTTGTCCATGAGAGGCTGCTGCGCTTGCCATTAGGGGAGCAACTTGTAACCCACTACGACTGAAGAGTGATGAAAACTGAAGGCAAACTCAAAACTCACCACCATTGAGTCCACTCTGACTCAGTGTTACCCTAGAGCAGGGGGGTCAAGCTGGAGGCAATTTTTTGTGAAAATGTATCAACGCGCTGACTCAATTCCGGCGGCATTTGGAAGCGATCTGTCTGCCACTCTCAGTGTCACCAACAGCGAAAAGATCCCAACAGCGAAAAGGTTAAGAAGAGCGCTCTGGGTTGTGCTGTTAGGAATCATACCGAGCGGCAGCGCTAGTTCACATTCTTAGAGGGAAGCCATTACGACTGTGTATCACATTTGTCAGCTGTCTAACATTTTGTGTATTTTATTACTTTGTTATATTTTCCAGTCACAACATAGAAGTAAGTGAAAACTAGTAGGAGGAAAGTGCTGGCAAGTTTTGGGTAAAAAAGAATATTTTTAGTTTTATAAGAACATAAAATAAAATAAATGTTTAAATAAAAGCAATTATATAGTGTTTTAATTATCCTATCCATATTCCTGAATCCTCACTTCAAAATATAAATTTAACAAAAATTTTAAACATGATGTGACCCACGTGAATCTTGCCTGTTGCATCCAATGGCCCGTGTTTTAATTGAGTTTGACACCCCTGCCCTGCAGGACAGGGAAGAGATCTTAACTAACAGGGGTGGAAAGCCTCATCTTGCTTCTGAGAAGTGGCTGGTAGCATCGAACTGCTGACCTTGCAGTTAGCAGTGCAAATTGCAACGCACTATGCCACCAGGGCTCCTTGGAAATCAAAGCTACACTGAAACAATTAGTCCAATGGGCTAATGGAACACGTGAACATCAGTCTTCCGGACCTTCAGGCCAGAAGAACTGGGTGATGCCTGGCTATCACTCCCAGCTGTTTTTCACAGGCTCACATTAGAGTGGGCTCTCTGCCGACAGAGTGGCTTACTCATTGGGCTGCTGTCCACAGCGTCAGTAGTTTGAACCCACCAGCTGCTCCACGGGAGGACCATGGGGGTTTCTGTTCTCATAGTTACAGCCTTGGGAGACCACAGGGGCAGTTCTGCTCGGTCCTATCCACTCTCTGGGAGTGTGGGCTTTGGGTTGGATACAGTGGGGGTGGGGGTAGACTAAACTCAAACTCATAAAAGAGCCCAGGTTGACTGATCCAATAGAGGCTGGTAGAACTATGGCCTCTAGTCAGCCTGCAGGTCTGGAAGGGAACTCACCGCAGTGGCTCAATTTTCTGCCAAACAGTAGACAGGTTAAACAGGGAAGCCGTAGCACTAGAGAGGTGGGAACACTTTAGCAGGACTCAGCCACTAGGGATCAAAAGTACCTGGGGCCAAGGTCAGGAAAGGAGCTGTGGAAAAAGGAAGCCCAGGGAGGAAGCGGCGTAATCAATGGGACTGCAGGTGTGTGACTGGTTGAATGTGTGCCTCACAGGGCCAACAAGTAAAGTCGATGAAAGCCCATGGGGTAGTAGAACACAGCAAGCTTAGAGATCAGGGGCCAACTTCATGGAATTGTTGCCCAAGTCTGTCCCTTACCAGCGTGCCACCTGAGGGGTGCCCCCGTAACTGTCCCGAGCAGATGACGAGGTTACTATTGGTCTCCTATTGTTGGTTGGATTAAAGTCCAAGTGAGAGGAGGGGTGGGCGGCGTGTCTCTAAGCCTTCGCCAGGGCTCTCAGGGGAGGGGGGGGCTGCAGGAGGGTGCTGGCAATGCAACTTTTCATTCATCAAAAGTTTCCATTTGAACTTCCTTCTGTTCCCAGTCACTCCGTCCCAGCTCCCCCACCATTCCTTTGCCTCCCACACAGTGTAGCAGCTCCCTCCAGCTGTTTGGCCAGGTGAGGCACAGAGGAGTTGTAACTTGGGCTGCAGGGACAGGAAGGATGAGCAAGAGGGCCCACGAGGCTGTGGTTCCCCCTCGACTGCCTGGGCCAGGCCTGGCTTGGATCCCTCGTCTGTGGGCTGGCCACTGTGCAGTCAGCCCTGCTCTCTTTCGTGT
This sequence comes from Tenrec ecaudatus, assembly GCF_050624435.1. Classification (NCBI taxonomy): domain Eukaryota; kingdom Metazoa; phylum Chordata; class Mammalia; order Afrosoricida; family Tenrecidae; genus Tenrec; species Tenrec ecaudatus. Next base: position 63,822,246 of record NC_134536.1, on the reverse strand, counting down.
GTGTGTGTGTGTGTGTTTGTGTGTGTGTGTGTGTTTCTGCTCATTCAAGAATTCCTACCGAAGAAGGCTAACAAAAGGTAGCCCTCAAGGAGTGTCCTTACTAAAGCCAAAGGAATCTGACCTCCTCTCATTATTGGCAAGGGAGGGCGGGCCACTCTGGACTCTCCCTCAGCCTGGCCTGAGTCACCCCAGGAAAGAAAAACCAAGCCCACATGACCCATCTCAGCAGCCTTCACCTGGTCAGGCAGGTGCCGGGGGCAGGCCAATCCACCAGGGGTTAGCAATGGACCTGTCTGTAAGCCTGCTCTTATCCACTCTGTCCCTGTCAGGCTGTATTGGCCACACCTTCAGCCCAGGAAGTGGGGGGTGGGGGCGAAGGTGTGGCCTTCAGGAAAGTTGTCCCGACCAGCCTTCCCCGCATCTTCACCACAGAACTGGCTCCCTTTGTCCTCTTCTTCCTCCCATCTGTCTGGCCTCACCTCCTGTCCCAGGTGCATGATGCTACCAAATAGGAGCCCATCGCACCTGTCCACACGGGAGGGGCTCCCCTTTCTGCGCCCCTGCAGGTGCTCTGGGAGGCCGTGCCTGTGTGCCCCCTCCTTCTGTCTTCCTGCTGCATTTCTGTTTGAGCACTGCGGGGGCCGGGGGGCTCATCCTGTGGAGGTTGCCAGCCCAGTGAGAGACAGAGAAGATGGGCCTGTTCTTCTGGGTGCCCACCATCTTCCAGGCTTCAAAGACGTGGCACCCAGCCCTGCTAACTCCAGAGTCCAGAGCATGCTCTAACCGACCCCCAGCACCCACCCTGGAGCCGGAGCCTCTGCGCTATTCTAGGGACATCCCCATCCGCTTCCTTCCTCAGGGAACTGTGGACCTTCCCGGACATCTGAGGCAGGGGCAGAAAGGCAAACACTCTCAAGGGGGAGAAGGAGGATACCGCGAATAAGAGCTGGGCTTGGGGGAGAGGTCTGGGCAACCTGCTGTCACTTAATCTTCCCAATGACCCTGTGGAGGTCAGTATCACTCCTAGGATGTCCTTTAAGTAACTTGCCCAAGCTGGTGAGTGGTGGTAAAGTGGCCATGACCCCCTTTCTCTTTCACCTCCCCATCTTTTCCCATGCTCAACTCATTGTCACGGAGTCGACGGCGACTCTAAGAGATCCCGTAGGACAGGGCAGGGCTGCCGTGAGTTTCAGAGACTACAATTGTTTATGGGAGCGCAAAGTCCATTTGTTCCCGGCCTGGCCCAGACAGACTCTTCCACCTTCCTTCTTTTCTATTCTAAGCAGGGTTTAGTCCTAGCTAATTGCCGGCTAAGCTGATGGAGAGTGACAGACAGCTGTTATACCTGGGGCAGGGAAGCAGGCATTTAATGGGTGGCAAAATCAAAGTCAACATTATGTAGACCAGTGGTTCTCAAAGTGATGATGCAGGTCCTGCAGTTTGCAGACGTGGTTTGTCGCCATTAGCTCATTGCTTGATAGCACTGCTTCTCAAGCTTCAGCGAGGCTCCGGAATCCGGCAGGGCTCGTTAAACAGTTTCCCGGGCTGCACGCCAGAGCTTCTGACTTAGTTGGTCTGCGGTGGAGCCTGAGAAGGAATGTTGATGATGCTGGTCTGGGGGTCGCACTTTGAGAACCTCAGCATTGTCCCAAACCCCATAGCTCAGAAGACGCGGCATCAATGTTTCATTATTTTATTTTTAAAATGAATTTTTTATTGTGAATTAGGTGGGAATTTGCATTTCAGACCACGAACCCTATTATTTTATTTTTATTTAAATCCATTTTATTGGCATTTCATTCACATGTTATAGAATTCAATAATTCAATCACATCAAGAAGGGTTGTACAATTATCACCACCGTTTTAGAACATTTTCTTCTTCCTTGTACTCATTGTTGTGCATGTAATTATTCTTTTTAATTTTGGCAAAACTATACTCAAAAAAATTCTCCAATTCAATAACTTTTACATGTATAATTCAGTACCACGGATTATCCTCTTTGTGTTGTACAGCCATTATTGATAGCCTTTTCCAAATTGGTTGCCACTGTTAATGTAAACTCAATACCCCTATGTAACAACCCTACCTACTTCACCTATAGAACCATTAATCAAGTTTGGTTTCTTTTCTTCTTATTTTGGTAGTTTTCTTGATATAGTATTCACATATCATACACTTCCATATATATATATATAAACTAGACACTCCTGTCTAGGGGTGGAATCAAACATGTCCATCAAGTTGCAGCCCGAACACCTTCTTTGATGTTATAAGCCTTTTGTATAAGAGCAAGATGAACAGGGACAATCTAAATTCACATATCAAAGAAACGGAAGAATTCTACCAAACTCTTCAGTCTAAAATTGATCAACATGTAGTCTGCATTGATCATTACTGGTGATTAGAATGCCAAAGTTGAGAACAAAGAGGAAAGAGTGGGAAATCGGTCTTGATGACAGAAGTGAAGCTGAAGATCACATGATAAAAATTTTGGAAGACCACCGACTTCTTCATTTCAAACACCATTTTCCAACAACATTAGTGATGGATATACACATGGACTACCCAGGACTCAAAGTGACACATCTGCAGGAAGAGACGGCGGAGAAGTTCAAAGCCAGAAGCCAAAATGAGGCCGGGGCTGAAGGTGGGACAAACCCTCAACAATTGAAGCAAATGAAAACAAGGCCATGAGAGCCAAAATATAACCTGGAGTATATCCAACCTGAATTTTGAGAACATCTCAAGAATATATTTGACTCTCTGCATACTCATCTCAGAAGCCCTGACAAGGTGTGGATCACATCAAGATCACCATACATCAAGAAAGCAAAAAGACAGGAGAAAGAGCAAAAAAAATCAAAGTTGATATTAGAGGAGAATCTGAAATGCATCTTCATCATAGAACTGCTCAAAGAAATGGAAAAAAAAAAAGATGACATAAAAGAGAGGAACCAAAATTTTCAAAGGACTTCAGAAGACAAAGTAGCATAATGAAATGTGCAAAGATCTAGCAGGGGGTCTCAACCTTCCTCATGCCGTGACCCTGGAATACAGTTTCTCATGTTGTGGTGACCCCCCAACCATAAAGTTATTTTCAGCTACTTCGTAACTGTAATTTTACTACTGTTATGAATCGGGCCACCCCTGTGAAAGGGTTGTTTGACCCGCCAAAGGGGTCACGACCCACGGTTGAGAACCCCTGCTCTAGAGTTAGAAAATTAAAAAGGAAGACCATGCTCAGCATAATTCAAACCTTGGGTTGCTGTATTGAAAGTTTCTACAGGTAAGATGGGAGAAAAAAGGGGCTTTCTACTCCCATAAAGAGTCACATTCTAAGAACACAGGGGCAGGTCTACCCTGTCCTGTCAGATCTCTGTGGGTCAGAATTGACTTGATGGCAGTGAGCGAGTTACGGGCAAAATGTTGAATGGTACAGGGAGCATCAAAAGAAAATGGAAGAAATACACAAAGTCGCGGCACCAAAAAGAGCCGGTCGACATTCAACCATTTTCAAGAGGTAGCGTGTGAGCAAGAACTGGCAGTAATGAAGAAGTACAAACGGCGCTGAAGGCATTGGTCGAAAACAAGGCTCCAGGAATTGATGGAATATCAATCGAACTGATTCAACAAGTTGGTGAAGTGCTTGAAGCACTCTCTCATCTATGCAAAGAAATCTGGAAGCTGACTGCCAGGCCAACTAAGGGAAGAAATCCATATTTGTGCCCAGTCCATGGAAAAATGATCCCACCAAATGCAGAAATTACTGAGCAACACCATGGATGTCACATGCCAGTAACATTTTGTTGAAGCTCATTCAGCAATGTTTGCAGAGGTGGATCAGCAGGGAGCTGCCAAAAATTCAAGCTGGATTCAGAAGAGGATGTGGCATGAGGGATGTCATTGTTGACATCAAGTAGACCTTGGCTGAAAGCAGAGAATACCAGAAAGATGTTCCTTGTGTTTTATTGTCTTTGCAAAGGCGTTCGACTGTGTAGCTCACAGTAAGCAATGTAGAACCTATCTGTGGATCAAGGGGACGGTGTTTGAGCAGCACAAGAGAAGACGATGGGGTTCGAAATCAGGAAAGGCGTGTATCCATTCACTGTACTTATTCAATGTGTGTGCTGAACAAGTAATCAGAGACACAGGATTATATGAGAAGAGCACAGCATCTGGATGGGAGGAAGGGTTCTTGACAACCTGCAGTTTGCATGTGACAGAACCTTACGTGCTGGAAGCGAGGAGGACTTGAAGCACTTGCTGATGAAGATCAAGAACTGCAGCCTTCAGTGTGGATTGCAAGTCAATGCAAAGACGATCCAAATCCTCACAACTGGACCAATGGACGACCTCGCGATAAACAGAAAAGATTGAGGTCTCAGGGATTCGTCTTTTTAAAAAAGTTTTATTAGGGGCTCATACAACTCTTATCACAATCCATACATACATCAATTGTGTAAAGCACTCTTGTACATTCATTGCCCTCATCATTTTCAAGGCATTTGCTCTCCACTTAAACCCTTGGCATCAGTTCCTCTTTTTTCCCCTCCCTCCCCGCTCCCTTCTCCCTCATGAGCCCTTGATCATTTATAAACTGGATCCCCAATCAACCCTCATGGAAGCAGTCAAGAAACTCAATGGGTAAATCTGGTGCTCAAGACCCCCTTAAAGTGCTGAAGAGCAAGGATGGTGCGTTGGGGACTACGGTGGGCCTGACCTAAGCCACGGTATTTTCATGGCCTCGTGGCATGCACAGTAAATAAGGAAGACCAAAGAAGACGGAACCCCTCTGAATGGGGGTGCTGGTAAAGAGGACTGACAGCACTGTGGAGGGCGGTGAAGAAGAGGGAGACCCCTGACAAGATGGATTGGCACACCGGGCTGAAACAACGATTGCGATGCTGCTACAAGACCTGGCAATGCTTCGCGCTGCCGCACGTAGGGTCGCGATGAGTTAGAACTGGCTTGATGGCACCTCACAACTAGACCAGCGGCAACGTCATGAGGAGTGGAGGAAAGACTGAACTTGTTAAGGGTTTCATCTCGCTTGGATCCACAATCCACGCTCATGAAAGTAGCAGTCAAGAGAGCAAACGATGCATCCCATCAGGGAAATCTGCATAAGACCCCTTTACACTGTTGGGAAGCACGGGTGTTCCTTTGAGGACTAGGGTGCACCTGAGCCAAGCCATGGCATTTTCAACGGGCTCATCTGCATGTGAAAGTGGGGCGTGGAATACAGAAGAGCGGAGAAGACTAGGTGCATGTGAAGTGCGGTGCTGGAGAAGAATACTGAAAGCGCCCTGCTCCCTAAAAGAACAACCAGTCTGTCTTGGAAGAAGTACGTCCAGAGTGCTCTTTAGAGGCAAGATGATGAGACTTTGTCTCATGTACTTTGGACAGTTGTCAGGCGAGAATAGTCCCGAGAGAAAGAAGGACATCAGACTTGGTAAAGTGGAGGGAAAGCGAGAGAGGAAGGCCCTTGAGGATGGACTGACACAGTGGCGGAAACAATGGGCTTGATCATAGGAACAATTGAGGATGGTGCAGGACCGGGCAGGGGCTCCTGCTGTTGCACATGGGGTCTCTGTGGGTTGGAACCGACTCGTCGGTACCTAACAGCAACAACAACCAAGAGCCTGACAACCCTGTACAAGCAGAAGCGTCCTGACGTTATTGCTATCCCATGAGCCTGGCTGCATGGGCAGCCTCTGCTAATAACATTGAGCTATGGAAGACAATCACAAATGCCAATTGCTATCAAGTCCATTAGGAGTCCTGTTGGCAATGTGGGCTCAGCACTGAGGTGCTAACAGCAAGGCCGGTGGTTCAAACCCACCAGCTTCTCCAAGGAAGAAAAATGAGGCTGTCTGCTCTCATAAAGATGTAGTCTCAGAAACCTGAAGGAGCAGTTCTATGGCGTCCTATACATTCTGACTCAGAGTAGGACCTGCTCTATAGGGTTTCCAATGGTGACTTTTCAGAATTAAATTACCAGGTATTTTGTTCCAAGATCCCTCTGGATGGGCTCAAACTCGCAACCTTTAGGTTAGCTGCCAAGTGCAGTACATATTTGTACTACTCAGGAATTCCCAGGAACAGATGCGCCATAATTCAAGTGTATTCTTCTTTTGTCTCCCTTATTCAGCATCCAATTTTCACATGCATATGAGACAATTGAAAATGACATGGCTCAGGTCAGGTGCACCTTAGTCTTCAAAGTAACATCCTTGCTTTGTGACACCTCAGCAAGGTCTTGTGCAGCAGAGTTACCCAATGCAATGCATCATTGAATCTTGACTGCTGCTTCCACGAGCATCCATACTGCAGGCAGCAGTCCTTGATCTAGAGCAGTGGTTCTCAACCTGGGGGTTGAATGACCCTTTCCCAGGGGTCACTGATTCATAACAGTAGCAAAATTACAGTGATGAAGTGGCAACGAAAATAATTTTATGGTTGGGGGGTCCACTGCAACATGAGGAACTGTACTAAAGGGTTTGGGCATTAGAAAGTCGAGAACCACTGATGTAGATCAACAAGTGCTTCAACTCACCCTCACTTTTTTTTTTCCTCATCCACCCTGGATTCCCTGTGCCTCTAGCCCTCCTATGTACCAGTGTACAACCTCTGCCCTATCCAGCCCTGCAAGGTAGAATTCGGATCATGGTAGTTGGGGGGAGGAAGCATCCAGGATCTGGGGGAAAGCTGTATTCTTCATCGGTACTACCTCGCACCCTGACTGACCCATCTCCTCTCCTAAACCCCTCTATGAGGGGATCTCCAGTGGCCGACACTTGGGCCTTGGGTCTCCACTCTGCACTTCCCCCTTCATTCAATATGGTATATATATATATATATATACATATACATATATATATACACATACATATATTCTTTTTTTTTTTGCATGATGCCTTATAACTGGTCCCTTTGGCACCTCGTGATCGCACTGGCTGGTGTGCTTCTTCCATGTGGGCTTTTTTGCTTCTGAGCTAGATGGCTGCTTGTTCACCTTCAAGCCTTTAGGACCCCAGACACTATCTCTTTTGATAGCCAGGCACCATCAGCTTTCTTCGCCACATTTGCTTATGCACCCATTTGTCTTCAGCGATCCTATCATGGAGGTGTGCAGCCAATGATATGATGATTTTTTTGTTCTTTGATGCCTGATAACTGATCCCTTTGGGACCTCATGCTCACTTTCAGCAAGCCAGGCCGTGTCATCTGTGTATCGCAAGTGGTTCCTGCAATCCGGATGCAGCATTGTCTTCCATAAATCCAGCTTCTCTGATCATTTGCTCAAGAAACAGATGCATCCCCGGTGAGTCTAACACTATATCCAGTGTTAACAACTTAGTGTCCCCCAAGCCATACACATACTTAAGGAATGATTCTGTTCAGTTAAATGTCCTATCTAGTTTATATTTAGTTTGGACATAATCAAGAAATAGGCATAGTGAAAATAATTTAAATTAAAAATAAAAGATCTGAGGTGGCTTTTTTTTGGCGGGGGGGGGGAGGGGTTAAGTGAGAGTCATATTTCCCAAGCAGTGATGCTGTGTCTGTGCTGCCTGAGTTTTGATCCTTCATATTATCATCTTTAAGGATGGTCAGTAGCTCAAAAGCACCAGTTGTACCAAGGCAGAGAGATGAGGTTCTCTGTTCCTGTAAAGACTCATAGTCTCTCATATCGGAAAAGGACAGTTCTCCTCCGGCCTGTAGGGTTGGAACCAATTCAATGGCAGTGAGAGTGAGCAAGTGTGTGAGAGTACAAGTGAGTGAATGAGTGAATGAATGTGAGGCTTAAGTGTTACATTCAAATCCTTGTTTCTGGGCTGGGAGGGCACCTTCTCATGATCCAAGCAGAGAGCTCAGGAGGGTGTCTTCATGGGTGCTGGATGGCTTGCGGCAGAAGGGAAAACAGCTTGCAAGCAGTCTCCAGACCTTCTGCCCAGAACTGACTTCGAAGTCTCTCAATGAACGCCATCTCCTCCTTGACTAAATATCACCCTTTAGAGATGTCATTACTATCACGCACCACGGATACAATCAATATCCAAGTCTCCTTGTAAGGGCCTTTTGTGTAATTCAGTGTGCCAGCCCGGCAGTTGAACCCTGCAAAGAGGGGGCCATATCTTCGCCAGGTGAAATGGCTTTTCTGCAATCCTGAGTGACAGCATGCTGTTGCTAGGTGCTGATTTTTCTGCCTTTTGAATATAAAATAACTAATGGGGCATATTTCATAACACATCTGCAAGTTCGTAGTTATTCCTATACTCCTGTGCCCTTTAAAATAGTATTATCTGCCAACACTTGGACTATGCCGCTATGCAGATGAGACATCATAAAGGGAGGAGGGAGATGTTCTTTGGTCTTGAAAGAGCATATTTGTAAGGTTAATGAGAGTTCTATAGTACATCAGGGAACGGGGGCTAGACTGCAGGACCTTTTGGCTGTCGTGTTTGGCAACAATCAAGATTCTCTGGTGTTTTTCCCTGTGTGAGATCAAAACTTCTCATCTCTGCGGAGGTTTAATTAGAACGGGGGGAGAGGAGCCCCCACAAAGTGAAAACACAGAACGCAACAGCAGGAACAAGGCAGACTTTGATAGAATGTTTTTGATTGGCAGTGCCAAGAACAGTGTTTTTAAAACATAAGGTTTTGCCTTTAAAAAACGAGTTATAGTTAATGTTTCAAGGAGTTGCCCATGTAAACTGGGAAAGTTGGCACTTTTATTTTTTGGCTAAAAGGGAAAATATCAAGAACAGTCGGTCTAATGAAAGCAAAAACTGAAGAACCCAAACTGGCAACAGTTTGTGGACACACACACACATTCACATGTGCAGACACACAGCTTTCATGGAATGATAAGCTACCCCATGAACAAACAGGAAATGTTCTGGACCCAGCCCGGTCAAATAGCGTGCTGTTACGATATAGCAAATGCTCTGATTACAGAGAACCTTCTCGATCTTAGGGCCCGTGTCTATTTAGTGTTAAGATAATAGAAGCATAATTAAATCTGTCCTTGCCAAGGAATCAGGTATCAGCAAAGTATACTCAACCCTAAAATAATCCTGTTGATTAAGTTATCAGCGGTGACTCAAAAGGCACTTTAGGAGCTTGTAACACTTGGGACCATGATTACAAGCATGAAATTATAACTATCTTGGTAGTCATGCACCAGTGCAGAATAACAGAGTTCCAGCTGATAAGGTTTAGGATTAAACAAATATAGATGTTCTCAAACAGTTTCAAGAGGCCACCCTTTGGTGGATCCATTCAGCACATCTAGAGGCGAGTCGAGCCCCTGGCTGGTTCACTCCTTGCTGGATATACTCACACAGTCTGAACATCTGGTACCTATTGGATCGATGCTTGTTGAATAAATATTATGAATGAACAAACAAGTTAGGGAATAACAGAATGTTAACTTGGATTTCTTTCCCCTGTGGTCTGGAAATGTCGGTTGATGCTCCATGCTGAGATAAGTAATTATATGGATTGAGTTGTGTTGTTCCAAAAGATGGATTTGAAGTTCTAGTCCCTGTAGCCTGTGCACTGAATAAGGTCTTGTTCGGAAATAGGGTCTTTGTAGATTCTATCGGTTAACTTAGGGTGGGTTCTGATTCCATATGGGTAACTAAGAAAACCACACTCACTGCCATTGAGTCACTTCTGACTCATGATGTCCCTGTAGGGCAGGGTAAAACGTCTCCTGTGGGTTTCCAAGACTTAACTCTTTACCAGCGTACATAGCCTCATCTTTCTCTCACAGAGCAGCTGGTGGTTTTGGACTACTGACCTTGTGGTTAGCAGCCCAATTCGTAATCACTATGCCACCAGGACTCACTATGCTTCCATAGACCTGATGTCCTTAAAAAAGAGAAGAGACACAGAGATGTAGAGGAAGGATGGTCAGGTGAAGATGCATCTATAATCCAAGGAATGCCAGGGGCTACCCGATTCTAGAAGAGTCCAAAAAGGACTCCGGAGGGAGCATGGCTCAGTCAACACATTGCTTTGGACTTCTATGCTCCCAAACGGTGGGACAATACATCACCATTCTTATAAGCCACCGCTTGGTGGCATTTTGTCCTGAGAGTCCTAAGAAAGTAATGCCATAATAAATCTTCTGAAGAGAGATGTCGCGCAGAATTTAGGAGTTGCCCCAAAACCATACTTACGAAGAGAAAGATAATTGGAAGGACTTATTTGAAAGAAAGGCATTGAAGTACTGAGCACTGATTTCCTTTCCCTGCATTTGGGGAGGGGAGAGGCTGTATCTTCCGACCTTGAGTGAAGTAAGGAGGCTTTCAGAGGAACCTAGCCGCTCCAAGGGTAGGAAAATCTTTGAGGAGCGGAGATCTGAGTCTTCCTCTCTGGAAGACGCTCACTGAGCTGCAGGGTCTTGTAGACCTGACCTGGCTGCCACCATCTTGGGAATCAGAGTGCTCTTGGGCAAGGCGTGTTCTTCCAGAGCTAGCTGGGGGACTATGCACAAGGTTTTCTCGTGGGCCATGTGGACTGTAGGCGGGCTGGCTATGCTTCAGCCCTCTAGAGAGACACGAGCCAACAGCCTGACTCTCGTGGCCAGGATTGGACATTAGATGGCCCTGTGGGGTCTCCCGTTGACACTAGAGCAGAAGGGGAGCCATCAGAGTCCGCCAGAGAGGGCATGATTCCAAGACCCAGCATCAAAGGGCATAGGACCTGGGTGGGATGCAAGGTACCCGCTGACAAGAGAAAGAACCGGTGAACATCAGTGGCAGACAACAGAAGCCACGGTTAAGATCATTGTGTGTCTTGACCTCTTCTCCCCCTTCTGTGCCCTTCCCCGGGGAGCCAAAAGGAGCGAGGAAAAGGCAAGAGAGGAGGGAGGAATCAAAGACAGACTGCAGTCTTTTTGAGCTTAGGTCATGCCCGAGCTGGCCAGGTTGGCCTCCTGCCACTCCTGACTCCTCCCAGGTACATTGTGGGTGGATCATTCGCCACCACCTTCTCAAACACTGTTTAACTGTCGAGTGTTCCTTTGGTCCCAAATAAGAAACGTCCTCCAGGGGTAAGTTAGCCAAGTGTCCAAGTGCGACCTCACCCTATGCTTGCTGCAGGCATCCGGGTGTCTCCTCATTGGCCTGCTCAGATCATTGCCTGCACCCTAGGACCCCGTGTGCAGACACTTCTCCCCTGGGACTGTGTGTCCTGAGGGGCAAGCTGGGACTCCTGGGCAGGAATGCCGTCTTAGCCATAAGGCTGCCCTCGGAATGGGCGCAGAGCTGACTCTGAGTACACAGCAGCTTCCGGAACGAGCTTTACCCCACTGGGTGTCCCTGAGAGAGGTGGAGTCTCGTGTCCCAGGGGGAGGAGCAGAGGCGCGGTGAGGCAGGGTGGTTCAGCCAGGTCAGGGGTGACGCAGGCTGGGTGGCAGTAGAGCTGGGTGATGGGCCTCACCAAACAACTGGAAAGTCAATGTCTCTGTCAACATGAACCTCCTCAGAGCGCACACATCCTCAAATACTCATGATGCGCGCACGCGCGCGCGCGCACACACACACACACACACACACACACACACACACTCCTCTTATTTTATGGCATTTTATAGGTTAGCACGGCGTGGTTTTGTGGCTATCAGCTCAGGTTTCCTTCACAGCAACCCTCCGGAAGGCAGAGCCGCTAGGACCACCCTCATTTCACGGGTGCACAAAGGTCACATCAAGTGCCCGAGATGCACACCCAAAAGGAGAGAGTCCAGGGGACCCGAGAGCCTGTGCTCCCAGACCCACGAACGCCCCGCAGGCCTGCTCCGCCCCGGCCAAACCCAGGCCTCTGGAGTCCCTGCAGGACCCAGGCAGGTGTCTTCTGGGCTGTGGGTTTGTCTTGGTGTCTAGTGTTTGATGTCTAGTGCTGCTCTAACAGAAATACCACAAGTGGGTGGGCTTCACAAACAGACATTTGTTTTCTAACAGTTTGTTGTGGTTGGTAGGTGCCACCACGTCAATTCTGACTCTCTGCACAACAGAATGGGCCACAGAGGGGCCTGTGGCATCCTCACCACTGTAACGTTTGAAGCCACGCTGGCAGCCCCTGGGTCAATCCATCGCCTGGAGGAATTCCCTCTTTTCCGCTGCCCCTTCACTTTACCATGCACCCTGGCCTTCTCCAGGGACTGGTCTCTCCTGATGGGCCCCCAGAGAAGGATCTCTCTCTCTCTCTCTCTCTCTCTCTCTCTCTCTCTCTCTCTCTCTCTCTCTCTCTCTCTCTCTCTCTGTCAACTTTAGTGGAAGGTCTGGTCTCTTTTCGGCTTCTCTTCCTGAGCTCCTGAGAGACCTTCATGAGGCGTGGCACCTGTCTGGCCTCGTGATGTTTCCTCACTTCTGGGCCTACTCTGCTTTTTCACATCCCCAAAGTAGCTCGCTTCAAATGCACGCTCACGGCCCTCCTGGGCATAACAAAGAGAGCCCTGTTCCCAGGTGCAGGGTTTGGGGTGAATCACACAGACTTTTGGGAAAACCCAGTTCCCACCAGCACAGAGTCAGTGTCAGGAAAATGGTCTTCCCATTCCCAAGCATCTTTTAGGGATATCCTTCAACTCTTTCCTTTCAAGGCTCACCCCAATGAGACAGGGTACTTATTCCCAGGAAAAGTGACGCAGTCCCTCCTCCTGGGTGCCCCATTTGTATCCCAGGAACCTGTTGGCAGGAGGTAGTTCCAAATCGGGCCTCCACAGCCTGTGCTCTGCCTGGGCAGGACAGATTGCCGGGACACGGAAGCAGCGCTGGAGCCAACACACATGCCGTATGGGAGAGGCGACCTTGCCAGCGCTGTCATTTTCCACCCCAAAATGCCAGGCAAGACGTGAGGCCGACAGCATTCTTCCCCGGGAGTCTTGGATGCTCATGCTTTTGTTTCTATTGGCAACGTTCGCTCTATTTCCTTTCTTTGGAGGAGTGTCTCGGTGCGAAGCGAAAAGAGCGCTCAGAATCTGGCACCTTCAGGATTCTAATTTACAAAGTTGGGACTAGAAGATAGAATGGCTTTCGAGGTTTGGTTCAGATTGTTTATAAAGATGCCAAAAGATGTTTTTATTAAAAATTATTTTAATGTTCAGCTGGCTTCGGCTATCAGGGTCGATACAAGTTCAACGCTGAAAGTAATAAATGACACACTGTGATACCTTGCCCTGGGGTTTTCATCGAGGGAGTTTAGAGGGATGGCTGGGACGACCTTTCTGTAAATGACAAAGCTTATTTAGGGAGACTAAATCTAGCCAAATAAATAGGCAAATCGTTGTCCGGAAACCTCAAGTCATCAAAATTCATTTCAAAAACAAAAGGATACACGAAAGGCAAAACTTCAACTCCAGTTCAGATGGTTTCCAAGGAAAATTCCTGTAACCTTGAAGGGTAATAAAGGCTCAAGGATATTTTTGGAATTTCTGAATGGGAGGACTGTTCCCCAAGAGCATTTTTAGCATCCCAAATGAAAAAAGAGAACAAGGCTAAATTGTTTGGTAATGAGCAAAGAACCCTTTGGTTTCCGAGACAGAGAGACCGACTGTCCGAGTCAAAACTACTGTCAACGGCTGAAGGGTTACAGGAAATGGCAACAATGGTAACTTTCTGCCAAACGGGTTTCGCCCAGCGCCACGTGCAAAGTATATCCTGCAATCACCTCCTTGGCTTTTTCTTTTCTTTGTTCTTTTCCTTGGCTTTTACAAGTCTTTTTAATACCATCTTAGGCCCTGAGCCTGAAGCTGTGCTGAGTAGGGCCTGCCAGGCACACAGGGCCAAGCCCCTTCCTTGGCCATGGTAAGCCAAGAGCTGTAGTGAGCAGCCTCCTCTCAGCCCACATCCTTGTCAGTCTTGAGGCGCGTGACCCCGGTGCCATTATCATTTACTCTCACAAGCACTTCAACCCGATATTGGCCATTTCGACTGGACCCCTTCGGGCTCCATGGTGGAGTGAGATTGCTGCCCATCTGCCAGAGACTTGCGCTCTGCAGTGGTGCTGGAAGCCATGTCTAGCTGCCCAAGGTGACCAGGTTTCAGACTAAGACAGAGTAAAAAGAAAGACCTGGTGAAAACTGCCCAGGGAGAGCCTACGGCTTGCAGTGCAATATTGTCTGAGCTGGAGCTGGAAACGGGCGCCCTGGTTTGGAAGGCGCTGTACAGTAGCATCAATAATGCATTCCAATAGCCAGCGAGTATGAAGACAGGGCATGGCATGAGTCAGGGGTGTTTCGATGGCAACGGAAACCACAAAGGGGGATACCCAGGAGAGGGAGATACATCCGTGCCTCCCAGGGGAAAGTATACTCCACTGGTGGAGACCGGCATCAGATGATATACCGAAGGAGGTGTGAATAGGTATCACCCTAAAGTGAATGCAAACATCTGAGCATTTTGAAAGTGCTAAGAAGCTTACTACCTGGAAGGACTGGGACGATCTCATCCAAGCGGCAGCAGTGCCAAGGAAGCCTGCAGGGTGGATTGGGTTGGGCAGAGAGAGAGCAGGGGAGGAACAGAGGCTTTGGAGCCTGGCTATACCTGGCAGCTCCAAGGAATGTCATAGGAGGTTTGAATACCATGATAAGGACGATAAGGCCCTGGAGTTGACACTGGACATCAAGTGGGGATGGGGGAGGGCAAAGTTGGGGGAGGAGAGGAATTATGAGGTTCTCTAGGGCCTTTGGGTAGACTTAGAGCTCCCACTAAGTTCCTGGGAACCTGTGTCTCTGTTCATGTGAATCATGTGTGGATGAGCAAAAATACATGTCCAGAGCTTTCTACTTCGTCAAAAGCTTGCCACCTCGGAGCCACTCTGGCCAAGTATCTGGAGTCAAGCCAGAGAACCTTCCCAACCTTCCCCCCATCTCCCCTTCTCCCCATACTACACACAAAACATTCCTCTGGAGCACTCTTCCCCTGGATGCAGTCAGCCATCAACATAGACACAGATGTGGGTGGTGGTGGTGGTGTGTGTGTGTGTGGGGGGCACATGGCTCTAGACCCCAGGGGCCCACTTACAGCAACTATGGGACACCCCTCCCTAGTCCCCTGCTGATTCAAGACTCCAAAGAATCAAAGGGGGTTATCTACACTACATTTTAATGTCACAGGAGTGAGACAAGGGACAGTGGGGAGACTTCTGCAGCAAGGCTCCTGCTGACAGCATCATCTCAACTGTTGAGAACAAAGCAGCCGGCAGAGGCTCTGTCCATGATTTCCCGGGCTCCTCCGGTAACTGCCAATCACTCTGGTCTTTCTGCTCTGCTCATCTTTTCTTCACCACTACCTTCACTTAGTCAAGAATAGAACGCTATTGGTCTTTTTTTTAAATGATTGAACGAGGGGGAGGGTGGCCTCCTCTCTCATCACCGATCCTTCTCAGGCTGTCCCCGACTGGGTCAGCTGGTCCTCCCACCCCCAGAAGTCCCGTGCTCTCCTGACTAGCAGTAGCAATCGTGGTGTTTTCCTGGAGAAAGCCCATGATCCACTGAAGATTCATCTACGTTTTACTACAAGTACTAACCTGGCAGCAGTAGTGTTGAGCCGCTAAGAGCCTTCTTTCTCTGGGTAGAAATTCCCAGTCTATGAGCTCCTGCTAAGAATGAGGGGGCTTCGGAAAGTTTGTGGGAAAATAGAAAGAAAAGGTAATGGAGTTCCCCCACCAAATGTCTTGAAACCCCTTCAGATTACCCCCAACCCCACCACACACCCCCTCCCCTCAGGTGCTGAGGGAAATCATCCAGCTGCCACAGAATCTCCATGTGGATAAGGGGAACATTCCTTGGATCCCAATCCAAGCCCCTGCTAAGACTGGAGAGAGAAAAACTCAAAAAACCAAACTGCCATCAAGTTGATGCTGACTCATCATGACCCTGCCTTGCAGGTCACTGTGCCATAGACTAGAAGTGCCCCTTCGAATTTCTAATACTGTCACTCCTTTCTCCCAGGGCGAAGCTAGGTGGGTTCCCAACTGAGGGCCTTGCAGTTTGCAGTGAGTAACCACTGTGCCCAGGGATCCTGGGGTGAGAAGGGCCTCGCCTAACATGGCTTAGACAGATGGATGCTGGAAGCGCAGAAGAGCACTCAGAAATGAGTATTTCTTGGATGTAAGACATGCAAATGAACCAATAAGCATTTATGACAAGTTGCCAAGCAGTTGGTCACCGTTCCAAGCAGGATGCACCTCTGTCTGCACCTCTCGGAGGGCACTGCCCTGCTCTGCCCTGCACAGAGTGCTTGCCTTTCCTAGTCCTCACCCGTTGTAGGACCTTGCGCACGCTAGGTGCCCAGGCCACCCGGGGACAGTGCGTGTGTGTGCCCACACCCAGTACTGACTCTGGTCCTGCACAGAGCAGAGGTCAGGAACTGTGCGCTGAAGTAAAGTTGCTCCTTCACATGTTTCCTGAACTCCGAGTATGTGGCAGACACGCATCAGGCCCTGAAGAAGGACTTAAAGCCAATAGAGTCAATGTAGCCACCGTGGACATGGCGTGTAAGAGCCACTTAGGAGTAATAACCTGAGACTGAACCAAGGAAGAAGTCAACCAATGATACAGGCACGGGGTGGTTCTGGCAAAGCCTGCCCTTGTCTGGCGGACAGAACGGCAAAGGCAGGGATTTATTCTCTCCACTTCCTTCCACTCTGGCATGGCCAAAGGTAAGGAAGAAGCTGAGCTGCATCCTAGGCCGAAAAAGACCGGGACACCAGCCTGGCCATCAGCTCTTTCCTCTCTCCCACCCCGTCTCTGTGGCTCTGGCAGCCATGTTCACCCCGATGGATTTCCTCAGGAACACATCAAGCTCAGGATACCCCAATGCCTGGGGACAGGAGACAAGAGAAGATGGATTTGCAGAAAAAGTTTAGAGGTAGAACTGTTAGTTTAACTTGCCCAAAGTTAAAAACAAAACCCAAACACATTCTTTATCTACCCATCTCTCATCCATCCATCCATTCTTCCTTCCTTCCTTCCTTCCTTCCATTCATCTGCCCATCCATCTATCATTATCCTTTCTGCTTGGCTTTTAGAAATGAAAATAGAGAAAGCAAAGGACAAGCAGATTTATGTGGTAGAAGAGGCAGGTGAATAGGGGCATCCTATATTAATACAAACTGTAAACCCAGGTCCAATAAAAGGATTAATTACAAAAAATAAAACCCCAAACACCTGTAAACCCAGGGCTCTCTTTCATCACCTTCTCCTTTTCACACTTCTTATAAACGTCCCTGGGTCTATGAGAAAAAGAAACAGCACACACATTAGCAAAGCCGTGTCCTCCCGTCCAGTTTGAGCTGTTGGGCAACTCCACGCCACTCATCACCTGCCTCCTGCTCCCCTCCAAACAGTTTCTAATTTTGGAGCCAAGGGGAGCATGGCACTTGGCGCTGGGCATGTTTCCATTTAGCATGAAAGGCGTGTTCTCCACACAGCGCTGGAAGGCAGGCAGGAAAACATGTCTGAGGACGAGATGTGTGGGACTTTGGCTCGGCCGTCCTCTGGAAGTGCCTGTCCTCCTACCAGGGGGCAGGAGGCATGGAGAACAAGTGTGTGTTCTGGCTTCCTTCAATCAAAATTATTTAATTTTAAAAGAGTTTCAATTCATAAAGTAGCCCCGGCTAATTTTCCAAGGAAAGGGGTGTGTGTTTTGCTTCTCTTCAGTCTTCAAAGAAGACTTGAGCCCTGAAAAGAATTTATACTGCAATTCCTGGAAAGGCCTAATGGGTTAATGACCCCAGGGCACTGGGAAAGGGCTGTAGAATGGCCAGGGGGGAGGAGATCAAGTTTAATAGGAGTGTAAGCTTTTTATGATTTAGAAATGAGAGGCCAGTTTCACCCCCAGAAGGAGCCCTGGTAGTGTAGTGGTTATTCCTTGGGCTGCGATCCTCAAGGTCGGCAGTTCAAAACCAGGAGCCTCTCTGAGGGAGAAAGACAGGGCTTTCTACTCTTGTAAAAGAATTGCGGTCTCAGAAAGTCACAGAGGCAGTTCTCCCTGCCGTAGAGGGTCACTCGGCGTTAGTATTGACTGCTTTGATGGTGGAGAGTTTTGTTTTGTTTTTTCCTCCATGGTATTCAGAAAGAAACGCACTGGGAGAAAACCAGTCCGTTTTCCTACAACCTACAGTTGTGCCGATGTGTAGTTTGAGGAGGTTGCATTTGTGCAGCTGCTGTCTCATCCCTCCCTGGCTGTCCTCTTGGCTCAAATGGAAAGTCGAGTTTTATTGCCACATATACAGTCAAACCAAATCTTATTAAAGGAACGGTCAGAAAGCATTCTCAATGTGGTCATGCACATGCACACACAACTCCTACACGCCTACCTGTTCAGTCTCCCAGTGCCTGCCTCTTCCTGCATCCATGTCTGCCCATCACCTATCCTCCCGGGGTTGGGGGGTCCCGTCTCCCAAGGTCTGACCTGCTTTGGTTCCATTCCTGCAAGACTACCCTGCAAGGGAACAGCTTTCTTCCCTTCACTGCGTGCCCGTGGGTCACGGTCAGTTCCCCAGCCCCGCCCTTCCTCCTCCTTACTCAAAGGAAGCAACAAACAGGAGTGACTGCTAATCCCCTTGGGGAAACTGATGATGGGTATCCAAAGTATCAAGTACGAGGAAGCTGCCAAGTTCAAGGCCTCTCCCAGGCTCTGCAAGGCCCCTCAGTCTCGACAAGTGTCTTTCAGTTGGTGTTGGATGTTTGCAAACCTATAGAGATGGGTTGGGTTAAAAAGCTGATTTTCCCTCCAGTTTTATGTGTCATCCAACAGATAGACATTTGGTTAGAACCTGAGGTTTTCAATTAAACCTTAATGTTCTACCCAATTAGCTCCAAACCTCCCCTCCCCCAAACCAACAAACCCCTTCAAATTTACTTCCATCCAGTTGATTCTGACTCAATGTGACCCTATAGGACGGGTAGACCTGCCCCTGTGCGCTCTCCAAACCGTGAACTCTTTAGGGAGTAGAAAGCCTCGTCTTTCTCCCTGGGAGCAGCTGGTGGTTTCAAACTTGCTGTTAGCCCCCAATGCATGACCCCGATGGCCCAAGGGCTCCAATTAGCGCAAGCAAAACAAAACAACTCACTCATTTCCTTCCAATCGATTCTGACTCACAGCTACCCGATAGGGCAGGGCAGCTACCCTGTCGGTTTCCGAGACTGGACCGCTGTAGGAGCAGAACGCCTCATCTTTCTCCTTCCAGTTAGCTAGCATGGATGAATTAGTCAGGGGCTAACTGTCCATCAAGGAAGGATCCCTGGTGGCGAAACACTTGACTGCTAAATGAAAGGTTGGCAGTTCAAACCCACAAA
This sequence comes from Tenrec ecaudatus, assembly GCF_050624435.1. Lineage (NCBI taxonomy): Eukaryota > Metazoa > Chordata > Mammalia > Afrosoricida > Tenrecidae > Tenrec > Tenrec ecaudatus. Next base: position 63,802,931 of record NC_134536.1, on the reverse strand, counting down.
CTCTCTGGGCAGGCAGCTCTACGCCGTCATCCGGGGTTGCTGTGAGGCAGACATGGACGTGGCGGCACCTACTGAGAACAACCTCCCTGGAAGACATGTGTGACCTTCAGTCTGAAAGAGGAGCCCTGGGACTCCGAGGTTCCACCCCACTCTCAGCCTTGGGACCGCTGTGGGGCACGTCTACATTGTCCAGCGGCGCTATCATGAGTTGGAATCGACTCAAGGGCGATGGGTTGATCTAAACATGGAAAAGTGATGTAAGTTAATGGAGAAGTTGGCTGCCCCTACTGTCTATTGGAGCCTCATCAGAAGACTCGTGAACTTGGTGAGTCAGCCTCAGAAATACACGGAGACGACGGTGGTAAGATCGCTTCATGCCCATACTTTCTATGTGGCCTCGCCAGGGCCAGTTTGAGATCCTTGGAAGAGGTTAACGCACAGTGTGCACGTTCAGTTTATTTTATTTAAAAAAAACATTTTATTAGGGGCTCCTACAACTCTTATCACAATCCATACATATATATACATCAATTGTATAAAGCACATCCGTACATTCTTTACCCTAATCATTTTCCTTTTTTTTCCTTTTCTGTTTTTACATTTTATTAGGGGCTCATACAACTCTTATCACAATCCACACATCTACATACATCAATTGTATAAAGCACATCCATACATTCTTTGCCCTAATCACTCTCAAAGCATTTGCTCTCCACTTAAGCCCTCCGGATCAGGTCCTCTTTTTTTATCCCCCTCCCTTCCCTCTCCCCCCTCCCTCAATGCAGGTACACAGCTGGGGGCAGTAACTTGGACAGACTAAGTGGCTCTCTCAGATTCAGGGCTTGTTAGAATGGAAGGGCTCTGATGTGGCGCACAAGGTTGTACCCTCCTGCTGTAAATCATCAGAATGCATCTCTTTTAAGTGGCTGATGTGTACCGGGAAGTGTAGCCTTCCAGATTCACACGCCCGCGTGAGATTTGAAGGGGAGACAGAAAGAGCCTTTCTTTCCCAATCTCAAAATGCCCCCGGCATCACCTAGTCACAGTTTTGAGGCACTGCAGAGCTACTGGGGGACATGAGGTCACAATTTCAGCAGAGTCACGGATGGGGCAATATGACTGTGCGTCAGCGTCATTGGAATTGAGGCATCTGCCTCGTGGGATGACTCCGTTTCATTGGATTGGCCACCTTGAAAACACAGTATTTCTGGAACCTCTAACCTTTCCGTTAATAGCCGGGAACTTAATCACGGCGCAACCAGGGCACTTTCGGAGATACACAGCAGAGCACTGCTGGGACTGTCTGCTAGGAACCGAGCCCTGTGCGTCCCCTACACTACTAACCCTCTTCTGGAAGTGAACACAAATAAAGCCGAAAGTCATCACTGGTCATGAAATGTAAGCCTGTGCCCACAATTCCAATGCTTTCTGTTTCACACATCCCATCGGTTTGAAGGCTAGTTCAAATTTCTTTGCCCAGACTGTAAGTCAGTTTCTAAATATCAACAATTTCTTCCCTTGATGGCACCGGATCAAAGCCTAGGTCTAGACGTACAACTCTGTGTTTTGTTTGTTTGTTTGAGTCCCTAGAACGTGGCATTGCCTGGCCCTGCCCTCGCCTCAAAACTCCTGTTATTTTTTAAGCTTCTTATTGTAGCCAAGTGTCCATCTATCTGATTGAGGATCTTCTTATTTTTCACCAACTCTCTAGTTTGCCATGCACAGCGTCCTTTTCAAGAAACCGGTCTCTCCTGAAAACTTGCCCAAAGTATGTAAGGCGAAGTCTCGCCATCCCTGCTTCTAGGGAGCATCATTCTGGTTGTTTTCTTCCCTCCTTCCTTCCTTCCTTCCTTCCTTCCTTCCTTCCTTCCTTCCTTCCTTCCTTCCCTCCCTCCCTCCCTCCCTCCCTCCCTCCCTCCCTCCCTCCCTCCCTTCTTTCTTTCTTTCTTTCTTTCTTTCTTTCTTTCTTTCTTTCTTTCTTTCTTTCTTTCTTTCTTTCTTTCATCCTTCCTTCCTCTCTGCCTTTTCCACAACCTCACGTTAGGTTGATTATTTACAAGCTAAATTGCGCAGAGGCTTCACACAGCAGCGAGCAGGAATCCAGCCTGCCTGGATGCCCCCTCCTTTTCTTGTGCGTGAGGAAGTGTTCAGTGCCGCCTCTGCCCTGGCCCCCCTTCAGTCCTTGGGACACAGGTGTAAGCTGGGATCTGGTTCCGAGAGCTCCAGGGTCCCCCAGGGCTCCTGAACAGCTTCTTCACAGGTGTGTGGGTGGGTGGGGGTGGGGGTGAGTGTGAAGGCATCAGTTTATCTAGGTGAAGGTGAGAAACGGGGCCCTGGAATTCAGTCCGTAGAAGGTAGAACAAGCCCCATAGGTAGGCCTGGTAAAGCTCGTCCTTGTCACACTTGTAGAAACCCCAAAACCGATGTGGCTGAGCAGGCCCACAAGCCACCAATGGGTTTGCAGGGTTCAGTTCTCAGGGTGGCGGTCAGTTGTAGAACCTCCAACCGAAGTTGTGCAAAATAGTTCCGGGCTAGAACGTACCAGGTTCGGGTCTGGGTGTGTGTGCTCAGGATCCCATTGACGAAGTCCACTTGGAGAAGTAGAACGTGTGGCCGTGGAGTGAAGGAAGAGACTGGGAAGCTCTTGTCTCAGTCTCTGCTACATGACAGCCAGGTGCCCCTTCCTACTGGGATCCCGTGATGGAGTGGCAGGGGAAGGCTGGGCAGACCCAGGGCCTGGGAAGGGTATTCAAGCCCCAGGATAGGGGCAGAGTGGTCCTTCAGAGACTTTAAGCCCATCCAAGCAGCCCCTGTGCAACTCCAGTCCTGGTCCCTCCTCTCCATTTCTGGGAGGAAGCTCTGCCCCTGGTGAGTTGAGAGCCCAAACCTGAGGGAGAGTAGCCAGGGAACGTGGCTGAGCCAAAGGGCTTGGGGGCCAGGAAACCAGAGGAGGAAGACGGAGAAGCAGGTGGCCAGCATTGGCAATGGTTTCACCAGCAGAGAAAGCTGCTCCTAGGTCCGAACTTGGTAGACACTGAGGCAGGGGCAGACGGGGCTGGTACATGATCTTCCCCGTGGAAAGCACACCTCCGGAGTCTGACCTCCGACCTCCTTACGAGTGGAGTGCCCAGAGCCAACTTGGTGACGGGAAATGGGAGGCAGGGGAAGGGACGGAAGGGACTGAAATGGATCTGTCACAGGAGCACCTGGGCTTTTGTCACATCGGGATTTGTTTGTTCTGCTGGCAGCCCATGGTACTTTTGGTACCCTTCCCCCAAGCCATAATTCAATTCCTCCTCTGTGGTCTTGCTTCTCTTCTTCCTTGTCCAGCACTTTGCTATTTAAACATCCACGCAGCAGCCTACACACTTGACTCTCTGGTGGCATGTCTCACCAATGAAGCATCTAGAAGTCAACACTCCCGTTCTAAAGTCATGCTTGGGCCCCCGCCGGATGCTACCTAGTCCCAAGGTTTCACATGCATAGGAGGCAGTGGAAACCATCATGGTTTGGGTCTTGGTGTACTTTAGTCCTCAGTGGCATGTGTGCTCTTAGCACGTTCTGGAAGGTTATGAACAAGCCTTGCTCCAATCCTGGTGCTGTATTCTTCTTCCACTACTGCAGCTTCGTGGATCACTTGCCCAGCCTAGGACTGAATGAGAACGGTAAAAGACTACAACGCTCACACACACCTTTCTTGATTTTCAACATCACCGTATCCAAATAATGTTCTTTGGCCTGCTTTCTGATGGCTACGGGTTGCAAACCACTTTACTATTTAAACATTCACACCGGAGCCTACCTGCACACATGACTTTTCTGATGGAATGTCTCACAAAGGTAACATCTATAAATCAACACTGCCTGGGCTTAGCTTGGATGCTACCTAGTCCCAAGGTTAATCTTTATCTTTTTATCTCATTTATCTTTTAATTTCCAACCAAATGCATTAGGTCCTCAGGCTTAGGTTCCTGATTCCTGTGGGCAAGCTCCTCCGAGGAGCCTGTGGCGAACGGAGGACACAGCCATTCCTGGCTCAGGTGGTTGGCTCTTCTCCCCTCAGGTGTTCTGGAATGACTCACTCCACTTCCTTCCCCTCCCTGGTCCCCATCCTGCAAATGAGCTTGTGGAATTACCATTTTAATGAGTGAAAATACAAGGGGAATAAAGGGGGAAAAGAGCTTCCTCACAAAGGGAGGAGACAATCTTCTCAGCAAATCCTCCACAGAAATACCTCAGCCTTGATCCTGAAGGACAGGGGACTGGGGACCTTTCCAGCCACTCTTTCCGCAACGCTCCACCATCTTGCCCCACAGCCCTGAGCTTCCGTCTTCTCAGCATGCTTCTGCATATGTCACTCTGCCGAATACACTCGGCCTCCAGGAAATTGAGCCCCCTTTTCAGTTCTTGTGTGTAAGAGGAAAGATAAGGACAGTGAGAATTTACTGAAAAAGAATTCCAAAGAGCACATTCCTGGGTCTGCCACTCACTCACTCACGTCCACACACACTCCCACTCAGTCACTTACTCACTCCCACACACTCACTCTCAAACACACACACTTTCACTCACTCCCACACACTCACACTCATACATTCACACACACAGACTCACTCGCACGCACACCCCCCACACCCACTTTCACTCATACATTCACTCACTCCCACGCACGTACTCACACTCACTCACTCCCATTTTCACTCACACACACTCACACTCATGCATTTACTCACTCACACATTGACACAATACTCACACACCCATACACACTCACACACACTCACACACACTCACTCATTCTCCCACTTACACACTCACACACTCTCACTCTCACACACTCCCACTCACTCACTCACTCACACATTCACACTCACTCCCACACATACACTCACACTCATGCATTTACTCACTCAGACACACTCACATACTGACACACTCACACGCACACCCACACACACTCACACTTTTTCACTCCCTCACACCCTGACACACATATGCACACTCACTCACTCTGACATTAAGAAGGTCACGTCCCCTAGTTCTGGTTTCACTTCCTCCTCTCTCACTGAGGGTTGGGGTCAGAGCTCTCCAAGGCCCCGCCCAGTGCTCTGCCTTCATTCCCAATGCCAAGGCCTTTGTGGATCGGGACCAGCCCAGGAAGAGCAGCTGAGGGAGCGCCCAGCTGTGGGGACCGGGATGCTGACAGTGCTGCGTTTGGGGTGGGAGTGGCAGTGAGAGGGGAGAGAGGATTGCAGAAGTTGGCGGGGCAGCCAGTAAGCATTTTGAAACAGGCCGGATGAGACAATAAAAAGGAACGAGTCTTATCATTTCACAGCTTACCGCAGGCTTTCGTGGATGCGCCCCTTTAAAGAGGCGCCGCGCTGTGAGCACAATCCGTCCATCCTAGAGAGTAAAGGCCTGGCCCCGAAGTTCAGTCAGCTGCCTGGAATCACACGCTGAAGACATGGTAAAGCCGAGGCTGAGTCCACCTTCGAATGACTTATCCTAAGACTCGCCTGCATCAGTTACTGCTCGTTGCCGGGGAAATCTTTCTGAGCTGCGTGCTACAGAGCAGAGCTAGCTCAGGGTTTTCTGGATGGCATTACGCATGCCAAAAGTTGTGGGTTCGTACCCACATGGAAGCATCTGAGGAGACAACCCGATGATCTGCTTCCTATAGCTCGAAGCCTTGGAAATCCCCAGGGCAGTTCTCCCCGTGGCACACATGGCGTGGCTGGAAGTGACTTGATGGAACTAAGAACCATCTTAACAGAAGCAGATCACAGCACCTTTTCTTCTAGGGCAGGGGGTCTCAACCTTCCTCAGGCCAAGACCCTTTACTACAGTTCCTTATGTGTGGTGACCCCCCAACCATAACATTCTTTTCGTTGCTACTTCACTACTGACGTTTTGCTACTGTTATGAACGGGCAACCCCTGTGAAAGAGTCGTTCAACCCCCAAAGGGGTCTCAACCCACAGGTTGAGAACCACTGCTCTAGGGTGTCAGCAGATGGGCCTGAACTCTCGGCCTCTGGGCCAGCAGTTGAGGGCAAAGCATTTCTGCCGCCTCATTGGCTAGTGGTGTGTCTTGTTGATTCCACCTCATAGCAACTGTGTAGCACAGATTCTAGGGTCTCGTCTTTATGGATGCAGATCACCAGGTCAGCCTCGCTTGGAGAAGCTGGCGGATTCAAACTGCTGACCTCTGGATTCGTAGCCAAGTGCTTTGGTAGCCACTGCACCAGCCAGACTCCTTCCTGTCGGGCTATCAAACTCCCGACTCCGGTCACTGAGGCAGCAGCACTGTGGTGGGTGCCCAGCAGCCTATCTGTTTTCTAGACTACCTTCCGGCCACAGGGTGCTTTGTGGAAACGTTCCTTCTTCGGGATAACGTATTACTCTCATGTACTCTCTCTCTTCTGCTCTGTAAGGGTCCCGGTGGTGATGGCGGCGGCGTGGTTACGGGTTGGCCTGCAGTCCACCAGGCAGCAGCTTGAACCCCCAGGTTCTCTCCCTGCAGGAGAAGACGGGGCTTTCTACTCCCGTCAGCAGTCACAGCTTAAACCCGCTTCAGAGGGCCGGGGCGCCCTGCCCCAGAGGGTGACGATGAGTTGGCATCAACTCGAGGGCAGTGGGTTCGGTTTGGTTTTGAGTTATGCTCTTCGCTTCGGCTTGTCAAGCCCTCTCACCTGAATTTCACTCTCATCAGAGCACTCACGCCACTTGGGGCGGGGGAGGAGGAGGTGTCCAACTCGGTGGGTTTGTGGGCTCTTCCTGCTTCCCCTGGCCCGGTGAAAGACCCTACCCCGGCAGCCCAGGCTCTCCGTTTCTTCTCTCACACCCATTAGGAGAACTAAGAGCAGGCAGACACCAGAGCCTAGAGAAGGGAAAAAACACTTTAAACCTGACCTTCAGCGAAGCTCTTCAAGGGCTTGCCCCTGGATCAGCCAGCGCAGCGGGAGCTTCAAGGCCATTCTGCAGACTTTCCTGAGCCCTGTGGTGAAACCCTGGTGGCATGATGCTTATGAGTTGGACAGCAAAGCACAAGGTCAACAGTTCAAAACCACCATCCACAACTCAGGAGAAAGATGAGGCTTTCCACTCCCATAGAGAATTAGATTCTTGGAGGCACCTAGGGGAAGTTCTCCCCTGTCCCATGTTGGTTCAGTTTGATCTGGTTGTGGTGAAGACAGACAGATGAGGACCCCGTCCTGGCCTTCCAGGCAGGAGCAACTAGCACACAGGCCAAACCCTAGAAGCCGAGTGGCCCCTCTGTCACTGAGACAGCAGAAATTCACCTACGACTGAGTCAACGTCTTACCCTCAAATTCTGGTCTTGGTCAGTTACGTGTTGTCAGCTGCCATCGCTTCAGCCTCGAACCATGGTAGCTGCACGCACAACACAGGAATGCTGCCTGGGCCACGTCTTCCATGGACCCAGCTGCTGCAACCATTGGGCTTTTCGTGGTCTGGGTTCTCAGAACCAGATCATCAGGCTTTGATTCCTAGTCCTGCTTAATCTGGAAGCTCCGCTGAAATCTAGTTTTCATCTGAGCTATAGACAAGCCTCCACTGACAGATAGATGGCTGGGCATAGAATCAGAATCAAACCTAGCTCTCAAACCCAGGTGTGGCAGATGAGAATTCTACACTGAATCTCCAAGATCCTCCACGCTCATTCACTATGAGAATGGAAAGCCATTGGGAACCTGTGCGCATAGGTGGGGGAAAGCCAAGGCTCGAGGGGAGAAGGATTTCCCATCCTCTCATCAAAAAGTATGCCCCCAAGTAATACATTCAGGTAGGAATGTGTCTGCAAGTGCACACACACACATGCACATGTGCATACCCACCCATGCCTGCAGGAGACAGTGCCTGCCTTTTAGATCGTCGGCTTTGACCTGAAAACATCAGAATGAAGATGACTCTAGGGAGGAGAAACATGACCAGTTCACCCACTGTTGACAGATGTCACCAGAAACAGTAACACGGCATCGTACTCTCATGGGATTCACATACTGTTCTCAAGAATTGTCTATCACAAGTCCATGCCTGGTTCCACTTTCTCTATGAGCTCTGTTCACAGAGCCACGGGCAGCGCGGCCTCCAGAGGCTCTGGGAGGTGTGGCAACTGGCGACCAAGCTGAAGCTCCAGCTTCCCCTTTTCAGCTGGCACTGAGCAGAGGCCCTTTTCCCGGGAGCACACCTCTAGTTTCCAGGCGGCTTGGTGCGGTGGAGGCAATGCTGGCTCAGGGTCAGAGACCCACCCCACACACGGCTGTCCCCACCATCCCCGACACGACCATCCCCATCACCTGGGACACCGACAGCAGTCATCACCTGGGCTCCTCTGGCCAGAAAATGTGGCTGAAGACACCACCCTTCCCAAACCCAAAACAAAGTACCACATGAAAACGTTCAGTACCCTGTGAATCACTACGTTGGTGAGAGGCGTGCTGGAAGCCTATCGAGGAGTCTGGAGGAAGGCGCAGGGTTGCACGAAGGGGGGATGCTCTCAGAAGCCATGGCGGGAAGTGAGACCGGTCGCCAGGAGTCCAGAGCTGGGGTCTGGAAGGCTGGGACCACAGCCCCTTCTCTGTGGCTCCTCTCTACTTCTCCACCTGGTTTCATTCTTCCTCTCTTTGCCCATACCGCTCTGACTCTCAGGCGCACGTGTGAACACCATGGCTCACTCCTATGGTTACATGTTCTTTTACGCTTAAAATTTTATACCAAACTAAGCCAGTTGCTGTCGACATGATTCCGACAGATGGCAACCTCGTGTGTGTATCAGACTAGAACTGTGTCCCATTGGGCTCTCAATGGCTGGTTGGGGTGGGGGAGGTGTAGATGGCAAGATTTTTCATCCATGGACCTCTGGGTGGACCCAACCTCCACCTTTTGGGTTAGCAGCTGAGCATGTGAATCGTTTTCCTCACCCAGGGACTCCCCAGACCTTTGTATGGGTTCGTGATCCAGAGTGGCTAGGTCTGGGCTGGGGGTGCTCATTGCCCAGTGAGCCCTATCAATGAGTAGGTGTGATATAGGGCAAATGTGACCATCCTTTATCCATCCCTATTGATGTGAGCTGACCAGGTACCCAGCGAGGTGCCTTCTACGCACAGTATGTCAGCAGCTAGTGGTACGATGGAAGACCAGGGTGTGATTGTGGGGATTTCCTTTCATAATATCTCTGTCTTTGCAGTTTTTGGTGAGTTCTGCCATGAACGTGGGGGTGACCCAGTTCCAAACAAAGCTGAAGGTGGGGGAACCCGGCAGCTCATAGTGCGTGCAACTAGACCAGCTGGGTCCTTAGTAGAAACATTTCTGGGAGCGAGGTGGGGGGCCCCTGAAGATACCTTGCAGCTCCTCTGAGAGGGTGACCAGGCTGCTTGGCTGGAGCAGATGGTCCAGGTTGCATTTCTCACAATCTGTTATGAATACAAGGGGGGTAATGGGATAGAATCCCATTTCAAGCTTGCTTAAACAGAAAGGAGATGATCTTCATGTTTGTTTAAATCCATTTAATGCCATCTTGAATCCTCTGACTTTTCAGTCTGTTATTTAGCTCTGCACCGAGTGCCAGGGTCTGGGGCTGCTTGCCCAGGTCCTTCTGCCTGTCCTCACTGTGGTCCTTTGGGCCACTTCTCTGTTTCCCAATCCAGAGACAGAAGTGCTGCGTTCTGAATTGATCTTCCAGGAAAGGCCAGGGAGGAAGGGCTAAGGGCTGTTGATTCATCTCCTCCTCCTCCGACTTCTCCTCCTGCTCCATTTTTGTTTCACTGCCTGTGATCTTCAATTACCCATTCTCCTCTGGCCTCATCACCATGAGAGGGTGAACAGGTGCTCAGAGAAACTTTGTTCTTTGGGAGACAATCTCATTATTTGGAGCAGATCTGGGTCTCTGTGTGTAGCTGGCAGTGCCTCCGAGGGCAGACATTGGCAGGGCTCCCGAGAGCAGTGCTAGCCCATCGGATGTCACCAGGGGCTGGGCCAGGCCTGCATCTTCCCCTTCCCCCAGCCCCCATCCTTCACAACAGGCTACTTTTCAAGCCGAAGCACAAATAATTGGATGCTGTGGATAGACTGCAGTGGTGTCAATGTGGCAACGCCTTGCCAAAACATAAAAAGAAATACTCCAACCTCCAGCCTCTCCTCTGCCCTCATCTGTGGTTAAGTACAAGGTGAATCAGCATTCCTGGTGTGCTGGAAGGTACTGGAAGTGGGAGGGGAAATTGGAAGTGTGAAGGGAGGCTGGAAGAAGACTCGGGCCTCTTCCTTTGGGAGCCCCGGGCAAAGGCAGTGTACGTCCCTGTCAGATGGCACCCTTAAGGAGCAGTCACAGTGGTACCCAGCTCCACTCCGTTCCCGGCCAGCTATGATCTAACGGCAACTAGCATCAGTTCCAGGCACTGTTCGAACCCTTTTATTGTGGTGGATTCATTGATTGGCACAGGGCCGCCGGGCAGGACATGCAGCACGTTCATTTGCGCCTGCTGCTTGTTGCTCAAGGCTGCTGAATGGACTCCAACTTATGGTGACCCACGTGGGTCAGTGGCACACTGGGCTCCCTCGGGATTTCAAAGCTGGGACCTGAGAGAGAGATCACCAGGCTTGCCTCCCAGGGTGCCTCTGTGGGGGCGGGGTATTGAATCAGAGGACTGAACTACCCACCTTTGGGCTAGAAGAGTTGAGAGCGTAAGCATTTCCTCCATCCTGGAAATGAGCTCCCTTGTACAGCTGACCAAGTGAGGCAGGGCCTGGCTAAGTAACATGTCCAAGTTCACACTGCAGCTGAGTAGAAGCGCCAGGCTTTGAACTAAACAGTCCCAAGTTCACAGAGCTACTAGTCTCACTTCCTCCCGCTCGTCCCATATCAGCCTCTCGTGAAGCAAATGCACAATGAAGGCAGGATGAAGTTGTAATAACCTTACAACTTCTTCTACTAACCAAGGATCACAGGTGCACTACGATGATTGTTTGCATTATGCGATGGTGCAATTCAGAAAAAGTGTTTTAAGAATTCACTGGAAAAGTGAAATTCTAATGGTTCTGGTGGTGTAGTGGGTTCTATGTTGGGCGGCTGACTGCACAGTCAGGGGTTTGAGGCCACTGACCGCTCCCTGGGAGCAAAGTGAGGCTTTCTATTTCTATAAAACGTTACAATTGGGAACCCACAGGGGCAGTTCTGCTCTCTCCTGTCAGGTGGCTATGAGTTGTCACTGACTTGAGGACAGTGAGTTTGGGGTTTGTTTTGTTTTGTTAAGTGCTAAAATTTGCACGACCTATTAGTAGCTTGGCCGAGTCGGGCTGCAATTCTGCTCGATTCCCACAAGAATAAACCCACGAGGGAAGATCGTGCTATCCTCACCACCATTTGTGTCATGGGGCCATGACCTTGACGGCCTGTGGAGGGAGGTGGGTCATTCCTTAGGCCACGCGCTCTGACGGGGGTGCTGGGAAACGAACCAAGGTGCACTATCGCACAGCACCTCACCCTGGCGTGTACTGTGACTTGAGCCTCTGCGAGCATATGGTGACTGCTGGGAGTGCAGACGGACAGTTGGACACGGGTTGGCTAAAGGGGAAAGGAAAAACACCAACAAACAGCCACTCTGATCCCTCCCCAGTCTGCTCTCTCCTCTTCTCTCATCTTGTTGTCTGGCTAGCCCTGTCCACTCCCAAATCTGACAGAAGCTTACAGAGAGCGGCTAGCACAAACTTCGTCTTCGTCTTCAGCCCAGGAGACGTGGTGGCACTGTGGGTTGAGGTATAAGCCACTAGCTGCCAGGCCAGTGGTACAAATCCCGACTGTTCCGTGGGAGAAAATTGAGGCTTTTTGCCCCTTCGAAGATTTAAGTCTCAGAAACCCGAGAGAAGGCCTCTGTGAGTCAGACGTGGCTTGATCACGGTGGGTTGGGCTTGGGCTATGGGGTCACAATGAGTTGGAATCGGAGCGGATTTCTTTGGGTTTTCTTTAGCCCATCCTCAAATACTTTTCTGTAGCCAAATGTAGCATTTTGGTTCTCGGTGATGGCATTTTGACCTGCTTTGTCCTGTCCCCGTGTTTGGTGGCTCTTATTAAGTTCCACTTCGTTGTTTTACACAGAAGGATGGGGGGGGGGGCTGGAAGTACTCATGTACCTGGCTGCTAACCAAAAAGTCGGAGGCACGAATCTACCTGGCAGCACCTTGGAAGAAAGACCTGATCATCTACTTCCCCAAACACACACACACACAGACTAGCCATCGAAACCCCTGTCGGGCACAGTCCCACTGGGAACACGTGGCTTTCTGGGAAGGCAATGAAACCACAACTTCTCCATTGACATGTTCGGTCTCTCCCCTGAGCTGTGAGAAGCTAAGGATCCAGCACTGAGCCGGGCCTTCCTCCTTGCCCCCCTCCCTCACTTTGTCAGGACTCGTGCTGAGCATCTGCTCTGTCAGCACGCACTTGGATTGTTGTGTACACACCACCCGGCTGCCTTCGAGCAAGGGAAGACTCCCTTCCTGGAAGAATTTCCTGGGGCCCCCAATTCTCTCTTTGCATCTCAAACTCATTGCCACCAAGACAATTCCAACTCACAGTGCCCTCTAGGACAGGGTAAAACTGCCCTTGTGGGGCTTTACCCTGTAACTCTTTATGGGAGTAGACAGCCTTGCTGGAATTGCCCTTAGGAGCCCAGCATGTAAACATTACACCAGTCTAAATGAGTCCATTTGGGGGCTAGAGACACTCCTAGAATGGAGGCCAGTTGTGTCTCTCCCAGAGTCAGACACTGGGAGGGTGGGAGGGTCCTGGACGTCTGGATCACAGGTAAACTACCGTCGGTGGATGCCCACTCACAGGGACCCTATAGAGCCGAGTAGAACAGCCCTGGGGGATTCTGAGACTGCAACTCTTGACGGGATTCGAAAGTCTTGTCTTTCTCCCGTGGAATTGCCGGTAGTTTTTGAATTGTTGACAGCCCAAGGTATAATCTACCATGCCAACAGGGCTCCTTCTGGGTAAATCGAGGCCCCTCCAAATACTGGTTGTTTCACAACACGTTTTCCCAGAATACCAGTCCAGAAGGTGATGTTTCATCCCAATACATCTCTCTAGAAAGTCCCATGGTAAAGAAAACCGGTCTCCTACCTGATATCCACACCCACCCTCCCCTTCTCTACTAGTGACAGAGCCCAGCGTTCTTCTAGATGCGTGTAACCAGGGCCAAGACTGCATTTCCCTGTCTCCTCTGGGAGAAACCAACATGGGAGCAGTAGTTGTTGGGTGGAATGTCCGCCCTTCCATCCTTCTCTTTGCCATGCCCCTATGGCGGCTGCAGCTGCAGTAGTCACATTGGGGCCAGGAAGAAAGGACTAAAAAAAAAAAAAAACTCACAGAGACAGCCCTGAAATTCTTGAGTGCCTGAGCAATGTGGGATTTCTTGTGAATGAGGAAAATAAACGTTTAGGTGTTCCAGCATGGCAGCCAGTTCTCTGAAGGAGCCAAGTGATGCGGCAGTCCATCGGTCGGTCATCTGCTAGTAGAAAGATTGGAGGGGGAAAGACGTGGCAGTCTGTTTCCTCAAAGAGTTACACCCTTGGAAGCCCGATGGGACAGTTCTACTCTGTCCTACCAGGTCACTATGAATCGGAATTTGATTAGATGGCAGTGAATTGGGTTTTGTTTGTTGGATTGTTTGTCAGTTCTCTGTTGCTGGAAATTGAAGATGATTCCCAACTGATACACCCAGCAGAGAATACTGACTAGTCAAAGGCCCTTGTTAAAGGGATCTGAGCTCTTAGGAGGCCAGAATTTCAGAAATTCTTCCTTCACGGACCAACCATGCAGCCAATCTTCTCCAAGTGAGATCCTTTTTTAGTCTCCTAAATTTAACTTCTTAACTGAGAGTGAAACACAAAAGCCACCAGGCTCCCTTTCTAGAAGCCAGTTTAGGAAAGCAAGTCATCATTTCCCTTTGACATGTGGTCACCTGCAAAAGCACCGCTGGTACCCCACCCAGCAACTACATGTCAAAGTCCTCCAACACCGGGCAACTGACTGCTACTTGCTTTTTAAAGCCCAAGTAAAACCAAGCATGCAAATATTCCCAATTTAGCTTCTTAAGCATTATGTTGGATTCTCCTACCTTGGCCTCCAGCTGCTAGCAATTCAAAGTTCTCTCTTATTCAGCGATGTAAAGGGTTTTGTTGTTGTTGTTGTTGTTGTTGTTGTTTTAGGCTGTTTATTCCCCTATGGTGAAGCCACATGGGAATTTTATAGAGACAACCACTGTTTTGTCTGGTCAAATGTCTTCAGGTGCTGGCACTGTTGTGACAGAAATACCAAACATGGCCTGCTTCAAAGCACAGAAATTTATTCTCAGAGTTTTGAGGCTAACAGTCTAGAAGCAGGGGTCCTCAAACTATGGCCAATGGGCCACATGAGGCCTGCTGAGGATATTTATCCAGGCCGCCGGGTGTTTTTGCCCCGTTTTGTTTTTTACTTCAAAATAAGATTGTGCCGTGTGCATAGGAATTTGTTCATAGTTTTTTTTTTTTAAACTATAGTCCGGCCCTCCAACGGGTCTGAGGGACAGTGAACTGGCCCCCTGTTTAAAAAGTTTGAGGACCCTGGTCTAGAGTCTAGACCAAAGACTTGGCCCTGTCCATTCCTTTCATGAATGTAGTCCTGGGCTTGTAGATGATCCTCACATTGTGCTTGTCTTCCCTGTATTGAGTAAATGAATCATTTAAAAAAATCATTTTATTGGGGGCCCGTACAATTCTTATCACAATCCATACATCCATCCATTGTGTCAAGAACATATGTACATTTGTTGTCATCATCATTCTCAAAACATTTGCATTCTACTTGAGCCCTTAATATCGGCTGCTCATTTTCCTCCCCCCTCGCTGCTCCCCCTACCTCATGAACCCTTCGTAATTCATAAATTATTATTATTTTGTCATATGCTACGTCTCCCCCCGCCCTCTTCTCTGCTGTCCATCCCACAGGGAGGAGGCTATACGTAGATTCTTATAATAAGTTCCCCTTTTCTACCCCACATTCCCTCCACCCTCCAGGCTCCACCACTGTCACCACTGGTCCTGAAGGACTCATCTGGCCTGGATTCCCTGTGTTTCCAGTTGCTATCTGTACCAATGTTCATCCTCTGGTCTAGCCAGATTTGTAAGGTAGAATTGGGATCATGATAGTGGGGGGAGGAAGCATTTAAGAACTAGAGGAAAGTTACATGTTTTATCGTTGCTGCCCTGCACCCTGACTGGCTCATCTCCTCCCAACCCTTCAGTAAGGGGATGTCCAGTTGTCTACCAATGGGCTGTGAGTCTCCACTCTGCACTCACCCACATTTATGATTTTTTTTGTTCTTTGATGCTCGATACCTGATCCCTTCAACAGCTCGTGGTCACATAGGCTGGTGTGCTTCTTCCATGTGGACTTTGTTACTTCTGAACTACATGGCCACTTGTTTATCTTCAAGCCTTTAAGACCCCCGATGCTATATCTTTTGATAGCTGGGCACCATCAGCTTTCTTCACCACATTTGCTTATGCACATGTTTGTCTTCAGTGATCATATCAGGAACTGAAGCTGCAGTTAGAGGAGAGAGGAATGTCTGTTCAGAGCAAATGGGAGCAAATGAAGGGGGAGGAAGAGAGTGGAGCACATCCTGACCCACCAGGCCTGGAGGACGATACCCCTTTTCTGAACAGCCAATAGACAGAGTGGACAATATGGCTGATCCCACTATCAGACATGCCGTCCCTTGATGGTCCAGAGCCCTAAGGGGGACCACACTGGAAATTCAGTGTCGGGACTGGACCAGATTGGCCCTGTGACACCAAGGAAAACCACTAAAGGCAGAGTAACTGTGGGAGCAGAGAAGGGAGCCCCTGAGGGAGTACAAAGGACAGACTCTGGGGCCAGAGCGTGGTACCCCATCGGACCTGAATGAAGGACATGCCTAGAGATCAAAAATCAGACCTTGATCTATTTACAGGTTTTTCTTTCTTTAAAAATTTTTTCTTTTAATTAATTTATTCTTCTATGGGTAATCTGTTTCCTTTTTTGTTGTCATTGCTGTGTTCTCACGCATCGTCTATCTTTCTATGGCTTGATTTTTGGTGTATATTATTATCTCTAGATAAGATAGACTGGATGAATAGTCTGGAGGAGAAAACAACAGGGCCAATGGTTCCAGGAGGGCCACGGGAGAGGGGGAGCCGGGGGACAGGAGGTGGTGCTGACAAACCCAGGGACAGGGGAGCAATAAGTGATCCAAAATCAGTGGCAAGGAGAGTGTGAGAGGCCTGGTAGGGATTCAGCAAGGGCAACATAACCAAGAGAAATTACTGAAACCCAGATGAAGGCTGAACATGATAGAGGGACAAGAGGAAAGTAAAAGGAAATAGAGGAAAGAACTAGGTGACAAAGGGTATTTATAGAGGTCTACAGACTGGAATGTACATATGTAAATATAGTTACATAAGAGTGTAGGGAACAGATCTATGTGCATATATTTATAGATTTAGTATTAAGGCAACAGATGGACATTTGACCTCCACTCAAGCACTTACTCAATGCAAGAACACATTGTTCTATTAAATTGGCATTCCAGGATGCACACCTTCCCAACAGGATTGCTCAAGAAAAATGTGTGCATAAGCAAATGTGGTGAAGAAAGCTGATGGTGCCCAGCTATCAAAAGATATAGCATCCGGGGTCTTAAAGGCTTGAAGATAAACAAGCGACCATCTAGCTGAGAAGCATCAAAGCCCACATGGAAGAAGCACACCAGCCTGTGTGACCACGAGGTGTAGGGAGGACCAGTTATCAGACATCAAAGAACTAAAAATCATATCAGTGGGTACCCACTTTCCTAATAAATGAATCATTTTTAAGAAGGATCAACAGAGCAGAGATCTCTATAAGGCAGAAGTTAAAGATGTGCCAAATGTTTAACTTTTCCAAATCTTTGTATGGCTCTATTGTGTCTAACATCAATCACTCCTCCTCCCGTCAGGACTCCCACGTGAGTCAGGTGTCAGCCTGGAGGTTTCTCCTGATTGATGGGGTTACAAGGGCTGGCAAACCCAAATATGCCAGGTATAAACCAGGCTCCTGGCTTGCAAGGCTGCAGAAGCTGATTAATCAGAATAGATGGTTGGCTGTGGGTCAAGTTCCAAGCCCTGTAGACCAGAGGAAGATGAGCTAGATTCAGGATCCAGAGAAAGCAAGAGAATTTTACCAAAGCATTTATGCATGCTGTATGCGGACCATACCCTTACGGAAAGTACCATTACTTGAGCAAGGCAATCAGAGTCTGATGAACCAGATGGATCTGGAGCAAGAGAGAGAACATTGCCAGGGTAGTCACACATATTGGCTGTGGACCATACCCTTAAGGAAACGCCTTTTACGCGAGCAAGGTGGTGCAAGCCTAGGAAGGGTGGAGACTGATATAGTAAGGGAGTAACTTAAGGTACATCCCATCCTAATTCGGTCCATTAACATAATAGACAACTCATTCGTAAATGGGACCATAATGCATAGAGGCTAGGATTCACCATCTATTACACATTGGAGGGTAACTATATGAGATTACAAACTGGAAGACAATTGCATCGTTCATAACTGCCAAATGCCATCAGTACATAACTGCCAGAGCATTGAAGATCATGGCTTAGCCAAAGTGATCCCTAACCTTGGTTCTATACACCTTGTTAATTCGTATAATAAAGAAGACCTTTTCCCAAACAGAATTGTGACTACAGGTACAAGGGTTAAGATTGCGTAACATTTTTTTCCAGAGGTGGATATAATTTCATCCATAAGACCTAGGTCAATTATCTAAAAAGTTGCTTGGGGATTGGTGTAGGGTGACAAGATCCTGCAAAGAGAAGAGAGAAAGGTGCTTGCGAAGCTCGAAACGGTTCATCTTTTGGGAAGAAGCTCTTCCCTTCCGCAGCCAGCCGCTCTGCTCGGGCACAGGTTGCGCTGTACTGGCGTGCTGTGGCAGTGGGCCCCTGTGCGGGTAGGGGTAACAAACCCGTCTCCTTTCTCCTTGGCTCTGGGCTCAGTGAGAAGCTGGGTTAGCGGGCTGCAGAGCCCTGGGGCAGATGAGCTCCATCCTCAGATGCCAGGCATCCCCGTTTGTGAGCCCTTCACCTGCTGTGGATGCTGCCAGGGTTCTCAGGTCACTCTTTCAACTCCCTTTGCCTCCAGCTCTGTGGCCTGGCTCCTTTCCAGGTGTTTGTTGAATCAGATTGATCTGCACTGGAAGGGCTTCAGGAATTGCCTCCTCTCATCTTCTAATTAGGTATATGGATCAACTGATGTAGATAGGTGACCTATCTCAGTCAGTGACCCAGTGTTGAGTCCTGACTGTAGGTCAGAAGGTTGGGCAGGGCCAAAGATAACTAAGGCTTACGTAGTGCTTACAATGTCTGTTTTTCCCTCCTGCAGAGGTGGTGGTTGTTAGTGCCCATGAGTCAGCCATGACGCATGTCCCTGTGTGCACCAGCACAAAAGACTGCCCAGTTCAGCGTCATCCTCACGGTCATCTGTGTGTTCTAATCCACTGTTGCCTTCTAGCCAACCTGGGAGGCCTCTCTGCCAGCATTATGTGGGAGGGCATTTTGCTCGGCTGCATAAGGTTTTTCATTGGCTGATTTCAGAAGTAGATTGCCAGGATCTGATTCTTAGTCTGCTTTAGCCCGGAAGCTTGGCTGAAACCTGTGCCACTCTGGGTGGCCCTGCTGGTATTTGAAATGCCGGGGGCACAGCTTCCAGCCTCACAGCCACAAACAAGCCATCGCGATGCAACAAGCGATAGATGGGTGGTGAGCTGTAGAGGTGTCGCTGCTCTTGTTAATTGTCATTGAGTAGATTGTGACTCTTGGTGACCCTGTAAAGAGCCAACACATGCTCATTTTAGAAAATTTAGGGGGGGGGGGAGAGACAATAATAAGGAAACATCATTTAGAATCCCGTTACCCAGTGATAAACATAAATCACCTTTGAATGTGGCTCCTTCTTGCTCTCTCTTCCCCTCTCCAGGTCTAACCTTTAAAAAAATCATTTAATCGGGGCTTGTATAGTTCTTATCCCAATCCATGCATACATACATTCTGTCAAACACATTTGTACATTTGCTCCAATCATCATTTTCCAAATATTTTCTTTCTACTAAAGCCCTTGGTATTGGCTCCTCGTTTCCCCCCTCCCCCCCCTCTCTCACAAAAATCCTTAATAATCTATAAATTATTATTTTTTCATGTCTTACACTGACCAATGACTCCCTTCACCCACCTCTCTGTTGTCTATCCCCCTGGGAGAGGGTTATATGTAGATCATTGTGATTGGTTCCCCTTCTCTCCTCCTACCTCCCTCTTACCCTCCAGGTATCGCTACTCTCATTATTGGTCCAGTTCTAACCTTATATAAAAATACTAAAACCCATTGCCATTGCGTCATTTTCAAGTCATAGTTACCCTGCACAACAGAGTAGAACTTCCTCCCAGGAGGGTTTTAGTGGCTTTCAACTGCCAACCTTGAGGTTAGCAGCCTGCTGCTTAATCTATTGCTTCACCAGGTCTCATTGCCATCAAGTTGACTCTGACTCATAGTAGCCCGATAGGCCAGGGTAGAACTGCCCCTATGGGTTTCTGAGACTGTAACTCTTTGCAGGAATAGAAAGCCTCCCCTTTCTGCAGAGGAGCAGCTGGTGGTTTGGAACTGCTGACCTTGCAGTTAGCAGCCCAACATGTAACCCACTAGACTCTATGGAGAAATGTGGGAATGTCAGATGGTTTTGCTGTCTGCCCATCCCTTCCCTCCAAGGCAATGATTTGCGTAGATAGAGGGGTCAGGGTCTGTGTGTACATTGCAGACCTGCGGGGAGGGCAGCGTGGAGTGTGGCCTTCTTCCTTCTCTAGGGGTAGTTCTGACCCAGTGGAGAAAGGAAGACACTATTCCCACCAAACCAAACTCACTGCATCGAGTCAATTCTGACCGATAGCAACCCCACAGAACGGAGTAAAATGAACTGCCTTTCTGGTTTCTGAGAGTGATGGCATCGTGGTTATGAGTTGGGCTACTAGCTTCAAGGTCAGAAGTTTGAGACAACCTGACACTCCAAGGGAGAGAGATGAGGCTTTCTACTCCCATAAAGAAATGCAGCCATTTTTTTTCTGACACTATTAGGGTATTTTAGAGTTAGTAGATAGGAGTGCCACTTGTATATTACTATACAGATGACATGTATTTTTGTCTACCCTTTATTATGTTAGTGGTTTGATGCTATGTATGTATCATAACCAACCAATTGCCTATGAGAAACATGTAAGATAATGTATTTATAGCCATTGTTGAACATTTATAATGCATTTTCTATCTTGTTTTATATAACATTCAAGGAAAATATTTTCTTGATTGAGAAAAGGATACAAAATGTGAAGTCCATAATTTTGATAACTGGAAATTGTGAATTGTTTTGCAGTACTCTATTACAGTGGGTGTCTGGTCTTTCTTGGGCTATTAGTTAGCTAATAAGTGAACACATTAGACACTTTTGGATTTTAGTTGAGAATTTCCATAGCTTGCATTTTAATCTTTGGTTCTTTACTGGTTTTTTTTACTCATAACATTATTTTAATAAATGTTCTAAGCCCAACCTGCTTATAAAAAGAAAAGTGTTACTGTCTCAGAAACTCACAGGGGCAGTTCTACCCTGTCCTGTCGTGTCGCTGTGAGTTGTCATCGACTCAATGGTAGTGAATTTTGATCCCAATGAGAGCAGAAAAGCTCCTCTTTCTCCCTCAGTGTAGCGAGTAGATTTGAACTGCTGACCCTGTGGTTAACAGCCCAACACATAACCCAATATGCCATCAAGGCTCCTTAGAAGCTGCACAATCTCGTAGAATTCAGTTTAGTTGTCACATAATAAGAACTCCTCAAGCTCAAAACCAAATTCACTGCCCTTGGCTGGGTTCCAGCCCAGCGGATAGCCCGGCGTAGAGCTGCCCTGTGGGTTTCCGAGGGTGTATCTCCTTACAGGAATGTAAAACTCATACGACTCCCAAGGATCCACTGGTGGTTTCAGACTGCTGATCTTATGGTAATCTTATGGTAGTGCAAATGCCGGGCTGCTTGTTAAAAGGCTGGAGGTTCAAGTCCACTCAGGTCCCTGAGAAGGAAAACCGGGTGAGCTACTTTTGAAAACTCAGCTGCTGAAAGCCCTCGGAAGTCAGGCCTAGTGTGACATCCATCAGGTGGGTCTCCATGAGTTGAACTCCACTCAGCAGCAACTGGCTGTCGCGGTGGCGCACACCAGCACGAGGACCGTGGGAACGGCAGCTCCCTGTGGCAAGTTAGCGTGTACTACACGCAGTGACCCTGTAGCACAGGGCAGAATCGCCTCTGTGGGTTTCCAAGACTGTACCTCTTCCTTCTCCTCCACTTCTCTCTGGAAGTGGCTGGCAGTTTCACACTGCTGACCTTGCAGTTCGCAGCCCAACACATAACCCACTGCACTAGCAGGGCTCCTTACTCTAGGGCAGTGTGTCTCAACCTTCCTAATGCCTCGACCCTTTAATACAATTCCTCATGTGGTGGTGACCCCCCAACCGTCCAATTATTTTTGATGCTACTCCATCACTGTAATTTTGCTACTGTTATGAATTGGGTGACGCCTGTGGAAGGGTGTTTAACCCCCCCAAGGGGTCGTGACCCACAGGTTGAGAACCGTGGGTCTAGGAAATGCATTTTTGGATTGAATAATGGATTGAAGCTGCTCTTTTCTTTCTCTCTCCCCGCCCTGTCTGGGAACGGGGTCCCTCTGGTGAGCGTAGCCAGGGGCTGCTCCCCTCTTGGCTGAGAGTCCAGGGTTTGAGCTCCACACTCTTCTTCCACGGAGGCCATTTTGATAGCCCGCTCCGTACTTCCAAATGTGAAGTCTGCACTCGCACGGGCATGGTGACTGAATACGAAATGGGAGAGAGCACGTGGGGAAGCCTACTGAGCATCCATTCAGGCGCGGGTTTGATGAACCCTCTCAGGTTTCTCAGCGTTAATTCTTCAAATTAATCGGGGATCACAGCCGGGGAAGTTGGGCTCTTCGGAGGCAGACCTCAGCGGCCAGCTAGTGCCATCTCCTCTCTGCTGACTCCCCAGGCAACCCCTGCTGCCTTTCTGTTTATCTTGCAATTAGCACTGGAAGGCGACCCATGGGGAAATTTTGCTTGCGGGCCCAGCATTTATCTCTCAGAACTTCTCTCCGCAGAGTTCCCAATTCTGAAAAGCATGTTTGAGAATAGCCGTTCTCAGTGTTCTTGGTCACGATGCCTGGTCATTTCCATCCCCACAGACACCATGTTTCCAATACTCCTTCTCCCAGTCCTTTGACTTCCTCCTCTACAGGCAGCTTGTTCTTAACCAAAGACTGGCCGCTCACTTCCATGGCCACGACCTTGACCTTGTCATTACCAACAATTGGGGTTCTTCCAGAAACTCAGTGAATGTCTCACTCTCCTATCATAATTCCCTCCATCCAGCTCAGCCTTCTACTACCTCAACCCCAACTGTTCTTCAGCTGCGTTGGGATCCACCATCCGCTGATCCCACAGGCAAACGTTTTGTTCGCCCACTGCTGCCACAACCAGCAGCGAGCTGACTCAATCCTCCTCCTTTTTCAGATCATCTCCCGCATTCTCATCCTCCGTTGCAGTGAGCTTGGCTTTGTTTTCATCCACACGCAGTTAATTCTCTTTAACCCCTTTCTCCCTTCATTTTACAGCCCTGGCAAAAACACCAAACGGGAGCTTCTAATAAATTTTGACCTCTCTGTGCTCCCTAGAGATTTTACTAGCTGACTCCGGAGAGAAAGATGACCAGATTTTTCTTCTGAGTACTTCTGAGTGAGCTAGAACATCCACCCTTTGATTAGCAGCCACATGCAAATGAATCACCTGATCACCCAGGAGCCCCTGGACCCCTACCCCCCAACTGCTATCCAGTCGGTTCTAACTCATAATAACCCTATATCAGGTTTCTGAGACTTTCAATGTTTACGAGAGGTGTCGGCCTCATTTTTTCTCCCTCAAAATGATTGGCAGGCTTGAACCACTGACCTTGTAGTTAGCAGCCCAACATTTAAACCACAACTCAGGTGAAATCCTACATCTGTATGTCTGCACAGCCAAGTGTCCCTCCCTGGTCTTAGTTTAAATTGATCACCGTCCACTGCAAATGGTCCTGGGGGGTTGTCTGACCCTCTTAAATCATTTTCCTCGACCACTAAGTTTCCCTCGCATCAATAAAGTCATTTCAGTTTCTTCTTCCTCCTCCTCCTCAAACCCTCGACACTTCCTCCCCACCCTCTTTCTCAGCTGATGTTCTTGCTTCTCAAGTGAGAGGTCATACAATAGGCAGCTGACAATGTCGACCTCTTTCTTTCAAAAAAAATCATTTTATTGGGTGCTCGTACAAGTCTCATTACAATCCATCCATCCATTGTGAATATCGACCTCTTTCTATCACCACATCATTCTACCCACTTTCATCAGTGCCTGTCCACTAGGCCTTCCTTTCTGGTACAGAAGATGGATTTCCTAGGCCTATCAGCACAATCCAGAATCCTGACTGTCAGGGAAATTGTTAGACATGCAAATCCTCAGGCTCTACTCCGGATACCGAATCCGAAACGTTGGGGCCGGGTCCAGCTCTCCGTGTCTTCACCAGCTCTCCAAGAGATCCATCTTTCCGCACAGTGGAGCCGAAGGAGCACCTCCCCAGCTCCTACTCAAGAACATCCACCCGCAATGTCCAGTCTCTCCAGCATCTTCACACTTTCTCCTCTCTACCGAGCCCTTTTCCCCAGCCTACAATCACAGGCCAACAAAACCAAAACCTGTCTTCATCCCAAATCTTACTTTAGCTACCTTCTGATTTCTTTTTTTCCTTTTCAGCATGATTCCGAGTTGCTCAATCTCCTCTTTTTATTTCCTTTCCTTTTTTCTGGCTCCTTTCCCCCCATAAATAAAGTTTCATTGGAAAACCACCTCACATGCATATTTACATATTGTCTGTAGGCAGTGGTGGAACAGTGGTAGAATTCTCACCTACCATGTCAGAGACCGGAGTTCAAATCCCTACCAATGTACTTGAAGCGTGGCTGCCACCTGTCTGTCGGTGGAGGACTCCATGTTGCTAGGATGCCGCCCGCTTTCTCTTGCTTCCACTACCCCCCAAAATACCCTTGCAAAGGTCAGCATGGCTACAACTGCCTACATGGCCACCAAATGGTCCCCACTATGGCTGCTGCCCCTCTGGCTGTCCTACCACCAAGGCCCTGGCCAGGAGAACAACGAGCAGCCTTGGGTTCGAAGTGTAGAATCCAAGGGTAGAAAAGTAATCACCGTGCCTTCAGAAGAGAGAATGGAGGCGTGGAGAGCTGTGTAGTCTTTTTTTTTTTTTTAAGGGGAGCCGGGGGTGGGGTGGGGTGGGGGATGAACTAGACTGGGCAGCTGATTGAGGTGCTGCTGCACCTGGTGCTCCCCGCTCTCTGATACTGACTCTGGGAAAGGTTATTAGAACCAGCAAATGCACAGGCTTGGTTGATGAAAAGCCTGTTTATTCTCAGTACACTGGACACTTTGTTCAGGAATAGTTCATGCATTCAAAAATATTGACCTTGTCATGGTGCCAAGGTCATCGCCTGCTGGGGTTATCAGTTGAGGATGTGCCAGCTTTGCCCAGGGTATTTTAATAGGTGTATCGCTTCCCTGCCAAAGTGTTCCAAAGAACACTGAATATTTAATTGTATTCACTGCTCTCCCTGCATGGCTTCTTAATGGTTCATTTATGTTGGAGGACCTTTAAGAGAAACACGTGAATAAATAGTTTAGGATATAATGAACCACTTTAGAAAGGAATTAAAAGTGGGACCGATTCACTTTGGAATTCTCCATACCTGTTTGATATGAACAAAAAAGTTTCCTGGCAAAGCACTGGGTACCTTAAAAAATATTTTTATGTTTATTCTCTCCTTCAAGGCTCAAATTGGCTCTGTCAAGTTGGATGATATGCATGATCGCCTGTGTTAGGTAAGAACATTGAGATTCAGGGATATTGAATGGTTTGTGTTAAGGTCAAAGAACTAAACGTGGTAGACTCAACACTAGGACCCCAGCCATACCACGTCCACCTCATTGTGGTGAGGCAGGTCGGTACTGGAAGGGGAAGGATCTAGCTGGATCTACCTGGAGAATCTTAAAGTCTAGAAGTGAATGTGAGTGGAGAGAAACTGTGTTGAGCTATAGTTCTCTGTGCCAGGCAACCCAAAGGCATACATACAGTTTTTCATGCCCCAAACTATGTGGAGACCTTACCTGCTGAGAGGATGACAAACCTCCACTCAAGAGTAGCAGGCCCGGAAGGTAGTAGCCCACACAACAGCCACAGAGAACCTGGGGACATCTTCATGATGGGCCTCCAGGGACCAGAGTTGTAGTGCCAGTCCCACAGTGGGTAGTGGTGTGACCTGGAGCAAGTCTTGGGTAAGAGAGACTTGACCACATCTGTTCACCCTCCTAGGGTTGCCCACCTGTGGTAGTTACATAATTTCATGTTAACTTGAAGTTATGAAAGTGTAGGGGTGGAGTCTAGCCTGCCAATCAGGTCACAGCCTAATGGTACCTCCTGGTGGGCGTGGCCTTCTCATAAGACAGATCCTGGGAACTTCCCCTCTTTCTCTGCCTTCCCATTTCTGTTGATGATACACATGGAGCCCTGTGGAGCCCTGTGATGTGGCCATTACCAGTGGATCCACACAACTGTGCACCTACCAGCCTGTGCTGTTCCTGCATTCTGAATCATTGCATGTGGCTGCATGAGTCTGAAGATGGCCTCATGGGCTAGTATGAGACTCAAGGACTTGAGATGGACTTGGCTAGGGTGTTTTATTGATGCATGATTACTTCTTGATATAAGGTTCTTTCTTATACATATGAGTGTCTCTGGATTTGTTTCTCTAGTCAACCTAGCCTAACACATCACCCTTCTGGGATCTATAGCCAGATCTTATAGAGATGTGTCAACAGCTGGAATAAAGTACAAAGCAGGCTCACCAAGTATGTGAATGCCACAAAATTAGAAATTATTGCTAATGATGACAACTAACAGAATGGGTTTTCTAGAAGATCCAGTGTGGTAGTTACATAATCAGTTGTCAATTTGAGATTGTAAAGGGGTGGAGTTTTGCCTGTCAATCAGGTTACAGCTTGATGACCTCATTTGGAGGAGCTAGGAGGAAAATAACTTACTGGGGGTGGGACACACACTTATTCCCTGGGAGACATTCCTGTGGAGAAGACACAGGAAGACACTAGAGCCCTGGAGCTGAAGGAGCCATGTGGAGACTCTGCCAGTGCTGAGATACCTCCACTGCCACTGCCACAGGACCTGCAAGACTTTCTACCCACCGGCCTGTGATCGTCCTGCATTTGGCATGATTGCATGTGTTTCGTGAGTCTGAGAGGACTTTATAGATTGGTATCAGACATATGGCCTAATGTCAGACTTAAGGACTTGATCTGGACTGGGCTGGGATGTTTTCTCAATATTCAATTGTGGAACAGTTAATATACGAGAAGTCCTACAACTCACGTGGGCTGCCAGGTCCAAGACCGGGGAGCAGACAACAGAGTCCTCCCTCCGACAAGGCAGGCAGAGTGCCTGCAAGCAGCAAATAACCTGGTGGGTCAGTAGCTCGGGAGCTTACTGAAGCAGGCTCAGATGGGATATCAAACTCAAGCAATGCAAGGCAACAGTATCCGCCAACCTCAAGCTCAAGCAATGTACCCACCAACAGCATGGAAAAGCAGGTCTCAAAAGAGCCTCAAGCTCTAGTGACAGAGTCTGTGGGTTGGCCTGGCCCACATATAGTGTAGCACACAAGTAGAGGCAGAGAACTAGCTAAAGCTGCAGCACACTGGCCTGATCACCAGAGAGCAAGAAAGATGGGGGCAGGCCTTGCAGAGCCATTTATCTCTTTGCCCTCCAATCAAACTGCTACCTGATTAATTCCACATGTTCCTATTGCCCAGGTTGTCACAATAAACCTGTTATATGGCAGATCAATTGCATTTGGCTATGAGTAACAGAGACTTGGGAAAGGGGACATACATCAATTATTATTGGTGTCATGGTGGTTGTTAACTGCCATAGAGTGAGTCCCAGACTCATTCTATGTAAATGTCATCTTGTCCGATGCCACCCATGATCAGGTGCAGATCAGATTGTGGTGATCCACAGGGTTCTCACGGCATGCTAGTTAGCTAGTTAACTAGTTTCCCCTGTCAAGAAATTTCCCCCAAACCTCTCCCAACAACGTCTACATATATCTCACTGCCTCAATTTAGCCTCATGTTCTTCAGGCCGGGAAGGCTGAATAAGCAAATATTGAGCCAGGCTCATTGCTGCCTCTGACAAGATGAGAGTTTTATTCATAAGGGAGAAGCAGACCCTCTATATGAGGGAGCTTTGAAAATTTTCTGAAAAATTCTATTACTTCTTAATTCCATTTTTTCCAGAAACTTTTTGAAGCCCCTTATACAGGTAAAGTGAATTTTCTATAAGAAACATTCAATTGGCTTAACATTGTGTAGACTATCATATCGTTTTGTTTTTCACTAAGAAGCCACTTCGCACTGTAAAATCTGAGACCATTTGCAAGGCTGACCAACATTGTTACAAATGACACCCATGCATTAGCTCGTAATCTTCCACCCAAACAAACTTGTTCCAATGGGCCAACTCCTCTGTAGCTACCAGTTCTCCAGACTCAAGGCCAGGGTGTACTTTTTTAACCCTTCATCTCCCAATCCATAACATCTCTCAAACCTATCTGTTCCTTTCCACCCTGACCATAGACTCAACCAAACATACACCAAGTCAGACACTCTTCCAAGAACTGAGTCAGCAAGGGTCTTGAAAGCCTTGGGTTTTATTACTTCAATGCTGGTCTACGCATCTCCACCAATCTGAGAATCACTGTCACTCCTTACTCATGAGCTGCAATCAAACCCTGTCTGTTAGAGGCCTCAGTAGTCTGCACCCCTTGTGTGTGTGCAGTGTTAGCTCTTCCTGACCCCTGCCCAACCACTCCCTGGCCCAGGGACCTTGGTAAAAACCCAACTCCATGGGGTGGAGGGGCAAGGGTGGTAGGGTGGGGAGGAGCACTTGAGTGGGTTCCTTGAAACTAGAAAGAGTAAGACAATGTGAAAGCGCTCCCTATCTTTAAGAAGGTACTTGAGGACCTCTGGATCAACTCAGAAAGGCTTCAATGACTCTTAAGAGGATTAGGCTAAAGGACGTCAGTGAGGCTTTTGTGCTTTTGTTCCATAGGATGGAACTGCTTGTCAAGTGTACATCCAAATGACACTTGGGAGAGCACAAGAGCTTTGCTGAGTCTCATGCCATTTAACATTTATCTCTACTTAGAGCTTCACAGTCTTTCAGGTATTTCAAGATATTTTATTGAATCATTTCAATTCTTGGAGTGCTTGAGGAAAAACCCAACCATATTGTGAGATTTCTCTCACAGAAGCATCACAGCGACTTCAACAACCACTCAAAGGGATGGCGTACCAGACCTATCACCCTCGTTCATACCGCGCTCTTGTCTTGAGAGATGCTGCCAGCAAAGAGGAAGCTGAGGAATTAGCCTCACGGTGGTGAAGTGATTCCCCCGCCCCCTCCGCCCCCACACAGCAATCATGGGTGGAGTCAGGCATCTAAACTGGATCATCTGGTTCTTGCCTTGAGGGACAGTGAGGAGAAGGGCAAATGGGGACAGTGAGGGCATGAAAGCCGGCTCCTGCACCTACTGTCCCAGGTCACCTCATGCTGAGACTTCAGGGTAGCCGGTAGAAGAGAACATAAGCCGAGGGGGATGGGGGGGAAGGACACCGCAAAGCACATGGCAGGGAGCGGGTGTAGGTCCCAGCACTGGAAGCAGAATCACGGATGTAGCTTCAGAGAACTAGAGCATAAAGACTGTGATCTTCCAAGAACCTTTAAGGAATACAGTTTTAGAGACTGGATTTGGCTAGTGAAGTACACATTTGCTATATCAGTTGTCCACCATCCACTGAGCGCCACAGCCCAATTTCCTGCTTCTAATTCCAGTCTCAGCCCATGGCTTGTGGAAGGAGTTGAATCTCTTGGCTCAAGAGCCAGGGGCCTGATCTGGGTCTATGCTAATTAACGATCAGATGTCCTGAGGCTAAGTGATTGACAATGACCCAAATTGAACTAATGAGAGTTTCCCAGGTGTGCTGGGACTCAGACAGGTATTTCTCTGTTGGATGGGGACCTAAAAGTTCTAGGAGGTGCTGACAGCAAGCTGGTAAAGGACCCTATTTGAGAATGACTCCAACAAGAGAAAGTGGAGCAGAGAGAGGAAATTAAACTGGATTCTGATAAACTTCATTTGAAATGTCCTATACAGGGATTATCCTCTTGAATTTTTCAGTTACGCTAGACAATGAATTCTTTTCCTGTTTAAGTCCATTGGGTTCCTGTCTTCCCCTTTCAATTGCAGTCAAATGAATTCTATTTCATAAAGTGAGCTTTTAGCTTCATGCCAACAATCTGCAGAGTTGGTGTTTGTCATATAGGCTTCTCTTAATGGACCTTCTTTTTGTAGATTTGTGTTAGGTAGTCTTGTGAAGGAGTCTGTATCAGACCACGATGGAGAGCAGCTGACATCATCTAAGCCTCCTGTCAAGAACATCCACAATGTTGGATTAAAACAACAACAACAGTTGTTTGAATGATGAAATGTAAAAGGAGTCAGAATTGGAGGGATAAGATCTCTGAGATAATGAAATATGGTTCCAATCAAAATCCCAGGTGTTTCCCACCCCCCAGCCCCCGCGATTTTTCACTTTATTTCATTAGTTGTTTTTGTGTGTGTGTGATTTTTTAAAAAATGTTTTATTAGGGGCTCATAGAACTCTTATCACAATCCATACATACATCAATTGTGTAAAAGCACATCTGTACATTCATTGCCCTCATCATTTTCAAAGCATTTGCTCTCCACTTAAGCTCCTTGCATCAGGTCCTCTTTTTTGCCCCTCCCTCCCCACTCCCCCCTTCCTCATGAGCCCTTGATAATTTATAAATTATTATTTTGTCATATCTTGCCCTGTCCGACGTCTCCCTTCACCCCCTTTTCTGTTGTCCATCCCCCAGGGAGGAGGTCACATGTAGATCCTTGTAATCGGTTCCCTCTTTGCAACCCACTCTCCCTCTACCCTCCCAGTATCGCCACTCACATCCCTGGTCCTAAAGGTATCATCCACCCTGGATTCCCTGTGCCTCCAGCTCCTATCTGCACCAGTGCACACCCTC
Organism: Tenrec ecaudatus; assembly: GCF_050624435.1. NCBI lineage: Eukaryota > Metazoa > Chordata > Mammalia > Afrosoricida > Tenrecidae > Tenrec > Tenrec ecaudatus. The sequence continues at coordinate 63,772,503 of NC_134536.1, read as the reverse complement.
TGCTCTATCCAGACTTTCAAGGGAGAATTCAGATCATGATAGTTAGGGGATGGGGGAGGAAACATTTAGGAACTAGAGGAAAGCTGTATTCTTCATGGGTGCTACATCACACTCTGACAGACTCATTTCCTCCCCTAGACCCCTCTGAAAGGGGATCTCCAGTGGCCGACAAATGGGCTTTGGGTCTCCAGTCTGCACTTCCCCCTTCATTTACTATGGTAAGATTTTTTTTGTTCTGATGATGCCTTATACCTGATCCCTTCAACACCTCGTGATCTCACAGAAAAGCCCAGGGTTTTGAGAAAAAGTGACAAGCTGGTTTTAAAATGAACACAGGAAGTCAAGAATAGAAAAGACGATATTGAAAGAGAAAAAGTATTCTCTCACCACCACTGCTGTCACTCAGCCTACAGGTCCTTGTCCTGCCGTAATTGCCAATTGAAATAAAGCAGACATTGGGTGGTGAGAATTAGAAAAGGGGTTTATTGCCTGTGTAGACAAGAAGGAACTCAGGTCTCTTAGGACCCAACTACTACAGGCTCCCCAAATTGTGGGTACCTTGGTCTTTTATCCCCTAAGACTCCCTTGGATTCTGACTTACTACCTAGCTTCTGTCTGTAAATGGCTGTCCAGCTGGTGAGTCACGTTTTCCTAGATGTTCTTTGGATCAGTTGTAAAGTAGGTCCAGTACAACCAGTGAGTCAGATAATGTGCTCCTCTGGGGGGATTCTTGGGTCTGGGGTTAGTTGGAGGCCACTGATACATGGATCGTACATGCTCTCAACCTGGTCCAAACTGGAAGGGGCCTGTCTGTGGTCATCCTTTGCCACAGGGCCTTGAGCTAGAATGCTGATGACCAGCGTGGGAAAGATGGATGATTTGAGTAAGTGGCAGGATGGATAGCAGAGTAACGTGCCAAGCAGTGAAAAAAAAAAGGATATTGACCCAAAGGTTTTAATAAGCTATAGGAATTAAACCTAAATGATTTAATGTGCCTCACCTGTAGACAAACAGGCCAATGGAGAACAATATTTCAGGCCCATGGTGTACAGTTAATTTTGTGGGTCCATGCAAGGCAGTGTGGGAAAGGATGATCTTTTCGATCAATAATGTGCTGGTAGGACTATATATTTTGAACAAAATTAAACTTGATCCTTGCCTTGTATTATGTATCAAAACACAAATGTCAGATAGATCATAGGCCTAAATGCAAAAGATAAACAGTAAAACTTCTAGAATGTTGTACTGAAGAATATCTTTATGACATTGGGGTAAGCATTGATTTCTTAAACAGTCTAAAAAACACAAGTAATTGTCTTATAAAGAAATACTGAAAATTAGACTTCATTAAAAACAAAGGTTCTGATGAGAAGACATGAACCAATGAGTGGGAAGGCAAGTCACAGTTGGGTGAAATATGTGAAAGAGTTTCAAAAGTTCATGGAAATATTGCATTATCTTTTACTTAATTGTCCACAACATTTTTGAAGCCCTTTCATATTTATTAGATACAATTCTGACAGTGGACTAGTGTCAGTACTATATAACACGCCCCTGCACGTCCATAAGAGGACTACAGAGGCCTGGTTCTCTGAAAGGGGACCAATGAGTTAACAGGCCCTTCACGAAAGGGAACAGCCAAATGGCAGGCAAACACACAAAAAGAAAGAATTGCTCAGTCCACATCATTTGTGTCAGGAAACAGAGATGAAGACTGTCATAAAGTGACACTTCACATATACTAGAATGACTAAATTTTTAAAATATGACATTTCATATGAAATATGAAAACTTTCCGTTATAGGCCCCTTGAAAGCACGATTCAATTGTCATTTGCCTTAGTATCTTCTGCAGTGCTGGGGACACAATCAAGGCTTGGTATGCAATAAGGAATTGGAACACTACCCTGTTGGCATGAATGTGAAATGCAGTGCCACTTTGGAAAACAGTTGGTCAATCCTCAAGAAGGCCAACATAAAGTTGCCATTTGACCCAACTATTCCACCGCAATGTACCCAAGAGAAAGGAAAACATATGTAAAAACTTGTATCCAAATGTTCATAGCAACATTATGCATACTAGTCCCAAAGCAGAAACAACTGAAATACCCATGAAACGTGGTGTATCCTTGTTGTTGATGCTCCGTGTCATTAAGTCAATTCTAGCTGATAGCAGCCCGAAAGAACCAAGGGGGACCGCCCTTGAGGGCTTCCAAGCTGTAATCTTGGGAACAAGTCACCAGGACTGTCCTTCCAGGGAGCCACTAGGTTCAATCTGTCCATCTTTCGGTTAGCGTCTGAGCACTGAACCATTGTGTCATCGAGGGCCCCTTGGTATATTCATACAATGGAATATTCTTTGGCCACAAAACAGAATAGAGTCTTGATCTATAACATGGGTGACCCTTGAAAGCATGCAAAGTGATAGATGCCGCTCATAAAAGATCACACATGGAGACCATTGAAATGAAATGTCCAGAGTAGGCAGAGCTGAAGAGACAGAAACGACATCAGTGTATGTGTCGACTACAAGGCCAGCAGTCTGAATCCACAGCCGCTCCCAGGAAGGAAAGCGAAGTTTTCTGTTCACATAAAGATGTACAGTGTCATAAACCCAAAGGGCAGTTCTACTCTGTCCTACAGTCTCTGTGGGTTGGAATCGACTTGATGGCAGTGTGTTTGGTTTTCTGGGATGGGGTGGGAAGGTGGTACAGTGGCTAAACACTTGACGAGTAACCCAAAGATTCAAGCCCATGGGCAACAGGAGGAAGAAGTCAGATTCCAGTCTCGGAAACCCTCTAGTACAGTCGAGAGTTGAAACAGACGCACCAGCAAGAGCAGTGAGAGGGCGTGAGCGGTTTGAGCGTTGATTGCAAAAGGGTCTGGAGTTGTTTTTTTCTAAAGTAATAAAACAGTCTGGAGTTGTTTTTTTTCTAAAGTAATAAAACAATTCCAAACTGACTTTGATGATGTCTGCACTCCTTTGTGAATATTAAAAAAATGAAGCATGTGCTTTCTTATTGGCAAGTCCTTTAAAAATATATTGGAACCTAGGTGAAAGCTTACAGAGAAAATTAGTGCTCCGGTCAACAATCTATTCACATTTTGTTTGGTAACATTAGTTACCGCCCTCTCAATGTATAGATTATGCGCTTTCAGTGGATGAATGAATAAAGAGCTGCTTTCAAAACACAATGGAAAAGCAATGACAGTAGAAATACAATCGCAACCTCCATCTAAAATTAGACACGTGGATAATACAGTGGATATGAAAAATAAAACAAAAAGACAATAACCAGCTCAAAAAATACATAAAAAGTATATTTATGAGGGCGCGCACTCGTTCTTCACGGCTGCCAAAGAAAACACCGTTTCCCCCTGGGTTCCACACATCTGATTTGTGGATCACTCCTGCTTGCTCTTCAATATTACAGAAATTTGCCCTCACTTCGAATCAACCCCCATTTTAGCAAATCATTCCTTGACATCACCTTCACTTGCTGCCAACGAAGCTTGTAGATTGTTGACAAGGCTTTTAGGCTTTTCCCTCCCTTTTCCTTTTTGAGCTTTTATTGTATCAGCTCTCTCCTCATTTCCACTCGGTTTCCCAGGTCCCGTTCATTGGGTTCCTTGCCTTTCGCTACCTTTCATCTTTACTTTGGAGCAGATGCTGCCCTTTGGGGATCTTAGGTCGGATGGTTCAAAGGAGCCTGCTACTCCTCCGGATGTTATTGCTTATTTGATAGGCCAGCCTATTATTTGGCTGCACGGTGGTCTTTGGGAGCGGCTTCAGTTCCGAGTTGGAAGTTGACTTAGGGCCATAGTCTGTCCGGGGAGTTCCTCCAATCTCCGTCACACCAGTCAGTCGGGTTTTTGTTTTATGGACTTGAATTTTGTTCTACAATCTTTGACTCTCTCTCACCCAGACCTCATATTTATTCCTGGTTAGAGTGGTTGCTAGCAGCTGGGTCTTCTCTTTTTCACAGAGAAACAGACCCTTTCGGTCTAATTGCTGCAGAATTCCAAGAGGGAGACGGCCTTCTTTCTCTGTCCCTGTCCGTCTGAGCCCGGGGGTTTGTTACTGTAGTTGGGTAGTCCCATCGACCTCACAGGCTTAGTCTCCTTAAGGACAAGTGGTATAACCACATCCTTGGTGAAAATTCTAGGACATGTGTCCTTAGTTTACACAACAGACTTTTCCAAATGTTTAAGTTTTGTTTTCATTGTGCACAGTTCATTTTAATGCCTTTGCATTGTCATACGCATCTAGATGGATATATAGAATGTGAGAAAGGCGATGTCTACATGATTGCTGAAAAATATAATTTATTCTTTAAATGTATTGGAACTAATGGAAAAAGGATATTGGAGTTTATGTAAAACAATACTAACTCCTATAATAAATAAACCCCTAATTTGATCAAGTGTAATGTAGCCAAGAGAAAGTACTGAGAGTCATATGAAGGTCAAACATGGTAGTGGGACAGGAGAAAAGTAAAAAGAAATAGAGGAAAGAAATAGGAGGCAAAAGACATTTCAGAGGCATAAATGTAGGCATGCACATACGTAAATATAATAAAATATAATGATAGAGATATCGGTCTATGTACATATATTTAAGTGTTAAGTATTAAAGTAGCAGACAGGCATTGGGTCTCTACTCAAATACTCCCTCAACACAAGAACAGTTTGTTCCAATAACCTGGCATTTTGTGATGCTCTCCTTCCTGACGGGATTGCTGATGTCAAAATGTGTGCATAAGCAAATGTGGTGAAGAAAGCTGATGGTGCCCGGCTATCACAAGATATAGTGTCTGGGGTCTTAAAGGTTTGAAGATAAACAAGCAGTCATCTAGCAGAGAAGCAACAAAGCCCACATAGAAGAAGCATACTAGCCTGTGTGATCAAGAGGTGTTGACGGGACCAGGTACCAGGCATCAGAAGACCCCAAACAAACAAATATACCAATGCAAGTGATGGGAGTTGGAGTGGAGACCAAAAGCCCATCTGTAGATTATCGGACATTCTCTCACAGAAGGGTCACAAGGGAAGAACAAGACAGCCAGGGTGCAGCACAGCACCCACAGAACACACAACATTCCTCTAGCTCTTTAATGCTTCCTCCTCCCACTATCATGATCTCAGTTCTACCTTACAAATCCGGCTAGACAGGAGCATGTACACTGGTACAGATAAGAAATCTTGACACATGGAATCCAGGACAGACAACCCTCTTAGGAACAGTAATGGGAGTAGCGATAGCATGAGGGTTGAGGAAAGGTGGGGGGAGAAGGGGGAGAAACGGGGAACCAATTATAATGATCTAAGTATAACCAACACCTCCCCTCCCCAGGGAAATGAACAACAGAAATGTGGGCAAAGGGAGACAGCAGATGGTGTAAGATATGAAAATAAAAATAATTTATAATTTATCAGGGGTCTACAAAGGTGGGAGGGTGGGGGATGGAGGGGAAAATAGGAAGCAGAAAGGAAATGTTTTGAAAATGAGGATGTCAACATATGTACAAATGTGCTTGACACAATGGATGCATGGATTGTTATAAGAGCCCCCGATAAAATGATTTGTTAATACAAATAAATAAATAGACCCCCAATGTTCAGTGGTTTAACTCAATAAAAGGTTATTCATGTCCTTGTTAAATTGGCTACTTCCAGCCATGTGTTCTTCCATGGGGTCATCCAGGGACCAAGCCTTTATTTACCCAATGGTTTCTAGAACTTTGCTGCCCAATATATTGATCACTAGACACAGTGCTATTGCATGCTGGGAATGTGGAATGTGCTGTAAATGCAAAATAAGTATGGAATTTCAAAGTTAAAATATGAAGAAAAGACATATGTAAAGAATAGCTTACATAAATTATTATAGAAATAGTATTATAAAGATAATATAAAGAATAACCTATTCGCATCTTTATATTACTTGTTTAAGTAGAGTTTTAAATATTGGATTAAATAAAATATTAAAATTGTATTTACCTATTGTATTCAACTTTTTAAAAGGTGTCTCTTAGAAGATTGAAAATGACACGTCTCTCGTTTATAGCTCACAGTTGGGCCAACCTGCTCTAACTTTTCAGCTGGTCTCTATTCAGCTGGAGGAGGAGAAAGTGGAGGATCATGTGGAAGAATTCTTTTTCACCAGAATCACTTTGCCTCCTATTGTCTTGGCCAGAGTTCAGTTACACGGCCACAGCTAGCTGCAAGGAAAGCTGGCCAAGGTGATCCAACTGGATACCCAAGAGGAAGGGAAAAGGGATTTGGTTACTGTCTTAATTATCTAGTGCTACTGTAACAGAAATTCCATGAGCTTTAACAAACAGAGTTTATTTTCTCACAGTTAAGGAGGCTAGAAGCTGAATCCAGGGTGCTGTTCTCAAGGAAGACTGGCTCTCAGTTGGCTCTAGTTGGCTCTAGAGGAAGGTCCACATCTCCTCACCTCTGTTCCCTGGTCCCTTGGAGATATCCATGTGGCTTGACAGCTCTCTTCCCCCTCTCCCCTCTCCACTTGCTTAATCTGATCCTTTTATATCTTTAAAAAGAATTATTCTGTTTGGAAACTGAGTGTGGTAGTAATCGTACACTCTATTTGATGTAATTGAAATAGGGAATGATATAATAATATACAATGTTTCCCCCCAAATAACTGGAAAAAGCACCCCGGGGCATTTTTCCCACTAGACAAGCATCAAGCATCTCACTCTGAATTAATGTACCCAGTGGAGTCTCCTGGGAAGGTTCTCTGTGGTTACAGTGAATTTTTTCGTAAATGCAATTTCACTCGAACCTCGTTTTTGTAATGGCTGATTTAAGAGAACAGTGTGTGGCTGTGAAATTTGGTTTCTTGTGCTGTGGAAAAACGCCGCAGAAACTGTTGTGATGTTGAACACAGCTTACCAGGACAGCACTATGTGAAAAACTCAAGTGTCTGAGTGGTTTTCTCATTTTAAAAAAGGCGAAATGTCAATTGATGACAAACCTTGTTCTGGACGTCCATCAACTTCCTGAACAAATGAAAATGTGGACAAAATTCATGTGCTGTGCTCAAAGACTGCCAGCAGATTACTGAAGACAAGGGGAAGCGGTTAACAGGTGACTTCCGGGAATGGCTTCCTTTCCAAGTTTAAAGGTATCTGAAGGTGATAGTCGCAGGGACTCCTCTGGTCTCTCTCAGTTCAGTAAGTCTCGCCACTTTTTAGGAATTTGAATTTTGTTCTACACATTTCTCCCTACTTATTTGGGACTTTCTATTGTTTCTTTAGTCAGAATGGTCCACCGTGGTAGCTGGGCACCATCTAGGTTTTCTGGTCTCAGGCCAGATGAGGAGGTGGTTCATGTGAGGTAATATTTTGGGATGAGTTTCTTCTTCGCGAGATATCCTTTTACATACTTTGGATATGCTGTCAGGAGAGACTAGTCCCTAGAGAAGGACATCATGTTTGGTAAAGTGGAGAGGCAGCAAAAAAGAAGGCCCTCACGGAGATGGATTGACCTCATGGCTGCAACAATGGGCTCACACACAGGAACGCTGGTGAGGATGGTGCGGAGCGGGCAGTGTTCCCTTCCATTGTGCATAAGTCGCTGTGCATTGGAGCAGACTCGATGGCACTTAACAACAACTTCTTCCGAGAGTCTCTGATTTCCCTCCTTCTCCCTCCAGATAAGGGGAGACCAATAATTGTATTTTTGATGGCTGTTCATGAGCTTTATGATCGGAAACTCTAGTTACCAAATTAGGAGGTAGAGTAGTGGTTCTCATGCTTCCGAATGCTGCGACCCTTTCATACAGTACCTCATGTTGTGGGACCCGCATGTGGGCGTATCTGCATGTGGGCGGACCCGCCTGGAGATGGATAAAGGAGCGGTGTCTCAGTTCCTAAGACCATCAGAAATGTGGTCTTAGGCGACCCCTGGGACAGGGTTGTTCAGCCCCCAAAAGGGCCACGACCCACAGGTTGAGAATAGCTGGTGTAGAGCATTATCTTTAGCAACTATAGATGCCAATTGATCGAGTTTCCCCAAGAGACTACGGTCCTAAGCCCAGTAAATTAATCCTCCACGGTTTTAGCCATGTCTCTGAGTCTCTGTCATTGTGCCCACTCTGCTTTGTCATCAATATGAGAAGAAGCTCAAAAAGCAACCTTCCTGCAATGGAGTCAATTCTGACTCCTTGTGACTTTATTGGTTGAACTACGCTTGTGGGATTCACAGTTCATTACCAATATGAATAGCGCTCCTGGGATAGCTTGCAAGATATTGACTAAGGACTCAGCCTACACTAGTCCTGCCTCACTGACATAACAAATATAACCCATCTCCAAATGGGTCATAACCACAGACAGAAAGACTAGGATTTACAATACATATTTTTGAAGGACACAGTTCAATCCATAGCAGTTACTACCCAGTTAGCCACAGATCCCTAATGCACAGCTTATGCCAAAATAAATTGCATGAGGATGAAAAGACTGATCTGTTAAAAATAAATAAATAAGTAAATAAATAATGTACCAGAAGAATACATGGGGGGGGGGGGCGACATCTGAATGAAGAAGATCTAAGTAAGTTCAGAATTTAGAAGTCATAATTGAAAGCTATATATATATATATATATATAATCAAATTCAACTATTTAAAGAATATTGCTAGGGGTAAAAAGTAAAAGTATCATCAAAGAAATGTCTCAAACAAGTCAAATTAAACTGGGAAAAAAATCAGGTTATTGATATCTGAACCAAAGTGGGAATTTCCTGGAGAAGTTCTTAGGAATCTATTTTAAAAGAGCAGAAGTCCAATAAAGGAATGAGCAAATGATGTGAACATACAGTTCAAAGAAAAATATTAAAATGGTTCTTGAACGAATGAAGAGCTGATAGATTGTGTGCCTTCACTCATAACAGGAGAGAGGCAGAGCTACATTTGTAGCCTGTCAGACTGGCAAGCCTGAAGGGTTGGATGGCCCTTCATGCCCGCTGAGGGTATGCATGCAGCGTTGGCAGGGGTCTCAATTGAGCAAAGCAATTGTTGTGATAATTGGCACGAAAACTTAAAAGACTTTTACACTTGAACCCACTAGTCCACTTTTGGAAATGATCCCACTGATTTATCTGCAATGACACTATACAATAGTCATTGCAAACAATTGAGGGATATATATTCAAACATGAGGGGCCTTCAAAACTGTGGAAATTTTGCATTATTTTTTAATTCCACTCTATAATTTTTTGAAGCCCCCTCATCTATAGGTGTTAGTCATCATGGTGCTGATTCCAACACTTGGGGACCCATAGGGATTTCAAGACTGACCTTTCACACGAAGATTGCCTGGTCTGTCTTCTGCAGGGTCTCTGGGTGGATTCAACTACCAACCTTTCTGTTAGTGGAGCGCTTAGCCATTAGCAACATCCGGGATCTGTGAGTCTGTATACAAATCCCGAGAGAATAACTAAGGGTCCAGAAACACTCTGAAGAGAGAGAGCCAAGACACAGAGCAGTATATCTCCCAGAGCAATATTTGAAGGGGATGGTAATTTAGACGGTAATCATGCAAGTGGAGGAAAGAGGGAGAAAGAGGGAGCAATTTTCCATGTCACATAACCATCTTCTGAATTTCATGTGATTTGAATTTTCTGCAGTGTGCATGTATTGCCCATTTAATGAATTAACTAATATTTTTTAAATGTTGGAAATAAATGTTCTCTTGCGTTACTTGGGTCATCTGAGAAGCAAATTTTATGATGAAATTAGACATGCAAGTGATTTATTGGGGAAAACGTCTGGGGGGCTAGTGGAGTGGGGCCAGAGGAGTCCTGGAAAAGTCTCAGGAGTGGCCCGAAGTTGCCCTCTGAAAAAGAGAGAGGGAAGGAGGAAGGCTGGGTGGGAAAAGGAAAGCTGACAATTGGAATCCTTGAGCCAGACTCACCCATAGAGGAGCTCCTTGTCTGCAGGAGTGAACCTGCTCCAGAATCCCTGCCATCCTTAGCCAGTGGCGTCAGGCAAACTCCCAGGCAGCTGAGCTCAAAACAGGTGAGAGACTCAGAAAGGAAGCTACCGTGACACCTGGTCAGTTGCACTCCTTGGCCACAGCACCCCCTAAAGGTTCACTACCCTTCCGTGAGTTTAAGGAACCCTAGTGGCACTGTTGAGCTACTAATCACAAGGTTGGCAGTTCACACCCAACCCATTAGCCACTCCTCAAGAGAAAGGTCTGCTCTCTGAACGTTTTATAGTCTCAAAAATGGAAAGATTTACAGTCTCAAAAAGATTTACAGTCTCAAAAACTGAATAACAGTCTCAAAAAGATTTACAGTCTCAAAAACCCTTTATGGGGTCACCGTGAGTCAGACTTGACTTGATAGCAGTGGGTTTGATTTGGGGTTACTGAAGTTTGCAAACGCTTCTTCTATAGGATTATTTAGCTTGATTTTATAGTTGTGGGCCTTGGCATTTTCTGTTTTGAAAAACTTATTCATACTTTCATTCATTCAACCAGCCAACCAACTTATTAAATAGTTAATATATAGGGTCACTGTGTGTCAGAATTGACTCACTGGCAGTGGGTTGGGTCTGGCTTGGTATTTGCCATGCACTGGGGACCAAAAAAGTGAGCAGAACAGACCTGGTGCCCAGACTCATGGCACTGATGGTCATGGAACACTACTGTGTGGCATAAAGGAGACCTCAAATCCCAAATCGAATTTTGAGAACATTTATTGAAACTTTTTTATATAAAGTTTTTTATTGGGGGCTCTTATAGCTCTTATAACAATCCATACATCAATTATATCAAGCATATTTGTATATATGTTGCCATCGCCTTTTCAAAACATTTTCTGTCTACTTGAGTCCTCTGTATCTGCACCTCTTTTTTCCCTCCCTCCTCTACCCTCCCATTGTCGTGAACCCTTGATTAATTATAAAGTATTATTTTGACATCTTACACTGTCCGCTGTCTCCCTGCACCCACATTTCTATTTATTGAATTTATTGAATCTGAAAGAAGACAAAGACACAACATCTGCATGATCAAGGCCATCAGCAGGAGAGTATAATGAGGTCCAAGAGAGTATAATGAGAGTCAGTGGCTTAAGTCGGACATGCAAGGACAAAGGAAACAATCACAAAAGCATGGCTGGCAATCGGTTCAATACGTCACAGTTGCAAGTGGGACTACAGAAGAAGGAATGGGACCATGTTTGGTTCGTGCACATTTTGCTAGACACACGAGCTTGTTAGATTGGTCCAGGGCCCTCCAAGCAACGTAGTCAGGATGTAACTCATAACCGTGGGACCCTAGAGCCCCATTGGTCCATCGAAGAAACACCTAGGCAATTCCCTAAAGGCCACACCACCCCTCTCTGGACTGCCCAGGAGAGTGGTAGTAACGCACTTTCTAATGCGCTCTGCCTGAGGGCAAGGCTGTTCACACCACAGAAAGAATTCAGTGGAGGCTCCATCCACATGGAGACTTGGGGCTTTCACTGCAGCCAGGGCCTTCTGCAAACCTGGTGCTCAGAATGTAACCTCCAATACGGCCTCCAGATACGAATCAAAGGACCAGACCGAATATAATGGCGAACTCCGCTAAGGGCGATAGAGGAGACATGCAGAAAGTCTCAGGATTATTTTCCGGAAAGTTATCTCGGTTGCATTGGTGACAGCACTGCTTGAGAGTGTCTGCTTCACTGTGAACATGGCCATTGTCATTCTTCTAAACTTTGTTCGTTTCTTTGGAAAGCTTCTGTATTTCTATATTTGTATACACATTTGGATTTCTAGTGAGGCTGACCATTCTCAGTCCTTCTCGTGATGAGCCAGTTCATTTCTAGCGTATTGGTTGATGATTTTTCCCAGCTGTCCTACAGTGGATTCTGACTCAGTGTGACCCCATGTGTGTCAGAATAGCATCTGCACCACAGAGTTCTCAAGGACTTGATTTGTGGGGGGAAGTAGATCACCTTTCTTCTTAGGCACTTTGAGGTGAAATCAAACAGCCAACCGTTCAGTGAGCAGCCCAGCACACAAACCATTTACACCTCCCAGCACTCTAGTTTCAAATGACTAGACCAGGAGACTTCCAAAAGCTCATGGAAAACGTGTATTAGCTTTTATTAGCCCTTTATATCTAAAGCAGGAGCCCTGAAGGCATAGTAGTTAGTTACACGTTGGGCTGCTAACCTCAGGGTTGGCAGTTCGAAACCACCAGCTGCTCTAAAGGGGGAAAGCTGAGGCTTTCTATTTCTATAAAGAGTTACAGCCTCAGAACCCCATAGGGGCAGTTGTACCTTGTCCTATAAGGTGGCTATATGGTCCCCGCAAGCCAGAATTGACTAGATGGCAATGAGTTTGGTTTTGTTTATAAATGCTTGGTTTTCTTCTCCTCAAATTTAATAAGTGGTAGAACTGAGCCTGAGATTTGTGCCTATTTTTGTAGGCTTAGGTGGTTTGGCATCAACAATTATTACTAATATTCAATCCTTGAAGTAGTCAAGGATTTCAGCTTGCTTGGATCCACCGTCAGTGCTCATAGGAACAGCAGTCAAAATCAAATGACATTGCATCAGACAGATCAGCAGCACAAGACCTCGTTACAGTGTTGAAAGGCAAAGATGTCACTTGGAGGAGGACTAAGGTGAACATGATACCAGCCATGGTATTACAATCGCCTCACATGCTTGTGAACATTGGACGCTGAATAAGGACAACTGAAGAAGAACTGATTTATTTGACATGCTGGTGACGAATATTGAAAGTATCATGAACTGGCAGGAAAGCAGACACATCTGTCTTGGAAGAAGTACAGCCAGAATGTCCCCTGCAATTGCGGATGGTGAGACTTCATCTCACATACTTTGGGTATGTTGTCAGGAAAGACCAGTCCCTGGAGGAGGACATCGTGCTTGGTAAAGCAGAGAGGCAGTGAAACAAATTTTCACTGAGATGGATGGACACAGTGGCTGCAACAATGGGCTCAGACATGCATTGTGAGGAGGGCACAGGACCAGGTAGGGCTTCATTCTGTTATATGTAGCATCACTATGAGTTGGGATGGACTACAATACAATATTCAACAACGTTCGAGCTTTACTGACTGGGAGATACTATCCTGGGGATTACAGAGATACATGGAGACAGGGACCACACTCAGGGAATAAGAAAATCTTCCAATAAAGACAGGCACCTGCCCAGCAGCTGAACCATGAGGCTGTGCTTACTCAGCATGGGACAGGGGCTCAAAGAGCCAGTGGGAGCATGGCTGTTTGCTTAGCACCGAGGGATCAGGCTCGATGAGGGAGGTGATACTTGAGACAGACATTGGGGAGTAAGTTTAATTTCCACCCGAGGAAGAGGCATATCTCAGCGGACAAAGATAGTAACAGGGTGGAAACAACACCCTGTATTTCAAGAACTGCGTCTGGAACCGCTGGCTGCTGAGTGGATTCTGACTCTGTAAGACATTCAGGTTTCCAAGACGGAATCTCTACAGTAGCAGACTGTCGCATCTTTCTCCCACCGTGCCGAACAGCTGAGAGGGCCAAACCATCAGCCTTTCAGGTAGCAGCTCAGTGCTTAACCATTGTGCTACCTGGCCCGTGGACCAAGGTTATTTGTTTATTCATTCTGCAGATTTTGAGAACTTGGTGGTGGTTTTAAGCAATTTATTTTTCAAATGAGAAAAGAGCATTTAAATTCACAAAACGTGTCAAAGGAAAGGGTCTAAGAAGAGGAAAAACGAGATGTTCTCGGACCTTCCAGATCCACTCCCCCTGTTTGTATGCGTTGCCATCCACACCCTGGTCAATGATAAAGTGTGGAATCATATCTAACTATGGTGTGGGAAACCTGGTGACAGAGTGGGTTGTGTGTTGGCTCCTTACAGCAAGGTCAGTGGTTCCACTCTACCAGCCACTCTACAGGAGAAAGACTTTTTGCTCCTGCGAAGATTTACAGCCTCGAATATCCAAAGGGATAGTTCTACTCTGTCCTATAGGGTCACGAAGGGCCAGCACTGAATGATGGCAGTGAGGTGGTGTTTTTTTAATGATTCAATCTCTGAGTTGAAATTAAGCCATTGATTTTGGTTTATGATCTAATTCAGATAGAAAAAAACCTGAAATCTTTTGCTTCTTAATAGCCATTTCATCCATAGCATCTTTATAATATTGGTTTTAATAAATGATTTCCTGTGTCATAAATTAATAAGGCCATTGAGCCAAGGGGTCTTTCTGAGCAAGTCCATCTCACAAGTGATCAGGTCTCCCCACCTCAAGAATAACTTGGATCTTGAGTGAAAAAGCATCAGTTTCCCCAAGGGTTCCCCAAGAGTATTTGCCCAGAGGCTTCGCTCCTGGCTAACTTGTATCCCATTAAGGTGAAGTGAAATCTCTTAGCATGGTTCTTCCATTCTTGTGTCAGGGAGCTCTGGTGGTGGAGTGGACTATGCATTGAACTGCCATGAGTGGAGCACCTTCAGATCCCTCTATGTCTAAGTGGTGAAGCCAGAAATCAGAAGAACCAGAGGCTGCAGCACAGACACCATGGAAAAGCTCAAAGGAGCCGTGCTAAAACCAGGAATGGAGACAAGAGGACCACAAGACAGTAAGATGGTATGAAGGGCAGGCTTCCTGGCGCACAGAGGAAGGGGCCAACCAATGATATGGCTGAAAAGGCTGAAAGGACCAGAGAGAGCTGCTTGGCTGACGGCTGAAGAGAAGTACTGCTGTAGACCAATGCTCTAGCCTTAATGTTTTCTGATCTTGCTTGTAGTTAATTACTTGTTAACTTCCTAATAAATCCCCTTAATCCGGACAGTTGTCTATAAATTGTGTGGCCAATGCAATGGATTGTTGAGCTAAGGAGAGCAGACGGCTGATGTCAACGCAGGGGGAGAGAAGATAGAGGCTGGAGGCATGTCTGACTTCTGCTTTGTGGCTGTTGTGGAGATGGATTCTCTTTCTCCCTACTGAAGCCAGAGGAGTTGAACAGACCATGTTGGTGCCCATCAAAGGCTTCTAGCCAAAGGCATGTCCTCTACTGCCCAGCAAGTGGGACGATACCCTCTGAAGTCTTCCTAGCGGGACCAGACCGGCATGGGTTGCCTCAGAAACACACCCAGGGAGTCCGGGTGAATGCAGTAGAGGATGGACCATCTAAGACAGCATCACAGACTTCCAGAGAAGTCTTCCTGTGCAGTTTGAGGTTCTACCTGTCACAGCTGAAGCTGCTCTGTCAAAAGAATTCCACTTGAACCAGATTCTGCCAAGTCTCCAGCACACCCCACCATGTCCACCTCCGCCTCCACCTCCACCTCCACCTCCCTTCCACCACCTCCATTGAACCCCCTACCACCCACAGCTCCTCTATCAGCCCACCTATTTAGGTTCTTATCTTTTGCAAGAATATAAATATAGTCCCCTTTAAGGAGTCCCTGGGGGCACATATGGTTAAAGCACTTGGCTGCTAACTGAGAAAGGTTGACACTTAGAATGCACCCAGAGGTGCCTTGACAGCAAGACCTGGTGATCTACCTTTGAAAGGTCATGGCCTTGAAGACCCTGTGGAGTCCTCCTACTCTGCAACACCTACCAGGACTGCCCTGGGTCCGAGTCCAGTCGCTGATGAGAACAGGCAAAGCACCAATTGCCGGGGCGCAGGAATGCTTGCGGGAAGACCCAAGGCACCCGTATCTGCTCTGCTCCACCATCTATGGACGCTCCACTCAGTCCTTCTCTCAACCACACCCACCCTCACCACCCGGGGGAGCAAGACGGAGACTAGGCATCTACTTGGGGTTTTAATCTAGAGAGGAGAAGGTAGGAAAAGCTTCCCTCCATTGCTGATTCAGACAAGGGAACTCTTTTGTACCTGCGTGCCCTTTTCAGGAGATGGGGATTCCAGTGCAAAACACAAATCCCACTGGGCTCAACCTCCTTTGTGGAGGTGGTTTTTACAAATGTGAATGACCCCCTCCATTTGGAGACAGGGACAAACAGCACTCTCAGTCATTTCCACATTTGCTAATGATTTACCTTCCCTTTGGCTTCATCAACAGTGGGCCAGTCGTTCAAGAGGTGTCGAAGGTATCAGGCATCATCAGAACAAAAAAATCATATCATTGTGAATGAGAGAGGGAGTGAGGAATGGAGACCCAAAGCCTATTTGTAGGCCACTGGACATCCCCTTAAAAAAGGGTCTTGGGGAGGATACAAGCCAATCAGGGTGTGATGTAGCAACAATGAAACATACAACTTTCCTCTAGTTCCTAAATGCTCCCCCTGCCCCACCACACTATCATGATCCCAATTCTACCTTAAAAATCTATCTAGACCAGAGGATGTACACTGGTACAGATAGGAACTGGAAGCACAGGGAATCCAGGGCGGATGATCCCTTCAGGACCAGTGGTGTGAGTGGCGATACTGGAAGGGTAGAGAGAGGGTAGGTTGGAAAGGGGGAACCAATTACAAGTATCTACATATAACCTCCTCCCAGGAAAGAGGGTGAAGGGAAATGTTGGACAGTGTAAGATCTGACTAAATAATTTGTAAATTATCAAGGGTTCATAAGGGAATGGGGAGAGGAGAAGGAGGGGGAAAATGAGAAGCTGATGCCAGGAGCCTGGGTGGAGAGCAAATGTTTTGAGAATGATGAGGGCAATGAATGTACAAATGTGCTTTACACAATTGATGTATGTATGGATTGTGGTAAGAGTTGTATGAGCCCCTAATGAAATGATTAAAATATATTCTCAGCAAACCTATGAAACTCAAAACTAAAAACAAACAAAAACAGTGGGTCAGGCTGGGCCAGGCATTAGCATCACCCAAATAGAAACCCACTGTGCATGCATTCCTGAAAGGGCCCAGGGCTGGGTGTGTGGAAGGTGAGAAGATGGCACGACCCTTCTCTTGCTTTCTCAGTCTCCCAGGATTGGAATCCCCAATCTAGACTTCTCTATACCGAAAGGACACACACACACACACCACACACACGCACACCCCCCATCTCCGCATATTGCCGCTCTGTGCGTGGTTGAATAGAATCTGTGAGCGAGGATTGGCACATGTTTGGGGGATACCATGTCCTCGCACACCACTTGTAGGCATCAGTTCCAAATTCTGTCGGTATGGGTTGGCCAAGAGGGAAAGCAAGACGAAACCCGGAGGATCAAGAATGGCGTCAGCATGCCTGCTTTAAAAGACAAAAAAACAAAACAAAAAACCCCAAGGCAATTCAAGAAGGTTTTCTTTTCTGTTGATCTGGGAAGACACTCCTTCCCATTCACAAAGCGAGTTTGCGGGAAGGCTCCGCTGAAATGCCAAAGCCACCACGTGGAGGGGAGGCACCCCTTTTCTCTGACTTGGGTGGCTCTAGGTGAACTTTCTGCTGTCGTGGACTCCATTCCTGTGTCTGGCCTGTCTGTGGGGCGGGGGGAGGTGAGTGGAGGAGACGTTAATCATAAGAAGCCCGGCGGGGCGGAGCCCAGGCAGTGAGCAGGAGAAACCCGCCTAGAAGAAGCCTACCCTTCTGGGATCTGTAGCTCAGGATGGACGAAGGGAGACTGCCACCTATGGGCCAGGTTCCTGGGATTCGGCCAAGCTCTGTCCTCCCCGAGCCTCGTGGGCACGGTTCAGGCACACCTGTGGCCGGCCCACGCGAATGGCCCACGCATAAAGAAGACCTCGCCGGTTCCTGCAAGCGTGTGATCGTGCGAGTTACAACCTCACGGGCACTCTGGCCCCACCACCCAAATGAAACAACGTGAGCAGGCCTTAGAGGGCCCCCCACCTCCCCCGGCTGCTTGCAATGAAGTCGCCTGCTGGGCCGTCCCAGCAGGATCGCAGCGGGGGAGATAGATGGGCAGAATATGAACCACATAACGGAGCATGCCTCTGGGGAAGGTGGGCCAGGGAGACGAGTCAGCGAGAAGGGACCTCGGGGAGAGTGGGGCAATAGGCGAGGAACAGCCAAGTAATTCAATCAACCTAGCCCCCAAAGGAAAAAGGGCAACCCACAGGCCTGAGCTGAGGGGGAGGCCCTTCGTGTTCGTGGTTTCAGGACTATCATAGAGTCGTCCTTCCATATCAGACATCTCTGTGACACAGCTAGTCCTGTATCCCCACTGGCTCATTACACTAATCAGACCTGCGCCATATTGGATTCTGAGTGATTACACTGCGGCAGGGGCTCCAATTCCTGCTGTGGAGAAGAGAGTAGTGTGTTTCCTTGTGTACACAAGTGTGTACATGACTGTGTGTGTGGATGTAGTTAATGGAGTGTCTCATGTAGTATTGTGGATCTATCGCCCCAAGAAGGAGCCCTGGTAGAACCATGATGATGCTGCTAACTGGAAGGTGGATGGTTCCATCCCACCAGCCTCCCTGCAGGAGCAAAGACCGGGGATCTGCTCGCATCCAGGTGAGCTGCCTAGGAAACCCTATGGCTATCCTATTCTGTCCTCGAGGGCTGTTATGAGTCTGAATTGGCTTCAATAGAAGGAATGACTTCACTCCACGCCATAAGGAGTCGAAAGTTCCTCTGCCCAGCATTTCATACCTGGGAGGGAAGCCATCCTTGTTCAGGGACACAGTTCCCCTTGAACATGCACATGTAGAGCCCTCGCCATGGACCAGAGAGGCAGAGCTGTGTGGATTAGCAGGTGAAATTTGGGTGACAGCCCTGTACCTTTGGTGAGGGCTGAGGAAACACAAAGGATGAGGCCACTGGAAGCAGGAAGGGACTTTCCCAGTGTAGACCAGGCTGGGTGAGGGGCAACAACTTGGGTCCTTGCAGAAGAAGACGGGCATTGGGCCGGAACCACTCTGCTATACCCTGTGAGTCAGAGTGGGCTCAATGGCAGTGAGTCTGGGTCTTGAGTTTTGACTTGAGGACCATTCTCATCAGTTCCGTGGTGGAGAGGCACTGCTGAGAAACACTCACTGGATATCCTTTAGGGCTCTTTATGCACGAGCACAGAGTCCACGAGGTCAGGATCCTTCTACTGGCTCTGCCATTCTCTGCCAACTGTATTGTCATTTTTTGTGAAGAGTTCAAGTTCAAGGACCTCCCTAGAAGTTGTGGTACTCATGAAGAAGCCCCCCTCCCCTCCCTCCTTCCCTCCCCTTCTCTCTTGGATGATAGGCAGGAAGAGCCCGGATTCTTTAATGTATTGGATAATAATACACCCTTCTTCTTCTTCAGATGTTTCAAATTTTATACCGTATGTAAATATTTAGTTTCTTTTTAGCCTGTGCATTTTAACTTTTTCCATGGAGATATTATAAGTCTCAATCTAGTTAATTTATTTTTACATCTATGTATTGTTGCATTAGATGAATAAAATCCATTTTTATTTACCGATTTTCCTCCTGAAGATGAAGGTGTTGGCTTCCACTTTTTATCTGTTACACAGAAGACTGAAAAGAACATTTGCATTTCCAACTTCAGGCCCAACTAGAGGTGAAACTGCTGGTGACAGGTTATGTGTTAACTTAATCACTTGTGGCTAAGTTGCCGTCCACACTAGTTATAAAAATTTACTCTCCAACAAGGAAGAGTTGGAAATTGATATTGCCAGATTCTTAAAACATAACAATGTAATCTACTAAGTGTGAGATAGTATTCCTTTTCGTTTCCTTGTCTACTAGTGAGGTCAAACATATTTTCACTTGTTTATTGACTGCTCGATGTCCTTTCCTGCTAATTGTTCATATCCGTTGCCTTTTTGGTCATTTTCATTGTTTCTCTTTTTTCCTAGCTTACTTGTAGGAACTTATTTTATATTTGGAGAATAAACCCTTGGTTGGAGATGTGGGTTGTAAATATTTTCCGCAAGTCTGTGGTTTTTGTTTTTACTTGGTTATTGGTGTCCTTTGTCATTAAGAAGTTTGTTTTTTATTATGCAATTAAATTTATTACTTTTCCATGATGACTTTTGCTTTTGTGTCTTAAGAAATCCTGCCCTTCTTAGCTGTCATGAAGATATTCTCCTATAGTTCTTTTCAAAACACAGCTTTCCTTGAACACATCTGAAATTTATTTCTGTTCATACTGTGAAGTATAAATCTAAGTTTTCTCTTAGAAAACATGATTAGCCAATAGGTCCAATGCCATTTATTGAATCCTTTCTTTGTTGATTTATAAGGTTACCTTTGTCGTATTCCAAGTTTCCACTTATATTTGGGAGTCCTTGAGTAGCACAGATAGTTCAATGCTTGAATACTAACCAAAAGGTTCCTTGTTCAAATCCAGCCAGCGGTACTTCGGTGACAACATTGAAAACCAGGTGGAGCAGTTCTGTGTACATTGGGTTGCCCTGAGTCAGACTGCCTACATGGTAACTAATGCTAACAACAACAAATTTAAATTTGGATGTTTCTACATCTTTCACAATATTTGGCCCATTGATCTATTTCCCCAAATACTAATCTCACAGTATTTTAATTATTATAACTTTGCAATAACTTTATTATCTGTTGGAGTGGATCTTTTTTCTTTATTCTGTTTCAGAATCATTTCTTTATTCTTGACTCTTTTCTCTATGGATTTCAGATCTACCTATCAAGGTTGGCAAAAAGACATTGAATGGAATAATGATTAGAATTCCTGGCAGAAGTCTTTAATCAAAATTATGAACATTATAGTGCAATTGTAGGAAAAATTGCTTCTTTGGGCTATTTTCTCCCCATATGCAAGGGAATATGGTTTAAATCTCCATTTATTTAGGTTGTCTGTCATGTTTTTCAATAACATTTAAAATTTTTCTCCATAATGTTTTCCACATCTATAGCTAGCTTTATTTCTTGGTACCAAATTGCCTATCTTCCTATTTCATTCTCACCTTTGAATGATAGTTTAACAATTACTTTTCCTCAGTATCCTAAATAGAAACTCTCTTAAAAGTAAGTCTGTTAAGCTCTGAAAGAGCAACCACTAACATGTCACCGTCAGCATAATTCTTAATGCTGCGACATTAAAAAGCAGTTCCTTTAAAGTCCGAATAGGATAAGGAAAAATGTCCAGGTGCAACTTCATCTCATGTACCGGCAACATGATTTTTTTAAGAGACATGACATACAGATGGATTCATTTCTATTAAATCTGAGTTCCTGTCTTCTAACAGGTGAGTTTAGTTCACATATTGTTGTCATTATATTGTGGTGGGTTTATTCTTTATTCTTATTTTGTGTTTTCTGTTTTCATGCTTTTTAATATTTTTCTTTTATCCTCCCATAGGACTGATCATATTTTTAACTTAAAGTGCATATTTCTTCCCTCTGCCCTCATTTACTTTGATATTTAACAAGCATTCTGTTCAACATCATCATAGGTTAACCAATACCTCTGTATTCATTTCCAATAAAATAAAGACCTAGGATGCTTTATCTCTAATTATTCTTCCTTTCTTCTCAGAAACTATTCTTTCTTGTACTTTAATTCCGTCTTTTATCCATAATAGCCTCCGTACTAGTGCTTATGTTACTGTTGTTTCATATCATCAAGGCTTGTTTAGATTGATCATTTTGTTTATCATTTTCCATCTCTTCACTATTTACATGTTTGTCAGTTTTTAACTGCCCCTTGCTTCTTTGTTTAACAGCTTTCCTTGGATATAATTATATATATTACACAGTTCATAATTCAGTTAAATGTATTACTCAGTTGTTTTTATTGACCAGAGTTGGTTATTACAGAGTTGTGTAACCATTATTCTATGTTTTTATGAGTTCCCCCAAAAAAGAAACATACTTATTACCAGTCACGCCCTAATTTTCCCCAACAATCCCCGCCCTAGGGAATCTGTTGTTTGACTGTAGATTTGCCTTTCTATACATTCCACATAAGCAGAATAAAGCAACATGTGGGGCTTCGTGATAGCCGTCTTTCACTTTTCACAATGCTTTTACTATTTACCCACGTTGTGGCATGCATGAGTACTTCATGCCTTCTCACTGCCAAATCATACCCTATGGCATGCAAATGCTACATTTTGAGAACCTTTTATTGTGTTTTAGGGGAGAGCTTACATGGTAAATTTATTTTCCAATTAATAACTCAGAGAAGCTCAGTCTTACAGGCCTATAAAATAAGCATAACACCCAGGAAGAACGTGCTTAAACATTCAACTTAGAACGATCAACCACACAAGACCAACGGAACCATCTTTGTGCCCCAAGGCAAAGATGACAAACTGGAAGAGGACAGAGAAACGTGACGGACCCGGAGAGGAACTTTGTCAGCATGTTCCTCGGGTCCTCTGGTCCATCCCGTTTCTCTCTGAAGCACATTCTTCCTGGGTGTTCTGCTCACTTTACAGGCCGGTAAGACTGAACTTCCACTCCTGTAAACAGTTACAGTCTCGAACTCACAGGGAGGGCATTGGGAGTCAGCATCCATGGATGGCAGTGAGGTGAGTCTACCAATTGACTTGAAAGTGGCCTCCAGGAGTGACTTCCATTTCAAGTTAGAAGGTGGTCTTAGGGCAATAGTCTTGAGGGGTCCCCTAGTCTCTGTCAGACCTCTAAATCTCTCACTGTTTGAGTGTGTGTGTGTGTGTGTGTGTGTATGTGTGTGAATATTTAAAATGTCCCTTGGCTTGCATCCTGGTGGGAACAGTCGGTATAGGGCCATTAGTCCTTTGGATTCCTGGCTTCCTTGACCCCTGGGGTTCCTTCGATTTTTCTTGAGGTGGGCCAGAACCATTAGTTTCTCTTAGAGGATACACCACATTTTTTATGACATTTTGCTGTTTTCACTTTGTCTATTATGAATAATGTTTTTATGGTCATGTATATACAAGTTTTGTGTGGGCACATATATGTATATTTTTTCTTTTGGTGTCATTGATGGCTCAATGTACTAGTGTGTCTGTACCTCAAAGGTACCCATTGCTGCATCATGTTACAGTCCCACCAGCGATGTAGGAGTCTCTAATTCCATACAACTTGCCTACACTTGTTTTACTTATCTTTTTGATTGTAGACATCCCAGTGAATGTGAATTAGTGGTGTTTATTGCGGTTTGAGTTGTATGGGGTTACTGTGAACCCAGCTTTATTTGATGGTGGTGAGTTTGGTTATTGGCTAATAAGGTTGAGCATCTTTTCAGGTGCTTAATGACCCTGGAAAGACATTCTACCTTTGGGATTGTCTATTCAAACCTTTGCCCTTTTTTTGAACTGGGTTATTTGTCTGTTTAGTTTTTGAAATATATTCTAGGTACCAGTCGCTTATCCCAGGTCTGGTTTTCAAATATGTTCTCCTGATCTGTGGACTGTGTGGTCACTTTCTCGAGGGTGGCCTTTGAAACACAAACATGTGTAATTTTGATGAAGTCCAATTTACCTGTTTTTAGGTTTTTTTTCTTTTGTTGCTTTTGCTTTTTGGTGTCATAATTCAGAAGATTTTGCCCCAAATAAGAACCTAAATATTTATTCCTATATTTCGTCTAAGAGTCTTAGAGTTTCAATTCTCATATTTAGGTCTATGATCCATTTGGGGCTATTGTATTTTGTGTGTTGCATTCTATTTTAGTCTTTAAAATTGTTGTTTTAGGAAAAACTCCTTCCTGCCTCCCCACCACGAATGGGTTTTAATTACATGAAAACATACACATAAATATTAAAAAGTACACATAATTACATAAAATCTAGCTCTCATTTTTTCTAGAGAAAAAAATATTCTAAAAATAACTTCCAGAATATTAAAGTGTTTTAGTTTTAATTATTATTATGAAAGTCTTGGTCATCTTACTTATGTAAATGAGAAAAGCATTATTAGACAGCTGTTACCACTTATAAATGCCAGGGCTCATTATTCAATACATTGATTCCTCCATGAGTGACTGTGTCCCTCTGTCACCCACTCATCAAGCAGCAATTTATATTTGCCTGATTATCATCGTAGATGACACGTTGCTGCACATACTAAGATACAACCACTCTCAGACTAATTTTGTGCACATGTATGAGTTAGAACTCACTGCTGTGAAGTTGATTCTGACACCTAGTGACCCCATAGGGCAGGGTCGAACTGCTACCTAGTGTTTCCAGTGCTGGAAATCTTTAAGAGAGCAGACAGCCTCATCTTTCTCCTGGAGTGACTGGTCTAAATCCTTACCTTGCAGTTAGCAAACTTTGAGTTGGTCGGAATGCCTGGGAAAACTAGTGTTTCTAGTGCAAAGTCACCACGTCTGTGTGAATCAGATCTGACATATTATCCCTGGTAGTGAGTGTCCTTCCAACGGCCTCTTCAAAGGGGACTGGGGCCTTGGTGGCATCTTTTGCAAGCTAAGAATGGTTGCCACTTGCTCTTTTGGCAGGCTTCCACTTCTACAGACATTTATGACTCCCTTCTCCTGATCCTGTTACTCAAGATCCTAACAGGAAAGCTTTGCAGCTCTTTGCACCAGCACAATACAGAAATCCTTGCTTTCGATTGTGCACATTCTGGAAACCTGGAGCATCTTCAACACTGAAAGGAAGCAGACCATGGCCTGAACCTTGATAAACAGCATCCTCAAGCTCCTGAAGCACTCCCACCCAGACATGTCCCAAATCTGCATGGTAACAAAATGGTCACCTACCCCCAGCTCTTTATTTCAAAACTCCACAACTGATGGATAAGAGAGCTGGACATCAAACTTCCTGGCGACATCCATTCAGAATAGAGTGCTTCCCAACTCCATCTCCAAGGATTTCTCTTCCATGCGTAACGGCCAGACCTGGGACTTCAGAGCCCTTAAAAATGTGAAGTCTTTTGTATTCCAGAATGTGAAATGATCGCCCCAAGTCAAAAACCTTCACCGAGGTTAAACATTGCTTTAGCAACTCCACAAAATTCTCCTGGGGCTGGGTGAGAAGTTTGTCATCACAATGCCAGACTGGAGGGCAGGACATTTGTCAGGTCACGCAGAAGAGCCTCCTGGACCAGCAGCCAGTCCATTGTTGCAGGTGCACTGGGCAAAGGGTGGGCACAAAGTGGGCATGAGAGACCAGACTGGGCATTCCTGCTCCAGCTCCAGCTGCTCCCATCAAGCTCGGAGAAAACAGTGTCCTTTGGAGGATGTATATATTTTTGGATATGATGTGTGTGAGAAGTGAAACGTTGTAGCTTTGCAAGGGGCTATCCCATTGTCTTCCCTCCCCGCACCCCCATTTGTCTTAATACTATTTGTTGAAGACATTTCTTTTTCCATTGAATTATCTTGGCACC
Organism: Tenrec ecaudatus; assembly: GCF_050624435.1. Taxonomy (NCBI): domain Eukaryota; kingdom Metazoa; phylum Chordata; class Mammalia; order Afrosoricida; family Tenrecidae; genus Tenrec; species Tenrec ecaudatus. The sequence continues at coordinate 63,747,272 of NC_134536.1, read as the reverse complement.
CTTGTCAAAAACCAATTGACTATAAAAGTAAGCATTCATTTCTGGACTATCAATCTATTGCATTGACCTGTATGTTTTTCCTTAAAGCAATATGACATTGTCTTCATAATTGTAACTTAAAATTTTTGAAATCAGGTATTGTGAATCCTCTAACTTTGTCCTCATTTCTCAAGATTGTTTGTGTTATTCTGGGTCCTTGTTTCTGTATATTTTTAAATGTATATTTAAATAGCCAGCTGGAATTTTAATAAGAATTGCATTGAATCTATGTAAGTTTGGCATTCTCTTTCATTTAATTTATTCTTAAATACTTTTTAAGCTTTCTATTGTGAGTAGGGTGGTTTAAGAAGCAGATCAGTTTCCAATTAAACAAAGCATATGCATTTTGTTTCATGTCATTGATTACAATCCGTAAAATGTAACATCACATAGTTCACTTCCTCCCTGCATGTCTGTTTTCTTTTTTTTAATCGTTTTGTTAGAGGGGCTCATACAGCTCTTATCACAATCCATACATACATCAGTTGTGTAAAGCACATTTGTACATTCATTGCTCTCATCATTCTCAAAACATTTGCTCTCCACCTAAGCTCCTGGCATCAGCTCCTCATTTTCCCCTCCCTCCCCGCTCCCCTTCCCGCATAACCCTTGATAATTTACAAATTATTATTTTGTCAGATCTTGCACTGTCCGACGTCTCCCTTCACCCTCTTTTCTGTTGTCTGTCCTCCAGGCAGGAGGTCACATGTAGATCCTTGTAATTGGTTCCCCCTTTCCAACCCACCCTCCCTCTACCCTCCCAGTATCGCCATTCACACCACTGGTCCTGAAGGGATCATCTGCTCTGGATTCCCTGTGTTTCCAGTTCCTATCTGTACCAGTGTACATCCTCTGGTCTAGTCAGACTTACAAGGTAGGATTCGGATCATGACAGTGGGGGGCGGGAGGGAGGAAGCATTTCGGAACTAGAGGAAAGTTTTATTTTTCGTTGTTGCTACATCGCACCCTGACTGGCTTTTCTCCTCCCAGAGGCCCTTCTGTAAGGGGATGTCCAGTGGCCTACAAATGAGTTTTGGGTCTCCATTCTGCACTCCCCCCTTTATTCACTTTTGATAAGATTTTTTGTTCTGATGATGCCTGATACCTGATCCCTTCGACATCCTGTGATCACACAGGCTGGTGTGCTTCTTCCATGTGGGCTTGTTGTTTCTCAACAAAAGAAAACAAAACAACAATAACATTGTCATTGGCTTTTTGTTGCCCTCAAACCTTTAAGACCCTAGACGCTATATCTTTTGATAAACGGGCACCATCAGCTTCATTTCTATTTTCATTCCTTCTCTTTCTCCTAACCCATCTGAACTTTGTCCTTGGGTAACTGCTGCCCTTTTGATCTCAAATTATTGATTATTAATTATGCTAAGGTATGCATACCTTATTACTGTTATATTCCCCTTATAAATGTCTCTGTTGTTCGGAAAGCCGAACTGTGGAGGTGAACTCATTTCCAGACCTGAAGGGCGACTAAGGGCCATCGTCTAAGGAGATTCACCAGCCTCTGTCTGACTAGCAAGCCTGGTCTCTTTTATGATTTGGAGTTCTGCTCCACATTTCTCCTACTCTGTCTCTAATGTGATCTCTTTCAGAGCAGGTGGTACTGGTAGTTGGGCACTATCTAGTTCTTCTGGCTTCACTGCACTACTTTTGTTGAGATTCCCTCAGTTTTTATCATTCTTCTTTCCTCCAGACAGGGAGAGACTGATAGCTGCACCTTCGTGGATGATCACTAATGTCTACGACTTCACCAAAGTAGGTTGTAGAGCATTGTCTTTGTGAACTCGGTCCCGCCAGCTGACCTTGGTGTCCTTTAAGATGACTGTCCTGCCCATAGTCTTACAGGGGACAACACTGGAGACAGTTTGGGAATTGTGCCTAATCTGATCCCACCACACAGAGGCAAAACACTAAGGGGGAACAACAGAACAGCAAGGGGAACAGAGCAACAAAGTCCCCAGGGAATACCAAAAATAGACTTTGGGGCCAGGGCTTGGTGCTCCATCAGACTCCACCAGAAAATACTCCTAAAGGCCAACAAACAGTCCTTGAACTAACTGCAAGCTTTTCTTTCTTATTGTTCCTGTGGTGTGGGGTTTTTTTATCATTGGCTTTTTGTTGTTGTTGTTTTCCTTTGTTGCTTGGTTTTGCTCTGTCTTGTTTTTGTGCATGTTATTATCTCTACAGGTCTGTCTAAATAAGATAGGTTGGATGAACAAGGAGAAAACAATGGGCCCAACAGTTCCGGGGGGACATGGGAGATGGGGAGGTCGGCGGGGAAAGGGAGTGGTGTTAACAAACCCAGGGAAAAGGGAACAACAAGTGATCCAAATTGGTGGTGAGGATGGTGTAGGATGCCTAGTAGGGCATGATCAAGAGCAATGGAACCGAGAGGAATTACTGTAACCCAAATGAAGGCTGAACATGATAGTGGGACAAGAGGAAAGCCAAAGGAAATAGAGGAAAGAGCTAGGAGGCAAAGGGAATTTACAGAGGTCTAAATAAAGGCATGTACATATGTAAATATATTTATATATGAGGATAGGGAAATAGATCTATGTGCATATATTTATAGGTTTAGTATTAAGGGAGCAGCTGAACATTGGGCCTCCACTCAAGTACTCCCTCAATGCAAGAATGCTTTGTTCTATTAAACTGACATTCCATGGTGCTCTCCTTCCCGACAAGATCACTGAAGACAAAGCAGGTGCATAAGCAAATGTGATGAAGAAAGCTGATGGAGCCCGGCTATCAAAAGATATAGTGTCTAGGGTCTTAAAGACTTAAAGGTAATCAAGCAGCCATCTAGCTCAGAAGCAACAAAGCCCACATGGAAGAGCACACCAGCCTGTGTGATCAAAAGGTGTCGAAGGGATCAAGTATCAGGCATCAAAGAACAAAAAATCATATCATTGTGAATGAGGAGGAGTGGGGAGGGGGGACCCAAAGCCCATCTGTAGGCCACGGGACATTCCCTTATGGAAAGGTCTCAGGGAGGAGATGAGCCAGTCAGGGTGCGATGTAGTAAGAATGAAAAATAAAACTTTCCTCTAGTTTCTAAATACTTCCCCCCCACTATTATAATCCCAATTCTACCATACAAATCTGGCTAGACCAGAAGATGTACACTGGTACAGATAGGAACTGGAAACACAGGGAATCCAGCGCGGATGATCCCTGCAGGACCAGTGGTGTGAGGGGTGATACTGGAAGGGTAGAGGGAGGGCGGGTTGGAAAGGGGGAACCAATTATAAGGATCTACATATAACCTCCTCCCTGGGGATGGACAACAGAAAAGAGGGTGAAGGGAGATGTCTGACAGTGTAAGATAAGACAAAATAATAATTTATAAATTATCAAGTTCATGAGAGAAGGGGGAGTGGGGAGGAAGGAGGGAAAAATGAGGAGCTGATGTGGAGCTTAAGTGCAGAGCGAGTGTTTTGAGAATGATGAGGGTAACAAATGTACAAATGTGCTTTATACTATTGATGTGAAGTGTTATATGAGCCCTCAATAAAATGATTTTTTAAAAGATTATTGTCCTGCTTCCTCAGCCCAGTAACCCATTCCCTCCAGTTATTTGGTTATGCCAAGGATATTTTCATCACTTGTCTCCTGTTATGCTCTACCACATTCATAGGTATATTTGCAGCAAAGGTAAATATCCATGTGCAAATTTCATCTATTAAAACCATATGTACTTGTGGGTATACTGTTCCTCTCCATCTCACCCCATTCAGCCCGTTAGTCTATCCATGCACCTACTCATAGATCATTACTGTAGGATTGTGTGTATAGCAATATCTAACTCTGTTGCCTTTAATTCTTACTCCCCTCCCAATGTCTCCTCTACCTCCATCTTATTTATTTATTTATTATTTGCCAATCTCCTTCCTATTGTATGTTGTTTTCCCCTTCACCCAAGGTAATGTGTGCCTATCCTGTAGCCAGTAACTTGTCCTCTCTCCTTGGTAACCATCAAATAATCCTTGGTAACCATCAAATAATGTTGGTTTGTGTATAAAACCTTGGTAACCATCAAATAATGTTGCTTTGTGTATAAAAACCTTTTCATGACTTTTGATCATTGTGATCTCATACAGTATTTGTCCTTTTGTGATTACTAATTTCATTTGGTTAACGGTCTTCCAGGTTCATCAATGTTATGTTGCTTTTCAGATTCAACACTGTTCTTTAACATTGCCTGGTATCTATTGTGTGTCAGGACCAGTTCGCTTACCCATTTTTTTCATTGATGACATTAAACTGCTTCTATCTTTTTGCTGTTGTGAATAATGTTCTGATGAACTTGGGTGTGGATATGTCTGTTTGTGTCCCAATTCTTATTTCTCTAGCATCTATGCCAAGTAGAAGGATTACTGGGTTAGATGGTATTTCTATCTTCAACTTGGTGAGGAAGCTCCATACTCTTGTCCACAGTGGTTGTACCATTCCATAATCCCACACTCTAGGGTTCCAGTCTCTCCACACCTTTGTCAGCATGTGTTATTTACTGCTTATTCCAAACTTTGTGATTACTGCTGGGGGAGAGGATATCTCAGGGTTATTTTTATTCGCATCTCTTGAATGGCTAATGATTATCCTGAGAAGTTCTTCATGTTTATTGTCACTTGAACGTCTTCTTTGGTGAAGTATCTGTTTATGCCCTGCGCCCATTTAAAAATTGTACATTTGTCCTTTTCTTGCTGAGTTGTTGAGGTTTTCAATACATGTTAAAGATTTATGCTTTGCAAATGTGGTGAAGAAAGCTGATGGTGCCCGGCTATCAAAAGATATAGCATCTTGGGTCTTAAAGACTTGAAGATAAACAAGTGGCCATCTAACTGAGAAACAACCAAGCCCACATGGAAGAAGCACACCAGCCTGTGTGATCACAAGGCATCGAAGATATCGACTTTCAAGCATCAAAGACCAAAAAAATCCTAGCATTGTGAATGAGGGGGATTGCAGAGTGGAGACCCAAAGCCCATCTGTAGGTAACGGGACACCCGTTACAGAAGGGTCGCCCGGATGAAACAAGCCAGTCAGGGTGCAGTGTAGCAATGATGAAACATACAATTTTCCTCTAGTTCCTAAATGCTTCCTCTCCCCCCACCAACTATCATGATCCCAATTCTATCTTACAAATCCGCCTGGACCGGAGGATGTACACTGGTACAGATAGGAACTGGAAACACAGGGAATCCAGTAAAGATGAACCTCTCAGGACCAGTGGTGAGAGTGGCAATACCGGGAGGGTAGAGGGAAGGTGAAAAAGGAGGAACCGATGACAAGGATCTACATATTACCTTCTTGCTGGGGGGTGGACAGCAGAGAGGTAGGCGAAGGGAGACATCAGACAGTATAAGATATGACAAAATAATAATAATTTATAAATTATCAAGGGTTCATGGGGGATGAGGGATTGGGGAGTGAGGGAATGAGAAGCGAATACCAGGGGCTCAAGTAGAAAGCAAATGTTTTGAGAATGATGAGGGAAACAAATGTACAGGAGTGCTTAACACAATGGATGTTGGTGTGGAATGTGATAAGAGTTGTACGAGCCATCAATAAAATGATTTAATTTTTTTAAAAAGGAAACAAACAAAAAAAGATTAATGCTTTGTTTGATATGTCATGACCATTTCCCTCCAGTCTTTGGCTTGCTTTTTACTCTCAGTAAACTATTTTGATGCACAGAAGTGCCTAATTTTGTAGATGGTCTCAGGCATCTAATTGTCTTCTGCTGTTTGTGTGTTTTCAGTTGCTATGATAGTGTGTTCATGCCATGTATCAGGGCTCTGAAGTCTATCCCTTTTTCTCTTTGATGATCTTTATAGTTCTAGGTTTCACATTTAGGTCTTTGATCAATCTTGAGTTCTTTTTTGTACATGCTCTGCATTATATTATTTTTGGATGCTATTGTAAATGAAATTGATCTTTAAATTTATTTCAGAATTTTTATAATTTGTCTATTGCTTCTTGTGGGTCCTTTTTATAAAAAAACTTTGGCCAGTATATTTTAAATTTGTTCTTTCATTACAAACCCATGATGGGAAAATTCATGTCTGAAATGTCCTTCTTTCTCCCTCGGTCCTGGGTGTTACTTTAGCCAGGTATAGAACTAGGTGGGCAGTAATTTTGCCCTAGCATTCTACATATATTTTTCTTTTATAGTTTGACATCAATTTGTGCTGCTTAGATGCCAACTCTCAGTCCAATTGATGTTACTTTCTAAATAATGTGACCTTTTCTCTGGTTGTTTTTTACACTTTCTAAAATTTGGTTTTGAGCTTCCATTTAGTTTTGAGGTTTCATCGTAATGTGTCTAACCCAACCCAAACCTACGGCCAGTGAGTGGATTCTGACTCACAGCAACTCGAGGATTTCTGAGGCTGTAACTCTGTGTGGGAGCACGTAGCCTTATCTGTCCCTGAGGAGTGGCGGTGGGTGTGAGCCACCAACCCTGTAGGTACAGTCCCACACTGACCCACCCGTGCCATCAGTGATGTCATTATGTATCTGAGTAGAGTTTATTTTGTTTGTTTGTTTTATTCAATGTTTGTTATACTTATTCAATTTAGGGATTTGTGTCTTTTGTTAATTCTAAAATAGTTTCACTCATTAGCTATTTGAAAATTATGTTCTAATTTCTTGTTCTAGAATGCCTGCAGATATTACAATTCCTCATTTTATTCTCCATGTCTTTATTGCTTGTCACTGAAAACAAAACAAAAACTCGCGACCTCTGAAAAGCATTTGGTTTATTCTACAATTATTTGTTGCTCTTCTTAAAAATGGAATGCAACGGAAAGAAGTTCAGTCTTCTCAAAAAGAATGTCAAATCTTCTAAGTAAAATCTGGAGTTTGATTCAGTGGATTCCCATAAAAAAAGGTACTATCCTCTCTCCAATTGTCACCTTCTAAATTAGAGATGGTGTTAAGGATGCTATACTATATTTTAAGTAAATATTTGTTATAGGAATGGGTTTATGTTAAGGAATTAACCCAAAAATAGGGAGAACACATATTTCACTATTATAATTTACTGTCTCATTTGTATCTGTTAAATCTGACAGGTAGGTTGGTAGGATGCCAACAAGAGAGCATGTGTTCTGGGGTCAACTGGAAATGGAGTTCAAATGCCAGCTATCCAATTCACCAGTTGTAGGACTCGGGCCATGCCACATGTGGTTAAGTGTTGGGTGATATTTACTGAAAGTGTGGCACTTCTAGTCCATTAGCGATCTCCCCTCAAAGAAAGGCCAGGTGGTCTGCTCCCAGGAGGGCAGAACCATGGAAGCACTCTCGGGCCAGTCCAGTTCTCATCTGGGATTACGAGGAGTAGGAATCTATGCAGTAGCGTCTGCTTTAGCCTTTTGGTTTGGATCCTGAATCTTCACTCTTATCAACTCTAAAATAAATCCATCCGCATTATCATGAGGAAGCAATGAGACAGTGTATATAAAGTGCTTTGTGGAAAACCTGGCCAAAATCAGGTGCTTTGTGAATGATTATCATTATTCCTTAATGTAAAATCGTATACAGTACTGGGTGCTACTTGAAACCATCTCATTCACCATATCTTATTAGAATCCCTTTACCATGATTTTGGTCTCTCTAGAATAGCCAAATTAATAGTCTAAGTAAAGAATGGAACTATTTCTTGTCAAAATCTCCACGATGATCGATAGTTCATACACTCTGCTCCTGTACAAGCATTGAAGGCCCCAAATAACACCCTCTGCCCCTTTCTTGCAGTAGATGGCGTCTAAGAGGCACACCCTTTAACAAAGGCCTTTACGACTCTTAAAAGATAAACACTTAGAAAATGGATTCAGTTAAAACAGAATGTTAGAAACACACTTTTCCTATACATGTTCAAGCTAATATATTTGATTCTTCTAAGCTGAATGGACATTCGATAGATGAGCCCATTGCAAGGATATAATCTACTGCTGTAGGAAGTTTGGTGGGGGCCTTCAGGGTCTCCAGATGGTGAGCTGCCTTGTGCTCAAGGGGGATGGGAAGGATTGGCTCCTTCAGGCGGTCCTCACGCATTTGTTCTCTGGTGATCCTTTCCATCACCATCTACGTGTAAGAAGCCCTGCTGGTGTGATGGGTACTCACTGGACTGATAACCCAAAGACTGGCAGTTTCCAACTGCCAGTCGCTCGTTGGGAGAAAGATGGGAGAGGACTTTTGACTCCTGTAAAGAGTGACAGTCAAAAAAAAAAATTTAAAAAAAAAAAAGAGTGACAGTCTCAGAAACCCACAGGGAAAGCTCTACTCTCTTCTAAACCATGAATCAGAATAGTTGTTGTTGTTGATTCATATACATATGAAAGCAAGACAAATGAATAAAGAATATATTTGAATTATGATGTTGGAGAAGAATATTGAAAGTACGATGATCTCCCAGAACAAATGCATCCACTGTGGAGGAAGTATAGTCAAAATGCTCCTTAAAAGTGAGATGGTGAGACTTGGTCTCATGTACTTTGGACATGTTAATAGGAGAGACCAAAACAAAACAAATAAAACCTCACTGCCATCATGTTAATTCTGACTCACAGTGTCCCCTAGGACAGAGCAGACCTGCCCCTCTTGGTTTCTGAGGTTGTACATCTTTATGGGAGTGGAAACCCTCATATTTCTCTTTGGGAGTGACTGATGGTTTCAAACAGCTGACCTTGCAGTTAGCACCCTAAAACACATTATGCCACCAGGGATTCTTCAGGAGAGACCAGTCCCTGGAATACGAGACCATGCTTGGTAAAATAGTGGATCCGCACAGGATAAACCATCCGGAGGAAAAAACAATGAGGCCAATGGTTCCAGGGGGCACAGAAGAAGGGAAGGGGGAGGGGAGGAAGGAAGGGGACTATCAACAAACCCAGGGACAAGGGAACAAGTGATCTGATATCAATGGCAAGGAGCGGGTAAAATGTCTCATGGGACTTGACTAAGGGCAATGTAGCTGAGAGGAATTACTGAAACCCGAATTAAGGCTGAACATGATAGTGGGACAAGAGGAAAGGAAATAGAGGAAAGAACTAGGAGGCAAAGGGCATTTATAGAGGTCAAAATACAGACATGTACATATGTAAATTTGTTTATATATAATGATAAGGAAAATAGATCTATGTACATAGGTAGCAGATTGACATGGGGCCTCAACTCAAGTACTCCCTCAACACAAGAACACTTTGTTCTAATAATCCAGCATTCTGTGATGCTCACATTCCCAACACAATTGCTGAAGACAAATGGGTGCATAAGCAAATGTGGTGAAGAAAGCTGATGGTGCCCAGCTATCAAAAGATATAGCATCTGAGGTCTTAAAGCAGGGGTCTCAAACATTTATCCAGCCCACTGGGTGTTTTTGCCCCATTTTGTTTTTTATTTGAAAATAAGATATGGGCAGGGTGCATAGGAATTTGTTCATAGTTTTGTTTTTAAAAAAACAAAACTATAGTCTGACCCTCCAACGGGTCTGAGGGACAGTGAACTGGCCTCCTGTTTAAAAAGTTTGAGGACCCCTGTCTTAAAGGCTTGAAGATAAATAAGTGGCCATCTAGCTGAGAAACAACAAAGCCCACATGGAAGAATCACACCAACCTGTGTAATCAGGAGGTACCAATGGGATCAGGTAGCAGGCATTAAAGACCCAGAACAAAAAAAATCATATCAATGTGAATGAGGAAGATTGTGGAGTGGAGACCCAAAGTTCATCTGCATACAATTAGACATCCCCTTACAGAAAGATCACAAGAAAGAGATGAGCCAATCAGGGTGCAGTATTGCACCGACAAAACATACAACTTTCTTTTAGTTCTTTAATGCTTCCTCTCCCCCACCCCCCCGCCCCACTATCATGACCCCAATTCTACCTTACAAATCCAGCTAGACCAGAGCATGTACACTGGTACAGATAAGAGCTTGAAACACAAGGGAATCCAGATAAACCCCTCAAGACCAATAATGAGAGTAGTGATACCAAGAGGGAAAGGGAAAGGTAGGGGGAGAAATGGGAAACCGATTACAATGATGTATAATCCCCCCCCCACACACACACAGAGGGATGAGCAACAATAACATGGATGAAGGGAGACAGTGGTAGTGTAAGATATGAAAATAGTAATACTTTATAATTTATTAGGGGTCTATAAGGGTGAAAGGGTGGGAGAGGGAGGGAAAAAAGAGGAGGTGATATCAAGGGCTCAAACAAAAAGAAAATATTTTGGAAATGATTAAGGCAACATATGTACAAATGTGCTTGATACAGTTGATGTGTGGATTGTTATAAGAGCTGTAAGAGCCCCCAATAAAATGATTTATTTATAATAAAAAAAGAAAAGAGATTACCAGCGATGGAGCTGGAACTGCACCATGGGCAGCTCAACCCCACCAGGAAAGTCATTTTATCTCTCGCACATGTCTGTGTGCAGTCAGCTGAAGTCAGCTGATGTGCAGAGGCCATGATGCCACCCTCCAGCTCAGCATGTCACGCTGTTAGGTATGCTGTCAATTCAGAAAGTTTAACTCTGCTTGAGTTTAAGTTGTATACTCACTTAACCTTATTCTTCCCTTCCCAACTCCACTGACACTTAGGCCATTTTCCCACTGTTCCTGCCTCTCTCTCTATGTTTGCCAAGTGCTTTGGAGACACAGGAGGAAAAGAAAGAAGGAAGCAGGAGGAAGAGGAGAAAAATCTCTCCATTGGCCACACTTGCATCCGAGGACAGCATCCTAGAAGCAGGTTGATAAACGTGAAACAAGATAGTATTTGGTCCTGAGCTGTTCACATCTGGTGGAGCTCAGGGAGAACCATTCTATACTCTTATTCACACATACTTGGTTTCTAGTCTCTATGGTGGGATTAAGTCACCAAGCCCTGGCTCAGGGGCCTGCGCAGCCCAATTTCTTGACTCTGCCACCGTTTGCTGTGTCTTTCCCAAGGCCTTCTTGAGAAAGGAGGAGCCTAGGACTCCTATTTGGGGCAAGATAGAGTTCTCCCTCCTCAAGTGACATAAGGTACTAAACCTATTGCCATCAAGGCAATCCTGGCCTATAGCAAATCTTTCTAGAAGCAGATGTAGCTTCATCTTTCTATCTGGGAGCAGCTGATGGGCTTGAACCGTCGACCTTGCAGTTTGCAGTCCACACTTACCCAACAATGCCACCAGAGCTCCTGACAGAAGGTACAAGCAGACATGAAATTAACTTGAGCATACAGGCTGACCGTTCATGTCGTTAGTTGTTAGCTGCTGTCAAGTCCATTCCAGCTCATAATGTAAAGCACAGGCCAGTCCTGCACCATCCTCACAATTGTTGTTGTGCTTGAGCGCATCCATGCAGCCACTGTGTCGAAGCATCTCACTGAGCGTCTTCCTCTTGACCAAGTTAGCCCATTGTTCAGCAGAAAACATCTGGGACCATTCTATCGCCAGAGAGTCCTTCTCCACCACGACAAAGCTCCTACACACTCTTGTCTTCCAACAAGGGCAATTCTGCAAGCGTTCCAATGTGGAATCATTAGGAATCCACCCACAATTCTTGATTTGGCTCCTTGTCACTTATTTCTGGGTTTTTAATCTTTAAAAACCTTCTAAGGGCACCCATTTTGCTTCAGTCAATCATGTAAAAAAAAAAAAAAGACTGCATTGACAGAGTTAAATCCCCAAGATCCTCAGTTTTTTAGGGGTGGACTAAATGGCTGGTATTATCACTTACCAAAGTGCCTTGCCTTTGGTAGAGTTTATGTTGAGAAATAAAGCTTACATCTACATCTTATCTTTTAATTCCAATTTTGCACAAGCCTTTTGAAGGCCTCTTGTATGAATGAGGTGGAGGTACTTTTGACTCTCAGAGGTGGGAGCACTAGGCCCTCACACCTTCCCAAGGTGATTCATGGCCTGACTTGTGAGACACACACTTTAAAAACAAAAGAAAAAGAAAAAGGTGTGTTGTTTTATTATGGTAAAATATATACATGTACTACAAGATGGCATTTTAACCCACTTAAAGTGCACGTTTCAACGACATTAATTATATCTATTATGTTGTCCATCCATTACTACTCTCTGATCTCAAACGTTTTTAATGAACCCAAACAGAAACGCTGTACCCTTTAAGCAATAATTCCCCATTGGCTCTATCACCAGCCCTGGTCACCGCTGATAAGCCTGTGTCTGTACGCATTTGCCTATGCCAGATATTTCAGAGAAGTGGCCTCACACAGTATTTGGTCTTTCGTGACTGGCAATTTCACTGAGCCCAGTGGGTTCCAGGTTCATCCCTGCCAGACCATGTATCAGAACCTAATTTCTTTTACAGCTGAATAATAGTCTACTGGGTGAATGCCAAGGTTTGTTCATCCAACATCTGTTGATGGGCGCTTTGGTGATTCCTGTCTTTTGTGCACGGGACTGTCAGGAGCGTCGATGGTTGATGGTGAAGCACCTGCTTGGGGTGATGCTTTAAAGACCCCAATAGACCCAGGAGTAGATCTATGCTGAGCCATAGGATTAATTTACTGTTTAACTTTTCAAGAAATAGACATTTATATTGAAAGCCAGATTAACTCAGTTCCCCACTTTGGCCACCTCTGCTCACTGGACGATAGACCCAAGAAAGTATTTTATATCAATCACCTATCACATAGGACCTCAGTAGAATCTGAGATTTTTTCCCTTAAAATTAATTTTTGTGACAGCTGCATAACACCAAAGAGTATGAAAGAGCTTAACATCTACTTATTGAAACTCTTCAAATTCTACATGTAAATAATGACATTCTATTGGATAAGATGGCACTCAAAAAGATGAATGTAAACTAAAATTAAAGTTATGATGTTAAAAGCAATTTCCTCTTACATTTCCTGTCTACCCACTCTGCTCCACTATTATTATCTTTTTTATGGGAAGGGATATCCTTCCAGAGATATTTCTCACCTACAAGCATGGATGGTCATTTTTTTTATATCAATCACTCACCCCACACACACCGCAGCGTCTTACACATTCTATCCTGTCCCTTAAGGAGCTCTCGCGAGGCAGTGGTAAAGCTCTCGGCTGCTAACGCAAGGTTGGCTGTTCCCAGTTCCCAGTAGCTCCCTGGGAGAGTGCCGTGGCAGTCTGCTTCCACAAAGATTTCAGCCCTGGATGCCCCCTTGTGTTCTGTTCCTTTCATTCATCTCTTAAATATGTTCTTGCAAATGGATGTGTGTCAGTTCAGTGCTGTCTCGTTCTTTTGACGGGCAGGATACAGGAGGCTTCGAAAAGTTTGTGGGGCAAAAGAATCCATTTTCTTTTAATGCCAAGTTTCTGCACACTTTTGGCAGTCCCTCCATCCTTGGTCCCCGTGTCAAGGTAGCAGAGGCTCCATAGCAGCTCTCATCGAAGAACTTCCAGGTAGTTTACAATGACAAACAACGCTTATCTAAGAGCATGTCTGTAGGAGAAGTCTCTATAACTCGTTGGAAGTAGTAGGCTCATTTTCAAATTGATGCCTTCGCTGGAATCTATAAAAGTATAAAGGATAATGTAACTAACGCTTTACCCAGCATTATTACATCTCGACAAGGAAAATCGCATTCCATTTAGGAAGCACTGAACTGTAAAATAACTAGCTCATGAGTAATGTATTAATGATTTGGAAGAAGGAGGTCATTTGATTTTGCTCTAAGATCTGAAAGTCTGCATTTAAATGTTGCTAAGATTGTAAGCACATTCTACCTAGTGGCCTCAGGAGTGTCACAACAAAAAATAACCCCCAAACAAGAACACGCAAACCCACTCCCAGAGTTGATTCTGCCCCTAGAGAGGGTCCTTGGCCATGAATCTTGACAGGGGTGATAGTCTCTCTCATGTTTCCCCGGTGAAGTGTGGACCTCAGTGTGGTTAGCAGCCCAATGCTTACTCGTCAGCACCAGGGATCCTGAGTGGACCCCGTGTTTCCCAGTATCATTCTTTAGTGTCATCTAGTAGTCAAAGGTAGGCACAGCAGGGTGATGTGGGCGGGCCAGAGACTGGGACTAGCGTAAAAGGTGGCTTCGTGCACTGCAAAGCATCTACCTAGCTATGCAAGTGAGTGACTTTTCGGGCATGAGTTATATTCCTTATAACATGGAAGGCGCTTTCTATTTTATTCTTATCTCTTCAGCTGGTTGTGGCTTGCTCTCTTTGTAGAAGGTCCTTTGGCGGCTGGGGGGTGGGGTGGGGGTAGGTGGTTAACAATGATTTTCTGAATAGGAAGTCAAGGCTTCTCTCTGGGCCCCACTCCTGTGTGCACTGTGCTCACTTGCTTGGCAGGCTGCACACAGGGTCAAGGTTTCCGACTTTGCCCTGGCGCCAGGATGACAACGTGCTGGAATGGAACACGAGCTGTTAGTTGTATAGATGGCTCTCCCGTGCCTTCAAGCTGTTGTTGGGGTCTTTCGTGACCCCCACGTCCATCTGAAAGCATTTTGTTCTTGGTGCTGTGATTCACACCAAGTCATACCGAAGCAAAGCTACCCAACTCACTGCCACGCTGTCAATCCTGACTGACCAGGGCCCTACAGACCAGGGGAGAACGGCCTCCCTGGGTTTCTCAGACTGCAGGTCTTTGGAGGAGCAGAAAGCCTCCTCATTCTCTCATGGAAGGGCTGGCGATTTCGAACTGCTGACCTTGAGGCTAGCAGCCTGAGGCTAAGGTCACCACTAGGTCACCGGGGCTCCGTGTGCCATGGAACAGGCTCCCCCTCACGGTGACCTTAGGCACGCAGGGGGAACGTTGCCGGGTCCTGGCTATCCTCACAGTCGGTGCTGTGCGTCCGCCCCATGCTTTCCGATTGGCTGATTGGCTCCGTTAAAATGAGAGACTGCTAAGACTCCCCGTCGGGGTGCGGGAGCCTCGCTTTCACTTTCCTCTGTCAGGTTTCCTCTGCCAGAAATGTCCTGTTGAAGACGACTACAGCCTAGCAGGCTACTTCACTCCGAAGTCACGTCTGAAAACAGAAACCCCAACACAGAGTTCCTTGTGAAGCACAATGGCGTTTTCAATTCAGCTGGATGTTTAGGCAGCATGTTCAGTGCCTCCGGGATCTATAGCTAAGGGGTCCTTATGCGTGCGCGGGGAGAGGCTGCGCAGTTTTCCGAGATGTCCTGTCAGTCTAGCATCTTCTCCCCCACCCCCACCCCCTTGCAGCTAAAATAATTCCTTCCACTCACCACTGGGTTTTCTTTTAGAAATAAGCTACTTACAGTGGAATTGGAAGGAACAACAATAGCAATCAGGGCGCATCTCCTCCCAGCCTGCCCAGGCCCGGGTAAGATTAGCAGAGCCTAATTCACTGGCCCTCTAGTACGGACCCTCTGTCCCCCTGAGTGACAGGAAGCGCACGGGACCCCAGCCACAGCGAGCGCCGCCAGCCATTGGCCCTTCGTATCCGGGGGACGGGGCCAGCGGAGCGATTTAAATCCCACCGGGACGATGGCAGCCAGGGGGCTGACAGGGCCGGCCCCGCCCCGGGAGAGGGGACAGGAGCGGAGGAGCTTGTCAGACTGCGTTATTTACGGTGACCTGCCACCTGGGGCTGCGCCAAGCGCCGGGGCTGCTGCGCCCAGCCCTCCGGAAGAAACTCATGGGACGCTGCTCCCTTCTGTGGGCAGCGTTTCATGCTTATGTGACTTTGGGGGGAAATACAGCACACGACCCTGGCCTGGTCTGCGGATGGCAGGGGGTCACAGGAAGCCGCCGCTGGAAGTCGCGGTCCCAGGGCGCTGGCAACTTGCAAAATAAAACTTGCCCGCATGGACGCCGTGGGGCAGCCGGGCCACCGTTCAGGCGCCGGAAACCATGCGAAAGACACTTTGAAGGCTGCAAGAGGGCTTGACCCAGCGTTGGCACTGGATCCGGCACCGGATCGGCGTGGGGAGAGGTGATAACGGCCCACAGGTGAGAGGGGAACTGGGCCAGTGTGACGGGGCCTGGGCGGAGACAGGGCTGGAGAAGGAAGGTGAGACCCTCCCACCACCCCAGGGCGTCTTCTGACCAGTCACTGGACAGTGTACCTACACACACACACACACACACACTCACACACACACACACACACGCACACAGAGCACACCCTTTCGAAAGAGTTGGTTTTGGCCCTGCTCACAATCAACTTTTTCCAAAGCACCTCCTGTAGACAACGCTGGCTTAGGGACAAGAAAGGATGCTGCATTGCCCTTAGGATCTCTCAGTTGGAAGCCAAGCAAGGTTACATAACATAGCCTAACAGCACAGCACAATGTAACTTAACATTAAATAACATAACAGGGGCTCAGTAAAAATTAGGAGAGGACAATCTGATTAGTTACTGGTGGGGTCAGTTAATCAAGGGGAGATGCCTCTTTCCAGCCCACACCGCCCCAGGGCCAGGAAACTTGCTCCCTGTGACTGGTCTGCTTCCAGATGCACTGGCTCCCTGGTGTCAGGGTAGGGCTTCCCTTCAAAAGGGTGGTGCTTCTTGGTTGTGATGCAAATGAACCAAACCAACTCCCAAGACTCAACCCTTTAGTCTCAACCTTCCTGATGCTGAGACCCTTTAATACAGCTCCTCATGTTGTGGTAACCCCCAACCATAAAATTATTTTTGTTGCTACTTCATAACTGTAATGTTGTTACTGTTATGTAGGTTGTATTTTCATTTTTACAAATTGAACATAATTAATGCATAGTGATTAATCACAAAACAATATGTAATTATATATTGTGAAATATTTATTTCTAATGACAAATATATGAAATTTTGTCTTGAAGCATGGTGTAGCATGGGTCACAGTCTTCACTCCAGGTACTCAGATGTGGGTGTTATCTGCATGTGGGTGGACCCGCCTGGAGGCAGATAGAGGAGTGGTGTCTTAGTCCCTAAAACCATGGTACATATGTGTTTTCCAATGGTCTTCAGGGATCCCTGTGAAAGAGTTGAACCCCCAAAGGGGTCGCGACCCACAGGTTGAGAACCACTGCTTTAGGACTAACTAGAACTGTTTCTAAGGCTGTAAATCTTTATGGAACCACAAAGTTTCATCTTTCTCCAGAGAAGATGGTGGCTGGTGGTTTCAAACTACTGACCTTGTAGTTTGTAGCCCAATAGGCTCCTTGATGCAGATTAGGAATCTATTTTTGCCTGTCAGTCTTAACAAGAAGACATCCTAGACTTTCTGGAGCTAGGGAGGGTAGAACCTCTGAAACTTTTGCCCTGAGATAATCATTAAACGTTAAATAAAAAATATCCCTGAAGTGCAAAAGCAAACGTGGTGAAGAAAGCTGACGGTGCCCAGCTATCAAAAGATATAACATCTGGGGTTTTAAAGGCTTGAAGTTAAACAAGCAGCCTTCTAGCTGAGAAGCAAAAAAGCCCACATGGAAGAAGCACACCAGCATGTGTGATCATGAGTTGTTGAGGGTATCAGGTAACTGGCATCAGAAGACATCCCCCCGAAAAACATTGTTGAGAATGAGGTGGGTTGGAGCAGAGACCCCCAAACCCATCTGTAGACAACAGGACATTCCCTCACAGAAGGGTCACAAGGAAGGGATGAGTCAGCCAGGGTGCAGTATAGCACCAATGAAACACAATATTCCTCTGGTTCTTGGAGGCTTCCTCACCCCCACTATCATGACCCTAGTCCTGCCTTTCAGTTCTGGCTAGACCGGAGCATGTACACTGGTACAGACAAGAGCCCATGACACAGGAAATCCAGGTCAGATAAGCCCCCCAGGAACAGATATGGGAGTAGCGATACCAGGAGGGCAGGGGAAAGGTGGGGATATAAGGGGAGGAAGGGGGAACTATTGAAATGATCGATGCATAACAACCTCGACTCCCCAGGGGAACGAGCAACAGAAACGTGGATGAAGGGAGACAGCGATTAGAGTAAGACATGAAAATAATAATTTATAATTTATCAAGGGGTCACAAGGGTGAGGAGGGAGGGAAGGAGAAAAGAGGAGCTGATACCAAGGGTTCAAATAGAAAGTAAATGTTTAGAAAATGATGATGGCAACATATGTACAAATATGCTTGATACAATTGATGTATGGGATGTGATAAGAGCTGTAATAGCCCCCAATAAAATGATCTTTAAATATATATATATAAAATCTCACTGGAGTCTTTTTGAAACAACAACAAAAAAGGTACTATGACTAGTATAAAATATAAATCTGCCTGAGCAAACGCTCCTTTAAGAGCCATTTATATGGGACTAAATTGACAGCAGTCACTAGAATGATTAGACAGGCACCTTATGAGGCCATGAGTTTATGTTAATGAGAGACAATTCGGAAAAGGTAAGACTGGTTCCGCAGCCCAAAGAATGTATCCATGTCACTAAATTGTACATATGTTGGTGTTGTCCTTTGGTGCCATCAAGTAGGCACCGACCCATAACAATCCTGTGCCCAGCAGAACAAAACGCTGCTCCGTCTTGCACCAGCCTCAGAATTGTTCCTATGCTGGAAACCCCTGCTGCAGCTCCTGCGTCAATCCATCTCAGAGAGGGTCTTGCCCTTTCCTTTCCTTTCCCATTGAGAAACTGTCAAATGTCCATATAGAAATTGTTAAATTGGTGTGTATTTTCCTGTGTACATTCTCAACTGCAAAAAAAATTAAAGAAAAGTTAAAGAAGATAAGAAACCATTCTGGGCACAAGAAAGGAAGCTTTTCCCCTAGAGGGTGTTCTGAGTATTTGGATGTCTGTGGCAGACAGGCTCTTTGATAATTGGAGTGTGCTGGGCACCTAGTGACATTATTCCTCATTCGGCCCCCAGTATTATTCTGACAACTCTGCCTTAAAAGATGAACTATCATGCATTGAGTAACTTTTGCTGTCTCAAAGGGAGGGGGAAAGGAGGATGATATGAATTTAGTGTACTTCTTCTATTTGGTTGTAGTTTTCCTGTAATATTATTCCTTTAAGGAATAGAAATTTACATCAACTAGTACACCCTGCATAATTTCCCATTACCATTGAGTTGATGCCCACTCATAGGATCCTCCAGGACAGGGTAGAACTGCCCCTCTGGGTTTCAGAGACTTATTCTTTAGTGGAGTTGAAAGCCCACCTTTCTCCCTTACAATCTAAGGGATCTTAATTGACTTTTAAATCTCAGTAGAATTTTTGTATCAACATGGTTGGGTCAGGATTTTCAGTGGTTTGGAGGTTAAGACCTGGTAATCTCACATGATGTTATCTCACATGACATGATGTAATCAACTCCATAATTGGATCTGTCGTGAGCAGCCAATCAGTTGTAAAACGATTAGGATGGAATGCAACCACTTTACTCAGGTCACAGCCCTGCTGTAATGGAAAAGAAGTTTCCTCAGGGGTGTGGCCTGCTTCCTATATAAATGGATGCTGTGGGACACTTGCTTACTTTTTTTCTGGGTCTGATTTCTGCCTCATAAGGATATTTGTCCTCATGGGACAACAGTGGCTACAAAAACTGTTTCTCTAATTTCAAATTGGAGTGCAATTCCATATGCATACACATATAAAATAGTACTAAAGTATCTTATTCAAAGCCCCTACCCATTAGCATATCTAATCTGTACTTACTAATATTTTGTCTGCCCAAACCTCAGAAACAGGACTGTATAATAAGACTTAAGCTTTGAACAGTTATTTAAACCTAAACATGACACTAACACCAATGTAGTACCTTATAAGATTTATTTTTTAAATGGTTCATATTTGTATATAAAATATATAAAGTATACACATTATAAATATATATTTATAATATATATTTTATAAAATATATATATTTAAAATATACATTTGATTTTGCTCCTATAGGAAATCCAGCTGAAAACAGACGGATTAGCATCCATTTGCCATTTTGGTTCCTCAATGTTGTTGGGTTGTTTTTACCAAACCATTTTATTGGGAGCTAATCCAGACAGCACACCATTGCATACTTCAATCACATCAAGCATCAAGCAGTACATTTAGAACATTCTTCCTTCATCATCAGCTTTAGAACATTCTTCCTTCTTGAACTCCTTGATATCAGCTCCCCCTTACCCTGCCCCCACCTCTCCCACTGTGTCCCCAGGACCCTTCTTCCAGTTGTTGTCTCTCAAGATACATCTATCCTGGGCTTCATGTGCCAAAACCAGGAAAAACACGTAACAAAGATTCAAGAAGGCTACCCATAATGATGAAATACAATAGAGATAAACCCCAATATGAAAAGCCAAACCAAGAAAACCCACAGAAAATATTGAAAACCAGATTAGACCCAGCCATCAGAAGGGAAGTCAAGTGACAAGGTTGTTATTGCTACTGTAATTTTAGTGAATATAGGGAAACAGAAGTCTTCAAGTATGCCTTTAGCTTACACATTCTGTATGAATTCCGTCAGTCACCAAATTGAAATGAAACAGCAGCGCCAATGCAGATAACAAAGTGACCGGGGTAGGTAGGAACAAGGGTAAACCACAGCATTATAAATCAAGCCCCCAAGACCAAGGTGGTCAAAATCTGGTGCTGGAAGCAGACATCTGCACCCTGAGAAAGGGCTTGTGTGTGATGAAAGTGAAGTACAGATGAAGTGGTACAGAGTGTGGAGGACGTCACGATGCCTTCCAGTGGGGGAAGCCCTGAGTTGGTACCTGAGCGATGAGGAAAAGTTCAATGGAAGAGAACAGGAAAGGAGGCCAAAGAGCATCACCAGCCCATAGGAAACTTGGCACAGGACTGGACGGTGTTTCCTTTTGTTGTACAAAAGGGTGTTATGAGTTGGAACTGACTCGACAGCACCTAACTACAACAACATAAAACAAATGTAGAAAGATGGCTCATAAATACTGCATACAAGAGACAATGCAACAATACATATGGAAATTCTACTATGTGTGGAAGAAGAAATGTATATCAAGGAAGCAGCCCAGCCAAGTTCGACTCAAATCTGTAGGTCAGATGCTGGTTGGAGGCCCCTCGTGCAGCTGTGGTGGATGAAGCAGGAAGCCCAAACAGGAAACCGGGAGACCGTAGGCCTGTGGGCGCAGCCGCATGGATTCAAGATTGGCAAGAGCATGGTACAGTGCCAACAGCTCCCAGGGTCAGCAGGCTATGTGGGATGCTGGCCCCAGAAACAATACACAGTGAAAGAGAAAGACCAATTCTCCACTGGGTCGCTAATAAATAGGCTCTATTACAAGGAGATTTCATTAGGCTATGACCTGATTGACAGATTGGACTTAATCCATATCTGCTTACAGATATATCAAGTTGACATAAAATCCTAACCATCACATCAAAAAGAGTTTTAAAAGATTCATTAAACTCTCACTCATAAAAAACAAAACAAAACAAAAAAAACCTCTCACTCATAATCAAATAGTCAATAGCACTTTCTCCTTGTATGTTAGTCTAGGTTGACTAGAGAAACAAATCCAGGGACATTCATATATATACGAGAACTTTATATCAAGAAGTAATTATGCATCAATAAAACAGCCCAGCCCAGTCCAGATCAAGTCCATAAGTTCGATATTAGTCCATGAATTCCTCTTCAGATTTATGCAGCACATGCAATGATGCCAAATGCAGGAAGATCACAGGCCGGTGGGTGCAAAGTCCTGTAGATGCGATAGCATTGGATAAATGTCCAGGGCTCCAGCTGCCATCAGCATGGCTCCCTGTGACTTGTCAACAGGAATGTGAAACAGAGTGTGTGAGCCACGTCCACACAGAGGCATTGGATGTGACCTGACTGACAGACTAGATTCCACCCCATCACTCAAGTTGACATGAGATTACGTAACCACCACACCTTGTGTGTGCTTGTCTGTGCTGTTCTTTCTAAAACTCAGAAGTGATTAGGTTTAGGATCCATGACTTAAATTGATTATTGACTCTGCATCACATTATATTATGGAATGTGATCACATTATATTAGGCATATATATAGTTATAATATATTAGATATAGTTATTTTTGTTTATTTATATATTATAAGCATATGGTATGTGTTATGTGTTATATATTATATTATGTTACATAGTTACATATTACAGAGTATATAGTATATATTATACTGCTGGCCTTCTTTTGTGGATATAACTTAATATATGTTGTATAGCATATTATATATAACATATATAATATTATATATATAATGTATTTTATCATATATATTTTGTATGTATGTTATGTATATAATAATACAACTACATATAATATAGTACATTATATAGTCATATATTATATAATATAGTTCTATTGCATATTATATAAAATACATTAATTACACACCTTTTAAATATTTATCATTAATTAATTAGATATTACTCATCCACACACCTATACATAATTTTAAATATGTACACTTAATTGATAATATTCATTGTGTTATATATTCATTAATGTATAAGGCATTGATATAATATGTTATATAACTTTTATAACATACATCATTAATATAACTTTAATATATCATATATAATAGCTATATATTATATAATTTTATATAGTATAATGTTATATACCTTATATATTGTTATATCATATGACATGCAGTCATATATAATGTAAATACAATATGTTATAGATGACTTATATATAATATATGATATCTATTAAGTTATATCAACAAAGGAAGGCCACAAGTACACACATATATATTTATATGTTGTTGTTATTGTTAAGTGCCATCAAGTCAGTTCTGACCAATAGCGACCCTATGTGCAACAGAATGAAACACTGCGCGGTCCTGGGCCATCCTCACAATTGATGCTGTGCCTAAGCCCATTGTTGCAGCCACTGTGTCAGTCCATTTCCTCGAGGGCCTTCTCTTTGTCTCTGCCCTGCTACTTCACCAAGCATGATGGCCTTCTCCAGGGCTGGTCTCTCATGACAACATGTTCAAAGTATGTAAGGTGAAGTCTTGCCATCCTTGCCTCTAAGGATCACTCTGGCCTTACTTCTTCTAACACAGATCAGTTGGTCCTTTTGGCAGTCCATGGTACTTTCAATATTCTTTCCAGCACCACAATTCAAATGCATTGATTTTTCTATAGTCTCCCTTTTCAGTGTCCAATTTTCACATGCATACCAGGTGGTGTGGATAACTGGGAGCCATATTTGAATTTGTTTGCCACAAGGGGAAATTGATGAAATGATATGCTTTTTCACTGACAGAAGGGGAATTCAGGGAGCCGAAACACAATACCTGGCCCTTCATTTATTGAAAAAGGAGATGGGGTTACCCCTCAGGAGAAAAGACTAAGATGGAGGGTATGCAGAAAAAGATGAAGCGTTTTGGAAATGGCGAGGAGGGCCATAGGTTAATAAGATGTTCCTGTATAGTACTGAGGACCCACACAGATTAGGAACTATGGACTGTGGAACCAATTGTCAGTTCAGTAATTTGCTCCAGTAACAGACAGTGTGGTTTGGGGGCCAGAAAGTAAAGGGATGTTGTGATTGGTCTAGGTTTGGGTGTGTTAAAAATTCATGGTTGACTCTCAGTGATATTGATAAGAAAAATAATTCTACTGCTACACTTGCATTTTACCGGCCATTAAAGATATTCTGATGTTCTGAGGTAGGCCTGACTCCCTGGGGACCAGTGATCCACCACGATGCACAGTCAGGTTCTGATGGGGTCTCCAGGTGTTCTTAGTAGACACATTGCAGAATGCTAGCTCTTTCTATATAGCCAAGGCTCCCTTTGAGGGTTCATGATCACACGTCCTCCAAGAAAGTCTTGGTGCTTTCAATGGCTCTTCACAATGTCTTTCTCTCACGCTGGGACCTTCTTCACCTATGTCCTCCTCACCCTCATCCCTCATTCAGACAGTGGTGATCAAGCTCCTTTTCAGGAACAACTTAGAGGGAGTTATCGACATTGCCGTAAACGGACTTTGAGCTCACATCTGGTCCAGAAGGTTAAAATGCTACAGTAAGTAGAAGTGTTGTGATTCTAGCTGGCTATAAAAATAAATGCTTATTGTGTTAGGCCGGGTTGACTAGAGAAACAAATCCAGGGACACTGATATATGCCTAAGAGAAAGCTTTATATCAAGAAGTAATTGTATTTCAAGAAAACATTTCAACCCAGTTCAACTCAAATACACAAATCTGAGACTAGTCCAAAAGTCCAATTCTAGTCCATAAATCTCTTTTCAGACTCACACAGTCACATGCAATGATGCTGAATGCAGGGTGATCACAGGCTGGTGGGTGCAGACTCTTATAGATCCAATGGCAGTGGATGCATCTCCAGGGCTCTGGCTCCTATCAGCTTGTTCAAAGTAGTTCGTCAACAGGAAGGTGAAAACAGACAGACAGAGAGAGAGAGAGAGAGAGAGAGAGAGAGAGAGAGAGAGAGAGAGAGAGAGAGCCTGCCTCCTCCAAGGAGAAGGAAAGGAAGTTCCCAGAATCCTGATGAGAAGGCCATGCCCACAAGGAAGCATCATCAGGCTATGATCTGATTGACAGGCTAGACTCTAGTTATTTATCAAATTGACATGAATTTACGTAACTGCCAGAGTTTTCATTTCTTTTCCTTTCCTTTCCTATTGTTCCCACTCAGTCTTATTATTGTGCTATAGGATAGGCAAGGCCAACACAATAGAAAAGGCCAGTGACCACAGGAGGTTGGTCTGCCCGGCCTCCCTCGGTCAAGCCGGGATGGTCCTTGAGACCATCTTGTGTGGAAAAGCTGCAGGAAGTGGACATAAGGGCCCTGGCTTCATGTACCCCTGATGATTAAGAAATAGTTTATTAAGCTTAGTCAGTGCAAAGGTTTTCTTGCTTCAGAAGAATTTCCTACATAAATAGACCTACATGGTGTCTCATTCATCCAGTGCCAAACCAATTGTCTGATAAGTAGTGTTGAACTGATAGTAGTTGATCTAAGGATCAGGCATTCATCATTACAAATCATCCCTGAATTATGTGAAGTGAAAATGATAAGAAAAACGCAAATATTAATATTTTGAAACTTCTTACAATATAGATTCTTCTACGGTTTCTGTAGACTCTGCTTTTTAAAATCAGGAAATAAGGGCCAGAGTTTATTTTTTGAGGTTTTTAAATATATATACAAATGCAGAAAAGAAAAATAGAAATTACCCATATTACCACCTTGCAGCAACAAGTATGAAAAACATTTTGGCATATTTCTTTCCAGCCTTTTCACTCTGTCCCCCGTCTTCAAAACCTACACAAGTGCAACGTTGTGTGGGCAAATATGTGTGTTGGGGACGTGTGTGTATTGGGAACTCACATACGTGTGTTGTTTGTTTGTTTGGTTGGCTTTTGCTTGTTTGTCCCCAGATTGTCTCAGTGGGAGGGCTCTAGAAGGTGCTGTGTTACAAACCACTGCATCACAAACTGCTGTAGCCGTCATGGAATAATGAAGCCATAGTTTCACATCTGTCAATTTACAGAGGATCGTATGCCAATTGCACATTTTTGAAGCATAAAAACTGTAAGCAATGCACACACAGAGTAAACAATTCTAATATCGCTGGTCTCCTGGCTCTCGGTTTTCCTCACCAGAAGTACCCGCCCCTACCAGTGCAGGATTCCAGATCATTCTTTGCGTGTACAAACATGTACTTTCTGTTTTTCCGCACAGATGGTAACATCCTGTGTATCCTGTCTTTCACTTCAACACGGAGTTCTGTAACTTTCTGGAAGTGCTTGTGAAGGTAAGCTCTCTGAAGTGCATATGAGCCATGGTAGCCCCTTCTGCCATGGTCGCAAACAATGAACTTGGGTGGTCAGAGATTGCTGCCCACTGGCTGGACAGAGCCTTGCAAATCATAAATTCCAATGCCAGCCCAGGAATTCTGCTTGCTCCTTCTGGTTGAATTTACATATTTGAAGCCCACAAAAAAAAAAAAAAACCCTTTCATTTAATTTTGGTAGCTAGACCAAAATCCTGCAGAACACAACAAAACCAAACAAAGGGAGGTTTGGGGCTCAGCTTAAAATACAGCTGGGCAAGCCCACACTCAGTTGCTGGAGAAACAGCCAGCTGGGAGGGCTTGATTTAGCTTGGCACCTTAAATGTGGTCAACTCCAATGTCCGCAAGCACCACGCAGAGGACACTGCCCTTTCTCCAAGAGGTGGTAGACCAGAAGGAACAGCAATGCTTGTCCAATATGCCTACTCTCTGAAAACAACCCAGTGGATCTGGTGTGATTTAATAGGCTGGGGAAGGCTTGATTGACAGCAGATCAATAGATGAATGGTATGATTTGTCAGTAGGTAACTACAGAGCCCAAGGACAAGGATGATGCCAAACTCCAAAAATAAGCTGATTAAAGTGGTATCAATCATTTTCTATTTTGATTTAAAGATCAAACCCACAGGAGCTGCGGTCCTGCATGCTGAGACCGTGGGCTCTAGTGGGCCCAGCTTTCCTAGAAACTCACCTCCCAAGCGTTGCTCTATCATTTGGGGAGAGCTCTAAGAGACAGTGTCTCAGGTTGACTTGTGGCCCCTCAAAAGATATGCCGAAGTCTCCACCCCTGTCACTGCCATCAAGCCAATTCTGACTCATGGCAACCCTACAGGGTAGAGCACACCTGTCCCTTTGAATTTACAAAATTGTAAATTGTGAGAACAGAAAGCCTCACCCTTCTCCTGCATAACAGCTCAGGAGGGGGGGGTTTGAACTGCTCACCTTGTGGTTAGCAGTCCACCTCATAATGCACTACCTCACTCAGATTCCCTTCCTCAGCTCTCTCACAGCAAGGTCTTTGAAGCTCTTCTCTGTTAAATTAGCACCGGGTCATATGGAATGGGGGTGGGGGGAAACCAATCTGATTGGTGCTTCTATAAAGAAGGAGAAGAGACATGGAGGGACAGAAGGCAGAAGATCAGCCATATGGTAACATTGCAAGCTCAGGAGTGTCAAGCCTGGGCTACCAGAAGATGGGAACAACACGGAAGGTTCTGGTCCCAGAATCTTCAGCTGGAAAAGCCCAGCTGACACACTGATGTGGACTGCTAGCTTCCAGGCCTGTGTGACAATAAATTTCTGTTCCTAGATGTCACTCTAAGGCACGCTGGTGACAGCGTGGGTTACTTAATGTGTTGCAAACCACAAAGCAGCAATTCAAACACACCAGCTGATCTTCTGGTGGAAGAAGGGGCATTCTGCTTCCACAAAGACTTGCAGCCTCTGAAACTCAAAGGGGCAGTTCTATTCTGCCCATTAGGTTCACTCAGAGTTGGAATTGACTCAGTGGCAGGGGCTTTGGGGGTTTTATAAACCACATGCTTTTAGGGACTTTGTAATGGCAGACCCAGGGACCCAGGCAGTGATTGGTTGACACTAACATAAAAGGGACATGTGACCTAGCACTCCTTTCTTTGAGCCAAAAGTCCCAGAGGATAATTGTGCTGTCTCTCCTGCATCAGGGTGAACCTAGCAACCCTCAGAAGCAGAGAGGCCTCCCAGGCCCAGGGCCCTGCTCTGTTTCAGGCTCACCACTTCCTAGCCCTTCCTGTCTCCAGCACTGCAGAGTGTGAAGGACAAGAAGCAAACCCACTCCAAACCTACTGCCATCGAATTGATTTGGACTCGTAGTGACCCCACAGGCCAGACGAGGACTGCCCCCTTTGGATTTTGGAAGAGCGTGAACTTGGAAGGGAGAGGAGAGACTCACCTTTCTCCTATAGAGCCACTGGTGAGTGTGGGCTGCTAACCACAAGTATGAAGGCATCTCTCGTTCACACACAACAAGGTTTCCAGCCAGGCACTTGCATGTTCAGCCTCTCAGCTGGAAATGAAAGGCTTTTTCTCTCCTTAAAAGGAATTCCGTCCCCTCCTGCCCCCCGACCCACCCCAACCCCCCCCCAAAAAAAAAGAATTTTACATCCTCAGAGGAAGGAGTAAAGTTTTCCACTTTCAGGGCAAGGGCCCTGGGTTAGCAAGTATTCCTGCCCTGTGCCAGGTCTGTGTGTCTCATGTTGTGACCCGTAGGGGACCATGAGGACAGGGAGCCAGAGGTTAAACTGTGCCTGCTTCTCCTAATGAGAAAGGCCCAGCAAGATGGAAGCCTGTTCTCAAAAAGCCAGTGCGAGGAGGAACTTGCCCCTCTTTTTAGCTGCCTTTTGTATCTGCTTCCCTGCTTAGAGACACATCCACCTCCTCCTGCGTCCTTAAGCCAGTCCCTGCCTTGCCCTGTCCTGAGACTCTATGGTGGATGGTTATCATACAAAGGGCAGTATATTAAGTATATTCAATGTTTTCTTTGTACACAACTTCCTAGCCGTCTTTCTCATCCTTTACCCTTTCCTCCCCTCTAAGCCAGACCAAAACTAGCCAGACGCTGTGGTCCTGACTCATGATGCTTGCTTGTGTTTTAGAACTGTGCTCCATAGGGCTTCCATGGCCACAGCCTTTTAGAAGTCTTCAAAAAATGAAACGGAAAGCATAAAGCATAAAGATCTAGGTATCAGTGAGCTGGAATGGACTGGTATTGATCATTTTGAATCAGACAATCCTATGCTTTACTGTGCTGGGAACCACAGATTCAGGAGGAATGACACTGCATTCGTCATTGAAAAGGACACGCCAGGCTCTAGCTTGATGTACAGTACTGTCTGTGATAGGATAATATGCATCTGCATACAAGGAAATCCAGTCAACACAATTATTATTCAAATGTATGTGCCAACTACTAAAGTTAGTGAGGAAGAAATTGAAGAATTCTATCAACGTCTTCAGCCTGACATGTATCAAACAGGCACTGAAGATGCATTGGTAGCTATTGGTGAGTGGACGGCCAAAGTTGGAAACAAAGAGGCAGGAGCAATAGTTGGAAACTGGCCTTGGTGATAGAAACAACACTAGAGATTGCAGGATACAATTTTGCAAGACCAATGACTTCTTCATCAACAATACCTCCCCCCCACCACCAACATAAACGATGATAATACATGAGCGTCTTCAGATGGAATACACAAAAATCAAATTGACTATACCTGTGGGAAGAGAAGATGGAAAATGCTTCATATCGACAGCTAAAATGAAGCCAAGGTCCAGCTGGGGAACACACCATCAATTGTTCATGTGTAAGCCCAAGTTGACGTTGGAGAAAATTAAAACAAGTCCACCAGAGTCAATATACCGTCTTGAGTATATTCCACTTGAATTTTTAAAACATCTGAAGAATCGGTTTGACGCCCTGCACGCTAATCACAGACCTGACGAGCTGTGGATACCATCAAGAAGATCCTACACATGAAAAGCAAAAGATCTTGATAAAGACAGAACGAAAGAACAAACCAAAGTGGATGTCAGAAAGATACTCTGAAACTTGCTCTTGAAATGCTAAAAGAAATGGATGAAATAATTAAGTTAAAATGATGAAAAGACATTTTCAAAGGACAGCTTGAGAAGGCACAGTAAAGTTTTAAATATGAGGAGATCTGAAGTTAGACGATCAAAAAGGAAGGATACATTCAGCATACATCAAGCTGAACTATCTGAAGAAAAAAGCCCAGCCTCAAGTTGCAGTATTGAGAGATTCTGTGGGCAAAATGCAGGAAGCATCAAGGTAAGATGGAAAGAATACAGTCACTGTACGAAAAAGAGTCAATGGTGAACCATTTCCTGATGTGGCGGATGAGAAAGAACCAATGGTGCCGAAGGAAGACGCCCAAGCTGCAACTGAAGGCATTAACAAAACACAAAGCTCCAGTAATTAGCAGAAGCCCAGCTGGAATGTTTCGACATGCTGATGAAGCAACAGATGCAGTCACTTGTCTTTACCAAGACCTTTCGAGCAGAGCTGCCTGGTCTTCAAGAGATCCATGTTTGTGCCCCTTCCAAGGACAGGGGATCCAACAAAAGGCAGAGATGAGTTAACAATGTCACCAATAACATAAGCAACACATTTTTACTGA
Source organism: Tenrec ecaudatus (assembly GCF_050624435.1). Taxonomy (NCBI): domain Eukaryota; kingdom Metazoa; phylum Chordata; class Mammalia; order Afrosoricida; family Tenrecidae; genus Tenrec; species Tenrec ecaudatus. The sequence goes on along the minus strand of NC_134536.1, from coordinate 63,717,296 downwards.
AGGTCAGTCAGTTTCAGATGCAGCAGTATATTGATGAGGGAAGAGAACTGAAACATGTATGGGTGAAAATGCAGTTTTCAGTATGGATTATACCTAAACATAAAGAAAGCAAAAATTCTTGCAGTTGGATCAATAAACAACATTAAGACCAACAGAGAAAAGATGGAAATTGTGAAAGATTTCATGTTACTTGTCTTCACAATCAATGCTCATGGAAGCAGCAGTCAAGAAATCAAATGATGTACTGCCCTGGGCTGATCTGTACCAAAACTGAAAAACAAGCTCATTGCCATCGAGCCAATTCCAAGTCACAGAACCCTACAGGACAGGGAAGAACTGCTCCTGGGTGCTTCCGAGACTGTCAGTCCAACACCTAGCCACCAAGACCCCTTTGAAATGTTACAGAGCGCACAAGTCACTTGGAGGACTCCGGTGTCCCGCACCCAAGGAATATGATATTTTCAATCTCTTCTCATCCATTTGCAAGGTGAGTGATGAATAGGAAAACTAGAAAAGAATTAAGAAATCATCGGAATGTGCAAAAATGCTATTAAAATGTCAGCATTCTTCCTGGAGGCGGATCTTTGAATTCTGGTGTTGACAAAGAATAATAGAAGTTCCATGGGCTGTCAACACAATCTGTCTCAAAAGAAGTACAGCCAGATGCTCCTTTGAAGCAAGGACAGTGAGACTTTTTCTCATATACTTTGGACATTTGCAGTAGTTACATAATCTGTTGTCAATCTGAGACTTAAGAGTGAAGAGGTGGAACTTAGCCTGTCATTCAGGGCGCAGCTTGATGACCTCATTTGGAGGCACTAAGGGGATAAATAGCTCCCTGGAGGCAGGTCACTCTACTGCCTGTGAGGCATTCCTGACAATGAGCCTAATAGAGTTACACTGATGCAGCCAGAGCTCTGGTGCCGGGGAGCCCCTGGAGACCTGTGCCAGCACTGAGATGCTTATACTGCCACTGGATCCACAAGACGTCCTGCACTCGATGTCCTTGCATGTGTTGTGTGAGTCTAAAGAGGACTTTATAGATTGGTATCGGACATATGGGCTAATATCGGACTTATGGACTTGATCCAGACTGGGCAGGGATGTTTTCTCAATTTCAATTGTTCCTATATCTAAAGCTCTTTCTTATACACCTATGCGTCTCCCTGGATTTGTTTCCTTAGAGGACTCAGACTAACAGAACTTGCTAAAAGGAGGGATTAAAACTCTGCCATTGAGGCAGGCGTAGAAAGCCTCATCTTTCTCCCATGGAATACCTAGTGGGTTTGAATTGCTGAATTTGGGGTTAACAGCTCGATGCGTACTGCACTTCTCCATCAGGGCTCTCTGGGGGGGATTAGTCCCTGGAAAAAGTCATGCTTGTTGAAGTAGAAGAGGACAACCCTCCACGAGACGGATAGACCTGGTGACTGCCACAAAGGACTCAAACGTAACGGTGACCGTGAGGCTGGCACAAGGCGCATGGTGCTCTCTCCAGCTACATACGGGCTCGCTATGAGTTGAAACCAATATTGGGGCACCTAAAACACCACCAACAGGCTTGCTGATTGACGAAGGACCTCTAAGATACATTGGAAGCATCTTGTTTCCTTAACTTGAGGTGCTAAGGAAGTCAAAGAAGCAATTTCATTGAAGTACTATTCCTGAGAAGGGACTTTGTAGTGTCAGGAAAGCTCCCAGTCCGAGGGAAGTTTCAGGGAAATAAAAGGAAGCGTGTTGGGTAACAATACTATTAAAATGTCAGCGCTCTTCTTGGAGGTGGACCCAGGCGATGCCACATGACAGCAATGAGGTTAAAATGCCACCGTGCTTGGCTGAGAGGAAGGAGCCTCCCATACATGTGATTTGACTTCTGGTTACTTGTCTCCATGATTCAAGCTAATTATGGACCTTGTAGGATCTAGACAAGGCCGGAAGAGTCAAGAATAGACTGCTTTGTTAACAGTTTGCAGCAGTGTAAGCTGGGATTTACATTTTTTTTATGTAAATAAAAAAATATTTTTCGTTCCTTGAAAAATAGCGTTGTCACAAACCCCCTCGAGTTGTAATCTGGAGGTGCGTGGTGTCTAAAATTAAATGAAAATATCTTTGCTGGCCTTCACATACTACTCTCCAGTTAGGACTCCATTGTGGCCTCTCCCCTCCCTCCCTCCCCTGCCAAACATCTCTCTGCAGGAAGTGAGGAGGGACCTCACTGGTTCTGCCTCCTTGTTTTCCACATGGAAGCGACCCCCTCTTGGCACACTGCTTCTTCAGATGAGCCCTATCTCAGTCCCCCAAACAGACAGACCTTCTGCTTGTCTGCATTCCTGTGATGCTTGTTCCTCTTCAGGGGACCCCTCGGCCCTTGTCTGGGAGCAGATGGGTGCATTTATCTTCCTGGTTGCCTCTAGCACAGCTCTACTGCATTAGAGGTTGAGAGAAGCACCTTGGACATAGTTGGTATTTGGCGATATATGTTGATGGTGGTGAGGCTGAGAAAAGGACATGACAGTTCCACCTACAGCAGTTCCGGGAAGGTGTCTGTGCAAATCCTTTAAGCCCTCAGGCACCAAATTCTACATCCGACCAAATAAAATAAGCTCGCTTTTTAATTTGATGACGCTTCAAGAAAAAAGAACACCACTTTTATTATTTTGGCAAACTGAAGTATAATGTTAGGGCAATCATTGCTTATTTTCCCTAGTTTTAACCTGCGTGATGTTAGAAAGCATCTAGCTGACACCCATTCTGAACTCTGAGAGAGATCAAATAGAATCAGGAAAGGCTAGTAGAACAATTTAATCTGGATAGAGGAATCACAAAAGCATGAGACTCAACTCTGAGTTGAACAGATCGCTGGGCACATTTAAAAGTTGTTTTCCTATAAATAAAAAAAAAGCCAGCCTCCCAAGTTACCCCATAATGCATTAGAAAATGACACCAAACACTTCTAGTTCTTTTTGCCAAATAAAGATGAGTACTCAGGCTATTCAATTAAGACCATCTAAGGAGGCCCTGGGTTGCTAACCACAAGGTCAGCAGTTCAAAACCACTAGCCACTTCTCAAGAAAAATATGAAAATTTCTGCCCCCATAAAGATTTATAGTCTCAGAAACCCACGAGGGCAGTCCTACTCTGTCCTCTGAGGTTGTTACAAGTCAGAATTGACTTGGTGGCAGAGAATAGAGTTTTACCTTACTCTCAGAAGGAATTGAGTGGGCTTTCTACAGATGCACACTGTCTATCAAACGCAATGCAAATAAAGATATAGGGCAAAGGGAAAGTAAGGGCAGGGTAGTAAGATAAAGACAAGGAAGGGCAAGGTTAACCTGCAGAAATGTAGGCCAGAAATTCTTTAGCTTCTGAACGGGGCTCTGAGTTTCTGGGGGACCAAAGCAAGTAAGAGGGTATGATTAGCTACACATTTCAAAGGCTGTTCCACCTAGTTCCTTAGAGTACACATTGCTGGAGAATAGAATTCTGAGGCACTAATTAACCCCAAATAAATCGAACCACTGAGAAGTTACATCCACTCTTCAGCAGCAACTAAAGGGCTGGGAGTGGGAGTCCGCCCAGAGTTACCTAGGAGGAAAAGCCAATAAAGATATGTGTCAGTCTGGGTTGACAAGAGAAATAAAATTCATAGACACTCATATGTGTATAAGAAAGAGCTTTATCTATCAGAGCAAGTAAATATTGAGATAACATCCCAGACCAGTCCAGATCAAGTTCTTAAATCTGACATTAGCCCATATGTCCGATACCAATCTATAAAATCCTCTTCAGACTCATGAAACACATGCACTGATGCAGAGTTCAGGAAGATCACAGACCAGAGGGTGGGAAGTCTTGTGGATCCAGTGGCGGTATAAGCATTTGAGTGTTGGCGGGGTCTCCACGTGATTCCTCCAGCTCAGGGCTCTAGGGTAGCTCCATGTGTCTTATCAGCTACAATGTCACCCAGGGAGTGATCTGAAAGAGTGTCTCTCACCTCCAAGGAGGAATACAGGAGTTCCCAGAATCCTCAGGAGAAGGCCATGTCCACACTGAGGCCTCATTGACTATCACCTGATTGACAGACTAGACTCCACCCCTTCACTCTGAATCCTCTCTAAGTGACAATTGATGATGGAACGACCACAAGCTACTTCTGAAAAGGCAGTCCCTGAGAACCTGAGGGAACACGGTTCTGCTCTGACACACACGAAGTCCCCTGAGTTGAATTCAACTTCCCCGCAACTGATTCTTTTAAGCTAGTGTCTGCCGTGGTAGGTGCTGTGTGTTTGAAACTGTGGGACGGCGTGGCCCAGCTGTCTGTCAGCCCGATGGCCGTGGCACGAGCCATCCCAAGGAGGCTAGGCCTATGAGAAAGAGCCAAAGAAAAGGGACTCATTGTCTGTGACGTGCAAGATTTCAGTAGTGAGTTGGGTTAAACTTGCCACCACAAAGACCCTAGAAGAACCCCAAAAGGCCAAGTGTGTCTTTACTGTCTTCTTGACAATTGACCCTTTCCCTCTCTCTCTTCTTCTACATCCACGTTATTGTCTATGACCAAAGCCCCCACTCTGCTTCTCCCAGCACCCTCATCAGCTGCTCCTCATTCTGTAGTCGCCGCTCACCTCTTCACACACACACACACACACACACACACACACACACACGCAGGTGCACACAGAGAAAGAGAGAGATTATAGAGGCCTTTATTAGACAAAAACATCAAATATGAAGCTATGATTTCTCAGCACTTTCTTCACTTAGGCCTATACACCCTTGAAGACGGTGTTTCCTTCTCCCTCACCTATCCGCCAGTGATGCCTGACTCTTTCATTTACCCCAGTGAGCCCTGGTGGAGCGGTTTTTCCTTTATTTCTTGGATTATGTTCCTTTGTTTCAATGTTTGAGAAGAGAGGTCCCCACTGTCCCATTGTCTTGGTGTTGAGTTCCACATTTCTTTAAAGAACAGGCTAAAGAACTTTGGTTTTATTTGCAAACTCACACTCCTGCATAGAAACAAGTCATGTGCGAATGCATCTTAGCTCCACATGAAATGGTCTCACTTAGAAAGAAATCTTAGGCTGGGCTAGAGCAGGCTTTCCTTCTCTTCAACATCATCCATCTTTCTTTTTCTTGCTCTTGGACGTCACGGGGTACTCCGTTTCTGGAAATGGACCAGTTTTTAAGAAATAATTATCCTCAGCTGTCCAACAGGGTCTGGAAAATCAGTGTTTTCTGAAATACATAAAGACGAATGTTTCATGAGCAATTGATTATGATTTTGTTTAATTTTAGTATCTTTTAAAATGTTTTTTCTAATCAAAACAAGTCCATGTGTGGGGCAGGGAGGGGGGACAAGAAAAATAAAATAATAAGATGATTTCATACATAACGAATGCCCCCATTGAAAAAAGAGGCTGGATTGTAGAACTGAATTTTGATTACATTTTACTTGGATTTTTTTCAGCTGTGTAAGCCTTCACACAAGAGTGCCTCTGGCTGGGCCCCTAGAGGAGGTTGTGAAATTCCTGTTTCCTGGGAATCTGGTAGTTTTAGAAGCAGAGTGGAGTTTCCTCAAGGGTAACTTTGGACAACCGGAAAGCAGGAACCACACAAGTCTCTGCCAGGTACGAATGCTGGGGTGGGAGTTCCTGGGATCAATGGACACCCACTTCTTTGTCTTTTTTCGATGCTTAAGTCACTCAGTTGGAAATTCCCAAGTCTTAACATATTGTGGACGGATCTCAAATTTACTCGTGTTTTGTGCGCCATTTGTTAACGATGGATCACGAGATAACTCGTGATTTCTACACGTTGTCTTCAGATGCCATCTGCTTGGATATATTTTAACTACTTCGTCTATTTAGGTGTTTGCATCAGTAGTGACTGTATCACACTCGATTGTCTTTATGTTCTTTTTGTTTATTTAGCATATTAGTGCATTTTGGTTAATCAAATAGTTCCTATTTGTTTGCATTGTTTTGCAAGGAGTTGTGCACTTACCATGATCAAACTCAGTGAAATGTGAAACATCACCCACATTGCTCAAGTGGTCTCCCGTTACACAAAAACACATGAAGAAATTCTTAGCCCTAATTCTTCTAATTTTTCAAAGTAATATTAATTATGTTGATTATTTTTACAAGAAGTTTATAATTTCATGAAGATTATATTCATAAAAGTAATAATGTTCCACATACATGGCAAAATATTGTCTCATAATGTGAGATGTTTTATATTCAAAAACTGAAAGTTATAAATAAATATGATAAAAAGTTGATGAGATATAAACTTATTTATGGTTTAATGCACACACACAAAAAAAACCTAACAGCCGAAAAAATACCCGGCCACTTGGATAAGTTGTTAAAAAATATATACGGTCTTTAATGTGTTAAGATTAAAGAGTGAACCACTGAGCTTAGGTTGCACCTGTCCCTAGGCAGCTCTGGGGGTGACAAGAAGCATCTTCCAGAAGGAACTTCCAGAATCTGTCCGCTTTCTCAGTGGCAGGATGGACTGTCTCCCACACGTGAAGGACAGGCCAGCCTACAAGACAGCAGGGTGCTATCGGGGAGGGGTTGACAAATGCTGAGTCCACTTCTGGGAGGGAAGGCACGTGTCTGCCAAAAGGAACTTCCCTATCACAGGCTACCGCCCATCCACTTTCTTTCCACTGACACTGTCAGGCCGAGAGCCCAGCAGGGTGGTGACCATGCTTCCTGGTCCGCTATATCCTCCTTACAGTGTTGGCCAGGGGGGGCATACCCCAACGTAACAGCAAACAAACAAACAAAGCCCCCAACTCAACTGGCTTGAACAATAAGGAAATGTCCTGCTTCGTATCACAAGTAATCCTGAAATGGGACTGATACTGAGCTGTTTGGTTCAGAGGCTCAGTAAGGTTCTCATGGATTTAAGTTCGTCTTCCTTTTCTCTGCCGTTTTCAGTGGGTCAGTCACAGGGAGGGCGCCAACAGCTCCCGGCTTCAGATTTTCACAGACCACGCACCAGAGGCTGAGTAAAAAGGACCTTTCTATCTCTGTGTGGCCTTTTCTGAGGTCAGAAGCCTCTCCTAGAAGTCCCTCAGGAGACGCCTAAGGAGATGTCTTGTTGCTCAGAATTGGGTTGCATCCCTCTTACTGAAGTAGTAGCCAGTAATTGTCATGATTTGCTTAATGAAGGTGGCTGAAGATGGGCCTGGCCTTCCCAGAAACTCATGGTCACCCAGAATAAAGTAGACGCCTGAGCACAGCGGCTTTTGCCGGTGAGTGCTGGGCATGTCGTATTTGTGGCTTCCTATGTTTGAGGAATTTCTCCTAGTATGAGGCCTGTTGCCCTTGATGTACGAACTCACTTTCCTGGTGAGTAGTTTGGTGGTAGGTATATGACCTGGGCTCCACCAATCAGAAGCATGTGCATAACACTTGAATTCAGAAAAGACAACAGGAGGAAGCAAGTGCCAGGCAGAATCCATTTTCTGGGAAGGGAGAGGGTGCTACAGAAAGACTCTGGTTCTCAAAGAGACCAGGGTAGAAGGAATAAGTGTAATATTGAGGTGGGGGAAAGGAAGTGGTGTTAACAAACCCAGGGACAAGGGAACAAGTGATCCAAAATTGGTGGTGAGGAGGGTGTAAGAAGGCCTGGTAGGGCTTGATCAAGGACAAGGTAACTGAGAGGAATTACTGAAACCCCAATGAAGGCTGAACATGATAGTGGGACAAGAGGAAAGTAAAAGGAAATAGAGGAAAGAACTAGGAGGCAAAAGGCATTTATAGAGGTCTAAATACAGGCATGTAGATATGTAAATATATTTATATATGATGATGGGGAAATAGATCTATGTGCATATATTTATAGGTTTAGTACTAAGGTAGCAGATGGACATTGGGCCTCCACTCAAGTACTCCCTCAATGCAAGAACACTTTGTTCTATTAAACTGGCATTCCATGATGCTCACCGTCCTGACACGATTTCTGAAGACAAAGTGGGTGCATAAGCAAATGTGGTCAAGAAAGCTGATGGTGTCCAGCTATCAAAAGATATAGCATCTGGGGGTCTCAAAGACTTGAAGATAAACAAGTGGCCATCTAGCTCAGAAGCAACAAAGCCCACATTGAAAAAGCACACCAGCTTGTGTGATCATGAGGTGTCGATGGAATCAGGTATCAGGCATCAAAGAAAAAAATATCATATCATTGTGAATGAGGGGGAGTTCAGAGTGGGGACCCAAAACCCATCTGTAGGCCAACTGAGCATCCCTTACAGAAGGGTCATGGGGAGAAGATGAGCCAGTCAGGGTACAGTATAGCAATGATGAAACATACAACTTTCCTCTAGTTCTGTAATGCTTCCCCTCTCCCCTGTCCCCACTATCATGATCTCAATTCTACCTTACAAATCTGGCTAGACCAGAGGATGTTTACTGGTACAGATAGGAACTGTAAATACAGGGAATCTAGGACATATGAACCCCTCAGGACCAGTGGTAAGAGTGGTGATGCCAGGAGGGTGGAAGGAAGGTGGGGTAGAAAGGGAAAACCAATTACAAGGATCTACATATAACCCCCTCCCTGGGGGATAGATAACAGAAATGTGGGTGAAGGGAGATGTTGGACAGTGTAAGACATGACAAAATAATAATAATTTATAAATTTTCAAGCGTTTGTAGGGGAATGGGGTGGGGAGGGAGGGGAAAAATGAGGAGCTGATACCAAGGGCTCAGGTAGAAAGCAAATGTTTTGAGAATGATGATTGCAACAATGTACAAATGTGCTTGACACAATGGGTGGATGTATGCATTGTGATGAGTTGTATGAGCCCCCAATAAAATGATTTTAAAAAATAGATAAATGAGTGAAATATCCCATTTAGAGCTACAGTGGCCTTTGGGTCTCCGCTGGAGCACGTGGGCTGTGTGAGCTAGGTGTTGTTCCAGGTCGGAGAGCCTTTGAGCCGGATTTCTCAGGCCTCCCGGAGATGCTGTGTGTTTCCTAAGTCTCTGAATCAATTCCTTTCTTGCTTGATCTCACTGTGCTTCATGGTCAGAAACTCTGCAAGGGAGAGGCACCGAATGCCGTTGAGTAAGTAAAGCTGTGCCTACTGCAGCAGGGGCTCAGAAAGAAGGTGCGTGGCATTGTGAAATACAGAATACCAGGCTGCTCTCATCTAAAGATGGAAGGTTTGAGTTCACCTCAGAAGAAAGGGCTAGCGGTCTCCTCACCCCCAAATTCAGCCATCAATGCCCCGTGGAGCCATCAATACCCTCAGACACACATGTGTTGGCATCAACTGTATGGCACCTGGGCTTTTGTTTGTTGCAGTGTTCCGTGTCGTGGACCTCCACATACCACGTTCAGATCGTGCAACATGACAGATAAGCCACAGTTTGCCACACTGTGCAGCTTGACTTCCTTTCCTGACACTACTGTCTGTTGATGGCACCAGAACGGTTACTCTTCCCCGGAAATCTGCCCTTTCCACCTCTCTCCTTACCAGTTTCTCCTGTTCAGATCCATAGGCTGAGATCCCCACCCTTTGTCCTTGGCCTGCCCCAACCTCCCAACCTCCTGTCCCGGCCCAAGGGACTCATGTAACATGAGCCTGTAGGTAAGAAATCACAGACCAGGCTAAACAAGCCATACCGTGCAGAAATAAAAAAAAAAAAGATTTTTAAAAATTCTGCATGTGCTTGATTTTGTATCCTCTTACAAATATCTAAAAAGTACTGCACTTCCCCTGTCATTTATATAACCTTTGTACAAGCAAAACAAAACAAATCCAAAAACATTATGGCAAGCAAGCCACCGATTCAAAGGAAATATTAGTAAAACATCTATCTCATGAAAGACTTATATCTAAGATATTAAAAAGAAAAAACTCTTAAAGTGCAACAATATGAAACAACCTCAAAATGGGGGAAAGATCTGAACAGACCAAGATATAAAACCACAAACCAAATTCACTGCCATTGAGCCTCTTCTGACTCAGAGTGACCCTGAAAGTCAGAGTAGAACCACCCTTGCGGGTTTTCAAGACTATAAATCTTTATGGAAACAGAAAGCCTCCACTTTCTCCCATGGAGTGGCTCATGAATTTGAACCACCAACCTTGTGGTTATCAGTCCAACATGGCACCCCACCATGCCACCAGAGTTCCTTCCAAGAAGATAGACACTTCAGAAAGCACATAGGATTGTGGAAAGATGCTCAATATCGAATGTCATAAAAAAATCCACTCCAGTTTGATTGATTCTGACTCATCGCAACCTCATATGTTCCACCGTACAGTGATTCATAGTGGTTTCCTGGACAGTTACTTTAATAGAAGCTTATTTCTAGTCCTTTCTTTCATGGTGCCTCTGGGTGGCAACCATTAGGTTGTTTGTCAAGTGAACCCACTTGGTTAAATAACAGTAAAGTGCCACTTGTGTTCCCTTTAAAATGGCTAAAATCCAAACTACTGACACCACCAAATGCTGAGTGGGACGGGGAGCCACATGAGCTCTCTTTCATTGCTGATGGAAATCCAAACGGTGCAGCCACTTGGAAGACAGCCCGGCAGTTTTCGATAGAGTTAAATATATGCTTAGCACAAGATCCAGCAATCTCACACTAGGTACTTACCCAAATGAACTGAAAAGTCACGTCTGCACAAAAACATGCACATGAATGTTTGCAACAGCTCTGTTGATAACTGACAAAATCAGAAGCAGCCACGGTGTCTTTCAGGAGGTGATTGTGGCACATCCACACGGTGGAATATTACTTAAGCGTTAGAAGTAAATGAGCTACAAAACATGACAGACCTCAATGTCAGCTTGAGTGAAAGAAACCAGTCTGAAGTCATAGATTCAATGTTAGGCTGGAGGTTTCAAAGTCATAGATTCGATGTTAGGCTGGAGGTTTTCCTTGACTAACATATTTTCAGGAACTGATGAACCCAAGATGGGCAGGACAGTCTTGTGGTTGCAGAGGTAACGGAATCTACGGTCGGCAGATCAGGCTGGTGGTTGGACAGATGAATGAATGCAAAATTGGCAAGTCAGGAGAAGCAAGCAATATGGCAGCCCACTAACTGAAGTCCAGAGAGTCATAGGTCAACAAGGCAGATGCAGGATCCAGATCTAGCAAAAAGCAAGTTAAGGCTTTCCACAGCATCCACTTCTATTGGAAGCAGGCCACAGCCCAGAGGCAAACACCTTTTCAAATGATTGGATCAGTGCTGTGATCTGAGTAAGAGTGTTGTAGCCCACCCTAATCTTACAACTGATTGTCTGCTCATAGTAGATTCCACCATGGATGAGATCATGCGCTTCCAACTACTGTATTTTTATCCGAATGATGCCTGTTATAATTTTTTTGGCAAGTTGCACAACACCCTCACGTGTCAGTCTCCTATGTGTGCTGTGCCTTCTGGACATGAGCACACACTTTAATGTGGGTTTGGCATCTGCAACACTGTGGGCATGTCATATGGCATTCTTGAAAGAACAAGACTAGAGAGACGGTAACACCAGTCAGTGGGGGCTGGGAGGCAGGCAGAGGGAAAACAGGTGAGGGGGGCGTTCTAAAAGCAGTGAGCCTACTGTTCTGCATGGTACTGTCATGGGGATTACAAACTATTACGTATTCTCAAAACCCATAGGACTGCAGGACACAAAAAGCTAACCTCAATGTAAACTGTGGACGCTCGTGACTCTTAATGTATCAATATTGGTTCTTCAATTTTAACAAATCACCGTACTAATGCAAGATGTTACCAATAGGAGGATCTATGTGCAGGGTGTAGAGAAAGTATGTGGGAACTTGGTATTTTCTGAAATCTCCCAAATGCTCTAAAAATAAAATGCATTTTAAAGATTATGGCAGCATTAATGATACACTAAATTGCAAGAATTAAAACCTCAATCCCAATTCCACCCATTCCCTACCTCAGCAGAATTACTTGTGCCTCTTTATATTGTGTTATCTGCATATCTCAATGCCTCTACTGTGCTTTAATATTCATTTTTATATATTTTACCTAATTCTCCCTCTACCTGGAGTCCTGCTGGTATAGGAGGTGATGATTTGGGTGACTGCAATGTCACTAGTTCAATTCTACCAGTTGCTCCAAGGGAGAACGAGGAGACTTTCTGCTCCCATAGAGAGTGACCAACTTGTAACCCCCAGTGCCAATTCTGCTCTGTCCTACAGGGTCACCATGAGTCACAATGGGCTCGATGGCAGTGGGTTGGGTTGGGTTTGAGTTTATCACCCCCCTCCCCTTCCCACATTCCCCCCCCCCTACACCCACATCCACTCAAGACCAGCTTTTGAACATTGTGACATTTTTATTCTGTGTTACGCAGACACAAACCACGATCCTTCCTTCAGGCTGTTTGCTCAGAAATGCCATGACGGAGTCATACAGATACTCCAAACGGCTTTGCCAGAGCCCTGCTGCACTCTTGAGCAAGAGGCGGATCCCTCACAGCGAGGTGGGCAGTTTTAACCTTCCAGGCGCCCCGAGGGAGAGAGCCGAAGCTGTCTGCTCCCGTCAAGGTTGACATCCTCAGAAATCCTGTAGGATCACAATTGTTAGACGGCACTCGATGGCAATGGGTCTGTTGTCGTTTCGTTGTTGTTGCTTTAATGGATTTCCTAGGATGACCATTTAATATTACCATCGATGTTGTGTGTGTGAGCAAGTACATAACATCACCAGCACGGGGATGTTTTAAATGCTTTCTTTAGTAAAGCAACACGGAACTGAACTACTGCCTTATTTTCAGTGTTTTCATAATTATGGGGTTTTCCTACAATTATGAGAGTGAAAAAAACCATAATTCAGCATTGCCTTACCCCCACTCCAAGACATGGAGTCCGAGGCAGGACCTGGATAATAAATGGAATAAATATGTGCACATTCTCACGAATGTTTCAGGAACTGCCACGTGATTTTCTTCAGAAACCGGTTTTAGGCAGAATTAATCCTTTTAGAGGGTTATTACATTGGATTGTCCTAGTTATGTCAAAGATGGCCTGGGGGAGGGGACTTCTTCATCTGTCTGGGCACGGCTGAACATTTCATTTTAAACTTTATGCTTAGTACATAATGAAAAACGTGCGCTGCGTTTGCGGCAGTAAATGTAAACCGTGCTTTTGACATTAGAAAAATCAGGAACCGATCACCGTTACAGAAGCTCACCAGTTCTTGGAGGGCTCTCTTCCCCCAAAGAAAATGGCGATTCTTCGGGAGAATTGCTCCTTCCTTTTTTCCCTTCCCTTCTTTGCTACCAATATAAACAGTCACTTAAAAAACAAAACAAAATTAGCCAGTGAAAGAGATTTACATTTTGGCAAATGTGGCTTAATTTTAAATGCTAGTCTAGAATTTCTCACAGAAAGACAGGGTCCTGGAAAACAAAATGTTCTTTTTCAAACTGCATTTTGAAAAGGGAAATTAATTGTAACTTTTGCTTTCCCCGGCCCTGCCATCCTGGGGGAGGACAAGCAAAAAATAACAAAAATAGTTTTGGGCTCTAAGCACCCACCAGTGCTGCACCCCCAGACTTCCAAGCTCTTTTATCCCGTGACCGGAAACCCTTCCGACTGGGATGTGCATTCCAGTGGCCATTTAAATGACTCCCAGTTGGTACCGGGAGGGACCTGGTGGCATGGAGATAAGCATTGAGCTACTAATGTCGAGGTCAGCAATTAGAAACCATCAGTCGCCGCACGGAAAAAAGATGAGGCTTTCTATTCCGGTAAAGTTTCCATTTGGGAAACCAAAGGAGCCAGTTCTCTTCTGCCCTATAGGGGGGCTAGGAGTAGATGGCTCAAAACCAGACAAACTCACCGCCTTCAAGGTGATGTCAACTCATAGTCTCCCTTCAGGAAAAGGGAGAACTGCCCATGTGAGTTCCCAAGACTGGAAGCGTTTAGGGCAATAGAAAGTCCAGTCTGCTGCCCTTGCCATTAGTTAGCAGGCCCAACATGTAATCACTCCGCTACCAAGACTCCGCCCTAAACACATGGCACACTCACGGCCATTGAGTCAACGCTGCCGCATAGCGACCCCCTCCCGCCGCACACCCCCTGTGGGTTGCTCAGGCTTTAAATAACTCTGGTTCTACTGCCCTTGTGGGTTTCTGGGCCTGGGACTCTGGACAGGAGTGGACAGTCTCATCTTTCTCCCACAGAGTAGCTCATGTTTTTGAACTGTTGACTTTGCAGTTAGCAGTCCAATGCGTAACCCACGATGCTACCAGGGCTCCTTCTGCTTGGGCACAATGTGCCCATATGGTTGTCCAAGAGCTACCCCTTCTCCTGCCATTCCCCCAGGCCTATGCCACGCCTCAGCTGTTTAGTGAAGCTGTCAGGCTCAGGAAGAACAGGTTTGGTTTCCTGAGTGCAAGTGGACCTCTGTCGGGGTATGGGTCCCCAACACTCAAACAGGTCCTGGGGAGTGACTACTTTGTAATTGTGGAAAATAATAAAGACAGATGGATTGACAGTGGGGCACAGGGTCGTCTCCTTGTCCCTATGTCAGCACCAAGAGAGGGAATGCATTTCCCAATGGGAGTATGTAATGGGTTACAGATCTCTCAAAAGGGATACTGCGAACATATTACATCATGGATGGGTAATATCAAAAGAGGGTAACAGAATGAACAGGAAATGAAGTGGCTCATCATTGTGAGTTGCCTCAAAAAGACTCCCCCCAACACTGAGGTGTCTTCTTTGGAAGAGGCCCCTTCGGTGGCTGGCTCCCCACTGCCTGCACACTCCTCCCCAGGGCCTCGCTTTCATTTTCTTTTGGGAACCTCATTAGAGCCTCAGGTAAATGGGGCTCACATCCAGTCACCGAAGGCTCTCAGCACACAATGGAAGAAATGAGTCCCAAGCTACCAAAATGGACGGTTTGTGTAACTGAGGAAACCAGTCAGGATGAATGGTGAGAAAGGAAAGTCAGTCATCTGGGATTCTCTTTTGGTTGGGCTGGGAGGACAGCGAGAACACAGGTTCAAACTTAGAATCCTTTAAACTTTGAATCCCTCCTGGCATCTGTCTCCGTCTGAGGGCTTACGTTAACTGGTTTTGTTTCCTTTCTATGCGAGTAGGGGCAAGTCCCGACTCTGGGTTTAACACGCGGTTCTCGGGGGCAAGGAGTGTGTCTCTGTGCTCAGCCTCCTGTTGTCAGTGCTTGGTGAGTACAGCACACGCCTGTGACGTCCCCATGGCCTTTCCTCACTACTACTCATGACCTCAGGCTGGAGAACCGCAGTGTGCTCTCTCTGGAGGCCAGCTGGTGCAAGCGGCAGACACATCGCTTCTGAGCAGCATAAGCCACTTGGCCCAAAGCCTGGCAAAGCTACTATGTTGGGTGCTAGGCTTCAGGGGGAGGGGGCAGCACGTGACATGATGAGTGGAGGGGTGGCTGGAGTTTTGGCCACTGTCCTTTCATCCAAGGGCAGGGGGAGATAGGGCCAGTTGAGGACCAGTGGGCCTACAGCCAATGGGAGAGAGCAGCAGGAATCTGCGGGGTAGGGGACAGGGGTCTCTCCACTCCTGAGAGAAAATGAACTGCTTTGGACACTGCCCTCTAAATCAAGATTTTTCTCTTCTTTATTTGTGGCTGAGTGCTCACAATCCCAAAGGTTTGGAAACTGGAAAACTTCTCTCTTTCTGTTCCTGAATAAGAACCCTGATTGACACACAATCCATAGTGTTAGAACTCGGGGACAAAGCCAACACCTCCAATTCCGACCAGAGAAGGTCAACCGTTAGGGGTCTTTAGCAAAATCATTTCATCCCGATGACGTTGGGGGATGCACATCCTGCTTATCTCTGCACTTTATCCCTTCTGTTTGGGCCGCACTTTGTCATCTCGGAACCTCGCAGAGGTAGCGTGGGAAGCAGAACCAGCGAAAGCATTTATTTTAAATGCGTTTTATTTGTGAAGTCATCGCAAATTTACATGTAGTTGTCCCAAGAGTTCTTCTATGGCCTTTACCCAGTTTCCCCCAAGGGTAACTTCTGGAAGAACTGCGGGCAGTGCAACTTCATCAGCAGGCTGCTGGCCCCGTCAGGTCATCCATCCCCTAGTCAGATGTTTGCGTGCATTCGTGTGTGTGATTCATTCTGTGACCATGAAGCATTTGGAAGACTGACAAAGAAACGTGTTTTGCAAGTGCTCATCGTGAGTTTGGTTTGGGGGTGTTTTTTTGTTGGTGGCTATTATTTTTACATCCTTGATAGATAATATTGATAGAATACTTTTTCCTAAAAAGCCTAACCAATCCCATGACTTTTTTTCCTCTCGGTGAATGTGTGTGCTTCACGTCTATAGCTCGTAGAAGCCCAGAGACAATTCTGCTGGATTTGGAAAAAGCCAGGATTCCTTTTGTCCAACAATTTAAACCTGAAGCTGGAATCTGTATATGTTTGATTGGTGTAGATCCCCACAATTAAAATAAACCTTTTCTCTCTCTCTCTCTTTAAAAATAATCTTTCTTTTAAAAGAATCCAGTTCTAAGGAAAATATATGCTTGGGGTAGTAACACAACAAGTACATAAACAAACCAAAAACAAACTCACTGCCATCAGGTCAATGCCAACTCATAGATACATACGTGGTTTTAAACATGCACGACTGGATTTGAGCATCCAGTGAGTGGCAAAGCAAGTTTCCCAGGCTATGTAGGGAGTTACCTGTAAAGACAGCTCACTGTGTTATCACCCAAGAGAATGGGGACGCATACCTCTACTGGCCCCTCAAGACCCGGAGGCACAGCCTTCTCCCTCCTCCTCATGTGGGACCAGGGGTGCTCCCGGAGTGACTCACATGGGCATGAGAAAGAAGCAGTGTGAGACGTCTTGAGGCACAAACTAAGGACACCTTGGTTTCTTACTTCCTCTCTTCGTTGTCAGCTCCTCCTCTGGCCTCCTGACATCTTTGGCTTCCCAGTGTCCTGAGTTTCTCTGCACAGCAGTGCTCAGCCAGCCACACCTTGGACCTCTCTGCCTGGCTCTCACACTGTGCTACTGTGTGAAAGCCTTTCACACAGTAAAAGATCTTTCAGCCCACGTCTCCCTCTCTGACTGTACCCTCCTCTCCTGGAATGGAAGAGCACAACTGTAGCTTTGGGGTCATTTAGTTCAGCTTTTCGCCTTATAGGTGGGAACACTGTGAGGTAGGAAGTGACGTGCACACAGCTGAGGGGTACCACACCAGCATTGGAACTGAGGTCTCCTGACCTCCAGTCTAGGTCTCTTCCCGCCACAGAACAAACACTTCTCATTCCCTTTCCTCAAAGCACCTCCTCTGCTTTTTTGTCCTCATGTGACCTGTAGCCACCAGCGCCTTCCTAACCTTGCAGACCATCATTCCATTGCCTTTCAACTTCCCCATCCTGCCTAGTCCTGTCGTCTGTCCCTTCAGACTTTATCCTAGACCACCCCTGATCCTGGGCGCGTGCACACACACACACACACACACACAGCCCATTTTTCTCTGCTTCCTGGTCCGAGTATTGCTGCAGAAAACTGCAAAACTGTTGCTGGACCCACCGGGAACTTGACCAGTAGGAAACAGGAGAGAGGAGTGACTAAGCAGGTAGGTCCTAGATTCCTTCAACTTCCAGAGGAATACCCAAGATGCCTTTCTCTTTGCAGTCCTTACCGATGATGAGTGCAGACACATTCCAGTCATCTCTGCCAGAAACTGGCATTGGTCATGTGGCACGGAACTGGCCCCAAAAGAGGCCAGGATACGGTGGGGGGTTCTGAGGAATCTATTCCCTCTCAGCATAATGACCGCTTATGGTGCAGTTGATCCCCACCCATGATGTCGTGGTGTGTCAGAGGACTGTATGCCCTAGGCCTTTCATACTTCGGACCTTTGGAAGAAGATCACCACCTTCCAGTTAGTGGATGTGTTAGTCCGGGTTGACTAGAGAAGCTAATCCAAAGACACTCCTATGTGTGTAAGAGAGAGCTTTATATAAAAGACCAATTGTATGTTGAGAAAACATCTCAGCCTAGTCCAGACCAAGTCCATAAGTCCAAAATTAACCCATATGTCTGCTACTAGACCATACATTCCTCTTTAGACTCATGCGGCACATGCAGTGATGCTGAGTGCAGGAAGATCACAGGCCAGTGGGTGAAAACTCTTGTGGATCGAATGGAGGTAGAAGCTTATCCAGGGATCTGGCTGCCATCAGCATGTGGCTTGTCAGCAGGAATGTATAGCAGAGAAAGAAAATGAGCCCCCCCTCCAGGGAAGAAGAGAGAAAGTCCCCAGAATCCTCATGAAAAAGCCATGTCCACAAGGAAGAATCAAGCTGTGCCCGGATTGACAGGCTAGAGTCCACCCCATTCCCTCTTAATATCCTCAAGTTGACAAGCTGTAACTACAGCACTGGGTCAGCTCTTAACCATTTGTGTCACTGAGGGACCCCTCTTCCAAGTATAAAGGTGTAAGTGTACATCCAGAGAACCTGCCCTTTGCCTTTCTTCCCTGCTTTTAGCACCAGAGGATGTGGCATTTCCCCCAGTACTGACAACAGTCCTTCCACTGAAAAACCTCCATGTTTGTAAGGCATGGTGCAAACCTGAATGGAGAGTGATGATGGTCTGGCTTATGCTTAATCATGGAAAGAGTTGCTCAACGGTGTAATACTAAACCCAAACCTAACCAAACCCACAACTCTCTGGTTGATTCTGACTCTTAGTGACCCTACAGTCCACAGTAGAACTGCCCCACAAGCTCCTAAAGTATAAGCCCGTGGAAGCAGACTGACACCCCTAGCTTCCAGGGAGCTACTGGTGGCTTGAACAGCCTCCTTTGGGTGAGTAAAGGCATGCTTTAATCAATGTGTCCCCAGAGTTCACTGAACGGTCTCCCAGGAGGGAAAAAGTATCAAACGAGGAATGTACAAATGGGGTTCTTTTTGTCTGGTAACTGGGTTGGCCCACCAAAAGCCAAAAGTAAGTAAGTAACTAAATAAAAGCAGCCAAAGATGACCTATATTTATCCTCACTCTCCATTCTGCTTCTAGTTCCTGTCCTGTATGGGGATCAGGTTGTCTACCTCTGAATTGCAGGGACACACAAAGAAATCTTCAGAGAGTTGTGGAAAATGGGACAAGATAATGGGCTTTCATATATATATATATCAAGTTTTAAATTATTGATAGTTCGTCTGGATTACCAAAATCACTCTGCAGCCTGCCTGCGGCTGGTAGGCCGCAACCGTGGTCCCCACCCGCAGCCTCTTCCTGCGCCCCCTCAAGCCAACTATGCAGCCTCAAGAAGGCACTGCGGGCCCGTTGTCCAGCACTGTCCCACGAAGGCTCTGGAAGCACCCTGGGCCCCAGGAGCACTGGCCCCATGGTCATCAGGGGCTTGCCACCACCGGTGTTCTCTGCCTGCTGTCCCACCCACCACACCCCTTCTGCCATCGTCTGGAAGAAGGAAACCAAAGGATTTAAAAGTGGGGTTTTGGGGAAGGTTTCAACCTCTTCCCTACTCCCCTCTTCCCCACACCCTTACTTCCTGGCCCAGAGACGCTGCTCATACCAGAAAGACTATTGAAAGATGATTTACTTTATTTTTCTCTGACCTTTCCATCCTTGGGAAAATGGGGGGGACGACAAAAAAATCCAACCATAAAAGACCCCAAAAAACCAAAACAAAAACAGAATAAAATCAGAACCAACCCCAATCCCCTGCCCCCCCAAAAGATAATGGGCTTTCCCCACTTATATGTGAATGTAAGTGGTGATGGTGACGTAAAACACATCCAACCAGTCAGTAATAGTCAACAGTGTAACGTTTGTTGATGGCCTCATCCTTAGCGCCTTTTCTCTCATTATTCTCGACAACCATCTGACCCGATCAGATATGATCATTTCCTTCCATTCTTTAGATGAGGTACGTGAGATATTAAGAGACATGTATAGGATATAGACACAGTTAACTGGTCCAGTAATTAACTTGGGTCTTACTCTCAGCACTAAGTTTACCAGAGGCGCCAAGATCACATCGGTGGCTGGATAAGCCTACAGGTTGATTAGACACCGATAGGACCCCCAAGACGATGGCCCTTACCTACCTTTCAGGTCTCAACCATTTAAGAGCAAATAAAGCGGAATTCACCCCAGGGCAAAATTCAGAAAGGTAGGAAAGAAGGAGGGATGAAATCAGAGAGGATATAGGAATGGAAGAATTTAATCAAAATATTTATGAATTGCTGAATGTAAAATTATGATATCTGTAAGCCGTCCCCAAATCACCAATATCAAGTAAAAATGAAAAACGAGTGAAAAGCAAAAACTCAATAAAAAGTAAAAATGAAAAACTAGTAAAACAACAACAAAAATTAAGTAAAAGTAGACGCCTCTCTAATGTCTGCTCCACTCGCAGCGCGGGCTCTGGCACTCCGGCCACCTGCCGCTAGCTCGCCCCGCCTCTACACGGTACCCAGGCTCCTCCCACTCGCCCCCCCCCCCCGAGACCTATCTTCTACGCATGCGTTACGGGGACCTGCGCACACCCAGTGGCCTCGCGGCGCCCGGGGACCGCCCGGCCCCGCCTGCGCCGCCGCCGCCGCCGCCGCTTCGGGAAGGCAGAAAGGATGAGCTGAGCGTCGGCCGCTGATACCGCCGCCCGCGCCGGTCACAGGTGCTTTGGGTCGGGCCGGAAGCCCGTTCCCGCGCTCTCTCCAAACTCCCTTCCCGCCCGCTCCTGGGCGGGCTGCGGCCTGGCTCTGCAGGTGGCGGCCGGGGAGGCTGCGGGAGGTAGTTTGTGTACAGTTGCCATGGAGACGCGGCTGGGCCGAGCCCAGCCGGCTGGAGGGCGGGCGGGGTGATGCTGCTGCTGCGCGATGCCCAGCGGGGATATAAGGAGTAGCCAGCCTTGCCGGGCGGGAGTGGGAGAGCCGCTGGCCGGCCGGGCGGGGCAGCGGGCACCGCAGGCTCCCGCAGGACCCCGTCTGCTGCCGTGAGCCTCTCTGCCCCCAGGGAGGAAAGAGGCGATGCTCCGGGGTGCCCTGTGCATGCTCTCCGGGGTTGCACTCAGCCCTTTGGAAGCTGCACGCTTCGGAATACCCAAACCAAACCAAGCCCGCCGCCACCGAGTAATTCCGACTCATGGACCCAGTTTCGGGCATACTAGAACTGCTCGGTAGGGTTTGAGCCGGTAAATCTTTACGTGAGCAGGCTGGTCTTTCTCCAGAGTGGCTGGTGGTTTGGGACCTTCGACCTTGCTTTTGGCAGTCCACTGCTTAAGCCGCAGCACCACAGTGGAACCGTAAGGAGCCCTGTGGCACTGTGGCCTTCGCACTGAGGCACTTCACTGGAAGGTCAGCCTTTGAAAGCCACCAGCCTCTGGAAAGGAGAAAGAGGAAGCAAGCTGTCTGCTCCTATAACATTTTACAGCCTCAGAACCTCAAGGGGGCAGTTACACCCTGACCTATACGGCCAGAATTAGAATCGATTCAGTGGCAGTAGTTATGTGGAACAATCTATGTAAAATGCATGGTAGCTATTCATAAGACCTTTTATCGTCAGTTCCCAGGAGTGCAGTGGCAGGTCTCCCTAAATCCCCCGGATTTAGATTTTGTCATGATAGAAAAGCAAGGGGCACTGTTGATTTGTAGTCTAATGTGTGGGTCTGAACAAATCTGATTGTGGATTTCAAATAATTGATGGCCAATGAAACACGTAATATACAGTTTCAGAAAGGAAAACAATCCCAGCCTGTTTACATTTTAAAACTTCTAAAGTGTATCATGCTTGGTAAAGTGAAAGGTCAGCAAAAAACAACCACAACAAAAACCAGGGGGAAGACCCTGGAGGAGATGGATTAGCATAGTGGCGGCAACAATGAGCTGAAAACAGCGATTGTGAGGATGGCGCAGGCCTGGGCAGAGCCTCCCTTCCCTTGTACCCAGTGTTGCTGTGAGTTGGACTCCACTGGCCAGCACTGAACAACGACAAAAATGAATGAAAACATTCGACAAGGGCAGGTTTTCATTCATGAGAGACTTTTTCCTTCTGTTTCTTAGCACTTAGTAACTTAGCCCTTAGACAAAGTGTTCACCTTGTTAAAGGTCTGGGCACCATGCTAAAGCACTTGACATAGATTCGTTCCTTTAATTCTCGAAACAGTCCTGTTGAGGCGAGTACTAGCACTTATTTTGCAGATCAGCAAACAGGCTTCGAAATGATTTTGAAGCCTAAATAGGTGTTGGCAGAGTGGAGTTGAATCCTTGCTCCAGCCTCTAAGCACTTACGCAGTGCTTCTGTGGCTGCTCAGGTTGACACAAAACCAAACTCACTACATCGAGTCAATTTTGAATCATAGCGAACCTATGGGACAGTATAGAACTGCCCTGTGTTTTTCCAAGACTCTTAATGGGAGTAGAAAGCCCCATCTTTCTCCCGAGGCGTGGCTGGAGGGTAACCACTGCACCACCAAACATCCAAAAATCATGCGAGGGGACCTGGGTATTTGATTTGCAGGAAACAGGGTGGAGACAGCCAGCCTTGGCCCTACTGCAAATACCTGATCGTGCATTGTTGCATTTAGCAAAAGGTCACTGGTTCAGTCCACTATTGAAACTTGTATTTGAACTTTCCACTCAAACCAAGAAAATATTTTGTTAGCAAAAAGAATCAAAGGTCTCCTATTTCTGATTTCCTACTGCCGGTGGCTTTCGTTCTCTGAAGGTCCTGTGCCCAAACTAGGGACATGTAGTCTAAGACAGAGGGCAACCCTTCATACCCTCAAAGCCAGCTCTCTTCCTGTTGTCTACATCCTTAGAAAGGATCCTTCCACCCCCCTCCAACCCCCCTCCAACCCAGATTTGCATGCTCCACGGAGCCTGCCTTCTTCTTGTCTTCTCGGGTACCTCATCCTCTTGGTGTTTCTGTTCTTGGCTTGTCCGAATCTCTCTTCTTCCTTCTATTTCAATCTCGCTCCTGTGTCTCAGGTTTTCAATAGCACGCTCACTAGCACGACGTTTATTGGTCGTACTCTCTGCTAGGCCACTTGAAACAAAGGCAAGACAAGTTATGTGTGAACACGTGGCCTCAAGAGTCAGATGCCATTTCAATGAACTCCAAGCATCCATTGACAGTCAACACTAACAAATACCTCAGAATAAAGAACCCCTGTGAGCTTCATCTAGAAATGTATCGATTTAGGTCCATGGGGACATGGAGTCCCCATGATTATGCAAGTTCTGGCCTTTAGTGGTGGCTCATGGGCATGTGGGTGGTGGTGAAGTTGAACCCCAGAGTCAAGAGGCCCTACATCACTGAGACCACTCACCTGGTGAGGGGAGAGGGTTGGGGCCCAGGAAATCTTCCATGAGAAAGTACGGGAATGCCCCACTTCTAATTTCTCCTCCATTCCATCCAACCTCTGGTCTCCTCCAATCTGTTATTTCCAGAGATCCTTCTTTTGACTTCGCTGGAATTTCCTCCTTGGTTCCTGTCCCTGTGCCAGCCATTCTCACGTGCCCAAATTCTGCCCATTTTTCAGAACTTGGTTTAAGTTCCACCTCTCCAGGAAGTCTACCTTGAACAGTCTGAATAGCGTCTCTCTGACCTTACTCCTGTCACAACTCTCCCCCCCCTCCTGCTGCTTTAAGAATGCCCACCGTACAAAATTGCCCTGGGAATTAATTTAGATAATGTACCTGAGGGCACATCAGCACTGGGTCCTATACACATCTGACATTAGTGTGGACAGTGAAGACAGTATTTTTCCCCCCTCCGTTTCCTCAGAGATCTGAACATTGGAGGCAGTTGAGACTACTAGTTGAATCAATCCGCTTCAATTGTCAGGAAACCTGTGATCCTGGGTCTCACAATGAAAGTGAGATTTGAGGCTGAGAAGAGGGAGAGAGAACGAGAAGAGGGAGAGAGAACGTTTGTGTTGCAATCTGGGGTATAATTTCAGAGAAAACTGCTTGTAGACCCATTGTGTACATTGTTTCCACCAGTAGTTCCAGATAACCTGGATCCTTGTGTGCCCAAATCACTCCCAGCGTTCTTGGAATTTAGCCTGACCAAATGTTCTTGCCCAAAGGGCAAACCAGAATCTAGCCACGGAGACCCTTCTGTGAGGAATATGGAGTCCCTGGAGGGAGCAAATGGATCCCGAATGGACAAGTTGACCATTCAGGCCCACCCAGAGGCACCTTGCCACAGAAACATGTGCAGCTCCTTCCAAAAGGTCCCCGCCTTGAAAGGCCTACTTTGTAACACATGGGGCTGCCAAGAGTCAGAATTGGCATGAGGGCAGCTGGCTTGGCTTTTGGTTTTCATTTCCTCAAAGCACTTTCTCCAGCCTTTGCCTCTTTGCCAGAAGCAACTTTGGACAAAAAGACAAGAACCATGTTGGTCAGAAGGGTAACAAGCTTGATCTGGGCACGGATGGTTTATTGCAAGAAAAGTGCTCTCGCTACAGTTTATACTCCAGTGGATACTGTAGAGACCAACCAACTTACCTTACTGCCATCCAGTCAGTTCTGACTCATAGCAACCTTGTGAGTTTCCAAGGCTCTAACTATTTATGGGAGTAGACAGCCCCATCTTTCTCCAGAGGAGCAGCTGGTGGTTTTGAACTGCTGACCTTGCTTAACAAATTCAAAATCCCTAAGCCCAAAATTCTAAGGGTCCTTTTTCATGGTTTTATCCCAACACCTGGCCGGCCGTTCCCTATGAAAATAATCCCATATTGTGTGTCGTTTTCATCTTACTCTTTTTCTCAGAAGAGCCTTGGGGTGGGGCCTGGGTAAACGGAGCAGATGTTCTTGGTGCCTTGTTGTTGTGGAACAACTTAATGGATAGGCTCACAATATGGTAAATCTGTGTTTGTTTGAGGGCTCACCTGTTGTTACCCTCCGTGTGTGGGAATGAAGCTGTGTTCGTTTCCTTGGGCATATGTCACTGCCTGGCCCTCCCTGCCTCTGAAGTTGTAGAATCGGGCAGCTGAAATGCGTGAAGACTTTTTAGACTTCATCTTCCTTGAGCATAGGTCCCCAAATGTATCTGGCCTGCTGCTATCTCTGCAGAGAAAAGATTATTCACCGCCTCCCCTGTCAATGAGAGACTGTTCACGAGCGCCCATGATCCAGCATAACGTGCGGCTCTCTGCTTTTGGAGCGCCCTGGAAGGTTCCAGCGCCCCTCACTGGACAGAGCCACCCACTTAGGGAAACACTGCACTAGAGTTGTAACATTCTTAGGGGTTAGAGGGTTTTTGTATTTTTTTGTTTTGAAATGATGATCTAATACTATGTACTGATTGGAATTAAATTAAAAAAAATTTTTTTTAAAGAAAGAGAAAGAAAGAAAGTTACCCAGGCCTCCCTGGGGCACACCAGCACTTGAGAAGCATCTGCCAGAAGGCAAGGCTCTTATGCTGGACGTTGAAGCCCTAGGGGTGTAATGGTTATGTGTTTGGGCTGCGATCCACAAGGTCAACAGTTTGAAACCACCAGGTGCTCCCTGGGAGAAAGATGAAGCTTTCTACTCCAGTAAAGCGTTTCTGTCTCAGAAACGCACAGGGATAGCTCTACCTTGCTGGGTGGGGTCACAGGAGTTGGCAGTGAGTTTGGGTTTTCTGCTTTACGCAGGGCTACCTTTTTAACTGAGGAGCAGGCCTGGGGGAGACCCACGCACGCATGTGGTCCGATATGCGTTCATCTTGGACACTGTCTGAGGTGGTAGGTGATTTGAATCCGCTCGTTTAAGTGCCCGATGAAGAAATGTGGGACCAGCAAATGTTTTCTGACGGCTGCTCTGAAAGCAAGTCCGGTTTGGAAAGAAGCCGCAGGCCTGTGCCTTCGCCTTTTGTGTGGAAAGCTGGGGCGAAACAAGGGCACAACTACCCTGTAGATGGGAGGATTGGAGAGGATGCTCTCTCTTGCTCTGCTGTGCTCCCCGAGTTCTCCGTCAGGTCAGCTCTCTGCCCGGGCCTCTCCACTGCCCACCTTGCCCCCTCAGTCACATAGTTGCCCACTGGCATGGCGGTGCCGATCCTGGCCTTCTCACTGGTGTATTTTTTTAACTAGAAGTTGTTGGCGATTTTCCCCCAAGTGTCATATCGCGGGGTGATTTAAGCTCATCTGGTTGGGTTTGAGCACTCTTGTTTAACTATGGGATAAAAATGAGTTTTGGTGGTTTCTACCATGTCTTTGCAGTGAGTGGTGCCGACCTGAAGAACGTTTTACTTTTAAAAGGAAAGATGCTGTCTCCCAGCGACAAAAAGTTAGACAAGCTGGATCCGTTTTATCGACCCTCGATGTCCAAGCAGAAGACCAGTGCAGAAATCATCAGCGAAGCTCGGAATGCCCTGAGGACAGTGAGAACTCAAAGGCCCTTTACACCCCGGGATGACCAGCGGAAGCTCTTTGGACCTGCATCTTCAAGAACACCAGAAAACAGACCTCCCTCCTCCTTCAGGTAGATGGCAGCTCGCTCATGTGCACTGTCAGACATTTAGGGCATTGTATGACGCCCCCTTCGCCTTTCCTTGTGAATAGTGTCTTTGAAGCTTGACTTAGGCTAATTGTACCCCAGAGTTCCTGGGTGGTGCAAATAGCTAATGCTCTCAGCTGCCAAGGTAGGAGGTTCTAGTTCATCTAGAGATAGCTCGGAAGAAAGGTTTGGGGCCATCTCTTTCCGAAAAATTAGCCAAACCTCCGCCCACGCCCCTCCCCCACCAATAGAGCCCAGTTCTACTCTGCCACGCCCATGGTTGCCATGAGTTGGCATTGACTAGATGGAGGCTGGCTAACGATGCCCCTTGTAGCTACTCAAGGCTACTACAGGCAATCCTAGGCCTAGGGTCCAGGAAGTTGCTTTGGATTGGAATGATAATAGAGGTGGCCACCGTATCATTGAGATCCATGGGCAGAGTGTGGAGCATGGTGGCCCTGCCCCGGGTCCACATGGTCAGTTGAGCTGTTCACCCAAGCCCACAGTGAGGACCACATCAAGATGATGCCACCTGCCACCTGCTCACCAGCCAGGTACCTGTGATGCCCACCCAGCCACTGTGCCTCAGCCCTGCTGACACCTCAGTAGACCCTCACTCCCCCTCAGCAGAACCTATCCACAGGTGCTTGCTATGCAAAAAATTTATCCCACTGGGGAGGGGGAAATAATAGTGTTTGCCATATCAACTTTTAAAACACTTAAAAAAATCACGACCGCCATTTATTTTTCAGTACTTTTTCTTTTCTCGAGCCCTCGTGGCCCTGTGCGTTAAGCATTAACTGCTCACTGCAAGATTGGCTGTTCAAACCTGCTAGCTACTCTGAGCGCAGGGCGATGAGGCTGTCTGCTCCCTTAAAGATTCCCAGCCTCGGAAACCCTGTGCACGGCCAGCTGTGTGCCGGAGTCCACTCAGTGGCAGTGGACTGGACCTGGTTGGTTTGAAAATGCAGTGAACAGATTTATTAGTAACTATTAGCCATACCATACCATTTAAACATTGGCTTCTTCCTCAAGGCCTATTTATTGAAAGCTTTTGTTTCCTTTTTGCTAGAGTAAGCTCACATAGGCTAGAAAGACAAGAAAACGGGTATTCACAAACCAATGCTTCTTGGCTTTGTCTTCTGCCAGCCTCCACGCGTCCAATTTCGAACCATCTGATTCCAGACCCATCTCTGGTGCCCGTCTGAGTCCACTAGAGCTTGTGAGTACTTTCCACGGCCAGGGCGGGCTGGGGAATGAAACTGGCCTAAAAGACGTGGAACCTGGACTGAACTATCCTAAGAAATTGGCCACATAAACTTGACCATGCTCATCATTTAAAAGGAAAGGAGAGTCAGGGGGTTATTTTAGAGAGGGGGTTAGGGGCCCATCTTTTTCCTACCAAGGGCCATTTGGCTATTTATAACATGATCCAGGAGCCATACAAATTTTTCAATTTAAAATTTAGCCTGCGATGTTTGGCCAGACATTTAGTTCCCTCACCCCTGGTGCGATGGTTGGAACTGCTTCTTTTTGGTGAAGTGTGTGATGTTGGCTGATATCCATGAAAAGGAGCCCTGGTGGCATAGTGGTTACACATTGGGCTGCTAACTGCAAGGTCAGCAGTCCAAAACCACCAGCTCTTCCTTGGGGGAAAGGTGGGGCTTTCTACTCTATTAAAGAGCTTCAGTCTTGGAAACTCACAGAGGCAGTGCTGTCCTGCCCTGGAGGGTCTGTGAGTTGGCATTCACTTGATGGTGGGAAGTTTGGTCTGTCTGTTCCTTTTATATGGCTGGACAATCCCCACCCCTGTTTTAGAGGTTAGTAGTTAATGTGACACTTGTAGAATTTACCTATGTTTGATCCTTAAAAAGGAAGACTGGTAAGCAGAATGTGTTGACCGAGGTCAAGGAGTCCGGGGAGAAACAGAACACGCACAGCTCCTCTCTGGCGCCCCTCTCTGTCCTTGGAGTGGCTCTTTCCCCTGTCCCAACTCCTCCTGCTTGATTTACTCTGGTTCACTGGACCACATCCTCCAGTTTCCTGTGTGTGTTTAAAGTAATTCAAAATAAAATTTTAAATATCTTGATAGCATAAAATAGTAATCTGGTTTGCCTTTTCTTGTTATTGAAAATCTGCACAGCAAAACACGAACGAATTCAACCATGTCTGCACACGCAATTCCGTGGCAGCGATTCCATTCTCCATGTTGTGCAGCTCTTCTCGCCTTCCGTTTCCCAAGGATCCTTCCTGCCCCCCCCCCCACCCCCCGCGGTGCCTCTGTCACCTTACAGAGGTCGTTCTTGCAAAGAGGACCTGCTCGGGGCAAACCTTGGTTATTACTTAAGCCAGCCATCGTTTAGTCTCAAGGCTTCCAGGGATATTTTGGTTTAAAAATTATCTCAGACCTCCCAACAGCTTTTTGAGAAAGGTGCATTATCCGAAGTCAGTATTTGAGACCTTGGTTCCTGGTAACCTGTCAGGATTTGTAGCATTTCCCCTTTGAAATCTCATGACCAGCAGGCTTTGTGTGGCTCCATTGTCGTGTGTGGTGCTGGGCTCTTTCTGTGTAGAATCACTCACCCTTCAACTATTTCCCTTCTTTATTCATTCTGTTTGCTCTTTCTGAACTTTTTTATTCAGATGTAGCTTCTCCTGGACCAGAATTTCCATTTCTTAATTTGTTTCCGTTTTTTTTTTTTAAGAAGAAACTTTCTCTTAGTCCCTTTATTGACACCCCCCCCCATTTCTACTATCGCATTTACAAATTTTCCAATGCCTTTTTTTCCCTTTACGTGATCTTTGTTTATAAGATGTCCTATTCTTGCTTCATGGCTGCAGCATCTTACTTGCGCATACTAATAAGAGTATAGGAGCCTTGGACTGCTAACCACAAGGTTGGCAGTTCAAATCCCATCACCCATTCTGGAGGGAGAAAGATGAAACGTTTAGCTCCCATAGTTTGACAGCCTCGGAAACTCAAATGGGGCCATTCTGCTCTGGCCTATAGGGCTGCTAACAGCTGGAATCAACTCAGTGGCAGTGGGTTTAATGAGAGTTTTTAATTTCTTTCAGTTAACTTTTCTTTGCCTGTATAGACTTCATTGCATGTTTATGTTTGTTTTGGTCTCTGTGTCACATATTAGAAGCTCTCCTTTGTGCCTAATGCTCATTCTGCTGCTGGTACGTAAGCCCGGGCTGTATATTGATGGGCCAGTCAGTCCATAGGTGATACCTAGCCACACTTAATGTTTTGGAGATCTATTTAGGCTGAGTTGCTGGTGAACTCCTTGATGATAGTACCTTTAGCATGTTCCTCATTTTGATGTTGAAGTGGAATCTTCCCTCTGTTTACTAAGCTTATTTAAGTTATTAAGTTATTTAAGTTATTTAAGCTGCAAGTGTCTTACTACCGTAAGCTTTGGGTTGGCAAAATGCAACAGTGTGATCATCCGAATAGGTACAGTTTACGAATGCGTTCAAACTAAACTAAACTAACCTTGTTTATCCTTAGAAGTTTGAAAGACAACCACCCGGCTAACCAAACAACAGAATGTCCAAACTATATAACATCCCATGCAAGGAAGATTTTGCTGAAAATCATCCAACAGTGGTTGCAGTAGTACATTGACAGGGAGCCATCAGACAAGATATATCATTGCTGGTGTCGCATGGATCTTGGCTGACAGCAGGGACAACCAGAAATACTTGTGTTGTATTGACTACAAAACATTGTTTACTTGTGTTTTACTGACTCTGCAAAGGCATCATTTGAACAGAATAGGGAGATACTTTGGGTTTAAAGTAGAAAAAGGTACGCATCGAGGTTGTATCCTTTCACTATACTTATTAAATCTGTGTGCTGAACACGTAATCAGAGAAGCTGGACTATGTGAAGGACACAGCATCAGGATTAGAGAAAGGCTTATTAACAACTTTCAATATGCAGATGACACGGCTCTGCTTGCTGACACTGAGGGGACTTGGAGCCCTTGCTGATGAGGATCACAGTTTGCAGCCCTCAGTGTGGATTGCAACTCAATGCAAAGAAGATCAGAAACCTTCAAAACGGGACCAATAGGTAACATCATGAGAAGCAGAGAAAAGATTGAAGTTGTCGAAAATTTCATATTGATCGGGTCCACAACCAATGCTCCTGGAAGCAGCAGTCAAGAATGTCAAAACAACATACCGCATTGGGTAAAATGGCTGCACGAGACCTCTTTGACATCTTGAAGAACAAAGATGTCACTTGGAGGACCAAGGTGTGTCTGACTCAAGCCGTGGGTATTTTCAGCCGCCCCATCTCATGCATGTGAGAGGTGGACACTGAATGAGGGAGCGTGGAGACAAACGGGTGAACTGAGATTACAGAGCTGGGGAAGAAAGGTGATTATGTATACCATGGACTTCCCCAAGAACAAACACATCCGCCTCGGCAGGACTAACAGCCGGCTGCTTCTTAAACGCCAGGCTGGGAGAGTTTGTCTCATGCATTCTGGTCATCGTATCAGAAGAAACAGCCCCGGGGAAAGGACATCATGCTTTGGTGGCCTAGAGGGTCAGTGGAAAGGAGGAAGACTCTCCAACAGTGGACTGAGCAGGACCACGCAGGATATCAGGGTTGGGTTTTGTTGTGCACAGGGTTACTATGAGTCGGAACCAACTTGGCAGCACTTCCAACAACCACAAACAGACCCTCAAAAAACGCACAGCTCACTACCAGCCCCCCGAAGTCTTCCTTACCGCTCCCTCAGTCACGGTTCCCCGGGGCCACCGATGTCTCACTTGTCAGTGCAGATGACTTCGGGCTGTTGTTATTTATATGAAACAAAATGTAATGTAATTTTAAGAGAAAGGGCCTTAGAAACCCGTCCCTGCCTCCCGGACAGGCATGTGGCCAGAATACGGAAACGCCGAGTGGGAATGCCAAAGCAGTTCTTGTTTCCTTGCTTGTATCACCCTCTCCAACATGATAACGGCGTGACATCAACGAGTCACAGTCTGAGAGTGGCAGCGTTGCCCAGAGCACCTGCAGGGAAAACCAAGGCATTAGAATTGTACGTAGAGTTGCCACATCATCGCTGTATGTTTAAGAGAACTTTTAATGCCTGCTTTTTTGCTCCCAAGAGGCCTTCGGTTATGAGGCATGTGCATGGGCTTCTGCTGCTGCTATACAGATGAATTCTTGAACACATTTCCCTCAGAGGTGGGAGATCATCAGCTTCCTTTTCCTGTCTTCTCATCAGATGGGAGACAGCCCTGGCCTCTGTCTGGGAATCCCGAGAAGAGCTATCAGGAGGCGGTCACGGTCCATTGGGCTGGCCTAAGCGTCATGGCCAGCCAGAGCCTTCTAACATTTCTAGGAATTGCCTCTTCCTTGGTTGGGATGTTCTCTGGTTGGGATTACTTCTCAGAAAGTAATCTTCCTGTCTTCTGTAGGTTCTTGTCAACTACTTTCCAAGTATCCTTGCTTACACGCATGCGTTATGCTGGGTTGTCTAGAGAAATGAACCAATGACATGCATGTATGTATAAGAAAGAGCTTCATATCAAGAAGTCATCTCATATTAAGAAGGCATCCCAGCCCAGTCCAATTTATGCCCCCATGGGTGTGATGCTGATTGTAACCCTCTTCGGACTCACATCGATGATCCAGAAAGGAGAGGCGGGATGCAGGTCACAGGTCGTGCCGGGTGCAGAGTTGTGTGGCTCAGAGCCCAGTGGAAACATGACAGGACACTGCCAGCTCTTAAGTTTGGGTGACCCACGTGGGGTGGCTCCTGGAGGCAGGCAGAGATTTCCCAGCAAGCAGGAAGGTGAAGGAGCAGAGGGAGAAAGAGGAGGGGTCCCCATGGCCTCTCTTATAGAAAGACCACATCTCTCAGGAGGCATCTTCAGACTGTGACCTGATTGACAGCCCTCCCCTTACCCAGGCGGGTCGAGTTGACAGCATCCCTAACCCTCACACTTTGGTTAGAGCATCATAAGCCCCTGGTGCCAGAAATTGCCCTTTCAGAGACAACGGATGGCACTGAAATTGGAGGCAGGAGGGGCAGGACCCCCAAGATACCTCTGAGGTTTGGTCCAAGGTAGAGGCTGTCACCACCTAGGGGCAAGACCTGAGGGAGTGCATGGGGGCACCGGACTTGGTGCAGGGACTTTTAATATTCTCTTGGCAAATCAGATCTCAGCCAGTACTTTTTCCCCTTTTTGTTTCTAATGGGGCGCAGGATAGCTTTTTTGCAATCAGGAAATCAGGTGTTGCGATATACTAACGCCAAGCTGACATCTTGCTGGTGCTTTGTGAGTTTTGTACCTGAATTATATTTTAAATGTTTTATCCCTTTAAAAAGTACTCTGTGAAATCCAGAGTATATAAAGTAGTATTGACAGCCTACGTGGTGCTTGGTGCCCAGTGGATGATGTCTAAGCGGAATTGGATACAAATATTTGCAAAGCATGTTGAATGTGCTGTTCGAGGCGACCTTTGTGTGCCGTGTCTTCCAAGCAGAGTGACGGCGTCTTTGCTCATATGATCCCAAAGTCCACCTCGCCCCATCAAGTCGAGTCCCGCTCTAGCAGCCCGCAGAGGATTTCCAGGGCTCTACATCCCGATAGGAGCAGCCAGCCTCATCTTCCCCCCTCGGGCTGGCGGTGGTTTTGAACTGCAGGCGTTGCCTGCCGTTAGCAGGCCAGCGGCTTACCAGAGAGCACCACCAAGCTCAAACTCGCTGCCATCCGGTCAGTTCTGACTCTCGGCGATGCTGCAGGACAAAGGAGAACTGCCCTTGGGGGTTTCTGAGACGGTACACCCTTGCAGCCATAGAAAGCCTCGTCTCTCCTACGAAGCGGCTGGTGATTTCACCCTGCCGACCTTGTGGCTCGCAGCCTAACACGCTACCCACTGTGCCACTCAGGCTCCCCTGGACAGGGTCCCTAGGGCTCCTAATAGAATCGACAGAAACAGTGACCAGGTGGGGCTGACCTGCACATGAGGTGAGGTGGTCCCGGCCAGAAGGAAGCCAGGGGTGGGTGCCGGGTGAGGCCTTGGGGGAGACCAGTGGGAGGGCCAGTTCCAGGACAGTGAGGCTTCCTCCCCACGCAGAAACTCCTACTAACCGTGTGATAAATCTCTTTCCAGAAACCCAAAGCTCCGGCATCCCCCACCACAGAGGATACATGCCTTCCCTTCCCGAAACCCCCAGTGGATCCCGCGAAGATGCGAAGAATTAGCAGTGCCCGGGCGCGCTTGTTCAGAGCTGCCTCGCAGGGGGCGCTGCTGCCTGACCGGAGCCCTCCTCTCGCTGACAGTAAGGCGCCCCCCACCCCCCACCAACTCCCAACGCCCTTGCCAAGCTGGAGTGGCCAGCTTCCTCACCAGGCACACACAAGCTGGGTTTGCACAGGTTCCCCTGATGGCGGGCGGGCGGGCGCCCAGCCTCCTGGTGGTGTTGGCCTTCGCGGAGGGAGGCTGCAGGGAGCTTTCTGTATAGCCCTGCTGCTGATGCCTTGGCCTGTCTTTTGTTCTGGGTGTTTGTGAAGAACGCGTCAACATCCCAGTTGGGGCTGCTGTTGTTTTTAAATGACTTGGTAGGATAAGGGTATTTGGATAAGGATTTTTCGTACTGGAGGGGTCTGCTTCGACAGGAAGTAAATGCTTTTCAAGTGAAAATCCAAAAAGCTGCTCATTTCAGCAGGCAGACTTAAACTGGACGTGATGCACCCCGAGGGTGTGGGCAGCGCCCCCCCCCCGGCCCTGTGGGAATGTGTGAAGCTGGGTAGCATGTACCTTGTTGGACCTGTCACACAATTGCTGGCTAGAGTCTGAGCCTGGGGACAGAGGCCAAAGACTTCGCAGGCCACCCTCCTCTGGGGCACCCTGGCACAGTGTGTCCAACTGTAGGGAAAGAGCCCACGTGTGGGATGACCATCAACTTAATGGATCACACCAGCATTGTTTAAGCAACCAAAGAGCACAGCTGATAAAGGAAACAGCTCAGGTTACATGTTGCTTTGAGAGACTGTTGCAGGTGTCGATGTGTGTGGCCAAGGCCAGGTTGAACACGGGCTTCATACAAAGTTGGAAAACCACTCTAGCAGTGGCCCTGCCCCAACCAGTAATCGTCGGTGAAGAGGGTCAGCTCTCATTCACAGAGAGGTGGTTGTCTACAGACAGACCCCAAAGAGTACAAGCTGCCAGATGAGGATCCTGCTTGCTTGACATGCAACTTCCCCCTCTTAGTTTATGGAGTACAAAATCTCATGGAAGCATCGAGATTCATGATTTTTTGTCATGCAGCTGAGAAGCATTGGCCCCTTTCAGCTTGGGATATGATCTGTGGTTCACCGGGTCTCCCTCTCCCAGCCTGCTCATCTGCCTGTCAGACTGGTTGGGGCTTTGGAGTTACTGATGGAGATGAAGAGGTGGGACCCTAGGCTAGGGTCTGGAGAAGCTACTCAGTGGCCCTTGTGTGTGTACATAAAGAGATTATTTCAAGAAATGGCTCACACAGTTGTGGAAGTGGGTTTTCCAGTCTGATTCAAATCCATGGGTCAGATGCAAGCTGCAAGCTTCTCCTGACTTTTGTAGCCCCAGAGTTGGTTAGCAGAATGTAAGAAGAGGAAGCAGGAGGGCCCCAGGCTGGTGGAATCAAGAGCTGAATGAATCCCATGTGGCCGAATGAATCCAAGGTTGGCAGTCCACTCGATGACTCCTGGGATCGGCAGGCAATGTAACAGGAAGTGAACAAACCAGATGCAGGACCCAGACTCCGCAGGAGAAGTGAGCTGACGTCATCACAGTGCCAAAGTACATTAAGAGGAGGCCACACCCAAAAGGCAATCTTCCTCAATTGTGCCAAGCCAATGACCAGAGGAAGGAGGCTGTAGGCCACTCTATGCTTTTCGCAAGTGCTTACCTGCTTCACCGAAAATCCCATCATTGAATTGACCCCACTGAG
This sequence comes from Tenrec ecaudatus, assembly GCF_050624435.1. Classification (NCBI taxonomy): domain Eukaryota; kingdom Metazoa; phylum Chordata; class Mammalia; order Afrosoricida; family Tenrecidae; genus Tenrec; species Tenrec ecaudatus. The sequence continues at coordinate 63,681,854 of NC_134536.1, read as the reverse complement.
CTAGAGTGCCTCATAAGGGAATCCTGACCCAGGTGAGTGAACACCGTCACACCTGGAAAACGGAGAAGGCCGAGAAGCAGCAGTACGTGGTGTATGCTGGGCCCTGTGGAATGGTCATGGATTTTCTAACCAGGCAGCTCGTATTTCCTGCACGTCTCCTTGTGGGTCTTTGGTAGCCCAGTCAGTCAGACATTTATTTGAGGCCCTGCTCAAGTGTTGCTGTTCTAGGCCACCATATCTGTGGACAAACAAGTCCAAGTCCTGCCATCAGAATCGGTACAGAGAGCGAATCAAGAGTTCTGGTGGCTGTTAGGAAGCAGACCGGTGAGGGGTGGGGTCTAGAGCTCCCGCTCAAGTGGCTCTGGAAGGTGTCATCTGGGAGGTGATGTTGAAGTTGAAGTGTGAAACGTGAGAAGGGAGCGGGCCTTCTCTCCGCATGGGGATCTTGGCACCTGGCTGTTTGCCAGGAGTTGTCGTTTGTGTGGAGGTGGCTAGAGGCAGCGGTTTCCACCCCCTACCCCTGCCATCCTCATCCCCTGGACTCCCCACCCACCATGACTGCACCCCCTCCCCTCTTAAGCCTCCTGGCCCTCAAGTGGCCACAGCACCTCATTGGCCGTCTTGTGACCCTCTTTCCCGGGGCTCTCGGAGGCGTGTCTCACTCCACTTTGCCATTCTGCCCATGTCTGAGCTTCATGGCTGCACTCGGAGATCATGGTGTTAAAAGGCCATGCTTCTCTGAACCGCACGCCGCCCAGGGTGAGGCCTGTTTCAGCGCTCCAGCCCTGGACGCCCTACCCCGGGCTCCGGAGCACCCCGTGTCACAGAAGAGCCGCCCCGTGGTGGAGGAAAGGAGCCTTCTTTGCGCAGCATCCGGGATGTCATACAGCGCCTGCCACCCTGGGGCCCGGCGAAGCTGTCTCAACGTCCAGGGTTAGGAAAATAAAAGAGGAAGAAAAGAAGTGTTCATATTGGTCATCTTCAAGGCCAGAGGCATAATCACTTTGTGGTCAAATAGATTCTGGCCTAAGGTGCCAGTGTTCCTGAGCACACAGGCATGCGCGCGCGCGCACACACACACACACACACACACACACACACACACCCAGAGAAGTCTCCACTTCTCTCCAGTCCTCACCATCACTCCCTGGCCTCCTCAGAACCGGGGGGTTCTGCATTCTCCTTTCCCATCCCTGCCACCAAGAAACCAAACCAGTGCCTCTCGAGTCCTTGGCGATTCATGGGACCCCGTGGATGTCAGCAGGGACTGCTCCATCAGGTTGACAGGGCTGTTCACCAGACCTTTCTTAAGAGGCACCTCTGAGTGGCCTTGAACCTCCAACCTTTGGCTTAGCAGCTGATTGTGCTGTTGCCCCCACCACCTGAACTCACTGTTGCCAGGCCTTTGTACCTCTTCTCCGGTGTCCAGTCCTCAAGCTCTCCTGCCCTGCTTCCTGAGGTCGACCCCAGTGGGTGCGTTGGCCCTCGGGGCATCCGGCAGAGCCGTGGACATCCTTGCTGCGTGTGTCCTCAGGGACGAGGGCTCGGGAGGCAAAGCAGGCCCAAGTTCTAGTGTATCAACCCCTGCCGAAAGCCCTGCAGAGTGCCCCCATGCCCAGAGGAGTGCTTGCCAACCTACATTCCGGGGAATACTTTTTGGCAAATAGCTTCGGTGCAAAAATAACTGTGGGAAGCTTTCGTTGGCTGCTTCCTTTCCTTCCTGAAGACTCAGTGCACATATCCGAGGGTGCCCAGGTCACGCCTCCAAGACTTGCTTAAGTCAAGTTCAACTAGCATTCCCCCAGCCTGACTGACCGTCGAATCTGTCTTGCTGGAAACGCTGGCCTTGAGCAGAGGGCAGAGGGCAGCAGGCTCTCTCTGTGAAGGGACACGTGGTAAAAAGACTTCACTGTCCACCAACCCTCTGTTCCACCTGCTCAACTCTGCCATTCAACCCCAAACCTGAATTTCCTATAATGTTTCCATGTCACAAAAGAACGTTCCTCACCTCTGTTTGCTAACCATGTAGGAAATAGGAAAGCCGTTCTTAGCTGGTGGGCTGTATAAACACAGGGGACACCCCGGGGTTGGTCTTAGGAGCTGAAGTCCCAGCTCCTTAGCATGAGAGGCAGCCCATCTGGCCCACCCCCCACCCCCAACATCCTGAGTCCTTATCTCTCTTCCCCTTCCCCCTGCAGTTCCCCATACTCGCCCTGCCTCCAGGTTCATGCAGGACCCCAAGACATTGTTTGCTGGGCTCATTAAAGCACAAAAACAAGAAGGCGTCTCACAGCCTATAAACTGATTTCAACTTAAAACACCCCAAAGGACCGAGTAGACATGCCCCCATGGGCTTCCAGGCTGTACGTCTTTCCCGGAGCAGACAGCCTCAGCTTTCTCTCTGGTGGAATGACAGTGGTTCCAATGTGTACCCCACTACTAGCAGCCCCCTTTGTACAATGTAACTGTGGGGCTTAATTTTTTATCAAAAATCAAGGATTTCAAGAACATGAAACCAAATGCAGCCTCTTCTTCTTTTTTGATGTTTAACAGATTTAATAATTATTCTGGAGATCAAAGATTTTCAAAATTTTCATTTTATTGATTTTTTACAATCTGTACATCCATCCATCGTGTCAAGCACATTTGTACATATGTTGCCATCATCATTTTCAAAACATTTTCTTCTACTTGAGCCCTTGGTATCAGCTCATTCCCCCTTGAATGAACCCTTGATAATTTATAATTTTTCATGTCTAACACTGACCGATGTATCCCTTCACCCACTTTTCTGTTGTCCGTCCCCCTGGGAGGGGGTTATATGTAGATCATTGTGATAGGTTCTGTGGACTCTTCTAAGTGTCAGGATGTGTCTAACCGCACAGGTCACAGCCCACGAAGCCCACCTTGCACCTTATTTACATGTTGACCTGCCCTCCCTGCCGCCCCCCTGCCCTTCTTCACATTCCCGCATTTTAAAAATGTTCTTCTTCACAGAGCTCACTGTGTTGAGCATATAACCTCCTACTGTGTGCTGCCTGTCTCCCTAGTAAGATGCAGACCCGAGGAGACTAGGAATCTGGTCACTGCTTCATCCCACGGGCTTTGGACAGCGCTTTCCATCTGAGGAGACAGAGTATACCAGGGGGCTGCAAAAAGTCTGTGGAGAAATGTAATGGGGAAAAAGAAAAATTCCCACAAATTCTTTGCAGGTCCCTGGCATGCTGCTTCCAAATTCCGGAGGAATACTTATCATTGTCCGGCACAGAGGTACTTAATTGTGTCTCGAACAGAGCCCACTTGCACTCAGATACTTACGGCTCAGAGCTGGTAGAGAGAAAGTGCTACCCCTTCTCACCTGCCGAGTTGACGATGACCTCACATCTGAAAGAGTGGCCTGGCCTTGTATATGTTCAGGGAGGTTTGGGGCATACCGCTCCAGACCTGATACTTATACATAAGACACCAGTTCAAAATCATCTCACTTCTTAGGTTGGAAAAATGTACATGCTCTTAGGAAAGACTCCTCACACAAGGAAACCCTGACACACCTTTCTTGGTGATTGCAGTGAAGAAGACATTGGGACTCCAAGAAACAGCCACGATGGGGGACTCCCTGGTGAAAATAAACGGGGTGCACGTACCAGAATCAATTGCCGCTGGCCACTTACCGAGTCGCCCGCTTCAGTTAACTGATGACGGCCGCTTCAGCGAGCTCCACGGCCAGGGAATGGTCAAAGGGACAGCATCCGTGCCATCTCATCTCAGAAGCGGAGGGTCAGTATTTCTTTATCGTTACGATTTAGTATTCTGGTCAGGATAACCGGCTCCTTGATAGGTTTCTTCTCTATCTTAACGCAAATGACTGGTTTGCTTCCCCGCTTGTGTAGAAGTGAATGTTGATTTAATGAACGCAGGGCTGGGAGAGGCGTTTTCCTAGGGCTGAATGGAGTTGATTTCACATCATCCCCTATTTAATCCTCAAGAACACATCCATTCATCCCTGCCGAGTCAGTGCTCCAATCGTCCGCCCTGTCACAAGCTGGTCTTGGCTCTTGGATGATGGGTAACGGTTCTCTCCATGTGGTGGTTGGGAATTTTGCCTGAACTAGACTCTCTTGCCGCACCCACTTTGTGCCCGTTTACTTACTCCATTCTCCAGTGCATAGAAACGTGGGGTAAGATATTTATTTTACCAACGTCTGGGTGAAGACACAAGAGCCCTCGGGATTTCATTTGTCTGTATACCCTTCTGCTATTTCCTCATCAATGGAGGATTGAGAACAGCTGTATTGAATACATGTTCTGGATAGCGCTTCTCTGAGAAGCCATTTTCCTCTCCCATTAAGGATTTCTGAAGACTGTACCCCGAGGGGCCACGTGCATTCTCACCCAGTGTTTGACTATGGCTTGGGTGGTTGGAGCCTGGGCTTGGGGCTAGAGTGAGGAGAATGGGACTGTAGCACTTCTTCCTATTCCAGTCGGTGCCAGTAACGATGCTGAGAAAGGAAGAAGGTCTCCACCTGGATAGGGTCACTTGGGGGGGTAGGATTTATTTTTCCTCTAGAACTTTCCACTGGGTCACTGTGGACAACTGCCCTGCTTGGATTTGCTTAATGAGATGAAACTCCCGGGACCGTTTTAGGACCCAGTATTTGTCGCACTCACTTGAGATTCTGGGTCTGACTCCAGCTGTACACACGTGGCAGGCTTGAAACGTTTCCCCAAAGTGGCCGATGGGCAGCTTGTTGGTTTAGGCTGAACTGGCCCTGCCCACTGACATGCCTAAAGAGGGCCGCACACGGGTCCGTCCTCCTCGTAATGTCGCTTTGCATTCAGTTCATTTCTTCTTTTTTTCAATTAGAGGGGGAATGAAATGTCTCCTTAAGTGGAAGAGAATGACTACAAATGGGGCCTTTGGGAGTTGAGCACAAAACATCAAACTGGACAGGACAGGCAAATCTTTTCCAGTTGCTGCATAAGAATAGGCTGCCGGCCTCGGAGCTTCCTCGTAGACGGTGAGAGCTGAAGTGAAAAGCAAACGTCTGTCCTGCTTCACCCAGCCTCACGGCGATCAAAGCTGACCAGGACAAGGCAGATGAGCCGTTTGATTTGATTTGATGAACTTTGGGATGTCGCAAGATAATTTGGCAGCAAGCCAGGGTTCATCAAGTCCCCCTGCAGCCTGGGGGCACAGAGGCATTTTCGGTGACCTATCTTATCCCACTAACAGCAATGGACAGAGCATTAGGACCGGAAACGCTGCTTCCTGGCTGTCCAAAATTATGAGGCGTTGGCAGCAGCCCTAATTGCTTTTTGTTTGTTTGTTTGTTTTATTTGGTCAGGATGGCTCTCTACATTGCATTAAGATTGTTGTCTGAGCTGGGTTTGACATTCACCGACAAGTTTAGTTTAACTTTCAGTAGCATTTCTGCTTTATAACTGTTGACCCTCCTTTAGTCACCGGTTGGAATGATGTTGAAGTTGATGGGTGGTGGGGGTAGGGTCGGGGGGGGGGCGCTTCTTCAAGGATGCTTTGACAGTTCGGTGGAAAGCCTCCATGATTTTTTCATGTTATTTTTTCCAACAAACTTTTGAAGCCCCTCACACAGCAGAATGAAGACAAAGTAGGAAATGTCAACTCTTAGTAGTGCTTTCTTTAATTACGCTTTAGGAGCCGGCCTGGGCCACTTGACAGTTTCTTGTAAACCCCGAAGTGAATCATTCCTAGAAGTGAGCTTTGCTGTGCGATGGAGTATTCCCAGTGTCCGTGCTAAAGCCCTCCCCTCAATTAACATCCCTCCCCCACCCTTCTTTTGACCCTAAATGGAAAAGGCAGGCTCTCTTCAGTCAGCTGGGCTGGCAAGGGAAGGCCGGTAGGGGTGGGGGTGGAGGTGGGGGAGGGGTGGAGCGGAGTGTTTGGTCCAATATGAAGAGGCAGGGAATGATGGGAGGTGTGAGGAAGAGATGTCGGTCATGTGAGGGGGGACAGAGGAGAAGAGGACACGCTCCTGGCACAGGCTCCTTACATGTGTGTGGAGTGTAGAAACAGTCACCTCTTACCGGGGGTGTGTGTGTGTGTGTGTGTGTGTGTGTGTGTGTATGTGTAGAGGCGAGGAGAAAAGAATATGTGAGTGCCACTTCATTTGTCCACCCTTAGTTCAGAGTATGGCGTGGACTGGGCCTTATCTTATGCTGGCCATCATTGCAAAGGATTTATGAAGCAAAGGATCCTTGCAAACAAGGTCTTGGGGGCCTAGTTAACATTCCCAAAGAGACACCCCTGCCCCCCCTCTCCGCTCCCCAGGCATCAGTGGAGCTGTCCTCTTCCAGCGTGTGCCGGTCGCGGCGATCTCCGTTGGAGGGTTCACTTGAGGCTTGGTTGGTCTGCTCCTCGGCACACTCCATGATCGAGTCTTTCTTGTGACCACTGGATGGGACATCCTAAGGTCACCATTTAAAATGCATGCGTTTGTCTTCATCCATCCACTCAGTGGTTCAATCCAACGAGCCCTGGTAGATAGGTGTTTTCAAACCTCTGGTGCGTTTGGTGCAAACAGTGTTTTGGTTCCTGGGACTGGAGCGTGGCTGGCCCTCAGGAGGGACGGCAGCCTGGAAGAGCCAAGTCCCAGAGCAGTGCCTCGTTTCCGAGAGCCAAGAACTCCCCCTGGGGCTGGATCCACGGGCTTTGGTTTGATTCTCTCTCAGCTGCTTGATCTGGCTTCATGGCCTTCGACAGATCGCTTAGCTCTTTCATGGGCTTAGTTTCCCAGTCTGGAGAATGGGCATGACTGTTCCCCTCGGCCTCCATCCCCTTCTCCCAAGACCGTAGTCATCGTAGGCCCTGTACTGGCCAGTAAGCCTGAAAGCACGTTTGTAAATTCCTAAGGGCTGTGTGAAGTTAGTATTGTTGGAATAAGAAAAGAGGACTTCCGGTTAAAGATGGCAATGCCAAGATCTTCTGCAGGAACCCAATGAAAGCAACAAAGAACGAAAACTAGAGAAATAAGTCCCATCATTGAAGCAGAAAATTGGATACCATCCCAGACCACAGCACATGAAACAAATCTGTCATATGGGCTTGATTTTTTAAAATCTGTTTATCATACATTCCTTCCGAGAACAAGTCTTCTCTCATTGAGTCAGTCCTCCCCAGCCCAAGCTTGGGGAAGGCTGACCCTGCCCACAGCTGGCTAGTTAGACCTCGACAACCTACCCATCACATTTGCTGTTCCAGAGAGGGGCTCGTGAGCTGAGCCAGTCCATTCGGTTCCTCCCTAGGACCAGTCAGAGCCTGTTGGAAAATGTCTTTCTCCAAGTTCCTAAGCTGCGAAGAGAGGAGGTGGCCTTAGAGCTGGTAGCGGCCACTCGCTGCTATGTAGTTAGAGACTCTTTGAGAGGAAGTGAGGTAGAAACCGACCGAGCCCAAGAATGCAGCTAATGACCGAGTCCAGCGGTACATTAAGCTCCTGTGCTCACCTGTGCTGCCTGAAGCCACTCCTTCCACATTAGAGACGGCTCTGTAGAGGGAGCCAGTGTGTTCCCCTTTCATTTCAATTTCCTTCTTCCCTTTCTGCCTTTCCTTACTTTTTTTGTTTGTTTGTTTGTTTTCCTTTTTTGGTCAGGAGCAGCTTGTGCTACTTTCATAGGTTTCTATCACTTGGAAGCCTTGGAAACCAAAGAGTTCAGCAGATGAGACCTGGGTGGAGACCAGGGGTCATTAGGGTGGGCACATGCCTCCTCTGGCCTTCAGCAGGAAGCACGCTTCATTAAAGGTGGGCCTCTCACATTAGAAAGGTGCATGCCCCCAAACAAACACCAAAAAACCAAACCCACTGAAGTAGACTTCAATTCATAGCAACCCTATAGGACAGAGTAGAATGGTCCTTTTGAGTTTCTGAGACATTAGATCTTTATGGGAGTAGACAGCCTCATTTTTCTCCTGCTAAGGGATTGGTGGCTTTGAACCATTGACCTTGTGCAATATATAGTCTAATACACCATCAGAGATTCTAAGGTGTACACCAAACTCACTACTAAAACAAACCAAACTCATGATTCTATCCGGACAGAATAAAACTGCCCCTGTAGGTTCTTGAGACTGTAACTCTTGACAGGAGGAAATCATAGGGGGCGGAAATGAATGCAAATAATGCTATAAGAATGACTACAGAGATTCTCAAAAGACATGAACCTTGTATTTCTGAAGGAGAGAACCCTCTAATTTCACCACACCCTGTTTTAGGATTAGTGTATGGCAGAGTAAGTGCCAAGCATTCTTCTAGGTGATTTGCATATGTTAATTCACTTGTTTTACCACAATCCACTGCAAATAAAAGTGAACAGAATAAATGGAGCAAGAAAAAATAATTAAGATATAATAATAAAAGACCACCTTTTGAAATAAATACAGCCTGAAGCGCAAAGGGATACATTGTATCCCAACAACATTAGGGCATTTCCAACAGTGCTCAGCACTAGACGACAACCCACTGTACACACTCAGTTCCTAAATGGTGGTCAGATGGATACATGGAAGAAAGCACCCTCTGATCATCCAGGAGAACAAGCAAGTCACATGACAGGAGGGGAAGAAGGGCCGGTCTCTGGCTCTATGCGAGCACTGCTCTCAGTGCCTTTGAAGGTCTAAGAAGAAATGACCCAAGAATTTTATTGCCAGCCAAATTGTCCTTCAGTTAAAAGGTAACAGAAGGGCATTTTTGAATATGAATCAACTGGAGGAGTTTACTACCCATGCATTTTCAAGAAGACTCCAAAATAGCAAATTCCAGGCAATGAGACCAAAATCAAAAGTCAGACATGAAAAAGCTGTTGTAAAAGGCTTGGTGTGGTGAGTATTAACTTTGCTCATAGTTTAAATTAAGGCTTAACTCAGAAAATGGGGAGATAGAACAAAAACCTTGATGATTTCAATAGTCATAAAAAGAACCAAACCAATACTGGGGAGAAATAATGAGGACTGATTACTTATGTAATAGGGAACAGAGCTTGTCAGTAACTACAGTCTGAACTTGAAATACATAGTTACAAAAAGTAACATCCTAATGCTTTTCATTATTTCTTCCCAACTTTAGAGAGATCTTTTAGAAACTAATATCTCTTATGAAGACTCATTCACCCGAAGTTCTACAATTCCTTCCAGTTTCACCTCTGCTTCAGTTTCATTTCTGCTTCTTGATTATATTTGAGGACTTTTAATATTTAATATTTAACATTAAAATAATATGTCTGATATCATTCCATTTATATGTATCCATTTGCCTGTCCTCTCTCCTATTCATTCTTTCTTCTACCTTTTTAACTGCTATTTATGCAAAAATTTGTCTGGAAAAATTATCACCATATATTAATTATGTTTGTTTATGGGTATGGGGGGAATCCTGGTAATTTCTATAAATCTTCTTTGTACTTTTCTTGTACTGCCTCCCTTAAAAATTAATAAACGAATCCCTTTTTTAAAAGTATTGAAGTCATTGTTCTTTTAAGAAATGAAGGGTATTATGAATGAAAAATTATTTTCACTTGGAAAAGAGACATTGTTCAGAATGGGTTGACAGAGGCCCCCGACTTTGGTGAAGCTGTTCTAGTGGGGTTGGGCAAATACAGAACTGGTCCTTGTCCACAAGGGATGCACAAACACATCAGGCCTTTCTGCAATGGTTACCTTGTGGTTAGCAGTCCGAAACCACCAGCTGCTCTGTGGGAGAAAGATGCAGCTTTCTACTCTCCTAAGGAGCCACCGTCTTGGAAACCCACAGGGGCGGTTCTCCTCTGCCCTGTAGGGTTGCTTTGAGTCAGAAGGGACATGATAGGAGTGAGTTTGGTTTTTTGGAGTTTGGGAGCATGTTAGAAATGCAGGCTGTGAGGCCCTAGCCCAGACCCACTAACTTTGCATCTGTATATTAACAAGTCTCCTGGTGATTCCGTGGCACACAAAAGTCTGAGAAACACTGTTCAAAGATTTGAGCTATGTGATAGGTAGGTTTATTATGCCAACGTGGCCAATGGGAATATGTGGGGTTAGTCAGGTGGCAGTTTGATTGGAGGGCAAAGAGATAAATGGCTTGGCAAGGCCCGCCCCTTTCTCTCTCTCGCTTTCTGGTGATTGCACCAGCATGTGACTGTTTAGCTAGTTCTCTGCCTCAACTTGTGAGCTCCACTACCTGTGGGACTGCCAACCCATGAATCATGTCCCTAGAGCTTGAGTTTCCTTCTAGACCTGCTTCCCCACACTACTGGTGTGTACATTGCTTGAGCTGGAGGCTGGTAGATCCTATCGTCTTGCATTGCATGAGTTCAATATGCCATCCAGGCCTGCTTCCCTAAGCTCCTGAGCTGCTGACTGTTGGTGACTCCGCCCTTCTGTTTGTTGCCTGCATTGCCTTAGGGAAGACTCAGCTGTCTGCTTCCTTGACCTTGGATCCAGCAGCTCTCAGGAGTTGAAGGACTTCCAGAATATTAACTGTTCCACAGAAGTGAGTTGAACTGAGCCCTCTTTACTGCTGTGTGGACTAATTAGTTGTTATATTCCTTTGTGCTGTATATATCTGTATCATCTATAATCATAAGTGTCCTGGTTTTGTTTCTCTAGAGAGCCCTGTCTAACACAGGCTAACACTGGATATATAGAATGAGAACAGAAGAAATTTGCCTGAAGGTCAGAAGTCAGAACACCCACTTCTGACCTGAGGGCCAGGGAAGGGTTCCTCGAGGGTATGGGTTGTGAGCACTTCTTGAAGGCTAGGTCTCAGAGGGACTGGGCATGCTGTTCTTAGCTGATGGCAGGTGGCCCTGGGTAGCTGGAGCTGAGGGCCCCAGGGCTATAGTGCTGAGCAGTGCAGCCAGAAGAGGAAGTCAGGGGCACATGCTGGATGGCTTTTAGTGGCACTTTCGGGAAGGTGGGTTTACTCTTGTTCAAATGGGGTGGGAACGCTGAGAGAGACTTTAGCAGCACAGTGATAAATTCCTGCAGCCATGTGGAAGACCACGAGACCAGTCAGGGGGTTGTGTACTTATAGAGGGAGATGGTCCTGTGGGAGCCGAGGCATGGGACGAGGACGTGAGGGGTGGGAACCTGAGAATGGAATCGGACACGAAATTCCACTTGGTAGCTGCTACAGGCACATGCTGAAGAAAAGGGCTTCCGTGGCACCTGTATCCTGTGCTGAAGTACTCATAGCTGCCAGAGGGAGACATTACAAGGACTTGTCACGTGGGATGTGTTGAAACGGTGGCACTGTAGTTGCTAAGAGAAGTATGACACTGGGGAGCTTCTACTCTGAGTTAAGGGAAACACAGCGACAAAGCAGTATCTAATCAAGTTTATGCAAATAGACTTGAGTAATAACCAGTAATAGCTGGAAGAGCTCAAAAAAATTTCAAGCCACAAGCTGCAATATTGAAAGATTTTATGGGCAAAATATTGGATGATGCAAGAAGCAGCAAAAGAAGTTGGAAAGAGTACACCGAGTCACTGAACCAAAGAACTAGCCGACATCCCACCACTTCAGGAGGGGCGTATGAGCAAGAACCAATGGTACTGAGGGAAGAAGTCCAAGCTGCACGGAAAGCATTAGCCAAAAACATGGCTCCAGGAATTGGTAGATGACCCATTGAAATGTTTCAACAAAATGGTGAAGTGCTGGTAGCTCTCACTCGTCTTATGCCAGGAAATCTGGAAGACAACCTGCCCTACTGACTGGAAGAGATCCATATTTGTCCCCATTCCAAAGAAACAGGAGACCCAACAGGATGCTCAAATTGTAGAACAGTAGCATTGATAGCACATGGAAGTAAAATGTTTCTGAAGCTCAACCATCAAGCGTTGTAGCAGTACATTGACAGGGAACTGCCAGAGGGTCAGGCCTGATTTGGAGGACGATGTGGAACAAGAAAACCATTGCGATACCAGTGGATCTTGGCTGAAAGAAGAGAGAGAATGTTGCATATATGTTGTACCACTTAATCCTCTTGAGTTTAAGAGCACTTACCCAGGGGCCAGACAACAAGTAAATAATTGCAGCCAGGTCAAGCCCATGGCCAGCATGTCAATTCCAACTCCTAACAGTGCTGTGGAAGAGGGTAGAATTGCTTCTGAGACTGAATGTTTACAGAAGCAGACAGCCACGCTTTCTCTGAGAGAGTAGTTCATGGGTTTGAACCTCTGACCTGTGGTTACTGGCCCAATGCATAGGCCCCTGAGCCACCAGGACTCTTCCAAGGATAGCACCATGGAATTGAAATCGCGAGAGTGATGATTTTACCTGCGAGTATCTCATGAAGCCTGGTCCTGAGTCTCTGGTATTTGCACGTCTCTTCTGGTTACTTCTGACAACTTGGTAAAACCCAGGATTGCTTTGCCCCTCAAACTGGTCTCCTCCCTACGCACCCCATTTCTGTGGGTGAACAGCCTTCTCTCCAGTTGCTCCAGGTCTACACTCTGTTCTTTCCTCTGCCTCAAGCCTGCCTTCACATCCGATTACATTGCATTTATCTGAATTTGTTTCTTCTTCCCCAGTCCCTGTCACTCCTAAATGATTAGCACTTGTTACCTGTCTCCGAATCCCTTCTTTGTTTTTGTTACTGCACAGCCCCAAATCTCATCATATCCTAGAATAAGAACCTATGACCGTTTCTTCTGATCCACCAAGTTAGGTCCATCGGTCCAATTCAAGGTCTTAGGCAGTTGTTCCCAGAATCAGCCTTCTCTTCCTGTCCTGCCAGCCCAGGTAGTCCCTGGCCCTGAGTATCAGGCTCCTCAGGCCCCTAGTTTACCTACCACCACGCTGCTTCCCGGCTGAGAGCAGCTTTGCTATTTGCTGGTCCAACTCGTTCCTCTTTCAAGGTCCATGTGGGCGGTCCCTTCCTCACACGCACTGATCCCTTTCTTCTCAGCATCCCTGGAGTCAGTCTTGTATCCTGCTGAATTTTGCATCCCTCTTAATGTTACATAACATTAAAATTTTTCATTTAACAAGACTCCTGTTTCCTCAAAGTAGGTTTTCAACTTCTTGAGGACCACGTGGTATGTGCATTCTTTATCCCGGAAGCACCCAGCATTGGACCGCTGAGACACGTGCTTAACCGACAATCACCGACTCAGAGAACTAAACTAAGAAAGGTGTTATTGACCTGGTGGCCTCACACTCTTCAGTTGTCACTGGCCTAAGCAAGGGATCACCCCCTTTTTAAGATGAGAACCCAAGTCCAAGAGGTGGAGCTTCTCAAAGTCACATAGCTGGGAAGGGTTGAGCGCAGGACTGGGGACAGGTAGTTGGGGTTCGGAGCTCGCACGCACTCACCCACTGCACTGCGTGCTGCGCCCAGCACTTCGGAGCTTTTGTATGTGAAGCCTCCCAAAGGTCTATGGGAAAAATGGAATGAAAAGATAGTGGCACTTTCCCACAAACTCTTGGGAACCACTCCTGTGATGAGAAGGATCTTTTCCACCCGCCTTCTATAAGTGGGGTGTGCAGATGTGGTCTTTAGAGAGGAGCCTTTTGGCTGGCCATGGCCATGACCTCAGGTAGGGTAGATCAGCAGCTTCAGATAGAAGGCTGTCCATTGAAACGCCCTTGTTCGGGTTCCGTAATGGTTCAGGACAAGTGTGTGTCTGGAAAGGAAGGTCTCTCTTGCTCCATTGTCCCCAGACTTTCCTCAGAAATGCAGGAACGTCTGTGTCCTCACACCAGAAACGGGACTCTTGTGATTCCACCTTCTCGGATAGTTCACTTCCTTTTCTTTTTCCTTTGAGACGTCTTCCATTTGAAACTCAACTCCGAGATCCTGGCAAAAGGGTCTGGTGCCCATATTCTTCTTCGAATGACTAGGGAGGGCATGCCCCCTCAGCTCATGTCCTCACGACCTGCAAACCTGGAGCATCCATTTCCGAGTCCTGAGTTGTAGACATTTGAGAAGCGTGACCTCCTACCTTCATAAGGAAAGAAAATGGTAGCCTGAGAGTCACAGAAAGGGCACGTTTATGTGGGGAGGTGGTATTTGGGGGAGTTAATCCTTCAGTGGTAAAGGTCTGAGGCCAAGGAAGCAGGAGCCACAGATGAGTCCCAATGTCCCCGGGTAGCCTTGGCCACCCACCCCAGCCTTCTCCGGTTTCCAGAGCTGTTACTATATTTAACAGCACAAAGGGCTCTTTCCCCTACAAATTGCCTTCTTAATTCCCTCCATGTTTTTACTTTGGACATAAATATGAAAACACACTCTTCAGTGTCAGCTTCCTCTAAAGAAGAGTTGGGTCCTTCGCAGATGGCCTGCTACTAAGCCAGACCCTGAACTCACTGCCATCACGTTGATGCCGATTCATACTGACTGACGCTATAGGCACAGGGTAGAACTGCCCCCGTGAGTTTCTAAGACTGCAAGGCTTTGTCCTATGGGCCTTGGCCGTTTGGTGGCGATGCGTTGGGCTGTGACGGGGACTTTGTATGCCTGTAAAACCCACAGGGGTTTCTTGGAAACCCACAGGGGTCATTCTGAGTCAGCTATAACTCAATGACATTGAGCTGGGTCTTGAACTTCTATGAAGCTGGCTGGTGATTTGAACTGTTGACCTTGCAGATCACAGCCCAACTTATAACGGCTATGCCAACCAGGGCTCCTTTGACAGTAAATCCAACTCAGAAGTAATCAGAGCATGACATCCGACTATTGACCAACTGAAACTTATTTGGAACACAAAGTATATGCCATCTAGGGACCACCTGCTATGACCTCGATTTTGTTCATCTTTGAAAAGTTTCCAAGGATACAACATCTTCAAAGAAACAAAAACAAACAAAAACCTTACTGTGGGAAATTGGTTCCAACTCATGGCGACTTTGTGGGACAGAGTAGAAGGCCTCTGTGAGTTCCTGAGACTGGAAGTCTTTAAGAGATTAGAAATCCTCATCTTTCTCTAGTGGAGCGGCTGGTGGTTTTGAACGACTGACCTCACTCTGCCACCAGGGTTCCCAGCGAAGAGTCATTCTACTTATTTTCTTTAGTGAACACCATATGTGTTCACTGCCCTGTGTTGAAGTGGTGAACAGCAAAGTGGACTGGAAATTGCCTGGAGACCTGGCTTCACAGATCTGACCCTGATGTGTGACCTTGGGCACATCTGGCCAGTTTGGGACGCCTGCGGCCTTGTCTGCTGGGAGGAAGTCCAGCTTCTCCCAGCTCCCACGCGGGGCTTCTGTTCTTGCAGTACAGCGCTGTTCTTATTGTAACAGTGACCTCTTGTGGCGTAGAGCCTTAATCCTTTATTTTAATTTTCAATGCAAACTTTGGACCTTTGCTTCTGTTGGTGTTGGATCTAGTAGCCATTGTTCATATGGTTAAGGCAAATCTGACTTGCTTTGATCAAAAAGGAATGCGGAGTGCGGAATCCTACTTGATAAACAATGCTTGATGAATTCTCCAGAAACTGTGTGCAGCCGACTGGCTACATGCACCAAGGCAGCTGCGCTTTGGTGCTTGTGCTGAGTCCCATGTCTGCCCTCTTCCTCCCAGGGACCAAGGGAGGAGGCGCGCCCGGGCCTCCTCCTGCCCCAGCCGCTCGGACCTGAGCCAGCCGGAAACCACAGCAGGTGAGGCTCCCCTTCTGAGAGGTTCCCAAGTCCCCTTCCCTGACAGCATCTGCGGCCGGAGGCAAAACAGTCGCCAGTGCCAACTCCAGGACGCCGTCCACCTTGATGACCGAACCTAAGCCCACAGCCGTCAGGGCTGCTTGGTGTTGTTAAGATGGGAGAGGCGGTCTTCACAGTCCTTAGGGTCGCAGTCTCCCCATTAGCAGACACCCACCTTGGTTGGCATCCCACTGCCTAACCCCAGCACCCCTGGGGCTCCCGGGTCACACATTCACATTCATTCTCCCACTGCCGAGCTCCAGCTCTCCCATGTCCACAGGTGGCAGTCTTTGTGACCACACCGAAACCTTGCTAAAAGCATTTGGGTATTTGTCCAGCTCAGCGTCCTGAAGACAGCCCGTTTGGACTTTAAGCTGTTAAACTGAGAAAAGATGGACCTGTGAACCCCAGTCTAAAATGGATACCACCTATATTCGTGCGGTAGACTGTACCCACCCACCAACTCCCTGCCATCACTGCGACTGACTCACAGCAGCTCTGCAGGACAGGGCAGGACTGCAGTTTTCCAAGGCTCACCATCTGCACAGGGCAGGCAGCTCCTTCTTTTCCCTGGAGAACAGCTGGTGGGTTTGAACTACTGACCTTGAGGTAAGCAGCCCACCAGGGCTCCTCACAGTGGCAGAGAGCAGCTAGAAAATGAACTCGGGTTTCTTTATGATCGGCGTGAAGCAAGTACAGACAAGACAGCAAGTGGGAAAAGGAAGTGGCAAGCACAGGGTATACTGTTGTTCATGGATACACACCTGTGCCCTTAACTGTCAAGTACGGCAGCAGTAAGCGCCCAGGTAGAATGCTGGCCCCTGGAGAGAGAGGGACAAGGAGAGTGGTTCATAGGGAAGCGTACTCGGTCTGCCATGTCTTATTCTTGAAAACAAAGATGGGGCAGGAAAGCTGGCAAAACATGAAGAATTACTCCAAGTATTTTTTCCTTCGTGCCTTTTTGTAAGCTTGAACTATTTCTGAAATACGAGGGAGAGGCTTGGGGTGGAGAGGTCGCATGAAGCCAGACTAATAGTAAGTAACACAGCATATATACTTCACTATCTTCCGAATGGATCTCTTCTCAAAAAGAGTGTTTGGTAGGGTTGCTGGGAATTCCTGCAGCTCACGGGGAAAATCTCTGGGTCAGCATTGTTGCTGAGGGCTGTACATCTGCATGCTAAAAACGGCAGCCAATCAGCACGGTGGTGCGTGTTTGGGCTCAGAATTCAAAGTTGTGGTTAACAATGATAACCACCGAAACAGCCCAATCTGTCCAACAAAACATGCTGAACTTGTTGCTCGATGTACCCAATTTCCTGTTGAACCATTTCTTTATTTATCCTTAGCTATGGTGCACCTCAATGCAATTGCTTTCTAACGTATCAGGTCGTTTGCCCAGGACGAAGGCAAGCTTTATCCATCTCCGTTTGTGGAGATTAAAGGGACCATCTCCTGCGTCTGTGTTTCGGTTTCTAGCAGAGCATCATTAAGGCTGCCCTTTTGAACTCGGGGCTAGTGTCCAAAATAGCATTTCTGTTGAGAGCAGAGGTGCAGGAGGGTGGAGGTGTGAGCAGGCAGGGCCAGACACAACTGTGTACCAGGGGGTGTCGGGGAGAGAATGAGAAGCAGACCTTTGCATCCCAGTGTGGGGCTAGACTTTCTTCTGAGAAGATAGGAGCCTGGGGAGGATTTGCAAGGGCCCGTGGGGGTTTTCCTTGCTAAGGGTTAAACAAACTCTTCTGCAATCCTGACTCGCCCGACTCATTCAGTTCTTCATCATGTGCTGACGGTTCTGAAACACCAGTTGGCAGCCATGGTTGCTCAGAGAGCCATCATCTGAAAGCATGTATTGCAGCGAAGATGTTGCTTTCAGCTGATGGGGCTTGGCATCTGTATTTCTAGTATGTTTGAAGAGCATCATCATCAATATTGGATGATTGGGTTCGTTAAATGACCATTCTGGATTATCGTTTTTGTTCTGTTTTCTTCACCACCACACCCCTGCCTTTCACTTGCATCAACATATGTTCAGTTTATTCCCATACTTTAGACTCTGAATGTGTTCGTTACCTGGAAACAGGAGCAACTGACTCTTTAGACTGCTTCAGTACTCCGGTCTGCGGTCGGATTTACCGAAGTTAAAGCAGACCTGGAAAAAGTCGTGATCCAAACATTGGAGGTGGTTCGAGTGTAGCCTTTCACTCACAAATCCCTTTAGTCCCAGAGGCTTTCCAAGCCCATCGGTAGCGACTGCTGGCCTGGAGTCTTGACAGTGCCCCACAGGCTTTTTCCTGCTGCCCCAGAAGGCCCTGTAGTGAGTAGTGTATGTACCATATGAAGGAGCCCTGGTGGCAGAGTGGTTATGGGTTGGGCCACGAACTGCATGTTTGGCAGTTCGAAACCACCAGTAGCTCTGAGAGAAAGACTGACCTCTCTACTCTGGTAAAGAATTACAGTCTTAGACACTCACTGGGACAGTCCTACCCTGTCCTATAGGGTTGGTCGAAGTCGGCATCAACTTGATGGCAGTGAGTGGGGTTTATTTTATTTTGGTACTGTTTGAACCTTTCGAAAACCCAGAGAATTCTGAATCCCATGACCCATCTGGCCCCAATATTTTGAATGAGGGATTGTGCACTTGTCCTGGTGTTGACCTAAGGGTCAGATCGATGATCTGAATGCTCAAAAATTAAGACTCTTGCCAGCACAGAGCTGCCTCGTGGCGGCTGTGCTGGGAACACCATTCTGTCTGTGCGGCCTGGGGTGCCTGGTATTCATGGCCCTGTGTTGGTGGCAGGCAGGAAGGGTTGACAAAAGACAAGTCAAGACTGGCTGCAACTGAGTGACACACGGTTTGCGTTAGGGAAGGCTCCACAGTAACCTGTTGAACCCCTCTGCTGCTGCTTCTGGAGAGGCCATCAGAGGGCAGTGGGTGGGAACACTTCACAGTGAGTGCTGTGGAAGGGCCCGGGGGGGGGGGGGGGCTTTCCTAGCTGAAGGGTAAACAAACTCTTCTGCAATCCTGACCAGGGGTCAGCAAACTTTTGAGGCAGAAGACCCAATCTTGTCCCTCACAACAATGTAAAAGTTATGTGAGTGCCACACATAGAGTTTTACAAACAAATGGAATCACCATTATCTGAATAAGACCCTTTAGACATTTTCAGTTTTACTTCCGAGCCACGTGGATGCCCTGAAAGAGCCACATATGGCTTGAGAGCCGCCGTTTGCTGACCCCTGGTCTGGCCCATGATCAATCTGTAGTACCTGCTATTCTGGGTTACACGCACATTTCTCGCCTAGCTACACAGATCGTGGACAGGAGCCTTTCTTGGATTTTCAGTTACAGAGAATGTCATTTTAGCAGTGACAAAGGATATGAGTACGGATAAGGCTTACGCATATACAGTTGTTATGTTTTGTGTATTTCCCCCTCTGCAGGGGTGATATGAGTACACTAGAGGCTGTCATGTTTTGTGTATTTCCCCCCTCTGCAGGGGTGATATGAGTACACTAGAGGCTGTTAAGTTTGTGTATTTTTCCCCTCTCCGGGGGCGATACAAGTACACTAGAGGTTGGGGAAGATACATAAAAGCTTGCCCCCCTTTTTTTTTTTAGTTAGAATGAATCAATGGTAGAGCTGGGATTCTACCAGAGACTTGTCACCCCGAGCCTGCACTTTCCCAGACACCTCACTGGGGTGACTTGGCTCCGGGTTCAGAGCCCTGGTAAAGGAGCCCTCCGGTGCAGTGGTTCCAGCCCTCGGCTGCTAACCGGAAGGCCAGTGGTTCGAACTCACCAGCTAGCTGCTCAGCAGGAGGAAGCTGGGGCCCTCTGCTCCTCAAGATTAACTGCCTCGGAGACCTGCAGGTCACTGTGAGTCGGAATGGCCCCAGCGCAGTGGTTTGAGTTAAGAGCCCTGACACCGGGAGCAGTGGTTAAGGACGCCGCTACTTGACTGCTTGACTAACTACCCAGGATGTGGGCTGCTGAAACCCACCGCGGGCTCTGTGGCAGAAAGGCCTGCTATAGAGGGGAGACCTGTGGCTCGGTCCCTCTGAGTCAGAACCGACTGACCACCTGCAACAGCGGCAATCACCAGGGGCGGGTCCCCCCCTCGGAAAGGTAAGCACAGCTTACTTACGAACCCAAAGTGAGCATCCTGGCGTACTGAGAAACCACGTGAAACGAGTCTCACTCCTGTCGGGATGGTTGATGTGAAAAGCGGCTTTCATTCTGTAAGAAGGTGCCGTGAGCTTGGGAGAGAGATAGCTGCCAGCCCGACCCAGTAGCAGAATCTTCGATGCAGGGAAGACATGTGAAATGGCTCCTT
This sequence comes from Tenrec ecaudatus, assembly GCF_050624435.1. NCBI lineage: Eukaryota > Metazoa > Chordata > Mammalia > Afrosoricida > Tenrecidae > Tenrec > Tenrec ecaudatus. The sequence continues at coordinate 63,661,874 of NC_134536.1, read as the reverse complement.
ACAGACTATTGAGCAAGTGCCAGTGAGCCCGTGCTTGCCCTGCTTCTGGGTAATCTGCTGCCGACAGCAGTAAGACGGAGCCCACAGTGACATTCCCATTCTCCGTCCAGGCCTCCCTTTCAGACAGCGTTTGATGTCACATGAATGTGAGGTACCCTTGGTCTGCACACCTCCCTGGTCATGTGTATGTTCGGAGCTCCCCAGGATAAAGTGTAAGGGGGAAAAAACCAGAAGCATCCGCCTCCCCCATCACAATTTCCCGTGGTGCGCCGACCCTCACACTTGATGAAGTGTACAGACTCTGTGAAAGTTGCGATGTGTTTGCACAGCTCACCTGAGGTTCATTTGGCATTCTTGGATGAGGAGACCTGCGGCTCTCCCTTGGGGGAGGTGGGGTGGGGGCTTCCCAGCATCTGTTGATTTTAGAGATGAATAGTAACGATGTGTAGCGACTGCTGTTTCTCATGGCTATCCCTCTGCTCTCAGTGTCTTTGGCAGCCTCAAACGCCGACCTGCGAGAAAAGGACACGGAAAAGGAAGTGGACGAAGTCTTTTGGAATACAAGGATCATGCCAATTTTGCATACATTGGAAGAGGGTAAAACAAATACTCGTTTTTGTCTTAATGGAAAGCATCTGTAGTGATTCCCATGCTCACCGCTGCCTGCTGTTGTTAGTACACTGTGACTCCCATCACCCCTGTGGACATGCTCGACAACAGATGGAATGTCCCTCCCGGTCTTTCACTCACTGATGTGTCCACGAGGAGTCCTGGGGGCTGCAAGTGCCTGAGCAGTCGGCCACCAACCGACATTTACCCAGAGGCAGGCACCTCGGAAGAAAGGCCTGGCGGTCTACTTCTGCAAGATGCACATGATGGAAAACCCAGGGTGCGCAGTTCTACCCTGGCACACAGGGGTCTCCGTCCGGGAGTTGGGAGCCACTCGAGGGCAATGGCTTTTTTTTTTTTTTTTGCCAATAGGTGTGTTTTATGAAATATTGCATGTAGTCTGGGTTCTAGTGAGTGAAATTATATTTTTAAAGTTTTACCAAGACAGTCTTAATTTTTAAAAACCCCTTTGTAAATGATGAACAGTCACCTCTCCTACCTGAGAAAGTCTAGTGGACTCTTGTTCATGTAAGAAAGTGAAAGTTAAAACAATTTCAGGCCTCTGACAGTGTGGCTGTGCCTGGGCCTCTTAGCCTGGCCCCTGTGACTGATGTGTCTGTGGATCCCTGCATCCAAATGTCTGTGCGTCCCTGGCTGCCTGAGGGGGAGCACATCTGTCAGGGATGGGTCCCCAAGGGCAGGACCTGGCCTGGTGTGTAGCCCAGTATGCTCTGCAGCCTGGAGTGGCCAAGCTGGCCAGGCCTACCTCCAAAGAGAGTGGACTGAGAGCCCACCTCCACCATCCTGCATCTTCTTGAATCGTCTGTTGCTGAAACGGAAGCAGGTTCCTTGAAGCCACCTGGGCCACACAGCACACAGTAGGCCCGCCGTGGGGACTACTGCTTGGAAATTCCCCAGAGGAGTGAACCATGGTAACCACAGGTTGCCCCAGCAACCCAACAGGGAAGTTGTGCCAAAGACCAACTTCTTCAAAGGGTCAAATGGCCTGACCCCTTGGTGGTTCCCTGTGTTTGCCCTGCTGTGTTCAGGACTTAGTGGCAGGGCCCTGGACAGGGTTTCTGGTCATCAGCCTATGCCTGTGGGTGAAATCACCTCTGTGGATTAGGGATGAGGGGTGGGCAAGCCTCCACCATCCCTAAGTGCTCTACAGCTCGCAGGTCCTAGGAGTGGGGATGGGTGACTTCCCCGTTGCCCCCCGCCCCAGTCACTGGTTCTGGCTCTTGTATTAATGGGCCAGGTAACTCTGGGCTGTTTGGGAAAACTAGGGAGAACCGGCAGTGTAGGTAAGAGAGCATTCAACGGGGAGAGTGTGTCAGAAACCCAAAGACTGCTCTTGGAGGAAGGAAAACTTTAAGCATGGAGTTTGGTTGAAAAGAGGGTCCTGGGGGTTCTGTCACCGTGGATCCTGCTAGCACGACACTTGAGCAGCAGTTGGGGTTTGTTATAAGATTACACTAGGCATGGGAGCGTGGCAGCTTTCCCCACAGACTCGCTGCGGGACGGCACATGGCTGCCGTAGGAGCTGCCGCCTGGGCCCCTCCGTGAGATGCTTTTTCCCTTTTATCTTGGCATGGGTTCAGACTTACGGAAACGTGGCAAGAATGACATGTAACACGGTGGCCCTGGGGGCCGGAACTTGGCGGGACCGCCTTGTTCTCCCAGGGCTCACCTGTCGTCCGGCTTTGACAGGGTGCGGTCTCCCCCCTCCGCTGCCCCGCTCCCTTTATGGAACATGTCTGTCTGAACTACAGACAGACAGACTTCCGCCTCTCATAAAGCACTCTATGTGCTCTTCACCCAGATCCCCCAAATAGGAGTGTTTTCCTCTCTGCTTTTCTCCAGCCCCCTTGGCGTCACGCATGCACACGGACACACACACACACACACACACACACACACACACACAGCTTGTGTTGGCCTGTTTTGTTTTGCTTGAGAACAAGTTGCAGACATGATGCCCCATACTCCTAAGGACTGTGCCCTGAATTAAAATAATAATAATACTCAAGATCTTCTCTTGCCTATCTGGCCATTTTAACTGATACGCTACTACCATACAAACTGGGAGAAAGATGCGACTTCCGGCTGTGTACAGAGTGACAGTCTTGTAAGAGCACAGTGCAGTTCTACTCTGTCCTAAAGGGTCGCTATGAGTCGGCATTGGCTCGCTGGCAGTGAGTTTGGTTTCTGGGGACTATACAACCCGTCTTTCAGTTTGGCTGATTGTCCTAATAACTTCCTCCAGGGAACAGAATGGCTCCCAGGTTGCCACTCTTCGTCCTCTCTCGTGATTGGACACAGTTGTGAGGAACGCCAGCCAATTGTTTTGTTCAGTGTCCGACAGTTTGGGATCGTCTGCTCTTTCCCCGCGATCAGCTCCAAGTTAGGCGCCTGTGTCCTTCGCCGTGCACCCGGCACCACTGCTGTTACCTCTGACCACTTGGCAAAGGGTTCTCCGTCAGCCTCTTGAAAATCTCTATAATGCTTAGATTTGAGCTCTCTGTGAATGGTGTGTGCCATTTAGAACAATCCACTTGGTAGAAATAATTCACTTGATCAATCGTTTAAATCTTATGCCACCCTTGAATCATTTCCCCTTTAAGCCAAAACAGCTACCGTTGAGTTTGTGGACGTGTTAGACTGATACCTTGAGGACCATCCACTGCCCGTGAGTGGCCCACTGCCCGAACTTAAGTTTGCGAAGAAGCTGCCAGTCACAGAAGAATAAAACAACAACACTTAAGGATTTCTTACAATAGCATTCAGGTTCCCCCCCTTTTTTGAAAGCCAGTCTCAGTCATTTCCCATCAATTCATTTATTTCAGGGCATAACTGAAAGGCGCTGAAGGTTACTTAGCTATTGAGGTTCAAAATTTTTTCTTAGATGTTATTGTTGAAAAGAGCTAAAAATGGCCTGAGTCACTTCCTTCGGCAGGAGCACACTTCCTCCACGCGGGTTTTTGAGAGCACATTATGGTATTTATTTAAGATTGGTTTCCTACTTTTACATTTTGTGACAGGATCTGTCAGAGGCCGTCCCCCACCCCCCCACAGCCGAATCACTTACATCTCAGATTCTTCCCTTCTTGCTCCCTGAGAGATGGTATTCCTGGTGTGCCTGCTAGTGTGGGTGCCGCTCCCAAGACGACTGTCATCAGAAGCCCGATTAGCAGGCGAGCGTGCTCTAGGCCTGGACAGCCCCAAGCCTCTCTTTCCAGCAGCCATCCCCAGTAAGGGTGGATCTGGGGACATTGGAGATTTCTGCACTGCCTGGGCGCTCTTGACTCGGATGCTGGACAAATGAAAAGGAAAAAATTCACCAACAGATAGGTGGGAAAAGGAATCTGCATTGCCTTCGGTGGCGGTGGTCACTGTTAGATGCTGTCGAGTGGATTCCGACTCACGGCGATCCTGTGCTTAACAGAAGGAAGCATTTCCCCGCCCTGGGCCATCCTCAGACTCCTTCTTCCGTTTGAGCCTCTTGTTGCGGCGACTGTGTCAGTCCATCTTGTTGAGGGCCTTCCTCTGTCGTGACATGATGTCAGGTGTCCTTATTGTATCACGTCCATTGACACAAGAACAGGGCAGACACACTTCCCATTGAGTTAGAGTGGCATCTCTTTGAGGGCCTCAGACATACAATGCAACATGAATGTGAGCATGAATACATGGTACATGAACACAGAGATCCATGAGTGTGAACAATGACGATACAAAGGAGCATTCGTTCGGTGCCCTGTGAGAGGCGCTGCCTGTGGAGCAGTGTGTCTTTTCCCGGGGAGCTGCAACATGAACAGGGCCCCGAGGGCCCGGCTCAGTAGAGCATCAGTACGGAGACTATTAAGGGCCAGCGGGACCATGTTGCAAGGGGCTGGAGGTGGAGCTCCTGGACAGGGGGGAGGCCATTTGGAGTGAGGGCATGAGCTGAGAGAGATGGCACTTCCATTCTTCAGTGCACTCCTGGGAAGACTGCTATTGTGAGCTGACTTCCCACTAAACACGCCAGCATGGCAGGAGGCGGACCCGAGAAGGGAAAATCAGCCTTAGATAGCTGGAAGTGGATAGAAAAAATCTAGTGATACGAAAATGAAGTGAAAGAGGGGAACAAACCACAGCTGAGGAACGGGACCATGATGGAGTGAGTGCTGACGGGGCTTGTGCTCGCGCTGTGCCTGTTTCCCCTCCGTGTGGCCCTGAAGACTAAGTGTCACTCTCTGCCTTTGCTCCCGGCAGCAGAGACCGTGGAGGCAGCCTGTGCCGCGTGCACACAGCTTCACCTCGCCTTGGAGGAAGGGCACATGCTTGGGAGTCGATTTAAGAGAAGAAGCGTTCTCCTCAGGACCCTCTACCAACTAGTTGATGTCGGTTCAGACTTGCTCAGCCTTAAACTCGCAAAACTCATTCTAGCAGTAAGTGGTGTTTTTGCTTTCCTCCAGTTTAGTAGAGTCTAGCCCATAAAAGCTTTGTCTAGTGTTTTATTTGTAAATTTTATGCAGAAGTTTAAAAAGTTGGTGCATTTGTTTGGACTCTTAGGAAAACAAAGAAAGGAGGCAATAATCTAGCATTCCCAAATTTGACCGGAAACTAAGGCCGAGTCCCCAGAGAACACCAAATGAATTCTTGCATTTGGACTGCGACTGGGGTTCCCCTCCCCCACTCCATCCGAACAATAGGCCAGGACATTCAAAGCTGCTGCTGGAGTGAGCAGACTGGAGATCAGTATTGGGTAATTTGCTAGCTGTGGCTTCTGCTGGGGGCTTGATTCTGTCACAAGATGTAATGAAGAGTGACAGATCATTTTGATATACCAGCCGGCCAGCCAGCCGGCTGGCCAGGTGCTTTGTTCAGGGATGAGGGTGAAACAGAGGCCGCAGCCCATGGTCCTGGGAAGGCTCACACCTCAGTGGATGCAGAAGGCTCCCCGAGGTGGCATAAGGAAAAGCCAGACACACAGACAAGTCTGTCGAAACTTGGTCTCCCACAAAATGATGTCACCGTTTGTGGGGAACCCTTTGCTGTCCTGGCCACAAGCAGCTGGGAGCCAGAAGATTAGACCCTTCTTAAAGAGCACCGCTTCACCAGACGGAGGAAGCTGTCTACCTGGTTTCCCCAAAGTAACTGCTTTCGTGTCCACGGCTGTAGTCCATGTCATTCGGCATCTCCCAGAGCCCCACGAAGGTGAGGTTGGCACACGTGAGTCTCTTGTACGGAATGTGCTGCTGTTTTCGCGAGTCTGCCTGCTTATGTACCTACTGCCCTGAACCTAAATGCAGCCTTGCGCTCTCTCTCTCTCTTTTTTTTAAAGTTTATTAGATGCCGCAGAAAGGAATATTTTAATTTTTTTGAAGCAGTGATTTCGGTGGGGTTTCATTTCCTCCGCTGCTGATGGTATTTGACCCGTTAGCTTTCATTAAATACAGAAGCATAGACCACGGGGAAGCTTTCAGGTGAAGGACAGAGAACGAGGAGGAACCGGAAGTGTACTTCGCCCTGTAGGGCGCCATCTTGGCCGGAAGCGCTTGGCCTGAGCTGGAGTCCCCCCACTCCCACCCTGACCCCACGCCCACCCCCACCACCTGTGGTGCAATTGCCCTGGGGAAAATTCAGGCTGTGGGCTGCCCAGAGCTTAATTTTCCCTTTTCATCTGAGCCTGAAGAAGTTTTTCTCTCAACATACCAAGTCTCAATTTTTTTTAAAAAATCTTTCTGTGCGAGAAGAATGCCATGAACTTGTTAATGTTTCGTGAAGGAAATCTTCATCTTGGTTATTAGGGTGTCATTCAAATTAATTATATCTATGGCACAACTGACTGTCTTAGGGCAAAAGGCTAAGCGATCTATCTCGCAGGCGGTGAACACATTGTGAACTGAAAGCGTGCGGCGAGATGAAGCCCTCTGCCTGGCGCCGAAGGCCCTGCTGAGTGCAGACAGGGCGGTCCTCCTCTCAGATACACTCTAAGGCCGCTGGGTCAGAGGGGCCAGCAGGGGCTTCAAGCCCAACTTCCCACCTACTGGCCAAGCCCAGATACAGTGGTCTTTAGCATAGGCTTACAGGTGGGGGCTCCAGGTAAATTTCAAAATGACCATGTTAGAAAGAAGGAAAAACACAACAACTGCTGAAGAAGAAAAATTTGCAAAAACTGAAGTTGTAAGTTCTTTCCGCCAGTATGTCCTCTTCCAGTTTAATATGAAATCTCAGACATGCTCGATGGTCCCTGGTTTCAGCGTTTCTGTGAGCGTGATGTTAGTTCTGGATGACGCCTTCTTTGATTTGATGAGGATTTTCCAGGCAGCAATTTCAACTTTAATCTTTTTATTGATACATTTTATAAAAACATGTCATGTTAGTCTACATTAAATTCTCTCCTCCCCCCTCCCAAGAACACAAGCATATATATAGTATGAATGCAGTTATATTTAGGAGCGGGGTAAACACCCCTTGCACAAAAGGGGGCCAGAAATCAGAAAAGAAATATAGATCTGTCAACAGTGATTAAACATGGTGTTAGCAGCATGGGTGATTTGAAACCTCCTCTTCTGTAAGTTTCCAGAATGCTGTAAGTAGACTCACACCATCGAGTGTGCTAACTCCCAGAGACCCCCAGTGGGTTTCCAAGACCATAACTTTATGGGATTAGAAAGCCCAGTCTTTCTCCCTCAGAGCTGTTGGTGGTTTTGAACTGCCAACCCTGCGTATCACAGCCCTGTGCATAAGCACTGTATCACTAGGGCTCTGTAGCTTAAGGAGATTAAGTAGACTAGACTATTGTTTGTAGTATATGAAGAAACTACCTTATGGCAAGAGGCTTGAGGCAGGACACATGCCTTGCGAGGTGAATGAAATGGGCAGAGCCTCTACCCATTGACTGGCTGCAGCAGGAGCCATGTGCTATAAACACATGGAGTCACAATGGCAGAGAGACTAGTGGGTGCCGAACCGAAACTCCCCGCGGTCATCGAGTCGGTTCGTACCTGTAGTGACTGTCATTAGGATTCCCGCAGTTGGCAATTAAATCTTTACAGGAGCACACAGTTTCAGCTTTTTTCCTTGGAGTGGTTGGTGGGTTTGAACTGCAGACCTTGAGGTTAGCAGTTCAACACCTACCCAATAGCGCTCCACCCCCTTTCTTCCTCACGTTCTCTTTGGAAGATGCTCATCAGACAGTGTGTGAAGCAAGACATCGTGGTGGTTATTCTTAAACTGTGAGTAACTGTCCAGGGAACTTACGGTCTCTGACTGTTCTTTTTTGAGTGACATCCTGTAAATTGGCAAATTCTCAACCTGAACTTTTGAAAGTTGACTTCTTTAGAACTTCTACTTAACATTCTAAAAATAAACTTGCTGCATTCTTAAAATAACTGTCAGTGTTTTAATATACATGGCATGCCTTGATTTCCCTCTGCAATGGAAATGTGTTTTTTGTTTCTCTGCAGCTTAAAGTGAGTAAGAGGAACCTTCTTAATGTCTGCAAACTTCTATTTACAATCAGCCAGAGGGAGGAGAATGATTCTCTGATTCACAATGACAGCATTCTGGGTGAGTGCCAAGTGGCTCAGGAGGCCCTGGGGGTAAATATGTAGATGGAGGAGAGGATTCATTACAGCCTCACTCCCTGGCAAATAGGTCCCTATGAGGGAGGTGTGAATGGCTTGTACCCAATTACTAACCTAAAGTGGTTACTCATTGGGCTAACCATAAGGTCAACAGTTCAAAACCACCACCCACTCTGCTGGAGAAAGACCATGTTTTCTAGTCCCATAAAAAGTCACACTCTCGGAAATGCACCCTGTCTTATAGGGTCGCTGTGTTGGGAATTGACTTGGTGGCAGTGAGATTAGCTTACAGGTTGGTGGTTCACACCACCTCAGAGCCCCCTGGGAGAAAGGCCTGGCAGCCCAGAGGAACCCATGGAGCAGTTCAACTCTGGGACACCTGGAGTCACCATGAGGCAGAATTGACCCAAGAGCAACACATTTGTACGTTGCTTTTGCCTAGATGTGTACTCTGTTTCATTGAGTATGCCAGGGCATTCGACTGTGCGGCAGGGCCAGGATACACCGTGGGAGACCTTGAGAAGAATGCGAATTCCAGAACACTTCCCCGTGCTCACGCAGAACTGGTACCTGGGTCAAGAAGCAGCTGTACAAACAGAACAAGGGAATGTTGCGTGGTTCCGAATCAGGAAAGGTGTGCAACAGGGTTGGAGCCTCTCACCACACTTGTTCCATCTGCGTGCTGTGCAAATCATCGGGGAAGCTGATTAGATGAAGAAGAATGTGGCATCAGGATTGGAGGAAGGCTTACTAATACCCTTCGATATACAGATGACACAACCTTGCTTGTTGAAAGTGAGGAGGACTCATTGAATCATTTGCTGAGGAAGATTAAGAATGGCAGCCACAGTATGACTCAGTGAAGTAACCTTTACTTTAGGTTCGTAAAGATGACCAAAATCCTCACCACTGAACCAATAGGTACCATTCATGATGAATGGAGAACAGGTTGAAGTGGTCAAGGATTTTGTCTTGCTTGGATCCACTATCCATGCCCATGGGAGCAGCAGTCGAGAGCTCAAACGCTGTGCTGTCTGGGTCCGTCTGCCGCACAAGGCCCCTTTAGAGGTTGAAGAGCAGGAGTGTTGCTGTCATGACGAAGGTGCACCTGATCCAACCAATGCACTTCTCCGTCGCATCATGTCCATGTGAAAGTTGGACACTGAGTAAGGAAGATGGAAGAAGTGATGTGTTTGAATTGCGTTGCTGGAGAAGAATATTGGAAGCACCATGGACTGCCAAAAGAAGAGACAAATCTATCTTGGAAGAAGTATGGCCGGAGCGGCCCTTCGAGGCAAGGGTAGCAAGATGTCATCTTATATGCCTTAGATGTATTGTCAGGAGAGACCAGTCCCTGGAGAAGGACATCATGCTTGGTGAAGTCGTGGGGGGGGGGGTAGCACAGAAAGAGGAAGGCCCTCAAGGAGATGATGGACACAGTGGCTGCATCCCTGGACTCGGGCATAGGAACAATAATAGGGATAGTCTTGTGCATAGGGTTGCTATGGGTCGGAACCCACTCAAAGGCACCTAACAGCAGCAACAAGCTGGTAATGCCTGATTCTGAACAATGCCATATAATTAAGATGCTTAATCATTAGCTAAATCGAGTAGTTCTGTGAGTTGATATTACTGATACTCGGGAAGGCATTGATATGGGAGAAGCCACCTTGAACCTGATGTTTAGCACTACAGAACAGTCCATGGTGCCATAGTGGGTTATATGTTGGGCTGCCAACTGCAAGATCAACAGTTCAGACCCACCAGCCACTCTGAAGGAGATTGATGTGGCCTTCCGCTCCCCTCAAGACTTCCTCAGAAACCGAGGGCAGTTCTGCTCTGTGCTACAGGGCTGCTGTGAGTCAGAATGGACTCACTGGCTGTGAACTTGGTTTGAGGAGTCTCTTGTTCACTTTCGTGGGCAGAGGTAAATCTAGTCGCACACACACACTGTCTGATTCGAATGAGCTAATTGGCTGAAAGGAGCCCTGGTGGCGTAATGGTTACATGTTGGACTGCTAACCTCAAGGTGAGCACCAGCTGCTCCACAGGAGAAGAATAAAGCTTTCTACTCCTCTACAGTGTTACAGACGGAAAACCCACAGAAGCAGTTCTTCCCTGAGTTGACTCAATAGCAGTGAGCCTTGAATGGACTGAAAACAAAGATTCTGACAAGGATCAGAAATCAAGAACCAAACTCGCCGTCATCAAGTCCGTGGCAACTCATGGCGGCATTTCGGACGGAGTAGAACCGCCTGTCGGTTTCCGAGACTGTAAATTCCGAGTAGAATGCGCCATCGTTCTCCCCTGAGACACCTGGTAGTTTTGAACTGCTGACCATGAAGTTCACAGCTCAGAGAGTACACATTATGCCACCAGGGCTCCTGACAATGATCAGACTGGGGTGGTTGTGAGAGGTGCGTGGCCAACCTCATAGCTACCAGGCTTTAGAAGCCTAGTAGTTGTTCATTATTCGGATAGCTGCTCTTGCCTTGGGAGAGTGGGGTGTGGGTTACATTTGAATTACCCTTTAGAAGGCTCTGAAACTTCACCCTGGGAAAAGAAGCAGATGGCTGCTGTACCCAGGATATAGAGAACCGGTAGTCAGACTTGGTTTGGATCTTGTGCTTGGAGGGTGCTGAGTGAATGGGTGACCAGAAACTGCCATAGACTTACTCTTTTAATGCCCTCCTTGCTTTATTAAGATATGCCTTAATCCTGGGGGACAGATAACAGAAAAGTGGGTGAAGGGAGACATCAGACAGTATAAGACATGAAAAAAATAACAATAACTTATAAGTTATCAAGGGTTCGTGAGAGAGGGAGGGTGAGGGAGGGAAAGGAAAAAATGAGGAGCTGATACCAAGGGCTCAAGTAGAAAGAAAATGTTTTGAGAATGCTGGTGGCAACAAATGTACAAATGTGCTTGACTCGATGGATGGATGGGTGGATTGTGATAAGAGTTGTACGAGCCCCCAATAAAACGATTTTTAAAAAAAGATATGCATTAATCTGCTAGGCCTGATTCTGCCACTCTCAGTGAATTTAATGGAAAGTTTTGCATTATGGCCAATCCCCATTGCTTGTGTAAATAGTGTCTAGTCACTTAAGAATTTAATCTGTACACATCAGTAATTCATGTATTTTGGTCTGTAGTCAGTATCACCACCTTGTAAAACCACCTTTTCTCATCTGTGTTTTAAATTCTATACCATTGGCTAAATTAAAGACATTATCAATAGAGCTACCTTATGCCTCGGGGAGATGATTGATAATGTTCTCTAACATAAAGTGGCAATGTTGTCTCTAAGGTGAATGAGGGACAGATGTAAATCATAAATAAATGAATGACTCTTGGGCTCATACTTAATTGTAGCCCCAATCTAAGAAGTCAGTTCTTATGACATGGCCCTGCTTGATGCTCGCCCTCATGAAGAGATCACTGAAGCTGTGGGTGCTGTAGCAAAGTGTGGTGAAGGAAGTAGATGGTGCCTGGCTTTCAGAAAGAATTGCAGTAGCTGGTGTCTTAAAGGCTTATCTTCAAAGAAGCAGCCATTTAAGTGAGGGGTCAACTAAATCCACACGGAAGAAGCACACTAGCTTGCATGATTCAAGGATCGTAAATAATATAATCGAAGTTAGAAGGAGGGAATGGTAGCAGAGCTTCCTTTGTGAGCACCTGGTTTTCAGAAAGCTGTGGCTGACAGTGGAAGCCCCAAATCCACTTATATGGGTTAAGTCTCCAGTGACCCTCTGACCACAGTCAAGGGATGGGAATAACCTTGCTCTCAGGTGGAGAGTATTGTAGAAATGATTCTAGAAGATAGAGTAGGGTTGAAATGTAATGTTGTATTCAATCCCTCTTTTGACCCATTTAAAAGTTACCAGTGTTAAAACAAAATTACCCCTTCAGAGAGGACTGTGGGGCCAGCCCCAATCCCAGCTATGTCCACCCCATCCCCAGAAGAAGGCACTACAGAGGACAGCACTGAAGATACGGCCCGGGGAGAGTGGCAGGTCTGTCCAGACCACACGGGAGCAAACTAAGAGGGAAAGGGAGAGAGAGACGCATCCTGGCCCACCAAGCCTCGAGGACAACATTCTGCTCAGAGCAGCCAATGCAGGGAGGACCATAGGGCCATCTCCACCGTGAGGCGTGGCGTGTCCTTACTGACCCACAGAGCTACGGGGACAGTACCAGAGACACAGGGCAGGAATTGTACCCTGTCTGACCGCCCCCAACCCCTGCCCACACACACACATCAGGGTGAAACAAGGGGAGCAAAGCAACAAAGTCCCTGAGAAATCCCGAAAATAGTCTTTTGACTCGGGAGAGGATTGGGGGGTGGGGGGCTAGGGCTTGGCACCTTCTCAGACCTGATTAGAAAACATTCATAAGGGTCAGCAGACAGACTTAGAACTATTTATAGGCTTTTAAAAAAAATTCCCCAGGCAGGATTGTTTATAATCCTAAGGAGAAAATAACTGGGCAGAAGGTTCCTGGGGGACATGGGGAAGGAAGAGGTAGGGGGAAAGAGAGTGGGGAGCCAACAAACAAAGGGACAAAAGAACAATAAGAGATCTAAAATTGATGGTGATCCTGAGGGGAGTGGGGGCGCAGGGTTGATCAAGTGCAATGTAGCCAAGAGAAATTACTGAGAGCCGAATGAAAGTCGAACATAGTAGTGGGACAGGAGGAAAGTAAGGGAAATAGAGGAAAGAACTAGGAGGCAAAAGACTGTTTTAAAAAAATTTTTATGAATTGTTTTATTGGGGCTCATACAACTCATCACAATCCATGCATATATCAATTGAGTAAAGCACCCTTATACATTCGTTGTCCTCATCATTCTCAAAATTTGCCTTCCACTTGGGTTCCTGGAATCAGCTCATTTTCCTTTTTCCCCTCCCCCTCCCTTCCCGCTCCACCCTCCCTCATGAACCCTTAATAATTTATAAATTATTATTTTGTCTTATTTTATATGGCCCAGCGTCTCCCTTACCCACTTTCCTGTTGGGCAAAAGACTTTTATAGAGGTATAAATATGGGCATGTATACATGTAACTATATTAATATAGAACGACAGCAATATAGGTTTATGTACATATATTTATATGTTAGATATTAAGGTAGTAGACAGACATTGGGCCTCTTACTCCAGTTCTCCCTCAATGTAAAGACATTTTGTTCTAACAACCTGGCATTCTGTGATGCTCACCTTCCCAACATGATAGATGAATACAAAATGGGTGGATAAGCAAATGTGGTAAAGAAAGCTGATGGTGCCCAGCTATTACAGGCTATATCATCTGGGATCTTAAAGGCTTGAAGTTAAACAAACGTCCATCTAGTAGGGAAGCAACAAAGCTCACATAGAAGAAGCACACCAGCCTGTGTGATCATGAGGTGCCAACAGGGTCAGGTATCAGGCACCAGAAGACCCAAAACAAACAATCATATCCATGCAAAGAAGGGGTGTCGGAGTGGAGACCCAAAGCCCATCTGAAGGCAAGTGGACATCCCCTCACAGAAGGGTCACAAGGAAGGGATGAGTCAGCCAGGGTGCAGTATAGCACCATCAAAACACAAACAGTTCCTCTACTTCTTTAGTGCTTCCTCAGCCCCACTATCATGACCCCAGTTCTACCTTACAGATCCAGCTATGCTGGAGCATGTACACTGTAACTGGTACAGATAAGAGTTCTCTACACATGGAATCCGGCCCAGATAAACCCCTTAGGAACAGTAATGGGAGTAAGAAGACCATCAGAGTCGGGGGAAGGTGGGGAGAGAAGAGGGAGAAAGTGGGAACCAATCACAATGATCGACCTATAACACTCACCCCCGACCTCCCATCCCCCACAGGGGGATGAGCAACCGAAGCGTGAGTGAAGGGAGACAGCAGATGGTGTAAGATATTAAAATAATTTATAGTTTTTCAAGGGTTCATGAGGGTGGGAAGCGGGGAAAGGGAAAAAGAGGAGCTGATACCAAGGGCTCATATAGAAAGAAAATGGTTGGAAAATGATGGTAACTTATGTACAAATGTGCTTGACACCGTGGATGGATGGATTGCTGTAAGAGCTATAAGAACCCCCAGTAAAATGATTCATAATTTTTTAATTAGCCCTTTTTATGGTGATTGAAAGAAACTCTGGTGGCGCAGTAGGTTAAGCAATGGGCAGCTAACCCCCAGGTTAGTGGTTCAAACCCACAGAAGCTGTCGGCTCCTGTAAAGACCTCAGAAACCCCAAGAACAGTTGTGCTCTCTTCTGTAGGGTTGCCTGGGGCCAGAACCCACCCAGTGGCAGTGGAGTTGTATGATGATTAGGCCTGGCTTTTAAAGGTTCTGTTTTAATTAATCTTCCATCCATACAGCCAAAAAGATTGTCTTAAAAACGTTGGTTAAGGTTCTCCTCTGCTTTGATCATTGGTTTGCAACTGAAACGGGACCATTTGTAAATATTAGTGAGCGACAAGGAATCGCAGTCAATCAAAGGAACACTGCCTCACTCACATATTAATAATCCCGTCGATGTGCTGTTCCACTGTGGCAGAGATTTGCCTGAGCTGAGAGCACGGCTGTGGGTAAGCCTTAACGAGGAAGTGATGCCGGCTCCCGCTCGTGGGCGCTCACTTAGGAGGCCTTGATTCTTTCTCTGTGGCTGCACTGTGACACTCTTCATCCTTTGACAGCGTCCCTGCTGGAGGTCCTCAGCAGCGAAGACCTGCACGCGAACACCGAAGCTTTCTTGTACTGCGCGGGGGCTATAAAATTCCTCTCTGGAAACCCGGGGCTGCTTAACGAAATGGTCAGCAACGGCGTTGTGGAAAAATTGATGAATCTGATCAAGCAAATAAACGAGAAGACCAAGAAAGGCGGGGTGGTTTTGCCTGCTGCAGGCCACTTGTTAGTCCAGGTAAACATTTTTCTTTGAAAGACTTACATATGTCTAATTTGTTTTCATGTTGCGTGATACCGGCAGGTCTACAAAGCCCTGGTGATGCAGGGGTTAAGTGCTGGCCTGTATGGCTAAAGGGCCGGCCGTTGGATCCACCAGCTGCTCTGTGGGGGAAACGTGACTGACTGCCTCCACTCGGATTACAGCCTGAAACCCTATGGGGCGATTGTGCTCCGCCCACTAGGTTTGCTCTGATCCACTCAATAGCCATGGGCCTGGTTTTGTTTTGATGGCACGATGCTTAGGCCATAGCTGCTGACCCAGAGCTGGTGCTTTTGACTCTGTGGTGATCTCATAAAGACAGAGTCCCCCTGGCCCTGGCCCGGCGATGCCAATAGCCTTTGCCATCCCGTAGAGCGCATTGCGGCAGATGGAGGTACATTACATTTTAAAGTTGGTTTATTTGACCCATTTTGAAGTTGTTCTAGTTTTTCGTATCTTCTACTTTCTTTTTGATGGAGGTTTTTTCCCTCTATTTTCTTTTGTTTTTGTTAGTTGTTTTGTTTACCTGTGTATGACATCCAGGGTGGACAGGTAAATCTATGGAGACAGAAATTGCATTAGTTGTTTCTTGGGGATGTGGAGGGCGTTGGGGGGAAAGTGGGGAGCTGATAACAACGAGTACAAGAAAAAAGAACATGTTCTGAAATTGATGAGGTAATGATTGTACGACTCTTCTTGACATGATTGAACTACTGAATTGAACGCCATGCGGATGGTGTGTCAACAAGACCATTCAAACAGGGAAAAGACCGCAGCTTGAAACGTCTGGCGTGCAAAGATTTCAGTCTGTGTCCACTGGAGGGACCTCACAGCAGCCGCACCCATAGCAACTTCCAAGCCTGGCGCCGGAGCGGCCGGACCCCAGGTGGGGGTACTGGGCTTCCGCGGTCCCCAGGGCAGCCTGTGGTGGCGCCCGGTGGCCATGTCCACTGCATTTCATGGAACTTCCTGCTGACCTCCGTGCCCACCGCTCTGCAGAGCAAGCAGGCCTGGGCGAGTGAGAAAGTAGCTCCTCCCCGCAGAGGGGTTCCATTGACAGGCGGTCCCAGGGCAGGTTAGAGTGGTGAAGACCGGGCCTTGCTGGCAGGGGGTCCAGATGATTGCCAGCTACTGTCATGACTCTCGTGTCCATAATAGAGAAGCCCAGGACTGTGAGTGGCCAGATGTTGAGGTCGCGTGTAGAGAACACGTCTCCCTGGGGCCACCAGGACCGAACGTACCACTGAATCTGACCAGAGCAAGAGGAACCCGTGATGTTGCATAAGAGTCCTGGTACTTCTTTTGTGGCAGATGAAATTTCGTGGTCAAGTTATTTTCATTGGCGCTGCTCCGGCCCTCATGTTCTTTTTTAGATGAGATTTTTGCTTTTTAATAGCATTTGTATATCAGATAATAATATCTTTGATGTAATAATTCATGAGGTTTCAAATGTGCTTGTCAATTACGGAGGATGGATTGGGCACTCAGAGTGCTCTCAGCCTTGGGGAAAGTGTGTTAAAAATTAGATTTCGTCCCTGCCTTCAAGATGTTTAAAATGTTTATGATGGTTATTAATTTCGGACTTTGTGGTCTGTCTCCATTCTGAAGGCGATCACGTCAACCTCTGAGAGTTGTGAATGATGGAAAATTCTACTGGCTTTGCCGTCTTCTGGCTGGGGGAATGGGAGAAGCATTCTCTTCCTGCTGCCACTGTTCAAATTATTCCCTTAATGAAAACAGTCTTCTATTATATGATTATTATATTTCCTTGCTAAAATAGAGGGGCGGGTGTGTGTGGGTGGGTGTAAAAACACACCTGAAAAAATATCACCCTTAGCTAACACGCCGTTCTTTCTTGCCTCTGTTAATATATATGCAGACCTGATAACCTCGTGGGTTACATGTTGGGCTGCTGACCATAAGGTCAGCAGTTCAAAAGCACCAGCCACTTTCTACTCCCATAAAGAGGTGACGTCTCAGGAACTCTCAGGGCAGTTCTGCCCTGCCCCCGGGGGCAGTATGATCAGCATTGACTACATGGCAGCGTGGTTTGGTTGGTTCTTGAGATATTTACCTGTGTGTGATTTTATATAACCTTCCTCTTTATTGTGGGACAGCTGATTTTAAATAGTCATCTTTGTTTGTTTTCCATCCCCCCTTCCCTACTTGTTTCTCCTTCCAGTCAACCACCATGTTCACAGCCCCGTTACCAAGCTTGTGTTATCATACCACATCAGCTGAATACATGTGTGCATGTACATTTACATATGTGTGCCCATCCAAGAGGAGGCTTCAGATTTGTAGAGAAACTCCAATAAGTACCTTTTAATTCTATTCTCCATGAACGTCCTGCAGCCCCCTCACACATGGTGGCTGCCAAGCCGGTCCAGACCAGGACGCCCCGTGCGTGCAGAGCAGAGTGGGACTGCTACACAGGGTTTTCAAGGTTCAGAAGCAGATCGCCCAGCCGACGGGCAGGGACACTCACCGCTCTGCTACCAAGGGCCTTCCTCTGCCCCTCGACTTTGCCAAGCATGATACCCTTCTCCAGGGCTGCTCTCTCCTCATCACGTGTCCCAAGTACGTGAGACGACGTCTCGCCATTCTTGCCGCTCAGGAGCACTCTGGCTATGCTGATTCCCAGACAGATCTGCCTGTTCTTTTGGCAGTCTGTGGGACTTCCAATATTCTTCACCACACCACAGTTCAATGGCACTGTTTTTCTTAGCTTTTCCTTATTCAATAGCCAGTGTTCACAGGCATATGAGGCGATTGAAAATGTCCAAGCTTGGGTCCGGTGCACCTTAGTCCTCAAAGTAACATCTTTGTTTTTCAACACTGCGTCTGTTTATATATAGCTACATACATGTCTCCTGTCCTAAGGGGTCAATGCAAGTTGGCATCGACATGATGGCAGTGAGTTTGGTTTGGTTTGGTTTTATATAAATAAAAATCCATTGAGATAAAGGAATGTTAAATACTACTGTGACCAGAGAAAACCCCATTGGAGCAAAGGGACTTCTGGGGTCCCCGTGGGACAGTGCATTCCTCTCCGCCATGTCCTTGTACTCCTCAGTGGATCAGCATCTTCTAGTCAAACTCTTCCCAGGTGAGACCCTCCTGTCCTTGCCTCGCAGCCATGCCTGTCTCTTGGGTAGTGTAGAACTTTCACCCCAGCACAGGGTAAAACTGCCCTGTGTGTTCCTGAGACAGTAACTCTTTACTACAGGAATAGAAAGCCTCATCTTTCTCCCAAAGAGCAGCTTGTGGTTTTGAACTGCTGACCTTGCCGTTATCAGCCCAATGCATAACTTGTGAGCACTGAGGAGGCTCAGTGAGCACTGAGGCTCGCTAGGCGTATCCAGTAGTCTTTAACTAAATAAGATAGTTTCTCTCACTGTCTCCAAAGCCTACCGATGGATCTACCCAGAGCCCTCTAGGTCAGCAGCAGGCCCTGTCTTGCAGGAGAAGCGGACCATTAATACCATGTCGGTGTGTGGGTTTGCATGGAGTGGGGCCTGGGCGTGAGCGGCAAGGAAGCTTTGTGTTTCAGGCTGTGCCACTTGCAGAATCTTCTGACTTGGATAAGTCTCATTTTTAACTAAAACCAAGAAAAGCTCGTCTCTGGTGCACAAATGATCACATGTAAGTCACACGGCTTCACAACAAGAGCAGATGAAAGTCTGCTCCCCTGTGAACGTGTCACTCTGCCTGGCCCTTCACCAGCTGCCCAAGGACAGACAGACCTGGTCACCAGGTCACTACAGAACTGGCCGCCCTGGTCACCCACTTTCCGAACCTGGGAACTGTAGCTGATGGAGTTTTTTGTTTTTAAACAACATTGTTCTATTAGGGGGTACAATGTGGCTGTGATAATACTACAATAATGTCGATTCATTCTGAAAGACCTACAAACCAGAGAACATCACCAGGGGCGGGAGGGGGCGTGAATGTGGGCAATGCTGGCCTACTGACCTTGTCTCCTCAGTGCCTTTCAAAGCCCCCAGAGAAACTTGGTGGCTTTGGCACCATTTCTGGGGCCTCGTGTCCTGCAAGCGTGTATACAGTAGCGCCTGGCATGCTGCGGCCACCCTGCCTTCCTAAGATGGCTCTGAGGGAGGCCATGGAACAAGCAGAAACTGGACCCTAAAGGCTGTCCAGGATTTGAGACACTCCAAGGGAGGGAAAGGCAATTGAGTGCCCAGGTTGGGAATGAACTAGGTGTGTTGGGAGGCGGCGGAGGTCCTGCACAGAGCAGAGGGCGGATCTCGGGGAGCCAGAGCCAAGGGAGGTGAGGGGTGAAGGCTGTGTGGGGCCAGATGGCCATGCCTCCTGCTTGCCAGGCTGCAGAGGGCGGCGTGGGAGCAACAGGGAACAGTTGGAGGCTGGCAAAAGGGGAGGATGAGATGAGGTCGGTGTGGCAGCAAGATGAAAGTGCAGGAGATGGTAGGCGCACAAAGGTGCCCAGGACTGCTAAGGAGCGGCGGGAGGGTGTGTCCCGGCACAGGGCAGATCGGGAGATGGCGGCGAGGCATTGCTACCGGGAGCTTGCCGGCAGATGAGGGACGGGGGTGGAAGGAAAGGCCCGGTGAAGACCGGCTCGTGTGCCTTGGAGGGAAACTAAGGCGCGGAGAATATGCGCGTTCTCCGCCTTGTTTCATGTGGCTTTGCACGTGTGTGTGCACGTACGGAGCCCTGGTGGGGCTGCCAGGTAAGCAGCGGACCGCTGACCGCTGACCGCAGCGCCCACGACTGAAACCCACCAGCTGTGATGCAGGAGAAAGAGCAAACTGGTTGCCCCGTAACACTGGTTTACAGAACTGGAAACCCTCTATAGCGTCGCCATGGGCCGGGATCAACTGTGGCAGTGGGTTTGGGGTTGCACGTACACACATATAGATATAGATAATGAACACACATGACTACACGTGTGTGTCCCAAGCTCACTGCCATTGAGTTGATTCTGATTCACAGCGACCCTGCTTCACAGGGTAGACTTGCCCCTGTGGGTTTCTGCAGCTGTGACTATAGGAGTCGAAAGCCTCATCGTTCTACCTGGAGAGGGCTGGTGCTTTCTAACTGCTCACTGTGCCCTTAGCAACCTGCCGCTGGACATACAGACAGACATATAGAGTAAATGTATTTTCTGTGTGCATATGTGTATATACACGCTCATGCATTTCCTCTGGTGATAAAAACGTGTGTGTGTGTGTGTGTGTGTTGACGATAGGACTGAAATGGAAGGCTAGTGATAGAACACATGTTTGAGCAGTGCTGGCCACTGATCCAGTTCGTAAAGCAACAACAAGCAAGAAAACCACCAGTAGAGCCTTCTTTTGGTGACCGCCCGTATCCAGACACAGGCAGTTCCTAGATTACAAAGGGGCCCTGCGCCTAAGTGTGTCTTTCTGAAAGTGTAGGTGGGTCGGAGAGCGAGGGAATACTGTTCTTCGTGAGTCTCGGGGTAATGCAAGAACAGGCCTCAAAAGGTTCCGCTGTGTGTGCGGCGAGTCAGGTGGCTGTGGTGAGAAACCTCTCTTGAGTAGGGCTTGGTTAAGCCTCTCAACCAAACCAAACTCGCTGCCACCGGCCAATGCTGACCCAGCATGTAGAGGACATTGAAAGGCAAGCGGGGGCGCTGTGTAAGTCGGATGCTGGTGGGCCAGGACTGCCTGCATGCTATTCTGCGGCTGTCTTCTGCAGAGCCATGGTCCTTCCACATGTCCAGGGCTGGGTCCCGTTCTGCCTATCAGACACATAAAGATGTTTTGAGAAGGTGCGGGGGATGATTGTTGGTGCTCCGAGGTATTCAGGGGTCACCACCGTGTGCCAAGTAGAAATATTAATGCCTCAGTCCGGAAGAATCATGATTTTTTTTCCCCCCTGGTAAAATCAGGAGGGTAAAGAATGTTACACCGTGCATCTTCACTGAATTCCAGAAAGCTAGAATTTAGGAAAGGTTCCTTGGGAAAAGGGAACTATCGACCAGCCAAAAGGTAAGACCCTCACCCCACCCCGAATGTCAATAGTAAATTGCATTAGTCAATAAGGTGATGCACATGGGAATGTGGATTTATCATTGTCGATCCAGAATGGGTCATCAGAAGTGATAGCGTTCATCTCTGACCTCTAACACAAGGGAAATTCCTGGTGGCACCTCCATCAGACACCGTTGGGGTTTCCAGGGCGCTCCCTTCCTGGGGACTGGAGAAGAGTCTTCTATGTATAATGGACCCACTACCATGCAAAATCCACCCCCCACGGTGGTTGTTAGCTGCTGCTGAATGAGCGGCGGCAACCCATAGACAACAGAACAAGGCACTGCCGCGTCCCAGCCCGTCCTCAGCGATCGCTGGTAGGCTTGTCTCCACGATCGCATCCCAGGTGTATTTTGAATGGCTTCCAAACTCGGAAGCTCATCTTCCTCTCTGACAGTGTTCGGTTGGGGACCTTAGGCTTTTCATTGGCTCATTTGGGGGAGGAGATCGCAGACCGGTCTTCCAAGTCTGCCTTATTCTGGAAGCTTTGCTGAACACTGTCCATCATGGGTGACCTTGCTGGTATTTGAAATACGAGTGGTGTAACTTCCAGTCTCATAACAACATGCAAGACGCCACAGTGTGACAACTGGCAGGCAGGTGGTGGAAAATTCCTCCAGTGTCTTGTTATTCTCTCGTGTCTTCGGAACATCATGTACAAAGCTGCTGTACTGTAATCGGAGAGAATCTCAAAGCGCTCACATGAATGCTTAGGTCATTCATAGATTTTTACTGTTAGTAACACCCAGACTGACTTGAATTATTAACATTTCTGTATTTTTACTCCTTTTTTGTAGACTAACCTATTTTTTAATCGTGTGTTCAATTCTCAAAGAAAAGTATTCTTTCTCGCTAGGCTTTGCATCTGAAGTCTGAGTTACACGTGTTCCCGAGCAAACCAGGCACCATTCTTTGCTGCTGGCCCTCCGCTTGCACGCATTTACTTCCTGGCCTCGAAGAAGCTCCTTCAAGCCCGCTCTGCTGCCTTCTTATTGCGCAGTCCATCACCTGTGTTATCCCTTCCCTTTTCTAGATTGAGTCGGTTCCCTGGCCCCATCAACCCCTCATGCTCTCCCTCACTTTGGCTGTGCAATTTGGGGCGAAGCGAAGTGAGTTCAACAATGAGAGATGAGTCTGACATTCTGATCCGGAATGATTCTGAAAATGGTCATATTATTAATAGAAATGAGAGAGCTCTCCAGGGGAACTAGATTTGGTAAGAGGTGGGAAGAGAAGCTATGTGATTAGTCTCAACCTAAAACCGCCAGGTACCGGCTGAAAAGCCAAGTGGAGCTGTTGAATAGGCGCTTGGAGGTGAAAACTGCGGGAAAGGAAAGCTGAAGAGGTAACTTGAGGCTTGGCTTCCACGGGGAGACTTGTTGGTGTAGTAGTCATGAGTTGGGTTGTGACCCTCAAGGTCAGCAGTTCAAAACAACCAGCTGCTCCATGGGAGAAAGATGGGGATTTCTATTCTCATCAAGAATTCGTTTTGGAAACTCATGGGGGCAAGTCTACTCTGTCCTGTAGAGCCACTATGGTCCTTGGTGGTGAGTTTGGGTTATTTTTGTTTTTGTTTTTTGCAAGGCTCACCTCTTCCATGAATCTAGGAACAAGAGAGGGAGTGCTAATGTGTTCTTTAACGTGCCTCTGTAGTCCTGGGCCAGCAAGCCCCGTCAATCACTCTCAATCACATACATAGCAAGATGGACAGTATCTTAATTTAGATGTCCTTGAGCTCATTGGAGGAGTAACCCAATACCAGCATGTCTGCTCTTACATGGAGGCGGCTTTCAGTATTGTTTTCACCTAACAGCCGAGGTGATCTTTGAAGTCGTGAAAGGTAATGGAATTGCCTTAGGAGCAGATTCTCTAAAGTCTCCTTCTTGGTGAGATTAAAAAAACAAACAAACACCAGACCCATTTCTGCCGAAACAGAGAAACCGAGTAGAACTGCTCATTGGGTTTCTGAGGCTGTGGTCTTTGCAGAAAGGAGCCCTGGCGGCGCCGTGGCTGCAGCTTTGGGCTGCTCACCAGGAGGCCAGCGGGTCAGACATGCTCGGTAGGATGATTGACAGCCTGGCAAACCCTGGAGAGCAGTCCTCTGCCGATCTGCTGGGGGGCCGTGGCCGTGCGCTAGAGTTGACTTGATGGCCGTGGCTTTTTGCTAGGGGAGGATCTTTAGGGAAGCAGACGGCTGTTTCAGGGGGCAGCTGGTGTGTTCAACCACCGTGCCCCCAGGGCACCTTATTTGTGGGACAAGGGGAATTTAAAAAAAAAGGTGGGCAGCACATTAAAGGACAATGTACAAGGAAATAGAGACTTACAAACCAGGATTGGTCAGCATTGGCCAATCCCCGGGAAGAGCCAGGCAGTCACTTTGTACAGAGCAATGCGAATGTGAGTAGGCAGATGCAGGCGTGGGGGTCAGGTTGCAAGAGGGTCGTCCTGTCACACATTTTGATGTGATCTGGTATGATTTCTTTATCGATTTTTGAATGAAAAGCTGTCTTGATGGAGGTACTACTTGGGTAGTTCTGGGCATCCTCCGTGGCTGATCTGGGTTCTCTCCTCTATTGTGTTTTCCACGCCTCTCCTACATCACAGAACCCACAATCTGAGTGTCTTTAAGAAGCTGTGGGCCATCGACATTGCACCCAGTGTTGGGACAGGGGTGAAAGGAGTGCAGGCTTTGGAACCCACTGCAGCCAGCCCCACCCCTGCTATCGAGTAGGTTCTGACTCTTGTTGTTAGGTGCCGTCAGGTCTGCCCCGGCCCATAGTGACCACACAACGCCCCATTCTGCACCACCCTCAAGTCAAAGGAAGGCACAGAGCTGAAAAGAAGACTTCAGAGAGCCGCTAGAGGAGACAAAGGAAAATATTAAAATGGAATGTGCAGAGAGTAGCGTTAGAAACCAAAAGGGAAGCGCACGAGCCGCATATCTCAACTCTGGAAGAACTCGAGTTGCAATGGCGACAGAGTCCACGGGCGGAATACTGACCGATGCAGGAAGCACCAACAGAAGGTGGCAAGAACGCACAGAATCGCTGTACCAAAAAGAACTAGCCGACATCCAACCATTTCACGGGGTGGCATTCTGACTCCCGGTGACCCTCGGCAGGTCTGCGAAGCTGGAAGTCTTTGCAGAGACAGGCCGGCTCGTCTTTCTCCTGAAGAGTGGCCTTGCGGTTAGCCATCCCACGCTTATTCCACAGGGCTGCTTCTCAGCCGGACGCCGGCAGCCGTCTCTCTCTGCACAGCTCACTGACCGCCACCTGTAGAGGGATGGATGACCGCGCCTAACTTAAAGGATAGTTGGGGAGGATAAAGGAGTCTCTAGGGTGTGCAAGGAAGATGGGCTTTCTACTCCTGCAGGGTGAGTCTCGGAAACCCACAGGGGCAGTTCTGCCCTGTCCTATAGGTTGCTGAGTCAGAATCCACTCCATAGCAGTGAGGCTGTGTGTGTGTGTGCACGTGCGCACGTGTGAGTTATGGGCTAGGAGACTGACCCCCCCCCCAGAGACACTTTGGGCAAAAGGACTGGCATTCTATTTCTGAGAGGTCACAGTCTTGACGGCCCTGTGAAGGGTCCCTCCGCTCTGAGGCCTCTGTGAGTTGGGAGTCTACATGCTAGCAACTGCTTTGCTTTCCTAGAAAAACTAAATGAGCTGCTCTATCAAAGCTCTTTAGCACAGACACCAGAAATTCATGGAATGAACTAGGATCAAGAGCTACCCAAACCGAAAGCTTCAAAGCACTTCGTGCTGCTGACGACGAGAAATTAACAGCAGGGAATCAATGTGGCCGAGATGGACTTCAGGTCTTTGCTCCCCTGGCTTTGACCTGTTATGTGGAGAAAAGCACTGGAGGGAAAGTCAAATTGAAACCGAGCAGTTCACGTCACAGCAGAGGACCCCGTTCTCGGAGCCGTTTCTCTTATTCTTCCCTTCAAATGGGCTTGGAGTCGGGCTGCTCACTGCAAGGTCAGCTGTTCAAAAGCACCAGGCGCTCGATGGAAAACTCTGAAGCTTTCTGTGCCCATGAAGAGTGACCGTGTCAGAAACCCACAGGGGCAGTTCTGTCCTGTCCTCTCTTGCCCCTGTGAGTCAGCACCGACTCGATGGCTATGAGTTTTGTTTTGCTTTTCTGTTGAGAGAGGCCTTCAGCTCAGTTGAGACGGTCCGTGTCGTGCTGGGTTCTGGGTCCCACACGTTCCAGTTAGGAGGCGAGGAGAGGAGAGGAGAGTGGCCAGGCGTGACAAGCTCCTGGTGTCCCCTCACAGGATAGGAACAGTCAAGAGTGAGGAGAAAGTCGGCCCATCGAAACCACCAGCGAGCTCCACAGGGGAAGGAGGAAGCGCTCTGCTCCTGTGAAGAGGGCATTTGTAGTTTCTCACTGGCCCCAAACTTCTGAGCAGGCTTGTTGTTTCTCTCTTCACGATCTGCATCTTCTATAAGCTCGCAGGCCTACCCAGGCCAAGCGCACAGGAGTCCAAGATGGAAGGAAGTTCCCTGGGGAAGGAGAGACAGAGAGATCTCAGGAAAATCTTAGCCTGTTTGTTTGTTTTCCGTGGGTGCAAGCTTTTACTAATTTGGGGCCCAGATTAATTAATTCAGGTATCTCTAGGTAGGGTCTTCAAAAACATCCCGTCCACACAGTCCCAGGCATCTCCTTGCCCCTTGCTCGGCCTGTGCACTCCCTGTCTGTTATAGCCTGCTGGGCGAGGGCCTGCAGTCCCGTCTTTAGAGGGTCATTCTATGTAACAGAGCAGGTGAACTCGGGATGGCGTTCTCAGCGTGCTTCAGGAGAATGGTTTTGTCTTTGTGGCAGCTGAATGAACAAATGTAGCTTCTCTATATGGGGGTAGGGTGGGGGGGTAATCGGTGCTGGTGCTCTACTTCATACGTGCTCACCCGTGACCCTGTGATCAGGAACGAGGAGAGACTGAGAGCTAGTCCTCTCCACAATGTGTGGCTCTTAGTCTCCTTGGGGGGCCGCCAGAAAAGTCAGGGAAATGGTCCCATGAGAACCGTGACTGCCAAGGGTATCTGTTGGTTGGGCCGTTTCACCTGGAGGCAGAGAGGCGGCCCCGACGGTGATGTTAGGCTTCCAACGGGACAGTCTTGATAGATTTCCCCCAGAGGACACAGAATGATCCTCAGGGCGTTTCAGGAAGCCGCTTGGAGAAAGTGGAAAGTGGCACTGAGGAGCTGCTTCCCACCACAGAGATGTACCTGCTCATTCCTTGACGGGTGCAGAGCGTGTCCGGGGAGAATTCCGTTGGGAAATTTACCTCCTCCACCCTGCAGACCTGGTCTAGCCTCTTCTTAGTGCATTTGATCCCCAAACCCATAGAGCATTGCACAGGAACACGGTGTGCGTCCCTGTGGTTGTGAGGTGCCATCGAGTCGGCACTGACCCACAGTGACCCCGTGCACAAGGGAACGAAACGCTGCCCGTCTGTACTGTCCTCACGGTTGTTCCTGTGCCTGAGCCTTTGTTGCTGCCACTGTGTCAATCCATCTCCTTGAGGGCTTTCCTCTTTCTGTGCTACCCCCCCCCCAACGACTTCACCAAGCATGATGTCCTTCTCCAGGGACTGGTCGCTCCTGACAACATGTCCAAAGTAGATAAGACAGAGTCTCACCTTACTTGCCTCTAAGAAGCACTGTGGCTGTGCATCTTCCAAGACAGATCTGTTTGTCTTGTTAGCAGTCCGCGGTTCTTTCAATATTATTCACCGGCACCGCAGTCCAAACGTATCAATCCTTCTTCGGTCTTCCTTAGTCAGTGTCCAGCTTTTACATGCATGTGGAGGCAATGGAAATCCTGTGGTCCGGTCAAGCCCACCTTAGTCCGCCAAGTTACATCCTTGCTTTTCAGTACTCTGAATCTGCTCTTGTATAGCAGATTCACCCTCGTGACCATATAGGACAGAATAGAACTGCTCCTGTGGATTTCAGAGACTTCAGTTCTTTAACAGAACTAGAAAGCCTCATCTTTCTCCTGTGGAATGACTGGTGGTTTCGAACTGCTTGGCCTTGAGGTTAGCAGGCCAACCCATAACCCATGACACCACCAGGAATCCTCGGTAGGAATCAAAGAGGGCAGAGTTCTTCAGGGAAGGGCTAGGGAGAGGGAAACACCACCCTCCGAAGGGGAGAGACTGAGCTTGGAAGGGATACTGAGGGACAGTATCAAGCTCCACGTCTTGATCTTTCTGTTGAAGAAAGCTGCCTTTGATTTTGTAGCAGCACGTTTTGACTTGCCCTCCTGTGACATCCCCAGGTGGCACAGATGGCTAGGCTCCACGAGCTGCTCCTGGGCCTGGAGATCAGTTTCCCAAAGCCCTCTGGAGCAGCTGTAAGTCTGCACACATGGGGCGACCTGGGCTGCAGTCGGCTGCATAGCAACTAAGAAGAGCAGTCTTGTGTGTGTGTGACGTTCACGACGTCCGCGGTACTGGTGTGGTGATGGCTGAATCTGGAAGGAGCAGTAGACTGGGGACCCTGGTCACTGATGTGGATGCAGTGCACCGCAGACTCCTACTACGCAAATATCCAGTAGAGGCTCAAAGGGGGGCAGGGAGGTGTTGCACCGGACAGACCTGTGCCGCGGAAGCAGTACAATGGATGCTCCGTGAGACGGGCAAAAGTGCCAAGAAAACTGTCAGGGAATAGCCTTCCCTGTTTTCCTGTGCCTATATCTTAATCCACTCCAAGAAAATGCTTAGAAATACATACTGTCAGCCATTTCACCGGTATCTGGACATTTTGCTTTTTTTTTCCCCCTCCCTAAGCTGCCACCGCCAGAACTGTAGTAATCATCTATGAGACAACATGAAACTTTTTGGGTTACCACATCAGCTCTGGTTGGTATATATGTGATCTCAATAGGGCACAAATAAATAAAAAGAAAAGAGTGTGCTTTTATTAATAGAGGGCGATGGTTTTGCTGAGGTTGGAAATTGGTGTGGCTTTGGTTTCAAATCATCCGACGCTGTTTGTGGTCTCTGGTGACTGTGTTTGTTCTTTTGCATCATCTGAGGGAAGTGAACCGTTGTGCAGTTGGCAGTCAAGTGCAGCTAAAGCTCAAGGGATTGGGTTATGGATATTCCAGATGATTGAGAAATGGGGCGGATGCACTTTGAGACAGGCGGACAGAGGGGGGAGGCAGCAGGCGAGGAAGCTGCTGCTCCTGGGAGCTGGCAGCCTCCCTGAGCCTCCGTGTCTTCCTGAAAAAACGGGGCTCATGACACGTTTCTTGTCTGCCTCTCAGGACCACTTAAGGGAGCAGAAGTGACAGGGTCCTTTGTGTGATAGCATTTGAGGTGTAAAGACGAAGCCATCTCGGCATTTCTGTTGAGAAGAGGTAATAGCTCTCAAAGTATTCATGGCACCGCAATAGGGGCTTCTTTGAAAGCAAGTTGTTTGGAAGTAGGGAACTTTTCTCCAAGGAGCAGTCACATGTTTGATGGGGCGGCTCCCGAGCTGGCTGCAAAGCCTGCTTGGCTTCTGATGCAGCCAAATAGTAGTCCTTCAGTGGACTGGGAGCCTGGGGTCCCTCTGAACCCCCTAGGGCAGAATCTGGCCAGGGTCTGGGGACCGGGGACCCTGATGGAGGCAGCTTGTAAAGCAGCAGAGGAGCCCCCTGCAAAGACTTACAAGGTGGAGCCTCTGGCTGACCAGCCATACCCCCCTCTCCCTTGCGAGCTTCCCCAACTGCAGTGAAGGGAAATGCTGGAAACGGGGGACACGGCTGCAAGGCCTGTGATCGGAAGTCAGGAGGGTCCCCTTGCTTTAAGGCGTTCAACGATTCTTGTGTTTGCTAAGGATTTCCAATGCCTTGGTGAGAGCATCACTTGGAAGAGGTACATTAAGTCCATATAGTCCATTTGAAAAAGAAAAACAGATGCCCACTCCTTTCCATTTGAACTGTGCTCTTTCAAAATGCTGCCAGGGCCCTTCATGTGGTGTCCAGGCATTTGAAGTATGGCTGTGGTGACGGACTTTTAAGTCCCATGGACTGCCAGAGGCACAAAGACATCGATCTTGGAGAGAGTACAGCCAGAATGTGCCTGGAAGCGAAGACGGTGAGACTGTCTCACAGACTCTGGGCACTGCTATCAGGAAGACCAGTTCCTGGCAAAGGGCGTCATGCTCGGCAAATAGGGGGTTGGCGAAAAAGATGAAGGCCCTCAGTGAGATGGATTGACACGGTGACGGCCATCATGGGCTCAAATCAGCACAGCGACTGAGGGGTTGACGCGGGAGCAGGCAGCGTCTCCTTCTCTTAGAAGTAGAGTCATTATGCGTTGCCACCAACTAACTGCACCCAACCACAATCCCCCCACAGTCTGATTCTCCCTTTAAACCCGCTCTTCCAAGGCCGAGTGCACAAGAGAATTCTCAGGTCTACCCAAACCAAACCAAACTCACTGTCATTGAGTCGATTCGGACTAAAAAGGACCCAGTAGGACAGGGTAGAACTGCCCCCGTGGGTTTCTGAGGCTGCAGTTCTTTACGGGAGTGGATAGACCTGTCTTTCTCTGCAGGAGCAGCTGGTGGTTTCGAACTGATAGTCTTCTGGTTAGCAGCCCAATACGGAACCCAGTACATCACCAGGGCGTCCTAATATGAATTAAGACAGTGCTGCCACACACACCACGTATTTTACGTGGAGATTCTGATGGAGGGTGGGGCCCCGTGGTGGTTTTCATCCAGGATTTGGGGGATTAAAGAGAGAAGTTGCCTCAGAAAAAGCAACTGCTATGAAGGTATAGAGTGCAGACCCCCCAATTTTCATCAGAAACCAGAGAGAATCACAATGGACTGCTCTTCCTTGATGTGTGCCAAGACCTAAGATCCCCTTCTTTGCGAACCATCCAACAACTCCTAGAAAACAAGCACACCTGAGTATGTCTTGAACACCTCTGTGAGTGATCGATTCCATTTCATTCCCCTATTATGCTAAACAACCTCATATGAGATGGAATTGGTGGAAGATATGCGGAATAAGATGAAGCAAGGAGTAGATGCCAAACCCAAACTCTGTGCAGTCGAGTCTGTTCTGACCCAAAGCCAGCCTTCAGAGCAGCTGGGGGGCTCAAACTGCTGACCTAGCAGTTCACAGCCCAACTCCTCACCTGCTTCTTCACGGGCACCGAGCCCTTTCCTGCTCAGAGCAACCCCTGAGACCTGAGTAGAGTTGCCCTCTGGGTTGCTGAGACTTTAAATCTTCACAGGAGTAGACAGCCTCATCTATCTCCACTACACCACCAATACTAGCCGAAAAGCCTGTTTAACTTCTGATGCAGCTAAGTCGAGGCTCTGCGGTGGGCTGCGATCTTGTATAATTCAGGGCACGGAATTGTATCTTAGGAAGAGCAGAGAAACAGCCACTAGGGCTTGGAATGACAGCAGAAAGATCAGATTCTGGGATGCCTTTGAGGTTGGGGGTTGAATATGGTGTAGTGGTATGTGTGTGGCGGGGGGGTGTTTATACCAGCTTACAACTACACCAATCCAGATGCTTTGAGACACCGTGTTTCACCCAGCTACCTGCACTCCACACCACACTTTATGAAGGGAAAGAGATTAAAGGCACATAAATAGTGGTTTACATTTTTATTTACCAGTTATCAACCTTGTGTATTGAAGTTGACAAACTTTGAGCTGTCTTAACTTTTGGTAAATCAGCAAAAGAGTTGGGGTGGGGTGGAAGGGGACAAAAACCCAACTCACTGCCATCAAGTTAATTCCAATGCTGGAGCACTGAGGACCTGGAATTCTTGATGGGAGGAGAAAGCCTCATGGATCTCCCACAGAGCGGCTGGTGGTTTTGAACTGCTGACCTTGAGGGGAGCAGCTCAACATGTAACTCCACTCCACCACCAGGGCGCCTTCCTAAGAGGCGTGAGGGAGGGACCATACTGAAGGGGAAGCCAGAAAATTCAAGAAAAGTGCAGTTGCCTGTGCTGGCGATGCCAGAGGTTAGGCGTGGGGAGCAGGAAGTGCCCCGATCAGGGGTGTGCAATCTCCGAAGCACTGGGGGCCAGGGAAGAGGAACTGTTTCGTGTGCATAGCTATCTGAGTGGGTGTCCCTTGGTTTCCCATGGCTTGAGCGAGTGAGCCAGCGGGGATCCACGCAGGCCTGTGTGCTCTGGGTCTCCTCAGAAGAAAGCCTGCGTGTGGTCGTCGCCGGACTTGATGTAAATCTGTATCCCCTCCATGCCTCGGATGTCACTGCAGACAGCACGGGGAGAGCCAGGCGCAGTGATGAGGATTTTCCATTTCTCTCTCTCTCTCTCTCTCTCTCTCTCTCTCTCTCTCTCTCTCTCTCTCTCTCTCTCTCTCTCTCTTCCGTTTGGCATCTACACTATAGGCCCACGGTTAAGTGGGATGTGTGAGTCATTTGTTTCCCCTCCAGTGTTTGGTTTTCTGAAACTTTCAGGGAAGAATTTCCTGAATTGTATAACTGAATTGACTGTGAAAGGCTTATACACTTTTATCGGAGGTGTTCTTCGTTCTTCCTTGGCTCTCAAGCTCCTCGGGAATGGCTTTGACTTAGACGATCCCCTGCTGCTGTCATTACAAAGGAAAGCTGACCAGAGACACATGCCATCTTCAAAGATTGGGTTTTAGAAGGTTGTTCGCCGTGATTACAAGGACGCTTTATCGTCACAGGAGCCCACCGGCCCACCCTGGAGTCCGTTTGGGCTCACGGGAGACCCCGTGTGTGACAGAGCTGGGCTTCCCCACGGGGGTTAACCTTTATGGGGCTTCCATCTGTGTGCCAGCAGGTCTTCAGGTCTTTCCTTCTTTGGAGTGGCTGGGAGGTTCGAACCACTGACCCTTTGCTTATCAGCTGAGTTCCTAATGACTGTGCCATGGCTAGGCTTCAAATCACCAGCCTTTAAGTTGGTAGTTTGCCTTACCAAGGTAGCTCCATAATACTTTACAGAGCACACTCACACACACAGAAATTGTTGCATGTTTCGTATCTGGTGGACACAGCCGTCCTGCCTGTGAGCAGGGATTGTAGCCCTCTCTCCTCCGACTGGACAATAGAGAAGCTGAGTATTGAGTGGCCTTTCCAAGTCACCGAGGTTAGAAGAGACCCGACTCTCTGGCCAGTGTTCACATGCTGGGTGTGAAGCCCCACCCAGTAGCTTACGTGCTGTGGAGATGTAAGGTCTATCCTTCTCATGGAGCCCCCCAGCTCCAAGACAGTGACATCCCCCCAGCTCCAGGTACCTGGCTACCACCACGGTACCAATGAGAAAGATGGACTCTGGGAGGTCAGCTCAGTAACAAACTAGTAGTAATAAGTGGGCCTGGATGTGACCAGGCTACCCCGCCCGGAGCTTCCTTGCCTAACCTTTACTGTGTGGTACCCCAGAAGGAAAGATGGCGCCATGGGAAGACGTATTAGGTGGCAGCAGCAGGAGCTGTGGGCTTACTGATGGGCTCTCTCCCCACATTTTACATAAAGGCAACTCTACTGAAACATGTCTACACACTAAGCCTCATGTGTGAGGTCCTCAGTACTTGCCTGCTTCCTGGGAGAGAACGAGGCGAGTGGCGTGAAATATTGCTTGGCCACAGCGCTATTTGGCGCTGCTTGTAAAAACACAGAATGAGAAGCCTGTGGCAGGATGGGCGTAAAGTTTAGGCTGTTAGCAAACTCTGATGGCGAGTTGTTCTCCCTTGGGCTTGTGATTTGGGTTTCCTAACGTGACTGTTTCCTTCTGTACCTTCGAACCGAGTTAGGCTGTCTCGGTAGGTTAAGTTTTCATTTCATGCTGCTTGGGCCCAACCCCGGGCTCTCTGTTGGGAGATGCACAGCAGGAGCACTTCGTTAGCCATGCACTGAAATGCTGATTACCTCAGTTGGCGCTCTGGGGGTGTAGTGGTTGTGCCCTGGGCAGGTAACTGCGGGGTCAACAGTTCAAAACCACCAGCTGCTCCTCAGGGCTTTCTACTCCAGTAACGTGTTAGGCCCAGAAACCCAGGAGGGCAGTTCTCCTTTGTCATATCGGGTCACCGTGAGTCAGAATTGACTGGTGGCAGTGTGCGGGAGTGCGTGCGTGAACCTACCCCACTGCCGTGAAGTCAGGTCTGACCCAGAGTGATGTTGTAGACCTGGTTAAAACTGGCCCCTGGGGGTTCTGAGACTGCACACCTTTACGGGACAGCCTCATCTTTCTCTCTTGGAGCAGCTGGTGGGTTTGAACCCCTGATCTTTCTCTGAGCAGCGCCGTGCTTAGCCCACTGTGCCACCAGGACCTCTCTCAGTGTCACTCAGTGTCCCTGTGAAAAAGATAACAGATGGTGTAACGTGCTTGTCCTAGGTGACTGCTACCTTGAGAAACGTGGCGGAGTCTCCAGTGGCAAGAAGTAAGTTCCTGGGC
This sequence comes from Tenrec ecaudatus, assembly GCF_050624435.1. Taxonomy (NCBI): domain Eukaryota; kingdom Metazoa; phylum Chordata; class Mammalia; order Afrosoricida; family Tenrecidae; genus Tenrec; species Tenrec ecaudatus. The sequence goes on along the minus strand of NC_134536.1, from coordinate 63,628,296 downwards.
ATCGGAGCCCTGGCCGAGCTGTGCACTGTGCTGGAGCGGTACATGGGAGACAAGGATGTCTGCACCAACATCGCCAGAATATTCAGGTAGGTCGGCTAGGGACACATAGAAGGAAACGGTTTCACAGAGGTGTTTCCACTTGGATTTGGGGCTATCTAATGTTCATGCATGTGACATGTTGTTGGTTTTTTATTTCATCTATCCCCTGCAAAAAGAAAAGGAAAAAAAATAAAAGATCAATTTCATGGCCCTACGTTTAAAAGAAAGTATTTAAACAAAGGATTCCATTTCCTAAAATTGTTTCTAAAATCAGTTATTGTAAGTCATTTTTGTCCTTACTGAGTTATCCTTGTGTTCTTGCACACGCGCGCGCACACACACACACACACCACAATGCACTTCTTAGCTGTTGGAGATTTAAAAAATAATAATGAAAAGTGCAGCAAGTATCTGGATACACTAAAGCGGACCACTAAGCCGTCTCACCTGATTGGCGTGTAACAGGCCGTTTTCCTTGGGCCCTGACTGGAGCTGGGCTCACGGTCACACACACAGAGCTGGCACCCAGAAGGATCATCATTTGGATCCAGGTTGCCTCGGAGCCATTTGTTGTTACATGTCAGAGATACCTTCTAAAGGCACGCACCTGTGCTCCCTCCCTCGCTTCCCGCTGCCAGGGCTGTTCCTTACTGGCCCTTCTCAAGAAGACCTGGGCCTTTCTTGAGCAATTAGGGTTTAGTTGTTGCTCGACACACAGAAGGCCCAGGCCCGACCTGTGAGCACCACCCTTCCAGGCCTCCTTCTGCACTCTGTTCCGAGTGCCAACGACGCCCGTTTTGAAGCAGGATAAAGTCACCACGTGTGTATCCCGGTGTGCGGTGGCATGTCAGGGTCCAATTCAGTGTTTCCCCACGTGGAGAGTCAGTATTCCCAGGATCATCTATGGAATGGGTCCTCCCTGTTTCGCTGTTTTAAGAAGAACGGCTCCGACAGTGTCATGCCGTTTTATTATTACAGATTGATATCAAGTCTGGCTATCGTGCATGATTATGTCCTTTACCTTTTCCCCCTGTGAAACGAGCTCGATATGCGTGTTCCTTCTCTTTCCTATGGATGGCCATCTTAGATAGGGTCCGTGATAGAACCTTTAGGACTTACAAGGGATTGACCCTGAACATGTAGATGAATTAGAATAAGGGTTGGGAGAATAGACTTCTTTATGATATGAGCATTTATAAGGAGGTCTTGTGTGTCCTCCAGTAAAATTTCTCAGTTCTACCCATAAAGATCTTGCATTTCATTTGCTGCATTTATTCCTAGGCTCTTCATGCTGTGATTATGGATGTGATGCTTAAAAAATTTCTTTGGAGTCCAAATGACTCACATTGGTGTTGGCTAATTGACCTGGGATCCTACAGTCTTGATAAGCATTAGTCTGAAGGAGTTGTCTATAGAGTCTCTTGGATTTTCTATGAAAATTGTCTACAAATAAGAATACTTCTGTTTCATAGTGATGATTTTTTAAAATCATTTTATTAGGGGCTCATACAACTCTTATCACAGTCCATACATACATCAGTTTTGTCAAGCACATTTGTATATTCATTGCCCTCATCATTCTCAAAACATTTGCTCTCCACCTAAGCCCCTGGCATCAGCTCCTCATTTTTCCCCTCCCTCCCTGCTTCCCCCTCCCTCATGAATCCTTGATAATTTATAAATTATTATTTTGTCATATTTTGTACTTTCTGATGTCTCCCTTCACCCACTTTTCTATTGTCCATCCCCCAGGGAGGAGGTTATATGTAGATCCTTGTAATTGGTTCCCCCTTTCCAACCTACCCTCCTTCTACCTTCCCAGTATTGCCAGGCACACCACTGGTCCTGTTTCCAGTTCCTGTCTGGACCAGTGTACATCCTCTGGTCTAGTCAGATTTGTAAGGTAGAATTGGGATCATGATAGTGGAGGTGGGGTGGGTGGGAGGAAGCATTTAATTACTAAAGGAAAGTTATATGTTTCATTGTTGCTACATCGCACCATGACTGGCTCTTCTCCCTGAAGCCCTTCTATAAGGGGATGTCCAGTGGCCTACAAATGGGCTTTGCATCTCCACTCCGCACTCCACCCCGCCCACCCTCATTCACAATGATATGATTTTTTCTTCTTATGGTGCCTGATACCTGATCCCTTCGACACCTCATGATCACACAAGCTGGTGTGCTTCTTCCATGTGGACTTTGTTGCTTCTGAGCTAGATGGCCGCTTGTTTACCCTCAAGCCTTTAAGGCCCCAGACGCTATATCTTTTGATAGCCAGGCTCCATCAGCTTTCTTCATCACATTTGCTTATTCACCCGCTTTGTCTTCAGTAGTTGTGTCAAGAAGGTGAGCATCATGGAATGACAGTTTAATAGAACAAAATATTCTTGCTTTGAGGGAGTATTGAGTGGAGGCCCAATGTCCATCTGCTACCTTAATATTAAACCTATAAATATGTGCACATAGATCAATTTCCCATCCTCATATATAAATATATTTACATATGTACATACCTTTATTTAGAACTCTATAAATGCCCTTTGTCTCCTAGTTCTTTTCTCTATTTCCTTTGACTTTCCTCTTGTCCCACCATCATACTCAGTCTTCATTTGGGTTTCAGTAATTCTTATTGGTTACAATACCCTTGATCATGCCCTACCAGGCCTCCTATACTCTCCCCCCCCCCCCATTTGGATCACTAGTTGTTCCCTTGTCCCTTAGTTTGTTAACACCACTACCTTTCCCCCCACCTCTCCCTCTCCCATGTCCCCCCAGAACTGTTGGTCCCATTGTTTTCTCCTCCAGATTGTTCATCCAACTTATCTTATTTGTACAGACCTGCGGACATCATAACATGCACAAACACAAGACAAAGCAAAACCAAGCAACAATATAAAACAAAACAACAACAACAAACCAATAACAAAAACAAAACCCAACAAGAAAGAAAAGCTTGTAGTTAGTTAAATGACTGTTTGTTGGCCTTTAGGAGTGTTTTCTAGCCCAGTCTGTTGGGGCACCAAGCCTTGGCCCCAAAGTCCACTTCAGCATTCCCTGGGGACCTCGCCACTCTATTCCCTTGCTGTTCTGTTGCACCCTCTTAGTGTTTTGCCTCGGTGTGGTGGGATCAGATTGGGTGCAAGTCCCACACTGTCTCCAGTGTTGTCCTCTGTAGGGCTATTGGTCCGTGAGGGACTTCATTAATTTTAACTATTCCTTCAGCCTCCACCTTTATCTTACTGTATTGCTTAGGCTATTCAGCACAAAGCTGTGAGCATGTTGGGCCAACTGCCTCTCTCTTGACTTCAAAAAGACATATTTGTATGGAGTTCAAAAAATAGCATTAATATTTGTCATAGCTCTTTGTTAAATCAAAGAAGAACCTTTCTCATGAATTGATGTCAAATTTTCTCTAAGTGCCCTGAACTAATTCTGATTTTTCAGTTTTCCTTTTTTAATTTGTTGGGGCTTTTTCTGCTATGATCATGGGTCAGATTGACTAGTGACTTTCTTAGATTGCTCTTGCCTGTATTAAGTATCAATTTTATATTCACCGCAATAAGTTAGTTGGGAAACATTTCTTGTTAAATTTTCAAAAATATATATATATAGCCTTGTTTTATTGACTGTGAATTTAATTGCATGCTGCCCAGAGAATGTGATCCGTGAATACCCTTTCTCTGGAATTAGTCGAGATTTGTCTATGGCCTCTGTATGATCAGTTTTTAAAAATACGAATGATGTTCTACATATTCAGCTGCTGATTATTGAGAGAGGTTTATAGAACTCTTCCAGTTTGATGTGGATTTGTGGATATGGCCTTGAGGGTGAGGGGGAGGCGGTTGGCTTGGGATTATATGGTTTGGTTTTACTTTATATATTTTGAAGCTATTTTGAAAACTTTGCTTTACAGTTTATCTAGCTTGATAGAGTAATACAATTTACCAGCATTTTGTTTGGTTAGTATTTGCTGATATAATGGTTTCATATTTGTTCACCAAGACCCCCAGGGGGTTCCCGGCAATCCAACCAGATTTTACTAAGTCCCTTCACTTCCGTTTCTGAATCTTGTGGCTAGCATAAATTCATACCCTAACTATGTGGTTAAACCCGAGGTTTCCATTTTCGAAAAGACTTTTAAAAAAATAAAGAGAAAAGAAGATTCTTCCTCTCCGTCGGCCCCTGCAGATTCTAGAACAGCAGCAGGCTTCTTTGCCGCGTCTGGACTGGTGCCCCGGGCCTTACTTTCTACAGCCCTGTCATCAACTGTGAACCCTGTGAAGGGCTGTTTTTAAAGTGACCCTGTGGGAATTGGAATTTGACTGAAAAATAAAGCTTATTTTTATTTCCCCACTTGGCATTTCTACAGCAAACTTACTTCCTACCATGACTGCTGTGCGGCCCTGGCCAACTATTCCAGATGTTATGCCTTGTTTTTGAATCTGATAAACAAGTACCCAGAGAAGCAGGTCAGTTTGTTATGCATGTAATTCTTCACCACGTCTGTCTGTGCCTTGGTGTCTGTGCATGTTAAATAATATTGGATCTGGAATGTAGAGTGTCACATAGAAGCTTCCATTAAATGTGCTGTTTAGAAACTGAACCTAATAGCCCCAGGAGTTGGTGAGCCATTAATAGGAGTTGGTTGGGGCTGGGGGAGGGAGTAGTTTGAGACAAAAACCAAAAACCAAACTCACTGCCATCGAGGTGAAGGTATCATGGTGACCCTATAGGACAAGGTAGAACTTCCCCTGTGGGTTTCCAAGAATATAACTCTTTATTGGAGTACCTTTATCCCTCAGAGTGGCTGATGGTTTTGAACGACTGATCTTGCAGTTAACAGCCCAACTCGTAACCACTGAGCCACCAGGGCTCCTAGTATGTGATCGGCATTGCCTAAATCCTATGCTGTAGGGGGAGTTGGGGAGTCTTGCCTTAGCGAGAAGGATGGCTGCCTCTGCCCCTAGTTAACAAGGCAAGATTTCTAGGCTCCATTCCCAGCCTAGAAATGAGTCTGATGAGGGAAATGGGGTCTAGCCATCTGCATTTACACAAGGACCACAGGCACTTCTCATGGAAACTGAAGGTTGAGGTTCCCCTAGGCAACACATTCAGCAGCTAACCGAAAGAATAGCAGTTCATGTCCACCGGGAAGCAGCTCCAAAGAAAGGGCTGGCCATCTACTTGTGTAAAGAGGCACTGCCTCTACATACCTCTTTAAACGATCTCATCCTGCCTGCTGGGGAGTGTTGCAGGGCCTGGCTGTGGCCAGTAGCTTCCACAGTCCCACGAGGATGAAATCCTGCACTGAACCAGGAGTCACCGGGACTGACAGCTATTGGGAAAAGCAGTATTTCCTCCCCATCTGCTGTTGTTTCCCAGTAAAGAATGTTTCCACAAACGAAAAGCACACACACACACACACACACACACACATACACACACACACACACAAAGAGAGAGAGAGAGAGAGAGAGAGAGAGAGAGAGAGAGAGAGAGAGAGAGATGAAAATACCAGACACAAAAGCTTCTTTCTCTCGTTGTGTTTATATTGTACATCGTCATTTCTGATTTCAGCAAATAAGGATGAGTCTTTTGAATCGTACTTAATACCTATCTCTGTGGAGTCAACAGATAATGAAGGTAGTAACCCACTGCCGTGGAGTCAGTTTCAACCCATAGCAGCCCTGTAGAGCAGAGGACAGCTGCCCCTGTTGGGTTTCTGAGACTAACTCTTTATGGGAGTGGGAAGCCTCATCCTTTCCCCATGGAAATTGGTGAGTTTGAACTACCGGCCTTGGAGTGAGCAGCACAATGCAGAATTCACCATGCCACCAGGATAAAGGGAGACTTTTCCTTTATTTCGATGCAGAGGGCCACTGGGAATTAGAATTGATTCCCAGACAGTGGGAGGGTGGGATCTACATATAAATTATTTCCAAGGAATAATTTTGGTTAGAAGGCAATATTCTGAAAGCTGATAATGGTCAGTATGGAAGGGGAGAGATTTTGAATTCTTTCCAGAATTTATATCTGTGGCTCTCACAGGTGGCTTATCATAGAATTTCCTGATGAAGCAAATAAAGCACTCCCCTGCCTTGGTGTCGATTCTGGCTCCTGGAGGACAGAGTGGAACTGCCCTTGTCAGGTTGTAAGTTTTCACAGGAGCAGGAAGCCTCCTCTTCCAAGAATGGTTGGTGGGTTCAAACTACTGACCTTGCAGTTAGCAACACAGTATGGCCCCCACTATGCCAACATGGCTCCCAGCTCAGTCCCTGGGACACTTTTAAACATGTAGATTCCCTGTCCCATAGGGAGCTTCTGATTGGGGTCTTAGTTGGCTCCAAAAATCTATTTTTCAGAGACTTGTGACTGAAAGGAACAGACAGGCATGGGACTCCATGATATAAATGCTTACTTAAGGTGGTTCCTTAGAACATTCTTTTCCCAATATTGGCAGCAGAGGGTCTTCCTTCCAAACCTCCAGAGATGCCCATGATTAATCTCATCAGCCACACAGGGTCAGTCTTTCTCCACAGCCATGTAGCTGCAGGCGACGCTTCCTGTAGACTAGGAACCGAGTCTTCAAGCAGGCCAGGGGTGTGGGGGGGGGGGGGGAGGCGAGTGGTGATGGCACGTGACGTTTCCTGCTGAGGGGTGCTTACTTAGCTGAAGAAAAGGGGGGGACACATTAGCATCTAGACAAGCTGCTTTGCCAGACTTGGATCCGAGAAAGCAGCCCGAGAGCCAAACCCAGTTTGATAGCACAGCCATTGCACTGAGACATTGCCTCTGACCCTGTCAGAGTGGGCCACCCCAGGGCCTCTTCCTTCAGGCTCCCCAGTACTCCATCAGTTATCAAGACAAGCCATCTGATCTTGACTGATTGGTGAATGAAATCAAACCCAAACCCACTGCAACCGTGCCCTGGATTCCTGACTCCTAGCAGCCCTGTAGGATAGCGCAGAACTGCTCCCACTGAGTGTCACGTGTCCAGCAGCAGACCCTGGTCTTTGTCATGGAACCTCTCCCTGCCCCCACCCCCGGTTTCTTCTTAAAGCAACCACCAAATGTTCCTGAAGATGTCTGGTGGTGAGCGAGCCCAGTATACACACACCTCGGCCTTGTGAGTTTGCCGCAGTGGGTCGATGTTCGGAGGATTTGAGGTCAGCAGGAGGCCCTGGGTGGTGTAAAACTTAACACGCCCTGCTGCTCACGGATAGGTTGGCAGTTCGCGCCCATCCACATGCATCTTGGAAGAAAGGCCACGGGATCAGTCACTGGAAGCCCTGTGAAACACAGCCCTCCTCCAACACCCACAGGTGACCTGGAGTTGGAATGGCCTCGCTGGTCAACTCTTCTTAAGCTCAGCCATGTCCTTTCAATAGCCACCTCCCCTAGTTCACTTCAAGTCCAGTATGGTTTGATTTATGAAACGTTTCTCTGCTCATGCCCCCTGCCCCACCCCTCAGTGAAGCGAGAGAGAGAAGAGAGAGAGGTGGTGGTGGTGGAGGTGGTGTGTGTGATGGTTGTGGCCCGCCTGGGGATTTCTGGTTCATTAACAGCCACCATGACCATGCAGAGGAAACTACCAGCGTGCGCGCGAGCGCGCGCGCACACACACACACACACACACACACACGTGGGCCTGCGCTGGGAGCACAAGGGAAACTTCTCTGGCTGGTGTCTGGATTGCTACTCTGCCCTAAGATTCCTGGTATCGGGAATAACTCCAGTTCCCCAACACAAAAAGCTGATATAAAAACTCATCTCAGCATGTCAGTCTCTTTGAAAGCAACATTTTTCGCATTAGGCAAAACCAAAAAAGAAACACTGCCCAAAATTCACGTAAATGACAGATCTCATTTAAGAACAAGGCACAGACTGCATGCTTGGGGATGGAAACTGCAGTCGGTACAAACCGAATGCGGTACCAGATGGGCTTAATAATGGTGCGGTGCGCGGACCGGATTGCTATCGCCTAGGCAAAAAAGAGCCCGCTGGCCCGCTGGCCCGAGGAGGTGCCTCTGACGTCAGTGCTGCTACATTTAGCATCTCAGCAAAATACGTTTGGGTTTGTTTCTCTGGAAGAAGATGAAGGGATCCACCCCTCCACCCCCCACCCCGTCCCCGTTTATTCTGTAAATATCTCCTGGGCAAGAGCTCTGGTAAAATGCCTCAAACAAGACTTTTGCAAGACGGGCAATATTTTTGCCAAGATCACGGTTCGAAAAACATGACCTTTGTCTCCCTTCCCATCCATCCTCTGTGTTCCACCCTCTCCACTTGTAGACGTGATTAATTCTTCGTTTTGCACAACAGAACTTCCAGATGTTAAACCAGCCTCAGTGCCTCGCAAGCCCAGTCTGGGGAGGGCCAGGCACACCCTAGCTTGTCCCAGGCTCCAAGGCACGCCCTGTCCATTCAGTGGAGCCTCCTGTGGGGTAAGCGGGGTGTCTTCAGCCAAGTACACACCGAGGGCACTGAGAGTCTGGAAGGCACACGGGCCGCCGTGCAGTGGGAAACGGGAGCTGGGGAGGCTGCACCTTGCAGCCGGGTGGGGGAAGCCTCCTCCTAAGGAGTCGCTGCTGCTCGGGATCAACAGCTCCAGCAGTGGCCCAGCCCAGCCAGGGAGCCATCCGGAGAGAACTTGACCTCTCGTTCCCCTCCACCCTCTTGGGTCCGCTGAGGATTGGTTAGGAGGCGCCTCCTCCCCTTCCTCTGGCGCCTCCACGGGGGCGTTTGGGCCCCCAGCTGCCCTGGGCCTCCTCTCTGGCAGGAGCGCGCCCTGTGGCTCCCTTCCAGCCCCTTGCAGGCACGTTCCCAGGGGATGCTGTGAGCATTTGGCCGCGCCAGCTTCTCTTTCCAGCCATGGTCTTGGCCTGCACCCCGACTGGGCGGGCGGTACAGTAAACCCGTGGCCTGTGCATTCTTTCCAGCCCCCGCTGCTTTGCCCTTGTGCCTCTTCCCTGGCGCAGTTCTGATCCCCAAAGCCGGGTGGATGTCTGCTGGCTTACAAAAGAGCAGAGCGCGCTGGAGTTCTAGCATTGCCCTGGGCCTTTTAGCAATGGTCACACTGGAGGCAGCTTAAACCACAGCCCCAAACTCACTGCCACGGAGTCGTTTTAGACTCTTGTGGGCTCTATAGGGACTGGGTCGAACTGCCCCTGCGAGTTTCCTATAGGGACTGGGTCCTATGCCCCATGAGTCTCCAAGACTGTAAGAGCTCCCTCTTTCTCCCTGGGAAAGGATGGTGGTTTCGAACTGCTGACCTTATGGTTAGCAGGCCATTGTGTGACCACTATGCCACAAATGTAACGCTCAGTGCTGGCTTGCTGGAAGCATGGATAGATGGATGGAGATGTCAATATAATCCCTTCTGGTTTTGCCCTCATTTTGCAATCTGCTTCTTGGTTTCAAGTCTGCCAGCATCTCAGATCCTTACATCTTAGGCAAACTGCTGATCCACACTAAGTCCCCAGATATGAGTCAGTGTGTGTCCCAGGCTGGTGAAAAAGGTCTCTCTCTCCAAGCCACCTGTCAGTGGACTTCATGCTTAGGTTGGTTTGGACATGAGAGGTGGGTAGACTTTGCAAACTGCGTACCCTGACTCAGCTCTCAGGTCCAGATGGCACCAGATGCGTCTAACCCCATTTAAAGAGGGTCTCGATTCATGTTCTGTGTGTGACAGAAGGTGCAGGGTGCACTGACGACCCCTTTGGTTTTAACCGGTTCTTGGAAATGTTTCTAGAAGGTTTTGCTTTCCTCTGTAGACATGGTCCTCTCCTCAGTCAGAGGGTGACTGGGGGACATGGTTTATTCTTTCTCTGGCAGCTGGGTCCCCTCCCAGCCCCCTAGTCACCCTTTTGCACATTGGTTATTTTAAGGTACAGTGGGAAGGGCGTGAGGGCTGAAGGAATGCGCTCACGGTGGCTGCTGTGGATGGGGGTGGTATGAGGTAATCCGGAAGTAGTCACACGGGGCCAGGTGGTCCATCAGAGGCTGCTTTACCCTGCCTTCATAGGTAGCAGTGGTGATCTTTCGATGTTTTGGAGCAAGGGAATGATGCACGAATTATGTCCCAGGAAGGGCTGTGACTGTTGTGCGGAGTGTGGGCCTCTGTGCTTGTCCAGACTCCCCTGCCAACTGCAAGCCAGATGTGCAAGTACAGAAGAAGGGCCCAGCCATCTCCCTCTGGAAAATGCACCATTAGAAACACTGCAGTCACGAGATCAAAAGCCGCACTGCATTGGGCAGACCTGCTGCACAGTGTCTCGTGAGTGCTGCAGAGCAAGGCTGTTACTGTGAGGACGAAGGTGCGCCTGGCCCGAGCCGTGGGGCGCTTCCTTGCATCATCTGCATGTGCGAGTTGAACGCTGACTAAGGAAGACTAAGAAGAGCGGGTGCATTTGACCTGTGGTGCCGGAGAAGACTATCGAATGGACTGCTAAAAGGATAAGCCAAGCTGTCTTGGAAGAAGGATGGCCAGACTGCTCATGAGAGGCAAGGATGGCAAGACTTTGACTCATGTACTTTGGAGCCATTATCAGGAGAGGCCAGTGCTTGGAGCAGGACATCGGGCTGGGTAAAGTCGAGGGGCAGCGAAGAAGAGACAGGCCTTCAAGGAGGGGACGGACGTGGTGGCTGCACAATGGATGGTGCAGGGCCGGGCAGGGGCACCAAGTTGACTGTGGCAGCTGGATTTTTTGGAGAACAATCTACAGAGAGCTTAACTAGGGTAGGCATGGGAAGTGGACAGACAGATAGAGGTGGGTGGGAGATGGTACTCAGGCTCAGGCTGGGGGATGGGCAAGGTAAGGGGTGATGAGGATGTGAGCTTAGAACTGGGAACTGGGACTGAGGTTTGGAAGTCGGGTGATTTTCAAACTCTGGCTCTTCCTTTCCCTTGTGTTCGGCTCAAGGGCTCGTCTCCCACGGCTGTGTCCCTCTCTCTGAACAACAGCTCTGGCCCTGGCTCTGGGCTACTGTCCCACGTGGAATGGAGAGTAATATTCAGCAGCTGCTGCCCTTCTGGTTGTTGGAAGTGGACACAGACGCCGCCCATTCCTTCAGCACTGCCCAGCTCTTTGTTTTGTTTCAGTAAAAGCAGTTTGTCTGTTGGCTGTGGTGCCCGTTCCGGCTGAGCAGCATCCTTGTCCATTAGGAACAGGGCATATGCTAAGCCAGAGATAATATCCCCCCACGCTCTGACTGGAGGACATCGTTGAGGTCAGGCGTCTTGCGTTCAGTGCCCCCTGTTTGTCTCGTCTCTGGTTGGCCCTCGCTGTTGCCAGGCTGATTCTGTTTTAAGCAGAAGTTGAAAGTCAGTATGAACTGGTTATACCAGACTGCCTTCTTACAAAACAAAAAGATGATCTCTCCTGATTCATCTTCCTGTGGCCGTTTCCAAACCACACCGCTGCAGTGTGTGAATGTGCAGCTTTGTGTGCAATAGGACCGTGCAAACGTGTGTGTGCTGTTCTGGAGAAGGTTCCCGCATGTGGTCTGAAGAACACAGGAGAGCGCTTGCCCTTCAGGGGAGAAGTGGGCTTCAGGGAAATCCTTTGTGGACAGGTCAATGATGCTTGCAACTCTGTCTAACTTTACAGATCTTTATAGGATGCTTAATTAAGTGGGATTCTGTAGACTCTTGATAGACTGAGCTGGGAAACAAGACATAACCCGCTCCGACCTGCTGTTTCCTGCTGTCCTCTGCTCAGCAGGGGAGAGCATAGAGTACTCATTGGGAACAGAGACCCCTGTGGTGAACTAAGGAGGCCTTCCAAAGCTTCCATGCTCAGCCTCCTCTTTCAAGACTGGAGATGAGTCCAGACCAGCCCTGGCATAGGAGGCAGGAACCTTGAACCCTGCTAGTCTCCCGTGGCATTCCTTCCATTCCGGCCTGGCCTGTGCTCCCCAGATCAGCAGAGAATATACTCAAACCTGGTGGGGAGGGAATGAGAAGGAGGCGGCGCCTCAGCCAGCCCCCAGAAGGGGAACTGACACAGCGAGCGGTGGCTAGACGTTTGAGGCTGCCAGCTGCCGGGCCCATTTGTTGATGGCTCAGGCCATCCTTCAGTTGGCATCCCTGCTGCCAGGAACCACCCCCTTCTTTTTCTGTCTGAAAGCAGGGGAAGCTATGGCAGTGACTTTAACTCTTCCTGCCCCGAGCCTGGGACGCCTTCCCCACTTCTGTGTCACATCAGTCAGTCTCGCAGCCCACACCGGCAGACGTGGAAGGGGCCTGAGAGAACTTTTAGGAGAAGAAAAGCCGAACCTGGACTTCTGGATTCAACTGCCTGGTTGTTTGCTTTCTATAAGGAGCCCTGCTCTTTTGCCGGCAGCCGGCTTACTGGTCTGGATAAACCAACCAACCAGCCAACCAACCAACCAAACAAACAAACTCACTGCCGTGGAGTGGATGCCAGCTCCTCACACCCCTACACGACAGGGCAGACCTGGCCCTGTGAGTCTCTGAGACCAACTCTTCATGGGAGTTGAAAGACCTGTCTTCTCCTGAGTAGCAACTGGTGGGTTTCAACTGCTAACCTTGAGAATAGACTCTCAATTCATAACCATTACGCTACCTGCATGCTCACCGGCATGTCAGCGATGTTATGCAGCACTAGTGCAGGGCCAGGGAAGCTTTTGGGGTTAAAGACCCGTGCGGGAGGCCCTGGTTCCATTCCCAGGCAATGCATCCTGTGCACAGCTGCCCTCCCCAACCTGCTAGCGGGGGTCTGTGTGTTGGTACGGTGCTGGAGTCATGTCCATCGTAGCGCTTCCAGACTAAGGCGGACTAGGAAGCAAGCTGTCCAGTGAACACACTGTGGCTGACAGCCGCGCATGGGGTTGCCAGCCCAGTCACAGACAAGAACCCCCACCCAGCCCTGGGAACCACGCCTGGGCCATGATAAGTGCCACGGGTTAGTGGCTGTGGCTACTACTATGATGGCTATTCATGACTGAAACTGTCAGGTGCGGAGCTCCATGTAGCTGCTCTTTCACGAGAAACCATGCACTACAGCTTATGTGACAAACTCACCCACCTCCACTTGGAAACAACCAAAACGCATTTTCCACAGAGGACCGTGTTGGTCTGCTTACGGTGGGGTTGGTGCGGACGGTGACCGCTGTAGGTCAGAGAAGGACTGCGGTGACCTTTCAGAGGCGCTCCTCAGGCCCGTCTGCCAAGGGGCCTCTGGGTGGGTGTGTGCCCCAATCCCTTCAGCTAGTAGGCAAGTACTGGGTTGTTTACACCACCCCAGGGACTCCTTGGAGGCCCTAATTTCTTGGACATATTCTGTCATGGTTAGAAAGCACTCTGCTTTGTGGTTGTATCTAGCTGGGGGTGTCGGAAAACCCCAAACCAAACTCACGGCCATCAAGTCGATTCCAGCGCCGCCCTACAAGACAAGGCAGAACCGTCCCATCGAGTGTCTGAGCCAGCAAATCTTGCTCCCGGGGAGCAGCTGCCAAGTTTGAACTGCCGACCTTTTGGTTAGCAGCCTAGCTCGTACTGCATGATGTCACCAGGGTCCTACTGGCCAGGGTGTGGGGGGCGCTATGAACCTGAGCGCTTCCCTTCTCTAACTCCGAGGGGGAGGGGGGACTTTGCCACCCGGATTACTTGAAGTCGCCATTGGTTTCATGTGGAGTGCAGTCCAAGTATTCTAGCAAAATTGCGTGTGCCCGTTTTACATGGAAGGCTGCGGCTTCTTGAGACGAAAGACAAACACTTGGACCCCAGACCCCAGAAAGGGGATTGTCCCAGGACCCTTCGCCTTCTCCCTGCCAGCGCACCTCCATCTTCCCGATTCCATCATTACATGTGGGGTTACATCCTCGTCTCCTAGTCTCCTACGGTCTCAAGGTTGAACTCAGCTCTGGTCCTGGGAACTTTCCTGAGCCCCCTGTCATCCCCACAGCGTCTGTCCTCTTGCTGGAGTTTGTCCCTCACAGCGTCATCCCACCCACAAACACATTATTGATAAGGCGCAAACGAGGGGTCATGAGGAGAGGGGATTTCTGTTTCACTGGTTTGCTCTCATTGAGCACCAGGCAGCGTGTCCCCGTCATGTAGATGGAGAAGCTGAGGCACAGAGAGGTGCAGGGAAGCCACGTGTCTGCACCCAGATAGGCCGGCTCCCGTGTGGCAACCCTCACCGTCTTTGGTGAGGAGCTTCTTCGCTGGCATGCAGGGCTTTGCTTCTCGAGGAGATGACAGACTCTCATGAGCAGGAGCCATGTCTCATTGGATATGTGGGTGTCCAGCGTCGGACTCTGGCCTTTCTGAGTGTTGACAAATGACCCCGAGTGTACAAGGAGGAGCCTCGCCTCTTCCCCTCATTACTAGGACCCTCTCTCTTTCCCCTCAAGAGCAGACAGGAACCAGTTGGTCCTGGCACCATTTTGTGGGTGTGGAGTTGATTCCAACACATAGCTGTGCTGTATGACTAAGTAGAACTGCCCCGTAGGATTTCCTAAGCGGCCGTCTCTAGGGGGTGCCGTGTCATTTAAAATCAAGGAAACCGGGCGCCAGGGCTCTATCCTTCACCGTCCTTATGCAGTCTGTACACCGAGCAAGTCGTCTGGGAAGTGGACCTTTATGAAGAGGGTACCGTCCAGATGGTCGGAAGCCCCAGGAGCAACCTGCGGCGATATGCGGACCACACACCTCTCTTGATGAACAACAAGAGGACTTGAAGCACTGGCTGAGGTAGATCAAAGATGACAGCTTGCCGTATGGATTCTACCCAAAGTGAAGAACACCCGCCTCCTTGCAGCGGGACCATAAATGGGGCTGCTGCTGCTGGTGGAAACATGGGGGGAATCGAAGTGTCAAGGGTTGTGTTTCACGTGGATCCATGACCAATGCTTAACGAAGCAATGGTGTAGGAATCAAATGACATACTTTACTGGGCAAATCTGCTGCGAAAGATGTTTTTGAAGTGTTAAGGAACAAAGATGTCCTGTGGAGGATGAAGGTATGGCTCCTGACCCAAGCCATGGAGATTTTGGGAATGTTGAAAGCGCCATGGAGAGCTAAAAACGCACCTGCCTTGGAAGGTATGGGCATAGTGCTCATTGGAGGCAAGGATGGCAAGACGTCATCTCAGTTACTTTGGCCATGTGGCCAGGAGAGACCAGTCCCGGGAGAAGGACATCCTGCGTGGTAAAGGGGAGGGGCAGCTCAAGAACAAGAGGAAGGCCCTCAGGGAGATGGATTGTCGCAGTGGCTGCAGCAGTGGGCGCAGGCACAGGAACAACGGAGAGGATGGCCTTGTGTTTTGTTTTGTTGTGCATGGGGCCACAATGTGCCGGAACCAACTCGCCGCCCCAACAATAACATGTGCGTGGGAAAGCTAGATGGCGCGTGAGGATGCACGAAGATCAACCAGTGCATTTGGGGTGCTGTGTTGCCAGAGAATCCTGAATGTGCCACGGACTGCCAGGAGCGCAAGCAAATCTGTCTTAGAAGACATGCAGCCAGATTGTTCCTTGAAAGGGAGGGTGGCGAAACGGCATGCCTCGTGCTGTGGGCATGTGACCAGGCAGGGCCAGTCTCTGGATGCTTGGTAAGCTGGAAGGTCACAGGGAAAGAGGGAGACCCACAATGAGGTGGACTGACACAGTGGCCGAGCCAATGGGCCGCCTGGGAGCAACAGTTGTGAAGGTGGCACAGGACTGGGCAGCATCTGCTCTGTTGTACTCCCGGGGCTGAGTCAGAATGGGCAGCAGCGGTGCGCTGTAGGGAAGCCCATCTCCAGGCCTTTGCTCCTGGAAAGCCACTGGTGAGCTGCCTTTCAGTGAGCAGGCGAGCTTGCATCCACTGCACCGCCTGGAAACCCCTGGTGACAGGGTAGCACTGTACCATGGGATTTCCACGGCTGAATTAACAGCACCAACAAAATTAACAGTTGTTCTGATGTGAGGTGCCGTCCAGTCGGTTCTGACCCCTAGCGACCTTCACAACAGGTCAAAGCACTGCCTGGTCCTGCATCATCCTCACAATTGTCCCTATGCTCGAGCCCATTGCTGCAGCCCTCTGCTTTGCCGCCCCTCTTTACCAAGCACGATGTCCTTCTCCAGGGACTGGTCTCTCCGGACCACATGTCCAAAGTACATGAGACTAAGTCTCACCACTCTTGCCTCTAAGGAGCTTTCTGGCCATATTTCTTCCAAGACAGATTGATGTGACCTTTTAGAAGTCCAGGGCACTTTCAGTATTCTTCTCCAGCACCACAATTCAAATGCATCGGTTTTTATCGACATATGATTCACTTATCATATTGACAAGAGTTGTGCCATCATCACTACCATTGATTTTAGAACATTTTCATCCTTCTTGCCCTCGTAGTTATTAGCACCCCATTTCCCCCAAGAACCTATCACGCTAGTTACTATGTAGATTCACTTATCCTGAATTTCATTTAAAGAAAAATCGATGAAGAACACAGCTTTCCCCCAGATCCTGGATGCTTCCTCCCCCCAACTACCATGATCCGAATTCTACCTTGCAGGGCTGGATAGGACAGAGGCTGTACACTGGTACATATGAGGGTTGGAGATACAGGGAATCCAGGGTGGATGATACCTCCAGGACCAAGGGCGTGAGGGACGATGCTGGGAGAGTGGAGGGTGAGTGGGTTGGAAAGGGGGAACTGATTACAAGGAGCCACATGTGACCTCTTCCCTGGGAGAGGGACAGCAGAGAAGGGGGGAAGGGAGACCCCGAATAGGGCAAGATATGACAAAATAACGAGGTATAAATTACCAAGGGCATATGAGGGAGGGGGGAAAAGGGAGGGAGGGGGGGAAAAAAAGGAGGACCTGATGCAAGGGGCTTAGGTGAAGAGCAAATGCCTTGAGAGTGATTGGGACAGGGAGTGTATGGGTGTGCTTTGTACAATTGATGTATGTATATGTATGGATTGTGGTAAGAGTTGTTGGAGTCCCTAATAAAATGTAAAAGAAGAAAAAAAAAAAAAAGAAAAACATATACCTAAAGGCAAAACAAACAACAACCCCCCTCCCCACAAAACCCCAAACCTAATAGCAATAACAAAATGAAACCCAGAAAAACCTCAGTTGCAAGAAGATCATTTTAAAAAGAGGAAGCCTATCAAGGAGAAGATTGACACAGTGGCTACAAGAATGGGCCCAAACAGCAATACTGTAGCACAGCACCAGGCAGTGTTGTGTTGTATTGTGTTGAACACAGGGTCCCCGCTGCGAGTCGGTGCTTAGGGGCTGTTCTCACACCTAAGAACAACAGCCTGTACCAGCCGGGGCGTCCAGGATCCGTGAGAGCCAGTGCGCCCAGTCCAATCTGCCTGCATACTGTTTCCGACTCTATGCTGCCGCCTTGTTTCAGCGCATCCGTAGTTTGGGTTGCCCGCTCCTGGGCTAAGGAGTGAGACTGGGCCTTGCTGGAGCATCCTCGGAGCCTCCTTGAACCCCAGCCCACACGCCCTTCTTTCATCATGATGGGAGCGTAGAGTGCATGAGCTCCCGAAACGTTTTTCTCTTCCTCGGGGCCACCGTCTCCCTGCCTTTACTGCGGATGGCCCCGACTCAGAACGGTCATCCGGCTGTCCGGGGACAGACAGAAGGAAACAGGCAGCTTTTCGGAACCTCAGTTTCCTGCCTCTAAATGAGCCCAATGCCTGGCACTACCAATATCGACCCAGAGGATGGCTCTTGAATGATGACTGTCTGCCATACCGGTGGAGACGTGTCCATTGGACACCCAGGCCGGTTGCCATGCCGTCGGGAGCACGCCCGTGAAGCCGCCGTCTCCTGCCGGGCCACCTTCCTTTCGCCGCGCTGCCGTCACTCCTTTGTCTGTCGTCAAACTGAGAAGAGAATTTCTGCATCCCACTTGATTTGAAAATATCCTCAGTGTAGGGTTTTTCAAAAGTTTTGTTATTTTTTTTAAATTATGAAACGTAGTCTCTACAGATGTGCTAGTGCTGTGGGTTAGGTGTTGGGCTGCTAACCTCAAGGTCAGTGGTTCAAACCTACCAGCCCTTCCGAGGGAGAAAGATGAGACTATCTGCTCCCCTAAAGATTCACAGTCTCAGGAACCCTATAGAGGGTCAGCATGTGTCTGCATTGATTCGCAGAGAGTGTGGTTTGGGGTTTACAGAGAGGTCTATAAAGCATAAATGTGCCAGTTTAACACGTGGTAGCTGTCACCCTGGTCAAGAAAGGTAGGTCGGCATTAGTGGTCTGAGTATGCCAAAAAAAGGTTTGCAGCCTGGTAACTGTGCCCCATAGTGCCCATTTGGCAATGTCTAAAGGGTTCTTTGAGACGGCAAGACTGATGGCAGTGAGCTGGTGTGGTCATAGAGGGTCTCAGGGAGCCTAAAGAAGAACTGATGCATTTGAATTATTGACAGTGCCACGGGCCACCAAAGAACAAGCAAATCTGTCTTGGGAGAAGTACAGCCAGAATGCTCCTTAGAGGCAAAGAGAGCGATTCTTCATCTCACACACTTTGGACATGTTGTCCGGGCAGACCAGTGCCTGTTGAAGGGCTTTGTGCTTAGTAAGCTGGAGGGACAGTGAGAAAGAGGAAGGTCTTCAAAGAGATGGATGGACATGGTGGCTGCACCAGGAGCTCAGGCCGCAGAAGAACTGTAGGGATGGCGCCCGACCGGGCGCTTCTTCCTTCTGTTGAAATAGGGTGGGGATGAGTCAAGGTCAACTCCAGGACACCTAACAACAACACAACCACAAAAATCAGTTCCTTTCCAAATGCAGACCACATTTATGGAACAAGAAGGGGGGGGGGGCGACAGGGGGACAGGGATACAGGGCCGCCAAAATGGTGTCACGTGAATAGACCTTGCTAATGGCCCCCATCAGACTGTAGTCTTTCATTGCTCCAAGACTTTTAATGTCCCCGGGCCTCGTCTTGGGAGTCAGAGGGTGGATGAGTGACAGGAGGCTTGAAGCGGCCTTCCATTGTCCTGTTCACGAACTGAACCGCGTGGCAACCTCCTGGTCGCTCCTTCCAGCAGCTGCGTCTCGCCCCCGCTGCACTGACTGACGACTCTGCCTTCTTTACTGTGTTGCAGGATTTAGTCCTCCGTGTTGTCTTTGTCCTGGGCAACCTGACCGCGAAAAACAACCAGGCCCGCGAACAGTTCTTCAAGGAGCAGGGCAGCCTGCGCACTCTGCTGGCGCTGTTCCAGACCATCTACGAGCAGGATCTGGACGCAGGCGCGCAGGCCGGGCCGCGGGGGCAGCCGTCGGGCCTGGAGGACGTGCTCATCAAGCTGACCCGCGTGCTCGCCAACATCGCCATTCACCCGCGCATCGGGCCTGTGCTGGCGGCCACGCCGCGGGTGGTGGGCCTGCTGCTCAGCACGCTGGGTAAGAGCCGAGGCGCAGAGGCTGGGGCAGCAGATGTTCTTCAAAACAAGACACACCCAAGCCGCCCTCCATTCACTGCCCTCCTGTCGCTGCTGACCATTACCCTACAGGACAAGGGAGAACTGCTCGTGTGGGTTTCCCAGACTAACGCCAGGGGAATGGAAAGCCTCATGTTCCCTGCACAGAGCAGTTGGTGGTTTCAAACTGCTGACCTTTGTGAGGCTAGTCGTCCATGGGTAACCCCCAAAGTCACTTTAACGATCTTAACATACCCACCCAGTAGCCCCTGTGGGAGCACGGCCTGGCGGACGCCCGCGGGAAGATGTACAGCTTAGGAAATCCTCTGGGGCCTCCAGCCCTCTCAGAGGGCTGGGGAGTAGACCCCACCGTGCCCTGCAGCAGGCAGGTGGCTCTGCTGTGTGAAGGGGTCTGTCTCCCTCCGCAGTTCCAAACTGCTTCAAAAGCAACACACACATGCACACACGCACGCACGTATGAGATCATGACTAAAGCCACGGAATTATACACTTGGAAGAGAGAATTTCATGGAATGTGAATTATATGATTTTTTTTTTAAGGAATGCGGATCAAGTTACCAACAATTGGTTTGACTAAGAGTAGTGAAATCCCAGTTTCCCCCTGGGTGAGTCCACACAATTCAAGTGTATTTGTTTTCCAGGTCTTTATGTTAACTGCACTTACAGCCCCCAGACACCCAAGTCCCCCCACCTTCACCCCACTGTACCCCGCTGCGTCCTGGCCACACCAGCCTGCCCCCGGTGTGAGGAAAATAACTGTAGCCTCCGCTTACCAGCTTCCATGAAGGACTTTGCTCTGGTAGAAACTTGAATGCTGGAAGGAATGAGGTTTGGGGAAGTCTGTGGCCTTCTACAGCTTAATTTTTAAGGGCCATTATAAAGAATGTACTGAATAGTCCACATACAGTACAGGGGAACCCTAGCAATACAGCCGTTGAACACTGACCTAAATCCAAAGGTCAGAGGTTTGAAGCCTCTCAGAAGCTCTTCACGAGGAAAGCCTCTGGCAGTAAGCTTCCTGAGGATGCCCAGCTCCACCACCGCCTGAGGCAGTAACTCCTGCCCTGTGGGGTTCCTGGGGCTCAAAATGGACTCACTGGTATCCAACAACACCCCATATAATCATGCCTGTGCTATATGCTAAGGAGCCCTACAAGGTTGGCGGTTCAAACCCACCCACCACCCAGGAGAAAGAGGAGGCTCCCACAAAGATTTACAGTTTCAGAAATCCATAGAGGCATTTCCACTCCCAGAATTGGCTTGGTGGCAATGAGTTTGGTTTTGGATTTGCACCATTTGCTGCACCTTAAAAGAAGAGTGTGGTAGCGTGTACTCCAAAGGTCGGTGGTTCTAACCCACCGGCCATCCCTTGAGAGAAAGATCAGTCTGATTTCCTAAAGATTAAACCAAAAAACCTCCCTGCCATTTAGATCCCAACTCAAATGGACCGTACAGGGCAGGGCAGCGTAGACCTGCCCCTCTAGGGCCTGAGACTGGAACTCTCTATGCCCGTGGAAAGCCTCCGTTTCCTATTTTGGAGCGGCTGGCAGGTTTGAACTGGCGAGCTGGTGCTCACAGCCCCCTCTGCCACCAGGGATACCACCTGATAATCCTCTCAAGGGAGAAGTTACATTTGGTTTAGTTGACAGACGCTTAATCTCAAGGGAAAAGTCTGACCATTACTGCCTTGGAAACCGCGGAGGCTCTCCTCTGTCCTGTGGAGTCACGGCGAGTCAGCTCCCCTCAGTGGCAGGGGGTGATCTGTGCTCACGAGGTGTGTCAGGTGACGAAGAGCAATGATCGCGCATATGAAATTGACAGAAACAAGTAACCCCTCAGGGCTGAGGGCACAGAGCCCCCAGGGAGCACAGTGTAAGGTAAGGATGCATTGATTGTGAGGCTTCATTGTTCAAAAGGCCCTCTCATATCCCTTACCTCGGGATGACTGTGTGAGGGTGAGCTACCAGTTTTCACCCGTGACACACAAGGAAACAAGCCTGGTGAGGTCAGTGGCTTTTCCAGGTCCGGTTCCAAGCGCCTGTTTCTCTGTTCAACGTGCTGCCGATCTCAAGAGCATCACGCCCACTGCCACGGTACATCCCGACTCCCAGCGACCGGACAGGACCGGGCAGAGCAGCCCCCGTGGGTTTCCAAGGTTGTGCCTCTTTCTGGGAGTAGAAAGCCTCAATTTTCTCCCTCGGAGAAGCTAGTGGTGGGTTTGAACTGCCCACCTTTTGGTTAGCAGCAAGTACTTGACCCGCTGTGCCGCCAGCATTCCCCTGTCTCAAGAAAGGTTACTAAATTCTGACTAGTTCATCTCCCACGATGTGTCACTTTCCTGCAGTAACTCCAAACACTACCTGTTTGGCCTGACTCTCTTCCACGTTGCTGAACGATGGCCGGGCATGTCAATCAATGCCTCCTGTCACAGTCACAGGCTGGGAAACCCACGGGGCAGCTCTGCCCTGTCCTACCGAAGGGCCCCGATGAGGAAGAACCGACTTGCTGAGTGATGAGAGGCAACAGCCAGAGAGAGAGATTCCCGGGAATGCGCGATGTGCCTTGAGGCACGTTCAGAGTCTGCATTGAGGGGGCCGACACAGAAAGGCCAGTGGTGGTCTTTTGTGGGGGACCCGGAGCTGAACAGTGAGTCACTGGACTGACCACTGCCCTGCAGACAGCCCGCATCTTGGAAGGGAGAGGAGATGGGCTGGACCTGCATCTTCCCAATGAGCAGAGCTTCCAGAGCCCCTGAGCTCGGGGAATGGTTTAGGGACTCGGCTCCTAACTCACCAGTTGACAGCTCAGGCCCACCCAGGGGTGCCTCGGGAGAAAGGCCTGGCAGTTGATTTCCCAAAAGCCAGCCATTGAAGCCCTATGGAGCACAACTCTAGTGGGACACTCCGGGGTCACCATGAGTCAGAATCCACTCGATGGCACTGCTGACCACAGCTGCCAGAAGTGGGCGTTGACCTTTTAAAATTTTCCGCTGCGAACCCTGCACACTGGGTCTGAGGTCAGACTTCGCAGCTTGTCGGTTGCAACATTTCCCTGTCTGGGGATGCTCCTTGGTCCCCACCCCGCTGGGAGGCTCGCCTGTCCGGGTGTTGCTCTCAGCCCAGGATGGAGAGCCAGCTGCCTCCGACTTACTGTGGGGCTGAGACAAATACCCTTTCTGGGACCTTGCCCAGAAAATGGACTCTGTGGGATGAGGTGAGTCTTTGCCCTGGCATTTCAGTCTCTCCCAGCCCCCTCGACCCCTGGTCTCCAAGTGGTTCTTGTCCCCCTTAAACACTGAGACCCAGAGCTCAGTAGGCTGAGAGACAGGCAGGGGAGAGAACCTGGCAAGGACTGTGACCCCGAGGGGCGGGGTCTTGGATGGGGACATATTGTGAATGGCCACATTCAGGAGAAGAGCTATGCCGGATTCATTGGTTAATATTCGTAGGCTGTGTGGGGAAGACCCTGGCTTATAGGAATTTCACGAGCTCAGAAATTACTTCTGTGCCTATAAACTAAAAGCTGGATCAGTAACTTACATTTGATTCCCAATAAGGTGATAGCTTTGGATGGGAGAAAGAGGAGCAGATTAGGTCTGATATCAAAGCATTACCCCAGGGGGGTGAGCTCGCTTTCCCTGGCCTGAGTCCTTAGGAGGCGATGGGGCCTGTCCCCCTCATGCGCATACCACCATGTCCCTTGAGAAGGCTGGTGCCAGCCTCTGTCTTTGGGGGACTCCCCTACGAGGTCTCGCCAGTGTATTCTCTTCAGATGACTGGCTCTGACAAACAGTCTCTTGGCAGACAGACAATTTCTACAAGTGCCAATCCTCCCAGTGCGCCCCTTCCCCCCGGGACTTGCTACCTTAAAGGGAAAGCTCCCCATTCTGAGCTGTGTTACATCTAGCCAGTCTCCAGGGCTGCGGAGGCTCTCCCTGTGGCTCCCATGGGTCCTTGGCGACACCTTGCAGGGCGGGCCTCAGCAGGGCGCTGTGGAAGAGCAGGGCAGGAGAGTTGAGCCTGGATTCAGATGCTCGCTCCGTGAGGTCAGGCAGAGTACTCTGAGCCTCCGTGTTCTCACCTGTGAAACAGGGTATCGGGGGCGTTCCGTGAGGCTCCCTGTGCTGAGGACAGACTTCAGAAGGCAGAGGTGGAAGGAGAGAAGCCAGTGAGGAGGTGAAGGGGACCAGGCTGGGAGAGGAGGCAGTGGTGAGACGTGGGCAGAGTCTGCGTGTGTGGAGGGCAGAGTTGTGAGGAGTGAAGGACGGGTCTGTAACCTCAGGAAGGGTTGTCCTTCCGGGAGCTGGCTGGGGTGGGGACCAGATTCAAGGGCAGGGGTGCTGGGAGAGCCTCAGGTCTGCACATGCCAGCCGGGTTCGAGAGCTGCCTTCCACCCACTGGACTGCTAGCCGCCTGCTTCTGCATAGACAAGGCCTGGAGGGCCCAGCTTTTCCTAACTCCCAGCTGGAGGGACTGAGCGGAGGGGGGCTCTTTCTGCCAGCGCTGTCCTGGGGGGTGATGCGTCTCCCTGCGTCAGACTGCCGGGAAACGAGGCTCTTGCACAGCCTGGCCCAGGAGAACCCTGGCCCTGCAGGGCGCAGTGGTGCCGTCCCTGACACCCTGGCCCGCACTCTGTTTCAGAATACAAGTCCATCGATGCTTGTGAGGAGCTGGTGATCAACGCGGTAGTAACACTCAACAACTTATCGTACTACCAGGTGAAGAACTCCGTCATTCACGACAGACAGCTGTACATTGCTGAGTGTAAGTAGGCGCCCAGGCCGGCTTGGGCACGCGGTTACTTGTCTTGATCGGATTCGCTGACCTCAGAGCTGGATGCGTCCCTGTTTTCTGACGTGGGGGTAGCAGTGTTGTAAGCCTTATGTGAAGTCTAAGACCCAAACCTTAATTCTCCTTCTGGGGAAAAGGAGGTTCTTGCGTCTTCCTGCGGAAATCCCTTGCAGGGTGCTGTTGTTACCATCACCCTTACGTTAAAGTCACCCATGCGGAGCCATGTGTTGATTGCTGGCAGTAGCCTTAACACTCGGGCTTAACTTCCCGGGTTTTGTTTTGTTGGCAACCCAACACAGTGCTCTTAAAGCTCCTGGTGACAACCAACATGGATGGGATCCTGGAGGCTGTGCGTGTGTTTGGGAATCTCTCTCAGTCCCGCGAGATCTGCGACTTCATCGTGCAGAAAAACGGTGAGCTAAGGACCCTTGCCCTCGAAGCTGCTGGGCACTCCGGGCGGGTGTGAGCCAAGTGGCTCTGAGCTCTGGCCCAGGGCCGGGGTGTGTGGTGCTCAGGATGCCAGGGTGGCTCCAGGTGGTGGTGTGCAGAGGCCTTTTCTGGGTGCCGAGATGGAGTGTGGGGGTGAGTGCATATTTAAAGGATAGGAGCCATAGGGACCCGTCCTTACCGCCCATGGCTGCGAGCTGACGGGACATGCGTGCAATGAAAGGCAGAACAGAGCAGCACCTTTGGGGGCCCAGGGCCTTGCGGGGGGGGGCGAGTACTGGAGGTGGGGGGACCCAGCGCTGGGTCAAGTCCACTCACCAGGTTCTCAGCTCTGCCCTTCACGACTTTGTTGTCAGACAAGACTGCAGCCTGGCCCAGAGCTCACAGGTCTGTGTTTGCTCTCCGCCCTCGCAGTGCACAAGTTCATGATCGCCCTGCTGGACGCGAAGCATCAGGACATTTGCTTCTCAGCCTGTGGGGTCCTCCTAAATCTCACTGTGGACAGGGACACGCGGGGCATCCTGAGAGACGGAGGCGGCGTTAAGAAGTAAGTGTCAAGGCGCGGGGCCCTAACTCCTCAGACTCGCAGGATCGCTTTCTAGGGAGCTTGCGTCCTGCTCCCATCCTTCGGGGGGTGGGGGGGACCCTCAGGAAAATTCAGTGTCTACTCAGAGAACCCAACGGCCAGCGAGTCGACACTGACTCATAGTGAAGCTATGGTGAAGCGTTGGACTGCTAACTGCAAGGCTGCTGGTTCAAACCCACCGGTTGCTCCTCAGGAGGCAGTGGAAGCTGTGTAAAGCAGCGGTTCTCAACCTTCCTCATGCTGCGACCCTTTCATACAGTTCCTCATGTGGCGGTGACCCCCCAACCATAAAATGATTTTCATAGCTGTAATTTTGCTACTATTATGAGTCTTAATATAAATATCTGATATGCAGGATATATTTTCATTGTTATAAATTGAACCTCATTAAAGCATTGTGATTAATAACAAAAACAGTATGTAATTATATATTGCGAAATATTTGTTTCTAATAACAAATCAATGAAATTCTGTCTTGAAGCATGGTGTAGCACGGGTAACAGTCTTCACACCAGTCTTCACACTGTGGGCGTATCTGCATGTGGGCGGACCTGCCTGGAGACGAATAGAGGAGCGGTGTCTCGGTTCTTAAGATCATGGGAAATATGTGTTTTCCGATGGTCTTAGGCGACCCCTGTGAAAGGATTGTTTAAGGGTCACGGCGCACCGGTTGAGAACCCCTGGCATGAAGCTTTGCAGCTTTGGAAGCCCTGCACAGGGCGCCTGTGAGTTAGAATCGACTCGGTGGCAGTGAACTTGCTTCGGAAGTAGATTATTGCTACCTCTTAGCTACTTAAATTCTTAGATACTACCCTGAATGACCACTTAATTTCATATATGCTGAGGCGCCCTGGGGGCACTGCGACTCGGACATTGGCCGCTGAGCACAGGGTTCCGCGGTAGGCTGCCCGCTCCCCTCCAGAGTCGCGTCTCAGGCTCCTTCCATAGGGTCACCCAGTCGGCTTCCACTCGAGGGCCCTGGGCTCGGGTGGGCACGTTCAGTCTCACTGGCGGCTCATCCGTCAAAGGAGTGGCAGAGGCTGACCGATGATTCTCATTGGACTTTCCTTGACCCAGGTTAGTGGACTGCTTGAAAGACTTTGGCCCGACCGACTGGCAGCTGGCTTGCTTGGTTTGCAAGACGTTGTGGAACTTCAGCGACAATATCACCAATGCTGCCGCCTGCTTTGGCGACGAGGACACCAACACACTCCTGGCCCTGCTCTCATCATTCCTAGGTGAGCCTCCCGAGCGTGCCCCCGTGTGCTTGCTCAGCGGGCGGTAAGAGGGCCAAAGGGAAGCCTATGCCCTGCAAGGGTAAAGAGGTGCCCTCGTGGCACAGTGGTTAAGTGCTCAGCGGGTAACCAGAGGCTGGTGCTTTGAATGCACCAGGTGTCCCCAAGGGAGAGATGAGGCGCGTGCTCCGGGAGACACGGTAGCCGCGGTTCTGCTCCATCTGCAGGGCTGCTATGAGGCGGAACGGACTCAACCAAAAGGGGGTTTGGGCTAAAGATTGGTGTGCATTTGCTCCACGAGGCATAAAGGCATATTAAAGGTTGTTGCCATCTGGAAGGCCCTGGAAAAGGCACCTCCACTGCCATTTACACTGTGGTCACAAGCGCTTTCACTCCTTGGATACCGTCATGGCTTCTTTCATGGCTTGCTTTAAAAATAAAATTATTTTGTGTGTTTGTGTGTGTGTTCAGTAGAAAAACAAGATTTCAACTTACACGTTGTGCTGTACATGTCTCTACTAAAAGTAGAGACTGTTGTGAATGAGAAAATATGTCCAAAAGCACCTCTGAACTAAACAATAAGTCTAAACGCCTGCTCACAGCTTAGCCGACGCACGTCATCTTCTCCCGGGCCGCAGGACAGCCCACATCTCTGGAAAGGCTGGACCTCGCTGATACAGAACCAGGAGAAAATGGGGTCTGACAGGAAAACGATTTTTTTTTCCCATTTGTAAAATTCTTTTTTTCCATCCTGAGGTAGTTCCAAACACAGGGATTTTGGTCGGCAAAGGAGCTGAGTCTTTTCCATATTCCTGTTCCCAGAGTGAGGGAAGCGCTGTGCTGTCCCATGGCCCGGCCACTGTGCCCAGTCAGCGAGCCCGAGGGAAAGCCTGGGTTTTGGCCTGGCTCTCACTGGCAGTGGGGCTGGCACCAGATTCTTCATCAGAGCCCGTCTCCCGTCCTGAGGCAGGAGCTGACCGTCCCCAGCATTATGAAGATCGAACAGCACCATGGGGAGATCAGAGGCCAGGATCGGACAGTTCTGAGGTTAAGGCCCGGCCGTGCCACTTACAAGGTGTTTCTTCGCTTTGGTTTCATTGGTCAAAGGCTCTAGAGTAAACCATTTTCCCATTCCACCACTTTTACACATGCGACTCAGTGACATTGATTACACTCATTATGCTGCGTAGCTCTTAGCCCGCACCTCCAAATTACCCACCACCATTAACAAGACTCAGTGCCCCGTAAGCAGTGACTCCCCTCTTCCGCTTGCCCTCACACCCCTGGGGCTTCTATACATTTGCCTTTTTCGTGCTGGTGGCACCAGACCCATATGTCCTTCTGGGACAGACATTTCACCCAGCATAGCGTTTTCAGTGTTCATCCATACCGAGCCATTACGTTGATTCCAACTCCTAGACACCTGTGATGGTTACTTATTGTGCCAAGGAGTTCAATAGGAACATGTGGGTGGAGTTTAATCAGGTTGCAGCTTGATTGGAGGGGGACTGAGATAAGTAAAGACAGCCTGCATCCCATCTCGTCTCTTCCTCCCTGGTGATTGGACCAGCGTGCTGCTGCTTGAGCTAGTGTGCTGCACTACCTGTGGGCCAAGCCACGTGGATCCTGTCACTAGAGCTTGAGGCTCCTCTGAGACCTGCTTCGCCACGCTGCTGGTGCGCACATCACTGGAGCTTGAGGCTGGTGGAGCTGGGGGCAGTGCATCACTTGAGTTCAAGATCCCATGGGGCCTGCTTTGACAAGCTCCATGCTACTGACTGTTACTAACCCACCTGCTGTCTGCTGCCAGTGGACGACTCTGCCTGCCTTGCCATTCCTGTCTGCTTCCTTGACTTGGATAGGCAACCCACCTGAGTTGAAGGACTTTCGGTATATTAACTTTTCCATGAAAGTGAGTTGAACTGAGCCCTCTGTACTGCTGTGCTATTCCTTCTTGCTGTATAAGCCTATCCTCTTATATGTATAAAATCATAAGTGCCTTGGCTTTGTTTCTCTAGAGAACCCTGCCTAACACATAGCCCTATAGGACAGGGTGAAATTGCCCCTGTGGGTTTCTGAGCCCTGTAACTCTTTATGAGAGTAGGCGCCTCATCATTTAAAAGCCCCACTTTTCTCCCACGTGGTGGTTGGTAGTTTCGAACTGAGGACTTTGCAGTTAGTAGCCCAGTGTGTAAACACTACACCACCAGGGCTCCCTAACAACCCTGTAATGGGGCGTTAATTATACCCCGCTTAGAGAAGAGAACGTATTCTTTCAGAGTTACACCCAGTCAATTCTAGAACAGTTTCTTCTTCCTTGAACTCATTGTTTTTCATGTATTTTTTTAAATTATGGCAAAAGTATACACAACAAAACATTCTCCGATTCCACAACTTCTCCATGTGTAATTCCATGCCCTTAGTTATACTCTGTGTGGTACAATCATTATTGATAGCCTTCTCCGTATTATTCTACCACCATTAACATAAACTCAATGCCCCTCTCTTTCACCCATGGCAACTGTTGGTCAAATTTGGTTTCTTTCTTTTTTTAAAGTATTTAGTATTCACATATCATACACGTCCATAGTTAAATCTCTTGGAAAGAGAATTGGAATACATCATCACAATTAATTCTTTGCTCCTCCCCCACTCCTGCATTCCTTGCTCTCCAAATCCCCTCACCCACCTGCTCTCCCATCTCACCCCACCGCCACCTCTCCGATCAGTCACTGTATCAGTTATTCTCTCTATGCATCCACTCCTGTGCTGCACAAACTGGGAAACCCAACAGAAAGAAAAAGCAAAAACAAATGGCAAGAAGAAAATTCTAATAATATAGACTGTAACTCTATGGGAGTTAAATGCCTTGTGTTTCTCTCATGGATCAGCTGATGGCTTTGAACTGTTGCACTTGTAGATAGCAACCCAACACATTACCATTAAGCCACCTGGACTCCTCTCAGATGCACAAGGCCCTGACATCTCCTTAGGAATTCAGAGTCTGGGAAGAGGCTGAGAATCTGTGTTTGTTGCAAGTCCCTCAGGTGAGTGGGCTCTACTAGGGCCGAGGACACCTGTCCTGGTTAATGGAGGAACGTGAAGAAGGAATTCAGGAACCAGCAGTCACTCAGGAGTTGTAAGGTCATTTTAGATGGAACTGAATCCTGGTGGCCCCCTCTCTTCATCAGGAGACTGGGCTGTGCCCCTGCCCTCTCTCCCTCTCTCTCACTCTCAGTGGGCTCTGACTGGTCGTGCCTGCTGGCCTCTGCCTCCATGGGCATCGTCTCTGTTGGCGGGTGGACTGTCCTTATGGCTGGAATTCCGGGAGCTGTGACTGGGTCAGTGAGTCAGTCCTCCGTGGTGTGGGCTTGTTTTCTAGCCTCTCCAGCAGGCTCTCTCTGAGGCTACCCACAGCCCTCAGACTGGGGCAGCCAGCCCTGCCTGACCATAGTACATGGAGCAGGAAGTGAAAAGCGGCCTGGCCTGTCAGCAGGGGAGCGCATTCCTGAAAGCATCACAGAGTGGACTGGTTGCTTACTGACCACTGCACTCCCCAGAGCCTGCTTCATTTGACTTCGCCTGTGTCCCAAGACAAGGCTTTCTACTCCCTTGCGCAGCAAGAGTGCCAGAGGCCCCGGGGAGTAGTTCTGCCCCATCAGAGGGGCGGTGCAAGTCAGAAGTGGCTCGATGTCCGGGAAACCGTTGGGTCCGAAGTACTGGTCCCAGTGCCACCTGTCCTGGGAAGCCCTTCTCAGACAGCCGAGCCACAGGGACACCAACACTGAGGAGCGCTCTGACCATGATAAAAGGGAGGGTAAGTCAAAATGTATTGCTATGTGGGGTCCAGCTCGTACATGCACTGGCTTATTCCAAACACAGTGGGCTTACACATGTTTCTGCGACAAGCAGTTGGCCGCAGACAAGTTCTCCCAGGAATATACTTGTCTTGGTCTTGTTAGGACCACACATGCACACACACGTGCGCACATACACACACACACCTTGAAGATGAGCTGTCAGCTAGCTCTGAGGACAGATCTTTCCATCAATCTTTATAACAAGATCATAGTTAATGAAGATCATTGTCAGGAATGTAAGATCATTGTAAGGAATTGAAGATCAAAGTAAGGAAGATCATTGTCAGGAATAATCATGTAAGGTAAACCCAGGACAAGTTTGGGTTTACCATGAGGATGCAGACAGCAAAGTTCAGTTAAGACAGTGGCTTCCCATCTGCGGGGTCAGTTAGATTCAAGGCAGAGAGTTCCCGGGCCTGTGCCTGTGTTTGGATCCCAGAGGGATAAACGTGGTGGAGGTCCATGGAGAACACAAGGTGCTCATGGATGCTTCTTGTGAAGAAGTGTTCAGAAAGTTGAAAATGACATGGGTGAGAAAGGACGGGAATTTTGCAGAGGATTCCCCACCCCACCCCCATCACGGCAGTGCACCTAACCATTCTTGGAAGGTAGCATCGGCTGTCCTAGGAGAACGCATGGGGAGACCTGGCCCGACGCACCGGCAGACAGGGCTGCTCTTGTCTCGCCGCCGCTGGAGCTCTCCCCAAATTAAGTGCATGTCAAAGAGTCAGTCCTTGAAGCCACTGGGCCTGCTGTCTGGACAGGGTGCACTGGGGAGAGTGTGCTCCCCATGGGGGCTCACCCAAAAGGACTGCTAGAAAGTTAGTAGCGACCCTCAGACACAAAACTCACCACGCCACGGGAAGCTGCTTTTCGTGACCCGCCTTTCTCTGGGTCTCCCCACTTCTGAAGGCTCTCGGACCTTCCCCGGAGGAGGTCTGCCCTTGATCCATCTGAAAACCGCCGCGCTCTGAGGGGCAGCAGGAAACGCGTCCCCACACACTTGTCACAAAGCCTCAGTGATTTGGGAAGACCACCACCTGCGCTTTTTATTAAAATGTTGGTATTAGCCCAGACCTCAATTTTCCCCCACTTGGCACAGAAAGCATCCTTGAGTCTTTAAGGTGCTCTTAGGAGACCAAGACCAGCTGGTGAGAGAACTTTCCTGGAGTCATCGCCGATCAGAGACATGGCCAAATAGGTTTTGTTCAGAACTAACCAGCAATATGCACTGACTTATTCGCCTATGTAGCAAAACATAGACAGTCCAACAGTGTTCGTATGTACAGCTCAGTGACATTAGTTATGTTTGTCTTGTTCAGCCATCACCCCTACCTGTTCCCAAATTATCCCATCACCCTGAAGGGACGTTCAGTGTCCCTTAAACGTTGAATTTTCACTTCCCCAGCTAACTGAGATACAGCAGCTAATCGGCAGCCTGCGTCATTGCTCCTGTGTTGTTGTTGTCGTTGTTGTGAAAGCCTTATTTGTGAGCTGCTGTAGGGAACTTGGTGTGGACAACATAGGTCCTTGATAGAGGTTTCAGGATTGACTAGTGCTGCATGCTTAGCAGGTGGGTACAAGGTCAGTGGTGTAAAGGTACCAGCCGATCTCCAGGAGAAAAGTGAGGCTGTACACATGTACAACTCAGAAACCAGAGTGCACATCATCTCGAAGGCAGTGGGTGCAGTTTTTATGTGCTTTTAAAAAGCATGTCATTTTATCATCATATCTCTCTGAGGTCATGAGCCAGGTGGCAGGTGAGGAAAGCAGGTCCAGCAAGACTCGGGGCAGACTCGCGTGAGGCTGGGACTTTTCTCTAGCAAGTAAACAGGCCTTGTGTTTTCCTCCGGATCTCACTGTGAGGAGTCCTGGTAGTTCCAACTCAAGGTCCGCAGTTCAAAACTACCGGCCACTTTCCGGGAGAAACACGAAGCTTTCTACTCCCATAGAGCGTTACCGTCTCGGACACCCGTGGAGCAGTGCTGCCCTGTGCTAGAGGGTTGGTATGCGTTGGGATGGCCTTGATGGTGATGGCAGTGAGTTTGGTTTGGTTACTGTCGCATTGCACACTGTTACTCTACCCCCTGGAAGGGGCCCAAGGTGGGGATGTCAAAAACACAGTTCAGATCTGGAAGCCCAGGCAGCAATGCAGGGCGCCCGCCCCCCGTGCTTCTCTCATGGTCGGGAGCCCTCTTGAGCCAGGTAGTCGGAGCCTCTCCTGGCTTTCCCCTCCCAGGAGTGGGCGCTCAGACCCCTTCCTCTGACAGGGTCGTGACTGCAGCTGAACACTGGGGTGAGCGCCAGGGCATGTAGAAGTGTGTTCTCGTATTCCAGCCCCTTCACAAAGAGCTCGCAGCAAACACTACACTGAAAACCCCCCAACAGGTGACTCTGAAAACAAGGTGAGCCGCCAGATCACAAAAGTTCACCCTGAAGTGGGAGCACCGACCACTTGTAGAAACGATAGTGAAGCAGTTGGTACAGTGACAATAGCGACTCAACGTTCTCTTGTTGAGTAAACCGATCAACCCAAACACTGCCATGGAGTGGCAGCAAAAGAGCAAGCAATGGCGGGGTCCTGGCTCTCGTTCTGGAAGGCCGCTTCAAAGGCGTCCTGGCATCCTGCCATCACCTTTCAGTTTATGGCTGCATTCTTGACTCCAGTACCAGGGCTGCTGTGTGTGTCCGGCAGCTGGTGATCAGCGTGGGCAGTTTCTTATTATGAGCGCAAGGTGCGTGCTGCTATTTCATGGTTGTGGAAAGAGACATGGAACTCAGGACCTAGTCCACTGCACATTCAGGTGGAAGATGAAGAAAATTAAGCAAGTTAAAACAGGTCCGCAAGATTCAAAGTAAGACCTTGAGTGTATTCCAGCTGAATTTGAAGAACATCTCAAGAACATTCCACCCGCCCCTGGACTTCTAAAGACAGAAGACATGGCGAGCTGTGGGTGACACCAAGACGTCACACCCAAAGCCAGGAAAGAGAGGAAAGACCCAAGTGATGTCAGCAGCGACTCTGAAACGTGACTCTCAAGTCCCGGAGCAGCGAAGGCAAATGGGAGAAACTATGAAGTTAACTATGAACTATGAACAGAAACCGTCAGAGGGCATCTCAAGAAGACAAGCTGGAGTATGAAAGTGAAACGTGCACAGGCCTAGAGTTAGAAAACCAAAAAGGAAGACCATGCTCAGCGCTATCTTAAACAGAAGAAAAAATTAGAAACTGGAGTTCCAATACTGAATGATTCAATGGATAAAATATTGAAAGATGCAGGAAATAGCCAAACGAGATGGAAAGCTGTAAGGACCAGCCTTACAGTTGAGAGGGTCCTACGGAGAGATTTTGCAATTGAAAGAAAATAAAGAGACAGAGTTTCGGGTGCTCACTCATCCACGAAGCCTGGAGCAGCGGGAAAGGGAGCGGCGCATGCGCGCACAAGAGCAAATGTGCCTAAGGATGAGCTTGTGAGTCTCAGGACACGCACATTCCATCAATCGCATACTTAACAAGGTGGGCAGGATCTTAACCCTGGAGGTTCCTGAGCTTTGGGGGAGAAACCTAATATTAGTACTGGGGTCAGGCAGTGGGGAGCCGACTACCTCTAGAGTGGAAGAACTATATAGAAACATAACTGCTCCTGTAGATAAGGGCCTCCGGCCATCTGGGGATTAGCCATGTGCTTGTGAGAACCATATCAGAGCAGCACTATTACGGGGAAGACTGGGGAAGGATCTTCAGTCAGGAGAATGTGACTGGGAGTCATCTCCACCAACTCACAAACGTGAAGGCCTCCGCCACCAGAGTCTCGGCCCTCCAGACCCTTCCTTCTGCCTGTGGAGACTTTGTCCACCTCCATCCTCTCCCCAGCCCTCAGCTTCCCACAGAAAGACTACACAGAGGCACTGTACCGAAAATAACTAATCGGTCGACATCCCACCATCTCAGGAGGTGGCGTATGAGCAAGAACACATGGTGCTGAAGGAAGAAGTCCAAGCTGCACGGAAAGCGTTAGCCCAAACCAGGCTCCAGGAATTGATAGACTACCAATTAAAGTGATTCAACAACCTGATGAAATGCTGCAAACGTTCACTTGTCTGTGCCAATAAATTTGGAAGGACGGCTGTCTGGCCCGCTGATCGGAATAGATACATATTTGTACCCATTCCAAACAAAGGTGACTCAACAGAGGCTCAAATTATAGAGCAACGTGTGTGTTCATCCGGGTAGACAAGAGAAACAAGTCCATAGAAACCCCTGTGTATAAGAGAGAGTTTTATATAAAGGATAATTGTACATTAAGAAAGCATCCCAACCCAGTCCAGTCCAAGCCCATAAGTCTGATATTAGCCCTTATGTCCCATAGCAATCTATAAAGTCTTCTTCAGACTCACGAAACACATGCAATGATGCCGAATGCAGGGTGATCACAGGCCAGTGGGTAGAAAACCTTTGGTGTTGTAAGTATCTCAGCGCTGGCAGGGGTCTCCATGTGGTTTCTCTGGTGTGGCTTCTCCTCAGGGATGTCTCACTGGAGGTGTGTAAAGAGAGAAGTGTCTCCCGCCTGCAAGGAGGAAATACAGGAGTTCCCAGAACTCCTCAGGGGGAAGGCCATGCCTGGCGATGACTGATTGACAGACTAGACGCCACCCATTCCCTCTTAATCCTCTGAAGTCCCACATTGACACCAGATTATGTAACTACCACAAAATGATTACTGTCACATACAAGTAAAATTTTGCTGAAGATCATCCACAATGGTGACAGCAGTCTCCTGAGAGGCCAGAAGAGGGGCAGTGAAGAGGAGGAAGGCCCGCAGTGAGCTGGATGGAGAGAGACGGTGGCTGCCCCCGCGGGCTCAGGCAGAAGCCCCATAGTGAGGATGGCACAGGACTGGGCAGTGTTTGGTTCTCACAGTCAACTGAACAGCACCTAACCACAAGAACAACCCCTGTTAATTCGTTGTTAGGACCGCGGTGTCACTCCATAGCAACGCTGTGTGCAGCAGAACGAAACCTTTCTGGTCCTTCCCCATCCTCACCATTGGTACTGTGTTTGAGTGAGTTCTTGCAGCCACTGGACCAGTCCATCTCCTTGAGGCGTTGCCTCTTTATCCTAAGCATGATGTCCTTTTCCAGGGACTGAGCGCTCCTGATAACATGACTAAAGTAAGTGAGACAAAGTCTCGCCATCCTTACTTCCAAGAAGCATTCTGGCTGTACCTCTTCCAAGACATATTTCTTTGTTCTCATGGCCGTCGGTGGTACTTCCAGTATTCTTCCCAACCCTATAATCCAAATGCAGTCAGTCTTTGCTATCCAGCTTCCTTCCCACCCCACCCCCCGCTTTTTTGTTTTTAATAATAAAATCAGAAACAACTTTAATATTGGTCCAAAAGGAGATAAAAAATTTTTTGTTTTGTTTTAAAATCATTTTATTAGGGGCTCATACAATTCTTATCACAATCCATACATACATCCATTGTTTCAAGCACATTTGTACATTTGTAGCCATCATCATTCTCAAAACATTTGCTTTCTACTTGAGCCCTTGGGATCAGCTCCTCATTTTTCCCCTCCCTCCCCATTCCCTCTCCCTCATGAACCCTTCATCATTCACAAACTATTATTATTTTGTCATAGCTTTCACATGCAGACGGGATGATCCTAGATCCCACCGCCAGGCAAACCTTGTTCCTCAAAGTGATGCCTTTGCGCTTTTAACACTTCAAAGGGCCCTTGGGTTGCAAATTAGCCTGATTCAATACATCCTCATGGGCAACAGAGTGGAGGTGGGCATGGTACCCAGCCCTAGAAGCAGCTCCTGCTGACCTTAGGGGGCGCTGAGGCCAGGGGAACTGGTGCTGGGACGGAGTCCTGCTGACAGTCGAGGAGGTAGGGCGAGGTGCCTGATCCGGATGCATGCTCTGCTGGAGAGCGCGCACCGCACTTGGTCCTGCTCCACAGAGGTGGACCTCGGACCTCAGGCAAACAGGACTGCCTAGGAGGGGTGGTGTCACTGGCTGCCAAGAGGTAAGGGTCAGGCTGGCCAAACCTCTGGTCCCTGGAGGGTGTGGGAAATAAGGGGGAGAGAGCATTTTTTGGTCGCTGGGCTGAGGGTGTGCTGCCGGTATGGTCCTGGGTGAGCAGAGCTGTTGCCCCGTTGGAAAGCTGCTTGCGAAGCCCCCAGAGGGTACACTGTGAAGCCAGCTGACCATTCACGGTTTGCCTGTCTCCTTGGTGTTTTCATTCTGTGACTTCAAGCTGGCATTCAGTCCCGTTCTTTATCTTATCCTTTGAAACGCATGGCTCCAGGTGATCATCCATCTCTGTTTCATTTGGTTTCTGGTGCCTCGGTTGTAAAGGGTCTGGGTACCTGCTCTGCCTCGTCTGCCATCTTGCCAAGTCTCTGCCCTTCTGAAAGCAGTGTTTCCTTCTCTGGAACCCTTCTCTGAAAAATCCATGTTCTTTATGAGAGATTCTTGAATTTCGGAATTACCATGAAGGGTACAGGGGCAGGACCAGGCTGTGGAGGTGGGGTAAGGTTTCCCATTGAGTCTCTCGGAGGGTAGCCTTTGTACTATTGAGGAATGAGCAGGTATTTTGTCATGATGGAATAATACGCCCTGGTGAAACTGGTTTGTGAATCACCCTTTGTGATTCCCAAAAAAAAAAAAAAAAACAGCCAGCAGAAGCGTCTGAGCTGAACTCTGCCTGGGCTTTAACTGGCACCGCAGGTCCCATTGGAAGCCATGGTTTGCGCAGCTCTTTGAAGGACCTTGACAAGCATGTGACGGAGTTAACTTGTGTCCAGCCATCACTGATCGCGGAGACAGACTGCCAGCGCGTCTGTTTGGAGTCATCCAGTGTGGGTATGGACCGGAGCCCTGGGCAGTGCTTTATGACCTGCCCTCCGTTTCTTGCTAAGGGGCCCTGGTGGTGTGGTGGTTCAGACTCATCAGCCGCTCCCGGGGAAGGATGTGGCTGTCTGTCTGCATAAAGCTCATGGCCTTGGAGCGCTGTGGGGGCAGTGACCCGTCTGACAGGCCCAATCAGCCACTTCCCTCTGCAGCACAACGGGATTTTTCAAAGAAGTGTTTGCTGTAAACTTAGTTAAAATTTCAGACTGCGTTTTTCTTACCTATAGCTAGTTGACCATTCTTGCGTCCTCATCAAAGGTAACAGAATTAATATGGAGGAGTCCTAGTGGCATAGTGGGTTGTGTTGGGTGGCTAACCACAAGGTCAGTGGTTTGAAACCACCCGATGCTCGGCGGGAGAAAGGTGAGGCTTGGAAACCCACAGGGGCAGTTCTACTCTGTCCTGTGGGGTGGCTGTGCGTCGGAATCGACTCGAGGGCAGCGAGCTTACTCTGTAGACACCAGCAGTCACCTCTCCCTTCCCTCCACGCGGCGTCTCGTGAGTGGGAGTCGAGGCTGGCTTACAGGGTAGCCGGGGTGAGGCTTGCTGAAGTGTGCGTGTCAGCCTGGGAGCTCTCTTAGAGCTAGAGTGTGCCCCCACGACATGGTTACCCCAGGCTCTTCTAGGTGCCCCGATCTTATTCTGAGTCATAACCTAGTGCCAGAGGGGCTGAACTGCACATCCAGGGCGCCGAACTAGTCTGCGAAGAACATGTGGTCTAAGCTGAATGACCGAGCATTTTCTCATAGACTTGGCACTGTCGGCTAAGCACTGGGCAGTGTGGTTCAAGTGCACCAGCCACGTGCGGGCAAAGGATGGGCTGCCTCCTGCCAAAGAGGCTTCCAACGCCCTGGAATCCCTTTACAGCAGTGGTTCTCAACCTGTGGGTCGTGACCCCTTTTAGGGGGTAGAATGCCCCTTTCACAGGGGTTGTCCGATTCAGAACAGTAGCAAAATGACAGTGGTGAAGTAGCAACGAAAATAATTTTATGGTTGGGGGTCACCACCACATGAGGTACTGTATGAAAGGGTCGTGGATGAGGAAGGCTGAGAACTTAGTATGGGTGCCCAAAAAAACCCCATAGCGCATGGCGGTGCGGTGGGCTAAAGGTTGAACTGCAACCACCAGGTTGGCCTTCAAACCTCCGGGCGCCCCTAGAGCACGGCGAGGCAGTCTGCTCCCCCAAAGGCTTAGTCCTGGCTGTCTGTGGAGCACATCTCTTCTGCCCTAGAAGTCGCCGTGAGTCCGGACGGACGGCAGGGGTCCCGATTCTGATGGGGGAGTCTGCAGATTATGGGAGCAGTACCATCTGTGGTTGTGTGCTGACCATAGAAATCTGCCTCGGGCCACACGGTACACGAGCCAGCCTTCCGAACCGCAGGCCTGCACCTCCCTGCAGCCTGTCACAGACAAGTGAAAACTTGGCGAAGCCTGGCACAGCCACCTTGGTGGGTGTCTGCCGTCCCGCTGGGGTCGGCTACATATGTGGTGTTCACAGAACCCCGTTCACGGGATTGGGTTAAGAAGAAATGTAAGCTGTTTGTACAAGGGTTTGCCGTGTTAAGCCGTCCTGCATCCCCACAGACTCACTGGGGATTCTCCCGCTACTTGGCATTTCAAGGCCCTCTGGTTTTCTCTGTTACTGAAGAGGGCTTGGCTTGGGGGTGGGGGCGGGGGGAGTTTTAAAGAAGCCTGTGTGCTCCAGGCTATGAAGCCAGCAAAGACACAATTTTTAAAAAAGAGTTTAATCTGAGCTATTTTCTCTGACTCTTTTCATAGTGAATGAACCCTTTGAAATGGTTAACTTTTCTAAAAATGCCGGCAAGGGGTAACCTATTAGTTAATGATTTGCTTGTTCTAAAAAAAATTCTGACTTCAGGATGAGAGTCTGCATCTAGTGACTCAGGATTTAGTTGAAATAAAAAGCTCAGTGCGTTCTCACTCCCTGCCTTCCGGTCAGCCTTGACCCACAGTGACCCTGCAGGACAAGGCAGCCCCAGTCCTGTGGGTG
Organism: Tenrec ecaudatus; assembly: GCF_050624435.1. Taxonomy (NCBI): domain Eukaryota; kingdom Metazoa; phylum Chordata; class Mammalia; order Afrosoricida; family Tenrecidae; genus Tenrec; species Tenrec ecaudatus. Next base: position 63,588,983 of record NC_134536.1, on the reverse strand, counting down.
TGGGAGTAGACAGCTCATCTAGCTCCCTCAGCCCAACGCATAACCTCCTCTGCCACCAGGGCTTCTCAATCCAGTCAAGATAAGATAAGAGAACGTATTGTCCCCCTTTAAAAAAAGACAAAAGCTATTTGGGGATGTTGGTCAAGAAGAGGGTAAAGAACTCCCTTCATCAAAATCAACCAAGAAACCATCCCATTTAACCCCGAGACCCTAACTCGAATCGCAGCTTTTGACAGTGGCCCGGGAGTGAGCTTTGCGCCATCAACAGCGGACGTCTGTGAACTAGGATGGCATTGCTAACTACCGGCCGGGCTTCGTATTTTTCTGTTGCAGATGAAGAACTAGCACTGGACGGGAGTTCCGACCAAGACCTAAGAAATTATCACAAGCTCCACTGGGAAGCGGAATTCAAGCCTGTGGCCCAGCAGCTGCTGAGCCGAATCCGGAGCCATCATTCCTTCCTGGAGCCCCTGCCGATCCCTTCTTTCTGACACGAGCTGGTTGACAGCAGAGGCAGGAGGTCCGGGCGCCTCCATTCTGAAAAAGTGGTCCCCAGCGCGAACAGCTTAGTTCAGTTGTAACAAACATTGAAACGCTTCCCAGGAACTCATTTTAGTGAGTAGCTGAGGACTTTACAAGCAACACGCATTTTTCCTTCAGTAGCTATTATAAAACCCCAAACCCTGAATATAGAACATGTTATTCTTTCTACTATAAGCAATGTACGTTGAAAATATATACATAGGTTTTTTAAGCAAGTGCCTTTACCTTCTAGTCTCCTAAAAATTGAGTGTTAGTCCTAAAATCCCGATCTCATAATTCTGGGGTGTGAGTGGGGTGTGCCGTGCAGACCCTAGACTTGGTCTTTAAGAGCTGTGGACAGAAGTACCCTGCAATACCACCTAAGCATCTGAATGAGCCCTCACTGCAGCTCGTGATACGTTTCCTGATCCAGTGCCGGGACTTTTCCCTGGTTCTCATATTGAGTCAGCCGAGGAAGTTCGAGAAGGCTCCTCGGAGGCACCTACTCTTGGTTAAGTAACCCGTGAGGGCATTGATGAGAGTTGTTTCCCTCTTCCCATTTGAAATAGACGGCCTGGAGCACAGTGCCTGCTCATCGCACCTCGGGTTGGGTCTAGGGCGGTGAGGAGTGTGGGGACAGGGCTGTGGGAATAGTCTGAAGTGTGATTCTGCCCTGCTGGCTGAGGATCTTGGGCATGTAATTTAATCTCTTGAGCTTCCACTGCTAAATGAAGCTAGTTCATACTTTCTTCCAGGGTAGTCTAGAACAAGCCACTGAACGAGCAAATTGCCCAGCACAATGTCTGATGTGTAGTAGGTGCTCAACGTGGAACTGCATGGTGCTGGCAATTAGTGTGCATACCGTTCTTCGCAGGACCGGCGTGACCTTTACATAAATGATTAACAAACCCAAGGAAGTAGAGATTACGGAGCTAAGTGAGACTGGTGTTCCCACCGTGGTGATGCCACCCCCAGGGGCGGGTGGCACTTGAACGGTGTAGAAGCAGGTATCTATACTTTATCTTGGATTATGGGATATAGTACAAATGGTCTTAGTTCCTGGGGGAGCACTGAGTAATTTTGTTTTTCTCAAAGTGGGCAATTAGGCCAAGTAAATTTGGGGAGCTATGTACCAGACAATTGATGAAGAACTGGAACGAAGAGCAAATTCACCACTCTCTTTAGAGAACAGCTATTACCAACAGCTTTTCTCTCTTCCTACCCAATACCAGTGCTCAGGGTATGAGGGCAGACAGCCCTGTGAGACTGGCTGTTGGAACCTATACAAATAAAACAAGATTTCCAGGGGGAAAAAAAAACAACACAAAAAACCAGACTTGCCAACGGCTCTTCCGGTCTGGAGCTCCTCCCTGAAGAGGGCTCCGCAAGATCCTGCGGTTACCTAGCTGTAGTCTGTCTGCTTAGGCCTATGTTAGAGCTGTAGCCTACTGCATGACACCACATGATGTCGAAAGGGTTTGGCTCACCAAAATATATAAGTCTCCAAGTCTTTATTTTACTCATACCAGGCTCTACCTACTCCTTGCAGTACTTACAATCAGAATTTAAAACCGGTAGGATAACATGACACTTGCTCTTCTCCATACTATACCCGTCCTGTGGTGAAACGAGTTCTTTTATGTGACCTTTTGCTTTGGTTCTTCAGAGAACAGCTGGAGAGGTTTTACCACAAAGCCCTGAGGAGTTACCCTAGCCCTAGTTTTCTAACCCAGAGAACTCTATAAATACAACACAATAATGATCCAGATCCCAACTCTATTTTTTAGGGAAATAATCACTCACTCTATGGAGAAAGAAGAACCCCAGATTTAAGCAAGGCCTTCTCAAGAAGCACAACGTAGGAGTCCTCACACTCCCTGACCCCAAAGCTATTACATAGCCCCAGTAGTTAACACATCCAAGTGCTGGTGCCCTGACAGATACGTAGAGCAATGGCACAGGACAGGAAGTCCAAAATAAAGCATCCACCTTCAGGCAGCTGATCTTTGACAAAGAACATTAAATGGGAAAGAGATGGTCTCTTCAACAAAATGGTGCTACTAAATTTGGATCTCTAGGTACAGGAGGAGACAGAACCCATACCTCATCCTGTGTCCCAAACTAACTCAAGATGGATCAAGGACCTGAATGTAAATCCCAGCACTGTGAGGACCGCCAATGAGAACATAGGGACAAACTTAAGGGCCCTAAGGCAGGGCACAGACACACACACTGCCAACACAAAAAAGGAAACAGACAAAATAGTTGACTGGAACCTACTGAAAATAAGACTTATGTGCATTCAGAGACTTCATCAGAAAAGAGCCCATGGCCCAGAAAAAAACCTTCAGAAGGACACAACAGACACGGGATTATTCTCTAACGTTGACAGAAAACGGCAATACCTCAATAAGAAAAAAAATCCAAACAAAAGTGGGCAAAGGACGTGAACAGTCCACCAACAATAACATCCAAATGGCTAACATATGAAAAAATGCTCAAGATTATTAGACACCTGGGAGATGCAAATCAAAATGATATCATCTTATACTGACAATGACAGGCCCCCCTCCCCCCAGCCGAATGCTGGAGAGGGTGCAGAGATTGGGACTCTCATACAGTGCTGGTGGGGCTGTAACGATGTACATTGTTGACACCAATTTGGTACTGCTTCAAACGACTGAGAACAGAAATCCCATTCAAGCCAGCAATGCCCCTGTTGGGTAGATACCCAAAGCAGCAAGAGCTGTGACAGAGAGCTGTGTTCATCCCAGAACTATTCACAATAACAATGCAAACAGTCCAATGCCCATCAGTAGGAGAAAGGAGAAAGAAACGTTGGTGCATACTTACACAGTGAAGTATTATGGGGAAAACCATGAAGCACCCCATGACCTGGATGAGCCTGGAGAACATTGTGCTGAGTGAAGTTAGTCAGTCACAGACAAGTATTGTCTGGGACCACTGCTGCAAGGTGAAAACCAAGACAGGCTTGCATACCAGAGGGAGCAGCCCTTAGAGGTCCCCAAGGGAGGCAGGGCATTGGTGGGAGGTGAAACACGGGGCTAGAACAGGTGTCGGCAAGCTTTTGAGACAGAAGAGCCAATCCTGTCCCTCACAACAATTCATAAATTGCCTGAAGGCCAGAAATGTATATATTTACAAATGAAATCATTATCTGCATAATATTCTTTAAAATTTCAGTTTACTTCAGTCACATGTACGTACCGAAAGAGCGGAATATGGCTGGAGAGCCACATTTGCCGGCCCCTGGACTAGAAGGGGTTGGCTTGGGTCAAAGGAGGTATGGAGATCTATCAGGGAGGAGAGACTTTGGGGGAGAGTGTGGGGGGATGAGATTGATGAATAGTTTTAACTGTGGAATGTAGAGTTGCTGGTCTGAAATATAAACTCTCCCACTTAATTCATAGTAAAATTTTTATTTACTTAAAGGAGAGTTTGGTACTTTGGTTCAAGTTGATGGGCATTTCCTGGGAAAGCTTTAACAAGTGTGGTTCAATATTTTTCACTTGGTCTTGCCCTGTGATTGATCTGTACTTTGCATTGACTGGTCAACAGGCTATGGAAATACAGCCTACTATGCAAATAGTATCTGGCTTACTGAGAGGGGACTGGTCAATACCTAGTCCCGCTGGGAGTGCCAAGTTTTGAAAGTGACAAGGAGTGTGTGTATCTAAGCAATGTAGCCTCACAATAGCTTGTGAAATAGAAAGCAGCAGATGGAAGAGAAAAGTGGAGGAGGCAATGAATCTCCTAACAGCTGCAAAACAGGTCAAGATGGTGACAGATCTGACAGTGACAAAGGGAGGGGGGGTGGAGGGCAAGAGGAACCTGACTTGAGAGGAGGTCTGCAGAGTCTAGAGGCCCTCAGAGCACTGTCCAGGGCTAAAGAGAGCCTTTGTCTATAAGTTTTCAAATCCTGAAACATTGCCCATTGTCCCAGATCCTGACTGGTACCCTGTTCCCAGTAATTGTAATCTGAGCTGTGTGTGACCAAGAGAACATGGAACCCAGAAGAGAAGCAGAGAGCACCATGGGAGGGATGACTGGTGTCAGAATAGGGAAAACTGTATGTCTGCCTCCACTTCAGAGATCTGGATTTGCAGCACCCCCCCGTTGCCGATGCTACTCCCACCTGGAACACTTGCCTTTCAGTCATGTCCAAAACACACACACACACACACACACACACACACACAACGATGCTACTCCCACCTGGAAAACACACACACACACACACACAACGATGCTACTCCCACCTGGAAAACACACACACACACACACACACACACACACACACACCCCGATGCTACTCCCACCTGGAACACTTTCCTTTCAGTCATGTCCAAAACACACCTGGAAAACACACACACACACACACACACACACACACACCCCGATGCTACTCCCACCTGGAACACTTTCCTTTCAGTCATGTCCAAAACACACCTGGAAAACACACACACACACACACACACCCCGATGCTACTCCCACCTGGAACACTTTCCTTTCAGTCATGTCCAAAACACACACACACACACACACACACACACACACACTTTCAGAGCACCCTTACTCCCACCTGGAACACTTTCCTTTCACAGTCATGTGCAAACTCAACAGCTTGGAACCATCTGCCTTCTTTTTCTCTCTCTCTCTCACACACATGCGCACACACACGGCGGGGCTAAACTTTCAGAGCACCTTGATGATGGAAAGAAAGCATGTCTCACCAAGTTTTCTCTCCCATCTATCAGCTGTCTGGAAACTAATTTGGGGTGGCTAAACTAGAAGAATGAAAACTCCCCTGGCTTTTTAAATTAAAAATAAATAATCCTAGAAAAACGCTTGAAATTCAATCTCACAGTTAAAATTTGGTCTAATCTGAAAGTTCCCTAGCTTTCACCAAAAACCCTTTTTTGTTTCTTAAAACTCAGGTCCTAGAAACCTCACCCAGAAATCCTTTCATGGTCATTTCAGGAGAAAATGTTTCCTTTCGTGAGGGTTGTGACGTCGGTAAGAAATAGGCCATTTTACCTTTCCCGATTATTTTAAAGGACTGATTTCAAAGACTGCAGTAACAGCAGAAACCCCGTGTGTGTGTGTGTGTGTGTGTGTCTTTGTGAACATGTTTTGAGTAGCAGGAAGCACCTGTTAACTGGGAGGTGTTGCAAAATACACGTTGTACGACAGGCCTGCTTTTTATTACTTTAGATAGAAGAACACTTTCCAACCCATTCAGTCAATTCCCAACATGTTTTCTAAGTGCATATAAGCTCGTGGACTAATTCTAGTTGATCTTGTTTTGTGATTGCCACATTGCTACTAGAAACTTTACATAAAATTCAGGGGAGGCATAAAAACAGAAGGACGAGTAAACATTTAAATAGATACTGTATGGCCTTCGTGGTTGGGTTCACTTTATTACTATGATGAAATAACCCATCAATAAACGTAAGTAGGGAAAGGCATGATGCCAAGTTAGTGGACCAGGACCACTGTAAGTTAATAGAAGTCATTAGAAAGGACTTGAGAAGAGAGCTATTTTGGTTATTCTAATATGAGTACATATTGATTTAAATTTTAAAATAACCTAATCTTAAGGCTTTATCCGTTTGGTGGCAGAATTCTTACCTTCCCAAAGAAGATCCCAATTGACTCCTACTCGGTGCACCTGAAGTGCACTGTCGGCCAGTGGAGGCTCCGGTGTTGCTTTGAAGCTAACAGCTTTCAGTGGAGCTTCCAGACGAAGATGAGTTAGTGAGCGGACTAAAAACTACTTCCAAAAATTAGAGAACCCAATGGTTAACAACAGGCTGGCTCACAGCGATCACAAGCATGGTCCTCTTGTGAAATCTGGGGTTGTCCTGACTCAGGGCTGACCTGATGGCCATTAACATCAAAGGGGAGAGCCTTGTCTTCTCATTAGTCTAGATCCTTGAGGGCAGGTATCATCCCTATTCCAAAATTGTGTCTCCCCAAACCCCAATATCACCAAGCTTTCCACACAATAAATCTCTAGGTACTGGAGTGAACTCACTAAATATTTTGATGAGTAACAGTTATTGCAACAGCTTGGATTAAATTCAGAGCTATTTCTAGTTCCTTCACAAGAGTTTTGTTTTATAGTCTCTCTCCCTAATGAGTTTTTGCTTCTAACAATTCCATCTGAAATCTAATAATGATCTCAATTCAAAATGGACTAGAGGCACACCATACAAGTCACTTCCAACATAAAAATGGTCTTAGATGAGATTCTGAAGGTCCATTCCTCTGTAGCCTCCAAAAGGACTTGAGTTTAGCATTTAGTTTGTCTCTCATCTGATAACCTAGCATCATTGAAGTGTGAGTCTATGTGGTTTTTAAAAGTAAATTGACCTGGGGCTCAGGACTGTAATCCTGGGAGGCATCAAAGTCAATTGCTGTAACATAGTTTTATATCCTACTAGGGTGAGCTGGGCCTGGGGTCTTAAAACCATGCAAGCAGCCATTTAAGGTGCAATGAACGGTCTCCCCAAAGAGTGAAGCAAATCAAACACGCGAGGAAATCGCCTGCGGAAGGACTGGGCCACATGCACTCTGGCTTCCATGAACTCAGACCAGGTGAACTAGATGGTGTCCAGCTAGTCTTGTGCAGAGTGGGAGAAAAACGTGAAAAATGACAAGGCTGCATGGTCTAGCAGTATCCCTCAAGCCTAGTCCCCAGTCAACCTTCAGCTAAAGAACAGAGAGCTTGCGCGCTCCCTAGAGCAAGCCGCATGAAGTCAAAGGGCAGCACTGGCCCCAGGACAAGCTCGAAGGCAGAAAGGAACAGAAAAGAGGGACTAAGGGGAGACACGGGAGAAAGCCAGAAGAGTGCTTGTTACATTGTGGGGCTTGCAATCAACGTCACTGACCAAAATATGTATGAATTGTTGACTGGAAAACCAATTTGCAGTGTGCACCGTCACCCAAAACACAATAAAATGTTCCCACAAAAAGTAAATAGAGACTCAGAATTGTTACTGATGGTTAAGTCTTGGCTCTTTAATGGATTGAGACAGTAAATGAAAAATGGAGAAAAAGTATTCTTTATTGAAAAATACCAATAATACTGACAGACTTCAAAAGCAATTCACGCTTCCAGAATACAAAGTACTTAATACATTTTTTCAAACCTGCTTGCATTTCAAACAAATTAGCATTTTTGTCAATTCAGTTAGATCACCTGACTAAAAATCATTTCCAGCTTTATTATCCAAGGAGCTGCACGACCTTTACAGTGGGGCCCAGGGAGGTGCAGGGCAGAGGGCTGGGCACACTGGGGCTGCGCAGCAGTCTACAGACACATCCCCGCCCCTCTGGTGCTGGCAACCAAGGCTGCACGTGTGGCTGCCCTGCAGGCTCAGAGGATCTCGGGAAACAGTATATCAAAGATAGCTAGCTTTCTTGTAATTTACACTTTCATTTCAGGCTGTTTTTTAAAGAACATATGAACATCACTGCAATTTCATATCATCCAGTAACTCTGAACTTTATACAACTCCAGTGAGAGAAATGAACTGTTACCATCAAAATGGCCTTTGCTGAGCTGTAGTATTTCTATGGTTTAGATGCAAACAACAACACATATGCAAGTTTAATTTGAAACCACACAATTTCTGTACGTAGGCTCAGACAGTAGCAGCGTTCACTTTTATTACTAATAGCTTAATCGGAAACAGCCGCTCTCTTCATTCCACCAGCAGGAACAGCAGCACCAAGATCTTCTAAAAGTCATTGTGTCTAAAGCTTAAGTCATTCAAGTCCCCATCTTTGCATGCTCCAATTCTTGTTATCTTACTTAACATAAAAGCAACAGGATTTGGAGAGTTACTATTTGCTGTATGGAGACAATATACAGCATCTTGTATGTCAAAAAGCAAAATACTGTGTGAATGGCAGAACTCTTCACAGCTCCAACCCTGCCGCTGCCAAGCACTCGCTGCTCGAGCCAGCAGCGGCATTTCCACAGTAGAGTAGCAGAAACTAAAAGAACCATGACACAATGGATTCTGAATTCTTTTATCTCCCATTGGTCCTGGGGCCTAGTACCTTCCCCTGAAGACGTCATCTGCTGATCACCCATCACCTTTCACGGAGAAAGTTGTCAGGTCATATAGCGAGTAATGGCTCTCAGAGCATAAAGGAGCTCCGCTTGCATCCTAGCTTCTATAAGAAGCAGATTAACATGAACCTGAATGGAAGACATAAGGTGATATGAAGCAGAATTAGAAGCATCACAGTCATGGATCTTCAGCACATCTGATAAACACCAAAGATAAGTAAATTTTCCAGTGTGTCCCAGTATAACTCAGATCCATGTTTCTCAAAGTGGGTAACGCTGCCCCCCGGGGCAGGGGGTGCAAAAGCAGACACTGAACACTTCATTCTGGGCTATGGGTGACAGTGCAAAAGGTTTCCATTGCTGGGGGTGGGGACCGTGAGTTAATTTTTTCCTGAAAGGGGTTGGTCGGGCCGACAAGTTTTGGAACCAATGACTTTGATAAAACTCCTGGTGTTTGTGAACTATCAGCACCTCAGTAAAAGAAAAGCTACCTGATGTCAATTCGGATCGCCACTTTGACATCTCATTGAGAGCAGATCACATTTCACCTTCAAGGTTAAAATTACAGAAAAGGTACACTGCTCTGATAAAATACCAAATGGTCTCATCCAATCACCCTTTAGTCATTTCTTTACAGATGCATCTAAGAGACCAGACTTTTCTACCTAACCACAATTAAAGAGGTCTCAAGCAAAATATTTTTCTTAAGTGGTGTCAGCAATGCCAACCTTTCTTGATGGGCCGGCAGTCCACTCATCTTTCCACCTTTGTTCTTTGTCTCCAGCATCATCAGGAGGCTCCCTCCCAGGTGGCCCTAGATCAGCCTTCTTTGGGTTATTAAGGGTGATGGAAAGGATTTGACAGCCATTCAATTGGGCAAAGGTGAAGAAAAGTACCCCTAGGTTAGAGACTAAGTAAGCCACAGTAGGTAACGTACCTTCTCAGAGTGCTTGAACTGCCTCCAAAAGCTATCATACATTCGTTTGGTGACCTTTTCGGGAGTGCAAACAACAGTTTTGATATAAACTTTAAAGCTGCGGTCCAATAGCTGGTTAATTTCACCATAGTCATAGTCATCATACCTGTTTCCAAATAAAATGAGGATTATACTTTTAGTGCTTTCTTCTTGTTGCAGCTAGTATATCAACACTGATAGTAAGTGCTGCTTCTTTTACCCTGTGTAGGCTGCCCACCCCTGCCCCAAATGATGCCAAAAAGCTTGACCATGTATAACTAGGAGTGAAGAGTGAGTCTAAAGCAGCGGTTCTCCCCCTGTGGGTCGCCACCCCTTTGGAGATCCAACGACCCTTTCACAGCGGTCGCCCGATTCATAACAGTAGCAAAATGACAGTGATGAAGTAGCACATTATGGTTGGGGGCGGGGGTCACCGCAACATGAGGAGCTGTAGGAAAGGGTCACAGCATGGGGAAGGCAGAGAACCACTGCTGTAAAGGGTTAAAAAGCAGAGAACTCAGGTAGTTCAGGAACAGAAAATTTTCCACTGCAAATCATTTGGAAATTTAATAACATGGAATTATAGCATTGGGTCTCAGCAATAGTGCATATTTATAGTTATGAACAAATGCTTAAAACAGAGTTTACAAATATTGCTGAAATGAAGCAATTGATATTTAGCAATGCTATTACATAGGACATATAAATATAGATAAAACTGGAATTGTTTTATTTGTGAATCCATGAGTCTTGGGGGTCAGATAAGGGAAGAAAACGAGGTGGCCTTGGAGAGAATGGACTACAGTCTCTCAGGGTTGACACCTGAGAGAGGCTGTTCTGATCGATGTCTCAGCTGCCCTGCGCCTCTGGATATGGACCCTACACCTGGGCACTGGGGTCTCCTATCTGGACAACGCAGAGCACTCCCTGCTAAAGCTTGTCCTGCAACCATTTGGGAGGCAAAGTCAGTATGTAGCCAGGCCAAGCAGTCTTCAAATCCTATAAAATGGGTATTTAGGAGAAAGCCGGACCTTACTGCCAATATCACCAGAAAGTGCTGTGGCATGGAGTTTGAGGCACACATGAGAGAGTGATTACTGAATTCCTGTCTTTCCTACACCGTCTGGTGGGGCAGAATGTCTAGAACATGGGAGTTCTGATGAAGCACCAAAGGGGAGGTACTCTCCAGGGGTTGGAGAAAAGCCAGAAGGGCAATCAGAGTACTGAGTTCCCATCAGGCAGAAATAAGGCTGTCGGAGGATTTATCAAGATCTATACAAATGACATACACAGATAACAGGTACCAAAGATGTTTGGTGACAGGACGTTGCCTCTTTTCATCTGTACTCTAGGACCTCTTGCCTACTCTTCTTATTCCCCTTCCTACATTGCAACGGCCGGAACTCTTGTCAACAGCCCCCCCCCCCCCCCCCCCGCCGCCTGTCTAGCTGGGACAGAGGAAACAAACCACTGCGGTCTGTCGGTCCAATGGAGTATGAGAGCATACAAATAAACCACTGAGGGGGAGGGTGGTGAATGTGTGTGTGTATGTATGTATGTATGTATGTATGTATACAAGGTGGCTTCAAAAAGTTTGTGGGAAAATTCCACTTTTCTACAAGCATTTTGAAGTCCCCTCGTGTGTGTGTCCAAACACTTGAATAACTTGGACCAAAAGGATCTAGCTATCTTCATGATCATAAGAAAACAGACTAACCTTATTCCAAACATGCAGTGAATATAGTTCCAAATAGCCCGTCTAAGCATTGAGGTATCAACATCTTTGTGCATTGCCATTGTATTATAGGTCAGATTGTAAGCAATATGAAACTTCTCATCAATCAGCTGCCCCACATCTGGATAAAGGCGATTTACCAAAGAGTAGCCATGGTCTTCCCAGCAATAGTCCTGGATCGAAGGACGAGAAGACATAGGAATGCTTCAAAGGTGGTGACATCACTGGGGGGTTGGAACCACCGCCTTTCAGAACACCTTATCCCCCAGGTTCCTTGGCACTCCAGGCCCAAGTTTGCCAAGGCTACAGCGAAGCACACAAAAGGGTACAGTTTGCAACTCAGTCTGACAGAGACTGGTGGGATCCCCCGAAACAGCCTTCAGCCTGGCACTGACCTCGCACTCCTGGCTCAACTTTCAGTTGAACGACAGGCTATAAGGTGAGCAGTAATACCAAGGAGGCACATATTCATTGGAAACATCAGCCATATGAGATGAAAATGGGCGCATGTGCCCGAGGTGAGAGTTCAGAAGGCAGGAAGGGATAGGAAGAAAGACAAAGGGAAGCAGTTCAGACAGGGAGGAATGGAGAGCACCATGAACAAACTCCTTGCCATCAAGCCGATCCCTACTCATAGAGACCCTATGGGACAGAGTCACACTGCCCCTGGGATCTTCAAGGCGGTGAAACTTCATGGAAGCAGACGGCCACAACTTGCCCCTGCAGAGTAACTGATGGGTTCAAACCACTGACCTTCTGGTTAGCAGTCAAGCCCTTCCTGACTACACAACCAGAGCTCCATCAAGAACCTATCAATGCTATTGAGTCTGCTGTAAACTGCTCTGCCATCCTGTAAGTCAGAAGTGGGAATACTTTGCTCAAATCACAAGCACTCAACTCTATTTATGATTCTTTTTTTTCTTCTCTCTCAACTGGAGCTCAATTACCTACAGTTCTCTCTGCCCTTGATTCTTTGACAAAAACAAACAAGCAAAACATCTCCAGTCCTAACCTCCTCCTATAAAATTTCTAATTTAGATGAGTCAATGAAAAAGAAGAAGGCCTTTCATCTAGCTCAGAAGCAACCAAGCCCACATGGAAGAAGCACACCAGCCTGTGTGACCACGAGGTGTCGAAGGGTCAGGTATCAGGCATCATCAGAACCAAAAATCATTTCATTGTGAATGAGGGGGAGACCCAAAGCCCATCTGTAGACAACGGACACCCCCTTAAGGAAGGATCATCGAGAGGAGACAAGCCAGTTAGGGTGCAGGGTAGCAACAATGAAACATGCAACTTTCCTCTAGTTCCTAAATGCTTCCTCCTCGCCACTATCATGATCCCAATTCTACCTTGCAAATCTGGCTAAACCAGAGCATGTACATTGGTACAGATAGGAACCAGAAACACAGGGAATCCAGGACAGATGATCCCTTCAGGACCAGTGGTGAGAGTGGCGATACCGGGAGGGTGGAGGGAAGGTGTGGTAGAAAGGGGGAAACAATTACAAGGATCTACATATAACCTCCTTCCTGGGGGATGGACAACAGAAAAGTGGGTGAAGGGAGATGTCGGAGAGTGTAAGATATGACAAAAAGTAATAATAATTTATAAATTATCAAGGGTTCATGAGGGAGGGAGACAGAAGGGAGGGGGGAAATGAGCTGATATCAAGGGCTCAAGTAGAAAGCAAATATTTTGAGAATGATGAGGGCAACGAATGCACAAAATTGTGCTTTATACAATGGATGGATGTATGGATTGTGAAAAGAGTTGTACAAGCCCCCAATAAAATGATTTTTTTTAATAAAGAGGAAGGCCTTCAACAAGATGGGCTGACAACGTGGCTGCAACAATGGGCTCACTTTTCATTCTGCTATGCATAGGAGACTGTGGGTCGTAACCGATTCGACAGCACCTAACAACAACAATCTCATATATTTCCCATTACAATTTAACTGTGGAGTACAATATTCCCTTTGTATGTGCACACAACAAATTGGTACCTGGACTCGAAATGTTGGCACATGCATCCCATGTCTGGAGAAATCCTTATAGCCATAACTAGTATCCTCAAAGTGACGAGAGACATCTCTTGCTGGTGTAACTTCTTCATCATCTGAAGAAAAGAGAAAAAAAAGCCTTTGAAAGCTTTTTTTTTTAAAGAACCATAATGCTAGTCAATTTTACCAGTAATAAGTCAAAGCATGATAACCAAAATGAAATTTCAAAACTATTAAGTAGTTTAACAATAACAGAGATGTCCCAAAAGTAACTTCTCGGTAATAATTTTAAAACAAAATGTGGTTCAGTTCTTCAGGGCTCTCATTCTCCTCACTTATAGGCCTTCTGTGTTCCCACCCAATCTACCAGAAGACTGTGAGGCAATGGTTAAGGGCTCAGCGGGAGAAAAGGCCTGGAGGTCTGCTCCCATCAAGAGTACAGTTTAGGAACCCGGCCCCCCACGAGGGAGCGGCTATGAGTAAGCAATTGAACGGATGGCACTGAAACCAACAGACTGCACTTCAAAGAACGTGCTTCAAGCATGAACGTCCTTGTAGATCATCTTTAAGGTGAGAATATCAGCTTTTGTAATCAGCTAATGTTTGATTTCACAAATAGCTCAATAGTCTTAGAAATAGAGGACCTATGAGTCCCCCACTTTGCAGAGCTTCTAGGACTGCTGCTAAGCTTTTGTGGATGATCATCACATTTCAGAAATGATGAAATTACAGTTTCAAGAAAGTACAGTATGACTTGACAATTCCATGTTTGGGGGCATGGATTCAACACAGGCAGTGCTCCATTTATACGCATCTGGCGTTTCTTTTTGCTATTAAGTACTAAAAGAAACTTAGTGCTAGAAAACCCAGAAATAAATTCTTCCACCTCCAGATAACTGGTCTTTGACAAAGGGCCAAAAAACATTAAAGGGGAAGAAGATCTCTTCAACAAATGGTGCTGACAAAATTGGATCTCCCACTGCAGAAGAATCAAACAGGACCTGTAGCTCACCCCACGTACAAAAATGAACTCAGGATGGATCAAAAAGCTAAATCTCAGCTATCAAGATCATCAATGGGAAAATGGGGACAAACTTAAAAAGCTCCATTCCTGGGCACAGACTAACGATCAAAGGAAGCAGACAAAATAGATGACTAGAACCTACTAAAAGTAAGACTTATGTACCTTCAAAACATTTTATCAAAAGAGAACCCACAATTGTTACAGATGCAATTAGGTTAAGATGTTGTACATTATCATCCACCTTACAATCCATTTAAATTTGTTCTAGCTTTTAATAATTTCTGCTTTCTTTTTGACTGAGGTTTTTATCGGCTTTGTTATTGCCAAGTTTTGGGTTTTTTAAAAACGTTTTCCAGTATATGGGATCCAGGATAGGTAAATCTATAGAGACAGTAACATGGTTCCTTAGCGCCCTGGCAGCGTGGTGGTTACAAACTGGGCTGTGATCCACACGGTCAAAACCACCAGCAGCTCCTCAGGAGAAAGACTGGGTTTTCTACTCTCGTACATAGTTACAGTCTAGAAAATCCAAAGGCGGTCACAATGCATCAGCATTGACTCGATGGCAATGAGTTTGCGTTTTGCTTTGGGGCGTGGCAAGGGAGGTTGGGGGAAATGGGAAGCTAATAATGAGTACAAGAATGAAGAAAATGCTCTTTAAAAAATAAATGCGTAAAAGAGAACCCACAGACTAAGAAAAAAATCTTTCGGAACAAACAGACAAGGGACTAATCTATAAAATCTATAGAACAATTTTAATACCTTAACAAGAATAAAACAACTATCCAATTAAAAGTGAGCAAAGGACATAAATGGTTAGTTCACCAAAATGACATCAAAATAGCTAACAAACATGAAAAAATGTTTATAATCATTAACGATCTGGGAAATGCAAAACAACGATGAGATAATCACCTTACATCAACAATGATAGCCCAATTAAAAAAAACAAAACAGAAAACAACAGCAAGGAGGCAGAGAGACTGAAACACTGTTGGTAGCCCTATAAACATGTGCAACCATTGTGGAAAGCAAGCGTGCACCACCTCAAACAACTTGGGATAGAAATTCCGTACAATGTAGCATACCTCTGCTGGCCATGCCTCCTGAAGAGGTAAGAGCTGTAGCATGAACAGATACATGCATTTCTGCCTCATCTCAGCACTTCTCACAGCGGCAAGAAATTGGAAACAGTCCAAATGCCCATCAGTAGAAGAATGAATCAAGAAATTTCGATACATACACACTATAGAAATCTTTAAATTGCTAAAAGAGAAAACACCTCATAGTATGGATGGACTTGAAGAACATTATGCTGAATGAAGGTGATCCATCACAAAGGGACAAACACTGTGTTTAAGGTAGAAATCGAGACAAAGTCTTGTGTACCGAAGGGCAGAGACTTTGGAGATTCCCAAGGAAGGACAGACAGCAAGGGTGGGAGATGAAGCAATGGATTAGGAGATTGGCAGATCTTGATTGGGTGAAAGGGAGGATTGGGGTCCTGAAGAGGGAAAAGAGAAACTGGGGTGGAGGGGAGGAGTAAGATAGAACATGGTGGGGTACTAATGATGAGTGGTTTGAACTGCTGAATGCAGAGCTAAGGGTCTGAAAAGTAACCCACCCCCTAACCTAATTCATAATAAAAAAAATCCACCCCCCCAAAAAAGACTGGGGTGTGTGTGTTGGAGCGGGAGGGTGGGGGTGAAGATGGGGGGGGGGGAAACCAGTGCTTTTAAAATTTATATAATCCAATTCTATTGTTAAAATAGATTTTGAGATATTAACTGTCTCCCTTAAATTACCTATCTTACATGCTAAATCTTGTTTCCTTTACACAAAGACTAAAGATAAAGAAGTTAGGTTGTTGTTGATTTTTAATTCTGTCTCTCTCCTTTGTAGGGACCCACAACAGTTTAAAGCTGGACGGAATCAGCACTCCTTGGAAGTCAACTTCCTCATTTTAAAGAAGGGGGAAGTGGGGGTGGGCTGGGGATCTGTGACTTCCTCAAGCTCACAAAGTTTATTGGCAGTGATTTTCGTCCCACAATTCCCACGTCCCAGTGAGGAGAGCTGTAGTGAAGCATGGACAATCATTTTCTAAAGACTGGCAGTGGCAAAATATGACCATTAGTACACTTTAAGGTTTCCACTACTTTACATTTCAAAAAAAGTAACACATTTATTTTAGTATTCTTAAAAAGTGATTATTAAGATCATCTATGGTATTTAACATTCCTCAAGATGTGAAAACACTGAAAATGTATTTCTAAACACTTTGCTTAGAAAATGTATGAAACTTTAAAATCAAAAGAAAATAAAATCCTAAAGAAGCATGACTTTCTATATAATAGTTGAAATGTGTTCTATTTTTGGATCATGTTCAAAAGAAGTCCAAAGAAAAACCAGGTCATAATGGAAATGATTCACTTTACTGACCCTCCACTGTTCTTGGTTTTTAATGGAATTAGGTTGAGACAGGCTAAAAAGAAAAGAGTACTGAGAGGTACAGAGCCACTGGTTTGCATGTAAGGGGAAAGCGGAGAGCAGCAGAGAGAGACTTCCGAAACACAGAGCTGAGTGGGCCCGGGGTTTGCAACTATCCTTTCAGGCAACTGAATTAACGACTGTTTTTGAAAATTGTTTGTAAATAGGAATACCCATCAAACAGGTTCCCTAAAAAGAAAGGCATATTTAGATTAATGTTTTAAAACTTACTGTTTAAATCTTCTAAAGGAAAAAGAGAGGCTCCTTTTGGGAATCACTAGGAATTCTACTGACTCGTAATTGTTGCTCTTACCTGAAGAGAAGACAAACATGCTTTCTCTTTTTTCTATTTCAAAGCGTGACGCCATCTCTTCCTGACTTGCTTCTTCCTCATCTCGACATTCCTGTAACTGCTTCATTTTTTCCATGAGGGCTTCAACCTCAAAGAAGGACTCACTGACCTGAGGAGAACACATATGTTAGACTCAGGGTGAAGTTTGTGCATTTTCTTTTTCTGGAAAAGTATAAAAGGGGAGAGAAACAATAGAGGCAAAATCATTTTAACTTTGGATCCGCTGGACAGCACTCTCATGAAAATGAGCAATTTCCTTATCCGGGCCGAGTAAATATTCTACAAGATGAATTAAGATGCCAGCCTGGTTTTTTTTCAATGGTTGTTTCATGCAAAAGGGAAGCATAATGTGGCCCTAGCCTCCTCCCATCTCACTGCAGTAGCCATTCAGTACTAACTGGCCCTGATGGGGCACCTCCCAAATCACCTTTGAGTTTAGCCTCCTGGAGGGGCTGCTCGTTGTAGCGCAGCACCTACACCAGACTCTTCATTTAGAGGCAGCCAGTAAATACTTGCCGAGTGAACAGGTATAAAGGCCTAATATTGCTATGACTTTAACTGGGTGGATTTTATGAGAAGCTAGATGAAGAAACAAGGTAACAGCAATTACTGTGACTGTTCTTATGATGATCCCATAACATATAATGGGTACTTACCGACACATTTCCGGCTGAGTTGACCTGCATTTCCTCCACATTATGATTGCCATTTGCAATGTCACAGATGCAGTAGTTACTAACAGAAGGAGGTCTGAATGTGTGGCCACCATCACAATGTATTTCTGGACTGATGCCACACCCAAAGGTAAATGAGGCAAGAGAGTGATAGTGTGTGAGCAAAACCACTGCATGGACCAGTTCTGCAAGCGACCAACTATGTTCTTCTGCTTTTAAAAGTCCCTTTGGGAGTGAAAACAAACACATCTGTTTACACTGAGTTGCAGTGTTGGTTATAGTTATAAAATACAGTTCATCACAGTATTTAATCTGCTGTAAACAGGATTAGTCATACAAAGCCTACTTAAAATTATTAATTTAGAACATGCAAAACCAACTAAATGCTAATTTTTATAAATACATCTTCATGAATAGAGCTCAACACCGATATCAACAAATTCATTGTTATTTTGACTTTTGAAATACCAATTTAAGATGCAATAAATGCATTTCACATAAAAGCAGTTTTAAGCAAACACTTTTACTTAGAAGCATCTGTATTTCAAATGCTGCATTGTGTTTCTATACTTATTCCAAAATCTCAAGTAAAATGTAACACATGTATGTTTAAATTAAAATGAAATCTTTCTGCTGAGGGTACTGTTGGCTGTTGGTTTTGCAATGAGGAACGCTCGTTTTTATTGTCAGGCTCCCTTGACTCAAGGGGACCTTACCTAAAGCAGAGCTCAGTGCTGCCTGGTCCCGTGCCAACCCCGTCATCAAACCGCCGTGATCCAGATTCTTTGCTTGCTTGTTTGACAGTTATTATCATGTATCCATTTTCTGCCATCTACGTTTCCTTTTTCATTACTTTATCATTTTTAGGTGAAAGTTTACACAGTGAATTAGGTTCCCTTACTCACTGCCATCAAGTTGATTCCAACTCACAGCGACCCTACAGAACAGAGTAGAATTTCTCCCCAGCAATTTGAAGACGAAATCTCTACAGGAGAACACAGCCTCATCTTTCTCTCTCGGAGGCTGCTGGCCTGTGGTTAGCAGCCCAACAGACAACCAACTACACCACCTGGATAGTTTTATTTCTTCTGTTTCTAATGTGGATACCCTCTATTTTTTGCTTTATCGTTGTAGTAGTTACAGCTTCTATTTCTAAACCGAATAAAAACTCAAAACCAAAATCACTGCCACTGAGTAAATTCTGACTCATAGCAACCGTCTAGGATCCATTAGAACTACCTGTGACAGTTACACAATTTCATGTCAACTTGATGTATAAGAATGAAGGGGTGGAGTCTACCCTGTCAATCAGGTCACAGCCTGATTGATGCATCCTTGTGGGTGTGGCCTTCTCATGAAGATTCTGGGAGTTTTCCTCTCTTCTTCCCTGGAGGTGGGACACATCTCTCTGCTTCAACTTCCTGTTGACAAGCCATGAGGAATCACACTCAGGGAGCTGAAGGAGCATCACACCAGGGTGGAGATGCTTCCACTGCCACTGGCTCCACAAGACTTTTCACCCACTGGCCTGTGCTTTAAGCATCATTGCATGTGCTGTGTGAGTCTGAAGATGAATTCATGGGCTAATATTGAACTTAGGGGCTAATATCAAACTTATGGACTTGATCTGGAATGGGCTGGGATGTTTTACTGATGCATTATTACTTCTTGATATAAAGTTCTCTCTTACATATATGTGAGTGTCTCTGGATTTGTTTCTCTAGTTAACCTGGACTAACATACTACCCCTGTGTGTTCCTGAGACCTTAAATTTTAATGGGAGTAGAAAGCCTCATCTTTCTCTCTATGAACAGCTGGTGGCTTCAAACTGTTGACCTTGCAGTTTGTAGTGCCATTCGTAACCCACAATGACACCAGGTGGTAATAAAAGGCATCCTTGTCTCATTCCATTCTCATGGGTAGGTCTCTCAACCTTTCTGCTGAGGATATTGTTGGCTGTTGGGTTAGGTTCTAACCAACTTAGTGATCCTAGGCACGCTAGAAGCAAGCACTGCCAAATACTGTGCTAGCTTCATACTTGCTGTTAGACTGGAGCCCACTGCTGCAGTCCCTGGGCCAGTCAACCTCAGAAGGTCCTCCTCTTTTTCACTGACCTTCTATTCAGTACGTCCTTTACCAGGGACTGGTATCTCTTGATAACATGTCAAAATACGTGAGATGACGTCTCGCCAAACTCGCTTCTAAGGGGCATTCTGGCTGTACTTCTTCCAGAACAGATTTCTTTGTCCTTCTGGCAGTCCATGGCACTTTCAATATTCTTTGCCAGCACCATGATTCATATGTAGAAATGCTTTGAACTTCTGAAGATTATGCTGATAATAATGAAAATTTTCTCTTCTATTCCTATTTTGATGCGTTTCTATCAAGAAAGCGTGTTATACTTTATCAAATGCCATTTCTAGGTCAGTTGTGATGATTATGTGATTCTTTTGTTTTATTTATGGAGTGAGTTACATTGATTGAATTTCTAATGTTGAATTATCCCTGGTATGGATCCCACTTGATCATACTATATATTTTTAAATATGCTGCCTGTATCTTGTAAGGTTGATCTGTTTTAAAAATGTATTCCTTACTTTCTGTTTCTCTGAGAATGCCTTCATCTTGTCACAGTATTTGAAAGACAACGTTGCTGGATCTATGGCTCTCGGTTAGCAATTCTTTCTCGCTGTCTTTGCCAAGAAATCAGCATGTAAGGCATGCCTTGGTAGGCGATGAGTCTTCTATTTTAAACACGTTGCTCTCGCAATTCTTTCGTTTGGGAAAGTATGATTAGAATATGTTTTGGTAACTTCTGTTTGAGGTCTACCTTGTATTGGGACCAATAAACTTCTTTGATGAAAAGCATGTTATCTTGTATATCATCAGGGAAGTTTTTTTTTCAATAAGTTAAAAAATTCTGTGTGCTTTCTCTCTGGATTCTGTGATTCTACTCACTTGCAAATTCTTTCTCTTGACAGTGTCCCACGGAATTCTTAGGCTTTCTTCATTTTTTGTTTACTCTTTTATGCTGGTTACCCACTCAAATTAGTATCAAGAATTTGTCCTCCATTTGGCCAATTCTTTCTATTGAAGCAATTGTACTTCTAAGACTTTTCACTGAATTATCGATTTCTGATATATATTTTTGATCTCCTGGATTTCTAATTATTGTTTTGTGTTGTTTATAATTGTTTGTTCTGTCATTTTGTTCTTGTAATGCTTTCTAAATTCTTCCAGGGTTTTGTTGGAGTTGCTTTTTTTTTTTAAATCTCTTTGAAGATCCTATATTAAGCCCTTTGAATTCCCATCAAGCAGTTCTATAATCATCTCTTCTTCATTGAGGGTTTCTGCCCCTTTATTTTGTTCTTCTTAGAGCCATCTTATTCTGTTTCTTCATATGATTTGTTATTGCTTGCTGTCTCTGAGGTGAGTAGAGACGGGAGAGTAGGTTCTTTCCCTGATAGTTCTTTGGGTGAAAGGGGTTGGGTGGTCAGTCTCTCAACAGCCCTTGTGGGATCATGTAGTCCTTTGGGTTAGCTGTCAGTGCGTCCTCTGGAGGTCAAGGCAAGACAGCTCCACAGCCATTGTGAGGTAATGCTTCCCAAACTGATGAGCTAAGCCCTTCGTATAAATGCAGACAGGCATCTCAGTAGTTGGTGAGAGATCATGGGGTTTGGTGCCTCTGCAGTTGGCTTTTCAGAGTTGTCTGGACATAGACTGTACCAAGTTGCACCCAGGCAGCTGTCGGAGGAAGGCATTATGAATCCTGGTTTGTCATTAAGGAGAAGTGCAGAAAGCACCCTATTTAACTTTAGATTTATCTTCACTGCATCTCTCGTCTCCTAGTGTGGATTCCATGAAGTTGCCATCCTGTGTTCCTCACCAGGGAACGTTGATTTGGTCTCAAGATGGCCATAGGCTCTGCCAGGCCAGCTGTCAGGGCGCCTCCTATCCGTTTGTCTTCTTGTTCATTGTTTTCACCCAGTTTTTCCTTCTGTCCATTCAGCGTTGATCTAATTCTTCATCCCTCTGTTGGCTACTCAGAGTTCCAAACTTGTCATCTGTATTTGTTTCACTTGGTTTCTTGTCTCTTTGCTGTAGATGTTTGGGCATGGGAGAGCTGGCTAACTGCCATCTTGTTCCACCCTCTAGATTAATCCATAAAGCTTTTATTGGCTGCTTTCAGAAGTAGATTGTCAGGCCTTTCTTTCTAGCTGGAAATTCTGCTGAAACCTGTTCTGTATCATAGCAACACACAAGCCTCTGCTCACAGATGGGTGGTGAAGGTACAAAGAGATGCACATGAGTGGCAGGAAACAGAACCTGGGGCTACTGAATGCAAGCTGAAAATTCTACCACAGGACCACCAGTAGCCCCATACTTGGAACACCTTAATACTCTAAATATTTCTTTCACTGCCATAGAGCGAATTCTGAGTTCTAACAACTCCACGGACAGAGTAGAAATGCTCTGTGGGCTTCTGAAACCATACGGTTTTGTGGCAGCAGAGTGCGCCATCTTTCTCCCACGAACAGGAGGCTTTGTGGGTAGCACCTCAACATGTAACCCACTACACCCACCAGGACACCACAAAATATTCCTAAATCATAAATTGCATTTTGAAAATTAAGTCGAGTCACACATAGAATTAAGTTTTGTGCTTTATCATCTATTTTGTAACACCAGGAACGTTTTTTAACTTGATGATACACTAGATCCTGCACTCACTGCCCACGGCCATCAAGCTGGTTCCGGCTCATCGCCACCCAACCCGAGAGGGTGGTTTCCAAGGCCGTGAGCACTTACAGGGACCTAGAGGCTCACTTTTTATGAAGGAGTGGCTGGCGGGTGTGAGTGCAGACTTGGCTGTTGGCAATCTAACACGTAGCCAGCAGTGCCTTCGGAGCTTCTTAGATGCCGCATCGCTCACACTCCAAGTATGTGACACAGACGTTTCCAAATTTATTTGGGGGCCCTACTGCCCCCTTTTCAAAGAAAAAAATTTACTCGGCAATGACAACTTTTTGTACTAGCTATCTGCTTTGCAGCTTCCCTGGGTCATCCCAGTACCCACTAGGAGGTTCCGCCTACTTTGGGAAACACTGATCTAAAAATATCTAGACCTTAATGTAAACTAGAAAGAAAAGTCCTCCAAATACGTTGTACCTTCAAAATTTTCTGCTATATGGTGGACATTTAACAGAGAATGTCATTTACTTTTATACTACTATCCTTAATAGTAAAGTCAGAAGAAACTAGTTTAAAATACCATTAAAAAATAAAGACACCTGTGATATATTATGACTTACCTCAATGTGTTCTTTGGTAATAAGCCAAGGTCTATGGGCTAGCACTTTGTTGAGTTCTCCTAGATTTTGTAGTTTTTGAGGAGCATTCTCTAAGCCATTGAGCCATTTGGCGTCCCCACCAACATGAAGGAAATCATTTACATGAAGGTTCACTAAGTAGGAGCACTGGTGTCTTGCTGCAGCCTTAAGAGGAAACAAAAAGATTATTCTGATTATAAAAATTAAAACCTCCCGACTGCAAGGATCCACATGTGACCTCCTCCCTGGGAAATGGACGGCAGAGAAGGTGGGGAAGGGAGACCCTGGATAGGGCAAGATATGACAAAATAACAATCTATAAATTATCAAGGGCTCATGAGGGAGGGGAAAAAAAAAGAGGACCTGATGCAAAGGGCTTAAGTGGAGAGCAAATGCTTTGAAAATGATTAGGGCAAAGAATGTACGGATGTGCTTTATACAATTGATGTATGTATACGTATGGATTGTAATAAGAATTGTATGAGCCCCTAATAAAATGTAAAAAAAGAAGAAAAAGAAATATGAGTCAGTACAAAACAATTAAAACCTCAAACTACAGCAAATCTTTATTCTCTAGAATGTGCAAAACAGCTAAGTTTTTGATTGGTATGTTTTACATTTTCCTGTAAATTACAGAAATGGTGTTCTCTTATAAATACTTAAAATATTGAAATATACCATAGAACAAAATCTAAAATGCACTGTTTCAACTGATAGAGACCCTGCATAGGATTTCCAAGGTTTATAACTCTTTACAGAAGCAGACTGCCCAGTCTCTTCTACATGGAGCAGCTGATGGGTTTGAACCACCAGTCTTAGGTTAGCAGTCCAGTGCTAACCAACAGCTCCATCAGGACTCCATAGAAAGCACCTCAGAAATACTCCAAGAACAAACAAAAATAAGGAACTTTAGAAATTCTGTGAGTTGACTTTCAGGACCTTAAAAGTGGAATTCAGATGGCAAGCACAAAATAATGGTCTATCTAGATAAGATAGGCGGGATAAACTATCTGGAGGAGAAAACAATGGGACTGACAGTTCTGGGGAAACATGGGAGGAGAGGCAGGGGGAAGGAAGTAGGTGCTAACAAACCCAGGGACAAGGGAACAACAAGTGATCCAGAATCAATGGCGAGGAGGGAGTAGAAGGTCTGGTAAGGCTTCATCAAGGGAATGTAACCGAGAGGAATTACTGAAACCCAAATGAAGGCTGAACATGATAGTGGGACAAGAGGAAAGTAAAAGGAAATAAAGGAAAGAACTAGGAGGCAAAGGGCATTTATAGAGGTCTAAATATAGGTATGTACATATGTAAATACATTTATATGTGATGATGAGGAAATAGCTCTATGTGCATATATTTATAGGTCTAGTATTAAGGAGCAGATGGACATTGGACCTCCACTCAAGTACACCCTCAATGCAAAAACACGTTGCTCTATTAAACTGGCATTCTATGATGCTCACCTTTGTGACACAATCGCCGAAGACAAAGTGGGTGCATAAGCATATGTGGTGAAGAGAGCTGATGGTGGCCAGCTATCAAAAGATATAGCATCTGGGGTCTTAAAGGCTTAATGATAAATAAGCGGCCATCTTGCTGAGAACAACAAAGCCCACATGGAAGAAGCACACCAGCCAGTGTGATCATAAGGTGTCAATGGGATCAGGTATCAGGCATCAAAGAACAAAAAATCAAATCATTGTGAATGAGGGGGAGTGCAGATTGGGGAACTGAAGGCCATCTGTAGGCAACTGGACATCCCCTTAAGAAGGGTTGCGGAGAGGAGAGGAGCCAGTCAGGGTGCAGTGTAGCAACGATGAAACATACAACTTTCCTTTAGTTCTCTAATGCTTCCTCCCCACCACTATCATGATCCCAATTCTACCTTACAAATCTGGCTAGGCCAGAGGATGTACACTGGAACAGGTAAGAGTTGGAAGCACAGGGAATCTAGGACAGATAACCTCCTCAAGACCAATCATGAGAGTAGAGATACCAGGAGGGTAAGGAGAAGATGGGGGGGAAGGGAGAACTGATCACAATGATCTACATCTAAACCACTCCCTAGGGGACCAACAACAGAAAAGTGGGTGAAGGGAGACATCGGACAGTGTAAGACATGAAAAATAATAATTTATAAATTATCAAGGTTTCATGAGGAATGAGGTTGGGGGGAGGGGGAAAATGAAGAGCTGATACAAAGGGCTCAAGTAGAAAGAAATTATTTTGAGAATGATGATGGCAACAAATGCACAAATGTGCCTGACACAATGGATGTACGTATGGATTGTGACAAGAGTTGTACGAGTCCCCCCAAAAATGATTTAAAAACAAAACTAATGGATTATTACAAAGTTTGTGTGTAAAGTTCATTATCTTTTCATTCCATTTTTTTTCATGAACTTTTTAAAGTACCTTGTGTTTACAAATTGGATAAAATTAGCAATATTTATAGCAACATAAAACATTTAGAGTAATGAAATGGGTTTAATGCAGTACTCTTTATGTTTGGTTCTAGGTAGCTATAAATACATGTTTTCTGTATTTTCATTGTTCCAGTTGAGTGCACACTTATTTACAAAGGAAAAAAACCAGTATCTCTGGCTCAAAGCAGTAAGATTCTCTTAGGGTAGACGGAAAGAATTTTTACAAACCATTATTCCAATGTAGTGCCGGTAATGAAGAGGCAATGGCCCATCCATTTGCAGTAGATAGTGTTGAGTTTTTAAGAAACTTTCCAAATATTGTGGATGAAAAACCATCACTAAAGTAATGTTATCCAAACGACCCAAAGCAGCAAAAGAATCTGCAAATAAAGCATGCATTTGTGCGTCTTCACTCCCCACTTGGAGAATCTGCGTGAGTAAGAGAAAAATTGTAAATAGGTGTTTAAGAAAGAAAATAGGCAAGTATTGTATTCTAAATTTTACCATGAAGCATGTTAAATTTGGCCTAAGAGAAAGGAGTTACAAACCCACAAACTTAAATTCAACTGGTAACAGGGCCAAAGAAGAGCAGCTACGTATTCTGTAGCAGTGGATTAGTAACAAATTCATTTTCCATAAAATTTTTGAAGTCCTCTCCCTATACTAAATCAGAATTTACAAGTTTAACATGATTTCCTGGTATTTCTACTGGAGACCTTGTGGGAATATTGATTCTGGTTGAGGATATGTGGCCTGGAAATGCAAATCCTCAGGAGAGGTCATGAAACAATTTAAAGCACCGTAAGTAACTGTGTTTAGAGGCATTCCAAAATAACATCTTAATGTGAGCAGATGATAATATCATTAGTTAAAAACGAGCTTTGGTTTTCCTTGATTTAAATATGGGTGTTAAAAAACATCACAAAATATTAGAAATCAATATGACTAAAAGCAGTATTCTAATCCCACAGATTTACTGCCAAAGCATGATTAACTGTGATCAACTGTGCAAAACATGTTGTTGACCACCAGCTGTTAAGAAGCCAAGATGTGGGTCATGAAAGCATTTCCTTAAAAACATATAGTTCACTCTGTACTTTCTCAAATAACATACCTCCTTTTCTGGGATGAATCTGCTTGGTCCGTGTCCTAGTGGTCGAGGAATTCTAATTCCAAGTTCCTAGAAAAGAATATTACACCATCTCAGATCTCCAGCAGTAAACAACATGAACTGAGGCGACAGGAATGGGAGGGGAACATCCAGCTGAACAGAGAAAGGCTTGTTTGGGTGGTTTGTTTTCGCGGCTATATTATACATACCAACTCTTTTGTTTGCATCACATAGCTAACAACTGCTTATACTATGTCTGACTAAAAACAATAAAACCTATTTCACTAAAACTGGCATTTTGCATAAAGTACTTGGCAGAAAGTCTAGAACAGAAAGTTCAGCACACAGTGGCCAACCCTGTGGACTGTCAGTGATACAAAATAAGACCAAAGTATTTATACATCCAAAGCCAACCAACCAAAATATTAACCACTGTACATCTTGTCAGAAACTTTCACTCAATATGTCTTAAGTTGAAGACATCTTAGTGTATTTTCATATACCCTGTGTAGTAACACCTCACAGTCATACCAGAAATATTTTAGAAAACAAAAGTTCTTTAAATCCATTAAAGAGAAAGTACTGCAAGATGTGTTATGAAGTCAAGTAAAGCCATTTTTAGATACAGTAATTTTGTTTTCAAGTGTGCCTCAAATTTTTTATCTGTAGGATATCATCAACCTTCTTTCTGTTATTGAAGAGCTCGTATCACTGAGAAGTTAATGGTTTCTTGCCTTTTGTCATGCATTGCTCTCTAGAATCCTGGACCTTGTGTGACAATGTAGCATGGGGAACTATACCCAACAATCTACTGTTAGTGGTTGCCCCTTCTAATAATGTTTCTAGAAACAAAAGAGAAAATATGTAAGTAGTACAAGGCTTTCCCAACGGTGCCAAAAGGGATACATATGTACGTATGTCTACATGTGAGCCCTTCACAACAGACTCGTCTTTTTTCAGGTAAAGGTCCAACAAATCTGGATATCTAGTTTCTCATAAGTAGCACAGTAGACTAGATAATGTGGTATTCCTAGATTCTGACTGGAACTCTGACAGCAGTCAGTGAGATCTGAGATTCATTTAGTTAACTGCCTTTCAGTTTTCTGCTTAATCCTTAAACAAAATAAACATGCAAAAAAAAAAAAAAAAAAAACAACAACCCCAGTCTGGGGATGACAGCAGCAGAAGCAACACTTAACAAAGTATTACAGTCAGAGAACTTTTTAACTTCTCTCAGCTGTAAGCAAGCAGCAAGATGAAGTTCAGCGTGCATATCTGATTTTCTACAATCTTTATGAAAAACAAGTCAGGGTGCTAGATGGACCCTTACTTCAATCTAGGAGGTGGGGGACTCTCGTCCTCATTTTACACAGATAATGGCTGAAAGCCCTGGGGCGCCTCAAACCCACAGTTTAGTTCATAATCAGTACTAATAAAAGGTGGAGCTGGGAGCTGAATCCAAGAATTCTGATTCTAGACAGAGCTGTGTCTCCATTACTCTTGAGATTCTCTGTAAGAGTTCTTGGTATCTAAGAATATAGATCTCGTTACATATCACTGTATTGTATCATAATATATTTGACTGTTGACAAGTTCTGGTTCAATTTTTTTTAAAACTTACTTTCGGAAACATTCTTGTCTTAGTCACGTGTCAAATTTCCTGCTGGTGAAGATAAAAAAGGCAATGTGGATCTTTAACAGGGTGATCCTAAACCACATTGAATGCATTTAATAACTTCCTACCTATTTTACCTCAATTATTCCTTCATCGACAGTTGTAAGAAACCGAATTACAGACTCTGAACAAAATCTGACCAACCCAGATTCTAGGAAATAAGATGCCAATAGCAAATTGCTTTGTTGAAAGTACGTGCAGAGACTAACCACAGGACAAACTTCACAGACTCCCAGGAAGGCGTGGCAGGAAAGCATGGGCACTAACAGTTCTCTCCCCTCAGCAATCCTATCAGCAGCTTCGTGAGATGCAGCAGCAGCCGCCACCATCATCACAACACTGCTCTACAGCTCCAGTGTTTCCGCCTTACTGTGCAATACTGATACAATAATTTTCAGAGTATGAACATTCTTAAATGAATGTTGATAGTACCACAGAAAAGTAAGTGTATCATATTGCGGTATGAATCACTCTGTACTGAAAGTACTGTTCTAATCATCAAATGTTTTACATTTGGTAAAGATACTATTAAACTATATTAATAACCTTAATGTGAGAGAGTGAATGATCCATTTTAAGTGCGAAATAAAAGCATTTGTTGGCTTATGTTACTTATTTGCAAGACGGATTGAAAAGTAAAAATAACCCAGTGATTTGAACGCTTGGTACATTAGAGAAATAAAAAAAACTTGCCTGGATGTTTAAAAACTATACTGATAACCACAACTCTAACATAAATTTTATTTAAGAAAAAGTTATGAGCAGTTAAGAGCTTTTTGAAACACTACTAGGGAATTTAGAACTACTGAAAGCCCAGGTACCTATTTTTCCATTATCTCAGTATTCTATGGAATATCTTCTAGAAAAAAATTAAAACAAACTTCAAAATACTCCTTTTATAAGACTGATTTAGGCCATATTATGTGGGTTCTATGTTTTGTTTAGGAATTCTATTCATAAAAAGTGTTTCATTTTTAAAAAGAGCAATATGGAAGCGTGCTATTTGGAAAAATTACTAATTCTGATGTAAATACTTCTCCTATAAAACATTCCTGTTATCTTTCCACGTGTTTGATGTAATAAAAATGAAAACTACACAAAGCTCCTTCCTGGTTTCCTGAACACAATCTCAAAGGTCCTAGGATTGATGTGCAAAGGAAACGGCATCAAGGGTATATTGAGAAAGTCTAGGTTTGGGTGAACTGTTTAGGATTCTGCACACAAGCAGCTTCAGATGTAACAGACCTATTCAGGCACAATGATTGGGACTCACCTCAAAACAGAAAAATCTGTTAAGGCCTGCCAACAGCAACTGCACATACTAATTCAACACTTGCACCCCGTTTTCTTTCGTGGGGAGTTTGAAAAGGGCCTTTTTAGGTTGTTCGCGTATCTGTAGATGAGCAGCACTTACTGTCCCTATGGGTTAGGGTCACTATGAGTCGGAATCAACTCGATGGCAGTGAATTTTATAAATGGATGCTAAAATCTACAAAAAGGTGTTATTCGACAGTCTTTACGAAAAAGCTTCTTCATTTATGTGTATATGAATCTACACAGCAGCATCATAAAGTAGACTCTATATATAAAGTAGAAGACCGCCATTTTAGCAGGCAAAGCTACAGAGACTAACTCAAATTTAGCCTTCTTGGGCTAAGGCAGTACTTACAGCGTTATGCATTAAACTTAATACACAGTTTATTAGTATTTCTCTATTTTCTCCTCTTCAACATTTGAATCAAAACCTTTTAAAGGTACCAATTTTAGCTAAGGTTATATTAAACAAACGGAAATGAAAGGAAACGTTGCTGTCGAGCAGGCAGCGACGTACCATGCCCTATGCCATAGGCAGGGCTTTAAGGTCTTCAAAGCTGTCAGCATTATCTAAAGCCGCGGGCAGAGCGGTACCCCAGAGTGGCTGGGTGGGTTCGAACCGACAAACCATTGGCAGCGGTGGAGCGCTTTACCACTGCGTCACCAGAGCTCATCTACGGTTATATTAGTCACTCCAAAACGGTGCCCTACAGCAACCACTTAGGAAAAATACCAAACGTTGGTGAAATGGCTTTTTCTATAGAGCAGATCAGACCCAGATGGGCTGGTTTCATAAACAAGATAAAAACCGGGCATAACGTCACAGAGCTGCAGAACACATTTATTCTGGGCAACAGCATCCTTCAACTGACTCAAATGGGTGCCCCCACCTTTTTCTAATCCTCCAGTGGGAGGCCAAGGGGCAGGGGGTGGCTGAGTAATCTGTTTGGACAAGACGCCGAGGGGAAAATATCCACAGGCTGTTCACCTTCAGGCTGGAGCTTTGTTCAATTTCGGACTTGCGGGGACTTGTCGGAAAGACAACGTTATTGACGTTCCGGAGGCTCCATTTACACGGCGCAGGAGCGAGCATTTCCCAGCGCGGCCGAGCCGTCTCCCACCCGCCCCGGGCCCGCACTGGCTGGCCGGCAGGGCGCCCTCCGCCCCGCACGGTCCCCGACGCCGTCAGCCGGGGGTTCGGAGGCGGCGGCGCGACCTCCGTGCGAAGCGCCCGGCCCGAGCCACCCCCTCGCCACGGGTACCTCGTCCTGGCCGGGGCTCCCGCCGCACTGCTTGCAGCCCAGCAACTCCGAGACGCCCAGCGAAGCCGCGTACGCCGCGTTCGCAGTCGTGGCCAGGCGCATGTCGGACGGGACCGCTGCGGACGCCGACGGGGAGCGAGCTCTGGCGGGCGGCGGCGCTCGGGTCTGCAGCCTCCCTCGGTCAGCCCGGCAGGCTGGGGGCGGGGCGGCGCGAACAAACAAGTCGCGCGGCCCCGCCCCCGAGCCCGTCACTCCGCCGCCCCGCAAGCCAATGAAAGCCCACCGCGCCGCGGAGCCCCGCCCCGACTGCCGTGACCCCGAGAAAACAAGCTCCAGGGCCCCAGCTCCCCAGCAGATGAGCTAATGCTCGGGAAAAGTGCGTTGTGCCTGCAAGGTGCCAAACGCGAGCTCTCTCGGGCTTCCAGAGAGGCGACTCGGCCTCCCCACCCCCACTCCTAGCGCAGGACCGGGGCCCACCTCCCCTGGCCATTTACCCAGATCAAACGGCAATCCAGCTGGAGACTAAAGCCCGCCCCCACGAAGCAGTTTCTCGGTCTACTTCACAGGGGAGTGAAAAGTCCCCTCTTCCTCTCCAATAACGACCACACAACTGCCCAATGGCCCCACAGAGCGTAGAAACAAGTACAGGACCATGGCCTGAATTCGTGTAAGATTTATTTTTGGTAAGCCTTGATCTCCCATCTGCGAATTGTTTCTCCCTTTCCACGTATATTCAAAGGTTTTAAATATCCTATGTCCCATAAACACCCTGGGTTATAAAGGAGACTTTCTCGCTCTGATGTCTGATGAGGAAATTGAGAAAATATAGGTTGTGAAGAAACGCAAATAGCTGACACTGTTGGGCCCGTAGCTCTCAAGCCCAGTGTTAATTCCTTTTAACATGGCCCCATTAGCTCCGTTTTAAATCTTTTCTTTAAACAGTACATTACTTCTTGCTTTTTGCTCTTGTGCATTCAAACGCTTACAAGCTCAAGTTAAAAAAAAGAATATTCTGATGGAAGGAAATAAGTGGATTTTAAATCAACAATTACTGACACAGAAATAAGACTGTGACAGAAATAAGACTCAAACGATGGAAACAATGTGTCAGAGAAGACTGTAACTCTTAGTACTTAAATAATATTTTAAAACAAGCAGTTAATAGTGATGTTTTATTTACCTCCTCAGATAAGTAAGGTATGTGCTACATGTTTTCATAAGCTGCTTTTGCAGTGGCGAACGCACCTGAAATATTTTTTACGGGTCAGAGAAGCAATTTTGGTCAGTGTTAACACAAAAGGCTATAGAGCAAGGTTTCCAAGCTGTCTTCCACTGAGCACAGACACACACAAACCCCACCAAAACACAAACACTCATCCCGTGCTCCCTAAGCCATAAACAAACCAGCAAAATCAAACCCAGTAAGTCTCCCAATTTGAAGTGAGATGACATCCTCTAAGATAAACTAGCTGAAAATGAATAACTTGGAAGCATAACTGCATGTGCCTGTATAAGGCCTGTGACCCACAAAGGCAGATAATGAGGAAAGTACATGGAAACAATGCCTGATTGTACCAGCACAGTTGATCTGTGATTTTACTTTCTGGAAGGAATAAAATAGGTTGGTTGTCCATGAGAGCATAACCTGGTTCGTGACATTACAATTATGTCACTTACTTACAAAATAGAGAATGTTCCATTTTCTGATGAGAGGCCAAAGAAAAGCATGTGCCTAGGTTACCTGAAAGTGGCTTAAGCCAGTGAAAGTTAAAATGTCAGTATTTAAGAATGTCTGGGGCTTCATTGGGCCTCCACTCAAGTACTCCCTCAATGCAAGAATATTTTGTTCTATTAAACTGGCATTCCTTGATGCTCACCTTCCCGGCACAATCGCTTCGGACACAATTGTGTCACAATCCCACCACAAATCGAAGACAAAGTGGGTGCATAAGCAAATGTGGTGAAGAAAGCTGATGGTGCCCAGCTATCAAAAGATATAGCATCTGGGGTCTTAAAGACTTGAGGATAAACAAGCAGCCATCTAGTTCAGAAGCAATAAAGCCCACATGGGAGAAGCATACCAGCCTGTGTGATCACGAGGTGCTGAAGGGATCAGTTATCGGGCATCATCAGAACAAAAACTCATTGTGAATGAGGGGGAGTGCAGAGTGGAGACCCAAAGCCCATCTGTAGGCAACTGGACATCCAGGGTCGCGGGGAGGAGCCAGTCAGGGTGTGTGTAACAAGGATGAAGCATACAACTTTCCTCTAGCTCCTAAATGCTTCCTCCCACCACTATCATGATCCCAATTCTACTTACAAATCTGGCTAGACCAGAGGATGGACACTGGTACAGATAGGAACTGGAAACACAGAGAATCCAGGGTAGATGATCCCTTCAGGACCAGTGGTGAGAGTGGTGATACCGGGAGGGTAGAAGGAGGGTGGGGCGGAAAGGGTGAACCGATTACAAGGATCTACATATAACTTCCTCCCTGGGGGACAGACAACAGAAAAGTGGGTGAGAGGAGACATCGGACAGTATAAGATATGACAAAATAATTTATAAATTAACAAGGGTTCATGAGGGAAGGGGAGCGGGGAGGGAAGGGGAAAATGAGGAGGTGATGCCAGGGGCTTAAGTGGGGAGCAAATGTTTTGAGACTGATGAAAGTAGTGAATGTACAAATGTGCTTTACACCATTGATGTATGTATAGATTGTGATAAGAGTTATATGAGTCCCCCAATAAATTTTTTTTTTAAAGAAAACCACAACACTCTAATTAAAACACAAACAAACAAACAAGAACGTCTGGTGCTTGCTGGCTATCCCCTGAGCAGCAAAAGGAAACACTGCCTGGGCCTGTGCTAGTCCTATATGCTGCTGAGAGCGGGTGGCTGTACTCCACAGGGCTGTCCTTTGGCTGATTTATGAAGCAGATTTTCTTCCTGGTTTGTTTTAGTAGAAGCTCCCCCCAAAACCTGTTAAGCATCATAGCAACCCAGAAACCGCTGCTGACAGATGGGTGGCGGCTGTGCATAAGGTTCACGGGCTGGGAAACAAACTGAGGTTTCCCACATGGAAGGTGCACCTTCTACCACTGAACCACCCATGGATCCTCTCTAATGCTTAGGCCTACTAACTGTGTAGTGAAGCAACACATACTGAAATTATATAGAAAGCTCCAATTAGGATTCCCCCTCCCCCAGAAAATTTCCCCACTTCTTATTGTTATGCTACCAATAAATGAACCATGAAAAGAATATGGCTTTAATCTGTAATCAAATCAAGTGGCTCACTGGGAACCTTCATGTCATCCAAAGTCCGATTCCTTTAGGGTCTCTATGAAGAGAGACCTAAGTTCTTCAAGGAGTACTGATTTCTGTTCTCTCCCATGGAGCAGTACTGGGAATTAGTCACTCTATTTTCTAACATGACAAGGTTGCCTCCTATAAACCTATAGTAACCAAGAATTTAAACAGCCATATCAACTGACCAGCATATATCATTGTGCAGATTTCACTTCTCGAAATGTTTTGCTTCAAATCCTTCAATTTTAAAAAAAGGGCATTTTCCAAGGATTTCGCTGTTGAAAGAGGCCCAATGTCCTGAAGGGGCTTCCCCTAATGAATGCCCAGTGCTGAGCATGTGATAGACACACAATAAACATCTGCTGAATTGATGAAGATCCTATAAAACAAGTGTCTGTGAAGAACTGTGCTTCTGATAATGACTGTGGCTACCATTGTAGGCCAGAAGCTACTGTACAAACCCTCAAACATGTCATTTCGCTGTTAGTCTTTCTAGAAGGACTCTTGCTATTTAATCTAAGAAGTTACAGTTTTTCTGAAAGAGAGCCTTTCCCTACAAATGTAGTGCCTGTCAAGTCAAGGCGGTTGTCTTTGCATCCCTCTGTGCTCTTACTTTTCTCTAATCAAGCTCATATAACTATGCAAATGCATAGTAGATACCCAGTGACGTGATCGAAGCGAAGAACTATAAAGCATTAGGGGTGACTGGACTTGAGGTGTGGGGGAGGGAAGTTTTAGGGTGGGCATCCTGAAGAAAGTGATCTCTGAGATAGAGCTTAGATGATTAACAGAAGGGACTTGGCAAGAAAATGGGCTGTGGGGCAGGGGCAGTTGGAAGGTCATATGTGGAGTTTTAAGCAAAGGTCCAGAAGTATGAAAGCCTGTGGTCCAATAGAAGAGCTGGGAAAAGGGGGAGAGCAAGGAGACGAATGGAAGGCATTTAAGTGAAGATAAACAGCAAGTCTTCTTAAGGGACCTGAATTTCATTCTTAGGGTACTGTGGAGCTGCTGAACATTGTAAACAGTGAGTGACATCACATTTGCTTTTCAGCTAAGGCTTGGAAAAACATATCGGAGTCAAGGAAATGAGTTGGGAAGGCTATTGAGACAATCTTGGCAAGGCAAGAAATGGGACTGAAGAACAATGGGCATGAAGAAAAGTATAAGGATAAAGGAATTATTTTGTCTCATGAACATGAAAATATGCTTTCTGTGGGAAGCATGCTCTTGCTTTTGGAATTTAGGAGATCTCAAATTATGTGCTGTCTCGACAAAGCAGTTTCTTGTAATCCATTAAACCAAACCAGTTGCCACTGACTTAACTTTGATTCATGGTAATCCTATTTGTGTCAAAACAGAACTGTTCTGAAAACAGAACTGCTCTGTAAGATGTCCAACGGCTGAGTTTTCAGAAGTAGACTGCCAGACTTTTCTTCCAAGGGACTCTGAACAGCTTCAAACTGCCCACTTTTAGTTGGCAGCTATGTGTGTTAACTATCCAGCAATTCTACTTATTAGGACTTAAAAAAAGTCAATTCATGAAAAATAATATAATTTAGACAAAAGACTATTATTAATTAGGCTAAAAAAGCATACTTTTACTGACCACATACCAAACCTTGAATCTTCTCATTCACCAAATGAATAACAGTAAAGCACTTACAGATCTTTTCCTTATATAAAAAGAAATGGCTTTAATACTGAGTGATTACAAGATCCCACAATGATTTTGGCCATCAAGACAAAGGACTCTTTTTTAAGAGCTGGAGCAGGGTCAGAATTCTATAGTTAATTATTTTTGAACACGCCCCTAATGCCCTTTAAAATGTTTCATTTAGAATGAATGCTGCTTTATAGATTGTTTTTGTTAACTAATTTTGTCAAGATTTTTCTCGCCCAGTTCATATCTTCCTGTTTTTATATGTGTAGCTTGTCTACTAAGCACTTCCGCCTCCCCCACCCCCCCCACTTCAACATCATGTTTTGGGTACATTTAGATCCTTTTAGCACTGAACTTTAATTTTATATTGTTCCCTAATTTGTGCCCTACTTTTTTTCACTTCTTCAAGTTTTAGAATTATTATAAAGGAGCAAGATGCTGACAACTTTTGGCTTTCTCTCTCTTCTAGGAGTTCTTCTTTCAGAAATGCATGCGTTGTTTTAAATCTCTGCACAGGATTCAGAAATGAGGATACCACCTATATTTATAAGTAAGGCTATATTCCAGAAGTGCTGATGGCTTGACATTAGAAAATCACTTTTCAACAAAGAATCACCGTGTTCAATGGTGGTCAGGTTTTTCATGCTAATGATACTAAGACTATTCACTTATCAGCGCCTATGTACCAGACATTATGCACTTGACATACAGAAAACGGGAAACTCACTGCCATCAAGTCAATTCTGACTCAGAGCAGATGTGTAGAAAAGGGCAGAACTCCCCCTGTGGGTTTCCAAGACTGAAACTCTTTAAAGGAGTATAAAATCTCATCTTTCTTCCAAGGAGTGTCTGGTAGTTTTGAACTGCCGACCTTGTGGTCTGCAGCTCAACGTATACCCCATGACTCCATCAGGGCCCCTGCTTTACAGAGAGAAGGCAGTTTGTCATTTACAACTTTATAAAATAGAAATAATTTTATTTATCTTCTATCTTACTCATAGAAGGGAGATAATTATAATTATTCCTATTTTTTAAATTTGCAAAACAAACTCATTTTTTTAAATGGGTGACTTGTCTAAGGTTATACATATTTCTCTTGAGTTGATTTCAACTTGTGGTGCCAAGCAAGGAAAATGGAGTCTGAGATCGGAACCCAGATCTGTCTGAATCCAAACCCCAGCCACTCTGCTGGCTTG
The DNA here is from genome assembly GCF_050624435.1 of Tenrec ecaudatus. Lineage (NCBI taxonomy): Eukaryota > Metazoa > Chordata > Mammalia > Afrosoricida > Tenrecidae > Tenrec > Tenrec ecaudatus. Next base: position 63,551,833 of record NC_134536.1, on the reverse strand, counting down.
CTTCTTTGAATGAAGATGCACTTTTTGATTTAAGGTAACATTATGTTTTCGGCCACATTCTTGATTCTGGGGGCAAGGGAAAAGAACGTTTTGTCTCCTTTCCTTATGCTCAGGTGACATGTGTGAAAAGGGAAAGAGGGGACAGGCGATCCTTGTCTTTGAGCTTCTCCATGTCTCTCTCCCCTTCACACCCCTCAGCCTGTTTTTGTAGGACTTCAGTGACCCTTCCTGGTACCCCCTGACTCCTTCACAACCTAACTTACCTGAGTCTACTCTGCCTCCTTTTAAAAGAATAAGTCGTAGAGCAAGCTTCTCAAAGGAATTCACACTATTGTATGAGTGACTGGCACCTCATATTAATGTAATCAAAGTTACAATGTTTTTTTGCTCACTGCTGTATTTCCAATATCCTACTGACAAGCATGCAGTAGACCCTCAATAAATGCTGAATGAATGAACAGAGATGGGTTTCATTAGAAAAAGAAACACGACTCAAATGAATACCTAAGAAAGAACAGCAAGTTCAGTATTTAATTTTCCTAAAGATTTAGACAGTTTAGATGAACTTCTGTGGAGGCTTAGGAGCCATCAGCTTGTCCTTGGATTCAGCACCACTAAGCAAACTCTCTTGTTCTCAGTCTACTCCCTCTTTCTCCATAGGAACTCCCCTGTGCTCCTCCCAAATTTCATGATTTTTCTGGAGCTGTTCTCCTGCACCACCAAGAATGCAGCTACATAGGCTCTGGATCCCTTGTTAAGAAGGCAGGTATGTACAAGTCAGACACTGCCCATGTGTGTATAGCTATTAACAAGATGCGTGGAACATTTTGTAACCACTTTAGCTTTTAACACCCTCTGCCTTATCTAAGGTGGAACAAAGTATCTATTGTGATCATCAAAGGTAAATAGAGGAATTCGTTTAGAAACATTACAACTTTTAGAGGCAAATTACTGTTCAATGTCATTGCTGAGTTACTAAAGAGAAGGCATAAATCTAATTTGTAGTAGTAGGAAGGGTGGATGGAATAGGTAATTGCATCTGGTGGGGAGCTGAGTGTAGGAACTTTATCCCCTATGTTCTTAGGCGCAACGGAAGGTTTTTAAAAAAAGAAACAAGCACAGATTCAACCTAAGAAAAAGTTTTAAAAATGATAACTGAAGAGACTAGGTGCATGGCATATTTGAATAAAATATTTTTCTCCAACTATGTGTGTGTGTGTGTGTGTGTATATGTTAGGTGCTGCTAAGTTGGCTGACTCATAGAGGCTCTTTGGACAGCAGAAATCACCCAGCCCTGCATCATCCCAGCATCCTTCCAATTGTCCTTTGAGCCCATTCTTGCAGCCACTATGTCAATCTGTGTGTGTGTGTGCACGCGCGCATGCACACACACACACACACACACACACACACACTATGTTATAAAAGCTTTAAAACATGTTTTGAGGAGTACAGTTTTATTGGTACTTAAAAACTTATGTGAAAATATTTTTAAGAGTCTCAAGATGCTTCTGTCTGTAAACATAAGGCAAGAGTTGATTTCAATATGCCACCCCTAGTTTTAAATCCAAGGAATATGAGGGAAAGTCAAAAATATTACAAAAATAAATAATAGAATTTTTATTAAACAAAAATATCAAAGTGTTAAGTTCCTCCCTCCAAGTCTCTACACAGTGAAGATGGTATTTCCAGCTCTTAAACCCTTCGCCAGGCCACAGCATAATGAATGGTGAAAAAAATGAAGTTGTCAAGGGTTTCATTTGACTTGGACTTCCACTCAATGCTCAAGGAAGCAGCAGTCAAGAAATCAAATGCATATGACACCGGGCAAAGCTGCTGCAAAAGACCTCTTGAAGGTGTTTAGAGAGCAAAGATGTCATCTTCAGGACCAAGGTGCCCCTTACCATGGTAATTTCGATCAACTCAGATGCATGAGAAAGTTGCACAAAGAATATGGAAGACTGGAGAGGAACTGATGCATTTAAATTATGGTGTTGGGAACAAAAATTAAAAGTACTGTTGACTGCCAGAAGAACAAACCCATCTTTCTTCAAAGTATGGCCAATATGCTCCTTAGAAGCAAAGGACTGTAAGACTTCATCTGATGTACTTTGAGACCAGGCTCTGAAGATAGACATCATGCTTGGTAAAGCAGAGGTCAGAATAGTGGAGGCGACCATCAATGAGATGGGTGGACACAGCGACTGCAGCAATGGCTAAAACTTCATCATGAGACTGGCACGGGACTGCGCAGTGTTCCATGCTAAAAGGAAAACTCTGCGTGGAAACTGACTCGATGCACCTAAAGCAACAACCACCCTTCCACCAAGAACTCTGAGTCCTTCTATTTACACCATGTCATGGCTGCAATTCTGGCATCCCCGAGGGCTCAATAAGGTTTCTTTAAAATGCCCTTTGAGTTTGGAGAGCAAAACGAAGTCTGAAGGAGCAGATCTGGTGTGTAAGGTAGACGGGGCAAGGTTTCTAAGCAAAGTCCTGGTGGGGCAGGCCTTGTTCCCTTCAGAGAATGAGCAGGTGCTTTGTCTTGATGAGAAGAAATGCCTCAATGCAACTTTCCTGGCCTTTCTCCTGAAGGTCGTTTTAAATTCCCTTCTTTAACATATATACATTTTTCTTAAAACCTCTTCTAATAAACTCCTATGATCATCCGGTGTCCTTTAAGAAAATCTATCATGGTTACCCCTTGAGAATTCTCAAAAAAACAATTGCCCTGAACTTCTGAGTTGAATTCTTAGCCTTGAATTGATCTGTTTAATTGGATTATTTTAAAGGCACTCTAACAAAACGAAGACAAATGTATTCAGAGAAATTGTTTGCAGCCATCCGCTAATCACAGAGACATGTTTAAGCACATTTATTTCGCAAGAACTTGTGCGTATATGAACTGGAACCCTAGTAGCGATGCCTTTTGATTTATCCTTATGTATTAGTCATGTAGGATAGACATCTTTTTAAAACAGAATGAAATTTATTCTGAGTCCAGAGACCTGATGGAACTGAACTTTCACCTATTTCCTTTATAAAATGGAATTGACCTCTGGTTAAAAATATTAAATACCAAAAATGCTACATACATATTAATGAATCACTAGCTTAATCATACCTGTATTTTATTTTTATTGATACCTGTATTTTAAATGTAAGTTTTGACATCAAAATCCTAATGACATAGTCTATACCCTGAACTATTGAAATTATGGTCCCTTTTGTTTGTAACAACTATCCTGCCTTCCATGTGCACAGCTCCCACCAGGACCTCTGACAAATGGTGACCAGAATTCAGTGCTGGATGCTTCACTGACAAAGCTCAACACCCATCTGCCCAACTGGGTCCTTTGTAGTAATCTTTAGTTGTGGTCTTTTAAACCTTTAAATCACTTTCTTTCCTTCCCCCAGCCCCTCCTTTTCAGACCTCTTTTTCCCCAACAGTACATGAAGTTGGTAGATCCTTCACTAGCACAAAGTACAAGGCTACACTAGAGATGAGATGGTCATGCATTTGGGGAGTTAATGAGATTCACTGAACTTTCCAAAATCCTCACTGCCCTTCCGTGGACCACGCCCCCTGCTGCAGAAAGGGTGCGGACACATTGGGCAGCTGTGGCTCAACAAAGAGGATGTGTAAGTTGGCCCATCACTGCTAGCTTTCTATTCAGATAAAATATAATCTGGCAATGATATACTGGCTCAGTAAAAATTAGGCATATTACATGTGTTGAAAGTGAAAGGATTAACTTGAAATCATTTTAAAAAGCAACCCCCTCCCCTAATGTTTGTGTTCATCATTTTGGCAAATAGTTGACAAAGACAAATAGAATTATACTTACACAATGCAGGCTGAAGAAGGTAATGTTGAGCTGCTAACCACAAAGTCTACACTTCACACCTACCAAGACACTCCACAGGAGAAGACTGAGGCTGTTTCTGTAAAGAACTACAGCCTCAAAAATCCTATATAGGGTTGCTATGAGTTGGAATTGACTCAATGGCAGTGGGTTTGATTTGGTTGGTCTGGTGGCCCAGTGGTTAAGCGCTTGGCTTCTAACTGTAAAGTTTGAATCCACCAGTCACTCTGCACGAGAAAAATATGGAGGTCTGCTTCCATAAAGGCTTAGGAATGCTATGGGGCAGTTCTACTCTGTTCTATAGGATCACTATGAGTCAGATCAATTATATTCATTTGGTTTCTTTTTTCTTTTAAAAATTCTATTTGACATTGATGGGAATGTCACTTTGAACTGGGTTCCTGCAGCACTTGGTTGGAACCAGTCCTGCACCTGGGAGCATAATGTACATAATGTAGTCACAGACTAGCATCGATCCACCAAACCTACCGAGTTTTAAAGTACAGATCATGAGCCACATTCAAATACGTCTTCATTTTTTTTAATCAGCAGCAGCTTTTATCAAATAATTTTGCCAGCATTCTGATATATGTAATATTTAAAGCTGGAATTTTATTTTTTAAATGGTTTCTGTATTCAGTAAGTTCAAACAAATAAGCTAAGTTATTATCAAGTCAACTTGTGACAAGAATGAGGCGATTTTATGTTTGAAACCAGTTAGAAATGAAGGGATTTTGGATGATAGTTGCAGTGCTATTTTGTGCTTTCTTGTACTCACTGTATCTGTAGTCTCATGGAGAGTAAATCTGAATGGGCATGGTTTCACCATCTCAGGATAATCTGTAGTTAAACTGATCCAGAAGCTTAAACAAAAAGTCAGAAAGAATTGTTTCAAATAACTGTATGTATTCTGTAAGGGCAAAAGTAAGTTAAAAAGCACCAAAATTACTAAATCGTAAAGTATTGTCCTGCAGGAATGTGTAGTGTAATCACGTGTTATAACAGTGGAACTGCCCCCTTTGTATCTATGGATGTGGACAGCCTCATCTTTCTCACCATGGAGTGACTGTTGTGTTCAAACTGCTGACCTTATTTGATGGTTAGCACTTCGGTACTTAGCCCACTAGGACACCAGGGCTCCTGTGTACACCAAAAATCCCAAACCAACCTGGGCCATCTAATGGATGCCAACTCATGGCAACCCTAACAGACGGGGTCTCTAGTGAGTTTCTGAGATGAACTCTACAGGAATAGAAAGCCCAGGACTTCTTTTGTGGAGCAGCTGATGGTTTTGAAATGCTGATCTTGTAGTTAGCAGCCCAAAGTGTAACCACTATTGTGTACCACCAGGGCTTCTTAAGAAGAATAGGTTCTTCTTAGAATCACAATGGCTCTTCAAAGTCTTTGTAATTAGAAACCAAACTGACCTTCCAATAGTACTTTCATTCAGTCTGCCCTGGATCTGGTATAAAATGAAAAGGGTATCAATCTCCCAGTCCGTCTCTGAAAAATTTGAAAAAAGTAAATCTTCTTTGTCAGTGACATATGCCAGTATCATTAATTAAGCCTTTTGGATAATCTATTTTCACATTGTAAAGTACTTTGGATCTGTTTTTATGAATAAGCATTTTATTGATATCAGAAAAAAAATATTCAGTGTTTTTAACAGCCAAGTTTTTAAATCATGTATTTGTTCTCTACATTTAGAACTTGCTTTGGATTAAACTCTTAATTATTTAACCAGGTTTAAAAATTGAACCACAACCCTTTTGATTTGTGCTTTGCAAATGTGCAATTAAAATCTTAGACCTTAAATTTCCACATGGGAGAATTTTTTAAATCTAAATTTTAAAAGATACCAGAAAGAGAAGAAGAAGAAAAAGGAGGATCAGGAGAAGAGCAAAGCAGAGACAAAAGGAAGGAACAGGCTGAAGTTCAAATAGGTCACACTCAACTTTCAATTTTCCCTGAAAACAACAACAAAAAACAAATTTAGCAACAGCTTCCAGCCAATCACAAAGCAGACAAACAGGTAAGTACTCAACCACTCCAGATACCATTGAGGGCCAACCTTCAACTTTTTTAATATAATGTCAGACATATTTTAATATAATGTCATTTTTTAAAAATGTTATATCAGAGAAAAACATAACAAGTTATTAAACAGGAAATAGTCGTGGGTTAAAAGTAACTTATAAAGATAAAAATCTCTTCACTAAACTTTAACAAAACATATCAAATTTTAATAATGTCGTGATAACTTTGCTTTCATCTTTATTATGCCTGATATTAGATGCATTAACATTACTTTTAAAATATCAGATATTAAAAAAAAAAGAAACAATTCCCTGAGAAGTTTTCTTTGTGGGAAGAAGATTAGGTAAAAACATCTGGAAGAATCTTCTTACATTTCCTCTTACTCAATTTCTGAAATGCATAGGGGAGAAATTCCCCGGAATGGAATGTTATAATCTAAATCCAAAAAGACAATATATGAGTGAAGCTAAACCACATACAGTAACACTTTTCAAGGCAGGTGAACAAACGTAACAAATTACACGATGCTCCTCTATGCAACTTTTGCTCTTCATTTCTACTGTTCAGTATATATCATTCTTTGAGAGAAGCTTTTTTGAAGATTAAGAAGGGATTTTCAAAGAATTACTGATATCCTCCCTGGAATGTTTATTGCAAACCTCACCGTTGGCGCAAGCTGACAAAGAACGTTAGCCTGCAATAAAGATAGAAAAACACTGTGAATCAACAGTTAACAGTTTCCGTCATTCTGCTTGGGCTTGTCAAATTTATAAAGTATTATAAAACAAGTTTCCACTATTTTCTATGAAAAAAAAATCTTCAAGAACTACTTCGTTTTATCTTTACTGCTTAAACCATTTGCTGGTTTTACTTCCCTTAAAAGTAAAAAATAAATTCTTTATAGCAGCTTGACTTGCTGGTATCATAAATAATGAAATCTGTCACTTTAAAATAGAGGTGGTTTGTTAATACTATGTTGGGGTGGTGTCAGAATACGTAAGCGTGTTTCAATCAGTATTTCTTTTATTCTACACATCTCTAGCAGGGTAAGGGAAAATTAAATGTCTAGAGACTAGCTTTAGGTTTTTATTTTTAATCAGTGATATCCTTTTTCCATCCTTCTCCTCAATCCTCAGTTGTTACATAAAAGTTAAGTTGTGTTGTATTAAGAAAAAAGTAGTTTCAATACATTTATTTCAAACAGAGGGATTTTATACTAAGCACATATTTTCCTTGAGCTCTTAAACCTATTTCCACTTCTTAGTTCCTGGCATGTGAAACAGAATTTACTCTCAATATAGACCCAAAGGGACTCTTGAGTTTGTACCTTAAAAGTGTGAATATAAAACAGGCAAGCCCACAGTAAATCAAACAGTATCTCCTACAGTGTGATATTTTGGAAGATGAAGAACAATATTAGGTTGGTGAACTGCAAATGATGTACCTCATGTAGTTTAGGAGCCCTGGTGGCATCGTGGTTATGGGATGGGCTGCTAACTACAGGGTCAGCAGTTCAAAACCTCCAGCTGTTCCACAAAAGAAGTCCTGGGCTGACTCGATGGCATTGAGTTGGGTTTCATGCAGTATGACAAAAATTTGTGCAGAAGATAAAATCGCAGAAGCCTTTTGAAGGAAATGGTGAAATAGAATATATTCTTAGTGAAACTGGGGAAGCTGGGAATGTTTTCAGGTGTCAGGGAGCAATCTGTGAAGTCTCACAGGGTACACTGGAGAGTCCATCTACATGTCCTGGGGAGGGAAGGTGGTCTGATGACTTGGGTGGTCACAGAGGTTTGGGTAAGCAAGCAGTCCTAAGAAGAGATCGCAGGACCCTAGTACTGGGAAGACAAGGGAGGAGTGGTGACAAGTGTTTCTGGGCCCTGGCCTCTTTTCTATTGGGCACACAATCATTGTAATGAAGACAGTGATAACACTCTAAAATATTACTGGAAAACATGATATTATGGTAGAAAGAGCATGTCTTGGGTGTTAGATCAACTTGAGCTCCAACTTTCATTCTGGCACCTTGCAGGCTCTGTGACCTTATTTTTCATTTCTAAAATAAATATTAGTTATCTATCTGTAGATTACTGTGAAGGCTAACCGAGTTAAAATAATATATGTAAAATGGTGGCTTTAAAAACTCACTGCCATAGAGCCAATGATGACTCATAGTGACTCTCGTGGACAGGACAGAACTGTCCCCTGTGGGTTTCTAAGACTGCAATTCTTTATGGAATAGAAAGTCCTATCTCTCCCTTGGAGCAGCTGGTGGTTTCAAACTGCTCACCTTGCAGTTAACAGCCCACTATGCCACCAGGGCTCCTAAAATTGTGCCTGGTTCATACTAATTATAATTATGTTATTTATTGTAATTATCATATTTGAAACCACAAAGTATAACATTTATTTCTATAATCAAATCTTAAGACTACAAATCCTACTTATTGATTTTACAGGCCTTTATCAATTAGCATTCATTTACCTAATACAGTAAGTCATATTTTCAGCTTAGTGTGAAGTGCTGCCCCTCCAGACCTTTGTACCTGTTTACTTTCATTAGCCTAAGGCATTCCTGAGTTCAAGTACTCCTTGAGGAACAAACACACAGAGTTGGGCAAATCACTACAGCAAGTGATGAGAAGAAAGAGGCAGGACCAAGGAAGAAGATAGGGACACTATTCCCCCCAAAGACTAAGAAGAAACACCATCTGGCACATAACACCAAGCACACACACTGCCATCAGGTAGATTCTGACTCAACTCCCCTGTAAGTAGGAGAACTGCCCCAAAGGCTTTCCAAGGCTGTTAACTTTATGGAAGCAGACTGTCTGCCTTGTCTTTCTCCCGGGGACAGCTGGGGGTTCTAACTGCCAACCTTTAGGTTAGCAACCAAGCACGTTGCCACCTGAGCTCCTCATCTAGCTCAGAAACCAAAACCCCAAACCAAACCCACGGCTACGGAGTCCATTCCAACTCAGAGCAATGCTACCAGAGTTTCCAGGGTAGTAAGTCTTTAAAGGGGCAGACAGCTTTAGCCAGCTCCTGAGGAGAAGGCTGGTGGATTCGAATCGCTGACCTGGCAGCTAGTAAGTAGCCCAGCGTCCAACCCACATTACCACTTGGGCTCCTTTAATTGCTTGATTAAGATTGGTTGAAAGAATATTGAACTAAACACTCACTGCCACTGAGCTAATTCTGACTCACACAACCCTATAGGGCAGGTATAGAGCTGTTCATTGGGGTTTCTAAAGCAGGATATCTTTACAGGAGCAGAAAAAGTGGCAGCTGTCTCCCAAGGAGGGCTGGTGGGTCTGAACTGCCGGTCGTCTGGTTTAGAAGCCTAATACCTAACCCCTATTCTACCTTGAATATTGAATACATAAAACCAACATATCCATATCAGGATATAACAGATGGGTACTTAAAATACATCTTAATTATATTATAGGCATTTCATTAAAGAGAAAAAAGTTCAAACCTATCAAAAATAAACAAATGTATAAACAAAAATTACGCTTAGCTTAAAGAAAATAGAACATTTTTATGTAAAATGGTAAAATGAAAACAAAAATGAAGATTTAAGTCACTACCCTATCACTACTAAAATTGCCTCATTAGATTTAAAACAATCAAATATATTAGAGCTTTTTCTTATTAGTGAAATAGTTTTGCCTATTCAAATAATGATTTAGAATTAAATCCAGTGATTATGTACACATTGAGTAAGTGCAAATGAATACATAGGCATACCCACAGGCACAAATGTGCGTGTCTTGATGTGTTCAAACACATTTAAAAACCATTTTGGCTAAAGTATCTGTTGTCTATTCATTTGATAATACATCATTATGACTGAATAATTTTTCACATGCGCGCACGCACACACACACACACACACACACACACACAATGTCACTAAGCTTATATACCAAAGCAGATTTCCATGCATTTCAGTGTATCACAGGAACCCTTGTCCTGCATCTCTAAAAGGCTACTCTTAAACAGTACAATATGGAAGGCAGCTTGCTTCTCTGGTGTCCCAAGGTGACGATTTAGAAGAGAGAAGGCAGGACCATTAAGCTGATAGTGCAGTGGGTGGGTGATCATTAATCTTTTCAGTGGTTTAAAGCAAATGAGTAGCAAGTGAAGGTGATTGTGAAGAACAAAGATGAACTGAATTGATCGTTTTATGATTTGGTATAAGACGTGGAATCAATACTACCAAGAGCAAAAAGATGGAAAACTGGAAACAGACACGGGGGGGGGGGGGGGGGGGGGGAATAAAATAGAAAGGAGAAAAGCAGTATTAAAAAGAAATGTTGAGAATTTTCAAGAACTGATTAAATTTTCTTTTTTCCCCAGGAAGCACAATGAATCCCATGGAGAGTAAATGAAAGAAGAGACATATCTGGATAAGCAATAAAACTAAAAAAAAAATCCAAGGAAAAAGAAAGACTTAAAAAAAAAAGAAAGACTTAAAAAGCTGTCATAAAAAAGTTTAGGTTATCTACTAAAGAGAAATGAAACCAACAGCTTAGTTGTTAGCAATGGAAGCCAGAAGACAGTGGTATGTCTTCAAAGTGCTGAGAGAAAACTGTCATTTCTTGAATTGTATACATTTTTAAAAACTATCATATTAAAAACTAAAAGTCTACCACCACGAAGTAACTGCAATTCAGGAAAATGTAAAGTAATTCCAGAAACATACCTCCCCCCTCAAAAAAAGTAGTCAAGAAAAAAAAAAGATTCTTGAGATTTTCATTTAATTAGTAAAATTCTCACCTAACCCTAAGGATTCTGGAATAGTTTTGTGTGAGCATCTGGCTAGGATTCTGACTCTCTCTGTATGAATACATACTTTCATTTCTCTTAAGTAAAGATGTAGGAGTGGAATGGCTGATCATATAAGACAGGGAGGTTCAAGTCACGGCAGACTTGTTTTCCCCAAGTGACTTTACTATTTTACATCCTCAAAGTAATGTAAGAGAGTCCTGAGTGGCCCAAATCCTCATCAACATTTGGAATAGTCAATCTTTTTTCTAAGAGATAACTCTCCCCACCCAATTCCCAGAGGATATCTGGCAAGGTCTGGATACATTTATTTTTGGTTGACACAATTGTTGGTGGCGGCAGGGATGCTGCTAAACATACCACAAAGCACGGGACAGTCCGCCACAATGAAGCATTAAAAAACCAAACTAAAAATAAATAAATAATAGAATAAAAAAAACAAACTCACTGACATCAAGGCTATTCCAACTCATAGTGACCCTGTAGAGCAGGTATCACTTCCCCATTTGGGTTTCCAAAATTATAAATCTTTACAGGAGTAGAAAGCCTCATCCTTCTCCCACAGAGTTGCTGGTGGTTTTGAACTGCTAACCTTATGGTTAGTAGTCCAACCCATAACCCACTATGCTAACACACTCTCTCAATAAAGTATGAATTGGATCAAAAAGTCAGGTGGTTAAGAACCCTTGGAGTAGTTGTAATTTTAATTTGCATTTCCTTTATGACTAGGAATAAATTACTGAAAATCTTTTATTGTGTTTTTTAGTCATTCATATGTCTACCTTTTAAAAAAGTCATTTATTGGGGGCTCTTACAGTTCTTATAACATTCCAGACATCAATTGTATCAACATATTTGTACATATGTTGCCATTATTATTTCTAAAACATTTTCTACTTGAGCCCTTGGTATAAGCTCCTCTTTATGCCTACACCCACCCCCGCCTTTCCCATCCTCTTGAATCCTTGATCAATTATATACTGTTATTATTTCGTACCTTATACTGTCCATTGTCCCCTTTCACCCACATTTTTTATTCATCTCCTTCGCAGAGGGGGCTATATATCCAATCTTGTGATGGGTTCCCCCTTTGTCACCCTTGTTTATCTTTTTAAGTGTCTTTTCAAATTCTCCTCCCCCCTTTTTTCAATTGGGTTGGTTGTCTTCTTACTAAGGAATTGTGTTCTTTAGTCTGGAAACTGTCTGATTTAAGTGCTGCTAATATTTTCTTCCAGTCTGTGGTTTGCCTTTGCATTTTCTTGATAGTATCTCTTAAAGAATATTACATTTTAATTCTGATGAGATATAATTTATCCATCTTTTTGTTTCATGCTTTTCTTATCTTCTAAGAAACCACTGTCCACCTCAAGGTAATTAAGATTTTTCTCCTGTGTTTTCTTCTACAAGTTTTATAGCTCAAGTTTTTCATTTACTAGATCATACACATTTAATTACAACTGAAAATTGAACTGTTAAATTGTTTATCTCTAGGGAATGGGACGTGGGTAAGTGACAATCACTTTTTATATATCTATAACATTTGGTTATCTCTCTGCCATCATTAAAAAAAAACCACCCCACCCCAGCACAGACAATTTTGGGGGTTATGAGAGCTCTGCCAGGGTTAATTTTGTTCAAGGAGCCAATCTAACCTTAAAGTCTTTGGGTAATGGCATGTGTATTGCACAGACTGATTACTCCCCAGTGATGTTCTACTATAAGAAGGAAACTTAAAAGTTTTTATGAAAAAATTCCAGACTCTATATAGCAAGAAGTAAAACGGTCTTTCTTTAAGGCACTAGAATAGGCAAATGCTGTGGTAAGACTGAGTGATTAAACCATTCTACTTCTAGTGTCCTTGGGTCATTAAAAAAAGAAAACAAATCTCTTAAAAGCAATATTAGTTGATGCCACATGGAAAACTGGGCAGCACATAGCAGAGAAGCAAAGAGAATCTACTAATGAAAAAAAAAAATCCCACAATTTAGGGCCTCACACAGAACCAAGACTGAGCATTGCAAGCTTGATGTTGGGTTAAGATATCCTTTTTAAAAGTCTCCTAAGCCATAGTTAATTGCATTACAAAATAATAACAATCCCCCAAACTTTCCAATTAATCTGCTGCTAAAGAAATGAGAAGACCGCACTGAAATTGCACAATGGATATGCTAGGATAGAGAAGGAATCTTAGAATTGAGTCTGAAGGTCATCATTAAAATGTCTAGTGCAAGTCTAGGGTCTAAATTGTTCACAACAGCCTAAACAACCTTTGTTTTTGTGTTTACTCTGAAACAGAGATCTCAAGGAACCTGATGGTGATTTCATGATACTTTTTTACCCACTTTGCTTAAGAAAATTATTTACTTTAGAAGATTTACAATAATGTAATCAGTGAATGGAAAACTAAAAGTGGCAAGAATGTTCCTAAATTCTACTGGGAATTTCAAAGACCCACCATTCTAAGAATTACAGAACTCTGTGTCCCAGAAAGACATTTCCTTATCCACTGATGCTATTAAGAACAATAGAAATCGTAAAACACAGTACTTTTACAAAAAAAAAAAAAAAGGTAGTCTCTAGATGAAATGCACTTGATTTATGGCAATTTCAGAACAATTCTTATGAGTAGCAGAGATGGTTTTGTTTCATTAAATTTTTTTCTGGAGTGTGAATTATTGCTTAAGACACTGTGAATGCTGAATTTAAAATGTTGCTACTTTCCTACCAAACAAAAAAAGAACCAAAAAACCCCCACGCCTCCTGCTTTGAGTCAATTCTGACTCATAGCACAGTGACCCTACGCGGCAGTGTAGAACTGTCTTGTTGGGTTTGCAACACTGTCATCCTTATGAAAGCAGACTGGCACACTGTTCTGTTGATTGGCTGCTGGTTTGAACCTTTCGATAGCAGCTGAACAAACACCCTGCCACCAGCGTGGCTTCTCTTCCTACTGCCTCCCCCTAATTTCACTCCCAGTCTCCAGTGACAAGCTGGTTTATCTTTTCTGCTTTCCTTAGTGGGGAAGGAGATACTCAAGTTATTTTCCTATATAAATGTGTGTTTCTTTAGAGCTTCAGCAAGATTCCTATGTATAAGCAAAGACGATCAGATATCATAAACTCAGCCATTAAGGGCTTCAAAATGTTTATACCTCCTTCCATCCCCATCAGTACAAGTGATAGGTAAAAGTGAACAAACTAATCTTTTAACTCGTTGTGGCTAATTGAAAGGCTGGAGGTTCCAGTCTACCTGAAGGTGCCTCAGAAGAAAAGCCTGGTAATCTGCTTCCACCCCCACCCCACCAAAAAAAAAAAACACCCCAAAAACCTCTGCTACTGAAAACTCCATGGAATGCAGTTCTATGCTGACACAAAGAGGTTGTTGCCACAAACTCCAAGGCAGTTAACAGCAGCAATCGCTTTTCCAGACACTGTCTGCTTCCTCTGGGCTCTCTGCTCTGTGGTTCTGCATTCCCATGAACGAGAGCCCCAGCTCTGGAACCCTGGGAGGCTGAGCTGTAGTGCCCCTGCTTGAAGCCCTCCATCTGAGAATTTGGTTTAAGACAGGTCTGGAAATTAAAAAGAAGAAAGCTTTCTAAAGAAGCAAGAACACCACAAACGGTGTGGGATGGTGACTGTTCACATAAACGATAACGATGCTGTGTTGTACACCTCTCTGTGAAGGTGCGGACTGCTAACAGGGAGTTCCTGGGCGGCAGAGGGCAATGTGGCTGGAGGACCCTGAGAGAGCTCTCCAGTATACCAATAGCCAAGACAAGGAACTTGCTTTTCCCGTTCAAATCTTCCTTTCTCAGCTGCCTGAAGTTATTCCATCTGTAGGCTTAAGGACAAGCTGAGACTATAGGTGAATCAGAGAAGTAGAAAAATAACCAAGGAATGGGTTAGGGAATATTAGGTCACAAGGAAGGGAATAAAAGGCTCAAATTCTTTAAACCTTGAAATGGTTCTACTTAGGAACTGCAGGATGTGAAAAAACACAGACTGTCCATTGTTAGACTGTTTATGCAGTCCACAAATGAATTTCACGTAAAGCGACTTATGTACCTTCTCACAACAGCCTTGTAGGATAGAGGGCATTATTCCTATATTACCCAAGAAGAGACCTGTCATGCAGCTAGCTGGAAAACACCCGAGCTCCGAGTCAAATGCAGGCAGGCAGCTAACTTCAGGTCCAGTGTTCTTTCTTTCCACTAGGCAACAGTTTAAAATGACACTTCCAAGTCAGAACAGGAAAGACACAGAAACAATTGGAGGGCAAACTAGTCAACTTGCGAGTGGCTCTGCCTTGGATTACATTCCAGACTTCAAATTCACTGCCATCGAGTCACTGCTGACACTCACAGTGAGCCAACTGGACAGAGTAGACTATAAATCTTTACAGGAGTAGAAAGCCTTGTCGTTCCCCCTTGGCGCTGCTGGTGTTTTTGAACTGCTGGCCTGTGGTTAATGTGTAAACCACTATGCATGGGGGTTCCTTGGATTACATGTCCAGATTCAAATACCTGGGAAGAGGGAAGGAGGAAAGCCTGGAAGGCTGGGGAGCACAAGGGTTCAGAGGGAGGGAGCTGGATGGACCCAAGAGGCAGTGAGGAGGATGCCTTGGCTATGTGGTGTGTGTGTGTGTGTGTGTGTGTGTGTGTGTGGTGTGTGTGTGTGTGTGTGTGTGTGTGTGTGTGTGTGTGTGTGTGTGTGAAGCAGCGAGGTAAGAAAAGCTAGGGCTCATTGCAGCAAGGGTTGAAAGACAGAGAAAGAGAAGATTAAAGGATCATGAAGCAATAAAGAAGAGCTGATAGGTTTGAACAGAGACATGCAGTCATGGAAACAATGACTTTCATGGGTGCAGGATGAGCTGGGGTGGAGGAAATCTGTGCACATCTGAGGAAGTGGCAGTGAGACCAACCACTCCCTTTCCTCTCTGGCCTCCAGACCCCATGCAACTCCACAGTTCCCACAGCCTGGCTCACTCCTGGACATGGGGACATGCTCTTTGTTCTGATACTCTCAGTCCCCTCTTCTCCAGGCCTACCCCTCACTTTCAGTTGGAAGCTAATATCATTGCCTTGGTTGGAAGCTAATACTATTGCCCCCTCACTGGGGTGCACGGTCCTTCTTTGAGTCCTGCCTACCACCACACATGCTTTTCTGCACTTTCATTCCATTGTGCTGCCCTGCCTTCAAGGGTAGGTAGGACCTGACCCGTCTTTCCAGCACTGAATCCCCTGGCACATGACAAGAGAATCAGAGAAAGTAAGAAAGGAAAGTGATTTAAGGGTTAACTTTCCCGAAGATTATATATGAACAGGTAAGAAGATAGGCACACATACATTCCTGGTATATGGTAAATCGGAAGTTGGTCCTGACGCTCATCAAAAGTGGATTTTGAGCCTTATTTCTACCCAAGTCCCTTAATGACCAGCGTGGTTGGAGCAGGGTTCAGGCAAAGACAGAAAGAAGACATACCTTTTATAAGCACTGCATGAGGACAGTAGGCTGTAATGTTTTTTAAAAAATTACACTTTGGCCTTAAAGAGAAAAGAGAACTCAACAACTTTCATTTAGCTAGCTATAGAGAGCATAATGCTTTGGAAGAATCTCACAAAGTATTTCAGAAAATACAAAGATGTAAGAAACATAATTCCAACAATAAAAAATAAATAAATTCCAGTTCAGTAAGAATCACATAAAGTGGAATTATGTTAGAGGTACAAACAGTGCTATGAATTCTCAGGAGGAGGAGAAGCCAAGGACCATAAAAAGACGTTAACCAAGGAAATGAGGTAACTGAGCTGAGGTTTTAGAAGACTGGGAACCTGTAGGGTAGGTAGCCTGCGTTGTGGGTCAAAGCTTTAGGACAGTACAATCAATGGTCCAGGTAAGAAGCAATTAGGGTACAAACCAGATGCCAGTGGAAATGGAATGGGGTGACACAGTTGGGAAATTTTAGAAGACAGACTCTTATACTTTTGATTACCAACTAGAAGAAACTGTAAGCTTCTTTCTACTTTATGCCCAAATAAAAAGGAAATGCTACTAAGTAGGACATGAAGCTGCTGCCAGTTGTTTTTATTCTGTAGTGTTCCTCTGCAATTATCTTCAACACTGAAAACCAGCATGTGAAAGGGGAAGAAGCTGAACTTGAAATAAACAGCTCTGGGTTCAAGTTCCAGCATGTTATCTCATCTCCTCATGCCTTCGCTTTTCCCTTTGTGAGATGGGAGTGATGAGGCTTACCAAATGTGACCATATTAAAAACTGTTAGAGACAAATGAGCTACTGTATTGTCAGTGCCAATATTTTGCTATTTTCCTATTGTCAGGTTGCCATTGAAACAGAAGTTTTCACAACGAATAAGAGCGAGCACTTAACACTGCCTCTCACAATTGATTTTAGCTGTGTTTCTGGGTAGAAACAAGACAACAATCAGATGAAGTATACTCATAAATACTTGTAAAGAAGAGGCAGCAAAGTTTAATGGCTGAAAGCATTAGCTTTAGAGGCTGACAACACCGGGTTCCCTAGATTAATTAATCTCTTAGTCTCCATGTTCTCACCTGCACTATGGGAATGCCAATACCTTCGAGGACCACAGGCTTACCTGTGAACATTCCTAGTGACTGGCTAGGAGTAAAAGGTCAGAAAGCAACAGCCAGGGGAAAAATAGTAACAGTTCCCTACAAAGTGACATAGCATCAGATATGGAGTCAGTCGTCCTAACTTAGTGAGACTGTTAGCTAACCAACTCGCAAAGTGTTTGTGAAGTATGGCAGTTGCAATCCTCCTCTGGGTAATCTTCCTTTTGGTACTTTGGGCTTGAACAATATGAATGTAAGATAAAAATGAATGGTGATGGATGAACATTTTTGAATTTTGTATTTTTAATGTCATTACTTTTTAATTATGTATTTTAACAGTTTAATTGACATATAATGCACACTTCATACAATTCAATAGTTCAATCACATCAAGAAGAGCTGTATAATCATCCCCACAATCAGTTTTAGAACATTTTCATTCTTGTACCCATCGTCCTGAGCTCCCCAGTTCCCCTTACTCTCCTCTGCCTTATGTGCAAGGACCCACGAATCCAGTTGCTGTCTCTGTAGATTTACCTATCCTGGAGTTCATCCATAGCAAAGCATGAAAAACAAACAAAACTAGCAACAATAACAAAGTAAAATAGATTAAAACCTCAACTGAAAAGAAAGCAGAAAATACGTAATTATTTCTAATGACAATATTTAATTTAATGTGAAACACAATATAGCCTTTATATAAGCAACATTAATGAATTTCCATATTATAATAGAATCTATCTATCGAAAACAATAAAATGTTTAATATTTTCCTCTAATTTAGCACATACTTGATTACCATTTATTTACTTATTTTAACTTGGCTACCATTTTTGGGGGAGGAGTTCTGTTACCATTTTGTACTGATACTTTTCCAAGGAAATTCATTGGTCAATGTAATGCAAGTAGCTAGCTGTACACAGTAACTGTACTTCTTTTCCCATGTTCAGTAAAACTCCACACCTCTAGTTGTACATATTACATTACAGTCAGAATAAAAACTATCACCCAGATTCTCTTTCAGCTAAGTGTGATCAAGATACCAAAGGAAAGGCACTCTTCCCCCCAGTCCATCTTGCTTTCATCTGGATGGAGAGCCAGAGCTGGCACAGCCAGCCATCCTGGGTTTCTGTGATGAAGTTGTTGAAATGACACAGAAGGATTCTGGGTCCCTATTGATTCTGAAATGTCTATTTCTGAACTTCCATTGTGAAGAATTCAAACAGCTTTCCTGTCACTGGGAGCTTAATTTTGTTCTAAGTAACACCCACAAAATGAAAGCTAAATTTTAAATTCATTTATTTTCTTAATGAATCTTCCTGATCTTTGTATGTCTCCTCTCTTCTTATACCCAACTCAAGATTCCTGGATGCCTGGAGAGATACCTGTCCCTTTGACTAGATGTTACAAGAGAAAAGAGGGGCAAGTAGGTTCCTTCTGCGATTCCATCATTGATATAACTAGTTTATTTTATTCTTCATCCCAGAATTTCAGCTCCAAAGAAGACTTACCCTCAAAGATGGCATTCATTAGTTCAGCACTCATTCAACAAAATTTTATTGAGTATCTATTGGAAGCTAGACTATGTTGGCTGGTGGCTTCAGAGAGCTAAGTCTAACTTTTTTTTTTTTTTTTTAAAGGAGATTGGCTTTTGTTCTGCTATTTGTGCACCACTCTTCTTTGGTTCCACATTTTCTTCCAGAATCACAGTGAAAGATAAGGAAATGTAAACAGTGGGAGGAAAGCCTGAGAAGTGGGAGGTAGGAAGAACCTCCATGGCATGGAGGGGCACTCTCCCAGCCCAGGGTAAACATATACCGTCAGTATAGTAAAAGAGGACAGGGCGGGTAGGCAAAGGAACCAATATTCATTGTATTTTACTGGCTTATATACAGCCTCCCAACCTCTTTCACATATTGATTAATAAAGATAGCTTATTCTAAGTTAAACTGCCGGAGCTTCTGGAGCACAGCACTGGCCCTCTGAATTGTTTTCTCTGCCCTTAGCATTGACGTGACCAAAGGCTTTGGCAGGCCTTTAAAAGCTCCTCAGGAGACTGCTTTTATTCTATCCCCAGTCAGAACTCATTGGGACCTTCTCTTACCAAGGTCCCCAGAGGGAAAAGATGATTCAGCAGAATGGGAAGGGAGAAGGTGCTGATGATATCTCCAGCTAAAATGTAAGATTACTTTTCACACAGGAACCTTGTTAACTAGAACCTGATCATCACTCATACTACTAATTCTAATTCCTTTGCAGTTCAAGTTGGCTTTTGTGGGTTGGTATTAGGATTTGCCAGAGACAAAAAATAAGCTTGACGTTCCAAATAATGGTTAAGAATTTTAACTTGGACGGTAGCCCCGTTTTGGGATGTGACAAGCCTGTACCTCGTCCTTTGACTAAAAGACAAGATGAGGGTGGTGTTGGTGCTGGGGGTGGGGCTCCGGAAGAATGGAGAAACAAGTCAACAGCTGATGCTGGGGTTCGTCTTTGGTTTTTACCTCAGGTTTGAAGGGGAAGGTATTTATGAAACATAAGTTGTGACATTTAGTTCTTAATCCTCTTCAATATGACTTTATGAAAAAAGTTTTGTAGACTGTGGTTTTAACACTTCACAAGTAGTTTCTTTTCCTGTTAACTTTCAGACAACTCTGCTTCCGCTTGGGCTAAATACCTGGAGGAAGTGCTACCACAATTTTAGCTTTTTTGTTTCCAGTTGAGCTATTATTCTCAGTTTCTTCTCATTAGTAAAGCATCATATGTTCACTCACAGTTCTCTTTCTAACCTAATAAAAATGCTCTTAAAATAATTATAGCAAGATAATAAAACAACTAGAAATGTGAGACAGAGAAAAAGAGGAACAACGCCCCATCGCTGGCAGCCAAAAGTACAGATGTTTTCAAACTTTCTTTGGCTTTAATTCAGCACCTGAGCCATGAAACTCATCAAAGTCTCTTGTCTTTTTCTACAGGGCCCCTGCCCACAATATGCAAATATAATACTAATATTTTTATTATTCTTGGAATGTGCAAATACCTGGAATTAGAAAATCACAAAGAATACATTCAGTGGTATATCTAAAGTTTAAGGAACTTATGCAAAACTTAAAGCTTTGAGTTGCTATCTTGAACAATTCCAGGGGCCAAATATTGAACCATGCAGGAGGCATCAAAAGAAGATGGAAGGAATTAACAGAATCACTGTATCAAAAAAAATCCCAAACCAAATAAAAAAATCTAGGCAAAATTCAACCATTTTAGGAGGTAGTATATAATCAAGAACCAATGATATGGAAGGAAGAAGCCCAAGCTATACTGAAGAGAGTCAAAAACAAGCCTCCAGGAATTGAGCAGAATACCACCTGAAATGTTTCAACACACTGATGCAGCTCTAAAAGCACTCGCTCGTCTGTGCCAAGAACTTGGGAAGGCAGATACTTGCAAGACTGACTGGAAGATATTCTTATTATGCCCCGTCCAAAGAAAGGTGAACCAACAGAATGAGGAAATCGAGAAACACCATCACTATCACATGCAAGTAAAATATTGATGAAGAATGTTTTTAAATGGCTACAGCAGTTCATGGAAGTGCAGAAATTCAAGCTGGATTCATGAGAGGACTTGAAATGAGAATTATCATTGCTGACGTCATCTGGATCTTGGGTGAAAGCAGAGAATACCAGAAAGATGTTTATTTTTTATTGAGTATGAAAAGGCCTTTTACTGTGTGGATCATAGCAAACTATGGATAACTTTGAGAAGAACAAGAATTCCAGAAAACTTAATTGTACTCATGCAGAAACTGTACACAGACCAAGAGGACAAGGGATACTGCATAGTTTAAAATCAGGATAGATGCGCATCAGGGGTGTAGCCTTTGACTATACTTACTCAAGCTGCGTGCTGGGAAAACAATCTGAGAAACTTGACTATATGAATATGAAAGAGGCATCAGGATTAGTAGACTGCTCACTAACAACCTATGATATGTGGATGACAAACCTCCCTTGCTGGAAGTGAAGAGAACTTGAAGCATTCACGGATGAAGGTAAAGATAGAGCCTTCAGTGTGGACTACAACTCAATGAAAAGAACACCCAAATCCTCACAACGGGACCAAGAGACAACATTAAGATAAGCAATGAAAAGATTGAAGTTGTCAAGGATTTCATTTCACTTGGATCCACAATCAATGCTCATGGAAACAGCAATCGAGAAATTGAAGCGTTGCACGGGGCACTCTGCTGCACACGCCCTCTTTACAGTGTTTGGAGAGCGAGGCTGTCACTCTGAGGACCAAAGTGCACGAGGGTAATTTCAACCTCTTCATGTGCATGTGAAAGCTAGGCAACGAACACGAAAGACTTCAACATGCACCTGAATTATGGTGTTGAAGAATACTGAAAGTACCATGGTCTGCCAGGAGAACAAAAACAAATCTGTCTGGCAGGAAGTACAGCCAGAACACTCCTTAGAGACTAGGGTGGTGAGATTCTATCTCACATACTTTGGATATGTTATCAGGAGAGACCAGTCTTTAGTAATGCTTGGTGAGATAGACATCATGGACGGCATGCTTGGTGAGATAGAGAAAAAGAGGTCGCCCCTCAATGAGATGGACTGACATAATGGCTGCAATATTTGGGCTCAGACATAACAATTGTGAGGATGACACAGGGCTGGGCAGTGCTTGTTCTGTTGTACACAGGGCCACTAGGAATGGGAGCTAACTCAACAGCACCTAACAACAGCAGGAGTCGTGTTTTGATGTGTCACAATGTAGAGCCATTAAAATAATATTATGAACCACTGTATGTGGTACCTTTGATGTCTGTAACCGAGGGACTGCCTCTATATTCACAGCATAGAAAGATGGCAATGTTTGGGGATGCCAACCCCGAGGTTAGCAGGTCAAAACCATCAGACATTCTGTGGGAGATGAATGAGGCTTTCTACTGCCATAAGGAATTACCGTCTCAGAAAGCTACAGGGCAGTTCTACCCTGTCCTACACAGTCACTACGAGTTAGAATCAACTGGATAGCAGACTTGAAGGTTTGTCAAGAAGTAAAGATAACCCTTTCCTCCCCTGTGGGCCCTAAGTCAAGGAAAAGAAAACAACAATGACAATGATAAACAAATTACCTCATTTATGAATGATGTCATTTAAGACTGTGATGCAGCACTGTTGCACTACAATTAGCTATAAAAATGCATTCTTTTAATACAATCAAAATTTTAGATCAGACTTATTCCAGCAGGGGCCTAAAAGTCTTGTTTGTTTTTCTCTGACTCCTTTAATTAAATTTAAGGACACAGAATGCGTTATTTTTACCTTGTATGGTAAATATCATTGGTTTCTAGAAATCACAAACCTCTACTAATTGGCGTCTTTGAACAGCAATATTTATGGCACCTTTAATTCATGAGAATGACTTTGAAGTACTACAAAATGGTAAAATACTCTCTGGTTAAATAATGCAATTATACTCAGCATCAAGTCCATAGTCTTGAACAATGATAGAATTATGTCAACTACAATAATTATAAGGCAAATTGGGACAAGGTAGAAGAAACGTTGAGAGTGCCCAGATGCCAATACTGTCATTCTGAGGATGAAGAAACTGATGACCAGAGGTGAACTGTATTGCTTAATGTTGAGGTACTTCTTGTAGTACAATTTTTAGCAATCTGGACATCTTTGTGCAAAATCAGACCTATCTATGGTATGTGCTAAAGAGTAAATGGCTGCTTACTTAGATTAAAAAAATAACTAATAATTTAAAAAATCTATCATCCACTGGGATCTTACAAGTTGTGAATGACCATCTGAGATGCAACTTGGATTCCATCGAGATTTCCCATCCAGAACAAAGACCAGTGAAGACAGGTAAAGACTGAAGGAAACAATCAGTCCAAAGGACTAATGGGCCATGTAAAACATAGCCTCCTTTAGCCTGAAACTAGGTGCCAAACTACTATCATTGACCCCTCTATCAGGATCACAAAAGAAAGTCCTAGACAGAGTGGGAGAAAAATGTAAAAATTTAGAAATCACCCAAAAAAGAAAAAAAAATCCAAATGTACCGGTCTGAGAGACACTGATGGAATGCCTGCACCTATGACCCTTAGGCATCCTTCAAACCTGGACTGGAACCCATTCCCAGGGGTCACCTTGTAGCCAAACGATAGAGAGATTTATAAAGGGATGAATAATGCTCACGAGGAATGGACTCTTCTGATTAATCAACCCACGAGTCCCAAAAGACAGCATTTGCCCAACAATAATCTTCAGAAGTCAAGGAAAGGCAGGAAGAAAGATGGCCCAGGGAACCCAGGGAGGAAATGTCAAGAGTGCTATTAAAACTAAGGGGCTGCAACTAATGTCAAAAAACTGTGTATAAATTGTTGAATGGAAAGCTAATTTGTTCTATAAACTTGCACGTAGGCCATAATAAAATGCACACACACAAACACACACACGTGTAGCATCTGTCACCTAAATTCATCCTTCCAGATGTAAGTGGTAAAATGATGATACCTAGTAGTTAGTTGACTCTTTGGATAAGGCTCAATAAAGCTGATATTTTTATAGGCAGAGTATTTTCATTGTCTTGTTAAACTGCTTAAATTACATAATTGATTCAACCTTTGTGTAGGCATACAAGGTGACAATCGTGTAGAGAACAATTATCCTTGAAAATCCCTTGAGAATGTATCATACTGGAAACTGACAATCTATTTCCAATATGTCCGAAGCAGAATTCTGTTTTCCAACCTTACAGGCAAAGCCTGCTTATTTGGTTCAGCACTAGTTGGAGTTTATGGTGTGATGTATTTAAAAATAGCCTGACTTTAACCCCCGACTTACCTTCAGCATGGTGAGACGCTTGCTCCATGTGAGGCAAGCACCAGAGAAGATAGCAGCCTTCTGTCTTCAGTTCACACTCACTCAAGGGCATCTGTTCACTGAGTGGGGTGGGTTGTTGGGAAGAATTGCTTATTATATTTAGATGTATATTGCTAAGTGCAAGTTCAAAACTACCAGCTGCTCCCTGAGGAAAAAAAAGGAGGGCTTTCTACTCCTGGAAAGAGTTAGTCTCTGAAACTTATAGGGGCAGTTCTAGTCTGTATTATAGGGTTGCTATGAGTTAGCATTGACTCAATGACAGTTTAAAATTTATAAATATATATAATATCCTTTATTAATTTTTTATAAGTGAGAGTTCGATTTTGTATGTGTTAAATGTATGGATTAATAAATCCATTGTGAGAATCTGCTTCTAAGAATAGGGATTGGTGGCATATTAGGGCAGGACAAGAGAGAACAGGCTCCCTGCCTGGCAGCAAGAAGAGATTCCATGGGAAATTAGGGCAGATCGTGGCCAAACATATACTTTGCCTACTTCACAATTTGTCCAGGGCAAGACCTTAAAGTCATAACGGCTTATTAACACCCTAATACCCCAAATTCTCGACTGTGACAGAAAACTGAGAATTGTCATTTCCCTTCACTTTGACAAACCCTAGCTTACAGGGTTGAAAGCATCACCTTTATCTTTCACTATTTTTAGTTCAAGATGAGGTCGTCCAATTCAAAGCCACTTGAAGGCAAGCACATGAACTCTGTAGATAACAGAGCTGTCTTGTGACTTTTCCCACTGAGAACTGGCAGCAAGTGCTGGCTACCTTTTTCTGGAGAGACGCTGCTGAAGCATCACAAGGGGAGCGGTGGTGTCTGATCACTGAGGAAAGACCCCAAGTCATCACATTAAATGAAGATGGCTTATATGGAATATACATGAATCCACTGAAATAGCCCAATAGGTATTCAAAAGGAAAGTGTGTCCTAAAGGTATACACTGAAGGTATAAGGGTATACACTAAGTGTCCATTCTAGGTTCCTGTAGCTACAAATTCACTTTTCAAGAACCTTGCTGATTTCCTTTTCCCCCCCTCCAACTTAGGAGTCTTGCTCCTGCAGAAAACAGGTTAGGCAAGTGAATGCTCATGGGTTCAAATTCAAAAAGTACACAGGAAGGGGAGAGGGGTGGGTGATTTCATGGTCACAGCATGCACAGCTGCTCCACACAGGTCCCATCCACCCAACAAAGGCTGAGGGAAAAAGTGGATGGCTGTGCCCACTGCAGCTGGCTGGAAACACACGGTCTATTGACACCTCATGTTATCTTTTGCAAAAAAACACTCTGTCTTAGGACTAGAGGTTATTATTTAAATTTCCAAGCTTCAGTTATAGCACTAATGAACATTCTTTAAGTTAACGAAACAAAAATCCTTTTTCCTTTCACAAAAGCAATGATTTCATTATACAGATCTCCTCTCATGTATATGAGATTCCTTTTTATTATATTCAAATACATCCCCTCCCCAATTAAGTAGGAATGAAATTGCTGTACTGGGCAGACAGTTGTTTTTTTTTTGGTGGGGGGTGGTAGAATCTGAGGAAGGATGAAAGGGCTACAGTCAATGTTTAGGCTTTTGATGTCTGTGTCAAGTTAGTTGTTAAACGTGGGAATATGGTTATGAATTTATCATTTTAGTGAGGCCACTCTGGTTCTTTGTGCAAACACTTTTCCAAGGTCTCTTGGGGCAAGTCCAGCAAATTACATCAGGTGTTTTGTTACAGCGATTACATTAAAACAGGAGTCCTTGGTATCACTTCCTTGATTTTATTTTAACTTCCTAAAAACAAATGAATTGTTAACTATCTATGTGACACTAGTATAATTTTAAAAAATATAAATGTCCTCAGTTTGAAGAGTATGCATTCTTTGAAATTGAAACATAAAATAGCAGGTGATTTTTTACTATTTCTTTTCTCTAAAATCAACTCCACCCTACCCACCTGTACAAATACATATGCCATTAGCAAGGAACCATTGATCAAAGGAGGGGTTTTGAGAGCAATTAAATTTTGAGTGGTAGAAATTTTCAGAATATAAAGAATCAAAGTTCAACCAAAAGAAGCCCCATGTCATGGAAAAACAATCGAGTCTACAGTCTATATGTGAATAATATATAATAATATATGTGAATAATATTCCTGTGGTCAGTTCAGAATTGATTATTTAACTGAGAGTCCTGAGGTTTCCTTGTAAACTATGTCCTAATAACTTAAATATTTTTAATTTATTAACTAAATATTCCAACAGTAACAACAACAACAACAACAACCCATTGCCACCCAGTTGATGCTCACATAGTGACCCTCTAGAACAGGGCAAAGCTGCCCCCTTGAGTTCCCCAAACTCTGTTTATGGGAGTAGAAATTCCCATCTCTCTCCCACCGAGCAGCAGGTGGTTGCAAACTGCTGACCTTGCAGATTGCAGCCCAATGTGTGTACCATGACGCCAACACCAATAATAAAGACAGTAAACCTGGGATACAGATGAACCAAATTAAAAGAAACCAGCGATAATTTTATAAGTATCCAATGCCCTCAAGTTCGAGAGCCTAGGCAAATCATTTAGAATACTGATGATGAGTATTTTTGAAGGTTTAGATAAATGCATAACTATTTCTAGCTTTGTACTTAAAGACACTGAAAAATTAGAAGATTTCTGGCATAGAAGACATTTTTATTACACACACATACATACCACACAGGAAATCTACATATATTTAAAAGTACTTGAAGTTAACATACATGTTATCCTTACACACAAAACCAAAAGAAAAAAGAAAAAAAGATACAGACACTAAAGTAAGAGCCATTTGAAAAGCATTTTTTAAAAATAATAATTCAGATCAGTTGTTATAAAAAAGAAATATAATAAACCTTCTGCTTTGAAAAGATAAGAGTGGACATATTTTTCCTAATTCCTCCTGCTAAGTTAATTTTTTTAAAATCCCAGATATGATATTAGGGGGCTTCAAAAAGGTAGAGGAAACGTTCTATTATCTTTCCATTATTTTCCCTCTTAAGCCATTCTAAGCCCCCTTATAACAAACGAAAGAAGACTCTGAAAGGGACTGAATGGGGTCTTTGGGACTAAAGCAACAACGTGGTGGCATGTTTCTTGAGTTTCTTTCTGCATTACATATCCCAGACACAACAATGGCAAGCACAGTCATACTACTAAATCCCTAGACTGGCAAAGCTATCGTATTTAACATAGTACATTGTTGGGAAAAGACACACAGCCCAGTAGAACAAACTAGGGAGCCCAAGTATACACAAAAGTAGTTGAATGACCTTTGGCAAATGGACAAAGACAAGGCAATGGTGCTGAAACAATTGGACATCTAAAAGACAAAATAAAAAATTTTTTAAAGGGGTGGGGCAACAAAAACAATCTAGGCTTTCCTTCCCCCACTCCCTTTATCTCTGTTGTTCCTATTCTGCTCAATTTGTATTCCTCTCCTACGACTTACTCTCCTTGATATGAACTCTGCCCTATAAGCGAGTCAGTCATAGAACGATCAATTTTGAGAGTTGGTAGGAAGAATACGGGTTCAGCCCCTACTTCATAGTAGGCCTCCTGCATTCACTTTTGGGATGAACAAAACCCCTCCCATATGTAGCCACGGTCTGCAAATTGGCCTGCCATGCTTTCCACTGAATCTCTTCTCAGGTCATCATATACTGACCCACTGGCTCCCTTCTTTTGCCTCCTGCCTAGACATTAACACAACATAGGTCTCATATTACCTGACTTTTCCCACAAATGACAATGCTGACCAATTTATTTTCCCAATACAGTCTCCTCACTTGATATCTGGGATATTATCCTCTTTCAAGCTTTATTCTTCACCTCTGACCCCTTCCTATCAATCTCCTGTATGGAATCTTCTTCCTCTGATGTCTTCTTATAAATTGGTATTCTCCAAAGCTCCATCCACCCTCAGCCTTCACTTATTGTATATTTTCTTTCTCACTGATCTCATGCTTTCATAACTTCAACAATGAATGCTGACCAAGCCTGTAATTATATTTCAGTCTTCCCTCTTGAATCTGAGGCCCATTTGTCCAGCTACCTATTATATTTCACCATGATGTTCCACAGCCGTCTCAAATTCAACACATTTAAAAGGTGACCTCATCACCTTTCCCAACCATTCCATCACATTCTCATTCTACCTCTTACAGCCTATGAATACCTCACCAGGCACCCAGTTGTCCAATGCAGAGATCTGTGACTTTGTCTGGGCTCCTCTCTCTTACCAGTATATGACCCAGTTTCACACCTTAAAAAGCTGTCGGATCTATCCCCTGATCCCCATGCTTCTCTAGGATCACAGCAACAGACTGCTTTCTGGTCGTGCAGCCCATGCTGCCTTCCAGCCTATTTTCCACACTGGCATGATCTTCCTATACAGATCTGAGGATATTATAATACTTGGTAGGTTTCTCTCCTAGCTCTCAAAATAAAATCCAGAGTCTTCAAAGGCATGCAATTCCATTCTGGCTCTCACTTCTGCCTACCCCTCCTCTCTAGCTATTTGGTCAAGAAAACATTATCACCCATTTATTCACCTGGCAACCCTTAGTCAAGGCTTCAGAAACCAGCTGAGGTATTCTTTTGTGCAGCCGTCCCTGATCATCGCCTTTGTGTTCTCCTACTCCCACCCATCCAAAGCGCCCTGAATAAGCTTCCTCTGGAGCACCTAGCCTATGTGCTATAATTGTCGACTTTTCTATCCCTGCTGCCTGACTGTAAGAATCTTGAGAGGGAGGCCTGGGTTTCCTCATAAAGCCTTACAGGGAGTAGGCACTCTGCAAACATTTCTTAAATAAACAAATGAAGGTGAGGTGTTGAAGGGAAAGAACTCTGAACACAAGTAAGAATTTTATTTTGAATCTGGATGGACCAAAACAAGTATATGTCCTATTCTTTGCTCTAAAAGAAAACTGATACTTCAACCAATGATGGTTCATATAGTATGGAACTATGTCAAGTTTTAAAATGCCACATTTATAAGCTTTTAAAAAGTTAATGTGATACGTTGTTCTCACAATTCACCAAACCAGTGATATGAATGTTCTTCACAGATGCACTCCGCCCCTGTCCTGCAATTCTTGTCTTCCAGGACCACCAAGGCCTACATGAACACTTGGCGCCCACAACTGGTCTTGCATGTCAGTGGCAGAGACATAACGCCCCTTCCTGAAATGTTCCCCTGCTTACTTTCCCAATTTCACTGAGCTCTGCAGCACTACTGCTCTAGTAAGCTGAGTCCAGTAAAGCAGTCGCGCTACTTCTAAAAGACTACTGTGAAAATGCAGACACTACCCAGAAAATAAGGGTGTGCTCTAAAAAGGCAGCCGCCTTCTTCTCAAGCCTCTCCCTTTCACAAAAACAAGTTTATAAGATCAGATAGGCAGGGCCTCTCAAAATTTTCCACAGAGGCATCTCTAACCTCTGAGGTGAGAGAACTCCTTCCACAGGGAATAAAGTGATGAGTAGCCCGAGAGAAATCTGCCACAAGTAGGGCACTTCAATTCTTTTTAACAGTTAAATTATTGGTGTCCCCCTTCCTCTAAAACTCTTCCCCTGAGGATTTTAAATCCTAGGAAGATATGTCACATTTATGGTATCACTTCCTGTTTCCCGTGGCATATATCCACATCTCTCAGGCTGCTATCATACCTCTGGTTCTGATATTCAGAGCTATAAAAAGTAAGGGAGCAAGAACTTAGACTATTTTAACTGTTTTCATCTTTATTTTCTCCACTAAACACCATGTTCCTTGAAGAAAGGAGTTGAGACTCGGCACATCTATCCCTTTCGCTTAATTTCTTGCACAGAGCTGGTTTTCAAGAAACATCTGTAGAATGAATGAGTGAACAAATGAACCAGGGATATCCATATAACCCCTCCAGCATAATCCCCTTATGTGATACAATTCTGGATTTCATATGCCTGTGACTAGAATCCTACTTTGGAGGGCCTTATCTGCTAACAAATAGAACTAGGAATGAGATTAAGATCTGACATTAGTAGAGTGTGTGAATTAGCCCACATTCTAGTTTAATGGTTTATCTTGGTTACTGTAGCTTGAAATGGATGTAAGGAATGAGATGCTATAGTTGAGAGGAGAAAAGCTACTTCTGGAGTGGCCTGGGGGGAAAAAAAAACTTGGCTGATTAATATCAGTAGGAGGCCAATGCCTACTGGAAGCATCTTGCCAGAGGTCTCAGTCATAAGTGCATAAATAAGATACAGTCCAGGGCTGGAGAACAGAGTATTATTATGTTTGGGTGAGGGTTATACGTTGATTGATTGCACCATTGATATTCAATTTAACTCCCACCAAGCAACCACACCCTGCATAAGTTTGGTAAGAAAGTTGGGGGAGATACTGGTAGGATTCACCTGTGAGTAACTGTGAACAGGATTCTCTGCAATGTCATCCTGCTGTGTACAAAATGAGCCCTCTGAAAATCCGAGGGTGAGATTATTACCAGCAAGAGCCAGGAGTGAAGCAAGTCCTCTGACCCCAGCATCTGGCTGACTCCTACTCCATCTTCATATTTGGGGCTGAATAGCATTCACCACCACGTGAGACATTTTCTCAAACTTTCCCGACACTTCAGCGATTTGCAGAAACCAGAAATGTGAGGGAATATACTCAAGGGAAGAGTAAGTAGGAAATGGAGCAGATTAGTAGGGGCTTCTTTAATCTCAACTCCCTGGGACTACTTTAGTATTAAAACTCACAAAAGAAATCGTTACCACAAATGTCTTGGCACATCAAAGCAAAAAAGTTAGTTAACAAAGAGCAGAGTGGACATTTATTTATACTAGTGTGCTATGCATTCATAGTTACTGATATATAACACTAGCTCAAGAACATAGACCCTAAAAGGAAGTTAACTTACTTACATAAAACTTTTAATCCTCAGTAAGAAAACATGGGGATGAAATGTCAAAACAACAAACAAATGGAGGAAGCAAATCAAACTGCAGATCTGATGTTGGTTTGAAACATAGGAAACAGATTTAAAAATTTAAACGAAGCTTCACAGACAAAATGAATTAGAAAGCATGACAAACAAAGATAAGAACAAAAGGAAGGCAATAAATAAAAACAAATAAATTTTCAAACTCTGTATATCTGAAATCAAATTATTGGCCAATTCAGTAAAGTGGCCAAACCAATTATTTGGAATCTGATTTAACCACTTTTTAATTTTTCAACAGGCCTTGTTATAACCTTGGTTCAGCCAAATGATGAAGAGTTCAAATCTAAACAAGTCCAAACAAAGCAAAGACAAGACTGGCAGGAAATGGCTCAAGGACTGACCCAGGGTGCCGCTAGCCAGGGATGGTGTCTGTGGCAAGAGCACTGTTAAGTAACAGTGAACAGGTCTGGGGAGCCTGGGAAAAAGCACAAAGATCAAATCTTTTTTTAAAAGCATTTTAATTTATATAAGTATAGAGTTGCTATTTTCTAAGATTAGAGACAGTATGGAACATCTTTAAATATTTAAAATAGATATGAAATGTTAGTGGGAATGGTGGGAATAGTGGGAATGAAATAGTGACAAAAATCAACTTTCCAGAAGAGCTAGGTAGACATCAAAGCAGTCTCCAGCTTTCAAAGAACCTTTTTATACTTCCCAGCGTCCAAACCCTAATCCCAATTTTTCACAACCTTGAACCAAAGTCTCTCTGTCTACAAGCAAATGTAAATGAAGGAAAGAGCAACTTAGATAGTCATTGTGAGTCTGAGTCTTTCCTGCAAGCAGCGGATTAAGTGTTGGGTTGCTAACCCAAAGGTCAGTGGTTTGAACCAATCTGCCACTCTGCAAGAGAAAGGTGAGGCAGGGCAGTCTGAATCTGCAAACATTTACCACCTCAGAAACCCTCTGGAGCAGTTCCATTCTGTCCTGTAAGATCACAGACAATAGGAAAGGATTAGATGGCAGTGCGGTGGTGCCAAAAGAGCCTCACCACTAACCTCGCTTCCTTTTCCAGGCCCAGCTTGGAATAGGAAGGCAGGAAGGAAAATAAACAATTCTACTGCTTAGGTAGAGTGAAGAGGTATTCAAAATACAAAGTTCCAAAGAAACACTTATTGATGGTAGCATGGCTTTTCAAGAAAGAGTGGGTTAAATAAGCTTTTGTGAGGTCGTTGCTGAAGCTAATCACAAAGTATCAACTTTGCTTATATGCAGAAATATAACCTGAGTCCCAACCAACTGGTTTCTGGAACAAATACGAAACCTTTTAAGAAAACACAGAGACCCATTTCAGAGATCAATTTCACAATGGTGAAGAAAAAATTATTTTGGATCAATAACTTCCAAGTTGATTTCATAAAACAGCAGCATTTCAGGAGGATTAAAGGGAATAAAACTTCTTTATTAGAACAACTTTAAAATTTAAATTTACTGAACATTTGAGCTCATTGTCAGACTTCAAATTTGGTGACACTACAGGTTAGGCTTGGCAATTCAACCCACCAGCTATACCACTGAAGAAAATTGAGGCAGTCTGCCCGTATAAAGATTTATAGTTTCAGACACTCTGTATAGACACTCTGTTTTGAGATGGAATCCATTCTATGACAGCAATTCTTTTGTTTTCTGGTTAACTGTTATTTTAATGATAATGCTACCAAATCTATTGATTATATTAAGCATTACAGAATAAGATAAAGAGAGTTGCTCGTAGCTGGAATTAGACTGCAATTCATGCCGACTACATAGTTAAAGTAATGAAATGTTACATGGTCTTATGCCATCCCCCAAATGAGGCAATTTGCTTCCACGGGGTCTTCATTGGATGATTTTCTTAAGTACATAACCAAGTCTTTCCTAGTCCATCTTAGATTGAAAGGCAAATATTCCACCAATGAATCTCCAAACCCAAACCTAACCCAGTGAATCAATTCCAACTCACAGCTACTATATATTCCACTGCTTCATGTAAATGAGAAGCATTATATGAATTAAGGCTCCTGGTGGTACTGCTGGGTGAGTGCTGGACGAACTACAAGGTTGGTGGTTCAAACCCAACAGTCGCACCTGTGAAAAAGATGAGGCAACCTCTCTTGCAATAGATATACAACCTCAGAAACCCTACACAGGGTCACTATGAGTTGGAATCAACTCAATGGCAGTGGATAGATGAGTCAGAAGTGACTTGATGGCAGTGGGCTCTTTTTTGGGGGTGTGTGTGTCCTAGGTGGCATTGTAAGTATTTGGCTAATTGAAGGAAGGTCAGCAGTTCAAACCCACTAGACACTCTGCTGGTGAAAGATGAGGCTGTTTCTGCTCTAGTAAAGATTTATAACTTCAGAAACCATATACAGTGTCACTATGAGAAATGACTTCATGGCGGTGGGTTTTTGGTGGATTTTGTTAGCAATCTCGTTGAAAGAGAAAAGGTAACCATTTAAAGACTGTCAAGTTTTGTTTCCCTTATCTTCTAGATGTGACTATTAGATCAAAGATAGGATTCTACAATATGAAAAATAGAATTACAAAGAGTTTGAGAATCACAAGTAGCGATTTTCTTTAAAAATTTTTAACTTTAAAAATCACTAATGTGACAACAATGGTTTTTAGGAAATAACAAAAATGGTCATAAAGCATGGGGATGAGAGAAGGGGAGAATGAGCCATGCAGACTAAGCAGCATGAGAAAGGCTCTGTGATAGGAAGTGACTGGATGGATTAGAGAACATAACAAAGCCAGCAGGTAAGGTGGAACACAAGTAGAAATGTGGACATCACACTGGCAAAATAGGCAGGGCCCAGGCAATTACAGAGCAAAAGCCTCAGGAGCCACATTAAGAATGTTGGCTTCAATCTTAAATGCAGGGAAAAACCAGAAGATGCTTTTACTGTTTTTATTTGAAACTTGAATATTTAAGGGGAAGTAAATTCACAATTGTTGGGTTTAATGAAGCAAGCAGTACAAGGATAAATATTTTCCATTTGAAAATATTTTCCAGGACCTATCTGTAGAAGCCCTGGTGATGAAATGGTTATGTGTCAGAGTGTTAACAGCAAGGTCAACAGTTTGAAATCACCAGCCACTCCGCAGGAGAAAGACGGAGGTGTCTACTATTTTTTTTCCCCTTTGGTGTCTACTCTTACAAAGAGTTACAGTCTCAGAAACTCACAGGGAGCAGGTCTACCTTGTCCTATAGCGTTGCTATGAGTTGGCATCAACTTGATAGTGTGAGTTTGTTGTTATTTGTTTGGATTATATCTGCATCAATAAATCTGACTCAGGAATAAAACCGACAGATTTCAATAACCTCCATGTAGAAAAATTTAAAAGAAGTCACATTATAAAAAACCTTCTGGGTCTCATGTGCCAACTAAAGGAAAGGATTCTATAGGGAGTGCTGAAAAAATGGCTTATGGCTGGTTGAAAGATGTAGGCCAATCAGCTGGTATCTTATTAGAGGCCCAAACAGGAGCCAGAAGCAGGGAGATCTGACATTAGTCACAGCAGCCCAGGAATGATGTTGATACAGTGAGGCAAAAATGGTAACATTAAATATACCACTGAGTACAAACTAGAAAAACAGAAGCTATTCAGCTGTGAGAGGTGTCAGGGTAGAAGGAAAGCAATTAAAAGCACACTTCTATGATGCTGTTGCTATTGTTAGGTGCCACTGAGTCGGTTCCAACCCATAGCGACCTTATGCACAACAGAATGAAGCACAGCCTGGTCTTGTGCCACCCAGTTAACTCTTCCTATGCCCGAGCCCATTGTTGTATCCGTGGTGTCAATCCATCTCCTTGAGAGTCTTCCTCTCTTTCTCTGCCCCTCTATTTTAATACACATGATGTCCTTCTCCAGGGATTGGTCTTTCCCGATAGCACATCTAAAGCATATAAGACGAAGTCTTGTCATCCTTGCCTCTAAGGAAACTTTGGCCATTCGTTTTGCAAGATGGATTTGTTTGTCCTTTTGGCAGTCCACGGTACTTTCAATATTCTTCTCTAGCACCACA
Organism: Tenrec ecaudatus; assembly: GCF_050624435.1. Lineage (NCBI taxonomy): Eukaryota > Metazoa > Chordata > Mammalia > Afrosoricida > Tenrecidae > Tenrec > Tenrec ecaudatus. The sequence continues at coordinate 63,516,606 of NC_134536.1, read as the reverse complement.
ATTTATTAATATTATACCAATATAGTAAGTTTCATCCATAATTTTAGAAGCAATAGTATACATTATAGTATATTTATAATGATCTATAAGTACCATATAAAGATGTTGTAGAAATATTTATATACGGTATATACTCATGTATAAGCCGAGTTTTTCAGCACAAAAAATGTGCTGAAAAACTGGGGTTCGGCTTATACACGGGTCAGTGGTACCCCAGCGAGGTGTAACATCTCACTGGGCCCGCCCCCCCCAACCCCCAGGTAATGGGACAACCGCCCGTTATCTAGCGGGTAATTGCTGTTTCTCCGCTGTTCATTCAAAGCCCCGCTGACACTGCAGGGCATTGAATGTTTGTTTACTCACATCTAACCAATCAGAGCTGTCTTATGACATGGACGGCTCCAATTCACAGAAGCACCCATAATGATTCACTTACGCCTGCAGCTGAACTGGTAAGGATGTGTCTGTGGCTGTGCTCCGTCTTTCCCCTCTGGTCTCTGTATTAATTCACATCCTGCATCCCCCGCCCACACAGATTCCCCCTCCTCCTCCTGGCTAGCACGTGTGGGGGGGGGGGCGGTTAGGGGACATTACCATGAAAGTTCTTTTTCAAAGTCTTGTTTTTTTATCCTATTAGAAATGGATACTCTTGAACAAAAAACAAAAACGCAGTCATCTGAGGCTGGTTTAAAAATGAAGGTTGTGTCAAGAGCAGAAGAGAGCAATAACAGTATTGCAAGTAGGGAATTCTGTGATGACGAAAAGCACGTGAGGGAGTGGCAGAAAATGAAGGTTGACTTGGAACAGATTCCAAAAGCTAAAAAAGTTCGTCCTGGTTTAACATCCTTTTATGGGGCTCTAGAGAGTGAATTGCATAAATGGGTTATGGGGTTTCGTCAAAATGGTTACTGCATAACACGCATGGGAATCCGCATACGTGCTCTACAAATGACTAAGGATGACAAATATAAAGCACCAGACATTGAAAAATTTGCTGCATCAGCAGGATGGTGTACCCGCTTCATGAATAGGTTTGGCCTACTATGTTTGAGACAAAGAATAAAGATTTCCCAGAAATTGCCACAAGACCTTGAAGAAAAAATTATGTCATTCCAGTCATTTATTATAAAACAAAGAAGGATTTATAATTATGACCTGGCAGACATTGGGAATATGGATGAAACTGCCATGACTTTTGATCTTCTAAACAACAGAACTGTAGCAAGTCTAGGAGAAAAAACCATTTTTCTCAAAACCACAGGAAATGAAAAAAACTTTACAGTTGTTCTATCATGTTTGGCTAATGGAACTAAGCTGCATCCTGTCATTATTTTTGAAAGAAAGACCTTGCCTAAAAAGATCAATTTCCCACCAAGAATTACTGTGCGTGCACATGTTAAAGGCTGGATGGATGAAGACAGAACAAAAAAAACGGCTGGAAGAAATGTGGAACCGACAACCAGGAGCAGCCTTAAAGAAAAAGCCATCTTTACTTGTTTGGGATATGTTCAGAGCAGACCTATCAGATGATAAAAAAAAAAAAGTTTTGGCAAAATCTAGTAAAGTTACTTTAGCTGTTATTCCAGGTGGGCTTACATCTGTACTACAGCCTCTGGGTGTATCTTTGAATAAGCCTTTTAAAGACCGTGTGTGAAGGATGTGGCATGAATGGATGTCACCTAACAAAAGGAGGAAATCTCATGAAGCCTGACATAGAGTTAAGAGCAAAGTGGGTTCGAGATGCATGGAAAGACATTCCAGAAGACATGGTGCGACGTGCCTTCCAGAAATGTAGTATTAGTAATGCCATGGATGGCAGTGAAGACTGTGCTTTCTATGAAAATGACAGCAGTGATGGTGATGACAGCGATCTCAGTGAGGACAGCATCTATGATGACCTCACACCAGCTGAAGCTCTGCATTGTCATACGGATAATGATGAGGAATCCAGTTTTGAAGGATTTTAACTCTTTACATTTTAGCTTGGCTGCTGATTGAACTCGAAATAGTACTCTTAGGTTATCATTGTTCAACCTATTTTCCACTTACTGTGCTGGTTTATTAATGTTAAATGACTTGATGTCCTTTTATTTATGTTTTTTATTTAAAATAAATATTTAAATACATTGCCCCACTGATGTCTCAATTTTTAGTAATTTTATTTTCATTTGTTTTGATTATTGAAACTCACCAATAACGTCTGCATTTTCCACCCTAGGCTTATACTCGAGTCAATCAGTTTTTCTGATTCCCCAGGTAATAATTAGCTACCTGGGCTTATACTCGGGTCGGCTTATATTCAAGTATATACGGTAGTTACTTTTTTTTCCTTCCATTTTTAAAATTTCCCAAAGTTACTTTTGTTGAGATTATTTTTTCCCACTCAATGTAAAATGAAGAGTCACCATTTTTGTTGGTATCAAGTTTGATCAATGACTGATTCTAGCATTGTGAGTTTTCGATATCAAGTTTGATCAATGATCAGTTCTAACATTGTAAATTTTCTTTTCTGCCCATTATTTTTACTAAGTCTAATTTTCCCCAACTATGATCAAAAGTTGATTTCCTTTGATCAATATTTTAAATTTAATTTGCACCGTTTTAATAGTTTTGTTTTGTTTTCCTGTGATGATCGTTCCCTGTCCAAATGTTTTTATAGCAATTTTGCCATTTGTATTATTAGCAGCAAGATGTTTCTTTATCAGTATCAAAATTCCCTAAACATAGGTCTAGATTATTAATAATTTAATTTTCTGTAGATTATTTATACCAATGATGAGCAACAAATTCACTTAAATAAAGAATAAAGCCTGGGAATTATGCCTGGAAAATACAATTTAAATCCATGCATTTTAAGAATTGAAAAACAATAACTTGACTTACAAAACCTGATGCGAGGAAGAGACGAACAATAAGTGCATTGCATGGATTTTTTTCAATTTAAAAGATAAGAGTTATCTAGTCTAAGATGGAAACATGTAGTTTTTTTTAATCATCTTTTTGTGGGCTCCTACACCGCTTATCACAATCCATATATACATAAACTGTGTCAAGCACATTTGTACATTTGTTGCCATCATCATTCTCAAAACATTTGCTTTCTACCTGAGCCCTTGGTATCAGCCCCTCCTTTTCCCTCTCCCTCTCCTCTGTCCCTCCCTCAGGAACCCTTGATAATTTTTTTTCATGTCTTACACTGACTGATGTCTCCCTTCACTCACTTTTTTGTGTAATTTTTATATTCCTTTAAAACTATATGTACTGACTATTTTAGAGCTGGATTGAGGGGAAATGTTATTTTTCTTCTAAGTAGAATTACATAGGAAAGACGTATGCAGATTTGCTTCTGTCTGTTACCGTCAGGTAGTTCTCATGTGGGAGGAGCAGCACTGCTCCGTAGAGTTGTCCAGGCTGTTATCACTCAGAAACAAATCGCTGGGGCTGTTCCGAGGGGCCACGCTTGCAGCCAGTCCAGGGACCTTTAACTAACATGCCTACCAGCAACACATGAAAAAAAGCACAATTTATAAAATCCTGATTTACATGAAAGTATGATTACAAAAGCAACACTCTGCCAATGTAACCTGTTATTTTCTAGTTAATTCCAGCTCAGAGAGCCCTTACGTGGGTCGAGTGACACTGCTCAATTGGGTTTACATTGACTAATTTTCAGTAGATCACCAGCCCTTTATTTAGAATCTATAACCCCTTCTGGGTGGTTCTGAACTTTCAACCTTTCAGCCAACAGCTAGAGAATTGTTTGCATTAACTGTTATCTAGATTTGTGAATTTGGAGCTTTTTTGGTATTTGTTAACAAAAGAATGCACCTGTGTTTTGCTTCTGCTTATTGATTTGTATGAGTTTTTCATACATTCAAATGATCTTTTAGTATACATATGCTATATTTATGTTTTGAGGTTATTCTTTAATTTTATGATATTTTTATGCACAGTTCTTAATTTTTATGCAACTCAAACTGTATTTTCTGGTAAAAGCATCTTCCTTGATCTTTGATCTTTATAAAGCTTTCCTTATCTCAAGAATGGAGTCCCTGCATGGTACAAATAGGTATGCCCTTGACTTCTGATTATGGTTCGAATCTACCCACGGGTACCCAAAAGATTATAGGCTCAGAAGTCTTATGGAGCACAGTTCTAGTCTGTAAAATGTGGGGTTCATGATGCATTGGAAAGGATTGCTATTACTTTCCCTATGAGCGGAATAGTTCTTACAGTTATCTGTCTCATCATTTGTGGCTGAAGACAGCTGCCATGGAGTGAGCAGTGCTCTGGAGAGGTGCAAGTGGTTAAGGAATTAAAGCCTCACTTCCTGACAACAGTCCTGTTGAATTGGGAAGCAGGTTTCCAGCTCAGCCAAGGCTTCAGATAACTAAACTGCAGCTCCAACATATATTGACTGTGACCTCATAAGAGACCTTGGGTGAGAACTACCCAGCTTCACCACTCCTAAATTACTGACCCTCAGAAATTGTGAGAGATAATACTGTTAGTTGTCTTCGCTGATACCTTTTGAGGTAGTTTGTTATGCAATTTGTAATAAATGACAAATACTATGTCTGGTATAGCAGCCATTTGATGACCTTGAGGATAAAAACCTCATCTACAGATGGTAAACCCATAACCAAACTAGGGCTATCCTCAGGATGGTAGGGATTAATTGTTGTCTCTTTGAACTATATTTATATACATATTTATTACATATTACAGGTATATTATATACATATTACAGGTATATTCACCCCAAATCCCAATTAATTCAGCTACATCTCCAAGCACACAGAATTCAGGAGTGGATTCTCAGCACCTAGATCTTATGATCCATAGGAAAATAGGCTTCTCTTAATGACATTTAGATTTATCATATGGATTCTAGGAACACTTTTTAGCTAAAGAGCAAGGAGTATCTTTAAGGGGGGAAAAAAACCAACAGTATCAACTCAGAAAAACCTCCTCTCCTACCCCGACTGGCAACCCTGTAATTCTTCACTGCAAAGCTCTGGCTACATGCCCAAACATGCCAAAATTGTAGCATGGGGCCGAGGGAAGGTTTCAGCTGGCCCAGGACAAGTCATATAGATCCAGTGACCTCTCCAAGGGTGCAAACTACTCAGAGAAAGAGGCACTACAGCTCGAGAACAGGAAGAAAAATGACAGGAAATCCTGATCCACACTTGTCCAAAATCATCAAACAATCTAGACAGCTAGCATTCACTCACATGATAGCTTTTTACGTTGTCAGCAATTCTTGGCAAATGCAAAAATAGAAAAGAACTTCAGCAAAACTCTGAGCTCTAAAAGGCTGAATGTTCTCACGTTCTCTTGCCTTTACAAAAACAAAAAACAAAAGTAGGGAGGCTTAAGAAAGCAAATTGAGCCAGAGCATAAATCTTCTGCTCTAAGAGATAACAGCTCAAGCTACCAGGCACAACTATATCTGAGGAAATACCAAATGAATGCAAGGTTTTTCCAAACTTATAAAACTTCATATATATCACTCTTTCTATAACCAAGATGTAGATGATAACTTCTTAACATCTAATCAGCCTAAAGAAACCATTTCTTAAAATTTGGTTTTAAGAAAATCTCGTTTTCAGATTTTTATTTGAGACAAATACACTTTCTTATCTCTTTGCAGCTGGCCAGAGTACACTCCTGGATTCTAACAGTGCTTAGTTATGGTCAAGTCGACACAAATGGTGTTTCATAGAAACATGATGGCTGCTATTCCAAAAACCAGTAGAGTTACTGTCAGTGTTTACCAATTGTAGGTTTCAAAACTAACAGGACATAGATTGCTAAACCTGGTACATCTCCTTGGACCACAACATGGTCCCCCACAAAAGTCAGCTTATAAAAGCAAAATCTGGAATGCTAGCTAGCATTCCACAGACCTACATAGCACTTTTATTATAGTATTTAGAAAATCTGTCCCATTTATGCTGAATTTTGCTTCTGATCTGTGGAATTGAAGAATAAATTTGGTTCCAATTTTCCTCCCCTCATATGATCCCTGTTGATTTGCCAAATAACCACCAACAACACATTGTTCATGAAAGTTACTTACGATAGTATTCCTGAGACTTTTCTTCAATTTGAGCCTTTCTCCCATTCACAGGAAGAGAAGCCTAACCCATAACAATGAAAGTGAACTCCACCAGAGGCAAGACAATGTGAATAAGCTCAGGGACTTCCCCTTGTCTATATTGTTACTCCTTGACCTACTTTGATTGTCTACAAGTCACTTCTTTAGTGCTTAACTTGAAAGCACCACATCTAGGCCTTGTGGGCATGATGCATTAGTAAACGATAAAACAAAGCAGAACAAATCCCACATCAACCTTCCTCATCCCTTCTTCTTCAGGAAAAGACACACCACTAAATAAAATACTAAGGAGGGATAACTTGTTGGAGGGGTGTGGGTGAGAGTAGGGGGTGGGTGGGAATAGATTCTTCTAAAAGATCCTTAAGAAAGGTAATTTTAAGAAATGTTGTAAGAATGTCTTTAAACTCCTGCATCAGTTGTGCACTACTGATCCACAAGTGCTATTAAAAATTTTTTTTTGTCTAAAGAGCTTGTTTATAAAATTTTAACACTTTCTAATTGAAGTGGGATAAGAGATCTAACCTGTCAAGTTGTTTTTCCTTTAAGAGAAGATGAATTCTGACTATTTTGTTGTTGTTTAGTACTGTCCAGTGGATGTGTTATGTGAAAATAAACAGCAATGACAGGGAACTAATCTCTTTTAAAGGGAAAATCCCTCAAAGGCAAGGACAATTTACCTTTTTAGGTCAGACAAAGTAGGCCATCAATGGATATAATTAGTATAGCATCTGTAGGATGCTCAGTTCTACTTCAACCACACAGAAAAAAATTAATCTCATTTAAGTTAGGACTAAGTGAGATCAGTATGAATTGTATCATGGATTCACTTAGGAAGCTTCAGAAAATTTGTTTCGTTATTGGAAGGGAACATGTTTTCCCCCCTGCTAAGATAAATCCTAATTCAATCAGGAATAATCACATGATCCTTTTTTTTTTCCACTTTGTGATACAATTTACGCCAGGAACTTGGCAATGTCCCAAAGGAGAAAATATACAATGCTTTTACCTAATTTCACCACTTCAGATCAAATATATTTAAATAGTTAACTCAACAATTAAAATTGCATTCTACTTTAAAAATATAACTTTACACATATTATGCACAACTTAGATGTATTCCTCATTTTTAAAACATGTACAGTTTAAAATTAAAGCAACACTTTTTTCCTAATTTTTACTTCCCCTTCTGGGGGAGGCAACTATTCAGTTATTTTATTTATTAAAGCTAAATGATATAGATACATGTGAATCACATCTAATTCCACAGACCAACCTTAAATAATCGAGAAGCATGTTAACTGTGAAAAACAGGTTTGACCAAAACAGTATTTTTCTCAAGCAGTCTTGAGTATGGGAAGTTTGCATTTATGTATAACACGTTAAAATGTACTCTTTTTATTTGAACACTTTCAACCATAAATTTGAAATGTATTGTTTATCTTAAAAAGTAAATAAGGTATGTCAGAATTAATGTCACTTAAATACTTAGGTTTGTGCAGTAAAACTTTATCTTTACCCTTTTAAATGTATCTATAACGTCTATTAACTGAGTCTTTACGGTATGCTAGAATAGAGTCCTGGTCTCCTTGTTGAAATATTGGCCTGGTCTCCTTGTTGAAATATTGGACTGCTAACTACGAGGTTGATGGTTCAAACCCACCAGCTGCTCTATCTGTAAAGAATTATATTCTTGGAAACCCTAAATAGGGTAGCTACGATTTTGAGTGGATTTGATGGCAGTGTATTTGTGTTTGATTTTGCTAAATATGCAGGAAATATCTGCTGGCCAGGGTGAGACAGTAAGAGAAAAAAACTACCAGGGTAACTGTGATTGTGAAAGACAAACAAGTGGCAGGGAGAGAAGCAGGCAGGAGAGAGGAAGTCTGCCTCTGGGGGCGAGGGGTGGGGGAGCCAAGAGAATGCAGGAAGTAACAGACCCAAGACTTGTACTGAATGATCCCTGTGCCTGCCTTAATGATCCAGTTCACTCACTCATTCACTGCCATTGAGTCCATTTCGATGCACAGAGACCCTTGGGAGGCGGGGGGAACTGCTCCTGTTTCTAAGACTGTAACTCTTTATGGTCACAGAGGAGATGAGAGCAGTAAAAAGAAGTTTGAAGCTGTTGGCAGCTCTACAGTCCTCTCTTTGACGCTTCCACACCCCCCACTATCATGACCCCAGTCCTGCCTTTCAGTCCTGGCTAAACTTGAGCATGTACAGATAAGAGTTCACAACACACGGAATCCAGGACAGATAAACCCCTCAGGAACAGAAATGAGAGTAGCAATACCAGGGGGGTAGGTGGAAGCTGGAGGTAGAAGGAGAGGAAGGGGAAAGCAATTTCAATGATTGATCCATAATGAACAACAGCAACAAGGGATCACGAGGGTGGGGGGGGGGAAGGAGCTGATTCCAAGGGCTCAAATACAAAGTAAATGTTTAGAAAATGATGATGGCAACATATGTATAAATATGCTTGATACAATTGATGAATGGAATGTTATATAAAACCCCATGGAAGAGGGGGGAGGAGGAGTGGAGGGGAAGAGAAAGAGGGTGGGGGAGAAAGAGTGGCTGGAGGAGGCGGAGGAGGTTGTTTAGAGAACCAAAGTTGAGGACTTGTTGGCGTCCTTACCAGGAACTCACTAGAAAGAACGAGTTTTGCCTGACCCCCGTTTGCTGGGGCTTTCTCTGAGATTCATATTGTGACAATGATGTTTTTCCTTTGCATTTTCCTGATAGCCCTTGGCAGATCCTCTTCTTTTGACCCTTGGGATGCTATTTCCTGAGTCCTATGTTACTACCTTCTAATCCTAGATTGTTTTTCCACGGAATCTAAATTCATCAGCAGGGGAGCTATATCCATCTCCATAGAAGTTAACAGCATTTTTGTTTCTTTTGGGGGGGGGGTGGTAGGGGTGAGGAGGAGCTTCCACAAGCCATCTGGTATCTGAAAATAGTTACACTTTAAGGGCAAAAAGCCCTGCAAACCTAAAAATAAATAAATAGACTTTCATTAACAAGGGGCTTCAAAAAGTTTGTGGGAAAATTCCATTATCTTTTCATTGCATTCTTCTCTCTCTTTTTTAATCATTTAAGGAAGCAAAAGATTTATTAAAAGCAAATTTCTCATACATGGGTGCATAAGCAAATGTGGCGAAGAAAGCTGATGGTGCCCGGCTATCGAAAGAGATAGTGTCTGGGGTCTTAAAGGCTTGAAGGTGAACAAGCGGCCATCTAGCTCAGAAGCAAAAAAGCCCACATGGAAGAAGCACACCAGCCGGTGCGATCACGAAGTGCCAAAGGGACCAAAAAAAAAAAAAGACTATATATGTGTATGTGTGTGTGTGTGTCTATATATCTATATCTATCTATCTATATATATATATAGATATATACACACCATAGTGAATGAAGGGGGAAAGGGGGAAGTACAGAGTGGAGACCTGAGGCCCAAGTGTCGACCACTGGAGATCCCCTCACAGAGGGGTTCAAGAGAGGAGACGGGTCAGTCAGGGTGCGGTGTAGTACCGATGAAGAACACAGCTTTCCCCCAGATCCTGGATGCTTCCTCCCCCCAACTACCATCATCCGAATTCTACCTTGCAGGACTGGATAGGGCAGAGATTGTACACTGGTGCATATGGGAGCTGGAGGCACAGGGAATCCAGGGTGGATGATACCTTCAGGACCAGGGGTGTGAGGGGCGAGGCTGGGAGAGTGGAGGGTGAGTGGGTTGGAAAGGGGGAACTGATTACAAGGATCCACATGTGACCTCCTCCCTGGGAAATGGACGGCAGAGAAGAGGGGGAAGGGAGACTCCGGATAGGGCAAGATATGACAAAATAACAATCTGTGGGTTATCAAGGGCTCATGAGGCGGGGAGCGGGGAGGGAGGGGAAGGGAAAAAAAAGAGGACCTGATGCAGAGGGCTTAAGTGGAGAGCAAATGCTTTGAAAGTGATTAGAGCAAAGAATGTACGGATGTGCTTTATACAATTGATGTATGTATATGCATGGATTGTGATAAGAGTTGTATGAGCCCCTAATAAAATGTTTTTTAAAAATTTCTTATACATTTTATATTATATTTTAGATAAGAAAGAGAAAGAACAAATCTAGTATAAACATCAAATAACCAGGATAGGATAAAAAAATGTCCCCAAAATAGGATAATTTTGTTTGTTCTCTACTTTCCAAATGAATAAAACCAAGGCATTGAAAAATTAAGTAAGTCTTAATATTAGGTAGCCAGCACAGGGAGAGAGGGGGTTGTCCCTCCCATGCCTGTACAGGACCCCTTAAGGAGTTTGGGAAGAAAAATAAGGCAAGCATTAGCCACCTATGAAGACTTTAACTGGGCATGCTCCATTTCAGGCCCCCTGAGCCAGGTGGGCATTATACCTGGGTGACCCAAACTAGGCCCAGGTGGGCTTGATTCAACCAATGGGGTCAACCGATACTTTCAATGACACCTATCCAGCCAAAGTTTAAAATACCCTGGCGGTGGGAAGGTGGTCTCTCGGACCCAGTTCCCCGTCAGTGGCAGGTCGGTGAGGATTCTCAACTCTTTTTTTACCCTGCTCCTGTGCCCGCTGGGCCGTGCTGCAGTCTCGCTTGCCAGAGTTCACAACGTGTAGGTGCGCAGTCCCACGAGGTTGCGTGTATTCATTTGTGGGCCTCTGTGCAGCTTCTCCGCGGTTTGGCATAAACTTCCCTGGAATAGCATGTACTCTTTTGAGACTGTAAAACGTGAAACTTTTTAAGTGGAGAGCAAATGTTTTGAGAATGACGAGGGCAACGAATGTACAAATGTGCTTTACACAAGTGATGTATGTATGGATTGTGGTAAGAGTTGTATGAGCTCCCAATAAAAAGATTAAAAACAACAAAAAAAACCCAACTTGGATTGCGAACCAAGATCCGGCGTGAATTCTTTCTCATGCTAAGCCAAGAATGGGCATTACCCATTCGAGAAACCTATCATTAAGACTCAAATGTACAAAATCAGCAATAATTTCTCTATTCATTCCATTTTTCTATGAATGTTATGAAGCTCCCTTGTATTTCATCTCAAAATTTAGCCCTTTGCTTTACTCATATTAATGCTGAACCTAAGCAGAAGAAACAAAATCCAACCATGTCTAAGACTTTAGATTAAAATAATTAATTAGATCGGCCATGTAAGGTGAAACCATCTTAGGATAGTCTTCCGAGTCCTGTGGCCACGGGCGCTTGAGCAATCCTGACTCAGGGGCACATAGGGAGAGCCGAACACCCCTGCAGCATCCAAGGCTGCTAATCTGTACATAAGCAAAGTGCTACATCTGTCACAGGCCTTTGGTTAGCAGTCAAGTGCTTAACTGCTGTGTCATCAAGGTTCCTCTTAAAGTCTTAGTGAATGTGTATTTAACCTTGTCACTAAACTGCTGGTATATTCCAACTTCTAAGATTTCCTCCTCTTTTTTCCCTAGAGGTTATAATTCATGTTGATTTTCAAACAGCTACATCATTATCTTCTCGATTTATGTGCCAAGATAATCTATAAAGGTTTATGGATGACTCCAGAGTTAGCTCAGAATCAACAAACCTAAGGGTGACCTAGGTTACACACATCAGGCTCCATTGGGAAATAGTACACCTGACCCCCAAAGCATCGTGGACATGGCTACTTTGACAATGCTCTGCCCAATGATGAACTAACCGACACCAAAATAGAAAATGATTTAAGGACAATATGTACTTGAGAACAACAGTCAAAACCTGCAAGCCTCATATCATTATCAGTCATCAAAGCAAAAAATGAGTCATAGCATTGTTTGGTACCAACTTTGACAGTATTATCTATAAGCCAGGCCAAGCTCTGAATGCAGAACAGAACACCCAGTATATTTCTAATACCTCAGCATTCTGTAAACATTGAATCACACACACAGAGCAAACAAGTCCCAGTATGAGTTGTGAGCAGCAGCAGAAGATGAAGCCTTCCTACTGTTTGAATGGAAAACAAAGCGGCCGTAAGAACGAGGAGGGCACAACAGCCACACTGACATGTATACGAAGATGTTTTTAATAAAGCATACTAGCAGACAAATCAACCTGGAGGAAATCATCCACAACTGGGTGAGCATAGGCATTTCCCAAAGCATGTGATTCTGCAGTGTGGTTACAAATGGATACCCAGTATGGCCTTTAACCAGGAAATCGTCCCTGAACTTTGCTTGCATGAAGAAAACCAAGATCTACCCAGAGATCTATCTGAGCAATGGTAAAGCAAAAAATAAAGAAGGACAGAAACGAAGAGGAAACAATTTACCAGTCCAACAATCTTGGTTAAAAACACATTACCACTACTAGTTGGTTCTGACGCATGGTGACCACATGTGTGTCAGAGGAGAACTGTGCTCTATTAGGTCTTCAGTGACTGGTTTTCAGAATTAGAGCACCAGGCCTTTCTTCAGAATACCAAACCACCCCTGAGTGTGACTCACACCTCCAGTCTTTCAGTGAGCATCATCATATTCTGGAATCCTATGGAACTACTAAAAAATCACGTCCATGTTGTTGTTTAATCCAGAGAATGGGATACAACATAGAATTCGCAATGTGATTCCATTTTATTTTAAAATATAGTAAGTAAACCAAAATGTTAATACTGATAAAGCCAACTGGTAGAAGTATATGAGATTCAAATTTTCTTTGTTTTTGTTGTGAGGTGCTGTTGAGTGGGTTCTGACTCATGGTGACCCTAGGTACAACTGAATCTGCCACTGCCCAGTCCTGGACCATCCTCACAATTATCCTTATGTTTGAGCTAAAATTTTCTAAATTTCTATATAATTTTTAGTATGCTCCAACTTTTCTAAAATGAATGTGCAATTCTTTGAGCAATCAGAATATATTTTAATTTAAAAATTAATTATTTATTTGTGGCCAACTGATATTCTATTTTCTATTTCTTTTTTTCTATTTTCAATTTCATACTCAATTATATATACTCGGTGAATACCATGTCTTCAAATACAAAAACAATACTGTGTTAGTTCGGGTTGACTACAGAAACAAACTCATAGACACTCACATGTGTATAAGAAAGAGCTTGATATACAAGAACAATTGTATATTGAGAAAATATCCCAACCCAGTTCAGATCAAGTCCCTAAGTCAGATATTAGCCCATATGTCCAATAGCAGTCTATAAATTCCTCTTCAGACTCACACAACACATGCAATGATGCCGAATGCAGGAAGATCACAGAGCAGTAGGTGGAAAGTCTTGTGGATCCAGTGGCGGTGGAAGCATCTCAGCACTGGTGTGGGTTTCCATGTGGCTCCTCCAGCTCTACAGCTTTGGCTCCATCAGCATAGCTCCATGTGGTTTGTCAACAGGAATATGAAGCAGAAAGTCTGTCCTGCCTCCAGGGAGGAAGACAGGAGTTCCCAGAATCCTCAGGTGAAGGCCATACCCACACAAAGGCTTCAAGGGTTATGACCTACCTGAATGATAGGCTAGACTCCACCCCTTCACTCAACCTGACTGGAGATTATGTAACTGCCACAAATACACACATTTTCTTAGTACATAAATATATACCAAACGTTTTTCCTTTAATTTTAAGAAAAACTAATTACTAGATCCCGAATTAGACTTGAATTAATTAATCTTGGACCCAATCTAGGCCTACTCTGCCTTCTTTCTACCAAACTAAGATTCTGGAGGAAGGAAGAGAAGTAAAGTTTTTTCTTATTATGGATACCGAATGAGAGTGCAGAATCCCTGGGCAATAGTTCTAAACTAAAAACAGGTAAAACCCAAGCCACATAGTAATTCTTATCATGATGAGACTATCCATCCTGATTGTGATATGCAGAATTTATTCTACCATTCCTTTAACCATGCTTTCATAATTCAGTAGACATACAGCCTCTGCTATAGTCCTTTATAAACTATAGCTACTCACGTATTAATTTGTTGAGGCTGCCTCCCTAAGTGGGCATAGGCCCCATCATTAGACTGAGACTGTTCACATCCTCTGTGTCTCCAGGGATGAGCAAGTCTAGTACCTAGTGGATGGGAAACACTAGGCAAGTATTGACTTCAAGGAGGTGGGGGGGGGGGCATCTCTATGGCACAGGTGCCAAGACCCTGCCTCATCAACCACCTGGCCTCTCTAATGCTGAAACTCACTCACTCATTGCCATTGAGCAGATGCCAACTCATAGTGACCCTATGGGACAGGGGGTCCCGTGAGTTTCTGAGAATGTTTAGGGGAGTGGAAAGTCCCATCTTTCTCCCAAGGAATGGCTGGCTGGTGGTATCAAACTGCTGACCTTGTAGACAGGAGCACAATGCATAACCAGGTCTCCTAAAGCTGAAACAGTCCTCCTTAAAAGGCTATTTTTAAAACCTCAAAATGACTTTAAGAATTTAAGCTACAGTTTTTAAATACTTATTATTTACATAATTTCCTATGACAACAATGCTCAGTAACAGACCCAGAGCTTCTCTTTTAATAAAAGAGAAACAATCTCTTTCTTATTACTCTAAATAAGCATTACAGTAATTAAAGCCTACCAAAATGCTAGGGGTATCAAATTAGAAAGAATGTTATCTATTTTGAATCTGGACAGTAGTTAGAATGCCATATATATTCTTGCAGAATTAAATTAAGTGCATGGAAAACTGAACTCTAAATACAGTGACTTGGTCATATTTTATGTTATAAAATATAAAGAATTCTTAGAAAATGCTATCATTGACTTCTCTTTCCAAGTAGCTGTGTGTTGTGTTTTTTTCATGGCAGGTTCACACTTCCTCTAAGAAAGTGAGCTATCTGAATTAGGTGCCTGATGGCATAAAGCCATCTGATATTTACCATCATCTCTAGGTTGTCAGGCCAATCTCCTGATCCACCAAGCTGAAACAAAACAAAAACAACTGGACATTTATTTTTGGTCTCTCTGTCCTTTAATGCAAATATAATATCTCAGGAACATTTTTATTTCTCATTTTCATATCTACTACATTAAAAAAAACAGCTATTCTCTTTGGATATAGAGGTATAGTGGGTTTAAGCACAGGGCTGCTAACTACGAAGCTGCCAGTTCAAATCTACTAGCCACATGCAGGAGAAAGAGGAGCCTGTCTGCTCCCATAAAGACAGGCTGCCTTGAAAGCTGTCAGGAGGTGTTCGACTGTCCTATGGGGTCGTGAGGAGTTGGAATTTACTCAACGGCAGTGGGTTATAAGCATATTTGAGAATCTTACTAGGGTTATATTTATCCTTATAGTTTATTAAAAACAATTCTGTTTTTCCTCTAATGCTATTATTGTCTTTCAGATTTCTAAAAAGGAGGAGTATTTTGTTTCCCCTTCACTGTTTCCATTTAGACACTCCATTTTCAGAGATGTTTCTTTCTACTCTTCAATTTGAAAAGAAACAAGAATCCAGTGTGCTTTAAATAGTAGCAATATAAGCAAATTTGGTTTAAAAAGCATGAGGCTGCACTCCTCACCAATTCCCTTGGAAGGAAGCAGCATTGTTCTTTCTGAAGTCATTTCACAGGTGAGATGAGACGACTGACTAGAGGGTTTAAAAAACAACACTGCTACCCCTACCCCTCCACCCCCAACACCCAAGATTACTGGACCTCACAGGGACAAGACTCCAGGCCAAACAACATATGTGTACTCAGGTGCAGAAGAGGCTCTGCACCACGTATCTTTTCATTTATTTGTGGACAAAGCGACAGTAACAGTCTTGGGATCTTACAATATTGACATTTGTCAGTGAGAAAATAATATAAAATATTAAAAAGTTATTTTCTTTAAAATATAGTAACCGTTTCAATTACAAAACAAAATATTACCTGCAATTGCTATCAAAAGCCAACATATTGAAGGGTTTCTTTTGTTTGTTTTTAACTAAGAATGTTTTTAACTAGAATTTCTTTCAATCAAGTGTGTGGTAAGAGTCTCAGCTAGCTTTCTAAATGATGAGATCATTCCTTAAATCCTGAAAGAAGCAGGCTGAGGGTTGATTAAAGAAGTATTGCTACATATACCTATGAGATAAAATAAGGAATATTTAAGAAACCTTGATGAGTTGCTGTTGGGTAAGCAATGAGCTGCTAGCTACAAGATTGGTGGTTCAAATCCACCAATTGCTCTACATGAGAAAGCTGAGGTTCTCTGCTTCCATAAAGATGCACTACCTCAGAAACCCTATATAGGCTATGTGTCAAAATTGACTCAATGGCAATAGACTTAAAAAAAACAACAACCAATACGTGTATTAACTATGTTAAATCACAATCTCACATTGTGTCTTAACAACACATCCACAATAATAGCACAGAGATAAATTAAACATGAGTCAGCCCAGGAGGCACAGGTTTGTGGGATGGGGACGCAGGAGGTGGGGAGGGCTGTTCTTTTTTGTTTTGTTTTGCTTGTTCATTTTCTGCCTCCTAATTCTCCTTCTCTCTTACAGTGAGGGTAGGTAAGAAGGCAAGCAAATTCCACTGGGATAGCAGTTAACCAAAAGGTTGGCCACTTAAATCCACCCAGTGGGGACACCCCCTTACAGAAGTGTCTTGGGGAGGAGACGAGCCAGTCAGGGTGCAGGGTAGCAACAATAAAACATACAACTTTTCACTAGTTCTTTAATGCTTCCTCCCCCCACTATCATGGTCCCAATTCTACCTTACAAATCTGGCTAGACCAGAGGATGTACACTGATACAGATGGGAAATGGGAACACAGGGAATCCAGGATAGATGATCCCTTCAGGACCAGTGGTGAGAGTGGCAATACCAGGAGGGCAGAGGGAAGGCAGGGGTAGAAAGGGGGAACCCATTACAAGGATTTACATATAATCTCCTCCCTGGGGGACGGAGAATAGAAGAGTGGGTGTAAGACAGTGTAAGACATGACAAAATAATAATAATTTATAAATTACCAAGGGTTCATGAGGGACGGAGGGCAGGGAAAAAATAAGGAGCTGATACCAAGGGCTCAAGTAGAAAACACATGTTTTGAGAATGATGATGGTAACAAATGTACAAATGTGCTTGACACAATGGATGGATGTATGGATTGTGATAAGAGGTGTACGAGCCCCCGATAAAATGATTTAAAATAAATAAATCCACTCAATGGTTCTTAGGGGTTAAAAACAACAACAAAATTTAGTAAACTGTGCCCATAAAGATTACTAGAAAATCTAGAAAATCCTATGCAGAAGTTCTATTCTGTCTCATGGGGTCTCCACCTAGCCACTGCCATGGGATTAATTCTGACTCATAGCAATCCCCAGATAGGGCTTTGAAGGATGTGGATAACCAAGAGAACTGAGAGCACTATTGCTCTCCTGTGGAGCTGATGGTGGTTTTGAATTGGCAACCTTGTGGTTAGTGGTCCAACATTAACCACAGTGCCAGGGTTTTCCTGAGGGCTCTATGAATCAAAAATCACCACAAACACATCTAATAACAAAAATTATTTCTAGGAAGATATAGAATGAATTGAGATGGTGAATCTCAGAAAGTCTAAGAACAACCAAACTGTGAGAATCAATGAAAAAGGACCTCAAATCTTTGAAGATAAGATTTGAAATAGCAAGCAACTCTGTATTAGTTAACGTAAGTCCAATGAACAAGTATTAAAATCACCAAAGGGCAAGGGGGCTACAAGAGGTATAATATAACCACAAAAGTGAAAACTCCTAAACCACTTGACTATTCCAATACATGTAAACAAATGAACACTGCTTAGAGAGCTAAAGGGGATAATAATGGCTGCCCCAGTCGTGACCAGCAGGAGTAAACACATTCAACGTGCACATGTAGATACGGAGCACAGCTGATTTGGCTGGGGCTGGTCCCAATGCAGACTTGCAGCAGAGCAACTGTAAGTCACATTCCAATAGCAAAGAGATGCCAGCATATAAAAGAAACTCATCACCCCCAGGACTTGTTTATGTGCAATATTCACAAGTCAGCTATGTTTCTTTAAACAGATGTGTGTGTGTTCTTTATTCTTTGTAATCCACATTCTATTATCATTTACGTTGGTTCATTTCTGATGAAATCAAAACAAAAGAAAAACATGTTGGGCTATCATGTTGTCCTCCAGACCTTGCTGTTCAACAAAATGGCATGAACCCCAAGACCTCCCTCTCTCACTCCCATTTCCCACGCATAATCTCCAGTCTATCTAGGCAGCATCAAGGAAGGGATTATGTTGCCTTTACTGTGCCCTCCCTCAAACTGTACCAACTTCACTGGTTCTCACAGCATGTCTAGCATTGGAAAAGCATCACTAACATACCTATCAGCGATTGAGTGCTACAGTCTCCTGTGGATAGTTTGGAGGCAAAAGACAGAATTATTATAGGGGGAAAGATACTCCTCTGAAGCTGTAACCAAATTCAAAGAAAATAAAAAGAATGTAAATACCTCAAAGAAATCCATCCATTTAATTGGCATTCCGTTGGCGGCATTCTATCTCATTGTCTCCCTTCTCCAAGTTTTTCTCTTCCATCTCTACTCCCTTTTTCTGAATCTTCAAACTGAATCATTTCCCCCACAGAACCCTTAGCTGCTCTTGAATTCACCAGAGCAATTTACTTCTGCTGCTTTCTCCTTTCAGATGAGCCGGGAGTGCTACTTCACATCCCCAGTCCACTCATTACAAGGTCTTTTTGAACAACACAAATAGCTACAAAATAGATATGCCACATACTCTCTGACACATTCTCCAAATGTCACTGTCCGTTTTTTCCTACCGTGTTCTGTGCTTCAAAATTCTCTCTCTGGATTGTACCATTGAGCTTCCCTTGCTGTCTGGTTTAGGTTCTCCCAGTGGGAGGCACCGACGGGCAAGAAGGCAGTCAGGGTATTTATTCCATTTCTCTCACCGACAGGCTGAGGACCAGCAGTGGGGAATCCAGTCATGCATGTCTCATTGCATATATGCCTGTGGCCCTGTGAGGTTATAGAGTTCAGAAATCCCAGATCGGGGAACAGGACCTAATGACCATAATGGGAATCCCACATGCAATGTGTGCATCTCATACCTGGGTCTGTGCTGCCAGACACATAATAGTATTACACATGTACAACCTACAGAACTTGTGTCTCTCATGGCCTTGATAGTCACAAATAAATGTCTATGCTACTGGCTTTTGTATTATACTGAATTTCCTATCATCATTGTAATGTGAACTTTCTCTAGTCACAATGAAAAGATTTTCATAATAAGAGAGTACGCCTCAACTCATAAGCAACAGCATACAATCTCACGTACTGTGTATCTTAAGTGCTGTAATGTCATGTTTAATTTTCCTTTGAAAATATGAGTAAATAAAAATACACTTGTATCATAGAAACTTTTATTAAATGAAAATATTAAAAAGCAATGCTATTGTTTCTTGTTGTGTCTTCATCTAGGTCTGTATACTTCTGAACGTGGTGTTTCCACCCTCTAACCTGTCCCAAATAATTCTGTGTTCTTCAATATATACATCAAAATGACAGTTTTAGCATCCTCAAAGGTCTCAAATCACGTTCCTTTAAAAGATTCTCTGAGTTTTGGGAACAGGAAGTCTGAAGGGGCATGATCAAGGCTGTGGAGTAGACGGGATAAAGTTTTCTAAAAAAAGCTCCTAAGATAGCCCTTTCTACCTCCAAAGAATGAGCAGATGCATTGGCATTATATGGGGGGGGGGGATTCTTTGCCCTCTTTCTTCTATAACATAGTTTTCAATTTTCTTCAAATTTCTTCCTAATAAGCCCCCATGAGTGCCCTGTGTCCATCAAAAAGCTCTATCAAGATCACACGTGTGAAGGTCCAAGAAACAGTTGCTATAACTGTCTCTGCCTGCACTTAACTGAACTGGGCCAGCAGACACCTTTGGAAGCCACTGTTTCCATTGAGCCCTTTCATGAAGCACATCCTCATAGGACTAAGACTGAGAGAACTGTTGCCAGTCATCCGCTGACCAGAGAGACATACTTAAGCATGTTTTGTTTGGAATAAGCCTGTACCATGTATGAACTGGAACACTAGAAGTAATCTGTTTTTTGTTTTGTTTTATACTTGCCCTTTAATTACTGTGAAGTACACCATGGCTCCCCAATACAGCAAACTAGTTAGTGATCACTGCTGGGAGAGGCAAAGAAGTAAGTCTTGGAAGTGAAACAGAAGGTGATTAAATAACACAAAGGTAAAAAAAATGTGAATGCTGGCTATGGATTACTGTTTAGGCATGTTTATACAACATCCAAATCACATAATGTCCTACATCACAGAATGTATCATGGATAATGTCCAAATCACATAATGTCCTACTCCACAGAACATATTACGGGCGTTAAACGACGCATGACTGTATTTTTCTAACAAATGTCAGTTACTGTTAGGCAGATAGCCCTCTCCCGCAGCTGTTAATCTCATTGGGCTACAGAAAAGACTCCCACCCTTGTCTCTGGAGACTCAGGGGTGGCAATGACTTCCAGCTGTTACCAGTCCAAAATGCTTCATCATCCTTTGTTGGTTTTCCTTAACCCTGTCTATATCTTTGTACATAGGTCTTTCATTAAACTCTCTTCAGTCACCCTTGTGAGCATGCCATCAATTTCTTGCCAGGATCTTTACTGATTCAGCAGGGAGGAAAAGAGACTAATTAAGATTTTAATTGACATCCTTGGAGAAATTACAAAGAATAAAATACTTATAATACAAGAATGGGTTGCTCTGAGAAAGGAACAATCAAGGAATATGAAAGAGTTCTTGGAAATTAAAAGCAGGAGTTCTTGGCAAACATTAACAGAAGCAATGAATAAGGAGAAGAACTGGGCTGAAGTGATGATTTGGAATCCAAAAAGATGTAAGCTCTTATCTGGAAGATAGATTCAGGGAACTTTTAAACGATAAAGTGAAAAGATAAAAAAGAAAAGACACACCAGTAAAGGGTAAGATGAAGCTCTAACACCTAACTAATCACAGGTCAAAAGGAAACTACCGATAACGGAGGTGAGACAACAAACAAAGAAATCCTAATTTGGATGTAAATCTTTATACTAAAAGGGTCCAAGCACAAATGATTAATAACAAAGCAATAGGAAGGAGAGGCACACATTCTGACATAGCTAGGGTAATGACGTTTCAAAACTTGATCACAAACATTAAGCATTTAACCAAAAAGTTGGCAGCTGAAACCTACCTCTAAGTGCCTCAGAACCATGGCCATCTGCTTCTGACAGGTCAGAGCCTGGGTTGTAATCAGTACAATTCTATAGAGAACAGTGCACACAAGGTCAAAATGAATCAGAATCAGCTCGATGGCAACTGGTCAAGATACACAAAACCATCTTTCTTTCTTTTTTTTTTAAACCATCTTAAAAGATCCCAACATAGCATTTTTCTTAGGTAACATATAATAAATTGCTTACAGGTAAACTGTTTGCCAAAAGTGAGAGCTAGTCCTTGTGGCAAATATTAACAATATGTGGACCTAAGTGAAGGGTATATAGTATTTATTGAATAATTCTTTTCACTATTCAATAGATTTTAAAAGATTTGGGGGAAGGGGCAAAATAAACAAAAACAGGTTTCAATAAAACTAAATTTATGCACCCTAAACACAATAGTGAAACACATAAATGAAAAAGTAGTAAAAACTGTACCTTTCCCATGAATCCAAGCATTAATTATATCCACTCTTTGCTGATAAACTTCAGTTGACTTCAACTGATTTTGATGTTTCCATTGCTGGGCTCCTCCCATCCATTCCCCACACAGAAGTCAATGGAACAATAAGAGGTGGCTTCAAAAAGTTTAAGGAAAAAAATCCATTTCCCACAAACTCTTTGAAGCTCTCTCAAATATTCAGTAAAAGAGGGCATTTTGTGATTTGATATTGTGCAAACCATCCTAGTAAAACCTTATGGAAGTGTGTGCTCACCTCCCTGATACGATTGCTGAAGACCAGTGGCTGCATAAGCAAATGTGGTGAAGCAAGCTGATGGTGCCGGCTATCAAAAGATATAGCATCTGGGGTCTTAAAGGCTTGAAAGTAAACAAGCGGCCATCTAGCTCAGAAGCAACAAAGCCCACATGGAAGAAGCACACCAGCTTATGAGATCACAAGGTGTCAAAGGGATCGGGTATCGGGCATCATCGGAACAAAAAAATCTTATCATTGTGAATAAGGGAGAGTGCTAGGTAGAGACCCAAAGCCCATCTGTAGGCAATAGGACATCCCCTTACAGACGGGTGACGGGGAGGAGACGAGCCAATCAGGGTGCAGGGTAGCAATGATGAAACATACAACTTTCCTCTGGTTCCTAAATGCTTCCTCCCGCTGACTATCATGATCCTAATTATACCTTACAAATCTGGCTAGACCAGAGGATGTACACTGGTAGAGATAGGAACTGGAAACACAGAGAATTCAGAACAGATGATCCCTTCAGGACCAGTGGTGAGATTAGCGATAGCGGGAGGGTGGAAGGAGGGTGGAGTGGAAAGGGGGAACCAATTACAAGGATCTACATATAACCCCCTCACTGGAGGATGGACAACAGAAAAGTGGGTGAAGGCAGATGTTGGACAGTGCAAGATATGACAAAATAATTTATAAATTATCAAGGGTTCAGGAGGGAGGGGGGAACGGGGATGGAGGGGGCAAAATGAGGAGCTGATGCCAGAGGCTTAAGTGGAGAGCAAATGTTTTGAGAATGATGAGGGCAATGATTGTACAAATGTGCTTTACACAACTGATGTATGTATGGATTGTGGTAAGAGTTGTATGAGCCCCTCCCTAATTAAATGATTAAAAAAAACCCCAAGCTTATGGAAGCCTACTTCTGGGAGTTGCCATCGCTGGTGTTGCTCCCACTGCTGCCAGAGGGGCAAGCGAAGGCCAGAGGAACAGGCATGGGTGGCAGTGGTAGCTGAGAGAGCAGGGCAGAAGCTCAGCTGGAGGAAACAAGTGGGAAAGGAGCAGGATGTGCCAGTTCCACCTGCTGTTCTGCGTGCTGTTCCACCTACCTGAGCAGCTAGAGCAACCCAGGCCTGCAGCTGCCCATCTCCATTGTCTGCTCAACAAAGTCTGAGAGCCCACACGCAGGGCCATACTTTTTGCAACACCTGTCTGTATCCCACCCCTGGGTCCAGTGCTATAGAAATCTGTATTTGCTGCCTTTAAAACATTTAGGGTATAATACCAAATGAAAGGAGAGTTATCCTCTTTGAAAAACAAACAAACAAACAAACACAACTTTATGGGACCTTGGATAAATATGTGGTCACATATTACCCCCAAGTATTAATACCGTATGTTGAATATTGTATACCTTCCTATGCATAAAAGAAATACTTCCATATATACTAAAATGTATTTATCATAATACCCTAACAGAAATATTCATTTTGATGTGCATAACAAAATAGTGCTTTTATTATTATGAACCATTGTGCTTCCCTCAAGTTTTTAATATAATAAGCTTTAGGGAAGTTAGGACCATGGACTTATATATGGTTAGACACTGCTGGAACTGACTTTAAGTAGCACATGACTAAAACTTAATGTTCCATTTGACTATTTTGCATAGTAAAATACATTCAAATGATATAGGTGCATAAAGGCTTACTGCTCTGACCTGCATTCAATAGGGCCCCTATCCTCTAGAGGACCTGCTCTGAGCCTCCTTTAACTGTTCCCCCATCCAATAAGGAGGCCACCAGGCCCAGGTCACAGGGCCTAGCACATGTGTTCAGCCAGACCATGCTCCAGGTACTTGAAATACATAGTGTCTCTGCTCAATTGGGCAGAGCTTGATCCCTGAGTCTGCAAATGGGTTGTCTTCCCTACAGCTAAGCTCAGGAACCATGGATAAAACTCTCGGTCCAAAATGTGGACAAGGGGCAACTGTCTATTAGGATTCCACAACAGAGATCTGATGGGGAACGGAGTGTGGAGTTGGGTGGAAGGAGAGCATGAGCAGGCCACATGCTGGGCAGGACCCATCATTTCACAGTGAGTATATACAAAGGTATACAGTAAAAAGTCTTGTCCTACCTCTGTCTCCAGCCAAAATGTTTCCTTTCTCAGAGGCATTATTCTTATTGTCAACTCCAAATCCCTTAAGATGGCAAGGATGATCCTCAAACTCTACTGTGCATGAAAGTCACCTGGGGAGTAAGTGCTGCTTCAGCAGACCTGGGCTGTGGCCTAAGCTTCTGCACTTCTACCACCATCTGATGTGTTACCAATGCTGTTCGTCTGAGGCCACACCTGTTTCTCAAGAAGCCCTGATGCCTGGTGCTGACAGATTCCTTTTGAAATGATGACCCCATAAATTAAGGAGGGAAATGTTCCTGCTGGCCTATCCAACTCCTTTAAAAAAAAGCTATAACTGGCCCAGGCTGACTGGGGGCAGAAACTGCCAAGGGATAATAATTAACATTTATTCAGGATATCTGTTTGTGTGTGCTGGTAACAGTCTAGAGCCGCAGCTCTCAACCTCTGGGTTACAACCCCTTGGGGGAATCAAGAGACCCTTTCACAGGGCTTGACCGATTCACAACAGTTGCAAAATTAGTTATGAAGTAGCAACGAAAATAATTTTATGGCCGGGGGGTGGGTGGGTCACCACAACATGAGGAACTGTATGAAAGAGTCGCGGCATTAGGAAGGTTGAGAACCACTGGTCTAGAGAGTCCCACAATAAAAAGTCTCTATTTTCATTGAGTTTACAATGTAGTAGGCAAACAAAATTAACAAAGAAATAAATTAAAATATCAATAGTATTTGAGGCTAAGACGAAAACAAATCAGGAAAAGAAGTGATAGAGTAAGAAAGGTGCTGATTTAGACCAGTGGTTCTCCACCTTCCTAATTCAGTGACCCTTTAATACAGTTCCCTATGTGTGGTGACCCCCCCATCATAAAATTATTTTCATTGCTATTTCATAACTGTAATTTTGCTACTGTTATGAATTGGGTGGTCCCTGCGAAAGGGTCATTCGACTCCCAAAGGGGTCGTGACCCACAGGTTGAGAACCGCTGATTTAGACAGTTGAGGGTACGGGCACAAAAGAAAAGAGTACCTACCCTTGTTCTGTTCTTTTCCTCTATTAAGTACTAAGGCAGGCACAATCCCAAGGCCTTTAAAGAGCTCAAGGGGTTGCTTTTTCCATTCTGCAGATGACAGACTTGCCCATGGCTAGACATCTAGGAGAGGATCCCTGGTAGAGCAGTGGTTACACGTTACAAGGTTATTTCGAAATCACCAGCTGCTCTGCTGGAGAAAGAGAGGGCTTTCTACTCCTGTAAAGAGATACGGTCTCAGAACCCACAAGGGCAGTTCTACCCTGTCCTATAGGGTCACGATGAGTCAGCATCAACTCGATGGCAGTGTGTTTGGTTTTGGACACATCCTGGCAAAACCATAATATGACCCCTGACAGTCTGGCTAATACCTCTATCTGTCCTATTCAGTTTTTGCTGAGAAACACTCCCCAAATCTTATTGGTTTACAAGTATGTATGTCTTGCTCAAGTTACAAGGGACCTTGAGCTCTGATGTGCTCCGCTGGATTCCTCAAATGCAGACAATCTCGAAACTGCCTGGTGTGCACCTGCCAGGTTATGGCGAACATCACAAGAAACTCAAGTGCACGTGTTGTCAGACACACTGGAAGAGAAAGGCAGCCTCCCAACAAGCAGGAGTTCAGGCTCAATCAATGACATTTTCCTATCACTGGTTGAAAACTCTCAAATTCTACCCATGGAAATGTCTCTCTAAAGTTTAAGGAACAAAAGGTTAAACATGGAGTAGGTCACTCTAGTTTCTGCAGTGGCTCTTAATCTTTGGGGGGTCACAATCTCCTTGGGATTCTGGTAAAATCTGGACTCTCTCCCAGGGAACATACTCACATACGCACACAGTTTTGAGTGCAATTTAAAGGCACACAGATGCCTGAAGCCACAGCCTCAATTTGTGAGTCCTTAAAATGCACCACTTTTCAAACTCAATCTCTGCTTTGAGAAGCTTCTTCTACTCCTTGGTGAACAAGAGTGATTTTCTTTTACTAGTGATTTCATGTCATTAAAAACAAAACAAAACATGCAACTCTGATTATTAACACCACAAAAAGGGTTTTTTAAAAATTTATTTTGGTTTTGTGTGGGGGTTGGGAGCAGTTATCTAAAGCAGTTCGGTATGAAGAAAAGGATAGCCCACACATACTAGAGCAACAACAACAAAAAGGCCTCACCAACCTTGGCCATGGTCTTAGGAGGAGCTAGAAAAGTACACCATGCTTGGTAAAGTAGAGGGGCAGCAAAGAGAGGAAGGCCCTCCACCAGAAGCACCAACACAGTGGCTGCAACCAAGAGCTCAAGCCCAATCATTGTGAGGATGGCACTGGACTAGGCAGTGTTTCTTGTCCAGAGTCACGATGAGTCCGAGCCGATTTGAAAGCACCTAACTACAACAACAATGCCTAGCTGGTAAGAATGACCTACTTTGGTGTCCCTCCAAGACATATTTTACTTATCTAGTACTTGCGTGTAAACTAGCCATACATATTTTTAGCCTATCAGGCTGATTTCCCCCTCTGCACTCTTGGGTTCACAAGTAAGCCGCTGATTGGTCTTTGAGAATACAATTTTAAATTAGCCTAAATTGTATGTGATTTTTTTTTAGAGGAAGGAATATTTGGTTGGGAATAAAATCACAAAATTCACCCCCAAACTACAAAGAAATGATTTGGATTTAGGATTCAGTGTCATTGTGTATTGTTGACTTTCGTGTACTTTTTAAAAGCAGAAGATGAGGAACCACTATACTTTTGTGGAGAGTAGACTACTACTAAAATGCAAAACGGCACCCTGGATAAGAGCAGGCTCTTAGAGCCCTATGAAATATAGCCCTAAGTACATGTTGCATACACCACTCCTGACCAATGGATTCCTAAATCGCAGTGACCTTCTGACCCACAGGGTTCCAAGGCTGTAAGTATTTACATAAAGACTGCCTCGCCTTTGGAGCACCTGGAGGGTTTGAACCACCATCCGGCTGGTTCCTGGTTGAGTTCTTAATCACCATACCACCTGGGAGTCCATGTTTTATGAAAAGCTTTAGATAATCATCGCTCCCCCCAAAGCAAAACAAACAACAAAAAAACCCACACACAACCAAGTTAGAATCTGGTAGAGCTCTCATTAATATATGTGTATGTACGTATGTATGGTACACGCACCGCACACACACATCCAAATTACTACATGTTCAATACAAGAGATTAAAAAAATAGGGCTATGCTAAAAACTAGTGCAAAGCCATTACCATTGAGCCTATTCCAATCTATATAAAATTTCCAAGTCCAATTTTTATGGGAGTAGACAGCCCACATGTTTCTCCCTCACAGCAATTGGTGGGTATCAAAACTGTAGAGCCACCACGTCTCCAAATTGGGCTATAAGAACACATACTTAATAAAGGTCAGCTATGTTGTGTTTATTTGTGGCCTAATCAATAATAGCTTAAATGAGAGATTAGACAATAATATACAGGCATTTTATCTAGTCATTCTTTCAATAAAATATGGCAATTGTTATGAACAGACCTAGGGCCAACGATATGCACCTGTATCTCATGTGTATTAAAGTAAAACCAGTAATACAGCATTCTTTGGTTTTGAAAGTAGTATAGTGTTATAATTAATATAACAAAGCCTGGAGGCCAACTGCCTGGGCTTACATTTACCCACTAAATAGATGAATAGGAGCAAGTTAAATGACTGAAAGGTGCCTCCACTCCATTTGCTAAAGGGTGAATGCATGTACAGAGCTCAGAACTTAGAACAAAACCAACATTTAAGTACTATAATTTAACTCAGTTCTATAAGGATGTGGTAGTTACATAATCTGTTGTCAATCTGAGGCTGAAGAGTGAAGGGGTGGAGTTTAGCCTGCCAACCAAGTCCCAGCTTGATGACTTCATGTGGAGGAGCTAAGGAGATAAATAGCTCCTTGGAGGCAGGACACACACTCCTTGTGAGACCTTCCTGACAATAAGCCACATGGAGCTTTGCTGATGCAGCCAGAACCTTAGGAGCTGCAGGAGCCACGTGGAGACCCCTGCCAAGGCTAAGGTGCTTTTACCACCACTGGATTCACAAAACTTTCCACCCACTAGCCTGTGATCTTCCTGCATTCGACATTATTACATAACTGAGAGGGTCTAAAGAGGAATTTATGAACTAGTATTGAACATACGTGCTAATATTGGCATACTGGACTTAGGGACTTAATCTGGATGGGTTGGGATGTTTTCTTAATGTACAATTACTCTTTATATAAAAGTGTTTCCTATACACATGAGTGTCTCTGGATTTTTTTCTCTAGTCAACCCAGACGAACACAGAGGGTCATGATTTTTTATCCTTTTTGTATCCATGAGGGGCTTCAAAAGTTTAAGGAGAAACTGAACTAGAAGATAATAGAATTTTCCCAAGAACTTTTTGAAGCCCCCTCATAGAACAGTACTTAGAATATAGTAGGGGTGCAATAGAGTATTTGTGAAATAAATGACTGGTAGGTATTGTAATTAATATTGCCATGTCTAGGTGGATGGAAAAACTCAACCAGTTAAGCTCAGCTATTTAAAGTTGTAAACTTCCTCTTTCTCCTTCAAACTGCCTCCTTCTAGCAAAATAGAAACATACTGTTCTTAAATGGCATGCCCCAATTTTCCTAAGGCCCAGAAAATATGTTCAATAAACCAGAGCTCAGTTGCACAAGAGTGCCATCTAGTGCTCATAAAAGCTACGACAAGCTGAGGAGTCATTTTTCATTCAGTGTGATGAACACACAAGCATGCTGTTAGAAAAAAAAAAAAACCATTCACAACGAAAGGCTTTTTAAGGGGGTTTCTAAAAGAACCCAAGGAATGGTAGAAATCCAATTTAGGAAATCATGCACCACACCCAAATAAATAATAAAAATCGGATATACCTGATTAGGGGAAACAAATTCAGAGGGTATATTGAAGTTCTTACTATGAAAGCCACTCCTCTTTAAATAGATAGTTGTGGACTGAGCTTATTTTCTTTTTAATAGTATGCTTTTTTGGGGTGGTCATCTTACAGAAAATAAATGCACACATTATAGAAAAAATTTAAAAATACAAAGAAGCATAAGTCCCGACCCCAGCAACAACCATTGTTAGGGTTTGATCTTTTATATACAGTTGACCCTTGATCAATATGGTATGAACTGCGTAAGCCCACTTACAAGTGGCTTTCTTTTCCTGTTGCTACTGCCGTGAGCTCATGTGTTGTATCTGCTTAAAACTCCCTGTGATGCTAATCCCTAGCCCCTGTGTTGTCAAGTGTACCTGAACAATGTGTTCAGTTCTGACCAAATATTGTGGTCAAGATACTACAAATGAATTGATAATATGGAATGATCTCTCTTTACTACAATAAAGAACATCCTCTACCATTCAAGAGTCCGCCTCAGTGTAACGTACTGTGGCCATCAAATTGATCCTGACGTGGAGGGACCCCATATAGTACAGAGGAGACCTGCTCCAGCACCGAGTAACCACCACCACCATTTTATCAGAAGCCCTTTGCCAGAGTTTTTAATCTACTGTGCTGTTGGGCAGGTTTGAACTGCCAACCTTTAAATTAGCAGTCAAACACAGACCGCTTGCGCCACCTAGGGACCTTTTAAAAAATAGCTGGCAGCCAGGTATTTTTGTCTGGTTCTG
This sequence comes from Tenrec ecaudatus, assembly GCF_050624435.1. Lineage (NCBI taxonomy): Eukaryota > Metazoa > Chordata > Mammalia > Afrosoricida > Tenrecidae > Tenrec > Tenrec ecaudatus. Next base: position 63,486,692 of record NC_134536.1, on the reverse strand, counting down.
CAATAGCAAAAGAACCCAAAAGGATTACGACTTATAATTTTTTTTTAAAAAAGAGTAAATTATTTCATCTGTTCCCTTTCAGGTAGCAATAAATGGAGAGTAAAGTATACCAACTTGAGTTTGGGAGATATGAATAGGAAATTCAGTTTGCAGAAAGTTTAATTTCATCCATTATTCATTTTAGAATACTCATAAAATTTTTAGGATTTGTTTATCATTTCCTTTCCCCCCCCCAAATCATCCACAGCTGGGATTTGATTCACAGCTCATTAAATGATCATCATACGACAAAAGAAAAACTGTCTGAAAGTTCTTACCTTTCATACAAATGTTGCTTTACTTTTAGAGCAAAGAGCAGGCACAGGAAAAATGGAGGCTAGAAGGGCAGCAATGGGCACAGGGAAAGGACAGGGGAGGATGGAAGCACACGGGTCTCCCCCCTGAGGTTTTGTGGGCCCAAGCTAGAGAGAGGGCAGACCCTGGGGAAGGCTATCTACTGGGCAGGCTCATCTGGAGATTGGTCCAGGCTCATGCTCACACTCACTAGAGTGTGCCACTCCGCTGGACATTGCTTAGGTTCCAAGGCTTATACCCTAATTCACAGCTCTCTTTCTAGTGAGCAGAGAAGCCCACTCCTCCCACCCTGTGCCTCTAGGAGATATGATGTCATATCAGACTGCTTCTAAAGTGGTTCCCAAGGATCCGAGCCTCCTAGGATTCCCTCATTTGCATAATCTACTCCCCCTTTGTAGGCTGGACCTAAGGAGGAGGTCCTTAGGTCCTTGCTGCTAAAGAATAATATAAAGTAAATGGGATGTGATGTTCATTCGGACATTAGTGAATATTAATAAAATCATGGGCTTCTGTCTTTTAATTTTCTATTAAAAATATTTTACTGTGTTTTTCTCTGAGACTTTTTTTTAAATAAATCATTTTATTGGGGCTCATACAACTCTTATCACAATCCATACATACATCAATTGAGTAAAGCACCCTTATACATTTGTTGCCCTCATCATTCTCAAAATTCGCCTTCCACTTGGGTTCCTGGAATCAGCTCGTTTTCCTTTTTCCCCTCCCTCTCCCTCCCCATACTGTGTTTTCAGTCGAGGCTTACACAGACATTCAGGTTCCCATTCAACAATTTCTATACAAATTTTCAGTGACATTGGTTCTACTCTTCACCATGCATGCACATCCTTGTTCTTTCTCTTCTGGTTGTCTCCTTTCTATTAATCTAGTTCTCTTGTTCCCTTATGTTCTCATCTTTTTTTAATGTCACTGTTGGCCATTGACACACTTTCTTCTGCCTCTCTCCATGTGCTCCCTCTGATGAAGGAAGTGGTGAGGTCCATGTGGCAAGACACTGTGGGTACCCTCCAATCAACTGTCAGTAAAGAACTGAGGCCCTCCATCCAACATCCTCAAAGAATGGGATCTTTCCAGGAGCCATGAGAGTAAGCTTGGAAGTGGATCATTCCCAGTTCAGCTTTCAGATGCGATGGTAGCCCTGGCCCACATAATTGCAACCTCATGGGGGACCCTAAAGCAGATGGTCAAGCTAAGCTATACCTGGATTTCTGAGCCACAGAAATTGAGATAATGTGTTTTGTTAAAAAGCAATAGATAATTATGTAATCACACAAAGCAAAGTTTCTCAAGCCATTAACATAAAGGGCTATACCTGGATGCCTTTGTTCTAACTAGGGTGGCTTTCCCAGCCATTATCTAAACTGAGACCCCACTTTTCCCCTTGACACAAGTATGCACTTCTTTTGCAGATTTACAGACTAAGTCCTCTCCTGTTCAGCTGTCGGGTCCCCTCTCCCACTCAAGGGCTTGTGCACCCACCCGACCATCTGAAATAAATAAGAGGACATCTGAGCAATTTCCTAGCTTAGTGCTTCAGTTTGGATTCTATGTGCATGTGTGCTTTCCACCCATCCTGACTATGGATTATTTTATCGCTTAATGTAGTATTTATTTACTATTTTACGATCTACTTGTTTATTATTTACTACTCTTATTTATCATATATTGCAGTTCTTATTTGCTGTTTACCAAATGGTCTTAAAATACTTCAGAATTATACCTAATATTGCTGAGCTGCTGTGGGGTGCATAAAAGCTGAACATCAGTTCTAGTTTGTGCAGAGGGGCTAATTCATCCATCAAGGTTCAAGATTCTGGGTTCTACTTCCTTCCTGTCAATGAATTTCTAAATATAGTGTGTGTGACCGTTAATGCCAAGTAGAAAGAAAGACTAATCAATGTAATTTTCACAAATTTTTTAGCCATCTCAATCTTCAAACTACAAAGATATTACTCCAGGAAAATGCTTTATTGATCACGGCCCAGCAGTATAGTGAGGAAAAAGTTTGGCAAATGGCATAGTTACATGTTCACGCATGTACTGACAGATGGAGCAAGGAGGGGGAAAGGGGGCCATGGAAACCAAACCGAGTCCCAAAATGAAGTCTGTAGAAAGCACAATAGAGTATTAGTAACTTCCAGCCAGTCCTCGGAGGTCCTGCTTGGGCCAGTAGGGGTCAAAGCAGTGAACGGTTGCATAAACCACCAGATGTGAACCAAGGATAAAAGTTCATTATTAAATTAAAATGCATCTGCTCCAATAAGTAGTCTGCATTTTCCCAATCCATCCTGATCTTTTCTTGCTCTGAAATACTAGAATACTCTACACACAATAGCATTTTTCTCACATTGATTCTAAGTCAGTTTCCAATATGCACTCACTCACTGCCATCGAGTTAATTCTGCCTCACACCGACCCTATAAGGTCAGGTAGAACTTAGAACTGTCCCTGTAGGTTTCTGAGACAGTAACTCTTTAGAGTAGAAAGCATCCTCTTTTTCAGTTGGAGTGGTGGGTGGTTTTGAACTGCTGACCTTGAGATTAGCAGCCCAACATGTAACCACTACGCCACCACAAGTATACGTATGCATTGCAAAGAAAAAAGAAGGAAACTAGCAAACAACTTAAAGGAGCTTAGGTGGCAGCTGTGCTTCCTGACTCCACTAGCCACTATAGCTAGCCTTCCTGGGTCTGTTTCCTCTGGGCTTCACACGGATTCATTCCACTTCCACCACCCTGCTGAGGATGTGCACTGCCATCCATGATCTGCAGTTTAACCAGATCCCCAGCTGATTTTCTCAAGTCTTCCAGGTTTCTTCAGTATGTGTTTCTAACCTGCCTTGTAGGAGGCTACATGATGCTCACTCTTACCGCCAGTCACATTACTGTCAATATCGCATTGTCCCTGAGTTGATTCTGAGTTATAGCAACCCAATAGGTCAGAACAAAAGCCATCAAAGTTGTGTCGATTGGAATTGTTAGAAGTCACAGAGTCAATTGTGGGCGAACCTGGGTGCAGAGTAAAACTGCCACGAGGCTTTCAGGGCTATGGCCTTCTGAGGTAGAGGTGGGTCTAACTGCACTGCCAATCTTCTGGTTAGTGACTGAGTGCTCAAGCTTTTGCACGACCCAGGGACCCTAGATTGGACACCTTTTCAGCTGATTGCCATAAAGGGAATAATCAAATGTACTTCTGCTACTCTCATCACCTGACGTAAAGGCAAAGTGGGGTTAAATGTTTATTTACAAAATCAATTTCACACATAAGTTAAATGAAAAAAGAGTCCCTAATAAAATGTAAAAGAAGAAAAGAGAAAAAAATGATTAGGGCAAAGACTGTAGAGATGTGCTTTATACAATTGATGTATGTATATGTATGAACTGTGAAAAGAATTGTATCAGCCCCAATAAATTGTTAAAAAAAAAAAAGTTAAATGAAAAAAGAAAAAGCAGCAGCAGAACAAAGGCCTTGCCTGGCATGCACACATGGCCCACTCCTCAGCCTAGGTCCAATCATGCAAAGTTTGTTTATGCAATATGTAAGAAAGAGGAATTAGACATTTAACAGAGGAATTGTAGCGTTTAGCCTGTCCTTCTTCTTCAGCAAGGTCAGTTGTCAGAGTTATTTCTGCTCCATCATGTGGAGCACACAGCATAGATTTTCAGATATATGCCAGAGCCATCTATTCAAACCCTGAACCTAACAAACGGAATGCAAAAGCTTGTTAGGGTGGTACTTACTATTCTCAGTTTGAAAATACCTTGTGCCTAATTGGCATGCAATAAAAAATATCAAGGAAGTATTTTAAAATTCAATGTACAAAATATTATGCAAGAAAGTTGAAAAACACCTCAACCCAAGTTAAACTGGGTTATTTCTTCCAATCATTATATAACTTACGTGAGTTGGAAATTCAAGAACTCAAATGGTGTGATCTGTTGAGAGAGATGTGGAATTATGGAAAAAGCACAAGAAGGGCTTTCCTATGCTACTTATAATCCCTTATGGTTCTAATGACCACTTTCCATAAAAACTGAGTCAAAGCATTCAAAGCCTTTAAAGCACGCCTGGGAGACACACTGATGGAAGACTGCCTTCTAGATGAGCTCCACGCAATTATGCAACTGGGGCTTAAGACAATGGAGCCCCTTTTCATTTTTCAGCTGTAAACAACTTGCTGTGTGTCATGTAATGCAATGCCATATTTTGGGAAAGCTCAAACATTCATAATCCAAAGGAAAAATACTCAACACTCCTACACTAATTTTTTTTTAAGCCCACAATGGTGCAGTCTTTCTGAGACTAAGTCAGAAGCACCAGTACTTTTCCACTAGAGTTACTTGCAGGGCGGGGAAGGGGATGTTCAGCACTGCAAACGGTAGGGTCTAAAATAAGATCATTGCAAGGAGTTACTACAACACTCGAACTGCCAGCACTGTCATGGCAACAATGAACTAGCTAGGAGAACGCTCTTTTAACATTCAGAGCTAATCTCGAGTCTATTACTCAGGGAAATATACCAAATTTTCTTTTAGGCGCTGCACTAAAAAAAAAATCATCTCATTTGAAAATTTAATGTACACATTAAGTTTTTTATACATAGGATTTCCAGGATCATAGTCCAGAATCTCATTGCAATCCACTGAAATTTATGACAGACAGTGTAATGAAAATTACATGCCACAGTAAACCACCAGGATTCAGTCGAGTTCAAATGCAATCGCCAGATGGGTCAAGGTTTAAATAACAATTTGATAAGCAATTTAATTACACCAGAGTACACGCTTTCCCTTAAAAGCACCAAAGTTCTAAGTTTCATCTTGAAGGAAAAGTAATTTTAAAAAGGAAGTAATATATTTTCACTGTTGGGAACTTTAATATATTAAATCCTTATTCAAATAATCAAAACCAAACTCACTGTCACCGAGTCAATTCAGATACACAGCCACCTGATAGGACAGGGTAGAACTGTCCCTGTGGATTTCCAAGGCTCAAACCTCTCCAGGAGCAGAAAGCCTCATCTTTCTCCCGTGGAGGTGGATTCCAACTGCTGACCTCGTGGTTAGCAGCCCAACTCAGAGCCCACTAAACTAGCAGGGGCCTTTGCTTATTTAGACAGACAGTATAACGTATAGACTCTGGAGTCTAACTGCCGGGGTTTGAAACTTGGCTCCTCCCCTTGTCTGTGCCTTGATTTTTCCTGATGTATAAAATGGAAGTACTAATAACAACTGGCCTTGAAAGTGTTGCTACAAAGACTGAATGAATTCATATATACAGAGGACTAAGAAAGACACTTGACATCAAAATGTCTATTCCTCATACTGTATTCCAAAGTTCACATGCTACAAAATTAAAAGGGGTATCAGACTCACGAGAAAGACTTAAGACACCTTGGTTCCAACATCACGACGGTTTCTATGCTCCAGAGGAGAAGCTGCTGCCTCCAACGCCCACTTCAAGCCACCAGGTGTAACAAGGCGGCACATATGGGAGGCTGGGAGGTGCCCCACACACTGATCACATCCTCTCAAGCAAGTTCAAGAACTCAAAACACCTCTTTTAAGCCCAGTTATCTCTTCTAAGGTACCTTTTTGGCAATGTAAGCTTGGTTAAGTTACTCTGTTTTCAAGCACATCACACTGTCTGGGTTGGGTCCGTTCTCTGGCAAGAGTCAAAGGAGGGCTTGGGGGGACTTTCTACTTAGTATGTCAGGCCCCTATTGAGGGAAACAGAGTCGGAGCTGATGAGTTTCCTCAGTAGACCTTCAAGGCCAGCATTCTCAGTAGTAAAGGACTTGCCTAGGTTGGTGGGCATAAACAGACCAGACACAGGGGAGTCATTTCACCTGGTCACACACAAACCCTGACATAGAAGTTAGCACTTACTTTGCATAGTATGTATTTCTGAAGTATATTTGTAAGTCAAATGCCCTTCTGTGGAGTAACAGACTAACCTGATATAAGGTGATCCAGTTTCCATAGAGCTAAAACAGGATCATTTGATCCTTTTATGAGGGTTCCTGGAGGCGCAATTTCCTCTAGACCCAGAGATCCTGGAAAATAGGTGGAAACTTTCCCAATTGCCTGGAGACTTGAATGACCCATAGGGGTCTATTCTATCGGGGAACTCACATACACATCTCTTCTTCCCCCATACCTGTGTAAGGAGACAGTCCTCTGAGCCAGGTTACCACATTTAACCTTCACAACTCTGTGATCAAACTGAGGCTTAGGGTTTTGTAATTTGCTCAAAGATCATGGTGTCTGGCAGAGCAAGACTTAAACTCTGGTCTGAATGACTTTAAAGCCCATGCTCTTGGCCAGTATCCTTTTATACTGTCCAGGCACTGATAAATGAGCCTTGGGCACAGGCTCTTTGGGTACTTGACTGTCTAAATTACTCACAATGATGGGATGCAACACACTCAGATGGTGCCATACTGGCATAGCACAATGGTGCTGGACTCCAAGGAGAGGGGATGGGTGTTACGGATCTGCCAACACCATGGTGCAAACCTCTGGGCAAACCCAACATTCACCCTTGGCTGGTTAGAAGCATCACTATGACAAAACTAGACACCAACATTTATCAGCTGACATTTGAAAATGGAATTTAATGTATAAAAGAAACAAAGGAGTGTTAATAAATGTTGATATAAAACATAGGGTGCATGAAAGTCAATTACATGAAAACTCAGGACTACCTATGTCTAAGGCAGTGGTTCTCAACCTGTGGGTCACGACCCCTTTGGGAGTTGAATGACCCTTTCACAAGGGTAGCCTGATTCATAACAGTAGCAAAATTACAGTTATGAAGTAGCAATGAAAATAATTTTATAGTTGGGGGTCACCACAACATGAGGAACTGTATTAAAGGGTATGGTATTAGGAAGATTGAGAACCCCTGGTCTAAGGCAATGCCAGTCTAGTGTTTGGCTTAACTGGGCAACCTAGATCAAAATGATTATTGTCAACATTTATTGAGCACTTAATATGTACCAGCTCATGCTGATACTCATTGATCATTTACTATGTGGTTGACCCATTCATTTAATCCTCAAAATTACCTTATACAGTTGGCATTAGTATATTCTCACTTTACTTATTTGTAAATTAAGACTCAGAGTTTATTTATAATTAAGCAGTACATCTAAGTTTACAAAATGCTTTAGCAATATCATCTCCTTTAATTTTTACACTCCAATCACAAGTTTGATTATAAAATAATGTCATTTCCCACCTGAAGAAACTGAGCCTAACCTGTTAATTAGCATATAGCTGGTAAATAAAATCCAATATAATCTTTAAATCACTCTGAAGTACAATTTCTTTCTTTTTTTTAACGTTTTATTAGAGACTCATACAACTCTTATCACAATCGATACATACATCAATTTTGTAAAGCATATCTGTACATTCATTGCCCTCATCATTTTCAAAGCATTTGCTCTCCACTTAAGCCCTTGGCATCAGGTCCTCTTTTTTTCCCCTCCCTCCCCACTTTCCTCTCCCTCATGAGCCCTTGACAATTTATAAATTATTATTTTGTCATATCTTGCCCTGTCCGACATCTCCCTTCACCCCCTTTTCTGTTGTCCGCCCCCAAGGGAGGAGGTCGCATCTAGATCCTTGTCATCGGTTGCCTCTTTCCAACCCACTCTCCCTCTACCCTCCCAATATCGCCACTCACACCCCTGGTCCTGAAGGTATCATCCGCCCCTGAAGGTATCATCCGCCCTGGATTCCCTGTGCCTCCAGTTCCTATCTGTACCAGAGTACATCCTCTGGTCTAGCCAGACTTGCAAGGTAGAATTCGGATCATGATAGTGGCGGGGTGGGGGTGGGGGTGGGGGGAAGCATTTAGGAACTAGAGGAAAGCTGTATTCGTCATCGGTGCTACATCGCACCCTGACTGATTGATCTCCTCCCCTGGACCCTTCTGCAAGGGGATCTCCAGTGGCTGACAAATGGACTTTGGGTCTCCACTCTGCACTTCCCCCTTCATTCACTATGGTAAGATTTTTTGTTCAGATGATGCCTTATACCTGATCCCTTTGACACCTTGTGATCACACAGGCTAGTATGCTTTTTCCATGTGGGCTTTGTTGTGAAGTACAATTTCTAATCAAAGTGGAGTTCTAAATATTTAGAAGAGATGGCCAGAAAGTTAAATAGAACAGAGAAAAGAGAATACAGGAAGCTGCTGCTTCTAAGCAGAATGTCTATGACAAATAAGTAAAACTTACAGCCCTTCCTTTGCTATGTCAAATGACAAATCAGCGTAGTGCCTGGCATATAGCAGAGCAGGTACACAATGCTCACCAAGTAACAAAATGAAAAGCATTCACGAGGCTCAGTGGTAAACCTATACTGTCACAATACAGTTTCAATTATTTGTCATACTCAGAACCTTTGTCAGCAACAAATTAAAAAGTGCATTTAATAATTTAAGTCAATACATACATTGGTATGTATGTGTTGATGCACGCATACATCCTTATATGTGTACATACATACATCAGTACATACATCAATTTGTTAGATGAAAAGGCAGACACACACATCTTAATTTGATGAGGTGTAATCGCCATCACCAACTTTGAAATCTTTTACTCTTTGAGAAAACCTGTTTCCTTGTCATTTAAATCATGTTTTACTTTTAAAAAACTTCCTTTAAATATGTCCTTCAGTACCATTGAACATATCACTCCACCTCTATTTTGCAAGGCTTGTTCTGTCTCACATGATCGGAAGGATTTCTCGCTGTGTTTAGGCTATGAATAGCATTTGAAAAATTACTCAGTTGTAATTATAGACAGCTAACACCTGCCAACTTGCTAGAAAATGAAATCATGTAAAATTTAAAGACTAGTGTGCAATACTTGTCAAACAATACAGTATCAAAACAGAAATGCTCACTTTTAATAAAATTCTAATTAGACTTGACTGAATATTACATATAAATTGACAAGTTATCCTAGCCATATGTTTTTTAAAAAGCATTACAAATTATAGCTATAAATTATACAAGCTTGCCAATTTAAACTTTGTTTTATATTAAAACACTAAATGAATATATATGAAGTGAATATATGCCCATTAAGTGAATATGCATACTCATACATATATTTCACATATACAATCACATAATACATCTATGAGAAGGATAATTTGGGCAATAAAACTCATATATCTAAATTTTATTCCTTTTAGTATACTTTCAAGGCTTAAATGTCAATGTTATTTTAAACAAATGTTTTGTATGCTAAAAAGTAAAGAGAACTTGAAGCACTTACTGATCAAGATCAAAGACTACAGCCTTCAGTGAAAATGACACTTGAGTGTACACAGTAACGCTCAACTAGACTAATAAACAGCATAATGCTAAGTGGAGAAAATACGGAAATTGTCAAGGATTTTATTTTATGTTAATTGTATCCACCACCAATGCAGCAGTCAAGAAATCAGCAATTAGACAAATCTACTACAAAAGAGCCCTTTAAACTGGTAAAGAGCAAAGATGTCACTGCACTAAGGTGTCCTGACACAAGACGTGATCTAATTTCAACTGCCTCATATTCACAGGAAAGCTGGAAGATGGAAAAGAGTTGATGGCATTTGAATTATGGTCGTGGGGAAGAATACTGAATTTACCATGGCCCGCCAGGAAAAAGAACAGATCTGTCTAAGGAAGAAGTACAGCCAGAGCGCTCCTTGGAAGCAAGTATGGCAAGAACTCATCTCAAATATCTAGACAAGAGAGCAGAAGGGACCAGTCTCTGAAGAAGGGCACCATGCTGGTTAAGTGTCAGGGAAAAGGAAGATCCTCAGGGAGATGGACTGACACTGTGGCTGCAACAACGGGCTCAAACACAGAAGTTTTGTGGAGACAGTATAGGATTGGGCACGGTTTTGTTCTGCTGCACATGGGGTTGCTATGAGTTGGAAATGACTTGAGAGCAATAGCACCTAATGAAATGAAGACCTCTTTCCCTTTTAAATTAAAAATATAGTAAGATGTAAATACAACATAGAACTAAAAGTATCTCAATGTTCTAAAGTAATGTCACTACAATCTATCTAATGAGATTTTTCTACAAGTATTTAACACCAGCATCAGTGACTGAAGGGTTGTAAATCATATAATATGAAGCTGAAGGAGGGAATAGTATCAGAGCCTAAATTGTGAGAATCTGGTTTGCAGAGGCTAAGGCTGACAGTGGGAGCCCAAGATACATTTGTGGGATCTACACAGTGATGTCCCTCTACCAATAGAGGGATGAGAAGAAACTGGTAACCAAACAGAATGCATTGGAGAGATGACTACAGAAGATTAAAATAATAAACCTGACCTGAACAGTTAAAACCTAGTCAGTTGATCTTTCTGGTGCACATTAGGCTAGATCTGGTTTTCAAGTTTCTGTATTTTGTTTGTTTATATTGGGGTTTCTCTCAGATGTGTCCTTCCCCCCCCACCCACCCCCAGGTGTGTTTTGTAATTGAATTTTTGTTACACGTTTTTCTGTTTTTCAGAATATGAAACCCAGGACTGATGAACCTAAAGAGACCGCAAGTAGAATAAGAGTTGGGGGGGGGGGGTGTACACTGGTGGGGGGGTGTAAAAGGGAGTTGATGTCAAGGAGTTCAAGAAGGGAAGAGGGGAGCGGGGAGGGAAGGGGGGAAAAAAGAGGACCTGATGCAAAGGGCTTAAGTGTAGAGCAAATGCTTTGAAAATGATTAGGGCAAAGGATGTACAGATGTGCTTTATACAATTGATATATGTATATGTATGGATTGTGATAAGAGTTGTATGAGCCCCTAATAAAATGTTTTAAAAAAACCTTTCACCTGAAATACAATAAAATGTTCCAAAAAAAGGAGTTCAAGAAGTAAAATAATGTTTTGAAACTGTGGTACCAATTGTACAATAGTGATTGATGTGATTGCACTGTGGCATTACATGATATCTGCATTAACTACCAATATAGTGGGGTTTTTTTGAGGGGGGGGAGGCATTAAAGCATGAGTGAGAAGACAATTACTGTTGTCAAATTTGACATTTTTTAATCATCTGAAATAAAAATAATTAATTATTTAAGAAACAGGCCAAAAATGTTAACACGTAATAGTAATACACAAACATTTAACAATAAAAGTGCCAGGTGGAAAACTCAAATAAACAGTCCTACTAGTTACCTTACAAAAACTCTCCAACTTATTTCCAGTCACAAACATTTCTTTTTAAATAAGTATTTCTTTAAAGACTTTTTTTCTCTATACACTTTTGACTGAAACCCCTTCTCAATACTTTGTTTACTTGGTGTAGTAACTAGCAGGAAAAAAGCAAAGCATGGAATAATGTTCCTGTGTTCTAATTATCCACTGGATGTTTTCCTACTTATCTTTCATTCTGCCGGTTGCCCTAGAAATACCATCACCAAATATTCTGAAGAACCCTGTCAATAAATGCTTCTTCATATACTGCGTCAACATATATAAGAAACCTATATAATTTCACCAAGGTCAATACAGATCTTACTCAATATAATTAGCATGTGCTAGAAACGTTGGATCAAAGTATATCCATTGATATTGAAAAAATGTATATATTTTTGCATAGTGTGAGAGATTTTACAAAGAAGGGATTAAAACTGATGCCCAGTTTAGCTTGGAGCTGATGTATTTCTGCAGCACTCTGGTCCTGGTAAGCCTTTTAGAAACAGCCTCCCTCTGCAGCCTCCCCCTCTTTCCCCAGATTCTGTGTCCTGTCTTTGCACAAATTCTAAGATGTTTCCAAGTCTAGGATCCCTCTGAGTTTGTGCCTATACTTTCTAAAACTAAGCTCTGCCATTTCTAATTTGGCAGGGGATCTATAATGTCTAATAAAATGAAACTACACTCACTGCTATCAAGTCAATTTTGACTCATAGCGGCCCTTTAGAGCAGAGTAGAAACTGCCCCTGTGTTTCCAAGATTGTTGCACATCTTTCTCCCGAGGAGCAGCTGGTAGGTTCAAATGGCTGACCCTGTGGTTAGCAGCACAACACGGAACCCACTACACATCAAGAGTCCTTCGAGTGAAAGTAAAGTATCATAATTTGCCAGCACATAAATATTAGGCTTTGTAAACATGAAAAATTTCTTTGTGACTAAGCCATAACACTCAACAGTTCTCCCTTTTTATCAAAGTTTCAAGTTGAGAAAAATCCTTCAGCATATCCAAGATTCACAGTTCCTTTCTGTTAGGTCAAAAGTTCACCAAACCCTTAAGTTGGCTGCTGGGTTATTCACTTATTATCTCCTCAAATAGCTAAAAGTATCCTGCAAATTTCTAATGATTGTCCCAAAATAATATAAGTCTAGAATAAAGAGAACCAGCATTATTATCCTCTAATTCTATTACTCCATAAATGATCTGTAGAGTTCTTTAAGGACACCCAATATTAAAGATGAGAAAAATGTTCTAATTGCTCTGAGCTATTATTGGAGAGGGGTGCCATCATATCATTAACAGCCTTGAGCCTTAAGTTTGAATTTAACAGACAAGTGGTTAACATCTCACCAATGTACAAAATATTGTTTCCATTTACAAACAAAACTGTACTTATGCCAGAAAATATATATTTTTAAACTGATTATTCTCAACATTAAAGAATATGAATAATGAATCTGTGAAACCCCATAAAATGGATGAACCTGAAGGGCACTGTGTTGTGGGAAATTGTTTTAAAAGAACAAATATTGTATGAGATTGTTCTTGTACAAAGCCAAGGAAAGATTATTACTCAAAGACAGGCATCCTCAAACTATGGTCTCGCCGGTCACCTGCAGCCCGCCTAGGGCACTTTATCCAGCCCGCTGGGTGTTTTTGCCCCATTTGTTTTTTTACTTCAAAATTAAGATATGTGCCACTGGTGCATATGAGGGCTGGAGGCACAGGGAATCCAGGGTGGACGATACCTTCAGGACCAAGGGGTGTGAGGGGCGATGCTGGGAGAGTGGAGGGTGAGTGGGTTGGAAAGGGGGAACTGATTAAAAGGATCCACATGTGACCTCCTCCCAGGGAGATGGACGGCAGAGAAGGGGGGGAAGGGAGACTCCAGATAGGGCAAGATATGACAAAATAACAATCTGTGGATTATCAAGGGCTCATGAGGGAGGGGGAAGAGGGTAGGGAGGGGGGAAAAAAAGAGGACCTGATGCGGAGGGCTTAAGTGAAGAGCAAATGCTTTGAGAGTGATTAGGGCAAAGAATGTACGGATGTGCTTTATACAATTGATGTATGTATATGTGTGGATTGTGATTAGAGTTGTATGAGCCCCTAATAAAATGTTTTAAAAAATTAAGATATGTTCAATGTGCATAGGAATTTGTTCTTAGTGTTTTTTAAAACTATAGTCCAGCCCTCCAACAGGTCTGAGGGACAGTGAACTGGCCCCGTTTAAAAAGTTTGAGGACCCCTGCTCTAAGAGAAACATTCTTTGAGCATTACCAGGGGTGGAAAAGGAGAGGAGGATAAATTGCTAATAAGGTAGATGCTAACTAACTAAGGGTTAACTTGGGTAAAGGGAAAGGCAATATATTGGGGGGAGTACGGTGTACCAAAAAAACCCCAGAATTGCACTGGGCTGGGCAGAGCTTTCAAAGTATGTACTTTTCCCACTCCGTAAGCATTGAGCAACTTGTTCTGAGTTGGTGCACCCAGTGGCATCACCTGGGAAAGTTCTCCATGGTCACAGTGAATTTTTTTGTAAAAGCAGTTTTACTCGAACTTCATTATTTTGTGATGGCTGATTTAAGACAACAGTGTGCGGCTGTGAAATTTGGTTTCCTGCTTGGGAAAAGTGCTGCAGAAATTGTTGTGATCTTGAATACAGCTTACAAGGACAGCACTACAGAAAAAACTCAAGTGCATAAGTGGTTTTCTTGTTTTAAGAAAAGTGAAATGTCGATTGAAGACAAACCTCATTCTGGACATACGTCAACTTCCCAAATGGACAAAAATGTCAACTTGTAGTGCATTTGGAGTTCATTCGATCAGGTCAGACTGTTAATCAAGCTTTCTGTATACAGGTTCTGAAAAGATTGCATAACATTATGCGACATAAAAGGCCTGATTTGTGGCAGACAGGGGACTGGTTTTGCCACCACGACAATGCACTGGCTTGCACAGTCATCTCAGTGTGCCAGTTTTTGGCAAAAACAACATGCCTTTCTTGCCCCATGCATCTTACTCACCTAAACTCGCTCCCTGTGATTTCTTTTTGTTTCCATGAATAAAGAAGGACATGAAAGGACAGCGATTTGATGATGTAGAAGAAGTGAAGGAAAATATGAGGGAGGTGCTATCAGACATCCAAACAGATGGGAATAAAAAATGTTTCCAAGATTGGACTAGCAGATTCGACAAATGTCTTAAGTGTAATAGAGAATACTTTGATGGTAATAAGGTTGTTTGTAAAAAAAAAAAGTAAATACATAGCTTTGGGGGTTTTATTTTGTTGTTGTTGTTTTAGTATTTATTTATAATAGGGAGTTTGGCAGAAAATGATGGAGGCAGGGGAAGACACCCGGAAACATGCAAGAGTTAAAGGCAACAGAGGCCAATACTGTTCGATAAACAATCCTGCACTAATGGTGACCTACAAGTAGATACATGGTAACACTCAGGCTGAATCAGTGTAGGAGGGGAGTGGTGTGGATCTACAAATATGGTAGAGGATAACATGCATATTTACCTCTGTTGCAAATAAATCCAAGTATGTAGTGGAACATACAGGGAGCAAAGTTATGAAAACTTCTTAGACATAGCCAAGCACCTTGAGAGAACAAGTTGATGGGCCTGAGTGCTAAGGACCATGGTCTCAGGAGACACCAAGGTCAATTGACCTCACAGAGTTCACAATCTTGCACATCCTACTTTGGGGAGTAGCCAATGAGCTCTTAAAAGCTTGTGAGTATCAATATAAGGCAAAACTTCTTAAACCATGGGTCTAAACCCCATATGGTGTCATGTAACTGAATGTGGGGATCATGAAAAATTTGGCAACTGTATAAGGTTTCTGAATACACAATGATTGAAATTTAATTCAGAATAAATACCTAATGAATCTAACATATTTATTGCAGTGCTTGCCCTGTTTCAAATTTCTCAGGTGCACAGGGCCTGCAAGTGGAAAAAGTTTGAGAAGCTCTGATTTAAGGTGTAGCTACTGGTCTTCACCTGTCCAGAGGAAACAAGAGTGCTGAACATCAAAAGACACATAAAAACAAGTAATCAAATGTGCTAATGAGCCATGTAAAGATCTCCACAAACCTCAGACCTGAAGATATCTCGATGATACCTGGCTACCACAACTACCTGCTTTGATGGATCACATTAGAAGGTCCTGGATAGAGTGTTTACTGGTCAGGGACTTGGGAGAGCAGGGGTGAGTTCCTAAGGCTATACTCCTGAGTCACTCTTCAAGTCTGGATATAACTCACCTGTGTTAGAACAATCAGCCATCTAAAACCAAAATGGCAGCATTCATCCAAGGACAAACCATAGAAGGATTATGAAAGGAGGAAGACTGGAAACAGGAAACACAGGGGGGAATGATATAAGCAATGATACACTAACGGGACTGCACTGAATAATACACAACAAAATAGGAATGAATTGTTGAATGTAAAACAGGTGGTCAGCTCTGTAAACCTGTGCTGTATACATCATAAAAAGTTTTGGTTTTGGTTTTGATCAATCATGCTGGGAGGTTTTTGGAGGTTTTTTTTTTTATCATGCTAGGCTATTTTAAGTATCTGAAATCTGAAAACTTAAAAAGGTAAGAGTGTCCTTGTTGGTTAGGGCTTTCTGAAGAGTCCCAACAAATGCTGAGGACAGGACGCTTTTATATCTTATAGAGGATGGAGGAGAGAGTATAGATATGATTCACCCTGTAAACCAGAGAGTAGAAAAAAGATTGGTGCTTTACTTTGTCTTCAAGCCATTTAAAAAAAAGAAAGAGGAGAAAGTTAAAATATTTATCTGGCAAAGATGAGAGCAATTAGTAGTCTCCCGTGAGTCTGAAAGCGAAGAAATAAAGTGGTCAATGGGGAATGATAAAAAATAGTGAGTGAAGTGGGAACGGTGGGAGGCTTTGGAAGGAAGGGGATTAAGTGAGTTCTTAAGTATAACATAAAAGAGACCAGAAATAGTCGATCTGGAAAAGAGAAGCATAGTGTAAATATTGGAAAAAGAGTCTCATATTTTCTGTGATACCTAAGTGTCAACAGCGAATGTTTGAGATGCACTAACTTTCAGTTTAGACTAGAAATGGCAGTGAGAAAGTAATCATTTAAAACAACGACCAAATCTGCATCTATAATGTCCCTAATCTGCTGTTATATTTTATAGCCCCATTATAAATTAATTTAGTATACTTCTAATCTAATTTAGAGAATTCAAATTACAACTAGACTAAAGAGATACCATTATTGAGTTAGATACAGCAGTTTTCATGACAGCCTCTGACTAGACCTGGCAGCCTTCCTTCCCTTCCCGTCTTCCTAAGCAACAGAAATTCTTCCTTGTGAGCACTCTTTGGGGCTAAACGGCTAGTTGTCCAAACCCCAAACAGAAAAGTTCACTTTCCTAGCAAGGATTGGCTTAGAAAAGAACATATGACCTAACAGAAAGGTTTCTGGGAAAAGCTTTTCTCCCGGTTGAAACGTACGGGAAGAAACACTTCTCTTAGCTGCGGAGGGCCATGACTACATGTGGTGGCTGGAACTGCAGTAGCAGCCTGGCAGCCATGAGTGGAGCCACTGTGTTGAAGAGAGCAGAGCAAAAGCTGATGGGCAGCTAATGGGTAATGCTGCCGTGTCAACTAAGCCACCCAGCCCACCCCACCTCCAGATTGACTGCAAGGATGGAAAAGCCCACAAAACAGTATCCAATTGGATACCAACTTGATACTCTGAACTGTAACTCTAGCAATGGAGACTGTATCATACCCCACAGCTAACTTTGTAGTTCTTCCTGGGAGAGAAGAATTTACTTCACAGAATGAAAGTCTCCTTCGCTTCTCTTAACAACACAGATAAATACTTTGTTACTTAGTCTAAACTTTCCATCTGAAACCAAATGACTTTTATAGTCAATGTTTATTGCTGGCCAACTCCTAAGAAAAATTTTTTTCATAGTACAGAAATAAAAATGACCAAATCATCATTCTTAAAAAAGAATCTGGCTCATTACTAATAATCCTTTCACACACGTATGTATACACCCATGTGTATATATATTTATTCACATTTTACCCCTACTTCCATCAAGGTCATAGGTTATCAGAGACTATATTCGTAAACTGTATTAAAATACTTTTTTTTTTAGGGAATCAGACATATAAAAGGGTTTGTGGAGAATTTTTATAATTTTTAAAAATCACGAAAAAACCTCCAGTGAAGGTTTTCATTGGCTATTATTCAGGAGATGGTGAGGCCTTGCTTTCCATTCATCTTCACCTGGAAGCTCCACTGAAAGCTGTTCAGCATCACAGCAACATGCACATTTCCATGACAGCCCGCTGGTGGCCGTGCATGGGCCTAGACAATAACTTCCTCTCTCTGCATGGAAGGCAAGCATTCTGTCACAAGACCACCAACGCTTCGTACTAACAAGTAACAGAAAGCAGCACGGCATGCTACTATTTAGTGAATACTTGGTTTCAGAGGACAGGCGATAAGTGAGGCTGGAGAGCTGCTAAGTGGAAGACAGTTCATGATGAACGTTTTATGCTGTTCTTAAGAAGTTTGGACTTTAGCCTATGGAAGGGTTTCTAAAGCAAGAGGGAACCTGGACACACTTTCCAGTTTGAACAGTGTAGATGATGGACATGAAAGTGGGGGTGAGTTAAGTCTGGATAAGTAAGTGATGACAATGGCAGAAGTAGAACAGCAACAGAGGACAGAAAGCCACACCATTTCTAATTAAATGTCCCCAAAGCACCTTAACATGTCTAAAAGAAAACTCAACACTTTTTCCCCCTTAAATCAACCACCTGCCACTCTTCCATCTCAGATTACTGCACTATTTGTTAAGAAGTTCAAGCTCATTTGGTACTTTCCTCATCCCCAAAATGCAATTAAATACTATATGCTATGATTTCAATCTCCAAGGTCTCTCCCAAACCATTCACTCTTTCCCACTTCTGCTACCACATCTTAGGCCACCGTAACTTTCTCTTCAACTATCAGAATAGCCTCCTGATAGATGTTGCATACCCACTGTTGACCCCGACAACCCATTCTCCATGCTGCTTTTCTGAAATGGCCCTTCTCACCTAGCACATCATCTAACAATGGCCGTCCTGCCCCCAAACCCACAGAGACCTGCAACCACCAAGAAAGAAAAGCCAGGGGCAAAATGTGTCCTGTGGACTAGGGGTCCTTACACTGAAAACTACCTAGACCCACAGCAGACTGGATGGCAAGGACCATTCCCAAAGCTGAAAGTCTCCTCCTCCTACTGGTGCCATGATTCAGATTTCTAGCCTCTGAAACTCTGAGATTTAAAGTAAAAAATAAAAGCAACAAAGCACACACAACACAGAAAGTCCATCCCATTATTCCCAGGTCCTACATCAAGCCTAGTAACAGGAAGAATGACAAGCAATTTTTACAGGCTGGGCAATGCACTATACCAGACTTGCCAGATTCTTCCATTTCAGTCTGACAGCAACATTGTAGGACAGCATGGAACTACTAACATCATTTTCATTCTGAGGAAACTGAGTTAAAGAGGGAGAATGTAGCTTGTCTATGGCTGGAGAGCTAACAAAATAATGGAGCAAATATTGAAATCAAGATCTGATTTACAATGCTCATTGTCTCTTCACCATGTAGCCTTCAAACACCACTTTTCATTCCTAGAACTCATTTGTGCTCTTACCATAAGACCTTCACAAACCTCACTTTGGCCAAGATGTATTCACTCATTAGGTCTCGGCTTAAATATCATTTCCTCGGGGAATCCTCTCCTCATTATCTAAGTGCATTGTTTACTACTTCATGGTAGGTCCCCCTTGAGTAGAGTGCCAAGACTGCTCACCACTGGTGCATAGCTCAGGATCTGTGGTGGCACACTGGTTAAGAGTCAGGAGACTGCCTGAAAGGGCAGCAGCTTGAACCCTCTAGGCATTTCTTAGGAGAAAGGTGTGGCCAAAGGTGTGCTTTGATCAAGAGTACAGCCTGGGAACCCGCGGGGCAGTTTTACTTTGACCTTATACATAACTAGCTAGGAGCCGAAATAGACTCCATGGTAGTCTATGCATTGGACCCCCAGTTCTTAAAATGATATTCAATAAATATTTGCTAAAGCAATGATATCGGGGTACAAACACGCTCCTCTGGAACGTCTTCTATTCAGACTTATAAGAAACAAAAAGAAGCTATAGTAGATATATTCATCTACTAAATATTTACTTAATTGCTTCCAGGTACCAGTCAATACTCTTGAGAATTCACAGGCCTGGTAGGGATGACAAAGGCACACAAGCCAGTGACTATAGCACAATAAGGAAAATGTCTCGTGCTCATGGCAAAAACAAAGGGCAATCAATAGAGAATAAGGTGCAAGAAAAGGAGAGTATAAATCTATGGGAAACCTTCATGGAAGAAATTCTTGACTTTTTCTGAAGGATGGCTGAGTCTTGAAATTTCATTTATGAAACGGAAGAAGAGCATCCAATACATTCCATTCACATCCCATTTAATTCTCAAAACAACGCTGGGTTGTAATTCCATTCTATAGATGTGGCACTCCGAGCTAAAAGAGGTTAAGACTAGTATACTAAGGTTGATGTGCGCCATAGAGTCCCTCCCAACTCAGTGACCCTATAGGACAACTGCCCCATAGGGTTTCCAAGGCTGTAATCTTTATGAAAACAGACGGCCACATCTTTCTCCAGCAGAGTGGCTGCTGGGTTTGAACCACCACCCTCTTGGTGAGCAGCCAAATGTTTAATCACTGTGTCACCAGGGCTTCGTAGTACGTTAATAGAGGAGTAGAATTGGAGCCTCGATCTGCCTCCCGAATCCATTAAAAAGGAAACAAAATCCTGTAGCTGTTGAGTCTGTTCTGAGCCCAGGTGAGCCCAAGCAGAACCCAAACAGGGATTCCAATGGCCGCTTGGTCAGAAATGGACTGCTATGCCTCTTCTACCTTCAATATCAGTTCACAAAAGTGCCTACTTGGTTTCCCAGTCTAACAACATAAATATGAAGCAAAGCAAAAGACTTAGGAAAAGACCAAAACATGCTGACAGTAAGAGAAGGTACAGAAACATGATAAAAAGTGGACACAAGAGAAGGGGGGAAGGGAGACTCCGGATAGGGCAAGATATGACAAAATAACAATGTATAAATTACCAAGGGCACATGAGGGAGGGGAGAGCGGGGAGGGAGGGGTAAAAAAAAGAGGACCTGATGCAAAGGGCTTAAGTGGAGAGCAAATGCTTTGAGAATGATTGGGGCAGGGAATGTGCAGATGTGCTTTATACAATTGATGTATGTATATGTATGGATCGTGATAAGAGTTGTATGAGCTCCTAATAAAATGTTTTTAAAAAGTGGACGCAAAATTAATTTTTTAAAGCTTCACAATGGGATCTCTTAACGGTAGGGTTATGCAGTCCTATACAATCCACCCTGTTCCATACAGCAGTGCCTGATGTGCATCCTGATGGGTCCATTGTGGGGGGGAAAAAAGGCTATCCAAGAGACAGAGCAATAAATAACTTTTGATGCTTAGAAGGGCAGACTTTAGGTTTCTAGAAAATTCATTTCTCTTTGGTAACACTAGACAAATGAATTATAATGATTGTTTCCAATGTAGTTTTGGAAAGTATTAAGGCAAGATCTTGAGAGTCTTAATTTTTTTTAAAGTTAGAGCATTTTCTGTTGCTCTAAATTTAAGGGAGTATAGAAAAACCATTCATCTTAATTGACATATGCACCCAACTAAATTTTAAAAAGCAAAACCAAACTAAACCATTAAAGTTCGCATACTGGCTTTGTAAACTATAGACTGACAAGCAAAAAGAATATTACTGAAAATTCTTAATACCTAAAAAGCAAACTTTCTGTGAAGCAAAAAAAACTAAAAATAAACTGACTTGTTTATAGCTTTAGTCTGCTGCACTCACACTTGAAATATGAAGTGAAAACAAGCAAACAAACAAAACATGGAGGCATACCAAGAAAGTTGGTTGACTAATTGACCGTAAAGCTGTTGCCACCAAAATACCCTATCGGAAATCAATTTGAAGAAATCAACTCCTTTATAACACGAGCTCTATTTGTGCAATTCTTTCAAAGAAGAGAGATAGCAAGCTTACATTTAGAGAACACGCCCAGTTTGGGTTGTTGTTTAGTTTTTAAGAACAAGAGAAAATTGTTCCAGCGATTATCTCGAACAAGCAGAGTAGGAGACACTGAATATCCTTTATCACTTCCAAAGTTTTACATGTGGCCCCTTCCACACGGAACACTAGCAGCGTGAAAAGCATGCTGACTGGCTACCCTTCAGCACAGCAGGCAAAGCGAGATTAAGGAAAAGCCAGTCTTTGCATGCCATGAACTCTCTCACATATAGCTTTCCAGAAAGAAAGCAAGCCGCTTCTGCCTAAACATGCTTCCCTTTTGACTTTCGTCCATGTTTCCAGGGGTGATTTCCCCAAATTCCCTTTTATAAAACCCGCGGTCGCTCCACAGGTGAGCTTATCGCGCTCTCCTTACCTGGGCGCTCTTCAGAACGAGCTCGCTTTTCTCCCTGACGTCCGGAAAGGGACACCTCTGCGACAGCATGAGCAGGTGAGCCAGCAGCCGATTCACGGCGTCCAGGGCGGCCGGAGACGGCGTCTGTCTCGCTGCACGGAGGTGCTCCACCTTCCTCACCACGATCTGCCTAATGTTTTCCAGGGCCGTCTCCCGGGTACTCGGGTCTCGACTGCACAGTCCGTCCCACCTCACTTCGTTCTCCTCTTCAGCCATGGCCACCGGGGAGCTGTCTTTTTTTTTTTTTGGGGGGGGGCGGTCCTCACTTAATTACCTTTCACCATGGCTCCCAAGCACTGTGTGGGTTTTGTTTTTGCTTTGCAACGAGAAGTTGTTCGCTTCAAGTCCGCGAAACGGGAGCCGTCAGGAAAACGCACGTTCGGGTGGCAAGTGCAACCAGCTCGTCTGTTACATCGATGCCTTCCGCCGATCCACGGCGGAGAGAGCGCCCACCTTCTCCCTCTGCACGAAGGGGGCGAGCCTTCTGGTCCGAGGTTGAAGGGAGAGCGGAAAAAAACACAAGCTGCAAAGTTGCAACCTCCGGGCGCTGGCCCTGCGGGAGGCGCGGAATCTCGGAGGAGCGGTCTCTGCCGTCTCGCCGGGTCAGCCGAGATCCTCCGGTCCCGGAGCTGTCAAATCCGTGCTCTGCCCCAAGCGGCTGCTAACAGCGGGCCGCGCTCAGTCATTCGGGGTTTGTCTGGGCAGCCACCGCGTCCCCGGGAGCACTCCGACCCCGCCGCTCCTCCGGCGCCCCGCCCCGCCCTCCGCAGCTCCGCCCCGCGCCCCGGCGGCCAGCTGAGCGCCGGCAGGGACCGCTCGCCGCCCAACCCCGGCGCCCACTGCACACCGCCGTCGGAGGACCGAGCGCTCTCCGGCGCGGGAGCCTCCAGCGGCCGCAGGCTGGCTGGCAGCGGTTGAGGGCAGAAGAGCGCGCCTTCGGGTCCCTCGGGAGACGCCGATTCCAGTCCCTCGGAAGACGCCTCCTCTTCTTCAGCCCCGGCGCCCTCGCCCGCCGCTGGCCACGCCAGGCCCGCACGGTGCAGCCCCGCACAGGCCCGGGCCGCGGGAGCAGGCGGCGCGGCTGGGCCCCAGGCGCAGAGCCCGCCCCTTCACCCAGCCCCATCGGTGGGGCTCGGCCCAGAGGGCGGGAGCAGGGAGGGGAGACAGGGTCCTCACCCCCAACCCCTCCCCTTTCTCCGCCCGGCGCGAACCTGGAGCCGCCCCTGCCCCTGCGCCCTCTTCCCCGCCCCGGCAGGCGCGACCCGCTGAGGCAAAGCCATTGGGAAAGGCCCCGCCCTCCGGCAGGCAACCTCCAGACCCCGACTCCGCGCGCGGCTGCCAACCGCTGCCGGCTCCTACGCATGCGTGACCCTAAAGAGGGCGCATGCGCTTTAGGAGGCACGTAATCTGCGCCGGGGGCGTTTTCCGTTCCTAAACGTTTGATGTGCCCTGAGTGGAAAAGAGGGGAAAAAGTAAGAAGTAAAAGTACGCTGAAACTTTATCAAAGACAAGAAGAGGGGGAAAGAGAACACGGAGAATCCCTGGAAGAAAGAGGCTAAATTTAAGATTAGTCTAATAACGGCCTCTTTATTACGCCAAACCCCAGACTTAAGGCGACAGGAAGTCCTCGCGCTGACTTCTGGGAAGTGTAGTTTTATGCGGCGGTCGTTATTTTTACGACGGAAACTACAACCCCCAGAGGCCACCGCAACGTATTCTGTGGCGGCCTTGGAGCCAACAGTTAAGAAGCGCGGGTTGCCTGAGATCTGCGGCTCGGTGAGCAATGGTGGCTTGGCTGCTTCCTTCCCCGACTATCTTTGACGATGTATATATGATTTTTTTCTTCTTCCTCCTTCTCTTCTGATGTTTTGGAGACGAAGCTATCTAGGGCTGTTGCTCGCAGTCCAGGGATTTTCCCCAATAACCTGAGTGGGAAACCCGCGTGCTTGGCGAGGCAAAGATTTGGAGGTCGCAATCCCTCGGATTTCGGGAAACGGTGGTGCAAAATCTAAAGTGAGAGCGAGTGTCCGCACTGCTGCCTCTGCACGAGCCTTCTCTAGTTGAGCACGTGCAGCCTGGATTAGGGATCCCTTCGCAATTGAGCCTTTTATTCTGCTTAGTGTATATGCTTTTCTTCATCAATCGTATGAACCCCCAGAAGGGGTTAGACCAACTTGTCAAATCCTTTGGGATGAAACTTGAAAAAATAAATGACAAAATCCTAGACCTCAGCTCTTGAAGGCTTTAAGGATACTATATGAAAAGGTCTATTGATACCTCCAGAATTGGGTATCGTTAAATTTTCGATCACTTGTTTACAAATTATTGTTTGATTTTTCTTAAAGTCACACACCCTTTGAGAAAGTTGCGCTTCGAAAAGCCATCAATGGACTGATAGATTCGAATTAGTGCTTAACGTTACAGCACAGGTGAGTTCTATAAAGAGGCCTCATACCTGGTAAGCACATGGTGAGGAGGCCTGGTGACATAGTGAGTGGGTGACTAGCCGGGCTGCTCATCTTGAGGTCTGCAATTCCAACCCCCAGCCACTCCCCTAGAGAGAGATGTGACTTTCTACTCCAGTATTTTTCCACAGGGCAGTTTTGTTCTGTCCTCTAGTGTCTCTCTGACTTGCAACCAACTGGATGGCACTGAGGCTTTTTTTGTCTTTGTTGTTTTGTTGTTCATTTGAGAGCTAGTGTAAGATACGTTCGGAAGTTAAACAAGACCAAAACACTACATTATATCGTTTTTTGGGGGGATGTCTAAGAAGAGGGCTACCTAGTCACGCTTGCAAAACCAGTGGAATTCCCCCACCCACACTAGGGAAGGAAGGTAGAACCCAAAGGAAGAGCCTATGCTGAGAACCAGAAATGAGAAGAGGTATGGTACTTTAAGAAAACGGCAGTATGAAAAATCATTGATATTTTAGGAGGGTTGGTATTTTGTATAGTGATAATATTTCAACAACAGGTAGGTACTATGACCTCTAGGTAGTTTCTTTAAGTGACTGATGAATTGGTCTAATTTGGCAAGCTTCACAGAATTATCAGGTTACTGGTTTGTATCAGAATAAAGATGGCTATAACTATTCTTATACGTACAATTTTCAAAATAAAACATTCTTTTTTTTTTTGTGGGCTTACCATTTTTCACCTAGCCCCCAAAGGATAGGGTAGTTTCTGGAGGCTAGCTTCCTATTCACTCCATAGATGAGTATGATCTCATCTGTTCCCATGTGTATCATTCAACTCCCAAACCAAGCCACTGCCATTGAATTGATTCTGAAAATAGAACTGTTCCATCGGGTTTCCAAGACTCGAAATCTTGATGGGAGCAGACTGTCTCAACTTTCTCATGTGGAACAGCTGGTAGATTTGAACCACTGACCTGGAGGTTGTCAGTCCAACATTTAACACACCACTATATTCTGATTTAATTTACATTTATTTTTTTATTTTAACATTTTATTAGGGACTCATACAACTCTTATCACAATCCATACATACATCAATTGTGTAAAGCACATCTGTACATTCTTTGCCCTAATTTACATCTATTTGTAGTTGACTCCTAAATATATAGCTCCATCCAGCATTAGCACTCAGCTTTCATTTAAAAGTCCAGGACCCTAAGTACAGAGTAGAACTACGCATGGAATTTGCAAGACTGTAAGTTTTTATTGCAGCAAACTGTCACATCTCCCACAGAGAAGCTGGTGGGTTCAAACAACCTGCCTTTTAGCAACTGGGTGTTACTATGCCACCAGGGGTCTTCCCTCAAACCCAACAGACCTAAAACCAGATAAACAGTGTGCCCTGTGACTCAAATTCATTTGGAATGTTCTCTATCTTGGTAAAGGATAGTACTGTCATCCGCTTGTGACCATTTGAATCCAGCATTATCCTTCATTCCTTCCTGTTCATTCCTCTGTAGCCATATTCTACCAAGCTGTGTCCATTTTATTTCCAAAATATTCCCCAAATCCACATATTTCTCTCCAGCTACATTCAAACACTGCCATTGAGTGAGTTCTGGCTCGTATCCACCCATATTGGGTTTCCAAAGCTGCACATCTCTACAGGACCAGATAGCCTCATCTTTCTCCCACTGAGCATTTGGTGAGTATCAACTGCCAACCTTTTAGGTAGGAATCCAACACATATGTGACAGTGCCACTAGTTCTCCATCTGTATGTCAGCACCCTCCATAGCACCATCCAAATACTCATTGACTGTTATATACCAACCTTGGGAAAATAGCACTAAGTACAAGAGGCTTCCCTTTTGTTAGGGAGCTCGCATTCTGCTAAAGCGAGAAAGAGAAAGTATATACATGTGTAAACGTCTAGTGAATCAAATGAAGACAGGTGCTTTGAAGGAGAGAACTGAGAAGGAGAACAGGGAATGTTGGGTTGTGGGATCAGTGTTTATGTTTAAGTAACGTATTCAGAAAAGACCTAATCAAGAAAAAATGGCTAGTCAGTACTGCAAACTATTATCAACATGTCAAGAAAGCTCAAGTTTAATAACAGTCCAACAACATTTTTTTTCCTTGGTGTCTTAGTTTTTAGGCTGCTTCCTGGGGTTATTTGGGACACTGATTCAGAAAATTGCATTGGATATACCACATTAGCTCTAGTTTCTTAGATATGGTTGAACTTATAAAATTTTAGTGTCTTCTTTGAAAGATCTCTTCTGCAGGACTGATATGCCATAACATCCTTTCCTATTTGAATGGGAAATTTATTTACTTAAATTGCCCACTTTTTTTGTGTGTCTAGTGACCTTTGTTTCACAATTATCCCTTCCCTCCTTTCTGATGACATACACTGTTGTGCACTAGGATCTTGTGCCTGTTCTTTCTTTCCCTAAACTACCACAGCTCTCAGAGGATGGTCTTGCATATCTGAGACCGCACAACATAAAGTAGTGACAGCAATTTCCAAACAAGTTTACATAGTGAATGTCTTGACCTGAATGAATCCAGTGATCTGATCACAAGACTTAAATCTTTCCAAGCAGTCTTCAGAATTGCTTGCCTCCAGATGAAAAGAAAAGAATATACTTCAATCTGGAACAAAAATTACATTTTATTAAAGGAGAGAAAAGGATTTACTGCCCTTCTTTACTGTAGGCAAGAACTTAGTTTTCAGCAGTGACATCAGAAACCTGAAGAAAATTAGTCTTTCACAATATAATCCAAGTGACTGGCATCTTTTCATTGACAGTTTCAAACATAGTTTGGAATGTGCTCTTTTAGATAATAGCAAAAAATAATGGTTCTATTCCAATCAGCCCCTCACCTGGATGAAAGAAGAGTACAAGACCGTCTCTTTAGTCTTGGAAATGATAAATTACGGAGAACATCCTTGAGTTGTTTGTATAGATTTGAAGATTGATAATGTTCTTCTTGGTCACTAAAGTGGCTACATAAAATGCCCTTGCTTTTGATGCCTTTTGGATAATAGAACCAAACATAAACATTGGGTGAGAAAAGATTGGCCTCTGGTGGAGTGTACGGCGGTTGGAAGACAAAATATAATCAACGAACCTTTGGCAGTATGAAATGGAATCACACTGCTACCACTGCATTTTAGCTGGGCCCGATGAAATAATTTGTAAAGGCTTTGTGTAAAGACCATCCGTGCATTGAATACACAGCCCATAAGTTACCTGGACTTACCATGGAAAACTGAAGGCAGGAGTTTTGATTAGTTCTCAGAGCATACAACTTATAAATGACCCACATTTCAAAACATCAGTGACTGATGGCGAATTATGTGCCTGCTCTTCATTTGTTCTTGTTTTGAAAATTTGTTGTGGCAACAAGAAGGCAGACAGTAGAGGTTATGCTCTTGCTTCTCAACAGGCTTGGCTGCAATGTGAATGTACATTATCTGCACAGCCACTTAGATCGCTTTCTAGAGAAACTTGGAGATTTAGCGTAATTGTTAAATAAGATGCAAAAGTTCACCAGGACAAAAACTGGAGGCCAGCTACCAAGGAAGATGAGCTGCATGTGAAGGCAGACTGTCATGGAATCTTATGCCAGATTGTCCTGACAGGTCCCACATTCGGAACTCTTATAAAAGTAGCTTCCTGTGACTGGAAAGTTTGATCAGAAATCTGTGGATTGGGTTTGAAAATAGTAAAACTTTTCACTTTTAATGTCTCTTTATGTTTAAAAGCTAGCAATTTAAATACTACATTAATTATCCTGATTTTTTTATGGGTAAGCAGAATAAAGAGTGGTAGAGTGCATATGTTCTGTATCTCAAAAACTAGGTCGAATAGGAGAAAACGTGCTATTTTTTGGAATCACCAGCTCAGATACACCCAGAAACAAGTCTAACATTTGAAATGTGTGTTGACTGTGATACCATTGTTTATGTTAGATGAACCATGACTGAAAGAAGAGAATACCAGAAATAAATTGACCAGTTTTATTGACTAAGGGAAGACATTTAGTTTTATCACAACAAATTATGGATAACATTGCGAAGAATAGGAATTCCAGAATACTGAATTGTGCCCATAAGAACCTGTGCATGGACCAAGAGGCAGGCATTGGAACAGAACAAGGGGTACTGCATGGTTTAAAATCAGGAAAAGTGTGTGGCCGGGTTGCTCACTATACTTACTAAATCTATATGCTGAGGGCATTGTCCAAGAAGCTGGAAGAACAGTACATCATCAGAATCAGACATTAACAGCTTAGAATATGCAGAAGAAGGGCTTTGCCTGCTGAAAATGATGAAGAAAGATTTATGATGAAAATTAGAGGCTCTTCAATATGGCTTATACCTTAAAAACCATCACACCTGAACCAATAAGCAACATCATGATAAACAGAAATGAGTGAAGTTGTAAAGGATTTCATTTTACTTTGATCCACAGTCAAGACCCATGGACAGAGTTGTCAAGACATCAGATGGCATATTATGTTGGAATTGAATCGATGGCAGCCAGCAGGTGTGGTTTTAATAAATCTGCTGTAAGAGACCCCATTAGATTGCTAAAAAAGCAAAGATGTCTCTTTGAGGACTAAAGTTGCCTGACCTAAACCCAAACTCACTGCCACTGAGTTGATGCTGACTCACAGCAACCCTATAGGACAGAGTAAAACTGCCCCGGAAAGTTTCTGAGACTAACTCTTTACAGAAGTACAATGTCTCATCTTTCTCCTGAAGAAGGGCTGGTGGTTTCAAACTGCCAACCTTGCAGTTTACAGTCCAACGTGTAACTACTACACCACCAGGGCTCCTTGTCTGACCTAAGCCATGATATTTTCAGTTGCCTCATGTGAAGGCTGGTCAATGAATGAGGAACACCAAAGAATTGATACTTTTGAATCGTGAAGTTGTCAAAAAATACTAGCTATAAGAGTAAATAAAAAAGTATTGCTACTTGAGATTTCAGTTCATATATGCACAGGTTTATTGCAAACAAAACCTGTTTAAACATGTCTGAAATCAGTGGCCAGTTACAGAATTCTTCAATAATGCACTAATTTAGTCTCACTGGGATGCCTTCCTGAAAAAGGTCCCATTAAAACAGTGGCTTCCAAGGGAATTTGCTGCAAGCCATAAACCTGACTCACAGTGACTCTCCGACAGAGGAGAACGGCCCCTGTTGGTTTCTGAGACTATAAACCTTTGCAGGAGTTGAAAGCCTAATCTTTCTCCCACCGGGTGGCTGGTCTTCTCAAACTGTTGACCAGGCCTTTTAAAGGATCTGCTAGGCCAGTTAAATTCAAGGCACAGTAGTCAGCTGTTTCTCGGGATTCTAAAGGGGTAATCTTCATAGATTTCTCAAAGGACACAGGATGGTTAAAGAACTTTTGAAGAAGCTTTAAGAATGTTGAAAATTGCATTGGTGAGGAAAGACCAGGGGGCTGGGAAATTTTTTTGTATTTGTTTATTCACAACAATGTGCTTGCTCAATTTTCAAGGGTAGCAGGGGCTGTCCTATGAAAATGTTGATGGAAAACCTTACCCTGCACACCCTATATCCCTGATCTTGCTGCTTCAGACTTCTTTTTGTTAGCAAGGCAACAAACCTTTAAAAATAACACTATTTGAGTCCACCAGGGATGCCAAGACTGCCAACTTGAAGTTTCAGGATGACTAGGGGAGGGTTAGAGAGATAGAAACATCATCTGCAGAAGTACATAGACCCAGATGGAGGATATGTTGGAAACTATCCAGAAAGGCTTGGATACTTTTATTGGGGGTGCGTACAACTCATCACAATCTATATATACATCCATTGTGACAATCACATTTGTACATTATCAAAACGTTTGTACATTATCAAAACATTTGCTTTCTACTTCTCATTTTCCCCCTTCCCTCCTACACCCTCCCTCCCTCACGAACCCTTGATAATTTATAAAGTATTAATATTTTTGTCATGTCTTACACTGTCCGACGTCTCCCTTCACCTACTTTTCTGTTGTCCATAGCCCAGGGAGGGAGTTATAAGTAGACCCCTATAATCGGTTCCCCCTTTCTACCCCACCTTCCTGATATCGCCACTCTCACCACTAGTCCTGAGGTGTTCATCTGTCCTGGATTCCTTGTGTTTCCAGTTCCTAACTGTACCAGTGTACATCCTTGGGTCTAGCCGGATTTGTAAGGTAGAATTGGGATCATAATAGTGGGGGGAAGGAAACATGAAAGAACTAGAAGAAAATTGTATGTTTCATCATTGCTACACTACACTCTGGCTCGTCTCCTCCCCACAACCCTTCTATAAGGTGATGTCCAGTTGTCTACAGATGAACTTTGGGTCCCCACTCCGCACTCCCCATCATTCACAATTATATGATTTTTTGTTCTTTGATGTCTAATACCTGATCCCAACAACACCTCATGATCACACAGGCTGGTGTGCTTCTTCCATGTGGGCTTTGTTGTTTCTCAGCTAGATGGCTGCTTGTTTATCTTCAAGCCTTTAAGACCCCAGACGCTATATCTTTTGTTAGTCAGGCACCATCAGCTTTCTTCACCACATTTGCTTATGCACCCACTTTGGCTTCAACGATCATGTCGGGAAGGTGAGCATCATGGAATGCCAGTTTAATAGAACAAAGTATTCTTGCATTGAGGAAGTACTTGAGTGGAGGCCCAATGTCCATGTGCTACCTTAGTACTAAACCTGTAAATATATGCACATATATCTATTTCCCCATCATCATATATAAATATATTTACATATATACATGCCTGTATTTAGACCTCTATAAATGCCCTTTGCTTCCTAGTTCTTTCCTCTATTTCCTTTTACTTTCCTCTTGTCCCACTATCATGCTCAGCCTTCATTGTCAGCAGTTCCTCTTGGTTACATTGCCTTTGACCAAGCCCTACCAGGCCTTTTACACCCTCCTCGCACTGATTTTGGATCACTTGTTCCCTTGTGCCTTAACATCACTTAACATCATTTAACATCACTTCCTTTCCCCACTTCTGCCTCTCCCATGCCCCTCCAAAACCTTTGGTCTCATTGTTTTCTCCTCCAGATTGTTTATCCTGCCTATCTTATCTAGATAGACCTTCAGTGATAATAATATGCACAAAAACAAGACAGAGCAAAACAAAGCAACAAAAGAAAACATAACAAAAAACCAATGACAAAAGCCTGTAAATAGTTCAAGGTCTGTTGACCGTTAGGACCCTTAAGAGTGTTTTCCAGTGGAGTCTGATGGGGTGCCACGCCCTGGCCTGAAAGTCTGTTTCTGATATTCTCTCAGGACTTCCTTGCTCTGCTCCCCTTACTGTTCGTCCTTAGTGTTTTACCTCGGTGTGGTGGGGTCAGATCAGACACAATTCCCACACTGTGGCTCCAGTGTTGTCCCCTGTAGGGCTATGGGTCAGTGAGGGGGGTCTGCTTGGATGACTTTGTAGCAATGCATGTTGACCTAACTTTATATACCATGGACTACCAAAGGCCAAACATCTGTCTTGGAAGAAGTACAGTCAGAATGTTGTTCCTCAGAATTGCGGTTGACAGAATTTCACCTCATATTAGACGTTATCAGGAGGGTCTGTTCCCTGGAGAAGGACATGTTTGGAAAAGTAAAAGGACAGTGAAAAAAGGAAAGACTCTCAAAGAGATAGGTTGACACAGTAGCTGCAACAAAGGATGCAAGCCACAATTATGAGGCTAGCCCAGGACCAGGCAATGTTTTGATCTGTTGTCCATAAGGTCTCTGAGTCAGAAATGACTTGATGGCATCTAACTACCAACAAGCCTTGAAGTCTCTGGATGGTCTAGTTAACTGGCCAACTACCAACAAAGGCTGGCTGTTTGAACACACCTAGAGATACCTTGGGAGACAGGCCTGGTAATCTGCTTCTGAAAGATCACAGCCTTGATAACACCAATGGACCAACTCTGTTCTGCACATATGTAGTCACCATGAGTCAGAATCCACTGAACATCACCCAACAGTTGCCTCGGGTCAAGTTTTATTTAACTATCCCAACATTGTTCAACGTTGTTTTTACTGTACCAAGAGATATAAAGGACGGAGTTATATAGTCATAGGTCTTAACTAGGGGTGCAGTATCCTTACAGTGAGGCCAATGAGGAGATATAGGAATAACAAGACTCTCCAAGACGAATGTGAATAATGGAGGCAAGATTAGAATGTATGGACCTTAATTATTGGAAAATCTTGCCTTTCTGCATGTAGAGTGCCCTTTCAGTGTCATCCCTATAGTATCCAACTTATTTACTAAGGAAGGCAGTAGATTTATTATAAGTAGTTCATTAGTGACATTTTAAATTGCCATTAAAAAGGAATATAGAGATGGAAAACTAGTATTTTCATTCATTTGTTCAACATTTTCTGGAACCCTATCAACAGGCTCAGTGCTTGACACTGCTGACACAGCAGTCTACAGAGTAGACATGGTTTCTGCCTTTTGAAAGGTGGTATCTATGTGAAATACAAACTAGTTGAAAAAAGGTGGTTGTACAGTGAAGGGGAATAGAGATGGGGAAGTTGCTGAAGGTCTCTGTGAGAGATAAGGAAGGGCAAAACTAAGCTGGTGGAATCAACAAGATTTAGTGACTGTCTGGCTTTGAGAGATTAAAGAAAGATACCTGGGGTTGCTTCTATTCCAGATGGTAGAGAATAATGCTTTGGGATGGAAAGAGATAAATGTCCAAGTTTAGACATGTTGATACTGTTGTTTGAGGGGTTTATAGGTCATTCAGGTGAATAATAACTGGCATTTCATCTGAACAGCTTCTATACTTGAAACCCTAACTGTTGTGTGGGATAACTGCTAGGGGTTCTGATAGTGAGAAGAGAATGGACACTGGAAAAATCTTGGGCTGGAATCCCAGTTCCATCTCCTTAGCTGGGTGGATTTAGCCAAGTTCAATAAGCTTTGATTATGGGAAATGAGAGCGTCTGAGTTTTTTCATCTACCACAGGATGAGTATAGCTACTTACCAGAACTGTAAGGGAGCTTTAGTAGTGTAGATATAAGTCCTTAGAGGCCTTGGGGGAACAGTGGGTTTAGTGGGCTGCTAGCCACAAGATTAGCAGTTCCAACTCCCCCACCACTCTATGGGAGAAAGATGAGACTGTCAGCTCTCACAAAGTTTTACAGCCTGGAAACCCTACGCAGCAGTTCTGCTCTGTCCTATAGGCTCACTCTATCACTGAGTCAGCATGCATTAAATGGCAGTCGGTTTGCTTTTGGTATTTATGTGAGGGTCTTGATGACTAGGGCACCCCTAACACAAGCTGTGGTATTTTCAATCACCTCGTGCATGTGAAAGCTGGACGACAAAAAATGGAGAATGAAGAATTGATACGTTTGAATTATATTGCAAGCCAGGGGTGGGGAATGTCAGAACAAGGTATCATATAAGGCCCCCGAAATTATCACTACCAGCTACCATCACACACATCACCAAAGAGAAGCAGTTCTAGCCATCACATTTTTTAAAAAATCACTGTCATTGAGTCAGTGTTGACTCACAGCAACCCCCTGAGGATTTCTGAGACTTTGAGAGGAGAAAACCCGATCTTTCTCCAGAGGTGCGGATCACAACCCAACCTGTTACCACTACACCTCCTTAGGGGTGAGCTACCGTATATACTCAAGTATAAGTTGACCCGAATATCAGTGGAGGCACCTAATTTTGCCACAAAAACTGCATTTAAAAATGTGCTGAAAAACCTCGGCTTATACACAAGTACATACAGTAATTAAGTATTTGATAAATATGGCCCCTGAATGACATTATAATTATCCAAATGACCCTTGGCAGACACAAAGCTTCCCACCCCTGTAAGTGCAGGATAATGAAAGTAAGTGCCATGGACTGCCAGAAGACCAAGCAAATCTGTC
Organism: Tenrec ecaudatus; assembly: GCF_050624435.1. Classification (NCBI taxonomy): domain Eukaryota; kingdom Metazoa; phylum Chordata; class Mammalia; order Afrosoricida; family Tenrecidae; genus Tenrec; species Tenrec ecaudatus. The sequence goes on along the minus strand of NC_134536.1, from coordinate 63,452,129 downwards.
TTAGAGGAAGCACAGCCAAAATTCCCCTAAGTACAGATGGCACGTTTCATCTCACTTTGGATCCATTAGCAGGAGGGATCGAACCTTGAAGGACATGCTTTGTAAAGTAGAGGGTCAGCAAAAAAGACATGAAGAATTAACGCAGTGACTACAACAGAGGTAGACTCTCAGATGGCATGTGTTGGACACCCAAGAAGCAGTATCTTCAAAATGATCATCTTTATGTAAAATAGATTGCTCTTCATTTTGACTGAGATAAGTAAAGTGCTTGTTAGTAATACTTGTTAATAAAATGCTGTTAGATGCTGTCAAGTTGGTCCTGGTTCAGGTTGGTTCTCATCTGTATACTGTACAATAAGACAGAACATTGCCTGGCCTAGTCCTTAGCCCCCCTTAGATTGCTGTCTGTCACCGTGTCAATCAGCTCAGTAAGGGACTTCCTCTTTCTTGCAGCCCTTCGATTTTTCCAAGCATGATGGTAACTGAAAAGTGCTAGTTTTGTAATTTTGTTATTTTGGGCATTTCTCTAAGTCTTTATAATAAAATCTTTGAGTTCTATTTTATATTTCTCAAACATACAGCTTTGATTAATATGACTTTGTATTTTAAAATTTCTTAGCTGGGGCACATTTTCATATAAATGTAGCCATTATGAATTTTTTTATATAAAACAGCAAGATTATAAATAGTTTTGAGCAAAAACTCAGGCTTGTTATGGCCATAATAAAAAATACCGTATTTAATTAATAACACACTACATGACAAACATTTCAAAGGATATAAGAATTTTAAAGAATGAATCCTTTAGAAAAGTACAATTACCTATCACATAAGATAGTATTTAATGTGATACATTTTCATACTGTATAATTCAGAGTCAGGACTGGAAGCCATGTCGATCTGCCTTCAAACAAAGCTCTTGTTCTTGAACTCTGTACCCCAAAAGTGTGGGTATGCAGTAAGCTGTAGTGCTGTAGGTTTTTGCAATTGCAGACTTTTTTTTAAGCACAAAGTATAGGTTTTAGAGATTGAATATTCATTCTGCTCTCAGAGTAGTAAGGGTTTCTACTTTATTGAGGTACCATCTCATCAATTCCAGTTGCTTAGCCCCACACTTTATACGATATTTAAAATGCTAGAAGCAGAACTCAAGCTGAATCTTTATGTTTTGCACGTTTACTGTCTTCCGTGTCTCACCGTGTCTGAAAACCTCTGGTACGTCACGGAACACCAACTCAAATGCTAACAGGGCTGAATAACTTACTATCTCCCCAGATCCACCAAAGCCTTACATTTTGAATGTTGTCCACCATGACAGATGCTAGCTGTGTCCAGAACTCTCTCTGTTTTGGCAAGTCTTTGACCACTCTGAACCTCAGTCTTTATCTGTAACAGGGAGGGACTTGACCTGAGTTTGAATAAAGTTTCACTGGCCCTGAAATTCTTCTTTTGAACAATTGTATTAAAGGATGAAAAAGGACCTTTTAGAGAAAAAAACACCACCATATACGGAATCTTTATAATAAATGCATAAATGTTACATATATATGGCTCCAGAAAGTACATAGTAAAATGGAATTAAAAGAAAGTCCTTCTTAAATGTTGCTCTTTGAAATTATTCCTCAGGAAGGAGGCTTAAAGACAGCTAAGAGATGGAGCTGTGTCTGAAATATACTAGAGACTGAAGGAACAGTTCATTTCAGTGCTGTTTTACCCTTATCTCCTGTTAACATGTGCAATTGGCTGAGGGCTGTAAGTGCGCATTGCTGGTCTGTCTAGTCAGGGATACTTCCTCCAAGAAGGACTGGTTTTCTCCAATTCAATTGCCTTACGGTTTGTCCACATTGCCTTTTCTTTGCTACTTTCGGCCTGTTCACACTGGTTTGCGCAGTCTACCGGTGGTTTCTGTTCAGTTGCTTGACCCTTTTATACTGAAGCCACCTGACCGTGACCTATGTCCTTATATGATGACCGAGTTCTTTTTAAGGTTTTTAAAGGAAAGTATCCTAATTGTCTGAAATTTAGTAACATGAGTAGTTTTGTCTCCAAATACTTAATGTTTTTTATCTTAGCTAATTGAAAACTGGCTTGTCAATTTTCCTGTGTATGTGATACTCAAATGAGGTATGAAGGCTTTTCAGTTTTGAAACCCTAAATTTTCACTTTTACGGTTTTCTTAACAGGATTGATTTGCACTGTATAGTGTCCAGGTTTTAAAAGCCTACTCTCTGAAATAGAGCAATCTTCTCTCTCTCTTTCTCTCTCTTTCATGCTATTTTGTCTCCCTCTTTCAGGGATAAATTAAGTTTATTCTTCAAAATTGTATCCAGTTTTGCTGTCCTTGGCATCTCCAAATTTACTGTAGTGTGCTTCATATGTCTGAATATCTACTTTTTCTAGCATATTTTAATGGATCAAAAATTTTTAAACGAGTTGCCACATCTGTATTTATTATGTCTTTATTAAAAGGCTTGTGTCCTTGCACATGCACACACACAGAATTCTGACATGAACTTTATAAATCAATCTCATTGCTGGCTTCATCATGTATTTTGGTTTTGTTTACTCTCATTTTGCTTATCCACTTATTTTACATGGGAAAAATTATATATGTAGAAGGGAGGGGAGATAAAAAAATCAAAGCCAAACCCACTGGCATCAAGTCAATTTGACCCATAGACCTGCTCCCTAGGGTTTCCGAGACTATACATTTTTATTACTGTAACAGACTGTCTCTTCTTCCCCCTGGAGAAGCTGGTAGGTTTAAACCACCCACATTGTGGTCAGTAGCCCATGGCTCCCTTATCTAGAGGTGAGATAGGAAAGATGAAAATTTTGTGTCATTTTAGAAAGTTGCTAAATATATCAAACAAAAATAAAATATAATAAATACTCATAGCAACCATATATAAAGCAATGAGACATTATCCCAGCCTGCACTTGTTCATAATTATTGTTGCTTGAGCCCACTTTGTTCAGTCACTGTGTCTGTCCGTCTCATTGAGGAGTTTCCTCTCTGTTTCTGACCCTCTACTAAGCATGCTTCTAAGGAGGTTTACCGATGTACTTCTTCCAAGAAGTTTAGTTCATTCTTTTGGCAACCCATGTTACTTTGAACATTGTCAACATCGTAATGGAAACACATCATTTCTTCTCCAGTCTTTGTTATTGGTTAGCTTCCACGTGCATGTGGAAGATGCCATGGCTTGGGTCAGGTGCACCTTAACCCTCAAAGTTGACCTACTTTTCAGTACTTTAAACCTCTTTTGTCTAGTAAATTTGCCCACTAAAATATTTCAATTGATTTATTGACCATTCCTTCCATGATCATTGATTGTGGATCCAAGAAAAATGAAATCCTAAATAACTTCAGTCTCTTCTCCATTTATCGTGATGCTGCTTATTATACTAGTTGTGAGGATTTTGTTTTTATGTTGGGTGTGACCATACTGAAGGCTGTAGTCTGTGATATTCATGGGCTAGTGTTCCAAGTCTCCTTCACTGTCAGTAAGGAAACCTGTCCCATCTGCATATTGCAGTTGTTAATAGGTCTCCCTTCAATCTTGATGTGAAGCTATTGTTTTTCAACAGCTCCTCCACCTAGGTCTTCTGAAATCCGTTTTCCCATCTCTAACCCTTCCCTGAAGAATTCTGCGCTTTTCTATTTACAATTTTTAAAAACAGCAGTGTGGGCATCCTCAAGGGGCTCAAACCATGTTTCTTTTAAATGTTCTTTGAATTTAAGGAACAAAGAGCAGTCTGAAGCAGCAAGAACAGGGCTCTAGGGAGGCTGGGGTAAGGTTTCGAATGAAATTCTCCTAGGACAGCCTTTGCTGCCTTCAAAGAATGAGAAGGGCGTTATTGTGATGGGAGAAACATTCCCCCAAACAGCTCACCTGACCTTTTTCTCACCCGTACAGTTTTTGGTTTTCATAATCAGCCCCCATGATTGTCCAACATCTTATGACTTCTTGGGGAGTCCTCCACAAAAACACAGTTGCTGTCTCATCTACAGCTGATCTCTCTGCCTTGAGTATCACCAGACCCTCTTAGAAGCTGCTGTTGGGATTGTTCCTTGCTTTGTGGATCAAACTGGTAAGTCCAAGACCAGTTTGTAATGTGTTCCATAAAATTGCTTTCATTGGCTTTGATTCTGTACAAACAACTGGTAAAAGATCAAGTACCATATATACTCATGTAGAAGCCCAGTTTTTCAGCACTTTTTAAATGCCGTTTTTGTGGTAAAATTAGATGCCTCGGCTGATATTAGGGTCGGCTTATAGTGAGTTTGTACGGTAACTCAAAGGGATTGAGCTAAAAGCTGACTGTGGCCAACAGGTTCACTGTAATTGAGATGGCTAAATCATTTGAGACCTCCAACTTTAGTAGCTATGGCATCACTGGTAATTTTTTGGTCGTCCTTCACCAGTTTCTGGACTTAAGTCACAGTTTGTTCATTCATTGAGGTTGACTTTCCTCTCTTGGCTCACCTTTGAGCTCTTCCTGATTTTCCTTAAAGCCCTTTATCCAGTTAAAATTATTTGATGTGGGGTGGAATTCTTGTAAATTTGTTTGAAAGCTCCAGTGATTTGGAATAATATCCACAGGAGTTTTGTTAAAACTCTGACACTCGCCTTAAGCTCACAAACATTTTTTTTCCCACAGCACAAAAAGTGCCCTTTTTGTGAAGGCTTCCTAATGAGACTGAGACAAGTATATCACAGAGAGAAGATGTCTGCAGCCATCCATTGATAGGAGAAACATGTTGAAACATTAAAATAATAATAAACCGGCGCGTGTGTGAGCTAGAGTAGCAATTCAAATAAAACATTTGATCAACTTAATTAAGGTTCCACCACGGTCAGAAAAATAGAGTTTTGCCCCTTTGCCCTCTGAGCGATTCAGCAACATATGCTATTTCTCATATTAAGACCTTAACAGCTGTGCCAACAGTCTAGTTGGAAAAAATGTAAGGGCTTAACGGTGTCTCTTTGCAGATCAGCCTGTCAACAACTCCGTCCACCAATAGATTACTTCACCCCTTCAGAACAGTTGCTCACTTCAAACCTGTGAGTCAAAAGTTAGTGTGGCTACGCGTGCTGATTGGAATAAGGATTGACGTTAGGAATTTGGAGCCCTGGGTCTCAAGGAGAGCAGTGTTCAGACAGATGTAGGTGTTTGTGTTGATTTTTCACAGACAACTCAGACGCTATATTGTCGGTGAACAGAACTCTCTCTGGCCTGAATGGGAGAGATAATTTTCTTTTGCCTAATACTGAGATGACTTTTCAGAAGGATTTATCGTAGAGCTCTGCGTGGCTTTCAGTTCATTTCAACTTAGCCAGCATTAAGTTTGGATTAGGTGCTGAGGTTACAAAAATGAACATAAATTCTGACCTCAAGGCTTACAAATTAATGGAGAAGATGTGAATATATTATTTTAATCTAATAGAGTGAACATATTGGTATGCAGAAAGCAAAGTTAATTAGCTTAGTGTCTGGGAGCCAGGTAAGGGAAAGCTTTATGGACAGATTAGCTGTTACACTGTGTCTTGGGTAATAGGAAAGCCTATTCTAGGCAGAACAATATGGACACGAGAAACCTGTCAAATGTCACTTAATCGAGGCCAGTAGATAAAAAACTTAAGAGAAGGAAGGCTTTCACTGAGATGGATTGGCACGATGGCTGCAACAATCGGATCAAGCATAAAAATTGTGAGGATGGCACAGGAGCAGGCTGTGTTTCCTTCTGTTCTACATAGGGTTGCTATGTCTGAACCAACTCAACACACCTAACTACAACAAGATAAAGAACTAGGTAGATCAAGAGGAGGTCTTAGAAAATCTTATATGACCTGCACAGATGCCTGATCTTTATTTGAAGGTAGCAAAGAGTCACTGGAGAATTTTAAGCATTGAAGTATCATGGCTGGATTTTAATTTTGGTTGTCTAACATTAGAGGCAATTGGAGGATTAAAAGCAGGGAATGAATAGCCCAGGCAATAAATGATGAAGACCTAGCACCACTAAGGCAGTGGTAAGGATGGGAGAGTATAGGTAATTTAAGAGGTAGGTTTTGGTGTTGAAATCCTTAGGATTTGAGGGCTGATGGAGGGGAGTAGAGTGATCAAACCATTGATGGAGGGTAAGAATGTTAGCAGGAAGATAGAAGATGATACATTAGGTTTTGAATATGAGTTTGAAATGACTTTAGGACATTCATGTGGATTTAATATCAGTTTTAAAACTCAGAGAAAAAGGAGGTGACCCTAGAGAAGGCATTAGGTATAAAAGTGGAGTTTATGCAGCATTAGTGTAACGTTACTGTAAGTAGATTAGTCATTCCATTTTGTGAATAATCATATACCATTTATGAATTACCTACTTGAAGACTTTAGGCTCTTATATGATACAATATCAAAACAATTAGGAATATAATTTAATTTTTGATAGTTCAAAAATGATTTGGTTTCTTTGTATCTTATATAGCTATGATTCTACTGGGGAAAAATGTTGTGTACAGGTTCATACAAATTTTGGAGATCAATAATATCTAACATTTATTGAGTATTTACTATAAACCAAGCTCTATTCTAAGTACTTTATGTTGATTCGGAACATATAATATTTTGAAATGAATAGTTATACTAATCCCAAGTTATAGATGGAACAAAAATATGGAAAGTTTAAGAAACTCACTTTAGAACTATGCTATAAACTCAGTCACCAAGTCAGTTCTGACTCATCATGATCCTGTAGGACAGAGGAGAACAGCCCCTGTGGGTCTCCAAGACTATAAGTCTTTACAGGAGTAGAAAGCCCTGCCTTTTCTCCCGAGGAGCTGCTGGTGGCTTCAAACTGCTGCCATCGCAGTTAGCAGTCCAACTCATAATCACAATGCCACTGGGCTCTTCCACTATGCTTTTAAAAATGAACACTCTTAACAACTGTAGGACAGGGTAGAACTGCCTCTGTGAGTTTTCAAGACTAATTTTTTCACAGGAGTAGAAAGCCAGTCTATCTCTTGGGGAGATAGGGAGTGAGCAGCCTAGTGCATAACCACTATGCCACCACTGTTACACTGCCTGTCAATAGCATAGATTACAAGTACACTTGCTCATTAGAGAGAATGGAAACATGAAAATACATGATAGAAACTCAGGTCCATACAGAGAGAACATTTTCAGAAATATAAAGTAAAAACTACAGGGATTTAGTTTTAGTCTGTTTAGAATATTTATTTTGTAAATTCTAAGAGGAATTGTTGGATACCATCAAGTCAATTGCAACTCAGAACAACTTCATGTAACAAGTAGAGCTGTCCCCATAGAGTTTCCTTGACTGTCATCTTTACAGAAACAGAGGGATTATACCTGTTTATTAGGAAGAAAATGAGCCCTGGTGGCACAGTGGGTTAAGTATTAGGTTGTTAACCACAAGGTCTGCAGTTCAAATCCACCAGCCGCTCCACAGGAGAAAGATGAGACTGGAGGTTCTAGCTCCATGTTTGTAGACTTGGAAACCCTAAGGAGCAGTAAATTCTAATCTGTCTTCTAGGGCCTGAGTCAGAATCAGCTCAATGGCTGTGGGATTATGGATAATGGAAACCTGGCAATTCAAATGAACTTAAGGAAATATCAGAAATTCAGGGGGGTGAATTATCTTGAGGAGAGGGAAGGGTAAAATTTATGGCATAGATTAACATAAAACTCAGTTGCAAGGAAACTGAAACTTGCAAAAAAGAATGACAAAGTATTTATTACCACTGTAGGTCAGACATTCTGTCGCTTAAAGTTAAAAGAAATCAAGTAACTTAAATTTTAATATTGTCAGAAACAGGAAAAAACCCAGGTCTTTTAACTATTGCTAGACCCCTTTCCACTATATAATGGTCCCAATACAAAGAAATAGAGGAAATGCCTACAAATCTGCCCATTATCACAGAAGTCCAGAAAGTAACAGGAGTGCAGAGGGGTGTAATGGTACGTCGTGCACAGGTATGGGAAAGGCTCTCAAATAGAAGAGAGGAGCTTTTTCCTGCACTGCCTTCCAATTGATAATGCTGTTAGGTGCCATCCAATGGATATAGGGGGCTGGGAAGTCACCCCACAAAGTGCAAAGTCTATCAATGGTTTTCTTTCTGTTCTCAAGAAACTATTAATGGTGACCGTCTTCAAAGGGGAAATGATGGAGGTTATTGAGAATCAGCAGCCAAGAAGTGAACCAAGTGTTTACTAATTTTGTGTGTCTCTGTGTGCTGTGTAAGTTTTCCTACCAGTTGTCCTGTTACTTTTACTTTTTTTCTATGTTAAATAAGAATTTGCATTAATGAGATTATAGGCATGTCAACGTTTAAATTAAATATATACTATACAACCTGTGCTAATGGATTTCATCTTGAGAGTAACTGGCCAGGCTTACATTCAGAGTATTTTTCATAGATCCACACAGAAACAATATTTTTATAATATGGTTAGGATAATAGTGGTCCTATATAACCATTATTTCCTTGTTTCTATGAGAAGGAATTATTTAACAATATAGGTAGAGATAGGGGATAGTCCCTTTCTGCAGTCTTAGGAAATCCCTCTACTCATATACATATGTGCCCTGCTTCTAGGGAAGGATACAGCTTTCCTGAGTAAAAGAGGTGCTCTGGTGGGAAGAGACTTGGATGGGAATCAGATTAGAATTCTTGTATCACTTGCTCTTCGTAGGGCTGTGCATTGAGGACTTTGATTTACTAAGAGCAGGGAGATGTAAGAGTGGTTGTTTGTATAACTGGCTTATTTCTAAAGTACACATTTGAATTAGGAAACACCCTCTAGTGCTCAGTTGGTATTTCTTTGCACCAGAAAACAAGTTTAATCTTTCAGCAACTTGTTTGGATTATGTATTTAGCTATACAAAGAAATTTCCCGTCTTATGAGATCCTTGCATAATTCTGGTTTATAATTGTGCAGTATCTCTCTGTACTATCCGTGGAAAAGATGGGACATGCATGTGTGAAATAGGAATCTACTATGTTTCTGGAAAATTAGAAAAGTACTAAAATAATTTTTATTCATACGTTATTGGTGGTGATGAGGAGGAAGTAATTTTTTTCTCTCAAGAATAGGGTACTCCGGATTTCATGGGAACATTAAGCTAGTGCGTCTGTGGATGTGAGTGAGAGAAGGGGTGCCAAGTGTGAGACGGGGACTGCTTCTGGAAGTTAACGTCCTTGGTAGGACTAAAGCTTGCTTTTTTCCCTGTTGTGTCTGGGCAAGCACCAAGGCCCAGGATGGATTTTGCCATCTATTTATCAAATTCCCAAAGAGCACTTACATGGACTTAGATGGACTACCACTTACAAGAAGTAGTCTGACCTCATTCAGTTGCCCTGTTTTGGTTTTTAATAGGTGGCACATTTTAATATCTGTTGCTGTTATTTTTATTTGCCCTTAAATTGACTCTGTAACAGGTACTCATGTCACATCAAAATGTTGTTTGACTGTGACCATCTTCGTGATGTGTTTAAAGGAACTGTACAAAATAGTTCTGTGATGTGGGCACAGGAAATGAGTTTTATAATTTCTCTGTTTTATAGTTTTCACTTTTTAAAACAAGTCAACACCTATAGGAAATTGTATGTGGAGCACATTTCAAATAGAAATGCCAAAAACTACTTAAAACCCAAGTCAACACAATGCCATTGTGTCAATTCTAAGTCATAGCAACACTACAGGATAGAGTAGAACTGCCCCTGTGGAGTTCTGAGGCTGTCAATCTGTATGGGAACAGAAAGCCTCATCTTTCACCTGAGAAGCAGTTGGTAGGTTCAAACTGCTGACCTTGTAGTTAGCAGTCCAACTCATAACCTACTTCGCTATTATGGCTCCTGAAATAAAAACAAGCCTCCTCAAAAGTTTCTGATTCAGGATAGCTTAGTGTACTCGCCATTAACCTACTTTCAATGATGCTAAGACATTGTTTCAGATTAATAATGTTTCTAAAGTAGAGATCTGTTTTATAACAGTTATTGGTCTAGATTGAAGTCAGTTACTTTGAGGGAAGATTTGCCTTTGCCTCTGCATTTGCATTACTACTAGCCTGAGACCATTTAAATCAACTATCTGCTTGCAGGTTATGTGTTTGTGCGACACCCCTGGTAGTATGGGTTCAAACTGCAAAAGTGTGAATATGATTTTTTAGATAAAAGTTCCTCTGTTTGTTGCCCCTATATAGACGTGTAAGCTTCTTTTCTATTACTTTCTGCATGGTGAATTTATTTACCGTTCACTCTACACTGCATTTCTAGCAATGAATCTGAATCAGCTGCGAGTTGTTGGGGGTCTTTGTCAGTGAGTTTGGGGGTCTTTTGCAGGGGGCAGGGGGGACATGTTCCCAACTTTATATGGAGGAGCTCCTATTTTGGACTTTTTTGTTTGTGGTACATAGGAGATGAATGTATCTTATAACAATAACGACAAACTAGATGAAAGATCCCTTGGACACCTGTTTAGGCCCTTACCATCCTTCTTCAGAGCTAATTTATTCTTACAGCAGAAACATTTCCTATGAGCTCAGTGTTTTTGTTACAAATTTCTTTCCTTATTCCTAATTAGTGAACTTCCAACTCCTTTGAGTTTGGTTTGTTGAATCAAATTCTACATTCCTGGCTCGTGCCCCAGCATTTCTGTTTCAGTGGATGTAAGTGAGGTATTCAAAAAATCATACTCAAAGCCCCACATTCATGGGACTGCATTCTCTTTATCTGAGTGAATATTGCTGGCTTCAGCAGCCATCAGAATATATTGATGACATCCAAATTCTTACCTTTACTTTAAGCCATTCTTCTCACCTGTACAGAAAGAGCTTGGAAGGTGCCAGACAATGGCCAATATGAAGGTAGAGATAATTCATATAAAGGTAAAAACACTGTGATCAAACAAAAGCAAAACCAGTCCCTTGGAGTCAAGTCTGTCCTGACTCCTAGCAATCCTACAGGACAGAATAGAACTGCCCCAGAGCATTTCCAAGGCTGTGATCTTTGTGTTCTCTTTTGCTTATGAACATAAAAAATCTTATCCATTCTATGAATAATTGACAATTTACTGACTTTTGCATAATTAAAAAAAATACATTGTTCATTTGCCTCTGTGATGTATCCAAAATTTATATTATGTATATGATGAAGATTTAATTGGATTTTTTCCAGTTTTTTTCTAACATCAGTTGTTGAGTACTTCTTGTTTTGATACCTTTTTTAATTCTTTCACTTACAAGTTTTTATTGGCAAGTTGGCTTTCATCTCGTGTTCTTAACATTTTACAAATGGCATATGTAAATACAGGTTCTAGTATCTTGTAGGGCATCTATAAGCAATTTCTTTAATCATAAATTACCCTACTCCATTGTAATAGTACTGTTAAACCACTAAACACTAAAATTGGATAGGGAAAATCTAAACTTGGAAGAATTAGTAGTAGAAGAAACAGATTTCCCCCATTCCAAGAACCTACTGTAAGTATCCCTGACTGTCTCTTGATGCCATTTTCCTAATAGTCTTTCCAATGTGATTATCCAAAGATAATGCTATAGAAAACCCCAATCAGGAATAGACATTGGAGGTTAAAAAGGATGATTTTGGAACAAGTACTTCACTCAATAACAAGTGAACAGGAAGAAAACCATGCTAAAGAATTTGTGTGTAGCACACCCTTTTTCGAGGATAGTTTCTTTATTCAGTGGCTCCTCAGCTGCAGCCACTTTGATTTATGGACCACCAAGACAAAGGATAGTTTCCTTGGTGGCTCACAAACTCTCAGGAATGGCTCCAGCCATCAACTAAATTTCCCAGGACTTTCCTGGGCTATATCAGCAGAGAACTCAAATTATAGCTTTTTGTCCCTACTTGCAGATGCTGGGGAAAATTCTCCATAAGAAATCTTGAAGTCAGAAAGAACAGGATCTAGGTTCTTTAAGGCTTGTCTTAACACAAGTCTTAACACAGGTAATTGAGGCGCCAGCTAAGTCCATGTGGAAGAAGCACACCTGTCTGTGTGATCCAAGGATTGTAAACAAGAAAATACAAATCTCAAGGAGGGAGTGGTATTAGAGTTTAAATTGTGAACACCCAGTCTTGAGAAGGCTCAGGATGACAGGGGAAGTCCAGTCCATTTACATGCTCCCCGCAAGGATTAAGATTATGGTGAACCCCCTCTGAATATAGTCCAGGGATGTGAGTAGCCTTCCAGTCAGACAGAGAGCACTGTAAAGTCCACGATGGCAGATGGAGTTAGGCTAAAATGTAAGGCCTTCTCATTTCATCTCCTTCTTCCCCACAACAGTTTAATTGGCATATAATTCACATGTCATTAAATTCAGTAGTTCACTACCGTCAAGAAGAGGTGTACAAGCATCCCCACAATCAGCTTTAGAACATTTCCTCATTCTTGTACTTACTGTTTTTAGCTCCCCATTTCCTCCCAACCTCCCCTGCCATAGCCCCAAGGAGCCACTGCTGCCTTTATAGATGTAACTACCCTGGGTTTCATAAACAGTCAAACATTTAAAAAGGAGCAAAAAACTAACAAGAATAACAAAGTCAAACACACGAGAACTTCAATTGAGAAGCATAAAATATTAAAAAGTAGAACAAATTTAAATGGATCATAAAGGAGGTCAAATGGTACTATCCAATGTGTTCTGCATGTTAGCAGGGCTGTTCACATCGCTGGCCCATGATCAAAAGAGATTCTCCAGGGTATCCACATCTATTTCCCCTTCACTTTTTTTCCCTTTTGCAGTTAATTCTCTTATTTATTTATTTACTTATTTATTTATTATTAATTGGGAATTAATACTTATAATTCACTCATGTCAAGTAGCATTGTACAATTGCTACCACAGTCAGTTCCAAGCATTCTTTTTCTTGTACTCCTTGACATCATCTCTCTTTTATTCTGCCCCCCCGACCACTGTAACAGCCCCTCCCCCCCGCCCCATTCTACTTGCTGCCCCTACAGGTTCATCAATCCTGAGTTTCATATACTCTAAAACAGAAAAACGTATCACTTCAAGAGGGGCACCTCTGATGACATAAGACCTCTGAGATACACCCTAATATCAACGAACAAAAGCAGCAATACAGAAAATATTGAAAACCACATCAGTTTTAGCATGCATCAAAGTGAGGATCAATTGATAAAGTTTTAACTGTTAAGTCAGATTTATGTCTTTGATCTTCAACACTCATCCCTCCAATGCCCTCCCTTCCATCAATTGTGGATAAAGGGAGTTTGCCAGAGGCTTGTTTCCTATGAAGTTCCCACAAATGAATCGTAGGCTCCCACTGCCATTTATCGCCTTCTGCAAAACAGGATTTTTACAGTTAGGCTCTGATACTAATTCCTCCTTTGATTTCATATTATATGTTTTATATGACTGATGATGGTGTGCTTCTGTGTGGACCTAGTTGACGCCTGCTTGTCTGGAGATAAGTCCTGAAGACTCCAGACGCTATTTTATCTGATAGCTGGACACCAGCTAATTTCGTTGCCACATTTTGCTGTAGCACCTGTATCTTCTGTGTTCCCTTCCTGAGGGTGAGTATTGCGCAGGGCCATGATGTAAGAACTAATTGTTCTTAAAGTTTGAGCTAGGATTTACTGTAAGCCCCACTTGTGGTTTGGTTTTGTTATGTTTTCCTTTTAATTTATTATTGCTTGGGAGTTAATCTGGACTTCTTGGCATCATCTACTTTTCCCCCACCCCTCCCAAGCCAACATCTTTATGATACTCTTTGTCCCTACAGGGTCATAATTCTGGGTTTCATTCCCTTCTCTTTTTCTTTTCTGTCTTTTTGTTTTTTTAACTGAAACAGCTTAAAATAGGTCATTTGGACATTTGGCCATCTAGCTTAAGAAACAACAAAGCCCACAAGGAAAAAGCAAACCAGCATACCCTGACGCGAACACTGAAGACAGAGCGGGTGCATGGGCAAGTGCGATGAAGAAAGCTGATGGTGCCCAGTTGTCAAAATACATAGAATCTGGGGTCCCATAGGCTGGAAGATAAACAAGGGGCCATCTAACTGAGAAACAACAAAGCCCACTTGGAAAATGCACACCAGCCTGTGAGATAACACGGCATCAAAGGGATCGGGCATCAAAGACAAAAAAATCATAGCACTGTGAATGAGGGGGAGTGCAGAGTGGGGACCCAGGGCCCAACTGGGAGAAATTGGACATCCCCTTGCAGAAGGGCTGCGGGGAGGAGACGAGCCAGTCAGAGTGCAGTGTAGCAACGATGAAACATACAATTTCCCTCTAGTTCTTGAATGCTCCCCCCCCCCACTATCATGATCCCAATTTTACCTTACATAACCGGCTGGACTGGAAGATTTACACTGGCACGGATAGGAACTGGAAATGGGGGGAATCCAGGACAGATGAGCCCCTGAGGAACAGTGGTGAGAGTGGCGATATCAGGAAGGTGGAGGGAGGGTGAGGGAGAAAGGGGAAACAGATGACAAGGTCTACGTGTAACCTCCTTCCTGGAGGATGGACAGCAGAGAACTGGGTGAGGAAGACATCGGATGGTGTAAGATATGATAAAATAATAATTTTTATAAATTATCAAGGGTTCAGGGGGAGGGGGGAGTGGGAAAGGAGGGGGAAAATGAGCTGATACCAAGGGTTCAAGTAGAAAGCAGGTGTTTTGAGAACGATGATAGCAACATATGTACGACTGTGCTGGACACAAATGATGTATGTACGGATTGTAAAAAGTTGTATGAGCCCCTAATAAAATGATAAAAATAGGACATTTGTTCTCCTTTAGGCCCATTTTAAAGTTGTTTGTTTTTAATATTTCTACTTTCTTTTCTATTGAGGTTTTTCGATGTTTTTCCTAGTCATTGCTGGTTGTCTGTTTGTATCTGTTTGTGTTTTGTGTGATTTGCTGCATATGAGATCAAGGATAGGTAGATATATTGATCTAACTGAATCAGTAATTAATGACCTAGGGACATAGCAGGGAAGGGTAGGGGGAATAAGGAGCTAGCAGCAATAAGTATGAAAAGAAAATGTTCTGTAGTTGGTTGTGGTAGTGATTGCACAGCTCCTCTTAAGATGACAATGACTAAATTGTATGATATGTGAAGATTATACCAATAAAACTACTTAAAAAGAAACTCTATACCTAGGCATCTGGCCAGCCATACTGAAAGGCATGAACGTTTGCAGAAGTGTACTTGCAGAAAATCATGTCATATGTGCCTACCAATATGTCCCTTCCAGCTCTCCTCTCGTTGAGCAATACTAGTAAGCCTATAAAAGATCAAAACTCTGTGGTCTCCAGCAAAGTGAGACCAAGGGCGATTTCCCCCTCTGTTGGCATATACCGTCTTAGACAAAGCAGGACAACTCGTTGGTCCCTCAGTCTTTTTGTGTACAAATACTGTTGAAACATGGCTCAGTTTTAACTTGCAGCCCTCTTCCTTCCCAGGACCCACGTATAAGTCGATGGGATTGGGTTGGAGAGGAATTAGGGTGACCACCACCATACGCTCCGAAGAATCACTCCTCTTTTCCTCTGCCAAGTAAAGGCTTTGATTCCACATCAGGCTTTTTGTACTTGTTTCTTCTTTCTTCAGAATAAGTTTTAATTAAAATTCCAGTGTCCTTATGCACCAGTTTACAACACATCGCCTAAGTATCAAGGCAAAACGAGGACCCCTGCCACGAGAATCCTAAGCTCTGTCACAGCCCATATTGTCTTTTCTTTCCTTTATTGTCTTCCAGCTTCTCTACATTATTTCTCTCCTACCTGTAAGTTGTTACCCTGCTCTGTTCATACTTTAGTATGCCTTACATATTTAATTTAAAGAAATTTTTAACTTCAGTTATTTTATACCAAAATGCTCTGCCATTGACTTGATTCTAATTCATAGCATCCTTATAGAGGGTTTCCAGAAGCAACTGGTGGTGGATTTGAACCACTAACCTTATAATTAGCCCATCAGTCAACCTACAGCACCACCAGGACCCCACAAAGGTTCCTTGCTTATTTCATATACATTTTAAACCTTGAATTGGAACCAGTTGTTGAATTGATAAAAGGTTAATTTGTAAAATATTGTTACATTTGGGACAGAGGAAGTAAGCCCATCCAAGGATTAGTATAACTAAAACAAACCAAAAAAAACCCCTTACTCCACTCAATTTGGATTGTCTAGAACTGCCCCCTTGAGTTTCTAAGGCTTTATCTTTAGTAGACTCAGCCAGCCAAGTCTTTTCTCATGGAGTTGCTAATGGATTCAAATTAACAGCCTTCTGGTTAGCAGCCAAGTACTTTACCTACTGCATTCAAATTACAAGGCCTCCTACTCTCTGCTGATGCCAAATTTCAAGGCTTTCAACCACCACCTACCTCGCTCAGTCTTCCAAACTTCTATTCCCCTTTGTTGTGAATTAGCTGTAACCAATTCTGCTTTCTTGTCTTCTGCTGAGGGAAGAACAGCTTACATTGATGCACTCTCCCCTGGGAGACAGCGTGTGAGCAGCAACAACCCCAGGGACAGTAAATGATAGCTGGGACTAAAGACAATAGAAAAGAAAGTGGTTGCTTTCTAAACACAAAGCAAGACTTCTTAGGCCACATAATCCTGTAAAGTCTCTAAGCCTGGTCAGACCACTCAGAATGCCCTGGAAGATAGCCAGTCAAAACAATGGCTAACGTAGAAACTCCTGGGAAAGGGACGTGTCCCGGGGCCCTTCAGGTAATGAAGTCTAGGAACTCTCTTCCTTAGCATTACAAATCGGAAAGTAGTGAAATCACAGACTGCTTCCAGTTCTCACAAGCTAACACAGCTAACTACATAACGGAATCTGGGGTGTGCGCTTCAAACGAGTTTCCTATTTAAAATTATGCTCCCTGTGAAACGCTGAAGGACTTAGACAAATCCGTACTGGCGAGTTGTGTGTGTGTGACCATATTACCCTGCTTCTTCTTATATAAAGATTTAAAATCACAAAAGAAAAAAAATGATTTAGAAGTTATATAAAAATGAAACTACTGGCCTGGAAAGTTTTTAAAAATGTAAATAAAATATCTTTGGCCCATTTTAAAGCTATGTCAGTGTTTTTGTTTAGTTTTTAAGTAAAGGAGAAAGACACATGATTAAGCCCTTGGTGAGTTCCCTCTGACCATGGACCAGGGGTGTGAGCAGCCTTGCTAACATGCAGAATGCACTGGAAAGTTGATTATTACAGATATAGTTAGGTTAAAATCTAGCACCTTATCATTTGATCTCCCTGTAATTTTTAATATTTTCTGCTTTCTTTTCAATTGAGGTTTTTATTTTACTCTTATTCTTGTTTTGTTATGAAATGTTTTTCTATACATGGTAGGTAAATCTATAGAGACAGTAATTGAATTAATGGTTCCTTAAGGGTTTGGCAAGGACCTCTGGGAGTGTAGTGGTTATACATTGTGAGAAAGACTGGGCTTTCTACTCCCATAAACAGTTATCGTCTTAGACCCACAGGGGGTCACTGTTCAATGACAGCAAGTTTATTTGGGGTTTGTGGAGTATGGCAGGCGAGGTTGGGGGAAGTGGGAAGCTAAAAACAGTGTAAGAACGAAGAAAAAGTTATAAAATTGTGGTGATTGTGCAGTTCTTTTTCATGTGATTAAACTCTTGACTTGTACAATCTGTGAATTATATGCCAATAAAACTGTTTGAAATCTTTCTATTTGTATCTTATTCAAGAATTAGACTCAGAAATTATGTATAGACAGAATTAACCTTGAAAGCCCCTTAGGAACAGGGAGTACTGGGCTCCAGCAGTCAGTAATAGAGAATCAGAGTACGTGTTTGCATTGTGTTTAAAAGCTGTGTTGTTTCATGGAATATACACTGCCTTCAAACCCCCACTCTTTGTGAGGAAGTGCTCAGACTAAGGCAGATACGCATTGAATAGCAAGCAGAATTGCCTATTATCTTTCTACAGAAAATAAGCAGTTTTTTCTAAGTAAATTGTAGTTGAATGTGTGATAATTTCATAAATGGGAGAAAGATGAAAGTTTCTACTCCCATAAAAAATGAGCCACAGAAACCACAGGGGCAGTTCTACTCTGACCTATGGGGTCACTGCAAGTCAGAATCGGCTGGATGGCAGTTAGTGAATCTGTATTTCATAAAGGCAACTCCAAATAATAAGCTTATATATTTATGTGAAAATTGTGCCTAAATTGTTGAGTATTTTTGTCACCCACAAAGGAAAGAATGATGTTATACCACCACCCCTTTATTCTCCACAGGTAATGGATGCTGAATTAATTGATAGTATAGTCGGAAGCTATCTTAAACCTCCAGAAAGAGTGTTTGCTCCGTCATTCACCCAATATGAGGCATCTCAGAATTACTACCCCGTGAAAGTTGAAGTTAGTCCTCCTAAGATGCTTCACAGTCCAAATAGCCAAGGTAATCATAGCATAAATTCGTAATAAGATTAGGAGTGCGTATAAAACATTTCATGTAAAACCTTGCATTTTCTGTAGAAAAATTAGCAATACGATCGTATATTTATGTAAACTTACTGACACTTAATTTTGATTGCTGGAAGTTTCTGTGAATTCAGACAGGACATTTGACATGTTTTATTTCAACTTAGCATAACCAGTGCAACATATGTTACAGGTTTATCATAAAAAATTCATTATGTAACAGGAAAGTCGTTTCTGAAGTATAAAGATCACATTTTAAATCTTCTAAACTAGATATTTAGAATGCTAGTATATTCATGGAATTGTATCTTATTCAAGGGTTAGATGCAAAAGTTAAATACTTTTAAAATCACCCTTTAAAATCCCTAGGCAGTACATTGGAATAACTACAAAAAATTTTTAAGTAACTTTTAAATGCAAATTTAGGAAGATTTTAAAACTGAATTAAAGACTGTCATTAATAGACCTGTTTTACAATTAGAAATGCCCAGTTGTAAATGCCTCATGCCCCAGGAATCCCTTTACTTGGTATATGTCATGAAGAAGCAAGAGTCATACCGTGAACACACGTATGCTCACCCTTGTTCATCACAGCACTGTTCACAACAGCAAGAAGATGGAAGCAACTTAAATTCTCATCAGCAGAAGAATGGATAAAGAACCTTTGATACTTACACACAATGGATACTATGCGTCACTAAGGAATAATGATGAAATTAGCCACTCACAAAAGGACAAATATTATATGAGGCCAGTGTTATAAAAGAAAAATCAAGACAAGGGGTTTCATATCCAAAGAGACAGACTTTGATGGTTACTAGGGATGACAGAGGAAGAGAAGGAAGGGGAAGCAATAGGCTAGAGCCTAGATTCTCAAACATATTTGGCCTAATGCCCTCCTTTTAGGAAGAATATTACTCAGCACCCTTCTTGACAGTGAAAAAATATTTTACTCTAGCCCATAATCCTGGATAATCCAGTATAGGTATCTGTTTTTGCAGTCCCTCCTGTAATGACTCAGCAGCCCCAGGGGCGTGGTATTGCCCACTTTGGGAAACTCTGGGCTAGAGGGTAGACAGGTATTGACTTGGGTAAAGGGGATGATAGTATTCTATGAACAAGAAAAGGAAAAGAAGTGGGGTGGAACAGGGTAAACCAGGGGGGAGTCTGATAGGTAGCTTAAGCTGTTGAATGTGAAACTGATGATCTGAAATATAAACCCCCAGAAAATTCACAATATAAAGGGTTTTTTTTTAATAAAACAGACTAGGAAAATAGATCTAGGAAGCAAAGCTATGGATAGAGGTATAAGCATAAGTGTGTATATATGTAAATACATTAATTCATAAAAATAGAGGAATTGGCCTATGTATATTTATTTATGTGGTAATACACTGAGGGAGTGAACGGACTTAAGGCCTCTGCTCAAGCCCTCCCTCAATGCAAGAATACTTTGTTCTAACAACCTGGCACTCTGTGATGCTCACCCTCCCAGCACAATCACTGAAGACAAAATGGTGCATAAGCAAATAGGGTGAAGAAAGTGGATGGTGCCTGGCTATCAAGCAAAGGGTGCCAGGGATCTTAAAGGCTTGAAATTAAACAAGCAGCCATCTACCAGAGAAGCAACAAGCCCACATAGAAGAAGCACACCGGACCTGTGCAATCATGAGGTGTTGACAGGATTGGGTAACAGGCTTAAAAAGACCCAAAACAAACAAAAAACCCATATCGTTGGGAAAGGGGGGATTCGGAGCAGAGACCTGAAACCCATCTGTTGTTAATAGGACATTCCCTCACAGAAGGATCATAGGAAAGGGGATGAGTCAACCAGTGCTCAGTATAACACTGGTGAAACACACAATATTTCTCTGGTTTTTTGAGGCTTCCTCACCCATCACTGTCATGACCCCAGTCCTGCCTTTCACTGGAGACTAGACTGGAGCATGTGCACAGGTACAGATAAGCGATAAGAGCTCACGACACACGGAATCCAGGAATAGGAATGGGAATAGCAATATCAAGAGGGTAGGAGGGAGGGGGAACTGATCACAATGATCAGCACATAACCCCTCCTGCCCAAGGAGGATGAACAACAGAAACCGTGGGGGAAGGGAGACAACAGTAGGTATAAGATATGTGTGTTAGTCTGTGTACATTAGAGAAATAAATCCACAGAAACTCATGTATAAGAGAGTTTTATATAAAGGGTATGTGTACATCAAGAAAACATCCCAACCCAGTGCTGCCCAAGCCCATAAGTCCAACATTAGCCCATTTTTCTGGCACCAATGCACAAAATCTTCCTCCATCTCACAAAACACACACAATGATGCGGAGTGCAGGAGGAAAGCTGAATCAGTGAGTGTGTAAGCATCTCAGCGCTGGCAGGGGTCTCCACACGGCTGCTCCAGCACCCAGGGATGCATCAGGGTAGGTCCATGTGGCTTTTTCCTCACGGATGTCTTGCAGGAAGTGAGACATGCCAGCTGAAGCAGGGAACTGGCTAAGGCAGCTGCACCCTGGTCTGACCATCAGAGAGCAAGAACCTGAGAACTAGCAAGGCTCACTGAGCCATTTATCCCTTCATCCTTCAATTAACCCCACATAGGTTTATTGGCCAGGTTAGCACAGTAAACTAACTACCTCAATATGAAAATAATAATTTATATTTTATCAAGGGGTCATAAGGGGGGTTGGGTAGGGCGGGGAAAAAGAGGAGTTGATACCAAGGCCTCAATAGAAAGTAAATATTTAGAAAATAATGATGGCAACATATGTACAACTAAGACCCCCCCCCAATAAAATGATCTTTTAATTAAAAACAATAGACCAGGTTTATGGAATAAAACTATGACAAGAAAAAGTAATTATCCAAATTAGTGAGCCAGCAATAGAGATCATGTAAACCATTTGCCATTGAATCAGTCTGACCCATGTGTATCAGTAGAACTATATTCCATAAGATCTGCAATTTCTGATTTTTGGAAGTAGATCACAAGGCCTTCTAAAGCAGCGGTTCTCAACCTGTGGGTCACGACCCCTTTGGGGCTCAAACAACCCTTTCACAAGGGTCGCCCGATTTGTAACAGTAGCAAAATGACAGTTATGAAGTAGCAATGAAAATAATTGTATGGGGGGTGGGGGGGTCACCACAACAGGAGGAACTGTATGAAAGGGTCGTGGCATTATGAAGGTTGAGAATCACTGCTCTATAGCTTCTGGGTAGACTTGAACCACCAACCTTTCAGTTAGCAGATGAATGCATTAACCATTTGCATCACCCTGGGACTCCTTAGATATATAAAGAGTCTTAAGTGTCATGTCTTTATCTCATTTGTAAAAGCCAAACAAAAACTCTAGCAAACACCTTTTTAATTATCTGTAAACTATATGAAAGTTAGCCAATGACAATTAGTCTATAGTTTGACGGTTTAAAAATGAATTTACAACCTAATAGACTGTATAAAATATTTTAAATGTTATAACTATGAATTTATCCAAACTAAGAAGATTTTATAAAGCTAAATAAAAATCAGTAGTACATATTTACCTACTTATAGTTGTTCAAACCTAACATCAAATAAACAAATTATATTTTTATCTAATGGAAGAAACTATGTTTTACCTCATAGATCCTCATTGTTAACACTTTATCTTGGACTTTAATACAATAGATATTTGTGTGTTGACCAAAACTGAACATATGAAAGATAGAAAAAAATCTTTGTTTAATTTAAACTTTCCTGTTAACCCACTATTGTCCACTCAATTCCAACTCAGAGTGACCCTATAGGATGGAGTAGAACTGTGCCATCAGGTTTCCAAAGCCATAAATGTATTGAAGCAGATTGCCAAATTTCCCCCAGAGAGACATGGTTCATACTACAACCTTTGGATTCCTAGCCAAGTACTTTAACCACTGTGCCAATAGGACTGCTAAGTATATCCAGACCCAGACCCTCCTAACAACCTACCATGCCCATTCACCCCAAGACTTTTAAATAGTCTTTGGAGATATGAAAATACTTTATTAAATTAATATTACAGTCAGAAATCAAATGATTTGGGGCATATATGCTACAAAAGACTTCTTTAAAGTGTTGAAACAAAAACCAAAGATGTCACCTTGGAGGACCAAGGTGGCCCTGACCCATGCATGTTTTTTCCAGTCAGTCACCGCATATGCATGCAAAAGCTGAACAATAAGTCGGGAAAGCTAAAACTTGATGCATTTTAATTATGAAGGCATTGAGGAATATCGACCATGACATGGACTGCCAGAAGAATGAACAAAGCTGTCTTGAAGGAGTACAGCTAGACTACCCTTTACAAATAAGGATGATGAGACCTTGTGTCTCTTGAAGAGAGACCATTCCCTGGAGAAGGACATCTTGCTTGGTAAACCCTTAAGGAAATAGATTGATCCAGTGATGGCAACAGTAAGCTCAGGTACTACACCAACTAGTGGGAGGATAGCAGCACACGGCAGCAGTTTCTTCTGCTGTACAAAGGTGTAGTGTGCTAGGCTGGGTTTTCTAGAAAAAGAAAACTAGCGATATTCAAATGTGCATAAAAATGTATATCAGGAAATAAATTTATATTAAGAAAGTGACCGACACAGCCACAAAGTGCACAAGCTCAGTCCAACTAAAATCTGGGGTCAGATGCAAGCTGGAGGTGCTTCTCAACTCAGGCAGGTGCCGTTGCGATGAACCAGAGCAGGAAGACCACAGAACTATAGAGGCAGAGCCAAAGGAAATCCAAGGTCAACAAACAGCCTGGCAGACTGCTGACAGGTCTCAGGGTCTGCAGGCCATATCGTGGCCCCCTTTCCAAGAAGCCAGATGTAGGCTCTAGGCCATCAGGTATAAGAAGATGAGAAAGTCAGTTCTCTATAGTGTCTCTTGCAGATATCAAATACATCACACCTACAAGGAGACATTATCAGGCTGTGACCTGATTGAAAAGTTGTACTCTACCCACGTCTTGTAGGTGCAGCCAAGTTGACACACAACCTAACTATCACATGTGGTAATGATTTCTTTTAGAATTAGTATTAGACTCGTTCCAAGGAGGTGGAGATTAAAGATGTCCCACATGTCCAGATATTCCAAGATGTTAAAAGTCCCCCATCTGAAGTTCAGTGGTCTGTCTGGAGGATCCTCCTCATCTACAAGACTGAAGAAGCTGGTGAAACCAAACTGCAACTCAAGTCCCAGGACCTGGAGGTCAGACAGAGGCAAACCAAACGCAGGGTCCAGTTCCCCAAACCAAAACTGTCTGAAAGTCAAAGCAGGCCTTCTGCTTCTACCACCGCTCACTAGGAAGTAGAGATCACAAGAGGGAAGGCTTGGGTTACAGTTTTTTTAAAACTTCACTGCCAATGACCCATCTTTCTCTATCAGAGCATCTCGATCTTAAGGAGCACAGCCCAACACATAACTACTACACCACCAGGGACGGCTTTGACGGCGATTTGTTTTTTGCCTTTAAGTAAACCATACCCCTAAGGAAACAAAGGATAATCTATTTGAATCATGCCAGTAAATGGGAGACTCAGAAAATGCCCTGCCTTAAATAGAGAACTCCTTCCGAAATAGGATTCTAACCACAGGCATAGAGGCCAGAGTTTACTGTGCACCACAAAGGAGATTATGGCCCAGGGATCATGTTAAGTAATTGACTGCATCTCAAAAGGGTTTTGATGAGTCAGAACAGATTTGACAGCACCTAACAACAAGATTACAGTTACTTGTTTCCTCTGCCCTAGAAGTTCACAAAATACAATCATAAACATACTGGTTTTAAAACACATGCTAGATAAAATGTTTCTCGTTAGAATTTTAGTAATTTTTACTCTATAAGACATGTACATTACCTGTACAGTATTCTAGCTCACTAACAGAAATATGCTGTGCATTTTACATGTTACTATGGTCATCAGTGCTCAAAAATTCCAGCTGTAAAACCTCAAGCAATTTGTGTTATTATTACAACAGCACTCATCCTAGCCCTGAAAACTCTTCAAGACAAGATTCATCGTTTAGAAGTAGAGAGAACACAAGCTGAAGATAACCTGAACATACTGTCCAAAGAAGCTGCACAGTATAAAAAGGCTTTGGAGAATGAAACAAATGAGCGAAATTTGGCACACGAGGAACTGATAAAGCAGAAAAAAGGTAAGACAGTGCAGTGGCTCCCCGAAATGGAGGGGCTACCAAAGTTTACAATTTGAAAATAATGCTCCCAGTCCAACAAATTTACTCAGCTACTTTTTCCATACATGCAGACCTTGAGGCCCCGACATTCTGATGCATGGGGGCGATTGGTATATGCTTGAGATAAAAAGGAAAGTTTTAGTTCTTAGACAAGCTCTATTTAGAAATTGGCGTGTTTTCAGGTAACTGAAAAATTCACTTTAAACCATAAGATAACTCTCAAGCCAAAAGGCAAACCCACTGCCGTCAAATCAATTCCAATTCAGGGACCCTTTAAGGGCCCTTCAAAAGGTAAGTAGAATGCTGTATATTTTCAGATAGATCTTTAGTTTGAAAATATAAAGCAATACTAATTAACAATATTAAAACCATAATAAAGTAATTATATAGAATTTGAGAATGGGCAAGTAAACAAGTTTTTGTGGAAATCATAAAAACATAGACTAGAATTTTAAGAATTTTGGCAGTAAATATTTTTTAAATTATCCCATCAAAACCTGTTTTTTTTACTATGATGATGTATTCACCTTCATGAACAAGATTTAATTGTGTTTTGATTTACATATCAAATGAAGAAATAGGAAGAAAAATTTTTCTGAGATAATTGGACAAAATTTGAATTAATGACCCAAGCATTAGAAGATGAGACTTGCTTGTGGAATTGACTGTGCTTTAAGTAGTCAAGAGCACAGAAAACGAGAATGGTAGAGTGTGTGTTCCTCAGTTCCCTAGAGGAGTAGGATGTAGTGGTCAGGAAGAGACTGCAGGTCCTCCGTTAGAACAAATGGTGTCACTTTCCAGGACACCCATTCTTTACTTGCAGAAGTATACGTGAAAATCAAACTGTTACTTACAAAGAATGAAAAATTCATAATTAATATTTTTCATAATTCAGCAAGAGTCAGTACTTGGAACTAAAGATGACTTGAACTTTTAGCTCATGGTTGAATTCACCCTAATGCATTTTCATCATACCCAATTCTCTAATCTATGTGATCAACTAATGGACTCATCCCTTTTTTTCCATAGATATAAGTATACAGTTAAACTCAGCCCAGTCTCGCTGTACTCTTCTAGAGAAGCAGCTAGAGTATACAAAGAGAATGGTTCTCAATGCAGAGCGAGAGAAGAATATAATCTTAGAGCAACAGGTGAGCATATTTCGTATAAAGAATGACAATAAAATGTAATATTTTTAGGGATATTTAAAAACATTGGAAGGTTGCCATGCTATCACCTTAGGTAAAGTAGGCTATAAAGTGGCATAATTAGCTAAAAGTTTGGCCATTCCAGCCTACCTACCCAGAGGCACCTTAGAACAAAGGCCCTGGTGAAATACATCCCAAATTGGAATGCAGTTTGTTTGCATATGGAATTAGCACGAGTCCTGCGCACTATGGTGGGCACTATGGTGGTTATACATCATGAGAAAAATGGACTGTAGCAAGTTTCACAGGATGAGTAGCAATTGCAAAGCAGTTGAGTAGTTCTTCTAAAGGTTAAACAATATTGTCACTTACTGCAGCAGTTTACACTCCCCGGGGTATCTACCCCAAATAATTGAATCCAGGGAGGTAAACATACCTGTGTACACAGGTGCTCACAGCATCATTCACAGTAGCCAAAAAGGTGAGATGCATACTAGCATCTAACAAACATGGATTGTTATTCAGACATAAAGAGAATGAAGGTCTGATATATAACATCGATGAACCTGAAAACATGGTGCTGAGTGGAGTAAGCTAGACACAACGCAACAAATTTTGCATGATCCCATTTATATGACATATCTGTAAGTATATAAAATATTAGGCAAATCCATTTTTTAAATTTATTGATTACTAAGAAAAGGAGGGAGTGTGAAATGGGGCATGCTGACTGAAGACGATAAAGCATTTGAAAATGGATGGTGTTGACGGTTACACCACGGTGAATGTGAGTGTCACTGGTTTTGCAGTTCATGGTTAAATGACAGATGTTTTGTTATATACTTTTTAACCTCAGTAATTGTTTAATGTTTGCTAAAATTTAATATTGATTGAGATCATCTAAGACAATAGCTCTTTTATAGGATATTTTTCAATTATAAATTTATTTAACAGATATAAGATTATGATTTTGTTTCTTCTTAGAGTTTGTCTATTGTTCTTTCATCTCTTGTTTTATCCCTGATATTAATAATATGTTTTCACGTCTAGTTACCAGTCTACTTAGTACTCCATAAATTGTATTGATTTTTTTCAAAGAAACTTTTATATTTTTTATATTTCTACTTATGTCCTAGTTTATTGATTTCCACTTTACCTTTTATCTTTTCTATTTTCTGCCTAACTAGACTTTAATGTGTTTTTTGTTCTTTCTAGCTTTCAATATTGAAGGTTTGAGTTACTGAATTTAAATCTTTCTCTTTTCAGTGTTGCATTTTGTAATTAAAACTATAAATTTACCTCTAAATACTGCTTAACTCGTGACGTATACCATTTCATTCAGTTCAAAATATTATTTCACTGTTGATTTCCTTGAAAACTTTATTAATGTCTCATCTTCTTCTTTGCTTTCTTTTTCCTCCTCTTTCTTTTTAATATTTGCTCTAGATCAGCGCTTCTCAACCTTCCTAATACCACGGCCCTTTCATACAGTTCCTCATGTGGTGGTGACTCCCCAACCATAAAATTATTTCATTGCTACTTCATAACTGTCATTTTGCTACTGTTTGAATCAGGCTACTCCTGTGGAAGAGTTGCTTGACCCCCCCAAAGGGGTCGTGACCCACAAGTTGAGAATCACTGCTCAAGGGATTAAAATACACATTTTTAACTTAGCATAGACAATCAGGAATACTGAAAATAGCTTAATGTAATAAAAAGTCTTACTGTAGTATACGTTCGTTTATTCCTTCCTCCTTTGTGCTATCATTTTCATATATTTTACTTCAACATAGTGATCAACCTCATAGCACCCTTTTATTATTTTGCATTAGTCAATTATCTTTTAAAGTGATTTAAGAAACAAGAAATACATGCATATGCAGACTTTAACTATTTCAAGTACTTTTCATTTTTCAATCTGAAATAAATTTCCTTCAGCCTGAAGTGTTAATTTTACAATTTCTTATAGCACAGGTTTGCTGAGGGAATTATTTTCTAGAGTTATCTGGAAGACTCTTTCTCAGAATTTTTAAAGCATTGTTTTTGCCGGATACATAAGCCTAGTTGTCAACTCTTTGTTTCAGTTTTCTCTCAGCACAATACAGTTGTTATATTGGTCTTCTAGTTTCATAGTTTCTAATGAGGAATCTTACTTTAATTGCTCTCAGGCCGCTTTTAACATTTTCACTATCTGACCAGTTTTCGAGTTTTTATCAATGGCATGCTTACGCAGGGTTTTCTCTGTATTCATTTTGCTTAGGTTTGTTAACCTTCTTTGACCAATTGGTTAATCTTTAAAAATAAACCTTGGAATAGTTTTAGCCATTATTTCTTCGCAACCTCCCTTTTCTGTCCTGGAGCGTTAATGAAACATGTACTAGAGCACAGGTCATCTAGACTCAGTTTATTGTGTTTCAGCCTTTTTCCCCTGAGCTTCTAGTTGGATTTCTGTTGCCTGTCTTTATATTTACTGAATTTTCAGTCTGAATAGCCAATCTGTCCTGATTCTTATCTAGTTATATTTTTGTTTCAGTTATTATAATTTTCAGTTCTAAATTTTCCATTGGTTCTCTTTTAAAGTTTCTATGTCTCTAATGACATTTTCCATGTGTTTACGTGTTATGCCTGTTTTTCTGTTCCCATCCCTGATTAAAACAATAGCCTTAAAGGTTTTGTCTGCTAATTTCAGTATCTCAGTCATATCGAGGTCCGTTGCTGTTGATATTTTTTTATTATGGATTTAGGTTCCCTGGCTTTGTTGTATTGTTAGTAATTTTATATGTAATTTTTAGATATATGTAAATTTTATATATGTTGGATGCTGTCCAAAATCGTGTGTGTATTTTTAAGAGTGTGGGTTTGTTCTGGCAGGCAGTTTCTTTATAGGCAGATCAGTTTGATACTGCCAAAGCTTATTTTCAAGCATGTGAGGGCAGGTCTAGAGAAGCCTTTAGGACTCTAAAAGTAGACTCACTGCCATCACGTCGACAGGACCCGGGTGGCCTTAGCTCCTGAGGACAGCCTTCCTTGGAGGGTGAGGTGTCTCCACTGATTACCCAGGGTGTTCAGGGAGGTCTCACAGGGCTGACTGGTTGGAGCACTGCTCCCAGCACCATGTGACCGCTACTCCGCTCTAGAGTAGCTCATTTCTTTCAGGCCTCACAATGTCTATTCAGTGCATGTGCAGCTAAATATTCAGCAAAATGGATTAAAAGGGACCTCTGTGTATATTGCACAACTTCCTTCTCTCATATACTTTGCTTACAGGTTCAGTCACCTTAACAGCCATGAGTGTTGATTTCTACCTCTTCTGCTCATTCTGTGCCAGTTCAGAAAGTGTGTTCAAGCAGAAAAATGGAATAATCCTGGGGCTTATCGCATGTGTTCTTCATCTTAAGGATCACAGTTATATGCTGCCATTCAACATCTGAAACAGCTGGTGCATACATTTAATCCAATTTCTAGTTGATTCATGAGCGAACACTTCTCTGGTTATGGGTTATTCTGACAGGGTCAAAAGTCTCTGAGATTTTGGGGGGAAGAAAGTCAGAATAGTGAGTACAGTTGGCTCTTGGCATACACTGGGGATTGGCCCCAGGTCTCTGGGATTACCAAAGTTGGTCCCTCTCATAAAATGGCATGATATTTGCATACTAGCCTACACACACCTTCCCATATACTGTACATCATTTCTAGATTACTTATATGCTGAATACAATGTAACTGTGATATAAAGTAGTACATTATGTACCCTCTTAGCCTTTGAGGGATTACTTTAACTGCTTAGCTGCTTGTTTTTTGCTTAATGTTTTAAATTTGAAGATGGTTGAATTCATGGATTCAGAACCCTGGGGTGTGCAGAATCCAGGAATTCTAAGGCTAAGTACTATTTCAAAGCAATACAGAGATGTGCCCACATATCTGTATGTGTAACTGAGACAGATGTTTTTTGAAACTATTTACCTTTACTTTGTAAGCAATATTCTATTTTCTTTTTTTAACAATTTTTGAGCTCGTATAGATACCATAGCATTCCATAGTTCAAGTACATCAAGCAGTATATTACTACCACAATCAGTTTCAAAACTTTTTCTTTCTTCTTAAACTACTTGATGTCAGCTCCCCTTTTTCCTTCCCACCCCTACCCTACACCCCCAGGAACCCTATTCTTTTCCATTTATCTATCTATCTATCTATCTATCTCTCTATCTATCTTGCCTTATCTCACACCATCCAATATGTCCATTCACATACAATTCTGTGGTTCGCTCCCCTTAAGTGGGGTTATACAGTCATCAGTGCTGTCCGCTACAATTTCTCCCTTCACCCCACTTCCCTGTACCCTCAGGGAACCATTAGTCCTGTTACGGTTTCTGAAGAGTTGCCTATGTTGGCTTTCATGTTTCAAACGATCTTAATTATTACAAATTAACATATACACGTCTAACATGATTAATGAAGTAAAACATATGAAACCATAATAGTTAGGGGAGGAAACACTAAAGAACTGTGTTTCATTAGTGCTCTACTGCTCCCTGGATTTATCAACCCTTCCGTGTGACCTTCTGAGAGCGACTGTCCAATTATTTTACAGGTGGATTTGGGGTCTCCACAATATCCATGCTCCTTTACATCGATTTGGTTGCTTGTTTTTGAACTTATGATACCTAGTCCCATCGACACCTCATGATCACACATGCTAGTGCGCTTCTTCCATTTGGGTTTTGTTGCTTCCCTGTTAGATGACCACTTGTTTAGCAAGACCCCAGATGCTACATCTTCTCATACCCGGGCACCATCAGCTTTCTTCACCACATTTGCTTATGCACCCGTTTTGTCTTCAGTGGTCGTGTTGGGAAGTGAGTCATGTACAGTGCTATGTTTTTAGAACAAACTGTTCTTGTACTTAGGTAAGATATAAATAGAAGCCCAAAATCCATCTGCTTCCTTGTATTTACATATAGACACACATATAAACAAATACACCTGTTTATTTATTTACATATATACATATACCTATTTTTTCTTATTTCCTCCGTTTTTTTCTCCTGCCCCACTATCATGTTTACCCATCTTTCACCTATTAGTAATACCTCTCAGATAAAATTCGATTGTTCAAACATGACCAGAAAAGCTACACCCTCCTGGCCATCAATTTTGGAACCCTTACTATTCCCCTGCCCCTGTCCTTATTGGTTCACCACTCACCTCCCACTGCCTCCTCCCCTCCCATGCCTGCCCCAGGGACCATCAGTCCTGTCGCTGTCTGTAGGATCACCTATCCTGCCTATCTTGTGTAAACAAACCACAACAACAACAAAGAAACACCATACAAAAAGTCCCCAGTCTAACAGATTCTGACACAGACCAGATGAGTGTCTGCCAAATAGCAAGATGGACATGTTAAAATCATCAGTCTATTCCCATTTTCTTTAGCGGTTCCATATCACAGGACCCACTTGCCTAACAGCCATGAATCCTTTTGGTCTTAAGCATTCGTGTCTAAAAGGTGTGCATCCTAAAAGTCCCATTGTTATTCTTGGAGTCAGGGATGGAACTGACTAGTGCCCCAACCCACCACCCATTCCATCTTTAGATTTTCAGTGTGGCCCCCTTCTGAGTGACCCCACACCAGTTCAGATGAGGTGCCAAGTTCTGTCCTACCCTACCCCGTCAGAAGTCTACAGTTGGTATTCCTCGGGGATTTCGTGGCTTCCCTCCCGTCGCTGGTCTGTTGCACTCCCTTCTTGACTTGCCCCTATGTGGAAAGGTCAGACCAGCCATTCTCCCCAACTGTACTTCCGGGATGTCCTTTGTAGCACTGTCATCTAGGGAGAGGACATCTTGTAGCTGAGGCCAGCCCTGCAGTCATCTCTGGTAATGAGTTGCTTCAAGCGGGAATGTTGCCCTCTAGGACTAGCACTCCTGAATGGGGTCTACTTTTGCTCTTTCTTTCCTATGGAGATGTAAACAATACCATCCCTTGGGTGGGTTAGTGCCCTGACCCCACTTCATTGTCGTTTTTCTTCTCCCACCCCTCTGGGGCCTTAAAGGCATATGTGGGGGTGTAAGATTACTTTCAGCACAGGTTCTGTTTGAATCTTTTGATGATGTCTGACTCATTGGATTTGGTCTGGCTCATGCCAGAGTATCTGGTCCTCAGTCTGGGGATTGTGCATTGTGTGTATTTTCCCTTATGCCTGTTCTGCAGTTTGAATTTACCTCAGTGGACTCATGTTATACTTTTCCTTTTGTGCTTGGCTAACTTCATTCAGGATAATATCCTCCAATTCTTTCCATAAGATGAAGTGTTTCATATCTTAAACCGACAGCTGTCTCTCCACATGGTTTCTGTTGTTCATCCCACTGGACGGAGTAGTAGGGGAAGACATTTTCTTTTATGTTTATTGACCATTCAAGTTTCCTCCTTTGTGAATCTTCTGTTCAAGTCTTTTGCCCACCTCCTCAGTCAGCTATTCATTTTTTTCTTGTTATAAGCTTGCAAGATTCTGTAGATTTTATTAATAAGTCCTTTGTCTGATATGTCTTTACTAAATATTTTTCCCCAGTCTGTGGGCTCTCATATTACTCTCTTGATGAACTCTTTCAATGTGCACAAGTGTTTTATCTTGTGTATATGCCCCACTCACCTATTTTATCTTCCTCTGGTATGTTTCCTTTCTTATTTCTGATAGCCCATGTATTCCCTGTGCTGAGGTTCTTAGCTTTGTCCCAATTTTCTAATTGATAATCCTGATAGTTTTGGTTTTTACCTTGAGGTTTGTGATCCACCTCGAATTTGTCCTTGTGTAAGGAGTGAGGTAGGTAAGGGTCTAACTTCATTCTTCTACCATCATTTGTTAAAGAGGGCATTTCTTCCCATTTGATATTTTTTGGGCCCTTATTGAAGAACAATTGTCTGTATGCTGCTGGTTTTTCTATCTATCTGTCTATCTGTCTATCTGTCTATCTATCTATCTATCTATCTATCTATCTATCTATTTATTTATGTTCTTAACTGTTGGTACGAGTATCTATCATTTTACCAGTACCATGATGTTTTGACAACTGTGGCTATATGATATGTTTTTAAGTCAGTTAATGCAAGCCCACTCACTTTATTCTTCTTCCTGAGGAGTTTTTTGTTAATTCTGGCCTTCTTCCCTTTCCATATGAAGTTGATGGTCAGTTTTCCATTTCTCTGAAATGACGCTGGGATTTGGATCAGGATTGCATTGAACTTATATAGTGCCTTAGGTAAGACCGACATCTTTACAGTATTGAGTTTTCCGATCCACAAGCATAGGATGGTCTTCCGTTTGTGAAGTCCCCTTGTGGTTCCTCGTAATAATCATTTGTAGTTTTCCTCGTACAGCTTTTGGGTTAGGTATATGCCTAAGTATTTCCATTTATGCTTAGCTGTTGTGCAGGGTACTACCTTCTTGATCTCTTTTTCTGTTAGCCCATCATTTGTATATAGCAATCCAACTGATTTCCGCTTGTTGATCTTATAACCTGCCACTCTGCCATATTCCTCTATTGCATCCAACACTGCTATTGTGGAGCCTTTGGGGGGGGGGGGGGTCTCAATATATAACATCATATCATCTACAAAGAAAGATAAATTCACTTCTTTCTCCAGATGTATACCTTTATATTATATTTCGTTGACTTATATTGTTAACTTGGATTTCCAGAACAATGTTGAATAAAAATGGGGACAAAGAGCATCCTTGTCTGGTTCTCGCTTTTTTTTAAATCATTTTATTGGGGCTCATACAACTCGTGTCACAACCCACTGGTTCTCTTTTTCAGTAGGAATGTTTTCATCTTTTCTCCATTGATTGTAGTGTTGGCTGTTGTAGTTTCATATATAGTTTTAATTATATAGAGGTAGTTTCCTCCCAGTCCTATCTTCTTGATTGTCTAATTAGGAATGGGTGTTAAATGCTGTCAGATGCCTTTGCTGCATCTCTTGATATTATCATGTGGTTCTTGTTCTTTTTCTTCTCCATGCGGTGGGTAATGTTGATGGATTTTCAAATGTACCCTCCCTGCATCCCTGGTATAAATCCCACATGGTCATGATGAGTTATTCCTTTTATATGCTTTTGTAGTCTGTTGGCCAAGATATTGTTGAGGATTTTTGCATCTATGTTCATTAGGGATATTGGCCTGTAGTTCTCTATTCTTGTTGGATCCCTGCTCAGTTTGGTATCAGTGTTATACTAGCTTTATAGAATGTGTTTGGAAGTTTACTGTCCTTTTTCTGCTCTGGAAAAGCATGTGCAGAATTGGTGTCATCTCTTCCCTGAATGATTGGTAGACTTCTCCTGTGAAGCCGTCTGGGCTAGGACTTTTTTTTAGTTGGTAGTTCCTTGATAACCTAATATAGTTCTTTTGCTATGGGTCTATTCAAGTTCTTGACTTCTCTGAGATCATCTGGAGAGGATTTGTTTTTCCAGGTACTTGTCCATGTCCTCTCAGTTGTTGTATCCATTGGAGTTGAATCTTTCGTGGTACTGTGTAATTAGTCTTTTAATTTCATTAGGGTTCATTGTAATTTCCCCTATTTCATCCCACATATCCTGGATATTGATGTCCACTCCTTCCTATCTTTTGTTAAGTTTGCCAATGGTTTGTTGATTCTATTAATCTTTTCAAAGAACCAGCTTTTCACTGAGTTGATTTTTTACATTGTTTTCACACTCATTTATCTCAGCCCTGATTTTTATACTGTCTTTTCTTTTGCTATTTGAAGGATTATTCTGTTGACTGTGTTATAACCGCTGAAGGTTTTGTGATTGGGTATCGACAGTAAGTCTCTTCTTCATATGTGCACTTACCACAATCAAGCATCCTCTGATAACTTCCTTTGATGTATCCCATAGGTTTTGGTATCTTGTATTCTCATTATCATTGGTTTCTAGAAACTTCCTAATTTTGTCTCTAATTTAGGTCAATACATACTCCTTTTGAAGAAGTAAGTTATTCGCCCTTCAAGTATTTGTCCTTTTTTTTAATCTTTTTGTTGTTGTTGATTTCCAGCTTCTGTTTAGGTAGGGTTCTCTAAAGACACAAAACCAGGACACTCATGATTATATATATATATATTATATGTGTGTGTGTGTGTGTAGGTTTATGTAGTGAGAAGGAACATAACAGCTGATTAGTCCACACGGCAATACAGAGGGCTCACTTCAACTCACTTTTATGGAACAGTTAATATACTGAAAGTCCTTCAACTCACAGAGGGGGCTTAGGTCCAAGGTCAAGGAAGCAGACAGTCGAGTCTTCCCCCAGGCACAACAGTCAGAGGCTTCCCACAGCCAACAGACAGCAAGGTGGGGTCAACAACAGTCAGTAGCATGGGAGCCCAGCAAAGCAGACCCAAATGGGATATTGATTCAAGCAATACAAGACGAGAGGATCCACAAACCTAAAGCTCAAGCAATGTATGCACCAACAGCATGGAGAAGCAGGTCTTGAAGGAGCCTCAAGCTCTCGCGACAAGATCCATGGATTGGCTGGGCCCACAGGTAGAGTAGTACACAGGTTGAGGCTGAGAACTAGGTAAAGGAACAGCATGGTGGTCTGATCATCAGAAAGCAAGAGAGATGGGAGTGCGTCTTGCAGAATCATTTATCTCTTTGGCCTCTAATCAGTCTGTGACCTGACTAATCTCAGCCCACATGTTCCTATTTGCCAGGTTGACACAGTAAACCTAAATATCACACTGTTTTATGGTGTAGTGGTCAGAGAAGAAAGTCTGAGTAACCTTTATATGTTTGAATTTGCTCAAATTTGACTTGTATCCCAGCATGTATCTATTTTCAAATAGGTGCCTTGTGAACTTAAAATGAATGCGAATTTTTTTGCAGTTAGGTGGAGATCTGTGAATATGTTCATCAGGTCGAGTTGTCTAATTGTAGAGTTTAGTTCAGTATCCTCCCTGTTGAGCTTCTTTCCACTGATCTATTTTTTATCACAGAATGGTATATTGAAGTGTCCTACTATGATTGTCGGTCCTGTGAGTTTTTTCACTTTTTGAAGGATTTGATTGACGAATTTCACAGGTCTCTCATTGGACACGTATATGTTGATTATGCTCACTGGGTCTTGGTCTGCTGATCCCTTAAGCATTATATAATGCCTATACTTATCTCTTCTTATGTCCCGCACCTTGAGATCAATTTTGTCAGAGATTAGAATCGCAACTCCTACTTTTTTAGATTGTAATTAGCTTGATATACCTTCCATCATCCTTTATTTCTCAAATTGTTTTTTGTGTCTGTGAGCTTGAGATGTGTCTTTTTTTAAATCATTTTTTGGGGTCTCGTACAACTCTTTATCAGAAGCCACACATACATCCATTGTGTCAAACACATTTGTACATTTGTTGCCATCACTCTCTTGCAGACAACAGATGGCTGGACTTTGTTTCCTAACCCTGTAATGCCAACTGCAATGTTTTCATAATATTTCATTAAATGTATATATTAATATATATAGATAACTATGAAAGTAAAGAATAAAAACAAAAAAATTTTTCCTGGAATTAAAAATTCAAGCATTATAGGGCTAATCCAGTGTGCTAGCCTTTTGTCTTTTGATGGGTGAATTCAAACCATTGACATTCATAGTTATTAATTACATCCATCTGTGGATATTTTGCTGTGCTTCTTGTACCTTTTGTGATATTTTCCTATCTCCCTCCCTAGCAGTGTGTTGTGTATGTGTCAGGGGATTCATTCTTTCCTTCTTTTCACTGCTGGGTCAAAGACATCTTGGGCATTGTTTTCAGTGCACTGACTTTTGGATAGTGTTACACTATGTGGTGGTCTCATGTTTGTGTTCTGTGGATGTTGGTCTTCTGTCCAAAGTGAGTTGGAAAATAATTTTTGTGTTGCTTTTTTTTTTTTAAATATATTCTCTTCATTTTTTTCTGATCTGGGAAAACTCTTAACCTCTCTTTCTATTTTGATGGAGAGTTTGGCAGGATAGAGAATTCTTGGGTTACCATTATTCTCAAACTTTTGGAAGATGCTATTCCATTCTCTCCTCTTCATGGTTTCTGCTGATAAGTCTGAGCATATTCTCATCTGATTACCCATATAGTTGACTGCTTTTTTCCTCTAGCTGTTCATATCATGTTCTCCTTTTCCTCAAAGTGGGTTAATTTGACTGCTATATGCCTTGCTGTGTTCTTCTTGAGGTTCAGTCTAATTGGTGTCCTCTCTGCTTCCTGGGTGATTGATTCTCCTTCATTAAATTGAGTAAAATTTCTTCCAGAAATTCTCTCGCTGTTTTGACTGTTGATTTCTTCATTATGTCTTGCTCTTGTTTCCCAATTATTTGAATGTTGTTTCTCTTCCTAGAATTGCTCATTATTCCCAGGTTTTCTTCAGCTTTTTTGATTACCTTGTTTGATTGTCTTTCACATTTGTTGAATTCAGCTTGGCTATATTCGAGGTTACTGAAACAATTTTCCACCTCTTCCAGCCTGTTGGTAAGGTCTTGTATCTTTTATTTTGCTTCTGCTGCATCTTCCCTTAATTCTTGTATTTCCTTTTGGTAAGTGGACTCTATCTTCTCTATTTTTTATCCTTCTGTATTGGTTCCCTTATATCCTGAGTGACTCTAAGCAGGATTCTGAAGGTTTCTATCTGTGGTGGTTCAAGGTCTGCTTCTTCTATATACATCACCAAGTTCAGATCCTTTTCAGACATTGCAATTTATTTCTCCAGCTTTCTTGTAGTGAGTGCTGATGTGAGTAGTGGTTTATGTGGCCTGTAGGTGTTGCTGGAGGTGCTAATCTATGTGTGGTGTGTAGAGTACTGGCGATGGGGCTGGTCAGGCCCATGTGTGGCAAGCAGGGCTCTGCAGTTTGGGCTGGGTGGCTGGGAGCGATATGCAGCAGGTGGCACTGGAGCCCAAAGTAGGCGGGGCAGAGTGAGCTGCAGGCACATATAACCCTCTGCACCGGCTGCATGATCTGTTATGGCTGTGCTGGCCAGGGCTTCCAGCCACAGGCCACTCCGGCTGTGCTGGTAGAGGAGCAGGACTCATCTCAGACTCAAGTCCCAGGCAATGCCTGCAGCTCAGGCTGCTAGGACTAAGGTGGCCAGTTCCATCAGCTGCACAAGCCCTGCAAACCTGGGGGGCGGGGAGAGAACTCTCCGTGGCTATGTCCCACAGCCTCTCTGGCTTTCTCCTGAGGCACTGCAGGGAGTGGGGTGCTCTGCAAGACAAGAGCTCCACTAACAGCAAGGGAGGTTCAAATAGCAGCCAAGACAGATGGCACAGTGGCTCAGGTTAGTATGGGTGGGGTCTCGGGCTGTAAGCTACGCAGACAGAGGACAAAGCGGGACAATCCAAACACCGGGGCAGAGCCGTAGTGTGTCTGCGAGGCCTGAATGCACTTCCTTGACCCCACACTCGGCCTCCCAGTCCCCTGATTATGCTTTCACGTGTGGGATCTCCCTTCATGGTCGCCTTCACCTCAGCACCATCTGTCTTCCTGGAAATCAATGTTCTATTTTCTAATGCTAATCTGAACTCACAAAATTTTATCACCCACTGAGATTCTTGTGAATGTGAGTTATGGGGCATGCACAGAAATATTCATTGTATTTCTCATAATTAGAATGTACTGGGATCAGTTAAAATAAATGTCTAAATTAAGATAGTCATCTGCAAGGTGTGCTGCCATTTGGAGTTGAATTGGAAACCTGAAGATACATGTGAGTGCATGTAAGTTCCTGTAGACTATGTTGGAAACAACACCAAGGACACTCCTTGCTGCAGTTGTTTCTGTGGGGGACAACCAGACATGGTAGGCCAGGGGTGAATGATGGAGAGACTTACTGTCATAGTGTATTTTTTGTACATGTGTATGTATCACCCATTCAAAACCATACATTTTCACAGGGGAGAAGCTTCCTTAGCTGGATAGAGGGCTGATAGGAACTGGCTCACTCATTGTCTCTAAGATCTACCTAGATCCTAAAATTCCAAAGGCCTGATAAAATGAGGGGAAGTACTGCCCTCATTGTGCAGCTTCTGCATGTCACTCTGATTTTCTGTGACTAATTTTCGTTACCACATCACTGACTATTTACTATCTGCAATGCTGCTGGATGTTGACCTAGTAACAGTGTTACACAGCAAGTACCACTGTGCTGCTTATTTAGCACACTTTTTTTGTATAAAATATTGGCTCCTTAAAATTATTAGACTTTTTTGCCCTTTGTTTATAAGCACCTAAATTATGTATGAGTGGGCTTCATCAAGTTTATGGGAAAGTTCCATTTTCCACAAACTTTCTGAAGCCCTTTCACACCGGCACGTTCAGGTTTCTTATGGCCAGTTTAACTGTGCTCTGGATTCTCAGTAATTGTTTTGCTTTTGATCCATTGGCATCGCTTGCCAATTTCAAGTTTTGCTTTTATCCTTTCCAGGCTCAGCTTCAAAAAGAACAAGAACAAAATCATATGAAGCTGCATGCAAAACTTGAAAAGCTTGACGTCTTAGAAAAAGAATGTTTTAGACTTACAACAACTCAGAAAACTGCTGAGGTAAGCCTCTTCTTGTTGTCTTTGCCACAGTGATGCCAGGAGTGCAGCTTCCCTGTTAAACACAGTTGGCACCGCATGTAAATGCGGGGAATTTTAGATCAGGGTTATCAAGCTTCCTTTTCAGCCACTCAGGCGTGGATTCCTGTCTGTCGGGGTGGTAAGCTCATGTGTGCTGCCACAGCAGGAGCGAGCTTGCCTTCTGAATGTGCAGTGGAGTTTTTACTGCTTCTAAGGTGGCACAGAGAAGCTTTCTCCAGTCTCAGAAACCCACGGGGCCATTCAGATCTGTCCCGTGGGGTTGCTGTGAGTCGGGGTTGACTCAGTGTCGATGAGTGGCTTGTTTTTTGAAGAAAGCAGAATATTTCCATTCCTCAGAACATTTACTTAAAAGGATACTTGAAAAGATTGTCTTTCGCTGCTTGCAGATCAGTGAAACCTGTCCTAGATCCCCTCCAAATGCTCTCCTCTTTCCGACTCCAAACCTATCCATTTCATAGAACTTTGTTCAAGTTCTGTTTCCTCGGTCACGCCTTCCTTGAGTTCTCCAACACTCAGCTCAGGAAACTCCCATTTTGAACTCTGTTCCGAGCCACACCTTGGCTAGATGTGTGTACATGGTCTGGGTCAGAAATTATACACGTTGCTCCGTTGCAGCATTGTTTCATGTATGTTGCTCTTGTTTCCCTGAGTACAGTATCAACTCTTAAGTAACAAGAACCTCCATTAATATTTCTAATGTGCCTTCTTTAATACCTCTAAGTTTTTATGTGGCTTTGTTGATAGAACTTAATAAAATATGGTGTGTTACATTTTTTGCTTTTCATTTGTGCTCATACATAATTTCAAGTAAGGAAGCTGAGGGAGAAAGGGAAAAAACTGGCAATTCCTTTTCCTTGCACTCTGCTTTGACTTTCCAGACTCATAAGAATCAAGACCCACTAGAACTCTGCTTGGAAAATAAACTAAGTATATTTGGCTCTTGTTTTTATATCACAGCCCTAGTCTTTTACTCTTTTGCAGGACAAGATAAAGTATTTGGAGGAAAAACTGAAAGAAGAAGAACACCAGCGCAAGCTATTTCAGGACAAAGCTGCAGAGGTAGAGTACGACGTCATCCAGCGTGGGAGGGCATAGACTGAATCCCAGAGTCTAGACTCTGATTTTCGCTTCTTAAAATGTTAGTTTTGTCACCTTTTCCTTTAATCATGGAACTCTCAGTCAGGCTATTTATTCGTATACTTGGATACATCACTATGGTTTAATTTGGTCTCTCGAAATTCTGACAAATACATATATTATCAGTTGAAAGAATATTGGGATAGATTGTTTTAAGTTTGATTTATAGCTAAATGATACATTATCATAAATATTAATGATTTTTACCCATGCCAAAAAATACTAGATTTGGGGAGGTTTTCCTCCTCATTTTTATCTTATAATTTGATAACTTGATGTCACAGTTTTATGTTCTTGAAAAGCTTAATGCCAATCGATTTTATATTTTTTACTCATTACTATTATAGCTTCAAACTGGCCTGGAAATCAATAGAATTTTAATGTCTTCAGTTTCAAATCCCAAGCACTCACTGGGAAAGAAGAGATCTTCAAAGGTAGGCTTGTAAAACTTTTTTCCAAGCAACTGGTTTTCCTTATGAGCCAAACTTACTCGCCTTTTTGATGTTTAGGCTTGTCTCTTTCTAAGAAGTACTGATGATAAAAGGCATGCGATAATGCCACCATGGGGGAGTAAACAGATGAGTCAAATGACGATGCTCATATGTTTAAGATTACAGAAAAAGAAACATTAATTGTTGAGGCCTTACTTTAGAGATTGATGAATGTTTTGCTTAGATGGCTTAATGTTTTGGATATTATATATATAAACCTTTTATAGTTAAAATTTTTTTTACTCTATAAAAATCTCTAATCTTAGGATTTTGAAATTATAGTTCTGAGGCGCACTATTACTAATTATTTTCTATGCATATTCACTATAGCACTGTTTCTGTATGTCAATCAGTTGTTTTTGGAGGGACTGTATTTGCCAAACATTTAGTTACTAATCTAGCTCTTAACCACGCACATTACCCAGAGACTCCAGAATGGGGCCTAGTGAGTGAAAATTGAAAATGTAATTTGGAGGAAGATTGTAGCCAATCTCCCATGGCACCGGAGAGAGAAGCACATGATGGAATGTTTAATGGCCTGTGTGAGTGACAGGACGATTATGGAAATAGCAGAAGGGTTATGGCCAATCTCCAATGCCATGTGAAGAAGTTTCATTTCTACTCTAGATAGTTAAAAACCATCGAAAATGTTTGAGAAGAGTAGAGACATGATTAGAACAATGCTACTAGATGGTAAGTGACGGGAATGTAATAAAGTGAGTGTGACAGGAAAGACTCTGGAGACTGACTGAGTGCTCTAAGATGACGGAAGCCTTTGCTTGGGATGTTTCTGTCCTCCTGAAAGGCTAGCCTGTAACCAGGGACCTCATTCAATCAAGCAACTAGAAGAATTAACTTAAATTTCTCTTGCTCTTAATTATAGCTGCTATAAATAGCATGAGACTGGATCATTTTTTTCTACTACTTGAAATTCATTTTGCTGGAGTCCAGATTGTCCAAGGTCACCAAGTAACATTGAGACAATAAGA
The DNA here is from genome assembly GCF_050624435.1 of Tenrec ecaudatus. Classification (NCBI taxonomy): domain Eukaryota; kingdom Metazoa; phylum Chordata; class Mammalia; order Afrosoricida; family Tenrecidae; genus Tenrec; species Tenrec ecaudatus. The sequence continues at coordinate 63,410,031 of NC_134536.1, read as the reverse complement.
ACTGACTCAGAAACTTTTATGACTTGTCTGTCTCTAAGCCATTTTATTTCTTTAATTCTTCATTTTATTTTTCAAACTCTGGTGATGATAACAGTTAAGACATCTAAATGTCCATTCTGAATGGAGAGTGCTGTATTTTCATGATGGACTCTTGCTGAAGTGTTAACTAGAGTGACCAACCCAGCCCAGTTTGTCTGAGACTCTCCTGGTTTCAGCTCTGAATACCCCGAACTCCCCCAGTCATAGATAGATTGGGACAGTTGATCCTTCTCATTAACTGTTGTTCAAGCGCTCCCATGAAAAAAAAATGGTTGGTTAGCATAATTCAAATTATTCTCTAAGCTTAAGAATATCTAATAAGATGTGTGTTTTTTAAATGAAAGAATGTAATGAAGAAATACCTGTATAAAGAAGAATAAACTCAGCAGTGATGGGCTCAGCACCCTGCTGAATTACCAATGTGGCAAAAGCCTCACATGTACCCCTTGTAAATTGCATGTCCAAGGGTACCCACAATTCTAAGTTTCCATTTACTATTCTTCGGATTTTAGAAAATTGCTATGTAGATGAATATGATCATGATCCCAATCAAGGTCCAAAGCTCCCTCCACTTCAAGGCTCCCTCCTGCCACCTCATTACAACCATATTTCCCCAGGCCCTAACTGTAAGCCTGGCAACTTCTCATTTTTTCATCTCTATAATTTTTTAATTTCAACAGTGTTACATAAATTGAATATTATAGTACACAACCTGTTGGGACTAGCTGCTTCTTGCAGTTGTTGGTTGCCGTCTAGTCTATTCCAGCTCAGGGAAACCATATGTATCTCAGAGAAGAACTATGTTCCACTGGGCTTTTGAGGCTGTGCCCTCTGGAAGCAGAGTGCTTGGTCTGCCTTTCACTGTCTCCCCGGATGGTTCACACCATCAGCCTTTGGCTCGCACTTGTGGTGTCATTTGGACATGCTCTGCCACCTCCCATCATTTTTTATTTTACTAGGTTGTATAAAGGAGATCAAAGTGGACGTGACCTTTTGGGACGGGCTTATTCCACACACCTGTATTTCTGGAGAGGGCTCCTGGTGGTGTGGTGGTTTCTCACTGGGCTAGTCCCAGCAAGAGCAGCAGTTTGAAACTACCAGCCACTCCTTGGGAGAAAGACGAGGCTTTCTACTCCTATAAATAATCAAAGTTGGGAAAGTTAGTTCTAATCCTGTCCTGTAGGATCAATATGAATGGACACCAACTCGATGGCTCTGAGTTTGTTCCTTTGTTTGTTTGTTTGTTTGTTTGTTTGTTTGTTTGTTTTAATCCCATAAAGATCTAAGCCAATTTATGTATCAGTATATTTTAAAATTTTTTGCATAGTATTTCATGGTGTGAGTGCAACACCGTACTGAGGGGGCTTCAAAGAATTCCCGGAACTTTTTCATGATCTTTTATTTCTATGTTTCCATTCTGTGTTTAGCTACTCACCTAATGAAGGATATTTGGGTTCATCCTTCCGTTTGGAGCTATTACAAATACAGCTTTTATGAACATCTGTGTACACGTTTTTGTGTCCACATAAGTTTTCGATTCTTTGGGCTAAATACCCAAGAGTGTAATTGCTGAGTCGTATGTTTAACCTAGATGGTTGGTTTCATAAGAAACTGCATTTTCCAGCATAGTTGTACTATTTTTCATCCCACCAAATATGTTTGAGCGATCCATATTTCTGCATCTTCACCAGCATTTTGGGTTGTCCCTATTTTTATTTGGGCCATTCTGACCTGAGCATGGTGAGTGGAGTTTTCGTTTGTATTTCCCTAGTGGATAATGGTGTTGAATTTCTGTTCGTATGTTTGCCACTTGTATCTCCTCATCAAGGAGATGACTGCCTCAGTCTTTGCCCTATTTACTACTGGATTATTTGGTTCTTTTTTGCTGTTGAGTTTTCAGAATTTTTTATATCCTAAGTTGCCTTTCCAAGTGATATTTTTTTCTGTTTGCTTTTTCTCTTATACTCTTTAGAAAACTAAATCTTTAAAGAGAGGACTAACTCAGCAAAGTTATTCAAAGCTTGGAGCACCTATGCCTTTCATGCCTGGGAAGGTAGGGACAAAATCGTGAAGATGCTGGTTCAAAAAACCTCCTGCCCAAGGTCCATCTGTAGACAACAGGACCTCCCTTGCAGAGGGGTAGTAGAGAGGAGATGAGTCACTCAGGGTTCAGTGTAGCAACAATGAAACTCAAAACCTTCCTCTAGTTCTTAAACGCTTCCTCCCCCAACTATCATGATCCCAATTCTACCTTGCAAACCTGGTTAGACCAGAGGATACACAGCGGTACAGATGGGATCTGGAAACACAGGGAATCTAGGACAGATGAACTCTTCAGGATGAAGGGTGAGAGTGGCGATACTTGGAGGGAAGGGGGTTTAGAAAGGGGGAACCGATCACAAGGATCTACATATAACCTCCTCTCTGGGGGATGGGCAACAGAAAAGTGGGTGAAGGGAGACGCTGGGCAGTGTAAGATAAGATAAAATAATAATTTATAAATTATTAAGGGCTCATGAGGGTGGGAGGGGGGAGCTTTGAGGGAGGGGGAGGGAAAAAAGGAAAATGAGCTGATTCCAGGAACCCAAGCGGAAGGCGAATTTAGAGAATTTGATGAGGGCAATGAATGTATAAGGGTGCTTTACACGATATATGTGTGGATTGTGATAAGAGCCCCAATAAAATGATTTTTTTTAAAAAGAAAACAAACCAAAAAACCCCTCCTGCTTGATTGTAAGTGGTATTACCCTGCTCAGTCATTTGAAACTGTGCTCTTCTCTTTCTTTCCCTTAAGTCGGTCAGCTCAAGCTGTAGTGTGAACACAAGTATGCAAAACCTCCTGCAGATGATGCAAGCTCGTGGCCTACACACCCTCCAGGCACACTCCAAAGCGACTGAGCTTCGATGTCCCTGTAAGCCCCACTCTAAAGCTGTATCTTCTGACACAGAAAAGTCCGTCACCATCTGTGACCATTTGTCGGAACTTTTGATGGCAATGCAAGCGGAGCTGCAACAAATGAATACGTAAGTGTTTTTATTCTTCACCAAGGAAATGTAGAAAACAATTAGAGATCATTTTTTTTCTGCTTCTAAAATGTTAAAGACCTGCTTTGGCCATTTGCACATATTTAAATCTGATATGTGGATTTATTGTCCCTGATTTTTCCGCTTGCATTTATTATTACTATTTAAAATTTAAACTCTGTGTCACTGTGTCATGAGAAGAAACTGCGGCTGAAGTTCATTTAATAATCAGAATGTGGAATATACAGTGTGAATCTGGGAAAATTGGAAGTGGTCAAAAATTACATAAGCTAGAACAACAGCGTCATAAGCATTGGCTCTTTTGAATTAGGCAGTCATATGGCCTGCTCTACCAAGATTAAGAAAACGAAGAGGAATGCAGTCTCATTGTTAAAAGGAACATTTCAAGATCTAGCTGGAGTACAATGCTGTCAATGAGCATCATCTCCGTGGGCCTCCAGGAAGACCAGCTGTTAGGGCTATTATTACAATTTACAAACCAACCCTTAAGACCAAAGATGAAGAAACTGAAGATTTTTACCAACTTGTGTCATCTGAAATTGATCAAACATGCCGTCAAGATGCATTGGTCATTACTAGTGAATGGACTGCAAAAATTGGAAACAAAGAAGAAAGAGCGGTCATTGGAAAATACCGTATTGGTGATAGAAATAACACCAGAGATCTCCTGGTAGAACTCTACAAGACCAACCATTCATTCATTGCAAGTACTCTTTTTCAACAACGTAAACAGCAGCTAGCTAGACACATGGACCTCACCAGATGGAATCAAATCCGTCATATCTCTGGAAAGAGATGATGGAGAAGCTTGATATCATCAATCAGAACAAGACCTTGGCCAACAGCAGAACTGACGATTAATTGCTCAAATGCAAGTTCATATGAAGCATAATAAAATTAAAACTCACAGATTATGGACTATTAGGGAAGTTAACAGGTTACAGTTTCGGATCAGATATGCTCAGGACACAGTGTGTTGGGTTAGCAGTCCATGGTACTTTTAAGTATTTTTCTCCAGCACCGCAATTCAAATGCATTGATACCTTGTTGGACTTTCTTATTCATTGTCCAACTTCCACGTGCATATGAGGCCATGGGAAATACCGTGGCTTGGGTCAGGCATACTTTAGTCCTCAAAGTAACATCCTTACTTTATAATACTCTGAAAAAGCCTTGTGCAGCAGATTTACCTAATACAACTCATCTTTGGATCTCTTGACTGCTGCTCCATGAGCGTTGATTGTGAGAATTGATCTAAGCAAGACAAAATCCTTGACAGCTTTTCTCCATTTATCATGTTCCCTATGATCCAGTGGTAAGGATTTTGTTCTTTACATTGAGTCATAACCCACCCTGGAAGCTGTAATACTTGATCTTCCTCAGCAAGTGCTCTACTTCCTCCTCACTTTGAGCAAGCAAGGCTGTGTTATCTGCATATAACAGTTTGTTACTAAACCTTCTTCCTCTAGGCCAGCTTCTCTGATGGTCTGCTCAGCATTCAGATTGAAAAGTATGGTGAGGGATCCAACCCTGATTCCCACCTTTCCCGATTGTAAGCCCTGCAGTAGTTTCGTGTTCTGTCTGCACGAGTTCTGAATGAGCACGATGAAGTGCTCCAGAGTTCTGGTTCTTCTCAAGGCCGCCCACAGTTTGTTATGGTCCACACCGGCAGTGCCTTTGCATAATCAGGAAAACATGAGTTAACATCTTTCTCGTATTTTCTGCTGTCAGCCAAGATCCATCTGACATCTCCCTTGTTCCATGCCCTCTTCTGAATCCAGCCTGAACAATACATTCTGGCAGTTCCTGTCAATGTATTTTTGCAATCACTGTCGGATCATCTTCAGCAAAATTTTACTTGTGTGCACTATCAATGATAGAGTTATGTAGTTTGAACATTCTGTTGGGTCACCCTTCTTTGGAATGTGTACAGATGTGAACTTCTACCATTCAGTTGGCACAGTAGCTGTCTTGTAAATTTCTTGGCATAGACAAGTGAGTGCTTCTAGTAAGACTGTGGTTAGAGGAAACGTATCATGCAATTCGTTGAGCCTATTTACCATAGATTGTAATTGTTGGTAGCTGCCATTGAGTTGTCTTCCAACTGATGGCAAACACATGTACAATTGAATAAAATGCCTGGTACTTGTTCCATCCCCATGATTGGTTGTGGATCAGACTGCTGAGTCCAGAGACTGATTTTCAGAAATAGATTCCCAAGCCATTCTTCCTAGTTCCTCTTATTCGGGAAACTCCTCACAAACCTGTTCGGCATCGTTGTAACACTGTCAGCCTCCACTGGCAGATGGGTGGTGACTGATAAGTAATGGCTGGGAATTGAACTAGAGTCTCTCATAGAAGGCAAGAATTTCTATAGATTTAATTCCAGACAAAAAGAGCCAACCTTTTGCCTTTGAGTCAGTTCTGACTCATAGCAACTGTGTATAGGGTTTCTGAGACTAAATCTTTATAGTAGCAAACAGGTTTCACTTTCTTCCACAGAGCAGATAAGAAGTGTTTGAACCACCAACCTTGCTGATAGTAGCCTAACTCATCCCACCAGGCTCCCAACCCTGGTACAGTAGTAGTTATGCTTTGATTGTGAAAGGTCAGCTCTGCAGGAGAAAGATGGGGCTTTCTACTCCAGGAAGAAGTTACAGTTTTGGAAACTCAGAGGTACAGTTCTGTCCTCTCCTACAAGGTCACTCTGAGTCAGAATCAACTCAGTGGTAGTGAGTTTGGTTTTTTGGGGGAGGGGGTTTGTGGAGAGTAAGGAGATTCTCTTTGAAGATTAATAATTAACTCTAAAATTCATGGTTGAACAGAAAATTTTTGTGTTCAGAAAACTTTTTTTATGGCAGAATTATACCACAGACTATATCATACACTATAATAATGCTTGATGTTTGCTCTTTCATAGGGAGCACCAAGAACTACTGAAACAGATGAAGGAGACTCAAAACCATTTCATCTATGAAGACATAGAAAGTGAACTAGAGCATTTAGTCAAGAAAATGGAAGTTAAAGGAGAACAAATTTCCAAACTGAAGAAGCATCAAGACAGTGTAAGAAGGTTTTAATAAAAGAGTTTAATTAAAAGGTGCTATTTGTGGATTCAGTGTTCTCTCTGTATGACCTGTCAAATTTGAGGGCTACATATGTTGGTTAGTGGAAAGACAAGAGGAGTGGTGACTTAGACCCGTTACAGAATAGAGCCCTCTGTCCCTTTGGAATTGCGTGACGCTCCTTCACCGTGCCCCAAGGTGACAAAGGAGCAGGAACAGCAGCAGTGTTTAGTTCCGTGTTCAGAGATGGCTGTGGGAAATTGTGAGGGAGGTTAAATTTGCCCCTGCAGCCTGCCCAGGTACTGTTCCAGCATGCTCTTGCCTTTACCATTCTCTGATGCCTTGATGATGCTCCCAGCGCTGGCTGGGGTCTACTTTAGTGCCACACATGCACCTGGTCTTCTGGCGTACTCCAGTCCTTACCCCACGCTCCCTCCTTTCCTCAAACAAGCTGTGCTGCATCCCATTCCCTCAGGACCTGTGCGCAGCTGCGGAGGGAGACTCTGCTCCTGTGTGAAGTCTTAGTAACTAAAACTAGCTTCGTAGTTTTAATATTTTAACAGAAGAATTATGAAGTATAATGCTTTATCCCAAGTCAGTGGCTTCATAGCTTGAGTCTGGAGCAAGCCCCTTCAGGAGACGTCAACCCCGCCCCAAGTAGCTACCTCTTCTGCCAGTCCGCGTTAGCCGCTCTTAGCAGCATTCACCCCAGCTGGTGTTCCTTTAATCTTAAGGAAGCCTCCCCTTGTGGAGGAAAGTACTGAAAGAGGCAGAAATTTACTGTCTTTATTCCTAAAATGACTAATAAATAAGAACAGGAACATTTTGAAGCAAATATTTTTAGTTTATTAATTTCTAAGGCTCTAGGAAGTAATGTTTCTGTGAAGTGGTATTTGGTAAAGATTATATGTGTATATTTTTTGGATGCATAAGCATAACAAGAATAAAGAATGTTTTTTAAATTGCGCTGGGCTGTATATGGGGCTTCAAAAAGTTTATGGAAAAAGTAGAATAGATAATGGAATTTTTTACATATGTTTTGAAGGCCCTTTGTACATAGATTGTATTTTGAGAAATATGATTCATACTTCATAATAGCTCTTGGAACATACATTTCCAAGCATTCTGTCATGATATATTTAATATGTATCATTAAAAAGTATCTCTCAGACAAATAAAGCACCAGGTATTCATCCGACGTATAAACCAGTTCTGCACATTCGATCTTTCCCAGAACCCTATACATGAGTGAATTAGACTGGGCAAAGGGGTAGATTTTGAAGAAATGAGTGTTGGCTGGTTGATGAGTTTTGTTTAACTCTATCTACTCAACTATTACAAGACACTCTTCAAAGAAATCAGGTAATCCCCCCAATTCTTACTTTACTGCTAGTCAGTAGTACCAGCTTACAAACACACGAAAAGGTTTGAAGGCTCAAGCAAGTCAAGGTGATTGTGATGTAGGCTTTGGTTTGGGTCTCAATTCTTTCCAAGGGAAAGCATGTTTACATAATATTAAAGGGCAAGCATAATCATAAATTGGCAAGAATGTGCTTAAATATATGTGTATATGTATGGACATATATATGTATATGTGTATTCAATTGTGTAACCTCAATACTCATCCCCAGCAACAATTGTTTGCTGCTAATAGTATCTGAAAGGGTCTTCTTTTTGTATCTCCTGTTGTATCCTCAGTGCAGCCTCTCCCCACCTTCCCACCCCTCCCCGCGACTTCTCCAGCCCACATTGACCTTACGTTACCTTGGCTTTCCCAAACACACACTTTTTGTCTAACTCAAAGTTTCCAGGCTTGAGTTACTTATTACCAAGCTGTCACATAGATACTTTGTCCCCTACCAATAAGGGGTAATAATCCCCGTTAGAGCAAAGATTACTTTATTCATCATATTTCTACTGACGGGCACATTGTTGGACAGATAATGGCTGCTCAATAAAGAAAAAGTTAATGAATTAAGCTTCAATTTTATGTTAACTTTTATTTTATGTTTCAAATTTATGTGTAAGCTTTCAATCCAATCCATGTTTGGGGTTTTAATTTTTAGTATAATGTTAACTAAAATTTTAGATTTTTGTCTTCTCTCCAGGTCCGAAAGATGCAGCAACAGCTTCAGAACTCAAAGATGGGTGATGCTTCAGGTATTCAGCGAGAAGACAGCAGCACTAGAGGATCAAAGAACATTAAAAGTAGCTCTGGAAAATGTTGTCATGAAACTAGCTCGCTTCCGAAAAGCAGCAACTTTCATCCAAAACGAGTCCGTAATCTTCAAATGAAATTGAGAAAAGATGATATCATGTGGGAATAGTAGCACAATAGCAACACTGGCTCCTTAAATGAACTCAGTCAATGATATCCTGAATTGCCTACGGTGGTGTTGATTTAATATACCTTTACAAAAATTTGAATTATGTTTCTAGCCCTGAGAAAGTGTGAAGTTGTAGTATTTTAAAGTTAATGCATAATGATATATTGAGAGGCCCAAATAAATGATTGCTTTCCTTGTTTTCCATATTGACTGAAATGCATGATCTCATCATGTTGTAGAACATTGTTCGCTAAACTGATGCTCAGCAGTTGGAGATTAGATTCGCCCTCTTTAAACTGAGTTTGATTGAGAAACAAGTACTGCCCCTTTTCAGTTGGATAGACTTGGAACCTTGAGGACCAACATAAAACAGACAGGGGATGCTAAGGTCTTCAACCTTCCCTGGGGCTGCCTCTGTCTCACTGCTGTGAACTGTTCTGCTGCTGTGCAAAGGGAAACGCTGCATGCTTGCCGAGGCCCGCAGCGCCAAGTGTCTATGTGACAATGCTACGAGGAACTCGTAGTTGCTTCCTTTGAGAAGACGCTGTTCTAACAGCGGCCAGCTGCCCTCCTCTCTCGCGGGTCTCTTGTTACCATCTAGATGGGTTGCAGCCTGTGCTCTGTGTTATTTCCCTGCGCTACAGCTCCATGGCATGACTTTGATTCTGTGCACTGTGAATCATGTACCTCGGTATAAATTGAGAATGTGATCTTCCAAGAAAGACCTATAAAACTGGCATCTTTTTATAATAAAGTGTAGGAACAGGAAGCTGGGCATTTTTATTACTGAATTTAAAATTCATGGAAATGTACATTTTTATATTTTTAAATCAACTGTGTCATTTATGTACATATGCTATGATTTATAATAAATTTATACTTGTTGACCTACCTTGTCAGATGCCTCTAAACACTGTGATAACTCTTTTGATCTATTTGACTTTCTTACTGATATTCTTGGGGCAAATAGAGAATTGTAAAATGAAACTGAAGTGAAAGTGAGGGCAGACAGAAAGGTATCTAAAAAGGCGCTCAGAATATAGGAGTGACGTTTCGGAGATGGGTGTGCAAAAAGGACTTGATTCTCTCATTCTACAGTTGGGGCATGCCCATGCTGTAAGTGGGGATATATATATATATATATATATTTTTAGGTTAGTATGCTAAAATATATATATATTTTTAGGTTAGTGTGTGTGTATATATATATATATATATATATTTTAGGTTAGTATGCTAGGAAAAGCAGCTTTTAAAAGATAGGCTGTTGTTCCCTCCTTCCATCACTCTTCCTCCCTTTTCTTTTCTCTCAGGAAATTCCCCCACAGTGCATACCAGAGACGGGGAGCAAGTGTAGGTATTCAATAGGAGTCTTATTGGATGCATGACTCATTCAACTGCGAGCAGAGATGGTACCTGGAAGTGAAGAGGTGATTGAAAATGGGCAAATCAGCACTAACAGGGCTCCTGGAAAGCAATCAAAGACAGAGATAAAAGTTTCTCTCTGTATGCAGGGAGGTCTGGTAGCTCAGCCAGGTAAGCGTTGGACTGCTTATTCAATGGTCAGTGGTTCAAACCCACCAGCAGCTCCGGGGTTTGGGAAAACCATAAAGATTTACAACTTCTGAAAGCTTATATAAAATTGCCTGCCTCTGTCAATAGGCTATTTTAAAATAATATGTCCTTCAAATTATAGATTATTATTTTCATGTCTTACGTGGTCCGCTGTCTCCCTTCACCCACTTTTCTGTTCTTCATTGCCCTGGGGGGCGTGTTATATGTTGATCATTGTGATTGATTCCCCCTTTTTCTCCCCACCTCCCCACTACCTTCCTGGTATCGCTACTCTCATTATTAGCCCTGAGGGGTTTATCTGTCCTGGATTCCCTGTGTTGCGAGCTGTTATCTGTACCAGTGTACATGCACTGTGCTAGCCGGATTTGTAAGGCAGAAATTGGGGTCATGATAGTGGGGAGGAGGAAGCATTAAAGAACTAGAGGAAAGTTGTATGTTTCTTCGTTGCTACATTGCACCCTGACTCATCTCCTCCCCATGACCCTTCTGTAAGGGGGTATTCAATTGTCTACAGATGGGCTTTGGGTCACCACTCTACTCCCCACCTTCATTCAGATCGATATGATTGTTTGTTTTGGGTTTTCTGATGCCTGATACCTGCTCTATCGACACCGTGTGATCACACAGGCTAGTGTGCTGCTTCCATGTGGGCTTTGCTGCTTCTCAGCTAGATGGCTGCTTGTTTATCTTCAAGCCTTTAACACCTAGACACTATATCTTTTGATAGCCGGGCACCATCAGCTTTCTTCACCACATTTGCTTATGCACCCATTTTGTCTACAGCAATCCTGTCAGGGAAGGTGAGCGTCACAGACTGCCAGGTTACTAGAACAAAGTGTTCTTGTGTTGAGGAAGTGCTTGAGTAGAAACCCAGTATCTGTCTGTTGCCTTAATAGTTAACATATAAGTATATGCACACAGATCTATTTCCCTATCATTATATAAAAATATATTTACATATGTACATGTCTGTATTTAGACCTCTGTAAATGCCCTTTGCCTCCTCGTTCCCTCTTCTACTTCCTTTTACTTGCCTCTTGTCCCACTATCATGTTCGACCTTCATTTGGGTTTCAGTAATTCCTCTTGGCTACATTGCCCTTGATAAAGCCCCACCAGGCATCCTACACCCTCCTCGCCATCAATTTTAGATCACTTGTTTTTTCCTTGTCCCTGGGTTTGTTGACATCCCCCTTCCTTTCCCTTGCCTCCCCCTCTCCCATGTCCCCCTAGAACTGTTGGTCCCATTGTTCTCTCCTTCAGATTGTTTATCCCATCTATCTTATCTAGATAGACATGCACAGACAATACTCACACAAGACAAAGCAAAAGAAAATGATCCCCAAAAAAAAAGAAAAGCCTATAAACAGGTCCAGATCTATTTGTTGACTTTAGGAGCGTTTTCCATTAGAGTCTGAGGGGGTGCCATGCCCTGGCCTTCACGTACACTTTCATGACTCCAACCAGGTCATCTCCCTCAGCCCCCGAGGTGGTCCTCAGGCCACCTTAGCTACTTTTGACTTTGCCTATACTCTTTAAGCTTAGCTAAAACCAAAACACACAGGGCTGTGGTGGAGTGACATTTCTTAATATGGCTCTTTTAACCCCCGTGGATTGGATTGCACAAACAGGATGTGTGTAACATTAATACAGGGTTTGGTCAGTTTTTGGAACCACCCACTGGCTATAAAGATGAGCCATTGTTGAAGTAAATGAAGAACCCCCGAGGACCTCGAAAGAGCATGTCCATGACCTCGGTCTGAAGTAGCTTAGGGTGTGAGATCAGGTGCCCCCGAGACTGTGACACAGAGATTCAGATGGGGCAGCGCTGAGACTATGGGGTACCCCTCATCTGGCCCGGGACCATGGAAGTGTGAGAGAGAAACTGGCAGGTTGGCTTCCTGGCCCATGGAGGCTAAGGCCAAGGGACCATGTGGCTGAGAAGCTGACTGGAGAGAAGAGACCAGTGACTGTCTCCTTACTGTTTGCTGGTCCTGATTGGTGGTAACCTGCCAACTTCCCTAACAAGCCCCTCTACTGATGAGTATTGTCTGTGAATTGTGTGTGACCACTGCAACAAATGATCAAATCCAGTATAAATGGAGAGTGCCATGGGAGGGATAGGTGTGTGTGAGGCAGGGTTGACTGTAGAGTAATAAATCCGCAGACACTCATGTCGGTAAGAGAGCTTTGTATCAAAGAGCAATTGTATACTGAGAAAACAGCCCAGTCCAGATCAAGTCCATAAGTCCAATCATTATCTCATGTCCAATACCAGTCCATAAATTGCTCTTCAGACTCATGCAGCATGTGCAATGATGCCAACTGCAGGAAGATCACAGGCCAGTGGGTGAAAAGCCTTGTGGATCCAATGGTGTTGGAAGCATCTCAGCACTGGTTTGGGTCTCCTGGTGGCTCCTCACCAGGAAGTTGAAGCAGAGAGAGGCTCTCACAGGGCTCACTAAGTCTCAATGGCTTATCAGCGGGAAGACAAAGGCAGAGAGAGGAAGTTCCCAGAATCCTCATGAGAAGATCACACCCACAAGGAGGCACCATCAGGCTGTGGCCTGATTGACAGGCTAGACTCCACCCCGACACTTATGTATCAAGTTGACATGAAATGGTGTAACCGCCATGGGGTGGTATCAGAATAGGTAAAGAAGGATGGAGTGAGGAGGCATATAGGACCCCTGCCTCGTGGCAGTGAGGAAGCCAAAAGAGGTGAGAGAGTCCAGCTTGATTTCCATTTCTTGCAAGGACTATAGTGGAGTTCTGGTGTTATGCGGCACTTAAACAAAATAATGAGCAAAGTGCCTGCCTATATAGGAAAACCGGCCAAAGTCAGACCCTGTGCAAGCTGGAAACCTGAGAAGGAAAATGCACTTTTTCCAGGAACAGGAAAAGCTGTGAGACCTGGAAAAAAACATGTCTTGTGGGGTTTGGACTTCCACGAGTGTCTCCACTTATCAGGAATGCAAGCATGACTTGTGACAATGTTTTGCTAGAGCAAATGACTGGAGACATTTTTGCATCTACTTTAGGAATGTTCTACTATTTCAGCTAAGACTCTTCCTGCAGAACCCATGTCGCAGAGTCGGAAAATCAAACCGTGAGACTTCACAATCAGGAGACGTTAGTGCCAATTCTGCCTCTGCCATTGAGAAGCTTGGACCAGTTGAGTAACCTGAGCCTTGGTTTCCCATCTGAGAAGCAGAGAGAATATGAATCCTTACCTCCCAGGGTTGTCGTGAGGCCAGGGGATGGGCTAGGTGACAGCACCCAGCAGAAACACTGGCACTCAGGAAAAATTTAATGGTGTTTTAATCTGACTTAAAAAAAAATCATTGTAGACTAATGTTTGCATGGATTAAAGCTCGAAACCAAATGCTTAAACACGATTTTCCTAAAATTGGGACTATCCTCATTTACTTGGCTCCACCACGACCACCGCCAACACCAGGTCAAGTCCATTGGAGGGCCATGGTATTGACTTGATCTCTAGCTCTGCCTGAGCGCAAGAGGATAGCGAAGCCATCCCTGCGTGCAGCAGAAATACAGCCACGCAGAGCAACTTGGTCTGAGTCAGCCTTGGTTGGTTGAGTGGCTTTGATTACGGAGACAATAAAACGTGCCATCACCTCTAGGGAGCTGAGCAGGTTGGTCTCTGCTCAGATGACCTGCTTGCCGGGGGCGGAGCCAAAGACTCCTCCCTGCACTGGGACAATCCTGTCCGTGTACAAGAGTTGCTGTAGCAACCCCGAAGCTGCACTCTGCCTAGCAGCAACGCTTGTGTGGTGATTCCATTGATTTTGTGTTCACTTAAGTGAGAAAAAGGTTTGTTTGGTTTTTATTTCATTCGAAATCAAAGGGTGGGGGCGGGGGGGCGGGGGGTGGGAGCGGGTTAGAACTTCCTAGCCAAGGCAGGTCTCAACTTTGATGAAACCAGAAAAAATCAGTGTTTGAAGCAGCGGGTACTGTGAATATTCGAATCCTAGAAATGGGATTTGAAGTCTTGAGTGAACTGTGCTTTGGTGGGTCATGGGCAGCTGCCAGGCCATGTTAGGAAGTGGTACCTAAAGATAGGAGTTGCTTCAGGAGCCCTCATGGCGTGTGGGAGGATTATGCATTGGGCTGCTAGCCACAAGGCCAGCAGTTCGAAACCACCGGCTGCTTCAAGGGAGAACGATAAGGCTTTTTACTCGCATAAAGAGTCCCGGTCTCAGAAACCCACCGGGGCAGTTCTACCCTGTCCTAGAGGGCCACTGTGAATTGGCATTCATGAGAGTGGGTTGTGAGCTCTGGAGTGGATTCTGGCTCACAGTGGCCCTCGGTGGCAGAGCAGAATTGCCTAGAGGGATTTACTTGGCTGTTGGATTCAACTCAATGGCAATGGATTTGGCTTGGGGTTTGGTAATCTTTACAGGGGCAGGCCACCAGACTACGGCTCTTAAAGAGCTCCTGATGGGTCAGAACGATCCACCTTTTGGTTAGCAACCGAGCACTGGCCACGTGGACTCCTTAAAGACAGGAGGGTCAGGGGGAGGGACATGCTCAGCTCTCGGCAATGTTAAGATTGAACCCGGGGACCGTGTAGTGCGCTAACTGGCTGGAATAAGGAGGTGACGTTTTCTCGAGACTTCTTGGCTGCCTTGTGACTTTCAAAGTACAATTTTAATTATAAAGTAGTACTCTTGATCATGATAAAATAGCAAAAAATTAAATCTGAAATTGGACTTGGGCTACCATAAGAAATCAAACTAAAGGAAGAATGGGGCCGATGGGTCATCGCAATGGAAGGAGTGTTCACTTTGGACAGAGAGGTACCAGCTGCCACTATTGATGCAGAGTCAATAGAGAAACTCCTAATGGACTTTCCTGGAACTGCAGTCAGCTGTAACTAAAGCTGGACCCACTGAGAACATGTAATTGCATGTGAAGTTTAGATAAGTGTAAGCTGACTCCCAGAGGTACCACCAGACAAACCTCTCTGAGGCATAATAGCACCTGTGAGATAACAAAGCTCTTAAGGGTGCCATTGCACCTTTTAATTAAAGTGAAATGAGGGTAAACCAATAAAAAATATATTGACTGTCACTCATCTGAAAGCAAATTGCCTGCTCAGTAATGAAACAGAAGTTGCTAATGCCTCAGCCCTTTCCCACTTAGCCTATGCTTTCCCCGTACCTCCTTCCTTGCTGCAGGGGCCCTGGTGGGGAGGGGGTTGCTAACTGCAAGGTCCGCAGTTGGAAACCACCAGCTGCCCCCAGGGAGTGAGATGCAGCTTTTCTACCCCCGTAGAGAGTTCCAGTCTTGGAAACCCACGGGCACTTCTGTAAAGCAACCTCAGTACCCATGTAGGGCCGCTAAGGGTAGTAAGTTTGGGTCTGATTGTTTCACTGAGTTCCTTTTTTGTGTGTTTTGTTCTATAACAGCAGTTCTCAACCTGTGGGTCGCCACCCCTCCGGGGGTCGAACGACCCTTTCACAGGGGTCGCCCGATTCAAAACAGTAGCAAAATGACAGAGATGAAGTTGCAATGAAAATAATTTAATGGTTGGGGGTCACCACCACATGAGGAACTGTATGAAAGGGTCATGGCATGAGGAAGGTTGAGAACCACTGTTCTAGAAGGAGACTTAGACATAATAAAATTATGTAGCTTTAAAATACTGTCTGGGCCAAGGCTTGCTTTTAATTGTCAGATGCCATCAAGTTGATTTTTGGTCCCTAGCAACCTCATGTCAGCAGAACTGCCCAAAATATTTTTCTTGTTTATCATCTTCATAGAAGCAAAATGCTAGGTCTTTTTCTTCCTGAGTCACTGGGCGAGCAGCTGAGTATTTATAGCCATTTTTTGGTAGCTATTGATTGATTGTTGCATTGAAGAATTGGGTAGTTGTTCTGTTTTTTTAACCTTGGTGGCCTTATTGATAAATATAGATTCATAATATTACTACTTGGTGCAAACCCCAAGCCAAACCAAACCCACTGCCATCAAGTCAATTCCAACTCAGAGTGAATTGAAAACTAGGGTTTCTGAGGTTGCTTTACAGACGCAGATAGCCTCATTTTCCTCCTGCTGAGCAGTGGGTGGATTTGAACCACTGACCTCGACAGTTCCATGATACTGGTTTAATAGACAACATTGTTTGGTAAGACACTACTAAATACCACAGGCAATTGTTATCATTATAAAGCAGTGGCCACCACTACAGTAATTTATTTCTTTTGCAAATGTATGACCCATTGTATACCTACGTGTCTGATAATTCTAGCAGAAAATAATAGTTAGGCAGCTTTGTGGCAATGTAAGACTTGTTAGTGATTGGTCCCACAGTCTGGCTCATGAGTTGGAGATTGGGTACTGGGGTTTAAGGGAGGAATGTGCTATGAATTATGGGTCTGGCAAGGGCAGATTTAAAGTTCTGTAAATTATAAAATGAAATTACCTACCAAATTCCCTGCTTAGACTTTTCTCTGATCATTTCTCATCTAGTCTCTCTCTCTCCACGTCTCCTCTTGAGGCTACAACCCCCTTTGTTAAACACTTTCATTGGCATGTAAGTCACATAGTATACAATTCAACAGAAGCCCTTTTTCGAGGCTCCCCTCATTTCTCCAACTCCTCCCTGATCCCAGTTAGCAGCCTCTTCTGGGCCTGTCCCCAGTCTTTTCATGTAGCACACTTTCTTGTTATTGTTTGTTTTCCTCTGGAGTGATTGAGCTCTGGAGAGCAGTTCCCTGCTTACTCTCCACTGTAGCTCTGGCACCTGGCGTGATACCTGCCTCATAAGTAGCTTCTCCAATGGGTATGTTTGATAGATAATTACATGTCATGAAAATACACTAACCTTACTCCGTGGTCTTACCTGAGTGTATCGGATTGGGTGCTGCCATTTCGGGCACCAGTTCACCCATCGTGCTGCCTTGCTGATGAGGAGATGCAGCCGTAACGGGTTGTTTGCTTGTTGGGGAGTGCTGGTTCCACAGACCACAGCCCTCAGAATGATGCCTCTTTTCGATGTTGTGATGCTAACAGGGAGACATTTACAAGCAAAGATGGTTCTTTATTTGGATATTGGTGTGTTTCATTTCTTAATTTAGAAAGTATTATTAATGTCTAATCATTTATTTATTGATTTCAAGATCCAGTGCTCAATACAATGGAAGGTTCAAAACACATTTGGCATGGATTCTGTCCTTAAGTTGCTGAAATCTGCTGAGATAGAATGTGTGTAAACATGACACACAAAGAAACCCAGTGGTGACAGAAGTGCAATGATCAGCACATAGCAGATGCTCAGTATTTACTTACTAAATGTTTGTTCTTACCCACTGACAGACACAGTGCTATGGGAGTTGAGCTGTTAGTAGTTCTATCTTCTCTATCTGGATCTATATAGCTTTCACCTACTTTTTATCCTGGTAACAGTATTGGTGTAGTATTCTTATCTTTATTAGGTATATTGGTTGTAGCTGTCAGTATACTACGTCATTTCAAACAATGCAATCTAAAAGACCAATATAAAACTCAAAGGGATAAATCGGGGGGGGGGGAGGAAGGGGAGATAGGAGCCTTTTAAAAAAATCATTTTATTGGGGGCTCATACAACTCATATCACAATCCATACATACATCCATTGTGTCAAGCACATTTTTACATTTGTTGCCATCATCATTCTCAAAACATTTTCTACCTGAGCCCTTAGTATCAATTCCTCATTTTCCCTCTCTTTTTTGGTACCCCCTCCCTCATGAACCCTTGCTAATTTATAAATTATTAATATTTTGTCATTTCTTACACTGTCTGACATCTCCCTTCACCCACTTTTCTGTTGTCCATCTCCCGGGGAGGGAGTTATATGTAGATCCTTGTGATCAACTCCCCCTTTCTACTCCACATTCCCTCCACCCTCCTGTATCGCCACTCTCACCACTGGTTCTGAGGGGTTCATCTGTCCTGGATTCCCTGTGTTTCCAGTTCCTATCTGTACCAGTGTACATCCTCTGGTCTAGCCAGATTTGTAAGGTAGAATTGGGATCATGATAGTAGGACTAGAGGAAAGTTGTATGTTTCATCATTGCTGCACTACACCCTGACTGGCTCGTCTCCTTCCCGAGACTCTTCTGTAAGGGAATGTCCAGTTGCCTACAGATGGGCTTTGGGTCCCCACTTCTCACTCCCCCTCATTCACAATGATCTGATTTTTTGTTCTTTGGTGCCTGATACCTGATCCCTTTGACACCTCGTGATCACACAGGCTGGTGTTCTTCTATGTGGGCTTTGTTGCTTCTCGGCTAGATGGCCACTTATTTATCTTCAAGCCTTTAAGACCCTAGATGCTATATCTTTTAATAGCCTGGCACCATCAGCTTTCTTCACCACATTTGCTTATGCACCCACTTTGTCTTCAGTAATTGTTCTGGGAAGGTGAGCATCATGGAATTTAGGTACCTTTTTTTTCTAGTGTCTTATTTTATAGTAAATGAACAAGTAGAGAGTTGGTGGTGAAGTGGAAGATTCAAGAAATAATGACAGATTAATACACAAAAGTTATGCATATACAGAAAAGTTATATTCTCAAACCCAAACAAACTCACAATTGATTCTGATTCTAGAGGTCAATAATTGAATTGTGCAGTATTATGCAAATGATTATCATTCACTTAACTTGTGAGTTTAAGCCATTCCATTTCCTCATTTTTCAGCTTGTTCATGAGTTCAGCTGAGTCAATGTTTCAAACATTAGGCCATTGCCTATTGGTGGGTGGTAAAATCAATTTACTTGGGCTTATTACTGGCATTAAAAAATCAGATGGAAGAGCACTAAAAATCAAATATCAGAGTTCATCATCCATAGTGAAAGCAGCTAATGTTTTATAAAAAATATTTGAGCACTAGATTTTAATTTCAAATGTAGCCCTTAATGTTGTTTGTGGAGAGAACGCTTTGAGGAATGTTCTGATTAAGGTTGAAAGGTCTTGTAGGGGAAAGTATGGGTAGCAGATATAAAGTAGGAATCCTTCTGAATCTTCTAGTTTGTAGCAGTCTATTGTTTAGCCCAGAGATACATTTAAGAACCTGTTCTGTGGGTCTGACAATCAGTCACATATCAAGCAATGCCATTAAATTTCTTGGTCTATAAGAACTCTTCTCAAAACCCAGCTAACCTACATTAGCGAAATGTCCATTCCTTTTCTAATGTGCTGTTGTTACTGGGTGCCGTTGAGTCAGTTCCAACTCATAGCGACCCCGTGCATAACAGAACAACACACTGCACAGTTCTGCACCAGTCTCACAACTGTCCCTATGCCTGAGCCCATGGTTGCAGCCACTGTCGCTATCCATCTCATTGAGGGCTTTTCTCTTTTTTCGCTGCCCCTCCACTGTACCAAGCATGATGGCCTTCTTCAGGAACTGGTCTCTCTCAACAATATGTCCAAAGTCTGCAAGATGACGTCTTGCCATCCTCTGTCTCCAAGGAGCACTCTGGCTGTACTTTTTTCCCAGACAGATCGGTCTTTTTTGCCAGTCCATAGCACTTACAATCGTCTTCTAATGTGGATCCAAATATATTAATGTGAATCCTTGAAGAAGTGTTCTCATTATTCCTCACCCATAGTTGCCATCGAATCAGCATCTCTGTCTAGAATCAAAACAATCGTGGGTCTTGCAGTTAAGAAAGAATTTATTCTGCATCACCAAGATGCAAGATTTAGGAGGAAAGCTATGTGGATGTCTTCCATTTGAAGTGAGCCAACGTCTATACAGTTTGCAGTTTGACAAGCTCTGCATCAGCATCAAGAGTCAATCAAACCGGACTCACTGCCATCAAGTTGAGGCTGACTCATAGCTGCCCTACAGGATGGGGTAGAGCTACCCCTGTCGGTTTCTGAGACTGTATCTCTCCAGAAGTCAAAAGTATCATCTGCCTCCTGAGGATGGTTTTGAACTGCCAACCTCGTGATTAGCAGCCCAACTTGTAACCACTGTGCCCTCCTCATCAACAGTCAACAGCGCTATAAAATTAAAAACCTGATACCGCCACTACTTTGGCATTCTTCAAAAACAACTCATGTTAGTGGGCAATTCGTGCTGCTAGGTGGAGTCGAATTTGCTCTGATCCATCACAACCCTACATCCAACAGAACAAAACCCCGCCCTGTTCCATTCTTAAAACTGTTGTTCTAGTTGAACCCATTGTTGCAACTGTGGTGTCAATCCATCTCATTGAGGGTCTTTCAGTACTCCTCTACTTTACCAAGCGTGATGCTCCTCTCTAGGGACTGATATTTCATGATGGCCTGTCCAAAGTAGGTGAGACAAAGTCTGACTTTCCTTTCTTCTAAGGAGCATTCTGGTTGCACTTCTGCCAAGACAGATGCAGTTGTTCATCTGTCAGTCCACTGTAGAGGATTTAACTGTTTTACGTGGAAAATAGCCTCATTAAATAGCGTCACTACAAAATGAGAGGAAACTTGTATTTCTGCTATTTTTATTATTCAGCTCATCAAACTTCCTTTTAGTCTTATCAACAATGTCACTTGCCCTGGACTATGATCATTAGAAGATGCCCCGGTGGTGTAGTGGACTTCAAGTGGGGCGGCTATCCACCAAGTCAGCAGCTCAAAATCACCAAAAAGATGAGGCTTTCTGCTCCTATAAAAATGTACAGCCTCGGAAATTCACAGGGACAGTGCGACTCTGGTTTCTGGCCTCACTATAAATCAGAATTAACTTGGAGCCTTAAGTTTGATGTAATTTGAGCATATTCATTAGAATGATGTTCAATATCAGGATTCTAACCTGACTTTGCTTAACTTGGAGCCCCTGGTGGTGCAGTGAGTAACACATTGGGCTGCTAACTGCAAGGTTGGAAGTTTGAAACCACCAGCAGCTCTGGGGGAGGAAAAAATGGGAATTCCTACTCCCGCCCCCAAAAAAGTTACAGTCTCGGGAACCCATAGGGGCATTTCTACTCCGTCCTATAGGGTCACTATGTGTCAGAACTGACACAATGGCAGTGAGTTTTGCTTAGTTTGATTACGTACATTTAGGATAAAATAAAACCTCCCGGTCATTGAGTGGATGCTGACTCATAGCGACCCTACAGGACAGGGGAGATCTACTCCCTGTGGGTTTCTGAGACCTTAACTCTTTGGGGGAGTAGACTTCCTCTTTCTCGCCTGGTGCTTTTGTACAGCCTGACCTTGCCCAACATGGAGTCGCTGTGCCCCCAGGGCTCCTTGCATTTAGGACAGGCTCTACAAACCCTTGCAAGGCCTTTTTGGGTCTGTTTTCCTTAATATTAAATGCACATTGACCGGTAGGATATATCTTAGAAAAAAACATTACTGAGGTAGTACCAAATGCGAATCATTTCTTGCCTGAAATACAAGATTGGTGTTTACAAGGCAGTTGTCCAGAATCTTCTGGCTGAATTGGAAGGTATTTCTCTTTTCATCAACTTTATAAATGTGTTATTTGAAAACATAAACTATATTGGTACACAGGAAGCCACTAAAATTAAATTAAAAACATTCCTAAGCATCATGTGGAATATTTAGTTTGTAATTTCTAGCAAAATAAAAGGTATCCTAATGACTTAAAAAATCTTTTCTAGAGATATGTAAATCCAAAGCATATAATACATGTGAGAAAATAGTCCTGTTAATACCTTTAATATTGAAATGGTTGAACACAACAGAATAGCTATCATGCCTTCATTTTCCAGAAAGCAAGCTAAACTGAAAATATGAAAATAAAAGACATTTCATACCAAGGTTAAAAGAAAATATATTTAGGTTAAGAGCTTCTAACTTTTACATGAATCTAAAAAAGATTATTTTTATATGTTATGACTTAATATATATAACTTTCTATTTTGTACACTTGGAAGAATTTATATTAGTATGACATACATTGATTTTCTCTGACAGCATGAATTAAACTTGTTGGGTTGCTACTGCAAGGTCAGCAGTTTGAAACCGCCAGCCGCTCTGTGGGGAAGATGTGGTTGGTCGTCTACTCCCATGAAGAGCAACAGTCGCAGAAACTCAGTGGGGCAGTTCTACCCTGTCCTGTAGGCTTTCTGAGCCAGCACTGACTTCATGGCAATGATTTTTTTTTTTTTTGGCGAACTTAAGCTAAATTTCAGAAAGGGCTGTTTCTCTCTGATATTTTGTAGGAAAACTCTCTAATAGGAAGAGGGCTGGCTCTGCCTGTGGTGTTTGGGAAGGATATTTGCTTTTGATTTCTCAGTCTCAGCAGCACTTCCTACCAATACGTGACCAAAAGAAGAGGTTGAGTCTACTACAGTACCCTTGATAAACATGACAACCTAGTTAAATAAAAATATAAAACACTCAGAAAAGAAAGCATAGAAAAGAAATTTATATGAAAAAAAAAACTGTTTACAAAATAAGAAAAGAGCTGGCAATGGATTTCAAGGTTTAGAATGATGGACTTCTCACTTTAAAATATAAAATGTAGCCGCGGCAGCCATCGAAGAGTCGCAGCCATGGCTGTGCGCTCCCCTATGGCCGTGGGCCTCGACAAGGGCCACAAGGTGACCAAGAACGTGAGCAAGCCGAGGCACAGCCGCCGCCGCAGGCGCCTCCCCAAGCACACCATGATCGCGAGGTGTGCGGCTTCGCACCCTATGAGCGGAGGGCCATGGAGCTGCTCAAGGTCTCCAAGGACAAGCGGGCACTGAAGTTCATCAAGAAGCGGGTGGGCACACACATCCGGGCCAAGAGGAAGAGAGGAGCTGAGCAACGTGCTGGCGCCATGAGGAAGGCCGCTGCCAAGGACTGAGTGCTGTGTCCCCCACCCCCACAAATAAAGTCTTTGCAGGAAAAAAAATAAATAAAATGTACAAGTCCATAACTAATGTCAGTCCGTGAGAATGCTGAATAGCTAAATAAGTTAATATATATGTACACACACATACACTAACCACAGTAAAAAAATACATGTATCATATTTAAAGGAAAAACAACCACAGTCTAAAAATTAGCAAAGTCACCAAGTATACAATTGGTCTGCTCATGATAAAAGATAGCAATTTTCTCAAACGATCACCTATCTTCCGACATCAGTAGTGCAGAAGTGAGGGATAGAGTTGTTTTTACGGGAGAGTTAACTTCCTTGTTTCAGGCCTATGGGGAGTGAGAACTGGCCTGAGTGACCACTTTGATTCCTGGCCCTCATCTCGGGATGTGGATACCGGAAGACACGTTCACACTCAGAGACTGCCCAGGAGGCTTTACAGAACTCCTGAAAGCTGTCATACTCACAGCCACACTTTGGCAGACAAAGCTAAAGATTAAAATCAGGGGGAAATAAAACAGAAGGCAAAGTCCAGGGGACATCAGATTCAAACGTTCAATTGTTCTGTTCCCATAGAGTCACGCTGAATTCTCCCAGCAACAGCGTGTGACACAACTCAGAGAGTATTGCCAACCACTGAGATTGCCCTGGGCCTTGGTGTCCAATTACTGCACCATAGCTGCCTCCCTTCCCCCCGCCCCCTCCCCCCGGGCCAAGGATTGCTCCTTTGGTCTCCAGCCCCTCCAAAAGTCAAGCTGGTATTGCATGGCCCAAGGCCCCCACTGAGGAGCCCTGGAGGTGTAGTTGCTAACTACAAGGTAAGAGGTTCAAAACCACCCTCCTCTCTGTGAGGGAAAGATGAGGCCATCTATTGGACTCCCATATGAAGAGTCACAGTCTCAGAAACAGGCAGGGGCAGTTCTACTCTGCTATCGGGTCGCTGGGAGTTAGAATCAGCTTGATGGCAGTGAGTTTGGTTTTGGTTTTGAAGGCTTCCACAGAAGTCATATTCTTGGTGCAATAAATGGCACGGGGGCCACATCTGACTGCCTCTGGCTTCCCTGTTGCCACAGGGCAGGGGTCAGACATGCTTCCACGCTCTGTCCTTCTTTACCTATGCTGACACCAACCGTATCTCCCATGCCACTGTGCAGCTATGTTGGGCTCTATAATTCTTTGTAGTGGCCTCACGGGACTCTCTGACAATATTCAGGAAGAAGGAGTTTTGTTAGGGGAGTTGCCAGGTTACCAAAAGGCAGGGTCAGGAAACAGGCTACAGTCATTGGTCCATAGCAATAGCTCTCACCTCGGCCACATGTTCCCTGGGCTTCTGCTTTCCCGGACCAGGAAGCCTGCCTGTCGCTCTGCCTCAGCCACAGTCTCGGGACTGCTCCTCCCGCTCTGCCCCTCTGTCTCCAGTGCCTCTGGTCTTGGCCTCAGCCACTTCAGAGAGAGCCGGAATGTGTTCGCGGACAGCCCCAAGCTTTCTCTCTGTGGCCGAGGGGCTTTTACATGCAGAGGAATGGCTCTGAGGTATGATTTTTGTCTTTCAGCAGACCATACCCACAGGGAAACAAAGGGTATGACTTGATTCACACCCTCAACTGAATTAGAGACTTATTTTTACCCTCATCCTGTCCCCACCAGCATAGCAGAAAACACCTTCCAAAATGGGATTACAGCCACAGGCATAGGGTCCAGAACTAGAACACATCGTAAGAGATTATGACTACAAGGATAATATTAATTGACTACGTCTCTCTTAGCCTACACTATATGGCATGTCCTAAGCCACGTAAGCAAACCCAAACCCAACCCAACCCATAATGACCCTTTTGGACAGAGTAGAACTGCTCTGTAGGGTTTCTGAGACTAAATATTTACAGGGCCAGGCGCCCCGTCTTTCTCTGGGCCTATTGAATCTGAATCACTGATCCTGAATGTGAACTACTGACCTTAATCAGTGCAATGCTTAACCCAATTCACCACCAGGACTCCTTTAGGTAAACAAAGTCACCTTTTAAAATGAGGACATTACAATAGCCCACCTCTTGTCTGGCAGTCTTTCGTTTTATCATATTGCAGCTTGTCTGCTGCTGTGGTGTTGGAAGCAATCAATCAGGTATTTCTGCAGAATAGAACATCAATGCTTGCTTGTAAACAAGCTCAAGGCAAAGCTGAAGAAAATTAAAGAAATTCCATGAGATTATATCCCACCTGAATTTAAAGACCATCTCAAGAATAGACTGACACACCAGACACTAATGACGGAAGACCAGATGAGTTGAGGATGACATCAAGAATATGGGGGCGGGGGGAGGTAGGTGATAAAAAGAAAATGATGTTCAGGTACCCAGGAAGCAATAAATAGAATGTTTGGAAACCGATTCTGGAAGCAATGGTCCAGTCCTGCTGGAGCAACCTGAAGGATGCAATGGCCTGCCACTTGGGTTCATTCCCAATAATAATACATTGAAAGAAAAACAAACAGACCCAAGAATGGTTTGGGGCTCACACTAAATCCCAGCTCCAACTCAAGAATGACTAGGTCTTACGTCACAACCCTGCTTTCTGAAAGGGAAGAGGCCTTGGGGTGCTGACTGATGGAGGTCTTTCCATACTTTGAGTAGGATGCTCTTTATAATAGTTTAGAGCTAATAAAAAATCTGGAGGGTAGCAAACATTGAATTATTTTCAGCAGTTCTCCTTTTATAGGCTAGCTGAGCAAATCGTTGCCGTTGCTCGGGAGCTATTGGGTGAGTCATAAAGACAATTTTGATGGAAAATACTTAGTAAGAGATTTAGTTATCTGAATTTGGGAGAGACAGCATCCCCTACCCCCACCACCACCCCAAAAATTCTAAAGGGAAAGGAGATGAGCAAGGGGAGTGGGGAGGTTACAGGTAAAACGAAAGATAAACTGAGCATCGGTTACTGGTGTCAATTAAGGAAACTTTTTCAAAGAAAAGGAACTTCTGTTTTTCAAAAATTGTTCAGAGCGTGATAAATGCCCATAAAGCTAACAAGCTCTCCAGGTATTTTGTGATACAGACACTGCTGCTCAGCACTGATACCTTCTCATTGCCTTTTGTTCAGAGCAGACATGGACTCAAAGATCAACTTGCCATTTTAACAAAAAGGAAAAAAATAAAACTTCTGGTTTTATTCTATTTGAATATCATCCATATTTCATAGATGAGGATTTATAAGCCTTGTTTCCATCTTATGGGAAAAAAACCATGAATACAAAGCAAACTTAATAGAAGTCATTAATACCTTTTTATGATTCTTTCTAATTCGCTATTTGCAAGTATTATAAAACCCAGGAAAACCCTCCCCCGAGAAGAATTTGTTTCAAAGGACGACATTGATTCTGCAGCTCCAGGAGAGGGGCATATCTGACCAGAGCACACGGGAGCAGATGAAAGGGGAGGAGAGAGTGGAGCACATGCTGGCCCACCAGGCCCTGAGGACGATGACCCCAATTGGAGCAGACAGTCCACAGAGAGGTCCACATGGCCAGCCCCACTATGAGATATGACATCCCTCAGTGACCCATGGCCCTGCAGGGGACAGCAACAGAGACATAGTGTGGGAATTGCGCCCGACCTGATCCCACCACACTGAGGCAAAGCACTGGGGGAGTGCAGCGGAACAGCAAGGGAGTGGAGCGGCAAGGTCCCCAGGGAATTCTGAAAGTGGACTTTGTGGCCAGGGCGTGGTGCCCCAACAGACTGTACTGAAAACACTCCTAAAGGCCAACGATCCTTGAACTAACTACAAGCTTTTCTTTCTTGATGTGTTCTGTTTTGTTCTTTGTCAGTAGTTTGTTGTTGTTTTGTTGTATACTGTTGCTTTGTTTTCCTCTGTCTTGTTTTTGTGCACGTTATTATCTCCACAGGTCTGTCTAAATAAGACAGGCTGGATGAACTATCTGGAGCAAAAACAACGAGACCGACAGTTCCGGTGGGACATGGGATAGGGGGAGGTGGGGGTAAGGAAGTGGTGTTAACAAACCCAGGGACAAGGGAACAACAAGTGATCCAAATTGGTGGTGAGGAGGGTGTGGGAAGCCTGGTAGGGAATGATCAAGGGTAATGTAATGAAGAGGTATTGCTGAATCCCAGGTGGGGACTGAGCATGATAGTGGGACAGGAGGAAAGTCAAGGGAAATAGAGGAAAGAGCTGTGAGGCAAAGGGCATTTATAGAGGTCTAGACAAAGACATGTACATATGCAAATATATATATATGAGGATGGGGAAATAGATCTCTGTGCCTATATTTATAGGTTTAGTATTAAGGTGGCAGAAGGACATTGGGCCTCTACTCAAGCACTCCCTCAATGCATGAATACTTTCTTCTATTAAATTGGCATTCTGTGATGCTCACCCTCCCGACACAACTGCTGAAGCCAAAGCGGGTGAGTAAACAAATGAGGTGAAGAAAGCTGATGGTGCCTGGCTATCAAAAGAAATAGTGTCTGGGGTCTTAAAGGCTTGAAGATAAACAAGCGGCCATCTAGCTCAGAAGCAACAAAGCCCACATGGAAGAAAACACCAGCCTGTGTGATCACATGGCTCCGAAAGGATCAGTTATCAGACATCAAAGAACAAAAAATCATATCATTGGGTGCACACTTCCATGATACTATCACTGAGGACAATTGGGTGCATAAGCAAATGTGGCAAAGAGAGCTGATGGTGCCCAGCTATCAGATAGTGTCTGGGGTTTTAAAGGCTTGAAGGTAAACAAGCGGCCATCTAGCTCACGAGGTGTCGAAGGGATCAGGTATAAGGCATCATCATCAAAAAAAATCTTACCATAGTGAAAGAAGGGGGAAGTGCAGAGTGGAGACCCAAAGCCCATTTGTCGGCCACTGGAGATCCTCTCACAGAGGGGTCTAGGGGAGGAGATGGGTCAGTCAGGGTGAGATGTAGCACCGATGAAGAATACAGCTTTCCTCCAGTTCCTAAATGCTTCCTCCCCCCAACTGCCATGATCCGATTCTACCTTTCAAGTCTGGATAGAATAGAGGATGTACACTGGTGCAGATAGGAGCTGGAGGCACAGGGAATCCAGGGTGGATGATACCTTCAGGACCAGGGGTGTGAGGGGTGATACTGGGAGGGTAGAGGGAGAGTGGGTTGGAAAGATGGAACCGATTACAAGGATCTACATGTGACCTCCTCCCTGGTGGACGGACAACAGAAAAGAGGGTGAAGGGAGACATGGGACAGGGCAAGATATGACAAAATAATAATTTATAAATTATCAAGGGCTCATGAGGGAAGAGGGAGCGGGGAGGGAGGGGAAACATGAGGACCTGATGCAAAGGGCTTACGTGGAGAGCAAATGCTTTGAAATGGATGAGGGCAAAGAATGTACAGATGTGTTTTACAGAATTGATGTATGTATGGATTGTGATCAGAGTTGTATGAGCCCCTAATAAAATGTAAAAAAAAAACAACAACAGGAAAAGTCAGTCTCCCCTCAGGCCTGCCGCAATGTACTGTGCACCCTCAATTTGCCTTTGCATACTTTCTTTCGACCAGATGATTTTACTTTAAGACAAAACTACTCTCCTTTTCCCATGCTAGAAAACCAGCAAATAGCCCTTGTTCTTTCTTTTCTTTTTAATTAAAAAATCATTTTATTGGGGTCTCTTATAACAATCCATACATCAATGGTATCAAGCATATCTGTACATATGTTGCCATCATTATTTTCTAATCATTTACTTTCTATTTGAGCCCTTGGTATCAGCTCCTCTTTCCCCCCTCCCTCTCTTCCTCCCTTCCTCCCGACCCCTTGATAAACGATAAATCATTATTTTCATATCTCACACGGACTGCTGTATCCCTTTCCCCATGGTTTCTATTGGTCATCCTCCTGGGTGCTGGTGGTGGTTGTGTCCATCTTGCGATTGGTCCCTCTTTCTCCTCTGCCCACTTTCCCCTACCCTCCTGGTATCACTACTCCCACTCCTGTTCCTGGATTTGCCATTGTTCTGTGCACACAATGCAGATGTACAAATATTCTTTTACATTTATTTTTTAGATAAACAAATAAAACAACATTATTTTAGCCCATCCATTGATGGCCACTTGAAATATATAAAAACAAAAGCCAAAGCTGCATGAAAACTGTGTGTGCTGAGCCAGTCCTTTGTCCCCCTCTCTATTAATGAATTGCTTAGAGCCTGTCATTTGTATTAAAGACAATTAGCTCAATAACTGAATGTCGTAGGAGTTTCAGGACTTAAAACCAAGCCTCTTGGAAATGATCTTGAAGCTGACGCATAAGAACACATTTCTGTTCATTTCAAAAGACTGTTAGAAAGGTGACATTTAAAATGTTTATTCAAGACACCTGAGGTTTGCGAGCATTAAAGGCAAACAG
Source organism: Tenrec ecaudatus (assembly GCF_050624435.1). NCBI lineage: Eukaryota > Metazoa > Chordata > Mammalia > Afrosoricida > Tenrecidae > Tenrec > Tenrec ecaudatus. The sequence goes on along the minus strand of NC_134536.1, from coordinate 63,380,750 downwards.
AGGCAGTTGCTGTGGTCTACACAGTCCTGCTCGCGTGGTGATTGATCTCTGAGAAGATACTTAGATAGACAACCCAGCCGGAACAGCTGTTGGTGGGATCATCAGAATATGCCCACAAATATGATAGATTGGACAGAGAATTTTTGTGTAGGTGTGTTTATCTTTGGTATAAATATATCTATGTAGTAGAGCATTCAGGGGAAAGTTAGGAAAACTTCTTGGTCATACCAAGCACCTTGAGGGAATGAGTCACTGAGCCCAGCGGGATCTGGACCATAATCTCAGGGGACACTAAGGTCACCTGGCATAACCTAGCTCACAAAGACAATGTTCTACATCCTAGATGAGGAACAACTGAAATCTTAGTCTCAGGAGCAGCCATCTAGGTACAACCATTGTTCTCTCCCCGTCTGTAGGAAGGGGAAGGAAAACATACAGAAATAATTAGTTGGGTGGACTAATGGAGTTCATAAACATCAGTCTACACCGTGAAACCAGAAGAACTAGATGATACCTGGCTGCCCTCGCCGACTGGTCTGAAGAGGATCGCATTGGAAGGTTCTGGATAGAGTGGGAGCAAATGTGGAGAAAAGTCAAAATAAAGATAAGTAGAGAGATAGAAAACGTTTATCTAGTTAGTGTCATTGGGATAACTCAGTCACTGGGCTATGTAGTATTTTAGGAAGAGCACAAAAACAAATTATTTTCAAGATGTCAGTTGTTCAATTTTAGGTGAAAAATTATTTCTTACCTATTTATGGTATGCTCATATGTTAATGAAATCATAAAGCAACATATAACTGATTTTAAACAGCATTATTAAGCCAGTCTGTTATGCCCAAATACTTGCTGATGAAGATCAAAGATTGCAGCCTTCAATGTGATTCCAATTCAACGTAAAGAAAACCCAAAGCCTCACAAGTGGATCAACAGGCAACCTCATGCTAATCAAATAAAAGATGGACGTGGTCAAGATTTCCCCTTGCTTGGATCCACAATCAATGCTCATGGAAGCAGCAGCCAAGCAGTCCAACAACACACTGAATTTGGTAAATCTGCTGCCCAAGCCCTCTTCCGCATATTTAAGAACAAGGGTGTAAATTTGAGGACTAAGGTATGCCCCACCCAAGGCCTGGTATTTTCAAACACCGCACATCCATGTGAACGTTGGACAAGGAATAAGGAAGAACAAAAGACGAATTGATGCATTTGAATTGTGGTACTGGTGAAGGATATTGGAAGTACCATGAACTGCCAAGGGAACAAACAGATCTGTCTTGGAAGAAGTACAGCCAGAATGTTCTTTGATACCTTCTGGAAGCGAGGACAAGTGCTCCTAGTCCTCACTCATTGACTCTTTCATCATTTAACTATTTATTTTTATAATCATTAGCAATCTTACCTTCATGGAGACATCATCCTTATCTTTATCTTAATCTCATTATTTAATATTTCACATTTACAATGACAGTAAAAAAAACCTACTACATGACTATCTCACACACTGATGCTGTATGTCTGACAATAATGAACACAGAGATGTGAGGCAAGAGCAACACTGGTGGTGATGGTTAAGGTCATATGTCAATATGGCTGGGCCGTGATTCTCAGTAGTTTGGCAGTGATATAATGGAATTTGATAGTTATGTATTTAATGAGGTGGTCGTCCACCATTCTGTGATCATTCTCTGTGTTTAGCGTAATGCTGATTTTCTCACAACAATCAATCCTTGGAACCTAACCTGCTGGGAAGTGAGGCGTGGATATACAGAAGGTTTGAACAACCTGGTTAACCAACTTGATCGATTGACATTTACAGAGCATCATTCCTAACAATGATAGAACACATGTACATGTACATGGAACATTTACCAAAATAGATCACACTGGGCCCTAAAGCAAGCTCAATATATTTTTAAAATTTGAAATCATATAGCATGTATTTTCCCACCACTTTAGAATCATACTAGGAATTAACAACAACAACAAAGACAAACCCCAGAACTACTTCTAGATAAGTCAAAGAAGTCATCATGGAAATTGCAAAATACTTGAAATCAATAATCCCATAATGCCGCAAACTTTTGTGATGCTGCTAAAACAGTGCTTAGGGGGAAATGTGTAGCTTTAAATACACATATTAGGATAAACCAAAAAATCAAACTCAATGTGATCCAGTCGGTCCCAATTCATAGCAAGCTTATAGGACAGGGTAGAGCTGCCCGCTGCGAGTTTCTGAGACTGTCACTCCCTCTGAGTGGCTGCGTCAGTAACTGCAGTAAAAGTAGTTCTAGGTGTTGAGCAGTTGAATGAAGCTCCCCTGGCAGATGGTGGCGAGTGCACCTGAGGCGCATCGCACGGACGCAGGCGTGGCCTTCTGCATGCAGCCGGGCTCCCTGCGTTTAGTCTACTTACTGAGGCACGAGGGGCTCCAAAACGCTCATCTAGGTGGAATCTAAAAGCATAATGGAATGTTTCTACAAACTCTTAAAGCCCCTTTGTATTTGAACTTAGTTCCTTTGTTGCGTTTTCCTCTTTTCGTATTTTCTATTGGACTGTAAAAATCCTGCCCGCACACCTCACCCCAACTTGTTTGCAAAGCTCTCGGTGACCTTGCTGTTCTTTGAAGGGTTTAAGATGCATTATGCAGATGATTGACTATCTGACTACCGGCTGTCAGTTGGAAATTTGAATTCACATGAGGCCCCTGGGAGGACAGGCCCGGGGGTGCCTCTCTAAGAGGTCCTAGCCTGGGAAACCCTCGGAAGAAGTTCTACTGCACGCACACGGGTCACCGTGGGTCAGTACTGACGCAAAAGCAACTAATAACCGTTTCCTAAGTGTCTCGCAGCAGTAGCTTCAGGTTTCGTTTAGTTTGGATTTGGGATGTGCTGCACTAACGACATCCAAGTGGGATTCGACCACTCATTGCATCTCCTCACATCTTGCTCAAGCTCCTGTATTAGCCTTGTGTTTTAATGGCTGTTGCTCTCAGGTGCCCTCAAGTCGCTTCCGACCCATAGCGACCCCGTGCACAACAGAACAGAACAGAACACTGCCTGGTCCCTCACTACGGTTGTCAGGGTCGAGCCCATCGTGGCAGCCACTGTGTCCATCCATCTCATTGAGGGTCTTTCGCTGCCCCTCCACTTTCCCAAGCTGGCCATCCGTTTCCAGGGACTGGTCTCTCCCGGTAACACGTCCAGAGCCCCTGAGAAGTCTCACTGCCCTTGCTTCCAAGGACCATTCTGGCGCAACTTCTTCAAAAACAGGTGGTTTCTTCTTCTCTTTGTGGTTATAGTTGACCACTTCTTAAGGACATTTTTTAAAAGGTGTTGTTAATCAAATGTACTGATTTGTCAAGGACATTACCGTACTGGTACGATTTCTGAGAATTTCTTTTCTGAGACTTGAAATGAAGTGGCTGGCTGGGCCACAGACGTCCATGAAATTCCCCACCCCCACTCAGAGGAGAAACAGTTGCTTGTCTCTTTAAAGTGGGGAGCAAGAGCTCCATAGGCCTGGAGGCCTCTGGATTGGATCCATCTCACGGACAGTTGTCCAAGACTGACCTCACCTCCAGTTCATCTTCTGGATACTGTACTTGGCTGGGTGGAAAGCGAAATGGTGTAGGATTAAGTGTTCTCATTTCTGAGCTCTGAAATGTTCAAAGCGATGCGAAGAGGAAGGCAGCTCGTTCCTCCTCTGGGAGACAGGCTCATCCTGTCTCTCTCGCAGCTGCCCTTGGCTGCCGGCTGGAATGTAGCGAAGGTTGAACGGTTTGCCCGCCTCAAAGGATCCTGCCAAATATATTTTTCTCTGACAACATTTTCCTTTTGCTAAGGACACTAACAGGCCACAGCGTCGAGCCCCAGCAGTGAGCCAGACTCCACAGTCGTCCGGCTCTGTGGGACCATATGGGTGCTCATTTCCAAGTTTCGTGTTTGTAAACAGGCTCCCAGCAGAGGCCTCTGCACCAAACAGCTTAATTACTTGTTGAAACCAAAGCAGAGGAATTTGAGGGAATGAAATAGCTCAAGAAGGAAAAATGACAATCTTGAAATGTTAAAGAGAGGGGAGGGAAGACTTGAGTATTAGAAACCTCTCAAATGTGGCCTACGCTTCCCAGGCAGGAGACCCAGGTTCGATTCTCAGACAACACACCTCGTGTGCAGCCTCCGGCCCTCTGCCCGTGGGGTTGGCATTGTGCTGTGGTGCCAGCCAAGTTTCAGTGGGATTTCCAGGCAAAGATGGACTAGAAAGAAAGAGCTGCAGGCTGCTTCCAAAACTCAGCCAACGAAAGCCGCATGCACCTCCAGGGGGGCATTTGCAACTGTGCCTGGGCTTGGTGCAGGTGTGGGCATCATTTGTTCCTTGCATGGGGTCCCCATGAGCCAGGGGCCGACACGAAGGCAGTAGCAGCAAGGTGGCCTAAGAGCTACTTCATCCCTGCTTGTCCAGATCAGTAGTAGCCCACAACCTTGCTTGACGGAGCTGCACCTGGGGAGAGGTTACACACCGCCTCTGTTGAATCTGCTGCCGCCCAGGCAGTTAGTCGACATGGTTAATTGTGAGAAGACACTAAATACTACTTCACAATTAAGTTGAAATTTAAAAGGCTATCAAGTGGGGAGAGTACTTACTCATTGCCATCCAATTCCGACTCGCGGTAACCCTGTCGGACTGTGCAGAACTGCCCTTGAGGGTTTCCAAGGCTGGAAATCTTTATGGGAGCAGAAAGACTCCTGTTTTTATCCCACCAAGTGGCTGGTAGTTTCGAACTACTGACCCTGTGGTTAGCAGCCCAACCTGTAATCTAGTGCACACACACCACCAATGCTCCTAGGGAAGAATAGGGAGACTCTAAAGTTTTAATTTATTGATAATTTCAAAATACCAACCACGCCAAAGACCGACAAGCAAGCAAACCAAGCCCACTGCCCCTGCAATGATTCTGACTCATACTGACTGACCCCGTGGGCCAGAGGAAAACTGCCCCGTTGGGCTTTCTGAAGTGCTAAGTCTTTACAAGAGGAGAAAGCCTCGTCTTTCTCCCTGGAGGCAACTAGTGAAGTTGAACTGGTGACCTTGCAGTTAGAAGCCCAGTGCAGCACACCACCACAGGTCTTTATGCCAGATGAGCAGTGGCTAGGGAGAGTCTCCCGCAGGTAAAAGCTAGCTCACATGAACATGATCAGGATCCATGACCTTTTGTGGTCGGAAAGAAAAGCTTACATTATTTGGATGTTTTTGTTTTTTGGTTTTGTGCTTTTGAATACTATATGCCAAATGCAACCCCCACTCCTCAATTTTTTAAAAACACATCCAAATGTATAAGTATATCTATTTTTTCCAGCCACAAAAGGTCTTGGATCCTGATCGTGTTCATGCGAGCTAGCTTTTACTTTTGGGAGACTCTTCCTAGCCAAAGCCCCCAAAGCCAAAGTCAAAGCCAAATCACGTGCTCTCACTAGAGCTGATGGAGAAATCTTCTAAGTGTGGGAGAGAGACTCTAGACCGCCATTGGAAGTGAGGTTCATTGCGTTGATTGGGTGATCCCTGCAGACACCAAATGGTCTTTCCGAAGCCTGTGTACATGGACATGTAACCAACTCCCAATCCAGGCTGGAGCAGAGACATTTGTGAGGGACTGAGGTGAACAAAAGCAGAGCCAATGGAGATTTGAACCTGCTGTTAACTAAACAGTAGCTAAAGTGCAGGCAACAGCCATCCAGTCCAGTGATTCCCTTACACTCCCAATCAGGCATTGCCTTGAGGCAAGAACTCTTAGGGCGCACACACCGGGTAATGGTCATGGAGTCGCCGCTCACACGCTGCGTCCCCCTTTCCAGGAATACAGAAGAACAGCGAACGCCAGCCATGGACGAAGTGTATCAGATTGCTTCCACAGAGAGCGTGCAGCTGTTGGAGAAGGAGCTGGCTGTGCAGCTGACTGAGCTACAGTCCGAGATAGAAGAACAGGGGCCTCTTCAGGGGACAGCTCATGGAGTCTACAGGTAAGTAAAGAGGGCCAGGGTGATGCTGTGGTCTTGGGGGGCTTTGACCCCCTGCTCTCCCCTGGTAATCTCCATCAACTCTGGTCTTTTCATTTGCACTGTTGGCATTAGGTCAAGGTAGTGCAAATGGTCTATTACTGCAGTTTCCAGTGCCCCTTTCCAACCTGACTGCTGCCCCTAAGGTTTTCCTATATTCTAGAACTTGACGAGGCTGATGGAGGGAATGTCCTCCCAGCGAATAGGGTCACGCGCTGTTCAGTGGTCACAACTGCCATTATCTTGAACTTCCAGGAGTTATTAGCAAGTGAAGCAAGGGGGTCTCCTTTTATCCAATAACATGTGACTGAGACTTGCCCTCGGGTTTTGATGAGAATTTTAAAAAGGAAGTAATACTGGGCCTTTGGTAATAAATTCAGCCCCAAAGATGGTGTGCAGAGGCCTTCTAAGGGTAGGTGCTGCGAAGGATTGTAATCCAGTTGTTTTTTTCCAGGGAAACAGAGGAGTCTCTAAGTGGAAAGTCTCATGGACCTGGAATGTTCTTATCCTCTCTGTTTCTGTTCATTCTCATAATCCATCTGGAGGAATAATATGAGGTCTCTGTTCAGTTGAGTAGTTGTGTAAACACACCCTGAGTGGTGAGGGATGAGGAGGGAAAATCAGGGAACAGAAGGTACATTAACATTCATTCCCAAGACCAGTACTAATTTGTTTTATAAGTAGAGATACCTTAATACCTCCTTCCTAAGATGATTCTGGAGAACCATTGTTTACTATGTTTTAGAATTTTGTATTTAAAAACTTTGAACATATAAAGCAAATCTAGGATCATATGTTGAAGAAGAAAGACATAATCACATAGTTTCTTTACAGGGTTAGTGGTTCAAGCCCACCAGTCACTCCTTGGGAGGTGAGGCTGTCTAGTTCAGTGAAGATATATAGTCTCAGAAACTCCGCGCAGGGTTACTGTGAACCAGAATCCGTTCAATGACACTGGGGTTTTTCTTGTTTGAAAATGAGGTTTAAAGTTTCTGTCTTGCCTACCTCAAAAGGTTATGAAGGTTAAATGAGATCACGTACGCTAAGGACATTCAGAAACCAGACAACTCCATATCGAGGTGATGTGCCAGGGCAGAGCCTGGGGCAGCTGATACCCCTGTGTTAAGGAAGACTTCCTGGGCTCCCGACTCCCTGTTAGGACAGAGTTATGGAAGAATCTTGAAGTGCCTATACGCATCCACTCCCCAAATCCCCCACAGGCTGCACCTGCAGGAATGGAAGTCTTCATCGAATAAATGCTGATTGAACACCATCTGTTAGCCAGGCACTGTGCTAGGTTCGGGAGGCCAAGGGAACTAGAAAATAGCCTGTGCTGGTCTGAGTTGACTAGAGAGACAAATCTTGAGACTCTCATATGTGTATAAGAAAGAGCTTTATATCCAAGAGCAATTGAATATTGAGAAAACAGCCCAGTCCAGTCCAAGTCCGTAAGTTTCCTTAGCACCTCCAAATGAGGTCATCAAGCTGCAACCTGATTGACAGGCTAAACTCCACCCCTTCCCTCTCAAGTCTCAAATTGATAACAGATTATGTCACTACCACAATAGCCCGCGCGGCCCCTCATGTGAGCATTCTCCTTTGCCTCTAGCCTGAGAGTGCAGCTGAGTGCAGGAAGGTCACTGCAGCAGTCACCTGTCATTCCCATTTTTCTTTCCCCCTCACAAACCTCACTGCCTTGGAGTCAGTGCCAACTCATGGCGACCACATAGGACAGGGACAAGCCGTCCCTGTGAGTGTCCAGCACTGTGCCTCTTCATGGAGTAGAAAGCCTCCTCCTTCTCCTGTGGAGCAGCTGGGGGTTGCAAACTGTTGACCTTTCAGTCAGCAGTCCACCGTGTAACCACGGTGCCGCCAGGGCCCTCTGAACGGGGCTTGCAGAACAATTGAGTGGATCCGTTTTGGGGGGTGAGCAAGCTCTTTCAGGTCCCTCACAATCACGGCAAGGTTAACGCAAGGGAAAGAGACAGTCTGCGGGAGAAAGAGTGGAAGCGGCTAGGTGACCTCCCTTTCCAGTGTGCCAAGCATTAGAAGACAGGAGGTGAGACTGAGTGGAGGACTCGGGCTTTCTCTTCCTGCCTGTGGTGTAGCTGACCCCCGTTCTGGCCACTGCTTCTCCACCTCCGTGGGGCTGCGGGTGGACCCCGGTGCCCAACAATCACAGACACCATGCTTTCCACGTACGATGCCTTTCCTCCCAAGGGCTTTCCAAGCTGTGTCAGGGGAGGAGGGAGGCAGAGCCTCCACCAAGAGCCAGGGATGGGGCGGAGTGGCGGAACAAGGCTGCCTAGGCTCCTGTGGCGGGGGAGCTCCACCCGTTCCCCCCCCCCCAGCCTTCCCCCCCCCCCCACTCCCCGTCCACACAGTGCTCTTTCCCCCCGGAATTTCTGACCTGCCTACAATCTCCGATGTATTTGCAACTTCGTGTAAAGCTTATCCACAGAAGCTGGTCGGGTGGTGTCATGCTGTTGACATTCACCACAATCCCCTTCAGAACTGCCCATGGTCTCTCGCATGACCCAGACCGCCTGCAGTGGCCTCCGTGCCCACTTCTGCTGAATCCCATCTTGAGAAAGTGAGGTCCACGCTAGGAATGTTGGCCCCTGATGTTGTCAAAGCCGCTAACCCAAGTGGCGGATTTTTTTTTTAATTTTAACAATTTATTAGGGGCTCTTACAATTCTTATCACAGTTCATACATATACATACATCAATTGTATAAAGCACATTTGTACAGTCCCTGCCCTAATCATATTTTTCTCCTCTTTTCTTTTTTTACATTTTATTAGGGACCCATACAACTCTTATAACCATCCATACATATACATACATCAATTGTATAAAGCACATCCATACATTCCCTGCCCCAATCATTCTCAAAGCATTTGCTCTCCATTTAAGCCCCTTGCATCAGGTCCTCTTTTTTTCCCCCTCCCTCCCCTTTCCCCGCTCCCTCATGTGCCCTTGGTAATTTATACCTCGTTATTTTGTCATATCTTGCCCTATCCAGAGTCTCCCTTCCCCCCTTCTCTGCTGTCCCTCTCCCAGGGAGGAGGTCACATGTGGATCCTTGTAATCAGTTCCCCCCTTCCAACCCACTCACCCTCCACTCTCCCAGCATCGCCCCTCACACCCTTGGTCCTGAAGGTATCATCCACCCTGGATTCCCTGTACCTCCAGCCCTCATATGTACCAGTGTACAGCCTCTGCCCTATCCAGTCCTGCAAGGTAGAATTCGGATCATGGTAGTTGGGGGGAGGAAGCATCCAGGATCTGGGGGAAAGCTGTGTTCTTCATCGGTACTACCTTGCACCCTAATTAACCCATCTCCTCTCCTAAACCCCTCTATGAGGGGATCTCCATTGGCCGACACTTGGGCCTTGGGTCTCCACTCTGCACTTCCCCCTTCATTTAATATGGTATATATATACATATACATATACACATATATACACATATACACACACACTTATATCGTTGTTGTTTTTTTTGCATGATGCCTTATACCTGGTCCCTTGGCACCTCGTGATCGCACTGGCCGGTGTGCTTCTTCCATGTGGGCTTTTTTGCTTCTGAGCTAGATGGCCGCTTGTTCACCTTCAAGCCTTTAAGACCCCAGACACTATCTCTTTTGATAGCCGGGCACCATCAGCTTTCTTCACCACATTTGCTTATGCACCCATTTGTCTTCAGCGATCCTATCATGGAGGTGTGCAGTCAATGATATGATTTTTTGTTCTTTGATGCCTGGTAACTGATCCTTTTGGGACCACTCAATCACACAGGCTGGTGTGTTCTTCCATATGGACTTTGTTGCTTCTGAGCTAGATGGCCGCTTGTTTATCTTCAAGCCTTTAAGACCCCAGTCACTATCTCTTTTGATAGCCAGGCACCATCAGCTTTCTTCACCACATTTACTTGTTCACCCACTTTGGCTCCAGCCATTGTGTCGGGAGAGTGAGCATCATAGAGTTCCAATTTAATAAAAGAAGGTATTCATGCATTGAGGGAGTGTTTGAGTAGAGGCCCAAGGTCCTTCCGCAAGTGGCGGATTTTATACCAGAAGGCCAGAGCTCCCTCCCCATTTGGTGACCCTGGGTCCTGCCCTCTCCCTCTGGGTCCCCTCTGTAGTGATGCAGGTGCCTTGAGTTCCCAGGGCCCGTTGTGAACACAGGCCCCAACAGGCCCCTCTCTGCTGGGCTTGGACACAAGTCCAAGAGGCCGCTTACAGACACTTGTCATACATGTTTCCTAGGGTCTAAAGAGTTTTGTTAGCTCTGGTGACAAGTTGGCCTGCTAGCCTCCAAGTCAGTAGTTCAAAACCACCAACCACTCCTCAGGAGAAAGATGAGGCTTTCTACTCCTGTCAAGAGTTACAGTCCGAAAAACCCACAGGGGCAGTTCTACCCTGCCCTGTAGGATTGCCAGGAGTCTCGGAGCTGACCGTGAGTCACTGGCAGGGCAGTGAGATTGGTTTGGGTTTTAAAGAGTTTTGCTAATTATCCAGAAACTTTGGTTAAAATAATTTCCAAAATGTTCCACATTTGACTTTTAAGGGCCATTTTCATGCCAGGGAACAACGGGGCAAGAACACCAACATGAACCCTGTGGTGTTGCCATGATAAGACAGTGGCTTCCGGGGCCATCCGTGTTGAGATCCAGCCTGATCGTTGAGAGAGTTCCTGGTTAGAGACCCACCACTGGAGGGCAATGACGGTTTTCGCCAGTCAACATGCGCCCTCCTGCACCCTGGAATTTCTCAGGCAAACCACAGGCTGTGGAGAGAAGGCAGAGGACATTGGCCCAGGGAAGGAAGGCTTAGCAACTGCTTAAGTGTCCACAAGAGATTTTGACCAAGACAGAACATGTGACCTTTCCACGCCTCCTAACCGTCCATTATGCTGAGAGAATACTTATTCAGAAAAGAGCAGTTACATCTAAGTCATGGTGGCTCAGGGCCTACTGTGCGCTGCATCGCTCACGGCTTCTCCCTCTCCCTCCATGGTAGCTCTGTTCGGGTGCCGAAGGATGTTTCTTACTTTCGACAAGAACGGGAACTGGCATTAAAAAAGACCCTACAGGTGAGTGGGAGAATGGGCGATGGCTATTTCAAAACAGCTGACACTCAGATTGGGAGACCTTATGGAAAACTCTCGGCTGGGAAAGTTTAATTTTATAAACAAACAGCTGACGCGTCTGACTGGTCCCAAGTTCAGAACAGCCCCAGAATCAGCTCACAGCAGAATCAGGACGGTACTATCTCCACAGGAGAAAGACGAGGCTGTCTGCACGTACCAAGATTACAGTCCCGGAACCTCAAAGGGGCAGTTCTACCCTGTCCTAAAGGGTGGCCATGGGTCGGAATTCACAAGACGGCAGTTTGGAGTTTTGATTTGTGATGTTAAAATTAGTCATCTGACAACCGATTCCGATACAATGGGCTCGTGTGGTGTGTAAAAGCTACAAGAAACCGCGTAGTATTTTCTGTCACAAGCACTGACGGTTTTCTTTCCCGATTCCCTCTGTGTGCCTGGCGCTCAGGTGGCCGAGTCAAAGCCCCTTGTTGTTCAGGCTGATGTCATGCAGAGGGAGCTCGAGAGCTGCCTAAGAAGGGAGTACACCCCTGAAAATTTACCTTTGCTTCTGTTGCAGGTAGGCGTCCTTTTGCAATTTGAAAACTAGATCTGGAATGTAGTAGAAACGCGTGACGAAAGCTGGCTTTCAGGGTAACTTCTAGTCAGGTGAGGGTTTCCCTTTACCTGCTGTGTTAGGTCAGGTTGACTAGAGAAACCAATTCACTGACACTCACCCGGGCATACGATATGCATATGCACTGTGCAGTATCTATATGTATATGCGTATGTATATGTATATGTGTACGCACCACTCCATCAGTCCCTCTTCACCCTCAGCCAGCCACATGCAGTGATGCAGACGCAGGAGGATCACAGGGCAGTGGGTGCAGAGTCGTGTACAGGATCCAAGATCTGTAGAAATAGGCAGCTCTCAGGGTCAGTGGCAGGGGGGAGGGAGGGGGAGAGAGGAGGTTCTAGGGCCCTACCTAATGAACCCATCCCCCCAAGGAGGCACCATCAGGCTGTGGCCTGACAGGTCTGACTCCCACTTAGCCAAAAATGTCTAGTTGACACACATCACCTGACTATCACACCTGGATGGTTTGCACGTATGAGAACTTGGTTCCTGTAAATGCTGCTCTTTGTCATAGACTTGGGGCATCACAGTTCAGTTCGGTTTGGTTAAAGTCATTTAACAATTGGCTGAGGTGCTTCTAAATACTCTGCTGGGCTAGCGTTATGGGACAAGAAAACATCGACTAAGTCCCAGTCCTTAAAAACCTAGGTTTAGTAACCCGAGGAAAGGCATTTCCGGAAACATCCATGGTGGCAGCATTGCAATTGTTTAGACAAAAGTCTTATTAAGCCAGTCATAGAAATAGATTGAAGATTATTTACTTAATGAATTATTTACAAACCAGGTAACACACCCCACTAGAGAGTAAAAAAAAAATTGTTCCAAAGAAGAAAAATCCCTTACAGTTTCTTATACAGCAGCTTAACGGAGCCCTGGTGGCTCAGTGGTGGAAGCACGCAGCTTCTGACCACAAGATGAAGGGTTCAAAGCCACCAGCTACCCTTTGGGAGAAAAGTGTAGTTGCCTGCTTCCACAAAGGTTTACAGCTTCGGCACCCTTATGGGACAGTTCCACTCTGCTTTAGAATCCACTCGACCGCTGGTAACTGTACATCGGCATGGGAACAGGGCCAGGATCACATGTGGATGTGCGACATTCTCCTGAAGACTCATTCCCATCCCACACACTCAATGGAGCTGAAAACCCACGGCCGTTGAGTCAATTCTGGCTTGGCGGTTTTCCGGGGGTCTTTATGGGAGCAGGAAGCCTCATCTTTCTCTCAAGATGTGCCTGGTGGGTTCGAACCTATGATCTCGCAGTCAGAAGCCCAATCCACAGCACAGCATGTGACCAGGGCCCCTTCAGTGTTACCCAAGTTGCTTACAAAGATCTTAAACACTATCTTTAGGCTGACATCGCACAAAACTGAAACTGCTCCTGAAGTTCATGTTGCATGTCCCCTCTGCCATTTCTGCCTGTTTCTTTCATGAATGGTTCGCCTGCTTACGTGTCCCCTTTTCCTAAGTTTTTATTGGATGCTGAATTTTGCAATATTGAGCACTGGGTTTTCTTGTATTCCTTTCAAGAATGCTACACTTTGATTCTGACAGGCAGTTAACTTCCTTCCAGGTCAACTTGATTCTTTCAAGGCTTGTTTTCACGTTTCTTGGGAGTGGGTTTGGACTAATCTCTGTCTCACGATAGTTTATCCTTATTATGAAAGTGATGTGCACACTGAAGGTCTGATATTCGGGCTCTTTGTCCTGGCTGGTTGGAACCTGATTTCTCTCCCAGCTTTGTATAAACCCCAAGAACTATTCCATGGACCATTGTGGGGGGTCAGATGCTTACAGACTTCTTCCCTGAAGACAGTCACCAGGGAGAAGGCCCCTGTCCATTAAGGACAATGGACAGGCCTGTAGTCATTAACTTGGTTCCTGTAGGTGGGGTTCACACCCTACTGATAATGGTTCCTATGGAGATCAGCTGCCATCCTGACTCTAGGATCCGCCCATCTTGTCACATGTGTACCCCCAGACCCCCCTCTTCCTATTGCATGTCCCTAGACCACCCCCTCTCATTGTGGTATTACCTATAGCACAACCCCTTCCTGTGACGAATGTCCTCACCCGTAGTTAGGGGGCTTGCATGTCCCCAGAGAATATAAAAGCCTTGGTTAGCATTAAATAAATCTCTCTCCACGTGGACCACCAAGCGGGGCTGAGGTGAGCATGCTACCATGAATTGTGACTCCATTACTTCTCTCTCATTTCTCTCTCATGCTATGACTTTACTATGATCTTTACTTATTATCACTGTACAGTTGCACCTACCGGCCCCGTGATGCGGTGTTAGGGGCAGGCTTCCCCTGGCAGACCATGCCTTGGCCTCGTGGGGTGTTCTTTGTCTGCGCTCCTGGGGTTTCCCCCTCTGGAGGCACAGCTTCGTGTACAGCCACAGCCTGCTGGGACTGCTGCACAAATCCCTGGAGGCGTGCTTGGCACAGCTGCCTCCTCACGTGTCCTCTGCTCCCCACGGAGCTCCAGGCCTTCACCCTGCTCAAATTTCTCTCTCTCTCCAACTTCGAGGGACTCTCATGCTCTGCTTGGATCATCTTTCCGGCTCCTAGCTCAGAAACTGCCTCAGGCAAAACCCCAAACATCTGGTTCCCCGAGTTGACTTCCCTTCTCTCAGGGGTCCTGGCTCCGCTTTGCCAATTGTCCAGCATCCAAAAACTGTCACCTTGTGGATTTTGTCTACTTTTCTAGGTATTTAGCATACATAATCTGGTCTAGTTATTTCCTCATAGCCAACATGAGTTCTCTGATGAGGAAGAAGGCATTTAAGAAGAGAGGCTTATTCATTTTCAAATACAGATATCATTTATAAGCCAAGATGAAGAGCTCCAATTTTACCTGTGAGATGTTCAGTGCCGTAGACTCACAACTGAATTTTCCAAATTTAGCTTAGCTTTCAACTCAGCAGAGTGAACATTGTAGCCGTGACATAGAACCCTGTCAAACGGCTGAAGCTAAGCTAAATTTGGAAAATCCATCTTTTGAAAACAACCATGAACTACCCTGCTAGTATAGCGTTATGCCTGGAGTTGCTAACCACAACGTCAGCAGTTCAAAACCACTAGCTGTTCTGTGGGAGAATGACAGGCTTTCTCCTCCATAAAAGGTCAGAGTCTCACCCCAAATCATGTACAGGGTTCCCACATAGATCAAGCCTCTGATGAACCCCCTCTGACCAGAGTTGAGGGGTGTGAATAGCCTTATCAGACAAAACTCACTACTGAGTCAGTGCTGACCCATAGTGACCCACTGTGGATTCTCAGACTGTAGCTGTTTTCCAGAGTCTTTCTCCTGAGGAGCGGCTGGTGGTTTCGAACTTCTGACTATGCAGATCACAGCCCAACACCACACCACCAGAATTCCTTTGCTGTCACACAGAGAGCATTATAAAGTTGGTGATGGTAATTACAGTTAGGTTAAAGTGCAATAGCTTATCATGTGACCTCCCTTTTGACTCATTTAAAAGTTGTGTCAGTTAAAAAAAAAAGAGGGGTAGTGGGAGGGAGGGGAAAAAAGTTAAAAAAAAAAAGAGTGAAGAGGAAAGACATGCGGATTGAGTTCTCAGTGACTCCCCTCTGGCAATAGACCTGGGGTGCAGCAAGCCTGGCTCCATGCAAAGGGCATTGGAAAGCGGGTCGTTACAGATATAGTTAGGTTAAAATTGAACACCTTAATATTTGATCGCCTTAACTTTGCTCTAGTTTTTAATAGTTTCAACTTCATTTTCAATTACGGTTTTAATCTATTTTGCTTTGTTACTGCTGTTAGCTTTGCTGCTATTTTTTTTGTATGTTTCTCTTTATATGAGATCCAGGATAGGCAAATCTAGACGCAGTAACTAGATCAATGGCTCCCTGGGGCCTGGCAGGGAAGGCTGGGGAGTGGGGAATGGGTTGTTAATAACGATGAGTACAAGAAAGGAAAACGTTCTAAAAAGGAATGTGGTAAAGATTGCAAAACTCTCCTTGATATGACTTGACTATTGAATTGTATGATATGTGGATTAGGTGATGATAAATAGGAGGAAAAAAAGTGTTAGTCTTGGAAATCCACAGGGGCAGTTTCTACCATGACCTATAGGGTGGCTATGAGTTGGAAATCGACTCTGTGGCGTTGAGTTTGAGTTTTCTTAAGACTTTATTCAGTCTTCCTGTGACCCTGATCTTCAGCCGTTAACTTTGTTGTTCTTGCTGCCGCTGCTGGTGAAGTACTACACCGAGCGGATGACCCAGCTGGCCCAGAGCAAGTACTTGAACATGCTCAGGTGGAAGAGGTTTTGCCAGCACAGTAAGATCATGGAGCAGCTCCATCCTTTGTACCAGGTACGAAGCCTATGAACAAATGTTCCTGCGGGTGGTTTCTCATCAAGAAGTAAAACAGGCAATGGACTCACCAGTTTTTAAAGTCATGGCTGGAGATGGGAAAGGAAGTAGCAGGTGGACCTACTGGCCTGGCCTGCCTGTGGCGAATGATAATGGGGTCACTTGAAGGAGGTTTTGTGCGATAGGAGATATCTTTTTCTCCACAGCACAGACATCGGCTCCACTGCTCATAAGTGGACGCCAGTGACGAGACAGCCTGACGTGCTGAAACGTTGCTGGAGACCCTCATTTCCAGCTCCTAATGGGACCGCTGCCCTTGTCCATCAAATTCAGAATGTGGGAGAACTTGAGATTTCTAGAAGCCCTTACTGAGCTCCCAAGCAGCGTCATTCCTCTTTGTTCGGATGCCAGAGATGGGGGACTACGGCTTACAAAGAGCCAAGTTCCTTGACTGTATCTCTCCTAAACAGAAACAAGTTGGCTACATCATGCGGGAGTACAATGACACCATTCAGAGAGCAGAAAGGTTGTCTGTGGCCCGAGAAAACTTCCTCATGGGAAAAAGCAATCCTGCTAATTTAGTGACACAGGAAGACCTGACTATCTACACAAGGTGGTTTGTGTGTCACCTGCACTCTCTCAAGACGATTCATCATTACCTGCAGGTGAGACTAATGAAATATTATTGTGCAACAATAGTGCCCTACCTGTCACCTAGCATGGGATTGTTAACATTTCTGTCTTCTACCAGCCTTACAAACTATAGGACCAGTAATGAACCATTGGCTTTTTCTTCAAGATCTTTTCAGATGAGCTTGATCTTACTCTAATAAAACCATCTTATTAATTTTTATTCACTGTGTTCGTTCATGTTTTCATCATCTTGCTCAGGATTTATGCTCTCCAATGTAGATTCATATTTTTTATTTTATTCATTGTGGGGTACCAGCCCCCACAACTGAATGGGCCCAAGGTGCAGTTGTGTAGTTGAGGGGTAAATGAAAGCGACAAGATAAAGCATGTAAGGGCTCCCCTTTGTAGTCATGACTCCAGGAGCCAGGTCCACACACACACAGAGAATATATTTCCAACAAAGGCTTAAATACTCTAGTGGGGGCATGCAAGCCCCCCTAATTATGGGTAACCATAACAAAGTGGGCTGTACCCTAGCCCTAAAGGTCCCTGAGTACATTGGAGGAGTAACCTAACACCAGTGCCTGGGGCAGGTAAGGGGGCGTGGCTCTCTTCAGAGCCTAGAGCAATAGCATGGGTCTGTTCCCTCCTAGAGTGAAAGCTGCAGGCTAGAGAGCAATCAGCCTTGTGCTTGGAGGAGGTAACTTTAAAGCAGCACTATTATGGGAGGCTATAGTGGGAAATATTAATTATGAGAATGTGATTGGGACTCATCTCCAACTCACAAGGGTGAAGGCCTCCCTCCACCCCAGAAACCCAGCCTGCCAGGCTTCTTTAAATATGAGAACACAGGATCATCTGTATACACTCTTCCCATTCTGTGTTTCCCACAAAATTAATCAGTAATATTTAATTAGCTTCTTGAATATGCAAGGTGCTTGCCTTAGACTGTGTAACAAGAATCTGGGTCCTAAGCTGGTAGGACGACGATCAAGTAAATATTCAACAGAAATTCGATGTGATAAGAGAAATTAGAGTACATTTACAGGGTAAACAGGTACTCAAGAGTGGCCCTAACCTGGCTAGAGGCATCAAAAAATGATGACATTTTCATTTTAGAAAGACTCTTATTTGCCACCTAACTGCATGGGTTCTCCTCTTAGCTTAGTCCCAGCAGCACCAACATCCAGTTACCCCAGAACCTGGCCATCGTCCTTCCTCTACTCCACTCACGGTCAAGGTCCCTCTGGTGGCTCCCGAGTCACATGGTATTATAATGATCTACTTGTAAGTCGGTGAACTCTTTGAGGTTGTCCCATATCTCATTCATCATGTTATCCTAATACCTACACCCCCATATCCTTGTCCATTAGAAGTGCTCGACCCATCGCAACTTATTACCATCAAGTCAATGTCAACTCACAGAGACCCTACTGGACAGGGTAGAACTGCCTCTGTGAGTTTCTGAGACTGTGACCGGTTACAGGAGTAAAAAACCTCATCTTTCTCCCTTTGGTCAATCTACACTTGGCTAATATTAAGGCCACTGGTGTTGGTAACAGCATCTCGTCTAGAGGTCAAGTCCCCATTTTGCCTCTATGTTTGGATAGATTACTGAGGTCCACCTACCTCCTTCCTTCTCATTCAAAGCAAAACGTTGCTTCTGAATCTGGCTAGAAGCTCTTGTGCTGTTTGAGTTAATGTGTGGGCTCTTTGTTTGCCCTCGTGTAGGCCCTCCAGTATTTGCCCATCTCCAAAGTACTGAGTGTGACTGCTGACAAACTCCCTGAGGTTGGTCCAGACTACGAAAAGGACATTGACCCTGACATCCAAGGCTCTGCTTCTCCAGGCCCAACAGGCACTGATGCTTCCGGTAAGGATTTAGTCTTCTCGCACCAGGGAAAGAGAGGCAGATTGTGATTTTTGTCCCTTGTGTTGAAGTTTGTTGTTGTTTTATACTCTGAAGAGTTCATCGCTTCTTCATAAGCAAGCCCTGATGAGATATTTTCTAATGTGGAGCACAGTAAACACTTCCCATGGACACTTTAAGCTGTCTTAATAACTGGCAAATTTAAATCTGGGAAAGAGCAATGGGCTTAACGTCAAGAGTACCGGGCTCCAGACTTGTCACTGCCTGGGCCTCACTGGGGGCCTGCTTGTTTAGGTCATTTCATCTCCTGGAACCCCCAGTTTACTCATCTCCAAAATAAAT
The DNA here is from genome assembly GCF_050624435.1 of Tenrec ecaudatus. Lineage (NCBI taxonomy): Eukaryota > Metazoa > Chordata > Mammalia > Afrosoricida > Tenrecidae > Tenrec > Tenrec ecaudatus. Next base: position 63,361,784 of record NC_134536.1, on the reverse strand, counting down.
CTGTTCTATTAAGTGGCCTCTACGGCCTCTCTCAGTTTTAATACTATATGCTTTTAAAAGAATTTCCCCTTATGAATCAATTTACTATAGTTTTCCTGCTGCATTAAAGATGCCCAGGAAACTTCAAAAGAGCCCTGGTGACAAAGTGAGTTAAGCCTTGGGCTGCTAACCCACAAGGTCAGCAGTTCAAACCCACCAGCCACCCTGCAGAAAATGAGGCTTTCTGCTCCCATAAAAATGTACAGCCTCAGAAACGCAAAGGGGGGAGTTCTATTCTGTCCTGTCCAGTTGCTATGAGTCACAATTGACTCGATGGCAGTAAGCATGGTTCTTGGATGAAACTTTGTCAAGTTTCTACTGTGAATGGCTTGGGGATATGTCCAGGGTGTCCCAAGAGCACCTGGGAGGGGCAACCAGCCCAGTCATGAGCAGTAGAGGAGGTTTCTGGAAGAAGAGGCCAACTGGGTCCTTCTAGATGAGAGGGAATTAACCAGAAATGGTGAGAAGTGAAAATTCTCACCCTCTGATGTTTCAGTTAATATGTAAGCCCCTGTTTTCATCAGCCAGAAAGGACGATCGATCAACAGTGATGCTTCTGCTAACTCGTGCTCCACAGGGTCTGTTGGGTTTCTTCTGCGATCTGGGAGAAGGGGAGGGGTCTTTGTGTCTGCTCACAGACAGCCGGCCCCAACCATTCGCCATGTATTCCCTGGCCGAGAAGACAAGGCAGGGAGCAAAACGGCTGTCCAGCGGTCCTGCCTTCAGTGATCCGTAAAGAGCTGTCCATGTTCTCTCCCTGACTGTTGTTCATTTGTCTTAATGCATTCGACTTTGAATTCTTTCAGGGGCAACGAGGTCCGGAGCTGCTTTCATCCTGCCCCAACACACAGCAGAACCAGGAGAAGTGAAACCTCAGCTGAAGCGCCTGCTCTCCCATTACAGCGTCCCATTTGACGTGGAGGAGCTGAGGGACTCGGCTAAGGAGATGGAGCTGTTTTCCTTGGTACTTACTTGATGGGCTCCGTAACACAACTCTAGATGTGCGTGCAATAACGCACTGGCTGTGGTCCCCAAGTTGGATATGTACACTGACAACAATGATTTCTTACGAGATACACATATGCGGGGAAAACGAAAGGTACTGTTGCTCATGTGCCAGTTCCTACATGTTTTATTCCAAGCAAAACGTGTTTTGACATGTCTCTATGACCAGTCTTCGTTTCATGAAGGTGGCTTCCCCTAAAATGTCCAATCAAAAATAAGAGGCTTCTGAGGAAACGGGCTGGGCCAGACTGGTTTTTGGTTTCCAAAGGATTCAGCTGGGAAGAGTTTCTGGAAATATTCCGGGTGATCACAAGGGTTGCCGACGAGGACATTTTCAGAAAAAGGACAGGAAGTTGCCTGTAGGAATTCCACTCCCCAGTCCCCCACCCTCATGATGACAACATGCCTGTTCATTCTTTGAAGATAGCCAGGGCTGTCCTACAAGGATTTTGTTGGAAACTTTACCCCAGTTAACCGACAACCCTTGCTCTTTCAGATATCTTGCTCTTTCAGACTTTTTTTTTTATTCCCAAGCTGCACATTTGACAGGAATCAGAGCTGAGCCACTGGAGGGTCCCCAAAGTGCCACAGTCATTGGGTGTGATGACTTCTTTGAAGGTGGCAGCACTCCCCCCCAAAGGAGATAGACCTAGAGGGGCATATTCAGAAACAGGAGTTGCACGTTGTAATGGTTTTACTTAGTAAAGGTTTCTGTGATTTTAAAGCACTACTTTTTAAAATGGGACTTAGCTTGTTGCTGTGCAAGAGTAATGCGTCCAGAGGGGTTTGTTTTGCTGCAGAATTTAAAGAAAATTCTCAGAATCTGTTGCAACATATCTCCTTATAGCCCAAGCCGCTGGAATAAAGGGAGTGGACTCAGTTGTCTGCTCTGCTACACCACAGTGTCGCCCGCCCTTCCTTAAAAATAAAAGCAACTCATATGATCAAAAACGCATACATTTTTAAAAAGAAATATTTCAAAGGAAAACAATTATACGTAGAGAGTTTCAGAATTGCAATAACATTTTATAGCAAGCATTTCAACAATGAAGATACTTTCCTTGTTCTAACCCACTGCCCTCTGCTCCATGTGACTTGTAGCAATCCGTGGGGCTCCACAGGACTACCAATGAACACCCACCCCACCGCCCCCGTGCTGGAGGCTAACCTGACTCAGCGACCCTACGGCACAGGGTAACGCTGCCTCTGTGAGTCTCCCAGACTGTAACTCTCTCTCTTTTAAAACATGTTCTATTGGGAGCGCTTACAGATAGCATTCCACTCCACTGTTCATTCACATGAAGCAATATTATATACAATTGCTATCACAATCAGTTTAGAAACATTTTCTTTCTTCTTGTTCCGTCCCTTCCTCACCATACCCTCCAGGAACACTTCTTCTTCCTTCCCCTATAATAGGGTTTGGAGTGTTTGGGGTTTTTTGGGTGCCAATTTGTACACACTCCTATCCACACATCCACACACAACCCTGCTGTTGATCCCACTGAGTGGTACTCTGCAGCCATCAAGGCTAACAGCTCCCCACTCCTCCCTTCCCTGCCCCCCCTCTCTTCCTGCACCCTCAGGGAGCCACTACTCCTGTTACTGTTTCTGAAGGGTTCTCTATCTCGACTTTCATGTACTGAACAATCTTAAATATACAGATAAACATATGCAAATATAACATGCTTAGTGAGATAAAACAAATAAAAGTAATCATAGTAAAGGGAGGAAATATTAGAGAACTAGAGGATAGTTATGTGGTTCATCAGTGTCATATCACACCCTGGATTTATCATCCCTTTCATGTGGCCTTTCTGTGAGGGACTGTCCAATTATCTTAGGTGGGTTTGGGGTCTCCACTACATCCACACCCCTTCACATGGATTTGGTTGCTAGTCTTTGAACTTCTGATACCTCTTCCTGTGGACATCTTGTGATCACATGGGATAGTGTGCTTCTTCCATGAGGGCTTGTTGCTTCCCTGCTAGATGGCTCTATGTTTAACTACAAGCCTTTCAGACCCCAGATGCTATATCTTGTAATAGTCAGGCACCATCAGTTTACCTGACTACATTTGCTTATGGACTACATTTGCTTTTGTCTTCAGTGATCATGTCAGGAAGGTGAGTATCATACAGCACCACATTAGAACAAATCGTTCTTGAACTGAACTAAGATTTAATTAGAGGTCCAACTCATACTGTCACACTTTACAGAAGTAGAAAGCCTCATCTTTATTCCATGTAGCAGTTGGTGGTTTCAAACTGCTGACCTCGTAGTTAGTAGCTCAATGTGTAACCCACCATGCTACACAGGTTATACATCTTGACAGATGCAAACTGCCTCATCTTTCTTCTGCAGAGAGGCTGGTGGGTTCAAATGGCTGAACTTTTTTGTGCTTATCCCTATATTGTACACCCAGATCTATTTTTGCAGGGTCGAAGTGGTCAGTGGATACAGTTCCTCATGTTGTGGTGACCCCTCCAACCATAAAATTATTTATGTTTCTACTTCATCACTGTAATTTTGCTAGTGTTATGAATCGAGCAACCCCTGTGAAAGGTTGTTTGAGCCCAAACGGGGTCATGACCCACTGGTTGAGAATGGCTGGTATAAAGGAAGAGAGTACTCCCCAAGAGGGATAGGAGGGATCAAGAAACAGGTGAACGGTCCTGTTTGGAGGATGCTGAGAGGTAATTTAAATGGTTGACTATAAAGTTGATGATTCAGAATGCAATTCCCCTCCTAATTTACAACAATACATAAATAAATAAAAACAGAAATCTACATTAGATATTACGTATCTCCAGTCATTGGAGCAGGCATCCAGAACAAGTAGTACACACGACTATGGTAATAAGCTGCCACAAACAACAACAACAACAACAACAACAACAACAACAAGGGCTCACTGCCATCCAGTCATGGCCACTCACAGAGACACTGCAGCGCAGGATGGAACTGCCCCTAGGAGTTTCCACAACTGCCGCTCTTCACTGGGCAGAAAGCCCATCTTTCTCCTGAGGAGCAGCTGGTGGTTTTGACCTGCTGACCCAGGAGATTGCAGCCCAATGTGTAACCATTATGTCCCCCACCTCCCCCCATGTGCGACATGGGAACAAACAGTGAAGGTTCTGTTACTACCACTGAGCCATGGTGGCGGAGTGGTTATGTGTGGGTCGTGATCCTAAAGGTCAGCAGTTGGAAACCACCAGCGGCTCTGTGAGAGAAAAACGGGGCTTTCTACTCTTATAAACAGGTCCAGTCTTGGAAACTCACAGGGGCAGGGCTACCTTGTCCTTCTAAGCATCGCTGTGAATCGCCACTGACTCGATGGCGGTGAGTATTATGACCACAGAGGCATGCCTTACTTGGCTGAAGGACTGGCTGAAATAGTCAGAATCAAGACTGCGTCAGAGGCACTCAGTGGCTGGGTTGGAAATGGCCTACAATCTGAACCTTCTTTCTGGACCCCCCCCCTTCTCTTTCTTAATCCCATTTAGGTTTCCCAGAAATTTCAAAGCATCTTCAAGGAGCAACAGAGAATGCAGACATTTCCAGATTACCACGCTGGGATGGCTAATGCTGAGCGCCCAGGCCTGGAAGGACGTGGTGTGGCCTTGAAGAAGAGAGCCGATTGGATTGCCTTTATAAAGGTGAGGCGACCTGGGGCGACAGTCACCCAGAAGTGATAGCAGAACCCCTCTAAGACCTCACCTACCCTAACAAGCCTGTGGTGTAGACGCCACATCTCATTTCTGAAGAACCTTGAATCTCACTGCTTGCAGCTTTTATTGAGAGGCATTCTCTTATGTTGTCACTTTGTGTGAATGCATTTGTTCTCCAGATTAAACCAAAATGCGATCCTTGGCAAAAGAAGTTTTTGATCAAGCTAAAAGAACGGAAAAGAATAGATGTATTACTGCAACTCCAAGCAAAGTTTTTGAAGGTAAGAAAATAATCGTGGTTCCCGGTAGCTAAGAAATCATTTTTGGAACTTTCTTTCTCCTTTACAAAAATAATGTGGCCACGGATTCACTCCGAAGGCTGTGTTTGGAATGCTCTGCTCTCGCTCTCCCCTTTGATAAGCTTTCTGGCTTCCAGAACAGAATGAAAATTGTCGAAAGAGCTGGCGTTTGGTCCAGCTTCAGCAGCGGCCTCTGTGCGATCCTGATCTAGTCACTTAACCTCCTGAGCCTCGTTTGTGAAACAAGGGTTGGCCTAAGCAAACTTGGAGACTTCTTGTGAGATCGAAGGTTCTTGGGGCATTATTGATTTCTTTACCTTCAGAAGAGAAGAAGGGACATTTATTTACTAAGCACCTACCACGTGTCAGCAATGATCACAGCCTTTTACAATTTTCCTCTTAAGATTTCATTTTAATTGCCTTTTCATTGCATTGGAAACAAAAGATTCGCCAATTCAACAGTGTTACATGTATACTTCAGTGACACTGACGATGCCCACCACCCTGTGAAGCCATCACCACGACTCCTTTCCAGAAGATTCCATCACCATTCACAGAGACTCCATGCCCTGGAAACAACTCATTTTCTCCCTCTCTTCTGCCTCTGGGAGTCTCTAATAAGCTTTGGTTCCTGTACATCAGGCTATTTCATAGAAATGGAAACACACAGTGTGTGTCCTTTTTGTGCCTGACTTATTTCACTCAGCATCTAATTTTCAAGGCTCCTCTGTGCAGCCTGCAGGGAGCAGGTCTTCATTTCTCTCGGGGGTTGCGTGGTTTTCCACTGCATGTGTCCACACATTTTGAGTTTATCTGCTCAACAACGGAGGGACCGTTGGGTGGTTTCCACCTCTCGGCTATTGTACGTAGTGCTGCCGTGACCACTGGTGTACCGGCTTCCTTCTGATTGAGTTCAAGAATCGCTGAGTCCATGGTAGCTGTTTCCATCCACCTCACATGCATGTGAAAGCTGCCCGCTGCATAAGGGACTTGGCAGAAGCACCGCCGCGTGGGGATGGCTGGTTGGTGAAGACCATTGGGAGTACCGTGGACTACCAGAAGAACACACGTATCCGTGTCGGAGGAAGTACAGCCAGAATGCTCCTCCGGAGGAGGCCTGCGTGACTCACGCACTTTGGATGTGCTATCCGCAGAGGTTAGTCCCTGGAGGAGGGCTTCGTGCTTGGGAAAGTGGAAGGTCAACAACAAAGAAGAAGGCCTTTGACCCGCTGGATTGACATGGTGGCTGCAACCATGGGCTCACACCTAAGGACGTGGGTGAAGATGGCACCCAACTGGGCAGGGTGTCGTTCTGTTGCCCAAGGGATCCCTCTGAGTCGGAACCGACGAGATGGCATTCACCAACACTGACAGGCAGTTCTGGGTTTCCTCTGGGAATGTCCCCTTTCAACATTGTCATTGTTAAGCTGACTTGCCCTGCTTTGAGGGAAGAGTCCAGCCGGGCCATGAGCCCAGGCCTGTGTCCTTACAAAGCCCACCCTCTCCGTGGTGCCCAGCTGCCTCTCCCTGCAGCTCCTGGCAGTTTACAGTGGATGGAGTTTGTCCCCAAAGCTGATGGGCATCTCTCTTTTCATTGGTGCCACCACACTGTGGGCACATTTGGGTCGAAGTCACTGAATTTTAAAGGAGTAACAATGCATATTTGGATACCTATGCAGGGGCTTCAACAAGTTCATGGAGGAAGTCTATTCTATTTTGATACCATTTCCCCACAAACTCTTTGAAGCCCCCTTGTGTAGTACTGAAGAAGGCCTGATGGAGCTGTGGCATCAGTGTTAGGCTGCAAACCACAAAGTCAGCAGTTCACCACCCATCCATGGCTCCACGGGAGAAAGATGAGGCGCAGAGATTGACAGTGGGGAGATTTTATATGTGAGCCGGAACGGACTCCATGGTGATGGGTTTGGTGTATTTCCGTGTATGATGTGGGACAGTCAAATGCCTTTGGGTAAACTTGGGCTAAATTCGTGCTGGGGAGATGAGACAATGCCTCTCTGACCATGCCCTCTCCTCTCGGTTTCCCCAAGATTTCCAGCCCGGGCCGAGCGGTGCAGGCGCTCCAGGACCATGCCGCAAAGATGATTGCACTGGCGGCCCATGAGCCGTCCCTCGCGGCTTCCCAGGGTTTGCAGCAATGCAACTATGACCACATCTGGGAGCATATTTACAGCAACGTCCACCTCTACCAGGTACAGCAGAGAGAAATGGCCGAAACAACTTTCCGTTCAAGTGGAAAGCTCTACTAGACCACGTACCACTAGCAGGCGCCATTGAGTTGGCGCTGACTCGCAGCCACCCCATGTATCAGAGCCGAACTGTGCTCCACAGGGTTTCCAAGGCCAGTGTTGGGCAGTAGATGGCCCGGCCTTTCTTCAGAGGCACCTCCGGGTGGACTCAAACACCCTTCCTTTCAATAAGCAGCTGAGCACCTTCCTGTTTGTTCCATCCCAGGGACTCTGGCTGCGTCCAGCCCTGGGCATGGCCTTTGTTTCTCAGAGATTAACACCCCACCTCATAGACTTACGTTACTTCACCAGGAGTATAAACAACGATCGAGTGCTGATTTAAAGGACGGTGCTAAAGGGATGGCATACTGGGAGACACAAAGGGCAGTGAACTGACTGCAAGGTCAGCAGTTCAAACCCACTAGCTGCTCTGCGGGAGAAAGATAAAGCTTTCTGTTTCCATCAAGATTTACAGCTTTGAAAATCCAAGGGTATGGCTTTTTATAAGTGCTATCAGCGCCCCCAATAAAATAATTTATCAAAAACTTATTTTTTTAAAAAGAAAACAAAAAGCTCTGGGTTACTTTGTCCTATAGAGTCACTATGAGTCAGAATCGGCTCAGTGGCAGTGAGGCTTCCTGATTTTAATGTAAGATGTCATTCCTACTGGTACGTATACGGAAAAAGAAATGCCAGTGCGAGGCTGCCCTTCCTAGTGCTCAGTCCTCAAGCGAACTGGACAGTTATTAAGTGGTGTGAGCGTGTGGATGGCAGATGGTCCCATGGCTGGTTCTCTTGGGGAGACTTCTGAAAGGAGGAACTTGAGTGGGCCTTGGAGCAAGTATAGAGCACAAAGGCCGGTGGCGGGAAGAAGAGCAGGAAGACCGACCGTGTAGACAGCAGTGCTCAACGCGACCTGTAGGTGGTGCGTTCAAGTCCAGTTTGGTTGATTGGAAGACTCATGTAGAAATACAGGTAAGAGAAGTTTGGGGAGGGCGAGGGCCAGATCATGATGTTTTTCAGTTCCAGAGTAAGGAATCTGTGCTTTACTCTGTAGAGAGCGTGATGTATATATGAAGCTGTATTTTTAGGAAGATTTGTGTGCCAGCGAGTGGCTAGCTGGGTTGAGGTTGGGGGGCATGGGGGGAACTGGAAGGCCGGGAAAGTGACTGGGGGACGATTGCACAGGACAGGCATGAAGTATGCCCGTGAAGAGGACTTGCCGTGGAAGGCTAATGGGTATTTTCTTTCCTATGATACCACATTTTCAATGCTGTCACCGACTATTATTTGCTTGCTGCTCAGGGAGATGGGTTTTGCCTCATTGGCTTGTTTAAAGTGGGAAGATAAAAAGTATTTATAGGTGGAGAGGAGGAAAAGACGTGGAAAAGACGAGCCGGACAAAGAGAGGAGACAGGTGAGAAGCATGACCTGAGGGAAGAGCAGGGAATGCATCGCAGACACTAGAGAAGAGGCAACTTACCAGGAAGGGAGGAAGGCGTCACTTCCTATGAGTGAATGAGACCCGTGGAATTCTGAGGTGGGAAAGGCAGCTTGTGACTGGCCCTGGTGGGTCCGCGAGGCGCCTATCTGTGTGAGTGAGGTGGGGCAGGGAGAGTGGTGGGTGAGGAGCTTCGTCATTAAGGGGAAGGCAACAGAACCTTCTGAGAGAAGAATAGGAGCATCCCCAAAAAGACCCTGTTACGTAAGGCGCCATGAGTTTGCAGTCAGCTCACCTGGCCCAATACTTCTATAACTTCCACCCCTAGAAATAATTGTAGGGGAACTGAGCACTGTACAACAAGCCAAAGCATGGAGAAGTTTTGAAGATATGAGATTGTCATGGTAGCCATCTGTGTTAGGCAGGGTTCTCTAGAGAAACAGCAGGGTGGGTCAACAACAGTCAGTAACTCAGGAGCTTAGCAAAGCAGGCCCAGATGATATGACCGCAAACAATGCAATGTGACAGGATCCACCAGCCTCAAGCTCAAGCAAAGCAGGTCTCCAAGCTCTAGTGACATGATCCACAGGTTGGCTTGGTGCGCAGGTAGTGTAGCTCACAGGTTGAGGCAGAGAACTAACTAAAGCAGCCGCACATTCAAGCTTGCTCTGATCACCAGAGAGCAAGAGACAAGGGGTGGGGGTGAGCCTTGCAGAGCCATTTATCTCTTTGCCCTTCAATCAAACTGTGACCTGATCAATCCCACATGTTCCTATTGGCCAGGTTAGCACAATAAGCCAAATTATCACATTGTCCCAGGGTAGGTATGAAGGAAAGTGAAATCTAAGGTATCCAATAAATTATAAACTGACTGGAAGTGAACACACATACCTGCTTTTAGAATGTTAACTTGCTTACTACACAAGGATCTAGATATCTAAAGAGCCATGAGTCGGTCACACCAGTCAGCAGCAGATACAACACATCATGGTAGGAATCTCCTGTGCATTTCCTGAAAGGGCATTGAACTCCCAGTGACACTGTCTCCTCATCCGTCTCCTCGGTTTTCTCTACCAGAGTTGTGAAAACAACACCATTTTCTCCATACCACTATCATTTCACACTGAGATTTACATCACCATTCCGGAAGAGCTTGTCTGAACAAGGGGACATTTAAAAACATCTGGCTATTGTGGTTGTTACACCAAACTTAGGGGATTGGAGGAAGAGCGGGGAGAAGGCCGAGTCAGCACTGCATGGCTCTGAGAAACGCCTCAGCTCCAGCATCCTGGACCTTCTTCCTCTCGTGCTGAGGCGCTCCTCTTTCACTCCAAGAGTTCAGCTATTCAAACCAGCTTGAGGGCCACTGAACAAATCTATCTTCCTCATTGACTGACCGAATAAGGCGAGTTAAACTGCTCCCTCAGGGAGCAGCTGAGGGTGAAAGGAGGTGAATAAACTCAAGGTAGAGATTGAAAGCCAAGGAGAACCAGGGCAGAGATGAGGAGATTCACGTTTCAGTTTGTGGGAAAATGATGAGGTTCAAAGTAGCACCTGGCCAGCAGGTAGGACTGAGTTATGGCAGGACCCATGGCAAGGTGAGCAGACTCTGAAGGATCACTGAGCTGGGGGAAAGCAGACGGGCACAGTGAGAGAGGATGTGGTGGTTCAGGATGGTGTTCAGAGGCAGGAAACCAGTCAGGGCTACGGAGGTGGACTGGGGGTGGTGGAAGGGGGAGAAGCTGTGGTCAAAGTAGAGGAAGGGAAGCTTCCTGTTTTCCCTTTCCCAGCCACGTGGTGGAGGTAGAACCACCACAGCTGGCTCTGTCTCTGGCCCCACTTCCTTTCATCTGCAGCGGGACCGGGCAGCTGGGACTTTTGCCAAAGGCTATTTGTGCAGTTGCCCAAATGCTAAAAAAGGGAAAGAAGCAAGAAGAACACTTCCCCTGGTTATTGACTGACTTATAAATGTTGTTGTTGGTATTGACCAAAAGGGGGGAAAATGGGAACATTGTATCCCAAGTTGATTCACAGTAAGGAGACCATAAAGAGACTTAGAATGACTGTATTTTCAGGCTCCAGAAGAACTCACTCAAAGCAACCTATCTATTCATGTCAGGCAAGTGGTCCAGTTCCCCATCCATTCATTCCATGATGATTACATGGGTGCTGCCTTTGTGTCAATCATTGCACGGGTCTCCGAATGAGCAGACCCATTCCTGCCTCCATGTGGAGCAATGCAGGATAAACAAGTTAACAAGGAAGCAAATCTACAGCTCTAACTTGTGGACAACTTGAAGAGAATGATGGGGCAGAGGGCAGCGGGTGGATGAGAACCATTTGAAAAGCCAGGTCAGCAGAAACCCCTCTGGCGGGGTGCCATTTATGTTGAAAGTCGAAGAACGAGAAGGAGCAGAGCATGCAAACAAACAGCCTTGATGGGAGTTTTCTAACCAGAGAATGGAAGAGACCACTCAGTGCCTTGAAAAATGGATGGCTTCCCCTGGCCTGAGCAGCCCAGGGGGTCAGGGGGCATCTCCTTCAGGGGCTTATCTGGGGCTGTCCTTGGTGAAGACACTTGAGAGTTGCTCACTGTTTGGGGGACCAAATGGTGCAGAGCCAAGCCCCGACTGCCTCAGGGAAGCTTCTGGACCAATAGTTTAAGTTCCTCTGTCTTACTTAATACCAGTACATGTCTCAGTCATGACCCCAATCCCTATCCAGGTGTCCCACTGGTAACTCCATTTCATTGGTTGGGTACCAGCCATGTTTATATGCCAGTCTTCTTTGACTGCCCATGTCCTTTTTAAAGCTCTGTATCCCAGAACCCCTGGACACCATTATGACCTCCTACCAATGGTCTTCCTCATGCAGATGATATGCTTCTGTAGTTGTCCTGTTTAAGACTCACTAGATGCTCTCCTTATTGAAAACACACACAATGCTTTTTCAGGAAAAGAAAATAGCACTCACTACTTAGGAAAGCACTTACACTGGAAGGAAGAAAGACTAAGACAATGTCGCGTCCACAACCCATAGTTCTCCGCATTGTCCTATGGGGGTGACCACTTCATGGCGTTGGTCAGAGTCACTGTCCACAGGATCAGGACACCAGTCCACCTGTTGGATTCATCTTCATAGCGTTTTCATCGGGCACTTTTGTAAAGAAGTAAATCACTGGGCCCTTCTTCCTAGTCTTCCTGCATCTGGAAGCTCCGGGGAAACCTGGTCACCAGTGGGTAAAGCCACCACAGCACGACACACTGATGATACCATGGAGAAACTGCCAAAGAAAGACTAAGTCAGTCGTGGAAGAAGCACGCCATTGTGCTTGGACGTGAGGATGGTGAGATTTTGTCTCAGACCCTTGGCATGCTGTTAGGAGGGACCGGATCCTGAGGAAAGACAGTCCAAACAAACAGACGAAAAGCCAAACTCACTGCCAGGGAGTCTGTTCCAACTTACAGCAATCCCACATGGAACAGAAGAACGGCTGCCTGCACTTTCAGAGGCCGTCAGTCTTTGTGGATGCAGACAGCCCCATCTTTCTCCTGCAGGGTGGGTTGGAACTTCTGACCTTGTGGTTAGCAGCCACAGGATGGCATACTACGCAACCAGGGTGCAGGACAGCTTGGCAAAGTGGAGGGTCAGCAAGAAAGAAGACGACCCTCCACAAGATGAACTGACACAATGGCTTCAACAGTGATCGCCAACTTAGAAACAAGAATAAGAAGGCGCAGGACCAGGCATCGTTTTGTTCTATAGGCCCCGCCGGGGTCACTGTGAGGTGGAACTGATTCAATGATGCTCAACAAGGACAACAAAGGTTGACTACTGGTCAGTTGAGATGAGCATTAAGCAAGCCTTTGGCATAAGCCCCTGAGTGATAGAAACAGTTAATGTACCCGGCTGCTACCCAAAGCTTTGAGTCAGGTGCACCCAGAGACATTTCAATGCGGTGTGGCAATCTACGTCTAAAAACTGACCAGATGAATCCATAGGGGCAGCAGTGGGATAAGTTTCAGGGGAGGGGGGTACTGTGCTGGGGTGGGGAGAAAAGGGAGCTGATGTCAAGGAGGTCACGAACAAAAATAAGCTCTTGAAACGAATTGTAGTAGCCATTGTACAGTGCTGCTTGATGTGATTGAATGATGGAATCATAGATCTGTATCAACTCCCCATAAATTGGGTTTGGTTAAAAAATAGACCATTGAAAAGCCTGTGGACTGCAATTCCACTCTGATGCAGAAGGAGGCACCACGCATCAGACTGACGAGGACGCCTGGTTTGCTAGTGAGCACTCAGCAGCGGAGAGGACGGGAATGGGGGGATGAGTGTAAAACTGTCACTCCTCTGTGCACATGCAGCGTCAGTAAGGACTTGCACGCCGGCACGCTGGTCAGCCTCTGGATCCTGCAACTCACACGCGACATTCCGCACCTCATGAAAAATAGCCTTTAAAAAAATCATTTGAAAACTAACCATCTTAAAGAGTGTATGTAGCTCCGAGAGACACAACCACTCCTGGCAGCCCTCCAGAATAGTCGCTGATGAAGTCTCAAGAAAGCTGGTTTGTTCACCAGGAACCTTGCTTTATGGAGTTAAAAAAAAAGCTTTATTTGAGAATCGTTTTAGATCTCAAATTTGCCAAGACACTCCAAAGGTCCTATGTGCTCCTCACTCAGTTTCTCCTGCTCCACATTCTCTCTTGCTGTAGCACAGGCGTGCCTGAGGAGGCAACCCGGGCGCATGACGGCGAGCTGAACTTGACTTCCCCCGGGCATGTCACCGTGTTCCACGGAGGTCCTCTTTCGGTTGCAGAATTATCTCCACGGCGGTTGTCCGTGGCCGTGAGAACTGTGACTCGTGACTGACCTGTGTGTGCAGAGGGGACGTCCCTCATTAGGTTTTCAAGGCTGTAAACTGCCAGAAGTCCCATTGGTGGCTTCAAACGGGCAGCTGTGGGGCTGGTAGTCAAGGGCCAGGAGGTGGCCACATCCCAGGAGTCCCGTTGCACTTAGTCATCACAACTCCCTAGGCTCTGGTCTGTGCCGCTGTTTCCTCTTTCCCTGCTTGTCATGACCTTGGCAGTCGCTAGGAGTACTGGCCAGGTCACCTGTAGAAGGTTCCCTAGTCTACGTTTGTCTGATGGCTACAGCGTGCAAGAATATCACAGAGGGCCCCTCACCACAAGGACACAAGAGCAACCTAAGTTATGCTTGATGACTTGATTACGGTACAGCAATACCTCAGTTGTCAAACGGCTCCACGCTCAAACCCTCCAGCAAAATTCAAAAAACTGCTCTGTGTTTATAATTTTGCTCGATCATCGACTAGAAAATTCAATGAGAAAACCTGTACGGGCCAAGAGCAAGTCTCGGGTTGTGTGTCTCACCCCAGACACAAAGGGGTGGAGCAAGAAGTGCCGCTGTCCTCAGACAACATACGGTGCTTGTGTTAGCAAATTAAGACCTTCCTCAGCGTGCTTTCTTTGAGCTTTGTTTGCATAAAATATCGTAACTGTGGCTCCAAATAAAGTTGGTGAGTTACAAGTTAGTTCAAGCTAAGAAGAACACTGTGAAAATCACAGAGAGCTAAAGAAATCATTAGAAATGTCAATCAGGCCGGACTTGTCTGATCTGGCAGCTGAATACCACATGGCTAGTCCACATTATGAACAGTTTTGGAGAGAAACCAGTAATTGACTAAAGTAGGCAAAGGTGTGAAATTGTTAACCATGAAACAATAAGGCCATCCTTGGAAGAGGCTGAGAAGTTACTATTAAGTGGAATAGATAGAAACAATAGCAACAGAAGACCCGAGACAGTGGCCATGGGATTTCTAACAGAACCACGTAAATGGGTCTTGGTTCCTCAAGGTCATGAAGAGGCAGACAGCACTCCATCCAGTGCAGGGGCAGGGCGAGGTGGCCTACTCTTGTCTACCGCGACCTCCCTGGCCGCATCAAGCAGGGCAGGAGGGGCACTTTCCTGGAGCTGATGCAGTACTACAACCGAGTCCACAGAGTGGCCTTGTATCCAGGAGCTCCAGTGTGTGAGAAGGCCAGGCTCCCAGAAAGCAGCCCCGTACCCCCACCCCGTCTTCTTCCCTGATTTAAACAGGACACTTAATTTGCATAACAAATCTTTTCTGATGATAAGAGTGACGTGCATTTAGCTCAGAAAACTTGGGAAACAGAGTACAAGAAAAAAAAAAACCACCCACAAGTTTCCCAACCAAATATAGCAACAATATCACTACATTTCTATATACATCCCTCTAGTCTTTTTTTTTTCCTGCACATAAACACACACATAAAATGCTGAGACATTTTGGGGGTGGAGATTATATAATAAACAGTGACTTTTCCTTCAATCAGTCCCCTCCCGGGTACCGGCTACCTGCTGGGAGGCGTCCAGTCAGTGGAATCGGACAGAAGTATCAGACTGCATGAGCTCGGTCATGCCGACCCAGGCCCGGACACACGGCCGAGTTCATGCCAATGGAAGTAAGAGTGCAGGCAGATGGTGCTGGCAGTCCAGATTGTGGTCATCCAGGTGCTTGTCTGCACCATTTCCAGTTCTCTTTGGGTAGTGAGCTCACGGGCTTTCCAGTGTTCCTAAGCAGTTTGCTCTGCGGCCTGCGGTCAGCTCCCTCTTCCTGGAACTCTCTCTGCCCACTGCCTTCCTCTTGGCACCCTGCCGGCCCGTGCAGCTCTTGTGCTCTGTGCAGTAACCCCCTGTCACCTTTCTGGGTTGGCCTGTGTAATTGTGGGTAATTTGAGAAGAAGCGGGAAGAATCCCATTCTAGAGAAAGGGTGTAACTAAAGCCTCCCCTCAGGGCCACGCAGGGCAATGCTGAGCGATATCCTGAGAACATCGCTGGCTGGCCTGGCAAAATGCTCCACCGCGCCCCTCTCACCCCAAATACATAGACAATAAAAACCAAACCCAACTTGGAGTAAGACTGCTCCGCAGGGTTTCCGAGTCCCACAAACTGTACGGAAGCACATAGCTTTCTTTATCTCCCTCCCAGGGAGCAGCTGGTGGGTTCCAACAGCCGACCTTTTGGTTAGCAGCCCAGCGCTGAAATGATTGCACCACCAAGGCTCTCACGAGTCATCTGAACCAGCTGCCCTCATGGAGTCTCTGCTTCCCGAAAGACCGTTATTTTTGAAGAGCGTGGTCTTGTGATTCTGTGTTAGGGAACACGAGTGTACCGCGTTGCCTACTGGGTCTTCTCCAGTCCTAGGTTCATGGTAGAAATCCACATTTTCCTCGGTCAGGTACTAACAGACCAAGATGCTCTTCTGTTTGCTCATCCAAATATGCTTTAGATTGATCATCGGGCTGGATTTTGTCACGGCCCAACTGTAACTTTGTTAATAATATTGCAAATGTGCATCTAATCCTATTAATGCTACTTTTTTTTGAAAGGGTGAGAATACGAAGGAAGATGATTTTGCCATACAACCAACTGAGAATGACCCAGCGCAAAGAAGTCTCAGCCCCCCACGTGCTGATGGGCCTCTGGATCCGAAAACAGGGACAGGGTACACTGAAATCATGTGACTGATGCTAATGGATTCAAGCAGTGTGGGAAAATTGAGGGGCTGATTAATATATAGTTTGCATGTTAATTCAAAACATTTTAAGCTAGAAGGGACACAAGATTGCAAAAGCAGATTAAATTAATATTTCACCATAGGCTTGGGCTTTTAATGAGAGAGATTGCTAAGAGAAATTTCTGTCTACCTTTTTAACTTACGCATACATATTACATATATCCATACATGTTATATATATATATATTCACAAGAAGGAGCCCTAATGGTATCCTCTGTTACAAATTGGGTCACTAACTGCAAAGTCAGTAGTTCAAAAACACCAGCCACTCCAAAAGAGATTGACAAAGTTTTCTTCTCCCATAATGATTTGCAGTTTCAAAGCAGCTGTCTAAGTGAGCTATACATGGAAGAAGCCCATCAGCTTGTGTTTTCCAACGATAATAAATAATAAAATCCAAATTCAAAGGAGGGAATGGCATCAGAGCTTAAGCTGTGAGCACCTGGTTTGCTGAAAGCTGTGGACGACAGTGGGAGCCCAGCATCCATGTTCAGGGTCCACACGTGGATTAAGCCTCCCGAGAATCCCCTCTGCTCACGCTCGAGGGTGTGACTGGCTTTGGTATTGGAGAGCGTTGTAAAGTTGATTAGAGCAGAGGTAGTTTGGTTAAAATGTAACACCTTATGGTTCAATCTCCCTTTGACCCATTTTAAAGTTATTTCAGTTAAAAAAAAGTGAAGGGGAAATCCATGTGGATGAAGCCAGGGTGAATCTCCTCTGACCATGGACCAGGGATGTGAGCAGCCTTGCTCTCATGCAGAGGGCACTGGAAAGCGGGTTATTGCAGATGCAGATTAGGTTAAAATTTGACACCTTATCATTTGATCTCCCCTTTAACCCATTTAAAAAATGCTAGGTTTTAATATTTTCTGCTTTCTTTCCAATTGAGGTTTTTAATCTGTTATATTTTGCTATGGTTGTTAGTTTTTATGCTTTTCTGCATATAAATGCAGGATAGTAAGTCTGTGGAGGCGGTGGCTGGATTAGTGGTTCCTTGAGGTCTTGCAGGGGAGGTTGGAGGAAATGGGAAGCGTATACGATGAGGACAAGAATGAAGAAAATATTCTAAAACTGAGTGTGGTGATGAGTGTGCAACTCTTCTGGACGTGACTGAACTACTAAATTGGAGGACATGTGAAGTATAGGCCAAGAAAACGGTTTTTAAAAATGATTTACAGCTTCAGAAATCCATAGGCACAGTTCAGCTCTGTCCCATAGTGTCCCTGTGAGTCAGAGCCAGGTCAGTGGCACCTATCAACAATAACAACACTTAAAATGCACAATGTGGGGAAAGAATATTTAAATGGTAAATAATTATATATAATATTATAAATTTACATAATATACTTACATGCATCGTATAATTGTATATATTTGTGATATTATAAAATGATAAATAAATACATATAATATTCTTTCCCCCTATCGTGCATTTATTTTTATTATTTTTTAATACTTTTATTAGGGGCTCTTACATCTCTCATCACAATCCATATATTCCTCCAGTGTGTCAAGTACATTTGCACATATGCCGCCATCATCATTTGCAAAGCATTCTCTTACCACTCGAGCCCCTGATATCAGCTCCCCATTCTCCCTACAGTGCATTTTAAAGTCTTGTTCTTGGCCTGGCTCTAACTCACAGCGGCACTATGTACAGCAGAACCAAGCACCGCCCAGTCCGGCGCCACCCTCACCGATGTCCGTGCATTTGAACTGATTGCTGCGACCCTGTGTAGCCGACATGACACTCCCTACGTTAGATGAAGTGACTTTCAAATTGAGGTCTGCAACTTTTGCAAACCCCTTGCACTGTGATGCGGTCCATTCCATCTCACCTGCCTGCTACAGGTACAGTTATTTGATGACCCTCCAACTGCTGGGCTTAGGTGACGGGACTGAGGCCAATGATGGGAACCGCGTCTTGATGCGAGGAGCCCACCTAGCCTTCCTGTACCTGCGCCACCTGAGAATGAGGGAGCTGCAGGTACGGGCGCGGCCCACATCACTGTTGGCTTCTGCCATCCGGGGTTGTCTGGCAAGGGGACTCCCTCCCCTTCCACTCCAGTCACAGCTCGTTTTACTCTTCCACCCTTAGTTTTACTATCAGTGCCTGCCCCGGGCCCTGCGTTCCCGTCCCTGTCATGGGGTTCATGGCCCCGTCTTGTCCCTCCTTTGTTTCAGCGCACCTGCTTAGGCATTCTGAACTACTTCAGGTCAGTTGAGCGAACCCTGACAATCAACACTTCAGGCCTCACCTTGATCTCGGGGAACCTGGTCCCCACTGTGGAAGATCCCTCCTGGGTAAACTCTGCCAAAGGCGGCGTAGGCACCTTGCACGGCCTGGCAGCTCGCCTCTATGTGCATGCTTCTCCCGCTGAGCACAAGGTACGCCAGTCTGCTGGCTTGGTGTGTTGTTTTGTTTGTCTGTCTGTTTTCCCACCCTTGATTATCCTGCCTCCTAAATCACCTCCTCCTTACCACCGGGCGGGGTCAGTTAACTCCAAGGAGTAGTATTTCCCAAAGTGGATGCTACCGCTCCCTGGGGGCGCTGGAAAGACCTGGGGGCTGCACAAGCAGATGCCAATGCTTTATCCTAGGTTATGGGCTATAACACAATCGGTGTTTATTGCCAGGGGGTGGGTGAGCAACTTTTTCTGAAAAGGAGGCAGTTAGGCCAAACCGGTTCACTACGGCAGTTTTCCAGTTTGAGAGTTTGCATTTACACCCAGATATACTGAATTGGAATCTCCGTTTTAATAAAATATAGACATAAACAGGAGCCCTGATGGCACAGAAGGTCATGCAGACATAGGCGGCTCACTGTAAGGTCACTGTTCTAGCCCAGCAGCAGCTCTGAAGGGCAAACATGAGGCTGTTGACACTCTTAAAAAGTTACAGTTTCCCAATACAACTTTTGGGGTAGAAAAATATCCTGGGGGAGGGCTGTTGGGAGCGGGGAAAACTTAAAATCTCAGACACCTTACCTAGGGCTGCTTTCAGTGGGAAATGACTCTGCCAAAGGGTTTGGGGATTTTAAGAATCTCTTTAAAATGTACCTTCTGATGGAGCTATTGATATCTAGGCTCAAATTGTTTGAAGTCTCAGGACTGACTGATTGTTGGGTTTTCAGGAAAATCGTTTTCAACCGCAGTGAGTTGCAGAGAGAAACCCCAAGTGACCAAGGGCACAGCGACGTAGAAAGGAACAGATGGTTGTTTCAGAGAATTAAGCATGATGGCCTTTCTGTCATCCCAGCCTGAGAACTGTGGGCCTCTCCACCATACCCACCCCAACTCCCTGCCATTCAGGTCATCCTGCCTCATCAGGACCCTGCAGGACAGGGCAGAACTGCCCCTATGGGTTTCCAGGACTGTAACCTCTATACAGAAATAGACTCATCTCTGTCTCGTATTGCCACTGGTGGTTTTAAACAGCTGACCTTGCAGTTAGCAGCCCAGTGTGGGTACCACTACACCACCAGGAGTTCTCATGACTTTACACAGAAACTCTTATAAGAACCTCCTTGCTGTTGCTAGAAATATCTTTTGTCTCTTTCCTGTTTGCCAAGACCCAAATGAGAACATACATTAAAGAACAAAGGTAGGATATATTTGGAAAGAGCTAAACAATTTAAAAAATATTGCATTCCACACAAAAACCTGATTGGCCCTTGCACTTCAGATATTTGGGGAATATATTTTTCTATAAAGACTAGAAAATTTGAACCCTGACTTAAAAAAAAACCTAATATGAAAAATTCGCATTGTATCTCTTTTTTTTGAGAATAAAGTAAAACATGCCTACATATTTTTGGAATACGGTGTGCACAGTAAATACTTTATCTCAATCTAGAGGACATTCATTTCCAGAGATAGGAGTTCATATAAAATTTTATCTTCTTAAAAGATACTGGATTTACAGATATGAGAAATGAAATCTACTTAACCTCTCAAGTAAGTCACATTCTCAGCTGATACGACCGCTGACACGCTTGTCACGTCTTTAAGATATCGCTTTCTGTTCACTAATCCTTACACAAAATCTCGATTAATATTGTCTGATAGAAAGGTGATGCATATTCCACAAGAAAACTTGTGAAATACATTTTAATAGTGTAATCTGTTTAAACCAATATTTTAAAATATTGTCATTGATTAACATGTAATCAATATACAAGAATAATGGATGAGCTACCTCACATTGTTTCTGGGCTAAGCCTTCAAAGTCTGAAACATGATGACAGCCGCTTTCCTGGCTGCCGCTAAGGTTCTGAATGCCCCCTTGGCAGTAGTAGCTGTCCCGCCCCCTTGTCTCACCATTGCTATCTATGAAGACTTCGAGCCATTAAAAATAGTTTGTAGTGTACCTGGGACAACCCACATTTCTGGCACTTTATAGCTACATGTGGTGTGAGGCTACCGCACTGAACAGTGCGATTTTACATAAAGGAAAAGACGTTCCTATCTTCCCACTAGAGTCAAGCCTCCACTCATTAACCAGGATGCCCCTCTCTAACAAGCATACCCCTGCCCTCCCCACCACCCTCTACCCAGCGCCTCAGCACACAGACATCACTGCCCCCACATTTTCTCCCACTGCTCTATGGACCCCAGCTCATAGCTAGTCACGCCCACTTAGTTGCCTCTCAGTGGGAGGTGTTTCTGAGGTACACCAGATATGGCATGTGCCGTGGGAACCATTTTTCCCCTTGTCTCGACTGGGGGACAGAGACACGGGAAGGTAGACGAGTAGTACTGAGGGACAAGTAGCAGTGAAGTGGGGAGTGTATCTGGAAGTTTGGAGTCCTATCAGCTGAGCCGTGGATGGAGCAGGTGCGTTGGAAGACTGCAAGTGTAGGAAATGGAAGGGTTGGGATGCTATTAGAAGTCCAGGTGGGAAAGAAGAGAGGGCTTCCAAACATTGTTGGACGAGTAGAGTGAAAAGATCCTCAAATTTTTCCATGCCCTTCTTGACGTCCCCTCACGTCTTTTACATAGTACGTATTTAATAAATGCTCCTGACATGGAAATATGGAATAAGATGTGCTCTACTTGAGTGCACGGGCTAGGGTGGTCGTGAGGTTACAAAAACGCAACGTGCATAAGACTGACGTTCAAAGTACATCATACTGTTCAAATGCAGAAAAACGAATCAGGATGATGCTATTATCGTTTACAGACTAGGAGGAAGGAGAGTAGATGAATTCTTTGATTTGCTTTGTGAAAGAGTGTGGCCAATTCCACACATGTTGGTGGAATTCCTAGCCTTAACCATTATGATCTGACATGAATGCAAAGATGATTGAGGGAAGGTCAGAGAAGTACCAGCCACATTGCCAAAGGGCCTAAACCTCATATTAATAAGTAATGTCAGAAGCCACACGAGTGAAAAGAGTGAATTCAAGGCAGCCGACTCTGTTCTCGTTGCTATATTCAGCCAATGCTTATCTTGGCATCAGTTAATTTGTAGACTGAAAAACACAGGAATCATTGCCCCCCCTCCCCCACCCCCTTCCTGCCATGCCCCCAAGCAAAACATTGAAGGATTAACTCTGTGGACCACAAAACCTTTAGTATACGGGTCTTTGACATGACCACAGGGGGAAATAAAATAAAATAAAAATGGAAATAAGAAAACACTTAGTGACTGAGCCATTACCCTGTCTGAGGCAAGTTGGTCATCTGGTTTTCAAAATGTGTTTCTTGCGGACAAAGTGCTTATTTCAAGGAAAGGAGCCGTGGGGGTGGGGGGGAGAGCAAGGTGTGGTGGAGTGGCGAGGATGATTACGTCGATAGGAAGGACTTGTGCAGTGGGGCGAGGGATGGGGCAGTAGGGAAGAAAGACCATCCATGGCCTTGCTCAGCATCTTGACCCTGTGCTATTATCCTTCATCGACTCCAGCAGCCATTTCTTTAAGGTCTTTTAAATTTGCTCATGCCCTAGAACATTGGAAAAGTTATTTTATACTTGAGTAAATAAAGCATTGCACATTAAGTTGAATCTTTTTCTTTAAAGAACTCAGATGGCAGGAGCGAAATGCCATAAAAAGGCAGCAAGCGAATTGATACATTTAAGTAAAGTGTTTGATTTTTTTTTTAAATGACAATTTTCTCAACATCCTTTTTTTGTTTTCCATTGGTGTCTAGCAAATTATAGCAAACCAAACCAAACTCACTGTCATTGAGTTAATTCCAGCTCAGAGCAACCCTACAGGACAGGGTAGAACTGCCCCCTGTGGGCTTCCAAGACTGTAAATCTTTACAAGAGCAGGCAGCCTCATCTTCCTCCCACAGAGCAGCTGGTGGTTTTGAACTTCTGATCTTGTGGTTAACAGCCCAGCATATAACACACTCCACCACCAGGCCTCCTGATCATTTTATAAGAAACAATCATTTCTCTTTTGAAACTCTAGTTCAAAGAAACTCATGGTCAAAGAAACCAGGTTACGCCTGAAGAACAGCACAAAGTACAGCGAGTCCAAACCTTACAATAGAGTAGAGAAGACTTAACTATGATGCGTTCCCTTCTTGGCTTATCTTTTATTGTGAGTTGGGGGAAATTTTACAGAGCAAATCAATTATTTCATTCAACAATGCATATTTTGTTTCGTGTCATTGATTGCAGTCCCCATGATATAACGTCACTTATTCTACTGCCTCCGTTTCTATTCATCCTGCTTACCCAACCCTGCTGACTTTTGTCCGTGAGGCAACTCTGCCCTTTTGATCTCGATGGCTGACTGTTCTTGGGTGTGTGTACCTGTTATTGTTCCTCTTGGAGACTGTCTATTGTTTAGCAGAAAATGGGGCCATGGGGGATTTTCAGTTCCAGTGCTGATGATAACTAAGGGCCATAGTCTCTGACCATTCCCAAACCCCACACTCCCTGCCATCATGTCAATGCTCACTCATAGTGATCCTATAGGACAGGGTAGGGCCGCCCCTCTGAGTTTCCAAGATTCTAATTGTTTCCAGGAGTAGAAAGTCCCAGTCTTTCTCCGACGGACCTTGCAGTTAACAGCTCAACGCAGCGTAACCACCAGCCTGGCCTATTTTATGATTTTGAATTTTGTTCCACAATTTTCTCCCACGCTATCCAGAACTTTCCAAGGTCATCCCTTTCAGAGCAGTTGGGAGGGACACATCTTTTGATTGAGTATTATTATTGAATAATGTTATTGAATACTATGGGCTGCTAACCAAAAGTTTAGCCATTTGAAACCGCCGGCTACGCTGCAAAAGAAAGATGAGGCTTCCTACTTCGATCAAGCAGATGCTCAGGGAATCTAGATGGTAAGGAGAATGGCGCGGCCTTCGATATGCATCACAACTCAATGTAAAGAGAACGAACGACGTGCCCACGTGGCGTGCAATCGAATCATTCACAGGAAGAAGATGCGCACAGTCGCCCCCACGGTCGTTTTCAGTACATTTTCTCCTCATGCTCATTCGTCTATGTGGGGACCCTGCAAATAGATTTTTGGCTTTCACCATCACCCATCACCTCTTGCAGACCACTGTGCACACTGTCAGCGCTGATCCTCTTCCCTCCACCAGACTTGGGCCTTGTTACTTACAACCCTTGGATGATACAGGCTGGTGTGGTTCTTCTATGTGGACTTAGTGATGCCTCGCTTAGATGGCTTCTTCTTTGAAGACAAGCTTTTAAGACCCTAGATGCTATTCTTTCTAATAGCCAGGCACCATCTAGTTTCGTCACCATACTTTGCTATAGCACCCACATTTTCAGTTATCTCTTCATGAGGATTAGCATCCAACAGGGCCATGTCATAAGAATTATTTTTATATTGAGGCTAGAAATACCTGTGAGCCCCCAAACCATTTGTTATCTAGTTCATTTTAGAGACATCATAATTTTATAGAGAGAATATTATCAATCATACCCCAGAGCATAAGGTAATTCTATTAATAGTGCCATTAATTTAGCTAGTGGCACAGAATTTAAAACACTGTTGAGAAAAGGAAAATATATGAGTATAGGTCAGCTTCAGACTGCAATACATGAATTGTTGACTTGTACAGATTAAACTCTTAAGTGACCAGACACTAATTGTGAGAATCTTTGAGTTAGTTTTCAGAAATGCTTACTTACACTTATACTGGTTAGAAGGTTTCTAAGTTTCTGGCTGAATGATTAAAAAGCTAGACGTGGACGAGCAATTCCTTAAAGAAGTCTCCTTAAGGGAATTACTGTATCATCCTCTGGGGCACTTAGAGCGGAAGATGAAAGCTAATTATAGGACGTAACTCTGAAAGGGCCCAGAGAGTCCCCCTTGCCTTCAACCATTGGAGTGGATGATAAACTGCCCAGTTTGGTGAAGGTTCCGGGGGACTCTCATTACAGAATAGGTAACATTTCTCATGCCAAGCAATAGACAGATCTACAAAGAGTTACTATGACATAATGACTCTGAACCCGTTGGTCTCAGGAGAAAGGTGGGCTTTCTACTTCTGTCCCTGCCGCAGCCTTGGAAACCCACAGGAGCAGTTCTGATCTGCTCTGTCCCACGGTGCTGCTGTGAGTTGAGGTCCACTTGATGGCAGTGAGCTTGATTTGAGAATTTTTTACCTTTTTTATGACTCCTGGTTTAGTGCCCGACCATATTTGCCATCTCGGGTTCCATCGGAGCTGCTCTCCCACTGTTAGCACATGCCTGCTGCCGTGTGATGGGGGACTTTGGAACTGTGACTGCGAACAAGCAGGCCTCGCCTCACCAACCCTGGGGACAGAGACCCCTTGGGACATATTCGGGTGGTCTTCAAGAATTTCTTAGAACATGAGATTAAAAAATAATGGAATTTTCCCTCAAATGTTTTAAAGCCCCCTTGTGTATCTCATTGTATTGAAATCCACATTAAGTCATTACTACCACCACCCCTATTTCATTCCAAATGTTTCCATTAAATACTTGGTTTCGACAGAAAATACAAATAAAAATATAATTAGCTCTTGGGAAGGTGAACATTTATAAAGAACTATAATCTATCCAACTATCAGTAATTTTACTTATCTAGGTAGTTATATGATCTGAATCAATAGATGTGTACTTATATCAGGAGCCACTGCTTCTGTGGTTTAAATGACACAGGAATAGCAGCTAAGTTGATCAGATTCTTTTTCTTAAGATTATTGCCCTAGGCCAATCTTTCTTAGCCTTTCTTTTATCTGCTTTCTCCACTTGCAGGAAGACTTGTAGGCACCCCTGCCTCTCCCTTCAATGGTCTCCTGTGTTAGCCAAGAGAAGGTGGTAGACAGGAAGTGATAGAGATTCTGTACATAAATCAGTACATGAGCACGGGGCTGTGAGATCTTGTTTCCTGCTTGGGAAAATTCCACAGAAGCTGTTGTGGTGTTGAACACAGCTCACAAGCACAGTGCTATGGGGAAAACTCAAGTGTATGAGGGGTTTTCTCATTTGAAAAAAGGTGAACTGTTGATTGATGACAAACCTTGTTCTTGACATCTGTCAACTTCCTGAATGGGAAAAATGTTGCAGTGCATTTGGAGTTCACTGCGCCAGGTCAGACTGCTAATCAACCTTTCACCGTAGAGCAGTGGCTCCCAGCCTTCCTAAACGGCAACCCCCAATCATAAAATCATTTTCATTGCTACTTCATCACTGTCATTTTGCTACTGCTATGAATCGGGCGACCCTGTGAAAGGGTCATTTGGCTGCCATAGGTTGAGAACCACTGCTCTAGACTAGAAAGGCAGGCAGGGACCAGACCCTGGTGTGTATTGCTTTCTCTTCTGCGCAATGGAGAACCTTTGAGGGATATTAAGAGTGTGGATCACCACTCCTCTGTCACTATTTCCAGCACTTACGCCGCTAGTATTTCAAATACCAGCAGGGTTACCATAGTGACAGGTTTCCGACTAGGAAGAAGGAGCTGGAACTCTATTTCTGAACACATCAGCCGGTGAAAACCTTATGGACCGCAGCAGAACACGGTCTGATGTTGAGCTAGAGATGAGCCCCGCAGGTGAGAAGGGACTCGAAATAGCACCTGGGAATTGCTGCCTCCTCACCATGGAGTTGACCTCCCTAACTCGGGGAAAGAAAAGCTTTGGAGACTTTCAGTGGCTGGTGATGACACGTCTCAAAATGCGAAGAAATGGCCACAAACATGCAATAGTAACTGGAATGAGGGATATATGAAGTAGGAATCAAGGGGAATTGGAACTTGTCAAAATGGACCACTTCTTGGACCTTGACAGCCTAAGCACTAGTGAGCTGAAATGTTGGCCATTTCCAATCAGACAATCCTATAATACTCAGAGTCCTACAGGAAAATGTTCATCAGATTAACAAAGCAACTACTAATACCCCGTGATGAAATTGAACACTTTTACCGACTTTTGCAGTCTGAAGTTGATCAAACATGCCCTCAAGCTGAACTGACAATTCCTAGCGATTGTGATGCAATGAATCAAAGGATTGACGCTGGAAAATATGATCTTGGTGATAGACATGCTAGTGGAGTTCACGTAATAGACTTGCAAAACTAACAACCTATTCATTGGAAGTACATTTTTTCACTGGACTTTGCCAGATAAAACACACAGGCATTAAATCAACTACCTCTGGAACGAGACCACGAAGAACATCATCGGTCCGCGCAAGGGCAGGGCCTGATTGTGCAGTTCGCCAATTGTTTACACACAAGTTCATAATGGAGTGAGTTCAAGTTCAAATGAGCCCCTGAGAGCCAAAGTATGACCTTGAGTATATTCCCCGAGTTGAGAGACGCCCCCCGCCCCAAATTTGATACCCTAAACATTAACAATCAAGATCAGATTAATTGTGGGAGGGTGTCATGTTTGAAGAAACCAAGAGATCATTAAGCTTCCTCCGTCTATTCTGGCCTGCAGTGAGCTGAGGGGACAGGCTAAAACTGCCCCATGGGTTGCTAAGACCGTAGACCTTTTGGAAGCTAGCAGTCTCACTTTCCCCCACGAAGTGCCATTCGAACTGCTGACTTTGCAGTTAGCGGCCTCACTTGTAACCCACTCTGCCACCAGAGCGCTTTATAAAAGGTCATTTGAAAGACCAAAACGAAAGCCTAAAGAAACTCCAAAATTTGCTCTTCAATAGACAAAACTAAAGCAAATGGTAACCACGGGTGCCCTCCAGGTCTGGAAGTGAACGCAGCCTCACATTAGAATAATCAACCGCTGAAGATCAAAAGAGCAGCATTCACCCAAGGCCAGAGGGTTGGGAGAGAAGACAGACTGGAACAGGAAACACTGGGAGGAAGTGGGGTGGCGACAGCAGACTGAGGGGATTGCAATGGACGAGCTGAGACAGACTATGAATCAAGTGTTGAGTGTAACACTCCTGATCTCCTCTGGAAACCTTCACCGAAATCATGTAAAGTAAATGGAAGAAATACGTCAAAGAGCTGAAGAGACGATGTCAAAAGGCCGCTCGGGAAGACAGTGTTATAATGAAATGCACAAACACCTGGGATTAAAAAACCGAAGGGGACATGTCTCATCCTGACCTCCCTGAGGTCTGCTCCGACACGTCCGATAACCTCGGCTACTTGCCCCGGGCATCCCCAAAGGCCCCCAGACTTAGTATGACCGCGTGTGTGACCTTCTCCCACAGAACTAGCTCCTGGCCAGCCTCCTCACTTCAGGAAATGGCACCATCAGCCGTCCACTCCCTCTAGCCGGAGTCATTCTTGGCCCCCTCTCTGCCTCACTGTATAAACCCAGCTATCAAATCCTGATACTTTTACTTCCTGCCTCCCAATTCCACCCATTCTTTCCCTGTCCACCACCTGCTGCCCTACTCCACACTGTTACTGCCCTGTCTAAACCAAGCACCCCATCTCCAACGCCTAGCGACTCCATAGGCCAGAGAGGACTGCCGCATAGGATTCCCTAGTCTTCCAACTTTGTGGAAGCAAACGGCCAGTGACATCTGTCTCCCCGGAATGGCTGTTGGGCGGGAACTGCTGGCATGTGGAGCCATGCTGGTGGCTTGGTGGGTCCAGGAGGAATGGGTTGAGATATAGGAGGTGAGGCGATGGGAATGGAGACAGGATGGTCAACAGCATGGGCAAGTCTGGCCCATGAAGCGGAGGACAGAGGCAGGACGGATCTTTTTTTAAAATTTTTTTTAATTTTAACAATTTATTGGGGCTCATACAATTCTTTTCACAGTTCATACATATACATACATCAATTGTATAAAGCACATCTGTACAGTCTTTGCCCTAATCATTTTTTTCTCTTTTCTTCTTTTACATTTTATTAGGGACTCATACAACTCTTACCACAATCCATACATATACATACATCAATTGTATAAAGCACATCCATACATTCCCTGCCCCAATCATTCTCAAGGCATTTGCTCTCCACTTAAGCCCCTGGCATCAGGTCCTCTTTTTTCCCCCCCCTCCCTCCCCATTCCCCCCTCCCTCATATGCCCTTGGTAATTTATACCTCGTTATTTTGTCATATCTTGCCCTATCCGG
The DNA here is from genome assembly GCF_050624435.1 of Tenrec ecaudatus. NCBI lineage: Eukaryota > Metazoa > Chordata > Mammalia > Afrosoricida > Tenrecidae > Tenrec > Tenrec ecaudatus. The sequence continues at coordinate 63,332,946 of NC_134536.1, read as the reverse complement.
AGTCTCCCTTCCCCCCTTCTCTGCTGTCCCTCTCCCAAGGAAGAGGTCACATGTGGATCCTTGTAATCAGTTCCCCCTTTCCAACCCACTCTCCCAGCATCGTCCCTCACACCCTTGGTCCTGAAGGTATCATCCACCCTGGATTCCCTGTACCTCCAACCCTCATATGCACCAGTGTACAGCCTCTATCCTATCCAGCCCTGCAAGGTAGAATTCGGATCATGGTAGTTGGGGGGAGGAAGCATCCAGGATCTGGGGGAAAGCTGTGTTCTTCATCGATACTACCTCACACCCTAATTAACCCATCTCCTCTCCTAAACCCCTCTATGAGGGGATCTCCATTGGTCGACACTTGGGCCTTGGGTCTCCACTCTGCACTTCCCCCTTCATTTAATATGATATATATATACATATATACACATACATACACACACTTATATCTTTTTTTGCATGATGCCTTATACCTGGTCCCTTGGGCACCTCGTGATCGCACTGGCCGGTGTGCTTCTTCCATGTGGGCTTATTTGCTTCTGAGCTAGATGGCCGCTTGTTCACCTTCCAGCCTTTAAGACCCCAGACGCTATCTCTTTTGATAGCCGGGCACCATCAGCTTTCTTCACCACATTTGCTTATGCACCCATTTGTCTTCAGCGATCCTATCATGGAGGTGTGCAGTCAATGATATGATTTTTTTGTTCTTTGATGCCTGGTAACTGATCCCTTTGGGACCACTCGATCACACAGGCTGGTGTGTTCTTCCATGTGGACTTTGTTGCTTCTGAGCTAGATGGCCGCTTGTTTATCTTCAAGCCGGCAGGACGGATCTTAGAGCAAGGACTGAGGATGTTTTTTAATGAGCCTGGTTCCATTCAAATGGGAAGTATCCCGCTGAGAGGGTGGGACATGCTGGCAGACCCAGACTGACTGAGGGCTCATTTCTATGCACAATGGGCATAAGCGCTGGGCTGCTAACTGCAAGGTGGGCAGTTCAAAACCCCTACTTCTCTGAGGGAGGAAGAGCAGGCTCCATTTGTAAGGACCCTAGACAGGGTGGCTATGAGTCGGAATTGAGTCCATGGCAGTGGGTTTGGATTGTTGGCTTTTGCTCTTGCCTTTTATTATTTATAAATCATAACATTGAACACCTGCCAGTGACGACATTGGCAGATTATAGGTAAGTGTGTGTATATATATCGCTAATGATACGATGTACCACCACCACCCGCACTCCCCCCAAAACAAACCCAGACAAGGGTGCGTGCAGTCCACAGAGGCTGGAATCCATGGCAGTTAGAGGTGACCTGTACAGTGAGGGAAGGGGCTCTTTCTGAGTGGGAGGCGATGGCCGCAGAGTGGGTGGTTGGGGTAGAGTGGGGTGCCCTTCATTCTATTGTGCAAGAAGCAGGAAGAGAGGAGAAGTGTGTGTGTGTGTGTGTGTGTGTGTGTGTGGCAGCAGTTGAGGGGTTTCAGTTGGGGGTCGAGGGAAGGGCATAGGTTTAGAGGCTTCAGCAGGGGAGGCGGGTGAAGAAGTTTGAAATTGGGAGAATTATTATGAGAATAATGATTTTCAGGAAGCAACAGGTCCTCGGTCACCTAACAAAAATCAAATTGTGACGGAACCTGTTCAGGTGCATTTGGGAAATATTTGCAAGATTAAAATACAGATCCTTTAAGAGCTCATATTGCTAAAGCCCCAGGGCTTGACGTGCACAGTCTCACATATTCCCTTCAAACCCCATAGTGTTTTCCCCGTGCCCAGGAGGCAACGAAGGCGACAAGGATCCGAGGGACTTGTCTCGGGTGAGATCCTGGCAGAGCTGGGCCCTGAAGCCAGCCACGGTCACTCCAGAGCCCACTATTAACCCCTAGTGAAGTAGAACTAGCCAGGAGTTCATTCTGACTCAGAAAAGCAAACTGATCTGCTGCTCTCTTCATCAGAAGCTCTCCTCTGTCTTTCATCGTCTTTCTAAATATATATATTTTTCCTACATGCAGATTTTTCAAGCAGTCAGAATGTTTCCAGTTCTGTACGGACAGCCCACTGTGTGGGGGCAGAAGCCAGCTGTTTTGGTCCATTGGGGCTGACAAAATATAGCTCTCCTTTTTCTGGAAACTTCCTGGCTTGGCTTTCTTTCTTCAGGCCCACAGTGTGAAGTTCATGGAGTTCTCGGAGGTGGAGACCCAGGATGACTACTACAGCCCAGGAGCCGGCTGTATCCACATCCAGGACCAGCGAGGCGTGTACATCATGTATGACGCAGCCTTGCAGGATCTGCAGGAACGAGAAGCAGAAATGCTGCTGGTGGCCAGTCATTACATTGAGAAAGAGAAAAGTAAGAAGTTGGATTTTTAGAGGTTAACGTACACAGCTGCTAATGAAAAGGTTGGTGGTTAGAGACTGCCCACAGCCCCCTCAGAATAATGGGCTCATCATCTACTTGTGAGCACCCAGCCATTGAAAGGAAACCTGGGGACACAATTATACTCCAATACACCGCGAGTCGGGATCAACTGAACAGCAATTGGTTCTGTGACCCCAATAAGTAAGTATATATCGAGTACTATCTGACCAGCCATCGAGCGTGTGTCCTGCCCCCGCCCCACGTACATAACCCCCATTTGAGAAAAAGGAAGACTCTTTTCCCAGCTCAAGTTCCTCTTCTTTCCCTCCCAGGGCTCACTGGCTAGTCTTGCTCTTGTTTAGACGCTGCACGTGGCCCCCTGGCATTTCTGCATCACCCACTGGTCTGGGGAGTATGGTACGGCCCCCAGGGAAGCAAAAGAAAGCAAGAGAAGGTCATGATTTTTGTCCTTCTCCCTGAGTGAGAAAGGAAGGGCTAGCTCTTGAGGAAACTGCACTTAGAGACAGACAGCCCTGGGTCCCCAGGAAGAAACCACCCCATGTAAGCGCTGCCGAGGGAAATGCAAATGAGACCCGGGGGGGGGGGGGGGATGATCATGTGAGCAAAGTCAGTGCATCGCTGGGGCATCCATTCCCACTTGCAGCGAGCCCACGGGACAGAACAGAGGGACCCGTAGTGTTTCAAAGGCTGCACATCTTCCAGGCAGCAATGGCCACATCTTTTGCTCGCAGGGTGGCTGGAGGGTTTGAACTGAAGACTTCGGGGTTAGCAGCCTAACCCTTAGACACACTGCCCCCAAGGCTCCTTCCAGCGAATCAAGTAGCCCTGGAGCTGCATCCCCTCACTCTCGGAGCATCACTCAGATTTATCCCACTGTAGAAACAGTTGCCATGAGAGCGCTGCTTTGGAAATAATATGGTAGCAATAGCTTTACATCTGCAAAGAGCTGGCGCTTCTAGACACATTGCAACGCCGAACAGGAATGAATGCCGAGGTTTAAGCTCTCTGGTAAGGTATGTAGACTTATGATTAAGGTTAATTCATGTTCATCGAGTCATAAAATGCATCCTGTTCACTGTGTTCATCATATTCATAAAAGGTAGCTCTCTCAGGACCTTTATTTGGCAATTCACCTTTCAGATCCCAGACAGAGTGAATTTACTATAGAACTGGACTCTCTGTCCTGTCTGTGCCCAAACCCATCGGGATCTGACTTTGGGAAGACAGATGACATCCAAGGTCCCTGGGCATTTCATTCCAGTTCTTGGCTTTTATCTTTACTGATGATTCTATGTATCATTGCATCATGTTTGTGTCTACTAATTTATAGTGCTATAAATGATTTCCAGCTGCTTAGACTATATAATAGTCTAAGTTATGAAAACCCTTAGTAGTCATTTAACTACATAGCACCTTTTAAGTGAGTTAGTAAGCCCTCCATTGTGAAATGATTTCCCAACAGCTGCCAGAGCAGCTCCTGATCAGTCTCACTCCTCCTCAAAAAAAAAAAAAAAAAAAAAAGGGGGGGAGAAACAAGCAACCAATCTACTATGACTGAGTCACTCCCCATTCATAGAGACCCTGAGATGCACCACCAGGAATTAAATCTGGATCCCAGCAATGGATCCCAAACAATAAGCCCAAGTCAGACTCACTACCATCAAGTCCAGTGGTTCTCAACCTTCCTCATGCTGCGACCCTTTCATACAGTTCCTCATGTGGTGGTGACCCCCCAACCATAAAATGATTTTTGTTGCTACTTCATCACTGTCATTTTGCTACTGTTATGGATCAGGCGACCCCTGTGAAAGGTCGTTTGACCCCCAAAGGGGTCTCGACCCACAGGTTGCGAACCGCTGCTGTAGAGGGTTTCCGAGACTGCAAATCTTGACCAGTGCAGACAGCTTCCTCTGGCTCTTGAAGATCAGCTGGTGAATTTGAACCACTGACCTTATGATTAACAGCCCAATGAGTAACCCAAAGTGCCCTTACTTCATATTCATTGAATGTAAAACTGAAGGCCTCTTACCTTCTACCATTCCATCCTGAAATAGGTGTCTTAAAGTATCAAAAGCATTAATAATGCCAGAAGGAGAAGCTGTATTAATGCATTGGGAAAACAATTTAAAGATGATGACTGTCTTTATTGGTTTCAGTAATTAATGCAACTAAAGCAATATCTTAGAAACAGCTCGCAAAACATTTCGCCTTGGCTGCCATCGATTGAACTGGATTTGATGCTAACACCCAAAGCTGTGTTTTCAGAGACAAAATGTGTTTGCCTTTACATGAGAGATTTGAGGACCTTATAGCATAGATTTTGTGTTCATGGAGTTCCAGTTTTATCTCTAACATGAATCTATAAAGCTAAAATTTGAAAGTAAAACTAGGAGCCTCTGAGGCAGAAGTCAGCACATGTGAACTGAGGCCCTGGTCTTTGCAGGCGGCCCGAGCTCACGGCCAGGGCACATGACTAATAGGAAACAGACTCTCTGTCCCTGACTGTTCCTCCACCCCCTGTCCCAGGTCACACAGAGGACAGCACCTCCCGGGCTGGCGGAGACTGGAGATGGGCCCATGCAGGTGTGGACAGGTTTGCTGTGCTGTATGACATGTGGACTTGGGAAGCAGCCCTTCTGGAACATAAGCGCCAGGTATTTTTCCCTAGAAGACTCCTCTCTTCTCCTCCTTCTCTCTCCACTCCCACCCCTCCATTCTCAACCCAGTGAGTATTTTATTGCAGCTTTTAATAACGGAATTATTTTTTTCAAATTACCAGAGCTACTTGTAAGAATGTGAATAATGAATGTTCTTTTCTTTACTGTGGTTCTTTTGCCATGAAAGGGAGTCCCCAGGTTAGTATGAAAGGTTAGTGTGCTTCTCTGCTAGGGAGAAGGTTGAGTGTGCAAGTCCACTTGAGGTGCTCAGAAGAAAAGCCTGGCACTGTCCTTCCAAAAAGCAATTTCTCTCTGACACTCATGAAGTCACCATGACTTGGAGCTGCTTCCACAACAACTGGATTGGTGATCATTAAAAACATCCAAGTCAATTTTGCTGCTCTTATCTTTCAGGCGCATCATATTAGAAGGCTAGACGATCTCACCCTTTCTTATAATAGTGATGTTTCTAGTGAGAATGCATGATGATCTCACACTCACTGTCTAGTCGCGGGGACAAGCCTTACTCTGCTAAACACAGGCCAACTTACTGAGCCTGTTTGTAGCCTTTCAAAGTGGCCGCCACGGGTGGGCAAGGCAGAACAGTTGACAAGAGAGGTGCTGAGTCCAACAGTACCAAGGGGCAATCTAACTCAATGAAGCAGCACGTTATTAAACCACCATGACACCATTCATTGTTCCCATCCCAATAATAAGTGAAACATGCTAATAAATATGACCAGTCTTCATTTGGATCTTTATGACTCACCAACTGTTGGGAGTTTACTTGTCAAACGTGAAACATTTGTCCTGTACCAGGTAGTTACTTCTGCGGGCAGTAGGGATACAATTAGAGCGCTCCCTGGTGGTGCAGTGGTTAAGCATTTGGCAGCTAATGGAAAGATCAGAGATTCAAACCCACCAGTTGCTTTGCAGGGGAAAGATGTGGCAGTCTACTTTCATAGAGATTTACCGACTGGGCTATTCCATGGGGCAGTTTGACTCAGTTCCATAGGGTGACTGTGAGTTGGAATGCACTTGGTGGCAATTAGTTTTTTGGTTGTAGATAAATAAGACCATATGAGTTCTATATTTGAGTTTATAAAAGTTGATCATATTCCTAAGCAAAAATTATAACCCAGGGTCTAATAGTTTATCATGGAGGCATGTATAAAGAGCCATTGGGATCCCATTGGAGAGAGGGAGAGATTTGCCATGTGTGTGCGTGTGTGCATGTGTGTGAAGGGGTTGGGGGAGGGTCTAAATTATGTAGTGCTACGATAGCAAAAATCATAGCAACCTAATTGGACAGAGGGGAAGTGTCCTGTGGGTTTCTAAGACCTCACATTTTTCCAGGAGTAGAAAGCCCTTCGTTCTCCGTGGTTGCTGCTGGTGGTTTCAAATTTATGACCTTGCAATTAACCCAGCTTGTAACCCACTATGCCAGCAGGGAGTCAGAATGGCAGTGAGTTTTTTTGATGTACAGAAATAAACTTGGATTGCTTTCACAAACAGGGATTGGGAGGTGGGAAGTCTGGTTCCAGGGCACAAGCTCCGGGGGAGAAGTGCCATGGTGGGACACTGGTAACACCTTAAGGTCAGCACTTTGAGTCCATCAATCATACTGCAGGAAGGGGGGAAATTTGCCTGTTCCCATAAAGTTTCACAGCCTCACAAGCACTAGAGAGCAGGTTGTACTGTGTCTTGTAAGGTCACCTGCTATGAGTAAGAATGGATCTGATGGCAGTGGGTTTGGTGTTTGGATTTTAGTTCTAGGAGACAGTTTCCTCTCTTTGGGCTCAGAGTGTGGGTTCTTGTCTTATTTCACTATATGTGTGACAAGCTTTCTTTGGAGTTCTCTATGTGTCTTGGCATCAATCTTCTCCCTGGGTCTAGGCGGCTCCCAGCACAGGGAGCTCTGCTCCCGGCTCTTCATTCTTGGTGACTGTCAGACCTATTGGATCTCCACTTGCTTGTTTAATCTAAAAGAGTTTGACTCAGGATACAGCCTCACCTGTGGAATGTATCCTGCCTCATTAACACAATGCTGCTAATCCTGCCTAATTAACATCTGAGGCATTAGGACTTACAGTACTTAGGATAATTAAATCAGATCACAAAAATGAAGGATAATTACATTGTACTATGGATCATGGTCTATCCAGATTAAAACACATGTTGGGGGAATGAAGTTCAATCCATAACAGTGGGCTCTTGGGTGGAAGAAATGCTGAGAAATCATTCTAGCTGAATAGATATTTACCTTTGTTACCAAGACAATAAAAGATCACTTGACTAACAAAGAAGTTTATAGGCAGAGGAAAGAGCATTAGCAAGGTCAGGGAGGTACAACGTGGGAATGGCAGTTTGAAGAATGAGAAGGTTGATATGGCTAGGATGTAAGACGTAATGGAACTCAGCTAACTAGGTGTTCTGCTTGAAGACATGGAGGTCCTGTTAGTCCACACTAAGTTTAGAATTCATCTTATGAGCCAAGGTGACCCCGTTGGTGAGTATCAATAGGGAGGAATGCGATAAGACCTTTATTTTCTACCATTGTCTTGGCTACTGTGTGAGGAATGGATTCGAATGGAGAGCTCCTGGAGCAAAGAGGTATAACACAGTACAGTGATCTGAAGAGCTGGGAAGGGGGACCTAAAATAAAGGTATGACCAGGGAGGGCCAAGAAGGAGGAGCAGACTAGAGAATACTTTGCAGAAGTAGAAATGGATTTGAAGACCAGACGTTGGAGTTAGGGAGTTACAGCCAAATCAAACCAACTTTCTCAGGGTCAGTGAGGAGAGGAGAGTGTTTGGAGGTGGAAGGTAATATTGAGTCTAGGTATGAAAAAAAATTATCAAGGGTTTATGTGGGGTGGTGGTGCAATGAGCTGATACCAAGGGCTCAAGTAGCCAGAAAATGTTTGAGACAGATGGCAACATATGTACAAATGTGCTTGACACAACGGATGGATGTATGGGTTGTGATAACAGCTGTAAGAGCCTCCAATAAAATGATTTAAAATAAAAATATTGAGTCTAGGACACAGGCGATTAAAGGGAGATTTCTAGAACCCAGATGTGGATGTCTTGAGGGGAAACCGTAGGTTTGCATCTCAGTAGCAGGTCTGAGTTGAGGTATGGACTTGGAAGCTGAACACCAGCAAGGAATCTGAATGACTGGGAAACGTCAGCAGCTGGGTCCCTGTGCAGTAGCACAAGGAAGGGATTTCACCTCACCGATGAAACGAGAAGAACTAGATGGTGCCCAGATATCACTCCTGATCATTTTGATTAGGACCACAATAGACGGATCTTTATCAAATCCAAAGAAAGTGTGGAAAGTGTGAACTTCTTAAGAAGTTCAACTTTATTCAACTGGCTTTCCTCAACCAGAGGAGTACTGCTGTGACATAAAACTTAAGCTAAACTTTTAAACCTTAAACTAAACTTATCCTTTGAGGTCACTTTTTTGCCAAATACCAGATTGGTTCATAAAATTAATGATATGACCCACGAGGAAGGAGCTCCTCTTAAAAAAATCATCTATAGGAGACCAAACAGTCAAAAACCACCCTACATCCCAGATGCAAAGGAAACTGGAGTGCGGGAGATAGAGCAACCTGCATGGAATGACTGAGGGGACGGCTTGCCGGGGAAATGTAACCAAAACACTGACTAGTTTGTGTAGAAATCGGTAAATGGAAACTTAATTTGCTGTGTAAACTTTCACCTTAAACACTATACACACACACACACACACACACACACATATTCATTCTATGGAAGGAACCAGAAACTGGAGAAAAACCAGAAAGAGGAGTGGCGTGAAAGCCAATGGACAGGGTCTTATGTCGGAGAGAGTAGTTACTCATGTGGAATCTGGTGAAACCTCAAGAGAGATGGATTGAAAACCAGGCAGTGGGTCAGCAGGCAGGAGGCCACCAGCAGCTCTGTGGAAACAGTCAAAAGAGTCCAGGGATGGAAGTCGGGTTCTAGTATTTCGTAATGTGGTCAGAGATGAGGATGTGGGAGGTTTTCTTTGAATTGTTTTTTCTAGTAGAAGGGGTGTGTATTAGTCTGGTTACTTTAGAGAAACAAATCCACAGCAACTCATGTATAAGAGAGTTTTATATAAACATCCCAACCCAGTGCTGCCCAAGTTCAACATTAACCCATATGTCCAACACCAGTCCACAAAGTCCTCCTCCAGCTCACAAAACAGACACAACGATGCCGACTGCAGGAGGAAAGCCAAGTCAGTGAATGTGTAAGCATCGCAGCGCTGGCAGGGGTCTCCACATGGGTGCTCTAGCACCCAGGGCTGCATCGGGGTAGGTCCATGCAGCTTCTCCTCGGGGATGTCTTGCAGGAAGTCAGCCTTGCCAGCTGAAGCAGGGAGCTGCTAAGGCAGCTGCACCCTGATGCGACCATCACAAAGCAAGAGACCCGAGAACTAGAAACGCGAGGCTCACCAAGCCATTTATCCCTCCGCCCTTCAATTAATCCCACATGTGTTTATCGGCCAGGTTGGCACAATAAACTGACTACCTCAGGGTGGCTTGTGATTTCATCCATTTTTTGATCTGTTACTCAGAAATATAGGTCACTCACTTAAAACAAACATACATACATCTTGGCTTAAAGTGTGTAAGTCTTGGACTTGGACTTTATGGGGTTTGGGTCTGCAGCCCCTATCTAGCCAATTAGAATCTGTCTTTGGTCAATGGATTAAATAAGAAATTTAGATTTGCTGTAAAGATTGGGAGGGTTATATTAAATATAAGTAAGATAGAACTCCACAACTCAACTTATTGGTCCCAGCAAGGGTATTTATTGCCCTTTCCTGCACTCTCTCACATCTTCCCCATCAGTAGCTCAGGCCTCTGGATTGTCTTAATTTAGTATTCTGTTTTACTTCTCTCGGTTCTAATATGCATTGAAATTACTACACAGAACTCACAATGTTGATAAGAAATTTACATTTTTAAAGGAAGTTGACAGGTTGTAAGGCAAGTACGGAATACTCAGGACACAGCTGTTTATCAGGACATGTTACATAGTTCTTTCAAGTCTGTTAATAAATGCCCTAACCATTCCTCTGTAGGCATCAGCCCAAAAGCATTCAACTCAAGCGCCCTGGGTTAGCAAGCCAGCGTCCCCAATCATGTGCGCAGAAGCACCCCACTCCACAAGCCAGCCTGCACAGAAGCACTCACCTTTGCTGGTTTCATGGGTTGGAAGTCCGTCGCTATATTCCGTTCTCTGGCTCCTGGCTCTGCTGCCGCTCCTCTTGTTGTAGCTCTTATGGATCCAGGAGGTTCACTGCAGAGGGATTGTGGGTCCAGAGGATATGATCCACTTCGGGCTTTGGCTGGTAATTTGCTCCCTCCTCCTGCTTCTTAGAGGGCTCATTTTATAAACAGCAGGATGGCCTTCCAAGGAATCCTGCTCACAATTGCTCACAGGTGAATCCTATCAGTACCTTTCCCCACCTTCTTAACCAGACCCTTGAAGGACAGGGTCTTTTGGTGGGAGTTAGACCTTGGCTAGAAGAGATACCTTAAAGTATCCACTCCTCTGGAGGCCCCAGGCAGGACTCACAGACAAGGGAGGAATAGAGAAGTGGTTACTGAAAAACAAACCAATTACTCTACACATCAGCCCTAGAGTCTCTTCTGTGGAATAGAGGTTACATGTTGGGCTGCAATCCACAGGTCAGCAGTTCAAAACAACCAGCTGCTTCTCAGGAGAAAGATGAGGCTTTTTACTCTGGTGAAGAGTTACCACCTCAGAAAACCCCAGGCTCAGAAACCCCCAGGTGCAGTTCTATGCTGCCCGTTAGTGTTGCTATGCATGTCTTGACTCGGTGACGGTGATTTTGTTTGTTCTTCACTGTATTGAGCTGAAATCCATACCGAAGGGTGTCGCCTTTGATTTTCCTTAGTAAGTGCCTCCAGTCCCCTTTGCTTTCAGCAAGCGGGTGTGTCATTTGCACACGCGTTTGTTAATAAGCTTTGCTCTAACCCTGATGCTGTGCTCTTGGTCATATAAAGCAGGGCTTCGGAGGCTTGCTCACCACCCAGATGGAAGAAGTATGGTAAACGAATGCCACTCTGATACCTTTCCTGATGCTCGCTCACCCCTGCGGTCTCGCTTAGCGCTTTTAACAACTGCTCTTTGGGTACATACAGGTTCCACATGAGCACATTCAAGTGTGCTGGACTTCCCGTGCTTTCTGATGTTATTCATCGTTTTTATGATTCCCCCCAAGCTGAATACCTTTGCAGAGTCAAGAAAGCGCAAGTAAACCTCTTTCTGGGATTCTCTACTTTCGGCAGAGATTCATCTGACATCAGCAGTGATATCCCTCATTCTATAGCCTGACCTGAATCCGGCTTAAGTTTCTGGAAGCTTCCTGCTAATGTATGACTGCAACTATTTTTCGAATGATTTGAATCAAAATTTTACTTCCATATGATATTAATGATATTGTTCAATGAGGTCTGCATTCAATTAAATCATCGTTCTTTGGAATGGGTACTAATGTGGATCTCTTCCAATCAGTTGTCCAGTAGCTGTCTGCCAGATTTCTTGATAGAGGCGATGGAGTGCTTCCCATGCTTCCTTAGTTTGTTGAAACATTTCTCTAGGTATTCTGCCATCTTCTGGAGCCTCGTTTTCCACTAATGCCGTCAGGGCATCAGTACAACTTGGACTTCTTCCTGCAATGCCGCTGGTTCCTGGTCAGCTGCTGCCCCATAAAATGGTTGAATATCGACGCATTCCATTTGGTACAGTGACTATGCTCTCCATCTTATCTGGCTGCGTCCTGCATCAGTCAATATTCTGCCCATAGAATCTGACAACTCAAGGCTTGAATTTTCCCTTCAGTTCTTTCAGTTTAAGATATGCTAAGCGTGTTCCTCCTTCTAGTTTTCTCACTCCAGGTCTCTGTTCGATGCACGGTGTTTTGTTTTGTCTGCGCAGGCTGCCCTTGTAGGTTTCTGCTCAGTTCTTTTAGTTCATCCTTTCTTCCATCCGCTTTGGCTACAATTCTATGTTCAAGAGCAAGTTTCAGAGGCTCTTCTGAAACTGAGTTTGTTTTTTTCTTTTTTTCCTGTCTTTTTAATCACGTTTTGGTTTCTTCGGGTATGATGTTCTTGATGTCATCCCACAACTCATCTGGTTTTCAGTCATTAATGGTTTTTCTTTGTTTTAATTTAAATCATTTCATTGGGGGCTCGTACAACTCTTATCACAAGCCATACATCCATCCATTGTGTCAAGCACATTTGTACATTTGTTGCCATCATCCTTCTCAAAACATTGGATTTCTACTTGAGTCCTTGGTATCTGCTCTTCACTTTTCGTCAGTCATTAATGTTTAATGCATCAAATCTCTTCTTGAGATATTCTTGAAATTCAAGTGGAATAGACTCAAGGTTGTGTTTTGGCTCTCCTGGACTTCTTAAAATTTTCTTCAATTCAACCTGAACTTGCATAAGACCGTTTGGTGGTCTGTTCTACAGTCAGTCGCTGGTCTTCTTTCGAATGATGATACTGAGCTTCTCCATAGTCTTTTCTCATAGATGAAGTCCACTTGATTCCCAAATATTCTACCTGGCAAAGGTCATTTGCATAGGTGACATTTATGTTGTTGAAAAAAGGCGTTTGCAATGAAATTGTCATTGGCCTTTCCAAATTCTATCATGTGAGCTCTGGCTTTTTTTGGCGGGGGGGGGGGGGTCGGGTATCACCAAGGTCAAACTACTGACCTTGTATTCCAATCTTTTATAATTATCAATGCACTTGCATTCCAATCATTTATAATTATCAATGCACTTTGATTACATGTTTGATCAACTTCACACTGAAGAGGTTGATAGAAATCTTTGATTTTTTCATCATTGGATTTAGTAGTTGGTACATACATTCGAATAATACTTGTAGGCATACAGATTGTATCCTGTCACAAACAGCATTGCACTTCAAGATAGGCCTTGAGATGTTCTTTTTGATGATAAATTTGACACCATTATTCTTGAATTGTCATTCTAATCATAGCAAATCATATCATTGACTTATTCAAAATGGCCAGTCCTAATGAATTTCAATTTACTAGCGTCTAGGATATTGATCTTTATGCATTCTATTTCACTTTTGATGACTACCAGTTTGCCCAGATCCATCCTTAGCATATGCTGCATTCCAGTGAGTAATGGATGTTTACAGCTATTTCTTCTCCTTTTGAGTTATGCCCCATCCTCAAACACGGGTTCAGAAATCTGTGCTCCATCCACATCAGTAAGGTTGGCTCTACTTTGAGGAGGCAAAACTCCAATCAGAGTTTCAGTGCCTTCCAATCTGAAGGGCTCATCTACTGGCATTATACCAGCTATTATTCCTCTGGTTTTCGATGGCTAACTTTTCAGAAATGGACTGCCTATTCCATCTTCTTAATCTGAAAGCTCTGCTGAAACTTATTCACCCCGGGTGACATTACTGGTCTTGGAAATACTGATGACATGACCTCCAGCCTCACAGGTACGTGAAAGGCACTACAGGATGACAGACTGACAGATGGATGGGGTGAACTACTTTGTCCAAATGCTCATGAAATTAGACTTGATGTGAATTTAGGTGGATTATGAGACTCAGAGAAACAAGACATCAATTGTATCAATAAGTGATGGTTGTACTGGCTGGCAATTCTCTCCACAGACCCCAAGCATGCATTTTCAGAGTAACTTGAATTCATACTTGTAGCACTGAAAACTTTTCAGACATCATGCCATTGGAAAGCAGTACCAAAAGCTTCGCTCATAAGTTGTGTCTAGCACTGATTTTCTGTTTCATAGATTCATTTGGCCTAAAATACTGTTCTCGAGAGCTTTTGAAAGCCCAGGAATGAAAGAAAAAGGTTGAGGTAAAATTAATATAAACACAGTAAAGTGTGAGACAATTTATTTCAGCCATTTTTTCTAATATTCAATTCATACTCTCAGTGTGAACCACATTTATTTTGCCTGAGAACTGGTCTTGGACACAGGTGACATCTGGAGACTCCTTAGACAAATAGCAGCCTAGCGTGTTCATGGAAACGGGCCAGTGAGCAAACAGATAATAAATGGAACCCAGGAGTCAGAAAGACCAGGCTCCCACCCCTACCGGACACTCTATCATAAACTACTGTGCATGGGTCTATCCGAAGGCTGCTGCGGGTTGGGGCTAAAGCCTGAAAACGTCTCCTTCATTTCAGAAGAGAGTTCTCTGTCCTTTCTCAACAGCTAGGGTTGTCAGATAAGAGATTGTAATATGGGGGACATACTTAAAACATCAAATCGATTCTTCTGAAGTTGTGACTTACACGGACATCCTGAATTATTATTTGCTAAATCTGGTAACCCTACCAACAAGAAACATGACCGCGAAAGCTTAGCCCAGGCCTTCGCAAGCAGTGTCATCAGCAGGAACTCCCTCTCCTGACAGCTCCCTGGGACCTTCCCCCGCCAAGCAAGCAAACAATAAAGCCATTTGTACAAAAAGAGGTCACGGCAGTATAAATACTATAAACCGGCCCTTGGGATTGCCTTGGCCTGGCCCAAAAGGTTCAAGTTAGACGAGCATGAATTAAAGAAGTTACGGTTTCCTTCTTAATCTCCTGCACGGGCTGAATGACAGCTTTTCTTCAGCCAGAGTCTAGTCACTTTGCTTTATTTCTCTGCTGTTTAATAATTGAATGTTAATCATTTAATAATTGAATTACTCTAGAGGAGAGTTTCGTAGATTAAACAAGGTCATTTTGGTCACCCTGCTTGCTGCATTTGCTCTGGGGTTCACTTAAAGGCTCTTCACCTTCTTCCATTTCACATGCGGTGATGTATGTGGTGTCCGACTTGTGGGTGGGGCAGCTTCCGGTGACCCTACCAACCAAGAGACACAAATGACTAAGCATTCAGCTACTAACCAGAAGTCACAGCAATGTAAACTCTAAAGGGCCGTTCTACGCTGCACTATGGAGAGTTAGCATGAGTCAGATGGTTTACTTCTGTTCTTGCTTCACCACGCTGAAAGAATTCACGCAGCAGAAGCACTTTTGTAAATCCAAGTGATTTTTATGAGGGGAAGGAAAGTTTTGGGTATTAAAGCCTTCAAAACGCTACTTCTGGAAAGTGCACAAGGCCGCAGGAGAACACGTGGGTGATCATGACTGGAGATGGCTGTTTCAGGGGAGCATGGACAAACACGGGGAAGAAATGCCGCAACAGGAGCGTGGAACCCTCGTGTGGAGCCAGAAGCAGGAACCAAGAGCAAGAAATCCCAAGACAGTGAGTGGGCTATGGGAGGAATCTCACCCTCCACTTGCAAGAGGACAATTGTGGCCTGCTTTTATCTCCTCCCAGCCCCACTGGCTGGGGAGGCGTGGTTGAGGGTATTGGCCAAATTTATTAGCTGAGTTTAGGTATACCTGTGTGATGTCATATTGCTGGTGCCTTCGGTGGGTGTGCCCAGGTTGGCTTCCACCTGGGCCTAGATGGCTGGGATCTGAGCATGCTCCGTTCTGGATTTTCCCATAGGTATATAATTAGTGTGCTTGATTTCTTTCCAACTCCTTTATTGTGGCCCTGATAGCCTCTCCTGTAGGGCAGGCCTTCAGGAAGATAACCCCCTTTGTCCCTAAGCTTTTAACCTTGCTAATAAGTCTGATACTATGAAAGCAAAGTTTTAGTGAAGTTCCAAACAACTCCATGAGGGCCCGGTCTGATCTCATAAATAAGGTGACCAGATTTTAACCTTGATGAAGCGGGACACCATTGATAAAACCCATATCCTGGCAAAATAGCCACATGGCAGCCGAAAATCGTATAGCTTGTCGTGCATTCTCTCCAAAATTTGAGACTTTTTAAAAACACCATGGGATGCAGGAAAAATTGTTAAAAATCGGTATTGTCCTGCCAAAAGCGGGACGTCTGGTCACCTTACTCATAAAGTGAAATCAGACGTTTCAAAGTAGTTCAACAGAGGCATGTGAAGGAGGTAAAATCAAGGCCTAAAAGTCCAACATCTTTATTGGAAGTTGCAAGATCTGGGAAGCTGACGGCTGGCACTTCAAAGTGATGGGCTGGAACAGAACCATGGGCCTGTCTGGATGGGTCAATTTAAACACATAGGGGAGGGGTGGTTGACAGGGTGGTCCTAAGCTAAAACATTTCTGAGAGGATGTCTGATAAGGGCTTTTGTGGCCATCCTACCTCAACAGCATTTCCCCTTATCTGTAGTTACCCGTATAAGGAGCCCCGGTGGTGTAGTGGGTTACGGTTACACCCTGGGCAGCTAAACCACCAGCCGCCGCGTGAGAGAAAGATGAGGCTTTCTAGTCCCATGAGGCTTTAGTCTTGGAAACCTACAGGGACAGTTCTACACGTCCTTACAGAGGCACTGTGTGTGTCTGAAGCAACTCAATGGCAGTGAGTGTTAGTGACCATCAAGAAAAATGCCTCCTCTGCCATACACTACGGACCATGGTGGTGCGTGGTCCAGGCAGGGCGGCGTCATTCTGTTACAGTAAGGCCCCACTAAATCAGAACCAGCTCCACTCCAGGGGACCTCACAACAACCACAAAGAGTTTGAGATGTTTGTTATGGACTAAGGGTTTGTAAGTTTCCAGGGACACAAAAGCTCAAATGGCTAGCATTCAATCTGCTGAGGGTCAAGTGCCACGAAGCCTGGACCGCACTTCCCTGCCAAGGTGGATCCAGAGTCCTTTAGCACGAAGTTGCCCAACGGCATCTTGCAAAACTGGCTGTTACGTAATGAGCTCCAGGCTCTCCCTTCCTGGAGAGAGCTATTGACTCTTCATCAAATAGGGTTCCATTGTTTATTAATAAGGCAGCCTTTGATTCCTAGCCTGCTATTGATTTCTCTGTGTTTGGCTCCCTTGGGACCCAGGGAGGGAGGATTAGCAGGACCCTCACAGCCAACACAAGAGCCCGACTTACTTCCCCCACCAGGTGGAGAGGGAGAAGTTATAGAACCAACATCCAGAATGAAATGCTCTTTTACCAGAATCATCTAGAGCAGTGGTTCTCAACCTTCCTAATGCCACGACCCTTTCATACAGTTCCTCACGTGGTGGTGACCCCCCAACCATAAAATTATTTTCGTTGCTACTTCATCACTGTCATTTTGCTACTGCTATGAATAGGGCGACCCTGTGAAAGGGTTGCTCCACCCCTCAAAGGGGTCACGACCCACAGGTTGAGAACTGCTGCTCTGGAGCTCTCAAAGGAACAGCCATGTCCTCCAGCTCTGAGGTTGTCACAGGGGTTAAATCAGGCTCTTTGCCTATGAAATCTGTCCTCTACACAGCCTCTGGGAGCCTCTGCTTACTGGAAGAGTACAGCTAAGGAAACCTACAGGGATAGATCCCAAACTCCAAACCAACCTCACTGCTATGGGGTCAACTCGGACTCCTCAGGGCCTACAGAACAGTGTAGAACTGCCCCTGTGGGTGTCCAGGAGTACAACTCTGTAACTGGAGTAGAAAGCCTCCCCTATCTCCCACAGAGTGGCTGGTGGTTTAGAACTGCTGACCTTGTGGTGGTGGAATCAACTTACTGGCACCTAACAACATTTATCTTTTTAGTTTAGAGATTCCTTAATTTGGCCTTGAGTCATCAGCAAACAAAACACACTCTTCCATGCTTTCTATTTCTGTAACCGAAAGAATGCTAGGCTGGCAGGAAACTGGAAGGTCAGCAATTTCCCTTTGCCCACTGAGGTGACCGCACACTGGGCAAACCTGTGCCAGCTGTTTGTGGTGACACGGCTACATGCAAGAGCTGGGGTCTTTCAGCAGAAGAGTGAAATCCCAGAGTGGGAGCTGGGGAGGGATGTTATGAGCCAAAAACTGTGAGGATCCTCAGACAAAAAGAAGAGAATCTGTTCAGTTGTGGGACCCACAGGATTTGAGGGCAACAGTGCAGAAGCTTTGAATTAGAACTGATTTATTCATCAGCAGGTACTCAGTGCTCGGACTCAAGAGATTTTCAAAAAACAAAAATATCAAACCCATTGCCACTGAGTCAATTCCAACTCATAGCAACATGATAGGGCAGAAAAGAACTTCTTAGGGCTTCCGAGACTGTAAGTATTTATGGAAGCACATAGTCTCATTTTGCTCTTGTGGAGCTGCTGGTGGGTTTGAAGCACTGACCTTGCAGTTAGCAGCACAATGCTCAACCCACCGAGCCCCCAAGGCCTCAGGAGAGATTCTCCAGGTCCACTGAAATATTTAACTGGAGGGGGTGGGATGTATGATTCCAAAATATGAAAAGAAAACAAAATTGAGGTCAATAAATGATGAGTTCCTCATCGATAAAATGCACAAAGGTTGCTAGCCAACCACTTCTGAGCTTTGCATTCCACTTGAAAAGCATTTACAGAGCAGATTGTCTCACTTCTGAAGAATTCCCAAGCATAGATAGAAATTTTCAGGTCCAAACAAAAAGGAAAATGATAAATCCTTTCATATTTTAAAAAATTTATTTTTATAAATCATTTTATTGGGGCCGCTTACAACTATTATAAAAATCCATACATTAATTGTATCAAGCACATTTATACACATTGTCATCATCATTTTCAAAATATTTTCTACTTGAGCCTTTGGTATCAGCACCTTTTTTACCCATCCCACCCTCATGACCCCTTGATAAACTATAAATTAATGTTATTTTCATATCTTACATCATCCTCTGTTTTCCTTCACCCATATTTCTGTTGTTCATCCCTCTTGGGGGAGGGGGGTTATGTGTTGATCATTGTGATCAGTTCCTCCTTTCTCCCCCCTGCCCCCCTACTTTACCCTTGTCCTCATAGTATCACAACTCCCATTATTGTTCCTGAGGGGTTTATCTGTCCTGGATTCTATGTGTTGAGAGCTCTTACCTGTACCAGGGTACATTCTCGAGTCTAGCTGGATTTGTAAGGTAGAAGTGGGGTCATGATCATGGTGAGGTGAGGAAGCATTAAAGAGTTAGAGGAATGTTGTGTATTTCATTGGCGCTATACTGCATCCTGGCTGGTTCATCCTTCCTTGTGACCCTTCTGTGAGGGAGTGCCCAATTGTCTACATATGGACTTTGAGTTTCCACTCTGACCCGACCTCATTCACATCAAAATGATTGTTTGGGTCTTCTGATACCTGATCCTATCAACACCTCGTGATCACACAGGCTGGTGTGCTTCTTCCATGTCAGCTTTGTTGCTTCACTGCTAGATGGCTGCTTGTTAACTTCAAGCCTTTAAGACTCCAGATGCTATGTCTTGTAATAGCCAGGCACCATCAGCTTTCTTCATTTGCTTATGCATCCATTTTTACTTCAGTGATCGTGTCGGGAAGGAAAGCATCACAGAATGCCAGGTTATTAGAACACAGTGTTCTTGCATTGAGGGAGGACTTGAGTAGAGACCAAATGCCTGTCTGTTACCTTGATACTTAACATAAATATTTGTACATAGACCTATATCCCTATCATTGTATATTAATATATTTACACATTTCCATGCCTATATTTATATCTCTAAATTTATATCTTTATATATCTTTTGCATCCTAGTTCTTTCCTTTATTTCCTTTTACTTTCCTCTTATCACAGTGGTTCTCAACCTGTGGGTTGCAACCCCTTTGGGGATCAAACGACCCTTTCACAGGGGTCACCGATTCATAGCGATAGCAAAATTACAGTTTTAAAGTAGCAACAAAAATAACTTTATGGTTGGGGGTCACCACAACATGAGGAACTGTATGAAAGGGTCTCGGCAGGAGGCAGGTTGACAACCACTGGTCTAGAGGGTCCCATCGGAATGCAAAAGTTGCCAAAAAAGAGAAAGGCCCAGTAGAGGGGAAAATGTGGGCATGGTGATAGAAACGAAGCTGAAGAGCACATGATAGAATTTTATAAGGCCAGTGTTTTGTTCATAGCAAACACTTTTTTTTTTCAAGAACACAAAAGATGGCTCGAGGTGGACTTCTCCAGATGGGATATACAGAAATCAAAGTGATTACATCTGTGGGGGGAGAAAAGATGGAGAATCTCAATGATCAGAATCTAAAAACAGGCCAGGGTAACAGACCACCAATTATTCATACATAAGTTTAGATCAGATCTATCTTGGAAGAAGGATAGCCATAATGTCCCTTAATGTCAAGGATGGCAAGACTTCAACTCACATCTTTGGACACGTTATCTAGAGAGACCAGTCCCTAGAGAAGGACATCATGCTCGGTGAAGGAGAGAGGCCGCCAAGAAGAGGACGGCTCAAACGTAAGACAGTGGTGAGGACGGCTTGGGTGCTAGGCACTACTGCACATAGGGTGGCTCACTGTGAGTTGGAACCAGTGTGAAGGCACTGATAACAATAACAGCAGAATTTGCCCACAGAACAGAAATTCCTCAAGCTCACAGAAAGATGTCGAAGCAAAATAAAGAGCCCACCCCCTTGCTCTGCCCCCAGACTCCCAGACAAGAACCTATCAACTGTGGCCATCTGGAAGGCTGCTGGGGCTTTTGGCAAGGCTCTCTGACTCCACGGAAGCAGGAGCGCCCTTGGGGTTTTACGCACGTGCCATCTTCCATGTCACCGGGCTTTCTTCGCAAGCCCTTCCTTCTGAGGGTGGTCTCAGAGAAGTCACTTTGTATGTAGGGGGGGGACTTTCACTCTCACTTTCCCCTTCTCCCACACCCCAACCTTTCTGTATAAATGAAATCAGGCAAACCATTAAGAGACAAAACCAAAGATCCCAAGCGGGTTAGTGTGGATTCCAACCCCATGTGTTTCAGGGCAGCACTGTGCTTTATAAAGTTCTCAATGGGTGGTTCGCCAGCAATAGTCACACCTTTCTGCCCTATGGGGATCCTCGAACTTCCAGCTTTGGGGTTGGATCACGCTCTGACATATATCACTCCTCCAAATTGAGTTTCCAACTTCCTTTCGTCCCAGAGAGATTCTTGTGAGGATGGCACGGGGCCCAAAAGTGGTCTGTTCTGTGGACATAGAGTCCCTATGAGATGGAACTGACTCGGTGGCACCGAACAACAACAACCACCTCATTAGGACAGTGCACAGCTCCTCACTCCAGACCCTATGAGCCATTCCCATCTCAGGAACCAACATAACCCAGTCACCCCCATTTTTCCTGCACTTTCATGTCGAATATCTACATTAAGTATGTTACAAAACATTTAAAAACAAAGGGGGAGAAAGGGGAACATATCACAAGGTTGGAAGACATAGCACCCACCCCCAACAAAGGGAATGAATAACAGAAATGTGGATAAAAGGAGACAATAGACAGTGTAAGATACGAAGTAATAATAACAATTCATAATTGGTCAAGGATTCACGAGGGTGGAAGGGTAGGGCAGCGAGGGGCAAAAAGAGGAGCTTATACCAAGCACTCAAGTAGAAAATGTTTTGGAGATGATGATGGCAACATAGTATAAATGTGCTTGATACAATCGACATATGAAATGTTAAAAGAGCTATAAAAGCCCCCAATAAAATGATTTTAAAATAATAATAAATATAAATATTGACAAAATAAGAAACAAAGAAGTATAGTCAAAAAACATAAGTAATTTGAATTTTGAAACAAACATTAACATTGATCAATATTTGTTCAAGTTTATCAAAATAAAGATAAAAATAAAACCTTAGAAAATTTAAGGGGTAAGTGGTTGAGGGCATATAAATAATATTTTGAATAAAAAAGTGATGTGGATTTATGGGAGTAGATGCAACATAATTTACAGGTTATCCTCAAAACTATCTAGGACTCAAATATTCAAGTTAGTTAATAGAAAAATAAAGTATTTAAATTTTTTGAATTATCTAATAAACCAAATGTTTGTTTTTAAAAACAGAGTTCAAGAAGAAAGAAAATGTTTTGAAAATGAAGGTGGCAGCAATTGTACAATTATGCTTGATTTGATTGAATTATGGATTGCTATGATGTCTATAAGAGCTCCCAATAAATTTTTTTTTAAAAAAAACAAAGGCTAACCACAATGATCTACCTATAACCCCCTCCCTGAGGGACAGACAACAGAAAAGTGGGTGAAGGGAGACATCAGACAGTATAAGACATGAAAAAATATTATTAATTTATAAATTGTCAAGGATTTGTGAGGGATGGTGGAGGATGGATGGGAAAAAATGAGGAGCTGATATCAAGGGCTCAAGTAGAAAGAAAATGTTTTGAGAATGATGATGGCAACAAATGTACAAATGTGCTTGACACAATGGATGGATATATAGATTGTGATGAGTTGTATGAGCCCCCAATAAAATGATTTTTTTAAAAAAGAACAACAAAAACAAAGGCTAAAGTTTTACCCTGTGCACAGTGATTTCAAGCTTTAGGACAGTGCACCCACCCCTCCCTCTCTCACTGTTTCTACGATTTAGTCATAAATCGTGTATCAAAATGTAAACCCACCTCTAATCAAATGTGGCTGAGCCTCTTTTGATACCCTAAAAAGAATTCCCCACACAAGGGAGCATGGCCTCGCATTGGCCCACGAGTCTCATGGCAAACACCTCCTTACGGGCACAACAGCTGAATCGAACCAGTGACCACAGGGTTCTTAAGACTGGAAAGGACAGAAACTTCTTCCTGCGGGGTATTTCCTCCTGTCACGGAGTCGATTGGGACTCATGATGATCCCGTGTGTGCAGAGTGGGACCGTTCCAACTTTTCCAATGACTGTAGCATGGATATCACTAGGCCTTCTTCCAAGTGGATCCCCATGGCCACCCTTTCCATCAATAGCCAAGAACTTAACAGTCGACACCACGCAGGTGACCCATTAGAAAAACCAAACCCAAGCCCATCATTATCATCCAGCCAATGTTGGCTCATAGCAAACTTGTAGGAAGAGTAGACATTTTCTTGGGTGCAGACAGCCTCGTTATTCTCATGCAGAGTGACTGGTCGGTTTGAACCACTGACCTTGTGGTTAGCAGCCCAATCTTTACCCACTGAGCTTCCAGGGCTCCTAACTAAAGAGGAGGGGAAAACCAACAACTCACTGTCTTAGAGTTGACTGTGATTCACAGTGACCCTCAAGGACAGGGTGGTGCTGCCCCTGTTGGTTTCTGAGGCTGTGACTCCTTACAGGAGCAGAAAGCCTCATCTTTCTCCCTTGGAACGAATGGTGGTTTCGAACTGCTGACTTTGGGGTTAGCAGCCAAATGCATAACCACTATGCCAACAGGGTTCTTAAAGAGAAGGTGTCAGACAATTACCTGAAAATATATAAAACGGAAGGAGTGTCCCTGCCTAGCTGTGGTGACAGAATGAAATGGAGGAATGAGAACAGGTCTGTGGAGAAAGGTGTTTAAAGATCAATCAAGCTGACAAAGTGCATTTGAATGCATTGTCTCTGTGGAGATGTGCAATTGTACTTGAAAAGCCCCCTGCCCTTGAGTTGATTCAGGCTCACCGCTCTCTCTGGCAGAGTGGAAATCCCATAAGGTTTCCAAGGCTCTACATCCTTATGGAAGCCGACTGCCGGCTCTTTCTCCTGGTGAGAACAACCGACCTTCCAGTTAGCATGCCACGCTTAATCCCTGGCACCCCAGGGCTTCATGTAAAAAATTCACTCGTTACCATCGAGCAATGTCAGCTCACAGAGACTCTATAAGACAGCAGAGCTGCCCCTGTGAGTTCCCAGATGGTAAGTCTTTACAGGAGTACACATTCTTTTTTCCAAGGAGAGACTGCTGACCTTGTCATGAGCATTCCAATACATAACCTGGGTTCCTAGTGTAAGGCGTGCGTGCGTGCATGGGTGCGTGTGTGGGTGTAGAGTTAGGACGGGAGTCTAGAGGAAACCCAGGTGCCCCGCTGGCTCCATCTCATTGTGCTGACTGCTGGTGCCCTGGGACGTTCCTTTCTGGGCCCACGACTGCCTTAAGGAGCCCTTGCAATGCGATAGTTAAGCTCTCAGCTGCTGACTGGCAGGGTGAGAGAGGCCTGCCAATCTGCCCTGGCATCGATTACTGCCTCGGACAGTGGTTCTCAACTGTGGGTCGTGACCCCTTTGGGGGTCGAATGACCCTTTCACAGGGATTGCCCAATTCATAACCGTAGCAAAATGACAGTGATGAAGTAGCAGCGAAAATAATTTGATGGTTGGGGGGTCCTCACCACATGAGGAACTGTATGAAAGGGTCGCGGCCTGAGGAAGGTTGAGAACCACTGGCCTAGGACGCCTCATGGGGCTGTTAGCGGTTGGGATCAAGTAGACCACATGCCACAACAAGAGGGCCGCCTCTGTTCTCTGCCTATCCTTCTCACCTGCAGCTTCTCGACAGTTACTTTGAAGCCTACCAGCACGTGTTGGACCCTGAGGAGAGGTTTGCCTTAGCTCAGGTGATCACTGACATCATGCACCGGCGTCCACGGTTCGATCCCAGCCATCCTTATTTCATTAAGGCCTACAGAGATGATTGCACCTGCCTGAAGCTTCACCTGCAGCTGGTGAGGGGCATCCTCAACCAGCATGTGAGTACCCCCCAAACCAAATCCACCACCACCATGTTGATTCTGGTGCATAATATCCAAGAGGGTGAAGAGCTGCCTCACAGGTGTCCCCAGGGTCTCCATCTGTACGGAAGCAGACTGTGCCTCTTTCTCCTGGGAGCAGACAGCCTCCTCTTTCTCCTAAGGAGCTGTCGGTGGGTTTGAACCCCCAAACTCGCAATTAGCAGTCCAGCACCTAATCCACAGTGCCACCAGGCCCCTTGCACTTGAGTACAGTTGGGCTTAAAAATTTACATGTGCAAGAAGGATGGATGGCTTTGACCGGGACTGGAAAAAGCTCTTTGTTCTCTCATGTCCAGATGCTAGGATTTTAGGAGTAGCATGTGCAGTGTGCTTTTCTGTAAACTCATTTGCCTGGTTTAATTCTAAGCTGAACTGGGTGGTTAGGCCCCTTGGGTGGTGCAAACCGTGTTTGCTCACTAACTAATGCAGAGACTGGCAAGTTGAACCCACCTGGTGGTACGGTAGGAGCCGTAGAGGCATTGTGGTTACACATTGGGTTGCTAACCACAAGGTCAGTCGTTTGAAACCACCAGCTGCTCTGCAGGAGAGAGTTGGGCCTTGCTTCTCCCGCAAAGAGGGAGTACCAGTTTCCGAAATCCATAGGAGCAGCTCTACCTGCCCTACAGGGTCGCCATGAGTTGGCATCACCTCCATGACAGTGAGTTTGTTTTTTGTTTGGTGTCAATGGCGCAGCGGAAGAAAGACCTGACAATCTGCTCCCATGAAAATGCTCGTCGGAAAGCACTCTGGGACAGTTCCACTCTGGGACCCAGAGGGTCCCCGTGAGCGGTGATCAGCAAGATGGCAGTGGGGTTTGGGTTTGGAAAGGGTGGTTTCCCACCTTCGTGATGTTCCACAGTCCTTGAGGCAGTGAGCGGGTCAGTTTTCACTGGATCAGGTTGTTGTCATTGTTAGGCCCCGTCAAGTCTGTTCTGACCCATAGCGACCTTATGCACCACAGACTGAAGCCCTGCCCTGCACCGTCCTCGCAATTGCTCCCCTGCCTGAGTCCACTGTGGCAGCCGCTGTGTCATCCATGTCCTTGAGGGCCTTCCTCGTTTTGCTGCCCCTCTGCTTTCCCAGCATGAGGTCCTTCTCCAGGGACCGGGCTCTCCTGACCACATGTCCGAAGTATGGGACAGGAAGCCTCGCATCCTTGCCTGGAAGGCGCACTCTGGCCCTACTTCACCGGATGGAGCTTATCAGTAGGGAAAGAGTGTAAGGAGAGACATTTTCAGAACAAGAGTGCGTACATTTATGTTTATTATTATTATGCTTTAGTTTTACGGCCGCTTTGAGGACCTAGAAGGAAACAATCACCTTGTCTCTTCTCTGGGGAAAGGTACTGGCGCTGAGTACGAGCAAGGCAAGGGGCTATTACTGTGCAGTTACCTTGAGCTTGCTTGGAATTTTTTCCCAAGTAGTCATTTATTTGGGCGAAAGTTGAGACTTTCTACCCCTGTAAAGAGTTCCGGTCTCAGAAACCCACAGGGACAGTTCTGCCTCGTCTTTCGGGGTTGCTATGAGTCAGCATCAGTTCAATGGCAGGGAGTTTGGTTTTTCAAGGTCAGAGAGACATTTCCTTTTGCCTCTTAAAGATCACCTGAAGGGGCCCAGGGGGTGAGGGGTGATGCCGGGAACATGGAGGGAGGGTGGGTGAAAGGGGGTCCGATTCCAAGGAGCTACATGTGGCCTCCTCCCTGGGGGACGGACAGCAGAAAGGTGGGTGAAGGGACACGTCGGACAGGGCAAGATATGACAAAATAATAATTTATAAATTATCAAAGCTCCTGAGGGAGGGGGGAGCAGGGAGGGAGGGGGAAAAATGAGGAGCTGATGCCAGGGGCTTAAGTGGAGAGCAAATGTTTTGAGAATGATGAGGGCGATGAATGTACAAATGTGCTTTACACAATTGATGTATGTATGGATTGTGATAAGAGTTGTATGATCCCCTAATAAAACGATTTTTAAAAAATCACCTGA
Source organism: Tenrec ecaudatus (assembly GCF_050624435.1). Taxonomy (NCBI): domain Eukaryota; kingdom Metazoa; phylum Chordata; class Mammalia; order Afrosoricida; family Tenrecidae; genus Tenrec; species Tenrec ecaudatus. The sequence goes on along the minus strand of NC_134536.1, from coordinate 63,306,325 downwards.
AGGTTGGCCGCCAGTGAGTGCAGACAGGGACACCAGCATGTCTAGTTGCTAGGGGACCCCCCAGACAATGTCGGAGTGAAGATTCTTCAAATCATGAAGAGAAGCAGGGGCCCCCCTTCTCCTGCGGCTGCTCATTGCCGCCCCCCCAGGAAAGCAGGGATTTTCTCATGGGAACCCCGCCCCTGCTGTGCTTCTAGATGGAGTGTCAGCGGGTTTACGTCCAGCGTCTTTGGCAAGAAGCGCGCTCAGATGAGAGCAGCACATTTGGACTTCCCCCCAACATAATTTGCCAACAACTTATCTCCATCAATAACAGCAGGTACGTTGGTGGTGGTTTATGAGGTGCTAGAGACATTAAAGCTATCAGTGTTAAATCTAAATACTGTTCTAAAAAGTGGAGGAGATGAGAGAAGTAATTAGAAAGGCCACAAAGAAGGAATTTATCTATTTATATCTGGGACAGGTGTGTGCTTTGTCAGTAATAACAAGTACCAGTCCCCAAACCAATTGCCGTACAGTCAGCTCCGATTCATGGCAACCCCGTCTGAGTCTGGGGCTCCACAGAGTTCCCAATGGCTGACGTTTCAGGAGATCGCCAGACCATGCTTTAGAGGCACCTAGGGGTGGCCTCAAACTGTGAAACTTTGGGTTAGTACATTAACCATTCGTGTTCCTGCTTCAATATTAATGAAATTAGTATATCATGAATAATGAGAAGAATATATTGTATATGAACATTGTATAGTGGGGAAAAAAAGTACCCACAGCTATCTAGTTGCTTGCATCTAGTCCAGTGGTTCTCAACCTTCCTAATGCTGTGACCTTTTAATACAGTTCCTCATGTTGTGGTGACCACCATCCCCAACCATAAAATTATTTTCATTGCTACTGCCTAACTGTCATTTTGTCACTGTTATGAATTATCATGTAAATATCTGATATGCAGGATGTATTTTCAGTGTTACAAATTGAGCGTAGTGATTAAACACAAAAGACAATATCTAATTATATATTGTGTATATAATATGTAAATCTATATTGTGAAATATTTATTTCTAATTACAAATACCGTAAATGAAATTTTGTCTTGAAGCATGGTGTAGTATGGGTAAGAGTCTTCATGCCGGATACTTGTATGTGGGCATATCTCCATGTGGGCGGACCCGCCTGGACACGGCTAGAGGAGCGGTGTCTTGGTTCCTAACACCATTGGAAATATGTGTTTTCCAATGGGCTTAGGTGACCCCTGTGAAAGGGTCGTTCGGCTCCCAAAGGGGTCTAGACCCACAGGTTGAGAACAGCTAATTTAGTCAATGCTGACTCTTAGCGACCCACTATGGGGCTTCTGATGCTATATATCTTCATGTTGGGAGAGAGATGGGGCTTTCTACTCCAGTAAAGAGTTACTGTCTTGGAAACTCATAGTGTCGCTAAGAGTAGACATCGACTCTAATGCACTGAAGGACTAACGCACCCAAGAGCGTTTGAAGGTTTCTGAACTTAGTGATTCACAAAATGCAGCCTCCTACAGCGAATGAAATGTTTCTAGCTGTGGTGCGCAGGGTCTGATATTGTCTTTGTGCATTCACATTCTAGAAAGGGTCAAACGAGAGATAAAAATTCAGGCGAAAGATAATCAATCACACACTCCTAGCCGTCGAGCCAATACCGACTCATAGGGACCCCACAGCTGACTCACAGGGACCCTATAGGACAGGGTAGAAGTGAGCTCCCTGTGACTGCAGCTGCTCATGGGCTGAGGGGCAGCTGTGGCTACTGCTGATCTTGCAGGTCGCGGCCCCATGGGTAACCACCATACCAGCCGAGCTCCTGGGAAATACTAGGGGGCTGCAAAGTTTGTAGATCACGTCTATGAGCATTTCATTCCATTTGTCCAGAACAACTCTTAGAAGCCCCCTCCTAGGTACTCACAGCCATGGAACAATTATTTCTTGCTTTTTATTTTTAATCACTTTTCAATTATTTTGTCTTTGACTAGGTGTTGATAATGAAATGTCAGCAGGTTTGCGGTGTATAACCTTCTTGGGTCTGCTCATCTGAAAAGAGTTCATGTTGAAGCAAAGAGCAGGCTGTGCTGTCCAGCGGGGCTCCCAGGATGGCCTCTGAGGGCCTCTGCGCTCCCCGTTTCTCAGGAGACCCTGGATCACAGGGGCACAATTCCCGTTCATCAGAACTTCAAGTATCTTTGGAAACAGAAGCAGTTCTTTGTTGCTTGACATTGCTGTTTATGTTTCTGCTCCTTCCAGCCCGGCACTGAAAAACATTTATCTGCTGGAGTTCCATCCTTCCCTGGGCCTGGCTGCCCTCATTCCCAAAGCCCTGGAGCATCTCTTCCGCGAGTCCCGAAGCATCTGCAGACCTGCCTCAGCCAGCGGGCTCGCCCAGCTGGAGAACCTCGTGTTCCGACTGGCCTTGGATGTATGGCTTGCCCCGGTCAAGCCCGAGTCCTGGTACAGTGCCCAGCTGCAGAAAGACGTAGGTGTTTTTTGCTCCATAAATGGGGTAGTTGGGCCCATGGAGACAAGAAGGCTTCTTCTTTGATGTTGCTATTTCCCTGTTTGACTCCATCTCCCCATTTGGTCAGGGACAGAGCCTAGTCGTGGACCTCGCCAACATTTGTGTAAGACTTCTTTTGGTCAGTTGATAGGGGAGCTGCTGCCATTAAAATTAAAACAGGGATGTACCCCAGATGTGTGGGAAAGGTTTCTTGATTTATTTTTTATATTTAAAAAATACATGCTTTTAAAATTAAATTCACAGGTGACTTTCTACTCCCCACCACAAGGTTGTGCTTTTTGTTTTGAGTCGAGATCTGGTGGAGGAGAGGATGTTGGGTGTGGAGTCAGACCCAGGCTCCAGCCCAGCCCAGCCGTGAACTTGCTGTGTGACCCAAGCACGTCTCTTACTTTCTCTGAGCCTACCTTTCATCGCTGTAATAGGATGTTTGTACGTGTGGGACGGGTGGAGCACCCTTCCAACTCTCCTGGTCTAGGTTTGGAACTGTAGCCTTATGACATTGGCATTCAGGTGTTCATTAATTATTTCCTAATAAGGCTTTCAGGAGCTTGGGTTTCCATGGTGACCTTACTTGCTGGATGACTGAATGACTTTCAAGGGTGCTAGCTACCTAGAGGAGGCCTGGTGGTAGATTGGTCAGTGGTTCGAATCCATCAGCCACGCCGTAAGAGAAAGGTGGTGTGGTTTGCTTCTGTCAAGCAAACCCTGGCAGGGCAGTTCTGCTCTGCCCCGATGGTTGTTGGGAGTCCAAGTGAACACCAGCCGAGAGCATCAGGCGTGGCTCTACACCTGTCCTGAGGTGTCTCCTGGACACGCTGACCTGGGTCTTCACTCCCCACGTGCTCAACCTCAAATTTCACTTTATGCTAAAATTTCCAAAATAATATAAAGCTACAGAGAAATATTTTAAAGAAATAATTTTATTGGGGGCACTTACAGCTCCTATAACAATCCATACATCAATTGTATCAAGCACATTTGTACATATGTTGCCATCATTTTCTTTCTGTTTGAACCCTTGGTATCGGCTCTTCTTTTTTCCCGCTCCCCGCCCCACCCTTGTGAACCCCTGACAAATTATAATTTATTATTTTTATATCTTACACTGACCGCTGTCTCCCTTCAGTGTTTTTGTTGTTCTTCCTCTTTGAGTCGGGGGGGGGGGGTGCTATTATACATTGATCACTGCAATTGGTTCCCCCTTTCTCCCCTTTCCCACCCCCCACCTTCCTCCTACCCTCATGGTATCGTTACTTCCATTATTGTACCAGAGGGGTCTATCTGTCCTGGATTTGTGTGCTGAGACGTCTTTCTGTACCAGTGCACATGCTCCAGTCTAGCCGGATTTGTACGGTAGAGCTGGGGTCATGAATTGGGGGTGAGGAAGCCTCCAGGAACCAGAGGGAAATTGTGTGTTTTGTCAGTGCTATACTGCAACCTGGCTGACTTGTTCCTTCCTTGTGACCCTTTAGATAATTTAAACAAAAATGCAGAAATGGTCCTTAATATAAACACTCAAACACATCTGTCATTTTATTTTCTCTGAACTCAAGGACTTTTACACATGATTTACATAGTTCTGTCTTTTACACCTCATCTTTTTTTTCAGTTAACATTAAAGTTTTTTCATATTGCTACCTAGCCTTTGTACTTACCTTTATGACAGCATAATCCCCTTTAAGTGATGGATCATAGCTTTTCTATCCATTTATCTCTGCTTCCTGAATACGCTCTACACCCTGACTGTCACTGAGTGGATTCCAACCCATAGCAAACCCACCACAGTGTTTCCAGGGCCCAGGAGCAGACAGCCTCCCCGCCCCTGGCAGAGCAGCTGCGGGGTTAAACTACCCGCCTGGCAGTTACTCTCCCGGAACTTACCTAACAGGGCCGGGGGACTTCATGGAGAGTAGAGTGGTTTCCAATATTTGATTGCTATTAAAAATGCTAGAAAGTGCATCTGTATACTGTCAAGGCTTTCCACTTCGATAGAATCTTGGAAGTAGAATGGCTGGAACCATTTTAAAAGTGTTGGAGACATTCTGACACAATGCTTCCTGAAAGGTCAACAGTCATGGTCACGGGGGCATCAAACGATCCTTGAAAAAGTCCATTGTCTTTTAATTCTGCTTGTCCACAGACTCTTTGAAGTCCCCTTGTGTAAGAGCACTAGACCGTCTTGTATTAGATGTAAATAGAAAATATATGCACTAATATACATCATCCATATAAGGGTGGAGATTGGCTGCTTTCATTGGCTTTTCTTTGCTCTTTGTTGAGATTAAAAATTCTTCCAGATATCTTGTTATTAGTGTGTTTTGTGTAGCTTTTCTGTTCTTATTTATTGTCTGTGAGGCCCCTTTGAGAGCTCTAGATGATTCTGGTGAAAGAGCACTTCATTCTGGATGTTGGTTCTATAACTTCTCCCTCTCTACCTGGTGGGGGAAGTAAGGTGGGCTCTTGAGTTGGCTGTTAGGTCAAACTCAGGAATAGCTGGGTCTTGCTAATCCTCCCTCCCATGGGTCCCAATGGAGCCAAACACAGAGAAATCAATAGGCTCAGAATCAAAGGCTGTTTTATTAATAAACAATGGAACCCTATTTAATGAGTCAATAGCTCCCTCCAGGAAGGGAGAGCCTGAGACACATTCCTGAACAGCCAGTTTTGCAGGTCCTAGTGACCAGATTTTAACATTGGTAAAGCAGGACACCATTGATAAAACTCATATCCTGGCGAAATAGCCACATGGCAGCCCAAAACCGTATACCCTAGATTTTCATGTTTTCTTTCCAAAAATCGGAACTTTAAAAAAATGCCGCGGGATGCGGGAATAATTGTTAAAAATCGAGACTGTCCCGCTAAAAGTGGGACGTCTGGTCAGGTCTCTGGGCAACTTTGTGCTAAAGGACTTTGAATCCACCTTAATAGGGAAGCGTGGAAGGGTTGTGTGAGCCTCCAAGACAGTGAGGCACTTGACTCACAGCAGAATGAATGCTAGCGGCTTAGCTTTTGTTTATTTCCCCTGAAACTTTCCAACGCTCCCCTGCTCCAGGGGATGGAGCCTTCTACTCCCGTTAAGGAGTTACGGTCTTGGAAACCCACGGGGCAGTTCTGCCCTGACCTGCAGAGTCCAGATGAATCAGATGGCAGCGAGTTAGGCTTAGTAGCCTTCCTTCAACTCCCATTTATTGAGGATTCTTTCCATATTGTCTTATGGTGTCAGGTTTTAAAATGCATTTTTTCCTGCTTCCTTGCATTTCTTTTTTTTTTAAATCATTTTATTCGGGGCTCATACAACTCTTATCACAATCCATACATCCATCCATTGTGTGAAGCACATTTGTACATTTGCTGCCCTCATCATTCTCAAAACATTTGCTTCTACTTGAGCTCTTGCTATCAGCTTCTCATTTTTCCCCTCCCTCCCTGACCCCCTTTCTCAGGAACCCTTGATAATTTATAAATCATTATCATTATTTTGTCATATCTTACTGTCCAACACCTCCCTTCACCCACTTTTCTGTTGTGTGTCCCCCAGGGCGGAGGTTATATGTAGATCCTTGTAATCAGTTTCCCCTTTCCATCCCACCTTCTCTCCACCCTCCCTCCTCCCAGCATCTCTACAAATCACAGTGACTATCTAGGCTGTCTAATCTTTTATTGATACCACATGGCTTTAATCATTAATATTTTGAGGTCTGTTGAAATTTGAACTTATAAATGATAACTATTCAGATGATTCTCTCTGTATTAGGTCCGAAATGGAGGAGACATTGCCTCCAGAAGAGAGACGAGACTTAGTTGAATACTCTCTGTTATACCTTACAGTGGTTCTCAACCTTCCTCATGCTGCGACCCTTCCATACAGTTCCTCATGCTGTGGTGACCCCCAACCATAAAATTATTTTCGTTGCTAATTCATAAATGTAATTTTGCTACTGTGATGAACTTGGCGACCCCTGTGTAAGGGTCTCCTGACCCCCCCAAGGGGTCGAGAACCACAGGTTGAGAACTGCTGCTCTAGAAGAACACAGGAGCCTAACAATGACATTCTTGGGTAGAGGAGTCCTTAGGTGGGTAGGTGGGTAGCAAAGGGAATGTCTGCGCTCTTGCGGCCACATCAGAAAAGACTGGCGAGGAGTCTCCCAGTGTGAGTCATTGCGGGGAGTGGTATATTGTCGGGTGCCAAAAGTCAATTCCTACTCACAGCAACACCATGTGGCATTAGGACTGCTTCTCCGGGTTTCCTTGACCATGATCTTGAAGGGAGCAGATAGATCACCAGGGTATCTCTCCAGAGGACTTCCTGGCTAGGTTCAACCAACCAACCTATTGATTCGCCACTGAGCATTTAACCCACGTCCCATCAGACCTCATTCAGTTGTATTGTGAGGGAAGCCTAAAGCCCACAAAAACACCTCAAACTCGGTGCCGACTCACAGCAGCCCTTCTAGAGCAGGGTAGAACTGTCCCCACAAGCTTCTGAGACTGCAACTATTAACGGGAGTAGAAAGCTCCGTCTTTCTCCCGTGGAGTGCACTGGAGGTGTCAAACTGTTGACCTTGGGGATTGATCACAGCCCAACGCATAATCCTGACACCACCGGGGCTCCTCCCACAGACAGGAGGGTGTTAGAGGACAGAGTGACTCTCCAGCTGCCCAGGACTGCCTCTGAGCAGGGAAATGCTGTGACGGTAACTTGATAGAATGAATCATTGACTTTGGAACGGGATAGCTAAGTTTACTCTTGCGACTGCTGCGACCTTGAGACATTTCAGAGTCCTCCCTGGTAACCTGGGAAGCCTATCCACCACGCCCACATCATGGAGGTCTTGTGAAAATAAACATGAGTTACTAGATGTGAAAATACTAGAGGATATATGTCTAGTCCTCTATTGATACCATATGGTTTTAATTCTTAATATTTTTGAGATCCGTTCAAATTTGAACTTTTCTGTTCAAATTTTGAAACTGAAGTTTCAAGGGTTTATAAGAAATTATTATTGTTGGTCACCAGCATACTTTTAAAGAAGCCCTGTAGTCTGGTTATGTGTTGGGCTGCTAACTGCAAGGTCAGCAGTTCAAAGTTACCAGCCGCTCCAAGGGAGAAAGATGAGGCTATCTACTCCTGTAAAGAGTTACAGTCTCAGAAATCTACAGGGGCAGTTCTTCCCTGCCCTGTCAGAATCTGCTCCTTGGCATTTGAATTCTGAGTGAGAAAATACTTTGAAAATGCCCAGGTCGAATTTCCATTCAGGTTGCCCTGTCATTTCTACTCTTCCTGCCTCAAACCATGTAAAATGGTGAGAACAGCAAGTAACATCGGGCAAATACTGTCTCGTGTTGCCCTGACAAGGACCCTCCTCGGTCTCGGTAAGTACTGATCCTTATCCCTACTTTACAGATCAGGAAACTGAGGGGTGGGAACATGGGCAAACTCTCACCGCTTGTACCAGAGCCCGGGCCTCTGACAGGCTGGGTTTTCGTTGTTTGCGTGTGAAGGTGAGCTTTGTTTTCTTTCAGTTGTTCTCAGCCAGAGTGATGGGAGACCCCTTTCTCGTGGAAGAGCTCGGCCTGCTTGCGGTCAAGTCTGCAGCGGTCCAGTCTGCAGCGGGCGAAGGACAGAAGCAAGGCACAGATGCGCATGCGCTGCTCCTGGAGAACTTTTCCAAACTTCTGGAACTGTTGACCCTCCGCCACCGGCTGATAGAAATGAGCCTAGCGAGCGCCCACTTAGCTCGGTCAGTGGGGGACCGAGGGGCTCGGGGGGAGGGCTTACACACCACAGGCCTCCTTGTGGACACACCTTGGCCAGGAGCTTTCCAAATGGCCCCCTCGCTCGCCTGCTCCTGGTCTCCTTGCAGCCTCCCTGGACACTTGACTAGGTTAGCAGCTCCTGTCCGGAGCTGGGCGTCCTCGCCATTCAGGAACTTCCTTTTCGTTAGAAGCTGATTTTGGCTGATGGTCTTTGTTTTTGTTCGTTGCTAGTAGAAACTCCTAGCAGGCCAAAGCCCTGCCCAAGTCATTTACTACTGTATGTGATACCCCATTAGCTAGTCTGTGGTCTGACCCACACCAGACACACAGTGAGTGAGTATTGGCTGAAGCTGCCCTCGAATAGAATGAAGTTGAATCACAGAGTGGAAGCCGTCTAGGGCTTGGAGAAAGGAGAGAGGACTCGATGACAGCATCCAGTTCTGACAGAGGTAGAGAAGGGTCAGCAGGTAGGAAGAGAGCAGATGAATGAACTCCGTTTCAAGTGCAATTGTGAGATGGTAGACAGGCATTCAAGTGCACATGTTCAAGCAGCAGGAAAAAAATATGGAGCTCCAGAGCGGATAGCAAATGTGTGTGGTAGCTGTTGGGTCCTGGTCCCCAAGAGAGGCTCCGTAAACACACAGGACACAGGATCTGACACCCAATTCCTGTGGTGGCTGAGGGTTTAGAGAGTCTCCTGGGGACTTTCCATGTATTATTTCATTTAGTTCTCAGACTACCCTTATCAGGGAGATTAGAAACATATTACCAGTGAGGAAACAGGCTCAGAGAAGTTTAGTAATTTCCCCAAGATCATCTAACTATAAAGTGATAGAAGCACAACTCAAACCATTAAACAGATCCAACTATAGTGTTACTTTCCCTGACACTGCTATTTCTAATTCATAATTCTTGGAGTTTGATCCAAGGAGCTTACTCAAATTTATAGATGATAAGGTTCAATAATAATATCCTAGTCTAGGAATAAAATGCCATGGGCACCATCTGCAGACAATTGGGCATCCCATCCCAGAAGGGTCAAGGAAGAGATGAGTCAGCAAGGATGCAGTATAACACCAATTAAACACACAACATTTCTCTAGCTCTTTAATACTTCCTCCCCTCGCCTATCATGACCCCAGTTCTACCTTAAAAATCTGGCTAGACCAGAGCATGTGCACTGGTACAGATAAGAGCTCTCAACACACAGGATCCAGGACAGATAAACTCCCTCAGGAGCAGTAATGGGAGTAGTAATACCATGAGGGCAGTGGGAGGGTTGGGGGAGCAGGGTGAGAAAAGGGGAACCGATTACAATGATAAGACGTATAATACACACCCCAGGGGGACGGACAACACAAATGTGGGTGAAGGGAGACAGAGGATGGTGTAGCTTATAATAATTTATCATTTATCAAGGGTTCATGAGGGTGGGAGGTGGGGAGCTGATAGCAAGGGCTCAAGTAAAGAGAAAATGTTTTGAAAATAATGATGGCGACATACGTACAAATGTGCTCGATACAATTGATGTATTGATTGTTATAAGAGCTGTAAGAGTCCCAGGTAGAATGATTTTTTTAAAATCCTATGGGTGCATAGACCAGGGAGGGTCTCATTCTTCCTTGATGGATCAGAGAAGGCTTCGAGGAAGAGACAACATCTGAAGTCAGCCCTCATGTGCCAACTTCTCTCAGGGTGGAGCAATGGATTTGAGGGGGATGGGCAAGGAGAGGGCACTCTGTACATGTCAGTCTGAGCACCACCACTTGCCGGTGGTTTGGAGAGGTGTATGGCTTATGACCTGCTGTCATGCGAGAAGCTATGCGACTGTATCTCAGATTATCTGCAGGCCACTCATGGTGGGCAACTTTCAATGGCACCTCCAGACTAAGAGGGACAAACGAGGAATAAAGGTGTTCCAATCTACTTCTAAAACCTAGCCAATGGAACCCTTATGGATCACAACAGAATGTTGCCCATTAGAGAGCTGGAAGGGGAGCCCCGGGCTGGGAAGGCACCACACAATGGCCACAGCGATTGGCTCCAACATCCGAATGACCAGGAAGTCGGCACAGGATTGGGCGCCATCCTGTTCTGCTATGTAGAGACGCACCATGAGCCCGAGCTGACTTAAAAGAAAGAATAACCACAGAGACTGGAGTGCCAGAGGCTGTGTGAATGGAGTCGTGCTCCACGTGGTGGAAGCATGCATCCGGAGCTGGCCTCAGCTCATCAGGCTCTGGGCCGGGCCCCAGGTTCCGACAGGGGGACAGTCAGGAGGGCTTGAGAGGACAGACTCTCCAAGGAGAAGACAAAAAGGGGGCTCTGCTTGGATCCCCAGGAAACACCAAGATTTGAAGCTATGGAAGCAGCAGCGCCAGCAAAAGAGCGGGTGGTCATGGGGGCAAACCCAGAGCAGTGGAGAGCCTGCACTCAGGAAGACAGACACTTCAGAGAGAGGACGGTCAACAGTGCTGACTGCTTCCAGGAAGGCTTGCATGGGGAGCGGGGATAAGATGGCGAATGCTGTGTGAAAGGCGATATTGACGTTCTCATCAAGGGCTATGGGGACAAGACCCACTTGGAGGACATGAGCATTAAAGAAATGTCCAAGCACCTCTTCTGCTTTAGTGACTACCTGTGGCTAACGTGGCACAGAGCCGACTCACTTCACACCGTACTTGGCTTGCTTCTGCTTTGGCTTTTCCTTTGGTGCCTATGCAGGGGTTTCTGTTTGCTTGTTTAATCATTGTATTGGGGGCTCGTACAACCCATCACAATCCATCTATCCATCCATCCATCCATCCATCCATCCATCCATCCATCCATCCATCCATCGTGTCAAACACATTTGTACATTTGTTGCCACCATCATTCTCAAACCATTTGCTTTCTATTTGAGCTCTTGGTATCAGCTTCTCATTTTACCCCTCCCTCCCCGCTCCCCACTCCCTCATGAACCCTTGATAATTTATACATTATTATTATTTTGTCATAGCTTACACTGTCCGGCATCTCCCACTTTTCTGTTGTCCGTCCCACAGAGAGGAGGTTATATGTAGAAACTTGTAATCAGTTCCCCCTTTCTACCCGACCTTCCGTCCACCCTCCTGGTATCACCACTTGCACCACTGGTCCTGAAGGGATAATTTGTTCTGGATTCCCTGTGTTTCCAGTTCCTATCTGTACCAGTGTACATCCTCTGGTCTAGCCAGATTTGTAAGGTAGAATTGGGATCATGATAGTGGGAGAAGGGGTGGAGCATTTAGGAGCTAGAAGAAAGTTGTATGTTTCATTGTTGCTAACCTGCACCCTGACTGGCTCGACTCCTCCCCAAGACCCTTCAGAAAGGGGATGTCCAGTTGCCTACAGATGGGCTTTGGGTCCCCAATCTGCACTCACCTCATTCACAATGATATGATTCTTTTGTTCTTTGATGCCTGATACCTGATCCTTCAACACTTCATGATCACACAGGCTGGCGTGCTTCTTCCATGTGGGCTGGATGACTGCTTGTTTAATTCAAGGTTTTGAAACCTCAGACACTATATCTTTTAACAGCCAGGCACCATCAGCTTTCTTCACCACATTTGCTTATGCACCTGCTTTGTCTTCAGTGATCGTGTCAGGAAGGAGAGCATCAGAGAATGCCAGTTAATAGAACAAAGTGTTCTAGCATTGAGGGAGTACTTGAGTGGAGGCCCAATGTCCATCTGCTAACTTAATACTAAACCTAGAAATAAATCACATAGATCTATTTCCCCATCATTATATATAAATATATTTACATATGTACATGCTTGTATTTAGACCTCTATAAATGCCCTTTGCTTCCTAGTTCTTTCCTCTTTTTACTTTCCTCTTGTCCCACTATCATGCTCAGCCTTCATTTGAGCTTCAGTAATTCCTCTTGGTTACACTGCCCTTGATCAAGCCCTACCAGGCTTTCTACACCCTCCTTGCCACTGATTTATTGTGTATTTTCTGCTTAGGGCAGTGGTTCTTGACCTGCCTAATGCCTTGACCCTTTAATACAATTCCTCATGTACTGCTGATCCTCCAACCATAAAATTACTTTCATTACAACTTCATAACTATTATGAATTGGGCAACCCACAGATTGAGAACTGCTGGCTTAGGGGAACACACGAGCAAATAATTTCTACCTTTTCTTTTCTTTCAGGCTCTATAAGGAATTGGCATGGGAGATGGGTTTTGAAGAGTTCCATTTGTATCTGAGACCTGTTCATTTTGAGTTTGCATCACACAAGGAGAAGGTAGACCACCCACCTCCGGTCTTTATTACTTCTCTGCTGGAAGACAGTGACCGGGTAGACAGGTGAGCCTTGAGAGGGTCAAGGTCAAATCAAACAATTTGTGACTGGTGAGACATAATTTCTGCCACCAATAGACAGGCAAATAAAGTTGCATTTCTAAAGCCTCCCCCTCTAAATTACGGTGTCAATTTAAAATTTTTTCTTTTTGGTAAGGGGGGAAAAAGAGGACTTCAGTCAAGGGAGGAATTTGATTTAGAAATGTGGAGTGATTGAAAAATGGAAGAACTTGATCAGGGCACTCAAAGGAGAGGAAATGATAGACTGAGCTGCTGCCTGGACAGACTTCATTGCTTTTGGTAGAAGCTGGGTGAGAGTTGGTGTGATGGGCAAAAGCCATGGAACAGAAATTTACCTCTCTCCTCTCACTTTCCCTATGACCAGGAAAAAGTCACTGAATTTTCTTTTTAGCATTTTCCCACCTGAAAAACTATCAAGAAGTGTGCAAACCTAACAGATGATTATACTTCAATCAAGTTCATATATATATATATATATATATATATATATATATATATATATGTCACAAAGCCAAGTCCAACCTTCTCTTTCAGGCCCTCTAGGTTCAGTCCAGTGTTACAGATCTTGAATATACTCAGAGTCTAGGGAAGGAATCTTCACACACACACACACACACACACACACACACACACACACACACAGAATCAGCCTGCAATGTAGGCCAGGAGAGACTTCTTATCACTTCTCCCGCTTCTGTCTTTCTCTGCCAGTCTGCCCATCCCGCAAATGTCCCAGCTCTGCTCTAGGCTTGAGGATAGCATTCCAGGGACTGATTATATCCCAGAAAGCCAAAAGGAATAACTAGGCGCTTTAGTTATAATGGATCACTGCTGGAAGTACAGGTCTTCTGTGTTCATATGTTAAAGAACCTCCATGCCCTGAGAGCATGCAGTAGGATGAAAGAAGTTCATGAGGATGAGCGGTCCCAGGCTTCACAGCTTCAGCCCTGTTGACACTGGGACTGGATCATCCCATCAGAGGCTATCCTGTGTATTTTGCAATGATCAGCAGTATCCTTGGCCTTGACCCACACTCTCAAACTCACTGCCATTGAGTCAACTCTGACTCATCGAGACCCTATAGGACAGAATAGAACTTCCCCTGTGGGTTTCCAAAACTGTAAGTCTTTACAGGAGTAGAAAGCCTCTTCTTTCTCCTGTTTTACCCAGTAGATGCCCTTAATACCCCTGCTTTCCATTTCTGACCATCAAAAATGCCTCCGGACAGTGTCAGATATTCACTGGGGGCAAAAATCTCTCCTACGCTATCCTGTCACATTAGCTAAAGCAAAAGGTGATTTGATGGTAAGGTTCCAGCTATCTCACAGTAGCGTTGACATATATGACCACCCCTCAGACGAGGCTAGCTCTCAATCCAGTGTAGCTGATAAAGTGGGCTGGAAACAAGATGTTCCCTGGCTCTTGTAGGGTCCTGCTGGAGCTGGTATTCTATACTGCTGTGAAATGGAGTCCCTTTCTGTCCAGTTGGGGACAAAGGACAGTGTCCCTTAGTGGAATCATGACTGCAGATGATATTTGAATGATTATTTGAGCTACAGGACAGAATGGAAGGGGAACAACATTGTGAGATGGACAAAAGGATGCAAAGGGCCTGCGGAAGTGTCCATCAAGGGAAGAGGGAAATCAGCAGAGGGCGGTGTGTTGGTGATCAGGAGACTCCGATGGCTGTGGGGTGGCCATCACTACCAACTGAAGAGAGGGCGAGTCCAAGGGCTGGGAAGACCATAGAGCCTTACAGTCATTGGCTTTGAATGTAGAGTCCTGAAGACAACGAGCTCTTTTTCTTATCAATAGCATTCCAGGTCCGGCCACGTGGCAGCTTCAAATCAACTTCCTGTCCTGTCTTGCAGATATTCCCCTACTTCTCTTGTCTTAGCCATCTCTGAGGTGGATGATAATCAAGTGGGTAAATTTAGTTTTTATACAAAGGAAGCCATCCTTAGGGTAAGTAATTTTATCTTTAAAAAATGCTTTTAAAAATCTCAAGTAGATTAAGCAATATACAAATGTGCTTCCTAAAAATAAGGATGATGTGGAATCATATAAGCATCGCTCTCATGGATAAGAAGAGCTGCCGAGTTTAGAAATACTGATGATGGTCTTGCCTGATTATGTATTTGTTCCCCACACAGTGGAAAGCACAGCAGCTGCAGCACCACTTGGTGGTAATGTCTGTTAGACAGTCCACAGAAGCACATGGAGCAATCATCTTAGCACCCAGCTTTTTCAATATGTGCCCTGTTTTCTGGAGCTTTTATGTGAACTTTTTAATCTGGGTGCTATTTCCCCCTTTGCTTTTAGGTGTGTGTTTGTGTGTGTGTGTGTGTGTGTTTGTGTGTGTGTGTGGTGTTGTTTACACATAATCTAATCCTGGCCATTTCATATGCCTGTAGCTGAGCAGGTTTATTGGCTCATCAGAGCCTACTGGTCCTTTCCTATTAGGGAGACCAGATGGTATCGGGAGAGTGAGCAAATCAGACCTGGAGGCTGACATGCTGCCCAGATCAGCTGGTGAGCAGCCAGGACCTGAGCTGATCCTGTAGTTGGATTCCTACTGGATCCGTGGGCCTCGCAAACCCGAATTCCACCCTCCCTTATGGAGACATTCCTAATACCAGCTCTGTTTCCTTCTGTTAGCTCTTGCTCCATTCAGGACTGGAAAACATGCAGGTGGCCCTTGCATGGCAAGCTGCTCAGAAAAATGCTTTGATGGTGGCTGTCCAGCAGGCGTCCTTCTATCACGTCCCCCACAGGGACTGTCCGGCCGGAGTCAAGGTCAGCCTGTATGACGGAGAAATCTGAGGCATGCTATCACTGTGCCTGCCTGTGTCAGGCCTTCTCACTGCCCTGCTTCCTTGTCTCCCGGATTCTGGTTTCAATTTCTTCTTCCCTTCCTTTCTAAAGTCAACTACAGAGTGGCCAAACCTTTATTGGGTGTCTTTTATTTTGTGACCGTTCCCTGACAATTTTTCATTTGTTGTACCTGTGTAAGGAGTCCTAGTAGGGGCAGAGGTTAAAGCACTCAGCTGTAAACATGGAGAACCAAGGATTGGTAGTTGGAAACTATGGCCTTGATGATAGAAGCAAGGGGGTCATATGACAAAATGTTGCAGGGACCATGACTTATTCACTACAAACACCTCTTTCAACATCGCTCACTCACTGTCATCCAGTCGATGCCAACTCATAGCGACCCCATAGAGCAGGCTAGAACTGGCCCCCGTGAGCTTCCGAGACGATAACTCTCCATGGGAATAGAAAGACCCATCTTTCTCCCGAGGAGCTACTGGTGGTTTCAAAGTATAGACCTTGCAGATCGCAGACCAATGTATAACCACTATGCCACCAGGGCGCCTTTTCAACAACCTAAACAGTGACAATGCGTGTGGACCTTGCCAGATGGAATACATAGGAATCAAATGAACTAAAGAAGAAGCTTGATGCCATCAGTTATAACAAGGTCAGGGGTCAATTGTAGAACAGACCATCAACAGCTCCTATGCAAGTTCAAGGTGATTAGCAAAGCAAGGCCCAGGGTGTTGTAAGCTGATGTTGGCGTTCACATGTGTAACAAAGGAAGGAAAAACATCTGCACAAAGGTAGATCCTAGTGGTTCCACCCTACGTTGGTCAAAGGAGTTTGCT
Source organism: Tenrec ecaudatus (assembly GCF_050624435.1). Lineage (NCBI taxonomy): Eukaryota > Metazoa > Chordata > Mammalia > Afrosoricida > Tenrecidae > Tenrec > Tenrec ecaudatus. The sequence goes on along the minus strand of NC_134536.1, from coordinate 63,290,011 downwards.
GTCTCTAACCCACTGCATTTGTTCAAGGGTCAACTTTGTATCTCCTACAAGTGTGAGACAGAAAAGCAAGAAGAATCAAGAGGAGTCAGTGAAAGGAGACACGAGGAAGAATGCCAAAGCCAAAGCAACAGAGTTCTTCAGAAGGTGTGAGTCTGAATCAAAGACCTATACATTGAAGATCAACATTTTTATCAAGTCCCTGGGAGAGAACACAGGGGCACCATTAGGAGATCTGATTTTCAGCAGAAATGACTTTCAAACACAATTAAAATCCCATGAGCAACAGAAGAGAAATAAAGTAACTGGGATCTCAAAAATTAACTATTTATACTCATCAAACAACTTTACCAGAAGAGTAAAAAATGAACCTGCAGACCGGGAAAGATCAGAGATGTATGAAAAGTCTCTAACCTCTAAAATACACAGAAAATTCCAACAACTCAAAAGCAAAAAGACAAACAATCCAGTTTTTAAAATGGGCAAACGACATGAGCAGACACATATCAACGAAGAGGACAATGAGGCAGCTATCAAATATATGAAGGGATGCTTGCAACTGTTAGCCATCAGGGAGATGCCAATCAAAACTACAATGCAAGGCCATCTCACCCTGACAAAATGGCCCTGATAAAAACAAGCCAACAGAAAATAACAAATATGGCCCAGGTTGTGGAAAGATTGGACTCATATTCCTGACGGGATTGTAATATGGTACAGCAGCAACGGGAATGGGTGTGATGCTTCTTCAGAAAGCCAGAAATAGAAAGATTTTGTGGTCCAACAATCCGACTTCTAGGTATATATCCTACAGATATAAGAACTGTAACAAGAATGGACGTATGCATGCCCATGTCCACTGTATGCGTGCCCATGTCCACTGTATGCATGCCCATGTCCACTACAGCATTATTCACAGTAGCAAAAATATGGAGACAATCTCAATGCCATCACTGAAGGAACAGTCAGACAAATCGTGGCACACATCAATGGATTACTGCATAATCTAAAGAGTAATGATGAGTCCGTGAGTTACCCTGCAGCCCGGATGAATCTGGGGGGCATTGTGCAGAGTGAAATAAGTCAATTACCAAAGACAAATATCGGAGTGTCTCGATCTGATCTTAAAACAACAAGAGTCCCAGAAGAATGCACGACAGAGGACAGCGCTGAAGAGGCAGCCTGGGAAGAGTGGCACGCCTGCGCAGACCACACGGGGAAAACTAAGAGGGAAAGAGAGACAGCGAGAGTGGACTGCCCCCTGGCCCACCAAGCCTCCAGGTTGGCACTCCTGGTTGGAGCAGCCAATGCACAGAGAAGACCATGGGGCTGGCCCCACCATGAGACACGACACCCCCTCACTGACCCACAGTGCTATGGGGACAGCACTGCAGATGCAGTGTGGGAATTGTGCCCGATAAATCACACACACACACACACACACACACACACACACACACACACACCACCCGAGTGAAACATGAAGGGAGCGTGACAGAGTAGCAATGAAGTCCCCGAGGAATCCCGGAAATAGACTTCAGAATCGGTGGGCAGGGCTTGGCACTTCACCAGATCTTACTGGAAAACATTCAGAAGGGTCAGCAGACAGACCTGGAACTATTTATAGGTTTTTCTTTTCTTTTTCCTTTTTTTCATGTCTATTCATATAAGCTAGGGGCAGGAAAACTCCAGGGAGACATGGGAGAGGAAGAAGTGGGAGAAAGGCACAGGGGGGCAGGGGGTAAGGGTGGGGGGGGGGGGCAACAAATCCAGGGACAAGGGAAAATATAGGAGATCTAAAATCGATGGTGAGGAGGGCATAGAATTGCTGGTGGGGTTTGATCAGATGCAATGTAGCCGAGAGAAAGTACTGAGAACCAAATAAAGGCTGAACATGACAGTGGGACAGGAGGAAAGTAAAAAGAAATAGAGGAGAGAAATAGGAGGCAAAAGACATTTATGGTAGTATAAATATAGGCGTGCACATATGTAAATATATTAATATGTAACAAAAGGCATCTAGGTCTATGTACATAGATTTAAATGTTAAGTATTGAGGTAGCAGATGGACACTGGGACTCTACTCAAGTCCTCCCTCAACTCAAGAACACTTGGTTCTAATAACCTGGCATTCTGTGATGCTCACCTTCCCAACACAATTGCTGAAATCAAAATGAATGCATAAGCAAATGTGGTGAAAAAAGCTGATGGTGCCCAGCTTTTAAAAGATACTGGGGTCATAAAAGGCTAGAAGTTAAACAAGTAGCCATCTAGCAAGGAAGCAACAAAACCCACATAGAAGAAGCACACCAGCCTGTGTGATCACGAGGTATCAATGGATCGGGTATCAGGCATCAGAAGACCCAAAACATACAATATATCAATGCAAATGATGGAGGTCAGACTAGAGACCCAAAGCCCATCCACAGACAACTGGACATTCCCTCACAGAATGGCCACAAGGAAGGAATAAGTCAGCCAGAGTGCAGCACAGCAGCGACAGAACACAAAGCATTCATCTAGTTCTTTATTGCTTCCTTCCTCCCATTACCATGGCCCCAATTCTACCTTACAAATCCGGCTAGACCAGAACATATGCACGGGTACAGATAAGAGCTCTCAACACACGGAATCCAAGACAGATAAACCCCTCCTCAGGAACAGTACTGGGAGTATCGATACCATGAGAGTAGGAGGAAGGGGAGGAAAGAAAGGGGGGAAATGGGGAACCAATAAAATGATTGACATATAACCCCACCCCCAGCCAGGGGGACAAACTACAGAAATGTGGCAAAGGGACACAGTGGATGGTGTATGGATTAAGAGCTGTAAGAGCCCCCAATAAAATGATTAATTAAAAAATGTTTAAGCCAAGACTAGGTAATCAAACAGAAAGGAATGTTCTTTGATTGTTCCCAGGGATGAGAGGGGAGGAAGGAGGCATCACCGGCTCCGTAGTAGACACCTGTTATGTCTAGTGCTGAGAAAGCTAAGACCCAGTGTGCAGGAAGGCAGCATGTGACTAAGGTGAAAGAAGAGACGGGCATGGACACAAGAATAAAAGACAATGCCGACACTGTCATTTTGTACACACTATACGCTCAAGGGGAAGTCAGAGGTGTTTCTATGAAATAAAAAGGGTTTTTTGCAACGAGTTCGCTGCCAGAATACAGCGGTGAAAACCATTTGGTGATCGCACAATGGATTCTACTGAGCCGCCTCCATCCAGAAGAGAGACGAAGAAATCATCAAGGAAGTCAGCACCCACATTAAGACAATTGGCTGCAACCCTGCTGATTTCTGTTTGGAATGGTGATGGCATGCTGGAGCCAAGTGCTGATAGGCTCTGCTTGGCTCAAGGGGTGGAAAGTTGCCCCTAGGATGGTAATGCCAGTGGAACCACACTGCTGGAAGCTCTGGATTGCATCCGGCCACCAACTCACCCAACTGACAAGCCCCTGCGCCTGTCGCTCTAGGTGGTCTACACAAACTGGTGGTCTTGGCACTGTGTCTGTGGGCAGAGTGGAAACCGGGCTCTGAAACCTGGCAGAGTGGTCACCTTTGCTCCGGTCAATGTTGCCACTCGAGCGAAGTCTGTAGAAATGCACCATGAAACTGAGTGAAGCGCTGTCCAGGGACAATGTAGGCGTCAATGTCAAGAACATCTCTGTCAAAAATGTTCATCGGGGCAATGTGGCTGGTGGCAGCAAAAATGACCCACCAATGGAAGCAACTGATTTCACTGCCCCAGTGACCGTCTTGTACCATCCAGGGCAAATCAGTGCTGGCTCCAGACTTATGCTGGACTGTCACACTGCCCACTTTGCTCGCAAGTTTGCTGAGCTCAGAAGACTGGTCGCTGTTCTGGTAAGCAGCTGGAAGCTGGTCCCAACTTCTTGAAGTCTGGTGATGCTGTCATTGTTGCCATGGTACCTGGCAAGCCGTTGTGTGGGGAGCTTCTCTGGTGATCCTCCTCTGGACTGTTCTGCTGGGTGAGACATGAGCCAGACAGTTGCTGTGGGTGTCAGCAAGTCGGTGCACAAAATGTCTGCTGGAGTTGGCAAGGTCACCAAGTCTGCTAGGAAAGCCAAGTAAATATCACCCATCACACCTGTCACGCCCGTCTCAATCAGTGGCAAAACTGTCTGTCTCAATTGGCCATGTAAGTTTAATAGGAACGGACTGGTTAGTGCTAGCAACGCAGCGTAAAACCTTCAGAAGGAAAGAATGTTTTCTGGACCATGTTTCTTTTTTTGTGTTAATAGTTTTTTAAATCATTTTATTGGGGGGCTCTTACAACTCTTATCACAATCCATACACACATCAATTGTGTAAAGGACATTTGTACATTCGTTGCCCTCATCATTCTCAAAACATTTGCTCTCCACTTAAGCCCCTGGTATCAGCTCCTCATTTTCCCCCTCCCTCCCTGCTCCCCCCTCCCTCATGAGCCCTTGATAATTTATGAATTATTATTTTGTCATATCTTACACTGTCCGACGTCTCCCTTCACCCACTTTTCTTTTTTCCATCCCCCAGGGAGGAGGTTATATGTAGATCCCTGTAATCAAGTTATTAATTTTTAAAATCAGTACTTTTTAAATAGAAAAAAAAACTTAACCAAATATTTGTCACAGAATCTTGAGACCTATTAAAACAAAGTTTAGTGAGTCAGAAAGAGAACACTTTATTTAAAATATTAAAGAGTGCTGCTTTTGTGGCTCCGCCTCACCTCCATCTCAGTCTACGCACTTCTGACGCTGGCGCCTCCTTTTCTCTAGCCCTTCGGTTGACGCCCCCTTTGGTTGACGCCCCCTTTGGTTGACGCCCCCTTTGGTTGACGCCCCTTCGGTTGACACCCCTTCGGTTGACGCCCCCTTCGGTTGACGCCCCTTTCGGTTGACACCCCCTTCGGTTGACGCCCCTTTCGGTTGACACCCCCTTCGGTTGACGCCCCTTCGGTTGACGCCCCCTTCGGTTGACGCCTTCTGTAGTTGACTCCGCCCATGTCAACATGGCACTTTGCACATCCTCCAGAGGCGCAAATCGGATTCCTTTCCATTTTTTTGGAGTTTGGGAAACAAAAAGAGAAGGTTGAATGGGACGAGATCAGAACTGTAGGATGGCTGGGGTAAGGGTCTCCAGAAAGTTCTTGGAGAACTAGTGACTACGTGCAGCAGCTTGATGAGAGAAGAAGCCCCAGGAGCAACTTCCTTGGCCTTTTTCTTACCCAAGCTGTTTTCCATCTTCTTAAGCCATCTCCCTCATAGCGCCTGTGCTCCTCCTGCACCTTGTGGGAAACTCTATTAAGATCACCCTTTTGGGGTCCCCCCAATTGTTACCCCAACTTTCAAAGCTGACCCCTCTGCCTCGAGTTTCCCTGGCCCAGCCAATGTCCCTGGACGCCACGTTTGATTGGACCTTTTTATGAAGGCGCCGAATGAGACGAAGACGCGCGGCTTGCTGAGAGAACCTGTGCGCAGCCATCCTCTGATGGCAGAGGCCTGTGAACATGTGCGCCTGCAATAAACTCAGGCCTATGCGACTGGAACCCTATTAGCAATATAGTTTTACTCCCCATCCTCCGTTAGACGGCATCCAAAGCAATGCAGTCACCGCCACCTCCGAGTGGGCCACCACTACCTACTTTCGACTTGCATCAAAATCCCATGTGTAAGAGATCTGGCCGCTACGTACATGCCATACACCTACTGTCCGCGGAAACAGAACCACTATCCGAAGCTCTGAAAAAGACTCATTATACGGACTGGGAATGAGAATGTCGAGGATCTGGAACTATCAGACACTGCTGAGGAGAATGTGAAATGATACAAACACTTTAGAAAACAGTTGGGCAAATTCTTAAAAAATTAAACTAACCCCTATTATGTGATTCGATCATTCCACTTCTAGATACTTAACCAAGAGAATGGGAAGCACATATTCAAACAGGGACTTATAGACAAGTGTTGGTTGTCATTTTATTCACAATAGTCCCAAACTGGAAACAATCCATACTCGAGACCCCCGAATGGAAGCAGGACGACTTCCAGAACACGGGGGCACCCCAGGGGTCTTCAGAAGAAATCAAATTGGAAACCTTGAACTTTTTATGTATTCTTTTTCTTTTGCCTCATTTTCCTTATTTCAACTTCAGTAATTCTGATATGAATATGCTCTTCTTTATTCAAAGAAATTAGTTCTCTCTTTATTTGAAGAAATTAGTTCTCCCTTTGAAGCTGTAACTTCATTTTAGTTAAGAGTTTAGAGGAAAAAAGAAACAACCACTGACCAAGACTTCCATCCATCAGTGCCCTTCAATTCCCAAACCATAGGATTATTAGAAGATGTGGACTTTCCTTTTTTCCTCACCACCCCCCATCTACTCTATCACTCCTCTCTCCTCCCATCTCACCTTCCTTCCTTGTCTTCTCCCCTTTTCTCGCCCTCCTCCATCATGGCATTGCCATGGCAGCATGGGCAGCCCACCTCCGTCTGCTTAGGCTGTGCCAGAATGGTGACCTTGGCGAAATTTCTAGACTTTGCCATCATGAAGCCAATCAAGGCATCACTTGAGCGGCCACTCCAAGTAGTCACTTTGTAGAATGGAGTTTTTCCAAGAACAGTTTAGGAAACCCCCTTCTGTACGCAGTCGACGCAGTGCCTTCCTCTGTCCGTGTGCACAGGGGCATCTCCCCTTCCCCTTTCCTCCCTCTCCTCTCTCTCCCTCCTCTTAGCCACAAAGTGGTTGGCTTTGGGGGGCTTGCTTGTGGCTGTGAGATAATTTTGGAGCCAAATACCGAAGGCCTTATGCATCTAACCAATACAATTCCCTTTGTTTGGAAACATTTCAGGAAATGGGTTCCGATATGAGAAATCATGGTGGGACGGGTCCAACCAGAAGAAGATACTCCAGAATTGGGAATGGTATAGAGAGCTTGCCCTTAGCCACAACTCCAAAAGTCCCAGGCTCCTTTGCGCATCCTCCAGAAAGACTCCAGACTATCAAAAGGTACTGGTGTTGAGTTCTTTAAAATAACAAGTGTCCTCTTCCAAGTCCGTGAATTACATTAGAATTATGAGGTTAACGGATACGATATATCTCACAATGACCAGCACGTGGTTAGTTTGAAGACTTAGACCCAACCCTTGAGATGACTCAGCTCCTTCTAATATGCTCTCGCCTATGAAGGCGAATCGGTGTTTCTCATTTTAACTTCGTCTCTTTCCTCTTCTCCCTTTCTGCTCTCTCACATACATTTCAAACTTCTAAAAGGGTAGAACACAAGGAAGAAGGTTCACATGCCTCTCCAAATCCTTCCTCTCTTTCTCAAACTGAGAAGCCCCAGCGCTTTCCCGTTGCTTCGGCTACCAGGCTGCTGCCTGGTGAGAGATGCTGACCTGAGGAGCCTCTGCCTTAAAGAGAGGGGTGCTCCATTACCTCTTGATCTCACTGCACCGTGACAGAGAGAGACACGGATAATAGCAATGTGGTATCTATGGTCTATATGGTCATTATGAATAAGCTGGGTATATTACTGAAACATGCCAATGACATTCCGATATAATTTTGACAGTTTGGAGTAGAAAATTACAGACAAAGCTACTCCACAACTCCCACTCAAGGTACCATTTTTCGGAAACCTGGTCAAAGTTCAAAGGCCCTAAGCCCACATCTCTAGCACGTGGATGGAAGATTTAAAACCCGTATGCCTCAGTGAAAGGGCCCTTGGGAGTCCGTTTCAGCCCAGTGACCGGAATCCAGGTTAGGAAGGCACAAAAGAGCCTGGCTCTGCTGCTTTAAGGCAAAGAGAGGCTGCTGGTGCCTGCTTCCAGCCAGAGGGATTTTCTCAAGAGGATGGAGCCATGCCAGCCTCCCCAGTGACCACCAGACACACCTCAAGCCAGTGAGAACTGTGGAGACGGAGCCAGCTGTCCTCTCGCTGTAATGCCCAGTAGTTGGCCCAGGTCTCGCTGTCTTCTGGAAAGCTCTCAGAGTCTCTTCTTGTCGCCTCTCCACTTCCCTCCCGCCTTGTGCTCAGACGTCTCTCTTCACCTGCCAGGGCTCCGGAGGCGTTCGTGTCCATTCAGCTAGAAAAGGTGGGGCTGCGGGACATGATGCTGAATGCCTTTCTCCTCAGGAAGCAAACCATGGCCGACAGGATGCAGCACCCAGTGAGTGTGCCACAGGAGAGCCCCCCAAAGCTCTCGTCTCTTCTGTGTCTGAATGTACAGAAATTCTTGTCTTGAAATGTGTTGCTTTCAGTCTATTTAGATAGGACCATTAAAGACATTTCAGAAAGAAGTGAAAAGGGATGTTCAATAAGAAACAGAAAGGGATCGTTTCAAGCAAATTGTTGTTGTCGTTGTTGGTGGTGGTGGTTTATGTGTGCATTTCCCCAAGGCGACTCCATCTTTTTTTGTCATTTTCTAAACAAAGCCATTTTAGCGCCTCCACTAGGGACCTCCCATGAGCAATATGGAGTGAGGAGGGGCTCTTCCCATCTAGTTGCCTGTGGTCTCAATTCTTAAGACAAATTTCTATGTAAAGGTTTTATATTAGCCTAATCTGCTGAAAATACTGTTAAGCTCAAACTTTGAAGCAGGTGGAATTGTGTGAATATCATTTTACTATCCATTACTCTGCTGATGAGGAAAGCATTTAAGCACATACACAGTTATTTGGGAGAAAAACAAGGGTTTCCACCGCCGGGCTTTGTCGCGGAATAGATGGGTCTTCCCTAGGAGAGCATCCACCCAGTGCAGTCCTGCAAATGGGAGAGGCTGGAGGCCAGCCCTTCCTGAGTCCTCCTCAGTGAGGCTGGAGGCAAAGGACACCTCTAATTAGCGGCTCTCAGAAAAGATTCACTAAGAGAAAAAGGCAAGGTCTTGTTCACTGCCCCTCAGGATTATCCGGGGGCTATCAGAACTCAGTGCTGTCATGGTCTGGGATTTTACCTTACCTACAAGCTGATAAGCTAGCCTGTTCTTCTGCCATGGCTGCTGGCAGAATGCATGAACTTCCTGTCTCAGGATCCAGGACTTAGCTGCTCACGGCAGAACGGGCACCACCAGCTGTGTGTCCTTTCCCTTGGTTTCCCCCAAATGATTTGACTCCGAGGCCCCAGGGCATCTGTGTCACAGCTGAGAACACCAGGTGTGAGACAGCCACCTCTTTCTTAGCAAATCTGCTCTGTTTTCCCAGAGGGAGGCCTTGTCTTGCTCACTGTGGACACCCCAGAGAAATGGTTCTGGTAAAGAAAGGTCTTGCTTTCACAGTATTTCCAGCAGAATGCTTAGAAGGGAAAGAGTTCAGTCGGGAAATGTGTCTCCGTGTACCATGTCTCCATTATCTGGCCTTTCTCCACTCTGAGTGGCTCACATGTACTGGGATGGGCAATTTTTACAGCTGGTTGTCTCCTGTAAGAACTATCATTCTCGTTTATCCCAGGATGAAATTATGAAAGCCAAGAGAGATGTTATCATTGAATATTGTCAAAAGTAAGTATAATTATGTGTGAACAATCGATGTTGGATTTCTCTGACTCTAAATTGGTATTACAGAAATGTATATTTAATATAAACAATGGATTTAATGTTGCCTGATGAATTCATGTATGTGATCAATAGAAATCCAGTCCATGACTAGGGCACTTTGTGCTCAAATAAACCACCAGTTGCCATGGAATTGATTCTAAGTCAGGGCTTCCCCATGGTGTCAAAAGAGAACTCTGCTCTGTGGGGATTTTTAATAGATGATTTTTTAGAAGTGGATCACGAAGTTTTTCTTCCGAGGTGCCTCTGGGTAAACTCAGACTACCAACCAGTGCTTCAAACTGGTTCATTCTGGCTTCAAACCACCTTAGATACATTGAATCAGAGCCTTGTTTTAAAAGGACCCCAGATGACTCCTTTGTATGCTTCCAATTTTTCAACTAGCAGCTGACTGTGTTAACTGTTGGTACCACCACACCAAGCCCAAACCCACTGCCCTGGAATCTATTCCGACCCAGGGACACCTTATATGGTGTTTCTGAGACTGTGACTCTCAGTGGAATCAGATGGTCTCATCTTTCTCCCAGGGAGCAACTAGTGGGTTTGAATTTCTGACCTTGAGGTTAGCAGCCCAACATCAAACGCAGAGCCAGCAAGGCCCCTTTTTGTACCATGACGGATTCCAAATAGGCCGCTGCCCTATTGAGTACAACCAGATCCAGCTGCCATCTCTTACCAGCAGGGGCCCATGCCTCTGCCTTCCGACAGTAGGGACGGGACCCAGATGGAGATTCCTCCTTGACAGAGGTGCGTGGTTGTCTTTTCAAAGTCTTCCAGGGAAATAGGGCCTGAACTTGGTGAGCTGTGGGACCACGTGGACTCTCTTTGGAAGTCGCTGTTTCCTTTTGATATTTTAGGTTCCACCATCACATGTCTCACTACTCTCTCCGAGGCCAGATCATGGCGTACTCCAATAGCCTGCGAGCCCTGCTGGAAGATTTCCCTACCATCAGGAATACCTTTTTCATGGTAGGGCAACCACAGGAAAAGAAGGGCCTGCAGGATTCCAAGGAAGGCCTCAAGCCTGACCTCAGGTGCGTCCTTTCATGTAGAGCACTTTGTTCCTGGGCCCCACCCACCCAGAGAAGTGTTGGGCTGGGTGTGAAATCCCTCCTCCCTTCGCTACACCTTAGTGCAGTGGTTCTCAATCTGCCTAGCGCCGCCACCCTTTCACACAGTTCCTCATGTGGTGGTGACCCCAACCATAGAATTAATTTCCGTTGCTACTTCATAACTGTCATATTGCTACTGATATGAATCATAATGTAAATATCTGAAATGCAGGATGTGTTTTCATTGTTACAGATTGAACATAAGTAAAGCATAGTGATTAATCACAGAAACTATGCAATTATATATCATGAAATATTTATTTCTAATGAGAAATAAATGAAATTTTGTCTCAAAGCATGGTGTAGCCTGGGTAACAGTCTTAATATAACAGGAATAAACTACATAGCTACATTTTGGGACAGTATGCGTAAAAAGCCAACATCAGCGTGAAGGTTGAGATAGCTTCTTTCTCACCAGCTCAACATATCTGCATATGGGCGGACCCGCCTGGAATGGATAGAGGAGTGGTGTCTCGGTTCCTAAAACCATCGGAAATACGTGTTTTCCGATGGTCTTAGGCGACCCCTGTGAAAGGTTCATTCAACCCCTAAAGGGGTCATGACACAGGTTGAGAACTGCGGCCTCAGGTCTTTGAGTCCAGGAAGGCAAACAAAGGAGTGAGCACTCGGGAATAAGAGCAGCTTTGTATCTGAACCCAAGAGGTCTTTGTGTACGGGCTGGTTGGCTGCCTTTTCAATCCCTGTAGTTATGATTTCTCCTGGTGAGCCCAGAGATTTGTGTAAGTCACACCCTTTTATATAAACCAGCATCTAAACTATTTATGTAAACTTGATCTCGATCTTGATCTTGATCTGTCCTGGCCTCAAATGGGCTGTTCAATGAGGTTGAGAAAATATTCAGAAAACCAACCAACCAATGATAAACCAGTGCCTTTGAGGACATCAGTGCGTCTGTGTTCTCTGATGGCACAGGCAATGATATAGAATGGCATTGCTGTGAGGTGAAATCACTTGGTATGGCTCTTCTGGCCATAGTCTTTGTGAGTCCCACCAAACACCTGGGTAGAAGTATGCCAATAAGGTGTGGAGTGAGCCATCTCAGAAGCAGGAAGAGAAGCCCCACAACCAACAAGAAAGAAGAGTCGCCAATGGCAAGGTCCCTGCATGAAGTGGTGATGACCCAGTGCGAAGTCGGAGTGGCCACAGACGCACCAGAGACCACAAAATCAAGACCATGGGGCAGAGCAGTGGTAGTCCCAGTCCACAGAATTAGAGCTCAGTGTCTTTGGGCAGGAGATTGGCTTGCCATGGGGTGCCCTTTGGGCACTGATCCGTGCTAAGGGATCTTTGTAACATTTGCCTGAGCAGGGCAAACGCCAAGGGACCACTTGGCTGAGAAGCTGAGGACCAGAGAGAGGTGCACCTGCTGGCATGGCCGAGAAGAGGGGCAGTGGACAAAAGAACTACATCCTTTATGTTTCTTAACAATGCTCATTCTAAGACATCTTTAGCCAGCAGTCCAATCGCCTGTAATCTTGTTTGAGCTGTCTCGGCACTAAGAACCACATCATGCTTCACTTCAGAGAGCTGATTCAATATCCTCACTCATCCGATGAAGAGATGGGGTCCAAAGTTTGAGGCCAAGTGATTTGCCCACGATCTCAAGACGACTTATGACTGAGCTGCATAAAGACTAAATTTCTACTGGTCATGACTTGCTCCATGCTATATACTCCTCTGATGAAGCTGCAGTGTGATTTCTGTGAAGGCTCTGCATGGAATCACAGGCGTAGGAATTAGAATCTCACACAAAACTTTGTCTGTACTTCATCAGACAGAAATTCTTTTTCTGTGCTATTGGTCATTGGTTCGTCAGCTGCTGTCGAGTTGGCCTCCGTCTCATGGTGACCCCATCCATCATGGAACAAAATGCTGCTTGGTCCTGTGTCACATGGCAACATGAAAGCCACCACAATACGACAAACGGATAGCTGGGTGATGAGCGCCATCCTTCAAAGGCTGTGAGACAGCGCGGTTAGTTTTAGTAGAGACCACCACCACCATGACCCGGAACTGGAGCTTCTGTGGAGTGAGGGGGAGCTGTCCTCTCAGGTAGGAGATCCTTTGAGATTTCCGTCCCTTCCTGATTCCAGAGGAGCCTGGGATGCTAGAGACGAGGGCTTCCCCTGGCTGCACTCCCAGGAAGAATTGCAGGGCTGTTGAAGCAGCAAAGGAGGAAGAGGGAGAAAAGACATCAACAGCGAGTCAGCCCTACTGCATGCTGGCAGTCACCATAACCCTCACCACTAGTCTACCCGAGTCAGAAGAAGGTGGGCAGATGCAGCCTCTGGGCAAATGCAGGCCTATGCCAGAGGGCAGAGCTCAGAAAGTCGGGTCTAGGTTGGACTGGGGCCATCGCTGGCTGCCATAGGGCACAACCTGAGCAGTCCATGGCTACCTAGGTGACAAACCTTGGACAACAATGAATCAGGGCTGGTCCCATCCCGGAGGGCAATAGACAAGTAGATAGACATGTCATTACACCACAGTATGCTAAAGAATGAAGCAAACCAGATATCTAATGAAAATGTCCCCTGGACTCGGCTCAGTAGGATCTGAAGGACAGAAGGCTGCGGGTGAGGACAAGGAAAGCCGCAGGGAGGAAGAGTCCCCTAACCTGGGTTTTGAAGGATGACTATGGAAAGCCCAGAGGCCCACAGAAGAGACCTTCACTTCAAGCTGGAGACTGCATGTGCAAAGGCACTGAGGCGTGAGGTCACATAGGGACTTCTCTGTGACTCCTATCCAGGACAGGTGAGGAAACAGAGGTCCCTGGGAGAGGCCGAGAGCTACAAGTCTGGGGTTCCTCCTTCAGGCCATGGAAGACGAGGGGCAAGATCGTTGTCAGAGAAGCTACTAACGTCAAGAGATGTTTAGGAGGGGGACTTGGCCAGGTACTGAGTGGGGAGGAGGACCTAGATGGACCTAGTTTCTGGATGGATATAAAGATGTTGACACCACAGAGGCGAAGAGACATGGGGCATGATGAGTCTTGGCTCCAAGACTCTTCCATTAGGCTCCCAATGAGTGTCAGCTGCTTCTTATTCCAGGTTTCTTGGGTGTATCATACTTTCTCACTGCACCATGCTCTAGCAGAACATCCCATTAGCATGTGTGGCTCTCCCAGCACCTTGAGACACAGACTGTATAGGGCGGGTTGGGGTAGAACGGCATGGATGGGGGAGGTGGTGAGACATCGCCCTTGGAGGGCTGGGAACCAGGCTGCAATGCGCTCTAGATACTGTGCTCCCTGCCCACCAGCATCCAAAGCTTCCGCTGTCATCTTTGCCCCTGCAGGCTGCATGCCAAGGGGGGAGCTGGGAGAAGAAACAAGCTGCTGGGACAGCCCTTGGGAGAGGACCCGCAGCCTCAGGAGGCATGTGTTCTCCGCAGCAAGGGCTGCAGCAGTTCAGGGCACAGCTGTCAATCTTGGTGCACAGACACCAACCTCGCGCTTCTGATAGTGCTTCTTTGGCGCCACCAATTACAGAGAGATGAACAATGGTGAGAAGCCTGGACCCGGCGCTTGGATCTGCACCAGAGTAGGAACAGGCTGAAGGAAAGGAAATTCTCGGAAGGAAAACCATGCTCTGTCCTTGAGCCAGTTTAAATAAAAGCTCAGGACTTGAAAGGGAGGTTTAAAGTCAACAATTCACTTCTTGTAGGGATTTGATGGGGGGAGGCTCATGTTCAGAGAGTTGGGTAGTGGAAGTGTCCCAACTTAGCATGAGTGACCTTCCGCTGCCTTCAGTGGGAAGGGCATTAGGCTCTCGCCCAGAGGACTGGGAAGGATTTTATCCCCCATTGGTAATCCTGGCAACCGTCCAAATCGCCCCCGGTGTTTCTGAAACTCCCTGTAAGCAATGGGGTCCTCCCACCGGGAGCCACGGCTGTAGACGGTGGACATGGCAATGAAGACCGTGGACGCACGTGAGCACTGGTCAGTAATGGAGGCCGCAGGACTGAGGAATACAGAAGACAGAATCTAAAAGTGAGCCCCTGGCGCCTGGCTTTAGGTCCATGGGGCACCTTCCACACAGGAGGAGAGACAGGGTTGGGGAGGAAAGATCATGAGGGCAGGGTTTGCCTTTCTGGATAGAGGTGGTCCGAGGCACTTAAAGTCAAGTTGAGGCAAGTTGGATCTCGGGAGGTGTGTGGGCCAGGGCTGTAGTCTGTGCATGCAGAGTCCAGAGTCCCTGGGGTCACAAGGGTGAGCCTGACTGTCCAGGGCCCGGGGAAGAATCCTGAAAGCACCACGGAGAGCCAAAAGGATCAACAAATCCGTCTTGGAAGAAGTACAGCCAGAGTACTCCTTAAGGCAATGATGGTGGGGAGACTTGCCTCCTGTACCTTGGACATGTTGTCAGAAGAGACCGGTCCCTGGAGCACACGATGCTTGGTAGAGTGGAGGAGCAGAGAAAAAGAGGAAGTCCCTCAGTGAGATGGACTGGCACGGTGGCTGCAGCGATGGGCTCAGGCGTGGGAACAATGTGAGGATGGTGCAGGACCAGGCGGTGTGTCCTTCTGTTGGGCATGAGGCCACTACAGGTCAGAACCGACTCGATGGCACCCACCCCAACAGGCAGAGAGTAGGAAGAGAGAATGCTGAGTTGCCCCCTGGGGGCTAGAGGGCCAGGGGGTGGGCATGTCTGTTGCACACCTCCTTCTGCTGTCCATCTGTCTGTCGGTCAGGCCTGCCTGTCTATTCTAGCACAACCAAGGAAGGCCAGGGCGGCACTAGTTTCTTCCCTTCCCTTGGAGCCCTCAGTTCGAGACCATCCCCTCTGTATCGTGTTTAGGTCATCATATCATAATACATTACTCTGCAAGGTCCCACATGCCTTCCTACTGGGCCATGCACCAACTCAGACCCCTTGTCACCTAAGCCCCAGCATGTGCCGGACACCCACACCTCAGCACAAAAACAAACACGGGGTGCTGCTGATTGCCCCCATATGCGTGAGGGCATCAGTGTGCTCCATCGGGCAGCGGTTCTCAACCTGGGGGTCCTAAGACCATCGGAAGACACATATTTCTAATGGTCATAGGAACTGAGGCTCTGCTTCTCTACCCGTCTCCAGGAGGGTCCACCCACATGGAGATACGCCCACACATGAGTGCCAAGTGTGAAGACTGTTACCCATGCTACACCATGCTTTCCATTTATTTGTCATTAGAAATAAATATTTCTCAATATATAATTACATATTGTTTTGTGATTAATCACTATGCTTTAATGCTGTTCAATTTGTAACAGTGAAAATACATCCTGCATATCACATTTACATGACGATTCATAAAGTAGCAAAATGACAGTTATGAGGTAGCAACGAAAATAATTGTATGGTTGGGAGTCCCCACCACATGAGGAACTGCGTAAAAGGGTCGCAGCATAGGAAGTTGGAGAACCACTGCCATAAGGTTGTCAATGCCTGATGTTTGGGAAGTAGGTTGCCAGATCTTTCTTCCAAGGCACTAGGTGGAGCCGAACCTCCAGCCCCTCAGTCAGCAGCCAGGTGTGTTCTCCGTGTGCAGAGCCCAGGGGCTGCACCCCTGTATAGTACCCACAACCTAAAAAATACTTTTCACCTGCTTGATGCTCTTTAAAAATGATTCCTCATCACCAACCTTGTGGGTGGGACTTGCTACCCCCCTTTTATGGATCAAAAAAAATCAAGGCCACCCACGAGGACTGGGGTGCTGGATATTGGACACAAAATGGGTTCTTTGATCCTCTGAGAACCAAACTCCCTGTTATTGAGTCAATACTGATTCCCAGTGACTCTAGAGGACTGGGTAGAATTGTCCTCTGGGAGTTGCCAAGAGGTTAACTCTTTGTGGAAGTAGAAGCCTGGCCTTTCTCCCTCAGAGAGGCTGGTGGTTCTGAACTGTGGACTTGTGGATCGCAGCCCAACGTGTAACCCCTGTGGCACCAGGGCCTCAGAGATGCTGCCCCTTGTTGATTGCACATGTCACTGTTTCCACACTCTCTCGAGGAAAGCTGCAAGATGGACTCATTTGACGCTCACTGCCATGAGCCGATACCACTCATAGCAGCCCCGCAGGACAGGGGGAGCTGCCCCTGTGAGACTGTGACTCTCTATGCGAGTAGAAAGCCCCGTCTTTCCCCCGAGGAGCGGCCGGTGGCTTGGAACTGCTGACCTTGCAGATGGCAGCCCAACGCATAACCACTGGGCCACCACAGTACTAAATCCATGTGAGTGGCCCCACCTCACTCCTGAGATGACATGGAAACTGGGTGAGCTGCCCCTGCCTCCAGCGCGTGTGGTAGAAAGACCATGTGTTTCCATCGGTATGAAAGGCAACCTGTGACAGCATCTCATTATGAAGGCAAGAGTAACAGATCCCTCACGGTGCATCCATTTGTGACGAAACAACAGGGAAAAGCAAGGCGCGGATGGACGTCAAGTTCAGGACGGTGGTTTCCCCAGGTGCCACCAGGGAGGGTACATCAGGCTTCAAAAGTGCTGGCGGGCATTCTGTTCCCTGGGACAGATTGTAGGTGCCTATGGGTTATATGTTTATGCCTAAACCCACAGCAAAGAGGCAGCTACACTGCTGCCTAAGGAATGATAAAGTCACCTGAGGACTGAGATGGGCTAGGAGGAAAGACCTGGTGATCTACTTGTGAAAACGGGGTCAACGACAATCTCTGGATCCTCCCAGGATGGATGGATGTGGCTCAGGACCGGCCCGGGAGCTGGGAGGTAACTTACAACATGTACCAACTACCTCTCTCATCCTGGGTCCCCGGCGCCCAGCAGAGATCCACAGAGCTCACCACTTCTCTGGGAGTCAGAACAGTGTTAGCAAAACCACAGATGCTGTTTGATCCCGCTCCAAACAAAGAAAGATCATAGAATGTATTTACAGGAGAGAACAGAGCAGAGAGAGTAAGGAGAGAAGGCAGCGCCTAGTGACCGTGGCAGGATCCAGAACCCCCAAGGGGACCGGACCATGGGGTGGGGTGCAGTGGGGGCAGAAAGACATCCTGGTCTCTGGAGCTGAACTGAGAGGTCTGTATTCATTTCCTCCTTGATCTCTTAGGAGCCGGGTGGACAAAACCTAAGTAACCTCTCAGAACCTCCATGTCCTCACCTGTGAAACAGCAACACAAAATATAGACCTCCTAAGGTTGTGTAAGGAGTCCTGGTGACACATGGTGGGTTATACCCTGGGCTGTTAACTGTAAGGTGAGCAGTTCAAACCCACCATCCACTTCTCAGGAGAAAGATTAGGCTGTCTGCTCTCATAAAGAGTCCCAGTCTTGGAAACTCACAAGATTATACTCTGTATACAGGGGGTCGCCTTGAGTCGAATGGACGTGAGGACAACTGACAGTGAGCACGTGGCTGTCTGGGGACACAGACATGGCTCGGTGATAAAATTCTCACCCTCCAAGCAGAAGGCCCAGGTCTCTTACCTGGACCTACCTGGGCTGCATTTCTACCCAGTTACCACTCATCTGGGCGTGGCGGTGTGTGTGTTCTGCGATGCCGAACAGATTCCAGCAGTTTCCATGGGGAGACAGACCAGGAACAAAGGCGTCAGGTGCCCTGGTCTTGATGAGGCAGCACCGACTTCGTGGCTGTGCACTGAGTGAGGGAGAAAAAGGCTGGTGATCGACTTCAGGAAACACCCCCCACACCCTCCGTGAAAACCGTCTGGAGCCCAGCCGACTGCTCCTGTTGTGCACGGGGCCACCACGGGCTAGAGCCAATGTGAGGGCAGCCGGCAGCCAGGACGGCCAGAGTTGTCCCCAGAATGAAGTGACATCAACTGTGCCCGTGTGCAAAGCACGCGGCACGTCGGCTACCCAGCCCCACCACCCCACCCCGTGCTTCCCTGCCTTCCCCAGCTCCGGGCCCTCCTCCAGCACCACAGAGGCTAACCTCAGCCCAGCGGCCCTCCTCCGGTTGAGTTATTTATAGCTCCAGCCACCGGCCGTGGCAGGAAGGCAGGCCTGAACACTGGGCCTGTGTCTAGCCCCGGCTGTAAGCTGAGGCACGGGGCCCAGAGCGCACTGGGGAAACCGTTCGCCCTCCGGGCGGGCGCCTCTGGTTCGGGGGCAATGAAGTGGTTTTCTTTCCTGCTGCAGGAGCTTCCAGCCCCGGCCGCGGGGCTTGCTGTCTGCCGACGGAAAAGTCTTCCTCAATTTATGGTTCATCCCGCATCCTTCTGAAGTGCTGGTCATGTTCAAAACGCTGCCCAACAAGGTTTGCGCTGTTTGCAACCGGCTGCTCCCGTTCTACTGTCGCCCAGCTAAACCTCTCCATTCCAGACAACTCCCGGGTGGTGGTTTGTCCCCGGTCACATCTCCGAAGTGCAGTCTCCTCCTGCTGAGTATATTTGCCTGCCTTCTTGACCACCTCTCGTGGGTCTCCTGGCTGCGGGCGGCCTCTTTCCCTCCAGGCACTAAGCTTCCATTTGTGTTTCTGGCTTGGGAGGCAGGGACCACACACACACTTCTGTCAGGTACCTTCTTGAGGGGTTATTGTCTGGACCCAACTTTGGGGCGACTTCTGAGAATGGACATACAAGCACATGAAACTCTCATAGGGGCTGGGAACAGAAGTGTGCTGATAGCCAGCACAATTTGGAAACATGCAGGGGTCTTTTAGGGGGGTGTGTGTGGAAAGCATGGGTCCCCACCTAACAGCCTCATCCTTTCTCTCACTAAGCAGTTTCCAGGTGTTTTTGTCTGATTTAGTTCCTTAAATATGGAAACACCACGTGCTGCTGTGAGACTATGTTTCTCGCTTTCCCTTGGCTTCAGCGTTGAGACTCAGGGCCCAGCATCTGGTGTTTGGCTGTGTGTTGGCTTAGACTATTGATGAAACAATTAAGGCATCTTGCTCTCTGGGCAGTGATATGCAGGCAGTGTGTCCCCGCTATCAGTTGATTTGTGGGCCTTGTAGCTCACTGAGGGCCACACACAAATACATTTTGATCTGTTGGTGGTCACCGGGGGCCTTAAGCTGGGAGAAGCATCCCCATGAACTCCCTGCAGAAGTGACCTTGTCTGAAACCATGCAAGTAAATCTGCTTTCATGAGCAGGCTCCTTGGCCTTTTGGGGACATTATCCTGCCCTTACTGTGAAAACATTTCTTTAGCGAGCCTGTCCCTAATCAAAATTCACATCGTTGATTTGCCTCTCCGCATCTTCCTCTGATACATTTCTTTTGCGTTGGTTTTGCCCGCAGGCGGCCTTCCGAGCCTTGCGGCTCACCCTGCAGCTGTTGGCGTCACTGCACGACATCGTGGCCTACCTGTGCTCCTTCGCTCGGCTGGGAAACTGCCCGGCGACGTGTTTCGAGTGTCCTCTGAGCCCCAACCCTTTGAGAGGTGACTGGGGAGGAACAGAGGGCATCGGTAAGTGACTGAACTGCCCCCCTTCTGTTGAAATCCACTGAAGCTCTAGACGCTGGAGAGGAAAAAGCAAAGCAAAAGGTCTCTTTTTCATGAGGATAAGCGTGGGGAAGGGCAAAGGAAAAGTCCTCTTGCCACAGCTCTGCGAGCTGCGGGGCTCTCTGGGTGATTCCGCAGTCACAGGCTAACAGGTGCCAAGGCCAGAGGCAAGAGGCCTGGGGTTTTGCTCTGCCTCTGCGCCCTGGTTACTGGAACTGAGCGCATGGCTCTCTGAACCTCTGTGTGGCCACCTATGCCACAGAGGGGCGGTAGCGCCTCTCTCGTGGAGCTCCATCGTGGTCAAAGATCTAGAAGCATGGACACAAGCAGTTCCGGCCCAGGACATCCGCGTGTATCTGAGGAAAACACCGCTCCGTTGGGTTTTTCCCGATGACTGATCTTCTGGAAATATATTGCTGGGCCTTTCTTCCGAGGCATCTATAGTAAACTCAAACCACCAACCTTCTGGTGAGCAGGTGAGCATGTTAACTCTTTGTACTGCCGAGGGACTCCAGGTCCTGTACAAGCCCCACTAAATAGTCAAAAAGTATCGCTGCCATAGAGTCGATTCTGATTCAGTGTTCCTATCAGGACAGGGTAGAACTACCCCTTTGGGCCTCTGAGACTAACTCTTTACAGTAGCAGAGAGCCTCATCCTTCCCCCACGGAGCACCGGGTGGTTTATGAACTGCTGACCTTGGAGTTAGTAGTCCAATGCATAATCATCAGGCCATCAGAGGTCCTCTAGGGTTTGTTCATTCCCTTCCCGGCCTTCGTAACCTTGCAAGGTCAGAGCCAAGTGACTGGGTGCACTCACTACAAAGAAACAAGCGGAGGGTCCGTCAGGCAACAAGGTCTGGATGGTCTTGCTGTCGGAATCCAAGACCAAACGATCCGTCAAGCTGGATTTACTACAAGCAGGGAAACTGTTTGGTGATTTTAGCAAATTGACTCCCATCTAAATCATAATCACCAGTCATGTAAATATTCAATGAACTACAAAATATTAGAACACAGTACCCAGGGAGTTTAAAGAAGGAGGAAAGGGTAAGAAACAAGGTCTTAAAGTAGTCTTAAAGCAAAGGCAACATATAATCAGAGCATACTCCCTTCTTGAGCCCTGAGGGAATTGGAAAGGGCATGAACGGGCCTCTGGAAGGCAAATCGATGCCTGTGTCTGTGGACATGGAGGATCGGTAGGGCTGAAAAGGGTCAATGCCGCCTCAGCAGAAAGACAGAATGACTGCAGACTAATGAAGGAACTTTCACTGGCAGTGCAGTGGGTTTGCATGGGGCTGCTAACCACACAAGGTCAGCAGTTCAAAACCACCAGCCCCTCTGCAAGAGAAAGATGAGACTGTCTGCTCCCATGAAGATCTGCCATCTCAGAAACCCACAGGGGCTGTTCTTCTTGGTTTTATGGTTTCTCTGAGTGGGAGTTGACTTGATGGCAGTGAGTAATGAGCTTTCAAGGACAGTGGAGGTTAGTTGTCTTAGTCTGGCTTCTCTAGAGATCAAAACCAATGAAACCGATGTATATACACAGAGAGAGAGGGTTAGTTCAAGGACATGGCTCACGCCCCTGTAGAAACTGGCAAGTTCCAGGTGCCTGGGTCGATGTCAGGCAGGAGGCTTCTCTTGACTGCTGTAGCTCCAAGGGCTCATGAATCCAAGGTCAGCAGACCTCGAGTTACTGGCTGTAGAGGTGGATGAATCCATGGCCGGCGGGTCAAAAGGAAGGCTAGTGAGGACTCAAGATTGAACAAAAAGCAAACAGCTTTCCCATATCCCCAAGGAAACTCTCTTTCAAATGATGGGTTGCTCATCGATGTCATTGTGGAATGGACTGCATTATCTTAGCTCTCGTCATGGGGAGTGACTGCATCTTCATAGCCAAGCCACTGAAAATCCTGGTCCGGCCAGGTGGTCCCACAACCTTAGCGAGCGCAGTGTGGCAGGTGGTTTTGCACTTGACTGTTCACAAAGGTTGGCAGTTGATGGTTCAGAAAGTTGCTACAGGTCGGAACCAACTTCATGGCACCCAGCAACGACAAGATCTGCACTCAGGAGTCCCTGGGGAGGTGGGGTGAGGGTGGGGCACAGACAGGTAACACACTCAGCTGCTAACCAGAAAAGTTGGCACTTTTACTCCAACCAGAGGCGCCTAAGCAGAAAGTTCTGGAGATCTCCTTCCCAAAACCCCAGTCACTGAAAACTCTGGGGTCAGGCTCTCCTCTGACACACCTGGGGTCACCATCAGTTAGAATTGACTCAACAGCCACCAAACTCTTATTCAGCAGGAAACCATTGAGATAAGTGGGTCCCAACTTGCCAAGGGGTGCAATTAGAGATGGGTCCCGTTAGAACAAAGAGCAATATTAAGCCAATCATTGAAATGGATTGGTTTTCTATTTCAATGTGTAAATTGCAAATTAGAACAAAATATCCGGCTAGAGGGTAAAAAAAATATTCCGAAGAATAAATTTTTCCACAGCTGTTTCCACTGCAGTTCATCGCCAGGCAGTGTCCATTGCCATGGAAACAGCCAAAATCATACATAATGGCTTGTGGACATGCAACATTTTCTTAAAGAACAATTCCAGTGGCTTCGGGTTGGCCCTGAAGCGTGGATTTTAACCAGAATGTCTATTGTCAGATACTCCTTTAAAAGAGCCCAATGCCTGAGGTAGATAGTCTTTACTAAGAATCCCGTTTTCTAGAGGTCTAAGGTTCAAAGAGCGCCTCAGGTAATGGTTTGGGGGGATCATTTCAACCTACACAGAATCCAGAAGCTAGATTCCATGAGCATCATCGGCCGCTCAGTTCCTGAGTGCCTCATCTCATTGAGGGGGAAATATTTGTGCCCCAAGGACAACGTACAAAGTTGTGCACATTCCGAGGGCCTGCAAATAAAGAGCCAATGGAACCTTAAGAAACAAAACAAAGCAAACCCCTCTCTAAAAGAATCATTTTATAAAGAGCTTGGCTGCTCAATCTTGGAGCTATTGGGAATTACAAAGAAATGGCCTGTGTGAATGTACATGCTTTCAAGTAATTCTTGACAGGACATGGGGTTTGGGCTTGAGGTCTCCCACCTGTAAGGATGTAGCTCCGTGGCCAAAGTCTCTCGTCCCGAAAGTCACAACTCCCATTGCATCATGGGTTTGAAGCAGGTGTCACCCGAACAGGGCGTGTCCCCAGTGCTTTCCTTGGAAAGGCCCGCGAAGCGGACGCTAGCCCAGATACTACGCTCTGCATTCAGGAACTCTCCAGACAAATTAGGCATGGAGTGTGCGGGTCTGAGAGGGCCCACACGCTGCGGGAGACAGAGCCACTGTGACTCCTTGCTCTCTGATTCCCAGGCAGGGCCCTTTAAGGAGACATCCAAGAAAAGACTCTTGGCACAGGCTCCGCCCCCACTGTCACCAGCACCATCTGGCCCACTCTCACCACCTGTCACTAAGCAGCATGAGCCCCTGGAGCAGCAGTCCCCACCTTCCTCATGCCGCAACCCTGTCATCCACTTCCTCATGGGGTGGGGACCCCCAACCATACGATTATTTTCATTGCTACTTCACAACTGTCATTTTGTTACAGTTATGAATCATCATTTAAATATCTGATATGTAGGATGCATTTTAATTGTTACAGATTGAACATTATAAAAGCATAGTGATTAATCACAAAAACAATATGTAATTATATATTGTAAAATATTTCTTTCTAGTGGTAAATAGATGAAATTTTATCTTGAAGCATGGTGTAGCATGGGTAACAGTCTTAATATAACAACAGTAAACCACATTGCTACATTTTGCAACAGTACGCGTAAAAAGCCAATGTCACTGAGATGGTTGAGATAACTTCTTTCTCATCAAATCAGCATATCTGCATGTGGGTGGACCTGCCTGGAGATGGATAGAGGAGCGGTGTCTAGGTTCCTAAGACCATCAGAAATATGTGTGACCCCTGTGAAAGGGTCATTCAACCCCCAAAGGGGTCGTGACCCACAGGTTGAGAACCAGTGCCGTAGAGGCAGTAGGGCCAGAGCGTGTGTGTGTACATGTGGGCGGGCGGGCACGCTAGGGGGCAGATTAAAGAACTGACAACTGGAGAACAGCCCCCTAGCCCACACATCAGTCTTTCTGTGATAATGCCATTGTGTTCATTTCCCAGAGGGAAGCCCTGGTGGTACAAGGGTGAAGAGCTCAGCTGCTAACTGAAAGGTCGGCAGTTCAGACCCACTGAGACTCCAGGGGAAAAACCTAGTGATCCACCCCCCTAAAGACCACAGCCTAGGAGGTTGTGGGGGTCAGTTCTACTCTGGTGCACGTGATCACTATAGATCGGAATCAACTCCCGGCACACAGCCCCAGCAACTACAGATGGTACCACAGTCTGGGCAGAGCAAAACAACAGAGGTTTGTGGTCTCATAGTTCTGCAGGATTGATGCCCCAAATCAGGGGTCATGAGTCCTGAGCCTTGATCGACCCACAATCAATGCTTATGGAAGTAGCAGGTCAAGAGACCAGGAGACACATTACATTGGGTAAATCGGCTGCACAAGATCTCTCTAGAGTATTGAAATGCAAGGACGTCACCTTGAAGACTAAGGTGTGCCTGACCCGAACTATGGTATTGTCCATTACTTCCTATGTGTGTGAAAGTGGCACATGGAACAAGGAAGACTAGAGAAGAATCGATGGGTTTGCATCGTGGTGCTAGAGAAGGATACTGAAAGTCCCATGCACTGCCAAGAGCATACACAAGCCCCTCTCGGAAAAAATACGACCAGAGTGCTCCTGAGCGGCAAAGATGGCCAGACTTTACCTCAGGTACTTAGGGCATGTGGTCAAGAGGGACCAGTCCCTGGAGAAGGACATTGCCAGTGAAGGTGAGGATGGGCCTCGACATGACGGACTGACACAGTGGCTGCAACAACGGGTTCAAGTAGAAAACCAATTGCGAGGGCGGTGCAGGACCGGGCAGTGTTTCGCTCTGCTGTGCGCGGGGTTGCTATGGGTTGGAGCTGACTCTGTGGCTCCTGACAACAACTCTCTCTGAGGGCTCTGGGGAAGGAGTCTTCCTTGTCTATACCTCGCTCCAGGTGGCTCCTGACCCTCCTTGCATTCGCTGGTTTCTAGATGCATCTGTCCACTCTCTTTTCCGTGCCTTCACGTGGCCATCTTCCCTCTGAATCTGCGTCTCTTCTCCTTTTTGTAAAAGGACACCAGTCATCTTATACGAGGACTCACCCTCCTCCGGTATGACCCCATGTTTACTGGTAACATCTTCAAAGACACCATTCCTGTGCTGAAGTGGAACTTCTTAACGTGGCTCTTCTGTCCATGTCTCTGTAACTCCCACCAAATGATTAGGTGGAACTATGCAAATAAGGTGTGTGATACACTGATGGAAGGGATTGGTTGGTTTTAGTTGCCACTCCACTGTGTATACAAGAGTCTGTCAGAAGCCATGAATAGACCATAACTCTTTATGAGCATAGAAAACCTCATATTGAGGCTTGGGAATGGGGTACTAGAATTTTTCTGTTGTTTTAGAAAACGTCAAATGAATGGGAGACCCGGATCACCTCCTCAAATATCTTACAATCCCTGTCTATCTATATAACATGGGCATGAGAAGCAAGCCTGAGGAGAAAGCAACAGGACCCATGGTTTGGGGGTTGGGGGACTTGGGGCAGGAGGAGGCGGGGGTGAAGGGAGTGGAGAGCAAATAACATCATGGATAGGGGAACAACTAGGGATCTAAAATCAACGGTGAAGTGGATGTAGCGTTCCTGGTGGTATTGGAGCAGCTGTAATCTAGCCGAGAGGAATTACAGAGAAACAAACAAAGGGTGAGGATTATAGTTGGGCAGGAGGAAGGTGAAAGGAAATAGAGTAAAGAACCAGGAAGCAAAAATATGTATAGAGGTATAAATATAGACATGTATATATGTAAATATATTAGTGCATAAAATAGGGGTATTGACCTATGTACATATATTTATATTCGTAATACATTGAGGCAGTAGACAGATGCTGAGCCTCTCCTTAATTATTCTCTCAACACAAGAACACTTTGTCCTAATAATTTGGCACCGGGCAATGCCCACCTCCCCGACACGCTCGCTGAAGACAAACTGGGTGCATAAACAAAGGTGGTGAAGAAATCAGATGGTGCTTGGCTATTAAAAGATATATCATCTGGGGTTTTAAAACCTTGAAGCCATACAAGCAGCCACCTAGCAGGGAACAAACAAAACCCATATGGTGGAAGAAGCACACCAGCCTATGTGATCATGAAGTGTTGAATGGAACAGGTATCAGGAATTCAAAAATAAACAATCTCATTGAGGTGAAGGAGAGGGACCAAAGAAGAGACCCAGAGCCCATCTGTGGATAATTGGATAATCCCACACAGAGGGACCGCATGGAAGAGAAGATACATCAGGGGCAGCTTAGCACTGAGGAAACACACAGCACTCCTCTAGTTCTTTAATCCTTCTTCCTCCACTATTATGAGCTCAGTCCTGCCTTGTAAATCCTGCTAGACCAGTGTAATTACACCAGAATAGATGAGAGCTTTCAATATATGGAATTCAGTGTAGACAAACCCCCTTGGAAACAGTAATGGGAGTAACGGTTCCAGGAGGGTAAGGAAAGGGAAGGGGAGGAAAAGGGAGGAGAGGGGGAACAGATAGCAATGATGGCGGGCTAACCTTCCTCAAGGGGGACGAATACCAGGATAGTAGGTGAAGGGATAGAATGGGCAGTGTAAGATATGTATAAATAATAATATCAATGCATAATATATAAAGTGTTCCCGGGAGTGTTAGGCTGGGGGAGGGAGGGAATAAAGAGGAGCTGATATCAAAGGGCTCAAGAAGAAAGATAATGTTTTGAAATTGTTGATGCCAACATTTGTACGTGTCTACTTGATTTAATGGATGTATCTATTGTTATCCTATATGTAAGAGTCCCCAATAAAATGCTTTATTAATTAAAAAATTAAAAATAGCAACAGAAAAATTATATATATATATATATCAATTCCTGAGACCCTATAGTACAGAGTAGAACTATGCCATAGGGTTTTGCAGGCTATAAATCTGTACAGAAGCAGACTGCCTCATCTTCCTGCTATGGAGTGGCCGCTAAGTTCAAACCTTTCAGCTGTATGTTTAACCCACTACAATACCAGAGCTCATTGGACTGCTTTTATCCTAAAGCCAAGGGAATACCGGCATTAACCATTCTCTACCTGGGTCTCCCCTACTCAGTCCCCACAGACAGCGTCTCCACTCACATTGCTCCTCAGCTTGCCAAAGAACCCAGCTGGGCAAAGAGAAAGAGTAGGGGATCAGCTGTTGAAGTAGACCAGCTTTGGAAATGCTCGAGGAGCCCTGGTGGCAATAGTAGTTACCCGTGGGGCTGTGATCCATAAGGTCAGCAGTTCAAAACCACCACCTGCTCCAAGAGAGAAAGTCTGGGCTTTCTACTTCCATAAACAGTTGCAGTCTTGGAAACTCACAAGGGCAGTTCTACTCTGTCCAATGGGGTCGCTATGAGTTGGCATTAACTCAGTGATAGTGAATGAATTGGGGAAATGGGTGGGCTTTGTATCAAGGCATTCTGGTCAGTTTCCATAGCCCCTCCCCCCCTCCACAGGGATGTCACTGCCCTTGCTGTGAGTTGATAGGGTGCCTTCTGTTAGCCCTCTAAGTGCTTGTAGGCTCACCCACCCAGCGCACCCTGTCCTTCTGTCTCCTGCCCTGTGCCAACAAGGTGTCCTCCAGATCCTCACAAGTGCTTCCAACCCCCCAACGTTACATTTCCAGTCAAAATGTGAGTAAACCTATTTATAGCTAACCTACTCTTGCATTCTTAGAAATAAGCCAAACCGGACTTTCCCACACCTGCCCCTAGATGTGTATGCACGTGTGTGCATGTTTGCTGGCTTTGGGTGATCTTGTGATCAGACATAGGGACTGGTTTATAAATCAAACTCACTGCCGTCAAGTCCGTTCCAATACATGTTGACAGGGTAGACTTCCAAGACTTTAGATCTTTATGGGCACGGACCGCCTCGTCTTTCTCTCCCAGAGTGACTGGTGGGCTGGGACTACTGTCCTTGTGGTTCGCAGTGCATGCATAACCCACTACCCCACGAATGCTCCTTTAAAAAAAAAAAGAGCCAACAACATCTGATAGTCACAGGCAGTCTCCCACCCACATACAAACCAGGACAGACCCTACGGAGTTTCTGAGATCACACAAGATGGAACACGTTCACAGTCATCACCGCCTTCATTGTCAAGCCCCCAGTGGAGGGGCTGAGACTTTTACTTCTCACGCATGTTGTCTCATTCTATTAGAAATCGTGGTCTCATACATTTAAACACTGTCTTTCAGCAGTATTTCCTTGTTGGGATGAAAGCAAAGCAAGGTTCTATCTTCCAGAGAGGAAGAGGAAGGAAGGAAAGATCATCAAACCTGGGGATCCAGGGCATAAGGCTGGGCTTGCTTCGCAAAATGTATAATTAGCAAACCCGCAGGCAAAGATCCAACTCAAGATCATCGAACTCACTGCCATCGCGGCTAGCCCAGTTCATAGGAACCCGATAGGTCAGAGCAGAAATATCTCTGTGGGTTTCCAAAACTGTAATCTTTACGGCAGTAGAAAGCTTGATCTTTCTCCCAAGAAGCTGGGCGTTTCAAACTGCTGACCTTGCGGTTATCAACCCGAAGCATAGCCTCCTATGCTGCCAAGGAGTTCATCAAACGATGGCAGCGATGTCCATTTAGGCCCACTGGTGGCTCTAGAGGGTGAAATGGTGGCTCACCAGTTAGCTACGGCAGCCTGTATTTCACATTGACTCATGAAGTACTGTCTTTTTTTTTTTAGGGTCTGAATTGCAAGAGCTACAGAAAATGATTGACAGCCTTCAGAGCCCCCAAGACCCCAACCAGGTGGCCCAGGCCCTCCTCCTCCGGAGGGAGGTTATGTTTCTGCAGTTTGACTCCGCACTGAGGCATCTTGCCCGGTACGGCTGGGGCACTAATCCTGTCTGTCGGTTCTGCGGGGCAGGTGCTCTCAGATGACCATCCAGGGAGGGCAGCCTTCGTAAGATGAGCCAACATGCTTAAAATAGGCGGGGGCACAGTGGCGCCCAGGCACAGCCTGCTGCGAAGGGTGTCCGGGGGGAGGGGTGTCTTGTTAGATAACACCGTTCTTGATTTTATGAAATGTGCGTTCAAAACAGGTGGTTTGTGGGCCGTTGCTGCTCAGTGTTCAGGCTGTCTCCTTGGGAGGAACATAAGTCTCTGTCCCTCCAAGGCTTGTTCGAAGAGTTTTGTTTGCGTTTCTCACCCTTTCTTTACCTTTCCACTGCACCACCAAAGGAATTGATGGCTGAGCTAAGTTTATAAACAAATCATTTTACTTCTGGCCCGTACAATTGATTCAGCGCTCCGCATACAAGAAGACGGGTTATTCTTGCGTGATGAATTATAACTTAGATGAGAAACTCCGTTTGGATTAAAATCCACAAATGTTTCCACAATGAGTCAGCTGTGCACTAGAGGGAGAGCGGGGAGGGGGAGAGGGGAGGCAAGCCTGAGGGCTTCTGCTTACTCTTGTCAAAACTGAGCAACTTCCTCTGATAAGTTCCCAGAGTGAATATTCAGCCAACGCCCAGGGGCCTCTACGAGCAGGCTCTTCCCTGTGGCCTGTAAAGGCTTCCCACTGTCAGCAGACTGTAGAGAGTAAGAGAGAGAGAGAGAGAACCTGGGGTTTGTACTCCACTAGGGAGCCTGGTCACCTACTGGCTTCCACATTGGGCAGTTCACCCCAAGGTTGCTGGTTCAAACCCACCATCCAATCTGAGGGAGGAAGATGAGGCGTTCTGCTCCTGTTAGGATTTATAGCCTCAGAGAACCACAGGGGCCGTTCTACCCTGTCCTATAGACTCACTATGAGTTGGAGTTGACTTGAAGCCAGTGAGGGAGAAAGAGGTAAGGAGGGTGGAGGGAGAGAATTCCTGGGTGGTGTAGATGGTTTGTGTGCTTGGCCGCTAACCAAAAGGTGGGAGGTTCAGTTCCCACAGGGGCCCCTCAGAAGAAAGGTGTGGCAATCTACTGCACACTCAGCCGCTACAAACTTACAGAGCACACAGGGTCCCCATGAGGCAGCATCAACTCCACAGCAGCCCCGCTTTGTGTCTGTTCTGCCTTGTCTTTACACTGAACATCCGATTTAGAAGGTTCGAGAAGTTGGCGTGGGGGGGGGATGGTGGTGGTGGTGGGGAACTGATTACAAGGATCTACATATAACCTCCTCCCTGGGGGATGGACAACAGAAAAGTGGGTGAAGGGAGACATTGGACAGTGTAAGATATGACAAAATAATAATGATTTATGAATTATGAAGGGTTCAGGAGGGAGTGGGTAGTGGGGAGGGAGGAGGAAATGAGGAGCTCATAGTAAGGGCTCAAGTAGAAAGTAAGTGTTTTGAGAATGATAATGGCAATAAATGTACAAATGTGCTTGGCACAATGGATATATGTATGGATTGTGATAAGAATTGTACGAGCCTCCAATAAAATGATTTTTTTTAAAGTTGGCAGGGGAAATGGAATGGAAAGATAATAGAACTATTCCACGAACTTTTGCAGCCAGCCCCCTCATAAATTCAGCAGGATAACAAGCCAGGCTCGGTGGCTTCTTTGTGTACCAGCACACTGCCTTCTGGGTTAACGCTCAGCCAAGGCTAGGATTCGAGCTCTGGGCTCGGAGAGCCCAAGCTCAGATTATGTCGGGAATTCACTTGGAATGAAGAACAGGGAGAGACCTTTGTGGATTCCAGGTACCCAGGGTATGGCGTTCCACTCTTCTCGCAGGGAGCCTCCGTGCAGCCCGGCTGTGGCTGCCACTCTGCGGGGACATAGGGGACGTTGTCTTAGATTGTGCTGAGTTGGCACCAACTCGACAGCGGTAAGTGTGAGTTTGAGTGTCACAGACCCAGGTTCACTATCATTTTCAGAGGACCCAACAGGGCAGCCACGTGATAGCTCCAGAGGGCGACCCCAGCATGGGAGACACCCACAGGTCCCTCCTGCAGGACTTCTCCTCTGGCCAGTTCAGCTATCTGTTTGGAAACACACAGCTAGTACATGCTAGGCCAGAGCAGAACCCAGGTGTCTGCCAGCAGAACAGGCCGTGGTGAGGATGAGAGGGATCTTGAAGAAATGGCCGGGCCAGGAGAAAAGAGAAGCTGAGTAAGACGTGCTATCCTTCTTGGTCGTTTGACTTAAGCCTAACTTGCAAACCAGGCAAAGTCCTTAGACAAGCAAAGGAGACAGGAAGCTTGGGAAGATCCCCGCCCTTCCCAGAACTGCCAAGCCTGAGCAAGTGGGACTGTCCTCTCGGGAAACCCTGCTTCTGTGAAATGTAGCCCTCCCCGGCTCGAAAGAAGGAACAGAAGCAACCCCTTGTGGGAGAGCAGCAGGCTTCCACAGGTTAGAGGAGAATCTGACTCAAGGACAAAGGCCCGTGGAGGCCCCTCAAGGGGCCCTGGTGGCATAATGGTTGGGAGCTCAGCTGCTAGCCCAAAGGTCAGCAGTTCAAACCCAAAGTGGTTCTACAGGAGATCCGGCCATCTAGTCATGTGAAGATTACTGACTCACTCACTCACTCACACACTGCCTTTGCACTGACTCTCATAGTAATAACCCTACAGGACAGAGAGCCACCTCCCTTTATAAGTTCTGAGGCAATCTTTTAAAAAAAAATCATTTTATTAGGGGCTCATACAACTCTTATCACAATCCATATATACATATCAACTGTGTAAAACACATCTGTACATTCATTGCCCTCATCATTCTCAAAACATTTGCTCTCCACTTAAGCCTTTGGCATCAGGTCCTCATTCCCCCTGCCTTCCCCCCTCCCTCATGAACCCTTGAAAATTTGTAAATTATTTTGTCATATCTTGCCCTGTCTGACATCTCCCTTCAACCCCGTTTCTGTTGTCCGTCCCTCAGGGAGGAGGTCACATGTAGATTCTTGTAATCAGTTCCCTCATTCCAACCCACTCTCCCTCTACCCTCCCAGTATCGCCACTCACACCCCTGGTCCTGAAGGTATCATCCACCCTGGATTCCCTGTGTTTCCAGTTCCTATCTGTACCAGTGTACATCCTCTGGTCTAGCTAGACTTGCAAGCTAGAATTTGGATCATAATAGTGGGGGTAGGGGGAGGAAGCATTTAGGAACTAGAGGAAAGTTGTATTTTTCATTGGTGCTACATCGCACCTTGACTGGCTCATCTCCTCCCCTAGACCCCTCTGAAAAGGGATCTCCAGTGGCCGACAAATGGGCTTTGGGTCTCCACTCTGCACTTCCCCCTTCATTCACTATGGTAAGGTTTTTTTTGTACTGATGATGCCTTATACCTGATCCCTTCGACACCTCATGTTCATACAGGCTGATGTGCTTCTTCCATGTGGGCTTTGTTGCTTCTGAGCTAGATGGCCGCTTGTTTACCTTCATGCCTTTAAGACCCCAGACGCTATACCTTTTGATAGCTGGGCACCATCACCTTTCTTCGCCACATTTGCTTATTCACCCATTTGTCCTCAGAGATCATATCATGGAGGTATGAACCCAATGATATGATTTTTTTGTTCTTTGATGCCTGATAACTGATCCCTTAGGCACCTCATGTTCACACAGGCTGATGTGCTTCTTCCATGTGGGCTTTGTTGCTTCTCAGTTAGATGGCCGCTTGTTTACCCTCAAGCTTTTAAAATCCTAGATGCCATATCTTTTGATAGCTGGGCACCATCAGCTTTCTTCACCACATTTGCTTATTCACTCGCTTTGTCTTCAGCGGTTGTGTCGGGAGGGTGAACATCACAGAATGCCAACTTAATAGAAGTATTCTTGCATTGAGGGAGTACTTGAGTGGAGGCCCAATGTCCTTCTGCCACCTTAATACTAAACCTATAAATATAGGCACATAGATCTATTTCTCCATCCTCATATATATATTTGCATTTGTATGTGTCTTTATCTAGACCTCTATAAATGCCCTTTGCCTCCCAGCCCTTTCCTCTATTTCCCTTGACTTTCCTCCTGTCCCACTATCATGCTCCGTCCCCACCAGGGTTTCAGCAATAACTCTTTGTTAAATTACTCTTGATCATGCCCTACCAGTCTGAGGCAGTCAATCTTTATGGGTGTAGAAAGCCTCATCTTTCTCCTGATGTCCAGTTGGTGGGTTCCTACTGGTGGCCTTGCAGTTAGCAGTCTGATTCATATCACAGTATACCACCAGGGCTCCAAAGATCGCAGCCTCAAGCTCCAAGCTCGCTGGCACTGAGTTGGTGTGACTCACAGCGACCCTATAGGACCAGGGGAGAACTGCCCCTGTGTAACTTTTTACAGGAGTAGAAAGCCCCACCTTTCTCCCAAGATAACAGGGAAACCTAGAGGGCGGTTCTCCTCTTCCCTCTCCTTTCCCTTCCCCCTCCCTCTCCATTTGCTCACGTGAGTCCCCATGTACGGTGTTGCCTATCTTGGATGTCACAGATGATTCTGCCCTCAACTCCTCAACAAAAGGTTGGTGTTTCAAACCCACCCAGAGGTGCCTCAGGTGACTGGCAATCGCTTCTGAAAAGGCCCCGTCCCTGAGAATCCCAGGGAGCAGTTCTGCACTGTACACATGTACACAGAGCTAAAGGGTTGCCCCAGACTGTGGGGCCCACACACTGAATATATCAATGATCTGTGTCCCTTTAGAAAAGGCACGTCAACTCTTGATTGAAAGGATCTTCAATCCTTTGCAACTGGGGGCTAGAGGGAGGTTACCATCCATCCACCCACCCACCCAGCCTTGTAAACAAAACTTCCTCAAAGGGGCACTATCCCCAAACCCACTGCAATGAGTGGGTGCTGACTCCAGGAGACCTTGCAGAAGAGAGTAGAGCCGCCCTGCGGGCTTCTGAGGCTCTCCGTAGTTCCTGAGCAGCAGCCTCATCTTTCTTCTTTGGACGGTGTGGTGGACTGAACATGCTGACCTTGCCGTTAGCAGAACAGATGCCTTACCTGCTCCACTACCAGGGCTCCACAGGAACTCTAGAACACAGAATCCGTTACATGGCTTGAAAGTTACCTCCTGCCTGAGTGTATTGCTGATGTTCAGGCTGATTCGGGTGAAGAGGAGAAACGTGTCGAACCATTCCAAAGGTGTCTGCAGTCATCCCGATCGAGTGCAGTTGGCCCTGGCCCAGCACCGACCACCCAGATGTGAAACCATACAGTGAAACCTGTGTGGTTCAAGGGTCAACCTTCTATCAAGAGGGAAAGAAAACATTACCGTCTAGTCTGTGAAATTGTGTTGGTTTTCTCACTTGAAATTTCCTTAAATTCATTTTAATTTTCATACTTGTGTAATTTAACTCAAAGTTCACCACCATCAAGTAGATCCCAACCCTTAATGACACTATCGGACAGAGTAGATCTGCCCCTGTGGGTTGCAAAGGCTATCAATCTGTATGGGAGCAGAAAGCCTCCTCTTTCTCCCATGGAGCAGCAGGTGCATTTGAACTGCTGACTTTGTGATTAGCAGCTTAATGTTTAACCCACTACACCACCAGAGCTAGTTTAAGTATTAGTTTAAGACTACCTAAACCAGGGGTCCTCAAACTTTTTAAACAGGGGGCCAGTTCACTGTCCCTCAGACCGTTGGAGGGCTGGACTATAGTTTTTTTTAGAAAAAACTATGAACAAATTCCTATGCACATTGCACATATCTTATTTTGAAGTAAAAAAAAAAAAACCAAAATGGGCAAAACATCTGGCAGGCCGGATAAATGTCCTCAGCGAGCCACATGTGGCCCGCGGGCCGTCGTTTGAGGACGCCTGATCTAAACAGATAGGAGCCTTGGTGGCATAGTGGGTTTGCACTGGGCTGCTAATTGCAAGATCAGCAGTTCGAAACCACCAGCTGCTCCGGGAGAAAAAGGTGAGGTTCAAACACAGTTCTACCTGCCTCCACGGTAGTGAGTTTAGAGTTGTTTAAACACATAGATGCTGACGTGTGCTATCCCGAGGTTTCTGGGAGGGGCTGGCTTTCTCACGGTTAAGTTGGGCCTTGGTTATGACCGTGACTGGAGCCTCAAGTGGCTGAGGAGCATGGTGTCTCAGCTTTTGCCCGGTCTCTTCAGGACCACTTGGCAAGTATTGGTCTTGTTTTGGTTGTCCATGCCTTTAGCAAAGAGCCTAGCATGTGCCCTGTGAACCTTCTGCCCCTGGCCTTCAACCAGCTTGTAGGGAGCTCTCTGGCGCACACAATAATGGGGAGTCTAGGAACCGGTCTCTCGCTGGCAGTGCCGTGGCTGGAGCGTGGCAGAACAGTGTGGAGGCATTTTGGCGGTCTGATTCGGGCTGGGGCTGGCAGATGTGCCACCGGCCTTCCATGCATTTCTCTGGAGTGTGGTGCTCAGACCCACCGACAGAAGCATAGCCCAGGGTTTGTCCACCGAGGGTCTGAGAGTGTTGTCTGCGGGGGTTCGTGCTCCGTGTTCAGTATTTGCAAAGTGCTGATGATCAAAGTGCCCCTGTCCCAAAGTGTCGAGATATCCGTTCATTTAAGATGCTCCCCTTTCCTCCTTTCCTCAGATCATCTCGGAAGTGATCGCACTTCCTGGGGGTGGGAAGAACAGTCAAAATTGGCGGGGGTGGGGGGCACGTCCGGTTTCGGTGAACTCCTCCAATCCCAGCCTCTTGGGGTTGGCCTGTGGCTTGTCACCCCTCCTGGGCTCCCACTTTGGGGAAATATAGGCTGGTGACCCCCAGGTCTCATCCACACTCAGGGGTGTGCTCATCGCCAGGACGCCCCCCTCTCTGAAGTGGGGGTTCACATCCCCGTCTGCCATTGCCGACGGTTCCTTTAAGCCTCTGCCAGCGCCCTTCTCCTTTGGTGTCTGTCACTAGCATGGAGGATCCAGGCAAAAGGTCCCTTCAGTCCTGGGGTTGCCACCTGTACACACACCCGTACACACACACACACACACACCAATCTGTGTCAGCTTCACCTTTCCGAAGGCATCCAGCGGATCTAGAAAGTTTTTCCTGGCTGGGTAAATTCTCGTTTCCTTTTGGGAAAGAACAGCACCCACGTTTGCTATGCAGACTTCCTTCTCCAGCCATGACTCGCTGTGTCAATGCCACGTGCTCGCCTGCAAGGTTTTGGGTCCCTGATAAGTTTTATTTTTTTTAAAAAGTTACCTTTCTTTCTCAAACCCATGTCTTTTGTTTCATTTGCAATTTGGTTTTACATTTCAGAAACTAGTCTCTCAGCACATGAAGATTTTTAAGGTCTTAAAAAAAATCGACAACGGGGATTTTTGCTCTAGAGCTACGGCTGCACAGTTTAAGAGCCAGCCTGCCTCTGCTGGTGCGAGCGAAAGTGAGAAAGGCCACATTTCCAAGCTTCAACCACATGAGGCTCGTGGCCACCGTACCGAAGCGTGTAGATGCTAGAGCATGTTCATTGTTGCGGAAGTTCTGTAGAACCTTGCTAGGTTTACAACGAAACCAAACCAAACTCACTGCCCTTGAATAGATTCCGACTCCTAGCGACCCCAGGGGACAGAGTAGAACTGCCCCGGCAGGTTTCCGAGGCGGTAACTCTTTAGGGGGGGGCAGACAGCCTCCTCTTGCTCGAGTCTGGCTGATGCTCTTGCCTGCGGACAAACAAGGTGGATATGCCAATGGCAACCTCCTTCCAAAAATCTAGGCTTTAGGCTCTGACCCAAGTGGGCTGAGCCAGAATCGCTCTGCGACTCAGTCTCGTCCACCCGCCTCCCCCTTGAGCCTGTGACTGGTGGGAGCGAAGGTCCGCGAACAGAGAGAGGAGGAGGGGTCAGGGATGAGGTGGCTGAGGAAGAAACTTCAGTTATCATCTGGAAATGTCGCCATGCCTCTACTCTTTGAAGAAAGTGTCAAACTGAGAAACGTAAGTCATTGCTTTTAACGAACTTCCCTCAATGGTTTTCCAGGACATTTTTGGCAGCTGGAAACACCCCTGCCTACCAGTCTGTCACCGACGGCATGTACCACGGGCTGCCACCAATGAGCGACTCTCTCGTGAGGAGCCTCTTTGCACCGCAGCTTGGCCTGCCGCAGCCACTGGATCCGCGGAGCCTCCAGGTGCGCTCACAGCTGGTTGCTCTCTTGGAGTTACAGTCTTAGAAGCCCCCTGGGGCAGCTCTAGCCTGCCCTATGGGATCCCTGTGAGGCAGAGCCCACCCCGATGACAATGAGTTTTCACAAGGCCCGAGGTGTCAAGAGGATTTGTTGAGGGATTTTGGTCCCTTGGCTTCTGCTTGGTTTAAATGTGTGTATGTGTTGGGGGGAGGGGGTTGGGGGGGCATCACAGCGCTTCACTGGCTCCCTCCACTCACAGGCAGCCATGATCCCTGTCAGGGTCTGTCTCCAAACTGCTCCCCAGGCTAGCGGGGCAACAGCTTCTCTTACTCGCAGTCGATAGCAGAACCAGCATTTGGTCTTCCAGGTGCCATGATCAGGTCAGCAGCGGGCTTGACTAGCCCTGCGGACGACATGGATTGTTGCGAGAGACGCTGAGGACTCCAGTTGTTCCGAACAATGTTACCCATGCAGAACGATCTTTCCGAAGATCCCCTTCACGTTCATCACGTGGGCAGCTCTCCGCGGGGCTGCCTACTACACGACAGGCGGCCTCTCCAAGCAAGAGCAATCAAGGGAATGAAGGAGAACCCAAGGCCAAAGCCACAATTGCTAGGACCGAATTTCCGAAGGGAGAGCCCATCACCATCACTGGTGCCAAACACTGATTATTCGAAACAGCACCAAGTCCCACATACATCCCAACGGAGGGGAGAAGGCCATCGCTGGATGGGAGGACAATAAAAGACTCTGCGGACCTCTCCTTAAGACCACCTCACAAGCCCAGCTCTTTTGACTCCAACTTGATGTTTTCATGTTATAAAGCTTAGCCCAAGTGACACTAACATCCGCTTCAATAAGTCACGCCCACACTTTCAGCTACTCTGCTACAAGGCAGACTCCTGAACCAATTGAAATCCAGAAGGGAGGGTTGGATTCTGACCAGTAGTTTTGCTTCTTCTGCCTTGGGCACTGCCTGGAGGTAGGTGCCCTGGCTTCCTGCTCCCAGGAGGATGTGGAGCAACTCCCAGTCAAGGAATCATCTGAAAACTCACTACCCGAGTCAATGCCAGCTCATAGTGAGCCCCTGTGGGTTTCCAAGACTGTAACTGTTTACAGGCGTAGAAAGTCCTGTCTTTCTCCCAAGGAGGTGCTTGTGGTTTTGAACTGCTGACCATACAGATCACAGCCCAACTTGTAACCACTAGACCACCAGGGCTCCTAAGAATCATCTGAAGGTAGCACCGAGTCTGCACGTATAGAATGGGGTAGAATGGGCAGGCCCATCGCATCCCAGGCTGCACATAGACCCACAAGGACTAAGGGATGCTTTGACCATTGGACAATAATGTGAAGAAACAGAAGTTTATGTGATGTTAAGCTAGAACTGAGTCACAAGGGTAACAGAAAGATTTTCAAGGTACATAACACTGAGATCATTTGAGAAAATTTACTGTTGTTAATGATAAATATACCCCATTGGTGTCACCCTGTTCCAGTACTTTTAAACGCTGGTATCGACTTATTATACTGAACTCCTAAGGATCTTCAGTGTTAAGCCACCTTCTGGAGGGGCTAAATAAACATTATTCTTTACCCCATCAGGAACTAGCCATCAAGAAGTATTTCTCCAAAATAAATAAACCATCCAACAATGTTTTAGGATCCACTCACAGGCATCCCGTTCACAGGTACCTATTGTCCAGTGACACAATTATTCAGTGTGATCTTGTTTGTTATTATTTCTTGTGTGTTTGTTTTTTAGGCATATGTTCTGTTCCCTTGGAGAACCTCTCTGGAAGATGGAGGACCATTTCCAGTTATGAGTGGCCTCCCAGATCCCCTGGAATACAATATGCAGGTAGAGGAGATCTTATTTGTCCCCCAGAGAGCAGAATGCAGTCTGCAAAACACAGTCTTTAAGTCCACGGGGCATATCCTCTGTACTCTGGCCCAGGGGGTTTCAACCTGGGGGTCACGGCCCCTTTGAGGGGGTCAAACGACATTTTCACAGGGGTCACCCGATTCATAATAGTAGCAACATGACAGTGATGAAGTAGCAGCGAAAATAATTGTATGGTTGGGGGGTCACCACCACAAGAGGAACTGTATGAAAGGGTTGCTGCATTAGGAAGGTTGAGAACCGCTGCTCTAGCCAGTGCTGTGAGATCACCAGTGTCTGATGTGAAGTTATGCACCTGATGCTGAAAGACAAGTCTTGTTTCTACCGACCGGGTGAGAATCATGCTCTCGGCTGTTATCTGCCTCGGCTGGTGCTCCCACGATCAGCAGTTACCTGGAGAGCAGCCAGCACCTTCTGTCACTGAGCCGCCTAAAAAAAACCTCCCCGGCTGGCAGCCCTTGACTCACCTGGGGAAGGAACAGGGATGAGGAGAACATTATAAGCAGGACCCATAAGGAGACTTTTTCTGTTTTTAATTATTTTATTGGGGGCTCGTACAATTCTTTTCACAATCCACACATACATCCATTGTGTCAAGCCAATTTGTACATTTG
Organism: Tenrec ecaudatus; assembly: GCF_050624435.1. NCBI lineage: Eukaryota > Metazoa > Chordata > Mammalia > Afrosoricida > Tenrecidae > Tenrec > Tenrec ecaudatus. Next base: position 63,250,160 of record NC_134536.1, on the reverse strand, counting down.
TTGCCATCATCATTCTCAAAACATTTGCTTTCTACCTGAGCCTTTGGTATCAGCTCCTCGTTTTTCCCTTCCCTCCCTGTCCCCCTCCCTCATGAATCCTTAATTTATAAATTATTATTATTTTGTCATGTCTTACACTGTCCAACGTCAAGGAGGCCTTTATAAGTGTGCCCTTTTCCTCCAAATCTTCAAGGAAGTGCTATCACATCTTTTAAAAATGAAAGTAATCATACTGTACTAAGAACGTGGGTATGAAAACCAACCACATCTCTGCTTCACGCTGGCCGACCGACCAGAGAGGGGTGGCAGTGAGGCAGCACCGGCTGTGGGTTCACGAGGGTGGGGCCTGCGTGTTAGGAACATGGGTTTGTGTTGTTGGCTTTTATGTGTACTCAAAACCTGGTCAATAAAATTTCCCCAAAAATCATAATCATGGTTCAATCTTAGGCCCCCCAACTCAGAAATGATCCCAGCGAACATTTTTTCTAGGATTTTCTCTTATATTAATTTTATTTGTCCTTTTAGAGGACGGACTATTGACACGACATTCTGTGTTCAGCTGTGCATTGTTCTGTTCACTTGATTTGATAAAGAATCTCTGAATGCCATTCTGTAACGACTGCATAATATTCTCCCATAGGAGGCTACCAGATTGTACGTTACTCTCACTGGGCTGCTAGCCACCAGCCACTCCTGTAAAGATCCATGGTCCCCAAGCCCCAAGGGGCGGCTCAGTTCTATGAGACGGGCGGTAGGTGTCAGGGTGATCTGGAGGCAGTGCGTGAGAGCCCAGAGATACCTCGGTAGTGGACCGGCTATCGGTAGTGGACCGGCTCCAGGCTTGAACGCACCACTACTCTGACAGCAAAAAATAAATCTGCTCATACGCGTAGCTTTGCCCAATAATCCAACTTGAGAAAACCAGTCCTGGCTGGAGAGTGAGTCACACACGTTGCCTGGAGCACGGCTGTCACGCAGACAATCCCGAGGGCTATGTCAGTGCTTTAAAACGGTCATTGTGCTTTTCTTACGTGCCCGAACTCTTGTAGCCGGGGCGCCAAGGGAAGTTAGTGACACAGGCAGCAAAGCTAAGGGGGAACTGAGAACCAAGATAGAGTTAAAGAAAGAAATCATTGTGAAATGTGACTCCAGTCACTACTTGTCTGATTTGGCAGCTGGATACAGCATGGCTGAGTCAATATCATTTTTGAAAAACAAACAAACATGGTGATTAACCCAGCAAATGTAGCCAAAGATGTTGTGGTGGTTACATAATTTCATGTCAACTTGAAATATGAGTGAAGGGGTGGAGTCTAGCCTGTCAATCAGGCCACAGTCTGAAGCCTACGTGTGGGCGTGGCCTTCTCATGAGGATTCTGGGAACATCCTCCCTTCCTCCCTGGAGGCAGGACTCTCTCTCTCTGCCTTTGTCTTCCTGTTGACAAGCCACAGGGAGACTTGCTGAGCCCTGGGAGGAGCCCCTTTCTCTGTTTCACCCTCCTGTGGAAGAGCCACACTTGACGGCTGAAGGAACCCCACGCAAACCTGCACCAGTGCTGAGCTGTTTCCACCGCCACTGGATCCACAAGACTGTCGCACCCACCAGCCTGTGATCTTCCTACATTTTGCATCATTGCATGTGACTGCGTGAATCTGAAGAAGGATTTATGGACTAGTATTGTACTTATGGGCTAATATCGAGCTTATGGACTTGATCTGGACTGGGCTGGGATGTTTTCTCAATATACAATTGTTCTTTGATATAAAGCACTGTCCCTGGATTGTTTCTCTAGTCAATCTGGTCTAACACAAATGTGAAATTTTTAACCAGGAAACCAAGAACCCGACCACCGAAGAGGCTGAAAAGTTACTCTTAATTTGAGTAAATCAGAAACAACTCGATGGTGACAGTGTACCCAAGGCAGTGATATGCAGGAAGGCTAAAGTCCTGGAAAAATGAATTTGTAACTGTAATCTTGGAGCCTCAGAACCATTTTATTCCTATGATTTCTTATGGGGAAAAATTGAGTCAGTTCTTGAACTTTTCGGTGTTCAAACATGGATTTAGACTTAATTGAGTTCGACAACCAAGGTATCACTGTATATCCCCAATAGTGGATACGTCAACATTTTCCATCTCAACGACACCACATCACACTGCCCTGTACAATCTCCTACCTTAGCCTCTCAATTGCTTCCTTAGGGTAGTTCTTAGATGTAAAATGCCTGAGCAAAAGGTGCAAATTCTTGGTCTCCGTAGTAACAATTGCCTTCATGAAAATCAGTACAACACTGGGCCCAAATGCCCCACCTTTCCACTCTGCTCTCCCACTCTACCACGTCTGGCTCCAACCCCTGCCTCCTCCCCTTAGTGCTCTCCCTTACGTCCCAGGGTTCTGCAGGGCACTACCAGGGCCACCCAGAAAGCGCAGCGTAAAGGACAATGGCCCAGGTCTTGTGGGTGCCGGTAAATCCCAATCCAAGTTCAGACGTCTGTCAGGAGGATCCTCCTTACCCCCAGGGCCATGGAGGCAAGGGAAATCAGACCAAAGAACCAGCCACAGAGCTGAAGGCTGGGTCACTGGCAGTCAGCTGCTCCCTTCTGCGTCCGCTTCTCTGGGGGCTCATTTTACAAGCAGTAGGGTGGCGCACTCACCGTCGCTATGAGCAATTACTCACAGGTGAATCCTATCAGTGTCTTTCCCCACCTTCATACCCAGACCCATGCAGGGAAAGGTCCTTTGGTGAGAGTTTGGCTTGAGTCACATTGAATAGCTCACTGCCCTTACAGTATCGGCTTCTGAGTTCATAAGGTTTTCAGTGGCTAATTGTTCTGAAGTGGACAGTATATTCCTTCGCCTTAGTCTATTTTTAGCCTGGAAGCTGTGCTGAAACCTGTTCACCTTGGGTGATCCTGCTGGTATTTGAAGTATCAGTGACATCCAGCATGACAGCAACAGACAAGCCACCACAGTACACCAAACTGACATACCCAAGTAAGTGGTGGTGGTATCCCTGGGTGGGGACACACTCTGCATGTCTTATGCTGAAAGATATGAAGAGGAAGTGCAAGTCTAGACTTGAACAATGTTGAACGACGTTATGGAAAACTACTGAATGACACGAGAAGCATCTAACTAAGAAGAAAGGAGGGCACAAAGACACTCTCAGAAAGCACCAGTCACCATGAAACCGTTTTAAGACAGAGCATATGATCAAGAACCGACTGGCGCTGAAGGGAGAAGTTCAAGCAGCACTGAAGATATTAGCAAAACACAAAGTTCCCAGAATTGGTGGAACACCAACTGAAGCGTTTCAGCAAACTGATGAAGCCCTGGAAACATTCACCCCCATGCCGAGAAATTCGAAAGAGCTACCTGACTAACTGACTGGAAGAGATCCAAATTTGTACCCTTTCGAAAGAAAGGAGACACAACCGTCAAACAACATCACTAGTGTTACATGCATGTGAAATTATGCTGAAGCTCATTCAACAATAGTGGCAGCAATCCCTCAACAGGGAGCTGCTGTAAATTCAGACGACATGAAGCAAGGCAGACATATCACTGCCGACGGCAGATGGACCTTGGCTGAAAGCAGAGAACACCCAGAAGATGTCTACTTGTGTATGATTGACTATGTAGAGGCTGTGTGGATCATAACCAATATGTATATCCTTGATAAGAATGAGGATTCGGCAGCATTTAAATGGGCTCATGTGGAACCTGTCCATCGATCGAGAGGCAGTTGTTTAAACAGAGCAAAGGAATACTGCATGGTTCAAAATCAAGAAAGGCGTGTGTCAGGGTTATATCCTCTTACCGTACTTATCCAATGTGTGCACTGAGAAAGTTATCCAAGCAGCATGACTCTGTACTAGAACATGACATCAGGATTGGAGGAGGGCTTATAAACAGCCTGCAATAAGTAGATGACACAACTTTGCTGACTGAAAGTGAGGAGGACTTGAAGTACTTGCTGATGAAGGTCAAGGATTTCAGCCTTCTGTATGGATTACAACTCAATATAAAGAAAACCAAAATCCTTACAACTGGACCAAGAAGTAACATCATGATGAAGAGAGAAAAGATTGAAATGGTCAAGGATCTCCTCTTGTTTGGATCCACAAACAATGCTCATAGAAACGTAGCCAAGAGATCGAACAATGCTTTGCACTGGGCAACGCTGCTGCACTAGACCTCTTGAATGTGCTGAAGAGCAGGGAGGTGACCCTGAGGACTGACTACGGTGCTCTTGATCCAAGCATGGTATTTTCAGTCACCTCCTTGGCATGTGCATGTTGGCCATGGACTAAGGAAGACTAAAGAAGAACCGATGTGTCTGGATTCTGGTGCTGGCAAGGAGTATTGGAAGTCCCATGGACCGCCGAGAGGAACAAACACATGTCTTAGAAGAACAGCCAGAGTGCTCCTGAGGAGTGGGGCTGGTGAGGCTTCCTCTGACGTACTTTGGACATGTTTGTCTGGTGAGGCCAGTCCCTGGAGAAGGACGCTGTGCTCCGTAAGTAGAGGGGCATGAAAAAGAGGAAGGCCCTCAATTAAAAGGCTTGACGCTGTGGCTGCAACCACGGGCTTCACCCGAGCAACAATTGTGAGGATGCGGCAGGACCGGTGTTTCACTGTACTGTTCACAGGGTCCTCTTGGGGGCACCTAACAGCAGCAGCATTACTGAGCTGCTCCACTTGAAAGTCCAGACCAGTGTACAGCCACCCCCACCTCCATCCCCAGCAGTACATGAAACTACCTTCACTGGACACTCTGGTCACTTCCGGGTTAAATGATTGTAAAACCTCTTGCCAGATTGGTAGGCAAAACTGTCAAAGACTACTTTAGTGGCATGAACTGAACGAAAATGTCATCTCTGGAAAAATCCTTTTTATCAACACTTTTCCCCTCAGCACGAGGAAAAGCTCTGACCCAAGAGTGGATTACCCAATATGCTAGGTAAGCATGGGCTCCCTTGTGCTTATGAGTGTTGTGCTTCCTAATCTGTAGTGAACATTTCACATGAATGTAGTTAAAGCGTGTGAAACTGTTCACTCAGATTAGTAAGTAAACACATGCTTACTTTGCTTACTGGAGACTCCGGCCCTGTCAAAGGTTATAATTTTTAAAAAACATTTTATTAGGGGCTCATACAACTCTTATCACAATCCATTCATATACATACATCAATTGTATAAAGCACATCTTTACATTCTTTGCCCTCATCATTTCTTTTTTTTTTTACATTTTATTAGGGGCTCATAAATTTTAAAAGAGGCTTTGATTTTGTAGGAAGATGCTATAGGGTTGGAAGAGGGACAGGCGCCAGCCATACCTTGACGCTGAATCTTTGATGTGGTGAAAAACTATGTGATTGTTCAAATTAGTAAATAAACACCAACAAGGCTGGGCTTGCTCTGCTTACTGAGTAACCTGACTGCTCGGGGCACTTCTGCTGAATTTAAGCAGTCTTTTTAACAAGCTTATAAAACTCTCTTTTTTGGGTTTCAACAATTTCACACTGACGCCGTAGTCGAATTAATTCTTTTCTGTTTACAGCTCGGGATCTAATCTAGACCCTGAGTTCAGTATCCACACAGCATTTTCATCTGCTCTGACTTATGTTGCTGCTGTGTGCTGTCAAGTTTTCCAATCCTAGCAACCCCCTGTGACCGAGTAGATTTGACCCACAGCTTTTTCGGGGCTGTAATCTTTAAGCCAGCAGATCACCAGCTCTTTCTCCCGCGGAGCCTCTTGGTGAGTTTGAGTCGCCAACCTCTGAGGTACTAGCCAGTGCTTAACCTTTGTGTCACCAGGGCTCCTCTTTAGCTTATAGAATGTGTGACTTTTGAGGGGCTATGAGGAATTAAAAAAGAAAAACAGAATGTGAGACTTTTGCCCTTTCTGCCCAGCCTGGATTAACACGGTGACTACCAGAGTGGCTTAAATGTGGCAATAGTTGGGAGGGTGGTGTGAGACAAGGGCAGAGTGTGTTCTGCTGTACAGGGTTACTGTGTGTCAGGACCAACTCAGTGACACCTGGCCACAAACTACCACCGAAGTCCAGGCCTCGGCCACAGCAGTTAGGATTAGGGAATTTGGAGACTTTCATTCAGCAAACACAAAGGCTTCTGGGACATGCTGGAGTTGTCATCTTGAGTGGTACGCATGCCCCCAGGCACTCTAGAAGAACCTACAGGCAATGAGGGGCTATGTCTGATGGGCTATTTGTGTCATGGTTGTAATTATTTTCAGGTCGTGAACTGAGGGAGCTAGTAAGCACACTCACAAAGACAAAACTTCTTAAAGATTTTCTAAGAAATGTTTTCCTCCTTTGAAAACAAACATGAACAACATCAAAGATATGGTTTAAATGATTAGAATGCTTCAGCCTTGGCTTATGATCCGGACTGTTGAGGTCGCAGCTCTCTTCAGCCAGATGTGGTCGAGAGAACGGAGTCCTGCTGGCATCGTGGCTGCTCAATGGGTCACTAACCTCATAGTCAGCAGTTTGAAAACATCAGCGATTCCTTGGGAGACAGATGAGGCTCTCTACTTCCATATAGTTCCCTTGTCCTTGAAGACTGCTATGAGGCGGAATCTAACTATGACAGGTTGTTGGGTTGTTTTTTAATGAGTTTGATCAAGAGACTATAGAGGCCCATATAGGCAGAAGAGAGAGCCACACCATATTTTATGAAGTTGAGGGTGCAGGCTTAGCAGCAAGATCGCTACTTCTACCTCTGTTACGTGGAGTGGGGGCTGGGGGAACGATGACCTTGAATGCCTTGAGTTTGCTTATTTTGAAGATGCAAGGTCCTGGAGAAAACACACACTCTGTTTTGCTTCTGAGAAACTCTACCTCCTCAGCAGTCAGGCAGCAAGCACACCAGTCTCTGTTGCCTTCCTAAGGCAATGGGTCTGGAGTCCCAGTGGTGTCGTGGGCTATTAATTGTACTGCTGATCTCAAGGTCAATGGTTCAAACCCACCAGTTACTCTTTGAGAGAGAGATGAGGCTGTCTGCTGCCATAAAGAATTGAAAGTCTTAGAAACCCAAAGGGGCCATACTGCTCCATCCTACAGCATTGCTATAGGGCTGCTATGAGTGGAAATGAACTTGAGGGCAATGGGTGTGGTTTGGGGTTGGATTCAAGCAATGCATGTGCCTCTGTCCTCTCCCAGGAGAATCACTCAGCCCATGACCTTCAGCTTGGTCACTGCGAGCTCCACAACATTCCAAGGACTGGAAACTCAGTATATCCACACAGAGCCAACGGTCTGAGCACAGGGAGGGCTTCAGGCTATAAATAGTACGTGGATTTGAGTGGGCTTCCTAGGAGAGTGGGGCTTGTAATTACATCTACTCCTAGTCCCCCCTCCCCACCAAAACAACATATGTAAATGATGCATAGATGTCCTCAAAATACTTTTTTTTTTCATTTTTTAAAGCTGTGCTTGTGTGAGCTGAGTGACCATGACCGAAAAGTGGCCCATGGAGAGCTAGCGGGCATGCAACTGCTAATGGACGATGTCACTCTGAGCAGCTGTCATGTGATCATGGAGGATGACCCCGGGAAGCAAGCCGCATTGGACCCAAATACACAGGTATTCATGGTGGACCATCGATGTCATTGGTCAGGACTGTATTAGAATGAAGAATCTTCTATTTGGGACCTGGATGAGAGCCCCATCTGTCCTCACATGGGCCCTTGTTCCGTACTAATGTCACACGTGAGCAGCAGAGAGGCAGCGGTGTCATGTGAAAACCACTCCAAAATGCTTCTTTCAGTCTGAGTCCCAAGTCGGTGGGACAGCTATTTCTGCTCCTTTTGATAACAGAGAACAAAGGTTATTGGAGGGCCATTGAAAACAAATAAAACAAACAGTCCAATGGGATGCTCTTTCTTATGGATTGTTCATGCAGATCTGCAACTTGAAGGGCCAGAGGGGTGGGGTGGAGGTTCCCAGGCAACACCTCAGGCCTGGGCTCATCCACAGCACACAGCTGAGCTGTGCGCTCCTGGCAAGCCGCCTCTCTGGGCTTGTCCTTCTGAAGCGCTTACAGGTAACCTTAAATGGTTCTATGTGCATCTGGGAACCAGAACCATGTTTAAACATTGAGTAAGCTAGTTGGCACCACCACTTAATGAGCCTCTTTTGGGGAGCCCACCTTTTGAAAGATGCCTCTACCAGCCATCTCCATTCCATTAACCTTCCGTCCATTCGTCAGAATGTTGCGATCCATCTTCTGCCCCCTCACCTCGCTGAAATGATGCTCATCAAGAACACCTGGTCCGTGGCACCAAAGGCGCGGAACACTTTTTAGCCCCTTTCTTCCAGATCCTTGGGCAGTGTGCAACACAGCAGGTCATTTCTTGGAATCTTCTCGGCCCTTGGCTTCCGCGGTGTGGCTGACTCGGCCCGCGTTTTCCTTTACCCTCACTGGCCTCCTTCTCAGACTCCTTCGCGGGCTGCTCGGCATAAGCTGTCTCTCAAATGCTGGTGCTCCTTGGGTTTTGATGATGGCAACTGCTACCAGAAGGCCCTGTCGAGCAACGGTTAAGTGCTTAGCTGATAACCGAAAGGGGCGTAGTTCAAGCCCCCAAGCAGCCTCAGGGGAGTAAGACTTAGACTCTGCTCCCATAAAGATTATACCCTAGGAAATGCCCCGAGCAGTTCCACACTGCCTTTGTGGGGTGGCTAGGAGTTGGAATTGACCCAGTCGTTGGTGCTACCACCAAACTCAAAAAACAAACCCACTGCCATCGAGCCAAGGATGACCGATAGCAACCTTGGAGGACAGGGTAGAACCGCCCCTGTGAGTTTCCAAGACTCTTTACAGGAGTAGAAAGCCCATCTTTCGCTCAAAAAGTGGCAGGTGGATTTGACTGCTGACCGGTAGATTACAGCCCAACAAACAGCCACGATGCCACCGGGGCTCCAACTATTCCTGCAGGGCCATGTTCACTCTACTGGTCCCCAGGACTTTTGTCTTTTGGGGCCCTTCTTCCACAATAAATAAATAAAAGTTATATTTAACTTCTATATTAGCATACAAATATGAAAGCATTCTTTGGACCTAAAAGTGTCTCTCCCCATCACAGCCCCAATTTTAAAGTAAATCAAAAAATCATGTGGGCTTTAGGTGCCGTGACTCCTAAATTTATCAGTTGAACTATTCTGATTCCTCCTCCTATTACTTCTACCTCCGAGTTGAAGTCTGTTCAGAGTGATTTATTTAATCTTCACCATAATTGAATGCGGTAAGTACTTTTATCACATTTTACAGATAAGAATGTCAAGGCTCAGAAAGACTAAGTAGTACGCTAGTGAGGAGAAATAACCAGATTCCAACCCATCAGTCTGGCCCCAGAGTCCTGCTACACGGAACCACCAGACTGCCCCACTCCTTTCTCTGCAGGCAAACCCTCTGCTTTTATAGTTTGAATGGCATTTACACATCATGACTCCCAATATCTACTTCTCCCGCCCAAATCTTCCCACCTAACCTGTATGTTCAGTTGCCTATTGGACATCTCCACCTGAATGTTTTATTTCAGAGACGATGAGTCTCCAACTGAGCTCTTTTTCTCCCTCTGTTCAAGCTCGCTTCCCCTGTATTTCCTATTAGTAAACGGTACCAACACCTGCTCCGTTGCCAAATCAAACAGCTAAGCACCATCCTCGACTCCTTTCATCACCCCCACAACCAGATGCCAAGATTTCTCACCCTATTGTTTTCATATCTCTTGAGTTGCCTACTTTCCTCCCTCCTTCTCTAATAGCACCACCAGTCCAAACCAGGACCAGCTGCTGTTGCTGGGCTGTAAACATAACCTTCCGTTGGATACCCTACAGTCTCTCCTCTTCTCAGCTCATTCACCAGGAAGCAGGGCTTTGCACTGTGTCCCCTCAAAGTGCCAATTTGGCTAGGTCATGATTTTCAGTATTAATTATCCAGCAGTTGGTAGACTGATATAATTGCAAATTCTAATCTCTAGGATGTTAATGAGGCAGGATTAGAGGCAGTTATGACCATAAGTCAGGATAAAATTTACAAGATTAGGCTGTATTTTGACTTAATCTCTTCTAAGACACAAAAGAGATTAAACAAGTGAGCAGAAACCAAAGGGACCTCAGTACCAGGAAGAAGAAAGAACAAAGGTGGCGCACATTCGCTGGTCCCGGGGTCCCTGTGCTGAGAACCCCCTAAACCAAGGGGAAGATCGATGTCAAGACACAAGAAGATCTCCAAGAATGTTGGGCCCACAGATGTGAAAGGAGACCAGGACCTGCCCCCCAAATTGGGCACCATTTTACTTGCAGCAGAAGTACCCTAATTGGCACAAAAGGGCATCTGCTTGAAGGTAGAAGATTATGAAACACTTCCTGTAGAGAGGGGGTTGGGAGTGGAAACCTGATGGTTAGTAATTAATCAGATGATGGGGTAGAGAGCAGGGGGGCAAGTTTTCCACCAGAAAGACTAGCTTGAATGAGAGACAGAGGAGAGAGAGGAGGAGGCATCTGAGGAAGTGAGAGAAGTTGAAGAGCTATATTGGCAGGAAGCAAGTTGAAAGGTCTGAGGAAGGCCTTTGGAAATGGCAAAAACGGACGCATCCCGATATTAGTTCTATGCATGCTATTTCCATGTCCCCCCCAGTCACTGGGTGAGAGTTACAAAGACTATGGGTAGGGCCACACCGAGTACTCTCACTTCACCGCAGAGGGGACGTGTTTGTTCTAGACGTCTCCCCAAAAGACTTCCCCTATTGACTGAAATTGAGGCAGATGTCCTCTTCAGAGCAGTAGGAAAGGAGTAGCTTAGACATGCCACCTGACTTCACAGCGGAATCAGAGGCTTGCCCTGGAGCTGTGTAGTGACCAAGAAATGCCCAATTCAAGAAACCGGTTGATCTCTATTTAGTAATTTGTTTATTTTTAATTATTTCATCAACATACAATTCACATATACGTTTGATTGATCACGTTCATAAGAGTTGTACATACATCACTACTATCCAGTCCAGGACATTTCTTCTCCTGGTACTCGTTGTTGTTAGCTCCACATTCATTTTCTGCAGCCTCTCCTGCCACGTCCCTGTGGATCTTTTTTTGTTTGTTTGTTTTGTTTTGCCCTAATCATTTTCTTTTGTTTATATTTTATTAGGGGCTCATATAACTCTTATCACAGTCCATACATATACATACATCAATTGTATAAAGCACATCCATACATTCTTTGCCCTAATCATTTTCAAAGCATTTGCTCTCCACTTAAGCCCTTTGCATCAGGTCCTCTTTTTTTTCCCCTCCCTCCCCGCTCTCCCCTCCCTCATGAGCCCTTGATAATTTATAGATTGTTATTTTATCATATCTTGCCCTATCCGGAGTCTCCCTTCACCCCCTTCTCTGCCGTCCGTCTCCCAGGGAGGAGGTCACATGTAGACCCTTTTAATCAGTTCCCCCTTTCCAACCTACTCACCCTCCACTCTCCCAGCATCGCCCCTCACACCCCTGATCCTGAAGGTATCATCCACCCTGGATTCCCTGTACCTTCAGCTCCCATATGCACCAGTGTACAACGTCTGCCCTATCTAGTCCTGCAAGGTAGAATTCAGATCATGGTAGTTGGGGGGAGGAAGCATCTAGAATCTGGGGGAAAGCTGTGTTCTTCATCGGTATTACATCGCACCCTGACTAACCCATCTCCTCTCCTAAATCCCTCTATGAGGGGATCTCCAGTGGTCGACAAATGGGCCTTGGGTCTCCACTCTGCACTTCCCCCTTCATTCCCTGTGGATCTATTGATCTAGTTGTTGTCTCTCTATGTTTATGTAATCTGGGCTTCTATACAAAAAATCGTGTAAATTCAAGACAAAATACAAATGGCCCAGCAACAATGACACAATGAAAAGACAAATCTCAACTGATAACAGAGCAGAAAATATTTTTAAAACATTGGATTGTCCAGGCAATCCTTTGACGTAGGTGTCAAAGCCTGGTGAGCGCTTGGTCCCTCTATAGACCAACTTTGGGCCCCATTTCTGACAAATTATCCTTTTTTTCCTGACATCACACCTGCCCCCACCTTGTTCTGTCTGCTGTCCTTTATACTATTCATTAAAGCACTTTTGTAGAGATAACAACATGAACATATTATTAGTGAAGTAAGTTTACTTTTTTAAAATTATCTCATTTTATATTATATAGACTCTCATTTAAGACTATTCCCATTTAAGACTACTAAGTGATGCAAATGTATTCACAGATGATGCAAAGGTATTCAACTGTGTGAATCGATAGCCTTGAAAGAAAAGGAATTCCAGAAAACTTCACTGTGATCTTATGGATCCTGTATGGCAGTCACGGGAACAGAACAAGGGAACATCGCATAGTTTAAAACCAGGAAATGTGTGCACAAGGTTGTATCCTTTCACCATACCTATTCCATCTGTATGCTGACAAATAATTTGAGAAGCTGGAGACATGAAGGGGAACTCGGCATCAAGATTGGAGCAAGGTTTATTAACAACCTCTGATACGCAGACGACACAACTTTCCTTACTGAACGTGAGGAGGACTTGAAGCACTTGCTGAAGAAATCAAGGATTGCAGCCTTCCACATGGATTGCAATTCAATGTCAAGAAAACAAAACTCTTTGCCACTGGGCCAAGAGGTAACAACGAGTCAACAGAGAAAAGATTGAAAGCGTCAAGGCTTTTGACTCACTTGGATCCACAACCAACGCTGGTGGAAGCAACAGGCAAGCAGGCAAGCAATGCATGCCTTGGGCCATCGCTGCACAGACCTCTTTAAAAGGATGATGAGCAGGGTGCCACTTTGAGGGCAAGGGTGCACCTGACCCAAGCCATGGTGTGTTTCCTTTTTTAACTTTCTACAGATATTATAACAATCCACAATTAAATTAGATCCAGCATAATTGCACAATTATTGCCACCATCATTTTCAAAACAGTTTCTTTCTTGAACTCCTTGATATCAATTCCCCTTTGTCCCCTCCATCCCCCACCCTACTCCCCGGGAACCCTTAGTCTTATAGTTTTATTATAAATATTGTTATTTTGCCATATCTTACACCATCCACTGTATCCATTCCCCTACAATTCTGTTATTGGTTCCCCTCGAGTGGGGTAATACAGTCATCTTTGCTATTGGTTCCCCCTCACCTCTCTTCCCAGACCCCCAGGGAATCATTGCTCCCATTACTATTTCTGATGGGTTTATCTATCTTGGGTTTTATACATCACATGATCTTCATTATACAAATGAATATTCACAGGTCTAACAAGCTTAATGAGGTAAAACTGGGACCATAATAGTAAGGGGAGGATATCTTAAAGAACTAGAGGATAATTATATGTTTCATCGGTGCTATACTGCACCCTGGATATATCTTCTCTCCCGTATGGCCTTTCTGTGAGGGACTGTCCAATTATCTTACAGGTGGGTTCGAAGTCTCTACTCTGTCTATGCTTCTTCATGTCAATTTGATTGCTTGTTTTTGAACTTCTGATACCGGTTCCAATTGATACTTCATGATCACACAGGCTGGTGCGCTTCTTCCATGTGGGCTTTGTTGCTTCCCTGCTAGATGCCACTTGTTTACCTTCAAGTCCTTAAGACCCCAGACACTGTATCTTTTGATAGCAGGCACCACCAATTTCTTCACACATTTGCTTATGCACCCATTTTGTCTTCAGCAATTGTGTCAGAAAGGTGAGTATCGTACACTGCCATATTATTAGAACAAACCATTCTTATACTGAGGTAAGATTTAAGTAGAGGCCCAAAGTCCATCTGCTTCCTAATTGTATTTACATATATATGCATATAGAGAGAGGCGAATACATCTATCTCTATATATGTATATATTTACATATACATACCTATATTCATTTCTATTTTTGTGATTATTAGTTTCTAGTTCTTTCCTCTTTTTCCTTTCCTCCTGCCCCACTATTATATTTACCTATCATTCACCTCTCAGATGCATTTCAATTGATCAAACATGATCTAGAATGCTATACCCTTCTCCCTATTGATTTTATATCCCTTGCTATTCCTCTGTCCCTGTCGTTATTGGCTCCTCGCTCCCCTCCCCACGCTTCATCTTCTCCCATGCCCCCGCCCTCCAGAATCTTTGGGTCCAGTTACTGTCTCCTTGGGATTGTGTATCCTGCATATCTTACACAGAGAGACACCAAAAGAAGAAAGAAAAAAGAGAGAGACCATACACGTAGTTCCAAGTCGAGCTGTTGTCCTGACCTAGTGTTGATGAGTATCCCTCTGTTAAACAGTGAGCAGACCCTGTTATAATCCTGTGGTCCAATCCTCTGTTCCTTCATGGATCTCTTTCCCAAGGCCCCCATACTAACATCCTTTATACCCTCTTAGTCCTCAGTGTTCATGCCCAAGGGGCGCACCTTCTATAAGACCCCATTGCTCTTCCCGCAGTCAAGGATGGAACAGTCTAGTGCTCCCCATCCCACCCATTACACCTTTAGACTTTCCATTTGGCTCCCTTGTGAATCTCCTCCAACCAGTTCAGATGAGGTGCCAAGTGCTGCCCGGGGTTCAGAAGGCTCCAATCAAGCTTCCTTGGGGACTTGCAGCCATGCTGGTTTGCACCACCTCATGTGCACGTGAAAGCTGGACCCGGAATGAGGAAGACCCAAGAGAAGGTCGTGCGTGTGGACTGCGGTGCCGGTGAACAGTGTGGAAAGCACCGTGGCACCATGGGCCTCTGCAAGAACCAAGCATCTGTCTTGGACGGAGTACAGGCAGAATGTTCCTGAGAAGCAAGGTTGGCGCGACTGTCTCGTGGACTTTGAGCATGTGGTCAGGAGAGACCAGTCCCTGGAGAAGGGCATCGTGCTTGGTAAAGCAGAGGGACAGGGAAGGAGAGGAAGGCCCGCAATAAGATGGGCTGACGCAGTGGCTGCAACCATGGACTCACACATCAGAACCATTGTGAAGCTGGCCAGGACCAGGCAGTTTAGAGTCGCCGTGAGCTGGAACCAACACCCACGAGGGCTGCATGGAAGGAAGAAGGCCTTAGAAAGCACTTTTTAGAAAGCAGATGCTAAATAGGAAAGGTTCCCTTTTGGAAGATAAATAAATGTTAGTAGTCAGATGGAAGACAACAACAAAACCCCACTGTCATGAAGTCAATTCAGACTCATAAGAACTCTCCGAATAGATGGTCCCCACAGCCGTGGAGCTTTATGGGAGCAGATGCCACCCTCTTCTTTTCAAGGCATGCCAGGTGGTCTGAACCGGTGACACTGTGCTTAGGAGCCCATCACTTACCCAGCAGTGCCACCAAAAAACAAACTCCAGACTCACTGACTCACAGTGACCCCTGTGCGTTTCTAAGACTTTAACTGCTATGGGGATAGAAAGCCCAGTCTCTTCCCCTCAGAGCTGCTGGTGGTTTTGAACTGCCGACCATGTGGATTACAGCTGAACGGGTAACCTCTACACCACCAGAGCTCCACAGTGCCACCAGGCTTCCTTGTATTCACTTTCATCGAGTTGATTCTGATCTATAGCAACCCTACAGGACAGAGTAGAACTGCCCCCTTTGGGTTTCTGAGACTTGGAAGCCTCATCTTCTCCCCTCGGAGCAACTAGTGAGTTTGAACTGTTGACTTTCCACCTAGGGGGTCGGTGTGTCACTCACTATGTCATGAGGGTTCCGTAGGGCTCCTTCTAAGGGAGCTTTAAACATGGGTGGTTCTGGATTCAAGCAGAAAGTGAGACAGAAACATTTTCCTCCTTTCAGTTCCGGAAGGATGCTTAACCTCTCTGGGCATTATGTGCACTGCAGGCCTGTGAACCGTTCTCAGAAGAATGCTTTATTTTGCGGGGCGGGGGAGGGGGGCGGGCAGGTAAAAGGTTACCTGGCGCTGCATCGTGAGCAGTAAAGAAGGGTTTCTGTCACGCTCTCAGCCAGAGTCGTCCAACATGCCTGAGTTCAGAAGTCGGTTCCTTGGCCGTAGAAAGACCTCCGAGCTGTGGGGCGGCTCATGCGACACTGTCACGGCGCTGGCTCTGCTGAAGTCGTTCCTGGTGCTGTGGAAGCAGCTGGAGACCCTGAAGGAGCACTGGGGCCGCCTCAGGCTGCGAGGCCAGGACATCCACACAGTGTCTCTCTATAAAGAGTTCTCAGAGATCTACGGGTGAGTGTTGCTGAGGCAGAAATTCATGTCAATGAGGTAAGTGTCGGACTTAGCTAATGCCTGGCCCTTGCTCTGAGGGCCAAATTTGTCCATAAATCCTAGTACACCCAGTCCCACTGAGTCCAGGGGAGCCAGGCAATGTCTCCACAATGCTTGACAAGAGCAGCTGGGCTCTATTGGCTTCACAGAAAGACTGGGTTCCACGTGTATACAGGTAGTCCCCCAGGTTACAGACAGGATTCATGCCGAGCCTGTCTAGAAGGTGAATTGGCAGGCAAGTTGGAACAGGCATAGTTACAAGGATCAGGGATGAGAAGTTTTATGGCAAAAACCAAGTTACACATGCAACACAGGGTACATGGCTCAGGGATCTGATTTTAAAAGGCAGACAAACAAAATACTGGCGGATAGAATACAAAAGTAGATAAAACAAATAATTCGCCATGACCACATGGGATTCATATCAGAGATGCAGGATGGTTCAACATATGGAAGACCATTAGTATTACTCGCCACATTGATATGAAAAATTATAAGAACCACATGATCATATCGATAGATGTGGAAAAAGCATTCGACAACATCCAACACCCATTCCTGTTTAAGACACTCAAGAGGATAGGAATGGAAGGAAAATGCCTCAATATTATATAAGCTATATATGAAAAACCAACAGCCAACATGATAATCAATGGAAGAAAGACAAAAACAATTCCACTGAAAAAGAGGACCAGACAAGGATGCCCCTTGTCCCCACTCCTATTTAACATCGTATTGAAGGTCCTAGCTAACAACATAATGCAAAGGAAAGACATCAAAGGTATTCATCTGGGGAAGGAAGAGGGGAAACTGTCATTATTTGCAGACTATATGATTTTATATATTGAAAATCCCCA
The DNA here is from genome assembly GCF_050624435.1 of Tenrec ecaudatus. Classification (NCBI taxonomy): domain Eukaryota; kingdom Metazoa; phylum Chordata; class Mammalia; order Afrosoricida; family Tenrecidae; genus Tenrec; species Tenrec ecaudatus. Next base: position 63,233,055 of record NC_134536.1, on the reverse strand, counting down.
AAACTCCACAAGCGGAGTGTTGGAAGCAATAGAGGAATATGGCAGAGTGACAGGATACAAGATCACCAAACAGAAGTCTATTGGACTGTTCTACACATCAGACAAGATCACAGAAGAGACGATTTAAAAGGTAGTACCCTTTACAATAGCCAAGCATAAATTGAAATATCTAGGGATATAACTGACTAAAAAAAACAGGTTTATACAAGGAAAACTACAGAACACTAGTATAAGAAACTAAGAGTAATCTCAACAAATGGAAGAGTATCCCCTGCTCGTGGACTGGAAGACAGTGTAGTAAAGATGTCAGTTCTGCTCAAGCACTGTATAAGTTTAATGCAGTCCCAATTTGAATAACATCATCCTTCTTCAAAGAATTGGGAAAACTGATTATCAACTTCATATGGAGAGGGAAGAAGCCCAGAATTAGCAGAAACTCCTCAAGAAGAAGGACAAAGTGGAAGGACTTGCTCTACCTGACTTTAGCACCTATTGTATTATTGGAATAACGACAGATACTCAGACCAATGGAAAAGAACTAAAAACCTAGAAATAAAATCATCAGCATACAGATAACTGATCTTTCATAAGGGCCCAAAAATATCCAATGGGAAGCGAATGCCCTCTTCAACAAGTGGTGCTGGTTATCTGCCTGCAGAAAAATGAAGCAAGACCCTTCTCTCACTCCACGCACAAGAATAAACTCTAGGTGGATCACAGACCTCGAGGTAAACCCTGAACTGTTAGGGTCATCAATGAGGGAATTGGGACCAACCTGAGAACTTTGGCACAGGGAATACATAGGCTATCAGAAATAGGGAAGGACACAAACACAGAGGAGGCACAAATTGACAAGTGGGATATACTGAAGATAAAACACCTGTGTACATCGAAAGAATTCACCAAGAGAGTAATAAGAGAGCCCAAAGAATGGGAAAACATCTTTAGCAATGACACATCAGACAAAGGCCTTATTACTAAAATCTACAATACTTTGCAAGCTTACAGTAAGAAAAAAATCAACTGCCCGCTAAGGAGGTGGGCAAAGAACCTGAACAGAAGTTTCACAGGGGCAGAAATCCAAATGGTCAATAAACATATGAGAAAAATGTTCCTGATCTTTAGCTATAAGAGAAATGCAAATTAAAACAATAATGAGATGCCATCTAACACCCTCAAAGATAGCCCAATTCAAAAAATCAGAAAGCAACAAGTGTTGGAGGGGCTGTGGTGAGTTAGGAACTCTCATCCACTGCTGGTGGACATGTAGGTATGTACAGCCACTATGGAAATCAATCTGGCGATATCTAAAACAGATGGAAATCGAGTTACCATACAACCCCGCAATCCCCCTACTGGGCATATACCCAGAAGAGGCAAGAAACAAACCACGGCCAGACATCTGAGCTCCAGTGTTCATCATGGTACAGTTCACAATTGCAAGGAGTTGGAAACAACCCAAATTTCCATCAATGGACAAATGGATAAAATAAACAATGGTACATTCATACAATGGAGTACGACACATCCTAAAAAGCAGCGATGAACGTATGAAGCACATTGCCACATGGGAAGAACTGGAGGAAATCATGCTAAGTGAAGGAGGCCAAGCACCAATGGACAAGTACAATGTGAGTACACTGAGGTAAGCTTGAAAAATGGGGCATAGAGGATAAGCTACTGTATACATACATTCCTGGGGTGAGGTACAGGGACAATGGCAGGGACCAAACCCAATCCAGGGATACATAAGGCAGCCAACTAAATAGGAGGGGGAAAGAAAGGATAGCAGGAGAGGAGGGCAGTAACCCACCGGAGGGGAGGGGTATTTTTATGTCTCCACAGGAGAGGGAGGGAGAGAGCAGGCTTCAACCTGATACACCAAGAAGTGAATACAACATACTGGCATGTACCAGGGAACCAATAGAGAGGTCTATGGGACCGACCCAAATCCCAACTATGTGGACACTGCCCCCCAATCCACAGAATGCACTTCAGATGACAGCACTGAAGCTACAGCTTGGGGAGGGGGGTGCTTCAGATTAGACACACAGGAGAAACAAGATGGATGGAAAGGGAAGGGAACACATCCTGGCCCACCAAGCCCCAAGGATGATATCCCTGGCCAGTGTCGGGGTACCTGCCCTAACACATCATCACGGATCCAGTAGGTACAATTGGACAGCGATAAGTAAAGATTATAGTAAAGTCATAAAGAGCATGCGAGATAGAAATAATGGAGTCAGACACATTTAAAGGTAGCAATGCTCACCTCAGCCTCACTTGGTGGTCTACGTGGAGAGAGAGGGAAGGGAAGGAGGACAAGGGAAAAGGGGACAGGGGAGCGAGGACAGGAGAGGAGAGGGGGAGCCGAGAGAGAGCTCTTTATTAATAACCCAGGCCTATATATCTTTGGGGGTGCATCAAGCCCACTAATTACAGGTAAAGACATATGTCACCGGAAGTGGTTGCACTATAGGTTATACAGCAATGAGAGGGGGACAATCTAGGGACATACTTGCAACAATAGGAAGAGGAGGAACTGGTATACATGTGACAAGATGGGCGGATCCTAGATTCAGTATGGCAGCCTAACTTAGATGTCACTGAGCCGGTTTGACCTGTTCCCTGGATCAGCTGATTGAGACCATTATCAGTAGGGTGTGAACTCCACCTACAGGAACCAAACTGATGACTGCAAGCCTTCAGGGCGGAGTAGCCAGCCCATTGTCCTTAACATCAGGGTGTGGGCTTACCTTAGTCTGGTGACTAACTGCTTCCAGGGACAATGTCTCTATGCATCCGACCTCCCCCCACATGCTGGCAAAAAAGTCCCCAATGTTTGGCATATCTTTGGGGGAGACAAAGCTGGGGACAAGGCTCTTTGTAATCCCTCAGGTCAGAGCAGACAATGCACAGAGAGGACCATAGGGCCAGCCCCACCACAAGATATCCCTCACTGAACTATGGCGCTATGGGGACAACACTGCGGACACAGTGAAGGAATTGTACCCAGTCTGAACCCATCACACTGGGTCGAAACATTAAGGGCATGTGCAAAGCAGCAAGGGAAGCAAAGGGATGAAATCCTGGGGGAATACCAAAAATAGACTTTGGAGACAGAGCATGGCACCCCATCAGCTCAACTGGAAAACACTCATAAAGGCCAACAAACAGACCTTGAACTATTTATAGATTTTTTCCATTTTTGTCAGAAGATGGCTTTCTTTTTGTTGTTATTTGTTTTTGCTTATTGTTGTTGTTTTGTTAGTTTTGACTTTGTTGTTTTATTTGGCTTTGCCTGGTCTTTGCACTTATTAATATCTCTACATATCTATCTAGATAAGATAGGCGAGACAACCAACTCAGAGACGATAAGAATGGGACCAATGGTTCCTTTGGAGAGGATACAGAAGAAGGGGAGGTGGGAGAAAGTAAGGTGGGGGAGAGGGGGGAGCCAACCCAGGAACAAGGGAATAACAAGTGAACTAAAATCAATGGAGAGAAGGGGATGCCTAGTGGGGCTTAATCAAGGGGAATGTAGCAGCAAGAATTATTAAACCCAAATGAAGGCTTAACATGATTGTAGGACAAGAGGAAAGTAAAAGAAATAGAGGAAACAACTAGAAAGCAAAGGACATTTATAGAGGTCTAAATATAGGTATGTACACATGTAAATACATTCATATGTAACAAGCGGGAAATAGATCTATGTACTTTTATCTATATGTTAAGAATTAAGGGTACAGAAGGACATTGAGCCTCAACTCAAGTATTCCCTAAACACAAGAACACTTTGTTCTAATAATCAGCATTCTGTGATGCTCATCTTCCCTACATGATTGCTGAAGATAAAATAGGTACATAAGCAAATGTGGTGAAGAAAGATGGTGGTGCCCGGCTATCAAAAGATATAACATATGGGGTCTTAAAGGCTTGAAGATAAACAAGCAGCCATCTAGCTCAGAAGCAACAAAGCCCACAAGGAAGAAGCACACCAGCCTGTGTGATCATGAGGTGTCAATGGGATCCGGTATCAGGCATCTAAGACCCAGAATAAAATCATACCCAATGTGAATGGAGGGAGGGGGCATATGGAGTGGAGACCCAAAGCCCATCTGTAGACAATTGGACATCCCCCCACAGAAGGGTCACAGGAAGAGATGAGCCAGTCAGGGTGCAGTATAGCACCAGTGAAACACACAACTTTCCTCTAGTTCCTTAATGCTTCCCCCACCTCCCCACTATCATGACCCCAATTCTACTTCACAAATCAGATTAGACCAGAACATGCACACTGCTACAGATAAAAGCCCTCAACGCAGGAAATCCAGGCTAGATAAACCCCTCAGGGCCAACAATGAGAATAGAGATACCACGAGGATAAGGGAAAGGTGGGGGGAGAAAGGGGGAATCGATCACAAGGATCAACATATAACACTCTCCCAGGGGGATGGACAACAGAAAAGTAGGTGAAGGGTGACAGAGGACGATGTAAGATATGAAAAATAATAATCTATAACTTACCAAGAGTTCATGAAGGAAGGAGAGGGAGGGAGAAAAATGAGTTGATACCAAGGGCTCAAGTAGAAAGAAAATGTTTTGAAACTGATGATGACAACAAATGTACAAATGTGCTTCACACAATGGATGATTGTATGGGTTGTGATAAGAGATGTAAGAGCCCCCAATAAAAGTATTTAATTTAAAAAAAGGCAGACAGTGTTCTCCTTCCTGGAGCCAACAAACTGCTGAAGCCTGGCCCTGTTTCTGGAGCATCCGTGACAAAGTAATGCATGAGCTAGTTTCCCAACCACTGTCTCTAACTCAAAAATGTAGCTCAGAAGTCTTTACGGAAGCAGATTCATAAATGCCAGTGGTCTGCGAGCCAGATGCTGATAACCTGGGACTTAATGTGTCTTTGTATCCAGATGTGTCACTGAAATCTAGCCCTCGAGGAGGTGTCCCCACAGTGCTGCCTCTAAGCTGTGTGAGTCAGATCCCAGGAAGCACTAGGTGGAGAGCTGCTGTTACTGTGAACTCCTCCCAGTGCCCTGCCCCCTTAGACCCAAGGGCTGAGTCTCCCAGAAGCTGCAGTCAGAGGCCGAGATATGGCCCAGGGCCACCACTTAAGTCAGCAGCACAGTAGGAGCTTTGAACACTTTCAGATCGTGGCTCTGCCAGATATTCAAGCCAGATTCCGAAGAGGACATGGAACAAAGGGTATCGTTGCTGACATCAGATGGATCTTGACTGAACACAGAATACCAGAAAAGGTGTTGACCTGTGTTTTACTGACTAGGCAAAGGCATTCAAAGATGTGGGTAACTACAGATATCATTGAGAAGGGGCATTCCCGAACATTTACTATTATGCTCATAAGGAAGATGCATGTTGACCAAGAGACGGTCTTTTGAACAGAACAGGCTGGGGAGGGGGGTAGGGAGATACGATGTGGTTTCTCTCTTTCATGATCAGTGGGACATGTATAATGCACTTACTTTTTTCTTTGGCCTTTCTTGTGACCTTGGGATGCTAGGGTCCCACTTACATTCACATGCTCACCTTGTGCCAATGCTATGTGTAACTGCTTGTAATGGAAGCAACGTTCAGTGGCTTCGAGAGTATCCCTTTCAGGCTTGACTGCCTTAGACAGCTTATTGCCGGCTGGGAAATCAAAAGGATGGGAAGGCCCTCTTTTCTCGGCAAGATCAAGCCAGGAGGAAGCAAGAGGTCAACTGACAGGCGACTCCAACATGTTGGAAAATGTTTCCCTCTCGAGCAATGTAGAAGAAAGGGCAGAGAATGTAGCCCCGAAAAGGAGACCCAATCAATAGTTACGTGCATCCTTTGTAGGGGGCCCATATGCTTTACTTCAAGTTTCCTAAAGCTTTACACAAAAAATAAATTTGCTAAGAACAAACCATTTTCTCTCATGCCTAATCCCGTCTATCCTATACCCAGAGTTCAAGGGGACATAGGTATCCCATGTACTATTTACCAAAATCCACTTTATGTAACGAACTTTAACGTGACTTAATTATTCTGCATGCATTCCATTACTGAAAAGCTGTACACCAACTCAATATACCAACTTAAACTAATTTGATCACGAAAGGGTTAAATCCAGAAAGGTGTGAGGCAGGGCCTTTCACCACACCTAGTCAACCTGTTTGCTTCACAAATAATCCAAGAGACTGGGTCATATGAAGAAGAATCTGGCTTCAGGATTGGAGGAAGACTCATGAACAACCAATGATATGCAAATAACACAACTTTGCTTGCTGACAGCAAAGGGGACTTGAAGCACTTAGAGATCAAAGACCTTCCGCATGGGTTACACCTCCATATAAAATAAAAACCCTCAAACTGGACCGATACAAGCAATACACATCATGATAAATGGAGACAAGTTTGGATTTGTCCATGATTTTCTTCCTTGGATCTACAATCCATGCTCATGGAAGCAAAAATCAAGAAGCCAAACAATATGTGATATTGGGTAAATCTGCTGCAACATATTTTCTTGAAGATGTTGAAAAACAAAGGTGTCGCTTTGAAGACTCAGGTGTACCTATCCAAGCCACCGATTTTCACCTACTCCATGTACATGGTAAAACTGGGTAGTGAAGATGGACGGCCAAAGAAGACATGATACCTTTGAATGTGGGCGCTGATGGTGAGTCCTTCATGGACTTGTTCTTCTGAACTTCCAAAAGAACAAACAAATTTGTCCTGGAAGAGGTCTGGCCAGAAGGCTCCTTAAAAGCAGAGATGGTGAGACTTTGTCTGATGTACTTGGGACATGTTATTGGGAGAACCCAGCCTGAGAAAAAGGACATCATGCTGGGTAAAATAGGGGCTCAGAGAAAATGACGAGGACCCTCAACTGGATAGGTTGACAAGGTGACTACACCAGTGGGCTCAAACTTGACAGTGGTGAAGATGGCGTAAGACCGGTGGTGTTTCGTCTGTTGTATGTAGCTCTGTTGCTGAGTTGGAACCAACCCCATGACACATGGCAACAGCCCTGGACTGAGATGACTTAGCTGGCAGGGGAGACATCATGTTTGCTACGTGACCAGCACCCAACAAGCATTTACGAGCGCCCTGCACCTTACCGAACATAGGAAGGATCCCTTTAGCATCGTCTGAACTGTCTGTTTTGAAAAATGATAACAGTCAAATTTTATGGTAATTAGGGAATAAGAAGATGTCAATATTTTGAAGGTTGAGGGAAGAAAATTATATGTGTTCAATGAAAAATGCCCTCCAGATTTAATATTGACTAAGGAAATCACACCCATGTTGTCTTTGGAGGTGGATTTGGGTGGCTGTGAATGAATGGGTGGGGAAGAAACAGAAAGTGAATTAGCATAATAGAGAATTTAAATGCAAAAAAAATGTTTGCTAATTTCCATCTCTCTTCTTTAATAGAACAGACATCCTGTACCCCAGCATGAAAGCTATAGCCAAGCAGATGGGGAAAGAAAATGAATTTGAAGGCTTGATAATGAGGAATCAGCTTATTCTACCCCCCAAAGGAGCTTCAGAAATTGAAATAAAAACTCAGCAGGTATGCAGGAGCCATGTTTAATGTGGTTTTGAAAATATTGCCGGATGGCATTAGCATTTAGAAAGACATTTCTACCCAACTGGTGGTTTTCTAATAGGTTAAGTCTAAGTGGAGGATTTGAACAGGCTCTCGGGGAGCTGAGCATTTAAAAGCATTTCAGACTTTGTGTGTTAGTACAGGTAGATTAGAGAAACAAATCCAGGGAGACTCATATGTGTATAAGAAAGAACTTTATTGACAAGACCAGTTGAATATTGAGAAAATGTTCCCGCCCAGTCCAGATCAAGTCCATTACTCTGATAGTAGTCCATATGTCTGATATCAATCTATAAAGTCCTCTCCAGGCTCACAAAACACATGCAATGATGCCAAATGCGGGAAGATCATAGGCCAGTGGGTGGGAAGTCACGTGGGTCCAGTGGTATTGTAAGCATCTCAGCGCTGACAGGGGACTCAATGTGGCTTCTCCAGTTCCCAGGGCACGGAGTCCATCAGCATAGCGCCATGTGTCTTGTCAATAGAGTGTCTCTCAGGGAGAGATCAGAGAGAAATGTCTCCCACCTCCAAGGAGAAAATACAGGAATTCCCAGAATGCACAAGAGAAGACCATGCCCACCCAGAAGCCTCATTGTTTATATCTTGATTGACAAGTCAGATTCCACTCCTTCACTCGGAATCCTCTCAAATTGACACCAGCTTATGTAACTACCACACTTTGATTGAGCAAATTCAAGAAACAGTTGCCCTTTAGTCAATTCCAACGCCCCGGAGGTCCCATTTGTGTCAGAGTAGACTTGTGTTCTAGAGGGTTTTCATGGGCTGGCTTTCAGAAGTAGGCATTTTTCTGAGCTATCTCCGGATGAATTTGGATGTCTAACCCTTCTGTTAGCAGCTGAGGGCATTCAGGACTGCCCCTTGCTGGGATTACAGGCAAATAACTTCTTCCTAAAAGAGCCTTTGGGGCCCTGGTGGTATAGTGGTTAAGCACTACAAGGGCAGCAGTTTGAAACCACCATCTGCTGTTCGGGAGAAAGATGGGGCTTTCTGCTCCTGTGAATAGTTACAGTGTCAGAAGCCCACAGGGGCAGTTCTACCTTGTCCTATAAGGTTGCACTGAGTTAGCATTAACTCGGTGGCAGTGAGTTTGGGTTTTGGAAAGGAGCCCTGGTTGAGTAGTGAGCAAAGAGTTGGGCTGCCAACCTCAAGGTCAGCAGTTCAATTCTACCAGCTGCTCCAAGGGAGAAGGAAGTGGCTTTCAACTCCTGTAGATATTTACAGCCTTGGAATGAATTTGATGGCAATTGGTTGGAGTTGGGTTTTTAATGGAGCCGTAAAGGAGCATTGGTAGTGCTATGGAATAAGTGTTGGGCTACCAACCACAAGGTTGGTCTTTCAAACCCACCATCTGCTCCAGGGGAGAAAGATGAGGCTGTCTGCCCCATAAAGAGTTGACATCTTAGAAAATCCACTGTGGGTCTGAATCAACACTACTGGAGAGGAGTGGGTTTGGGTTCATGGTCGTGAGGACTTCACAATCTAACAGAACTTGGGAAAACATGTTGGATGTTATTGGTCAACCTGTGGGCCAGGAAGAAAAGATATTGGTCTCTCCAGAGTTGTTCTAGAAGCATTTGGGAGCCTAAGAAACTCTGTTCCCCTCGAGCAAGGAGCAGAAGATCGGACCCACCTGCAGCCCCTTCTGCAAGAATTTGGCTTTGGAGCCCTGAGTTTAATCTGAAAATGGAAACTGACTCTCAATTTATGCTTCCTCTAGCTTCAGAAACTTCTAGAAAGCCTTGAAATTCACATGATCCAAGAAGTAATAAGGAAAGTTAGTCGAGAGATGACACTGGTAAAAGCAGAAAAGTCAAAGGAGGATTATCTTCTCCCCACAGGTAAAGCATGTTTGTTGTATAACTTCATGAAATAACACTGGTTGTTTTTTTTTTAATTATAAAAGCAATCCATAATCATTTAGAAATCACTGCAATGTCCAGAAAACTAGACAAGTAAGGCCTCTCTGACCTTGACCCAGAGATGTACTTTTAATATTTTGATATGTTTCCTTCCAGTTAAAGGATTTTTTAATAGAAAATATGTTAGCTTCAGTCTTAACTCTGCTGATTAAACTGACATTGTTGAAATGGGGAAACGCATAAAGCCTTTCCTAAAATATACTTGTACAGAAGCATAAGAACACACACAGCCCTTGCGGAGGCTTCAAAAGTTCATGGAATAGAAGTAAAATATCATGGAATTTTTCGATAAACTTTTGAAGCCTCTTTCTATATTGGAGCCATGGAGGCATAGCAGTTACGGGTGGGCTGCTGACTCAGGTTTGAGACCCCCAGCTGCCCTCTGTGAGAAAGAGGGGCTTTCTACTCCTGTGGAGAGCTATGTTCTCAGAATCCCCCGAGGCAGTTCTACCCCTTCTCCGGGGTTGCTATGTGTTGGCATCGACTTGATGGCGGTGAATTTGGTTTTTTTAAGTCCCTGAAAATTATACCCTTGGTCCTTTTCTGGATGACAGTGGCCACTGCTCCTGATAGCTCCCTAACCTTTGGAATTTGTAACCTTTGAAATAGTTGTCTTTGGAGAGTTGCCTGACTCACAAAATGATTTAGGTTTTCCTCCTGAGGCAAAGTCCACTGGCACGGTCATGGTAATGACTGACTACACTACAGGTCTCACCTAGGGAGCCCTGGTGGCACTGTGGCTTAGGCACTGGGCTGCTAGCTGCAGAGTTCGTAGTTCAAACCCACCAGCCAATCTACAGGAGAAAAATAAGGCTGGCTGGTCTCACAAAGATGTACAATCTGGGAAACCGTCTACAGGTCCCTATGAGCCAGAATTGACTCGGTGGCAGTGGGTTTGACTCAGCCCTGCTCTCATCTAAGACACTGTCACTTGATCAGTGCTTCAAGTCACCGAATTCTGTGAGCAGGGGAAGGTAAGCCACCCCCCACCCCACCCCCACTGGGCGGCTCTGAATGTCACCAGAGAGCAGAGTGTGAGCAGAGTGTGGTTACGCTCCGGTTACAGAACGCTCAGCAAAGCTTTCTGTTGTTTGCCCTGGTGGGCTGGATCCAGGCAGCTCTCCTCCGAGTCCTTGGGGAGCGTCCACCGCGCAGCAGGTGTGACCCTCTGCACAGTGCAGGGCCGCGGTGCTTGTGAAATGCCCGTGGGTTGAGGGGGTCGGGGAACAACTTTGTCTTGTGACTGGGCTGCTCGGTCAGGAGCTGTCTGTCAGCTGTGCTTGTGAAACGCATTGTACGGGCTAAGGAGCAAAGTTATGTTTATGGGCCGTTCATAGTGATCCTAAAGGACGGGGTAGAACCACCCCTCCCCGAGTTTCTGATGCTGTAACTCTTAATGGAGCAGAAGCCCCATCTTTTCCTGAGGAGTGGCTGGTGGTTTTGAACTGCTGACCTTGTGGATTGCAGCCCTACTTGCAACCACTACACCTCCAGGGCTCCTTATGGAGTCCCTGAGCCTTTTTGGCGACACGCCTCTGAGAGCCTTGAACCATTGAAGTAGTAGCATGCACATTAACCATTTTCACCATGTAAAAGGTGCAAGGTGGAAAATAACCTTGTACCGTGCAAATGGGTAATGTGCATGCCACCAACTGAGCAGTTCAAACTCTCCCAGAGGTTCAGGGGAAGAAAGCCCTGGTTATCTGCTTCCAAAGGTTCAGCCACTGAAACCCGTAGGGGTGCAGTGTACTCTGACTGACGTGGGTGGTTAGGAGAGGGGATGGTGATACTACTAGGCCTTGACTCATGGCGACCCTAGATACAGAGTCAAGTTGCACCCAGACTGTTCTTGGAGAGGGGCACAAACAAAAAGATCAGACAGTTGAGGTTGCATTAAGGCATTGATTAGAGTGGAGACCTGCAGGACAGACCTACAGGGGAGATGCCACCGCAGCAGAGTCCCTTCAGGCTTACAAATGAAGTACCGTATATATTCGAGTATAAGCCAACCCGAGTATCAGCCAAGGCACCTAATTTTACCACAAAATCTACATTTAAAATGTGCTGGAAAACTCAGCTTATACACGAGTATATTTGGTAAATGTTTTTTTTTTCTAAGCTATTATCTTTTTTTTTTAGTGAATGTTTTTAAAATCATTTTATTGGGAGCTCATACAACTCTTATCACAATCCATATATACATCAATTCTGTAAAGCATCTTTGTACATTCATTGCCTTCATCATTCTCAATACATTTGCTCTCCACTTAAGGCCCTGGCATCAGCTCCTCATTTTCCCCCTCCTTACCCACTTTCCGCTCACTCATGACCACTTGATAATTTATCAATTATTTTGTCATATCTTACCCTGTCCAACGTCTTCCCTCACCCATTTTTGTTGTCCCTCTCCTAGGGGGGAGATCACATGTAGATAGATTCCTGTAGTAGGTTCCCCCTTTTCACCCTACCCTTCCCATATCGCCACTCTCACCACTGGTCCTGATAAGATATGTCCTGCATTCCTTGTGTTTTCAGTTCCTATCTGTACCAGTGTACATCCTCTGGTCTAGCCAGTTTTGTAAGGTAGAACTGGGATCATGGTGGTGGGGTGGGGTGGGGTGGGGTGGGGTGGGAAAGCATTTCGGAACTAGAGGAAAGTTGTATGTTTCATCATTGCTACCCTGCACTGACTGGCTCTTCTCCACACGACCCTTCTGTAAGGGGATGCCCATATGCCTAAAGATGGGCTTTGGGTCCCCACTCCGCACTCCCCCTCATTCAATATGATTTTTGGTTCTTTGCTGCCTGATACCTGATCCCTTTGGCACCACATGATCATACAGGCTGGTGTGCTTCTTCCATGTGGGCTTGTTGCTTCTGAGCTAGATGGCCGCTTGTTTACCTTCAAGTCTTTAAGCCCCTAGATGCTATATCTTTTGATAGCTGGGCACCATAGCTTTCACCATATTTGCTTATGTACCTGCTTTGTCTTCAGGGATTGTGTCAGGAAGGTGAGCATCATGGAATGCCAGTTTATTTTTTGCTACTGGTGATTATTTTATTTTTAATCATTTTACTAGGAGCTCATACAACTCTTATCACAATCCATACATACAATTGTGTAAAGCACATTTGTACATTCATTGCCCTCATCCTTCTCAAAATATTTGCTCTCCACCTAAGCCCCTGGCATCAGGTCCTCATTTCTCTCCTCCCTTCCCCCTCCCCCCCTCCCTGATGAACCCTTGATAATTTATAAATTATTTAGTCATATCTTGCCCTATCCAATGTCTCCCCTTCATCCCCGTTTCTGTTGTCCGTCCCCCAGGGAGGAGGTCACATGCAGATCCTTGGAATCGGTTCACCCTTGCCAACCCACCCTCCCAGTATGGCCACTCACACCACTGGTCCTGAAGGGATCATTCATCCTGGATTCCCTGTGTTTCTTGTTCCTATCTGTACCAGTGTACATCCTCTGGTCTAGTCAGACTTGCAAGGTAAATTGGGATCATGATAGTAGGTGGGGAGGAAGCATTTAGGAACTAGAGGAAAGTTGTATGTTTCATCATTGCTACATTGTACCCTGACTGGGTCATCTCCTCCGAGACCCTTCTGTAAGGGGATATCCAGTGATCTACAAATGGAATTTGGGTCTCCACTCCGCACTCCCCATTCCGCACTCCGCACTCCCCACTCATTTACTATGGTAAGATTTTTTTGTTGATGATGCTGGATACCTGATCCCTTCGACACTTTGTGATCGTACAAGCTGGTGTGCTTCTTCCACGTGGGCTTTGCTGCTTCTGAGCTAGATGGCCACTTGTTTACCTTCAAGCCTTTAAGACCCCAGATGCTATATCTTTTGATAGCTGGGCACCACCAGCTTTCTTCACCACATTTACCTATTCACCCGCTTTGTCTTCAGTGGTTGTGTCAGGAGGGTGAACATCATAGAATGCCAATTGAATAGAACAAAGTATTCTTGCATTGAGGTAGTACTTGGGTGGAGGCCCAATATCCTTCTGCTACCTTAATGCTAAACCTATAAATATATATGCTCATAGATCTATTTCCCGATCCTCATATATAAATATATTTGTATATGTATATGTCTTTATCTAGACCTCTGTAAATGCCCTTTGCCTCCCAGCTCTTTCCTCTATTTCCTTCGACTTTCCTCCTGTCCGACTATCATGCTCAGCCTTAATTTGTGTTACAGTTTTTTCTCTTGGTTACATTACCCTTGATCATGCCCTACCACGTCTCCTATACCCTTCTCACCACCGATTTAGATAACTTGTTGTTCCCTTGTCCCTGGGTTTATTAATACCACTTCCTTTCCCCTCATCTCCCCCTCTCCAATATCCCCCTCGAACTGTCAGTCCCATTGTTTTCTCCTCCAGATTGTTTATCCAGCCTATCTTATTTAGACAGACCTGTGGAGAAAACACGCACAAAAATAAGACAGAGCAAACCCAAGCAACAAAAGAAAACAAAACAACAACAAAAAGCCAATGATGACAAAAACAAAAAAGAAAAGCTTGTAGTTATTTCAAGGACTGTTTGTTGGCTTTTAGGAGTGCTTTTTGGTCGAGCTGATGAGGTGCCATGCTCTGGCCCCAAAGTCTATTTTTTTGTATTCCCTGGCGACTTTGTTGCTGTTTCCCTTGCTGTTCTGTTGCACGCCCTTAATGTTTTGCCTCGGTGAGGTGGGATCAGATTGGGCTCAATTCCCACACTGTGTCTCCAGTGTTGTCCTCTGTAGGGCTATGGGTCAGTGAGGGACGTCATATCTCATAGTGGGGCCGACCATATGGTCTTCTCTGTGGATTGGCTGCTCTGAGAACATTGTTCTCAAGGCTTGGTGGGCCAGGATGTGCTCCACTCTCTCTTCCTCCCCCTTCATTTGCTCCCGTGTGCTCTGACGGACACGTCCCTCTCTTCTCCCTGAGCTGCAGCTACCGTGCTGTCCTCTGAAATAAATTCTTCTGGAGGGAGGGGCAGCTGTCCACGTAGTTAGGATTGCGGTAAGGTTGTCGTCTTAGTCAAGAGTCAGGATGTGCTTCTTCTGGTTTGGGCAGTCTGTGCAGTCCTATGGCCTCCTTTTTTCAGTGGGCGCATACACAATGTTGGGCCAAATTGGGGTCTGCACAGTCCAAACGGGGTCTGTAGCAAGGGCATCTGGATACTTAGCATAACTAGTTCAGCTTGTGCTAACCAAAAACAAAGACAAATTCACTGCCATTGAGTCAAGGCTGACTCATGGCAACCCCCTGTGGGTCTCCAAGACTGTAACTGTTTATGGGAGTAGAAAGCCCAGTTGTTCTCCCAAGCAGCTGCTGGTGGTTTTGAAATGCCGGTCATGCGGATCACACCCCAAACATGTAACCCCTGCATTGCCTGGGCTTGTGCACAGCTCCTTTTAGTTCAAATCCTGGGTTAGTGCTGAAACAGCCATTTTGCGTCACTTAGAGGTCACAAGTGCGCATGCCTCTTAAACCACCCGAATCTGGTCTCTCGGGGGGACCTGAGAGCCAACTGAGGCAAGGACGGTATGGGTTTCACAAGTTGATTGATATGTCACATGGTCCTGCTCCAGTTAGTGTATGTTTTGTTCCCCCAGAAGCAGTGTTTGTGTAACCTGTTCTTTCTCCATAGCAACCTGCCTCCTGGGCTCATGCCATTTTTAACACCATTATTTCTTCTCTATACTGCACACGATCTCCAACATAGACTCTGTCCGGTGTCTGTCCATCTTGACAGAAGCAGACGGCCACATCTTTCTGCTATAGGGTGGCTGGTGGTAGGTTTGAACCACTGACCATTTCGTTAGCAGTCAGGTGCTACAACCCAGACCGCACCCGAGTTCCCTGTGGGCGGAGTACACCAGCCAGTACTCAACTCTCAGTTGGGTTCTGTATTCACACGATTTCTTTTAAATATAAAAACACCAGTGTTGAGCTCCCCTGTGCTTGGTCTTGTCTGGCATCTCTCGGCAGACCTCCATGTGGAGGCCGGGTTTCCCCCTGTGCCCATTACCATGGTGCTTTCTGATGTGTGTATTCAATTTTGTTTTGAGACCCCTGTGAGCTGCCTGCAGTGCCCACCCAGTGGCTGCTCGCCTCAGCAGCAAACATAGCCACAGGGGCCAGGCCTGCCAGGTCAGGGCCACCGTGTCATGCAGATACCAGTTTCTCCAGAGAGAGTAGGGGGTGGGAGTATTGAGGAGGGGGCAGGGAGGCTCCTGTGAGGACACTCAGGGGGAGCAGAGAGAAGGGCATCTGCCCTCTCTCTTTGACTGTTAGGCACTGAAAGGACTTTTCGTTCATTTTCTGATTTTCTCAGAGCAATTGTAAGGCCAGAGGTGGGAGGCACCTAGGCCCGGAATGTGGGAAGAAGATGTTAATATGTCTGCAGACAGCAGAGCGTTAGGCTTAGGCCCATATGTGAAAAGCCACGTGTCACATTCCACACGGAGGCAGTCTGGATGGACTGTGGGGAAGGGCGGGTGTCCCCAAGAAAACTAAGAACATAGCAGAGGAAAGGCAACATTCCTAATCCTGGTGTGTGCTCATGCCCAGCCACACTCTGATGTTTTTAAAAAAGGACACTCTAGTGACATCTGAATGAAGGTCAGAACAAAAAATGCACAAAGTTCCAGGAGACTGTTGGGAATTTGGAGAGTGACCTGAAATAGCCATTGTGCTCTGTAATGCGAGTTAGCGATGGTGCTGTGGGCAGTTACAGACGCACACTATATATCGCCAGTGTGAACAAAACAAGCGCCTGATGCCGCTGGCTCCATTCCCGAGTGGGCCTAGTGCTCCATAGCGCTTTCTCAGCAGGAAGTAATCCTATGGAAACGGATGCTAGACCTTTCTTCTGCGATGCCACTAGGTTACTTAGGTGACTTGTGTGATACTGAGCCAGTGCAAACAATTTGCCCCTCCCAAAGCCCTTGTCTCTCCCTCAGGGCGTCTTACTGATATCCAGTGGCTGCTGGTCATAGCAGAGCCATTAAACAGAGTACAATGGCCTCCTTTGTATTTGAGGCTGTACATCTTTATGGGAGCAGACAGCCTCATCTTTCTCCCTTGGAGCTGCTGGTAGTTTTGAGCTACTGACCTTGTGGTTAGCAGCCCAGCCAGTAACTCACACCACCACCAGGGCTCCATTCTCTTAAGGGAAGTACAAGAAAGCCACCAGGAGAGGATGGTCTAGACCACAGGTCAGCAATCTGCTGCTTGCAAGCCGGACTGGGCTTTTTCTTTGCATTCATGTGGCCCTGAAGTAAAATTGAAAGAACTTGAAAGGATATTATTCAGATAATGGTGATTTCAGTGGCTTGCAAAAATAGATTTATGGCTCTCAGATAATTTTTGAACTGTTGAGAAGGACCGGATTGGCTCTTCCATCTCCAAAGTTGGCCGCCCCTGGCTCAGACCAGCAGTGTGCTCTGGAACTCAAGTTGCTCAAGAGGTTAAAGACTAGAAGTTCTCCTAGGCAGCCTTTGCTTGGCTCGCAGACCCTGGATTACGCGAAGCCTTCCACTGTGCCCAGAGCGCAGGCCAGCAGAGTGCTCACTAAAAGAGTCCTTGGGTTGCAAAAGTGGACGGAGCCGCCATTGTCTGCCCCAAACTTGTTTCTGCTGGCTTTACGCTCATGGTACGTGACTAACTTAATTAGACGTCATGTAAGCCTATGTAGCAGGAAGGCGGAAGAAAAAGGCCTGCTGCTTCTCTAACAAGGAAGTAAAAAGGGTTCCGGGAAATGAAAAGGAAAAAGGCTAGCTCTTTGGAAACGGGATGGTGTCGGGTTGCTGTGAATTCGAATCCACTTAATGGCACTGAGTTTGGTTTTTAGTTTCATCAAATTAGTTGCGGATTAGATGACTGAAAAGATTAAGCAAAGTTGCATAAATGTACAAAGCAATGTATTTGGATTGTTTTCACAGGCTAAGTTTTTCTAAGGAGCACTGGCAGAGTTCTGGGCTAGGCAGTGGGGCTGCCAACCTAAACATTGGCAGTTCAAATCCACCAGATGCTCTAAGGGAGAAAGATGAGACTATTTGCACCCATAAAGATTTACCATCTTGGAAGGCCTATGTAGGGTCAAGTAGGCGCAGGAGCTCTGGTGGCAGAGTGGGCTGCTAACTCTAAGGACATCGGATCAAAGCCACCAGCTGCTCTGAGAGAGAACAATGAGGCTCTACTCCCTGAAAGAGTTCGTCTCCAGAACCCTCAGGGCCAGTTTCTACCCAGTCTCACAGGGTCTCCTTGAGTCAGAACCAGCTGATGGCGGTGAGAGACACTGACTCAGTCAGAATGGGGGTGGTTTCTAGGTGAGTTCTTTCTTCTTAAAAATTTAAGAAAAGGTGGATGGAGGAGAGTCGCTAGAGATGGTAGAACATGCATTATGAATTATGGATTTTAGCATGATGGTGCAGACCTCGAGTTAGCAGGTACAAATTTAAAGAAAAGACTTTGTGTTAAATGATCGGCAACTGTTTACAATTTTATTAATTTTAAAGTTAGATATAACAAGACGGAAACAGCCAAATACTCCAATTATAGATGAATGGATAAATGAACTCTGGTACGTTCATACAATGGAGTATTATGCATAAAAAAAGACAACTCATCAACACCACAAGCCATGGACAAAACTGAGGAACATTATGCTTAGCAAAACTAGCGACACCATCGTTATAAGAAAACAAAGCCAAAGAGCAGTGGTTCCACCCCACGAATAAGACTTGGAAGACGAAGAGGAGGCCAGGGATGGGGGAGCAGCGAGAGGGAAGGGACTGGAAACTGTGGAGGGAGGGACAGAGGAAAGGAGGATGGGAGTGGGGAAAGAGCCGCATCTCTGGGGGGAGGGGGTTGCAGCTAATGGGATACTCTGACTGATTGATGACTTAGGCTGTGCGAATGCATAGAATGTTTTTCTTTAAAAACATGAATGAAGTCAGTTTAATTTTTTTTTAAAGATAGAGTGAACGCCTTAAAAAAACAACTCTGCAGATCTCTTACCCCTTGGATCTAAACACTGGTCTGAGTGGTTATAAAGCTGTGGCTATGTAAAAGGAGGAAATGTAAAACTGAAGTGGACTTGGATTCTTTACCCACATACAAGTTCATTTTTAAAAAATGTTTAAAATAGTATGTCCTTTTTTTTTTTTTTAAGTTTTAAGATATTCCGCTTCAATCGACTTCTTTTACTCACCAACCATTCTGTCTTGGATAGGCTTTCTACTGTGGCTTTCAACAGGAGGACCGTTTTGTTTGCTTGCTGGCTTATTGTCCATACAAACACATTTAGGAAACTCAGCATGAAGCAATGTTGGGGAAGGTGCCCTTCTCCCAGGCCCTGTCAGTGTCCATACTGTCCACACTGTAAATCTCTAGAGATCTCTGAAAGAACCGTGCCACATTTCCATGACCTCCCACCCAAAGAAAGCTTTTCTCGCCTTGGGCACGGTTATCTCAAACGCAGGAACCAGAGTTCAGGGAAGCGCAGCACCCACCCCTACCCCTACACCTTCCAACCGCCCCCCTTCCTGTCTGCTTTGAGGGCCTGCCAGCTGCTGGGGGAACTACCTTGACAGTTGAGTGCCTCCAGGTGTGGGTTCTGCCTTTGCTTCAGAGCCCGGGCCAGATGGCTGGGGGTTGGGTTGAGAAATGAAATGCTTCCAAGTCAACTCGCCCTTCCAGGGACCTAGAACAGAGGGAGAGGAGAAATTGAAACGCTAATGAAATGTGCCAGCCTGTAAGGGACCGGGCCCTGCCTTATGCTAATGAAACGTGCCCATCCCCCTGTGTGTTGTTTCCAGACTTTTGTCAGAAATTGCTGCTTCAGTTGCGCGCGCGCACACACCACCACCACCCTGCACTTTAGTGGGATTCCTTCGCTTGAGTGGATCCCACACGTTCCCTGGCTTCTCCTGACTCCTGCCTGCAGATGCAAGTCTGAGCGTGAACAGGAAGCGCTATAAAATAATTCCCTTCCATTTGAACAGCTAATAATGCTGACAAACCACCCCCGCCTGCTTCTCGGCCGTTTGCCAGGGGAGGGCATAGAGATCTGCGGCACCTGCCGCTGCCAGGAACAAGCCGAAAGCAGCAAACCCACTGCCAACGGAGTCCATTCCTACTCACAGGGGTCCTGAGGGACAGAGTGGAACTGCTCTGTGGGGTTCTGGGGCCGAGAGTCTTTAGGGAAGCAGATTATCCTTTCTCTCCTGAGGAGCGGTGGTTAGGGATTAAACCACTGACCTCAAGGTCGGTCACACAACACTTAATTCATTGCATCACTCCTCCTGCCATCAAGTCCCACCAACGTCAGGTTGATGGTGACTCACAGGCCTGGAGAGCAAAGGAAGACTGGCCTGCTGGGTGAGTCTGGGCGCTTTAGAGAAACAAATCCACAGAAACTCATGTATATGAGAGAGTTTTATATAAAGGATAACATCCCAACCCAGTGCTGCCCAAGCCCACAAGTCCAACATTAACCCATATGTCTGACACCAATCCACAAAGTCCTCCTCCATCTCACCAAACACACACTGTGATGCCGACTGCAGGAGGAAAGCCGAGTCTGAATGTGTAGGCATCTCAGTGCTGGCAGGGGTCTCCACACGGCTGCTCCAGCTGCATCGGGGTAGGTCCATGCAGCTTCTCCTCAGGGATGTCCTGCAGGAAGTGAGCATTGCCAGCTGAAGCAGGGAACTGGCTAAGGCAGCTGGCCCAACCATCACAAAGCAAGGCAAGGCTCACTGAGCCATTTATCCTTCCGCCCTTCAATTAACCCGTGTTTATTGCCATTTATCCTTCCGCCCTTCAATTAACCCGTGTTTATTGGCCAAGTTGGCACAATAAACCTTAACTATCTCATCTGCTTTGATTTCCAAAGCTGCAAGTCTTTATGGGAGTAGCTGCCCTCACTTTTCTCCCATGGAGTGGCCAGTGGATTTGAACAGCTGACCCTGCAGTTAGCAGCCCCAGGCATAACCAGGTCTCTCTCTGCCATTATAGTGCTCTGTAAAAGGAACCCAACTTTAGTCTAGGGGGTTTCTGAAATAGACCCAGATATAAACTGTCTTTTCAAAACTTGGAGACATAAAAACAAAAAAAGCACTTAAACATCTTAAGAAATATGAACTTCTGGTTCATCAACCCTTGGAGTTTCTACTTTAGCTGTCCTGGGACAATGATGATATGACTACTGACCTTCTTTGTCCCAAAGGGAAAGCACAGTCAGAACTACGTGTTTATTATGAAACTAACTAATTGTGGGAGGAATACGGAATCCCCTTCTCAGACCTAGGCCAATGCGAAGGCCCTACGCAGTGTGCTTGCTCATTCTACGCAGAACAGCCAGGACGTAAGAGCTGAAAAGTGGGGGCTCCATGATGGGCGTCTCACCTTCCATGCTGGGGACCCGAGGACTTCGTTCCCCACCCATAGCCACCACCTGTCTTTCCGTGGGGCTTGTGCTTTGCTTTGATGCTGAAGAGACGTCCGTGGAGCTTTCAGCCTGAGATGCATGAGGAAGAAAGACCTGGCAATCTACTTCTAAAAACCAATGACCTAGCCTTCAGCGCACATGGCAATGGAGCCAGACAGTGCTGCCTTTTATTCTATTCACGTGGGCTCCTGTGAGTTAGGTGCCCGCTCAATGGTGGCCAGCAACCGTGAGGACATAGACACAGCATGGCACACTAAGTACACACAGCAGCGCCTCCTCGCCTGTCTCATCCACATTTCTGAGAGGACCATACTGGACAATTCCTCATGTAGGCACTCTGTCGGAAAGCCAAAGGTGAGAGTGGGGAATCCAATCTAAAATGAGACATGGCTGGTCCTGGGTGTTCTTGCTGATGGCTAACCCACACCAGAAAAGAGAGCAGGGTGGGTGTGTTAGGCAGGGTTCTATGGAGAAAAGAAACCAGGACACACGATTTTACATATATAAAAGAGGATAGGTACACACAGTGAGAAGGAGTATCACAGCTAATTAGTCCACACAGCAGTATAGAAGGTTCAGTTCAACTCACTTCCGTGGAAAAGTTAATATACTAGACTGCAGGGTCCAAGGTCAAGGGAGCAGACAGCAGAGTCCTCCCTGGGGCATGGCAGGCAGAGTCTGCCCACTGGCAGCAAGCAGCAGGGTGGGTCAGCAGCAGTCAGCAGTTCGGGAGCTTAGTGAAGCAGGCCCAGATGGGATATGGAACCCAGGCAATGCAAGGCGACAGGATATCCACCAGCCTCAATCTCAAGTGATGTGCGCACCAGCAGCGTGGAGAAGCGGGTCTCAAAGGAGTCTCACGTTCGGTTGGCCTGGCCCACAGGTAGTGTAGCACACAGGTTGAGGCAGAGAACTAGTTAACGCAGCAGCACACACGTTCCAGCATGCTCTGATCACCAGAGAGCAAGAGGGGCGGGGAGGGGTGCACCTTGAAGAGCCATTTATCTCTTTGCCCTCCAATCAAACTGCGACCTAATTAATCCCACATGTTCCTATTGACTAGGTTGGCACAGTAAACCTACCCATCACAGTGGGCCTTGGATCCTACCTGCAGCACCGTAGGTCTCTCAAATCTTTCTTCTCGAGACTCCATTGGGGGCACCCACCAAAAGTAAGCCCCACTCCGTCTGTTACTGACATAAGAAATACCGGTATGGGCTCGCGCTCTGGCTCGTCAATGAGGATTGCTAAGGAGCGTGGACATATTACCATTGTTCCAGCACTATGATATCACTGTAAAATTTGCGTTCATTTTGTAACACGTGGTACAATCACATGATTTACAAATGAAAATGAAATAAGAAGATGTGCCTTGAGAAGCCTTGATTGAGCCTGCGCCCCGCATTCCTTTGGGTAACGGTGTTTGCTCGGTCCTTCTTTATGCAAAAATGTCCGCATACGCATGTATACCGCTATTCCGCAACCACATAGTGGACTCCTAGCACTTCTAGATGACAATGTTCTAGGCGCTGCTGGGGGCTTTTGAGATACATCAGTGAATAAAAAATCAACACGCAAACTCACTGCCATCAAACTCAGAGCGACCCTAGCGGACGGTAGAACTGCCCCGTGGGTTTCTGCGACTGTAACTGCTTACGGGGTTAGAAAGCCCCGTCTTTCCGTAAATAAAAGAGCAGCAAAATCCTTACTCTCATGGAGCGTACAATCCAGCATGAGCAGACAATAAGCCACAAACACCAGCAAACGGTGGGTCAGGGAAATGGTGGTGTGGAGGTCTGAGAGAGGCAGGTGGTAATACTAAATAGGGTAGACCTCAATGGGGGAAAAGTGACATTTTGAGCAAAGAGTTGAAGAAGGTGAGGGAGGTAGCTATGTAAATTCAGGGGCGAGCCCATGGAAAGGACAGGAGAAACAGCCAACGGACTGGACTGGCCCCAAGCAGAGTCTGGCTATCCGGTTTAAGCAACAGTGAGGAATCAAGTGCGGCTGAGGGGGGGTGAGAGAGAGGAGTACTAGAGGAAACGAGAGAGGAGGCCGGAGAACGTAGGGCCTTGCAGGCCATTGTAAGGACTTCCAGAGTTTACGCCTAAGTGTGAGAGTCATACGGGCAAAGCAGAGATGTGGCATATCTGACTTATCGGTGAACAGACTGTCTCTGGCGCTTGTGTTGAGAGCAGTGATTAACTGGGAGGAAGGGCACGAGAAGGAAGACGCTGGTGTGGAAGTTGTTTCAGTAATCCACGTATGCGGAGCTAGACAGTAGCTCAAGGCGGGCCGAGTAGGTGAGCAGGTGTGAGGCATATTTTGAAGGAGGTGCCAGCAGATTGGCTATCGGGTATAGGAAAAATACAAGAATCAAGGATAACCCAAGATCTTAGACCTGAGCAATTGGGAAAATGGAATCATCACCCACCAGGTGTGATGGAGGGGGCATAGATGAAGTCAATTTGGGATGAAATGTCAGGAATTTAATTCTTTATGAGTCAAGTGTGCAATGCCCAGTAGACACCCAGGTAGGTGGTTATGGTGGTAGGGCGCCATTGATTCCAAGGCAGGCGGCCCTTCGGGTGGGCGCTCACTTTTTGCAGGTAGGAAGGGCCGGGATTTACGAATATCAATGAGAAACCTTACACCGTTCACCCTGTGACCCTAACTTTATCCCATCGGATTTCTTTTTGTTCCCAAAACGAAAAAAAACAAACCATATTGGAAGCAGAAGATTGAGTCCCTTGAGGATGGCAAAGCTACCATTTTGATGTGGTTGTAAATCAGAGCTCAGAATCTTCAGGCAAGGGCAAGGAAGACAAAAGCATTTCCTCTGGACGTACAGAGACCTAGAGGGTGGACATGTTGACAAACAATCACCTCCCTTTTTGAAACTTTGGTTTAACAAAAGTTTCTCTTATTTTGTAGCAATACTTTTTTATTTGCCCTGTTAATAGCACATACAAATACATGAAGAAACAGCAGCCAAACCCACATACCGTATATACTCGTGTATAAGTCGAGCTTTTCAGCACATTTTAAATGCAGGTTTTGTGGTAAAATTAGGTGCCTTGGCTGATATTCAGGTCGGCTTATACTCGAGTATATATGGTATATTTGGTCCCATTTGCCTACCCATACTGGTTCATATTGCCAATGGTCTACGTATCCGCTGGTAGATTAATATTTATTCTTACTCAGGATGCGGCTTGTGGATGAAATAGTAGTTCCCTTTGCTGTCTGCAACCTCCGGTGCGCCCCTCGCTGCCTCCCCGTTCTTAGTGCCCTTGGGCTCTTCACACCCTGACTATTGCCCTTCCTGCCACCCAAATGAAAATACGTCCATATCTACCTTCTCCTCCCGATACCCCTCAAAGAAGGTTTCTTTCTCCAGATACACCTGGCCTTGGCTTCTTATAATAATGGCCTCGTACAATAGTCGTCCTTTCACAAATGACTCAGTTCACTCGCCGTAGTATCATCCAGGTTCACGCAAGCAGGAAGGGGTTTTGTGGCTTCTCGGTTGGTCTTTAGCATCGCCAGCCTTCCTCCGCGTGTGTGTACCATCGTCTGTGTACTCGTCCGTCCTTCAGTGGACGGTGCGGCACTTGGGTTGTTTCCATCTCTCTGCTCCTACGAATCGTGCTGCAGGGGCCGTGGTGTGCACAGATCTGTTTATGTCCTAGTTCTTATAGCTTTAGGACAGATGCCTACTAGTGACGTTGCTGGACCAATGGCATTTCTCTTTCTGACATGGTAAGGAAGTGCCAGACCCTTCCCCACAGTGGTTGTGCCTCATTTCATAGGTGCGAGCGCTCATGCTGCTTCACGCTGGAATCAACTCTCCTCGTCTGTGAGACTCGGCTGGGTTTCCTAGCCCTCTTCATTAACTGCACATTCAAATCCATTTTCTTATGTAATCCCAGGAAGGCACTTAAGCACTTAAGTATAATAGTCTATTAATTCTTTTCTTTCTTCCTTTTTGAGTCCTATCGCTTATTTCTGGTGTTTGTTTTAGACCAAAATAATTGTGTAGATACATAAAGGGACTTAATGAGAATGGATGCCATGCAGGGTGAATGGCAACACTTGGTTTGGGGATTCACTGATGGCCAGAGAATGTCATTCCCTGGACTTCAGACTCTTTCCCAATCTCAGTAAGCATCTTGTTAGAGATTTTCCTTATCCCCAAGTTTCAGCGGGTTATGGGCCCTCCACGACGGCCCCACACATTCCTTGTGTATTGGACACACAGCGTTGTGTTGTGGCCAGTGAGACGCGGGTCTCAGAGGGTTTTCATAGCCTCTAGCAGTTGCTCAGGGTTCGTGATACTCATGTACATTTTGGTGTGTCTCCCTTCCTAGAGCTTTGGAGACACCAAGCCATGAAGGAAGACGTCTCAGTTGCAAGACCACAAATAGTTGAGAACTTTATACAGAGACTAATGGAGACTTACCAGGATGGCGAATTAGAGGTATGAACTCAAAACCAGTCCTTCCGGTTTTTTTAAACCTAAACCCCAGCAAGGTGCACTTTCTCCTTCCACATCCTTGAATGCTTCCTTTACTCCCTTTGACTCAGTGGCAGTAGGGTTTTTTGTTTGTTTGTTGTTGTTTTGAATTTTCACTGCCTTTGAACGATAGGGTATGACTATTGAGGCTGAATCTAAAATGTCAATCATTTATTACCATTTTTCTCTTCTGGAAAAAGACTGATTCCCAGTAAAGGCAGGATAAGTAGAATAACCTAATTGGCTAATGTCCGAATTGGTCATGGTTTTCAAAGTAGCCTTGGAGTTTCGGAGTTGCATTTAAGCAACATTTTCAGTTATGTGTGCGTGTGTGTGTATATTTAGTATAAAAAACATTCAAGGAGGAAACCCAAATAGCCTATACTACTGCTTCCTAGAAACAGCCCCTAGAAAATAATTTTCAATGTACATGCTAGAAAAAGATAAACAACCTTGAAAGGAAGCAGTTCCATCTCTCCCCTCCTTCATCTCTTTCTCAAGGTAGAAGGATGAAGCAATTTGAGCTTTCTCGTTTGTTTGATAACTGAAAGATGAGGAGGGCTTCAGAGCTGAATGGGAGAATTTCATGACCTTTCCTTTCCATTTTCCTGAGCCCTTTTTGAAACCCCTTCTATGCAGAATCTGTAGACACGTGGTACATGGCTCCCGGTGGCACTCTTGTTTCTGGCCCGCACATGCCCAGAGCAGGCCTGAAAGAGTGACTTGGAGACTAGAGCCGAGGATTGGGTGGGTCCCGAGGAGCAGTGGTTCGAGGAGCCGAGCCCAGGTGGCCCTGCTGGAGCCTCTGTGAACGATGCCACCTTCCTTTGCAGATCACGTTCAGGAAAGACCATCTGGAGGCCTGCCTCCTCTCCTTGGGCTCTGATGTGATGGCCAGGGAGCGCAGCGCCTTCGAGACCTACTCCATGTGTTATGAGCAGGTGCTGCAGCACACGAGGCAGAGGCTCCGCCAGAAGGAGCAGGTATGTGAGGGACGTTGAGTCGGGCGGAGTGTGGGCTGGGAGGCCCAGGAGCCAGTCGGAGGAGGCGAGGGAGACTGAGGAGGGGTTTTTCCTAGCGAGACTTAAGGTCAATGGTACCCTCCAAATTACTCTTCTCATTGGCTCATTGTCTTGGGCCTTGGTGTCCTTAGCTGCTAAGGGGACAGCCCCAGCAAGACTGGGCCATCTAGGGGGTATTCAGTGGGGGTACAGAAGAGGTGAGCACCAGGGAACTGGGTCCCAGGGAAAGAGGGAGAGCTGGCGGTGTCTGTCAACACCGAGGGCACCTGCGGTGTTCCTGTCCAAGAAAGAAGCCAGAATCTGGAGGTAAATGCTATCTTCAGGAGGAAGAGCCTGGGCCGATCTCGAAGATGAGGTTTCCCTGGGATCCGATCTCGTTTGTGGGACTCGAGAGTCACTTGGGTCCTACGTGGCAGACTGTTTTGAAAGAGATGGCATAAGAGAGTTCGAGAAGTTAGTTTATACGTAGGGAAATTCTGAGAGACTGGCTTAAAAAAATCAAATGTGAATCTTAAAATATCAAATAATGAGTTTTAGATTCACCCCGTCGGCTGCACTCCACGTCACTGTGTGGACCCTGAGAAGTTGGTGCTGACTATTGCTGCTCTGTAGAGCACCCCCTAGCCCAGCGGAGAGACAGCAGACCTTCAGAGACAGCCCAATCCTGGATCCCCCTGGGGACCATGAGTCTCCAAATGATGCTTACCCCCACAGCTGGGGAAGGCTGGAGCCTGGGGTGCTGACTTGGGTCGAGGTGGGAAGGGTGAAGGTCTTAGGCTCCACTCTCTCCTCCTCAGGAGTTAGATGTGCTCCAAAGAGGTCAGAGGCCCCCAGAAGAAGCTGCCAGTCAGGTGAGTCAGTCACTACTTGTCTGCATTTCCTGGGCTCGCTGGAACAAAATACCGCAAACTGGGTGGCTCCAGATAACCAGGGACTTAGTCGCTCCCAGCCCGGGGGTAGACGTTGGAAACCAAGGTGTCACGGGGACATGCTCCCTTCAAAGGTGGCAGAGGACGGCCCTTCCTTTCACTTTCTGGCCTCTGGTGCGGGCCAGCAACCCTTGGCACTGCTTGGCACGGGGATGCATCCACGACACTGTCCTCCCACAGCGCACTCGCCTCTGAGTGCTTGCGTCCACGGTCCCAGCCTCTTGGCAGACGGCAGTCATTGTGTTGGGGCTCACCTGAATCCAGTACGACTTCACGTTAAGCTGACAACCTCTGTGAAGAGCCTCTTTCCAAATAAAGTCTCACCCGCACGTTCTGGGTGAATCAAAATTGTAGGGAAGACCTGGTTCAGTTCATTACGCTACTGAAAAACTTCTTTTTCGCTGTTTCCCAAACCCCTCCTCTCAGAAGTAGCCAGACATAGGAATTCTTGATGTCATTTGCTAGTGTCGCCTTCAGGGTGACCTGCTGAAGTCCCATCAAGGCAGGAAGCCAGTGTGCAGATACCCACAGGAATGTGTTTTCAGGGTGGTGGCGTTTTTTTTTTCTTTTTTAATTTTAACAATTTATTGGGGCTCATACAATTCTTTTCACAGTTCATACATATACATACATCAATTGTATAAAGCACACCTGTACAGTCTTTGCCCTAATCATTTTTTTCTCTTTTCTTCTTTTACATTTTATTAGGGACTCATACAACTCTTACCACAATCCATACATATACATACATCAATTGTATAAAGCACATCCATACATTCCCTGCCCCAATCATTCTCAAGGCATTTGCTCTCCACTTAAGCCCCTTGCATCAGGTCCTCTTTTTTTTCCCCCTCCCTCCCCATTCCTCCCTCCCTCATATGCCCTTGGTAATCTATACATCGTTATTTTGTCATATCTTGCCCTATCCGGAGTCTCCCTTACCCCCTTCTCTGCTGTCCCTCTCCCAAGGAAGAGGTCACATGCGGATCCCTGCAATCAGTTCCCCCTTTCCAACCCACTCACCCTCCACTCTCCCAGCATCGTCCCTCACACCCTTGGTCCTGAAGGTATCATCCACCCTGGATTCCCTGTACCTCCAACCCTCATATGCACCAGTGTACAGCCTCTGTCCTATCCAGCCCTGCAAGGTAGAATTCGGATCATGGTAGTTGGGGGGAGGAAGCATCCAGGATCTGGGGGAAAGCTGTGTTCTTCATCGATACTACCTCACACCCTAATTAACCCATCTCCTCTCCTAAACCCCTCTATGAGGGGATCTCCATTGGTCGACACTTGGGCCTTGGGTCTCCACTCTGCACTTCCCCCTTCATTTAATATGATATATATATACATATATACACATACATATATACATATACACATACATACACACACTTATATATATATATATTTTGCATGATGCCTTATACCTGGTCCCTTGGGCACCTCGTGATCGCACTGGCCGGTGTGCTTCTTCCATGTGGGCTTATTTGCTTCTGAGCTAGATGGCCGCTTGTTCACCTTCAAGCCTTTAAGACCCCAGACACTATCTCTTTTGATAGCCGGGCACCATCAGCTTTCTTCACCACATTTGCTTATGCACCCATTTGTCTTCAGCGATCCTATCATGGAGGTGTGCAGTCAATGATATGATTTTTTGTTCTTTGATGCCTGGTAACTGATCCTTTTGGGACCACTCAATCACACAGGCTGGTGTGTTCTTCCATGTGGACTTTGTTGCTTCTAAGCTAGATGGCCGCTTGTTTATCTTCAAGCCTTTAAGACCCCAGTCACTATCTCTTTTGATAGCCGGGCACCATCAGCTTTCTTCACCACATTTACTTGTTCACCCACTTTGACTCCAGCCGTTGTGTCGGGAGAGTGAGCATCATAGAGTTCCAATTTAATAAAAGAAGGTATTCATGCATTGAGGGAGTGTTTGAGTAGAGGCCCAAGGTCCTTCCGCCACCTTAATACTTGACCTATAAATATAGACACATAGATCTATTTCCCCATCCTCCTATATATGTTTGCATGTACATGTCTTTGTCTAGACCTCCATGAATGCCCTTTGACTCCTAGCTCTTTCCTCCATCTCCCTTGACCTTCCTCCTGCCCTACTACCATGCTTCATCGCCACCTGGGCTAGAGTATACCTCTTCTCTAAGCACCCTTACCCTTGATCATTTCCCACCAGGCCTGCCACTCCCCCTTCTCTACCATTTGGGGTCCCATGTTTTTCCCTTGTCCCTGGGTTTGTTAACACCACTTCCTTACCCCCCCTACCCCCCACCCCAAGTCCCCCCAGAACTGTCGGTCCCGTTGTTTTTCCTCCAGATAGTTCATCCAGCCTGTCCTATTCAGACAGACCTGTGGAGTCACTAACATGCACGAAAACTAGACAGAGGAAAACAAAGCAACAGTATACAACCAGACAACAAAACAACAAAAACAAGCCACTGACAAAGAACAGAACAAAACAGTTCACAAGAGAAAAGCTTGTAGTTAGTTCAGGGATCGTTTGCTGGCCCTTAGGAGCGTTTTCCAGTCCAGTCTGTTGGGGCACCACGCCCTGGCCCCAAAGTCCACTTTCAGCATTCCCTGGGGACCTTGCTACTCCATTCCCTTGCTGTTCCGCTGCACTCCCCCAGTGATTTGCCTCGGTGTGGTGGGATCAGGTCAGGTGCAATTCCCACACTGTGTCTCCGGTGCTGTCCCCTGTATCGCCCTTAGTCACTGAGGGGCATCATGTCTCATAGTGGGGCCAGCCATGTTGTTCTCTCTGTGGACTGGCTGCTCTACTCAGGAACATCATCATCACGGCCTGGTGGGCCAGGCTGTGCTCCACTCTCTCCTCCTGCCCCTTCATCTGCTCCCGTGTGCTCTGATCAAATATGTCCATCTCCCAGAGCTGCAGTCAATGCCGTCCTTTGGAACAAATTCTTTTTGGGGGAGGGGCAGGAATCCACTTAATTTATGGTGCTGGGCCAGCCTCCCAGACCTCTCCGGTGGTGGCGTTTTTAAGCAATTCTCCTTAGAGGGCATTTCTTTTTTCTTCTTGAGTTTCTGCTTTTTTTTTTTTACTTCTTTTGCACATTTCCCTTTTTCTTTTCTCTATTGAGACCAGCTGGAGTGCCTAATCAAAACCTCACCACCGAGTCGATGCCGACTCCTAGCGACGCTGCAGGACAGGCTACCCCTGTAACTCATTATGGAGCGAGAAAGCCCCGTCCTTCTCCCTCAGAGGCTGGTGGTGGCAACCTGCTGACCTTGCAGATCCCAGCGCAACTCAGAGCCACTATGCCACCGAGCCTCCTTACGTTAAAGTGCATTCCTTCCCCAAAAGAAGCCGAGAGAGCTGGGCTGCAGGCCAGATTAAAGATGGAGGCCAAGAGCCTTTTCCCAACTGCAGGTGGCTTAAGTGCTGCTTCTGCTGGGGGTCCTGTAGCCAAGCAACCATTTATTGAGCTCTTATGACGTTCAGCTAACCTTAGCTTCTTCGGCCCACTTTTGGAGAGTAGCCTATTTACCCTCCTGGGCGCTTCGGATTGAAAGTGCCCTTTCAGCACTGGTGCCCACAGAACTGTCTGTGGCCCTTCTTTGGCATCCCGACATTGGTTTCCGCTTCATAACGCTTCCTGCTGCTAGGTGACCGAGCTCAGCCACGATCTCATGCTGGAAACCACTGCTCTGAGAGCCCGGCTCGCCGATCTGGAAGAGAAGAATCTGCATCTCAGAAAGCAGATTCGGAAAGAAGTCCAAGAAGAGTATGAAGCATTAGTGCAAGCCTTGTTTGTGACCTGCTTACACATAAAAGTGAGTGTCCTGTGTCAGGCTTCTAGGCAGCCCTGCAAAGGGGGGTGGGGGAGGGCCCAGGAGTAGCTGACTCGCAGTGACTGCATTCAGAGGGGTTGATGACAGAGGGGCCTCGTAGCAAGGAGATGCTCAGTGTCCACCCACTTGCCAGCCCTAAGCTTTCGGCAGGTTGCCACTCTCTGACCATGGTGGACATTGGGCGCTAGGTATTGAGCTGCGTGTTACTTTTCACACTTTCTTGCCGATTACCATCTGATTGCTGGGTACAGAAGGCCCAAGTCCCCGCAGTGTCTAGCACTGTTTGTCTACTGAGTGTCACTAGCTAATGGGAGAGCACAGGGCCAGGCCAAGCCCCAGGCTCCTGAGAGCGCACTGGACTGGGACCGATTTTGAATCCGCTTCCAGAGATGTCTCCCTCAGTAAAGACCCCTCCCAGAAGAGGCAGAAGAGGAAGAAGCTGCCCACGGGTCTAGTGTCGTGGAAGCCGTTCACACTCTCCTTCCATGATCTGGGCAGCTGTGAGGTGGATGCCCCCTCCCCCGCCCACCTAAAATGTGCCCTCAGGGGTCAAGTGAGAAGGTCAGTACCAGCCCCAACTCCAACCCCAGCAAGCCAGCAGCTCTGGAGCCCATTTCAACCTGCAGCCTTCACAAGTGTGTTAGGGGAGGGCTGTGCTCCCCAGGGGTCTGTCTCCATGGCTGACCTGGGCCAGTGGATCCCCAAGCCTTTCTTCTGAGATGCCTTAACTGGATTTGAACCTGAGATCTTTCCACGAACAGCTGCAAACCATGTGCCCCACCCAAGAGCAACACCGCCTCCCTTCATCTCCCCGCCTCTCTGCTCTTGGGTGCACCACAGAGCCAGCCCCCCCACCCCCCTGCGCTGGCCCTGCTCTTCCTCGCCTCTGCCCTGGGAGCCCCGAGTGGGCTTTGCCTTGACCGACCTGGTCATTCCTGAGAAGACTAGCGAGCCCCTTCTTCCTTCTGAAGGGCCCTCCAACGTGAAATGCTTACAAATATTCAAAGAACAAAACCAAAAGGTAGTGGCCCTGATGCCGTGGGCGGGGAGAGGACAGTGAGGCGGGAACTTGCCGAGAAAGCTTTCAGAAGGGAGGTTGTTGGAGAAATTCCTCAAGTTCTTCCTAGCTTCTGACAGAGTCCTAGTTAAAAAATAAATTCCCTACTTCTCCCAGGAGAAAACAGTTCTGCCAGACCCCTCCCTGTGCTCGGTCAGGGTCTTCGGAATGCGACGAAGCTTTGGCTATGAGGCCAGCAGCAATGCTGGCTGCCGTGGCTGCCCAGCCGCTCACTGTCCTGTCCTGTCCATGGAGATGGGTCAGAGCAGGAGGACACCTCAGCCAGCGCCACCCCTGCCCCCAAGGATGCTGGGTCTGCAGTTGCACTTACCAATGATCAAGTCCATGCCCTCTAACGATAAGCCCCCCAGAAGGAGCTGTTTTATGGGGGCAGCCAGCCTGATTCCTTCCTCTCTTTTCATGGGGGCTCCCTGGTGGGAGCTCATCTCCAGTGTTTGGCTGGTCAGATTCTGATCTGAGACCCACGGTGGCATAGAACCCTAAGACCAACTTCCCAAGTAAATGCAGGAATTGGGGTTTCCCAGAGGACAGTTCAGTCAGCAGATTTCTATTGGCAGCTTCCCGTCACTCTGCCTGTTAGTTGGCCTTGGCACCCTGGCCATGCCCCAGATACACAGCCATCCCAAGGTTTGAAGGCCAGTGTGACTCCCATAGAATCCAGGAAGAAACCAGTGGGGAAGGTGGGAAGGGGTGGGGGGGGGTGGTGTGGGGAGTCCCTGGGTGGTGCAAACAGTTCATCTCAGTTGCTCACCCAAAGGTTGGCAGTTCGAGTCTATCGAGAGGACCCCTTGGTGATCAGAGGCAAACCGAACCCTTCAGATCACAGTTCTACTCGGGTGCCACGGGAACTGGTAGGATAATTGGGCAGATGATATCTGAGTGTGGAATCCATCCTGAGAGTTGGGTTTTAGGAGTGTGTTAGACTAGAGAAACAAATCCAGTGGCAGTCATCTAAGAAAGAGCTATCAAATCATTATAAACCAAGAAAGTAGCCCAGCCCAGTCCAGCTCAAGTCCGTAAGTCTGATACGAGTCCACAAGTCCAATTCCCTCCTCAGACTCACGCAGCTACATGCAATGATGCAGAGTGCAGGAAGATCACAGGCCAGTGGGTGCAGAGTCGTGTGGGATTCAAGGTCCGTGGAAATGTGGCAGGGCACCGATAGCTCTTAGGGTCACCAGCAAGCAGGAAGGGGAAGGGGGAGAAAGAGAGGGGGCTCACGGATCCTCTGTATGAGAAGGAAGGCCACACCCCCCAAGGAGGCACCATCAAGCAATGAATGACCTGATTGGCGGGTTGAATTCCACCCCTAAACTTTCATGCATCTTCAAGTTGACATAAAATCGCCTAGTCAGCACTGGAGGGAGACTGCCCTTTCCTCGGTTGCTCTGTACTCCCCTCGAGTCCCTGGCACTTCCTTACCTCCGGTTTACAATTTGCAGGAGAAGCTGGATGAGAACCAGCGAAGTCTGGTCCAGAAAGTGTGTGAGCTCATCGGCGAGGTGAGAAGAGAAGGGATTGACAATCTGAGGAACCTGAAGAAAAAATGGGGCTCGGCCAGACCTGAAGAAGGCACGCCAGAGAGCCCAGCCCAAGTACGTGCTTCCATGCAGCCCCGCTGGTCACCGTGTCCACCCCAGTCTGCTTGCCTGGACATTCAGGCGGGGCACCAGGGTCCAGCACGACTGCGTCATTTTTGAAAGGCATGTTTCTGAGGCTAGGATTTGAGTCCTGCCCCAGGAAGGTGTTGGGAAGAAGCTTTCCTGAAAATGAGCTTTCTTCACAGGAGCAGCCGCAGGCTATGGAGGAGCACAGCTGTGGCCCAGCTGCCGCCATGGTGGGCAAAGCCAGGGTCCTGGGCCACTGGAAGTTGGCTGTGCAGCAGGCGCGCTTCCGGGACCAGCTGAGCCGCGCAGAGAAGGTGAGCACTGGGCGAGGCGGCAGGGCCCGGCCTGGAGCTTGGCTGCGGCTGCTGAGTTGGGGTTGGGTGGCAGTGCTGGGCCAAGACTCTGACCAGTAGGGATTTTCCCTGGGGAGCAAGTGTGGTCAGAGCCTTGGGAAAGAGGGACAGGAGCCCAGAGCTGAGGGCTCTGTCTACATGCCATTGGGTTTCAGCCATGATACTTCTTGAGCTCAATGGAGTCGGGCGGTAGTAAATGGAAAGTCGGTTGGAAAGCATGTGGAAACCCCAAGGTGTCTTGATAATGGTTTGGAAACCTTTCCTCGGAACTCTTTCTGAACACTTCTATCAGCGCTGGCCTGTGTCACTCTGCCTACTTACAACCATCCTGCTGGCCGTTCCTGTGGAGCATTTTTAAGACCAGAGGTGGGGAGGGTGGGTGATAAGGTGGTTTGGGTAAGACCTGGGAAACAACCCTGGTTGCCCATGGTCGTGCTGCTGTGTTTGGGATAACTACAGGAAGCCATTCGAAGTCAAAAGGAGTGTCTGAGTACCAAGCTCATGGCAGAGCGAGAAGTGGTCTTGTTGCGTCAACAGCTGCTGGCTCTCCGGCAGGCGCTGGCCCAGGCTCAGGCGGACAACGTGGGCTTGTGGAAGCGGCAGGAGAACCAGGTACCTGGGCTGCCAGGCCATTCTTGCTCCCTCCATCTGAGCGCGTTCCGCAAAGCCACCGGTGGCCACCAGGGTGACTGACACTGGGCGGATCTTAACGGACAAAGATGGCCAGTACCTCAGCATCACTCTCCCTCCTTTCCCCGGGCAGTGGCCAACGGGCCTTTGCTCTCAGATCTGGCTAAGTTGATAAAATGGTCTTCATAGTACAAGAGGAGTCCCTCTGTTCATGTGCTCACCATGGGGGTGGCCCTAGGGGGGTACTATTGAGCTGCTAACGATGACGTCAGCTGTTTGGAAGCCACTTGTCTTTCCTTAGAGGAGTCTGCTCCCTAAACATTTAAAGTCCCAGAACCCCAAAGGGGCAGTTCCGCTCTGTCCTGTAGGCTCACTCAGAGTTGGAATCAACCCCCTGGCTGCGAGTTTGGAGTTTGATTTCCCACACCCGTTACATGTAGGCTCCAGCCGGGTCTCCCCCAGCACACCTTGAAGGCTGCTGTCTTGAGATAGAGGCTGAGGAACAGCCCACATGCAGCTGGGGAGAGCTAGCTAGTCGGTTAGTCAGCTCACAGGCACCCGATGATCACAGTTTGGAAGGAAGAGTTGGCCAGGTGTTGGTCTGTCACTTGCAGTAATCGCTTTCCGAGTTGGGTGATTTCTGGTTGGTCCCGTCGTCTCAGGACTTACCCGATAAATCCCAGGCTGGGCTCGAGGCCCTGGTGGTCTTACTGCTGGCAGGTGAAGGGCAGGGAAGCTGAGCTGTGTTCTCTTGAGCCCAAGAATTCACGGCCTCGGTCCACTGCCGGGCCCTGAAGGAGGGGTTAGGGATAGTGTGGGCCAGCCTCTTGTCGGCTGCATTCTGCCATCCAGAAAGGCTCTACTTTTCTGTTTCCTGAGGGTTGGGGTTTGTTGCGGTTTTTGGTTTGTTTTTTCCCTACCACAGGCTCAACTGCTGAGGGAGTTAGAACACAGAGCGGCCCAGGAAGCTCTCAACCGGCAGCAGCTGGAGTTCATGAGCGCATCCAGCATGGAGAAGCTCTTGGGTGACGTGGAACAGAAAGAACAGCAGTTGCAGCTCCTGACGGAAGAAGCAGAGAGGGCCTCGAAACTGGGCCAGATTCAACAGAAAAAAACCCAGAGAGAACTCCGACAGGTACGCTCTGGTGGGAGGGAGTGACCACAGTAAGCCATCCAGAGGGTTTCCCTCTCCGGTCTTCTCCAGCCCCGTCTGGTTCTCCAGAGCAGGGCATCTCAACCTTGGTCCCATTTAGGCCCGCCATGAAATTGGTGACATTTCTGTTGTTGCTGGGTCGATAGTGTCCTCTGCTAACAGCAGGAGAGCAAGGCTGACCGACTTGAGGTTTAAAAGCTTGGCGCACTTGCAACCCACATGGAAAACATGCTGCCACAGAACTTGAGTCTCGAACTCCGAGTCCTTAGAAAAATCTGAGGAGGAATCTGAAAAAGTAGCAAGTATTAAGTGGCCATCATGTTGTTGTCAAGTGCCATCTAGTTGGTTCCAACTCATTGGGACCCCATGCCCTCCAAAGGAAACTACTCTAAACCCAAACACGGGCTCACAGCAACCATCCAGGCAGGACCAGGCGGACCTCCCGTGGGGATGGAGCCCTTCGCACATCCACCGCGTGCACTGAGAGACCCTGGACCAAGGATATTAGGAAGGTCTTCCTAACTCTGCAAATCCGAGGATCAGCCGGGCTTTACCGGACACTTGAGCACTTCCACACAACACAGGGACAGCTGCCTTTAGGGAGCATTGTGGAACCAGATGTGCATGGCTCCCACTCTGCTCAGGGTGAGAGGGGCCTCTGGTTGAGTCTATACAGGTACAATTTTTGAGATTAGGAAACACTGCTTTTTCATCATTTAAAAGATTAGAGATGATCACATAGAATTGAAAAGACCCATCACTTGTCAACTATGCAGTGAAGGTGTACTGTGGACCCAGCCACTCGCTGGTGAGGGGGCAGGGCGGTCACAGGCAGAGCTGCTGCTGCGGAATGCAGCCAGTTCCCTCCGGGAAGGGGCGGGTAGGCTAGTGCAGGTCTCTGACACTGAGGGCAGGTCTCTCCCTGACTTGAAATGCTCCAGGAGCCCCTGCCAGGACTCCAGGCTGATACTGGCCTGACCTCCGAGGTCCTGTGTGAACTGGACCCTTGGCCCTCCGCTCCCCCTGCTCCTCCCGTGTAAATAGATCCCGTTGGACCCCTTCTCTCCTTACCCCACTGGTGAAACAAGCGTAAGAGATTTAACCTTTGTAAGGTAACTCCCTCCTGGTTATAAGGAGCTCCCACCAGCTACTGCCGGTCCTCCTTTGGCCAAGTTCTTGGCCTCTCTGAGACTCGGGATTCTCAAAGGGCTGAGCTTAGTCCAGCCAGGACTTCCTAGGAACCCCCCTGTGAGTGGACAGAACTTGGGTGTGCACCCAAAAACATTTCCACTGCCTCAGCACCTTTTCCGTCAGATGAGAAGCCGGCTGGCCCAGGAGCGTAGGGTGAAGCTGGACGCTTTCCAGCGAGTAGAAGAGCTGAAAAGCCAGCTGAGCGATGCGGTCCAGATGAGCCCCCCAGACGGTAAGGACGCCCCCTCCCTAATCTAGAAAGTCCCTGTCTCCGTGAGGAGAGCTCCCGCTATGCACCCGGTGGTGCTCGGCGTTTGTGGGACGAATCAATCAGCATCCAGTTTGACCTCGTCAGAACTTTCTAGAGCTCACTGTGCAGTACTGACATCTGACTTCCTCTGGCTACACAGGGGGAGGCTCCAAGTGTACACAGCCCAAGGCCAGCTGCCCCACCCTCCATCCTTTTTTGACCAACTGTTACTCTCAGAATAGTCTACGATTCTTACTGGGTTCTATCATTCATTGCAATGACCACACAGAACTCATAGACAAAATTCACAATTATGGGATTTATTAGGCAAGTTAACAGGTTACTACAAGTTAGGATCAGAAAATGTAAAGGATAGAGCCTTTTGCCTAGAGCAACACCTCTCCTCAGCCAGCAGTCAAGTCTTTCTCTCTTCTCTTTTCTTCTTCCCCTTTCTCTTCCCCCTCTTTTCTCTCTCTTTCTCTCTCTCTCTCTGCCATGTGGGTCCTTGGCCTCCAGTCTCCACTGGCCAGGAAGCGCACTCGCTCACAGTCTCAGTGCTGCTCCTCTGCTCTGTCTCATGGTCTCCTTGCCTCGGCCTCTGGTCTCGGAGTGGCATGGCTCTGCTGCCCCCACCACTTCAAGCAGGGAGGGATCTTGACTGTGCCCTGCTGTTGATGGTTCTTCCTTGACGATCCTGGGGTTCTCTGTCTGTTCCAGCTCCTCCAGTGTCTTATCACGAAGAATCCTGGGTCTGCCCAATTGGCACATACCCATTAACTATCACAGTCATGTTCACAGCTACAGGAGTTAGGACTGTATATCTTTGGGGAAGTCACAATTCAATCCACGACGATATGATGAGGGATAATTTTTAAGCTCTATTTCAGATTTGACTATTGGAAATAAACCAAGAATATCCGTAGCCATGATCCTATGGGGTTCAAATGGTGTTTTAGTCCGGGTAGACTAGAGAAACATATTCATAAACACACATATGATCTCAGAAAAAGCTCTATATGAAGAGTAATTATATATTGAGAAAACATCCCAGCTCTGCCCAGATGAAGCCCATAAGTCCAATATTAGTCCATATGTCCAATACCAATCTATCAATTTCTCTTCAGACTCACAAGACACATGCAATAACACTGAATGCAGAAAGATCACAGGCCAGTGGGTGGAAAGTCTTGTGGATCCAGTGGCAGTCGAAGCTTCTCAGTGCTGCCAGGA
This sequence comes from Tenrec ecaudatus, assembly GCF_050624435.1. Lineage (NCBI taxonomy): Eukaryota > Metazoa > Chordata > Mammalia > Afrosoricida > Tenrecidae > Tenrec > Tenrec ecaudatus. Next base: position 63,194,244 of record NC_134536.1, on the reverse strand, counting down.
TTCTCCATGTGGCTCCTCCAGCTCCAGGATTCTAGCAGTTTCACAGAGAGTGAGTGTGTCTGGCCTCCAGTGAGCTATTTATCTGTGCCACTGCCTGGGCCCTGACATGGGGTGCTGGCGTCTCCCACCCTCAGCGCCTCTCCACCAAGCCCAAAGTTAAAGAGTAGCAAGGGCTCCTGAGGGGCCCTAGGACACTGTCCTCTCCTCACCCTCTGGTAGCTTCCTCTTCCCGTTCTCCTCTGCCAAGTCAAGACTTAAAAATCTTTTCCTAAGTCCTCATTTGTTCTCAAGGAGCTGCTAAGTGGAAGGTAGGCAGTGCGAGTCCACCAGCCACTCCTCTGGAGAAAGAGGAGGCAGTCTGCTTCTGTAAGGATGCGCAGTCTTGGCGAGCCGATGGAGCGGTTCCCCTCGGCCCTAGAGGGTCACTGAGTCTGTATTGACTTGAAAGTAGTGGTTCTTTTTTAAAAATTAAATTTGCTGTCCCCTGTTCTCCAGTGCCTCTTCCCGTCTGAAGGAGAACAAGAGTGGGGCATTAGGGAGGGGGGTGGGCCCACGTTAGGACAGTGGCAGGAGGGAAGTAGAGGTAGAAGTTAATCTGAGACCATGGCTTTGGCCTGTCCCTCTCTGCTCTTTGGAAGACTCACTCAAAGACAGGCACTAGGTCGTACGTACCTGTCTTCTAAATAGCCAGCTAGATAGCACCTATCCTGTTGACACTTAAGAGGCTAAAGTCAGCCATTCCTACTCCTCCTACCTCAGTGGTCAGGCCCAGCTAGAAGGTGGACGTGACCGAGGCACCACCTCCTGGCCTCAGTTTGCCAGCATGGTTCTCCACTTACCACGTCAGAAGTGGAGGCAGAGGTCGGGGGCCAGCCCCTTTACTTGGCGTTACCACGAATTCCCCTAAGGAGAGGACACTGAGTGGCCCGCACAGCTGGCAAGTGTTGCAGGTGAATCCATGGAAGAACTGCTTCACCAACACTGGCTTCTCTCTCTCCACGTTTTTGGGCTCTAAGAATTCTGGCTGCAGAAAGGCAAACAAGGTGGTCGCCACTTCCGTCACTCAGGCTTCCGTCACTCAGGCTTCCTGTTTAAGGTTAGCATGGCAGCCGTGGGCTCTGATGAGGGGAGAGTGTTAGGGACTGGGCTCTGTCTAGACTAGCTGAGGTCATAGGCCCCACTATGAACAAGTCACTGAAGCCTGAGAGGAAGATGCCCGGCTGAGTTCAGGGCTGGCTTATGGTGAAGTCCGTTCCTTTTCCATCTTCCCTGCAGCAACAAATCTTTCCCAAGTCTCCCAACCTTCATACACTGCCGAACACTTCGGGGAGAAATTAAACCCATCACGCTTGTCCCCAAGAATACCTTGAGTAAGTGGAAAGGAAGCAGACAAAAAGTAATTCAAGCCCCCTGAAAAAGTAGGAAGGAGCCCTGGTGGTTTAGTGGGTTAAGCACTGGACTGCTAACCACAAGGTCGGCGGTTCAAACCCATCAGCTGCCTGCTGAAGATGTGACTTTCTGCTCCCTGTGAAGATTTCTAGTCATGAAAACCCACGGGAACAGTCCTGTTTTAGTAGGGTCCTCTTGATGGCAGTGGGGGTGGGGCACCTGATTACAGATGGAATTATCTTGTGAACTTTCCCCATGACACTGCTCCGTGTGGTTTTCCTTTTCCTTGATTCAAGTGGCACAGTGGTCCCTATCGAGCTGCTAACCACAAGGTCAGGAGTTTGAAACCACCCATGACTCTGAGGGAGAAACAGGAGACTCTCTACTCCTGCTCCTGTAAAGAGCTACAGTCTTAGAAACCCACAAGGGCAATTCTACTCTGTCCTGTAGGGTGGTTAGGAGTCAGAATTGACTCAGTGGCAGTGAGTTGTCTGGTTGTCTTTTCCAAGCCCTCCTGAGGTCTGACTGGTCTCTGGTGAAGGCCTATCTATCCAGTGTGCCCTGAGAGTCAGTGCACCGGTTCACTAGATCAAAACTGGACTGGCCTCCCCTCTTCCCCGCACTGACTCCTTCGGGGCAAGTTCTGTCCCGGAGGAAGGGGTGCTATCGACAAATGGCATCACTAGCTATTCAAGTGCTTGAGCCAGAAATCTGGAGCTATTGCTCACCCTTGACAGGCAATTAACCTCAAAGTCCTACGAATTTGAATAGCTCCGTCTACTTGTCTCCACCATTATCCAAGTCACCAGTCACCTTCTTTTCACTTGATCATGTGAGCCTCAGACGCCTTCTAGGTGGGACATCCTCATTCACAATTGATGGAACAGTTAGATTAAGTGTCGACTGTAAGCTCTAAAATGTTATGCTTTCTAGATGGACCTCTATGTTTTGACCAGAGTCATAATGTCATTTTTTTAACATTAGGGCGTGGGTCTCAAGCTTGCTTCTCTCTGAGTCCAACCTGCACATCATCCGGGTATTCCCAGCAACACTTGCTAAAGACTAGTTTTACAAGCAGTAAAATCACAAGAGGAGCTCAAAGACCAAAGACTGTAAGTACTGGTATATTGGATAACATGAAACAGGGACAAATTTCAAATCTGAAGCTATGGTTTTAGGATTACTCCAGAGTTCCAGTAGGATCGTTTCGTATAAATTATCTTTTTTAGCTGCTTTGAACAGGAGGCTTTCTGTAGTTACAGCCTCAGAACCTGTCACAGGGACAGTTCTACCCTGTCCTATAAGGTCTCTGTAAGTTGGAATAAACTCGAGAGCAGTGTTTGTTTTGGGGAGATGCTTTGGATCTGGGTATTAAATCCTGGTTTTGAAATAAGCCCCATAAGCACCTATTCAATTACAATTCAATGGCATCAGTGTGAAAGTGAGTAACCAACACCTTGCTGTGTTCTATCTCTGAATTTCTGTTAATCAACTACTATAATTAGGAGCCTTGGAGGGGTCATGGGTTACTCAGCCGGCTGCTAATTATCAAGCCAACAGTTTGAAACCCCAGCAGCTCTGTGGGAGGAAAATGAGGCTTTCTGCTCCTGGGAAGATTTACCGCTTCTGATACTCTGGGCGGCTCTACTCTGTGCTGTCGGGTGTCAGCGAGTGCAGAGCAGTGAGTGTGGGTTCTGAGCTATAATTAACTGGCAGCACCAGGCCCTTTAAGTTCCCTGGCAGAACAGAAATAGTTTCAGAAGACATTTTAAAACATTTGAAGAATCTACCCTCCATGGAAAGCCTTGGAATACATATTAGGTTGAGGTATATATTGCACATATTCAAAGAAATAGTTTTTTTTAATATTTTAGCTGTAATTCATGCCAAACGACTTTTATATTCTCTTCCACTGCCTTCTCTCTGGGATGCCAAGGTGTGATACTGTTACATATTTACTGTAGGACCCCCTCCAGTGATGGTTGCACCTCTAATTAACACAGCCAGTAATTCCTGCCCTTTTGCTTTGAAAAATATTAAGAAGAAAAAATTTAATCATTCCTCTAGAGACAATGATATCATTCTAAGGCCACTATCAAAACTGTGATTCTGCAATTGATGGTCTGGTTATTGGACCAGAAGTTTGCTACAATATTTCTAAACACTCAGTTGACACTCTACAGAGGTTGGGAACACATTCAGAGTCCTTGACCGAGGTGGGCCACATTATTAATCCCCACAATTTTTTTGGACTCACCAATCCTGTGTGGTCATCTTTCCCATAACGTGAAATTCTTGTACCATCTGTATTTTTGTTCTCGTTGTTAGGTGCCATTGAGTCAGTTCTGCCTCTTGGGAGCCTTTTAAGTACAACACAACACAACATTGCCTGGTCCTGTGCCAGGCTCTCAATTTTGAGCCCATTGCTGCAACCGCTGTGTCAATCCATCTCATTGACTCTTCCTCTTTTCCACTGACCTTCCATTTTATCAAGAATGGTCCTTTTCCAGGGTCTGCTCCCATTTGATAACACACCCAGTGTGTGAGACAGGGTCTCACCCACTTTGATTCTTATAAGCGCTCTTCTGGCTGTACTTCTTTCAAGACAGATGTTTGTTCTCCGGCAGTCAATGGCATTTTCAATACCATAATTCAAATGGATCAATTCTTTATTGTTTAAGGTTTCTTCGGTCTATGAAGAATTCTGCATAAGCCTTCCAAAATGAAATAAGGGCTTTGGGGGTTCACCCAATCTCCATTTCAAACCAGTATTCCTCTCACCACCGCTGACCCGCCCAATAAGGCTCCCTGCTGGTCTAGCGTTGGGCAAGACTGGTGGTTCAAACCCACCAGCTGGTCTGTGCAGAAACTTGAAGCTGTCTGATCCTGTCAAGATTTAGTCTCAGAAACCATGTAGGGCAGTTCTGCTCTGTTGTAAAGAGTCAGTAAGAATCAATTTGATGGTGGTAGGTTTGGGTAGCCTCAGGCCCGCTCCCCACCCAAAGTTTCAAATACAATGAGTATTCTAACTAATGAGGGTGGAGAGGAGAGGGGTTGGTGATTATAAGTCTTGTGACAGGGTAACAAAGTAAATTCATAGAGACCTCCTATATTTGAGATTGAAGAGCCAATGGCTTAAGGCTCACGATGTTAATGATCAAATGGAATGAGTGGACCCTACAAAGAAGTATCTGGTGGGACCACTGGCTTCTGTACAGAATAAGGACTCAAAGCAAAAAGAGCCCGAGGGCTAAGAATGAGACACTATTAGCTGGAGCGTCCTCAAGCCTATCCAAGGTCTGACTCCTTCAGCAACGTCTATGAAACAAGTCAGATAAATACTGGCTGAAAGGGAATTTCTACAGAGCTGGAACGTAAGAGTACAATTTTTTAAAGCATAGCACTAATATGAATGATAAATTATCAAGGAATATTTAATTATCCCCCAATATTAAAGTTTTCTTTACCTGGAAATGGCTTTCCAGTGACTAATTTATTCTTGATTTTGTGACCAGCAGGAAAATACACACAAGAAAGCATGCTAAATGGCCTAATGCACATGGAACCAATAATCTTGGCCTTATTAGTAATAACTTAAAAAAATCATTTTATTGGGCCTCATACAACTCTTATAGCAATCCACACATACGCCAATTGTGTAGAGTACACTTACACATTCGTTGCCCTCATCATTCTCAAAACACTCGCTTTCCAGTAATAAACTGTTATGTTATCACAAGTATTTATCTTTATAAAAAGCACAAACTTTTACTCAATATTACAGGTACCTACTAAACATACAAAAAGGCTCGATGATGTTTTCCTACCCCACATGGCACAATGTACCCAGCGGGCAGCTTTCCAACTTCAAACTGCTCCATCTAGGATCCCGTTCAAATCTGATTGGTAATCCTATCTCCTTTGCCCAGGTTCTCTAAGCACTGAAACAAAGCATTTCTCTAAGCATTGAAATAAAAATTATTCTAAGCACCACTGAATCGTTTATCAAATTTTTCTTTCAGTACTATGAGGTGATTATATCTTGAATGTCTTGGGTAAAGCAGGGGCAGGCCCCAGATTTTAAAATAGAGCTGACTTGTATTCCTAATGATCCCTCCTTGCCTCTCAACCAGCAGCATCTCAATACAGATTCTAGAGTTATTAAGATTGGATGGCCAGAGGTTGAGGGCAATGGCTGCCATCTGGGAGGACATATCACACAAAAAGAAGCCTGGCGATCAATAGACCTACCTTTTGGGATATTTAAGGCAACACATTCTCTATTTGAGTGGATTGCTTGAACCCACCTATAGTCACCCACAAGACTACTACATTTGAGTGGGGTCCAGAGCAAAAGAATGTTCAGCTGTAAGTTCATATCATAGTATAAGCTGCTCTTTCTTGTTGGCCTTATGACCCAGTAGATTCTAAGCCCTCTTCCACCACTAACTATTGTCCTCTTGAGAAACTGCTTCTGTAGGGTTAGGGTTAGGGTAAAAGAAAAAACAAAACAAAAACAAAACTGCTTCTGGTTTGCTACTGTCCTATGGCTTGTTCTAAGGTGTGCCCGGAAGAGCGATGACCAAAAGTTACCTCAATGGACACAATTCCAAGCTCTGGACGTTTGGTGGCCCACCATGTCTGAACAGACTGATGTACAGATCTCTATTCATTCACAGGCAGTTAAACGTGTGGCCAATTCTTAAGAGGCTTGGAAAAAGCGAAATGAAGAGCTTGGGACCAAGCAACACTAGGAACATTAATGCATGGACCTTTAAGAATGGACGCAGACTACTGGAAGGCCCATCAGAGAGCATCCACAGCAGAGGTGGCTATTAATCAGGTGGACTATAATGGGCTCTTGTCAGTCAGTCTCACTTCCAGTCACCCTAGTCCTTGCTTGGAGGGCTCATCAACAATGTGGACATGGTAGTAGGGATAGTGGTTATGCATAGGTTTGACAACATGGGTTCCCCTAACCAAAGCTAGTATGACTCACTACTGCCAAGGGCTCATCTGTCAAGTACGAAGATCAATATAGTACCAACCCCAAGGGCTTGAACTGTGTACGGTTGATTGTATTGAATGTTTTCATCAGAGGGGGCAGAGATTCACCTTTTCTAAGACTGACACACACACAGATTGCTTTCCAGTGCCTGTACGTTTCTGCCAGCACATCGGATCCTGGGGCTCACAGAATGCTGTTCCACCACCAGTAGGCATCCCTCCTAGCACGGATTTCACAGTAAAGTGATTACTAATATACCCCAAAGCTAATGGTTTACTGAGTATCAGTTGTAAGAGGAAAGAGTCCCAAGATGCATTTTTGTCATCTACTGGTGGTGGCATTTCCTTTGACCAGAGTGTGTGGAGTCAGGAATGAAGGTGTAGAGAGTGGTTCCTCTTATTTTTATACCAATACACATGCAAGCTTCAAACCCAGGTTCTGCTGGCTTAGCGGTTTTTAGTCCCCAGTGGCTTTGTCCGGGGAAAGAGTGGCTCCATTAAAGTGAGGCCAACCTTTGTCCCTTTGGGGCATTTTCCTATCAATAAACCAGCAGACAACAAAGGAATGAACCTACTGGCTAGTGACTCTCACTGCTGTTACCTCAGAGGCGAGGACTGTACCTGGAACACAAGAAATTGTCCAAGTGCCTCTAACGCTCCCATGAAGTTACAGCAACCATAAGCATGTAGGGGAGTTGGAAAACTCAAACCTCTAACTCTGAAAACTACATCTGAGATGAAAAACACACCGCATGAGATTAACACTAGATCAATTAGAAACTATTACTGAAACTGAAGATAGTAATAGGAACTACCTGGAACAAAGACTTAGAAAAACCCCAAGGTTAACAAGCCTGAGATAGACATGGAATGAAGACAGCTACATGCCATCTAGATAAACTGCTCAAAATGAGTGATAGAGAACAGTTTTAAATATTGTTCAAGTTAAATATGGTGAAGAAGGCTGATGGTGCCCAGCTATCAAAAGATATAACATCTGGGGTCTTTAAGGCTTGAAGATAAACAAGCAGCCATCTAGCTCAGAAGCAACAAAGCCCACATGGAAGCAGCTCACCAGCCTGTGTGATCACGAGGTGTCGAAAGGATCAGGTATCAGAAAAAAAACCCACATTGAGTGAGGGGGAGTGTGTAGTGGAGACAGACCCAAAGCCCATTGATAGGCAATTGTATATCCCCTTATGGAGGGTCGTGGGGAGGACATGAGCCAGTCAGGGTACAATGTAGCAACGATGAAACATACAACTGTCCTCTAGTTCCTAAATGCTTTTCTCCCCCCACCCCCACTATTATGACCCCAATTCTACCTTATAAATCTGGCTAAACCAGAGGATGTACACTGGTACAGATAGGAACTGTAAACACAGGGAATCCAGGGCAGAGGATCCCTTCGGGACCAGTGGTGAGTGTGGCGATACTGGGAGGGTGGAGTAGAAAGGGGGGACCGATGATAAGAATCTACATATAATCTCCGTGGAGGATGGACAACAGAAAAGTGGGTGAAAGGAGACATCCGACAGTGTAAGATATGACAAAGTAATAGTTTACAAATTATCAAGGGTTAATGAGGGAGGGGGAAGGGGGGGAAATGAGCTGATGCCAGGGGTTTAAGTGGAGAGCAAATATTCTGAGAATGATGAGGGCAACAATGTACAAATGTGCTTTATACAATTGATATATGTATGGGTTGTGCTAAGAGTTATATGAGCCCCCAATAAAATGATTTTTTTAATTGCTCCAGAAAAGCCAAGTGGAGAGGAACAAAGGTCAAGATGACAACCTATCTCTCATAAACTACAGTGGAAGGAAAAGAACAGCGCTCAGTACTCTGGCAACACTGAAAGCCTAAAGCATCCTGAAATGTTATCCCGGCAAAGTGTCTTCAAAAACAAAGGCCAAACACAAAAAACGTGAACACGTCACCAAAAGTAGACTCACACTAGAAATACTGTAATTAAGTACAAAAACTTCTTTTGAACCCTAATCTTACCAAAACAATTTGTTTCTAGCTATGTTTTAGGGAGTCATGGTCAAGCTTTGCAAAAACAACTTATATAAGCAAGCCTCACAGTTCATGGAAAAATGAAGGGCAATTATGAAATCCAAACTCATGAATTCTAAGGCCAAATAAAGCAGCTCTGGTGGTACTATGGTTAAATGAATGGTTAACCAAAAAACAGTTTGAACCCACCCAACAGCTGAGGAGGACCTAGCAATTTGCTTCTAAAAAGATGAGTCTAGAAAATCCCATTTTCTGGAAAAATTAAGGGCCATTCTACTCTCGTCACTTTGAGTTCCAAGGATCAGAATCAACTCAAAGGCACCTGACAACTACAATTTAAAGATTCTAGGGGAGAACTCAACTATATTCTTTCTTCTCAGCCCAAGTTCTATGATTTTATAGAGAATAATTGTGCCTAAAACATAGACCAAGAAGCCAATTTGACAGCATTGTAGCTCAGTTCCAAATATTAAGCCAAGTTCTCAAATCATAAACCAAACTTAACTTTACATGTGTTCTGGGATGAAAGAGGCAGATGAAAGATGAAACCTCAATTAAGCTTTCAAGTATATGCAAAGATATTCTCATTAATTCCTAACTAGATAAAAATTGAGCCCAAGTAGGTTTCTATCATCTTGTTCAAGGAACAATTTGTATGTCACAAGCTCTCCTCTCAGCTATCATTCTGAAGCTTCTGTTCCCCCATTACAAAATATACAACCTCATTTAATACCTGCTAAATTAGGGACCACCCCAAAACAACAGCCTACCTATCCGCAAAAAAACAAAAACAGTAGATAAATCCATTACCATTAAACTTCATAATCAACACACACACACACACACACACACACACACACACACACACACACACACTCACTCTCTCTCTCTCTCCAGGCAATAAAATAAATGAAATTCAATAAACATGTAGATTTATTTTCAATCATTTTGGTACATGATACAGATTGGTTTTACAGTTTTTGAGTGAATTAAAATAGAAATTTCTAAATACATCAGTGTCTGCCTGTGCAACAAACATCCATAAGGTAAAATAAGTGATTTGATACAGTGGTGTCTGCATGAACAAATCAAATGAAAAATTGCAAAGGTTTCTATATGCATCTTTTGAATTAAAAACAACAAAATTATTATTAATGGCTCAAGATATTATTATATTGCTTAAGAAAAATAATAGAGTCAGCAAAGGATGTAACTTCTTTTGCAAGAGACTTTCTTAGATTTGCAAAATCTAAATCGAGCTACAGCATCATCATAAAATTTGCTTTTATTTATTGACATGAATGTCAAGCTAAAGCAGCATAAAATTTGCTTATATGTACTGGCATGAAAATATAGTAAAATACTCCTATCCAGGTAAATGAAAATTATATAATATTGTAGTGGATTTTTTTCACCACTTTAAAGGGAATGGAAATTCTGTGTATTTTCAAATAAATCTTATCACTCACCAATAAGTAACAGCCATGACACATTAAAAAAAACAAAATCGAGGTACCTAGACTACTCCTCCTAATGGAAACACAGAAATGTAAGGTGTAAACTAACCACCTTTCCCCCAAGCCTTCCAAGCTAGAGATAGGAAATAATTAAGGCACTTGAAAACAGGTCTATGTACAAATGTGCAAGTAAAACAAACTATAGCTGTACCAGTAACAAATGAACAGTAAATCTTCATTTTAACAACTTTTAATGTAACTACCTAAATGCAAGGAGCTTCAGTTCTTTAAATGGACCAAAGTGATTTATCATTTCCTACCACAAAGCACTGAAAACCAAGTGCTAGCCTCGGCCACTACAGGCTAAAGAAACTAAAAAACAACAAAAAAAAATGTATTTTAAACTAATTTAAGCTCTGAGCTAATCCAACATGTCAAACACAGAGAATAACTCTTGAAGTTGTTCTAAAACTGAGAAAGCCAAAACCCCCACAAAACTAGAGCTTCTTAAGAAACTATAGAAATATGCATGTACATGATACTATGGGAATTGACACCAACAAGAATGGAAAGGGGAGAAGAAACCATACAGTAATCTGATCAACCGAAAGTCCTTAAATTTCCTGAAATTACAGTGGTCACATTTGTTGTCTGAAAACATAAAATGATCGTCTCCTTTAAAAAGTTAGTAAAAGATTCTAAGCCTTCCTGACTCGAGAGAAAATACTTTTCAAGTAAGCTTGGTGGAAACCCTTTCAAGGTACAATGTAAAGATGTGTTTTTGAAGGAACAAGAACAATATAATTAGACCAATCTTATCGCTAATTTTTCACAGCCAGTAAGAAAAATGTACTTTGGAATTTTAATGTGTGAAAGCTTTCAAATATGTGTAACATCTTTTAGCTTAAGTTATTTTGCTCTGAAGTAGATAGGTTGTCGATGAAATATTAATAGTGTGGTAGCGAAAAGCAGGTTTCCTATCGCTCACAGCAAGTTACATCCTCAGAGGAACCTTTACTTTTCTATGTAAAAGAACAAATCATAAACATTGGAGGTTACAGCCTACCTTTCAGTCTGTTAAGGCACAGTTCTTTATTTTCACAATGATACAAGGTGCTTTACAAACATGAACAAGAACCTGCTCCACATTAATGGTCTGTGTCCTTCCCATCCGTTTCTTTAAATCTGGAATGTAATTCCCTGTGTGGCATCCTATTTCTAATGTAGAAAAATAACTTATCAAGCACAAAATGTTACTCAAGGATACAATTGAGTACTACTAAATGTATCCCACCTTGAAATGACAGCTCAGACGCTACCTGATTGATGCTCATTTGCCATGCTCTTCTCCATTCTGGTCACTGAACTACATCCTGAGTAAGGACAAAAGCAAACCACTCCCAGGCTTCGAAATGACTGTATTTTAACTGCCCAAAGAGCCGTGAGGTTGTCTGTGCAGGACAATGTTTTCCATCGTTACAAGAGTTTTCATTTGGCATGTCAAGAAAAGAGAACATAATCCCACAGCAGCAGCCATTTAAATAAAAGAAGACAGCCACAAGGATTCATGCAGAATATCTTAAATATTCCTGTTGAACAAAATGATAACTGATTTTTTTCTTCAAGGCCGGTGCTCCAAAATATCCTATATGCATCCTGTGGAGATGTATTCTAGAAGAGCGTCTTCCATGTGGGACAGCTTGAAAAGTATTATTTTGGTTTCAGTGAATTACACAAATGAACCGGCAGTCTGTGTTAATTTTATGCATTTTACAGAGTGTGGTAGTTTCTTTCTTTAGATTTGCAGAACTTATAGAGAAAGAAAATGACAGCCTGCACACCCAAGATGAGGACAATTCCTCCAATGAAACTGGCTGCGTCAAAGGTGGACTTCCGCCCAGGCTGCGAAGTTGGCGTCACAGTGGTATTGGTCAGATCTGTTAGGTAAGACAGAAGTAGTAACAATCCTTAGTAAGTCGTATGACCCTCGAGCATTGCAATTTCAAGAATCGCCCAAGTTTCTCTTTTGCCATAAAAATCTTTAAATGCTTTCCTCTAGAGCCAGCTCTCTAGCAGCTACTATCTGTCCTATGTAAGTAGGAAGACAAGCCTTTCCGTCTTCAATGACTTCTAATGGTCAATCCTGCTCAACTCTTTCAAATAGGAAACTGACAGAAAAAGATCCGCCTGGCACATAAATTGTAACCTGAGACTGCCAGCCACTTCTAGATTTTGCAAAAATTTCTTCAAACTATATATATTTCTAGCTAATTGCTCAACACATTAAATTGTGAAGCATTTTACACAGCCGGAATGACCAACACTAAACAAAGCCAACAGTTGTCATGTTGATTCTGGCTCACAGCAGCCCCAAACCCAGTAGAGCAAAACTGGGCTCCCTAGGGTTTCCAAACAGTGACCTTTCAGAAGCAGGGGGCAGGCCTTCCTTCAGAGGCACCACCACGTGGGTTTTTAACCACCATCGCTTCAGACAGCAGCTGAGCACTGTTTGTGCCAGCCAGAAGAGATCGTGCATGTAAAGGTGTGGTATTAACACCGTACTTATTAATTCATCCAATTCTTATCAGGTCACTGAGAAAATGGAGTGTGGCCACATTATCTCACCCCTTCACCAGTACCTTGCAGGCCCCACTAGGATCCCTACTGAGTCACCGCCATACCTCCCTCTCCCCATTACCTCAGTTAGGTCCCTCTCACCACCAATAGGGGGTGCTGAGACTCTCAGTACTGACCCCCACCCTCACACCTGGGGTCCTGCCCTCTATTTTCAGGATGAGTAATCCTGATTCTTCCCTCATCAACCACAAAAAGCAGCCAGTGGGAAGCTCGGATGCCAGAGGGTGGGCACACTGTTTACTGGGTGCCTCTGCCAGCCCTTAGTCCAAAGATTCCCCAGGTCTTGCTGGGTAGTCCTGGTCTGCCTCTACATGAGAACTGAAATCCAGAAATTTCTCTGAGGCTCTGATATCAAGGCTTCAGCTCTGGATCTGGCTATTCTGCCACTGGCTATCCTCCCCGGCTCAGCAGGGCGCGGAGAAAGCATGAGGGGCTCCTGCACAAGGGCCAGTTAGCTGACAGGGGGTCCTTTGGGCCCAAGGCACCTGAGTGATCCATTTTAGAGCTCCTGACCACGGCCTGCTCCACCCCTCCTGCCATCCTCATGGATGGAACTGGACCCAGATTCTGAGGTCCCGTTTCCTCTTTGGTCCGAAAGTTCCTTAGGAAATCTGATGCCTATACTCTTGCCTAAACCCCTGTGGGCACCAGGACCCTCAAGGAAGTGAATAAAGAAAGAGTAAGTGTTGTATCAAAATGCGGTGGTACAATGATAAAGTCAAAGGTTTGAACCCTCCAGCCACTCTGTGAGAGAAGAAGCCTGATGATCTGCTCTAATAAAGACTGTAGCCTGGAAAACCCTTTGGGGTATTTCTATTCTGTCATAAAGGGTCACTACAACAACTATGAAAAGATAACTTAAAATAAAAGAAAAAGAACAAATATTAACATTTGTGTAGAAAATTCACATAGCTTGTGAGTTGAACTGGAAACATAAGGTAAGTGAAAATGTCACAATTTTCAAGTTAAACAATCATTGAAAGTATCTACAATTTATAATTTCAACAAGCAAAAGAACTGCCATAAGAACCATTTGAAGAATATACTGTCTGGCTGGGTTTGATGAGTGGTTTACAATATTGAATACAAAGTTGATAAATGAAATTTACCCCCCAAAAATTTTAGGTGTGTACTGTCCAAATAGCTGAATTATGAGAAATTATCACCAATCCCTAAGGAAAAGGATATGGGGATTTTAATTTCTTCTGAGGGCTAGTACTTTTTAAAGTAATAATTTAGATTTCATCTGCAAATTCTACAATTACTTAATTCTGTGTCAAGTCAAATATGAGTACACATTAAAAATGAGAAGCGGGCCCAACAAAGCTATCTTTAGTACGCCACAGCCTACTATCTTGGTCCCTCCTAAACCTAAGACCATTTTCAGCCTGCAGCCAATAATTACTGAACCTGGGAAATATCGTTAGAAATAGTAAATGTCAACTGTGTGCACACAATTCTGCAGCACTGTTGGTTTAAGAAACCTCAATTACCTGTTGTAGGAACTGCGGTGTGAGCAGAAGTAGGGGAAGGCCGAGTTGTGGGTTTAGCTGGAATGTAAACAAATGTATTAAAAACCTTAGCATTGTAACTGCCTTGTTATCTAGTATCTCATTTTAAAAATAAAAATCCTATCGGCTTTCTTCATGCTTTTAAGATTTTAATAAAGGCTAAAATTTCAATTAATGGTTCATGAACATAGGTCACACTTCCCAAAATACTATTATCTAAAGCATTCAAAGCCATAAAATTGTCCTCTTTCTCTCACACACACATACGTGTAACGCACGTGAGTGAACGTGAGCAAATATGGGGACTTCAGAAAATTTGTGGGAAAATGGACTAGAAAGACAATGGAATTTTTCTACAAACTGTTTGAAGCCCTCATACCTAGACATTAAATCTATCACACACCTATATAAAGTTTACAAAAAGACAGAGAAGGTCAATAACTAGTGCTTAGGAGAAGAAATTGTAGTCTATAAATAACCTTATTTCTAAAGGAGAGAAAAAAACACCCACATTAATTTAAAGTCATACCAAGAGACAAATACAATGTAGTATTTTAAGATGTGTTAAGTTACTTTATTTTGATAAATTACAAGTGATTTTATTTACCGTATTTTCTGAGATTTTCATAAAACCCACAAAAAGTTAACAGAATGAATGCACAAAGCTACAATAAATCTCAGATTGACTGAATGGGAAGTTACCACTGTCACAAGCCAGGCTTCAAGCCAAGCCTTTCCATTTCTCAAAGCTACACTAATAACTTTGAGTTAAGCCCTAAATCACCCCTCAAGAGAGCGTAATTCTAGGGGAAGGAGAAAAGGAACCAGTCACCCTGGGTTACCTGTAGAGTTTGTTGGCAATGGAGTAGGCACTAATGAAAACAAACAAAAAGTGTAAATTTAAGCAGTTTAAAATTCCACAAACTGTAATACCCTTTCCCAACCTGCAGTTACTAGACACGTTTTAACAATTTTTACAACTGTCTGTTGAAGAGACCAATAGTTGTCGAAACCCAGTATCATTCTCCCCTTCTTTAGAAATATAATCAACCACCCGTTTTAGTGACATTTCTATCCCCCAGTAACACTATTTCTTAGCTCCCTGGATGTGTGCCATCTACGGGTGGCCATGTAGCACGTCTTATGGGCCTGGACAACCTTCTGGCCTTGTCCAGCCTTGGAGTCGGGGAAGTTTAGGTAGCATCATAAGAACCGATACAGGCTTTCTTTGCCTTTCCGGTCTTTTCCTTCTGACAGAAAAAAATGTGGCTGGCTAGAACACCCACCACAGGCAGCAAGTTTAAAGCTATCTTTGAGAAGACTGCAGCACAGACCAAAATGCTCCTTTGACAACTGAGGATGGTGAAACGGCCTGACTTTGGACCAGTCCCTGGACACCACCACCATGCTTGATAGAGGTTGAGTGAAAAAAAGCGTTAACAAAACAAACAGGCATAGTTGCTGCAACAAGGTGCTCAAGATACAAACAACTGTGCAGAACTGGGCAGTGTGTTGTTCTGCGATGCCAAAAAACACAACGAAGTAAATATGTAGGCTCTTGGAGTCCTAGTGGTATAGTGGTTACATGTTGGGCTGCGATCCAAATGGTCGGCTGTTTGAAACCACCAGCAGGCTTTCTACTCCCCTAACTAGATACGGTCTCAGAAACCTTCCATGGAAGTGAATTTGGTTTTGGAGATGGGTTCCTAAGGGTTCAAGCTGCTACCTGATAGCCTTCCAGCTGTGCCTTAGCTCATACTTCCTTTACATGAAAGGCAAGGAAATCTGTCCACTATTTAAATAGCATGCAATTTGGAATTTTCTGTCCTTCACAATTAAAACTAAAACAATCAACTACTAAAAATGTTTACATTACAGCAAGTAACTACTAAAAATGCACATTCATCTACCACCTAATATGATACAACTTACACTGGGTACAATTGGTCTAAAGTTCATGTAATGTTCAGTGACAAAGTTCAAACTGGTGTGTTTGTGGGGGAGGGGGGAAGAAGAGGGAAACACACACAACACCTCAAATAAGCTGAGGCAGTATTGGCATAAATCCAAAATTTGCTCTGTTGAATTATTTCCTATAACTCCTATCATTTCTTTTATCAGTTTGACTTCCCCCTAACTTTATCATCTTGTTAGAAAACCCAACTGTCATCACAATAGTTTTAACTAATTCCTAAACAAGAAGTAAAGGCTACAGAGTATATAAATTCCTCAAATTAAGGTACAGAAATGGTCAAATTCCAAGAAAGTTCATTTATCCACAGCATAAACTATGCTAGAGATTATGTCTGACCATCACTAGCACCCATTTCCAGACTTAAGCAAGGCCAAAGTGAAGTTGTCCAGCCTGAAAAATGCAAATATGAAGGTCTAACCAACAGAGAATTTCTGGAAAACTTACTAAAAACACTGGGAGGCACACACCCATTACAGCATTCCACGGTATAGGCAACCATTTCAAACTAGGTTTTAACGCAGAGGTTCCCAAATGTATTTGGCCTACTGCCCCCCTTAAAAAAAAAATTTCAGTGCTCCCATCCCCCATCAATAAAAACCTCAGTCTATGTGTGTATGTATATCTATGTATGTATGTATGTATGTATGTATGACACACATACTACATATAGGCTATACTATATAGCCCATAACCCAGATTAAGTCAGTATCTGCTTTTGGCAGCTGCCCTGGGTCCTTCTAGCGCCCCACCTAGAGGTTGCCTTAATCCATCAAGAGGAAGAATTGTATAAATTCATATTTCTAATGATATTTGAATTATGGAAATACTTCAAACAAAACATTGAAACAAGGCATACTCAAGCTATAATAATCCACACCACTCAGGAGCCATTTTCCCCAGTGGTAAAGGTAAAAACTTACCTGAACAGAGTTCTGTCTTGTTCAGGACCTGGCAATCACTAACTGATGAATTATTTGAACAGTAGCTCTTCTTAGCTAATAATATTGAAGGGGAAAAAAGGACAAACCACCAATCACTTTTGTTATCACCTTTGATTTTACTACTACATTGCAGAATTGCTTGGGGGTGGGGGTGCAAAACCCTAGCACCAACAATTTAAAAGATCAACCGACATTGGTATTTTCCTAATTTTGTATTAGAGCTTAAATTCTGATTGCAAGGACGGCTCATTTGCTCTGCTCATTTGCTGAGAGCACCCTACATTTGTTTGATGTAGTTTGAGCTTTCACAAAGATTCCACCTCCATTCAGTTCTTTCTGATTATTGCTTGGATTACCCTGCCAAGCCCAGGGAGGGGCGGTCCAGCCCTCAGGGGTCTCCAACTGGATGATTTTTTGTCTTTCCCTTGTCTCTGTTCTTTTTAAGGCTGAATAAAGAGATCTCTATAAGGATTTGGGGGATATTTTCTCCTTATGTTAATTGTCTTAGTAATATTAAAAGAGAGCTCTCACGATTTTTTTCCCTTTCAAAATCCATATAAATACATAAAACAGATAAATTTGAAAAACATCTCAGAATAGCGGTGTGCCTACTATTGTCAAAGAAAGCAGCTACAACCCATAGGGTGGGAGGAGGGGTCAGAACAATCCAGACTGCTACAATAGCATTCCTGGGCAGGCAGATTTAGAGTAAGAGAAAGCCTCCCTCCTCCACATAGCCCATGTAAAGCATTACACCCCCCTCACTTGCTATTTTATGGCCTAACACAAATGTGATTCATAAATCAAAAAAGTTAATTTAAACTAAAATTAATCTAGGACCTAATTCTAAAATACCTTCTTGAACTTTGCTATGTAGCTATTCCGCTTCTTTTCCTGAACATGTGGTTTTGGCCTTTTCTTTAATAGTAAATAAATGTGTGTGTGTTACTGATAAACGTGCAACCATTTTATATTAAGAAAATAAGACTAAATATACCGAAATGTCATGCTATGGTTCTACCAAAAACTTTAGATATTTCAACAAATTCCATTTAGCTTTTTATCATTCTACCAGGCGTACATACAGGTAATTTACTTTAAACTTAGGAAGAGGCAACTCTTTCCCCACATCTCATTCTCCCCTAAAAAAGTTTCAAGTCTTTCCCAACGTCTTAAATTTTTTTATTAAAAGATAATTTTATTTAAAAAAAGGAAAAAAAATTTATTGGGGGCTCTTATCTCTCTTATAACAATCCACACATCAATTGTACCAAGCATATTTGTACATATGCTGCCATCATTATTTTCTATTTGAGTCCTTGGTATCAGCTCCTCTTTTTTCCCACCCTCCCTCCTCTCCTTACGCAGTCATGACCCCTTGATATATTATAAATTATTATTTTAAGTCTTTCCCAACTTTACTGTCACACTACAGGGCATCTATCCTCACACACCCCAGAGCTGGTGCCCAGACTTCCTAAAATCGCCAGGGGAAAACTGCACAACTTTCTTTCATTGCTAATTCCAGAGGATTAGTATTCTTAATCCCTCCAAAGATGTCAGATCTCTCTTCCTTTCAAAGCAATTGACCCTTACTTATCAAATATAAGAGATGAAAAGGGTAGGTGGGGAAAGGGGGCAAGAAGAGATTTTACAGGATGGGGAGGGGCTGTTACTCACGCTAACCAACTGTTAAAAGATAGCGTCCCATGTGCAAGATAAATACTGCAAATTAAAGGGACCCAAAGCCTCTTACCATCTTTACAGTCTATCCAGAAGCAGGCATAATGAACAAGGCTAGCATTAAAACAGGATACACAGTCATGTTGGCTTTCACAAGGGTCTGTGAGGGGGAAAGAAAAAAAAGAAATCAGTACACTAATTGGTAACTTCCCAGCTCGACTGACCGTTTTTGAACAGTGAGCATAATATATGAGAATTACTAATTCAGAGAAATGTTTTATAAACACCAGTTTACTCAGAAATTCTGATCATAAACTACTGACAAGTCAACCCCAAAACACCAACAAACTAGTGGATACCTATCTAAACAAGTCTTTGTCACAAGGCAGCTACGTTGAAGACACCTACATCTGCTCAGGGTTTCTGACGGCACTTTAAAGCATCTTATTTAAATAAAAACCCCAAACTACATTGGGGTAAAGACATTCATTCCTCGGGTGAATCCATTCTGACTCATAATAACCTTAGGGTTTCTGGGACTGCAATGGTTTTACCAGAGGACTTTTCGGTTAGCAGCCCAATGGTCATCACTGCTCCAAACTACCAGAAGATACATTTAAGATTTTTAATACTAATAAGGCAAACGACTCCCAGGTTTGGTGAAGCCCTTTCTGAAGCCGGGTCCTGTGCAACAGGAGACCTAAGACAGGAGCTGCAGGGTCGACATCCCTGTCGTACATATAATTTACAAGGCTTACAACATCTCTGCCAAGAGCAGTTTGTATCAAAAGACCCCGAAATAAGGCCTGATTAGATCTTAATGTTGGCACAAATGCCTCGAATTCAGGAATGTCCTCTATCAATCTTCCAAGAACCCCCATTTGCTTTCCCCTCCTGCCTAATAAAGCTCTGAATTGTCCTTGTAATCTTTTTATTACTAATTTTTTCAAGAGGCAGGGGCATGGATAGTACCTTTGACAGGGTCATAAAGTAGAAATAAGTTAGTTCTTCACAAGTTTTCATGTGAAAATGTTGGCTTTTAAAAATCCTTTGTGCTTGATGATGAAGGTGATACACAATGGACATAACGACTTATTCAACTACAATCTCCAACACATCTTCATTGAATGCTCTTTAATTACATAAAGGCAACTTCAATTCACTTTGCATTTCATCTTTCTCTTAAAAAAACACCAT
Organism: Tenrec ecaudatus; assembly: GCF_050624435.1. Lineage (NCBI taxonomy): Eukaryota > Metazoa > Chordata > Mammalia > Afrosoricida > Tenrecidae > Tenrec > Tenrec ecaudatus. The sequence goes on along the minus strand of NC_134536.1, from coordinate 63,174,427 downwards.
TTTGATGAAGCTGCCAAATAAGGCAGCCCCCCCAATTAAAATTCTGTTCTATCATCTTAAAAAGAAAGTGTTAAAATCCCCGGTGTTGTACTGCAATTTACTTTCCTCATTTAGTGTAATCTTACCATTTTATCTTTCCAAAATCTAACAGGCTTATATACATACGAAGTAAATATCTTATTACATTAAATTTAAGAAATACAAAAACCAGGAAGACACTGTGAGGCAGTAAGATCAGCATAAAAATAAATGCCCCGGTAAAATTCTCACATCGCAGCAATCGATCCTTCAAAAACCCACGCTGCCCTTCACCCAGTATTCATTAGAACCGATCACATTAGACTGCAAGTTTTAACCTTTAATGTGTCCAGTGTTACTGCCTCCAATTGCTTGTGCTTTCATGACATCGATCAATTTCTAGTAATAATTCCATGCCTTAATCGGCCGTAAATAGACGGAAGGCTTTGGCGGGTCCTTGGTCGGCTTTTAGGAAATCGACCACCTTAGGTTTCAACATCAACAAACCCAAAACCCCCACACAAAACTCAGCGCCATCGAGTCGATTCCGGCTCCCAGCGACCGTCCGGAGATTAAAACTGCCCCTGTGGGTGTCCGAGTCTAACCCTTGAGGAAGCACAAAGCCTCATCTTTCAAACAAACATCGACTGAAACGAAGCCGCCTGCGCGAGCGGCTTTATCGACCTTCTACCTAGTTCCCAGGTTCGCCGAAGAACTTAGGGGGCGAGTCTCCTATTGTAGCAGAAGCAGCCAAGCAAACCCTACTTTTCTTCCTTGGCCCGCACCACGAGGCGTGCGTTTCAGTAGCGGCTCGGATCCAGTCTCAGACGACATCCTTTCAGACCCGTCGCAAGACGAGAACCAGTGCTAACCGCCCTAAGTTTCTCCTCTCTCCGCCGACTTCCGGGGAGGCTGGACACGCGACCGAGGCCGGGGAGAAAGTCCGGTTTCGCCTCCAACTTCCGAGGCGCGATCCTCGCCCCAGCGACCTCAGAGCCCGGCCACGTCCCCTCTTCCGCGCCCACGGTGGCCCCGGACGCCCCTTCAAAATGCACCTCGGAGGGAAACGCTCAGCGGGCCGCACGCGGCCCAACGGCCGCCGGGCTCCCGCGCCCCTTCTCTCCGTGCGCTCCCCATCCACACGCCCCGCCACCCGCGACCGGCCGGCCCGGTACTGGACTCGGGGCGGGCCGCCATGTTGCCCGAGCCGCCGCCGCCGCCCCCTGAGAGCGGCCCGGCCCGGGCCCCGCGCGCACGGAGGGGCGAGCGCGGAAGCGAAGCAGAGAGCCGTGGGGCCCGGGCCCACCTGGAGCGGTAGTGGAGTTGGGCGAGGGCGTCGTCCCGTTCGTCGGAGTAACCTTCGCCGTGGTGGTGGCCGCGGAAGTCGCGGGCACAACAGTGAGAGGGGCTGGGGGGACAGTCTGACCCCCGGACGGCACACAGAGCGCCGCCAGGCAGGTGGCGGCCCAAAGAACCGGGAGGGAGAGCCCCGACATAGCGTCCTCGGCGGAGGGACTCCGGCGACAGCTGCGGCCCACGACGCTCCGTCGGACCTTCAGTCCCCTGCGGCGCCGCCTCCAAGACTGGGCTCCCCGCCGCGGGCGGGCGGGCGGGCGCGCGCTGGGTCACGTGAGGGGCCCGGCGGCAGGGGCGGGGCGGGGCGGAGGCTACCAACGGGAGTCCCGCGGCAGGGGGAGCAGGGATGCCGGCGGCGAGCCGCGGGAGGTCACCCCTCAACGCGAAGGTGCTGGACCTAGGAACTAACTCCTTAAACTTAGGAAGTCCTTTTCTGTGTGCTTCCCGCCCCGAAAAGGACGCTGCAAGGCTTTCCTGAGCCCTGAGAGTGGGGCGGTCTCCCCCCACCCCCGGCTTGGATGGAACCGTTTACGTGACGTGACTTACGGCGTCCACCGGAGCGCCCGGCGACGCCGTAAATCCGCCGGACCACATGACCCCGAGTCCACGCCGGCGGAAGTCGCTGCTTTAAGGCGCACGGACCCTGGGCAAGGCTGAAGTTTGTGCGATGGTAGCCCTGGTAGAACTTCCCTTGGGACGCAATTCTGTGATGAGATTACCGGGGGAAATGGAGAGACCACATGGATATGGCGTTTGTGCTCGGCTGCCCACTTAGGCCCCTCAAGAAAGTGGCCTCGTGTCTGCTACCTAAAGCGACATACCGCCTATCTGTGTCATATTTATCCAAGTTACCTGGTATTTTCCTTAAAGTGATAGCTTTGCTTTTTAACACTTTGAAGCGGTCCTGTGTGGCCCATTTGCCCATTGCAATCTGGTTTGATTTCCTCAAGGCTGCCTCTGAGCATTGATTGCAGATCCAAGTAAAATGAAATCTCTGACCTTTATCTTTATCAGCCTTTCCTCGTTATCAGGATGTGCTTCCTGGCCCAGCTGTCAGAATTCCTGTTTTTATGTTGCGGTACAAGGAGCCCTGACATAGTGTGTTGTGTGTGGAAAGTAGATGTTGCCAGGCTTCTTGGAGAAAAGTTAGCAAGTTTCATGCAAACATCAAGACAAAACTAAGTGGGGAAAAGATTTTATAAGCAAAGGACGCTTCAATCACAAAGCAGTCTTCTCAGGGTTTGAGGAAGCGGATGATGTCTAGGGGCACAACATTGGATTATATAGGGGTCTGGGGCAGGACCCCATTGGTTTCCCTCTCCCTATCGCGCTCGATGGGATGAGTCATCTGTTTGTGACGGTGGAATGCATCATGTGAGGTAATTTAGGACAGCTCATCCAGACCTCTAGGTGACCCTGACATGACCAGTGGAATGGATCAGGTGATGGATGCAGTTTGGGATAGGTCATCAGACTTCTAGCTGACCCTGAGAGTTATGAGTTGGTGGTTTGAAACCACCAGCTCTGCTCCATGTGAGATAGACAAGGCTTTGGACCCCTATAAAGAGTAGCAGACTGGGAAACCCTCTGAGGCAGAGTTCTACTCTGCCTTCCAGGGTTCCCTACCGTGGGAATCAACTTGATGGCAGTGAGTTTGCATTTGAATTGAATGGTAATCCACCCTGAAGGCTGTAGTCTTTGATTTTCACCAGTGAGAGCTCAGTCTTCACTTTTCAGCAAGCTGGGCTATGTCTTCTACAGTCTTTTCAAATCCTGGTGCTGTGGGTTGGTTGGTTTCATATAGTCAGCTTCTCAGAGTTTTTGCTTAGCATCTACAGGTAGATTGAATAAGTACAGAGAAAGGAGTACACCCCAGACATCTTACCTGATTTTATTTATTTATCTATTTATTTATTTATTTATTTTCCTTACCTGATTTTAAATCATGCAGTATCTCCATGCTTTGTTCCAACAACTACCCCTTGGTCCCAATACAGGTTCCTCATGAGAATAATTAAAGTGCTCTGGACTTCTTACCTTCCTGTTGTTATCCATGGTTTATGATCCAAATGTTGTATAGTCTATAAAACACAGGTAATCATCTTTCTGATATTCTCTACTTTCATCTGAAATGCAATTGATGCCAGCAATGTTATCCCTCCTTGCACATCCTTTTTTTTTTTTTCTTTTAAATCTGGCTTGAATGGCTGGCAGTTTCCTATTGATAGGTACTGTGCAGTCATTTGCTAGTAATCTCATGCAAAATATTACTTGTGATGTTAATGATAGTTTGGTAGGGTTTTTTGTTTTGGTTTGGTTTTATTTTTATAAATCATTTCATTGGGGCTTATACAGCTCTTATCACAATCCATACATACATCAATTGAGTAAAGCACCCTTATACATTCATTGCCCTCATCATTCTCAAAATTCACCTTCCACTTAGGTTCCTGGAATCAGCTTTTTCCTTTTTCCCTCCCCGCTTCCCCCTTCCTCATGAACCCTTAATAATTTATAAATTATTAGTTTATCTTATCTTACACTGCCTGGGGTCTCCCTTTACCCACTTTCCTGTTGCCCATCCTCCAGAGAGGTTATATGTAGATCCCCGGGAGGTTCCCCCTTTCTACACCATCTTTCCTCCCGGTGTCGCCATTCTCACGGTTGGTCCTGAGGGATTCATCTGTCCTAGATTCCCTGTGTTTCCAGATCCCAACTGTACCACTGTGCATCCTCTGGTCTAACCAGGTTTGCAAGGTAGAATTGGGATCATGATAATTGGGGGAGGGGGGAGGAAGCGTTTATGAACTAGAGGTTTTGAGTTTCATTGTTGCTACACTGAACCCTGAGTGACTTATCTCCTCCCCACAACCCCTTTGCAAGGGATGTCCAGTTGTCTACAGATGGGCATTGGGTCCCCATCACACACTCCCCTCATTCATGATGATATGATTCCCACCCCAGCCCTTGTTGCTTGAAACTTGGTCCCCTTGGCCCTCCCTTCATGATCACACATGTACACCAACATGTGTGATCATGAAGTTTGGTAGTTTTTCCACATGATGTTGGCACTCTTTGGAATGAGCACGATTGTGGGCCTCTGGTTATCAGTGTGCCAGGTAGCCATCTTGCAAAGTTCTTGGCATAAATGAACGAGTGCTTCCACCATTGCATCCCAAGTGTTCAAACATCTCAACTGGTAGCCTGGTTCTTCAGCTTTGCAATTTGAGCTTTTAAATGTTCTTCAGTAAAATGGTAAAAATTACACATCAAAAACAATATTCAAATGCAGTACATTTTCAGTTACGTCATTTTAAGGATGCATGTTTACCCTATGAAAATAACAAATTTGATTGCTCTTGTGGTCTCTTTCACTATACCCACAAGCATACACACACACAAAGGACTGCATAACTGATTTATCTTTCTATTGCCTGATATCCAACACTTTTTATTCTCCCCTAGAATCTAATCAGGAGGCCTGTTGGCATAGGGGTTGTACATTGGGCTGCTAACTGAAAAGTCAGCAGTTTGAAACTCCTAGCCCTACTTGAGGAGAAAGATGAGACTTTCCATTCTCATCAAGATTTTGTCTTGGAAGCTCGCAGGACAGTTCTGCTCTGTCCTATAAGCTCCCTAGGAGTCAGAATCAACTGTGGGAGTGCCTTTGAGTTGGTTTTGGAGAATCGACTCTGTACTCCTGACTATGGACATGTGTTCCACTGACTGCAGAGCTGGGAATGCGTCTGAATGGTGCAGTCAAGTAAAGAGTGCGGTGCCACCGTCAACTCCGCAGACACTGAAATGCCTGCTCTATGCTCAGAGCACAGTTCACACACGCATGACCATCTGGTCCCCCAGACCAAGGCAAGGCACAGGGGCTGATTTTTCTTCTGGTGAAAAGCAGACATCGTTCTAGTATTTTCTTCATGCCCGCGTGAATGGTTTGCACCTGGAACGCACTCATCCCCCTGGGGAGGTCATTGTTTTACCGGTCATTCTGCAGTCTTCAGCCCTAGTTCTGGAAAAGCATCTGCCTCTTTCATTTTGTAAGGCAGCTCCAGAGCTAGATCAAGTGTCTCCAAAGTTCCTGAAGGCTTTATTTTCTTTTCAGTTCCGGAAGGGGCAGGGTTATGTTTGTTGTCAGGGAGTGGCGTTTCTCACCCTTGGCATGAATGATGTTGTAGACCAAGCGGTTCTTTGTTTGCATGTGCCCTGGTGGCTCTCCTGTCTTCTGTAGGGTATTAAGTAGCAGATTCCCTGGCTTCTACCCACCGATTCCAGTAGCATCCCACCCCCAATTTAACAAGCAGAGAGATGTTCGGGCACTGCCAGGTAGCCCTGTGGGTCCTGCACGAGAGGCTTGGGGCTGGGAAGGTCAGACCTCACTCAGACTGCCTGAGGGTCTGTCTGCAGCCTCAGGCCTTGTTAGCAGCTGTTAAACCCACCTGACTGGGTGCTTCAATCTAGTCAGTCATGCAAGTGCTCCATGAATCTTGATAGCAGCAGTCTGAGTGCTTGCCAGCTTTTGAAACAGAAATTAAAGTTGTTTGGACCTTCTCAGTCTTTATTTTTATTTTTCTCAAGTAAGCAAGCCAGAGTTCCAAATAGGAGCCTGCCTGCCTCCCAGCTGTTTTGTTGTGTGTCAGTGAGTCAATTTTCAACTAATAGTGACCTCTTGTGACATAGAAGTGCTTGCTCCAAGAGGGTTTCTAGGTGGCAAAGATGTCCTCTGCAGGGCCAGCCTTCCAATTAGCAGTCAAGGGCTTTGTGTCACCGAGGTGCCTTCCTTCCAGCTGCAAGAAGCGCTATTCTGTAGTGGCCTCTTTAGGAACCAGACATTTGGCTCTGAGCAATGCTATCTACAGTACAATTTATCAACATGTTTTCAACCAAATTAGGACAAGATAATAATAAATCAGATATGAATAGGAGTTCAGTTCTTACAACAGGATGATTAGGATGGATGACAAACGACTGTTTACTCTCATTCGGAGGCTTTCCGCTCTCACTGTGGATGAAGCTCTCTGAAAACTGCTCTAGGGCTTCATCAGGGAACGGCCTACCCGGGAGCCCTGGCTGCATGATGGAACCTCCTGGGGAGCTCTGGTTTTTAAAGATGCCTGCACAAGAATAAAGAGAGAAAAAAAAAAGATGCCTGCACACTGATTTTTGAGAAAGATGGGGCTTCTACACTCATTAAGAAACTCACAGGGACAGTTCTACTTTGTCCTATAGGGGTCGCCATGAGTAAGCACTGACTCGATAGCGATGAGTTGTTTTTCCTTTTGGGGAGAGGGGGTTGGGAGTGGTACTGATTTAAGGAGAAGTCCTAGGGCACTGCTGGGTAGGCATTGGACTGCTAACCACAAGGTCTGCAGTTCAAAGCCACCAGCTGCTCAGCGGAAGAAAGATGAAAACAACTGCTTCTGTAAAGATTTACAAGCTCAGAAGCCCTAAATCGGTTCGCTGTGAGTCCAAGTCAGAGTCTGAGTAGACTCAACTGGACTCAATGGCAGTGGGTTTGGCTTTGGGTACCAATGTCATTGGGCTTGATTAAAAACTCCCCAGGTGTTCCTAATGGGCAACCTAGGTTGAAAACCACTGGTTTACTCTTGCTTTTCAAAGTGTTTTCCAATAACACATCATATTCCTATTGCCTGGAAATCTGTTAAACATGCAAAGCCTCAGGCTCCAGGCCAAGAGCCTCCTGGATTGGAGTTGGGAATCCTGAGGATGCCAGACTGTTCATTAACAAGTAACTGGGATTATTTGCAATTGGGGCTGTAAAACCTGAGGTTAAATTCCTTAGATCGAATGTTTAAAAAAATGCTTTGAGAATTAGGTAGGGATTTACATTTCAGGTAAATTAAGCTACTTATTAAAGGTTCCAAGGTTGCCCTGCCCTCTCCTTTGATTTCTCTTCTCCAAGTAGAACACTATCTTCCCCTTCACTCGTTACCCCGCCCCCCCCCCCCACACACACACACCCCGGTCTACCCTCTAGCCTACTGCTTCCTTCTCCTCCTCTGCCCTGCCCTCCCACCCCTGACAGAGTCCTTTGGGCATGAAAGACCTTTCTGTTACCAAGATGGTCTCGTACAATAGTTGTCCTTTTATAATCGACTAGCCTCAGTCAGCACATGTCCTCCAAATCCATTCATGCCACGAGGCGGTCCACAGATTCATCATTGTTTCTTTAGCTAGTCCTTAGGATTTCCAATGTCTTATCAAATGAGATAAATGTTTGGACGCTACCCTCCCTCATTGATGTGCCTTGGTGTGCTTTGCTGTGCTGCATAAATAGGACAAGGTCTAGTCATATAACTAACATTCTGACAGTGGGGGTGGACTTCAGAAAGTCTCGGAAAATGCCCTCCTCTTAATCCTTTTCCACGAACGTTTTGAAGCCCCTTCATACATGTCCGAGTCATCAGCATGCCCCTCTACCCATCGATCTACACTGGGAAAAATCTAGAAGCCCTTCTGCTACTTAAAGTCTGTTTTCTTTTGGAGCAAAACTCTTATTTGGGGTCAAGTAGGGCAAGCCTGGAATCCTTGGGCAGTTTCTCTAAACCACCGTTAAATATATAAATTATTCTAATAAACTGCACGGGGCCGGTTTCTACGTGGTGGCAATAAGAATTGCATATGCCATTCTGGGGTTTCTTCTCTGCACAGCCGGGGAGATACAGGTTTGGGTGAACTAGCCGGGGAGATACAGGTTTGGGTGAACTAGCCGGGGAGATACAGGTTTGGGTGAACTAGCCGGGGAGATACAGGTTTGGGTGAACTAGCCGGGGAGACACAGGTTTGGGTGAACTAGCCGGGGAGACACAGGTTTGGGTGAACTAGCCGGGGAGACACAGGTTTGGGTGAACTAGCCGGGGAGACACAGGTTTGGGCGAACTAGCCGGGGAGATACAGGTTTGGGCGAACTAGCCGGGGAGATACAGGTTTGGGCGAACTAGCCGGGGAGATACAGGTTTGGCGAACTAAGGGCCTATGAACTTGCTATCCTTTGGAAGACAGTGGAGGTCTACTTTACATCACTGCTAAACAGGAGTCTGCAATTTCTTACCGTCCAGCAAATTTCCCAATAAAAGACAAAATGCGTAGTCTCATGTAAGAGGTTCATCACCAGGTAAGAATTGCTCTGCTGGTTATTACATAACCAGTGCTTGCCTTTTTAACAAACCAAGATCCCTGCAAAACAGGTTTTCATTTGTCTCAGCTTGAATAGCTGGTCAAAGTCCCAGTAGCAAGCCCTGCTGCCCGTTGGAGACAATGGCAGTAAGAATGCAGTCAAAAGGCCCAAAGAGAGGGTCTGGGGGGCCTCATACAAATAAGCTGAGATTCTCAGGTTTCTCAGAACTCTAAGGATACAGGAAGCTAGGTTTCTTCAATGGTTCCCTAAACTATTTATCAGAGTTGAGGTTTTTAAATAAACACAAGCTCCTGGGCCACGTGGTAACGGTCATACATCAGTGATGTATTGAACATACATTTTTAAAGTCATTTTATTGGGGGATCTTAAAGCTCTTTATAACATTCCATACATCAATTGTATCAAGCATATTTGCACATGTTGCCATATCCAAAACATTTTTACTTGAGCCCTCTGTATAGGCTTTCCCCCCTCCCAATGAGCATACATTTATTGAGCACTTGCATTCTTTATCCAAATTGATTCACCGAACCCTCATAACCCCATATGGTAGATACCCACCCCCATTTTACAGATGAGGAAAGGGGTACAGTCTCTGCTACTGTAGCTAGGAAATGGCCGAGCCAGGATTAGAACCACCTGGCTCTAGAGCATAACAACACTATGCTGCCTCGATGTTTAGAATGTGGCACAGGGCAGGATGCTTTCTCCCCATCCAGCTCAGATCATCTAAAAGGGCAGACCAATGACAGGAGTTAAGGATGGTGGGGGCCTGGGGTAGCATGGCTGGCTCGGTGATGCTGGGATGGTTCTTGTGATGTTACAGGAATCTACACATGAGAAAATGGCATCACATACAGCTAGTACCAAGGTCAACTGCACAGTTTGACACTGCCCTCTAGTTACCACTTGTATGCTAACCCAAGCTATGGCCTTCTCAATTCATGTGCAGATGAAAGCTAGATGCATCGATGCATCAGGAGTGCGTGCATTTGAATTAAGGTGTTGATGACTATTAAAAGCTCAGTTACCATGGGCTGCCAGAGAGATCATGGTCTTGGAAATACAGCCAGAAGATTCCTTAGAAGTGAGGGTGATGAGACTTCACATATGTTGGACATATCAGGAAGAGGACATGTTTGGGAAAGGGTCCGTAAAATAAGACGAAGACTCAGCAAGATGGATTGACAGTGACCCCAACATAACACCCAATTATATGGTGCAGGGCTGGGTAGATTCTTCCATTGTACATAGGGTTCCTTGAGCCAGAATGGGATCCGTGGCATCTAACAAGAGCACAGTAATTGTGAAAGATGTAACCATTGGGGCTAGGGTACATGGTGTTCTAAACAATTTTTGCAGTGATAATTCTGTGGATATGTATTTAAAAGTAAAGATCTTCTAAAAAGCATATGCCTACTATTGGGAAGGCTCGATTTTAAGGCTAGACCCCTTAAAATCGGCTGGAAACAGATCATTCTTGGAAGACAAATCTTAAGAAAAACATGATAGTGCTGGACAGAACAGCTCAGTGGCAGTGGGGACAGCAGCAACTGAGCAGGGCCACCTCTGGCTGTACCAAGTGGACAAGCAGAGGGACGGCTAACAGGGTTCTAAACCAGTTACTTGTGTCTTGCATCAAATCTCCAGTGGCCAGAGCCCAGATGGTTAAACAAGCAGCACCCACAAAAGTCTGCAGACCTCTAAAGAGATTGATTCGGTAGGTCAGGGACTGAGTTCAGCATTGTGTGTTTAGCAAGCACCCCAGGCCACCTGGCCTGGGGAGCTTCAGATTAAGCAGAAGGTATCACAGAAGTTAATCACCAGGGGGACTTCTCACTAAAGAGAAGTTTCTTATTGTTGGTATGCTCAGAGCCAAGGATTGGATCATGTTACATACAATCATCTAACTATTAACTGAAGTATTGAATTTTCTATTACCAAGTTTCTCACAGTAGCAATGTAGTAACAATTCTCTAAAATGGAATGGTTGGGGGTTCTGCAAAGTTAAAAAATTAAATGTTTTGGGTACCAGTAATAAAATACTGAACCAAAAATAATTTTAAAACATGAAATACTAAAGCAACAGGAACAAACAAATGGGACCTATTTGTCTCCCACAAGAAGTCCAGAGATAGGTGGGTGCTCCTGTTGGTTCCACAGCTCAAGCGGCAGGGGCTGAGGTCTCCGCCGTTCTTGGGTAAAGTCGGCACCAGGCGGTGGAGAGGGGTCTGCGGCTCCAGCCTGTGCATTGGAGGCTAGGTGGGGAAAAGGGCAGGGCTGCAGCAGTCTTAACTCCTGTCCCACTGGCCACAGCAACATCCAAGGAGACGCCTGGCTGCAAAGGAGCTGCTGGGGAAACGGAGTAGGGTGCTTTCACTGTCTTCCTAGCAGAGACAGGAAATGGAAACGGGAGGAGTTGGGTGCTGAGCCAACCTACAGTGTTTGGCATAGCTTTCAGATGAAAATGTTACCAAGTACTGTTTAATCAAGTCTACAAACAGCTGGGTGAATATACATAGTAATTATCAGATTATCCACCTGAGGATCAGTCAATAAAGATCGCCGCTGTCAATAATTGAACATATAGGGATGGGTCTTTCATTCTGGGTTGGAACTAATTCCAGTTGTTTAAGAACATCTGTTCCTTCAATCAGTTGACTACATGGGAGAGAAGAAAAAAAAAAGGTGGAGGTATAATCAGTGGGAACATTCAGCATTTAAGCTATTCCTAAAGCAAGTCCTACCCAGATATAAACTCATCAAAACATCACCCTGATTGCCACCAGGTTAATTCTGATGGACCCTGCTGGGTTTTCTAGGCCATCTTTTAGGGAAGCACACTGCCACATCTTTCTCCCATAGAGCAGTTGGTCGGGTCAAGCTGTGACCTTGTGGTTAATAGCTAAGTGTTTAACCTCTGCACCACCAGGGCTCTTTGACCCAGCTCTAGTGAAGGCTATTTTCTACAAAGTAAATTAACCCCGTCATCAGCATCCTGTCGCTTGATGTGTCCCCTCTAAACCCCATCTATCATCTCAGTCACCTTCCAGACTGCCCGTCTCTCCTACCTGGCCTGCTGCAGTAGCCTTGGCTGTCTTTCCCCTCATCTGCCCCGGTATCCAGTTATTTTTACTGCAGCCATGGGGATCTTTGTGAAATGCACGCCACCTCCCGACTCAAGAGACACTTCAAACATTTCCCACCGTGGCGTTGTATGCCATCAAGCTCCGACTCAGAGCCCGCGTGACAGACTGCTCCATAGGATATTCTTGGTCGAATCTTTATAGAAGTGAATCATCAGCTCTTTCTCCCAGAGTGGCAGGTAGGGTTTGAACGGCCAGCCTTTGGGTTAGCATCCAAGTAAGTACTTAACCATTGTACAACCAGCGACCCAGTACTTTCCCTTCCCTTCCATGGCCTACCAGGGTCTGCGTGGTCTGCTCCTCACCCCCTTAGGGTTCTCTTGCTCCCTTCCTACCACAACTTGTCTCTTCTCTTGCCCTTTACCCACACGCCATCACCCCTTTGGGCTGCTCACCTCTTCGCCTTCCTTCAGGGCTCAGTTATCACTTCCCAACTCCTTATATTCAACTTCTCCTGTCCTTGATGGGTCTCAGAGATAAGCATTTACATTTTTTCTCTGTTTCTTTTAACCTCTGATTATCCCACGATGGCAGATACCACGTCTGCCTGTGCACATTGTGGAGCACAGTGCATGACATAGTTGGTAACTAATCAACTTCCACTGAATATGAAAATAAGCTCAACGCCATGCTACTTTGTATCTCTGCAGACATTTGATGGCCATGAGCTAGAACTCCTTAAGGCAGTGCTTCTCAACCTTCCTAATGCTGCCACCCTTTAATACAGTTCCTCATGTGGTGGTGAACCCCCAACCATAAAATTATTTTCGTTGCTACCTCATAACTGTCATTTTGCTACTGTTATATATAAGACAACCCCTGTGAAAGGGTCATTCGACCCCCAAAGAGGTCGTGATGCACAGGTTGAGAACCGCTATCTTAAGGAGTGAAACCAGACATGATAGTTACTTCAACTAAAGCGGGCTTCAACCCTCACCTCTCCCCACTTCTGTATCCTCAATAAAATGATCTTTAACTGCTAAAAAAAATAAATAAATAAAGCGGGCTTCATGGACCAAAGACTGAAACAGAGGTTAGTGCCTTCTACCAATGCTTGGTCAAGGCAGTGGGTGGGAACAGTGAAATAGCCAGCTCGTGAAGCTTCCCAGGGACATAGGGTTTACACCATGGATAATGCTCTAGCCTTCTCTGCTTTCTAGGTTTGGTTTTTGTCATTCTTACAAGAAACTGAGACAAAGCAGGACATGGTACATTTTGAAGATGAAGAGTGGGGGCAGAAGTGGACAGATTCACTTTTACCCAAAGAAGATGTGAAAACTAATCTCCAGGCTGTTTTCACAACTATTGAATGAGCATCTACTATGGGCACCTCTACTGTTACAGGTGTAAGGGTAGATGAATGAGACCTATTCACTACTACAAGTTACTCTATTTACAATGTATCCAGAGGACAATGGAGCCACTTGCTTTTGTTTACCAGATGTTTCTGACCTAAGCCATGCGTAAGATCTGGACAGAGCAAAGAAGAGCAGAAAGGAACAGCTTCCACAAAGGCCTCGCAGCACAATGGGCATGGCTGTTCAGGTCTGGCTGCAACTCTGGCTGCCAAGTTGCAAGTCTTCATCTCCAGTCCAGCCTGAATATCCTGGGACGTTGTCCTAAGCATGCTCATAGATAGCCTTAATTTTGAATATAACTTATGCAACCTGAATTTATAATCTTCATTCCCAAATCCTTATGTTATCTATCTTGGTGACAAGCACCACACTTTATTTCAAACAGTTCTAGAATACTATAAATTATTTAGAACTACCCAATATGTTGCCTACTAGCTATTTGACTTTCAAAATTAAAATTAAATAAACTTTAAAAAGTTCATTTCTCTGTGACACTAGCCAATTCAAAGTTTGAAAGTAGTGGACTTCCGACAAGACGGTGAAGTAGGCAGACACAGTACACAGATTATTTACAACAAAGATACAAGAAACTAAATGAAACAGGACGAACAGCTCAAGAAAAGCAACTTACAAGGGAGAACCAATAAGCTCTAATTTCTCAACAGAAACCATGCAGGCATAGAGGCAATGAGAAAATTCGGGAAGAAAAAAATTGCCAACCAAGAAGTATGTACTCAGATATGTTCCTCAAATAGGATGTCATAATCAGGATGTTTCCTAGTAAACAGAAAAAGAATTTGCCAAAACCAGACCAACAAGAAATACTACAGCGAGTTATTCAGACGGAGAACTAGTTACAGCAGACAGCTGCCATCAATCAATACTGACTCACAGGGACACTCAGGAGGCAGAGCAGAACTGCCCTTGTGGGTTTTCTGAGACTGAATCTTTCCTGGAGTAGAAAGCCTCATCAGTAAAAAGCTGATGGTTTCAAATTGCCTTACTGTGGTTTGCAACCCAATATTTAACCTGCTGTGCCACCAGGGCTCCCCCTCAAGGTAGACAACCTGAGATTAACACACATGGCACCACCGCTCAGGTCAACCCAGATATGTAAGTATCTAAAGAGAAACAAACCTGCAAACCAAAAAAAGGGACCCAGAGATATACATTTGAAATGATGACACTTACAAAATAGAAGAAACTGGACAGTTACAAAGCTTTCCAACGGAGAGGAAGTCCAGTGGATTTCAAGAACTTAGGTGAAGGAGAGAGCAATACGGAATATGCAATACGGAAGAGGCTAAAGGATGATGCAGGCACAGGAGGGTCCTGGGAGGAGTGCAAGAGTTAAAGGCAAATACAATTATATACACAACCCTACAGAAACAAGAGATTTATGCAGAGTTGTATGGATAGACCTATGGGCACGTGATCTGGGAGGGGGAGTGGGAATATGTCTGCCCCACTCCCGCTCATATATATATGGATGGATACATGGATGTTTACCTTTGCTGCAATTATAACCCTGGATGTGGTAGAGCATACAGGGGCCAAAGTTAGAAAACTTTGGGACCTTAAGGGAGTCACTGGGTTTTGAGGTTCAGGGTTATAGTCTTGGGGGATGCCAAGATCAATCGGCATAACAGTCCACAAAGCTTACATCCTACTTTGATGAGTACCAAATGGGTCTTAAAAGCTCCTAAGTGGCCACCTATGGTATAACTATTGCCTTTCCCAACCCAGAGGAAACAAGGGTAATGAAAATTGAAGACACACTGGAATAATCTAATGAACCACACAAACACTATCTCCACAATCCTGAGACCAGAAGAACCAGACGGTGCCCGGGTCCCACTACCAAAGAATCTGGAAGAATTACATCAGAATGTCCTAGGAAGAGTGAGAGAAAGATGTGGGACAAAACTAAAAATCACGAGGTCTACATCTGCTGGTCAGATTGAGACTATGGTCACTCTGAGTCTGGACCTGAACTCTCCCCATGGCTCAATGGTCAGCCCAACAGTAGACAGGCCTGAAAGTGGACTACTACTGTTTATATGTGCACACCTCAGAATAATTGAACATTTGGGATCAAGGAGGCAGCATTTACCCCAGGACAAAGTTCAGAAGGGTTAGGAAAGGAGAAGTTGAGACAGTACAGGAAGGAGCGGAGATGGGTAACATTAAGGAGAATGCAATGAATCTGATGAAAAGGCGTGAATCATTGAATGTAAAACTGATAATGTGCTCTGTAAACCTTCACCCAAGTCACAATAAAAAGTTGAAGGCGGGGGGGGGGGGGGTTGGAAGTAATGGCTACTATCATAGACAGCAGTTTCCAGGACACTCTCATCACTGCAGAGAGTTCCACTGGACAGCACTGCTCTGCTCTTACCAAGTCCCCATCCCCAACATCAAGTCACCGACATTTCTCCGGAATTTGTTCATTTAGCCCCTTAATTTTCATCTATGTTGCAAGTGGCCTTAGATTGGGACTACAGTCAGTCCATGCTAGACTCCTAACCCAAAGGTCGGTGGCTCAAATCTACTAAGAAGTGCCTCAGAACTCTCTGCTTCCAAAAATGCAAGGCTCTGAAACTTTAAGGAGCAGTTTATGTTCTGCACACTGGAGAGCTCTGAGTGGGAGTCAACTCAACAAATTACTTAGCTTCTTATCTGGCTTCTCTACCTTCATATTAATCCTTTACTACTTTATTCCTCACCTCTGCCAATGAGATTTTTCCAAATTAAGAACCTCACCACGTTGCTCTCCCCCCCTTCACCTGTGGGTGAGGCCTACACTTGGCAGCATCGCAGCCAGGGCCCTAGGAGTGCAAGGACTGTCCCACTCTCCAACCTCCTCCTCCTCCTCCCATCTTCCCTGCCACTGGGCTCCAGCCAGACAAATGACTTGCTGACAAGAGGCTCTTTTACTCCTTAGGCTCTGGCACACTGCCTCAAATTGTACTCATTTGACTTTCTTGCTACTTCCTCCATCTGTTTAACTTATAGTTGACTTTTAACATTCAGCTCATTTTAAAAATTTAAATCATTTTATTGGGGGCTCATACAACCCATCACAATCCATACATCCGTCAATTGTATAAAGCACTTTTGTACATTCGTTACCCTCATCAGTCTCAAAACATTTGCTCTCCTCTTAAGCCCCTGGCATCAGCTCATTTTTCCTCTCCCTCCCTGCTCGCCCCCCACCTCAGCTCATCTTTTTAATGCTTTCAATTCTCAACTTTCCATAACCTCTCCCCCGCCTTCAGTGTCCCTTATGTGAAATGAATTCCTCTCACCACTCTGCAGCATGAGCTCTCCTCTCCTGCATCTACATACTTCTTCCACAAAGAGGGGTCTTGCAGACCTATACTGATACTCCTTCCCTCAGACTATCGAGTAAGGCCAAGCTCAATGGATCAGCAGAGTCCCTTGTAGGAGAGGCAGGGTACCAGAAATTAGAGCTCTGGACGGAGGGGCCTGCATCAGATGGAAGATCAAACATCCATTTCTCCTTGGGTCGTAAGCAGTGTGGGCTTCTAGAAGCTCTAATAAACTCAGAAGTGCTTGGAAAAAGCGTCTACCTCTAGAGGCAACCTTACAGCTGAGCAAGAAAGCATCTCTGAAGAGTCCCCGTTTGTCGTTCTGTCTAGTATGCTCTATCTTTCTGCATCGTCCCTTCTGACAGGTGCTGCGCTTTGGAGAGCGCACTTGGGCTGGAACAATAAAAGGAGGCACAGTGCCTCCCTGTGGCCAGTGTGGTGGTGACAGTACACACCAATGAAAAGAGGATGGTAATGTGCGAGTGTCCTTCCCACCCCAGGCCACCCTATAAGGATCTGCAGTCACTTTTCCCCAAATACGATAATAGTGTTACTAGCGGAGATGTTTCCTTATTTAAAATTGTTCAGTAAAAAGTCATTTGCAACATAGTTTCCATTTATCTATTCATGATGTTCATGGGCAATTACATAAATAATCATACTTCTGCATGTAAATCTATCTATATTAAGTGCATCATAGTGTGTTTAGAAATTGATGTCCTTGAAGTTAAAGATGGCTAGTTGGATGAGCAGAAGAATAGATGCCTAGAGATAACATTATAATGGCTGGGCTTACACTGGTGTTTTGTGTTCTCTGTAGATCAATAACCAACTCAGTGCCACCTACTAACAATAGAACATACCAAACTTATGAAATGGCTACTGCTAAGATTTTAAAATGTCATTCTTGTCTATATATTTTTGCTGTTAAATTCTATCTTCAGTTGCCCATAGACGATGTGTGTACTTATCCAAGTATTTTGAACCATATTTTTACATGCATAAATATCAGACAGACACTGTACATACCCAAAGGCCACGTATCTTCTGTCCAGGTAGGGAGCAGATTGTAGTGTGATATAGAACTGTGATCCATTGCTGTGACGGCCTTTGTTGACCATTCCAAGAACTCCCCTTTTATTATGCGGAACTGAAAAGTTTTCATCTGAGAAAGACAATAAATCAATACACCATTAAGTATTTCTATTATCCTGATTGACTGTAATCATGATTAAAACAAGGTACAACTAGCATCCTTGGTAATAAGCTCTGTCATGTTTATCAATACATTCCAAATGGAAACTTACATAAAATACATTGAGTATTTGCAAACACTCAAAAGAAATCAACTGTAAAACAGTTTACTATAAAATCTTACCTATGGATTTGTAAAAGTATGGCGTTAGGTTCAGTCCACACCGTCTGACAAAGTCCTGTGGGAGCCTGTCTCCGCAGCCGACCATTTCGCCACGGCCCTTTCCCTTCCGCTCCACCTTCACTCACCACAACCTCACCATGGCAGTTCAATGGCTCCCACGACGAGGGCACCCAGATAAGACTTGTGACCGGATCAGTGATGCTGTCTTTGATGCCCACCTTCCGCAGGACCCATCTGATGCCAAAGTGGCCTGTGAAACTATTACTAAAATGGGACTGATTCTTCTTGCAGGGAAATTATATCCAAAGCTGCTGCAGACGACCAGAAGTAGTTTGTGAAACCGTTAAACACACTGGCTATGATGCTTCTTGCAAAGGATTTGACTACAAGACTTGCAATGTCCTGGTGGCATGGGAGCAACCATCACCAGATATCGCTCAAGGTGTTCACCTCGACCCGAATGAGGAGGCCCGTGCAGACGACCAGGACTTGAGGTTTGATTATGCCACTGACCAAACCGAAGAATGTATGCCTTGAACACTGAGCACACAGCTCAAGGCTAAATTTGCCCAACTATGTCGCAATGGCACTTGACCATGGTTACGCCCAGAATCTCAAACTCAAGTGACCGTGGACCTGCAGGACCAAGGTGCCGCGCTGCCCCTCACAGTGCACACGATTGTTATGCCCATTGGGCATGGTGAAGAGGTTTCTCTGGATGAGATGAGGGAGGTCTTGAAGGAGAGTCATTAAAGCCGTTGCCCCTGCACAGTATCTTGATGCGGACTCCATCTACCACCCACAGCTTAGGAGGTTTGTTACTGGTCGGCCTAAGGGTCGTGCTGGCTTGACCGGAAAAGCACTGTGGACAGTTAGGGAGGCTGGGGAGCTCACAGAGGTGCCGCCTTTTCAGGAAAGGATTATACCAAGGTGGACGGACCACGTGGCTGCTTATGCTGCCCCTTGGGTGGCAAAATCCTTTGTTAAAGGAGGTCTGTGCAGAAGGGTTCTTGTGCAGGTCTCTTATGCTATTGGAGTTTCTCACCCATTCCCCATTATGGCGTCTCGCAGAGAGCTACTAAATATCGGGAAGAACAACTTTGTCCTCTGTTCTGCAGTCATTGACAGGTACCTGGATCTGAAGAAGCCAATTTATCAGAAGACTGCAGCCTATGGCCACTTTGGTAGGGACAGCTTCCTCTGGGAAGCTTAAATATTGATAAGTGTTAGCCTTTCTCCCCCAGACTTGTTGATGTAGGCTACAGTCAGAAATTGATCAAACCTGCAATCAAGATGCATTGATATTATTGGTAATTGGAATGCAAAGGTTGGAAACAAAGAGGAAGGAACAATGTGTAGGTGGAAAGTAAGAAGTTGGCAAGAGAAATTAAGCTGGAGAGCATATGATAGCATTTTACAAAACCAACGACTTCTTCATAGCTCAGACCTTTTCTCAACACAAAAGGAGACTATCCAAGTGGACTTCCCCAGATGGCACACACAGAAATCAAACTGACTGCATCTGTGGGGAATTAGTATGGAGAAGCTCACGATCAGCAACTAAAATCAGAACAGGGCCAACTGTGGAACAGGCCATCAATTGTTCATATGTAAGTTCAGGATAAAGCTGAAGAAAATCAAAACAAGTCCGCAAGAGTCAAAAATACTACCTTGATACCTGATCCCGTCGACACCTCGTGATCACACAGGCAGGTGTGCTTCTTCCATGTGAGCTTGTTGCTTCTTTGCTAGATGGCTGCTTTTTAAACTTCAAGCCTTTAAGACCCCAGATACTACATCTTTTGATAGTCGGGCACCATCAGTTTTCTTCACATTTGCTTGTGCACCATTTTGCCTTCAGTGATCATGCCGGATGGTGAACATTGCAGAATGTCAGGTCGTTAGAACAAAGTGATCTTGTGTTGAGGAAGGACTTGAGCAGAGACCCAAAGTCCATCCACGTCCTCAGTGTATTGCCATATAAATATATATACCTAAGCCAATACCTCTATTTTTATGAATATATTTACATAAGTACCCACCTATGTTTATACCTCTATCCATAGCTTTGCTTCCTAGATTTTTCCTGTTTTCCTTTTACCTTCCTCCTTTCCCACCATCAGGTAACAAGCATCAGAAGACCCAAAACAAATGAAAAACACATATTGTTGAAAATGGGGAGAGGGGGGTCAGAGTAGAGACCAGAAATCCATCTGTAGACATGCGACATCCCCTCACAAAAGGGTCACAAAGAAGGGATGAGTCAACCAGGTGCAGTATAGCACAGATGAAATACACAATATTCCTCTACTTCCTGAGGCTTCCTGACCTCTCACTATCATGACCCCAATCATGCCTTTCACTGAGGGCTAGACCAGAGCATGTACACAGGTACAGATGAGAGCTCACAACACATAGAATCCAGGTCAGATAAACCCCTCAGGAACAGAAAAGGGAGTAGGGATACCGGGAGCGTAGGGGGAAGGTGGGGAGAAGGGGGGGTGGGGGAGATAGAAACCAAGGGTTGTTGTAAGATATGAAAATAATAATTTATAATTCATCAAGGAGTCATGAAAGTGAGGGGGAGGGAGGGTAAAAAGATATAAGGGCTCAAAAAAATGTAAATGTTTAAAAAATGTTGGGAACATCTGTACAAATATACTTGATACAATTAATGTATGTATTGTTATAAGAGCTGTAAGAGCCCCCAATAAAATCTTTTTAAAAAATGCTACCTTGAGTCTATCCCACCTGACTTTCAAGAGTATCTCAAGAACAGATTTAACACATTAATGACAGAAGACCTGATGAGCTGTGGGTGGACATCAAGACCATTAATGAAGAAAGCAAAAGGTCATTAGAAAGACAAGAAAGAAAAGGTCAAAGTGGCTGTCAGAAGAGGCTCTGACACTTACTCTTAATCACAGAGCAGCTAAAGAAGATGGAAGTCACGGTCTTCTCTATTGCATCACATGCATGTGGCAGCTGGACGCTCAATAAAGACTAAGAGAACCGATGTTTTTTCATTGCGGTGCTGGAGAAGAATATTGAAAGTACCATGGGCTGCTGAAAGGAGAACCCAATCAGAACCAGAAGTAGTACAGCCAGAGTGCTCAGCAGAGACCAGGATGGCAAGGCGTAGGCTTCCATACTTTGGAAGTGTTGTCAGGAGAGACCAATCCCTGGAGAAGGCCATCGGGCCTGGTGAAGTGAAGGACGGAGGACAAGAGGAAGCTCTTCAACTAGAGCAGCGGGTCTCAACCTGGGGTCACAGCCCCACTGGGGGTCGAACAACCCTTTCACAGGGGTCGCCCTATTCACAATAGTAGCAAAATGACAGTGATGAAGTAGCAATGAAAATAATGCTATGGTTGGGGGTCACCACAACATGAGCAGCTGTATGAAAGGGCCACGGCATGAGGAAGGTTGAGAACCACTGAACTGGGCGGACTGGCATAGTGGGTGCATCAATGCCATCAGGCATGTGAACAATTGTGAGCATGGCACAGTGTTCCCTTGGCAAGTGAAGCCAGTGTTCCCCAGGCACCTAAAGATGGGAGCCAAGTGCATATAGAAGTTTAGAATAAGTTTGCTTTAGAGCAGCTTTACTGAAGACAAACTGCCTACCAAATAACAATATTCACATTAAAACAAAACCTAACTCAGCCACTGAGTCAATGCTGACTCAGTGACCCCCTGTGGGTTTCCAAGACTAACTGCGTATCAGAGTAGATACATTTACATTAGTAGAGAACAGTGTAATATTTACATTAGTAGGGAAATATTTTCAGTGGCAATATTAAGATGGAGAATAAAAATCCGTAAGTATAATTCAATACTCATTTTTAAATATTGAATAATTCAATGCTATATTCCAACTGCTGTGCAAAGTCCTTGTGTACCATTTTTAAGAGCTCTATTTAAAAAAAGCCTATTCACATAATACTTATTTTTGAGTATAAAAAATTGACCTTTAAATCAATAATCATTTCCCCATTAAGTCTGATGGGATAATAAACTCTTGTGGATTATCTTATCAGTAGGTCTGAACCAAAATGAATAATAAGGTAAACCATCTCAAAAAATATTTCAAAAGTGGTGGAAAAACAAAAGAACTTTTGTATTTCTAGGGAAAATGGGAAAAAATTAAAAACGTAAATGCTGGCTTAGTTGTGCTATCACTCATCAGAATAATTAGTACTTTTATTTTCAACTCATAGAAGCTTAAGTTTTAAGAGTTCAGGTGGAAACTCAGAACCCTCTCATTATGTAGTGTAATTACTGTTTACACTCTTTGTTAACCATGTAGGAGCTTTGACCTTGACATTTATTTTTTGTGAGATGGGTTTTCCGAATTATTTAGAAGGGAATTTTAGAAGGTAGGGTTTTGGGGTATTTTTTGCCTTCCTAAAGCACCCCCTTGTGCCGTTTGTATGCAGTGTTCAAAAAGAATGGACAACTTCCTTCCTGAGACTTCCTGGCTCCGTGTCCATCCCTCCTGTGTCTGGACGGGCTCTTGTTATTGTCCCTATCCTGCATCATTTGATTTCACAGCTAACAGTTTCTCCTCAGCATGACCCCCTCCCCGCCAGGGGCTTTGCTACACTAGTAGCAAGAGTTCTTGTGGGGCTAGACTATGCCTTTAAGACCTTACATTCGCCTGCTATTGCCTATCGCGGGGTTCTCCAAGTCTCAAGGTTTCTCAGAGGTCTTGCTTTCTCCCACATGCTGCTGATACCCCACAGACTTCATGGCTGCAGGAAGTTCACGCTCATCCATTTGTATTTGGAATCTGGATAGGTGTCTTGTCGCCTAGCTTTGTTTTCAATGATATTGAAATATCATTGCATGTAAAATAAACATGCATTGTGAGAGTTCCTTTCTAATTAATTATTTTATCTATTTTTATGTTGGGATTCAGAAAAATTAAAGAGCTTTCCATTGCCCACACAATCCTCTTCCCAAAATCCCCTTTACAGCAGTCTTAATCGATTGATTACCCAGCTACCAATGCTGAGTGAGCATGGCAAATTACACGCCTGCAATATGTAAATTCCTCATGACTCTAATCTTAATTGCAGAAATTTTAAAGAATATGAGATGAGTGAAATGATGTGTATACAAGGTCCCCCCCATTTTAGTGTGTTAACTTCTAGTATGCTTATTACTCTAAAAAGTTTTATAGAATGTCTTATTCAATCTGCATATGACTGAAAAATAGAAAGATTCATACCTTCAAATGTTGGTCCATAAATGGACTCTCCACCATTTCCTTTTCCAGCATCAATATCTGAGAAAAAGTATTATAAAATAAATATATGAAAATATTACGATGATTTATATTTGATGTTTTTATCTTCATCATCCCATTTCCTCCTCCTCCTAACCCAGAGGGTGGGTTACAGCATAATGCACACAGCCTTTGCCACGATGAGATATCAAGTTACCACTCTAGTCAAGAATGAAAGCGTGTTCACGTGTTTTTTAATGAAAGTAGTCCCTGTGGAGCTGTGGGTTAGGTGTTTTGGTGTTAGGCTAACCATTAAGGCTGGCGGCTAAAACCTACCAGCTGCTCCCCTGGAGAAAGATGAGCTGTCTGTTCCCATAAAGATTTATGGTCTTGGAAACTCTAGTCAGTGCGAGTCAGAATCATCTCGATGGCAGTGGGCAAGAAATGAAGCTCTTTCATTCAGTTCCAACCTATCC
The DNA here is from genome assembly GCF_050624435.1 of Tenrec ecaudatus. Taxonomy (NCBI): domain Eukaryota; kingdom Metazoa; phylum Chordata; class Mammalia; order Afrosoricida; family Tenrecidae; genus Tenrec; species Tenrec ecaudatus. The sequence continues at coordinate 63,150,965 of NC_134536.1, read as the reverse complement.
CGACCTTATGCACAACATACCACCACTGCCTGAGAGGCCTCACAATTATGTTTGAGACCGTCGCTGCAGCCACCGTGTCAAACCACCTTGTAGTTAGATGGCATGCATAGTTTGCCTTAAGCCAAGCCTAACTTTGAAAACCTCCCACGCACCAGTCCGTTTGTGTGTCCACAGCTAAGAGGGAGCAGGGCTAATTCTAGTGACAATAGCAGTTTCTGGGATCGGTCTTCTCTACCCTCAGCTTCCCCATCAACACCCATTTACCTCTTCCAGCTTTCTAATCCGTCCCCTGCCTTTAACACTTGTGCAAGAAATATTTGTGTCACTCTAACTCAGTAGGAATCAGTTATCTATAATACAAATCTTGGTGGTTACCAACATGTGAATTAGAATCATCAATCCTTTGAGATCAAAAGGGCAGCATTCCCCCAAGGACAAAGTTCAGAGGGCAAGGAAGGAACAGCAAGAAAGAGGAAGTAGATAAGTGACGGTACACTGAGGGGGTTGCAATGGAGACGAGTCAGAATGTACATGATTTGTTGAAGGTAAAATTATGACCTACTCTGTAAACCTTCACCATATTCACAATTAAAAGTGTTTTGTTTTTTCATCCGTCTGTGCTGTTTTAGAGGACACGGGTGTAACAGCCATCCTGTGGAGGACAGGATTTATTCCAGCCAGAGCAAGCAACATGTGAATTGTACTATTCCCAGGCTGGGTGAGAAGTGAATTTCCATGGGGAGGCTCAAGCCTCCAGCCCCAGCCATCCGATCCTCCCACAATTCACCCGGCAGCTCTCAGGAGGGGCCTCCGAGGGCAAAGTCTGGACATGGGAAAGGCGAGCAGAGTGGCGCCCAGCATCAGTTCCTGCGGATTCCAGTTGGCTCTGCTCGGGCTACACTCCTCAGGTAGCACCCTGCCCAACGAGTTTACCTAGACACCAGTCATACTCTCCCTTGTCCCAGCTGCTTCTCCTTATACCCAACTCCAGTCTTCTTGTCCCCTGTGCTTCAGGATCTCCTGAATATTTTAGGAGGACACCATTTCAGTCAGATTTTATATTATGTGTAGCTAGAATCCATTCCTTTGATTTCAGCTTTCTATATCTGATAGAATTTTTCTATACTTCTGACAACAAATTGAGGGATACAGGATAATAGGTTAAAAACAGATTAAATTCAAATGACTTTATAGCTTAAATATTAATGTTAAATTAGCCTTTCCATGCCTGGCTCCTCATCTGTAAAAATAAATCGTGATAATAACAAATGCCTCTCAGAGAACCCTGAGGATTAAAGATAGGCAGAAAACTTCGTACTGTGCCTGGCAGAGCATCATGCTCATGCATTGCTCATTACAGTACGATGCAGCATCGTATGCTAATGGACTCCTCTTTCACAAGTAGCAGCACTATCATGATGTTCAATGTGACAATGACAATAGAATGCATGATGCCACACAAGACGAGCTTCAGAACACAGGCCTTGCAGAGGCCACGGCGAAAGAATCGAACCAAAGAAGTTTAACCTCCTGGAAGTCTTCCCTAATCGCTGTAGTTTAGGAATCAACAGGCTCTATAAGCCCCAGCTCAACTATTCATCCACCCTTTGTTTTTTTCTTTCATTCTTGTGATTTGCTATTCCAGAACCAGGGGTGCCCAGTGAGCTTATAGTCGAATGACGAGCAACACGGAACAAAGCAATCAAGGTTTACGTCGCAGCGTTTCAATGATGAGACAGGAGGCACAGCCCGAGGAGTGGCTAGGAGAATGGCAGGGAGGAGCTGAGCAGAGGTGTGTAGGGAAGGAGGTGCCAGCAGGATATAGAGTGGCAAGTCCTTGCTGAGAAGAGGAAAGCTGGGCCCCAAAGGAAAACATTAAGGAGTTCGCAGAAGAGTTACCTGGAGGAATAACTGGGATGAAAAGACTCCAAGCAGGCATTGTGGCTGTGCTCAAACCAGACCCGCGCGTGCAGAGCAGAGTGGGCGAGGGGGAAATGCCACCGAGGAGACGGGGTTGGGTTTGGGAGGAGAGACCATGTTGGGCCCAAAGGGCGGGCAAGTGATAGGGCAGCAAAGCAGCCCAAGGTACCAGGAAAACCGGTTCGTGCCTGCCTTTCCAAGGCTCTGCCCAGCCCTGTGGGCATCTGACATGTGAATACCACACCTTGTGGCATTGCTATAAAGATCCCCACTTCATGATTGAGGAAATCAATTCAGAGGTGCCAAGTGGCAGATCCATGGTGGTACAGTTGGCTTGGATCTGAATGTAGTAATCAGATTTTTCGTCCCTCTAAACTAGTCTCAACATGGTTTCCTCGCTGCTAGAAAACATGACCTAAGAACTCTGCATTTTACTATGTGGGAATATTACCATAAATACGCAAGCAAATTGACGAAACTGCGCCATGTCTCTCAAGCTGCTCCAGGAAGTCCACCAAAAAAGCAAAAACCAAACCTAGCACAGGCCCCCATTGCCAGTCCCCTAAGAACTGCTCTCCTACAAACCAGCAGAAAATGTACAATACCCAAAATGCTGAACAAGCTGAACGCTCACCGACAGAGAATTAGCTACCCAGGCATAAATAACAGGATGGAAACGCGGGCTCGCTGACCGCGGAGGGCGGACTGCCAAGGACTGCGTGGAAACCCTGAAGTCAGACAGCACCCGCTGTGCTCGGACCCCTTCGGGGGCAGTCGAGTGGGGGAAAGAGCAGCTTTAAGTGTAAGATTTTGGGGGTCAACTTACACGGGTTTTCTCAGTGACCTCAGAATGTCCCCCATCAGAGAAAATCAAATCAACCTCGCCAATCTAAGCCTCTGCCTACGTCGAGTTCAAGCAAATCTCCTTCCGCCCTCAACTACCTTTCAGCTACTGTCTGATTGCTCCTGATGGAACATCTCCCCAAGGCCACCAAATCAAGTTTTGTGCCATTAAGGAGTTGACGCCAAAAGAACTGGCCCCCAAAGCAAGCAGAAGTGAAAACTAAGACATGTTGGGTTTTACTTCTCACTTAGAGCAATGCCTCTAGCCTTCAATTAGTTGGGTGAGAAACGTGAGTACTGGATATTTAAACAAAGCATTTTAAATTTTAGAAATATTATCCCTCTTCCTAACATTTTAATTTTCATATTAGGGCTTATTTAAGTAAAAATACCTTCATTTACCATCTGGCCACTTTAAAATTAATTTTTTATTATGACTTAAAGATTTTATTGGGGGCTCTTACAGCTCTTATCACAATCCATACATACATCAATTGTGTAAAGCACATTTGTACATTCCTTGCACTCATTCTCAGAACATTTGCTCTCCACTTAAGCCCCCGGCATCAGCTCATTTTCCCCCCTCCCTCTCTGCTCCCGCCTCCCTCATGAACCCTTGATAATTTAGAAAATATTATTTTGTCGTATCTTGCCCTGTCCAATGTCTCACTTCACCCACTTTTCTGTTGTCCATCCCCCAGGAAGGAAGTTATAAGTAGATCCTTGTAATCTGTTCCTCCTTTCAAACACACTTTCCCTCTACCCTCCCTGTTATCGCCACTCTCACCACTGGTCCTGAAGGGATCATCTGCCCTGGATTCCCTGTGTTTCCAGTTCCTATCTGTACCAGTGTACATCCTCTGGTCTAGCCAGATTTGTAAGGTAGAATTGGGATCATGATAGTGGGGAAGAGGAAGCATTTAGGAACTAGAGGAAAGCTGTATGTTTCATCGTTGCTACACTGCACTGACTGGCTTGTCTCCTCCCCATGACCCTTCTGTAAGGGGATGTCCAGTGGCCTAAAAATGGGCCTTGGGTCTCTACTCCGCACTCCCTCATTCACAATATGAATTTTTGTTCTGATGATGCCTAATATCTGATCCCTTTGACACCTTGTGATCACACAGGCTGGGGTGCTTCTTTCATGTGGGCTTTATTGCTTTTGAGCTAGATGGCTGCTTGTTTACATTCAAGCCTCTAAGACCCCAGACGCTGTATCTTTTGATAGGCGGGCACCATCAGCTTTCTTCACATTTGCTTATGCACCCGCATTGTCTTCAGCGATTTGTCGGGGAAGGTGAGCACCATGGAATGCCAGTTTAACGGAACAGTATTCTTGGACTGAGGGATTACTTGGAGGCCCAATGTCCATCTGCTACCTTAATACTAAACCTACACATTTATGCACATAGATCTATTTCCACATCCTCATATACAAATAGATTTACATATGTACACCTGGCTATATATTTTTAACATATTACCTGTAGTTGTGTATGGTTTTCACAAAGATCATCAAATAAGCCAGTGTTCTAAGCTTGTGGGTCGTGACCCTTTTGGGGGTTGTACGACCCTTTCATAGGGGTCGCCTGATTCATAACAGTAGCAAAAGTACAGTTATGAAGTAGCAACAAAAACAATTGTATGGTTGGGGGGGTCACCACAACATGAGATCTGGAGTAAAAGGTCGCAGCATGAGAAAGGTCGAGAACCACTGCAATAAGCTTTTTCACCTTCTCCTTTGATATAGAAATTAGGCTGAAGATTTTAAGCTCACCTCCTCCCTGTATCCAAGCGTTCTGCACTAATCGATGGAAAATGGAACCTTTATAATGAAGTCTTAAGCCGCTTTCCGATATTCCAGCTTTTCCAGTGCACAAGTCCTGGAAATTCTTACACGTTTTGGGACACAGGTCACAGTACAGCTGCAAAGTACAGGTAAGACGTGTCAGAAATAAAGGATTTAACATTTTGACAGGAATTTTTCCAACTTATTAAGCAGTCACAAAACCCGCTTACCTCAAAAATCAATCTTCCAATTGGATAATAATCCAGACCAATGTCGAAGAACACAAAGTTATGCTATTAAGAGTTTGGGAGCAAAACAAAACAAAAAAAAGAGCACAGGTCAAAGTCAAGGTATTTGTGAAATAATTAAATATATAAAGATATGTTTTCAGTGTATATGTAACATTTTAAAACGACTTACCTGTGGAAGTGTTATGATATGTGAATTTTATATCAATAAAACCATATATAACAAGGATCCACATGTGACCTCTTCCCTGGGAGAGGGACAGCAGAGAAGGGGGGAAGGGAGACTCCGGATAGGGCAAGATATGACAAAATAACGATGTATAAATTACCAAGGGCACATGAGGAAGGGGGGAAAGGGGAGGGAGGGGGAAAAAAAAAAGAGGACCTGATGCAAGGGGCTTAAGTGGGGAGCAAATGCCTTGAGAATGATTGGGGCAGGGAATGTATGGATGTGCTTTATATAATTGATGTATGTATATGTATGGATGGTGATAAGAGTTGTATGAGTCCCTAATAAAATGTAAAAAAAGAAAAAAAAAAGAGAAGTTGTCCCAAATAGAGAGGAATGAGATAATAACCTTAAATCAATTGCAGAAAATCTCTAAAATTTCAGACCACTGGACAGACCATTTACAAGGTCCAGATACTAGGTTGTGTTGTGGTTTTTGCTGCCAAGAAAGTATAAGGTTTGCACTTTCTTAGAATGATGTGGTCAAAGTAAACTCCATTAGTCCACTTTAATGGCCTTCCAACCATACTGGAGGATGTTTCTGTGACCTTTTAAACCGATGTTACTTTTTTTTCTTTTTGTATTCCAATAAAACTTTATGTACACATAAAAAAAACCATATATATAAAAAGTTTTTCAGCGATAAGACTCCAACAGCAATACTAAAATGGATGGCCTAAAGACATTTGTTTCATTTTATATCAAGTCTTTACAACCTAAATAATATACTTTTAAACTCTTCTGCCGTACTACTTTGGATAACGCTGACTTATCCAAGACAGAACACGTGGCCCCATAGCCCCACTTGGCCGACTGAGTGTAAAGAACACCAGTCAGTCCCGGGGGGAAAGACTGGTGGGGACCTCTCTTTTCTTGCCCCTTGGTTTGGGGGCAGAGATCACAGAGCGCGCAATGGCTTTGGTCACGGCGCCCGGGATCTCCAGAGACAGCACGAAGATGAGCTACAGCCTTCCTCAGTGTGGAAATAAGGCCATGGCTTCCTTAGAAGCTGTGAGGCCAGGGGCAGGAAGTTATGCTCCATCATGTCCTCCTATCCACGCATGCCCCTGGCTCTTACTTTCAACTGCTACCCACTCTGCTAGACAGCTCACATTTCAGGTTTATTTAAAGAAAAACAAAGCCCTCACTGTCACTGAGTTGATGCATGGTGAGCCTATAGGACGTGGTAGAACGTGAGTTTCCAAGACTCTCTCTCTACGCAAGTAGGAAGCCCCCAAGACTCTCTCTCTACGCAAGTAGGAAGCCCCACCTTTCTCCAGCAGAGCAGCTGGTGGTTTTGAACTGTTGACCTTGCAATTAGCAGCCCAATATGTAACCACTACACCAGGAGTCCCGATCTAGGAAACAAATTCCTATTAAATGTATCCTTACCATTATTATAGGGCACTTTTTTTCCCTCTGTAAAAGACTACAAGGATACTGTGCTACCCAGCATCCAGGAATGAACTACATTCATTGTATTTAGTTTGTTGCCGTATCGCTACTTCTGTAGTGCAGGTTCTTGATTCTAAAAGGATCACACCTAGGGAATAGGAAGCCTAACACAGGAAACGCCATAGGGCTGAGGAGGAAAAGCAGGAAATGCTGGATGATTTACTGAGCATGTAAGGCCCTTTCAGCATCATTAAACTTCCCTGTTGATCAACAGCTCATCTTCATGGATCATTAAAAAACAGACAATTCTGAGGAAGAGCAAAGGAACACAGATCAAGGTTATGGCCTCATCATTAAACAACAAAAACCACTCACTGCTATGGAGTCAATTGACTCATGGCGACCCTGTACGACAGGGCAGAACTTGTCCCTGTGGGCTTCTGAGACTCACTCTTAACAGGAAGGAGTAGAAAGCCTCATCTTTCTCCCGAGCAGTAGCTTGCGGTTTCAAACCGGGCCTGGCCACTATGCGAGGACAACTGTCCAGCATATACAGCTGTCACCCAGTAAGCAAACAGGGCAGCCTCTGAGTAAGTCCATAAGCGTTGGGGCAGTGAATTATTTGATGTGGTTTCTAGTCAAAATCTCTACCACCGAATGACCTTCTCTTGCGTGGGCCTGGCTCAGAAGGTGGGGGAAGGCACCAATGGCCAATACTCACAGGTGAATCCTGGCAGGATATGTTGTGCGCGCCCTCGGAGACGCCATAGGAGGAACACATCCTTTAGGCCCCGCCTCGGGCTGTTGGCCGATTTCCCCGGCTTCAGCACAGCAGTTTGGAGCGATAGGACACTTAGTACACATTCCACCTCCACCTCCACCTGCTTGGGGCCAATCTGTTCAACTTTCCCGACGGAGATCGTTACGGCGTGAAACTGGGATACCAGTGCCCGCTCTCATGAATAGCTTTCACCGTGGGTCAAAGCAGCTCCACCGCTGCTCCTCGCTCGTGGTGCATTTCTGTTCCATCAAGAAACCAAAGCTTGCGCATTCTATGAAGTCCTCTTTTTCCCAAACCACAGTTTTCAGTGAGTCAGGATCATTGCCGTGAGCGCCCATCTTCTGGCCCCAATCGAACTAGCAATTTCCTTCATGAAAAGGAACAACACTGGGCCCAAATGCCCCCCCTTTCCACTCTGCTCTCCCACTCCACCGCGTCTGGCTCCAACCCCTGCCTCCTCCCCTTAGAGCTCTCCCTTACATCCCAGGGTTCTGCAGGGCACTACCAGGGCCACCCAGAATGAGCAGCGTAAAGGACAATGGCCCAGGTCTTGTGGGTGCCGGTAAATCTCAATCCAAGTTCAGACGTCTGTCAGGAGGATCCTCCTTACCCCCAGGGTCATGGAAGCAAGGGAAATCAGAGGTGAGAACCAGCCACAGAGCTGAAGGCTGGGCTCTTGCCGGTAGTGAGCTGCTCCCTTGTGCGGCTGCTTCGCCGAGGGCTCGTTTTATAAGCAGGATGGTGCACCCACCGTAGCCTGTGCACAATTTACTCACAGGCGAATCCTATTAGTGTCTTCCCTCACCTTCGTACCCAGACCCTTACAGGAAAAGGTCATTTGGTGGGAGTTATAGAGACTTTGGTTAGCTAAAAAACCACTTAAATAATTCACTGCCCCTACTCTACGTCTGACCCAGCAAGAGAACTCTGTGTGAAAAGCTAAGCATGTCCTCCGGCCTCCAGAGCCTCTATCCTCACAGCCAGTGTGAAGGCAGGCTTCCAGTTTTCTCTAGGCTGCGTGCATACCGCAGCCTCTCCCTACGCTCGCCTGCTTCTGCACCGTCCTAAACATTCCTTGCCAAAAAATGTAGAAGGATTATGTCAGACGCCTTTTAAAAAGTCCTGCAGGCTTGGCTTCCTCTTGGATAAAATCTAACTCCTGGGTTCCAAATGAGCAGTAAGCCATCACCTGGCCGCCTCAACCTTTCTGTACTGGAACTCTATGGGGCTTGGCGGTGCGGTGGGCTAGGCATTCGTGGCGCTATCAGCCGCAGGTGGGTGGCTTGAACCCTGGAGAAAGGTGAAGCTGTCTCCTTCTGTAACATTTGAAAGTCTTAGAAATCCAAAAGGCCAGGACTACTTCACCCTAAAAGGTCACGATGAATCAGAATGGACTTGGTGGCAGTTCAGTTTGTTGGTGAGTTTTCAGACCTTTCTTTCTTATGTGGAGAACTTCCCACAGGGCCTCACCACCTTCTCCAGATTCCAAAGGAGCCAGACTCTTGCTATGACAGGCGAGATGTGAGGACATGACCTCCTTGTTGGGTTTACCAGGTGCTCCTGCCTGGGAGGCATGATCTATAAAGAGGGGGGCAAAGGTCCACAGAGAGCTGAGGGGTGACTCACAATGAAAGGAGCAACACAAACCCAGGGCCAGTAGCGCCCGTGCCAGCATTCCAGCTGCTCATGCCTAGGGTGTGATAGGACATGTTCTCCTAATTTCAAGCTTTTCTTGGCTCTCACCTGTTTCCCAAAGCAGGTGCTCCTACTTTCCTGGGAATTGTTACATAACCAACAACCTTTAAAAAAATCATTTCATTGGGGTCCCGCGTTTGGCGGGACAGTCCCGATTTTTAACAATTTTTCCCGTGTCCCACGGCGTTTTGAAAAAGTCCCGATTTTTGGAAAGAATGCACGACAAGCTAGGGTATGTGGTTTTCGGCTGCCGTGTGGCTATTTTGCCAGGATATGAGTTTTATCAATGGTGTTCCGCTGGTGTCCCACTTTACCAATGTTAAAATCTGGTTACCTTAGGCTTGTATAACTCATCACAATCCATCTATCAAGCACATTTGTACATTTGTTGCCATCATCATTCTCAAAACATTTGCTTTCTGCTTGAGCCCTTGGTATCAGCTCATTCCCCCCTCCCCATTCCCCAACCAATATCCTTTTAATGTGCCGTTTTTGCCCTACATGAGCCCAACCAATTTGGTATTGTTGGCACCAAGACTCTTAACCAATACCCTCATTGTGCCAGCCTCATTTCCCACTACAGTTGGCCTCTCTGTCTTCCCTTGCCATGCTCCACATACTCCCAGACCGCTGCTCCTTTGGAAATGAACTGCTTCGGCACATCAATTCCAGCCCCTCCCCACAGAGTATGTAGTACTTCCGACGTGTGTTGCTTTACAAGCAAACACCACTGAACACTTCCTTTGCTTTGGGTTGTTTGTGGCCTTGGTGAAACTGGGAGGAAGAGACAAGGTCTGTGTCTTTGCCCAGCTCAGATTCCTGTAAGGGGTCACCCTATGGGCACAGGCCACTTTTTGGAGCCCAGGGTCGTTTGTTCAACAATGAGATTCCTGAGCAAAATATCTAAGGACTTTGACCTCTGCGGCCACCCCATGCGGGTGCCTCTTGACCGCTGGGACCTCTTGCATCATGAGTGGAAACCTTCTCACTGCCCCAGCGTGTCTAGTCCTGCTCTCACCAGCTGTGTCATTCTCCTCAGTCACAAAGTCCAGTTTCTGATTGACTGGTTAAGATCAAAAGGGCAACACGGAGCCCAGGACAGAGGGTTAGGAACGGAAGCAGGAAACCCCGGGAGGAAGTGGGGTCCATGATGGTACATTGCAGGGATTGCAATGGATGAATTGAAACAAAAATGTACATCAACTGAATGTGAAACGGATGATCTTGGTAAACCTTCACCTACATCACAATAAAAACGGGGTGTGGGGGAGTGCATTCTCTTAGGACAAAAGCTCTCACCTAGGTGATGGGATGGAATAGGTGAATACATTTCATATTAAAGGTGAATGCATGATAAACTTAATGTTCTCCATGAGAACCTTTATATTTTAAGATGAATGAGAGTGTGTCAATCATAATGGAGGTAGGGATATTCTCCTGCAAAATAAACTTGGCTTTACACACCGCCAGGCCAAACCTTGCCACACTCCAAGCCTTTGCAAATAGGTCACAAGGTCACTGAGGGCTGAAACCTGAGTCTCCCGGTCATTTGGAACCATTGCGTTAGGTTATCATTAAGCCTAAAAACCAAACTCACTGCCATCAAGTCGATGCTGACCCATAGGGACAGCCCACCAGGGATATCACTAATGAGTGCTTAATCACCACAAATGATCCAGGAGCCCGTGGTTTAATTAAAAGTTTTAAAAATCCATGTTAACTTGCCTTGGTATCTTTCAGGAATTTGGTGGAATAATCCAGAGTCAGTGCCTCATAGAGCGCAGGGGGCTTCACGTCGAGGATGCTCCACACCTGGTGCGCCCATCTCTGCAGCTGCAGGGCACCGCCCAGGAACTGGTCGTTCACGAAGCACATCACGAAGGAGGAGTACTCCCAGGTGTCGCCGCCCAGCTCCTGCAGAAAGAGGGCCAGGACCCAGGAAAACAGAGCATGAGGACAGGAAGAGGCAAACACGAGACATGTTTGCCCGCAAGTCAGGGCCTGACATCCACACGAGGATTTCACTTATCTGTTCCATAAAATCTCTCAAAATAATATTTGTCTTTTATAGAGAGCCGTCTTTTTATAATTAGTTAATTAATTATTTATAAATCATTTTATTAGGGGCTCATACAACTCTTTTTTTTCATACAACTCTTTATCACAATCCATATATACATAAATTGTGTAAAGCACATTTGTACATTCATTGCCCTCATCATTCTCAAACCATTTGCTCTCCACCTAAGCCCCTGGCATCCGCTCCTCATTTTCCCCTCCCTCTCCACTCCCACCTCCCTCATGAACCCTTGATAATTTATAAATTATTGTTTTGTCATATCTTACACTGTCCGACATCTCCCCACTTACTTTTCTGTTGTCCGTCCCCCAGGGAGGAGGTCACATGCAGATCCTTGTAATCAGTTCCCCCTTTCCAACCCACCCTCCATCTTCCCTCCCAGTATCACCACTCACACCACTGGTCCTGAGGGGATCATCCGCCCTGGATTCCCTGTGCTTCCAGTTCCTATCTGTACCAGTGTACATCTTCTGGTCTAGCCGGATTTGTAAGGTAAAATTAGGATCATAATAGTGGGGGGAGGGGGGGTATGCATTTAGGAACTAGAGGAAAGTTGTATGTTTCATCGTTGCTACATTGCACCCTGACTGGCTTGCCTCCTCCCCGTGACCCTTCTGTAAGGGGATGTCCAGTGGCCTACATGGGCTTTGGGTACCCACTCCTCACTATCCCCCTCATTCTGATGATGCCTGATACATGATCCCTTCGACACCTTGTGATCGCACAGGCTGGTGTGCTTCTTCTATGTAGACTTTGTTGCTTCTGAACTAGATGGCCACTTGTTTACCTTCATGCCTTTAAGACCCCAGACGCTACATCTTTTGATAGGCTGGCACCATCAGCTTTCTTCACCACATTTGCTTATGCACCCACTTTGTCTTCAGCAGTTGTGTCGGGAAGGTGAGCATCATAGAATGGCAGTTTAATAGAATAACGTATTCTTGCATAAGGGAGTACTGGAGTGGAGGCCCAATGTCCATCTGCTGCCTTAATACTAAAACTATAAATATATGCGCATAGATCTATTTCCCCAACCTCATATATAAATATATTTACATATGGACATGCCTTTATTTAGATGAAAGCTGTCTTTTACAATTCTGTTCTCAGAAATAATTTACTTTAATGTAGAATGACCATAACATCCAAATCCAAACTGATGGCCACTGAATTGACTCCCCCTCATGGTGTTGCCCACGTGTGTCAGAGCGGAACCATGCTCTACAGGGTTTCCGTGGCCGTGCTTTTTCCTGGGCAGACTGCCAGGTGTTTCTCCTGTTGTAAGCCCAGTACTTAACTGCCTGCAACAGCCAAGGTCATGAGAATTACAATACGATGCAACAATTCCACTCTTCAAACCGAACTCACTGTGACCAAGTGAATACTGATGCCCAGCGACTGTAGCTAGACTCCTGAGTATATGCAAGAGAACCAGAAACAGGGGCAGTTACTTGAATATGAATCTGCACTGCAGCACTATGCTATACAATAGCCAAGCGGTGAAAACAACTTCAATGGCCAACAATGGATGAGGAGATAAGCACATTGTGGTTTATCCACACAATGAATAATGGAATGAATATGACTCAGCCAAATGGGAAAGGAAGTTCTGATTCACGCCTGGAGAACCCTGAAACCAGCAGGCTGAGTGAAATAAGTCTGACACAAAAGGACAAATGTGGTAGGACCCTCCCTCAATGCCATCGAGTCAATGTCGACTCACAGCGACCCTCTAGGACAGGGTAGAACCGCCCCCTGTGGGTTTTCAGAGAATAGAATGCTTTATGGGAGTAGAAAGCCTCTTCTTTCTCTCACAGAGAGACTGGTGGTCTTGAACTGCCCAATGAGGAACCCACATGCCACCAGGGCTTCTAAGGTGATATGACCCAGTGACATAAACAAATCTGGAATCGGCAATGTATAGAGCTCAAGCTTGATGAATGATTACCAGGGGTAACTGGGGAGGGGAAAACGGGGGGTCATCGCTCACCGGGCACTGAGTTTCTGCGGGGAAAATCTGGGAATGGTTCACAAGCTGAATGTCATTCATGGCTTTGAATTATATATGCAAGAAACATTTCAATGGCAACTTTTTTAATAAGTCATTTTATTGGGAGTTCTGACAGTTCTTATAACAATCCATACATCAATTGTATCAAACACATTTGTACGTATGTTGCCAGCGTTTTCAAAACCTTTTCTTTATGCTTACATCCTTGGTATCAGCTCTTCTTTCTGCCCTCCCTCCCCATCCAACAATGGCAACTGTAAAGAGGGACAGTCTCAGAAACCCAAAGGGGGAGTTCTACCCTACCCTATAGGGTGGCTACCAGTTCAAATTGATTTGATGGTGTTGAGTTTGGAGGGGTTTTTTTTTTAATACTTAGAAAGGGTATGGATTCTGAGTCCCATGTGGTTTATAATGTAAAGGATACAAGGGGATGCTTTTTTAATAGGAGGACGACCAGGGTGAAGTGAATTAGTGTTTTCATCTACATAGCACAGACGTTCAACCTCCTAAATACCCAGTGTACGGTCCTACTTACCAGCCCTGGCAAAACTATGAAAATGTGAGACAGCAGTTCTCAAAGGTTGACAGGCAACAAAATCTCTGGAAGGCCCATTGAAAAACAGACTCCTGCCTAAGCTTACATTCTGGGTATTTTGATCAAAGACTCTATAGAAGAAACCTGATCAAAATGGGAGGGTGGGTAAGGGATGCAGACAGAATTACAAATTGCCATGGAATCCAGATGTCCTGGAGCTATTGAAGTTGTATTAACCTCTGTACTGAGATCATCTATAAACCTTAAATTTACCCTGATATCTTCTTAAAGTCAACAACAGTTTAGCTTACCTAGTAAAGAAGATCTGTCTTGAGTTGTGCTCTCCTAAGAATTAGTGATATGGTATAAAATTGACAACAACAACTTGAAAGACTAGATTGGAAACTTAGGAACCAGTAAATTTACAATAACAGGGAAGGAACAATTTAGAAAGGGTGATGGCCTCAACCCAAGTCCTCCCTGGACACAAGAACACTTTGTTCTAATAACCTGGCATCCTCACCTTCCCGACGCGATCAGTGAAGACAAATGGGTGCATAAGCAAATGTGGTGAAGAAAGCTGATGGTGCCCAGCTATCAAAAGAGATAGTGTCTGGGGTCTTAAAGGCTTGAAGGTGAACAAGCGGTCATCTAGCTCAGAAGCAAAAAAGCCCACATGGAAGAAGCACACTGGCCAGTGCGATCACGAGGTGCCAAGGGACCAGGTATAAGGCATCATGCAAAAAAAAAAAGATATAAGTGTGTGTATGTATGTGTATATGTGTGTATATGTATATATGTATATATACCATATTAAATGAAGGGGGAAGTGCAGAGTGGAGACCCAAGGCCCAAGTGTTGGCCAATGGAGATCCCCTCATAGAGGGGTTTAGGAGAGGAGATGGGTTAATTAGGGTGCGAGGTAGTACCGATGAAGAACACAGTTTTCCCCCAGATCCTGGATGCTTCCTCCCCCCAACTACCATGATCCGAATTCTACCTTGCAGGGCTGGATAGGGCAGAGGGTGTACACTGGTACATATGAAGGCTGGAGGCACAGGGAATCCAGGGTGGATGATACCTTCAGGACCAAGGGTGTGAGGGGCGATGCTGGGAGAGTGGAGGGTGAGTGGGTTGGAAAGGGGGTACTGATTACAAGGATCCACATGTGACCTCTTCCCTGGGAGAGGGACAGCAGAGAAGGGGGGGAAGGGAGACTCCGGATAGGGCAAGATATGACAAAATAACGATGTATAAATTACCAAGGGCACATGAGGGAGCGGGGAAAGGGGAGGGAGGGGAAAAAAAAAGAGGACCTGATGCAAGGGGCTTAAGTGGAGAGCAAATGCTTTGAGAATGATTAGGGCAGGGAATGTATGGATGTGCTTTATACAATTGATGTATGTTTATGTATGGATTGGGATAAGAGTTGTATGAGTCCCTAATAAAATGTAAAAAAAGAAAAGAGGAGAAAAAAATGATTAGGGCAAAGACTGTACAGATGTGCTTTATACAATTGATGTATGTATATGTATGAACTGTGATAAGAATTGTATGAGCCCCAATAAATTGTTAAAAAATAAAATAAAGAGGAATCTGAGAAGAAAAAAAAAGGGTGCATAAGCAAAAGTGGTGAAGAAAGCTGATGGTGACCGGCTATGAAAAGATATAGTGTCTGGGGTCTTAAAGGCTTGAAGAGAAACAAGTGGCCATCTAGCTCAGAAGCAACAAAGCCCACATGGAAGAAGCACACCAGTCTCTGTGATCATGATGAGTCAATGGGTTCAGGTATCAGGCACCAAACATCCAGAACAAAAAATCATATCAATGTAAATGAGGGGGAACACAGAGTGGAGATTCAAAGTCCATCTGTAGACAATTGGACATCCCCTTAGAGAAGGGTCACAGGAAGAGACAAGCCAGTCAGGATGCAGTATGACACCGACGGCACATACAGCTTTCCTCTAGTTCCTTAATGCTTCCTCTCCCCCACTATCATGACCCCAATTCTATCTTACAACTCTGGTCAGACCAGAGCATGCACACTGGTACAGATAAGAGCTTACAACACAGGGAATCCAGGACAGATAAACCTCTCAGGACCAATAATGAGTAGTGATACCAGGACAGTAGGGAGAAGGTGGGGGGCAGGGGGGAAAGGGGCAACTGATCACAATGCTCAACATATAATACCCCCCAGGGGGATGAGCAACAGAAAAGTGGGTGAAGGGAGACAGTGGTTGGGGTGAGACATGAAAAAAATAGTAATTTATAAATTATCAAGAGTCCATGAGGGAGGGGAAAAATGAGGAGCTGATACTCAAGGGCTCAAGCAGAAAGAAAATGTTTGGAAAGGGATGATGGCAACAAATGTACAGTTGTGCTTGACACAGTGTAGGTATGTATGGATTGTGGTAAGAGCTATAAGAGCACCCAATAAAATTATTTTAAAATAATTAAAAATTTAAAAATCCTAACAACAGACTCAAACATGCCAGTGATTGTGAGGATGACTCAGGACCCGGAAGCTTTTTGTTCAGTTACAATGGGTCACCATGAATCATAAAAAGGAAAGATGGGTGAGAATAATTTAATCAATATCACTGAACTGTATACGCAGACGTTGCTGAATGAAACAAATGAAAAAGTATGCAAATTGTGTTAGTTCAGGTTGACTAGAGAAACAAATTCAGTGACGCGCATATATGTGTGGGAGAACTTCATATCAAAGAGCAATTATATATTAAGAAACAACGCAGTCCAGATCAAGTCCATAAGCTCAATATTAGCCCATATGCTCGATACTAGTCCATAAAGTCTTCTTTAGACTCATGCAGTCATGCAATAATGCCAAGTACAGGAAGATCACAGACCAGTGGGTGGAAAGTCTTGTAGATCCAGTGGCAGAGGAAGCATCTCAGCTAGTGTGGATCTCCACGTGGCTCTTCCAGCTCCATCAGTGTCTCCATGTGGCATTTCCACAGCAATGTGAAGCAGAGGCAGAATGTGTGTCCTGCCTCCAAGGAGGAAGACAGGCGGTCCCAGAATCCTCAGGAGAAGGCCATGCCCGCAGAGAGGCCTCCTTGGCTATCACCTGATTCACAGGCTAGACCCCACCCCTTCACTCAGGTTGACAGAGTATATAATTGCCACACATATACAATACACATGGTTGAGGCCAGCCTGGTTTCTGATTCAGAGGTGCGACCTGAGAATTTGCATTTATACTACTACCACCCCAGGAGGTACTGATGCTGTTGATGTAGGCCTGCACTCTAGAAACATGGGCTTGGGGAACTGGTCGCCTTCAACTCGACTGCTTGCTCCATTCCTGGCTCCTGCCTCGGGATATTTAATAATTTATTGTTCAATTCCCCCAAACCAGGTCCCAGGGAGAGAGGGGATTTGTTTGTGCTGATTGATAATCACTGCTACAACTTTTGGTTTAATACTCCCTGGACTGTTTACATGGATCAAGTTTATCATAGTTTATGAGGTGCCCCGGTGGCACAGTGGTTACGCCTTGGGCTGCTAACTGCAAGTTCAAAACCACTTGCCACTCCTTTGGAGAAAGATGAGGTTTTCTGCTCCCCAAAGAGGACAGTTCTATGCTGTCCTACAGGGTTACTCTGAGTCGGAATGGGCCAGATGGCAGTGAGTTTGAGTTTCTGAAGAGCCTAAAAAAGGGTGTTGCGCTGGGGCACTGGAAGGAAGTTCCACTTAACTCTGAGGCTGAAGACACTAGTGCACATGCCTTCTGGGTGCCTCTCTATACCTGAGGACACCATCTCACCCCTCTGTAAGAGACTGGGACCTGATGGCTTCTAGGGCTTTCCAGTGCTAAGAGTATGATGCTTGAAACAAGCCCACCCCAAAGGCTCAATGCCATCCCTCATGGCTGGCACTGCATTCTGCTAAGACCTAGTTAACTGGGTCAGCTCAGACCTAGTTAACTGGGTCACTGAGACCTCAAGGTGCTCACAAGGATTACATAAAATGCAATTCTTTTATTGGCAGTCCAAAGACTTACTGAAAAGAAAGGCAAGGTTAAGGTGATGAGTGGCCAGAGGTTTGAGTTGGGCAGGGAAGGAAGGAAGAATAAGAAATACGTGAGAAAGCGGCTTTAGTGATGAATTGGAAACCCTTATTCAGGCCCCATGAGAAAGACAGGGGGGAGAGAAGGTAACTACACAAAAGCCTCAGGGGAAGCCACAAACCCATCCAGAAGGACGTGTAAGGAAGGTGGGTGCAATTCTGGAAGGCAGCATAGGTTTTATGGCCAACACTCAGCCAGAAACCTTGGAGGCTCCCTGGGGTAAACATGGGGCTGCTCATAATCCCAAGGTTGACAGTTCAAACCCACCCATTGCTCCATGGCAGATGAGCGTGACCGCTGCTGCAAAGATTGGCAGTCTGAGTAACGCCATGGAGTGGTACTGTGTCCAGCCCTGGTGGTGGAGTGATTACGTGTTACACTGTGATCTGCATGGTCAGCAGTTCGAGACCACCAGCAGCTCTGCTGGGCATTCTAAGCCCATCACTGGTTACCCTCTCAGAAACCCACAGGTCACTGTGAGTCAGCATTGACTCAATGGCAGTGAGTTTGGTTTCGGAACAGTGTTGTTGATTTGGAGTCGACTTGATGCCAGTGGTGAGTTTAATCTGTGTGAGACTAAAAGGACAGTAGGAAATCTCAAGCATAGGTAGGAGCTTCGGGGATAGTGAGTCTAAATGAATGGAGGTTAAACAAGCAGAGAGGAAGTAGTAAGAGTGCCGACACAATGTGGAGAATGTACCCGAAGTCATTAGCAAATACGCACAGGAATTGTTACAAGCTGTCACCAAAACCAAAATAACAATGGTTACTACAAACAGGGAAGCTGGAGTCCCCCATCTGGTTTTGCAACCTCATTTCCACCACTTCTTTGTGCTTGCTATTTCAAACTTCCAGTCTGGGTTTCCTCATCTGTAGTAAAATGAGGGTAATAAAACCTAAATTACAGTGGGGTTGTCCTGACAGTGACTGAACTATTTGCCTTAAAGTGTCCCAGTTTTAAGACTGATGTCCCCACAGCCTTCATGCATTCCATTTCACTTTTGACCACCTCCAATTTTCCTAAATTCACACATTGCACACTCCAAGTCCTGATCATGAGAAGATTTCTGCAGCTGCTTCTCCATACCCTGAGTCATGTATCAGCAAATGAAGATCCCAAGGGTCCACACCAACAAGCTTTACCAGACTCACATCACCATGGCAACTCCCCTCCAAGGAATCTCCTCTTCAGTCCCCTTTTGATGGCCCTCAGACCTGACGGCCCATGTGCTGGCAGTATCTCCGACAATGTTCTGCTTTAGGTATTTGAAAACACTTCAAAGCTATGCAAGTGGTTTTCAAAGGTTTCTTCTTCACAGTCCGTGTCATTGTCCTTAGTCTGGAAGCTTCACTGAAGCCTGTTCCTTTTGCGTGACCCAGCTGGCATTTGAACTACCACTGACAGGGAACTGCCAGGAGTTCCGGCTGGATTCAGAAGAGGACGTGAACAAGGGATATCATTGCTGATGTCAGCTGGGTCTTGGTCAAAGCAGAGAATACCAGAAAGATGTTTACTTGTCATTCATTGACTGCTCAAAGGCATTCAACTGTGTGGACCATAAGAAACTGTGGATCACCTTGAGGGGATGGGAATTCCAGAACACTTCATTATGCTCATGAGGAATTTGGACATGGATCAAGAGGCAGTTAGGTGAACAGAACAAGGAAATGCTGCACAGTTTTAAATCAGGAAAGGTATTTGTCAGGGTTACATCCTCTCACCATACTTGTTCAATCTACATGCTGAGCAAATCATCAGAGAAGCTGGATTATATGAAGAAGAGTGCAAATTCAGATTGGAGGAAGGCCTATTAGCAGCCTGCCATCTGCAGATGACACAAGCTGCTGGCTAAAAGTGAGGGGGAACATCAAGGATTAGAGCCGTCAGTATGTCTTACAACTCAATGTATGGAAGACCCAAATCCTCACAACTGGACCAGTAGGCAACATCATGCTAAGTGGAGAAAAGCTTGAAGTTGTCAAGGATTGTTTTCTTACTTGCACCCACACTCCTGGAAGCAGTAGTCAAGAAATCAACAGACGTATCGCATTAGGTAAATCTTTAGAGTACTGGAGAACAAAGAAGTCACTTTGAGGACTAAGGTGCGCCTGGCCCACGTCATGGTCTTCTCCATGGCATCATACCATGTGAAGACTGGACACTGAGTAAGGAAGACTGCAGAAGATGAGATGTAGTTGAGTGGATGTGCTGACTGGAGACTATTGGAAGTCCCATGGACCGCTAAGAGGACAAGCCCGTCTGTACTGGAAGAAGTACAACCAGAGTGCTCCTTAGAGGCATGGATGGCAAGACTTCGTCTTGTGAATTTCAGACATATTGTCAGGAGAGACCAGTCCCTGAAGGTCATTGTGGTAGTTACACAATTTCATGTCAATGTGATAAAAGAATGATGGGGTACTGTCAATCAAGTCACAGCCAGATGACCACTTCTTATGAGTGTGAACTTTTCATGAGGATTCTGGGAACTCTCTCTCTTGATTCTGCCGTCAGAAGAGGGGGTCGGGGGGCACACTCTCTCTCTGCTATGTCATCCTGTTGTCAAGCCACATGGAGCCAGGCTGATGGCAGCTAGAGTCCTGGAGATGCTTCCACCGCCACTGGATCCACAAGACTTTCTATCCATTGACCTGTGATCTACCTGTATTCGGCATCAAACCTACCTATTAAACCATGTGAGTCTGAAGAGTAATTTATGGACTAATATCAGACATATGGCTAATATCGGACTTAAGGACTTGATCTGAACTGGGCTGAGATGTTTTCTTAACATAAAATTGCTCTTTGATATAAAGCTTAAACACATAGGATTGTCTCTAGATTGGTTTCCTCTAGTCAACCTGGTATAACAAAGTCATCATGTTTGATAAAGTGAAAGAGCAGCGACAAAGAGAACACCTTCAATGAGATGGACTGACACAGTGGCTGCATCGATAGGCTCAGGCAGAGAAGCAATTGTGAGGCTGCCACAGGCCTGGGCGGGGTTTCTTTCTGTTGTGCATAGGGTCGCTAGGAGTCGGAGCCACCTCGATGGTACTAACAACAACATCATCCCCACGTCCTGAGAAACTCCTCAGACCCTGGCACCCCCAAAGGCCTGGTCACCCTAATTGTTTTAAAGATTTCAATATAGATGTACATAAATATGCATATGACCATGTATGCATGTGCATCAAAAACGCATACACAAACACATATTTATGTCTACACACACACAGACACATATGTGCAATTGAAAGCGTCACTGGCATACAGTAGCAGTTGTCACTGAGCTCTGGCGATGCTGTGTACAGAGCAGAGATGCTCCACAAGGTGTTCAAGGCTGCGCTCTTTCAGAAGCAGGTCATCAGGCCTGTCTTCTGAGGTGTCTCTGGGTGGATTTGAACCACCGACCTTTGGGCTAGTAGTCAAGCACTTAGCCTTTGCTGTCACGGGGCACCTGGCACATAAGCGTCTGTGGTTGTTCTATTTGCATTTCAATGAACACGCGCTGTGACTCTGAAAAGGATATGACAACACATGGCATTCTGGATTGCCAGGTCCCTAGGGGACTGAACCGCTAACTTCAAGGTGAGCGGTGCTAGCTCCTCAGCAGCACTGTGAAGAGAAGGCCTGGGGATCAGCTTCCATTAGATGGAGCCAAGAACCGGTCCCCAAACAAAGCTCTGAAGGCAAAAGGGGGTAAGAACAAAGGCCAAAGGGAGGCGGGAGCCCAGGAAGAAGTGAGAAGCCTGTTGACCCAGTGAGGGAATCATAACTAAAGTTAGGAAACAGAGAAAAAATGGCCGAAAGAAAAAAATCATTTGCTCTGTAAACTTTCATCTGAACCACAGTAAATAACAAACAAATAGATTTTAAGAGAGAAAAGATGCCAGAGAACAAAACCACAGGGAGCAGCTCTCCACTGTAACCCCTGGGGTTCCTGAATCAGAAGTGACTTGACTGGAAGCAACACCAGCGATGACGTTGTCCACCGGGCCTCTCACACCGCAGTCCGGTCAGCAGGGGGAAGCGGCTCAGGACACCTAATCGCAGGAGCACAGGACATCCTTGTGCGATCGAGTCCAGACCAGCTGAAACTGCCTGGGTACACGGATATTGGAGTTTGTCAGCCACGGGGCAGAGAAACCAGGTTGTGCAGAGAAACCGAGGCGGGGCTCTCTAGGGGAACAGGCCAGGGATAACAAGCAGGAGGCAGATCCCTCCACCAGCCCCCCAACAAACTGGGACCCTGCTGAGGCAGGCTGCACCGCAGTCCTCTGCATACGCTCCAGGCAGCACCACGGAGTGGATCAGGGCCGGCACCAGGAGGAAATACGTCTGCCACCCCCGACTAGCTCTGCTCGCCCTGGGTTCGGAGGTTCGCCAAGGACACCGGTGGAGGGAGAAGTCAGAGAAGCAGCGAGGAGATGGCTACCCTGTGGGTGGGATCGGGGTGCCCAGTATCGAGAGCTCTCCTAGGGAACAGGTTTCCACCAGCCCTCCTGCCAGAGCAGCTTTACACACCGCCAACAGCCTCAAGCGTAAGAGTCAGGCAGGGTGCCAGCCCACAGTAACGTAGGGGCCAGGCTGTGGCAGGCGACTGATGAGTGACAGGCAGCAAAGAGCCATAAGCATCCACAGTGCTAAATACATAGCACGGAGTGAGTCCAACCCTTCCCTTTATCACTGGCTTTCCCCAAGGAAATCCTCTCTCTCTCTCTCTCTCTCTCTCTCTCTCTCTCTCTCTCTCTCTCTCTCTCTCTCTCTCTCTGTTCTTTTTAAAGAATCAGTCTGATAAAATGATTGAAATACTTGAGAGATGATATATAGTTTTCAAAAATATGATTTAGTCACACTAAAATGGTCCCTCCCATTTTCTCATATCAGTGCAAAGGTAAATAATTCAGACAAAGTGTTGCTCTTCGATCATATCGTCCAGGCCCCAAGTCCCCGTTACCCGTTTTTTCTCCTGCAGATATTGGTCCCACGCAAACTCCTGCAGAGGAACTACTATCGGATCTTCAAACTTTGATGGATAAGTCATCTTCAGACTCTAGGTTTTAAAATAAAACGACCATTTCAGAATAAGTTCTCTTTCAAAGCTTTGCTTTCATTTTATTTATTTTGTTTCTTTTTGGAGGAGGTTTCCCCCAAGCGGGATGTATCTCCCCATTCCCAGAGAGCCCATGCTGAGCGCTGTAAGGCAGTCCTCCCTGGTCTATAGTGGCACTCTGTCCATTTTGGCTCCTCTGCTACAGGGTAAAGGAGCGGCCAGCAGTGTAATGGGTTACATGCTAGACTGCTAACCACAGGGCAGGAGGAAAAAGTCTAGCTAGTCTGTGGGAGAAAGTTGAGGCTTTCTACTCCCGCAAAGAGTTACAGTCCTGGAAACCCACAGGGCAGTTACAGCCTGTCTTACATGGTTGTTATAATTCGGAATTGCCTCACTGACAGTGGGTTTGTTTGTCTTTTGTTTCATCCAGTAGGAGCTCCTTGAAGATAAGGATTCTAAATCTTCCCAAGTTCCCACCTAGCACACAGTAGGCACCTAATGGACTATCCATCCAACTCACTGCCATCAAGTCAACTCCCACTCCTAGTGACACAGGGTTTCTGAGACTGTAGATCTTTACAGGCGCAGACAGCCTCTTCTTTCTCCTACAGAGCAACTGATGGGTTTGAACAGCTTTCCTTGTGGTTAGCAGCCCAACACCTAATCCACAGCACCACCAGGATACCCATTCCTAGCAACTGAATAAACAAATGTAAAAATAAATGCTTTATAACAGTATATGACCCTCCGTATCCTTTTAGGGTTAGTTTTTCCTTAAACTCTTGTTGCATAGAATGACAGATATTTTACTTGTAACAAAAATTAATACATTATTGCTTTTATTCTCTGACAAATAGAGAATGCCAAAACAGATGTAGTTGTATTTCTTTGGGGGGCGGGATAGATACTGAATATGCACAGAAATATTAAATAAGTTCAGGTTTAGCTATTGGGTATGTTTTGAGTTAAATCAGAGAAAAATCTTAGCTGACTGGTGATCCCTATCCATAAAAAAGAAAAAGAAAATTCTGACTTCTGATATTAGCTAGCCCTCACCTCCTCTCATGGGCCCTTCCCGGCAGTTTGAGCCTATCAGCCACCATGGAAGGAAGATGAGGCTCTGCTCCAGTGGAGATGTACAGCCTCAGAAGCCCAGGGGTAGCTCTACTCAGTCCTTCTGGGTCATGACAGAAATAGTAAATGCAAACTGAGTTTATATTAACATGCTTTCATCTTTCAGCAGTTACACTAGGCAAAGCCCGAAGAAAGGAAAACTTAGCATTATTATTGATATATGGCTTGCTTGACGTGGGTGTTCTCCGCAGCAAGGGCTGGCAAGTCATGGCCAGTAAATCACATCTGGCATGTTGCCTATTTTTTATAAGGCCCTCAAGCTACGACTTGGTTTTCACAAATTTGAATGTTTGAAGAAAATAAAAAATAATCATATTTCATGTCATTATGAAAGATATATGTAAATCAAATTTCAGTGTCCATAATAAACTTTTAAGGAGCCCTAGTAGTGCTATGAGTTAGGCTTTGGGTTATTATCCACAAGGTTCAAATCTACCAGCTGCTTCTTAGGAGAAAGAGGAGGTTGAGGTTTAGGGAAGGGAGGGGTAAGAAATGGGGAGCTGCTATCAGGGGCTCAAGTGGGAAGAGAATGCTTTGAGAATGATGATGGCAGCCTATGTGCAAATATGCTTGACACAATGGAGGAATGTATGGATAGGGATGAGCTGTAAGAGCCTCCAATAAAAGTATTTGAAAATAAAAAAAAGAGGAGGTTGCAGTTCCTATTAAAGTTTACAGACTCAGACACCTACGTAGGATGCCTCCGAGTCAGAATCAACTCGCGGGCTCTGGGTGTGATTTACTAACCTTTAATTGGACATGGGCATTCATTTCCATGTGGTCTATTGCTGGGTTCACATTATAATGACCAAGTATGGCCCAAAGGGCTAATATATTTACTATTTTGTCCTTTAGAGAAAAAGTTTGTCACTACCTCCCTTGCAGTATGGAGTCGACATGGAGAAATGTGTCCTTAGAAAAGGAGTCAAGTAAAACAGGAACAAAAACATCCCTCAAAAGCATCAGACACAACTGTTGCCATGACACTTTGCAGACTCTGCCGGCCAAGCTTAGACAATTCACCACCCTCCTTTGAAGGCGCCCTGTACTGGTTTCACAGACTTCTCGTCACTTGTCCTTCGTGTCATGGAACACTTACCTATTTCACAAATGATCTAATTTGCTGATCTGATGAAATTACACCCGGCAGGGATTTCCTAATGTTTTCAAATTCATGTATTCAGGGAAGCTTTTGTGTCATATGGACCGCAGGCGGTACTGGGAGATGCAAACCTAGCCCTGGAGACAAGCTTAGCATTAGCTCAGACCAGACAGTGAGCTGAAGTCTACATGTCAACACTCCATGTATTTCGTGGATTTGTCTTTCAGCATGTTGGAAGCGTGCTGCGCACACTTTGACTGGCCTGAGCAAATTCTTAAGTTTCTGATGTAAAGTATGTTCCCCAACCCCGCCTCTGTCTCTCTCATCCCTGTTCGGATGCTCCAAGAAATCCATAAGGCATCTAATTTGATTGGAATGCAGTGATTGCTATAGAGCATTTAAAGACCTTTTCGGATCAACAACAACAACAAAAATCACACGAGGGAGGAATTTGTAAAACGTCATTATCTATACCTTGGTAACACTTAAAAAATTTTTTTATGGTATGACTTTTTCTTGTCCATCTGTATCATGACTTTGGAAAGAAATAAAAACAATCTACAATTACAAATCATATGGAATCAAATGAGTGCAGAATGTAAGGTAGAGGAAGGAATTCGCGCAGACAGATTCTTAAGGCCGCTTTCACACAGGTCTGCTTTTAAAGGTCGCCTTATGGAAGCACCAGGAAGCCGAACGCCCACGCGGGACCCCGGAGATGGGGTCTCCCAGAGAACACCCAACTGGGCCAGCGGGGCGTGGGGGCAGTGAGATCCCCGCCGAGACCCGAAGCGGGAGGGCCGGTACCTCAGCCGTGCTCTTGGCAATCTGGAAGCTAGAGCTCTTGAAGAGCCCCACCACCTTCAGCTGCAGCGGCTGCCCGGGCGGAGGCCGCTGCACGCACTGGTTTGGCTTCGGGCGGCAAGGCTGGGGGCTCGCCATGGCTGCGGCGGGCGCAGAGCCTGGAGTACAAACACCGCGCGTCGCCGGGGCAACCGCACGGCCCCGCCCCCGCCGCTCGCAGGGGGCGGGGCTGGGGGCGGGGCTTGGGGGCAGCCTCGGCGCGGCCTTTGCCTCCAAGTGGACGCCTGTTGCCTGTGAGCCGGGCTCGGGCTGCGGCTGGGGCGCGCGGGCTGCCGAGGCTCGGGGCGAGTTGCGAGGAACCCAGAGTCGGGGAGCCCAGCACCCTGCGGGCGTTCGCAGGCTCGGGATTCCCCCGGGCCCCGCGAGCGCCGGGCTTTCGCAGCAGATCATCTTTCCGGTTTGGCGGGCGGCCCGCGGCCAGTTAGTGGCCTAGAGGGCCAGTTGTCCGGGAGACGCGGGCGCCCGTCCCGGGACGCGCGCCCCCCAGGCCAGACTCGGGCGAAAGGAGGCCGCGTTGGAGCCCCGGCGCTGAGCTGCCCGGGGTCGGGGCGTGACATCCGGGCGCCGCCCCCGCCCGGGAACCTTGGGAACCGCGAGCCACCCCTGCAGTCCCCAGAGCGGCCCCGCCATGAAGCCCAACTTCTCCCTGAGACTGAGGGTTTTTAACCTCAACTGCTGGTGAGTGTGGCCAACGCGGGCGCTCTCGGGCACCCGGCAGCCAGAGCAAAGGGGGCCTGCCTGGCCTCCTGGCACGATCCTACACTGATCTAAGATCTTGGGGTGCAGTGGGGAGCCAGCACGGCCGAGGCTCAGCTCTGAGGGGCCTGCTGCCAGGGGGAGGGCAAAGCACCCCCAGTGGTCAGCTCCCCTGGACCTTCTGTCCTTCAGGAACATTCCCTACTGTAGCAAGGACCGGGTAGACCGCCTGAAGCGCTTGGGAGACTTTCTGAACGTTGAGAGCTTTGATCTGGCTCTGCTGGAAGAGGTAGGGTGGCCGGGCACTGGAATGGGACTGGGGCAAGGGAGGAGGGGCAGCGAGGGATGCACGAAGGGGCCCTCCTGACACCCTCACCCTTTCCCTCAGGTGTGGAGTGAGGAGGACTTCGAAACCCTAAGACAGAAGCTGTTGCCCACCTACCCAGGGGCACACTACTTCAGGAGGTGAGAAGGCTGCCCACCTGGAAGCCTGTTGTCAGACCAGGAGGCCCTTGGGTGAAGCAGCCATTCCCTCAGGTGCCTCCACCTCCTCCACCCCTCCTGGGTGGAGCAGGAAGAACTTCAGCCCATCTCAGCCTTATCAGGCCATCCCAATCTCCTACACAGGAGGTTTGTTCCTTGTTCCAGGGCTGGTCTCTGGGGAGAGAGAGAGGAGAGGGAGGGAGGAAGGCGGGGGCCCAGTATTTCTCTTCCTCTCTTTCCTGGCAATTAAGCAGGGCTTGACGGGTCAGCAGTTCGAAACCACCAGCCGCTCCTCTGGAGAAAATCGAGGCTTTCTACTTCCAGAAACAGCTCTTCTTAGAAACCCACAGGGGCAGTTCTACCCTGCCCTCTAGGGTCACTGTGGCATTGCAGTTAACTCGATGGCAGCGAGCTTGGCTTTTCGTTTTTCTTTTTTGACTTTCAGTGGAATAATTGGCAGTGGTCTTTGCGTCTTCTCCAAACACCCCATCCAGGAGCTCGCTCAGCATGTCTACACCCTCAATGGCTACCCCTACATGGTGAGCCTGACCTCTGACCTCCTATACCTCCTCTCTCACTTCCCAGCCTCCAGGAATGTAAAGTGGAGGGGGCGGCCCTCCTAGCCCTGCAGGGGATGGGCAGAGGTTGGGTAGCAGTGCCTTGAGTCCATGCTCCCTCCGACCCCCAGGTCCATCATGGCGACTGGTTCTGTGGGAAGGCTGTGGGGCTGCTGGTGCTTCATCTCAGTGGGCTGGTGGTCAATGCCTACGTGACTCACGTGAGTGCAGCAGTGCTGGGGCTGGGACAGGCCACCTGATCCTGAGGAGGAGAGCTGACACACCTTGGCTTGGGTGTGAGGTTGGGTGGGTGGGTGGGGCTCATAAAGTCACAGCAGGCCAGGCTCATCCGGAACATCATGTCGGGAACAGACACAAGCTTCAGACTCTGCCCCTGCCACTCAGTCTTATCTGTCATGATCTTGCTTTATCTTGCTCAGCTCCATGCAGAGTACGACAGACAGAGGGACATCTACCTAGCACATCGTGTGGCCCAAGCTTGGGAACTGGCCCAGTTCATCCAGTGTGTGAGCCTGGGCTTGACGGGGGAAGAGGGATGGGACCCAGGGGCTGAAGGGTGGCCAGGGCACCACTGATAGGCCAGAGCTGTGGATGGAGGACTTCCGGCCTCATCAACCTGGCTTCCTCCAGCCACACATCCAAAAAGGCAGACGTGATTCTGCTCTGTGGGGACCTCAACTTGCACCCGAAAGACCTGGGCTGCCGCCTCCTGAAGGAGTGGACAGGGCTGCAGGATGCCTACCTGGAGACCCAAGACTTCCAAGTGAGGCCCTGGCTCATTTACTCCCTCCCCCAGGAATGCCTCTACGTGTCATCCTGGCCTCCCACCCACTTTCTCTCACGCAAACCGTTGTGCACGCAGGGCTGTGAGGAAGGCTGCACGATGGTGCCCCAGAACTGCTACGTCAACCCGCAGGGGCTGCAGCCTTTCCCCTTCGGCATCCGCATCGACTACGTGCTGTACAAGGTCAGACTCCGCCCTTGTTGCTCCTCCACCACCGGGCACCCTCATCAGCCTGTGTGCTTCCTGTGTACCCGGACTGGTCCTGAGGCGGGGCAACCGAGAGCTGGCTCTAGGGGAAGTAGCCCTCCTGTGTAAGCTGCTCTCTGGCCCTCACTCTTCCTAGGCAGTTTCTAGGGTCTACGTCTCCTGCAAGACCCTCAAAACCACTACAGGCAATGACCCTCTCGGTGGCACCCCCCTCTCTGATCATGAGGCTCTCATGGCAACCCTGTGTGTGAGACACAGCCCCCCACAGGACAGCTCCAGCCCGGCCCGTGGTGAGTCCCTCCCACCCCCTATCCCTTCCCCTAAGCAAGCTCTCCTCTGCTTTCCCACTCAATACAGCCCCTGGACCCTGACCCCTTTTCTTGCCCCATCGCCCTGCCTTGTTCCAGAAACAGCAGAGACGTCGCCATTGGTCACGGTGCTAAAGGAGGCCTGCACAGAGCTGGGCCTGGGTCTAGCTCAAGCTCACTGGTGGTTGGCCTTCGCCAGCTGTGTGGTTGGCGGGGGGCTGCTGTTCCTGGTGTTGCTGTGCGCACTGGTGGCTGGCGGAGACAGCGGGCAAGTGGCCTCACTGCTTCTGGGCCCCAGTGTGGGCCTGGTGCTGGGGGCAGGCGCTGTCTACCTCTTCCACATGCAAGAAGCCAAAGGCTTGTGGAAGGCCCAAGCTGAGCTCCAGCATGTGCTGGGCAGGGCCTGGGATGCCCAGGACATGGGCTCTAGGCCTCGACCAGCCCAGCTCCTGAGGCAGCAGCTGGACGACAGAGCTGTAGAACAATAAAGCTTGATACTATTTCATGGCTCTGCCCTGGTTTTTGGAGGGGCAGTGACGGGCCAGGAGTCAGAGTGACTGCCCTAATATAGGCCACAAGGCTCCTACACATTATCTGTCCCCTCTCACTGCCATCGCCTGGTCAAAGAAAGCAGAGCCGCCCCTGTGGGTTTCCGAGACGGACTCTTTTCAGGCCAAGAAAGCCTCTTCTTTCTCCTGCAGAGCGGCTGGTGATGCTGAACTGCTGCCCAAGCAGCCTAGTGGGTAATGTAACCCACAACGCGACTGCACCCCTTCTAGCCCCCAACAAAGCAGCATGAGCTTTTTATGTGAGCAGGAGCATTTTTATTGCAAACAGTGAGGCGTCTCCCAGCAGCCTAGATATCAGGGTGCCGTTGCCTTGTGCTTGGCCGGGTTGTGAGACCAGGCCCTGGCCCTGCGCACACAGCGGGAGGCGCACTGTGGACCGGAGGCAGACAGCCCAGACCTCTAGCCCTGGGTGCTGGCCCCCAGGGGCAGTTTGCTGAGCCTGCGCTGCTCCTGGAAGCGGATGAGATCATCTCGCTGGTTTACCACGTCCACCAGCTTCTGCAGGATCTGCTTCTCAGCCTGCTGCTCGGCCGCCGTCTTCATGGTTTCTGAAGGAACCAGAGGAAGCAGAGACAACCCAATCCTGGCATTGGCCTCTGTATTCTGGGCTTGTGTCCCCGTCAGTCAAATGGGGTCTGTTAACACACGTGGTTTCCAGCCTGACTTAGCAGTCCCTTTGGGGAAGGAAACACGAGTGCCCGATGGTGCAGCTCTGGGGCAGTTGAAGGGTGAGGTGGGGGCCTTGGCACGCCATCCTCCGGGGTCCCCTGAACTGGTCTGGGTATACCAGCCCTCTCTGGGACCATGAGGCTCACGCAACATGCCTTCCCCTCCTGACGTCCCGCCTACCTTCCCGGTTTATGTAGCCTCGCAGTTCCTGGTCCAGCTGCCTCTGTTTATCCTCCAAGTCCAGCTCCTGTGCCCTGTGGGGGTTGGGAGACAGATGAGGCACAGCTTCCAGGGAACCCCAGGTCCTGGCTGGGGCCTAGCTCACTGCCAGCACACCCTGCCTCTTACTTGATCATGAGCTCAGCCTCTTCCTCCACGAGTCGGTCTTTCTTCTGAACGAGTTGCAGCAGCTGTTCTAGCCATAGCTTCTTCTGCTGTTCGGGGGAGCCTGATAGGAAGGGAGACGTAGTCGTCAGGAGGTCTCCAGCCTAGGGCTCCGGAGAGAGCCCAGGGATAGAGGAGCATTATGGGTATGAGGCCTGTCCAACTGCTATGGTTGGCAGGATGGGTGGGGGTGGTGCATGGGGCACACAGTGCTAGGAGTTGGGGTGCACAGGGGTGGTATCTGAGCTTGTCCTCATTTTCACTCACTGCTCTGGCGCCTCAAGGCCTGCTCCAGATTCCTGCCCTCCTCCTCCAGCTGCCTCAGAGAAACCTCGATCTCATTCTGTCGCCGCTGGATGGCCTGAAGGATACAAGACAGGGCTGCACATGCCGCACCAAGGGGGCTTGGACCCCCAGTGTGGGAACTCACAACTTCCAGGAACTACTGGGGCTCACCTGGGCGGTGCAGAACCTCTTCATCTCCTCCTCCTTGGCACGGCGCAGCAGGGTGCGGCGCCACGTTGGATACTTGTTCAGGGTGCCTGAGTTCTTGGCAAACATCAGCAAGGCCTGAGACAGGGCCAGACCAGTCAGCGGTGGGCAGGACTGACCCCCCTCCTGGGGGATGGGGCCCGCGGAAGCCTCATTTGGGAGGGACAGAAAAGACTGGACTGGACGTGGAGTGCCTTCTAGTAAGGCGGAGGTTCAGAGACAGGAAGGAGGCAGACTCGGAGATGAGGACAACAATCCAAGAGCAGGATGCAGAAGAGCGTGGTGTCGATTTCCAGGGGACGGAGGCGTCTGGTGGAGGCCAGGCTTCTTCCCACTCACCTGCTCCGTGGCCTCATCCAGCTCAGCATCTTCCTGCTCCTCCTCTTCCTCTTCACTGGAGAGGGAGCTCTCCCCTCCCTCCCCCTCCAAGTCCTCAAGAGCTGAGCTAGGGGGCCCTGCAGAGAAGAGAAACATGGCCTGGACTTCCCATGCCAACTCCTTCCGTCCCCCCCAGGACTCCCTGAGCAGGACCTATCACAGCACCCCAGACCTGGGTCAGCACACATCTGTGAGCAGAGGCAGGCAGATAGTTACCTGGAGGTCCCTGGACTGGCACTCCCCAGCCTACAAAGCTGCCCTCCAGGGCCTGGCGAGCCAAGGCTGAGCAGCTGCGGGGGGGCTTGGGAGGGGGCTCCATGTCCGGGTCCGGGGTAAGACTGAGGGAGGACAACCGCTGGCGCTCTGGGCTGGAGAGGCGGATCAGCCGGCGGGTGGGCTGGCTAGGGCTCCCAGCAGGACCTGTCCCCTCCTGGGGGACTGTGGGCAAGGAGGGGGCTGATGGCAGGCTGCCACCTGGGGTGGCTAGCTCCTGGAAAAGCCATATGATCTGGTCAGTGAGGGGCCACAGCCTCCCCATTTAGAGTGCTCCACATTTCCTGCTTCCCCAGCAGTGCCCACCCGCGTTCCGGATGTTGGAGACACACTGATGAATCGGACAGACCAGAATCCCTGCCCTCACGGAGTTTACAAAGTGCAAGGCTGTAGACATTCACACCCCTACATCCTGCGTCCACCCAACACATCCACCACCTTACCGGGCTCTCGGGGCCTCTGCTGTCCTCTTGGTGGCCTGTCGGGGGCAGGTGCTGGAGGCAGTAGTAGTGTCCTGATGAAGGGGGGGAGGGGGAGGGAGGCATGAGACAGACAGAGGCAGGTGTGAGGTGAAAGAGGGAGCGGGGCTCTGGATTTGCAGGTGCATTTCTGCCAACCTCCGTTTTGGTTCCTTTAAACCAAAAAGCTCATTGCCACCACCAGGTCAATTCTGACTCAGGGAAACCTTCGGGAGAAAGGAGGCTGTTGTGGTAGTTAACAAAATCTGTTGTCAACTTGAGACTGTTAAGAGTGCTTCCACTGCCACTGGACCCACAAGACTTTTCACCCATTAGCCTGTGATCTTCCTGCATTTGGCGTCATTGCATATGTTGTGTGAGTCTGAAGAGGAATTTATATGGTATCGGACATATGGGCTAATATCAGACATGGACTTGATCTGGACTGGGCTGAGATTTTTTTCTTAATGTACAATTGCTCTTTG
Organism: Tenrec ecaudatus; assembly: GCF_050624435.1. Lineage (NCBI taxonomy): Eukaryota > Metazoa > Chordata > Mammalia > Afrosoricida > Tenrecidae > Tenrec > Tenrec ecaudatus. Next base: position 63,118,425 of record NC_134536.1, on the reverse strand, counting down.
ATATAAAGCTGGATTTGCTTCTCCAGTCTACCCCGACTCATACAGCTGTCTACTCCTGTAAAGAGTTCCAGGCTCGGAAAGCCCCAGGTGGAGTTCTCTCTGTCCTCTAGGGCTGCTGGGAGTTGGCACTGACCCAATGGTGGTGAGTTTGGTTTGGTTTTGAGAAAAGAGATTAGGATTCTTTGAATTTCAAGACTATACAGCTTTATGGGCAGGGAAGCTCATCTCTCCTCTGAGGAGCTGCTTGTGGGTTTGAACTGCCAACCTTGTGGTTAGCAGACCAACAGTTTGATCCACTGTCCCACCAGGGCGCCCCCCTAGGTTCTCAGAATTCCCTCATTTGGGACCTTGGAGGAGACAGAAAGGACTCTGAAGTCATGGGTAAAAATGTCCATCTTGAACCTCTTTCTGCCTCCTGCCCAGAACCCTGGGTCCCCTCCACCCTGGACCTCCAGATAGTGGTGTCAGCCCCAAGTCCCTCTGGAGGCCTCTCAGGCCCACTCACCGTCTCCTGGGTGCTGCTCATAGCCCCCTGGCCACAACGTGTCCTCACAGGTGTGGCAGCGGAAACAGCTCCGGTGGAAGAAGCGGCCGTTGACACCCAGACGTTCCAAGAGATAGAGCCGCTCCCCACAGAGTGCACACAGGGCCTCCGCCCCAGCCTGCACCCCAGACACCAAGTAAGCTGGATGGACCCTGGGCCAGGTGCCACATTCCCCCTCAACACGCCCTGCCTGAGCCAACCCAGGTCTCCACTGGCTGGCCGACTCTCACCTCTGGACGTTGGGGTGGCGGCGTCAGGGGTACACCGGGCTCTGGGACAGGTGGCTGTTCCGTACTTGGAGTCTCAGCCTCTGCCTGAGAGCGAGTACGTGCTCAGGCCAGGAGGGTGGTGATGGGGTGAGTGGGGCAGGAGTGCACAGATGGAAGGGCAGGAACAGGAGCGGGAGGGGAGTGGCAGGGCAGTGGGAGGGTTAAAGGTCAAGGGCAGGGAGCATGAGGAAGAAGATACTAAGTCAAAAGGACAGAACAGGGGGCAGAGGCCACGTAGCTCCTGCTCGAATTTACCTCCAGGCAACGTTTCTTGTCACCAGAATCCTCCCCATTTTCCTGCAAGAAGCCCTTGCCCCTGAGCACAGGGCTCTGAGCTCCCAGCCCCCTTCCTCCATTCTGCATGGCCTCCCACCCCCACCCCTCCCCGCCCTCCACTGGGCATGCCTGCTGGCTCCAACCTTGCTCTCTCCCCACCTGGGCCCGGGTCCGTTGTAGGGTCCTCTGCATTTTGCCCAGGAACAGGACAGCGCTGGAGGTCCCCACAGGGCCTTGGCTGACAGGGCCTGCATGGACGAGAGTAGGTTGTCACGGGGAAGGAGGCCGATACTGCCCTGTGTGCAGATGCCACCATCCTGCCTCCCAGGTGGGCTCTCAGAAGGCACCCTCAACCTCTCTTCCCCAGGTCACCTGGGCTGGGGGGCTTGTCCTTGAAGGCGCTGTGGAAGTAGCTGAGGTAGGCAATGAGGCCCAGCGGGTCACTCCCCGCCACCATCGCCTCAGCCGACATCACCGGCGTGATGCCCAGTTCCTGCTCTGCCATCTTCAGAGCCCACGAGGTTGCTTCCAGAGCTCCCGCCCCCTGCAGGTCGGAAGGCTCCCTGTGGGCACAGGGCAAAGATGGTGAAGACAAGGTCTGTCACCACTGGGGGGAGTGGAGTGGTGGGGAGACAGGACCAGCAGGGGGAGTGGGGGGGGTTCTGAGTTTCCCCCTCTGCTACCGCCCACCCATTGGTAGCTGCTCTGCCCTCAGGAGGGAGGGGGACACCGTGTATTCACAAAGGTCACTCCTATCTGGTTGGGTGTGACTCTCACAAGGGGGCAAGAATTCCCTCTCTAGGGAGGGAAGTGTGGGCCCGAGGCTTATTAGGAACCAGTAGAGCTGGGACCTCAGTGGGCATGCCACCTCCCACCAACAACCTGGCTCCATTCCTCACTGCCTAAGGCAGAGCGTCGGGGACAGGAAAGGGAGAGAGGGTGGGGGTTAGAGAACGGGCCTACCCCTGTCTGAGCCTGGACTCACCTCAGGGTGGGCTGCAGCCGGTGTACCAGGGCACACAGCGCTAGTCCGTTCGCCCAGGAGGAAGACAGGTCGGTGACGCAGACACCTGGGTACCCAGCGGTCTGCGCCTGGCACCAGCGTAGCAGCGCCTCCTGGGTGCCTGTGCCAGAGAGAGAGAGAGAGAGAGAGAGAGAGAGAGAGAGAGAGAGAGAGAGAGAGAGAGAGAGAGAAGGCACTGCTGTGTCCCAGCCCCACTGCACCGGGAGACAGTATGGAGGGGTGGGGTTCTCCACAGGCAGGGTGGGTGCAGTCTGAGGTGGCGCCTTCGCCATGCCAACTTCCTCATTTTAAACCACCCCTTGTTGGAATAAAGTGGGACACCTGGAGAGCAGCAGGCTGTGGGTCAAGAGGGTCTGGGAGGCCCAGAGGCCTGCCCTGCTGCCCTCCCCCCCCACCCCAGGGTGCTGGCACATGGGTGAGGTGCCCTGTGGAGTAGGGGCGGCTCACCGGTGCCCAGCCTTCCCGAGTCGGTCTTGTCATTCCTCTGCGCAGGCTCCTTAGCCGCCAGGTCATACAGCTCCCGCACCTAAGGCCTTGAGTCAGGCTGACCGTGCCCCCACCTCAACCCGTGGAGGAGGGGTCTGCCCAAGAGGGGCGAGCCTGCAGGGAAGTCCAGGGTGGATGGGGTCTGACCTGTTTGGGGGTCACAGCCCGGAGGTTCAAGTTGGGGTAGCGGGTGGCTGGGTCCAGCCCATACTGGTCCACGTTGCGGTGCATGTTCTCTGGGGTGGTCTGCGACAGGAGCTGGTACAGGCTCTCACTGGGGGAGGGGGCAGATGGGAAGACAGCCATCAGCCCCCACCCCTCAAGACTGCCAGTCCCTTTCCCCACCCACTCCCAGTACCCTCAGGCCTTACCGCTCAGCCAAGACCTCCAGGGGCTCCGCGCCTTCGGCCCACCGCTTCACCATCCAGGCTGCATCAAAGGCAGCCAGGAAGCCCCTGGCCACTCCAGTGCCCAGGGGCCAGAAGGGCTGCAGGGTCAGAGGGACAGTCAAAAGCTCCGTGCAGAAGACCCCCAAGCCTAGATGGCCCCAAGGTCAGGTTAGAGGGGCTTCCCCCCCCCCCCATACACACACACCAGGCAGTTTCTCACTTCCACATGGAAGCCTCCCTCCTCCCTCAAGAAGCAGGCCTTCAGACCCTGCCTCCTCCGCACCGGAAGGTGTCCCTGGGTGGCACACACATCTACCATGCTTGACTGCTAACTGAGAGGCTGGACGTTCAAGTCCATCATTGGAAGCAAACCCACTGCCATAGAGTTGATTCCAACTCACAGCGACCCTACAGGACAGGGTGGAACTGCCCCTGTGAGCTGGTTGCCAAGACTCTTAAGTCTTTACAGTGGTGTACATCTTTACGGGGGTTCTGAACTGCCAACCTTCTGGTTAGCAGCCCAGCATGTAACCCACTACGCCAGCAGGGCTTGGAAGAAAGACCTGGCAGTTTCCCTCTAAGAAATCAATGCTGGGGATTCCCACACTGCACAGATCCACTCCGAAACACATGTGGCCACCATGAGTCAGAAGGGACTTGATGGCGCTCCTGGGTAACGTCCCCTCATTCTTCCTAGTAGGAAACTTCCTCCTCCCACCTGGAGATGCTTGTACCCCCTTAGTGGAAGTCCTTGTTTTTCCAAGCAGCAGGAGACTCCCCCCTCCCCCCCAGTCAGGGCCCCCGGGTGCCCTCACCTCCACCAGGCAGTCCCCGACCAGTTCCAGCAGCAGGCGGGCACCCTGCTTCTCCTGCACACGCGCAGCGCTCTCGGCCCGCATCATGGTTGTGAAGTCAAAGGCAGAAACATCCGGCCGCCCGTGAGCATCCTGGGCAAAATCCAGCTTCCCCAGCTTGCCATGGGTGGCGAAGTCAGCAGCAGCCCGGACAAAGCGCTGCAGAGCCTCGGGATCCACATTGGCACTGTCCAGGAGCTGAACCGTCTCCGAGTAGTCCTACGTGACCAACAGGTAAGATCCAGTGGGGGACCAACAGCCAGTCCCATCCCAGGCTGCACAGACTGAGACTCAGAGGAGAGAAGGGGCCACAGGGCAATGGAAGGCAAAGTGGGGGGACCTAATCTTAAAGGTCCTACCTTACCCTGCTATTGAGGGCCCCAGGTCCTGCCCCGCCACGGAGGCCAGTCATACACTTGCTTTGGACAAAAGAAAGGAGCTTCTCAGAGCCTCAGGTACCTCGCCATTTCAAGCAACGGGGCCTCTCTCTCATGTCCTCCTGAGTGAGTGGGGAAAGTCCTACATCGCTCCCCATGTGGAGCAGGCACAGGACGGGCAGTTAGGGAATTCTCTCTGCAGTCACTTGCTGCTCCTCATACACCAGGTGCCACTCAGGACCCTGGGTATTGGCCGTAAGAAAGACAAACCAAAGCCCTGGTCCTCGGGGAGCTTACACCAGTAGTCCTGAAGTCCTGGGCCGGGAAGAGTGGGAACAGCAGACACAGGACAACTTCTCCTAGCCCTTGTAGCGCTCTGTAAATCTGCCATCACTTAGAAAGGGCTAAGCCACCTCCCACTGGAAACGGAAGCCTTGCCCACAGCCACCTTCCCTTGCTGCACCCAGACTTCCAAATCTTCCAAAAGGTTTACGTCTTCTCTTGCACGAAAGGTGACGCTAATGAGGACAACACACATCCCTTCTGACCCATGTGCAAATCCCACTCAGAGACACTGTGAGGGAGCGACCTCAGCCTGCCTGCACAATGGTCATAGAAGGCAGTTAGCTCTGAATATGGCCCCCGTGACCATGGGAACCTCGGGGGTCCGTGGAGCTGAAGGAAAGGTGGGGCAGCGGCAGGAGAGGATGAGGTCACTCCCTACCCCATCTTGGCCTCTTCCTCCCAGAACCCCACCATCCCGTCCCTCCCTGCCTGGGCCCGGGCCCCACCTGGCGCAGCACCCCCAGTCGCAGCAGGCACTGCTTCTTAGCTGTCATCACGAAATAGTGGGTGTCGTCCTTGTAGTACACAATATTCTCCAGATCAATGCCTGGGGATGAGGATGGAGAAGGACATGTGTGTGTGTCTCACCTCTCCCCAAACCCCCAGGCTGGCCTGACCTGACAGCAGGGACCTGAGTGCAGATGGCAGTGAGCAGGCTCCTGGGCACACAAAGGACCATCTGTCTCAGGGTGAGGGCAAGGGCAGCAGCTGGGAGACCTGGACCTCACAGTCCCATGCTGTGTATGGCAGCCTGGGCTCACAAAAATGGGTGTGCACCCCTAAGGGGGCAGGGCAGTGTGTAGCCATGGTAAACACGGGGCATCCTCTTGAAGTGCCACTTGGGCTGTGGAGCTCTGTGGTTTTCTATTAAAGCCCTTCCGATAAAGGAGTCCAGAGGAAAGGGACAGGATGGAGTGGGAAGAATCAAGCTGAGTCTTGCACGTGCACTCCAAGAGAGATTTTCAGGCTGGGTCATGCAGGTTGGACCAGTGAGCTGTCCTTGCCGAATCTCCTGGGGCATAGGCTCTCCCCCACTCACTGCCAAGCCACACAGGTGGGAGGGTGTGAGATTCTTGGACAAAGGCCACCACAGGGAGCAAGTGGAGGGAGCCAGCCCACAGGCAGGCCAAAGGAGGGGCCCCACCTGTGGTTTTGAGCAGGCTCTGGAAGAATTTCTGGTTGTAGATCTTAGCCACGCCACTGATCTCCTGCACCTGTGTCTCCTCCACCGTGCGCCCATTCACAAAGTTGGCTGTGATGCCAATGGCCAGCTTGCCTCTCATTTCCCAAACTGTGAAGCCTGGGGGCAGGGTGGGGGGTGAAGGGGGTTGTTGTTGAGGGTGGGTGGTGGCCGAAGGACAAGGGGTAAAAAAACCAAAACCCAACCCTGTTGCTGGTGAGTCAGTTCTGCCTCGCGACTCTCTGCCACGTGGTAACCCTGTGTGTTACAGAGTAGAACCGCTCCATGTGGTTTTCTCAGCTGCACTGTTTACCAAAACAGATGGCCGGGCCACTGGGTGAGTTTGAACCATAAGCCTTTATAAGTTAGTTGGCATAGATACCTTCTAGTTGGTTCAAGCCCATAGTGACCCTATGAACAACAGAATGAGACGCTGCCCGCTCCTGCCCCATCCGCACAGCTGTTATGTCAGCACCTGTTGTGGCTGACACTGTCAAGTTGCAAACCGTTTGCACCACAGATGAGGGGTGTAACAGCCTAGAAAACCCACGGGAGTCACTCACCTTCAGGGATGAATTTACCTCCAGCAGCGGAGATGAGGACATCGAATTCATAGTTGGCCAGTTGGGCCGGGGGATTGGGCTGGAAATGGGCACGCCAGCCACTCCCTAGGGCAGAAGGTGTGAGAGGCAGAAGTGTGAAAGCCTGAAACTCGCCCCCCCACACACACACCCGACACTCCCAGGACAAGGCAGTGAGATCATTAACATAAACACGTAAAGGTCTTGAGGGTTTAGAAAGCAGTCGCACATCATCTATCGAGTTAACCTTCACAGCAGCCACAGAAGGGAGGGAAGAAAATGTTATCCCCATTTTACAGATGCGCAAACTGAGGCTGAGTGGATCTCCCAAAGTTACCTTATTAGAAAGGTAGACAAGGTTGACTCCCAACCCTGGCCTGTTTCTTTCACAGACAAGATCTCCCTGGGGGATAATGGTTTCTGGGAACGGAGGAATACTTACCCTTTTGGGGAGGGGGCTGGAGGCGGCTGAATGCGACACCCCAGTGAATTTCCACGCCCAGAAGTAAGGCCAGCTTCAGCAGTAGCAGCTGCAGCTGCCGGATGCCTGGAAGGGAGGAGGCCATCAGGAACAGGGGCAGCCTCCAAGGGCCCCAGTGTGAGCCCTAAGGGTCACTTGGTTGAAGTCACTCTTGCCCACATTGCCTCTTGACTGGCCCAGTAGCCTCCCGCCCTCACAGCCTCTCCCACCCACTTCAGGCCACCATGTGGTGCTCACTGATGTGGTCTAAGGTGCCCGTGCAGAAGCGCCCATAGAACTTCTTAGCACCAAGTGCCCGCAGGTCATGGATGGTGAAGGGCCAGAGGTGGAGCACGTTGTGCCGGGAGAACTTGGTGCGTTTTTCTACCAGGACCACTCGGGCCCCCAGCAGTGCCAGCTCCACAGCAGTCCGAAGCCCACAAGGTCCAGCGCCCACCACTAGGCACTGTGAACACAGAGGGCAAAGAGGCCCCTCAAATGCTGTCCCTCCTCCTTTACGCTCCCCCACTTCTGTTCCCCCTCCTGGGGACCCACCTTGGTGCTGGCACAGGCCCGGCCCTGCTGGTACACAGACTGGCCTGCACGCTTGTCCAGCTTGGCCCACAGGGACTTGGCACTCCAGTAGTTCAGCTGGGCCTTGATCTTGTGGTACTGGGCCAACCCCCCGCCGGCCTCTACCCCCAGAGTCTCACATAGCCCCTGGAAGCTGCTCAGCACATCCTGGCACAGCTGGGCCTGCAGGAAGCTCTCAAAGTAGGCATGTGCTGGGTTTGGGGTGGTGGCCATTGTCCTGGAAGCCCCTGGGGGGAGTACCTCCCAGGGAAGGGAGCAGCTGTCACAGAGGGTGTGGCTGCTGGAGAGGAGAGAAAGGGAGGTTGCAGAAAGGGTGTGTGTTTGGGTTCCCTATCTGATTGACTCTGTTCCTCCCTACACGCCCCCCCCTCAAGAATCTTCAAAGACAGCTGCAGTCACAGCACTCAGAATGAAATTTGCCAAATTTGGAAATGAAAAATCAGCAGTCCTGGGCATTGAGGGCACTCGGATGCCCAAAGAGCCTCCAGTTCTCAGTCCAATGCACTGCGTGCCCTGGAGCCCAGGGGGCAGGAGTTCATAGCTTGCCTTCTGGAGGCCAGGGGTGCAGGCATTTTTCAAACGTGGGGTGGCCACGGTGTCATGCTCAGGTGGAGACCCGCCCCCCTCCCCCCAGCTGCTAGACACACACTGTCCCGCCTCACCCCAGGCCCTTCTCTCCCAGTGCTGCTCATGGCATGCACAAGGGTGTCCCGTGCTGGGCAGCTCTCCTCTGGGCACTCGCTCGACAGCTAAGGGCATGGGGCGGGGCGGGGCGGGGCGGGGGAGTGGCGGTGGGGGTCTCTAGCTACTGCATATCTCCACTTCCTACCTCTAAAACTACCTCGTTGGGAGGATGTTGCGACTAACCGGGTGACAGAGGCCTGGGTCTATTTCTGACTCACTGTGGTCAAAGGCACTTCCCCTGGCAGCTTGCCGCTGCTGCTTCTGCGGGCGGGTTGGGGTGCAGGAGCTGGTTCCCCACCCAGCCTCCTCCCACCCCAGTCGACGCCCCGCCCCGTCTCCATCCCCATCCCCATCCCCAAGGGAGCTCTGGCACGCTCTCCCAGGAATCTGTGCAAGACAAGACCGCCTTTGTCCCCCCAACCCCACGCTGCAGACGCCCCTCCTCCCAACAACTGGAGGGGATCAGAGAGGTTCTCATGCTGGGCCCCGGGGGGATCAGAATGTACAGATAAGTTGTCAGGGTGGTGGGGGACGGTGAGCGACTGGGTCAGGTCTGGGAGGACACCGTCCTCACCCCCAACACCCAGACCCTCAGGTCCTAACTGGAAGGGCTCTAAAGTCACCCACTGGGTGTCACCTGGACCAGGGTAGACCCGACCTCCGAAAAAGCGAAGATCTCCCTTAGGGTGGGGCTGGAATCGTGGAAGGAGGAAGACCTCTGGTCAAGAGCTCGGATGGGGCGACCCAGCCTGGCTACCGCCACGACAAAGCATGTGCGAGGCGCGGGAGGAGGCTCCGTGCTCAGCGGTCCCGGAGGATGGAGAGGGAGCTGGACCGCTGGAGGCGGGGCGGGACCCACGCTCGGGGCAGTCAAGTCTGGAGCAGGGCTACGTGGGGACCCACCGGGCCGCACGGCCCAGGCGGGGATCGCACTCCCCCGAAGTGGTCCTGCTCCCCAGCCCCAGCCCCGGCGGGCAGGGGTCACACAGCTGGCGCAGCTGGCCGACTTACCGGGCGCCGCGGGAGCCGGGAGGGGTCGCTTCCTGCCTAGTCCGGGGACTGGGGGCGGAGAAAGGGGAGGCGGCGGCGGCAGCGAGGGCGCGTCCCGCCCGGGGTCCGGCGGGCGGGGGCTTGGAGGCGCGGGGAGCACGGCGGGCCGGACCTGTAAAAGCTCCTCCGGGGCGTCTCAAGACCGGTGAGCCCGGCTGGGGACATCCCTGAGCCCGCCTACGCCTGCAGGGTGGTGTCCGAGGGCGTGGCGCTGCAGGCACTCAGCTGTGCCTGGGGGCCGGGGACCCGGGTCCCGCCCCGTGACTCCGAGGAGCCGGGGGCCTGGCTTGCCAGGCGGGACAGGGGCGGGGGCGGGGCAGTGCCCCGGACTCTTTCTCAGCTCTGTGACTGGTTCTTCTCCCGCAGGCGGGGCCCTGCGAAGCCCTCCAGAGCTGGCATGTCCAAGGGTGGCGCCGGAAGGTCTGTGCCCGCCTCACTTCTCCCACGGCCCTGATGCCATTCTACCGATCTGCCCACTCGGCCACAGATCTGCCTCTAGACGCGAGCAAGTGCGGGATGATTTTTTCTTGGGGAAATGAACGTTTGTTTAGGGGAGGTGCTAATTTCCCGACGTTTAAGAATGCTTAAAGTGAGACTCCCTCCTCCCCATCTCCCAAACAACTATCAGAACTTAAAAAGTCTTGCAGGACCTTGGGGATCAACTTCCTCAGCTTCATTCCGATAAAGCCACGGCACCGAACATGCAATATTATTCAACTAGTTGAAATGAGCAAGGCATCACGCCCCATTTATTTGGCATCTACCACGAGTGTAAACTTAATCTCGATGCTCACAGTAGTCTTTTTGTTGAAAGGGAAACCGAGGCCCACAGCGATTCTGGGATCTGTACAAGTTACACAGCATGTGGCAGTTAGGGCCTGGGCCTCCATGACCCCGTGTTGAAATGCCTGGCATTATACAGTCGCCTTCGTGATTAGGTGAGGTGGCACAGTTACACAGGGAACATTAACAAAACCAGGAAACAAATGAGATGCTTCTGTCCCCGAGACCCAGGACTGGAGAGAGCTAGGCGCTCCATAGTTCCTCCCTCCTCCTTCTCACTCTACATTGCGACCCACACACCCCTCCCAGCTTGCGCTGAGTAGCAGGCAGGGGGAAACCCTCACTCCATGCCAGAATCAGTCAGGGCACCCTCAGGAAACTAGGTCAGCTTCCCAGCTGGGCCGGGTTAAGGTCTGGAACAGGATGCCTCATCTTTGGCCTGAAGTGAATTTGCTGAACGCCAGGCACACCCGTATTTGAAAACACACTGTAAAAATGTTCTAAAGTCCACTATGAATGCATAATCAGCCAAGCCACCTCATTTCCCTTTCATGAGCAAATTACAACCAGCTGACCTGGCGTTTGCAGAGGTCCAGCTGGGTCTGGCCATGACGAGTGAAGCAGCCAGTCAAGGCTTCCAACCAAGTTCCCTTTGACCCGCTGCTGAGAACGTGGCTTTCTACCCATACAGATTCAGTCGGTGGGGGTGGGGGTGAATACAAATTGGAAGTAGGTGGTGGAATCCCTTAGAAACCCTAAGCCCAACCAGACAATCTGGCTCCCTAAATGACAAATGGTAAAAAACTGACTTCAAGAAAGATCACAGGACCAGGGTGTGATCATCAGAGCAGAGAAACTCCAGACTTCATGCTCATTAAAGATGTACGCTGCAGCCTAAAGCAAGGTCATTAAAGATACAGAGCAGGGTCAAATAGATTGGTCCAGAACCCAACTCTGGTCAGATTCTTGCTTGGTTTGACCTTGGAAAATCACTGCCTGTCAGTCATCTTCATGACTCAGCCTCCACGGCCATTTCCACTCTAAAATCCAATCGTTCGGTGCTGGTGATCCAAGGAAGGTTCAGTTGGGAAGAGCAAACGGAATTCCACTTACTAGAACTCTTTACAAAATGACCTTAAGGTGAAAATGATACATTATTCATCTCAAGGCAGCCCGCTCCTTCATTAGGGTCTTCTTTGCATGTGGTCCCCTTTTTGTGTGTCTATAGAACAAAACACTGGCACTGTCATATTTGGGCCACTCCAGTTGGATCCAAGATGTGGCCAATACGTGAGAAGTCAGCCTTAAAAGGGTTCACAGTCTAATGGGTTTGCAAACAACTCTGCCAGCATTGGCTTTCTTTAAGAACCTGAGTCATTAGGCCAGGCTTCCCTTTGCTCTCACTCCTGCTGGGTCTGTCTTCCTGCAATTCCATCCTTACCTTCCAACCGCTCATCTCTGGGCCTGAAGCCAGAAACGAGGCCTCTAGCACTCCAACTGCCTGTCTAACCCAACCTGCAGCATGGCCCTGTAGCTGTGCGTCAGTGAACTCAATCAAGACAATGGTCCTGCGCTGAGGATGCCGTATGACTAGCCAAGTAGGGTTTTCCTGGTATGACAATAATAAAAACGGGGCCCACAGTCTACAGAAGCTGTGCCAGGATAGCTTGATGGAGATTAAACTCGCTGATATCTAGTCGGTGCTGATTCAGTGACCCCCTGTGGGTTTCCGTGACTGTAACTGTTCCTGGGAGTAGAAAGCCCAGTCTTTCTCCCTAAGAGCTGCTGGTGATTTTGAACTGCTGACCCTGTGGATCACAACCCAACTAGTAACCACTAGTGAGTGACATGTAGGCTGAATTCTGACAGCTGAACAGACATTAGTCAGAAAGTAGGGGTGGATGGGGTGGGCGGAAATCTTTCAAGGAGAAACCACCTGGCTAAAAGTCCTGAGGCCAGGAAACTGGGTGTGTTTGGGGAACCACCTGCAGGCTGTGGTGGACTGGAAGTGAGCATGGGGAAGAAGGGCCCCAGGGGAAGCAGGATTGGGCACGGTATGCTAAGTCTAATGGGAAAAGGATCTTAAGCAGAAGTGACTACATTTGCATAATGAGAATACAAACCTATTCATTTTACAAGCTACTCAGTGATCAGGGATTGCTGTTGAGCAGAAAGTGGCTGGGTCCAGAAAGGTGGTGGGGCGGGGGCCTTAGCAGGAGTCCAGGTATGAGGCCACATCGCCCCTCAGGATGGGAGAAGCAGAGGGATTTAAAATCCATCTTGAGGTGAACCTGGCATAGCTTGGTGATGGGGGAGGGTGTGTGTATGTGCGTGTGCACGTTTGAAACCACACCAGCGCTGTGGGAGAAAGTTGGGGCAGTCTGTTTCTGCAGATTACAGCCCTGGAAACTCTCTGGGGCAGGTCCACCCTGTCCTTGAGTCAGGAGCAACTCATGGGCAGTAAGTCTGGTTTGGGCTTTGATCTGTGTGCTGCTTTTTACTTATGTACCTTACCCAGAAGTCCAAGTGGAATGATATCATAACCTTCAAGATAACACAAGAACTTTAGAATGTTATCCTCTGAGAGGTTATACAAGTTACAAATGCAAATACATTCAGGATCAGTTGAAACTTTTTTTCCTGGCGTTTTTTATGAGAATGCTTATGTGCTACAAACTCTAAAATTATTGGGAAAATCTGCCCAGAAGACATTTCATCCTAAAGTTTCCCACGAGGGCTAGGTTCTACAAATGTGGATGGTTTTGTTCTGAATTCTAATAGCCTAAGGACATTTCACTTTAACTTTTCATTAAATCAAGTGAAAAGCAACGTGAGCTAAAACACCAAAGCCAAGCTATACTTTTCGAAAATCTTATTCAAATTCACATTTGCTCCAGTGTTAGATATTAAGACATTAAGAGTTAAAAAATAATAAACAGTTACCATAAAATGGTGGGTTGAAGCTTCCTGCCACAAAAGATGCCACTCTTTCTGAGATGGGGGCGTGGCCAAGCCTAGATTTGATTTTAATGCCCCAGTGGCATGGTGGCTAAGCAATGGGTTGTGATCCTCAAGGCCGGGAGTTGGAAACCACCAGGCAGTCCGCGGGACAAAGAGAGGGCTTTCTACTCCGGTAAACAATCTCGGAAACTCTCAGGGGCAGTTCTACCGACCCTGCTGCTTAGGGTCACTGACTCAATGACAGTGTTTATTTTGGTTTGGTTTTGAGTATGCAGGAGCCACATGGGATTGCAGATCCATCAACACGCTCACTTCGTGGGAATGGGGCTGTAGAAAATGGAGCTTTTAGGGGAACCTTGTGAGGGGTTTGGGGAGGACGACTCAGGTCTGCCTCTGCCCCTCTGCTTGTCTCAGGCTGTGAGACTTTAACGTTCTGCTCAGCTCGGGCCAGGAAGACTTTTTCAAATCCTCCCCGAGACAGACACTAATTCTTGCCTCGGTATTTTTTTTTTTTTAATGTTTCCTCAGCATTTATTTTACTTCTTTTTTGGGAGACTATAAGAAAGAGGAAAATCAGGATCCCGCTGGAGTCTGAAGTGTATAGTGCAAAAAATAGTACAAGGATGAGATAATAGTCAGATTAAATGGAAGACATCCAGGATTATTTTTTCTACTCATTTCTACACTCTCATTGAACTGTTGGGTTTAAGTGCCTAGCACAGGTATTCAATAAATGCTAGGGTTTATTTTTTATCAGGGTTCCACATGCGCTAGGTTATTTTTAAAAACACCAACCTTTCTCTTCCAGAGAATGAAGCTTACCTAGAAAGCTAAGTCACTAATTTGGGTAATGCTGTTGGCTTTCCCTAACCTCTGACTCCACTATGCTAGTAAGGGCTGAGAGTTGAGTTTCCTTGGGGTCTAGTCAGCTTGTCCAGGTAGATTCTACATGGAAGGTTGTGAGTTGCAACTCTAGTGCACAGTCCTCCCTTTTTGGCGATGATAATTGTAGGGAAAGAAGCGTACACGCATGCCTATCTCACGGGCTGTTTTCAGGATCTCAATGTCTTGGAAATCCACATCATTCACAGCTAAGACTTGGTCTCCTTCCTGAAGTCCTGCTTGATGTGCATCAGAGTCAGGAATCACCTTGGAGATGAAGATGCCTAGCTGGGATGCCTTTCCTCCTCTGATGTTAAATCCCAGCTGAGCTCCAGGCTTCTTCAATGTGATAATTCGAGGCAAGAACTGGGTCAGCTCATTGTTGTAATCTGGGTGGTATACCCTCTCATGAGGAGGGATCCACGCTGGCGGATTCTCATAGGCAGGCAGGAAAACCACCGGGTAGTTATCATAAGGTATCCGGCTGTCCATTTCTGGCAACGCCCAGCTCCCCGTGACTCGGCCCACGCCAGCGGCGGCCCTCCCAGTCGCCACTCCGGCAGGCCCCCCGCGAGCCTTGCCTCGGTATTAAAGAGAATTGACCTTTCTCTTTTTAAACCACCAGTTGCTATAATAAACATTTTCTTTGTTTATTTTTGGCATTGGCTTATTGTTGTGTTTTATTTTGTTGCTTGGTTTGCTCTGTCTTGCTTTTGTGCATGTTATTATCTCCACAGGTCTGTCTAAATAAGATAGGCTGGATGAACAATCTGGAGGAGAAAACAACGGGACCAACAGTTCCAGAGACATGGGAGAAGAGGAAGTGGGGGAAAAGGTAGTGGTGTTAACAACCCCAGGGACAAGGAAACAAGTGATCCAAATCGGTGATAAGGAGGGTGTAGGAGGCCTGGTAGGATGTGACCAAGGGTAATGTAACCAAGAAAAATTGCTGAAACCCAGGTGGGGGCTGAGCATGATAGTGGAACAGGACGAAAGTCAAGGGAAATAGAGGAAAGAGCTGGGAGGTAAAGGGCATTTATAGAGTTCTAGATAAAGGCATGCACATATGCAAATATATTTATATATGAGGATGGGGAAATAGATCTATGTGCATATATTTATATATTTAGTATTAAGGTAGCAGAAGGACATTGGGCCTCCACTCAAGTAGTCCCTCAATGCAAGAATACTTTCTTCTAGTAAATTGTCAATGTATGATGCTTACCTTCCCGACACAACCACTGAAGACAAAGCAGGTTAATAAGCAAATGTGAAGAAAGCTGATGGTGCCCGGCTATCAAAAGATATAGCACCTGAGGTCTTAAAAGCTTGAAGGTAAACAAGTGGCCATTTAGCTGAGAAGCAACAAAGCCCATATGGAAGAAGCACACCAGCTTGTGCGATCATAAGGTGTCGAAGGGATCAGGTATTAGGCATCAGAAGAAAAAATCTTATTGTGAATGAGGTGGGGAGTGTGGAGTGGAGACCCAAAGTCCGTTTGTAGGCCACTGGACACCCCCTTACAGAAGGGTCTCGGGGAGAAGAGCCAATCAGGGTGCAATGTAGCAACGATGAAACATACGACTTTCCTCTAGTTCCTAAATGCTTCTTCTTCCCCACTGTCATGATCCCAATTCTACCTTGCAAGTCTGGCTAGACCAGAGGATGTACACTGGTACAGATTGGAACTGGAAACACAGGGAATCCAGGGCAGATGATCCCTTCAGGACCAGGGGTGTGAGCGGCAATACTGGGAGGGTGGGTTGGAAAGGGGGAACTGATTACAAGGATCTACATGTGACCTCCTCCCTGGGGACGGACAACAGAAAAGTGGGTGAAGGGAGATGTCAGACAGGGTATGATATGACAAAATAATAATGTATAAATTATCAAGGGTTCGAGGGAAGGGTGAGCAGGGAGGGGGGAGAAAAAATGAGCTGATGCCAGGGGCTTAGGTGGAGAGCAAATGTTTTGAGAATGATGAGGGCAAGGAATGTAAAAATGTGCTTTACACAATTGATGCATGTATGGATTGTGATAAGAGTTGTTTTGAGCCCATAATAAAATGATTAAAAAGAAACATTTATCACGGTTGGTTTTCCTTTTTTCTAGTGATAGTCCTAGGCGGTAGGAGTCAGCTACTAATTACTCAAGTGGAGAAGAATGGGCAAGGTTAACATTATTCCAAAACGGCAGAAAAGAGTGGTCTTTGCCTCTCACCAGCATCCAATCCAAGTCCCAAGGTCAGGGAAGTTTCGTCCTGACCCCTGCTCAGTCTTGTTGCTGTCTTTCTACACGTTGCTTGCACAGAGTATCATTTTGTCAGACTCCCTGTGAGCTAAGAGGGTCCCTGGCTAATGTTATCTCAATATGTTCAAGCCCCTACATTTTATGTTGAGAAAAATTAAAAAGTGGTTTGTGTGCTTGCTTAAAAGTTCTCTTTGTGTGATGCTTAAGGTGAGAATGCAACACACACACACACTGCAGCACTAATCAGCCCGTGCTGCTTAATCACGTGTAAAGAACATGACAGCAAGATACGACTTCCCCTTCCCCTCTCAGAGCATTCCTTGTATCTGCTCTTTACAAAAGGAACACCAGCGTTTGTTTCTAAGGGTCATTTCTCCAAACCGATTTACAAGAGCCCAACAAAACAAAGGATCCTAATATTTATTTTCTTACTTTCCCTTAAATTTTGATTGTGAACTCTTATTCAGGACTCCGGGAAAGAGGTGCAGAGGGCCAGCTCAGCTCTTCCTAGGAAATGTGCCTTAAACCTTTGATCCTGTGATCCCAGGCTGACAGCAGAGGGGGGCTGAGGGACTTGTACTCTGCTGATTCCATTCACACAGGGGCATCACCCGCTGGGCCAGTGATGGCCTTCCTGCTGTTCTGCCAGCAGTTCCTGGTTTGGTTCTGGTTGGGAAAACTGCCGTGAAAAGGGGTAGTCTGGAGGTTCTCAATTCCACTCTTAGGGTCCTGTCACGGTCCCCAAACCTGACTCACCGTCATCAAGTCAATTCCAACTGATAGTGACCCTATAGGATGGAGTAGAACTGCCCATTTTAGCTTCCAAGACTGAATTTACAGGGGTAGATAACCTCATCTCTCTCAGAGCAGCTGGTGGGTTAAACCTCTGACCATGTGGTTAGCACTACTGCCACTAGAGTTCCTTTCTTACTAAAGCTGCCCCAACACTGCAGAAGCTCAATGGGGCGCTTGGCTTCTTTCAGTTTTTAAGAATTCAGTTATTTAAACTTGAAAGCTGTGGATGTCAACTTACTGCATTCTTTTAAAAGCAAGGGAGGAAATCTAACAGGTATAAACTTACAATGCTTTCAATCAGAAGTTAGAAATACGGGCTCTCTTAGCTCAGAGCCCTGGCAGCATTGTGGGTATGTTGGGATGCAATCCAGGTCAGCAGTTCAAACCCACTGGCTGCTCTGCAAGAGAAAGGTGAGGCTTCCTACTCCTGCATAGCCTTGGAAACCCACTGGGGCAGTTCTACGTTGCCCTGTAGGCTCGCTGTGTGTCCACTCGAGGGCAGGGCGTTTGGAAGCCGTCTCGTTTCAGTGTCGCTACATACCGGTACTTCATAGTCAATTTCAGTTAAGCCCAAGTCAATCTTAGTCCAACCAGTCCTATTACATCAAGCTCACCACCCATAAAAACTCCAGCTTACTTTCAAGACCAGTGCCAGGAAGCCCTTCTGGTGGCAGTAGCATGGTGGAATCACTTGCTCCTCTGTCCATCCTAGCTCTGCCACGTCCTGTGACCCTGGGAGAGTGATGTCATCTCTTTGGGCCTCAATGTACTCATCTGGAAGATAGGTGAACTTGCTTGCCTCATCGGAATGCCATGAAGATTAGGATAAAGGCACTTCACATGGACTCCAGGTGTGTTCCTGACACTGCTCCTCTCTGGGTGGTAGTCATGGTCTGAGGTGACTCAAGTCCCCAAACACCAGGTGCTGTATACGTCCTGTTTTTGTGTACCACGACAGGAAAAGGCTTGAGAATGCAGGGGCAGTGAATTATCTAATGTGGTTCTTCTAGCCAAAGTCTCTTTAACTCCCATTAAACGACCTTTTCCTACATGAGTCTAGTAAGAAGGTGGAGGGATATGCTGAGAAGATTCACGCATAATTCCTTCGAATGCCACCCTACTGTTGTGGCGTAAAAATGAAGCCCTTGAAAAGCAGGAGGGATCTCATTACCAGCAAGAGCCAGGTAATGGAGCGTGGGAGCAAGTCCTGGAGACTGAGGTTCCTGTGCAGTGAGTGAGCTTCCGGGTCCAGGAGACAGATGTCAGAGAACAGAGCATGAGGCAGAGCGTGGACTTCCTAGCCCACGGGACAAAGAAAGCCGAGCGGTTCTGTGCAGGATGCTGGCTCGTGGGGTGGTGCGTGCCTTGGGACGCTTAATTCAGGGAACTGGGTTTGCTGACCTATGGAGTTTAAGCCGAATGCCTTCGAGTTCAAGATTACAATGGAGCAATATACGCATTTGGGCATTTATTAGCCGACCTGAAAGAATTTTGGAACATGTCCTGATAAACAACTGTATCCCGAGCATTTCTCAGTTTCCTTCATAAATCCTATAATTGTGAATTTGCCTGAGCTCTGTGTCACCACTGCAATGGCTATTAGAACCTAGAGCGATACCACAGGACACTAAAGACACTACTTACCTCGCGAGCAGCACTCAGGTCTTAGCCTACAGCTCTTGGCAATGCTTCTGCTGTGCTTAGTGTCTTCGGACATCGCAGATGGTGTTGTTACTTCCACTTACGAAAACCTAGTCAAGAATCTCATTTTATTCCTCAGGAGCAGCTACCCAGTTTCTCGTGGTATCTCTAACACAAGACACAACTGAGGCAGAGGCCGAAAGAAGAGATGTTAAGAAAGGGGAATGAGCACGTATTTTGATGGTAGCAGCTCAAGTCATCCCAATGCTAGCCCCTTCCTGCAAGGAAAACCAAAGGAATTCATCAGCAAAAGGGCCAGGGTGCATTTCAGTAGCTAGAAAGCATAATGACTCTTACCATTTTCCCAAGAAGTGCACTTTGTACTTATGCACTCGTGAAAACAATCGGAGTTGTATGCATTTAGTGGGAAATGAGTTGTGAGATACTCATCATCCAGAACTCTGCCAGAAGACATTTTTTTATGACCGAGACAGGCCATCAAGCTAGCAATGGCTCTCTCGGAATATGGCTAGTGCCAGGGAGGAATGGAGTTTTAATTTTATTTAGACGGCAATTTACAAAATTGATTTTTATTACAATTACCGAAGAAAATTTTAAGTATGTTTGGAACTACTTGAATATGTGAAACTAGGTTTTTAGTTTATGAAATTTCGTAAAGTTTATGAAACTGATGTATAGGATCAGGTATATTGGGTGAACCTTACAGCCACAGGGATCGGCAGTAAGCATAAAATACACACCAACATTTGAAGATGTCATATGACAACAAGGAGAATGTAAAGCCTTTCATGAGTATATTTTCATGTTGATTACATGTTGACATCATTTTGTAAATGGTGGGTTAAGTCACAACACATTAACATTAATTTCACTCGTTTACTCTGTGTGTTTGATGTGGCTGTGAGAAAATTAAAATGACGTATGTGCCTATTGTTTCTTTTTGGCAGTGCCAATGTCGACTCTCATAAAGCAAGTTTAAACATGTCAGGTAAGCATCCATGTGACCCCTCCTCCCCCAATTATCTGTCTGTGCAAAGTAAATAGTCTGCAGAGTAAAAAAAAATGTCACAGATTTTAATACTATGTATGCCTCCTGGGGGGCAGGGGGAAGGGTCAATAAGAACTTTCCATTTTAAGGATCTGGATAAACAACTTTAAATGCCTGAATCATAAGCAACCTGAAATCGTAGAGAGTATAACAGTTTCTAACGCTTACACTAACTAGTCAGGTCTGATTTAACATGATTTTGGTTGAAACCCATACAAATTATCATTCTGAAAAGTCTGAGTTACACATAATAATATATAGCTTGGCTAATGGATCATCTGATCTCTATTACTGTAGTCTCCCCAAACAGTTAACTTGATTCAAGTGGAATAAAAAATATTCAAGGCAGAAGGAACACTTATAAAAAGACTGTTAACTTCAGGATCGGTCACCTCTATTCTCCACCAGCAGTTTGTTAATTCAGATACCCCATTAGACACCTTTTTTTGGGGGGGGGGTTCTATAAAAAACAACAACTCTATCAGTTCACTTGAGAGTAAGTGCTGAGTAAAGTGCTTACAAAAAAGGAAAGGAAAAAAAAAAAGACCCTGAGCTGTAAAACCCACTCCAAACGTAATCGAACCTTTTGGCTATTTAAAATCAGAAAATGATTAAAGTCACATGTACTGACTACTAACTAAGACGTCTCAGAGGTCCCAAATTGTTTTTAAGAGTGGGAAAGGAATAATTTCTCCATTTTGTGGAACTAAATTTAGTTTGCAATAAAGTTCAAAATTATAACACGTTCCCATCTCCAGAATCAATATTTTTAGATCAATTAGAATTTGGCAGAGTAATTTTAACACTAAAACGATACTGAGTAATATTATGTTGCCGCAGGGTATTTAAGAAAGCTTTTACTTTATCATGAAGAGCAAATTTCTGCATTACTTAGAATATACTTGAGGGGAGGGGTCTTGATCTAATCTAGATATTTAAATTAAAAATTTAAGTCCACATTTCTCTGAAAAATTGAGTTCAGAATTAAACAAAAACCTCCTACAGTTTAGGCTTTCTTGCTACATAAACTGAGTAACTACATAAATTGTAGTTTCCATGTCCTGAATGTACTTTAAGCATGACATCAAGAGGCCTCAGTGAGAATAAATACTGAGAGCTAACTCTTCTTTCTCGGGGACTGGAAACCTTCCAAGAGCAAATTCCCCAAACGTGACCTGTCACATGCAGCCCTGAGTGGGCTGTGGTCGGCGTGCAGTGGCAACTCTGTTGCTTGAGATAAATCAGGAAGTGGAATCAACACTTGACCCAATTCTAGCAACCTCTGGAATCCGTCAGCAAGCCCATAACCTGCCTGTGAGCATTACCATCTACAGAAGAGTCTAACTGAACACCTTCCAGAAAAACTGCTTCAGTTTTAAGAGATGCAATAGATGAAGAAAATGAAAATCTGCTAAAACCAAGCCGGTCCTCTTGTGACCCAGAATGGGCGCAGCTCGCTGACCAGAAGGTGTTACAGGAACCAGCTAGTTATCACATCTCTGCAAGGATGTGCACGCCAGCCTTTCAGAAAGCCGGACCTCGGGAGTTTACCATCCAGATGCGGCTGGCTTCCAGAGCAGAGGCCGAGGAGCGAGGAGTCCCATATGCTGACAGGTCAGCTCTGGCCCTGGCTAAGTGGCGTGGGCTGGGGTGCGTGCTGGGCGGGTGGTGGGGGGCCAGCCTCCTGGGCCAGCTGCAGGTGCTGAGCTGGGTCGGCAGTACTTGCTGCTAGCTGGAGCTCCCCTGTGGGCTCCTGCTGGGCGTGAAGGCATTCCAGGGTTTCCTTGGAGAGCGTGATGACGTGCACTGGCTCTGGCTGGGCAGGCTCCATCTGGCTTCCAATCACACTGAGGCCCTGGATGTGCTCAGTTGGCTCCTGCTGCGCGGAGAGAATCAAACCCTGCAGCTGCCCTGGCTGCTGCGTGAGCAGGGTGAGATTGGCAGCCTGATCGGGGGCCAGGCTCTGGGAGCTCTCAGCTGCCACGATGCTGATGCCCTGGCTGGGGCCGGGCATGAAATTGATGTTATGTACAGAATCGGTGACGAGAAGCTGGATTTCCTGCTCTCCGGAGGCCGAGAGCTGATACGGCTGCAGATGGAGAATGTTCCGCACCTCGTCCGCACCACTACTGCCGGACCCGCCGCTGGGGTCTGCAACGGGCCTCTCTTTGCTGTGGATTTTCAAGTGAGCTTTCAAGTTGTCTAAGCGGGCAAACTGTAAATTGCACTCCGGGCAGGAGAAAGGCTTTTTGCCCGTGTGGAGAATGCAGTGTCTCCGCTTGGCACTCGAGTCCGAGAAGGATTTGCCACATATGCCGCAAGAATACGGCTTTTCTCCTCTACGAGAAAGCATGCACAGTACGTGTGAGATGGACGCAGCAGCTTGGGCCTCACCTGACTGTTTGGGGAGGAACACCAAACCACGCTCCCTGCCGTATGACTGGTTCTGACTCACAGAGAGGCTGCCAGGAAGAGGGAGCAGTGAGCTGGACTGGAAATCCTAAGTCACGGGTATCTTACTACCTGAAGGACTTGGAGCCAGTTACAACTTCCAGCAGCTTATGATTCTACCCTAATCAGAAAGGATAAAATAGAATAAAATAAAATGAGGGTTCAGGGGTGGTTCAGAAGAAAGGGCAGCAGAGGGAGTTTGACAGGCTGAGCTACAACGTATGGGTCCACAGCATAGATTTCAGATCAGAAAGGAAATAGGCATTTCTGTTTTGTCTTCCCCCAAAGCCTGAAGACAGGTCCGATGCTAACATTCAAGCAGCTCTTAGTTATTTCTGATGCTGTGAGAACCACTCCCAGCTTTGATCTGGAAGTAAGTGGTGTGAACCAATGATTTAAGAAAACATTTATGTAAACTTTATTAGCGTTATTTTTTAAATTGAGTTTTGGGAAGCCTGGGACCCACACCTGGCCCCCAAATCAAGATTCAATCCATGAAATCGATGGGCAAACTTCTGGTCAGGATTGGCTGTCCCATTTTTTTTCTACATGGGACTTTCCGGTATTGAGGAAGTGAAAAAGAAGAGAGATGGCCCAGAACAATTCTACCAGAGTGCTAAGCCGGGGAGAAGGCCTATCTAGAAGGTATGTCGCCCCAGTGAACCCCAGACCTGAATGCAGAAAAGTCTCTGCGAAACTTTACCGGTGGATTCTGATGTGAGTCTGAAGAGAACTCTTGGCTGTGAAAGATTTGCCGCAAATTTCACAAGTAAATGGCTTCTCACCTGAAAACAAAACAAAAACAACCAAGCTGGATTTCAAAATATATATTTGGATAAGGAAAAAAGAAAACAAAACCATCCCCCAGTTTCGCAATCTCTAAAGGAACAGAGGCAGTATCATGGTTTGTACCCCCACTGAGCACCAACCAAGGACTGGCACACTTCATCACAGTCCCAGTGATGGCCGGAGAAGCCCCCCGGGGGCAGTTCTTGCCTGTCACACAGGCTCGCCAGGAGAAGGACTCCACAGCACCGGACAGCAGCAATTGGGAAATTCAGGCTGGCCGTTGCTCTGAGCGCCATCCACCTGGGCAGAAGCCGGACAGGTGACAGCTTGGACAAGTCTGTGCCTTTGCACATTTTGCTCCGGGCGGAGACCAGGCTGGTGCCACTTTTTCTGGAATTTCCCAGAGGGCAGGTAGGGCCTACAGTGCTCTTGGCTCTCTCTCCACAGTGGAAGGCGGAATGCCTGCTCGGTTTGTTTGTAAAGTTCTGTGAAGCCGACCACACGGACCGACTTCTTCCTTACATAACCCAAAGTGGGTTGTCGAACACCTTACAAAGTCTTTCTCTGGGCAAATGTTTTCGCCAGGACCAAGGTTCCAAGTAACAGAAGTTCCTTCTGGAAGCAGCATTCTGCAGCCCAGGCTCTTTAAAGAGTGAGCAGAAATCCCCAACCCAGGTCAAGCTAGGGAAGGTGTTTCTGTTCCCCCAGCTTCTAATGTGACCTTCTGATCACAGGACTGCCCACCATGCCACCTTCAGTGGGCTGACTCATTCTTTTGTGCATTCCTTCCATGCTCAACCACCGACTGGCCATGGCCACCATCCCCACTGCTCTCGGAAGCCACATTGCAGAAACTTGAGATGCTCACTGCCTCAGAAAGCGTCGGGGTCTTTCTGACGAGATGCACAGGTGATCGGGCATCAGAGGGCTGTGGATGACGGCACATTAGCATGAGTGGTAATCTACATCACCGAGTGCAGACAAGAGGATGGCTATGGGTTGGGGCAGGATCTGCTCGGATGCAGGTACTACAGAAATCACAACCGGAGGGCTGGTGTACTTCACTCACAGCCATCGAGGTGATGCCGACTCAGAGCACCTGACTGTGCCAGGGCAGAACTGCCCCTATGGGTTTCCCAGACTATAACAGTTAACAGGAGTAGAAAGCCCCATCTTTCTCCTGAGGAGCAGCTGGTGGTTTGGAACTGGGGAATGAACTAGGGAAGAAAGGCTTTGCCATCGAGTCAATTCTGACTCAGACTCACACACTCCCACTAAGTCGATGCCGACTCACAGCGACTCTATAGGACGGGTAAAACTGCCCCTTTTGGGTTTCCACGACTGTCACCCTTCTTGGGAGTAGGAAGCCCCATCTTCCTCCCAAGAAGCACCTGGTTGGCAGTTCTACACTCACTAGTGGAGCTAAAAACTGAGGCCTGGCCACAAGAGCGCTGAATTCCAAGCAGTGCTCCGGTGGAGCCACGGGAAATGTCTAGCAGAGGACGGACATGCCTAAAACACCAAGCTGATGAGCCTCGGTATGATGGCAGGGCGGGCTGGGGCTGCAGGCAGGAGGACCAGGCAGGAGCTTGCGCAGTCGTCTACACAGGAGGAGCTGAGGTGGCTGGAGGAGCAAGAAGTGGAAAGGTGACAGGGCCTGCGTGGCAGGTGGGACATGAGGGAAGTTTGTTAAGGATTAGACAGGTGGTGAAAGGAAAGGGCAGACACCCAAGGGTGATTCAAAAGGTTCCACCCACGGGGAAGTTGACAGCACAGAGTCACGTAAGGGTTTATTTAGAGACGCTCTTCTTAGCCCTGTGCTCCACTGACTCGACCCCACCCGGATGGCTGTGAACCTCCCCCTTCTCCCCTTAAAGCTCCAGGCAATAGCTACGATGGCTTGTTGGACATCACTGGATGAACTCTCACCCCTTCCTGAAACCAGGAATTGTCTTCATGGTGACTGGGAGCCCTGCAAGAACCGTCATTGCCAGGAAGTCGGTTCTGACACGCGGCGATCCTGTAGGACAGGGTAGAACTGCCCCTGTGAGTCGCTGAGACTTTAATCCTTTATCAGAGTAGAAAGCCCCGTTTTCCTTCTTCGCAGCGGCTGCTGGTTTGGAGCCCCAGCCAGGTACAACCACCACCGCGAGGCCGCCAATTCTGCCCCCACCGTCTGTTCAGTGGGTAATGCACTTTTAAACGCTTCACCGTCTACACGTCCTACTTCCCACTGTGGGATCTAGCTTGGCTTTTACTCTGAAGCTACCCACCGTAAAAAGATGATGACAGGTACAGAGTATAGAGACCACTCCCCATTCTCTGGAGCTAGCCTGTCAGCAGCGTGGTGAAATGTCTCTTCACAGACATCTCTTTGGGCACCGACACGTGCGGGCACGCCATCTAAACTCAGGTCATCTGGTGCGCGCTGTTCCAAAACCTATCAAGGTCCAGTGCCGTTAAAAAAAGGCGGCTTTGTGCTCCCTTGTATAAGCTGCCTGAAATGTACTTAACTAATCCTGCCTATGTAGGTCACTGCTAAGCCTGCGGGCAGTTGCCATCGTGACACCTGCTGCCTAAGAGTTTTCCAGAAGGCCCCTATCCCTACCACCAGTTACAGTTCTACATAAAACCGCCTATGTCCCAATGCTGAGGGGCAGGCTTCAAAAAGCTCTTGGAAAAAATTCCATTAGCTTTTGTTTTTTTCCATGAACTTTTTGAAGCCCCTTGTATTTGTCCATCTAATGGGGGCTCAGGGAGAAGGGGATGTCTGCTCCCCTCCTCCGACTCATGCAGCTGCACCCCGTTTCCCACAGGTGCCTGGCCATTCAATCCTGCGCTTTCTTCTTTGAAGAGCCTTTCCTGTCTGCTGCCCAGTTTTCTACTGGAACACTGTCTCACATACACAGCAAAGTCTTTTCACAGACTAGACATCTCTTCACGACACCTGCACCTTTCTTTCTCAGAGCCTCCCACCTGGCTCATCCCCAGACCCTCCTGCCTGCCTGTCCTCCCAGGGCCGTCTGAGTCCTCTCTGACACACAGATCCACAGCGTCTCCTCTATTTTCTTGACCACCCCCTCCAGTCTTCACAACAGGCTGGCCCCACTGTTTAGCAACCCCATCCCACCTGTTCCCTGGGAGAGGCCCGACCTGCAGTCCAGGGGTGGTGGTGGTATGTGTTTGTGTCTCCCCCAAACTCTCTGGGTTTGTACACCTCTGTCCCTGCTAGTTTTGTCCACCCAGAGCAGACTGTTCTTCCAGGACGCTTTCTCAGGGAAGGAAACCCCTCCCACCACACCATACTCCCTCATCATGTTCTACTGAGATTCTGCATGGATGGCTCGGAGGTTCTGTACGCGGTCATTGTGTAGGGCCTCGAGTCAGCAACAGGGAGCAAGGGGCACGAGGGTATGGGAACAAGTGGACGAGCTTTAGGAAGCTTCTCATGTAATCCAAAACAAGGTGGCCCATCACTATCTTATCAAAGCTGTGACGTAGCTAACTTAATGCTGGCTATTAGGCAGGGTGAGCTACCTCCAGTCTAAACTCATGCAAAGGAGTGACCCCAGCAGGGGTGGGACAGTTCTCACGGCCCTGGCTAAGCCCCCTAGGGTCCCAGTTTATCTTCTGACGGCCAACTTGGTTCTCAGGACGATGGTCAGGATGTACTGTGGGCAAGGGGACAGTGGCGTCTGCCCTTACATTTGCTGGCGTATCAGTGTTGGGAGGCTGCGGGGCTCTCCGCACTCAGTGCCAGCCAGCCTCACCGGCTCTACGCACTAGTCCCTGAGCTCTGGTGACCTCACAGGCCTGCCTGCCCTCTCGCCTCCATTGATCAGGTCGCAGCCTGATGATGCCTCCTCGTGGGCATCGCCTTCTCTCGAGGATTCTGGAACTTTCTTTTTCCCTGGAGTTGGGCCACACTCTCTACACCTTCCTGTTGAGCCACATGAGGGAACTGGAGGAGCCACGTGGAGACCCATGCCAGTGCTGAGATGCTTCCACCACCATGGATCCACAAGACTTTCCACCCACTGGCCCATGATCTTTCTGCCTTCGGAGTCATTGCAGGTGCTGTGTGTGTCTGAAGAGGAATTTATAGACAACATCTGACATATAGGCTAATATCAAACTTATGGACTTGATCTGGCTGGGTTGGGATGTTTTCCTCAATGTGCAATTGCTTTTGATATAAAGCTCTCCCTTATACACAGGCGTCCCTGGATTTGTTTATCTGGTCAACCCGGACTAACACAGTGGCTGTGTCCCTCTTGAAGAGCCACCTCATACTCAGCTTGGGTTCCCGGGGAGTTTGAAGCGACTGAGGCCCAGCGTTTACCCCGAAGTCAGGATGAGATGGCAGTCTGGGCTTTCTAGCCAAGCCCTCCCCAAGGTCTGCTCCTGAGATCAGCACACCACCGAGCCCAGCATGCAGTAAGCTCATTGCTCTGTGCGCCTGTGCGTGAACACAGATGCGCGGCTACAGATGCGCAGCTCCACCAAGCGTCCTCTGTTTCTACATTTTCCCAGTTGAGCCAGTTTTTGATGATGTAAAAATGTCCTAGGGTGGCACCTGACCATTCTCTGCATCAATAGCCCAAGGCTGAGCCCTCTGAGGCAGAGGTCAGACAGGTCTCCACCCTTCAACCTTTTCACCAGTTCTGACAGCTGTCCCTCCCAGGGCGAGCTCCCCAGGGTTCCTTAATTTGTTGCGGTGGCCACACTGAGTTCACAGACTGTTCTTACTGTTCAGGTGCTTGCCAGGGAAGTAATCAGCTACAGTTCAGGTTTGGGAAAGCTCAGGATGTAGTGCTTCCAGGAGGAAGCCTCTTCTCAGCCAGGCCTGAAGGCAGGCCTCTCTCTGGCCCCCCGCTTTCTCGGCCCCTCAGCTGGGACTCTGCCCGGCTCAGGCAAGTGTTACAACGCTCTATCAGCTGTGCTGATGAGCAGCCAGAGGCACACACTCGACCCAAGGCCCTCAACCCTGGTTCTCTGGGTCAGAAGCTTCACTCTCCTGAACGTCTGGAAGCACCCCCTCCACCAGCAAGCTCCTGCCTGGAAGCACCCACCTTTCTCGTTCTCTGCGTGGGCCAGGAAGCCCACCACGCTGTCTGCTGCCAGTCTCCTGGTCCGGCTACCGCTTCTCATGGTCGCTCTCCCTTCCCAGTGTCACAGGGCTTTGTCTCCTGGGTCAAGGAGGATCTCAGCCTGGGGATGCCAGGTCCAAAGGGCATGCTCTGGGTGTTCATGAAGACTCCCCTCTGGGATGGCAGCCCTGACCCATCCCTTCTCCAGGGTCCCACACTCCTTATTTGCATGGTGCATGGAACAAGGGTGTCATGTCCCCCCTACTTACTAGCAAGGATCCAACCCCACCTGGTGGGTCCCAAGCACCTCATTTGCATAGTCCCATCCAGTCATTTGTTGGAGTTACAATGCCTACAGCAATAAGAGCCAAGTCCAACAACTCACGGCATTGCAGTTGGGTTCACTTGCCTTCCCGATTCCAAAACGTCATCTCAGAACCCTTCCCGCCTCCTCATGACACAAACCCCTTCCTTTGGCTTCTCCCGAGCTTTGCCTGCTGGGATGAAGAGAGAAACCTGTGCTCCTCTTCATCCCGAATGACTTTCGAGGCCTCAGTCAACTCACAGGCCAGAAGCACCACTCATTCCTCTGATGTTCAAAAGACAAAAAAAATCGAGACAACACGTACGCTTCATCCTGGGCACTACTCAGCCCGACCTGCCACCTCTGCTCCCCCCAGTGCTCACATTTCCCCAGTGCTCACATTCCATGCGCAGGCTGATGTGGAAGTGTCAATTCCCGTCTCTGGATGGTGCCTCAGCACCCCGCTCCCCACACTGGCATCAGGGCAGCCAGGCATCGGAGCCCCAACCCGTTCAGATGCTGACTTGATTTGCCCTCCTCCTCTCAGCCCCACGTCCAACCAAGCTGACTCCTCTTTCCAGCTACATCCAACGTCGAAGCGCAGCAATACCTCTGCGGGCGAACTCAATTTGCTCCCAATGTGTGTTCGAACACTGAAACGTTCCAGAGCTACACCTAGTTTCCTCATAAGAAACCATGAAAACCGAATAATTGGCTCGGAGGCCCCAAAAGTTACCATTAGCCATTCACCTGGAGGCCATGCGCCTTTGGGCACGATTGCTGCCTCGGATACGCGGTCTCCACTGCTTCAGATTCACCCAGATCAACATTCGGTGCCTTTATCACATTTCCCCTCAGAAATGTTGGCAGTCCCGACTTAGTCATAGCGCACTCAGGCGCCAAAGCAGACAGTGGCGGCCTTTGACCCCCTCTTGGCTCCCAGTTCTCCTCTTAGCCCACTGCTGGTGGCACTCACTGCTCCGCAGCCAGGGTGATGACACTTTATGCAAACACAGCATGCACACGCCCACCCCCCACGACGACGAATGTCTTCACGCACTAACACAAGCACCATTTGTTGTCTGAGCAAGAGCAGCACTTAGACTGAAGGTCACCCCGCTGTGTCCACGGTGAGACCTGACGCGTGGCTCACACTCGGCCTGCACACGTTTTCTCACGCCAGACTTTCAGTTTGACTATCCAGCAAAGTCACGGGCACCAGGCAGATGTTTTTGAGCAGGGGGGAGCTCGAGCTTGGAGCCGTTCCACACCTTGAGGGATCAACGTCCTGGCCACCAGGTCCACACTGGCTACCACAGCGGGTCCCGCCCAAACCCTGTCTCCACTGGGCCACAGCAATGGGCTTCCAACACCCCTCTCTGCTTCCGCCCTGGCCACCCCTCCTCTCACCACACCCCACACCTCGCTGGAGCGGCCCCAGGGCCGATCACATTGCTTGTTCTCCTGCAAACCTTTCGACCCAGTCCGGTTTTCACGTGGCTTCCAAGGCCCTCAAGCCTTGTTGCTGCGCGTGTGCCATGGACTCTGACAGCGCCGTGGTGGGGTCCTGGGCTGTAATCTTCCTAGGAGCAGACTGCACTGCCAGGTCTTTTCTGCCGCAGAGCTGTGGGAAGGGTTGAACTGCCAACCCCGCGCACCTCCCCCCCCTTAGTAACAGAGTGCTGAGTCACTCGAGCTCTTCTTAACCTGAGTACACACAGGCACCACCTGGGAGCTTCAAAAACGACCACCCAGAGCAGTTCCCCAGTGTCTCCGGGGCTGGGACCGGGCCTCATCTGTGCAGCTGCTGAGAAGGCAGCAGCCCTGCCCAGCACAGGCTCCCTCGGCCTCTCCCTTCCACTCCCCGCCTCCTGGTATTTCTCTCTGAGGACTTCGTGCTTCCGGTAAAGGACCTACCAAACGATATATTGGTTTATGTTGTCTTGGACAACATAAAAAACGAAAACAACCACAGGTGTTTCATCATGAGGGGCATGAGTTTCCCACAGTCTCTCTGCGGACACCGCCATCTGTGGTCGCTGCGTGATTCGAGTCATTTAACAAGCGCCCATGACAGGCATGTACTGAGCAATGATCGGGTGCTGGGAGGGCGCTGCTCCAGGCCCTGGGGACTCAGCAGGGAATGAGTGGGAGGGAGCAGCTGTTCTTGAGAGGGCGACAGTCTAGCTGCAGGGACAGAGTGTTCAGATAAGTGTGTCGCATGTGCCTGGTGGGCAGATGCCAGGAAGAAGTGAAATGCCGGGTGAGGGGACAGAGTGGGGGAAGGCCTCACTGACCAGGTGGCATCTTAGGGGGCGATCCCCGTGCAGTGTGGGCATGGCAAGCCATTGTGACGAGGGGACCCAAAGATGGATTGCTGAGACCAGGCAACTCACAGGCACTCTGGGCGGGGTCCCTGAAACCAGAAGGCACCCTCATAGTTCTTCCGAGGAGCGGCTGGGACCCGGACCCCGCGGTTAGCAGGCCAGAGCTTAACCCACGGCCCCACCAGGGCTCTTCGGCAGTGGAACTCTTGCTGCTCACGGCTGCCGAGGCCACTGCGACACACAGTGGCCCTGTGGGACGGAGTCAAACTGTCTCTTAGGGGGCGGGGTGTAGGTTTTACATTGTTACAGGAGCGGCCAGCCCCATCTCTCCCACAGCCAGTCTGGCAACGTGGTTCTTGGTCACCACCGACCAACTCTGCACCGGCTGTGTGGTGATGGTTCGTGCCCACGTTTGCGTTTTCCCCATGCTCGCTTGCTGAGGTGTGCTCTCGGAAGGCTGACGACCACCAACAGCCTTCTTCTCCTTTCAGGCAGAAGTTGCTTGTAGGGAGCACATTCCCAGAGGTTCAACCGACAGCTATTTACACCATGCAAATGTCCTCTCTACACCAGTGCCAGGGAATGGTTACTCAGGAGGGGCCAGCTTGTATGTCCTTGCGACTCTGCTGGGCAGAGGGTGGTAAGAATTCACAGTTCTGGGTGCCCACGGGCTTTGCCTGGCTTGCTGAGTTGCAGTGGAAAAGGACCCGGAAAGGCAGCACCAAGGGTGAGTCCCTGACTGAGTCTGGTGCGCTAGGGATTGAGCCTTTTTTCACTAAAGAGCCCCCGACCGCATGCCATCAACAGGAGGATGGTGACTGACCGTCTTCAGACTGCCTCCCAGGGTCTTGTCAGACCCGGTACAGCCCACACACTCTAGTCAGACGGGGGCAGAGAAGTGCCATTGCAGGAAGGCATGATGCACCACGTTAAGGAGGATAGATTTTACCCAAAGAGCTCAT
Organism: Tenrec ecaudatus; assembly: GCF_050624435.1. Classification (NCBI taxonomy): domain Eukaryota; kingdom Metazoa; phylum Chordata; class Mammalia; order Afrosoricida; family Tenrecidae; genus Tenrec; species Tenrec ecaudatus. Next base: position 63,087,008 of record NC_134536.1, on the reverse strand, counting down.
CCTCTCACATACCAACTTCTCCCGAATGATCCTTGGAGCATAGCTCGAATATTGTGGTTTACAGATGTGCTTTATACAATTGACGTTTGTATATGGATGGATTGTGATAAGAGTTGTATGTGTCCCTGATAAAATGTTTTTAAAAAAAAGCTCATTTCATACTGCCCCATGTTGGGCGCCATTTGCGGTATGAGTTGGGGGTGCCAGCCCCCTCCCCCCCACCAATCACGGGTTCAGTAAGCACAATTGTATGGTTGAGACATATAAATATTATATTAAAGTCATCAAGAGCATGAGAGAGAGACGAGAGAATCAACTAATGGAGTCACATTTCATTGTTACATTTCATGGTAACAATGCTCAACTCAGCCCCGCTTGGTGGTCCACGTAGAAGGGGAAGGGCAGGAGGACAAGGGGAAAGGGAACAGGCGCGTGAGGAGAGGGGGAGCTGATGAGAGGTCAGGGGAGGAGCCGAGAGAAAGAGATCGCTATTGCTAACAAAGGCCTATATACCTTTGGGGGTGTGCAAGCCCACTAATTACAGGTAAAGACATAACATCACAAGAAGGGGTTGCACTATAGGTTATACAGCAATGAAATGGGACAATCTAGGGATATACGTGCAATAGGAAGACAAGGGATTGGGGGTATACATGTAACAAGATGTCCTAGATTCAGGATGGCGGTTTAACTTTGGATGACCGGGAGTAGGTTTGATCTCTTCTCTGTATCTCCATAAGAATCATTATTAGTAGGATATAAACCCCACCTACAGGAACCAAGCTAATGGTTGCAAGCCTTAGCCCATTGTCCCCAGCAGGGAGCAGGGCCTATCTTAGTCTGGTGACTTATTGCCTTCAGGGAGGATGTCTGTAAGCATCTGACCTCCCCCCACACTCCCACAACCATTTAGTCTGGGAAACTCATAGGGGCAGTTCTGCCCTGTCCTATAGGGTAGCTATGAGTTGGCATCAACTTGATGGCATGAGAGTTGAGTTGAGGTATCGCCATAGTAGGTACTGAGTACATTTTTGCTGGAAATGAGAAACATGATCATATCTGACTTTAAAAAGGGCACAGACTTCAGAGTGCAGATGTGTGATATGCTTTTGCTGCCTATCCCTGTATTTGCCCTATCACAGAACTTCCTGACTGGCTGTCTCTTTCACTTACAAATTGCATCAAGGTAAGGAGCCTGTGTTGGCATGGAAGGGAAACTGGAGCCCAGGCCCGCAGTGTGGGAACTCGTGTATTTTTATTTTTAGAACTTAGAGCTTGGGAAACAATATTTGACCACAAAAGAAATGAGGGGCTATTTGGTCTCCCAATGATAAAATTCAGAGGTTTCAAAATTTCACAAAAGTCTCCCTCAAAAAAGAAGGAAAAGGTTAAAAACATTCTCATTGTGGTACCATGACCAGGATGCTAATGTCCTCTCTCGTTCCTGGCGGTTCCCCCGGCCATGGAAACTATAAAGGCCATAGTTTATAAAGGTTAATGTCCTCTCTCCTTCCTGGCAGTGGCGCCCCCGCCCAAGGAAACTTTTTGGGTCAGGTCTGAACTAGGCAGCCCCTGTTTGGACGAAGCTGAAGCAGGTCCCGGCCCTGCACGTGCTTTCCTGCACATCCTGAAGGTAAGCAGCAGCTGGCGCCAGATAAGATAACCAGTGAAATCAGATGTTCCTGGTTCGAAGAAAGCTGCAAGGAGTGACAAGCAATTCTCCTGGTTTCCAGACCCCATATGCTAATTGCCCTACATTCCTCACCACCCCCTTAAAAAGCCCTCGCCTCCAGCTGCTGGGTAGACTTTCCTGACCTGTTGGCCTAGGTCACAGAACCTCCTCCCGGGTGCTCCCCCCACCTAATAAAGCTATTTCTGTTTCTGCTCTCCCTTGTCCGGTCAGTTATGTCCGTCTTCCTCCCTGTCCCTGTTTCACCTTTACATTCGGTGCTGAAACTCAAGAGAGGTAGGGACATGGGCTCCGTGCTATCTCGGCCCTGCTTCGTCTGGGACGCAGCCCATCCCTCCTCTCCTCTCGAACCCCCGGAGCCTGTCTGAACGAGCGACTTCTGGTCAGTATCTCTCTGTGTATATTTGTTCTGTCTTGTCTGTCTTATGTGTCGCTCTGGACACCGAGGACCAGCAAATTCATATGGCCACCTTTTCTCTGTGTCTACCTTCACAGACTTTGTCTCTGTGCTCACCTCCTGGGATTCCTGCTGAGAACAGGACTCCTTGCACTAGGCCCAGCAGTCACTGCACCTTCTGCCTGCACTGGAATGCAGAGGGTGTGTCTGAGCCCTTTCTACCTGTTTGTATGTTTGGTACTTGCAGCTCTGCAGTGCTTTCCCTAAAATGTTCTGCTTCCCCTTCCTCTAACCCTGAACAAAGGCCTGACCAAGCTCCATTTTTACCCTCCATAAAGCCAGGCTCCCTTCCCCATCCTCAGCTTCCATTGTGTCTCTCTCTGATCCGAGGTCCCTATCTGCCGATTCAAGCCGCAGGCCTGTGCCAGGGAACCTTTCTGTTCCAGAGAGTCCAGGACTCTCCCACTGGGCCCCTAGCTCTGACCCGGCCACCTCCTGACTGACGGGCAGGTGTGAACGGGGACCAGGGGATGCCCTTCTCCTCTGTCTGTACCCCCTGCAGTTTGAGACACAATGGTAAGTCCTCTGTCCCAGCCCCCTAAGGACAGTCCTTTGGGGTGCCTACTGCCAACCTTACTGAATTGGGTTTGGCTCCTGATTTCCGCCTTAAACGCATGGTCATTTTCTGTAACCAAGTTTGGCCTCAATACCAATTGAACAATGAGTTGCGCTAGCCAGAAAATAGCACTTTCGATTTTAACATTCTCCACAACCTCAACTATTTTTGTCAACAAACTCACAAATAATCAAAAGTCCTATATGTTCAGGCCTTTTTCTCTCTTCGCTCCCATCCCTCTCTACTACCTGTTCAAGATCTCTTAGCCAAACACTCTTAATCAGGCCCAGACAGTACTCCCCTTCCGTCTTTCTCCAGACCCCCTGACTCCTTATCTGTGCCCCCAGTAAGGCCTCCTCCATATTCTGGGTACCCTCGCCATCACCTCCTCCGCTACCCCACAACTCCCAAAGGCTGAGGCACTGTGACTCCGACACCCATCCCCTCCCCAGAGCCAGACCCCTCAGACTCCCTGGAGTCTCTCCCTCTCTCCCCTTCTCGGCTCCCTCCCTGCTCAGATTCTGACAGACCTCCCAGATAGGGAATCAGAGCACAAATCCAAGGTCACCACCCTGAGACCAGAGGAGGGAGGGGTCAGAAAGTAACTACTTTTATCGCCACACTTTTGATTACAATATCCTCTGAAATCTCCACAATTTCTGCCAGTAAACTCAAAAATAGTCTGAAATTCTGTATGTCCAGGCTGCCTTTCCTGAACTCCCGTGCCTTTCTCTGTATTTCCTGCTGCCCTTCCCAAGTCTTCTTGACTAAAGAAAATTCCTCCTCTCCTCCTGCTTGTGGACCCCCTCTGGTGTCTGCCTTTTCAGACCTGCCTGAACACCGTGTCTTCCCTCCCTTCCTACTCACCGCTCTCCTTCAAGTGCAAAGAAGGGCACTGGTCACAGAAGTGCCCTAGACCCGGAGCTCCAACCAAAACCTGCCCGGAGGGCAGTCAAAGCGGACACTGGAAGTCCGACTGTCCTTGGAAAAGTGACAGGCCCTTTGTGTCTCCGCGTGGAGGGACTGTCCTGCCAATTCCTGACCCGCTGTTGGCTCTGCTGGGATTGCCCGAAGTCTGAGGAGACCTTGACTGGACCCGCGTCACCCTCACCAAGCCTAGGGTATTACTCAAGGTATCGGGTGAGTAAATTTCCTTCTCACACAGAAGCTATCTTCTGACCTGCCCTCATTTTCTGGGTTAGGCAGCCCTTCCTCAATCTCGGTCATGGATACTGATGGCAAGCCTACCTGCCCCAGGTGTACTGGCCCTTTAATCATTCCTCCTTAGAATCCCTTTGTGCCCAGTCCCTCTGTTGGGAAGAAACATTTTAAATTAGTTAGGAACCTCCTTACACCTTACTTTTGGTCTCACAGCACCTCTGATCCTTCCCCTTCTTTCACCTGACCTGAAAGAACTGGCCCTACAGACCCCGTTGCTTCCCGATGCTAACCCATCATACACTGATGCCTCCTTTCTAACCACCTCATTCCTCCTACCCACTCTCCTTGCAACACTCCAATCTTACAAGTAAAAACAACCAAATGGTACTTATTGCTTGGTCCAGGACCTGCGCCTCATTAACGAAGCTGTTACCCCAAACACCTGGTGGCTCCCAACCCCTATAACCCAGCTTGTCAACATTCCTTTGCCTTTACCTGCAGCCCCTCCTAAAACAGTTCAAATGCAGACACAGCCCAACTCTCTTAACTTCTCTCCCCCTCAAGACACACTATCTCTTTCTGCTACTCTCTGTTTAAGCCTGTGCCTCACCCTCACCACTCAGAGTTTAACTCTAAGTCAAAGCTGCCTTTAACAAACTCCAACACACATCCCTTCACCCCCAACCTAGAGTCTACCAAACCCTGCCAAACCTTTTTACTCTACACGGGCAAAAAACAAGGTATAGCAGTCGGAGTCCTGGCTCAGCCCCTGGGGCCCCCTCTATCCCTGGGGCCCCCTCTATCCCTACACCTTGTCTGTCTAAGCAACTAGATAGGACAGTCAAGGTTGGCAACCCTGCCTCCAGGCCATGGCGGCAGCCACCACCTTCACCAAAAGAGCCCTAAAGTTAACCTGGGGAAAGCCTATCCCCACAGGCTGCAGGACCTCCTCTCACACTGAGTTCTGTCTTTGCTGTCTCCAAGCCGCTTGCAGAAAATCTATCGCATGGTTTATCGAAAACCCTAACATAACTCTGCGCCAGGCTCCCTCTTTAAACCCAGCAACCCTCTTGCCTCAGCTCCCAGACTCCCTGGAACTTAGTGGTCACTCCTGCCCCCAGGCAGTTGAGGCACTAACCCTGCCCAGACCCAGACTCTGATCAACAGTATCCTAACCCAGATCTAACTTTGTTTGTTGATGGCAGTTCTGTCTTAGATGCCCAGGGGCAACGGCAGGCTGTGTATGCTGTCCTCTCACTTGACCGAGTCTGGAAAGCGGCATGCCTCCCAATAAAACTACTTCTCAAAGAGAGAAACTTGCTGCTCTCACTTGAGCTCTCCATCTGGCTGAAGGAAAAGACGGCGAACACATCCTCTGATTCTAAGCATGCGTTCCTTACAGCTCACTGTCATGTCACCCTCTGGAAGGAGCGGGGATTCTCCGACTACCAAAGGGTCCCCCCATAGTGAACGGTAACTTAATAGCTCATCTCTCACAGGCTCTTCAGCCGCCAGCAAAAGTAGTCATCGTCCATTGCAAAGAACATCAAACTGATAACTCTCTTGTCTCCCTCCAAAGGCAGTTAACATCCTTAGCACGAGTCACCCTACAATATCGCTTAAGCTCTTGACTTATTAACAGTAGATAAAAGAGGAACATGCATGTTTCTAAATAAAGACTGTTGTTATTGTATTAATCAATCGGGCATAGTTAAAATGTGAAGGCACTCCGCACCATGGCCAACAAAATCAGGAAACGTCAGTGAAGCACCACCAGCTTCTCATGGTTTTAAAATCCTGCCATGACCTGGGTTATGCCCCTCACCGGGCCTCTGATAATAATCTGTGTACTTGGCTTTTAGCTCTTTGTGTGTTTATATTCTCGCGGAAATGGATGAAAGATATCTCCAACCTGACCTTCAATCAGCTTCTTCACCCTTACAGTCCACTGCCGACCGGCCCAGCCCCAAACCTTCCAACTCTTAATGCCCCCCCCCTTCTTCGCCCTATCTCAGCAGGAAATAGTTAAGACAGAAAATGTCGCCTCATTACCAATATTAAGAAGTTTGGAATGTTTGGGTAGGGTCTGAACTAGGGAGCCCGTTTGGACGAAGCTGAAGCAGGTCCCGACCCTGCACGTGCTTCCCTGCACATCCTGAAGGTCAGCAGCAGGCGGCGCCAGATAAGATAACCAGTGAAACCAGATGTTCCTGGTTCGAAGAAAGCCGCAAGGAGTGACAAGCAATTCTCCTAGTTTCCAGACCCCATATGCTAATTGCCCTGCATTCCTCACCACCCCCTTAAAAAGCCCTCGCCCCAGCTGCTGGGTAGACTTTCCTGACTCCCCGCACCTAATAAAGCTATTTCAGTTTCTGCTCTCCCTTGTCCTGTCAGTTATGTCCGTCTTCCTCCCTGTTCCTCAGTTTCGCCTTTACAGAAACTATAAAAGCTCAGCCAAGTTTTAGATCTTCTATCTCAGTGCAGGGCAGCTGAGGCTTTAAAAAAATGCTCTTGACCAAGACCGTTGAAAGGATCCACATTTCAACATTTCTGACTCCAACAGGAGATCCAACCTGCCTTACTCAATCCTGCCTCTTCTTCGTCATCGCTGATGCTGGCTTTTCTGGAGGTGGCCACACTCAAGTGCTAAGCATGGGTTCTAGAAGATCCTCGAAAAGAACCTTAGCACACGCTGCCACCATGCTCATTGCCTTCCTTTTTTCAAAAGAAGAAAAAAGTTCCTTGATATTCTTCAACGCTAACGTCAATTCGGAGTCAAACCCAGAGCCAGCCAGACTCACTGTTGTGTCAAATTAAGCGAGGGTCCATATATCAAAGCATTCAATAGGGAATTCCGTTCCACTCATCTACGAAGGGAGTCCTGGTGGCATAGTGGCTACGCACTGGGCTGCCAGCCTCAAGGTCGGCAGTTGGAAACCTTGGAAACCAAGGTCAGCAGGCTCTCTGTGGGAGAAAGACGAGGGCTCTACTTCCATAAGGAGTCAGTCTCAGAAACCCGCACTTTCCCAGAGAACAGCGTTAATTGTAAAATCCCAGGCAATTTACAATAACGATTTCCAAACACAGCCTGGGCGTGGGCTCAGAGTATTTCACCAGTTGCTCTCCTGAAGACACCCTCACAATCTCACTGCCATTCAGTCGAGTCCCCCAGACGGCAACCCTGCAGGACAGAGTAGAACTTCCCCTGTGGGTTTCCGAGGCTGCAACTCTCTTCACGGGAGTACAGGCCTCATCGTTCGACTGTGGCGCAGCTGCTGGATTCAAACTGCTGACCTGGTAGTTAACAGCCAAACACGCAACCCGAGGTGCCACTGAGGCTCCTCTGAAACAGACAGTGCACTGGGAAGGCCCCAGGAGGCAGAGTTTACCTGTGTGTGTGCGTAGATGTTTCTTTAGCTGAGACACATCCATGAATTTGTGATGGCAGTGGCTGCATTCCGGTAATGAGTGGCCTTGTCACAACAATAAAAAAAGTGTCAGTGCCTGTACGCTCTCTGCATGTCTTCAGTGATTGGTGACTGCGCTTCCCTGAAAAATAACCACCTTAAATACGGCATTTTAACCAGGCAACAGTGCTTGTTAGAGACTGAGTGGCAACAGGTAATATTGTCCTAGGCAGCTGCACTCGGGACAATACTGCTTCCCCAAGAGAGCTGGGACACTTTCCACCGTGCTAGGCAGCACCTCCTTTGTTTCTCGAAGCACTAGTGGCATCTCACGTGGCATTCCCAGTTCTCCCTTCTCCTTTCTTATAAGTTGATGGGACAGTGGGTGGAGCCAGGTGGGAGAAAGCCTGGGTTGAGGGTCATGGCGTGGTGACGTCTAGACCCCACTGGCACCAACCATCAACCTGCATCCTCGTAGGCAAGTGGCACTTCTGAAAGGTACCAATTCTGGGGTGTTTCTGCATGGATACAAGTCACGTGGAGGTGGGGGCTGTCCAAAAACAGCTCACGTGGTTCGCTTTGAAGAGCCCTCCCTCTCAACACTCCATCATCGGAGCGCCAACCTAAGGGCTCAGAAAGCATCCCATGGGCACCAGTGTTCTCCCCAGCACCAACCCGGTGCTTGCCTGCTCCACTGTACCTGTATGCACGCGGTAGTGGCTCTTCAGCTGCCGCTTCTGGCTGAAGTACTTCCCACACTGGTCACAGGTAAAGGACTTCTGGCCTGCCGAAGGAGAACAATGCACGGGGGCATGCACAGGTGGGAGGGCACGAGAAGGACGCGAAGGTCAATGGCCACAAGGGGCCTAAACTCACTGCCATCGAGGCAATTCTGACTCAGCAACCCCACCGGCCAGGGTCCAAACTGGCCTGTGCGTTTCTGAGACGGTAATTCTTTGTGGCAGTAGGAAGTCTTGTCCTTCTCCTGAGGAGTGGCTGGTGGGTTCAAGCTACTGGTCTTGTGGTTAGCAGCTGGCTGCATGCCCGCTGCGCCACCAGGGCACCTAGGTGTCCCTTTGCTACAAAATCATACAGGGCGCTTGTCTGCAAGCCTAAATGCCATCAGTGTCGATGGCAGTACCATTAATGTGCACAAGTATGGAAGGCAATCAGGAGTGGTGGAGACTGGGATCAACCTAGGGCTTTGAATATGTTGTTTGTTCCAGTTGGACCTCCTGCTGAGAAATGGCATTTCCACCCAAACCCGAGTCAGAATCCACATTCTTAACAGGAGCCCCCAAAGTGATTCTTACAGATCACCAGGTGAGTCTTACCTGTGTATACCTTGGGAATCACTTGGGGATCGTGTTAAAACGTAGTACTGATTCAGTGGGCCTGGGTCAAAAATATACATTCTTAGCAGGGGTCGGGGAGACTAGAATAAACCAGTTCCAAGTCCTGGGGAGAAGTGGGGCTGGGGTGGGGAGGGGGGAAATCCAGGCGTCCCTGAAAGGCCTTCAAAGTAAAGTAATTTGAATCTCTGGTATTTACACAATGCATTTTCTGTACCCCAAAGTGCCTGTTTCCAGGCTCAGTGCTGCACAGAGCTCTCAAGGTACACTGAGGCAGATGCCTAATGTCCTCTTCAAAGATGCCATGTGGGGCATGCCCAGCCTAAGAATAGGAGCCTGGTGGCAGCAGGCCCCCTGGGGCAAGCGGGCTTACCTGAGTGCAGGCTCATGTGCTCCAGCAGGGAGTGCTTGGTGGTCAGCGCCTTGCTGCACACAGTGCAGGCGTAGGGCCGCTCGCCTGTGTGCATCCTGGTGTGGACCTGCAGCGAGTGCTTCTGGGCAAAGCCTTTCCCACACTCGTTGCATTTGAAAGGCCGCTCCCCTGCAACAAGAACCAGGGCAGGCTGTCAGCAAGAGTCCACAGCCTTGGGCCCCTCCAAAATTAAATGCAAACAAAGGGATCCCGCTCAGAAGGCAAAGGTTCCCGCCCCCCCCCCCCCAAAAAAAAGGAAGCAGGCATGAGGACATCCGGCAACATAGACAACCAGGAAAGTGAGACCAGGTGGTTTCAACGTCAGCAGTGGGGAAAGTGGCACCTGAGTGGAACCTAAGTATCAAGACTGCGCCTCCGGCAGGCTCAGCAATTAGTGGCTCTAGAAGAGGGGGTGACAGAGGAAGGGCAGCTGTTTCAAAGGAAGGTAGCCCTTCCCTGTACGTCCAGGCCTCAATTCCCTGTAGCCAGGAGACTGGGCCACCCCCAAACAGAAATTAAAAGATTATTCTCTGGGATGGAGTCACCAGGCACTGCTGAACAGGAATACCACAGAGAGGCTGTCAGATAGAGCCCAGGCCTGAGAAGACTCAGCCTCCCGGGTCCTCCTCCCTCTTTTGCCCCAGGACACTGGCAGCCAGGCCTCCAGCCTTGGGGGGCGGGGGAGAGTGGAGGTACCTTCCCATGGACCGCCAAGGGCCCAAGAGAACTCAAGCTGCAGGACCAAGAAATGGGGCCGCCACCCAGGGTCCAGCGAGGCCCCTGCCTGCGAGTGCCATCCACACTTGCAGGATAGTCACTTGGCTTTTGTCTGACATTAGTATGGATTTTTAAAACAAAACAAAATCACCAGACATTCCAGGGGTGTCTCTAACAGAGGCAGAGACCAAAATGAACAAAGAGAAAGAGCAAGGTGCAGCCATGGCAGGCTGCCCAGCGAGGGAACTCTGGCAATGAGCAAACATGTCAACGTCAGCATTAACACGCCCATGGGGCCAAGTGGTGCCTTGTCAACAAAGCAGAGGATGGGGCGTTTAAAACCCAGACAGCGAAAAGGAGCTCCCAGAAACAGAGTGGACAATTTGAAGTTGTCACACAGACGGAAAGATTTCCAAAAAAAGAAATCTCCCAGACAGTCGTGTGAAAGATGAAGGAAAATTTGAGAGAATTCAGGCAGGAGGACCCAAAGGTCCAGCAAGAAGACAGAAGGGGTCGGGGTGGGGAGACAAAAGGGAAGGAAATCTATTAAATAACTTAGGAAAACTTCCCCGAACTTAAGGATAGGAGTTACTAGCCTATACAGACCTACCCGGTATCCATTCCGGCAGAACAGAGCGGACTCACGCCAATGCACTGCATATTACTAGTGGGGACACAGGACAGCCCTGTATGCCATTTTAACTCTCTCAACTATACCTCTACATTTTACAATGTTTCATGGGCCTTTTTCATGAAGTACCAGAACTTGCAGCTTTTGAACTACCTGCACTTAACACTCTTAGGAAACCCCGAAGCACCACTTGAAAGCAGGAGCGGCTCGAGGGGTGGAAACCAGACCCAGGCGATTCTAAGGTGCAGCTAGGACAGGACTGCGACCACAGGCCCTCCGAGCTGTGGAATGGTGGGAGACTACAGCTCTGCTCCCTATACTCAAGCTCACAATTAAAACGAGGGCCATGCTGTTAGCTGCTGTGGGGTCAGCCCCAACTCATGACCCCAAGATGAGATCGAATTGGACTGTTAGGATCCACTGCTTCCACTGGCTGGTTTTCAGAAGTTGACCGCCAGGCCTGTCTTCCCAGTCTGGAAGCTCTGGCGAACCTGTTCATAATCACGATACACAAGCCTCTGATGGGGTGAGCGGCGGCTGCGCTGGTGTGCCAGCCAGGAATCAAACCTGGGTTTCCTGCACAGAAAGCAAGATCGCTGCCATCCAGGGGTATGCTAGTAGCTACAACCTGATCTCCAACCGAGGGAGTTCAGGGTCTGGAGAGAACTCAGGGAAGAAGGCACAACACCTACAGCCATACTGTCCAACCGGGCGGCTACTCGCCGCATGTGCTTATTCCACTCGATTTCAGAAAATCGGGGCTACTGTGTTGGGCAGCACATACTCCATCTGAAAGGGACTCCGTTATCTTTCAATTCCATTTTTTCTACAGACTTGTCTGTGTGCATCTGTGTATGAGGCTACGCATACACAGGTATTACCTGTGTAAACGGTATCACTAGTAGGGCTTCCTTTTATATATGCGTGGGTTTATTCCCAATGAGGCATTTTCAACATGGCCTAAATCCAGCAGTCACTGAACGGTCCTGGGCAAGTTATGGAAACTTTCTAGGGCATGGTGTCTTCATCTGTTCAATGGGGATGTCATCTGCCTCGCAGGATTGACGTGGGAATTCAATATGCTAACGTGTATAAAGGGCTTTCGTAATACAAGGTACGCCACACAGAATTGCGCAGTAGCTACGACTCATCCACCACCTGCCAGTCTATTGCACCCGGACTGGTTTTCATGCCGCTGTGCTAGGAACAATGTGCCCAGTATTCCAAATACCGGCCGCTCACCCCGGTGCCTCTAGACTAGTCTATGAGGAAAGACCTGGCAATCTACTTCCAAAACAGAGCCGATGAAAATGTTAGCGAGCACAACAGGAAGGACCTGTCCAACTCGCTTCCTTCAAACACATCCCGAGGAAGGCTGGATCTCAAGAGAACGTTTGGCGAAGGACAGGGCCAAGGAGGGTGTGGGAGACCCTTGGTGAGATGGACCTACACGTGCTCTGCTATACATAAGGGGGCCGAGGGTTCTAAGCGTCTCGACTCGGTGGCACGGCCTCACCACCCTCTGCCAGGCTCCGCAACGCTACGCAAGTGTAATGAATTACCGGTGTGGCTCCGCTGGTGGATGGCTAGAAAGTGATTGTACTTAAAGACTTTGCCACAGTCTTTGCAGCGGGCCTCGGGGCCAGCGCGTTTCCGCCTTCCGCAGGCCCTTTTGGCGGAACCGTTGTCGTCTTCGTCCCCAACGAGTTTGTAATCTTTAAGCTTGACAGATCTGCGGAGCCTCCGCTTGCTAGAGCGGCTCTGGCCGGCCTGCCCGTCCTGGGTCTGGGGATCACAGTTCTCGTCCTTTTCAGCAGGCAGTTCTTCCACGCCGCTGCTGGACTCACACGTCGGCGGATCCTCTTCCACTTGTTTGCCCGGGCTCTGTTGGCTCAGCACCCCACTGCCACCTTCACTGGCCAGAAAGTTCTGTCTGTTTTGCACCGAGTTGTTCACCCTGAGCTGTATGTCTTCCTCGGCAGCCAGTCCTGGTTTACCTCCTTCCTGTGAATGGTTGACTTTCCTTGGTCTTCCCCGTTTCCGCTTAGGAGGATCATCATTTTTCTTATTAGAGATCACCACCACCTGCGCCCCGGCAGGATTCAAAGTTGAGGGCTTGGGGGAGCTGTGGTTATTCTGGAAGTCTGTGCACGCCTTTACCAGGTCATAGACTTTCAGGAACTGAGCCGTTGCCAGGATGTGCTCGGCAGCTTTCTCACTGGCGTGGAGATCACCCGTGTAGATGAATTCCAGGAGGATACTGAAGGTATCAGCCAGCATGCCTTCTAGCATATAAATGGACTGGCCCGTCTCCCCCTCATCCGCAAACATCGTGGAGAAGTACTCGCTGCTGGCAGCTAGCAGGGCTTTGTGGGCCCGGAAGTGCACGTTCTCCACGATCAATGTTATGTCACAGAGAAAGCCCTTCTTCCGCTGATCCTCCAAGCTGGCCAGGACAGAGTCGCTGTGAGTGGCCGAGTGGACAGTCAGGCATCCCGCAGGCTGCTCGAGGGACGCTTCTGCCATTGTCCAGTCAACGTGTCAACAACCTGAAACAAGAAAACAATGTGGAAAGAGGAGAAAGCTTCGTCCCACAAGGCTAATCTCAACACTAATAAATGAGCATGGGATGCGCCCCGTTCACACGGTGCGCTGGATTTTAACCATTGCCCAGTTTCCAAAAAGTCACGTGCAAGAGCGTAGCTTTTGGAGCGTTCTCATTCCTGATGCACCACGAACCAGCTCCGCTAGGCCAATTCCCACTATCCACGCGTGCCTCTTTCGGGGCTCTGATTTTCCCCGGTGGAAATGAAGGCACTGGGGTCAGCCTCCCCCAAAGTCCTTCCCAGGACTAACTTTCTCTGTTGGTCCGCGGGCGGGTACGGGAAGCCCCGCCTCAGCCTCGGCTTCACTAACCCCCGCGGTCCCGGAAAGCTCCTGAAGGTGGGGGCAAGCGACGCAAAGGGACCAGTGCAAAGTGAACCTGTGGCGGGCCGCTGCAGTACCCGGCGGCTTCCGCGGCAGCCGGGCCTCGCTCGGGAAAGGCAGCCGGGCCCAGGCGGGGCCGCGGAGCCTGCAGGGAAGGGGGCGGCCAGGCTGGGGCAGGTCCCAAAGCCGCGGGGGCCCGCGCTCACCGATTCGGCCCGGGCGGACCTACCTCCGCTCTGTCCGGCGGGGCCCGAGTGCGGCCGCAGCCGGCCCAGCAGCGGCTCAGCTCCGCGGCCCTGCGCCGGGCTCCTGCGCCACCCGGGACCCAGCCCGCCGCGGCGCCGCCGCCAACCCGGAAGCAGCGGGGCGGGAGCCGCGTGCGCGCGCCCGAGACCACGTGCCCGCGGGAACGCCCCTGGCCGGCCGCCTCCCACCGCGGGGGCGGCCCGGGTCCCGCGCGGCGCATTCGGGGCATCGCGCGGGCGGGCGGAGAGCGGGTCCTGGTGGCGCGGCGGCTAAAGCACCAGACTGCTCAACCCGCCAAGTGTGGCGCTTTGAACCCGGAAGCCGCTGCTCGGGAGAAAGACCGGGCAGGGGTCGGGTGTGTTTTAGCGTGCCTGGGGAGAGTCTGCTAGGGGCCCTGGTGGGATAGTGGGTGTCCGTGTTGGGCCGCTACCTGCAAGGTCAGCAGTTCGAAGTTAGCTTTTAGCAGCCAGTCAGCGCGAGAAAGATGTGGGTTTCTATTCCTGTAAAGATTTGTAGTCTAAGGGGCTGTCCTCTAGGGTTACTCTGAGTCAGGATTGACTCCATGATCCTTTGGAGATAAGGGGAGCGAGGAGGACAATGTAAGGAGACAGACTTTTAGGATGCGTGAAGATTTATAAAGATTGGCGAGGGAAGCAAAGTCAGGATTGGGTGACATTTAAGCAGAGGTCTGCATGATGGAGTACCAATGTGTGAGGGATCAGTTATCAGGCATCAAAGAACAAAAATCATATCATTGGGTGCACACCTCCACGATATGATTGCTGAGGACAAACGGGTGCATAAGCAAATGTGGTGAAGAAAGCTGATGGTGCCCAGCTATCAAAAGATACAACATCTGGAGTCTTAAAGACTTGAAGGTAAACAAGCGACCATCTAGCTCAGAAGCAACAAAGCCCACATGGAAGAATCACACCAGCCTGTGCGATCACGAGGTGTCGAAGGGATCAGTATAAGGCATCATCAGAACAACAAAAAAAAATCTTACCATAGTGAATGAAGGGGGAAGTGCAGAGTGGAGACCCAAAGCCCATTTGTCAGCCACTGGAGATCCCCCTTGCAGTGGGGTCTAGGGGAGGAGATGAATCCGTCAGTGTGCAATGCAGCACTGATGAAGAATGCAGCTTTCCTCCAGTTCCTAAATGCTTCCTCCCGCCCCCCCCCCCCCAATCATGATCAGAATTCTATCTTGCAAGTCTGGCTAGCCCAGAGGATGCACACTGATGCAGGTAGGAGCTGAAAGCATGATACCTTCAGGACCAGCGGTGTGAGTGGCGATACTGGGAGGGTAGAGGGAGAGTGGGTTGGAAAGAGGGAACCGATTACAAGGATCTACATGTGACCCCCTCCCTGGGGGAATGGACAACAGAAAAGGGGGTGAAGGGAGATGTCAGACAGGGCAAGATATGACAAAATAATAATTTATAAATTATCAAGGGCTCATGAGGGAGGGGGAGCGGGGAGGGAGGGGGAACAAAAAGAGGACCTGATGCAAAGGACTTACGTGGAGAGCAAATGCTTTGAAAATGATGAGGGCAATGAATGTACAGATGTGCTTTACACAATTCATGTATGTATGGATTGTGATGAGTTGTATGAGTCCCTAAGAAAATGTTTTTTAAAAAGTTGTATGAACCACTAATAAAATGTTTTTTTAAGAAAATTTGTAATTGGGCAGAATTTTAAAATAAATTTCTCCCCTTACCCAAATAGAAATTAACCTGTAATCAATGGAATTTAAGCCACAGTGAATAACACGTCTTTAAAATTTGTAACTGTCTTGAAGAGAAAATGAGTGATCTAGGACATAGATTCTCATCAGAGAAGCTGGATCACATGAAGATGAATGCAGCATCAGGAGTGGAGGAAAGCTTCTTAACAACCTGTAATATGCAGATGACACACCCTTGCTTGCTGAAAGTGAGGAGGACTTGAGGCACTTGATGATAAAGACCAAAGTTTTCAGCCTTCATTATGGATTACAACTCAATATAAGGAAGACCAAATTTTTCACAACTGGACCAATTGGTATAACATCATGATAAACTGCTCCTGGAAACAGCAGTCAAAAGATATCACATTGTATTGGGTAAATCTGCTGCACCAGATTTCTTTAAAGTGTTGAAAAGCAAGGATGTTACTTTGAGGACTGAGGTGGGCCTGACCCACGCCATGGTATTTTTAATCACCTCACATGCATGTGTAAGTTGGACATTGAGCAAGGAAGACCAAAGAAGAATCAATACAATTTGAATTATGGTGTTGGTGAAGAATATTGAGAGAACAAACATCTGTCTTGGAAAAAGTATAGTCAGAATGCTCCTTTGAGGCAAGGATAGCAAGACTTCATTTCACATACTTTGGACATGGCACTGTGGAGGGGCATCGACAAAGAGAAAGGCCCTTGATGAGATGGATTGACGCAGGCGCTGCAACAATTGGCTCAGGCATGGGAACACCTGGGAGGAGGCTGCAGGACCAGGTGGAGTTGTTCCTGTTGTTCATGGGATCACCGGGAGTCAGAACAGACTCGGAGGCACCTCACACCACCACCCAAGCCAAGGTGTTTGCAGCTGCTTCATGCATCCGTGAAAGGTGGACAATGAAAGAGAAGACTGCAGACCAATCGAGTTACAGTGTCAGTGAAGGGCACTGCAAGTACCACGGGCTGCTGGAAGGAGGAGGAGGTACAGTCAGGATGCTCCTTAGAAGGGAGGATGGAACAACTTACATACTTTGGACATGTTACCAGGAGACGAGTCCCTGGAAAGGGACATCATGTTTAGTTAAAAGACAAAGTCGAGGGGCAGCAAATAGAGGAAGGCCCTCAAGGAGCTCGATCGATCGACACGGTGGCTGCAGCGAGGGGCTTGAACACAGCCACTGTGGTGCCGACGGTGCCCGAAGGCCCGGGCAGTATGACAGGACAGCAGCAGCCCTGCACTGGGATTGTTGCTTGTAGGTAGACACAGCTTGAA
Organism: Tenrec ecaudatus; assembly: GCF_050624435.1. Taxonomy (NCBI): domain Eukaryota; kingdom Metazoa; phylum Chordata; class Mammalia; order Afrosoricida; family Tenrecidae; genus Tenrec; species Tenrec ecaudatus. Next base: position 63,070,455 of record NC_134536.1, on the reverse strand, counting down.
TGTGTTAAGCAGGCTTCAAAATGCCTGGGAACCAGGATGGGCGAATACATGCGTGAATTCATTCTTGCAATGTTTCTTCCCTGGTTCAAGTAACAACTTTATGTCTCTCATTTTCCAGCCTCGATGCTGAAAGGTCCTTGTCAATCCGATGCCATCCTCTGCAAGAATGCTTCCAAGAGGCACCCGTGTGAAGGTCTTATAAACAAACCTTTTTGTGACCAGTAGACTTTATAAATAAACTTCTTTTTAGCCTTCACTTGTGAAAGCAAAAACAAGCCCCCAAACAAAAGATAACAAAAGATCTAAGGCTAGACAAAGGCATTCATATATAAAATAGATCTTGTGAACTCCCTTCCCCTTTGCCACTGAGTTTAGAATAAAGTTTTAATAATAATTGATACTAAAAAGGACATATAGGTATATCAACAAAGGATTGATAATAAAAAGGACATATAGGTAATAGAACAAAATGTTAAAATGACTACTTATTATGCTTTGACTCTTTAAAACTACTTCACACCATATCCTAAAATGAACAAAGAAGGAAATAGCCCACCAAACCACCCCAAAAAAACCCAGACGATAATACAGTATTAAATCTGTGTTAGAAGAACTTTCAAATTGTAAAAGAGCACTCAGAATCATAAAGACAAGTAGGCTTTGCTTACTTTTAAAGGTTCAAACCACTGACCTTCTGGTTAGCGGCCCAGCTTGTAAGCGACTGGTTGGCCCCATGAGGATGGGATGAGAGGTGTGGAAATTAAGGGCCTGCCTGTAATTCAGGTATTAACAGACCCAGATGCCAAGAGGCCAGAGGACTAAAGTTTATGAAAGAGGCAGGACATCTGTGGGAAAGCAGTAAGGAGGGGCCACTGCAAACTGGAGGGCACCCTCCCACCAATAGGTGCAGCTCTTGCCAGACATTTCTGTTTTTCTCTAGAAAATGGAACCTCACATGTCTTTATAGAATTTTCTGATTTTTCAGCATTCATGACCAATTCTAAGCTGTGGGTTAATTCACATCTGCAAAGGACAAGGGTTGCTGTTTATATTATATAAAACTTAATTCAAACGGATTTATTTACTTATGTTTAAAGTAAATGAAAAGGGCTGCTGTTTATATCACCTAAAATATTCATATCAAGCCAGGGTGACCCACAGTACCAATGGAACACACGACATTCCTCTAGTTCTTTAATGCTCCCCCCTCCCATTACCATGACCCCAGTTTTACCTTACGAATCAGGCTAGACTGGAGCATGTGCACTGGTACAGATGTGAGCTCTCGACACATGCAGTCCAAGACGGATAAGCCCCTAGGAACAGCAGTGGGAGTGGCCATACCATGAGGGTATGGGGTAGGCGGTTGCGGGTGGGGCGGGAAAGAAATGGGGAACCGACTACAGTGATGTATAACTGCCCCCTCCCTCCCCAGGGGGACAGACAACAGTAAAGTGGACAAAAGGAGATGCGGGCAGTGTAAGATATGAAAATAATAATTTATAATTTATCTGGGGCCCATAAGGGTGGGAGGGTGGGGGAGGGAGGTAGTAGAAGGTAGTTCTACCTATCAATTACGACCATGTGATCAATTGCAAAAGCGAGGTTTGTAATTGTCAATGTATTTTCTTTTTATGTGCTTACTGCATCTTTCCTTAGTTCAGGTATGATATATCAGATACAACTGGACTCAGTGTGTTTCATTTATATGTATGATAGATGATTCATGATAAGTGTGATTTCATCAATGTCTGGAAATTATATAAATATATATGGCTAAAGAATTGTGTACAGGTGCCAGGTTGGCAAGGGGTGGATTGAGGTAGCTAGTTTATTGCGCCAGCCTGGCCGATAAACGCAAGTGGGATTGATTGAAGGGCGTAGAGATAAATGGCTCAGTGAGCCTCACCTTTCTTGTCTCTCGGTCTTTGATCATCAGACTAGTGTGCGGCTGACTTGCTTGTTCTATGCTTCAATTTGCAAGCTACACTACCTGTGGGACGCCTCTCCTGTGGACTGTGTCCCTGTAATTTGAGGTCCCTTTAAGACCACACAATTGGAATTTACATCTCTTGAGCTGGGAACTGGCAGTTGGTGACCTGCCTTGCTGTTTGCTGCCTGTGCTGGGATAGCCTAGCTCTCTCTCTACAGAGGACTACCTGAAGGCTCTCAAGACTTGAAGGACTGCCAGTGTCTCACAGCTCTCTCATGGGAGTGAGCTGCACTGAGCCATTTGTACTGCTTTATAATTTAACTCTTCATTTTTTGTATTATATATCTATCTGTATATAATTTAACAGCTAATTTCTTGTGTGATATATCTATCTATCTTTATAAATATATATTATAAATTTATATATCTATCTATCTTTATAAAATTATATATATAAAATTATTAGAAATCTGGTTTTGTCTCTCTAGAGAACCCCTGTCTAACAAAGAGGGGAAAAAATGAGCTGATATCGAGGGCTTAAACAGAAAGAAAATATTTTGAAAATGAGATGGCAACATATGTATAAATGTGCTTCATACAATTGATGTATGCATTGTCATAAGACCTGTAAGAGCCCCCAATAAAATGATTTATAAATAATTTTAAAAATTCATGTCAAACAATGAGCATGAGCAATGGGCACCAAGAAATAATTCATGGAAAAGGAAGTGGGACTGGTGTGTAATGTCTGCAAAATAAACCCAATCCCACTATTCATTAAAATTACAATCAAAGTAAGGCAACAGGTGTCTGCTTTTTGCCTGTTTAAAAAAATCTACAAAGCAATGCGAGTTGCTAGTAAAGATGTAATAGTGCCAGTGCTCTTGGGCATGCCTGGAAGCGGTATGAATTTCTGTAACTATTTTGGAAGGCAGTTGGGTAATACTCACTTTGGCCCATGAACATCTTCCTGCTTTGTCACCCAGTATTTTATTTCCCAGAGTCTACTTCTAGAAAATAATCCCAAATCTGTGTACAGTGCAATCCAGTAACAGGAATGGTTTGGCATAGTGTAGCTACTCAATGGACCTGTGTAGCCATTTGAAACAATGGAGCTGACAGGAAAGGCGGGACTCTTCCACGCTTTATTAATTGTACTTAGATTACTTTCTGTCTCACCGTCTGGGGACTCCACTCCTCCAAGTGAGCTTTGATGGCAGTGAAAATGGCAATGGTACTGGACACACCACTGGGTCAAGAACTACATCACTACTTTTAGAGATTTGGAAACTGAGGCTCAGAGAAAGGGATACTTACCCAAGCTTACCCAACCTTGCTGCTTCATATCTTATGTCTAAAATCTCAGTCAAATTCAATTTAATAAATCATCATCCAGCATATAGATTTTTCTTTCTTCAAATTTCAGGGGGTTTTGAATGCCTGCTTTAGGGAATACTTAAAAAAAAAAAAAGACTCGGGCAACCCTCTGTTACAACATGTTTATTATAGACACCTTAGAGAAATGAGAAGGCGTCTTATTTCACAAAGCTTACAAACAGGTCTTTATGTCCAAAGTACAACCAGAATTTGTTTTATTTATTCCAATGCTTATTTTGTTTCTTGGAACTTTCTAGCACTTAACGAGAAGCTTTCTTTAACAGAGACTGATTTCCCTACTGAAAACGTTAAAAAGGAAAACGAACAAATTTACTATATAAAATTGCCTACGTATTTTAAATGGAATTCTCAATATAACAACTATTTTCTTTTTTTAAAAAAGCATCAACATCTAGGGAACAAGGAACACGCTAGGTAGAAATCTCTGCTTACAGAAGACCATTTCTTCCCGGCTGCAGAACTTTGGGGTGAGAAGTCATCCAAAAGCATGTTGCCGATGGCCAGGGGTTCTGGCCATTTTCATCTCTTCCTTTGGGTAACTGTTGAGGCTCAGCCCCAAGTGCCCCCAGAACTATCCATTCAATGGGTCTATGTTTCGGAGCGAGAGAAAGGTCTGCAACTTATGATCAAAGTCAATGGCTCTGTATTGGGGCTCCTTGTATTTTCTGGTCATCTTGGCACCCAGGTATGTGATGAGTTCACATCGCTCCACAAACCGGTCCATCTTCTTCTTATATTTTTTTCGGGTATATTCAGAACTTTTCGGATTAAATGCTGTCAAAAAGTTCAGAGTGCAGTGAAGGTTTTTTCCTTTTGGTTACACTGGCAAACCAGTAAAGAAAAGGGAGCGCAGCGGATGCCTGAGCTGTGTCGCTGTCCAAAGTCCCAGTGCCACCCGGGCAGCCCAGACAAAGAGTAACCCTGTGTGGCCGAGCAGAACCGCCATCTGGGTTTCTGAGGCTGCGCTCTTTTGAGAAAGTAGAGGGTCACATCTTTCTACTGTGGATTCAAACCACCCCGCCTTTCGGTTTGCAGTCAGTGCTTTAACTGAGGCACTACCAAGACTGAGTCTAGTTCCTTTCGTGCAGCGGCTCTCAACCTTCCTCATGCCGCGACCCTTTCATACAGTTCCTTGTGTGGTGGTGACTGTCCCCCCAACCATAACATGATTTTCGTTGCACTGCATAATTGTAATTTTGCTACTGTTATGAATTGGGAACCCCTCTGAAAGGGTCTTTGGACCCCCCCAAAGGGGTCGCGACCTACAGGTTGAGAACCGCTATTGTAGTGTATGGCTTTTTGAGAGCTGATGCTATTACGCATAGTCCGTCTTCTAAGAACTAGACTCAGCTTTGCTATGTTCATTAGAATATTTGCCACTCCCACCCCCACGGCCCCACCCCCCCACGCCAACCAGCTAACCCTATTTTTCTTATACATGTACTCCAATGAATGGAAACTAGTTCTGTGCAGTTATATCATTAAAAACAAAAACAAAACACACCTTTCAGATGAAGCGCTATAAACAGCAGCGCAGATCTTCTTATGCTCACGAAGGGGAATTTGGGTTTCAGACATCCTACTGCATTCATGGCTTTAATGAGAGACGTGGCAACACCCTGCAGGGGCAGGGGGACAGATTACATCACATCTGTGCTTGTCTTTGGTTTCGAGGTACACAGACAATGCTCTTCTTCACCTCAAATAGCCTCCTGGGGTTGGGGGAGGGGTGCAAGGGTAGCCAGAGGAGCCCATGGCTGATGGAGCAGAAAGACAACATGCTGAGCGCATGAGAGATGCAAATGACCCCTGGGCTCTGGGCCCCGTGGGTGATGGCTACACAGCTCCGTTCTACAACGCTCCTCGTCTGTTTGACATTCTCCATGGGGAAATGGCAAGAAGAAAAGTCAGAGTGAAACAGAACAACTGGGTTTGGGGTTGCCTTCGCCCATATCTGCTTCCATGCTCAGAACTGGCCCCACTGCCTTCTACTGTCAGGAACCTGGGCCGCCAGGAGCCCTCCCACTGAACCATGCCCTCCATGAGAAAACTCCTCTCTGGGCCAGCCTCACTTGGCATTTTGATGTAAACCAAACTGAAGACTAAATAAATGTCTAGGTGGCAGGTGGTGGTTAAGAATTATGAGAAACCCTTTTGAATTGTGCCTTAGGCACCTATTTTGTAGAATTTTGTTTTCAAATAGCTTTTAAAAATGGTTACTATTTTAAAAATGGTTCGCAATCAGCTTGTCTAGCTTTTTTCAAGGAGCTATATGGATGTGAGCGAGTCTCCAGGTGGTGTAAACAGGTAACTATGCTCGGCTGCTCACTGAAAAGTTGGAGGGTCAATTCCACTCTGACAGAGGTGCCTCAGAAGAAAGGCCTGGTGACTGACTTCTACCTGATCCAAGGATAGGGACTGCCTGCCCTTCAGCTCACAGAAGGCCCAGGGACTCATCCATACCAGCTAGCATCCCAGGCCTGACCAAAGAGAGGCTGCTCCAGTCACCACCACACTAGGAGTGAATTCATTCATGTTTGACCAATCAAGCAGGCTAGTGTGTAAGCTGATCATTTTGTATAGCCCGAGAATGGTGTTATAAATAACAAATGGCCCTTGGCAGAAAGAAGGCTCCCCACCCCTGACCTGAGGGCAGGGAAACCCCATGGCCCATAGGTCTATTTCAATACACATGAGGTCTCCATGAGCCAGAATCAATTTGATGGCAGCTAGTCCATTTGGATGAGGAGGATGTAGCCTGAGTAAGCAGCTTCATCTGCGTCTAGGGCAAAATACAGGCCTCGTGGTCCTGTTGTGGCCACACTGCCGCTCAACTCTTTTGAACAGCGCGTGAGGCTCTTAAAGCCCGAGTCTGCACCTCTCACAGCAGGGCAAGCTTTACAGACAGCAACGTGAAAAGAATAATAACTAGATTATACACACATCTGAAACATCAATCACTTCTGGATGACCTGCTCTTGCTTTGCTTAGTACAGGTTTGTGAGCATTAGCCAGGCATGCTGGGACTTTGACATTTTATTAGAAAGAAAGCCAAAATAGGTAAAGAGTGAATTTGTGGCTTAAAATTAGACCACTCTGCTTTGACTTTTACTGTTGCTGATATAAAAATAAAGGCTAAAGAAGAGACATGTGTTCTTCTACTATATATATAGCATTAATTTACATAGTAATATTAACATATACAGAAAAAGAAGAAAGGAAATCATGCAACCGCACCTGTTCCAGGTATCCAGGTAAAGGAAGACTAGTAAGGAAGATGGGCTCCTTTAACGGGGGAAGTTTGTTTGGAAGTTTCTGATCCCAATATTTCAGTGGTGACCTGAGAACACAAAGCCTGTTAGGTGCATGTTCACAGGCTTGCTTCTTTAGGTGGATATAACAGAGGAGACAATTAAAAGACAATGTCCATTACCTTGTTTTCTCCCCGGGGGGAATCACACGAGTGGGAAGATTGAGGGTCCTAGAAATTCCTGGTCACTAGCTTGACCAGAGCCCCCAACCCTATTCACTCACTCTCCCTCTCTTCACTGATTTTCTCCACCCCCTCTTGTTTCTCGCATTTTCTTTGGCGCCTTCTCATGCATCTGCAAACAGGCTGATACTTCCCCAAGTGAAAAAAAGTCTACACCCCTTCGGTGAGTTACACATTGGGCTGCCAACCTCAATGTCAGCAGCTCAAATCCACCACCTGCTTTTGGGAGAAAGACGAGGCTTTCAGCTCCCATGAAGAGTTACAGTCTTGGAAACCCACAAGGACTGTGCTACACTGTCCTGGAGGGTCACCGAGTTAGAATCAGCTTGATGGGAGTGGACTTTGGTTTTGGTTTTGGAAGTGCCAGCAACTAGCTTCTCTTCCCTTTTGATGGTTAAACTTCTTCAAACCATGAGCTTCACTAGAGATTGCAAACTCTGGTGGACATTGCATTTGCAGGTGTGAATTGACCCACCAAGCAGAATTGGTCATGAATGCTTAAAAATCAGAAAATTCTATAAAGAAATATGAGTTTCCAATTTCTGATAAAGAACAGAAATGTCTGGCAACAGCTGCGCCAGTGAGGGGGTGAGGATCTCCAGTTTGCAGTGCCCAACCCCCTCCCCCCCCATTACTACTTCCCCACAGATGTCCTGCTGGCCACTATAGGTATCCGGGTCTGAATTATAGGTGATCTTTCCATTTCCTCACCTCTCATCCCTTCCTTGTGGAGCCACCAGCTGGTTAGAAGCTGGGGTGTTAACCAGGTCAGTAGTTGGAACCTACCGGGCAGGCTACAGGACAAAGATGAGGCTTTCTACATGTACACAATCTTGGAGACCCACAGGGGCTGTCTCAATAGAGTCCACTCACCATCTGCCACAGCAGAGGAGGGGAATGTCCATTCTATGGGCCCCATCAAAACTAACTCCACTGCCATGGAGTTGAGTCTGACTCATAGTGACCCTGTAGGACAGAGTTGGACTGCCACTTTGGGTTTCTGAGACTGTTACCCATTACAGGAGTAGAAAGCTTTGTCTCCCACAGAGCAGCTGGTGGTTTCAAACTGCTGACCTTGCCGTTAGCAGCCCAACTCAAAACCACTCTGCCCACCAGGGCTCCCGATGGTCCATGAAATCCTCAATCCCAGCTACCATGACATGCCTCACCAAAGAGAAGCAGTTCTGGCCACCTCATTAGCGGGGTCTTGGAGACCCACTGGGACAGTCCTGCTCTGTCCTAGAGAGTCACTGTGAGTCAGAAGTAACTCAATGGCAGTGATGTGGGGTTTTGTTTGTTTGTTTGTTCCTTTGTTACCTTGCAGGTGTCAGTCAAAACCCTAACCCACAGAAACCCAGAATTCATCTGTGACCTCTCCTATCTTTCCCTCAGTCCCTCGTGCAAATTAGTCATCTGGCTCTGTTGATTCTCTCTATTAAATAGCTCTCAAATCGGCTCACTTTCCTCTATCGTATAGAACAGTGGTTCTCAACCTTCCTCATGTCGAGACCCTTTCATACAGTTCTTCATGTTGTGGTGACCCCCCAACCATAAAATTATTTTCGTTGCTACTTCATCATTGTAATTTTGCTACTATTATAATTGTCGTGTAAATATCTGATATGCAGGATATATGTTCATTCAAAAATAATATATTGTGAAATATTTATTTCTAATGACAAATAAATGAAATTTTATCGTGAAGCATGGTGTAGCACGGGTGACAGTCTTCACACTGGGCGGACCCACCTGGAGACAGAGGAGCGGTATCTCAGTTCCTAAGACCATTGGAAATATGTGTTTTCCAATGGTTTTAGGCAACCCCTGTGAAAGGGTCGTTCGACCCCCAAAGGGGTCGTGACCCCTTCCTCATGCTTCCACCCTTTAATACAGTTCCTCCTTATTTTAATATAGTTCCTCCTTATTTTCCTTGCTACTTCATAACTGTCATTTTGCTACTGTTCTGAATCGGGCGACCCATGTGAAAGGGTTGTTTGACCCCCAAAGGGGTCATGCCCCACAGGTTGAGAACCACTGGCGTAGTGTCTATAGTAGCACCCACCCCCAGGCAGGATGATTTGGGATGGGCTTTCTCTCTCCGTTTGTATGTGGAGCCCGGGTGGCATAGTGGTTACGGGTTGGGCTGCGGTTTGAAACAAGGCCAGCATATGGAAACCACTGGAGAAGGATGGGGCTTTCTGCTCCTGTCAAGAGTCTTAGTCTCAGGAACCCACAGGGGCAGCTCTACCCCGTCCTGGAGGGTCACTCTGAGTCGGAATCGACTGGAGGGCCATGAGTGTGCTTCGGCATCTATAGGTATGGATATTAGTGTGTGTGGAGTCTCTTCCAACTCGTAGCAAGCCCATATAACAGAGTCGAATTCCCTCATCGGGTTTTCTAGGCTTTACCCACAGGGGCAGTTCTGCTCTGGAATCAACTTGATGGCAGTGAGTTTGCTCATGGTTTGTTTTTTTCTGTTTGGGGCAGCACATCGCCAAGTGTTTCTCCCAGGAAACTATGGGGGTGGGTTTGATCCACAAACCTTTTGGTTTGCAGCCAAGCCCATAACTACTGTGCCACCGGGCTCCTCGCTGGACAGAGGTAGATATAGCCTCTCAGTTCATGGTGCATGCAGCATAGAAGAAAACCAATGAAAAAATAGGACTTACTGAATGGCCTCACCTGAAAAATTTTTGGAGTTTTTCTTCAGTCTCACAAATATATATGCGATCACAATATTCTAAAGCATAGTCAAGATTGCCCGGTACTAGGGCCTCGTATCTGAAAGGCACACACACAGATAAAATCAAATGTATAATTGATAGATGTAAACAAAAAAAGTTTTACTTCTGTACCTATGCAATTTAAGGATGACCTAGAGCCACTTTTCCCCCGCCAAATGAAACAATTGGGAATTTGTGAGCCAAAAGTTAAAATTGTGAGGCGATCCACTTGTGCGGACAGGAGAGATCCCACTCCGTATTTCCATAGGGTGAGGACTTGCCTTTGTTTGCCATCCTGGTAGGTCACTGGGCAGTAGCCTTGCAGCTCCGCGCACTTAGGGAATCGACTCTTCAGCTCGGACAGCGTCAGCCTTCTGGGGATCATGGAGGCAGATGGGAGTGGATGGGGAGCTAAGGGAGGCGCATACAGCTCTGGGTTCTCCAGGAATTTCTATGAAAAGAAAGAATTACATTAGGAAAACCATTTAAAGCAGGGAATCCGGCACCAATCCAACACTGGGAATCGATAACCACTCTTCACTTTTCAGTAGCATGGTCACCCTTCAAATCCTGAGAGAGAGAGAGGGAGAGAGAGATGCTCTCTGCACCATAATTGCTTCACCCTGGTTGGAAGTGAAAGAGCCCTGGGGACATGGTGGGCTATGGGGTGGACTGTAAACTACAAGGTCTACAGTTCGAAACCACCAGCCATTGCCATGATGAAGATGAGGCTATCTGACCCCATAAAGGTTTATAGCGTTGGAAAGCCAAAGGAGCAGACCTCTTCGCTCCTACAGGGTCACTGTGAGTCATCACTGACAACAGCAGTGACTTGGTTTGGTTGGCAGTTCCTTACAGCACTGGTCGCAACGCCATTCGTTCACACCAAGAATGTTTGCTGAGCTCCCACCACGCACCGCAGACTGGGGCTGGCCTCTCTCCCTTTGTCCTGTCATGCACCAATTTAACTCCTCTGACTTTTGGGACTCCAAACCAAACCAAACCAAACCAAACCAAACCAAACCAAACCCACTGCCATCGGGGTGGCCCAGATCTATGAGTTTTGGTGTCACTCTGGGTTTAAAGTTCTAGGTTTATCATGAAACACACACAAATCTAATTTTTCAGAGGAAGAAAGAGTTTCAGGCCATAAATACTTTTTGAAAATATTTAGTTTTCATTATAATTTTCAGCTGTCATTTTTTAATAGCATCAATTATGTGCAGTATAATATCTTAACAAATATGTGGGGTTTGTTTTCACACGCAGGAATATAAGGGTCACAGAACATCTCAGGAATGGAGAATTGCCTGTAGTTCAAGAAACAGACATATGGCAGCTCTCGCTTCATTTCTACTGCCTTTGACTCCCTGACGTAGCCCTTGGATGCCCATGCTTACCTGCTGTAGGGCGTGGTGTGTGTGTGTGTGTGTGTGTGTGTGTGTGTGTGTGTGTGTGTGTACTCCCTGTGAGGCTGGTTAGAACCCCAGGCCAATCACTGGCCCTGGACTTCTGCTTTGTGACAAAAATATGTCTCATGGACAATCTCTGAGTTGCTTCACTGGCCCCAGGGCCCCCAGGGTTCTCATAATGGGGTTCCTGGTCCTATTTGATAAATTCCAAGATAAGACAGCTTCGGTCCTTACATTAAATTTTTCCCGAGAAGACATTTTATAATAGTGTCCCCTGAACTCTGCTGCAAATTCCAATGAATTAGTTTCAGAGCAATCAAACAATTCATAGGATTCTGCCAAACTGACAGGACAGAACTGGCCGAAAACTCCCAGGCGAGACGTCAGCTCTTGAGGTGTGATGCATAACTTGTCAATGCAGGCAGCTTTTCCTGTGTTTAAGAAATGAACTATTGTTACTTATATACAGTGCACACGTTTCTCTTGGGTAGAAAACACGATGATTTTAGAAAACTTAAAACAATTCAGTTGGCCATCTAGCTGAGAAGCAACAAAGCCCACATGGAAGAAACACACCAGCCTGTGCGACCATGAGGTGTAGATAGGATCAGGTAACAGGCATCAAAGAACAAAAAAATCATATCATTATAAATGAGGGGGAGTGGGGAGTAGAGACCCCAAACCCCATCTGTAGGCAACTGGACATCCCCTTACAGAAGGGTCTAGGAGAGGAGACGAGCCAGTGAGGATGCAGTGTAGCAACCATGAAACATACAACTTTCCTCTAATTCTTTAATGCTTCCTCCTCCCTGTCACCTCACTCTCATGATCCCAATTCTACCTTATAAATCCGGCTAGACCAGAGGATGGACACTGGTACAGACAGGAACTGGAAACACAGGGAATCCAGGACAGATGAAACCTTCAGGACCAATAATGAGACTAGACATACCAGGAGGATAGGGGGAAGGTGGGGTATAGAAAGGGGGAACCGATCACAAGGACCTACATATAACCCCCCCCCTGGGGGACGGACAACAAAAAAGTGGTTGAAGGGAAACATCGGACAGGATAAAACATGAAAAAATAATGATAATTTATAAATGATCAAGAGTTCCTGAGGGAAGAAGGGTGGGGAGGGAGAGAAAATGAGGAACTGCTACCAAGGGCTCAAGTAGAAAGAAAATGTTTTGAAAATGATGAGGGCAACAAATTGACAAATGTGCTTGACACAATGGATTGTGATAAGAGTTGTATGAGACCCCAATAAAATTATTTTTAAAAATTCAGTTACACAAAAAATTCCAGACAATACTCACTGATGGCTTGTTTAGTGGTAGCCAATAATTAGAACAAAGAAATATGCTCCCAGTAATTGGACAGTGTCATAAATTAAACATGGAATCCCTGGGTGGTGCAAAGGAGGCCTTGTGGACTGCTAATTACAAGGCCTGCAGTTCAAACCCATCTGATGCTCCATGGGGGAAAGATGAGACTGTGTGCTCCTGTAACAATGTACACGCTTGGAAATCTCCCTTTTAAAAAATCATTTTATTAGGGACTTATACACCTCCCATCACAATCCATACATACATCAATTGTGTAAAGCACATTTGTACATTCATTGCCCTCATCATTCTTAAAACATTTGCTCTCCACTTAAGCTCCTGGCATCAGGTCCTCATTCCCCCCGCCCCTTCTCCACTCCCCCCTCATGAACCCCTGATAATTTATAAATTATTATTTTGTCATATCTTGCTCTGTCCCACGTCTCCCTTCCCCCACTTTTCTGTTGTCTGTCCCCCAGGGAGGAGGTCACATGTAGATCCTTGAAATAGGTTCCCCCTTTCCATTTCACCCTCCCTATACCCTCCCAGTATCGCCACTCACACCACTGGTCCTGAGGGGATCATCCGCCTTGGCTTCCCTGTGTTTCCAATTCCCATCTGTGCCAGTGTACATCCTCTGGTCTACTCAGGCTTGCAAGGTAGGATTCGATCATGACAGTGGGAGGTGGGACAGGAAGCATTTAGGAACTCGAGGAAAGTTGTATTTTTCATCGTTGCTACATCGCACCCTGACTGTCTCATCTCCTCCCCAAGACTCTTCTGTAAGGGGATGTCCAGTGGCCTACAAATGGGCTTTGGGTCTTCACTCTGCACTTCCCCCCTCATTCACTATGATAAGATTTTTGTTCTGATGATGCCTGATACCTGATCCCTTGACATCTTGTGATCGCACAGGCTGGTGTGCTTCTTCCATGTGGGCTTTGTTGCTTCTGAGCTACATGGCCACTTGTTTACCTTCAAGCCTTTAAGACCCCAGATGCTATATCTTTTGATAGCCAGGCACCATCAGCTTTCTTTGCCACATTTGCTTATGCACCCATTTGTCTTCAGTGATCATATCAGGGAGGTGAGCGCAAAATGATACAATTTTTTTGTTCTTTGTTGCCTGATAACTGATCTCTTCAGCATCTCGTGGTCATATAGGCTGGTGTCTTCTTCCATGTGGGCTTTATTGCTTCTGAGTCAGATGGCTGCTTGTTTACCTTCAAGCCTTTAAGACCCCAGACGCTATCTCTTTTGATAGCCGGGCACCATCAGCTTTCCTCACCACATTTAGTTGTTCACCCACAGAAACCCTTAAGGAGCAATTCTACTCTGTCCTGGAGAGTCACTGTAATTGAACCACCTTGTTGTGGGTTTTGGGGTGCCGCTGCTAACAGAAAGGTGGAAGGTTCAAGTTCACCTGGAGGCATGTTGGAAGAGCGACTAGGTGATCTACTCTGGAAAACCAGCCATGGGAAACCCTGTGACACACATGGCACTTCCATGAGCGTTGGAATGAACCGAGCAGCAACTGGTTTGGTTTTCAGACATATTTAAAGTACTGATTACGTTTGTGGCCGCAGATGTTCAAGTGGAAAGAATGATAGACTCATGAGTCAAGTATTTATAGAATTTGAATGCGTATTTTATTTCTATTTCTTACCTAGTTTGATTCTTTCTAGGTATGTCTGGATACATGAATTCACCATTTGGATCTTCTTAATGACTTCATTCCATACCCACCATTTGCTGTGAAGTCCATCAATCACATACCAGTTTTGGTGTTGTTCTTGATAATAACGTCTAATGTCATCAATAACTTTTCGGTACTTTGAGTTCTTGACAGCTGTAATCTGTGCACTATTGTGCAGTGGATACAGAAAGCTAAGAGAGAAACAGGGAACACATGGAAAACACTATTGAAAAAATCCACCCCCACCGCCCCGATTCTGATGATTAGAGCTAATTTCTTTATCATGGCTTCTGTCATGGGCATTACCTCTGTTGCTCTTTTTTTTCCAGGATCAATCTTTTGAAAATCTCCTTGGAGGGCACATCTAACTCAAAGATGATCATGGGGATGATTGTCCTGGCTTCCAAGGCACTCACTTGATTTTTAGATACAGGGTAGCCATCAATGACCACACTAACGAAGAAACACATGACACGAGAATTTGAGATTTCTTTCTGTTCCCATCTCTCCTTCTGCCTCCCAGAAAGAGTCTCTTTCTTTCTGAGCAGCCTCATGCCCTTTCCTTACTTAATTCACTCTCTTTTCTTTGCCTCTCACCCTTATCAACTCTTCATCCTTCGTCAGCCCAAGAATCAGGAGGTGAGCAGCATACATATAGAACTGCTCAATAACGGGGATAGGAACGAGCTCTGAATTCGAACACTTAGACCAGGCACTTAGGTTTGGGCACAAATTGAGAAATAGAACACATATACATAATGCCATAAACATTCAACTGGTGCTATTATTCCAAGCATAAAATAGTAGAAAGAATGTAGGCTTTTAAAGATAAACAAGTGGCCATCTAGCTGAGAAGCAACAAAGCCCACATGGAAGAAGCACTCCAGCCTGTGCGATCATGAGGTGTCAAAGGGATCAGGTATCAGGCATCAAAGGACAAAAAGAATCAGATCATTGTGAATGAGGGGGAGTACAAAGTGGAGACCCAAAGCCCATCTGTAGGCAACTGGACATCCCCTTACAGAAGGGTCTAGGGGAGGAGATGAGCCAGTAAGGGTGCAGTGTAGTTATTTAATGCTTCCTCTCTCCCCACCAACCCCACCCCACTGACTATCATGATCCCAATTCTATCTTATAAATCCGGCTAGATCAGAGGATGTACAGTAATACAGATAAGAACTGGAAACACAGGGAATCCAGGACAGATAACCCCCTCAGGACTGAAAGCGAGAGTAGTAATACCAGGTCAGTAGGGACAAGGTGGGGAGATAAAGGGGGAACTGATCACAATGATCTACATATAACCCCCTCCCTGGGGGACAGACAACAGAAGAGTGGGTGAAGGGAGACATCGGACAGTGTAAGACATGAAAAATAGTAATAATTTATAAATGACCAAGGGCTCATGAAGGAGGGTGGGTTGGGGAGGGAGGGGGACAATGAGGAGCTGATACCAAGGGCTCAAGTAGAAAGAAAATGTCTTGAGAATGATGATGGCAACAAATGTACAAATGTGCTTGACACATGGATGTATGTATGGATTGTGATCAGAGTTGTATGAGCCCCAATAAAATGATTAAAAAAATAAAATAATGTATTGATGAGCTTCCAATAGTGTTAGGAAATTCTGGAGCCAAACTCTAAGTGAAGCAGGAAGCACAAAGATGGCTTGCTTTAGGGCATTGACAGCTATCAGGGGAGCGGAACATTGCTTGTGGTGGCCATGACTGGCATGACATACTGGAGGAAAAGTCCATGACTCTTCTGCAGTGAAGAACCCAACACAAGCGCTTTAGCCAGGATGTAGCAGTCAACCCGCTCATGCCGTAGTTGCATGTGTGCTTTGGTTAAGCCACTTTGCAGAACTCTGGAATTATTTTTAAAAGTTGAACACATATATACCGTGAAGCGGTAATTTTTAAACTTGAATATTCTGAAGATGAATTCTTATACATGCGTGACGGCAAACATGTATGAGAGTGTTTGTATTAGTATTGCTTAAAATAAAAGAAATTTGGAAACAACTGAAGGGGCCAACCAGGCCCTACAGAATCTGAATGCGGCTTTAGTACGCAATACTTTAATGCTCTAGATTCTGAAGATGTTTTTCCAATTTCTGCTATTGTGAACAGTACTGTCATAAACATTCACGTGAAGAGGATTGGAAGAAGGTTGATTTTTCAAAATTCGGCTCAAATTTTTGTGCTGAACTCAGCTATTATCAATTTATGAGAGCCGATAGTTAAATACTTGGGGACTTTGCAAGTCATTTGTCAAATATCTGTGAGTGTGAAGTTGACCACTATGAGTGTATACACACGAGCATTATGAGGCGGACTCTGATCAGTACTAAAAACTGCACTTGCTGTATTCCCCTCTGAGTCCCTTTATCCTGAACTGTTCCGCCCCCCCCCGCCCCAAAGTACAATGTTAGCTAATAACCTAGTGTTAAATTGTGGTAATGACACAATTTCACGTCAACTTGAGAAGAGGAAAAATGGGTGGAGTCCAGCCTGTCAATCAGGTCACAGCCTGATGATCCCTCCTTGTGGCATGGTCTTCTCATGAGGATTCTGGGAACTTCCTCTCGCTTGGTTCTGTCATCAAAAGAGTCAGGCTACTCTTTCTCTCTGCTTCACATTCCTGTCGACAAGCCACAGGGAGCCACGCTGATGGCAGAGAGAGCCCTGGAGGTGCTTCCATCACTATTGGATCCACAAGACTTTCCACCCACTGGCCTGTGATCTTCCTGCATTCGAGATCATTGCATGTTCTACATACATCTAAAGAGGGATTTATGGACTAGTATTGGACATATGGGGTAATATCAGAATTATGGACTTGATCTAGATTGGGCTGGGATGTTTTCTCAATATACAATTGCTCTTTGATTTAAAGCTCTCTCTTACACACACACACACACACACACACACACACACACACACACTATGTAGGCTTTAGAGTAGTGATTCTCAACCTGTGGGTCGCGACCCCTTTTGCCAGTCAAAAAATCCTTTCACAGGGGTTGCCTGATTCATAACCATAGCAAAATTGCAGTGATGAAGTAGCAACAAAAATAATTTTATGGTTGGGGGTCACCACGACACGAGGAACTGTATTAAAGGGTCGCATCATGAGGAAGGTTGAGACACACTGCTTTAAAGGTAGCTAAACCTAGATTTGAAAGCTTCCATTTTTCAATAAAATAGGAGGAATTACATTTAAGGGATTGAGCTTTTTTAAAGATTTGAAAGCAGGTATATAAAGCAATTAAAGAATTTCTTGGACTATAGAAAGAACATTTTAGTAACAACATTATGATAACATTTAGTCAACAACGAACCTTTTAGTAAGAGACTAAACAAATATGAGGGCAAATGTGTTCTAAGCGTGCGGTTGTAGTAAAAGCCCTGTGCGGGGGCTGGCAGCGTGCACGGGGAGGTGTGGGGCTGCTGAGAGCAGCCTACGATAGCTGGTCAGGGTCTATTCCATCAGAACATGTCCTTTGAGAAGAGAGTCAGAGGTGAGGGGACTGTGACTGTCAAACTGAGAGGAGGTCTGTCACTAAATTCTGAGGAGCTGCCCCAAAGCCAAACCGCCCATTCTGAGACGGGCGAGGACCACCTGGAGTTTGGCTGCGTATGCTGGTTAGGGGTCAGCAGCAGTCCTGTTTGGTGTGGAGTACGTCACAGGATGCCCTTCCTCGACTCTCTCCCATTGCGTGCCCAGGCATCAGTTCTAATTTTTTGTCAGAGAGGATTGTAAATGAGCTAGACTAGCCTAATAGAGAACATATGGGGTTGATATTGATCTTTGTAATATAGAAAATGCCACTCGTCTCTCATTTCAGTAGACAACTTCCAGATTAAGGCAGAGTAAGTCAAAAGACTGAAAGAGCTACTTCTGAAACTCAGACAGTGAACACCTGATGAAGCGCAACAGAGCATCGTCCAGCGCGCTGGCTTTGGACATGCCATCCAGCGGATCAGCGGCTGGAGGAGAGCATCGCGTTGGGTGACGTAGAGGACCAGTGAAGGCGAGACAGACCCTTTGGGGTGGGTTGGCATAGCAGAGCCACAATGATGGACCCTTTGTGATGGCACTGTCTTAACATTATGGTGTAACCATATCTTTGCGACTCAGCTGATGCTGTCCTCACTGACATCCTTATGAGCCAAGCTGAATATCAGGAAGGAGGAAACTCAGTGTGCGTAAATCCCAAAGCTGCTTTCTGGTAACAATTGATGGCACTCCAAATTCTTCTCCCCACTAGGTGACTTCCAAACTATTCAAGGATTTGATTGCAGATCAGTGGCAGAGAGGCATCAGTTAAGTCGGTGGCTCTCAACCTTCCTAATGCTGAGACCCTTTAATACAGGTCCTCGTGTGATGAGTTTGGCACCACCCGCAGTTCTTTGGGAGAAAGGCTGGGCTTTCTACTCCCATAAATAGCGACAGTCTTGGAAACCACAGGGGCGCACTGTGAGACAGCACTGCCTCAATGGCAGAGTGAATTTGGTTTGGGTTCTTTTCCAGGCCTGGTGTCCTTTGTCAAGGACTGGTCCTTCCTGATAAGGCGTCCAAAGTACATGAAGGTGCCCCAAGTACATGAGACAAAGGCTCACCACCCCCACTTTTAAGAAGTATCCTGCCTGTGATTCTGCAAGACAGCTTTCTTTGTTGCTCTGACAATCCATGGCATAGTCATTATTCCTTGCCAACAATACAATTCAAATGCATCATTTATTCTTTGACCTTCTTTTTTGTCCAGATTTCATACACCTGAGGTCACTGAAAATATTATGGCTTGGGTCAGGTGCTCCTTAGTGCTGACACGTAATATTTTAAAGAGGTCGTTCGCAGTAGTTGCTGTTGGGTGCCCTTGAGTCTGTGCCGCCTCACAGGACAACAGAATGCAACACTGCCCGGTCGGTCCTGCATTGTCCTCACGATTGTTCTCACACGGGAGCCCACTGCTGCAGCCCCTTGGGCAGTGTATTTCCCACTGCAAATACGTAGTTTGACATCTGGACTGCTGCTTCCCCAGTTCACTTGTGGATCCCAGTAAAAGGAAATCCTTGAAAATGTCAATCATTTTCCATTTAGCATGATAACTGTCTATTGGTGCAATTGTTTTCTTTAAGTGGAAAGGTAATCCGTTCTCCAGGCTGTAGTCTTTATCTTCATCAATAAGTGTTTTCATGTCTCTTGACTTTAATCGAACAAAGTGTGTCATCTGCATCTCATAGGCCACAAATGGATCTTGCTCCAGCCTGGATGTACATTCTTGATAAAGTTCTCCTTCTCAGGCTATTTGATCAGCAGACAGAGTGAATAAGTATGGTGGAAGGGTGCAACACTGACGTATACCTTTTCAGATTTAAAACCACGAACTGGCTTTGTTTGAACAAGTTCCTCTTGGTCTATGCGCAGAGTCTGCATGAGCACATGTAAGTGTTTAGGAGTTCCTAGTTTTGCGCTGCTGCCCATAATTTGTTATGATCCAGACAGTGACATGCCTTTGCACGGCCAATGAAACACAAGAAGACATCTTCTTGTCGTTTTCTGCTTCCAGACAAAATGCATCTGATGTCAGCAATGACATTCCAAGTCTTTTTTTGAATCTAGCTTGAATTTCTGTCTCTTCCCTCTTGCTGGATCACTGCAACTGTTTTTGGATTATCTCCAGCAAAAATCTTCTGTTCTATTAATGATGTTGTTTGGTAATTTCTGCATTGTTGGATCACCTTTCTTTGAAATGAGCACAAATATGGCTCTCTTCCAGTTAGCTGGCCAGGCATAGCCCAGTGAGCGCCTCATTTTGTTTGACATTGCAATCGGTAGCCTTTCAGTTCCCTTAGTCTCGATTTTCACAGTGCTGTCAATGCTGCTCTGACTTCTCTCCATGTTACCATAGCTTCTTGATCATATGCTACTTAGCTCTTAAGATGATTGAATATCAACCAGGTTTTCTTTCTTTCTTTTTTTCCGGTACTCTGGCTTCCATCTTTTCTTCCTGCATTATTTCACATTTTCCCCACAGAACCCTTCGATAGTGGAATTGAAGTCTGAGAGTCTTCTCGATTTGCTAACTCCAGGCTTTCGCACATTTCATGACATCATTCGATGCCGTCTTCCCAAGCAGCTCTCTGAATCTGCTCCGTTCTCCCGCGATCATTTCTTTTAGTTTCTCTGCACTCCGAGCCTCTTCTGGCATCCAGTTCCCCTTTCTCTCGCTTTCCTATAAGGATCTGTGATGACCTTTTGAATGACCCCTTGCTTTCTTCCTGTAGGAACTGCTTGGCGTCTGCCCACAACTCAGCTGGTCTCCAGTCATCAGTTCTCAATGTGTCAGAGATATTCTTGAGATGGCCTCACAATTCAGATGGACTTTTTCAAAAGAGGAAATAAACCCCGCAGGAAGAAAAGTTGAAGCAAGGATAAGCAAATACAAGAGCTGATTCTTTGATAAGTGCCCACAGTGGCAGAAGACTGACAACTACTGAAAGAAACATGAAAACATTTTAGGTAGCATATCATGTGAAACTATGTATATTTGAAATTGTTTAATTAAGAAAAGCTTATTTTCTTTGTCTTACAAAGGATCACCTGGATCATCTGTCAAGTAAGGCTAATGTAGGGTGATGACAGTCATGGTTGATGACACCAGTGTTTTAAAACCCTTTCTTACTCAGCAAGGAGCCCCTGGAAGGTGCGAATTGGATGCTGACTGAAAGGTTGATGGTTTGAGTCTACCCAGAGATGTTCTGGAAGAAAATGATGGCAGTTGACCTCCAGAAGATCAGCCATTGACAATTCTATGGAGCACAGTTCTACTCCAGCATACACGGGAGAACACACACACACACACACACACACACACATCTTTAACTCAAGACTGATTGGTAGATGCCTGGTGACTCAGTACATAGAGACTTTGAGGTTCAGAGGACACACTCCGCTCTTCTTTCTTGAGTAGTGAAATCCCTTATCCTTCTTCTGAGATGGCTTATCTTATACCCAATAGGATGGCAAAATTGACCAATCCCCATTTAAAAGTTCCCAGTTTTAACAATCACAATGAACCCTGTTTACAACCAATCACAATTAAATTATGTAAGCCTGTTAGCATCGCCTCCCAACTTCTCTTACCCAGATCCACCAAGAATAGAGGAAATATATCCAATCTGCATGCTCTGCAACCTGGAGTTACAGAGACTATGGCAAGAAACTCTGTATCTGCAGCTCACTGGCCCTTAGTCAGGGCAAAACAACAGAACTGTTTTTGCAAGACCTTGCTCCAGAGGGATGATGTCTCCATGACAAAGCCAGTCAAGAGAGCTTTCTCTCCCCCCACCCCTTCTTCATTCCTAACCAATTGGGCTATTTTCCTGGCTTTAGGTTCTTTCTTTCTTTCTACCATTTTATGGGGGTCTCATACAACTCTTATCACAATCCATACATACATCAATTTTTTTACCATTCTTTTTTTAAAAATTGTTTTATTAGGGGCTCATACAACTCTTATCACCATACATACATCAATTGTGTAAAGCACGTTTGTACATTCATTGCCCTCATCATTCTCAAAACATTTACTCTCCACATAAGCATTAGCTCCTCACTTCCCCCTTCTCTCCTTCCTCCCCTCTCCTCCTCATGAACCCTTGATAATTTATAAATTATTATAATTTTGTCATATCTTACACTGTCTGACGTCTCCTTTCACCCACTTTTCTGTTGTCTGTCCCCCAGGGAGGAGGTCACCTGTAGATCTTTGTAATCGGTTCCCCCTTTCTACTCCACCCTGCCAGCATCGCCGCTCTCAGCACTGGTCCTGAAGAGATCATCTGTCCTGGGTTTCCTGAGTTTCTGGTTCCTATCTCTCCCAATGTACATTCTTTGTTCTAGCCGGATTTGTAAGGTAGAATTGGGCTCATGATAGTTGGTGGGGAGGGGGGAAGCCAGCATTTAAGAATTAGAGGGAAGTTGTATGTTTCATTGTTGCTATACTGCACCCCGACTAGCTCATCTCCTCCCAGTGACCCTTCAGCTTTGGGTCCCCAATCTGCACTCCCCCTCATTTACAGTGATATGATTTGTTGTTCTTTGATGCCTGATCCCTTCTACACTCATGGTCACACAGGCTGGTGTGCTTCTTCCATGTGGGCTTAGTTGCTTCTGAGCTAGACCGCCGCTTGTTTACCTTCAAGCCTTTAAGACTCCAGACACTGTATCTTTTGACAGCCGGGCACCATCACCTTTCTTCACCACATTTTCTGGCTTTGGTTTTCTATCCACATTGAGAGGAAAAGGGAATTCTACTAGGTAGCTTATCTCTGAGTCCCTTCAAAAGCAAGAAACTTAAAAAAAGCAAGAAACTTAGTATTCTAAATTTAAGGGCGTGGAACTAACCTGCACATGCTTAGAATGATCTTTGAATTTTAAACTTTTTGCATGAAATTTCCAATATGACATGGTTTCCAAAACCTTGCCTCGTGTAAGTGACTTCTTGAAAGATTCAGCTCCTCCCTCTCGCCCCCGTTTGCTTACCCAGCAGTGTTGCATATGCTGTCCATCAAAAATATTTCCAAGGCTTGAGCAGCCAGTTCATCAGGCGCCGTCAGCCCTTTATGAAGATGCCAATTTAACATAAGTGCCAACTCTGTTCCTGGCTGGTTGTTTATTACAAAACGCAACACATCTCCTATTGATAAACGCCGTAAGCCATATTCGCTTTGGATTTTTTTGGCAACTGAAAAACATTAACATTTAGAAAATCTCTCATGTCACAAATTCATCAGTTCACCTTAGTTTCAGACTCTAGTTAACAGCAACAGTAAGCTTGTTTCACGCTCTTCAGGAAAATGAAAAATTGCCATATTGTACTGAACTAGAAATGCTGTCGGGGCAGCCATTGCTAGTACTAAGGTTTGTAGTTAATGAGTCAAGTTTTTTTCTCTCTCAAGACAAAGCCAACATTCAAGTGCATTTTGGTATTAATAATTGTTTGGTATGTGTCTAAAATAGCCATATAGTGTTCTTGCTTCACTGGAGCAGATCTGTTTGTCCATTTACATGCATGATGCTCCAGTCATAGGTTACAGTACAGTTGCCATTAGCTGCTACTGAGTTGGTGCTGACTCACGGTGACCATGTAGAATAGTATGAAGCACCACCTGTCTTATGCCAGCTATTGGATGATAGTAGATTATATTCTGTTGTGACCCATAGGACTTTCCTTGGCTAAATTTTGGAAGCAGGTTGCTAGACCTTCCTTCCTAATCTGTCTTAATCTCGAAACTCTCTTAAAATGTATTCATTATGGATGAACCTACTGGCATTTGAAATACAGGTGGCATAGCATCACAACAATACGCAAACCATCACAATATGACAAACAGTCAGAGGAGACACATTCCACCCCCACTGCCCTTGAGCCAATTCTGACGCATAGGGGCCCTACAGGGCAGGGCACAACTGCCCCTGTGAGTTTCCAAGAAGGCAATTCTTTACTACAGTAGAAAACCTGGTCTTTCTCCTCCTGTGGCGTGACTGGTGGTTTTGCTGATCTTGTGGTAAGCAGCCAGGGCTCCGAGATGGCTGTGAGACCTACATAATTCCAAGGACGGCCAGCCAACCGCCTTTAAGTCTAGTCCAGCTCAGAGTGGCCCCATGGAGGGTTTGTAAGGTGTTGTAGACCTTTACAGGAACAGATAGCCTCATGCTCCTCTCCAAAGTAGCTGCTGGGTTTGAACTGCCAACTTTGTGCTTAGTGGGCCAATGCTAGCCTAAAATTACAGTCCTGACTGACATTTTTATAGGGATTCATAATTTATGAGGCCTTCTTTCATCACCTTATGTGGTATTTTCAACAATTTAATCAGACGGACACTGGAATTTTATAATGGATACTTCTATTTCATAGAAGAGAGAAAGGAAGCTCACAAAAGTGGAATAACTGTCCAAGGCCATGTATATGGTTCCTTTTATAGATTGTCAACACATGTGTCATAAACCTAAACCTGTGTGCCTGTGCTTATCTTTCCACTTAGGAATGAACTGTCTTATGTCAACGAGGCAGAATTAGTATAGGCTGTATCTTGAGCCAAGCTCTTTCAGGATACAAAAGAGATGTAGAGAAGTGGGTGAAGAGAGACAGCAGACAGTGTAAGATATGAAAATAATAATAATTTATAATTCATCAAGGGTTTACAAGGGTGGGAGGGTGGGGAAAGAAGGAAAAAAAGAGGAGCTGGTACCAAGGGCTCAAGTAGAAAGCAAATCTTTTGAAAATGATGATGTCAGCAAATGTACAAATGTGCTTGATATAATTGATGTATGGATTGTTGTAAGAGCTGTAAGAGCCCCCAATAAAATGATTTATTACAAAATAAAGAAAGAAATTTATGAGTGGCAGTGCTTTGCCGCTCTAAGCGAGTGTGTCTACAAAGCGACGTTAAAGACCACCTAAGCCTTTAGGTGTCAGCTGTGGGGCCTGAGGTCCACAAGGCTAAAGTTATTTGCCCTCGGTCATACAGGCGGCTAATGAAAGAGTGCGGACTAATAACAACTTCTGACTAATTGAAAACAAAATCAGCACTAGAAGCAAGGATGAGAGAAGAGAGATGCCAGCCACCTGAAGAAGGCCCCGTGGCAGATGCTCGGAAGAGAGATAACCTCCCTCCAGAATCAACACACAGAGAGCCCTTCTGTGGGGCCAGCACCCTGAAGTTGGCCATAGCCTCCAACTCTGCGGGAGAATATATCTGTTTGGTGAAGCCACCACGGGTGTATTTCTGCTGGATCACAATGTGCCATTGGCTGAAACTGGACCCACATTGATGTCCACCTTCTTAAAGCGAAGCTCGATGCAATGGCCATGCTCATCTGGTTGGTTCGTCAGCATTGCCTGGAGGCAGGAGCGGGCAGAGGCCACCCCTGAGGGAGTCCATTTCGTCCATCAAGGAGAATGTGGACTAGCGGACCACCCAGAGGGCTAGCCCCTGTGGCACTCACAGAGCCCTTAAGCTCAGTTCTGCCCCAACTCGGGGATGAGTTCTAAAAAATCAAGCCTTTAAAATGTGATATAAAAAAAGCAACCTCTTATTTCTACAAAGAATGTGGAATCAGATTGCTTTGTCTCTATTATCACCTTTAGCTCTGCGGGTGGGATTTTATTTTGAATGCCACCTTCTGTTCTCCGAGGGAAATATCCTTGTCTTGGAGGAGCTTTAGAATACAATGGTTTAAGGCCCCTTTGTCACACTAAACATTTTAAATGGACAAAGCAAATTTTTCATCTTCTCGACTAAAGAGCTGGAACACAAAACTCCCCTTATTAGTCCTGGTCGCAAGCTAATCATTGCAGTCTTACTTCTCTTCATCTTCTTGCCAGTCATTAAGTACTTTTCCTTTTTCTTTAGAAATACCTTGTGTATGTCCTTTCTCTTGAATTCTCAAACACTGTTCATGTCGTTCTGCCATCGTTAAATACTACAATATGATTTGTTAAGACTATTCGCTTAAAATAATACCACAATCTAAAGTTATACCAAATTCAAACATTATCGGAATTCAGTTTATCAAATGCCTTTCCCAGCAATGGTTAATAATTACTTTTTATCCCCTAATCTTAACATAATTGGCTATTTTAATAAATTCTTTTACTACAATTTGCTATGTAATTACCTTAAAAGCATATTGCCGTCAGTTTTCTAATATTTTATTTAGATAGTTGGTCCTATATTTATAAGTAACATGAATCTTCAGTTTCTTACTCTAGCTTCATGATATTTTGGGACCAGGGCTATGTGAATTTTAAAATGCACTTGCATTCTCTTATACTTTTTGATTAGAGGGATTACATTTCCTTAGTAACAATAATATTTGTTTAAAAAAACACCCTAAAATAAATTGGGGTGCTTACTGTCTTTAAAAAATCATTTTATTGGGGGCTTGTACAACCCTTATCACGATCCATCCATCCATTGTGTCAAGCACATTTGTACATTTGTTGCCATCATCATTCTCAAAACATTTGCTTTCTACTTGAGCCCTCATTTTTTCTCCCCCCTCCCTCCCCTCTTTCCCTCACGAACCTTTGATAATTTATAAAATATTATTTTGTCATGTATTACTCTGTCCGATGTCTCCCATCACCCATTTTCTGTTGTACAACCCCCAGGGAGGGAGCTATATGTAGATCCTTGTGATCGGTTACGGTTACCCCTTTTACCCTACCTTTCTCTTACCCTCCTGGTATCATTACTCTCATTATTGGTTCTGAGGGGTTTATCTGTCCTGGATTCCTGTGTTTCCAGTTCTTATCCGTACCAGTGTACATCCTCTGGTCTAGACGGATATGTAAGGTAGAATTGGGATCATGATAGTGGGTGGGAGGAAGCATTAAAGAACTAGAGGAAAGTTGTATGTTTCATCATTGCTGTACCGCACCCTGACTGGCTAGTTTCCTCCCTGAGACCCTTCTGTAAGGGATGTCCAATTGCCTACAGATGGGCTTTGGGTCCCCACTCTGCACTCGCCCTCATTCACAATTATATGATATTTTGTTCTTTGATGCCTGACACCTCGTGATCACACAGGCTGGTGTGCTTCTTCCACGTGGGCTTTGATTCTTCTCAGTTAGATGGCTGCTTGTTTATCGTCAAGCCTTTAAGACCCCAGACACTATATCTTTTGACAGCTGGACCTCATTAGCTTTCTTCATCACATTTGCTTATGCATCCGCTTTGTCTTCAGCAATCATGTTGGGAAAGTGAGCATCAAGAAATGCCAGTTTAATAGAACAAAGTGTTCTTGCATTGAGGGAGTACTTGAATAGAGGCCCAATTTCCATCTGCTACCTTAATTCTAAACTTATACATATATGCACAAAGATCTATTTCTCCATCCTCATATATAAATATATTTACACATGTACATGCCTGTATTTAGACCTCTATAAATGGCCTTTGCCTCCTAATTCTTTCCTCTATCTCCTTTTACTTTCCTCTTGTTCCACTATCATGCTCAGCCTTCATTTGGGTTTCAGTAATTCCTCTCAGTTACACTGCCCTTGATCAAGTCCTACCAGGCTTCCTTCATCCTCCTCACCATTGATTTTGGATCACTTGTTGTTCCCTTGTTCCTGGGTTTGTTAACAACCATTTCCTTTCCCCTGCATCCCCTATTCCCATGTCCCCCCAGAACCATTGGTCCCATTGTTTTCTCTCCAGGTTGCTTATCCTGTCTATCTTATCTCGATAGATATACAGAGATAATAATATGCACACAAAAAAAGACAGAGCAAAACAAAGCAACAGAAGAAACAACAACAAATCAGTGACAAAAAATAGAAAAGCTTGTAAATAGTTCAAGGTCTGTTTGTTGAACTTCAGGAGTGTTTTCCGGTGGAGTTTGATGATTCTATTTTTGGTATTCCCTCGGGACTTCCTTGCTCTGCTCCCCTTGCTGTTCTGTTACACGCCCTTAGTGTTTTGCCTCGGTGTGGTGGTGTCAGATCAGGTGCAATTCTAGCACTGTGTCTCCAGTGTTGTCCCCTATACGGTTATGGGTCAGTGAGGGATGTTGTGTCTCATAGTGGGGCCGGCTCTATGGTCCTCTCTATGCATTGGCTGCTCTGAGCAGGGATATCATCCTCAAGGCTTAATGGGCCAAGATGTGCTCCTCTCTTCCTCCCCCTTCATTTGCTCCTGTGTGCTCTGATCAGACATGCCCCTCTCCCCAAGCAGCAGCTTCAGTGTTGTCCTCTGAAGTAAATTCTTCTGGGGAGAGGGGGGCTTACTGCCTTTTTTTTTTTTTTACAGCTTTGGAAAAGCTTACAAAAATACAGAAATGACCTCTCCTTTGACTTTTTAATTTAAGTATGTAGTGTAACATAACTAAATAAGCTTGATGTAAGCTTTCCTTGTAAACCACTTGACCCTGGGATGTTCCGGAGCAGGGGGTTATACTTCCTAATGCCTTTTGTCCAAGGTTACAGGTGCATTTAGGTGCCCTGTCTCTTTTTGAAGAGGAGCCCTGGTGGTGCAGTAGGTCACACACTGGGCTGCTAACTACAAGATCAGTAGTTTGAAACCACCAGTCACTCCAATGGAGGAAGATGAGGTTTTCTACTTCTGTAAAGAGTTACAGTCTCAGAAACCCACAGGGGCAGTTCGACTATGTCCGTCGTACAGGGGCCTTATGAGTTGGAATCGACTCGATGGCAGTGAGTTTTGGAGGTGTAAGTGTCCTTTTAAGTCAACTTTGATGGTGTTTTCTGGAAAAGTGTTTTGAGTTTTCCATATGGTAAGCACTCTCAGATGCAGTCATTATGCTTGAGGGCAACAAAGGCAAAGACACTCTCACCTGTGGTTTTCCCAGACTTTGGAGGCCCCACGACCATAATCCTCAAGGGCAGAGTAGGCTTAGGTGTAGGCTGTCGGATATATTTGATTGGGTTCTTCATAAATTTTTCTTTAGTTTCCTTACTAGATAAAAAATAAATATACTGACGATGGATTACAGGATAAATAGGATTCTCTGGACTGACAATTGGCTTGAGAGTCTCTCCTTCACTTAGCTGTAATAGATACAATTTTATAAGTTAGTTTATAATCGATACACCATCAATTTTATAGTTAGTTTTAATTTATTCAGCATTTTCTCCAAATAACATTTTTGAAATGTTGTAAAATAAAAAAAAATCCTTCTTAGAGACTATGAAAAGTAATTATAATGAAGTACTAATATCAAACAACTAAAAAATACAAATTAGTTTACACCCACATGCAATCAATTTACCCTTTTTTCTTTTTTAAGATAGTTTTATTGGCATATAATCCACATAGTATACAATTTAATCATTTAATCATATTAGAAAGAGTTGTGCAAACATTACACTCAATGTCGGAACATTTTCTTCTTTCTTGTACGCATGGTTATTAGCTCCCCATTTCCCTACAACCTCCCCTGCCACACCTAAGGTTAATCATCTTAGGTAATGATTAATCCAGTTACTGTCTCTATAGATTGGCCTATCCCGGATTTCCTAGACAGAAACACACACAAAACAAAACCAACAACAATGACAAAGTAAAACAGAAAGACCTCAATTGAAGAGAAAATAGAAAATATTAAAAAGGGAAACAAGTTAAAAGTAGGTCAAAGGGGAGATAAATGTTAAAGTGTTACATTGTTGCCTAACTCCATCTGTCACATGGACTTGACAATGCTCTGGAGTAGGATCAAAGGGAAAGCACCGAAGGCTTCATCAACGTGGGAACACTGCACCTGAATTTGGGGCTTCCACTGCCATCCATAGCCTTCTGGAATTCAGGGGTTCACAATTTAAGCTCTGTTACTGTTCCCGCCTTGAGATTTAGAGTTTTACATATCGATGTGAATGAGGGGGAAGGTGAAGTGGAGACCCAAAGCCCATCTGTAGGCAATTGGACATCCCCTCACAGAAGGGTTACAAGGAAGAGACAAGCCAGTCAGGATGCAGTATTGCACCAATGAGACATACAACTTTCCTCTAGTTCTTTCTTTCTTTTTTTTTTTTTCCCTCTAGTTCTTTAATGCTTCTCCCCGGCCCCACTACCATGACTCCAATTCTACCTTATAAATCTGGAGCGTGTAAACTGGTACAGATAAGAGCTCACGAAACAGGAAATCTAGGACAGACAAACCCCTCAGGACCAATAATGAGAATAGCAATACCAGGAGGGGAAAAGGGAGGTTGGGGAGAAAAAGGGAATTGATCACCATGATTGACATTGACTTATAGCTCCCTCCCAGGGGGATGAACAACAGAAAAGTGGATGAAGGGAGATAACAGTTGGTGTAAGACATGGAAAAAAAAACCCCAACAAC
Source organism: Tenrec ecaudatus (assembly GCF_050624435.1). Lineage (NCBI taxonomy): Eukaryota > Metazoa > Chordata > Mammalia > Afrosoricida > Tenrecidae > Tenrec > Tenrec ecaudatus. The sequence continues at coordinate 63,040,593 of NC_134536.1, read as the reverse complement.
TTATAAATTATTAAGGGTTCATGGGGGGGGGGAAGGGAGGAGGGGAGAAAGGAGTTGATACCAAGGACTCAAGTAGAAAGACAATGTTTAGTAAATGATCATGGCAACATATGTACAAATGTGCTTGACACAATGGATGGATGTATGGATTGTGATAAGAGTTGTATGAGCCCCCAATAAAATGATTTAAATAAATAAATAAAACACAACTGAACTATGAAAAACAAACAAACAAACCAGATTTGGATGTTACTATTTACAATCCTTGAACCACACAGGCGAGTGTGCTTCTTCCATGTGGACTTAGTTGGTGCCTCATTTAGACTTGGTGCTTGTTTTAAGACAAACCTTTGAGACTCCAGACACTATTCTTCCTGAGAAGAGGGACCATTTGATTTCTTCCCCACCATTTGCTACAGCACCCATATATATCTTCAGGGATCTCTTCATGAGGGCAAGTATTGAATAGGGCCATGTCATAAGAATAAATTGCTCTCATGTTATGATTAAATGCAAGCCTCCAATCCATTTATATATCTATAGTTTATATATGTCTCTGGTTCATTTTAGAGACATCATTATCATTTTATAATAGAGAACATTATAAATCATCCTCATGGGACATAAGGTAATTCTACTGATAGTATCATTAATTTAGCCAATAGTATTTTAAAACACTGTTGAAAGAAGGAAATTGTGCATGTCAGATTTTGGTTTTCTTTACAATAAGTTGTAGTACATATCAAAAGGTATAATCCTTGATCTTTATCAGCAAGTGCTGCGAGTCCTCCACATTTTCAATGTGCAAGGTGTGTCATCTGTAAAACTCAGGCTGTTAATAAGCCTTCCTCAAATCCTGATGCATTCTTCCTCCTCCTCCTATTCTTCTTTTTTTTCATATAATCCAGCTTCTCTGATGACTTGCTGAGCATATGGATTGAGTATGTATGGTGAGAGGATGCAACCCTGATGTACACCTGTCCTGATTTTAACCATGTAGCATTCCCGTTCTGTCTGCACAGCTGCTTCCCGACTCATGTGCAGGTACCACATGAGCACAATGAAGTATTCTGAGATTCCCATTCTTCTCCAGGCTGTCCATAGTTTGCTGTGGTCCACACAATCAAATGGCTTAGACAGTCAATAAAAACTGAGCAAACACTTTTCTGGTATCCATCCGCCAAGATGTCAGCAATGATATTCCTTGCTCCACATCCACTTCTGAATCTGGCAGCTCCCTGTCCCAGCTGCAACCGTTGTTGGATGATCTTCAGCACATTTGACTCGCAGGTGACAGAAACAACAGTGTTCTATAAATTTCATATTCTGTTGGGTCGCTTTTTCTTTGGAATAAGTACAAATATGGATCTCTTCCAGTACTTGGCCAAGAAGGTCTGTCACACTCTGCCCCAACCCCAGGTTTTCTTGTCTCTCATCTTTATGGGAGATCTCCAAGTCTTGCTTCATCAGTCTCACTGGGTGGATTCAAACTGTTAACCTTTTGATTCCCAGAAAAGGGCTTATCCCTTTGCTTTCATAGCCAGCAGAAGTAATTCTTCAATAACACACTACCACTTCCCTTCTGACACCCTCCCACAACATGCTGCTGCTCTTCAGAGAAATGAAAAGTCATCACACTGGTATCTCATTGTGCTCCACTCACGCTCCTTAGGTGATTTCAACCCAGCTTCTCTCTTCAACATCCTCTCAGACCATCCTGTTCCCACTGATTGAATTCCTCCCGCACTGGCCCTCAAATACAAGACCCTTATGCGTGTGTGAAAGCTTTCACACTTGCTGTTTGCTTTGCAAAGGGCGCCCTTATCCCAGATCTTTGCATGGTGGGTGCCTCTTCATCACTTAAGATGCTCATCGAAAGTGGCTCCTGTGCCCTGCCACTATCGCATTAACCAAGACCAATCTTCCTCAAGACAGTCTGACTCATGGGAACCCCTGTATGTGGTGGAGAAGAACTGGTCTCCGTGGTGGTCTCAAATGGATCACTACCCTCTTCTTCCCAGGTGCCTCTGGGCGGACTGGAGTCATCAACTTTAAGTTAGCAGCTGTGCACCTTAACCATCTGCACCACCCAGCGGCTCCGATCTTACCGCTCTATTTTCTCTGTAGCACTTACCAGTCTCTGACAGGATCCTGTCTGTATACTGATGTATGGACTAGCCCCCCTCCCCAACTGAATAGAATATAAAGACACCCGCTAGTTTGTTCACAACTCCATCCCGCACTCAAGAGACTAAAATAGTGACAACATGCTCTTGATTAAGATTTGATGAAAATCACCCTACATTTGAAGATAATGATTTCCACTGGGGTTAAAGTTGTTTTGTCTTTGACATGACCTATTGTTTTTCCATGGAGTACTTATACATGAATTAGTTATGACCATTAATTATTAACAGCACCATTTTGCATGCTGTTTTACACTCTTCAGCGGGCCTTATTATTTTTTACATTGGATCATAAAGGCCTAGTAGCAATATTCTTCCACCCTACCAGTGAGGAAGCAGAACTAGAGACTAAATGACTTGTCTGAAATTAGACAGCAAAGTAGCAGTTGATTACTAGTTCAATACCACTTTCACAACTACAAAGGCAAAACCAACGTGGAATTAAGTTATCAATACAGATTAAAGAAATGAAATCTGTTAACTACCTTTTCCACAGCAGAAAGACAAGACAACCAGATATGTTTACAGTTAGTTAGGAATACTATACAGGGGCCAGCCCCATTCCCAACTATGTACCCTCACCCCAGCCCCTCCAGAAGAATGTACTTCAGAGGACAGCACTGAAGTTGCAACTCAGGGAGAAGGGCACTTCTGATGAGGAGCAAAGGAAGAGGGAAGGAGAGAGAGTGGAACACATCCTGGCCCACCAAGCCCTGAGGATGATATTCTGACTTGGAGCAGCCAATGTCCAGAAAGGATCACAGGGTGGCCCCTACCACGAGACATGATGTCCCTCACTGACCCATAGTTCTATGGGGGACAACACTATAGACACATTGAGGGAATTGTGCTCGATCTGACCCCACCACATTGGAGCGAAACACTAAGAGTGTGCAACAGAGCAGCAAGGGGAGCAGAGCAACGAAGTCCCAAGGAAATACCCAAAATTAGACTTTGGGGCTAAGGCATAGCACCCCATCAGACTCCACTGGAAAACACTCATTAAGGTCAACAGATAGACATGGAACTATATTTAGGCTTTTCTTTTTTGTGTGTGGTTGTTTTTTTGTTGTTGTTTTGTTTTCTTTTATTGTTATGTTTTGCTTTGTCTTGTTTTTGTGCTTATTATTGTCTCTGTAGGTCTATCTAGATAAGATAGGTGAGATAAACAATCTGGAGGAGAGAACAGGACCGATGGCACCAGGGGGACAAGGGAGAAGTGGAAACGGGAGGTGGGATGTAGGGGAGTGCCAACAAACTCAGGAACAAGGGAACAACAAGTGATCTAAAATTGATGGCGAGGAGGGCATAAGATGCCTGGTGGGGCTTGGTCAAGGGCAATGTAGCTGAGAGGAATTACTGAAATCTGAATGAGGGTCGTACATGATAGTGAGACAAGAGGAAAATAAAAGGAAATAAAGGAAAGAACTAGGAGACAAAAGACACACATATATGTAAATACATTTATATATAACCATAGGGAACTAGATCTATGTGCATATATTTATTTGTTAAGTATTAAGGCAGCAGATGGACATTGGGCCTCCAGTCAAGTACTCCCTCAACACAAGAACACTTTGTCCCAATAACCCGGCATTCTGTGATGCTCACCTGCCCAGTATGATCGCTGAAGACAAAATTGGTGCATAAGGAAATGTGGTGAAGGAAGCTGATAGTGCCCGACTATCAAAAGATATAGCATCTGGAGTCTTAAAGGCTTAAAGATAAACACACAGCCATTTAGCTGAGAAGCAACAAAGCCCATATGGAAGAAGCACACCAGCCTGTGTGATCATGTGGTATCAATGGGACCAGATATCAGGCATTAAAGACCCAGAACAAAAAAATCATATTTATTTGAATGAGAGGAAGGGTGGAGTGGAGACCTAAAGCTCATCTGTAGACAATTGGACATCCCCTTACAGGAGGGTCACAGGAAGAGATGAGCTAAACAGGGTGCAACATAGCACCTATGAAACACACAACTTTCCTCTAGTTCTTTAATGCTTCCCAACTCCCCACTGTCATGACCCCAATTCTATCTTACAAATCCAGCTAGATCTGAGGGTGTACAATGGTACAGGTAAGAGCTGGAAACACAGGGAATCCAGGACAGATAAACCTCTCAGGACGAATAACGAGAATAAGCTATACCAGGAGGGCAAGGGGAAAGTGGCGGGATAATGGGGGAATTGAGCACAATGATCGATCTATAACCTCTCCCAGGGGAACGGACAAGAGAAAAGTGGGTGAAGGGACAAAGTGGGCAGTTTAATATATGAAAATAATAATTATAATTATCAAGGGTTCATGAGGGAGAAAGGGTGAGGGAGGGGGGGAAATGAGCTGATACCAAGGGCTCAAGTAGAAAGAAAATGTTTTGAAAATGATGATGGCAATATATGTACAAATGTGCTCAACACAATGGATGTATGTGTGGATTGTGATAAGAGTTGTAAGAGCCCCCAATAAAATGATTTTTAAACCCCGCCAAGAATATTATACAATGCTTCTAACTTTTGATATAGCCCACGGTCTTTTTCCTAGACTATCTTGAAAAACAAACAAACAAACAAAACATCCCAGAAGTACGGAAAGAGCAGAGCTTTGAGATTGGTTTGCTACATTACCTTTACTGGATCCCAATATCCAAATGCGCTTGTTTGTTTGTAGGTATAGTTGAGCATTTTCTGGGCAAGGTGTGGCGCAATGGGAAAGCATTTCTCAAAGATGCTCGCACGATTTTCCACCATTGGCTTCACTTTACTGTCCAATATGTATTGTACAATGTGGGTTTTCCGAGCTCCGTTAATGTTGATTATTGGTATTAAAAACTTGTCAAATTCATCCTGAGCCAGGGAAAGCATAAAAGCAAATTGATTCGGTGGGAGAAGGCGAGTAGCATTTAGACACAGCACACAGACCCAATTAGTGACTGGCGGCCTCGGTTTGTGTGTGCCCTCCAATCTGTTCCAGTTCCCGCCACCCTGTAGGGCAGAGTGGTGCTGCCTCACAGGGCTTCCTCGGCTGTTATCCTGAAGGGGGAGCAGCCTAGGCCTCTCTGTGGGGAGCAGTTGGTGAGTTTGAACCAGGATCTTGTGCTTAGCAGCCAAGCACTTTAACCAGTGAACCACCAGAGCTCCTGAAGGACGGCGAGTTTACAGCGTCTGGGTGGCTGCGCACTGGCCACCAGAACCTCTGGCCTTGTGGGCTTTCAAGTTGCCTTGGCTCTCTAATCTTGTTTCATAAGCATAAGCTGAGAAAACATATTTGTTTTGAAATGTTAAAAACAACACAAAACAAACGAAGGCATAAACCAAATTGTTTTGGGTTCATTGTCAAATGGTGCTTTTCTATTGTGGTGAAAATGAACCGTTACTTTTTCAAATTCTGAAAAGTGATCAAGGAAAATGAACCACCTGTATTACTTGCAGATTACTCAGGTCTGTTTCAAATTTATCTCCCAGTTCGCTTTTCAGGCGTTCAATGGCATCGCTTTCCTGCTCTTCATCTTCCTCACTCATCTCTTCCTCTTCTTTTGGAAACTCCTCATCGAGGATGTTTTCAATACTATCTTCATCTTCATCCAGCTCATCCTCACTGATATCTTCTTCTTCTTTAACAGAAGCCTGAGGAAGAAACAATCACCTTTGGCTATACCTATGATATGTGTAAGAAATGACATTATTCACTGATCATCTGTAGTAGTTTCGTAATAACTGGATGTTGGTTGGTACAGCGTGGTAAAATTCATCTAGAAATACAGAGCAGAAAAGATCTGATGCCCAGAAATGCCACACCTTCAAGTGTGTCATAAATATGCAATGATGTTTACATGTTATTTATGCCTATGGCTGTCAGAATGTGGCTTTAACAAGTCATTACCGAGTGCATATATAATTTTCCAGGCACTGCTAATTACTGGAAAATTTTAAAAAAGGACAAAATAAACATGTTTTCTGTCCTCACCAAGTTGAAAGTGGGATAAGGCATACAAACAAACAGGTAAATAGAATGTAAAAAAGTTATAATGGGTAGTATTAGGAGACTATAGAAAATAATGGGGATAGTAGATAGAAAAATGCAAGGCTGGTTTGAGACACTTTTAGGTTTCATTTGGTTGGAGCACACAGTGCAAGCTAGGTAGTAATAAGAATGTTTCATGTTTTGATGGCCCTAACAGTGGTATTTCATACAATTCAAAGAGTTTTAAATACTCACTCATTTTGTTAACTTGAACAAGATCCGTTTCCTTACGTGTAAAAGAGGGGTGATAAAAACACCCACCCCACAGGGGTGAAAGCTCTTAGAGCAGTTATTGGTCTAGGAGAAGCATACACACACAGCTGCTACTAACACTGGGTGCTACTATTGTTCAGTTGTATAAGACAAAACAAAACCAAAAACCACACTTGCTGCCACAGGGTCGCTTCTGACCCATAAGCACCTGGGGGTGGAGTACTGTCCTAATAGATCAGTACATGCCCTTTCGGAGTTTGCAGCACATCTGGGGAAATAAGAACCACACATGAATGATTATTAAAGACTATGCTCCAGGGGGCACTGTTGAGTAAGCATCGGGCTGCTTACTGCAAAGTCAGGGCTGGAACCCAGCAGACTCCTCGGGAGAAAAATGAGACCCGTGGGCACCCTCTACAGGGTCACTATGAGTCAGAGCTGACTCATCATGGCAGAGGCTTTTTGTTTTTGAAACCAAGAACATTCATGTTTGAGTTTCTGACCATGAGATAACCTCACATGCAAAGAGAGAGAGAGAGAGAGAGAGAGAGAGAGAGAAACAACAACATTTTTTTAAGGCCATGCAAGGATATTGGTATTATATTGCATCCTACCCACTGTCACTGAGTCAATTCCGGCTCGTGGAGACTCTACAGGACAGATGAGGACTGCCCTCTTGGGTATCAGACTACAGATCTGTACTGGAGTAGATCGCCTCCTCTTTCTCCTTCAGAGTGGCTGGTGGGTTAGACCCAATGACCTGGTGGCTAGCAGCCCAACTCAAGACCAATGATGACAGTGAGGGTGAAAGAGTTAGTTTTTTATTAGTCAAAATACTGGAAAAATAGTGTAGTTCAAGATTTAGTTTGTTTAAAATCCAAAATGTAACAGCCTCTTCCCTCGCAGTAAAAATTCCTTCTAAGCTTTATTGGTAGCAATGTCCTGGCTCAGGAAGGAGTCTAGGGAGACTGTTGAGATAAAAAGCCAGACACAAAGCATCCCTACTCAGAGGCGTCAGCGTAGTGGTCTCATTAGGACAGACACAGAAGCATGACCTCAAGTTAAATAAAGAAGGGACCATGAAGCTTCAGGGGATGGTGGTCTAAGGCCCCTGGGGGAATTCAGGCATTGATCATTTCCTAATGAACAGCGCAGAACCTTCCTGCCCAGAGTATCAGTGGTGTCCTCTGATCACTGTGAAAACCCATGAATCCTGGAATAATTGTAATAACCCTGTTTCTTGTCACCCTGTTCAGGTATGTTTACTAGCTGTGTCGAGGCTGGACTCTGAAACAGCTCAGAGGAGAAACCTGATGTTTTCCTTCTGCCATCTCTTACAGTCATCAACAGAATGTCTGGAATCAGCCTGCTCTCTGTTTTTGGCTAACACAGCGCCAGGCTTCCTGGCTCCCTTGCAGTCGACAATGGTTCTGTTTGTACAGAACAGAACTCAATATGCTGACCCTCCTGCACAGGCTGCACACCTCCCTGTCTCAGTCAGAGCACACCATCCTGACTGGGGCCTCTGGGTGGAGGGAGGAGGATGAGGAGCACCAGGATCCTTTCCCTTCTGTTCCTTGCTCAACCTCCTCCCTTTCCTTCCCAAAGGTGCTTGGCTTTAAGGTCTTGTTTCTCCATTCTTGGGCTTTTAAAAAAATTAATTTTAAAATGGTTTAGTCCTGGGGAATGGGCGAAGGGGCCAGGAAACCCGAAGGCAGTGGGGGGTGGGGGTAAGACTGATTCACTGCTTTCCTCCTGATGCGGCAGGTTTCCAGGATGGTCAGTCTTCACTGCAGCGGAAAGCCTCATCTCTCCACTCCCACCGGCAGGGGCTGGTGGGTTGGAACTGAAGACCTTGAAGATGCCTGTCCAATGCATCAGCCACTAGCCACCAGGGTTCCTTCTGATGCGTTGGGAGGTATGAAATAGAAATATCTATGTGAAGGGGTTAACTTTTGTCACAGCAGGAGGTTAAAATGCCACACGATGGCGATGTTTTCCTATGAAATTCATGCGAGCATCACACTGGTCCCTTGAAAGGATGCTAACACCCCTCTCGTTGCTGCTTAGCAGTCAGACCGTCGAGACATTGCTTTCTTGTCGAGAGCGTGAAAAGCTGTAGCAGCGCCCGAGTCCTCGATTCACATTGAAAAGGCAAGTGAGGCAGCAATGTGGTCTCCGTCCAGATCAAAAGGGAGCGAAGCCTCTGCTCTGCGCATCCTGATTTCTCTAGCTAAGCTAAGATAGAATCTTCGGAGACCAGAAATGTGAAGTAAACACACCATTCTAATGCTGACTGATGGGAAAGAGGACTCTGGAGGCCGGTGGACCACTAACAGCCCCATCCCGCCCAGTCATCCCAGAGACGGGGCGAGTGTGGCCAGGGCTTGCTTGCTGAAGGTGGTGGCGTCCCAGTTGATAACATTCCCACCCACAGCCTTGAACAAAATCTGTATACAACTGCAACCTTTAATGAACCCAAAGCCTCAGAATTTGTGCTTCCAACCTTATTTGTATGATCTAACTGTATTAAGGGATTGACTGCCAACCAACCGGAAGGTGGGGGAGCCCGAAGGATGTGGGAGGCGGCTCATGTAAAGATTCACAGCCTTGGAAACTGTGGGTACCTCCACTCTGTCCTGCAGCGCCGCCATGAGTGGGAATCGACTCTATGGCAGGGGCTTTGCTTTTGTTTATGATTTTAATTCTACGTGGCACAGTGCCAACTTTATAAAAGATGCTGTCCTACCTAGGCTCACTGGCTTACAAAATCCTATTTAATGAGTTAAGATAAGTTAAGATTGACTTTTTGAATTCAAGGAAGTATAAAGACACACATCATCCTAATGTTGGCAGAGGGGAAAAATGAATAAACCAGGAACATTTTGAATTCATAAGTAAAAGTAGAATTTAATTAGAGTCCTAAAAGATGAGAAACTAAAGTGTTATTAGTAAAGGAAATGAAGGACTAAGAATTATTTCCATTCTATGGTGAAAAGGCATCATATGCTCAGAGAGGTTCAACAAGCTGACTCGGCGCTGTACCACAGCACTGGAACAACTCTAGACCGAGCGCCTACTACGTGTCAGCACTGGGCACACCCGGCAGCGACAGAGTGAGTGAGACATGAACGGAGGATGTCGGGTGGGTCTGCTGGACTTTGAAGTCTCAGTCCCCTTGGGAATGTGTTACTGAGACATTTGAGGTGATCATGAACGGGAGCACTCACCCAACCCAAACAAAACAGAAAGCAGCAGCTTAATCCTGACTCATGACAATCCTTGAGGACAGAATAGAACTGCCCCCGCAGGTTTCTGAGGCTACAAATCTTTACAGGAGCAGAAAGTCTCACCCCTCAGCTAGTGGTTTGAACTGCAGACTCTGTGGTCAGCACTCTAGTACATAACCCACTATACCACCAGGGATCCTAGGGGACCCCAAGAGGTTCCCACAGGCTTAAGGAAGTGAGCTAGGTTTGATTATAAGTTATGAAGCCTTTCTTTTTGAGTCTAAGCATGAACATAACCCCTTGAACAGAATATACTTGTGGACTAGTTTCTAAAGAGAATGGGCACCGGAGTCACCCAGAGAATTCTCTACGATGTGTTCAAGACTGACTTGCCAGAGTCCGAAACAGCATCAGGCACACAGCAAGTGTTCAGTGGGGTTTGCTGGTTACCTGGCTGACTGACTGAGTAAAGGGATGAATGACAACCAAAGCAAATAAGGGAGGGGAAGGTTCTTAGAGAATATGGAAACATGGCCTTACAAAGAAACCACCCCAAAACAGGGGCGCCATCATGCCCTCAATTGAATGGCTTTAGAGTTGCTTGTGGGCATCAATATTTTGTCCTGGAGAAAGGCAACCCTTGTAACTTGGGGCTCCTCTTCTGCCACGCTCTGTGTCCACACTCACAGCTGCCGACAGCGTGTAAATCCAATCGGACCTCTTGTGGTCGTTACATCACTTCAAGTCACCTTGAGGATAGCTACAAGGGCAGGGGTGGAGTTTAACCTGTCAGTCAGGTCACAGCCAGAGGGGGACTCCTTGTGGGGGGTGGCCTTCTCCTAAGGAAGGCCCTAGGAACACCCCCCACCCCACTCTCTCTTTGCCTTCACGTTCCTGCTGGATGACCCTGAGGGCTGCCAGAGCCCTGCGATATTACCCCCACCATTGGATCCACAGGGCTTGGCACCTGCCGGCCTGCGATCATCCTGCATTCTGCATCTCTGCATGTAGCTGCATGAGTCTGAAGGGGGACTTATGGACTAATATTGGCCTTATAGACTTGAGTTAGATTGGGGTGGGACATTTTCTTGATATAAATTTCTTCTTGCTATCAAGCTCCTTCCATATGAGTGTCTCTGGATTTGTTTCTCTAGTCTACCCAACCTAACTACACCACCGTGGAGGAGTATGTGGTTGCCTGTGCAGCAAGTAGGACATATTTCCTATTGTTCTCTTCTCATCCACCTTGTTTGGACAAATATTTTTATACCGATGGAAATCAGGTTCTAGGAGATTCAGTCTTAAAGATGTTACAAAGACGGCTTCAGCCAGAAGGGAATGGAAGGAGGAAGTGCCGTGGTACCGTTTGCCTTGTGGGCCAGGATAAGCTGGCTGTACAAATGAGCCTTTTTAGAACTAGCCTATCTGGGCACATCTCCTCCCCTCTGTGATCTTGGCTGTGACATTGGAGTCAGCTAGGGAACAGTTGCCCTCTTAATAAAACAAACCCCATGATCTTCAAGGTGTAGTCTATTAAAAAAAAAAACAACAGCAGATGGAGAATAAGACTTGAGGCGACTGGCTTGCACAGGGGTCTGGCTGAGGGTTTGCATGCCCCGCCCCATACCATTATTTATCTTGAGATAATCTACATGTTAGCACAAGGTCACAGGCTTCCTGTCTATCTATCTGTGGTTGAAGGCGTGGGAAGCAAAGCTCGAAGTTCCAAGGACCATCTTTTAGTGCCGTATTATATTTTTTGTGAGATTAATGTAGCCATCTTTGGTGGTGTTCCTACCTTTAAAATGGCTTAGCACTCGTTTTCTGATTTCAGAAGTACTCAACGGTCATCGTACAGCACACATGGGACCCCGGAAGGATCAACAGGGACATCAGAAGGAGGTGTCAGTCATCAGTCAGACGCGAACACCGTCCGTGTCCCTCACTTACCTCCCCTTTCCTTTTTCTCTCTCTTTCGGATAGAAGTTCAGCCCTTCGTTTAGTAATCATGTCATCCTGGTTAAAGGAAAGTGAGATTTTTTTTAAAAAACAATTTATTAGGGGCTCATACAACTCTTATCACAGTCCATACATATACATACATCAATTGTATAAAGCACATCTGTACATTCTTTGCCCTAATCATTTTCTTTCTTTTCTTTTTTTACATTTTATTAGGGACTCATACAACTCTTATCACAATCCATACATATACATACATCAATTGTATAAAGTACATCCATACATTCCCTGCCCCAATCATTCTCAAAGCATTTGCTCTCCACTTAAGCCCTTTGCATCAGGTCCTCTTTTTTTCCCCCTCCCTCCCCGCTCCCTGCTCCCTCATGTGCCCTTGGTAATTTATACATCGTTATTTTGTCATATCTTGCCCTATCTGGAGTCTCCCTTCCACCCCTTCTCTGCCATCCATCTCCCAGGGAGGAGGTCACATGTGGATCCTTGTAATCAGTTCCCCCTTTCCAACCCACTCACCCTCCACTCTCCCAGCATCGTCCCTCACACCCTTGGTCCTGAAGGTATCATCCACCCTGGATTCCCTGTGCCTCCAGCCCTCATATGCACCAGTGTACAACCTCTGCCCTATCCAGCCCTGCAAGGTAGAATTCAGATCATGGTAGTTGGGGGGAGGAAGCATCCGGGATCTGGGGGGAAGCTGTGTTCTTCATCGGTACTACCTCGCACCCTGAATAACCCATCTCCTCTCCTAAACCCCTCTATGAGGGGATCTCCAGGGGCCGACACTTGGGCCTTGGGTCTCCACTCTGCACTTCCCCCTTCATTCAATAGAATGAATTAATTAAATTAATAAAAAAATGAAAATTATTCCAAATTTTAAAAAGGAGAAAAAAAGAAAGCTCATATTATTAAAAAAAAAACAACCTATAATTTTACCATAAGCCCTTAACCAGAGAGTTGTGCAAACACAATCTCCTTTACATTCCCATAACGCAGGAAGACCATTTCCTAATACTTACTAGCACTCATCCATAGCCTCAGTCTGCTTTTCCTCTGCTCCGGCCACTCAAACAAGCAGCAGTGGGAGGATGACTATCAAAAGGCCAGCTCTGTGCTGAGCACTGGCCTCAACTCGCGCTGCACTCGCACTCGTCTGCATGGTTAGCGAGTGACATCTCCAAGCTGACTGTGGCATTGAAACCAGAGCAAGCACATTCTGAAAGACCCTTTCCAATTCGATAAAGATGGTGAACACATTTACCCCCGGGAAGCTTTACTGGATACTGACCCTTATTTTTGTTTTCATATCTTTGATGAGTTTTTTCCTGTCCGATTTCTTCTTTTGTTTCTGTTTCCACTTCTCCAGGTGAGTAGGGAGAAGACGATCAGTGATATCTTGATCATCAACTTGCAGGAAAACAGCGGCATCGGGGAAAAAGCCATGCTCGCCCAGAAACTGGGCCTCCTCCAGGTACCGTGGGAAACCATCGAGAATAAAACCTGTGGAACTAGGTGGACATTTTCATAATTGATCATGTTTGCCTAAAATACTTATGATAGTTTAAATATAGACTTTAAATTAAAAATAAATCTCAACTTTATATAGATGTTCAAGGAATACTCGTGTATAAGCTAAGGATTTCAGCACATTTTTAATACAGTTTTTGTGGTAAAATTAGATGCCTCGACTGATATTTGGGCCGGCTTATACTAGAGTATATAAGGTAGTTTTGCAAGTAATATAATTTACTTCTTTTACTACTTCGACTTGGGTATCCATGGTGTTTCTTCCCACAAATCTACTGAATTGGATTAAGATGAAAACAGTTGATATTTATAATGTGAAATTGTAATCCAGCAGTTTAGAGGTAAGTACTATTAACCAGAAATGTATTACAAGTTGTGAGAAGATCACAGGGTAAAAAGAGCTATGTGGTTAGCTTGGGAGGGGCCTGCATCCTGATGAACATATTATCTCCCTGGCAGGAGAACCTTCAAACATCACCTATTCAAGAATAAACTTACGCTCTCTTCATGGCTGTTTTCCAACACCCGCTGGGTCGCTTCTGTATCCTGTGGGTAGGCTGGCCAAATCTGATCTGACCTGCCTCCCATGAGTCCCTGCGGCTCAGCAGGGCATAGGAAGGAGCCAATGCCAATGGTTGGTTTTGTTCTGACATGGAAGGCAGATGAAGACTTCTGTTTGGGCCAGAACTTGACCCTAGAACTACCAAACTCTCAGGTGGCGTTTAATAAAGAATTTGGTTGGAGTTTTGTTTCTGGTTCTTGGGAAACCCAAACCAGAGCAAACTCATTGACATCAAGTTGATTCTGACACATAGGGATCCTCAGGGACAGGACAGAACTGCCCCAGGGAGGCTCCCTAGTCCTTGGCTGGTAACCACAAAGCCTATGGGATAAAGGATCTGAGTGGCGATTCTTGGGAGGTAGCCTGCAAATCCTGGGAATTTCTATAGCGATTAGAGTGGCTAATAGGAAAAGCGTGGGCCCCTGGAGCCCCAGTGATAGCTTATGTTATCATGAGGAACCTTTTGATAATTTATGCTAATATGATTCATCCTGGTCCTACCAGGGGGAAAAACAACAACCAACTAATCAAGTGATTAGAAGTATGGAGTTCTCCGACACAGGCTACTGGCTGGCTTTGGACACTGGCAAGAGGCTGCGGATTAGGTTCAATCACTGGCAGTGGGTTCAGTCAATCATGACTACATAGTGAAGCTTCAATGAAAGTGCTGGAAACACAGGGAATCCAGGACAGGGAAACCCTCAGGACCAATGTTGAGAGTGGATGTACCAGGAGGGGAAGGGGAAGGTGGGGGAAGAAAGGGGGAGCCAATCACAATGATCTACCTATAGCCCCCTCCCAGGGGGATGGACAACAAAAAAGTGGGTGAAGGAAGACATCGATCAGTGTAAGACATGAAATATATATTATCGAGGGTTCCCAAGGGAGGCAGGGTGGGAGAGGGGAAAAAACGAGGAGCTGATACCAAGGGCTCAAGTAGAAAGAGAATGTTTTGAAAATAATGCTGGCAACAAATGTACAAATGTACGTGACACAAAGGGTGGATGTCTGGATTGTGATAAGAGTTGTACGAGCCCCCAGTAAAATGATTATAAACAAACAAATAAATCCAATAACTGCACAACTGGGGTGGGGGGGGGCGTGCTGAGCTCCTACGTTTAGATGAGCCTTCCTGGTTAGCACTGTTCTGTGTTAACGACATCCACGTGCCAGGAGGGTGATAGGTTTCTGGGAACCCAGCAGCTTTGCATCTGGGACCTTCCTTCTTGTTGTTAGTGCCATTGGGTTCATCCTGACTTCTCGGGACTCTGTGTACCTGAGAACAGTACACTGTCCGGCCTGGAGCCACTCACACCATCATAGCTAGGCATCAACCCACTGCTGCTGCCATTGTCTGAATCCATCTCCTTGAGCAGCTGGCTCCCTCTTTTTTGCTGCCCCTCTACTTTACCAAGCAAGATGCTCTTTCCAGGGACTAGTCTCTCCTGATAATATGTCTAAAGTATATCAGAGAAAGTCTGCCCATCCCCTTGAACTAACTACAAATTTTTCTTTCTTGCTGTGTTTTGTTTTTTTGTCATTGGTTTGTTGTTGTTGTTTTGTTGTATATTGTTGCTTGGTTTTGCTCTGTCTTGTTTTTGTGCATGTTATTATCTCCGCAGGTCTGTCTAAATAAGATAGGTTGGATGAACAATCTGGAGGAAAAAACAATGGACCGACAGTTCTGGGTGGACATGGGAGAGGGGGAGGTGGGGGTAAAGGTTAGCAAACCCAGGGACAAAGGAACAACAAGTGATACAAATTGGTGGTGAGGAGGGTGTGGGAAGCCTGGTAGGGAATGATCAAGGGTAATGTAACCAAGAGGAATTGCTGAATCCCAGGTGGGGACTGAGCATGATATTGGGACAGGAGGAAAGTCAAAGGAAATAGAGGAAAGACCTGGGAGGCAAAGGGCATTTATAGAGGTCTAGATAAAGGCATGTACATATGCAAATATATTTATATATGAGGATGGGGAGATAGATCTATGTGCATACATGTATATATTTAGTATTAAGGTAGCAGAAGGACATTGGGCCTACACTCAAGTAGTCCCTAAATGCAACAATACTTTCTTCTATTAAATTGTCATTCTTTGATGCTCACCTTCCCAACACAACTGCTGAAGACAAAGTGAGTGAATAAGCAAATGTGGTGAAGAAAGCTGATGGTGCCCACCTATCAAAAGATATAATGTCTGAGGTCTTAAAGGCTTGAAGGCAAACAAGCAGCCATCTAGCTCAGAAGCAACAAAGGCCACATGGAAGAAGCACACCAGCCTGTGTGATCACGAGGTGCCAAAGGCATCAGTTATCAGGCATCAAAGAACAAAAAATCCTATCATTGTGTGCTCACCTCCACGATACGATTTCTGAAGACAAATGGATGCATAAGCAAATGTGGCGAAGAAAGCTGGTGGTGCCTGGCTATCAAAAGATATAGCATCTGGGGTCTTAAAGGCTTGAAGGTAAACAAGCTGCCATCTAGCTCAGAAGCAACAAAGCCCACACGGAAGAAGCACACCAGCCTGTGCGATCATCAAGTGTCGAAGGGATCAGGTATCAGGCATCATATATATATATATATATATATATATATATATATATATATACATAGTGATAAGAGTTGTATGAGCCTCTAATAAAATGATTTTTAAAAAAAGTCTGCCCATCCTTGCTTCTAAGGGGCATTCTGGCTGTACTTCTTCCAAGACAGACTTCATTGTTCTTCTGGCAGTCCATGGCACTTTCTATATTCTCCTCCACTACGATAGTTCACCTGCATCGATCCTTCTGTGGACTTCCTTACTCAGTGTCCAGCTTTCACGTGCATATGCGGTGATTGAAAACACGATGGCTTGAGTTAGGTCAACCTCAGTCCCCAACTGACATCTTTGCTTTCAAACACTTTAAAATAGATCTTGTGCAGCAGACTTGTCCAATTCAATGTTTCCTTTGGTTTTTTGAATGCTGTTTCCATGAGCATGGATTGTGGATCCAAGAGAAAAGAAATCTTTGAAAATTCCTCCCCCTCCCTATTTATCATGATGTGGACTATTGGTCCAGTGTGAGACCCTGGCTTTTCTTTATATCGAGTTGTAATGCATCCTGGAAGTGGCAGGCTTTGATTTTCATCAGTGGGCACTTCCAGTCCTGTTCACTGGCAGGAAGCAAGGTTGCATCATCCGCACATTGAAGGTTGCTCATGAGCCTCCCCCTTATCCTGATGGCTCATTCTTTTACATGTAGCCCAGCTTCTTGGACTATTTGCTCAGCCTACAGATTGGATAAGCGTGATGGAAGGATATAACCCTGACACACACCTTTCCTGAATGCAAGCCATGCAGCCTGACTCGCTCCGTTGGAACCACTGCCTCCTCTTCTGCGCATAGCTTCATATGAGCACAATTATGTGCAGGGGAATTTCCATTCTTCTAAGTGTTACCCATCATTTGTTATGAGCCACACAGCCCATTGCATAGTCAATGAGTCACGAGCAAATATCTTTCTCATCTTCTCTGCTCTTAGCCAAGATTCATTTGACATCAGCAATGACAAGCCTCATTCCATGTCCTCTTCTGAATCCAGTTTGCATTTCTAGATGTTACCTGTTGATGTACTGCTGCATCTTAAAAAAAGTTATTTTCAGCAAAATTTTACTTGCCTATCATATTAATAATTTGATAAGTTCCACATTATGTTGGGTCACATATATATTTGTGTGCATGTGAACGAGCACAGATATGGACCTCTTCCCATTGCTTGGCCAAGGAGCTACCTTTCGATTTTTTTTTTTGGCATAGGTGAGTGTTTCCAGTGCTTCATCAACTTGTCAAACATTGTTATTGGTATTCCATAAATAACTGGACCCTTATTTTTGGCGAACGCCTTCAGTGCAGGTTGGAATTCTTCCCTCAATACCATCAGTTCTTGATCTTGAAATGTTTGATTGCCATTCAATTCTTTCTGGTGCAGGGACTCTGCGTATTCCTTCCATCTTCTTTTGAGGCTTCTTGAATCATTCGGCACTTTGCCTACGGAATCCTTCAATACTGCAACTCCAGGATGTGATTTTTTACTTTAGTTCTCTCAGCTTCAGAGATACTGAGCAAGTCCTTCCTGTTTGGTTTTCTAATGACAGATCTAGGCACAATTCATTGTAGTACTTTACTTCTTCCTCCCAAGCTGCCTTTTGAACTTTTCTGTTCAGGTCTTTCAGTTTGCCATTTCTTCTATCTGCATTAGCTATTCTACATTCAAGAACAAATTTCATAGTCTCTTCTGACATCCACTTTAGTCTTGTCTTTCCTTCCTACCTTTTTAATGACCTTTCATTTTCTTCCCAGATGATGTTCTTGACGTCATCTCATAGCTCATTGGGTTTTCTGTCATTAGTGTTCAAGGCATCAACTCTGTTCTTGAGATGATCTCAAATTCAAGTGAGGTGTGCTCTAGGTCCTATTTTGGCTCTCATGGACTTGTTTTAATTTTCTTGAGCTTGAACTCTGAACTTACATATTAGGAACTGATGGTCTGTTCCATAGTCAGCCTGTGGCTTTGTTTTGGCTGATGAAATTGAGCTTTTCCATGGTCTCTTACCACAAATATAGTAATTAAATTCCTGTGTATTCCACCTGGCAAGATCCATGACTGTTTATGTTGTTGAAAAAGTATTTGTGATGAAGAAGTCATTGGGTTTGAGAAACTCTATTATGTGATCCCCAGCTTCATTTCTATTGCAAGACCATATTTCCCAATGACTGACCCACCTTCTTTTTCCAAATGTTCACATTCCTATAACCAGTAATTATCAATGGATCTTGATTACATGTTATGGCAGTTACATAATCTTCTGGCAACTTCAGCGAAGGGGTGGGGTCCAGCCTATCAATCAGGCCATAGCCAATTATTTCCCTGTGTGGGCATGGCCTTCTCCTGAGAATTCTGGGAACATCTTCCTCCCTGGAGGTGGGACACACACTCTCTGGAGCTATGCTGATGGCAGCCAGAGCCCTGGAGATACTTCCACCGCCATTGGACCCACAGGACCTTCTACCCACCAAACTGTGATCTTCCTACACTTGGCAGCAAGCATTGCATCTGCTGCGTGAGTCTGAAGAGGAATTTGTGGGCTAATATCAGACTTATGGGCTAATATCTAATTTATGAACTTGATCTGACTGGGCTAGGATCTTTCAGTGATGCATAATTACTTCTTGATATAAAGTTCTCTCTTACACATATATGATTGTCTCTGGATTTGTTTCTCTAGCCAACCTGGATTAACACACCTATTTTTATGACTTTGGGGCTGAAAAAGCTGGTAGAGTTCTTATTTTGGTAAACATTGATCTTAGTTTCTCAAGTACATGCACAAATTTATGCAAAGAGGGCAGGGGCTAAGGATAACTCGTACTTCCCATTAGGAGGTAGGACTCGCTGTGTCTTATATTATGGAGCCAATCTGTGAATTGACTCTCAATCAAAACTGGCCAGAATTTAGCATCCTTATTGTTCAAGATGCTTTCTAACGGTGGCAGCTTTCTTAATAAAATGGCGGAGGGGTTTTGTTCCATTTGTGTCTTGGAGGTTGGCTTTACTTTGAAGAGGCAGTTCTTCCTCAGTTGTCTTTTCAGTGCCTTCTGACCTGAGGGGCTCTTCTTCAGAGTTGTCTCGGACAATGGCCCACTACTATTCATAAGGTTTTCAGTAACTAACCCTTTAGAATTTGACTGTGGATTTCTTCTTCGTAGTCTGTTCTTCGTCTGGGAGTGCCACTGGTGCCTGTTTTCCATGGATGACCCTGCGGGTCTTTGAAATGCCAGTGGGATAGTTTCCAGCATCACATATGACAAACGGACAGGCGAGTGGCGGTGGAACCCTCCTAGACCTTTCCTTGTGTGTTCGATCCTTGGATTGGTTCTAATTCACATACTTTCAATATCCCAAAACTATAATGGTAAGTGGAGCGCTTGGTGCATTGTTTGGGGAATTATCAAGCCCAAGGGGCAGTGAGAACGCCGATTGTAACCAGATAGAAGGGAAGTAAACATCCAAACGTGAGTCTGGTGTCTGAAGTCAAGGGAGGGCAGTCCTGTAGAGAACTGTGTCCTTAGCCTGTGAAGTTTCACCTACCTACAGGTAGCTGGTATAAGAAGTCACTTGCAAGTAGACCCAAAGAGAAGAGAATGTCTGATTAAAGACGAGAGATTACATTTTGAATTTCGGTGACCTGGAGGTTCTTATATTTTCCTGTGTGGTGTCAAGATTGTTTCTGGTATTTGGTAAAGGGATAACACGCTAGAAGGATAACCATTAGGTGGAGCCCCGGTGGTGGAGTAGTCATGCGTTGGGCTGTGATCCGCAATGTCCACAGTTTCTCCCAGCTGCTGCTTGGGAGAAAGATGGGGCTTACTGCTCCGGTAAACGGTGACAGGCTGGGAAACTCACACGGCAGTTCTACCCTGTCCTACAGGGTCTCTGTGAGTCAGAAAGACTTGGTGGCAGTGAGTTCATGAAATGGCTCTAAGAGGACAGTGACACCTATGAAAGCTGGAACTTGTATAAGGTGGAAACTGTCCGAGAAGGAAAACACAGCTATTACCTCTGAATACAGATCACACACAATGTTAAGACTGCACCTGTCAAAGGCAGAAAGCTTGTGAGACCCTGAAAAGCAAGGCAGTCTCGTCGAGTTCTGGTTCTCACAGATTTCACTGTCATTGCTAAAAAGAAATAGGGAAGACAAAGTCCCGCTCACAATTAGGGCACCTGGATTTAGAATCAGCAGCTCAGGTGACGTATGGGTTATGCATCGAGCAACTGACCACATAGCCTGTGTGTGTCCAACCCACCAGCCACTGTGGGAGAAAGAGTCGGCTGTCTACTTGTGTAAACACGGACAGCCTCAGAACCCCGAGGGGACAGCTATGCCAAGGGGTGCTGTGAGCTGGACTTGACTTGGTGGAGCTGAATATGGGTTGGTTTGGGCTCAGAACAGGGATTCTTCGTCATGACCACACACTGGAACCCTTCCAAAAGCCAGTGGCTGGGCCCCAGCCTCTCCACCGCCAGAGCCTGACAGCTTGGGAGTGAGTTCTAGTCATTAGTACTTTTGAAAAGTTCCCCAGATGTTCAATTCAGAGTCACAAAGCTCTGCCTTCAGGAATAAAATAAACAACGGTTAAAAAGCGCGCAGTCCTATCTGGATCAAGATACCATATCGGTTCCTTAAACCACCACTCGGAGAGAATCCCCTCTAGAATCTCTGGCGGCAGCGGCTCGTTTTCTATTAGATTTGATTTGATTGCTTCTTCTTCTTCCGTAAGATTTACTTCTGGAGGCTAAAAGCAGAGTCAGAACATAAAACAAAACGACATTAAATAAAGAACACTGCGTTTTTAGCTGACTGTGAAGACAATGGCCTTTGTTTCAGGCCGATTGTTTGTGCTGTGATTTGTATTATAAGTTTTTAAATGGAGGCTCTTTTTAACCCAATATTTAATAGGATTTTAAATATTAACTTATATCTACTCTGTTTAAGACAAGTTACCAGCAGTTAGCAAGACTGATATATAGCTATCAGTGAGATATATATTATGATATGTATGTATATAAACATACATATATTGAGCACGACGGATTTTAAACATGGACTCAGGGTATGTTTCATCACTTTGTGTTAAAACCCTGTACTGTCTAAGTCACGACTACCAGGCTTACTGATTTTTGTTGTCTTTCTTGTAGTCGTACAGTATTATCTCTCCACCCTAGATGGTGATTAAGGGATGATCTACCATCCATAGGGGGATTAAAGCATCATAATAACAAATGGAGCATACTGTGCTCATTAACACAGGTCAGCTCTCTTTGGATTAATATTCACCCAGGGGCACGGCCGGGGAGCTTGGAGGGAGCTAACAACAACAAGTACAAGAAAGAAGAAAGTATTCTGAAACTGACTGTAGTGATGATTCATAACTCTTCTCAATATGATGGGATGACTAAGTTGTATCATATAGGAAAAATCTGCTCAAATTACATTTTTTTTAGTCATGGAATCTCAACTTCTCTGTGTTCATCAAATATAAATGGAAAACATTTCAAGAATATATTGGAAGGGGTGCCATATCACCTATTAGGATACTACAGTCCTGCTCCATCTAGTTAAGCCTATTAATGGGATTTCATTTGAGACAAGAATGATCTGGGCAAATCAGAAATAGTTGATAAGGAAGTTAGAAGTAAAACCTCTTCTTTTCACAACCCAGGATAGGCATGATCACAGATCCACAAACACTTTCTTACGTGGCATCTTTTGAAGTTACCATTTTGAATCTCCTCGGTACTGGCAGATCTCTTTTGAATGGTATTTGAGAGAGGGCATAGCAACTAAAACATTGTTTTCTAGATAAAACCTATTAAATAACACAGCTCCAACTAAGCCCTATACAGAGGCCTTGTCAGAAAAAGCTTTCTC
This sequence comes from Tenrec ecaudatus, assembly GCF_050624435.1. Classification (NCBI taxonomy): domain Eukaryota; kingdom Metazoa; phylum Chordata; class Mammalia; order Afrosoricida; family Tenrecidae; genus Tenrec; species Tenrec ecaudatus. Next base: position 63,018,394 of record NC_134536.1, on the reverse strand, counting down.
TCAGTAGTGTACAGTCTAGATCGGTGGTAAGAACAATCTTTAACATTTGGGGGATAATGAGCAAATGTCCCCCCCCCCCCCCGTTAGAAACTTCCTCTACAATATTCTTGACTACTTCTGCTCTCCCTCCCAAAGTGACAGCAGTAATGATAAATACTACTATCTATCAGAGGTTTACTACCAGCTTCTTGGTCTTCTCTTCCTCCAGCACGATGTTGGCCTGAATGGCAAGCTCTTCCATCTCCTGCTTTATCAGTTGTTCGTCCTCAGAGTCCTCCTCAAATTCAGGCCCAACTTTCTTTTCCGTTTTGAGCATTAATTTTTCCTGAAGAAATTCTTCAAACTGAATGTGAAAAATGCCTAACTTTTTGGCCAAGGAACTTCCACAGACAGTCTTGCCGGAGCCGTGGGGGCCGAGAAGACACAGCCGTAAGGGAGGAGCCTGTCAGGGGAGGGGGAATGCGGTCAGTGGAGAAGAGGAACATGATAGACTAATTAAAGACTTCCCTCAGAGCACATTGGGATGATCATTCTCAGGAACTCAAGAGCAGTGAAATGCTAGGATATCAGTTAAAACACAGTAAAGCCTATGATAGTCAGCAGCCGCATAAGGCAGAATTCTGTTAGAGAACGCCAATGTTTTCCTCTAAGACACAGCAACAGAACGGTGGGAAGACTGGCCCCTGTTAGAGAGGCAGAGATCTTGCAACATCCCGAAGAACAAGGCAGCTCCGTCACCCCTGCGGCAACAATGGGCTTTGGAATTGTCCATGTCCCCCACAGGACCACCTAAAGAGAACTCTGTGATGCTTTACGAGAACATTTACCTAACAAATGAGGTTCCCATTGAACGATTTTTACACAAATCATTCCGTGACATCGGTGACTATACATATAGGCACACATCGATGCAAAACCATATATGTTACAGCATTTACCAAAATTCCCTTTCCTTGTATATTTTTAGTGTCTTCATTTTCCTTGGTCATGTTGCACCCACTTCCCATCTTTCTCATCACCAAAAGTAACAAGTGTCTGTGGCCTGGAAGGTGACTTTCTGGCCCTTTCCTCCCATCCCAAACATAACAACGATTGTGAGGTGGTGCGGGCCAGGCCAGCGCCTGGAGCCCCCTTGATGGCTTCTGCTAACATTCAAAAACAACCTTACTTTCTCTGTGGACAGCATATTCTTGATGCTTCAATGTTTCATAACTCAGGCGCCATACAACATTTGTCTTTTTGTGATTGACTTAGTTTACTCAGCAAAACGTCCTCTCGATTCATCCATGTTATAAGATGTAGCATGGACCTCATATTATCCTTTTGGTTGCTTAATATTCCATTGTATACATGAACCAGGATCCATTGATCCCTCCAGTCATTGATGGACACTGAACTTGTTTCCACATGACAAAAGGCAATTGATAAAATGGAATATTCAGATCTGCCTTTGAAACAAGTTTTATTGATTAAATAATAGAAAGGGACTTGCTTATCACAGGCACACACAAACTTTCTCTACCAAGCAAAAGAAGTCCTTAATAACATGAGAGACTCTGCCATGAATGTCTATAGTGCCCAACCTGGAGATGAAAGGTCCGAAGCTAGCGAATCCGCATGGTTGCTGAAATTGCCCAGAATGCTGATGATAGCTGCAAGGAGGCACAAGCAGTCTTTGGTGAATACGGAGAAATGACCACAAAATTGGCAGGTGGTTGGAAACAAGCATGGGGCAACAGAGATATAAAGGGATGGTGCGAACAGCAAAGGAGCCGGGGTTTTGCAAGGGGCGAAGCTACAAATTCCACTCAGCCAAGTAGAACGGCCTACACTTCTTGTCCTTGTGAAGCCAAGGTTCAGAGGAGAGTTGAAAGATGTAGGGAGAAGGTATGCCAGGGAATACACACAAGGGGAAGGTACATCCAAGTTATTCTGAAAGGAAGATGATTTTCAACCTAGAAACCATGCCCATGGGAACTATCCATTATATATAAGAACCTCATAATGGTATTTTCAGATACGAAGAAAGCTGGTAAGTGTTTCAGCAACTCACTCACTGCCATCGAGTCATTTCGACACATAGTAGCCCTATAGGGCAGGGGAGAACTGTCCCCTGTGTTTGAGACTGTAACTGTGGGAGTAGAAAGCCTCATCTTTCTCCTGAGGAAGGCCTGGTGGGTTCGAACTGCTGACCTTGAAGTTAGCAGTCTGACGCCACCAGGGGTCCCTGTGTTGTAGCCAACGAAGGATGAAAGAAAGAAAGAAGCCCTCCAAAGGAAAGCATGTACATAACCTGTTATTACCACCTAGCACGTACTGACCATTCTTTTTGTCAGCCATGTCTGGACAGATCTCTAGAGACCACTCATCACTTGATGTGCTGTGATTCTATCACTAGTTCAGGGATTGGGCAGAATACAAAACTGAAGTCAACTTGATGCTCCACATGCCTTCCGCCACTGTGACTGGTTTAGTGTGACTTACTGACAATTTCTTTGAGGGGGGAAAAAATCAAGTCTTTTTTTACTAGTTTTGAGAACAAAGGGGAATAAGATCTGGCTTTCCTGCTGCCATTTCCCCACAAGGAGGAAACTCTGAGAATATATATCCCCAGAGAAAGCAGATGAGAGAGAGAGAGAGAGAGAGAGAGAGAGATACACTGGGTCCTCACGGCAGCACCTGACACTTGAGGCTAAGCAGGAAATTTGCACATTAAAAACAGTTGTCTGGTTTTCCTATTTTGAGTCGCTTCAGGAGCAAAGCACATAACGGTTGGTTGGCGGCTGGGCAGAGTGTGGATGTCAACTGTGAGAAGACAGAGACTGGAGCACAGTGGTGGGGACGGACCGAGAGGGAGGAGGGAAAGGGCAGGGGGGCTCAGGTCTCAGTTAAGTGGAGAGGAAAGAGAAACGATTCACAACACAGGTCAAAAAGAATGGAAATCGGAGACGGCTCTTTAAAGTTATAAAGGCTGCCGACAGCAGAATGAAAAATGACATGGACGTAAGACTCTAAGAAAGAGGAGGCAGCACAAAAGCCGAGCTTTCACTTTTCATCTCAGCGGGTCCGTTTCTAAACGATTTAAGTTGATCTCTCAAGAAATGGAAGTGTAAGATCTTATTCTAGGGCAATCACTGGAGAAGTAAGCGCAGGCTTGTTAAGGAGCTGGCTTCTGAGACGGGCTTGTGGCGGGAGAGGGAGGGCTGCGTGCCCTCAGAACATGTGCAAGAAGCATGATGTGGAGAAAGAGAAGCAGCAAGGAAACCGAGCACCGGGCAAACGAAGTACAACGCAAAACCCAGAACCAGTCCGATCACATTTCAAATCGCTCGGGGGCAAGACTGCTGGGGAAATGGAGGTGAACTCTGTGTAGAATACTGCTGTTAGTGCAGAGCTGAACATGGAAGAGGCAATGTCTGTGACATTCCCATCCCCCTGCACTTGATCTTGGCGGAAAATCTTTGGGCTCATCAGCAGACTTTCAGGCGCTGACCCAGGTGGGGAGCAGAGGATGGGAAGAGACTGCATAGGGATGAATCCCTTATTCTCATATATTCAGGGGCCTGGCGGGCTGGGTTACTGGGGGTGGGGGGAGGCTTTCACCCTTGTGAGTTGGAGGTGAGTGCCAATCCCATTCTCATAATTAATACTGTCCCCCACTCGATCCTCCCATCACAGTGCTGCCTCGAAGTTACCTCTTACCAGCACATGCAGCTTTCACTGTAGAAGCAGACGTCCTCTCTCCAACCCCCTCATCCCTTCCTCCAGTGCAGGTATCAGGTTTCCTCACCTGTGAGCTCAGGGGCCTGAATGTAGAGACCACCCACCTTGTGACGAGTGTAACTATGGGATATGCCTATCTTATGGTTCCCTATAAATGTCCCAAGATGGAACAGGTTCTCTCTCACTTCTCCCATCGAGAGGAGCTGAGGTGAGCATGCTACCACAAAATGTGTCTGACTCCTATTTTACTCTCTTTTTGTCCGTCTTCCCTATCCTCTAGGACTTTACTGCAATCTTTATATATGATCGCCCTACAATTGCGCCTGCTGGTCCTTTGCTAGTTGGAGGACGGTTTCCCCCGACAGACTCGCATGGATTTGCGTGAAAACGACCATAGATCGGAAGCAACAGAATGAGTCATTGGTGAGAAAGGACAGCTGAAAGCGATACAAGATCAATGGCCGCACTCCCTTCCACAGCCTCAACAGTTCCCGAGGGCGCCATTGAAAAATTGAAGTCCTTGAAAAGGGCCCAAATTATCCAGAAGAATTCAAATAATGTTCCAATGTTATGCTCGGGAAGGCCTGGCACCACACTGTGATTTATGTAGCTGGGTTCAGTAATCTCATTCCAGAGAATTATATTAATCAGGAAACTCAAGAGGAACAAGCAGGATGGCCCCAAAGATTCCCCCCAGTACCATTTCATGTTCATCGAGGAGACCACTATGAACGAATGTCTAAAACCATTTTGATGCTGAAAATTATTAGTTATGATATAAAAATATTAAGTTATGCAATCTATGTACTAATAGAAAGACTTCTCTGATATAATATTAAGTGAAAAAGCAGTACCAAAAGTTATAGACACTAGAAAAATATAGATATTCTTATGGAAGAGAATCAGGAAGTAAGGCCTAAAAATGAAGACTGTGATCTGAATCTGTAGAATGATGTATTCTGCTTTATTTTAAAAAATGAATACAACATTGCCACCACGTGTCCTCAAGCATATGTTTCTAAAGTAGGAACATTGGTCCCAATGGCAGATCAATAAGAATGAAAATGTTACCACAAATTGAGGAAAAGACTGATTGCTTTATAGTTCTTAAATTTTGTTTTAAGCCCATTTAATTGATGGGCAACTGAGCTTAGAGAACATTTTCTTTGTAATTGGCTCCATCCCTGGCAGCATTCTGCTTCTGACAGCAAGCCAGTCAGAGGTGAACTCACCCCAGGAAACACTCCTCTGAATGTGAGCCAACCAACTGCAGTCCCACTTGATCGGTATCTTCCTAAAGATAATTTCAAACCGCTTCTGCCTACACCAAATACCCAAACCGAGCTCCCTGCCATGGCGACAGTGCTGATTCAAAGGGACCCACCCGCAGGGGTCTCTGAGACTGCAACTGTTGAAAGGAGTAGAAGGCCTGGTCTTTCTCCCTTGGAGCTGCTGGTGGTTTCGAATTTCCAACCACGCAGATCAAAGCCCAGCTTAGAAACCACCAAGCCACGTATCCAACACTAACCCACCAAATCCAGCTTTCTTTGTCTTTTTACTCCGATCAAAAGAGACCTAGCAGGGGCCTTCGAAAAATTCATGGAAAAATGGAATGAAAGGGTAATGAAAAATTTCCACGAACGTTTTGAAGCCTGTTGTAGGGAAGCATCGATGTAGAAATCAAAATGGATCCTTGTTGTTATGCTACATTCCAAAACTGCATTTCATTGCTATATCAGATGAGGAACTTCTCAGACTTCAATGGTGGAGGTGGGTAGGAAGTGCTAAAGTTAACAGAAGTCCCCAAACCTAAGGAGCCGGAGTTAAGATTTTCACCTTTAGTGGTTCCTTTTGGGCTATGTACTCCTCAGGGTGTTCCAAGAACTTCTCTTTAGTCTCAGGACTGGAAAAGTAGTAGATCTTTTCTCGATATTTAACAGCTTCGTCTAAGCTGCCTGGTTGCAGGACGAAGTTTTCCTTGAGAACCACCGGACAGTAGTGCTTGGAATCTCCCAACTGCCTCCGTCTTTCTTTAATTCGCTCTTCATTCTAGAGACACACGCAAAGTTTGGGGATCATTGTTAAGAAGTCATTGGTACATCATACTAAAGATGGAAATGTAAAAATAATAACAATACAAAGGGCCAGTCCCTATATGATTTAAATTAAATTTTAAAACAAATTCAGTTCTCATATCCCCGTGAATTCACATTCCGTTGATTCTTGCTTTCCATAAGCATCATGGGGAATGACACCATCTCCATCCTTCTATGGTCACGGATGGAAGGAAAAACGTCAGGCGGTACCAGTGCAGGGTCACTGTGGAGTTTGTTTCCAAAGAAAGAAAGAAAACAAAAGCAAAACTATTCTCGAGGAAATAAGCTAAGCTAACGAAAGGCTGGCGGCTTGAATTCTCTCCATGGAGATTCAGCAAAACAGCCTAGAGCCCTGTTGCTAAACAGCACACCCAAGAAACGTATGTACAAATATGCTTGACACAATGTATGCATGTATGGATTGTGATAAGAGCTGTAAGAGCCCCCAATAAAATGATTTTTAAAAAAATCACCGCCGAGAAAGTGCTCTGGGGCAGTTGTGCACTGTCCCATGAGGCCCACGTGAGTCAGGATCCACTAGACAGCATCCAGCTCCAACAAGCCCAGGAAACGTTGAATCAGGGCCCTAACTCCTTAAAAGGAAATGGGAAATGTTTTAAGATTTGCTTTGCTTCTATTAATGCACACTTATTGTAAAATTATTCAGAATGCATGACAGGGGTCAAGTGAAGTCACTCGCCGTTTCCAGTCCAATAGCATATCAGTTCTCTTAATTGTTTTGTGAGGATCATTCCAGCGCCTTTCCCCCTAAATATATCCTATCAATATAAGTATAAAAAATAGACATATTTAAAGACAAAACATTTTAAAAAATTCAAATGGGGGAAAAAACCTTTATATAATTGTCCTATGTTTCTTCTGTAACAGAATTAGACATAATGTCCAACCTTTGGTAAGGATATAAAAACTGAGACGAATCAATGCATCTCTTGTCCCATCCGTGTTCAATTTTGCATTAGGGTTGCGCAAGTTTCAGAATGAACTGAGGAGTAGTTACCCTTTTTCTATGACATCGAGGAATGTATCAACCATGAATGCACCAACACCACACTCTACCATCCAACCAGTTCCACTCACAGCAACCCTGTGGGACAGAGTCGAATTGTCTCTGGGTTTCTGAGACTTTACATCTTGTCAGGCAGGCAGTCTCACTCCCACAGAGTGACTGGGGCTTCGAACCGCTGACCTTGTGGTTCGCAGCTTAATGCATAGCTCCCTATGCCACTGTATCATAGCAACTGTCAGAGAAAGCATATTAGACACGACCTACAAACCCTTCTATTGTTTTTGTTAATTGAGTATCTCTTTCCTCTTAAATAAATTTCAGGAATTGAATTTTGAGGGTGAACCCTTTTTAACTTGACATTCAACTATATTAGTATGAAGCTTCTATAATTTAAAACAATTCTTTCTTTTGTTTATTAATCTAATATATACCCATTTTACATGTTGATTGCTTCTTTTTTATCTGTCTTGCTAGAAATTTGTCTATTTTATTTTCCTTTCAAGGAAATAACCTGGCATTTTTTATAATTAAGTCAACTGTTTTTATTTATTTATTTTCCCAACTGTTTTTATTTTGTCCATTTTTTTATTCACAAATTCTACCTTTAACTTTCCTTCTACTTGCTTTTGTTTTCTTTGTAATGCTTTTATTTCAAGTTCTTGTTAGCTTTTCCAGTTTATTTTGTTTTCTATTAACTTAAAGTTGGGTTGCTAACAACTAAAAAGGAGGGGTGGGGAGGAAAGGGGAAAAAAACAGAGAGGGATGCGTGGCGGGGGAATAGGGCACTGACCCACCCAAGAGGAGGCCACTGTTTGTGTCTCCACAGGGAAAGAGGGACCAGACTTAAATCCGGTTTTCCGGTATGCGAATGCAACCTGCCAGCATGGAGAGGGATGCCAGTGGAGGGGCCTGAGGGCTCGACCCACATACCAGGTACACGGACAACTGCCTCTCCCCCCAGAAGAATTTACTTTAGAGGACAGCACTGAAGCTGCAGCTCGGTAGAGGGACATGTCTGATGAGAGCACAGGGGAGCAAATGAAGGGGGAGGAAGAGAGAGTGGAGCACATCCTGACCCAGCAGGCCTGGACGATAATATTTCTGCTCTGAAGAGCCTATGCACAGAGTGGACCATATGGCTGATCCCTCTATGAGACACGACATCCCTCATTGACCCATGGCCCTATGGGTTACAACACTGGAGACTCAGTGTTGGGATTGGCCCAGTCTGACCCTGCAACACTGAGGCAAACCACTACAGGTGTGCAGCAGAGCAACTGGGATGCTGAGCAGGGAACTCCCGAGGGAGTGCAAAGGACAGACTCTGGGAGCAGAGCGTGGCACCCCGTCGGACTTGACTGGAGGACACGCCTAAGGTAAAATATCAGACCTTGATCTATTTACAGAGTTTTCTTTCTTTTAAAAATTTCTATAATTTTTTATTTTTCTTCTTTTTAAAAATTAATTAATTCTTTTCTGGGTCATTGGTTTTCTTTTTTGTTGTCATAATTGTGTTCTCTCTTGTTGCTTCGTCTTGCTATGCCTTGTTTTTTGATGCATATTATTATCTCTGAATATCTGTCTAGATAGGATAGGCTGGATGAACAGTCTGGAGAAGAAAACAACAGGACTGATGTTTTCAGGGGGACATGGGAGAGGGGGAGGTAGGGGAAAGGAGGTGGTGTCGACCAACCTAGGGACAAGGGAACAACAAGTGATCCAAATCAGTGGTGAGGAGGGTGTAGGAGGCCTGCTAGAGTGTGATAAAGGGTAATGTAATCGAGAGGAATTACTGTAACCCAAATGAAGGCTGAGCATGATAGTGGGATAAGAGGAAAGTTAAAGGAAATAGAGGGAAGAGCTAGGAAGTAAAGGGCATTTATAAAGGTCTAAATACAGGCATGTACATATGTAAACATATTTATATATGAGGATGCGGAAATAAATCTATGTGCATATATTTATAGGTTTAGTATTAAGGCAGCAGATGGACATTGGGCCTCCACTCAAGTACTTGCTCAATGCAAGAACACTTTGTTCTATTAAATTGGCATTCCATGAGGCACACCTTCCCAACACAATCGCTGAAGACAAATGTGTGCATAAGCAAATGTGGTAAAGAAAGCTGATGGTGCCCGGCTATCAAAAGAGATAGTGTCTGGGGTCTTAAAGGCTTGAAGGTGAACAAGCGGCCATCTAGCTCAGAAGCAAAAAAGCCCACATGGAAGAAGCACACCGGCCAGTGCGATCACGAGGTGCCAAGGGACCAGGTATAAGGCATCATGCAAAAAAAACAACAACGATATGTGTGTGTATATATATGTATATGTATATGTATATGTATATGTATATGTATATATATACCATATTAAATGAAGGGGGAAGTGCAGAGTGGAGACCCAAGGCCCAAGTGTCGGCCAATGGAGAGCCCCTCATAGAGGCGTTTAGGAGAGGAGATGGGTTAATTAGGGTGCGAGGTAGTACCGATGGGGAACACAGCTTTCCCCCAGATCCTGGATGCTTCCTCCCCCTAACTACCATGATCCGAATTCTACCTTGCAGGCCTGGATAGGACAGAGGCTGTACACTGGTGCATATGAGGGCTGGAGGTACAGGGAATCCAGGGTGGATGATACCTTCAGGACCAAGGGTGTGAGGGACGATGCTGGGAGAGTGGAGGGTGAGTGGGTTGGAAGCGGGGAACTGATTGCAAGGATCCACATGTGACCTCTTCCCTGGGAGAGGGACAGCAGAGAAGGGGGGAAGGGAGACTCCGGATAGGGCAAGATATGACAAAATAACTATGTATAAATTACCAAGGACACATGAGGGAGGGGGGAAAGGGGAGGGAGGGGAAAAAAAAAAGAGGACCTGATGCAAGGGGCTTAAGTGGAGAGCAAATGCTTTGAGAATGATTGGGGCAGGGAATGTATGGATGTGCTTTATACAATTGATGTATGTATATGTATGGATGGTGATAAGAGTTGTATGGGTCCCTAATAAAATGTAAAAAAAGAAAAGAGGAGAAAAAAATGATTAGGGCAGGGACTGTACAGATGTGCTTTATACAATTGATGTATGTATATGTATGAACTGTGATAAGAATTGTATGAGCCCCTAATAAATTGTTAAAATTAAAAAAAAAAGATATACTGTCTAGAGTAGGGGTCCTCAAACATTTTAAACAGGGGGCTAGTTCACTGTTCCTCAGACCCATTGGAGGGATGGACTATTGTTTTAAAAAAATTTGAACAAATTCCTATGCACACTGCACACATCTTATTTTGAAGTAAAAAAGCAAATGGGGCAAAAACATCCGATGGGCTGGATAAATGTCCTCGGCAGGCTGCATGTGTCCCACAGGCCGTAGTTTGAGGGCCCCTGGTCTAGGGTCTTAAAGACTTGCAGGTAAAGAAGCAGCCATCTAGCTGAGAAGCAACAAAGCCCACATGGAAGAAGCACACCAGCCTGTGTGACCACAAGGTGTAGAAAGGATCAGGTATCAGGCATCAAAGAACAAAAAATCATATCAGTGGGTGCCCACCTTCCCGGTATGATCACTGAAGACAAAGTGGGTGCATAAGCAAATATAGTGAAGAAAGCTGATGGTGCCCATCTATCAAAAGATATAGCATCTGGGGTCTTACAGGCTTGAAGGTAAACAAGTGACCATCTAGCTTAGAAGCAGCAAAGCCCACATGGAAGAAGCACACCAGCCTGTATGACCATGAGGTGTCAAAGGAATCAGGTATCAGGCATCAAAGAACAAAAAAATCATATCATTGTGAATGTGGTCGGGGGGGGTGTGTGTGCAGATTGAGGACCCAAAGCCCATCTATAGGCAACTTGACACCCCCTTACAGAAGGGTTGCAGGGAGGAGACGAGCCAGTCAGGGTGCAGTGTAGCAATGATGAAACATGCAACTTTCCTCAGTTCTTAAATGATTCCTCTTCCCCACTATCATGATCCCAATTCTACTTTACAAATCTGTCTAGACCAGAGGATGTACACTGGTACAGATAGGAACCGGAAACACAGGGAATGCAGGACAGATGAGCCCTTCAGGACCAGTGGTGTGAGTGGTGATAACGGGAGGGTTGAGGGAAGATGGGGTATAAAGGGGGAACCGATTATAAGGATCTATATATAACCTCCTCCCTGGGGGATGGACAACAGAAAAGTGGGTGAAGGGAGACTTTGGACAGTGTAAGATATGACAAAATTATAATAATTTATAAATTATCAAGGGTTCACGAGGGAGAGGGGAGCGGGAGGGAGGGGGAAAAGTGAGGAGCTGATACCAAGGGCTCAAGTAGAAATGTTTTGAGAATGATGATGGCAACAAATGTATAATTGTGCTTGACACAATGGATGGATGTATGGATTATAAGAGTTGTATGAGGCCCCAATAAAATGATTTTTAAAAAGTTGGGTTGCCAGACTTAAACAAAAATACAGAATGTCCAATTAAATTTGAAGTTTAGACAGCACATACTTTTTTCAGTGTAAGCACATCCCATAAATGCACACCCTGGTTGCTATCTGGCAACCCTCATTTCTTTTTCTCTTACATGGGATTTTAATTGTACGCATTATTCATTATTGAATCATCTATAATTTCATTTTTTGTTTCTTATTTAACTCACTAGCACTTAGAAAGTTTCTGTAGGTGTAGATGCATTTAAAGTTTCAAGGACTTATTTTAATCCACTGCCATCGAGTCCATTTCGACTCCCAGCAACCCTGTAGGACAGAGCCGAATTGCTCCACTGGGTTTCCAAGCTGGTAGATGAAGTGCCCTTGGCAAGTGTCATCACCCACACATTGGGTGTGCTCTGAGGCGGGGCCCGCCCTGGAGGAGCACATCATGCTCGTAAAAGAAAGGGTGAGGGAAAGAGACACCAAAACAAGAGGGGGCGGCGCAGTGGCCGCAAATGGACTAAGGAGGGCAGTGATTGTAAGGAGAGTGCAGAACGGGGCGGTGCTTTATTCTGAAGTACGCTTCTTCACTTGGAGTAGGAACCAACGTGACAGGACCTAACAGCAACCACGGCCATCTTCCCTGGAGTGGACAGCCATCGCTTCCTCCCACGGAGCAGCTGCCGACTTCACACCGCCAATTTTTAGGCCAGCAGTGGATTGCTTAAACCTCTGTGCCACCAGCCCATCGGCGCATTCTGAAAGTGCGATTCTCTGTTTGGATGTCTGTACTGTTTTCTCTTTTTCCTCAAAGTTCATGCAGGGCTAGGTGTGTACCTTTTTCACCAGGCCTCCTTGGACTTGGTGTGCCTTTGAATCTGTAATGGAGCCCTGGTGGGGTAGTGGCTGTGTGCTGGGCTGCCCTCCGCATGGTCGGCTGTTCAAAACCACCAGCAGGTTTGAGGGAGATAGACTGGGCTTTCTACACCGGTAAACAATTACAGTCTGGGAAACCCATGGGGGTCACTATGAGTCAGCACTGACTCAGTGGCAGTGAGTTTTTTCCCTTTTTTTTTTTTTAATTCCAATCTGTAGGTTATGTCTGAGATGCGGGGAAATGAAGTCTTGCCTCGCTGCCACCTCTTCCTTTTCCTCCTCTCTAACACCCTTCAACGGCTAGGTCTCTTGGATCTGTGCTCTAAATATCTTTTCTCTCATTATTTGCATTTCTTTCTATTCATCATTGCTCTCATACTTTTGAAATATGTCTTCTGCCAATCTTCTCATTTAAGACATTGATTGGGGCCTCGAGAATGGTGTTTCAGTTTCCTGGGAGGAAGTAAGGCGATGAGAAAAAGTCATTAATTACCAGTGAAGACCATCCCTAAAAACACAAGTCTTAACCATGTCGACAAGACTGAGAAGCAGGAAGTAAAAGAGAGTAGGGCTCAGGAGATCAGCAGACATGGCAGAAAGACCACGGAGGACAAGAAACGAAATGCATCTGAATCTTAGTGAGAATATAAATCCCTTCTTTGAGCCACTCTTGACAAAATCTTGAAAACTGTTACTAGATTCCCAAGGCATATCGCCTGGACACGTAAGCACTAATGGGTAAGTGGCAGGTACATCTTTGTATGTTCTGACCACTACTTCTTTCTAAAGGTCAACATGGGAACAGCCACTTCCTGTTTTGTTCTTGATGGAAGCCTCAGTTGGATGAACATCCCAATGAGAATGGGGATAAGAATGGGGCTTGAACAAGGGTTGTTTCTGGTGAGATCACAACAGCCTACTGTGCAAGTAGCTCCTCGGAGACTCCCTTACTGCATTTTATATTAGAAACTAACATGATAAAGATGGACTTCTCTAATAGCTACCTCTCCCTCCCCACATATCCCCTTTCTCTCTTCCCAGAGGTAATATGCTATCTATAGTCCTGGCATTTCAGGGGTCAAGTGCAGCCAGAGGGGGAGGTTGTGTGGAGCCACATTCAATTTCCTTCTTGGCCATGCTGATTTTGAGCCCACCTCTGAGCCCGAGGAGCTCTGGTGGTGTGGTGAACTCCGCCCTGAGCTGCTGACCACGGGCTCAAAGAGAGAGCAGGCTGTGTACGCCTGGGAAGACAGGAAGTCTTGGAAACCCCGAAGGGGCAGTTCTCCTCGGTGCTGCAGGGGCGGAAGGCGGCATAACCAAGATGGCAGTGGATTTGCTGGGCCTTTGCAGGCCAGTGATCTTTGGCCAGATCCTCTTCCGCTTTTCTGTCTCATCCCAAATGTCATCCTTCAAAATGTCTCCATCGCACCTCTAGTGACGCCCTTCCTTGAGCCTACTCCTTAGGGCTGTGCTCTTTGGAAGAGTCGGTATATGAAAGTCTTGCCTGATGAAATTGCGGACACCTGTGTGTTTCTTTGGGCTCCAAAAGCGATCGTTAGCACTCTGGTTCGAAGTTGTTTGGGCGACTTGCCAAAGGAGAATGAAGAATGAAAGACTCTCACCTCTTCTTCTTCCTCCTCCTCTTCGTCAAACTCTTCATCAGCTTCCGTTTCAGCCTGAAAGTCTTCTGTTTCTTCATCATAATCATCCATGGTTAACTCCCAACCAATGTATTTGAAGGGTTCTATTTCAAAAAGAGAGATTTGGGAAAATATATGTATAATAAAAGAATGTTCATGTACTACTGTAATCAAAGGCAAGGGCTAAGACAACTAATTATAATTACTAATCTCTTAGGTGACATATGTACATAAATCAAACTCAAACTCATTGCCATTGCGTTGACTCTGACTTATGGTCTCACTCTAGGACAGGGTAGAACTGTCCCTGTGGGTTTCTGAGACTGGACTCTTGACTGACATAGAAAGCTTCATTTTTCTCCCCTGGACTGTCTGATGGTTCTGAACTGCTGACCTGGAGATGAGCTGCCCAGTGCTTAACCACCAATAGGTCTTTACAAATTCTTTATGTGACTGCTGTGCAGTATGGCCAGTGCTAGTTGTACCCGCTAGCTCTTCTGATTAGATGGGGGCTGCTCCCACAATCATGAAGTATCTGACATCTCATCTCCCTGGATACACTGAATGTTTTATTTCACAACCAATCAAGAAGGCCTTTAACATTCCATATGACTCTTAGTAATATTACATGCTCTTGATCACAAAGATTATGATTAAAGTCCTTACTTTCCATCATCTCAATCACTCTCTGAAGTAGTTCCTCTGGAGTTTTACCAGCAATCTCCATGTTTAAAGTCGGGATAGGAATTAATTCACCGAGCGTATTTTCCAGCTGTTTCCAGGAGTTGGCGAAATGTTTCAGACTCTCTTTAAACGGCTCCATTTCGGGAACATCCGGAAAAGAGTCTTTGGGGTACTCAGGCAGCACCACCTCTGAGGAAATGGTAAAGGGTGGGGCGGCGGGAAGAAGTGTTCAATAGCATCTTTTTGTACATCTTGTAGAAAAGGTTTATGCTCTATAGTATTTTAGCACCATTTGAAGAACGCCACAATAGCCGTTCCACAGATTTATATATCAACTGTGCTTGTTCCTCGTGCTGACTCTAATGAATTCGTATCTATTAGTAAGTCCAAATTCCTGGGGAAATCTATGTGAATTTCATATGGCCCTTTTTACTGTTAGCAACACGTATTAAAATAAGATTTGATAAAATAGAGTGTTATAATCTGCTTAGATCCGTTTTGAATGAAGCAGGTGTAAGAAATATCACACACAACTGTCATAGAATTTAAGAAGAAGTAAGTTGGAAGTTGGGACTAAAATAAGGGACAAGATGCTTTGTAAGCAAACACGAAAAGCACTTTCATGGACGAACAACCTTTGTGTCCCCGTCTCACCTGTTTCAGAAAATTTCTCCGTTTCCAGGCCTTCTTTAGACTCTTTTGGAATTTCAGTGTCCACAGAAGGAATCTCAGTGGGCTCAGCTGCTGAAAAGAGAAAACCTTTTAGGGGTTGAGGGTTTCGATGGTTAAAACATGATTCTCTTGTAAAAGATTTGGCTCAAAGAACATTTCAAAACAGACTTTAACTCATATTTATTGAACATAAAGTTCTTTGAGGACCAAGTTTGACATTAAAAATATGTAAGGAGATATATATATGTATATTTTTTCTTACATATGTAAAAAAGCTATTAACCAGAGTGATAATGGACACACCAGGTGTGGAAGTTACACAATTTCATGTCAACTTGGTAAAAGAATGAAGGGGTGGAGTCTAGCCTGTCAATCAAGTCACAGTCTGATGATCCCTTCTTGTGGGTATGGCCTTCTGGCTTCCCATGAGGATTGGGAACGCTTTCTCCCTTGATTCTGCCATCAGAAGAGGGAGGCCTCTCTTTCTGCTTTGCCTTCCTGTTGACAAGCCACATGGGGCCACGCTGATGGCAACCAGGGCCCTAGAGATGCTTCCAACACCACTGGATCCACAAGACTTTCCACCCACGAGCCTGGCATCATCGCAGGTACTGTGTAAGTATGAAAATAATTTATGGACTAGTATCGGACATATAGGCTAACATTGGACTTATGGTATTGATCTGGCTGGGATGTGATGTTTTTAAATGTACACTTGTTCTTTGATATAAAGTTCTGTCTTACACACATATGAGTGTCTCTGGATTTGTTTCTCTAGTCAACCTGAGCTAACACACCATACAGTCATTTAAAAAAAAACATTTTATTAGGGGCTCATACAACTCTTATCACAATCCATGCATATACATACATCAATTGTATGAAGCACATCTGTACATTCTTTGCCCTAATCATTTTCTTTTCTTTTTTTACATTTTATTAGGGGCTCATACAACTCTTATCACAATCCACACATATACATACTTCAATTGTATAAAGCACATCCGTACATTCTTTGCCCTAATCACTCTCAAAGCATTTTTTATGGGTGGAAACTGCCTTCTGAGTTTGCTAAAGCTATAGTGGGGTTATATTTCTACATCCAGAATTCACACTATCTAAAGGAGTGCTGGTGGTATGGGGGTTATGCATTGGCTGTTAGCTTCAAGGTCAACAGTTTGAACTTAATCAGCCGCTCCTCTGGAGAAAAATGAGTTTATCAGCTCTGGCAAAGAGTTATAGTCTGGGAACCTTGAAGGGGGCAGTTTCACTCATGGGGTTGCTATGGATGGGAATCAACTCCATGGCAGTGGATGGTGGGTTTAATACTCAACAGAGCAGGAAGCAGACAGGAAGAAGCCTAGGGCTGGCCTTGATTAGGCTTATGATGCTTGGTTACTTAAGCTGTTCAACTAGAAATAATGGCAAAGGCATGAGCATCAAGGATGTACAAAGAATTATAAGCTGCTGTAGCCTTTCTGACTTAATCCAAGAATGCAGTGGTTGGGAATGAAGAAGACAGAGCCTAGGAAAGCCATACATGATGGATACTTGGAAGCGCCAAGTCTAACTAGGCTGATGCATATTAACTTGACCTTCAGGTCTTGAGAGTGCCTTGTAAGAAGTTTAAGGAGACCTGGTGTCATGGCTGGATATCTTCTGAGATACTAACCTCAAGGTTGGAGGTTTGAACCCACCCATCACTCTGAGGGAGGAAGATGAGGCCCTCTGTTCCCACAAAAATTTAGCATCTCAGAAAGCCCAAGGGGATATTCTACTCTGTCCTATTGGGTCACCATGAGTTGGAATCCACTTGATGGCAGAGAGGGAGAGAGATGAGGGGAGAAAAGACGAATTTGTTGCGTCTCTGCAGAGCTTTCTTAAGGATAGTCTACTTATCCTTCCTCTTGATAAATTTAAGAGTCAGATATCGTCTGCTCCTGTGGTAGTTACCTAATCTGGTGTTAACTTGAGACTATTAAGAGTGATAGGGTGAAGTTTAACCTGTCAATCAGGTTGCAGCTTGGTGGCCTCATTTGGAGGTACAATGCACATAAATAGCTCACTGGAGGCCAGATACACTCACTCCCTGAAAGACATTCCTGTTGACAAGTCACATGGGGCTACGCTGATAGAGCAGGAGCCCTGGAGCTGGAGGAGCCACATGGAGACTCACACCAGTGCTGAGATGCTTCCACCACCACTGGATCCACACGATTTCCCTCCCACTGGCCTGTGATCTCCCTGCATTCAGCATTATTCCATGGCTGCTTGAGCTTAAAGAGGAATTTACAGACTAGTATTGACATATGGGGTAATATTGGATTATTGACTTGATCTGGACTGGGATGGGATGTTTTCTTAAGGTATAATTGCCCTTTGATATAAATTTCTCTCTTATTTATTTATTTTTTAAATTGTACAATTCTTTTTAAAAAATCATTTTATTGGAGGCTCGTACAAACTCTTTTCACAATCCATCCATCCATCCATTGTGTCAAGCACATTTGTCCATTTGTTGCCATCATCATTCTCAAAACACTTTCTTTCTCTTGAGTCCTTGGTGTCAGATCCTCATTTGTTCCCTTCCCACTCTGCTCCCCCTCCCTCACAAACTCTTGATAATTTATAAATTATTATTATTTTGTCATGCCTTACCCTGTCTGACATCTTCCTTCACCCAAAAGAGATCTCTCTTATATACATATAAGTCTCCCTAGATTTGTTTCTCCTGCCAACCCTGACTAACACAGCTCCATTCGGGCATCAGTCAGCAATGATAATAGCAGCAGTCAAAGGGAGTGCTGCCGTCAAAGGGTTAAAGAGTTTCTTCTGAGATGAGTTTCTTACATAAAGCAGAAACACATTTTACAAGATATGTGCTTGGTGTCTTCATACAAGAGGACAATAGAGCTTATGCAGTAGAGCAGTCAGACCTAAGGAGACAGCACTCCAAGGTAAGGCAGAAATTCAAGAAAGCTAGCTGAAATAAAAACAATAATGCAAGGAAGTAGAAAGTGCATGAGCAGATTTGAAATACGTTGTAGGAGAGGGGAGATAAGGAGCAGAGACAGTAAATTAGGGAGGTGGGGGGACATCACTTCGAAGAACACAGACTAGTAATAATAAAGAACACAGACTAAAAGGTCAACGAGGTGAGCACTGCCAGGGAAGAGGTGACTGTGGTTGAGAAAGAAGAGCTATCTCACCTGAAGAAGAATATGTAATTCTGAGAAAAGAATCCAAAACAATAAATGAGGATATAATCGAGAAAACTATTTTAACCTGGTGGAAGAACTTGTCATGAAGACAAAAAGACTTGATTGAATTCCAGGTAAACACATTCACATATTAACATATCTAAAAATAACAGAACACACACACACACAGCTTCCCCATCACACTCACACCACGTGGTAGGGATTAAATGAGTACTCTCTCAGGGCCCATCCCTTCATTGCTGGCTTGCCTCCACTTCCTCAAAATACAAGACACATGCATGCACACGTACACATGGGCACACTAATGGACATGAGTAGAGGTCAGGGTGTGACCTTCCATTAAAGGCGAACCTGGATCGGACTCTGTCTCTGGGAGCTCAGACAGCTCGGACTCTTCAGTTAACAGCGACTGCCTGGCGTCTTCGGATGCCTCCGGGGCCTCGGAGCCCTCAGGAACTTCAGACTCCTCGGTGTCCAGCTCTTCTTCAGCCTCTTGCTCAGCTTCTTCTAGGGGGGAAAACGAGAGAGAAGAAATATATCATTATTCAGTTAGGTCAATAGGTTTTACTGGGTGCCAAGTACTGTGTTAACTGTTGAGGCTCCAAAAGACTAAGGAATAGTCTTGGCTTGCCTAAAATATTTGGTTTTACAAGATATATATTTACAGATATAGATATGATATTAAAATGTAACAGTACAGATGCTGGTAATCTGCTCAGAGTTCATTCCAAAGAGGAAATGTTTATGGTAACTCTAAATACATAACAGTAAAAAACCCTACAAATAGCCCAAACTCAATAGGGTATGGCTACTGTCTAGCATGGTAGCCACTAGCCATGTGTTTCAGAGACCCAAGACACCTGAGTGTTTGAATTTTTGAATAGTTGAAGTATGGCTAGTACAAATCGAGCTATAAGTATATAATACACAGTGAATTTTGAGGATTTAATATGAAAAATATTATGAAAAATACCTTATTAGCATTTTTTTTTACTGATTATGTGTTGTTATGGGTAAATACCATCAAGTCGGTTCTGCAAAGAAAACAGTGCCTGGTCCTGCAGTAGCCTCACGATTGTGCCTGTGCCTGATCCCAATGTTGCAGCCATGGTGTCCATCCCTCTACGCGAGGGCCTTCCTCTCCTTCACCGCTCCTCTGCTTTCCCAAACACGAGGTCCTTCTCCAGGGACCATCTCTCCTGACAGCATGTCCAGAGCATTTCGAACTAAGTCTCATCAGCCTTGTCTTGAAGGAGCACTCTGGCCATGCTTCGTCCAAGGCAGATAGGTTTGTCCCTGTAGCACTCCATGGGACTTTCAATATTTTATTCCAGGACGACAACTCAAAGGCATCAATTCCTCTTTGATCTTCTTCAGTGAATGTCTGACTTTCGCTTGCATCTGAGGCAATCGAAAATGCCATGGCTTGGGTCAGACATACCTTAGCCCTCACAGGCACATCCTTGCTTTCCGACACTGAAGATGTCTGATGCAGCTGATTTGCCTGATGCAGTTTGTCTTTCGATCTCTTGACCACTGCTTTCATGAGCAAGACAAAATCCTTGACCACGCCAACATTTTCTCCATTGATCATGATGTTATCTATTGACCTCGGTGTGAGGATTTTGGTTTTCCTTACATTGAGTTGTAACCCACACTGAAGGCTGAAATCCTTGACCTTCACTAGCAAGTGCTTCACGTCCTCGCCTTCAGCAAGGTTGTGTCATCTGCACCCCACAAGTTGTTAACAAGCCTTTCTCCAATCCTCATACCACACCTCCTTCCTCTAGGTCGGCTTCTCGGATGATCTGCTCAGCATACAGATTGAATAGGTCTAGTGAGATGATACAGCCCTAAGGCACATCCTTCCTGATTGTAAACCGTGCAGTAAAGTATTCCCTTGTTCTGTCCAGACACTGTCTCTCGATCCATGTACAAGTTCTGCAGGAGCACAGTGCAGTCTTCGCAAGGCTGTCCATAGCTTGTTATGATCCACACAGTTGGCATAATCAATAAAATACAGGCAAATATCATTTTGGTATCCTCTACTTTTATCCCAAACCCACCTGACATCAGCAATGATACCCCTTGCTCTGTGTTCTCTTCTGAATCTGGCCTGAACCTCTGGCAGCCCTTTGTCAATGTTTTGCTGAAACCATTGTTGGAGGATCTTCAGCAAAATTTTACTGGCTTGTGATATTAGTAATATTGTTCGATAGTTTGAGCATTCTGTTGGGTCACCTTTCTTTAGAATGGGTACAAATATGTATCTCTCCCAGTCAGTTGGCCAAGTAGCTGTCTTCCAAATTTCTTGGCACAGACAAGTAAGTGCTTTCAGTGCTTCATCATCTGTAATCAGAGCTGATGGAGCACTGATTACATGTTGAGATAATATTTTTGGATACAGTGGGATAAATACAACATATCCTATTATAAGTAATTTCACAATTTATTTTTACTTTTAAAAAATGTAGTTAGTCAAGAATTTCCAGTTGGATACATGGCTTGCATTTTGATTTCTTGCAGTTAATGAAAAGTAATAGGTAATATTACATATTAATCAAAGCATGGCATTTATATTTTAGAAGCCTAAGCCCCAATTTTATACGACCACACTAAGAAATATAGGCATAGAGTCTTTTAGGAAGAGGTTGGAATGAATTATGGTCAGAGAACTCCCCTCCTTAACTCCCCTTAATATGCTTACAAAATTGGCTGAAAATAAAGGCTTTTTGTGCAAAGAATAGAGGAAACTTGGGGGCCTAGTGGTTATGAGTTGGGCTGTCAATTGCAAGGGCAGGGGCCCCATGGGAGAAAGACAGGGCTTTCTACTTTCATAAGGAGTGATGGCTTTGGAGACGCACAGGGGCTGTAGTACCCCGTTCCATAGGGGCGCTACGAGATGGCATCCACGCCACACAGTGAGTGGGTGGGTGGTCATAGGGAAACACTGAAGAGGATGGAAGCAGGTGCCCTGGTTCTTTCAGGACCACAGACTGAAGCCTGACTGTCAATGCAAACAGGGAAATACCGAGATTGGGCCTGTACTTCACTCACAGTGCTGCCGTAGCTAACCACACACACTTGATCAAGGCCTTTATAGTCAAAGCATCCTCTGCTTGCCTTTTGCTGTCTTCTTCATAGCTTCCAGCATCCTTTGGTTTTCTTCTTCAATTTTCAAAGCTTCTTCTGCAGCTTTTCTGAAATTAAAAGGCCCCCAATCTCATTATCTTTGCCAATTCAGACATTGCATGATATTATAGGGTAAAAGGTTTTTTCATGGTAAAAATGCAGAGTAAATGGTTTAGAAGACTTGCAATAATTTTTACTTTCCAATCTCAATCTATCAAAATAAGTTTAAAACATTTACTCAACCTTCAGTTTGTTTGTTTTTTAAATAGGAAAAACTATACTGGTTTAGGTTGAAAAACCTTAGGGATTAGCTAAAAGTACTAAAGAATTGCATAATCCCAAATTGAAAAGGCAAATCAAAGGAGAGAAGCTGGAGCATTTTCCTTCCTGCTTAAAAGTGTAAAGAGGGATATTAAGATGTATATGTGCATGCTGTGTTTTTGAGTGTGCATTTCACACTGATATAAATGAGGAGGAAAACGGAGGAAGAAAATGAATCAAAGAGCTGATAGTAATTCTCTGGATGGGGGCATTCTGGGAGCGTTCATTTTCTTTAGCTTTGGGGGAGGGGGGTCATTTTTCAAATGTCCTCCATCGAATAAACAGAAAATGGAAAATTTTATGATTGTTGACGGTAAATAACCCTCATTATTTTCTTTTAACTCTGCGATGATGGAATTTAGAGACCAGGAGTAAAGATATTGAAATATCGGGAAAGAATCTTCTCCCGAGTGTTGAAGTGCCACACGTGCCTTCAGAGTGGTGACAGGAGCTACAGGACAGTTAGTACAATGATGGACAGACGTCATGCCTATTAGACTTTACAATGTACATTGCCTTTGACTTAGAAACTCTATGTCTAGGAACCTGGTCCTTAAAACACTACTGAAAACAGGGAAAAGAAATCTAAGAATGTTGATTTCATCTTTCTCTTTCCTCTTCTTTTTAAATGATGAACAGGGTACCCCATATTCACCAGCAGGGGTTTATTCAGGAAGGTAGAGCCTCGTCATCTCCACCACACCGTGGGCCTTCAGCTCCTTCCTACAGGCCCCCTGTGCGCTTTGCGTTCATTTCCTTGCCCTTGGCAAAATTAGCTGCACCTGTGTTTTCATCAAACCCCTCTACAACCCCTTCTCTCCACAGGCCTGTATCTCGTAAAGAAGGCGTGCTCTCTGACTGGATGTGCAGCCTACGAGCCAGGGCCTCGTTGTGGAGTAATTCGAGTCCTCTCTGTTTCCTGGCTCAGGACTCTGCAAACACCGAGCAGTGTCTCTGGACCCGCCTGCCCCATTCTGATCACGTGCACAGCACTAGTCAGTCCGTCTCCTTTGTGAGACGCTCCCAATCCCAAACCCAGACGCAGCACACGAGAAAGAATTCTGCTGCCAGATTAAGGCACTCTGACAAACCACTTCCACCGCCCGTCTGTCCGTGTGTCATCCTGTGATGACTGCAGGTCGCTGTGGTGCTGGAAAGCTAAGCTGCCGTCAGGATTTCCAGGGCGAGCCCAGCCACCCAGCGCTGACAGGTTTCAGCTGAGCTTCCCCAGGAGGGCTGGTGAGTTAGGTCTACAAACTACTGAAACGACTATGGATTCAACCGGAATATTGCCCACTAAGTGCTGAGAGAGGAAACCCGTACCTAGGTGGGAAAATCAAAACCAAATCCCCTGCTATAGGGTTGATGCTGGCTCATAGTGACCCCACAGGGCAGGGCAGAACTGCCCCTGTGAGTTTCTGAGCCTATCACGCTACAGGAGTAGAAAACCCCATTGTTCTCCTGCAGAGTGGGTGGGAGTTTTGAACTACTCACCTTGAAGTTAGCAGGAAGGTACTCAAAATACACAGCGAACACACAAGGGGACTCCAGTGGACCAACTGGTACATTTGTAACAAAACTTTTACATGTCTGAAAGTAACGTTTCCTATATTTTTTTGCTTGTTTGTTTGTTCAATATTAGGGTTTATCTCAGAGGTGTTCTGTCATTGAAGGTGACACTCTTGAATTTGTGTTATATTTTCCTGTTTTTCGGTATATGAAACCCAGGATGGATGAACCTATGGGGACAGCAAGTAGGATAAGGGTTTGGGGAGTGGTGGGGGGGGAGACAGTGGTGGTGGTAGTGGTGGAGGCAGTGAATAAGGGTTTGGGGAGGGGGGAGGGGGGACAGTGGTGGTGGTGGTGGAAGCAGTGAAAGGAAGACGGTGTCAAGGAGTCCAGGAAGAAAAAGAGTGTTTGGAAACTGAGTGTGGTAGCAAGTTTACAGTACTGCTTGATGTGATGGAACTATGGAATGTTATGATATATGTGTTAGCTCCCAAGTAAAACAAAATAAAAACAGATGTAATAATTATTTTATAATTAGTGTCTAAATTATATGTTTCAGTTGATATAACAAACTATAATTTTATTAACTAATATAAGCAAATTAGAAAACATATGCTTATATTACACTCCTAAAGGAATGAATTAGATAAATAATGAACACACACACATGAAACATTCTCTAACATACACCCTAGTTGTTTCTGGGTTCGTAATTTCTGGAAGTTTAACATCTCTTAAAAAACAAAACAAACAATAACAACAATGAAAACCAAACTCGCTTCCATTGGGTCAGTTCTGGTTGGTGGGGACCCTAAACGACAGAGTGGAACTGCCCCTGTGGGTTTTCTAGACTGGAACTCTTTCTGGGAGTAGAAAGCCTCATCTTTCTCCCATGGAGCAGCTGGTGGTTTCAAACTGCTGACCTCATGGTTAATCAGCCAACACATAACCTACGACACCATCAGGACCAATTTTAACATAGGTCAGAGGTACAGTAACTTTTCAGGCCAGGCAGATTTTACCTGGCTGCCTCTTCCTCTCTCCTTTTCTTTTGTAGCTCTTCTCGTAATCTCTCTAAAATTTTAGCATCAACTTCAGATTTATTCTCTAAATATAATCTCGAAAGCAAGTATTTTCCTGAAACACAGATAAAGAACTATTTTAGATACTTTTGAAGCTAGATAAAAGAAAGTGAAATACATTTTGGAAATCAACAATGATAAATCACTTCGATATATTAAACATATTTTCCTTTATGCATTTGTCTAAGTAGAGCTCTGGGTCTTTAAACTATTAAAAGTATATTCATATATACTTTGAAAAGTAGATGTTGGCTTCTCATTGCCATTGAGCCGGATGTGACTCATAGCGCCCCTGTAGGGCAGGGTAGAACTGCCTCTGTGGGTTTCTGAGACTGTAACTCTCTACAGGAGTAGAAAGCCTCAATTTTCTCCCTAGGAGTGCCTGGTGGCTTCAAACTGCTGACCTTGAGCTTAGCTTAGAGAACCAGATTGGCCTAGTGATGGCCAAGTCATTTAAAGAGGAAGCATATGACATTCCTTCCCTCTCCAGAAATCAGATTCAAAGCTATTTCCTTAAGTCACAAAGTAAGAGAATAATTTAAATTGAATTCTGTCATCTTTATGTACTTAATGTTTCCCGCTTGAAGGGAAGAACTACTGTATTTTTACATGAATTACTCTCAGGTTAAATTTTTTATTTTTATTTAAATATTTATTTTTTAGGTTATACTTGTGTGAGTGCCAGCTTTGTAGCCCCCTGTGTTCTAGTTTCCTATGTTTCCAATGTGTATTATGTGCATGTGCATATTATTTCTGAGCCACGTTATGTGCAAAAAATATGGCACTCATAAGCATAGGCTTCCCTAATCGCCTTGTATACCCTACTCCTCACTGAGCAACATTTCAGATCTACGACAGCAGTTCAGCTCCACTGCCTGGCTGCTTTGTGCACTGAAGATGTCTGTGTAGCTGAGGTGCTGGGTGAGTGTCTTGCTGGCTGTGATGGGTAAGGTCATGTGTCACCTTGGCTGGGCCATGGTTCTCAGTGGTTTGACAGTTGTTAATAATGCAACAATTGTGTGCTTTATTTTGTGATCTGTTTCTGCATGTCACTAATAACCAAATAAGGACCTGGGCTTTGGAACACAGCCATGGCGATAAGTAACGAGTGGAGGGAGAGGGCTCTTTAGAAGTTAGAGCTGCTGGCCAGGAGGAAGTACGAAATTCTCAGCCTCAGAGAAAAGTGAGAGTGTGAAAGCCTTTCTGAACTCCCAGTGGTCCTAGACGCCATCGCTTGCCACCTTGTCAGTGGACAGGTCTCATTCTGCATAGGCTGGGGTTGCTGGGTGCTTTCTGTACTGTTCTTTGTTTTCATCACACATGTTACCAGCGACAGATACCAGCATTTCATTTCAAGGTTTAAAGGACAAATATTTACCAACCATTGTTTACTGAATCTGACAAACAGATGATTAAATCAGGTAAAATTCCTTTATCTGCTAAGTTTATCCACAGCTTTTTGGTCACAGGGCAGTTCTCCACGATCCATCCTCCACGCCTGGGAGCACCAGGATGTCTATTCTTATTTTCCTCTGTTATCTGTGAGGAATTTACACGCGAATATTATGACCAGCGTTTGGCAAATCAGGAATGAGGGAGGAGGCTGCCTTTGTGTGTGGTTCTGAGTTCCTCTCAGAGGAACAAAGAACCACTTGATTTTAAAGGATAACCTTAATTTTAAAGTGGCAGAGCTTTACATTTAAAAAATGGAAATCAAAATGCTTTTATTAATAAATAAAATAATACCTTTTGTTTTAATTATTCAGTATCACCCAATGGCCGCTTAAGGTAGTAGTGGTGGAGAGATGGGGAAAAAAGATGAAGTTGTAGGAAAAGATGAAAAAAAGCAGAAGAGAGAGAAGAGATGTTGAGGAGTAAATGTTAGACAAAAAAAGTACATTATGAAAGATAGAAGCTGTGAAATTAGGAAAAAAACAGTAAGCCATAAAGGAGAAATTTAAATAATTAATAAAAATGAGATAGAATTTTTAGCAATTTCACACTGTCTTTGAACTTAAAGAGATTAATTACTACCATAGATAGTATTTTGTCAAATCAATGGGCCTAAATTTGATTAAGCATCCCCTTTTTGTTAAACATTTATATTATTTCTAATTTCATCATTAATCATATAGTGATGAATATCTTTTTATTAAATACTTTTATTGGGGGCTCATACATCTCTTATCACAATCCATACATTCATCCATTCATCCATATGCTACCATCATCATTTTCAAACCATTTTCTTTCTACTTGAGCCCTTGATATCAGCTCATTTTTCCCCCTGCTTGCCCTTCCTCATGAACCCTTAATAAGTTATAGATTGTTATTTTCATGTCTTACATAGTCCTCCATCACCCTTCACCCACTTTTTCATTGTTTGCCCCTCGGGAGGGGGTTATATGTTGATCCTTGTGATCGATTCCCTCTTTCTCGCCCCACCTTCCCTTAGTCCTCATGGTATTAAATATATTTATATATAATGAGAGCAGAATAGATCTATAGACTTATATCTATATGTTAAGAATTAAGGTTGCAGATGGACATTGGGCCTTGACTCAAGTACTCCCTCTACACAAGAACACTTTTTTCTAATAATCAGCATTCTGTGATGCTCACCTTCCCTACATGATCACTGAAGACAAAATGGGTGCATAAGAAAATATGGTGAAGAAAGCTGATGGTGCCCGGCTATCAAAAGATATAGCATCTGGGGGCCTTAAAGGCTTGAAAATAAACAAGTGGCCATCTATCTGAGAAGCAACAAAGCTCACATGGAAGAAGCACACCAGCCTTTGTGATCACGAGGTGTTGATGGGATCAGATATCAGACATCAAAGACCCAGAACAAAAATCATATTGATGTGAATGAGGGGGAGGGCGGAGTGGAGACCCAAAACCTATCTGTAGACAATTGGACATCCCCTCACAGAAGGGTCACAAGGAAGAGATGAGCCAATCAGGGTGCACTATAGCACCAATGAAACATACAACTTTCTTCTAGTTCTTTAATGCATCCTTCCCCCACTACCATGGCCTCAGTTCTACCTTACAAACTGTGATGAATATATTTATGCATAAATCTTTGTTCAGCTATCATGTATGCCTCCTTAGGTTAGATTCCTACAGGATATATTATTGGGTCAGAAGACATACAGGAAGGAACTTTTAAAGACTTTTCAGACATCCCCAAATTCCTTTCAAATATATCTGCATCAGTATTCAGGTCTCTTATTGGAACCAACTGGATGGCATTGGGTTGGGCGTTTGGTTTTGGTAATAGCCCTGGTTAAGCTGGAGGACAAACAGTGGGCATGTTGCTCCCAGGGAGCAAGCAATATGAGCAGCCTGCTTCTGTGATGACTTACAACCCTGGGAATCCCATGGGAGAGCTCTGCCATGCTAGAGGGTGGCTGTGAGTCAGAATTGACCCCGTGGCGACGGATCTGGTGTTTTGGTTGAGCCATGTTTGTGACTAAATTATTACCTCCTCATTCATATCGATGGTTGTAAGGGTTTTTTTTGGGGGGGTTTCTTCCTTTCAGATTTTGACAGCTAAGGCATCGTTTTTATTTTCATATCTTTTGAAAACTTGAACATTCAATGTTTTCATTACGATCTGTATTTCCTCTTGGATGAGCTGTGTGGAGCCTTTCTTGCCCTCCTTTTGCACTAGAATATTTCATATCTGTTTGGAAGAATGTTACATTATTAAATAAATAGTAATATTTATCACAAATACTTTTCCCAGCTTGACTTTGGCCTTAAACTTTTGATTTCTGTGATTTTCATAAAGGAGGTGTTTGTTATTAATGGTCGCTCAACTGATATATATTTAATCATTTTATTGGGGCCTCTTACAACATTCCATACATCAATTGTATCAAGAATATTTGTGCATATGTTGCCATCATTATTTTCTAAACATTTACTTTCTATTTGAGTCCTTGTTGTCAGCTCCTTTTTTCCCCCTCCCTCCTCACTTCTCATCTTCATGACCCCTTGATTAATGATAAATTATTATTCTTTTCACATCTTACACTGTGTTAGTCTGGGTTGATTATGGAAACAAATCCAGAGACACTCATATGTGTATAAGAAGGAGCTTTATAGAAAGAGTAATTGTACATTAAGAAAACATCCCATCCCAGTCCAGATCAAATCCCTAAGTCCGCTATTAGTCCATCTGTCCATTGCCAGTCTGCACATTCCTCTTCAGACTCATGCAACGCGTGCAATGATGCCACATGCAGGAAGATCACAGACCAGTGGGGGGAAGTCTTGTGGATCCAGGGGTGGTGGAAGCATCTCAGCTGGTACGAGTCTCCACGTGGCTCCTACAACTCCAGGGCTCTGGCTCCATCACTGTAGCTCCATGTGGCTTGTCAACAGAAATGTCTTGCAGGGAGAGAGTGTGGGTCGGGCCTCCAATGAGCTATTTGTCTCTGTAGGGCCTCCAAATGAGGTCATCAAGCTGAGACCTGATTGACAGGCTAAACTCCACCTGTTCACTCTTAAGAGTCTCAAATTGACACCAGATTATGTAACTACCACATACCAACTGCTGTCTCCCTTCACCATTTCTGTTGTTCATCCCCCTGGAGGGGGAGTTATGTGCCGATCATTGTGATCTGTTCCCCCTTCCTCCCCACCTTTCCCTTCCCCTCCTGGTGTCACTACTTTCATTTCTGTTCCTGAGGGGTTTATCTGTCCTGGATTCCTTGTGTCATGAGCTCTTATCTGTACCAACGTACATGGCTCCAGTCTAGTCAGAACTGAAAGGCAGGGCTGGGGTCATGATACTGGGGGTGAGGAAGCCTCAAAGAACCAGAATATTGCGTGTTTCATCAGTGCTATATGGCCCCCTGGTCAACTGATGTTTTTAAAAAGGAGTTTTTCCCCTGTATTTGTGCTTTGGCTCCTGGACCATTCCAAGCTCATTTCAATGTCATACACTTTCTTCTGGTTAAAATTTTTTAAAAAAATTCTCCTTCCTTTTATTAAAAAATAATTTAAGGTAGTTTATATGGAAATTCTTTTGATTTAAGGTGGGATTAAAAATCATTCTTCTCTCCCACAATAGTTGATTTTATCAACACGATTAAATAACTTTTCCTTTACTTTTAATCTTATGTACACCGAGTTCTGTTTCTGTTCCTCTTTTGTGTTGTTGTTTCTTGCCTGACAGTCAGAGCGGAGCAGAGCAGAGCAGAACAAGTCCTCGCTACTGCCATTCTTTGCCCAACTACCCCGAGCTGGCCTCAGCTGCTCGTGCCCCCACACAGACAGGAGAGTCAGTGTTGAAAACTGAGATTGCGATTTTTACTAGAATAACATC
This sequence comes from Tenrec ecaudatus, assembly GCF_050624435.1. NCBI lineage: Eukaryota > Metazoa > Chordata > Mammalia > Afrosoricida > Tenrecidae > Tenrec > Tenrec ecaudatus. Next base: position 62,988,650 of record NC_134536.1, on the reverse strand, counting down.
AAATCTATAAGTTAGTTTGATAAAGACATCTTGACACTTTAACTTTATTTATTAAAAAATTATACATGCTTGCTGATATGTGTTTATGTTCACATTTAAGGTTTAACAACTTTATGCCTAGGGGCCCATTGTCTTTGTTTTAAGTTGACTATTAGTTTGTTCTTATTTCTGTTCCTCTTTGTGTGCTTTTTAAAATCCCCTTGGTGACTTTATTTGTGATCACGAGTATTATCTCTCACTGCATTTCAGATTCTTTCCTTGGATTGATTTTTTAGATAATCAGTATTATGTGCAAAAGTGACTTCATTTCTTCTCTGTCCTATTAGCTATTCCTCTTATCTATGTTCCCAGTCATTTTAAAAATGAGTGTGCTATGAAGATCATTGTTTGTTTATTTCCAACTTTAACATTATATAGTCTGCAGCCCCAAGCTAGACATTTCTCATGCAATAAAGGTAGCTTGTCACATTCAGGTGAGAGGATAATTTATTCAGGTGTGCATTTTTCCTCACCCTCTCTCTGCAGAGGTAGCCAGGTCTTCTGAGCTCCTTCTTTTGGGGGGACGTGTTTGTGGGCAAAAGGAGTCCTAGTAGTGTATAGGCTACATGTTGGATTGCTAACTGCAATGTCAGAAGTTCAAAACTATCAGCTACTCCGAGGGAGGAAGAGGAGGCTTTCTCCTCCTGTAAAGAGTTCCAGGTTCAGAAGCCCATGGGAGCAGTTCTACTCTGTCCTATGGGGTTACTACGAGTCAAAAGTGACATGATGGGAGTGGGTTTGGTGCATAGGCAAACTTCATAGAGAAGGTACCTGTCCAGCTTGTTATCCTGTAGCAGGAGATAAGAAATCACATATTGACAAACAAGGGGACAGGGAGAAATGAAACCTTATGAGCACACCCGATCACTTCAGTAAAGCAGGTGGCTCCCAGGAGATGTGCTGCTGCTACTGCTGAAGGAGCACACACTGCTCAAGGGCAGGACAAGCCACAAGCGGAGGGAGAGGAGCCCTGGCGGTGGAGTGATCCCATGCTGGGCTGTGGAAGCCACCAGCATCCCTTCAGGAGACAGACTAGGAAACAGACTCACTCTGGATGGCAGTGTGAGTGAGTGAGGTAAGGCAAGGTTGGGTTGGGTACCAGGATGCAAGTTTAGGGGACGTGAGCAACAGTGGCATCGGGTTTAGGGATGTACACTTAAGCTTGATTCTTCAGTTGGGATAATTGTGGAACAGCCTAAGGAATGGCAGGTGTGTGAGGACCAGCTGGAGTGCTGGTGAGACTGTGAGTCGAGAGACGGTGCCGGGAGGAGAAAGAGGTGGAGAGGAGGGCTCCTGGGAAGTCTGCAGGCTCCTTCCAGGTTAGTGACAGCCAGGGGTCTCTCGCACTGGACGAGCAGACAGGGAAGTGACACTTTTCTTGGAGATTCTCAAGGGAGAGTTATATTTTTCTTCCTGATAATTTTATTGTGAGGTTAGTCACACATTGTATACTTCCATAGTTCAGTTGTATTTAAAAAGAGTTGCAGACACAAGACCAAAAAGAGTTCTAGTGTAACAACAAGTGATCCAAATTGGTGGTGAGGAGGGTGTAGGAGGCCTGCTAGGGTGTGACCAAGGGTAATGTAACCGAGAGGAATTACTGTAACCCAAATGAAGACTGAACATGATAGTGGGATGAGTGGAAAGTCAAAGGAAATAGAGGAAAGAGCTAGGAGGTTGAGGGCATCTATAGAGGTCTAAATACAGGTATGTATATATGTAAATATATTTATATAGGAGGATGTGGAAATAGATCTATGTGCATATATTTATAGGTTTAGTATTAAGGCAGCAGATGGACATTGGGCCTCCACTCAAGTACTCCCTCAATTCAAGAATATTTGGTTCTGTTAAAATGGCATTCCATGATGCTCACCTTCCCGACACAAAAATCGCTGAAGACAAATGGGTGCATAAGCAAATGTGGTGAAGAAAGCTGATGGTGCCTAGCTATCAAAAGATATAGCTTCTGGGGTCTTAAAGGCTTGAAGGTAAACAAGCAGCCATCTAGCTGAGAAGCAACAAAGCCCACCTGGAATAAGCACACCAGCCTGTATGCTCACAAGGTGCTGAAGGGATCAGTTATCAGGCATCAAAGAACAAAATATCATATCATTGTAAGCTCACCTCCCTCATACAATCACTGAAGACAAATAGGTGCATAAGAAAAATGTGGCAAAGAAAGCTGATGGTGCCCAGCTATCAAAAGATACATCATCTGGGGTCTTAAAGGCTTGAAAGTAAACAAGTGGCCATCTAGCTCAGAAGCAACAAACCCCACATGGAAGAAGCACATCAGCCTGTGTGATCACGAGGTGTTGAAGGGATCAGTATCAGGCATCATCAGAACAAAAAAATCCTATCATGGTGAATGAGGGGGAGTGCTGGGTGAAGACCCAAAGCCCATCTGTAGGCAACTGGACACCCCTTACAGAAGGGTTGCAGGAGGAGATGAGCCCGTCAGAGTGCAGTGTAGCAAAAATGAAACATACAACTTTCCTCTAGTTCGTAAATGCTTCCGCCCCACCCACTATCATGACTCCAATTCTACCTTACAAATCTGGCTAGACCAGAGGATGTACACTGGTACAGATAGGACCTGGAAACACAGGGAATCCAGGACAGATGATCCCTTCAGGACCAGTGCAGAGTGGTGATACCAGGATGGTGCAGGGAGGGTGACATAGAAAGGGGGAACTGATTACAAGAAAAGTGGGTGAAGTGAGACATCAGACAGTGTAAGATATGACAAAATAATAATTTATAAATTATCAAGGGTTCATGAAGGAGGGGGGAGTGGGGAGGGAAGGAATAATGAGGAGCTGATGCCAGGGGTTTCAGTGGAGAGCAAATGTTTTGAGAATGATGAGGGTAATGAATGTACAAATGTGCTTTACACAATTGATGTATATATGGATTGTGATAAGAGTTGTATTAGACCCTAATAAAATGATTTTAAAAAAAGAGTCCTAGTGTATCCTCCCCCTCCCATATTCATTATTTGTGCCCTAATTCCCCTCAACTTCCCCTCATCCCCAATTGTTATTCTTATACATCTGTTCCTTCTGTGCTTAATAAACTGGAAAGCATACAAAAGAAAATGAAAACAGTATGTACACACACATTCATAATGTATATAATATATATGTATTTAAGCCGCAGAGAAAACCTCTGATAAAGAACATGTTCTATACACCATTCATTCTTCTGTGATTTTATCTTGATACAGGTTGAATGTTTTGCATTTCTGGATTCTATGCTACTTTATGTTTACTGCTTATTACATGTGAATATAGAAAAATGAGAGAAAGAGAATGAGAAGAGAGGAGAACGCAGTAAAGAGGACCGAAGAACCAGAGGAAGCAGGGCCTGGTGAGAAAACGCTATGGGAGACACGGACATGATGTGTGTGCAAATAAGACCCGAGACAGATGGACAAGCACTGAGATGTCGGAGAGGAGACGGTGTGAGGGGAGAAGCCGAGCAAAACACAGCGCACGGCAGGACAGATGGACTGTAATCCGGAGAGAAACAGGCCGTGACGAAGATGCGCACTGCAAGTCTGAGACTTGAAGCAGAAACACAGTGGTAGGGTTGCCACAAAAAGTTTGTTTCCCTCTATAATGCTACCATTTTTCTGTTAGGCACCAAGTGAGTCTGTCTAGCAGCTTCACTCAACAGATGTAACTGCTGAGGAAGACACCTGGTGTCCCTCGCCACCAGCTCCTCTCGTGAGGTCCGTAGCTAGTCAAGGTGGAAGCCAGGCAAGAGGGAAAATGGCTGTGAACAAAACGGCAACTTATGTGCATTCTCCTGGGCAAGACTGTGACCCTTTCCTTCCCTCGGAAGAAATGATATCTATTAATATTTTTGTATAGTGTTAAGCTATCATTTCAAGAGTCTAAAGGAATCTGAGAATTAGCAAGTGAAATAAAACTGACTCCTTACCCGAGACTGGATCATACCTTAGTCCCAAGGTGCATTTGTTATGTTTGCTTCAAGCATGGGGAATGGCCATCGAAGAAGAACAAGACATTTAGTAGAAGGCACAATAGGAAAAATGAATATTAAAAAGTGGCTGTAGAAATGACCATTGAAAAATTCAAATAGAAAACAAAAGATATTAAAGAACAGAAACAACTTTAAAATGGGTCAAAAGGCCTCTTCCATGGGAGAGGGACAGCAGAGAAGGGGGGAAGGGAGACTCCGGATAGGGCAAGATATGACAAAATAACGAGGTATAAATTACCAAGGGCACATGAGGGAGGGGGGAAAGGGGAGGGAGGGGAAAAAAAAAGAGGACCTGATGCAAGGGGCTTAAGTGGAGAGCAAATGCTTTGAGAATGATTGGGGCAGGGAATGTATGGATGTGCTTTATACAATTGATGTATGTATATGTATGGATGGTGATAAGAGTTGTATGGGTCCCTAATAAAATGTAAAAAAAGAAAAGAGGAGAAAAAAATGATTAGGGCAGGGACTGTACAGATGTGCTTTATACAATTGATGTATGTATATGTATGAACTGTGATAAGAATTGTATGATCCCCTAATTGTTAAAATTAAAAAAAATTTAAAAAAAAAAGAAAAAAAATGGGTCAAAAGGGATTCCTGATGATAAGGTGCTACATGTTAACCTGACTACACCTGCCATCATCGACTTCACAATGCTCTCTGTCTGACAGTCAGGCTAGTCTCACCCCTGGACTGTGGTCAGAGGGGTCCCTGTAGATGAATTTTGGGTTTTCACTTTCATCCAGAGCCTTCTGCAAATACGGTGTTCAGAATTTAAGCTCTGACACTGTCCCTCTGGATTTGGATTTTATTCTTTTCCATCCTCGGATCACACAAGCTGGTATGCTTTTCCTGTGTGGCCATGGCTGATGCCTCACTGTTTTGTTACTGCTGTTGCTTTTGCTTGTGTGTTTCTTTGTTTTTCCCATGGTTTGTATGACTTTCTGTACAAGAAATCTAGGGCAGGTAAATGTAGAGACACAGTGACTGGATTAATAACTAGGGGCATGGCGGGAGAGGTGGGAGAAGGAGACCCCACAATGACAAGCACGAGAAAGGATAAAATAATCTGAAATGGAATTTGGTGATGATTATACAACTTGTTTTAATATGATTGAACTATTCAACTGTTTGAGATGTGGATTATATGCCAATAAAATGATTGAGAAAAGAAACAACCATAATGTATTTACAATTGTATTGCAAAGATTCTAGAGGGAAGAAACCTAATGAAAGTTGTTGAAGGATTCTACACTTGAAGCTTCAAACAGTGACAGAAATTAAAGATGACCTAGATAAAGCAGAGCTAGTCTGTTTTCATGGATTTGAAGACTCAATATTACGGATTTTTTTTCTTTTTGGTGAATTTTTTAGTATTACATTTTTTTACTTTGAAGAAGCTCAAGAATAAATGAGTTTAATTGTAATAAGAAACAAAGTAGTAGATATCATTTTAACATTTACAAAGAAAACAAAGTCAGTGAAGAATAAAATATTATAATAGACACGTTTGCCTTTGAATGTTATTAAACAAATAACATTTCTGGAAATGCAATAATTAGAAAGGTTGAATGAACACAGTCTTTGGAATTCATCTACCTAGTACACTTGAAAGATTTTTAAATGAATTATAGAAAACAGTCCCTAGAATATACAGACTTAGTAAGATTATAAAAATAAAATGAAATTTGCTACATTGAATCTAATTATAGGAAGCAAATACATTTTAAAACAAAACACTTCCACTGAGTTAATTTTGATGCATAGTGCCTCTATATGTGGTTTCCAAGGATGTAAGTCTTATTTTGTAAAACAGTTTCATTGACATTTAATCCACATATCACACAATTCAACAGTACAGTCATGACAAGAAGAGTTGTACAATCGAAAGGGGGAAGATAGCTTCAACTTTCTTCCTTTGAGCAGCTGGTGGGTTCAATATTACTGATTGTGGTTCTCACTAAATAAATCCATAGATTCAATGTAAGTCACCAAAATTCCATTAGGTGTATGTGTGTGTATGTGCATCTGAGTCAATGTTGATTTAAAATCTATTGAAAGTGGAAGGAACCAGGTGAAGGGAGACAACTGACATTGAAAGATATGAAATAAAATAATAATATATAATTGATCAAGGATTCACAAGGGTGCAAGGGAGGGGGAAAAGAGGCGCTGATAGTAAGGGCTCAAGTGAAAAGAAAATCTTTTGAAAATGCTGATGGCAACATATGTACAAGTGTGCTGAATACAGTTGAATGATAGACTGTTATAAGATGTGTAAGAGCTCCCAATAAAATGATAAATAAAAAAGTTCACGCATGACTTCAAAATACTCAAAATGAAAGAAAGTGGAAAGGACTAATAAATGCCACGATGATTTTGAAGAAGCAAGAAGAGCAAAACCTAATGTATAGCACAGAGGATACAATGATGGAAGCAGGCTGCTAAAGAGCTTTTACTATTAAATTCCAATACTTATTATAAAGCTACAGTAGTTAATTAATGTGGCATTGGCACATGACTAGACAAATAGACCAAAGGAATAGAACAGAGTTGAGAAATGGGTCACTGGATGTGTGACAGTGGGAAAGGACAGCGTTTCCAGCAATCACGCTGGAGCAGCTGGGCACCCTATTGCACACACCGACTTGGACCCTCACAGTGAGCTTCCATTTGTAGTTCTCTGACGTTCGGGGAAGTTGGGCACCTTTTTCATATGACATTGGATACTTAGGGGTTTGCTTTAGGATACACAAAAAAAGTAATTAAAAGTGAATCTGAGGTCTACATAGAAAACGTAAAACCACATTTCCAGAAGCAAGGTGAGGGAAATATTTGCATGATCTTGAGTAGGCAAAGATTTCTGAAACAGGCCTAAAAATCACTGTGGGAAAAAGTGAATAAATTGGACCTCATTAAGATGAACAACTTCCGTTCTTCAAGAGAGAAATGCATTGTAAAGATGTGCTTTATTTCCAACAAACAACTCATATTTAGAACACATCAAGAACAAATCAATAAAACAAAAGAAACAACTCAATAAGAAGTATGGGCAAAGGACTTGAAAAAGTACTTAACGAGAGAAGATGCCTCCACAGTGCAGGAATTGTGCCCGATCTGACCCACCACACTGGGGCAAAACACAAAGGGAGTGCAACAGAGCAGGAAGGGGAGCAAAGCAATGAAGTCCCCGAGGAATCCCCAAAATAGACTGCAGGGGTACGGAGTGGCACCCCATCAGACTGCATTGGAAAACAATCATAAAGGTCAACAGACAGACCTGGACCTATTTATAGACGTTCCTTTTTTTAAAAAATGTCTATCTATATAAGATAGGCAGGATAAACAATCCTGAGGCGAAAACAATGGGACTGATGGTTTCACAGGGACGTGGGAGAGGGGGAGGGGGAGGTGAGGGAAAGAAAGGGCGTAACTAACAAACCCAGGGTCAAGGGAACAACAAGTGATCTAAAATCTATGGTGAAGAGGACATAGGATGCCTGGTGGGGCTTGATCATGTGTAATGTAGTCCAAAGGAATTACTGAAAGCTGAATGAAGGTCAAACATGATAGTGGGACAAGAGGAAAGTAAAATGAAATAGAGGAAAGAACTAGGAAGCAAAAGACATTTATAGAGGTACAAATACAGGCACATACATATGCAAATATACTTATATATAATGATAGGGACATAGATGTATGTGCATATATTATATGCTAAATATTAAGGTAGCAGATGGACATTGGGCCTCTATTCAAGTACTCCCTCAATGCAAGAACACTTTGTTCCATTAAACTGGCATTCCGAGATGCTCACCTTGACTACATGATCGCTGAAGACAAAATGGGTGCATAAACAAATGTGGTGAAGAAAGCTGATGGTGCCGGGCTATCAAATGATACAGCATCTGGGGTAGGTGGGGGGCTTAAAAGTTTGAAGATAAACAAGCAGCAATCTAGCTGGGAAGCAACAAAGCCTATATAGAAGTAGCACACCAGCCTTTGTGATCATGAGGTGGCAATAGGATCGGGTATTAGGCATCCGATCACATCAAATCGATGTGAATGAGATGGTGGGTGGAGTGGAGAAGCAAAGCCCATTCATAAACAATTAGACATTCCCTCACAGAAGGGTCACAAGGAAGGGATGAGCCAGCCAGGGTGCAGTATAGCACTGATGAGACATATAATATTCCTCTAGTTCTTTAATGCTTCCTCCCCCAACTATCGTGACCCCAATTTTACTTTACAAATCCTGCTAGACCAGAACATGTACACTGTTACAGATAAGAGTTCTTGACACACAGAATCCAGGACAAATAAACCTTTCACGACCAATATTGAGAATAGCAATACTATGAAGGTAGAGGGAAGGTGGGGCGGGGGGAGGGAACTGATCACAATGATGGATGTATAACCCCTCCCTCCAGGGGAGTGAACAACAGAAACGTGTGTGAAGGGAGGCTGTATTGGTATAAAATATGAAAATAATACTAATTTATAAATCATCAAGGGTTCATGAGGGAGGGAGGATAGTGGAGGGAGGAAAAAATGAGCTGATACCAAGGGCTCAAGTAAAAAGAAAATGTTTCGAAAAGATGATGGCAGCATATGTACAAATGTGCTTGACACAATGGATGCATGGATTATCATAAGAGCTGAAGGAGCCCCAATGAAATGATTTTTAGAATAAGTAAATTTTAAAAAAGAAAGAGGATGTCTCTTCTCTAGGTAGTTTGAAAATTGTTTTCTACCCAGAGAGCTCCTAGACCCTGATGGCCGGTACACTGCTCTTCTGTACAGTGCTCTGTGCTCTGGACAAATGTCCACCCCACGCTAACTAACTCTGACGTTAAAATGTCATAGGATTTAAACTCCTGTCCAATCAAGCCCAGAGCTGCAGTTTACCACCTAGTGACATTACAAGTATCCCCACATCAGAAGTGTTTAAGAATAAACTCAGAAGAGATTGGAGAACAATTTCAGCTAAGGGCAACGAGGGGACTTTCACAGTCCTCAAAATGTTCCTCAGTCACAGGCATCTCCTCTGGGACACCTTCCCCCGCCCTCAGAAGCTATCTGAGATCGCTCCAGCCAGAGATGACAGCGTCGAGCTTGTGGACACCTCTATTTATCACTTAGCAGATGATGATTTAATTACTGGTTTATATGTCCGTCTTTCTCAGCTGGCTAATAGCTCCTTAAAAGAACTAGAAAAACCTGTTGCTGCCAGTCAATTTTGACTCATGTTCCATAGAATTTTCTTGACTGTAATATTAACAACAGCACAAAACAACAATAACAATATGCATTTTTTGCACATTGCATTTTAATAGCATTATGTTCTCTACTTTTCCCCAAAAGTTTCATGGAGATTTAAGTCGCATATGATGCGCTTTCACAGTTCAGTCATATTTAAAGAGTTGTGCATATATCACCAGAATCAGCTCTACAACATCCTCTCCCCTCCTGTATTTATTCGCTCCCCATTTCCCTCCAATCTCCCTTTGTTCCCCGCCCACATATCCCCAGTAAACTATTGTTAATATTAACTCTATACATCTACCCATCCCGTGCTACAAAAGGAAAACAGTATATATTTTTAAAAGGAAGAAAGAAAAAAAAATCAGCAGCCATATCAAAATAAATCAGAGAAAGAACTTTGCCACGAAAGTTAAAACTAGAGCATATTTAAAACCAGGACAAACCCCAACAGGCCAAGAGGGACATCACATGAGCAGGCACCCTATTCTAAGCTACTTGCATCTGCCATAACCAGCTTCCAGCAGTCTCTGCCCGATGACAAGGGTGCTCACGCCCTCACTGTGGTCAGAGGGCTCCACCAGAGGGACCCTGTGATGGATTTGGGGCTCCCGCTGTCATCCACAGCCGTCAACAAATTGGGTGTTCACGATTTAAGCACTGATGTCTTTCCCTCCTTTTGGTTTGGATTTTGATAGTTATCTTCCTTGGATCACACAGCCTGGTGCGCTTCTTCCATACGGACTTAGTTGACACCTCAATTTAGATGACCATTTGTTTGAACACAAGCCTTTAAGATCTCAAAAGTTATTCCTTTTGCTAGCCGGGCACCATGTGCGTCCTTCAGCACATGTTGGTGCAGTGCCTTATCTTCAGTGATCTCTTGGTCATGGTGAGCATCGAGCAGAATCGCGTCGTAAGGACAAAATGTCCTTAAATTGGGGCTCCAATTAAGTGGGGCCCCAGATCTATGGCGTGTGGTTTACTTTAGAGACCTCGTTATCATTTTGTGACAGAACATTATCAATCCTACCCCTGGGGCACGAGGTAATTGATAGTGTCATTAATTTAGTCAATGGCATTGGCTTTCAATAACTGTCTTTATGGAAACAGCTCCTTAGGCCCTTCTGGGTGATTTCAAACCACTACGTTTAGACGGGCAGCCAGAGAGCTGTGTGTTTGAATTTATTCATACCCCCGGGATGGGGCATAGGACCGGGCACATGAGAAGGTCCTCCCGATCCTTCTGATGAGTGCGCAGCCTGAGGGCAGGCAGAGGGGGATGGAAGCTTGGAGGGACAAAGCCAGGGAGGCTGGCGCAGTCTGGGGCTTGACGCCACTCAAGGCTGACAACTCATGTGTGGGACAGGGTGGCTCTATCCTTGCACATAATCATCTTAAGGCACATCTTCTTCAAGTTACAAGACTGCCTTTAAAAAACCTCTCCCATCAAGTCAATGCCGACTCATAGCAACCGTATAGGACAGGGTAGAACTGCCCCTGTGAGTTTCTGAGACTGTAATTGCTTACAGGAGTAGAAAACCTGGTCTTTCTCCTTCAGAGCTGGCTGGTGATTTTTAACTGTTACCTTTCGGATCGCATTCCAATGCATAACCATTATGCCCCCAGGGATCCTACAGGAACCCCACTGACAGTTTATCCCGACCCTATAGTGATTTGTTCCGTCTTTGACTTTCAGTGCTTACTTGGGATCTCTGAACAAAGCACACTCACACACAAGCGAAACCTTCTGATTTACATGGGTGAGACATTGCATGTGAGGTTTTATTTCCCCTTTGACTGGAAAGATCGCTCATTCGTCAACCCTTCTCCTTCAGGACAGAACTCAGGATCAAGGGGGACAGGGGAAGTCAATCACCCATAGAACTTAAGGAGATTTGGTGGCACTGTTGAGTAAGCACCACAAGGCCCACAGCTCAAACCTGCCAGTGGCTCCGAGGGAAAAGATGAGGCTATCCGCTCCCATAAAGATTTATAGCCCTGGAAACTCTATGTAGGGTTATCCTGAGTCAGCAGTCAGTGGGCTTGCTTCTGTTTGTTTTGGTTATGGTTAATCAGCTCAGAGGTGAACTATCTAGCCTTGTCACTGGCTTCATATGCAACATCTCTTAGCTGATCGAACGGAATCAAAGAGATTAAAAGCTAGTGCCTTCCTTTTAAAGCTATGACCCTATATCACACACTTTCATGGCTAATTGAAATTTACCAGCGCGCATAAACAGGTGTTCATTGAGAAACATTACCCGTTCTGTGACGGATAACTACAACTGCACATGAATTTGCAGGCTACAGATTTCGATATTGTTAAACGAGCTAGCAAAACGAATACATGCACGCACAAGATACACACACACACACACACACACACACACACACACGAGATAAACATTTCTGTGTCCGTTGTCTCAACATGTTGCTAACTCCACATTCAAATCCACAGCCTGGGCCTCTGACCTGTGCAAAGATGGCCTCTAAGATCTCCGCATGCTTCTCATATGGCTGGTCAAAGTTCATGTCCTTTGCCTTATTGACCGTCTCCTCAATCATGGCCACAACCTCTGGATGCTCTGCAGTCACCTCTTCTATTGTGTCTTCTACTGCAACTAAAGTGAAGTCAGTTAATCAGTGCGTGTCACCAATGATTTCAGAGACAGTGTTACGGGCAATGCACACGATTGTGGATTGTTAATACCTTCCTAGGAAAGGCCCGCCTTTGTGTCCCTACTCCACATGCTGGAAGAAGAGGGACAAAGACAAGGAGGAAGAATGTTACTTCAGGAAGCTCAACACTTCAGACCTGGCAGCAGAACAGAGAATCCCGGGGTCCAGTGAAAAGCTGTGTAGACGGGGAATGAGTCAGAAAACCAGGTTAAAGCTGCCAATGACAAGCATGGGACTATGTAGGGCAGTAGGGGGACAGGAGGGAGGCAAGTTGGAGTGGGCAAGGAAAAGGGGGTGGTTTGGATGGCACACTTGCTTTTGTCCTCACTTGGTGCTGATGTGTCCCCTGGTGTGGCCCTTGGGCTGCATCCTGATACGAAAGCTCAGCCTCTGCAGTAATGAGACAGGAGGTTGGTGCCTCCACCTAGCTCGTCTGCCTCTATATTTCTCGACATGCTTCCTGAGCTGTGGGTCCTGGGCTCTTCCATCTGACATGGTCTCTGGCTAAGGCCCGATGGATCCCAGCCCAGAAAAACTCACAAGGACCTTCAAAGAACAGCCACCTGCCTTGTGTCCTGCCCCTGTTCTCACGAATGGAAAGACCGGGTAGTGCGCAGAAAGCACCATGTCTCGCTGAATGAAGCCTCGCTAGTAGGGGCCAAGATGAGGCAAAAAGAATCAGACAAAGATGGGAAGATGTGCTAGCAGCTGCTAGCTGTCGACCCAATATTCATTCACCCCTTCCTTCCCGAGCAAATAAATGCACTGCCACCAAGTTGATGCCGACTCCTGGCCTCCCTACACGACAGGGTAGAACTGCTCTGTGTGTTTCCGAAACCATGCGGTTTGCAAGACTAAAAGCCCCGTCTTTCTCCCGAGAAGTGGCGGTGGCTTCCGAGGGCTGGCCTTTCAGATGGGATCAGCCCACTGCACCGCCCCTGTGCCAGCAGGGAGCTTCATCAGTCCTCGAGCCCTAACATCGTTCTATTCCGTTTGTCCACCAATTTTCCGAAATCCCCTTGTACAACGTATTCCATCTTAAAAGGTAACCTATGACAAACAGTTGCGTATACAAAAACATGGGAACATGCCGTGCATTCTCCTTAGAGTCTTTTGCTCCAAAACCTTTCACATGTGTGTTTTTTTAAACAAACAATGTTTTTGCAGGCTCCACTATGGGTTGGGGTACTCTTCACGAGGGAGCAAGTTGTACAGTTGGACTTCAAAAGCTTTGAAGGAAAATGGGATAGAAAGAGAGTGGAGTTTTTTTTCACAAACTTTTGGAAGCCCTTCATATTTTAGTAGTGCTTTTAAAGAAAACACCCCACACATGCCTCCTTCCAACTTCTGAAGGAGCTATTGTGTTTTATCGAACGTCAGTTGAAGAGAATCAAATTAGTCCAATAATCATTTACCTTTGGGGGGGATACAGCTCTGGTAGTTCCCGACTAGAGGGTTGAGACAGTCTCTTAAATTTGGATGTACTTTTTCTGATTTCTTTTCCTTCTGTGAATATAACACTGCTAACACCCTGAGAATCTTACAGAAAAGTGCAGACGGATCCCCAAGGAAGCTTGTGGTATGACTGGGACTAGGTATCCAGCACTCATGTCGCCCGGTTTTTACGAACGCAGTCTTCAAATCAAGCCACCCCATCTGTCAGAGGTGGGAAGTGAAGCTACTCCCTTCACCCTAACAATAATGATGGTAGTCTCAGTGTGTGTCAGTGAGTCTACCATTTGGAAGCACACATCAACATTGACCTTTCTGAGGTGCTAGCACCCTCCTGACTACGAGGCCAGAAAGGCTGCCCTCCTCTCAAGGCGTGGGGAAAGGCCGGTGCGGGGCTGGTGCGAACTCCTTTTCCCCAGGGCGCACTAGCAGTCCAGGCGGCCGCAGTGACTTCGCGGGTGGGGCTCTGCTAGCCACAGTCTGTCTCTCTCACCAAGCGACGGGGCATATCTCCTCTTTTTCTGATGGATGTGGGTGACGAGGAAGTGGGCTGAGACACTCAAAGGCGTAGACACTTCCGTTGGGGTGTGCTAGCAGTGTTCATTGGGATTGTAGACTCGGAACGCTATCGGGGCATTGGCTCGTATGCCATCCCACTGGGTGCTAAACGAGCCACCTCAGAAGCAGGAAGAGGTAGCTTCCTACCAGCGTCAGGGAAGAGCCAGGAGTGAGGAAGATCCCTTGAGCCCCGAGGTCCCCGTGGGCTGAACCTCCTCCCGCCAGGAGTGACAACAGCAGAACCAGGAGCCACAGTCTGAGGCAGGAGCAAGCGATGGCGTGGTGGCTTCCCAGTCAGTGGGGCAAGGAAGGCTGAGAACCTGTGGGCAAGAGGCTGGCTTGTGGAGCGGAGGTGCCTCCGGGCACTGAATTATGTGAGCGAGGTCTGCTGACCTGGAGAGCTAGGGCTGAACACCCTCAGCTGAGGGTTAGACGTAAGGCAGGATGGCGAGCCCTTTGCTCATTGCTTGGCAACCCTGAAAGAGCTTTGTAACATTGCCCAAGCAGGTCAGAAGCCAGGCAAAGAGCCCGAGACGGAGAGAGGCCTGCCCGAAGGCATGGCAGCGGAGAGACTGCACTGACTGCACAACTGTATCCTGTACGTTTCTGACCTAAATCATCATCTTGGAAGCCCCCTCATCAAGCCTGCCGTCATGAGTGCGCTCTGGGCGTCTGGCTGGCCATTACAATGAATGATCAAACCCTGCCGAGGAGCAGAGCACTGTGCCAGGGATGTTTGCTGCCAGAACTGGTAAGAAGGTTGGCGGGTGGGGCCAATGTCTGACCTCAGGCACGCAAGAATCGGCCTTGGGTGGGTACACCCTTTCCCCTGTGTAGACAGAAGAGGCCAGAAGTGGTCTCTCTAATTTCTTCCCTAGAAATCCCTCTGGCAGTGGTGGGTAGAGGCACGGATGTCTGATGTCTGCTCCTTTGCCGCCCCAAAGACTGTATGGAGGAAGAGAAGGCGAGCAGCCCAGAGAGAGCTCCTCATCTGTTTTAACATGCGAGGAAGTGAGGTCCTTCTCTGAAGTGTGTGTGTGTGTGTGTGTATGCACATATGTGTTGGGAAAGGAGAGATGAGTTTCTGACAGTGTGCAATTCAATTCCTATTAGGCTAGAAATAAACACCCAGCAAGTATGTATCTCCCTGAAGTAGTAGGAGGAAACAAACAAAAAACTTAACTGTCCCACATTACATGATAAAGTAAATTATAGCTGCATATAAAACTAGATGCAAAAGGTTGGTTCAATTAAAAAAACACATATCAAATATCTGATTGAGTCATATGAGACCCTAACAAAGGTCACTCAGAGGCAGAGGATGAGTGGCAGAAGAGATATTTTTTCTTTTTATTATCTGAACTAATTGCTTTCAGCAAGAGACAAATCTTAGGCACAAAGAGGCCAGTAGATTAAAAGTAAAGGGATGGGAAAACGTATTGCAAGCCAATAATGACCAAAAGCCAGCTGGTGTGGTGATTTCAATATCAGACTGAATAAACTTCAAGTGAAAGTGCATTATAAGAGACCACGCGGGGCATTACATAATACTAAAAGGAGAAATTCCTTAAGGAGCTATCATAATTCTAAGTATATATGCACCTAACTTCGGAGCCCCAAATATAGAAAATAAACACAGGGTTGAAGGGAAAAATAGTTCTCCAATAATAGCTGAAGATTCGAGGGCGACTCAAGTCAGTTGGCATAACAAAGCTCACAGAGACACTGCTCCGCAGCCTCCTTTGGTGAGTGTGGCTGCAGTCTTAAAAGCTTATGGGCAGCTACCTAAGGTGCAGTGATCAATCTTTTCCTGTCCAGAGGAAATAAGTATGATGACAATTGAAAGACAAGTGGAAACAATTAGTCCAATGGACTAATGGACCATGAAGACATCAGTCTCTTCAATCCCGAGTCCAGAAGAACTAGATGGTGCCCGGCTACCACTCCCAACTGCTCTGAAAGGGATCACATTAGAAGATTCTGGATAGAGTAGAAGGAGCCAAATATGGAGCCAAAGTCAAGACCGTGAGAGACCAAGCTTACTGGCCAGATAGAATTGGTGGGACTCTAAGACCATGGCTCTTAGTCACCTTCCGGGCCGAAAACGGAACCCGCTTTTTCTGTGTTAGAACAATCGACCATTAAGTTCGTAAGGGCAGCATTTACTCAAGGACAAAGTCCAGAGGGTTGGAAATAAGGAGGAATAGGAACAAGAAACACAGGGGAGAAGTGGGATAAGTGATGGCACATTGAAGGGATGGCGATGGATAAATGTGTGTGAATTACGGAATCTAAAATGGATGGTCTGCTTTGTAAATCTTCACTAATTCACAATAAAAAATTAAGAAAGAAAAATGAAATGGTTCCCTGAGCAACTGGACACAGACTCAGTGAACCCAGGGCTGGTGGGGACTTTGAGGCATGGCCAATAGGTCCCTGATGTCCATGTGGCATTTTCAGTAGCACTGGGCTTGAAGATGATTCCCACCACCAGGGAGCTCACCACCTCATCCCCACGCATCGTGTATTCACAAAAGATCTACCGAGCGTCCACTCCGTGCCAGGCACTGCGTGAGGTGCGGAGCAGACAGTAGCGAACAGGACAAGGATCATCTGCATTTCCAGGAAACTCAAAGTCTACTCCTATTGTTAAAAAGAACAACACTGTGAAGCTGTATCGCCAGACTCGCCCTAGTCCTCCGTCAGCCCCACCTTATGCTGCGCGATCTTGCGAAATCTCCAACTTGCGAAGGCGCAGTTTCTCATGTGCACATGGGAGTAGCAGCCACACTGTTTGAAACAGTTTGATACAGGGCCTGGCTCAGAGCAAGGGTTCCTTCAGGCCTTGCTCTGCCTCCCAAAGCCTCACCGCCTAATTCCTCTGCACACGAGGCCCCGCCAAAAAAGCAGAAGTAGACCTCTTATGAAGAAGAAAACCAGCTAACACAGACAGGTTGTGTGGCATGTTCTAAAGACTGTCTAAGACTCTCTGTCATGGACTGGATTGTTCCCCACAGATATGTGTCCACTGGGCTGGGCCAGGATCCTCAGAGGCTTGGCAATTATGTAATAATGTGATTTGACGCCATGTCATGATGTAATCATCGCTCCCCTCCCAGATGAGATCTGATATGATCAGCGCTGAGCTGGTCTAAGGGGGATTTCACCAGAGAGGGGCCTCTACTACCTTTTACCTGCCGAAGATAAATGCTACCTCAGTAGTACCGAGAATGAAGAGCCAGGAGCAGAGCGCATCTTTTAGACTCTGGGTCTCTGCACTGTGAACCTCCTAGACTCCAGGAGAGACTGATGCCAACGACCTTTCCCCAGAGCTGATAGGAAGAGAAAGTCTTTCCCTGGAGCTAGCACCCCGATGCAGACTTGTCGCTTCCTGAACGATGAAAGAATAAATTTCGGTTTGCTGAAGTTAAAAACGAACCCAAAGACTTCAATAGAGCACTTTCAGTAACGAGTCCCGCGGCATCAAGTTGCTTCTGTCTGACTCACGCTGACCCTCCGTAGGGCTTCAGAGACTTTTCACCTTTATCTTTTCTTACGTAGAGCAGCTGGTGGGCTAGCAGCCGACCTGCGGGTAGCTGTCCCATGCTTACTGGACAGCACCACCAGGGCTCCTTTAAGAACGGACACAACATCAAAGAGACAGAGAAAATCAGTAAAGCATTGGAAGATTGGAACAACAATGTGGACGAACTAGACACGGCACTTCTATGGAGAACATGCTACATAACCGCATCTCTGTAAACAGTCTTCTCCGGTGCACTTGGATAATTCTCTAGAAGAGACCAGATGTTAGGTTGCTAAACACGTATCAATACATTTTTAAAAGCTAAACTATACAAGGTATCAGCTCCAACCACAGGAAAATGAATTAGACATTACTCACAGAAAGAAAAATTGAAGAAACATCACATATAAATTTCGTGGAAATTAAGCGACACACAATCAAACAATGAGCGAATGAAGGAAGAAATCAAAAGAGAAATCAGGAAATACTTAGAACTGAATGAGAATGTGGCCCCCAGGGACCAAAGCTTATGGGGCGCAGCAGAGGCAGAGTCCTCAGGGCCCTTTATAGCTGCCCGTGCCTACATTACAAAAGACCGCAAATCAATAGCTGAACTTCACACCTCCAGAAATTAGAAAAAGAAGAGGGAACCAAATGTCAAGCTACCAGGAGGACGGAAATGCACAGACGAGAGCAGAGAGATGGAACCGAGAACCACAGCCATAAGAATGGCGGAGGGGCTGCTTGTGGCTGTTGACTGGCTTCTGACTTCAGGTGACGGGGCGGGCAGAATAGACCTGCAGGGTTTTCAAGGCCGTGACCTTTTGGAAGTAGGTCTTCTGGCTTGTCCCCAGACACACCTTTGGGGGGCGGGGTTCAAAGTTAGGGCTAGTTGTCAAACGTTTAACCATTTGCTCTCCCCCCCCTCTACCCCAGGAACTCCTAGAATAAAATATGATCAAATACAAAATACATGGAAATAAGATCCATAAACATGGAATTCATGGTTCATTTTCTTACCATCTTTTTCACTTCTGTCCTTTTGATCATCCAAGGGTTTGTCTGTTGTCATTTTGGCCTCTTCAGCCTCCTCTTGAGAGTTTTCTCTTCGGGGCTCTTGGTTGTCTGTTACGGCAAAAGGAGAATCACTCTTGTCAGCTAATCTGTGGACGTGAGGAAAGATTTGGTCAATAACCTCAATAGGCTATTTCTTTACCATCTTCTTCGATGGAAGAAGGGATTTCTTCTGGGCCTTTAAGTTCTCTCATCTGGAGTTCTTCATACATCTTTTCATTTCTTTCCAATTCCCTTGAAGCTTGCGATTCTGGAAGACAACAATTGGCTATGTTAGCAAAAGGCAGCTTGGGGTCGGCATATAGGCTTACTGGTGAAACACCCTGCTTTAAAGACCCAAGGATCTGAGTTTCAGTTC
Organism: Tenrec ecaudatus; assembly: GCF_050624435.1. Taxonomy (NCBI): domain Eukaryota; kingdom Metazoa; phylum Chordata; class Mammalia; order Afrosoricida; family Tenrecidae; genus Tenrec; species Tenrec ecaudatus. The sequence goes on along the minus strand of NC_134536.1, from coordinate 62,969,685 downwards.
TGATTTTGTCACTTTGGTAAATTCCTTAGTCTCCCTGTCCAATTTCCACTTGCCAAAATGTGGCTCACAATGAGCTGATGAATGTGAATCCTTAGTTTAGAAATGGTGCACAGGAAGCCGGCTGCAGGTGGCGGTTTTGTGTGCCCAGTGGGGTCTGACTCATTACAAGCCTCTAGGACAGACTGGAGCTGCCCTGTGTGGGCGTGTAAGGCTGTAACCATAGCCGCTCTTACCGCCACAACTTTCTCCCTTCGAGCAGCTGGTGGATTGAAGACACTGACCTGGTCAGCATCTCAGTGCACAACCAATGTGTCTCTAGCCTTCTGTCATCATCTGTCTGATAACATGTGCTTGAACAACCCTCAGGTCTGACCCAGACTGCCGTGGGAGTCGGTGGGTCATTTGCGTCACACTCTGAAGAACCTCAGGGTTCAGCTCTCAAACTGAAGTTACAGTACTATTTTTCTCCACAGAGGTCCTGAGAACATGCACTTAAGGACACATGGCATTGTATAAAGGATTTCTCTGATTGGCTGTTACTATTATCTTTCATCGCAAATGTGGAGAAATACACGTTCAAAAACCTCAGGTGGTGTCAATGGTTAATGTGCTTGGCTGGTAACCCAAAGGTTGGAGGTTGGAGGCCCTCCAGAGGTACCTAAGCCTTCTAAGGGAGGAGTGGGTTGTGCTTTGGGTTGCTAACTGCAAGGTTGGTGGTTCAAAGTCACTCGTTGCTCCAAGGGAGACGGATGAGACTTTCTGCTCCTGTGAAGAGTTATAGTCTTGGAGACGCACAGGGGCAGTTCTGCCCGGTCCTGGAGGATCTCTGTGAGTGGCAGTGACTCCAGGGTCATGAGAGATTTGTTTGTTTGTTTGAGAGGCACCTGTGAAGACCTGGTGACCTATTTCTTAAAAAAAACAACGTATTTTTAAAAATTGTAAAATAGGTGGGGGTGGGGTGGAGTTACATTTCAGACCCTCACCTCTATTTAGCAGTTCAAACCCCTCACCAACACACCCTCACCCCTAATTCCTCTTTTCTCTCTTGTGGACCCCCATCCTCCCTTTCAGCAAAGTCAACACCTGTCAACCCTCCAGTCCATTGATTTATCTTCTTTCTTTTGCCCCCCCCCCCCACCCAATACCGGAATAACCCTTTACTTGTGGATGCACCTGGACCTAAGTCTTTGTCTTTGTTTTATCCTTACAGTGGCAGGGACCTCCTTCTGAAGTTAAAAAGGACCCAAAACAACACCCTTTGAAAATGCCACAGAGCCCCTTTCAGCCAGAGTCGCCCTCATTAGACATCTGCCCAGATGACAACACTGTAGGAGAGGGCTCCCCATTTCCTTACACCCCTCATATGCCCTCTAGGCCTTTTACAAAGCATGTAGTTGTTCTTTAGACCACGCCCATGTGCACCGACAAGTAAAGGTGATACTATAGACAAGAGAATGGACCTTATTCAAAAAGGAATATGCCCACAATGTTTCAGCACTGCAGAGCTGAGTGCTCATTGCTACCCAGCATGCTGCTGGCACTGTGGTGGGCAAACAACATTAAGAAAAGGATTCTTGCCAAGAGAATGAATGTGTGCCCTGAGCACATGAAGCGCTCTGAGAGCCAAGTTGGCTTCAGAAAATATGTGAAATTCCTAAAACCAAACCAGACCAAATCCACCACCATCGAGTTGATTCCGACTCAGATTAGCCCAGAGAAAAGCAGTTCTATAGGGCTTACAAGGGCCTGGGAGGCTGTAAATCTTATTTTTCTTTTAATCCTTCCCATGCTTTATAATTAAAAAAAAAGTTTTCCCCGTTAACGTTTAGAAAAGTGGATTGAAAACAGTCTCTTCTCAATAGAGGCTGTAACTGCTTACAGCAGAGGTCCTTAAACTTTTTAAACAGGGGGCCAGTTCACTGTCCCTCAGACCCGTTGGAGGGCCAGACTATAGTTTAAAAAACAAAACAAAACCCTATGAACAAATTCCTATGCACACTGCACATATCTTATTTTGAAGTAAAAATACAAACAGGGCAAAGCCCCCCTGTGGGCCGGATAAATATCCTCGGCGGGTCACATGTAGCCCGCGGGCCGTAGTTTGCGGACGCCTGGTTTGCAGGAAGACCTCTTCTTTCTCCCTCTGAGCGGCTGCTGGGCTCGAACCTCTCCGTTCACAGCAAGCCAACCCAACACATGGTCAGAGAAAGAAGAAGCCCAAGAGAAAGGCACCTGGATTCAACCCGAACCGCAGCCTGCTTTCCCCAGAGAGGCCAGCGTGTGAGGCCGGTGGAAAGAAGCCCAGCTCCTCGAAGCCCCCAAACCAAACTCCTACTGCGCCAACATAGGGGTTCTGAGGCTGGAAAGCATTACGGAGCAGAGTCTCAGCTTTGTCTGGTGCAGTCACTGATGGATGGGTTTGAACCGCCAGCCTTGCAGTTAGCCATGCCTGACACTGCCACTACAGTGTCTTTGTCTGAAACCAGTCCCTACCAGTTCCAGAGTTATCACCTATGGCATCACGGTGTAAAACGGAGAGGCCAGGATGTGAAAAGAACCCCCAGACACAGGGGGTCACAGCTCCACTTGGAGATCCGTGGGGCCCCATAAGAAGTCCAGTGAACGGCAACTGGAAGAGTAAGTGGGGTGGTCAGGGAGGGGAGCAGTCAGAATCCCTCAATGACAGACAACCAAGAAGGTAAGCAGAAAGTGCTAGAAAGTATCAAACTGATACCAGACAATAAAAAGATCATAAAAGAAAAATAGAGGACACAGCTATAGAGAGCTAATAAACCAAACCCATTGCCAGTGAGTGGATTCACCCCCGAGTGACTCTGCGTAGGATTTTCCAGACTGCACATCTTTATGGGAACAGACCGTTTCCTCTCTCTCTGAAGGGGCGGCTGGTGGACCACCGTGTTTGAACCACCAACCTTGCTAGCACCAGCAGAGAGCCCAATAAATGGATTCAAATGCCCCTTTAAAAAGTGTCTCAGGTTGGGTCAAGAAATTCCAATTGTATGCTGGTGACAAGGGAAAAGACTCCATTTTATTGAATATCTCAGAAAGATGAAACAACGTATGGCAGACACAGTTACCTCAGACCGGAATTAAGGCTGCTCTGGAGAGGGAGACCATGGTGAAATCCCAATGTGAGGAGCTGGGGCTGCCATGCGACGATTGCCTTCTGGTGCCCATGACCTATAGTTATCCCTAGTCCCTTGGTCCCTTTCCCAAAATGACAAATACTCGCTGCAATGTCTTCCAGAATTTGAGATAGCAAACAGGCAGTAAAGCGAATTAAGTGTAGTGAGAATTGGGTTAACATCACTGACAGGCTGAATGCAGTTGAAGCTACATTCAACTGTGTCATCTGTAGACCAGAATACATGTTGCTTTCCAATTTGTCCGTGAGTAGTTATAAAACCATATGCCGTGGGATCACACTACTCATTACAAAGATGAATAGGGTAGAAAAGAGGGGAGTGGATAATGCACCAAATACTTAATAGTGACTAAGTCCAGGGAGTAGACGTATGAGTGACTCTTTCTGTCATTCGCTTTATCCAATGCTCTGAGCCCACTTGAGCCACACAGTGGACAAGAGAACAGATGTCAGAGGGAATTCTCAGCACTTGCTGACTGCGCAGTCTGAGAAAATGACATCATTCCTTGAGTCTTAAGTTTCTTCATCAACTAGAGCAGCGAGAAAAGCACCTATTTAATCTGTAGGCCAATTGTGAGGCTGAAACAGGATAATGCACGCAATGCCCTTAGCATAGACACTGCATGTTATAAATGCTCAATAGACAGCACTTAGAATTGCTTTCTCTTTTTTTTATGCCCTCAAAGAACTTCTCATTCACTGCCATCAAGTCAATTTTGACTTGTCGTCACCTTGTAGGACAGGGTAGGAATTTAAGAAGCCATTTAACTGTCACAAGTAGTACAGTGGTACAGTACTTACGTACTCAGCTGCTAACGGTAAGGTTGGCAGTTCAAACCTACCAGCGGCTCTGGGGAGAAAGAACTGGAAAGTTCAGTTTGCTTCTGTAAAGATTACAGCCTTGGAAACACTAGGGGAGAGTCCCACTCTGTCCTGTACGGTCACTTCAACTTGGAATTGACTCAGCAGAAATTGATTATGTTTTTTTTCTTTTCTCATTTTTTTAATCATCGATGGGCCTCAGTGTAGAGCACTGTGGTAGCACTGCTGGGCACGTGCTGGACTGTTGTGGTAGTTACACAATATGGTGTCAATTTGGGACTTGGGAGGATTAAGAGTGAAGGAGTGGAGTCTAGTCTGTCAGTTGGGTCATAGCCAATGAGCCCTTTGTGTGGGCATGGCTTTCTCCTGAGAATTCTGGGAAATCTGGTATTTCCTCCTTGGAGGCAGGAGACACCACTCTCTCTCTGCTCATTTCCTGGGAGACATTGAAGCTGATAAGACACATGGAACTATGCTAGTGCCCTGAGCTGGAGAAGCCACACGGACCTAACCAGATGCAACCAGACCTCTGAAGCCATAGAAGCCACAGAGAGACCCCTGCCAGTGCTGAGATGCTTACAACGCCGCTGGAGCCAAAGACTTTCTACCCACTGGCCTGCGATCATCCGAAGATGGCTTTGTAGATTGGTATCAGACATATGGGCTCATCTCAGACATATGGGCTCATCTCAGACATATGGGCTCATCTCAGACATATGGGCTCATCTCAGACATATGGGCTCATCTCAAGAACTTGAACTGGATTGGGTTGGGATGCTTTCTTAATGTACAATTACCCTTTACATAAAACTCTCTCTGTTGTACATATGCGAGTCTCCTTGGATCTGTTTCTTTAGTCTACTCAGAATGACACAACTGCTAACCATAAAGTTGGCAGGTGAACTCCAACAGCCACCCTGCAGGAGAAAGATGAGGCTGGCTGCTCCTGGAGAGATTTACCAAACCTCAGAAACCTGGCACGCGGTCTGTGAGTCCGAACTTACTCGATAGCCATAGGTTTCATGGGCCTGTTTCTTCATTTTTAAAACGAAGAGAATTGTGCTAATTGACCAGTAGGGCATCTTGCAGTTCCACTGCTTGATGACTTTCTGAATTTGAAATTACATTCTACAGACAGAAAAACCCATTGCAATCAGGGCTGACAGACAAATGTTAAAACAGAACAAAATAAAGCCAGGTGGATTGTTGTTCCCTTAATGACTGGTGTAGATGCAGGAGTCAATGAGCACTGCTTAGTTTTTGACTTACAGGTAGACTCCCCAGATAAAGAAATACATTTTGTAAGCTGTGTTTGATGTAGTTCTTGGCAATCTGGAGCTAAGGGATGCCTTGCATCCCTCCAACTGTCTACACACTATGTATTCCTTCCCCCGTTCGTGAGAGGACGGTAGAAGGTGCTACCAACCCCAAGACTCGTGAAACAAAGCCATGGCCCTCACGTAGCAGGGGCTTAATTACTTCCTGAAGCTTAAACTACATTTTAACTAAATTATCTAGAATTTTGAAAAGACACTTCACCTCTTTTTTTTTCTTGTAGTTCTTTGAGAAGCTTTTCTTGCACGACCGCAATAGCAACTGCGGTGGCTTCAGCTATAGTGTTCGCAATTAACGTCTCCAGGGCTTGATCAAAGCGTGGCTGAACAAGTTTGACATAGTCAACCACCTGCAAAGATCACATAAGGAAATCAACATGAATGCAAATGATGGTGAATCTTGAAGACATTGTCCATGCATATGCTTGTGCGCATGCACACACACACACACATACATAAGGGGCTGAAAAAGGTGTGTGGAGCATGCCATTATCTTTTCATAAACTTTATGAACCCCCTCCTCATAGATTTTAACACTAGTGGCATAGCTCCAAGTATTAAAGTATATTATATATACATATATTACAGACACACTATATTGATGTATATAAACAGCATAAAATGGCAACTATACACATGGACTTCATCAGATAAAATACCCAGGAACCAAAGATTACATATGTGGGAAGAGACAAAAGAGAAGTTCAATGTCATCAGTCAAAACAAGGTCAAGTATAGATTGTGGGACAGACATATGCAAGTTCAGTTTGAAGCAGAAAAATATTAAAGCATGTACACAGGAGTCAAAGCATAAGTTGGAGTACATCCCACCTGAATTTAGAGACCATCTCACGAACAGGTTTGATACATTGAAAACTAAGTGACTGAAGACCAGATGAGCTGTGGGATGACATCAGGAACAGCATACAGGAAGAAAGCAAAAGGTCATGGAAAAGACTGAAATGGATGTCAGGGGAGACTCTGAAACTTGCTCTTGAATGCAGAGAAGGTCACATGACTGGAAGCAAAGATGAAACGAAAGAGCTAAACAAAAAATGGCAAGGGGAAGCTCCAGAACACAAAGCTGGATATTATAATGACCTTGCTCCGCATTTTTCTTTCTTTCTTTCTTTAATTTTATCTGGGGACTCTTATAACATCAATGTTCAGCATTTTTCAAGCTGAAAGAACTAAAGAAGAAAAAAATCAAGCCTCGAGTTGAGGTATTGAAGGATACTGTAGGCAGAATTTGAACACAAAGATGGAAGGGGTGGGGGGCAGCAGGGAGGGCACCAAGGTCAATGGTCATCATATGGTCAACACAATGTTCTACATCCTACTTAAGTGAGGTGACTGGACTCTTAAAAGGTCATGAGTGGCCATCAAAGGTGCAATTATTGGCTTCTTCTCAAAATAGAAGATGCATGGAAGCAACGAGTCCAATGGACCTCTCCAACACCAAGTCTCCATGACCCTCTGACCAGAAGAACTAGATGGTTCCCAACTCCCATCACCAACTGCTTTGAAAATGATCACATTTGGATGTCCTGGATAGAGTGGGAGAAACACATCGAACAGAATGAAAGATTATTTTGAAAGCCCAGGGTCACTAATTGGATCAAGATTGGTGAATCACCAAGACCATGGCCCTTTGTTACCTTTCAGATTTGGAACTAAACTGAATCTAGGCTCATTTTTTTCAGCTAAGCAATAGCCAGATCCACAGGGAAGAACAAAAATACTAATGAAATATGCACATCTTAGAATAATCAACTGTTGAGATCCACAGGGCAGCGTTGCCCCAAGGAGCAAGTTCCAGAGGGTTAGGAAAGTGGAAAAACGGGAAGAAGTGGGACAATTAATGTTCCATTATGAGGATTGTAATCAATGAGATGGGAAAAGTGTGCATGAATTGTTGGATAGAAAATGTCTCTGCTCTGTAAACCTTCACCCAATTCACATATGCCAAGGAGAAGGAGGAGGATGAAAATGAGGGAAAGGAGGAGGAGAAAGGAGGGAATATAGAGTCACTGTATCCCAAATAGTTGGTTGACTCAAGTATTTCAAGTGGTACCCTATGATCAAGAACTGATGGTATCGAAGAAGAACTGCTGAACTAGACTGAGGCGTTGGTGACAGACAAAGGTCTGGGAATGAAAGAGTGCCAGTGGAAACATTTCAACAAACCAATGCAGCTTTAAATATTCACTTACCTATGCCAAGAACTTTGGAAGACAGCTAGCTAGCTAAGTGACGGGAAGAGATTCATATTTGTCTCCCTTCCAAAGGAAGATAACTCAACAGAATGAGAAATTATTAAACAATATCACACACAAATACAATTTTGCTGAGGAGAATAAAAAGAAACCAAAGAATTTAAGAAAATAGAACATTTCCAAAATTCTAAAAAGCTTCCTCATGCTTCTTTGTAGTCAGTTTTCGCCTCCTCTTAAGTCCTGGCTCATGCTGTATGTCTCTATAGACCAGTGTTGCTTTTTATAAAATTCTATACAAATGGAACCAGTGTTTCTCAACCTTCCTAATGCCACGACCCTTTAATACAGCTCCTCATGCTGTGCTGACACCCCCACCCATACAATTATCTTCATTGCTACTTCATAATTGTAACTTTGCAACTGTTATGAATCGGGTGACCGCTGTGAAAGGGTCATTTGACCGCCAAGGGGGTAGCGACCCACAGGTTGATAATTGCTGAATGGAACCATACAATAAGCAATCTTTCCCAGGATTTTTCTCTTAAGGGAAATATAGTAGTGTAAGATTCACGATGATTATTGGATGAAACCATACTTATTGTACATATCAGTAACGTGTTATTCCTTTTTACTGTTGACTTGTATTCCATTTTATGAGCATACCACAGATTTTTATCCGTTTATTAATTTTTATAATTTATTAATACATGTTTGGGGTGGTCTCCAGCTTTTATGAATAAAGCAATAGCAAAGGTTTGTGCACAAATCTTTTGTGGACATATGTGTTCATTTCTCTTGGGTAAATACCTAGGAAATACTGAATCACATGGTAGGTGTAGGAGCTCTGTTGGCATAGGGGTTATGCATTGGGCTGCCAGTTACAAGGTCAGCAGTTCACAACCACCAGTTGCTCTATGGAAGAAAGACCAGTCTGTCAGTTCCTGTAAAGAGTGACAGTCTCAGTAGCCCACAGGGGCAGTGTACCCCATCCTAGAAGGTCACTGTTAGTCGGCATCAACTTGGTGACAGTGAGCTTGGGTTCTTTTAGGTTTTTGGTCAGTATACACTTGACTTTCAAATAAGTGGTCTAACTATTTTCCAAAGGGGTTGTTCTACTTAAAGTCCTACCAGTGATGCATGAGAGTCCCCGTGGCCCTATCCCCTCACCAACACTCAGTTTTGTGACTATTTTGTTCTAGCCACTCTTGTGGATTTCATATGTATCGCATTTAGCTTACATTTCAATGTCCCTAACCATTAATAATTTGAGATTCTTCACTGGTGATTTACATTCCTTTGCTTTTAAAGTTCATTTTCAAACTTTTGTCTACTTAAATTATCGGGTTAAAGATTACTTACGGTATATACCCACTTGTCACTTATAGATATGGTAACATTCCAAAAACCAGGTTGTGTGTGAATATCATGGTATACGAAAATGGAGGATGATGTTATCAGATCACAAAATGGAGTTTGACCTACTTTATCATTCAACTCCCAAATTACATCAATACATAACTACCAAGCCACCAGGAATCATTGTCCAGTCAAGTTGCTACATAACCTTAATCTTCACAGCCAGCGTTACTCTTGTTTTTGGCACCTTAACATTGATTATCGTATTGATTATGCATGCCATTCAAACACAAAATAGGTGAAAAGTTGATATTTTACTATTGTTGTAAATGTGAAGTGTTGGATAAGGAGGTAGTTGATAAGTGAGGAGTGGGTGTACATTTTAGATATAAATCCTTTGTCAGGCATGTAATATGCTTTTTAACACTGACTGTTAGGATCTTAGAAATTGATTTCTATTTTGCTTCTTTAAGTTTGAATATTTCCTGATTCCTAGATTCTTTTTTGCTTTTCCTTCAATATGTGTCTACGCTATTTTAGCCCATGCTAAGAAATATATATTTGTATCTACATAAATTTTAATCAATGTACAATATTACATTAGATGAATCATCACCATTTGCTTAACTAAAATACCAATACCACAAGACTTGTGAAAGCTGGAACCTGTGGAAGGTGGCAATCTGTCTGGAGAAGGAAAACGCAAATAATTTTCCACTAATGAAGAGTGAGAGAAAAGTGATGCGCCTGTGCTCTGTCAAAGGTAGGACACTTGGGCCCCCCAGAAAAACAAGGCAGCCCCGTCCGGTTCCGGCTCTCAGAGGCTGCCCTCTACCGAGGCCTGCATGTTTTGGCAATTCCAGACTACGATATGATAAACCCAACGCGTATGAGTGTGTGCTAGTCTCTTTAGGGAGAATCTCGAGGACAGAATTGCTCCTTCACAGGAGGTGTGCCATTTTCAGGGTTCTCTATCCAGTCCTGACGGCCATTTCTAGCAGGGTGGAAAAAGACTTCTCCCATCCTGAGAATCCGGCTGCTTAGTTCTCGCAGTGAGATCGACAGGACGTGCTTCTTGATTATTTTGCATTTCTTTACTTCTCAGGGAGGTGAGAGCCCCTTCCTCATGTCTACTGGCTCTCTGCGTCTCTCATCTTGTAAACGGCTTGTCTTTTCACCCCCGCCGATGGGGCTCTGTCTGTGTATTAATTTCTAAAAGTTCTGTGTGTTTTGAAAATCGCATCCCTTTCCCTGGCACATATTCTCGTGATTTTATAATCACTAGCTCCGTGCTACTCTTTCCTTCAGAAGACAGAGCGCGGTTCTCCTTCTCTTGCGTACGGGCAGGACTGGCTCTTGCTTCAGACAGATAGAGCACGGTCCCTCCGACACTGTGTGACTTCTGAGATGAAGTCTCAGAGGCGATATTGCAGCTTCTTCCCTCAATCACTTCCTCTGAGGGGACCCAGCTTCCACAGCACGAAGGCACGCTAGCCGCCCTCTGGAGGGAGTGACCTAGCCAGGTGCCAAGGCCTTCGCCCCAGTCACGCTCGCAGATGACTGTAGCCCCAACATCTCAACTATACCCTCATGAGACACTCAGAGATTTAAGAGAAAGAAACTCCGTTAAGCCAAATTGAATTGTGTCAGACAAACTCTGGGAGATGAGGAAGCCCAAACCCCAAACCAAACACTAACCAAACTCAAGGCCATCGAGTCAATTCCGACTCACAGTGACCCTAAAGGACAGGGTAGAACTTGCCCTGTGCGTTTCTGAGGCTGTAACTCATCACAGGAGGAGAAAGCCTCATCTTTCTCCCATGGAGCAGCTGGTGGTTTCAAACTGCCGACCTTGTGGTTAGCAACCCAATGCATAAACAATTACCCAAGTCACAGTGTAAAATTAAGACAATTGAGTACAAATAAAACCTTACGCACTGTAATCAAGGACATAGGTAGATCAATAGAGAGACAGAGTTACCTTTCCTTTATACTTTTCTGCAATCAGATTGCTAAGTGTTGTTTTCCCCGACGATTTCGGGCCGAAGATGAAGACTTTGCAGGGTGGTGCTGGCATAGGTGGGAGCAGATAGGGACGAGGATTCAGTGAAAACGCTTTCAGTGCTTCTTCCGAGGAGAGGCAGTACATTTTACCTAGGAAACTGAACACGCACCGTAGTAATATGCCACTGACAACGTACGATCCAGTTCTAAGAGGAGGCTCTGGAAGGCTTACTTACCTCACAGAATAATCTGGCAATCCTGGGTAAACGTCGCCTTCTTTTAAAACCACAGGACACGCACGGCCCCACCTGCTCCTCTGCCATCGATATCTTGGTGCAATCAATTTAAAAGATGCCAGATTCCGGAACAGCTCATCCTGTCCATCACAAAGGTCGCGGCTGTCACGTGCTGTTGCCGCAATCCCACCGCGCAGCTACACCACGTGACGGAGAAGACCTGCCCACAGGGTCCCTAGCTGGGAGCGTTCCAGGAGCAGCTGGCGAGGGTTTTTCCGAGCCTTTGGGCTCGAACTGCTGACCTTTAGCAACCAAGTGCTTAACCATTAGGCCACTTGCTCCCATGCTCAATGCCATCAAGTCGACCTCCACTACAGGCACCAGCCCTGTGAGCAGAGTGGAACGTCTGTGCGGGTCTCCGAGGCTGTGAATCTCCATGGGGGCAGAAAGCCTCATCTTTCACCCATGGAGCTGCTGGTGGGTTTGAAGCCCGGACCTTTGGGTTAACAGCCCAGCATATGACCCTCTGCGCCACCAGAGCTTCTGTGACACTCAACCAAAACCCAAACTCACTGCCATCGAGTCGATCGTGACTGTGTCACGAAGGGGCCTTTAACCACAAACATGACATATAAAAACATGGGCACACGAAATAAAAAGTATAACTTTATCTTCCTTGATAGTGCTTTACCATTTTAAAAAAAGGAAGAAAATTTTGCCTTTTCCCCCTTTTGTCACAATACTTATCCTAAGTTTAATAATAGCAGCTTTCATGTCTTTGAAATAAAACCCTGCTTAAAATTTGCTGTGTGTTTCAGTAGAGGAAAAAGAATTTTATGTATTTTTGACAGTTTTATTGGGACATAATCCACATATTATACAATCCAGTAGTTCGATCTTATCAAGAAGCGTTGTACAACCAGACCACATCGATTTTAGAACATTTGCTTTTCTCTGGTACTACTGCGTTTTATTAGCTCCCCACTCCGCCCCCCACTCTCCCCTGCCACACCCCCAAGAAACCGTTCATCCCGTTACGTCTCTGTGCATCACCCTTCCTGGACTGCACATACCGAAAAACATGCAAAAACAAAGCCATAGGAACAAAAAAGCTTACAACAAAACAAAATAAAGAAAAACCTCCATAGAAAGGACAGCAGAAAATACTGAAAACTAGAACAACTTTAAAATGAGCCAAAAGGGAGATCAAAGGATAAGGTGCTAATTTTTAACCTGTACTAGCATTTTATCTTTTATGACGTATAGAAAGTTTTTTCTTAAAATGGTTTCAGAAAAACTCTTACTGAAAAATACCAGATTCTCAACTCACCTAAGCTTTTAAGTGGTATGATACAGTAAACTTATAATATTTTAAGTAGTAGGTTATTGTATATATGAAATACTTCTTCAGTTACTTAGCTTGTGAGTGATTCTTCATGCTTCATGAAGTTCAAAGTCTCCGCGCATTCTCTTCTGCTGGTGCCCTTCACAGTAGTTAGGAACTGCTTCCCAACAGAGCACAAAGGGTCCTGAGAGGCCTAGCTTTGAGCCGCCAGAGCAGAGGACAGGAGAAGTGGACACAGAAGGCACGATGGGTGGCTGCCAAGGGAAAGAGTTGGGGTCGGTTCCCTCCAGCCTTCAGCTGCGGCTCCGGTGTTGACTATGGACTGAGAGTTATGGTCGTGGCTGGCCGACTGCAGCATCAGAGAGCAAAGAGGCAGGCATCTTATGGAAATGCTGCATGAATGCCCTTGGCTAAGGGCTGGAAGAGGTGCTGAAATCTTCAGCAGGCGGTCATTGCTTAGGAGAGCTACAAGAACCCGAGAACCACCTTGGTGGGGCCCATTGGGCCAATGGAGTTCCTCCCATAGACAATAAGTTAGGGACTCCAACTGTCTCAGTAAAGTCAGGAGACAGGTACTCTGTTCTTCTTCATTTTTAGTTAATTTAGGGACTCTGTTCTTAACCTTCTTTCCTGTCCAAACATTTTAAGAGGCCATGTAAAAGTAGATGAGGAACAGACTGTGTTCCCCTCATAATGCGAACCCGCTGGAGTCACGGGGTGAGCGGATATGGAGGGGAAAGCATGGGCTTTCGAATGATTTTGGTGTCTTACCAATGATCGTCATCAATTTCGGTTAAACAAAGCAGACTGAGCACATGCAATGATGGTTGCTACTTTCCCCAAATCCTGATCAAATGCCCAAACCAAAGCAAACTAAACTCACTGTCATCAAGTCAATTCTCACTCACAGTGACCCTATCGGGTAGAGTAGAATTGCCCCTGTGGGTTTTCTGGGCTGTAAACCTTTTTGGGAGTGGAAAGCCTTAACTTTCTCCCTTGGAGCGGCTAGTGGTTTTGAACTGCTGACCTTGAGAATCACAACCCAACTCATAAACACTGTGCCATCAGAGCTCTTTGAAACAAGGGCACAATAGTAAAAAAGGAACAATCCCACGAGGACACAGAAAACGAGAGAGGAGACCAAAGGAGTTAACAGCGGACCAGCTACAGCAACACAATTCTGTAAGCTAGACAGCAGAGGGGGAGTGGAAACTGCCTCACTGATAGCAGAGAAAATTATCTGGGTGGCAGGGACAGGTGTGGCATGGGAGAAGATGAGGACAAAAGCCAGTTGATTCATTCTACAAAATATGAGAAAGGCCAGGACCTGGTGGGACCAGGCTCCTCTGAAGGCAGGGTGAATGGACAATAGAAAACAAGAAAATTGGTTGAAATGCTTAAAAGGAGGTTCTTTGGGTCAGAGCCACTCCCTACACCACTCAATCAGCCAACTGCACCCACCCAACAGAGATCTCAAAGGGAACATTGAAGGCTTACTTCCTGGAGGGACTGAACCAGAGGTTCTTATGTAAGGGACTCTAGAACTGCCAAGGCCGGAGGGAGGTACACAAAAGTTCATAGTTAGCAACCACCCCCAACTCCCCGCCCACCTGAGCCTCTCCCTGAAGAACATCTGGACGATCCCATGGTCCAGCAACCTCAAAGGGAATGCCTGGCACCAGTTGGCTTATCCAGCACTCCCGCCCATCTTGTAGTTCTGGAGTGGATGCCCCTGCACTGTGGGGCCTGGTATAAAATGCAAATGAAGGTCCATATGAGAAAATTACCAAGGATTTTAAAAGTTTGATAGGGGCATATTAAGATAAGCCTAGGGTCTTTCTAAGCACGGGGTCCTTGCTTGCACAGGTGGAAATTCCATGCAGCCTGCCCTGTCCCTGCAATATGGGTTTTAGGCACCGTAGAAGCATCCTCTCATTTACTACTTGAGATAACTCTATGTGTTAAGGATTACTACCCCCTTTGAACCACTGAATTAAAAACAAACACAAAAACTTAAACTGCACTGCTCGCTAGTCAATTGGGCCCCACAGCGACCCTGTCAGACAGGGTAGAACTGCCCCTGTGGGTTTCTGAGACTCTAACTCTTTATGGAAGCAGAAAGCCTGATTTTGCACCCAGGAGCAGCTGGTGGTTTTGAACTGCTGATCTCATGGTCAGCAGCCCAAGAGTAGCTAACCACTGTGCCACCAGGCTCCTCTGTTGATCCAGTGGGGAGCAAAAACCACAGGTCACATAAGCTGTTGTACCAGAATTGAAACCCAGATCTGTCTGCTTGGAAAACCAATGTCACTGCCTACTGCACTGGTGCCTCTACACACACACACACACACACACACACACACACACACACACACACCACCTTGTCCCCCAACCTGCTAGGTGTCGCACAGTTTCTCACTCTCCCCAGGGAGTAAGTCCACAGTGCTAGGTTAGGTTTGTGTCTCTCTTACCGTTGGTATAGGTTGGTATAGCAGGTATAGGAGGTCTGGGCAGTGATTCGTGTTTAGAACTCATAGATGACCTTACTGTGCATTCCGGGTTCAGAATCAACCATTGCTTTGAACAGTCCCTGCATACCGATTCTCTAAAAATCATCTGCCTTTAGCTAAAGGGTATCCACTTAAAGTCCTTCCAAACCCACAACAGCTTATAGCTCAATCAACTTGAACCCAGCACCCTCCTTTAGTGGTCCAAACATGACAGTGTGTGTGTGTGTGTGTGTGTGTGTGTGTGTGTGAAACTTCAGTGGGCATAGAAGCTGAAACAAGGCAAGGGAGCAAGGATGGAGATTTGGACAAAGCATGGGAACAACCCATGACAACAGTGCAGGACTACATTTCCCAGAACCCCTTACTGCCCCCCCATGGACATTCCTGAGGATCAAGAATTTCCTGTGCACAGGAACCTTTAAAACCACTTGATATGCACGTGTGTGTGCGTGTGTGTGCGTGTGTGTGTGGTGTAGCAGTGGGGGGGTGGGGGTGGGATGGGCAGGAACAGTTGGGGGGGGGGGCGGTGAGGGGCGGTACGGATGGTGTGGTAGAGAGAAGGGTAGACAAGAAATACTGGGACTGCCCTTGTTGGCTGGTAAAGTTTTCTTTCTCTTAATTTACTAAATAAAATTCTCTTGTTATGCCCCATGTCTTCCAGAAGCAAATCTTACTCTTGGTAAGACAAGAACCTAATTCTGGTGACTATACAACTGTTTAGTCCCAAGTTGGACCTCCAGAGAGTCTGGTCCCCTGGGCCTGGGGGACAGGCTCAGGGAATCTGCACTTGTGATAAGTCTCCCAGTTTCCCAGATTCTTCTGGAGGCGGACTGGCCTGCTAGGGAGAAACACTGGTCAAGGGACATGACTAATGATCCCCGTGGACACAGGTACAACTTCTGCCCTTTGAGGATAAAAGTAGGCAGCTACCTCAGTCACGCATCTCAGGAAGTACAGCTTTGGCTTCTCTCACTACCAGAGTCCGTACTGACTCTTAGCAATGCCGTAGTCTCTGCGACTGGAAGTGTGGATGGGATTAGAAAGCCGTGTTACTCCCTCCAAGCTGCTACTGGTTTCAAACTGCCCTCCACGCGGATGGCAGCCCAACAAATAGCCACTCCGCCCCCAGAGCTCCTTAGAGATGCAACAACGCCCAGGAAACGCCCCCAAGGGCTTGTGGTGGTTTTTCTTTGACTTTTAGCCATTTCTGCTCTCAAAGCACTCTGCTGACCAGATGTTCCAGCTCACGTGCCAGTTAAACTCACCTGTTGGGATCTATGGATTACACAGTACAGGATAACAAAACGGCCTCTTTCTTCAGTAACTTAAATTATATATATATATATATATATATATATATATATATATATATATATATATATATATATATATATATATATATATATATATATATATATTATTATGAGCTCTAGTTATGGTTCAGGTGGTGGGGTCTTCATTTTCACTCACAGAGGTAATCTTTACTACTCCCTGGAACAGATCAAGGCCTCTAAGGCTTGTGGCCCTTCTGAGACTCGGCTCAGCTGAGGATTAATCCCCATCAGTCTGTAGCGAACCCGTGCCGGGAACACAGAGGCACTTGAAGCAACTGGCGGAAGGCCTGGAGGAGCACTGAGTGCTTTTGGAGCGGAGGGCTTTACTGGCTTTGCTCTGTGGTACTGCAAAAAAAATTTTTTTTAACTGGGAAACTAGGAATCTTTCTTTGATTGTTGAATTACTCCTGTGGTTAATTGTTCTGAGTTCATTGTCTCTGCTTCCAAACTTCTGTCTTGCCTCTGAAAGATTCCTGACACAATTCTGTTTGGGCTTACATTATTGACAGGGGTGGTGAAAGAGTCAGCCTGCTGCTAATTAAACTACTGGGAAGATAACATAATTTAAGATTCCTTTAAGTAAAAATTCCACTGAAGTGAAAATCCCTTTGGACTTAATCAGTAAGATGCCCTAACTCAGGAAGGAGGCCTGCAAGGCCATGTAGATCAGCAATGGAGCCGGTGACACCAGGGCGTGGTGGTCTGGCAGTCCCTGGAGAAATGCAGACACCAGTTACTGGTAGATATGGCCACGGAGTCCTCGATGTCTTCCTGTGAAGCCTTTTCACTTTGTTTGGGGTCCTGTGATCACTGTAAAACCCGTTGCAAAGCCTGCTTGTGTCACATGGTTTCAGGTATATAACTTGCTTGGTTTTCACTGAATTTTTGAAGCAGGGTAGAGGTAGCAAACGTCATTGTTTATTTCCATCTGGCGCTTGCAGAAATCAACTTAAAGTCTCTCGGATGGACCTGGTGTCTGTTTGTGGCTGAAACAGTGACAGGGGATCCCCGACCTACTGCCCCAGCAACATTATGGCTGCTTCTCAGAAGCCAAAGCAATTTTTATAAACGATATCTTTCAAGCTTAGGAAGGCTGGAGTGCAGTTCACGGTATAGGATGGAAAAGCAGACAGGATGGAAAAGCAGACTTGCAGCCAGTGAAACACGACTTACGTTTTCCATGACGTCATTCATCTCCTCCTCTGCGCTCTGTAGTCTGGTGATCACCGCTGCTCTTTTGAGGTTCAGATACTGAAGTCGCTCGACCACGGTCTAAATGCACAGAACAAACGTTTAAAGACTTTGGTATTTGATATTTGAATGGTATTGAATGCATATTGAATTGGTATTGGTATTTGAACGGCTCAAATATTCTTGGACGTTGCCACACTTTCTCTGTCTTTTTATTCGGTTATAAAAGTCATGTACATTTGAGGAAAGAAGTTGGAAGCAAAATAAATATTTTGGAGTTACAAGGGACAGACAAGTTCTTTTCTCTTATGGAAACCAAGAATTGGTCCACCCCATATGTCCCAGTGATCACAGGTAAAACTCCACAGGGAGCAGACTGCTGCTTACCTGGCCATTAAGAGTGCATGTGCCACAGTCACGAGGAGCTCTTTCCTCACCCTGGTACCAGCGGTTTATTGCCTGTTAGCATCCGCCCACAATATGGAGCATCCTTAAAATCAGGCGTACCAAGCCTTCTTTAGACTCTTTCCCCGAGGCAGGCAACGCTGGCTGCTTTTGCTTGTCTAGCATCTCATGTCCCTTCTCTTGATAATTGTACACCTACTTCCTAGGGAAAATGGATCCTCCTCCACCTTTAGTCTGTTGGGGCTACAAATTGCCAAGCCTGGCACTCTCCCACAGGCAATCGCTAAGTTGTACCCTCTCCTTCATTTCCAAGTGAACGGAATGGACATGTCAGCAGAAATGTCTTTTCTCTCTTGCCCATCTGCCTCAGTCAGGTGCCTCTTGGAATGTTATTCTGCACCAAGAATGGCCTCCCTTTGTTCTTGCACCCAGGAACTAGTGCCCCCTCATGTCCCGCCCCATCCCCCCCAGTCCCCGGTAAGCCTCTGTGCCTATGGTGTGTAGGATGGATGTTGGGGCCTTCCTGGGTTAACAGAAGTGGCTCTGTGATGTCCCCTCCAAAGGGCATCCAAGGCATGTGCCATACCTACCATACCTGTGATCAGCTCCCTCCCACCACCCTCCCCCTCCCAGCCTTCCTGTGCTCTAAAGAAACTCACTGCCGCTGAGTCAATGCAGAGTCAGAGAGACCCTACAGGACAGTCTATAATGGTCCCATTTGGGTTTCCAAGGTTGTGATTCTTTAAGGGACCAGAAAGCCTCATCTTTCTCCCCTAGAGTGGCTGATGGGTTTGAACTGCTGATCCGGTGGTTATCAACCCACGTCTGCCTAATGATTGACTTTCATCTCCCTGACTGCTGATGGGCTTATGATTTAAGCTGGGTCAAGCAGAATCCTTCCTTGGGATTTTATATATGAACACCCAGAGAAGAGTTCTGAATTCTCAACAACTCTGCTGTTAGGACACGACATGGAAGAAGCTGGGAGAAAACGAGGGGAGCACACACATTTCAAAACTAACATTCTGTGTTTTTAGGGGATGCAAAACTCAATGCCATCAAGTTGATTCCGACTCAAAGTGACTCTAAAGCACAGAGTAGAACTGCCCTTGTGAGTTTCTGAGACTGACGGGAGTAGACAACCTCATCTTTCTCTCAAAGAGCAGCTAGTGGATTCAACCCACTGACCCTGTGGTCAGGAGCTCAATGAATAGCCTCCTCTGCCACTAGGACTCCCGTTTTTGGTGAACAGCACAGAGAATTTGCAATGAGAGTGGGAAGACAAAGTTGTGGTGGGCTGTGGTAGTCTTTGGGGGCGTCGTGATTAGGTGCTGTCACTGTGGTCCCACCCACAGTGACCCATCTATGACAACAGAACAAAACAGTGCTTGGCCTTGTGTCATCCTCACAGCCGCTGCTACATTTGAGCCAAATGTTACAACCTCTGCGTCCATCCATTTCCTTGATGGTCGTCCTCCTTTTTACTGACCTGCAGCCAAGCATGATGGCCCTTTCTAGGGACTGGTCTGTCCTGATGACGTGTCCAAAGTAGGTGAGAGACAGTCTTGACACCTCACTTCTAAGGAGCACTTAGAAGCGGCACTTCTTCCAGGACAGATTTGGTTTTTCTTCTAGCAGTCCACAGGATGGTCAATATTCTTCACCAACACCATAATTCAAATGCATCAGTTCTTCTGCAATTTCGCTTATTTATTGTCCAAAGCTCACAGAATATAAGGCGACTGAGAATACCATGGCATAGGTCAGGCATACCTTAGTCTTCAATGTGATATGCGTGTGCTTCGACTTTAAAGAGGTCTTGTGCAGCAGATTCGCCCAATGCAATGTGTCGCTTGCTTTGTTGACTTTACTCCCATGAGCATTGAGTGTGGCTCCAAGCAAAAGGAAGTCCAAGTTCATTGTTTCCTCCAATGATAGCAATGTTGTCTATTGGTCCAATTGTGAGGATTCTGGTTTGCTCTCCTTTGCGTCACAATCAATCCTGATCGTCATCAGCAAGTGCTGCAAGCCCCCCTGTGCTTTTAGCGAGCAAGGTTATGTGGTGGCATCTCCCAGTGCATGGTCTGTAAGTTCCGCGGTAACACATTCACCCTCGGTGACCTCGCTGGTCTTCACCACACTGGTGGCGTGGCTTCTAGCACGACAGCAGCACGCAGGCCACCACAGAACAACAAAAGGACAGACGAGTGGCAGAGTCCAAGTAGATTACATTATTTGCTCACAATTCCTCCTCTCCTTTCTTCTCTTGCCATGGCTCGTGCTGGGTGGGGGTACATTTCCCAACTCTAGGATCTCTGGTAGTTCTGTTGGGTAGCTGTTGAACTACTAACTGCAAGGTTGATGGTTCAAACCCACCAGCCACTCTGAGGGGAAGTTGAAGCTATCTGCTCTTGCAAACATTTACAGGCTGCAAGCGCTATCCAGGGTCACTGTGAATCAGAATCCATGCCAGCGGGGGTGTTTCCCTGCCCTACCACATTGACGCTGAGCTCATCCTGGCAACTTACGAAGAAGTGCCAGAGTGTATGGGCAAGTTTTCACCGAGTCTCTTGGAGTTTCTGCCCTCTGGGATCCACCACCAGCTATTATTACCATCATACCATCACTAAGGGAATCCTGGTGGCATAGTGGTTATGCATTGGGCTGCTGACTACAAGGTCATCAGTTGGAAACCACCAGCCAGCCCCGAGGGAGAAAGACAAGGTTTTCTACTCCTACAGAGTCACACCCACAGGGTCAGAAATCCACAGGGACAGTCCTACCCTGTCCTATAGGGTATTTTGAATCCGAATTGACTCGGTGACAGTGAGTTTGGCTTTGGGTCTGGCCATCACCTAAATCACCAATCTGGGTGTTAACCTTGCGTTTGATCTCTCCTTTAACTCTTACATCAGGTCATTCACAAGTCCTATGGTGTCTTCTTCCTAATACCTGCCATCTGCCCTCCCCTGTCCAGTCCCCACGGCCACTGTACCAGGCTCGTTCACCAATCTCTTACCCAAGTGACTGGAGACGTGAGAGTGAGTGCTCCCTATCACCCGTTTGATTCTCAGTTCTTCTCTCTGCGCTGCAGTCTGAGTGATCTTACGAAAGTAAGGTCACCTCCACTCTCTGGTGTCAAGCCTTTCACTGCCTCAAGGTGCAGGCTGTCAACTCGTTAGCATGGGCTGTCGAGCTTTCTTGGTGCCACTCCTAACTTACCCTAACACCCCGCCCTCATGAAAAGACAGACAGTGGAAAGGGGGGAAAAAGGTCAAAACTTTTGGGATACAATCAGATTTTAGAATTCACAATGCTCTTTTTGGTCTCTGGGTCTGTCCACAGACTCTCCCCTCTGAGTCCAACACTTACCCTTCCCTCCCCTTGGGAGGGAAGTCTCATTTCAAAACTAATTTTATATGGTGGTCCTCCTTATCCGACAAGGTTTGGCTTTTCTCAATCTATTTTGAGCTCCTTTAGCACTGTGCTCACCCTAGCCTGTAATAGAAACTGCTCTTTAAATATCTCCGTTACCGAACATGCTGGCTACAACACGAGGGAGGGACTCATGGTCTCATCTGCCCCCTGCTCAGCCGCATCGCTAGGGCCCACCATCACGCTCAAGGATGTGCTAAAGAAATTGTCAGCTGTATTTTTTTATTATCTTATTATTTCGGAATTTTCTGGTTATTTTTTAAAAGTCATTTTATTGGGGGCTCGTACAACTCTTATCACAATCCATCCATCCATTGTGTCAGGCACATTTGCACATTTGTTGCCATCATCATTCTCAAAACATTTGCTATCTACCAATGAATGCATTTCCCTTTCGAATGAGCTCAAAATGAAGGTGTTCCATCTCAGGACAGCACAATGACTCTGACTGGGAGCCTCCTTACATTCAGAAGGAGGAATGACCACAGGGGGTGGATGTACATGACAGAGCTCGTGGTGTTCTTTTCCAGGGAAGGGTCGGCATCACACTCTAATTGAAATCCATGTATCAATTTCTAAATTTCACACGTGAAAAAATTCCCCCTTATGAAAGTATTTTCCTTCTTTCTGATTACGGACATCTCAGACAAGATCGTTAGATCTGTGTGTACCCTAAGGCCACCCCCATGGCCGTTGGGTAGCTCTGGCTGACAGTGATCCTACAGGGCAGAGAACTGTCTCAGAGAGCTCCCAGGGCTGTGATCTTTACAGAAGCAGACTGCGCATCTTTCTCCAGTAGACAGTTCGGACCGCTGTCCTTTCAGTCGCAGTGATCACTTTAAACACTGTATCCAAAGAGCAGAAACAGGATATGCATATGCCGCGTTCTGCATCGATGTGCCACTGTAGGCCCTCTCCAAACCAACCAGTCAATTCTGACTCATAGTGACCCTGAAGCAAAGAGTAGAACTGTCCCTGTGGGGTTCCGAGTCTGTAAATCTTCATGGGAGTAGAAAGCCTTGCCTTCCTCCTGTGGAGCTGCTGGTGGTATTGAACTGCTGACCTTGTGGTTAGCAACCCGATTTTTAATCCACCAGGACTCCCTCCCAAGCCCCAGACCTTGGATTTGTTAAAACGATTACATCTTCCACGAAAATGTTGTTTCATAATTTGTTTGTATTTCTTCGATTAATAATTAGATTATAGTCAGTTAAATATTTACTGGCAAATTTATTATGATCCTCTGTTGGAATGATAGCATATCTTTTCCCTCCCCACTTCCTCTAGTTTCTCTGGAACCTTCCAAACCTGCTTCTTTGGGTGTGAAAATCATTTTTCTTTTATGATGGGGGTCTCAGGCAGGATTTGACTTTTTGAGATTGACTAATTTGGCTGAGCAGAATGCCTTCCACATGTGTTCTGATGTGAGGTGTCTGCCAGCCTCTCCCTTGCTTTTCAGTGATGCGCGATGCTCCGCTGTGTGCGTGTGCCAGTTACTCCTCTATTCCTTCATGAACGACTTTATCATAAGTATGGATACCATTGCCCCCACCGAGGCATCTGCCATTGATGTTGTGAAAGTCACATTGTGTTCCTCTAGCACACATCTGTACTCTTCTCAAAAATGCTTTAATTCACATACTAAGTAACTTGTCGGTTTCGGCTATTGTTCGTCAATGGTGTTTACTGTCTTCAGAGTTGTGCAACTATTACTGCAAGTAGTTTTAGAGTATCTTCATCATCTCCAAGAGCACCCCTGAGTCTGACAGCAGTTATCCCCCCTTCCCTGCCGCCTACCACCTGCCCCAGGCAGCCACGGTAGATTTGCCTGTTTGGGACATTTCATGTAAACGCAGTCATACAAGATGTTCTCTTTGTGGCTGGCTTCTTGCAGTTAGCATAATGTATTCAAGCTCCATCCATGTGACAAGACTTCATTTTTTAATGGCTCCACAATATTCTATAGTGTGGAATGTATTATTAATCTATTCATCACTTGATGGACATTTAGGTGATGCTCGATTTTTGGGTACGGCGTCAAGGACTTTCAGGTACAAAATATATTGTGGGCGTCTGCTTTGACTTCTCTTGGAGTGGAACCACTGAGTCACAGTGTCACTCTTTGTGTGGCCTTTAAGCAAGGCCTTTCAGTCAGCCTGCAGGGTGACTGTGACCCAGAATAGACTCCACGACAAGACATTTGGTTTTCCATCTTAGAATAATGAGGGAGTTCTGTTGGTGCGGTGAGTAAAGTGTTGTTAACCAAATTTTCGGCCGTCCGAACCCACCAGCTGCTCCACAGGAGAGAGACGAGGCAGTCTGCTTCTGCTTCTGTGAAACCTGGGGACATCATCCTGGTCCGAACTGCCAGAGTGATCCTCTGTTCTATGGGATCAACTTGACATTCCTGAGTTTGTGTTTTGGTTGATGACTAAGGAGCCCTGGGGGGTAGGGGGTGCACATGGTTAAGTGCTGGACTATTGGCAGAAAGGCTGGCCGCTCGAGCCCCCCAACAGCACCTCGGAAGTCAGGCCTGGCCACCTGCTTCTGAAAGGGCCACAGCCGTAAACGCCCTGCGGAGCGGTGCTGCTCCTGAGGCCACCAGGAGTCCGAATCGACAGGACAGCAGCAGGAAGGGCAGATACAATCCATCATTTTCAAACTTGCCAACTCACCAGGAAAAGCTCCTCTGAGGCCTTATTTCCATCCAGCTCAATGAGATACTGGGAGTTGTGCTCAGCCATCATTCCCTGTAGATCACAAACACGTCAATCATCCAAGGGCGTAGGGAAAGTGGCATACAATATCAGAGTCTCAACACACCATGAAGAAGTCATTTTTGCATTTAAATCCTGTTTTACACAGTAAATCACTTTCAAAAATCTACCACCACAGCAAGATCTAGTCTTCCAGCCATCCAGCTTACTCCCCTTCTGTTTCCTCGTTTTCCTTCTGCACTGAAGGCACCAGGTCCTTTCTGGTAAAAGCTGTGTATCTGCATACCTGGACACCTCTTTGTCACTTTTGAAATCACAGCAGAGCCCAGTGAAATGCAAGCCCCACACACTTTCTGGATATAGATACTGGCATCATACAAAACCCCACAAAATGTATTTTTTTATTCTAAATCACGTTTTTATTATAGAACATTTAGCAAAGAGGAAAGCAGAAAATGTCACTGCTACTAAAATCCCCCTCACTTCTTTTCTGTGAAAAAAAAAAGTTTTTTTTCAGGTTTGAGATATACAACTTTAGAGCCTTACTTTTTTACTTGGTCTTACAGTTAACCTTTTTCTTTGCTTTTACAAGCTCGTGGTCAGTGTGACATTTTAACGATTTTATAAAACGACAGAATGTGACTATCACACGATTTACTTAATTTCTCTGCTGCTTGGCATTTAGGGAGGTGGCAACACTTGGCTTGCTTTTAAAAATTAATATCATTAAAACATTTTAATTTCATCCAGAATTTTGGTGATCTTGGTTAGCCCATTGTGATGATACCTCCTCCAGGTCAGACTTGGGGCCCACTTCCTCACCCCCCCAAGTGCACAGCAGCACCCTGGGGATGACCACATGAAATAATGGTTTTACCATTCAGCAGGTGCCACCTGGGCCTAAACTCTAAGTTATTGACTTTGAAATGTTTACTTTTCATTATTTATGCTTGCCGTATAGGGTCAAGATGTCTTCCATCACTGGATTTTTGTGGGCCAGCTTTCTTGTGGGCAAGGGGATTCTGACTCGGGGATCCTGTGGGACAGAGTGGGGCTACCCTGTGCTCCCCAAGGCTGATAATCTTCACTGCTGCTCTTTCTCCCACAAGGCCCGGTGGGGTCAAACTCCCCACCTTTAGGGTAGCAGCCAAGTGCTTAACCACTGTACCTCTGTGGCTTTCTAAAAAGGCCAGACTAACTGGTCTGCCTGTCCACAGGGTATGGGAGTGTCTGCACTATTGGTATCTGGTTTACAGTAAGAAATCTTGTAGTATCTGGGGTCTTAAAGCTTGAGGATAAACAAGCAGCCATCTAGCTGAGAAGAAGCAAAGCCCACATGGAAGAAGCACACCAGCCTGTGTGACCACGAGGCGTCCATAGGATCAGGTATCAGGCATCAAAGAACAAAAAATCAGATCATTGTGAATGAAGGGGAGTGCAGAGTGAGGACCCAAAGCCCATCTGTAGGCAACTGGACATCCCCTTTCAGAAGGATTATGGGGAGGAAATAAATCAGGGTGCAGTGTAGCACTGATGAAACATACAACTTTCCTCTAGTTCTTTAATGCTTTCTCCCCCCCCCCCCCCACTATCATGATCCCAATTCTACCTTACAAATCCAGCTAGACCAGAGGATGTACACTGATACAGATAAGAACTGGAAACACAGGGAATCCAGGACAGATGAACCTCTCAGGACCAACAATGAGAGTAGGGATACCAAAAGGGGAAGGAGAAGGTGGGGGAAAAAGGGGGAACCAAGACATGACAAAATAATAATTTATAAATTATCAAGGGTTCGTGAGGGAAGGGAAAATGAGGAACTGATATGATACCAAGGGCTCAAGCAGAAAGCAAATGTTTTGAGAACGATGATGGCAACAAATGTACAAATGTGCTTGACACAATGTATGTATGTATGGATTGTGATAAGAGTTGTATGAGTCCCAAATAAAATGATTGAAAAATAATAAATCATATTCAGTATCCAATCAGATTGAATTAGTGGCAGTTCCACTGTAGCCACAGGCAAGTGTCCCGACCAGCCTCACTCTCAGGCAGGGACCATTGGAACCCGGTTCACGCTGGGTGGAGCTCGATGCTTAGCCAGTTGACCACCCTATAGATGCCACCTGAACTTGTTCTAAGTATCTCCTACTTGTTCCATGACAGAAATTCCTTCCCTGGCTTTTTAAATATTGAGGCGGGTCATTTCCTCCTTGTGCATTTTTTATGTTTTTGTCTTCATCCTATTACGTTTTTATCCTTATCATCTTGGTGTGACTTTGTTTCGTATGGTTTTCTGTTGGGTCTCCCAGCTGCGAAGCACAGGAGGAGTGGATACATAGTGATAATAACGGATACAGGCGATATGTGCAATACTGTGGTGAGGGGTGGGTGACAAGGAAGGAAAGGAGATTTCCGGAGTCGGTAATGAAGGTGGGGCGGGGGAGGGAGCCTAGAACAGATTGTGATTGCGCAACTCATTTCACAGCTGATGTAACCATTGGGGGCCGTGGGGATGCTCTGGAATGGACGTGATGACTGTACAGTTCTCCTTGACATGACTGACGATCGAACAACTGAATTGTATGATATGTAAATTATGTGCCAATAAAATTGTTGGGAAAAATGCAAAAAAGAAATCTTATTCATCTCTGTGTTTTTAAAAATGAATTCTGTTCATCTAAAATTTGATAGTGGAAGCATTTCATTACTTAAATGAGCATTTCCTTTTTCTTAGAAGTTGAACATTTTTTGAAAAGCTTGTTAGCCCTTTTTCCTTTTCTTTTCTTTTTGTGAACTGTGTTCATATTTGTCATCAATGTATCTAGGGCGGGCATAGAGTTACAGTTGTATATCTTTTTAAATCAGTGCTGTGAATCTTTTATCACACTTAAGGTGGGCATGCTTCCTGTTTGTTGCCTTTTAATTTGAGTGAGTTTTATCCCCCTCTCTTCCTTTTGAGACATTTCACAGCAGCCCTGGTGGCACAGTGATTAAAGCATTCAGCTGTGAACAGAAAGGTGCAGCGTTTGAGCCCATTGGCTGCAGGAGGGCAAACACGTGGCAGTCTGTTTCATTGATGTCAGAGCCTTGGGCACCCTGTGGGCCATTTCTCTCTGGATCACTACGTTTGCTTTCATGAAATGCAGGCTATGGGCTTGGGGATCTCTTCAGTTGTGCAGCTGCACTTTCGTTGAGTCCTGGTGGCAGAGGGGGTTGTGGGCTGGGCTGCAGGACCAGAGGCTCCGAACCACCTGCTGCTCGTGGGGAGAAAGATGAGGCTGTGGGCTCCTATGAAGATTCACAGCCTCAGATACCCTCAGGGGCAGTTCTACTTGGCCCTAGAGCAGTGGTTCTTAACCTTCTTAATGCCACGACCCTTGATCCAGTTCCTCATGTCGTGGTGACCCCCCAACCATAACACTATTTTCCTTGCTACTTCATCACTGTCATTTTGCTACTGTGATGAATCATCATGTAAAATCTGATATGCAGGATGTATTTTATGGTTATAAATTGAACATAATGAAAACATAGTGATTAATCACAAAAACAATCTATGTAATTATATATTGTGATCTATTTATTTCTAATGACAAATAAATAAAACTTTGTCTTGAAGCATGGTGCAGCATGAGTAACGGTCTTCACGACCCGTCCTCGTAAGTGGGCGCATCTGCATGTGGGGGGACCCGCCTGGAGACGGAGAGAGGAGCGGTGTCTTGGTTCCTAAGACCATCGGAAATGTGTTTTCTAGTGGTCTTAGGCGACCCCTGTAAAAGGGTCATTTGACCCCCAAAGGAGTCGCAGCCCACAGGTTGAGAACCAGGAGTGGGAATCGGCTGGGTGGCAGTGGGTCGGTCTTTGGTTCTGGCTCCACTGGATGGGGCTTCAGTGAGGCTAACATAGGGGCTGGTCCTTGGCCCAGTAGAAAGGACCTTTGTTGAAGATACAAAGGGGTGACTGGTCGCTGTGTACTTTACTTTTAAGAAGCTGTTTTCAAGGCTTGTGATACAAGGAAGAAGTAAAAATTCATTTGTAAGAAAACAATGGGATTTTTGCGGGTGGATAATAAGAATGAAAATTATCCCCTCTTAAAAAGTATTAAAATGGCATGAAGTGAATTCTTTTGGCTTCTCTATCACATGGATGGAGGGACTGGGGGCGGTTTTTCGTTTGTCTTTGGGCTTCTCGTGCCTAGCACAGGATCTGGTCAAGTGTTTGCCGAATAAGCCGCCAACACAGCCGACTCTCCTTGTCACACTCTTCCTGGGTGTTTGACAGCATAAAATACAGCTTTCACATAATTGTAATCATAGCGATCATACTGTTTTAAATGCAAATTGTTTTCATTAAAATGTTCCTATTATAATATATTCTGGTCTTATGTTTATATATGTAATCAACTTTGAATGGGATTACCGTAGAAACCAATCTGGCACTAGCTACTCTTTAGATTATGATTTAATTCAATGAATAATTATCCTTTTAGAACAAAAGATACACCCTAAGTGTACATTTGTTTTGATAAAACCATAAATCAGGGATTGGAAATGCTTTGATCAGACCGTAGTTTCCCATCCACCATCCATAAACAAATTCCTGAGTGACTTTTAAAAATGAAGTTCATTTATCACTTTCAAGCAACATAGCTACTCTTTAAGACTGAAATAGCCTTTGAGACGAAAGCCCTTATTTTAATAACTTTCTATTTAGCTGGAGAGAAGAATCAGATAGATCCTAGTACTCAAATACAAACAAGAAATGTGAAAGGTATTTAGCCAATGATAAAACAAACATCAGTATTTCCATTTTCAGAAATACACTCTTACTTCGGTAAGATGAAGAATCGTCTCCTTATAAAGTTGAATAATGCCTTCAACATTTTCCAAGAAATCTTCAGGTCTCTGAACTAGATGTTGGAGAAGTTCTCCCATCAACTGAATTTCAGCAATAAATGTCTAAAATGGAAGAGAAAAAACTTTACATAACTTTAGGTCTATGATGATTAATTTGCAAGCCACAGGCACGCCTCCGTATGCCCACACGGCCTTTTATATCAAGAAGGCAGGGCAGAAGGAAGTGGAATGACTGGTGAGTTGTTTCAGAGAGACTAGTAGGTCGCTATAAGAGGAAATCAAACTTTTGACTGGTTGGGACATTGAAACTATTTCCTTTCCCTTTTCCCTGAAAGATAAAGAATCATTGAGAAGGGGGTCTGATTTTTAGAGACAAATTAAAGAAATTGGTTCCCCATGCTCCCAGAAATCGCTAAGTTTGCAATTTGTTCATTTATTCATTTAGTTGTTCATTCATTTATAGAGTGCCGACTATATTCAGTCACTGTCCTAGAAGCTTGAGCTTCAACAGCACAGTTGGGGAAGACAGATCAGGAACGAGTGAACCACGAGAGACACGATATTAGGTGGTGCTAAGGGAAGATACTAAAGGCAGGTAGAGGCAGTGGAGAGGGGTAGGAAGCGGTGCTATTTATAGCCGGGGCATGAAGCTTCCCTGAGGACGTGAGCGCGACGCACATGGATCATGCCCCCTTTTTATTGGTTCTTAGGCCGGCTTTCAGAGTCCTGGCCACATAATGAGTGATCAGCAGTTCAATGTTGCTAGGAAGGAAGGCAGATTAGCTGTCAAGATGGAGAGGGATTTAGTCACTCACTCATGAGGTTAAACTTGATGACTTCTACAGTATGATTTAGTATTGCTTGAAAAAAATGAAAAGTTTTTGTTCATTTCCTCCAGACTCAATACAAGTGCAAAGGAAATGTGATTTTCATTAGTCGCTGCTATTTGTTTGTGATCCTTGTTCACATTTCATTTCAAACACACTCAGTCAAGGTGGACTTGTAGCGACCCTATAGGACAGGGTAGAACTGCCTCAGTGGGTTTCCCAGACTGGTGGCAACTCTTTATGGGAGTAGAAAGCCCCCTCTTTGTCTCATGGTGTGCCTGGTGGTTTCGATCTGCTGACCTTATGGTTAGCAGCCCAAGAGCAAAATTCGGAAGTGTGGAAACCTGATAAGGTGTTTTGGCTGTGGAGTGCTAAGTACTCCGCTGCTGACCCCCAAAAAGGTCAGGGTTCAAACTCAGCAGCCACTCCATAGGAGAAAGACGTGGCCATCGTCTTTCAGGTAGATGTGCACCCTGTGATGTGCACCCTGTGCTCAGTCACTACGAGCCAGCATCAACATGATGGCAATGCGTTTGGTTTGGGTTGGTGTACTGACACGTTACCTCTTCTTCCTCTTGCTCTTCTTCCTCCTCTTCTTCTTCTCCTCCTTTCCCCTCCTTTTGGGGTTCTTTCTTCTTTTTTCTGCGACTTTCAATGAGTTCAGGATCCCACTGATCTCTTGGGTATAAGTACCCTGTAGTACTATGTTGTCTTTGCCCAGAAATTCTTTGGCATAAATCATAGTCGGGGCACTAAGGAACAACATTATGAAATCATACACATCATTTTGAGTATATGCAAAATATTTATTTATATAAAATACAATGCATAAGCCAAAAACCTCCTTGAAACCCTGAGTACACACAGTCCTGGGGCTCTGCATGGTTGCAGCGCATGCCAAGAGAAGCATGGGACACAATGCTGAGGCCATGCCGACACTCGTGCTTGTCTGATATTAGTGAATGTGAGAAAGTGTCCATAGGTTCATGATGAGAAAGAGAGTTGGAGAATGAGAGAATAGCAAAGCAGAAGAGAAAAATCAGTGTAGTCTGGAAAGGTGCACAGGCTGCTGTTAGAGAGCAAAGAAGGGCTGATACGGGGTTCAGGAGCACTGGTGGTATGGGGGGTACGCGTTGGTCCAATCACCACAAGGCCAGCAGTTTGAACGCACCAGCTGCTCCATGGGAGGAAGATTTGGAGTCTTGGAAACACATAGGGGAGGTCCTGCTCTTTCCTATAGGATCATTATGAGTCAGAATTGACTTGATGGTATCCCCTGCATGTAAATATACAGTATATATAGGGAGCCGTCGTGGTGTAATGGTTATGGGTTGGGCTGCTATTGAGCTGCTAACCTCAAGGTAATCAGTTTGAAACCACCAGCAAGCAGCTCTTTTGGGAGAAAGATGGGGCTTTCTACTCCAGTAAAGAGTTTCAGCCTCAGAAACCTGCAGGGCAGTTCTACCCTGTCCTATAGGATTGCTGTGGGTTGGATTTGACTCAATGGCAGTAAGAAATATATATTCTCTGGGCTCTGTGGTGCAATGGATAGCGCAATGGACTTCTAGCTCGCTTCGGTATGAAATATATATTCTATAATTATAATATTTGAAACCATTTGCCACTTAATGGATTTAAGTACTTTCCATAAAATGCCAGTCATTAAGAAGACTGGAAATATATTCTATTGTATAATCATGAGTCACTGAGGACCAACAATACTTTCAGCAAAATATGGTGTAATGTGATGTGCATATTGTGTACACACTATAGTATATCCAGGCAGTCCCTGCATTATGAGTAAATTTTATTCCTAAGTCTGTCTTTAGTTGAGTTTGTACACAGGTTAGAGCAGTTAGGTATGGTTCTATCTACTATCAGTTACTCAAATGTTTATCTTAGAATATAGTACAAGGGGGCTTTGAAAAGTTTGTGGAGGAATGGAATTAAAAGATAATGGATTTTGCCCCCACAAATTTCTTGAAGCCCCCTGCCCATTAGTATGCACAAAAAGCATCAAAGAAATACCTTCAGATACACTATATTCACATATAATAAAACAATAATAACATTTGATATGTACCATAAAATAGCACCCATTTTTTATCATCAATCATTGTATAGATCCCCAATTTTTAATATGATCGGTATAATGGGGAATGGGACCATGGGTGCGTGTGTTTGCCGGAATGGATGTCATGCTGCACCTAATCCTAGTATAATCCCTTCATTTTGTGAATGAGAATGCTGAGTCTAGCGAGTGAAAAGGCCAGAAACGATCAATTTTCCTGCTTTTAATGTGCTTTCCTATGTACCATTGCATTCAATTCTCATAATAACCCTGTAAGAGAAGGAAGCCAAGATAATGATTCAAGTTATTTTCCAGGTCAGGGCAGTGTGGCTCTGGAAGACTGAGAGGCTGGACTCAGACTGCAGTCACGTGGCTACAGCAGCAAAAACGCAGAGGCCAGAGAAAGCATAACTCAGGCCCTATGGCTGAGGTGTGAGTGCTGGACTCTGGCTGTAGCTACTTGAACCTTTTGAGAACATTCCTTGAATTTACTATGAAAAAAGGAATCGACCTGGAAACCCTTCTGACGAGTGAAATTAGCCATTCACAAAAGAACAATTATTGAATAAGACCACTACTATAAAGATTAACACCAAGACAAAGGCAGACTTGTTCTCAGGGTGTCTAATCCAGTCCAGTCCCCCAAGCAATAGGGTAGGGTGTTTACTGGTGCTCATGAGCCATTTGCTCCCCCCTTTTTGTATACCTTAAAAACCTTGTCAACGGGGAGGCCTTACCTCAGTTGGGTCGGCTTTTCATGATGGGGGGAGAGGAAGAAGACCAAGCAGTTCCTGCTGTACAACATTGTTCTACAGTCACCCCCACATCACTACAGGAGTGATGAGTGAACCTTACAGGAAATTCAACTCAAGAAGGGCAATGGCATGTCTGTCCCAGAGAAGGTGATTAAGTTCTACCGGTAGGTAAACCAGGTAGAGGAACATGCCATACACTTACCATGAAGTACATAGTAGATCCTCAAAGGGAGAACCAGCCTGCTCTCATGTTCCTAACTGAGCACTTTTGACCTGGTTTCTACTCAGCCTGTGGTGACCTAGGCCATGTGCTGCTGACAAGCAGAACTGGAGACTCGCTCTTTTTGAGGTGCACAACACCCTTGATGGGCCACACCAGGAGGATCTGATTTGGAACTCCCACTAAGCAACGTGGACTTTGCCTTAAACTCATCTGTGGCAGGTTTAAGGAAATGGAATATTTCCTTGGATTTAAGGCTGAAATGTCCTGTTGAGAGAAGAAGCAGATACCTACTATACCAAAGCTAGGGATTTGGAAGTCACTGTACTTGGTTCAAATTTCTTGCTAAAAAAAAAATGACAACTCAAGACTACCACCTATCTGCTATTTTCACATTCTCTTTGCCTTTCATGACACGTCTCAGTCCACCAGGCAGAGTCTGCCTTTGTGAATGAGAGTTATTGAAAGTTTCGCCCTGTCTCCAACCCCCATTTTTCGTGTAAATAATGTCTAGTCACTTACGTTTTTAATCTGTACAAATCAACAACCCATGTATTTTGGTCTAAGAAACTGTCATATATATATATATATATATATATATATATATATATATATATACACATCTATCTATATATATACACATCTATCTATATATATACTTTTCTCAATAGTTTTTAAATTCAACACAACTGACTAATGAATAGTTAATCAGTAGAATTACCACATTCCCTATGGGGATGATTGATAATGTTCTCCAATAAAATCATTATGTCTTCAAGTGAATCAGGGACACATAAACTATAGCTAAATGAATGGATTGAGTTTGCACTTAATCTTAGTCTTAATATAGGAACAATTCATTCTTATGACATGGCCCTGCTGGATACTCTGCCTCGGGAAGAGATTACCGAAGATATGGGTGCTTTGGCAATACGTGGGGAAGCAAGCAGATGGCGCCCAGCTATCAGAAAGAGAAGGAGTCTTAAAGGGCTTTCTTAAAACAAGCAGCCATTTAAGTGAAGAGCCAACTAAGTCCGTATGGAAGAAGCACACCATCCTTTATGATTAAAGGATTGTAAATCATAAAAGTCAACTCTGCGGATGGGAAGAGTATTCGAGCTTAAATTCTGAACACACGCTTGCACAAGGCTGTGGTTGACAGTGGGAACTCCAAGTCCGCTTGCAGAGTCCCCGTGTGGGTTTTGCCTCCAGTGAATCCCCTCTGGACCAGGGATGAGAATGGCTTTGCTATGGGGACAGAGTGCACCGTGGGATGGGTCGCTGTTTCTAATAGTTCCTGCTTTCTTTTGGATTGAGGTCTTTCTTTGTTTTATTTTGTCACTGTTGGTTTTGCCTCTGCTTTGTTTTTCTGAATAAGAAATCCAGGGTAGGGAATCTGTAGAGACAGCAATTGGATCAATAGTTTCCTAGGGTGACGGGTGGTTGACGGGCTAAGGACAATGAGCACCAGAGGAAGAAATGCCCTAAAACGGATTGTGGCGATGACTGTACAACTCGTTTGAATATGATTGAACTATCGAACTGTACGATTTGTGAATTATATGTCATTAAAACTGTCAAAAAAACAAAATAACCAATCCAATGTAGAAAACTAACAAAAAAGGATTATCATACTAGAAGAACAAGTTAATATCATTACCTTAATATTGATTAAAATATCAGGTTTCAACTTTAAGTTTTTAATTAATTCCACTTGGTCCACAGTACTTATAGCTTCCTGTGAAAATGATGGTATTTCAGTGATAATATAACCTGTAGCAAAACAGAAGTTTAAAAGTTTTGTTATATTGTCAGTATAAGAATAAAGAAAGGTGCTATTTATTATTATTACTTTATAAAATACTACCTAGTTTATTGATGAATACTCAAGCAGACCTGTGGTACCTAGGTAAATTTATGCCAACTTGATGTATCAAAGTGTCATTCAGGTCAGAGCCTGATGGTACCTCCTTGTGGGCGTGGCTTTCTCATAAGGAGGATCCTGGGAACCCTCCAGCCCCCTTTCTCTGCTATCAATCCTGAGAGCTTTCTTGATATATAATTATTTCTTGATATCAAGTTCTTCTTGATACATATATGAGTGCCCTTGGATATTTGTTTCTCTAGTCATCCTGGCCGAACACACCTGAATCTACTTCAACCACAAGATTTGCCTCCAAGCTCATCTTTATTCTTCTCCCCTTCTTTTGCAAATGCTATAAAATTTGTCCTTTTCGGTTTAGACATCCTGAGCTCCAGTAGGCTCTGTCTTGAGAAAATAGGTCCAAGGAGATTTCTGGGAACATAAATGAGGGAGAAGATTGAGGGAATTGGGTCAAATCTGCTGGTATCCAGAGTCAGAGGGCAATCTGGTGTCCTTCTAGATCCCGTCCCTGCCTTAAAACCCAGACTGGT
Source organism: Tenrec ecaudatus (assembly GCF_050624435.1). NCBI lineage: Eukaryota > Metazoa > Chordata > Mammalia > Afrosoricida > Tenrecidae > Tenrec > Tenrec ecaudatus. The sequence continues at coordinate 62,934,461 of NC_134536.1, read as the reverse complement.
GCAGAGCAGTGCGGCCAGCGGCAGGACTTAGGGCTGGAGCTCAGGGCAAGTAGGAAAGTACCAGCAGGGACTATCAGCATTGGTCTGTGGACCACAGCCAGTCTGATGCTGATGCTGATGCTCAAGAGATCAGTGCTAAAAGGTTGGGCCATCCGGACTTACTTATTTGTCGCAGAGGGAACATCTGAAGAACAACAAACAAGCCAAAAAGGCGGGATCCTGGGAATCTTGTGGGCAGGCAACTACAAGAGCAACTCCAGAAAGGATCTGTGCCTCGGCTAGCACGTAGAGTTTGAAGGTTGCTTGGCTATATATTTTTTAGTTAAATCTCTATTTTTCTTTTTGGCATTTTCTTTATTTTAAGCACTTCATCCGCATGCCATACCATTCAATAATTCAATCATAGCAAGAAGAGTTGTACAACTATCACCACATTCTAGAAACTTTCTTCTTCCTAAACTCAGTGTCATTCATATATTTTTTCTCATTGTGGCAAACATGCGCACAACAAACATTCTCCAATTCCACAACCTCTACGAGTCTAAGTCAGCGTCATCGATTACACTCTTCACGATGTACAGCCACTATTGAGATCCTTTTCTAGATTATTCCACAGCCATTAACATACACTCCATGCCCCTAAGCACCCGTGGTAACCACTGGCCAAGTCTGGCTTCTATTTTTGTTTTTCAGTAGTCTTCTTGATATAGTGTTCACGTATCATACACTCCCATGGTGACATTGCTTTAAAAAGCAGTTGTATTTGCAGCATCACAATCGGTGCTAGTGCATTTGGTCGCCTCTAGATGTGTCAAAGTAAACATACCAAAGTGAGCGACTTGAAGTGTGTTGAGCTTTTCCAACATGAGCTTTATGATCAGTTCGTCTGGGACACTTTGGCCACTGAGCAGTATTGCTTGCAACTGTAAACAAGTATCGTATCAGACGTTAGTGTTCCACTCGCTGGGACACAGGGCGATTCCATCACAGCCCTTTGACATCCAGCCTTCCTTACCATAGCTCCTGTTGGGGTTTTAGCCGAAATATGTTCTTCCAGAATCAATGACGCTAAAATAGGAATGCAAAATGTTAGGATACACGGACATTAATCAGATTGCCTAATTAATAAATCTACGGGAGTGTTTTGTAGTTGGGAGTAAAGATGAACACTTGGATACCAACTCAGAGTTTACAAAGCATATTTATACAAACTATGCCCGGTAAGCATAACCGAAACACGAGGCGGCAGAATGTGTCCCGTGATGAACTTGTCTTTACCATGTGCCAACTAAAGGCTCATGGGAAGTTAACTTCCTAAACACCCCCACACCCTGGATGCATGTGCCTTGTCTCCTAGGAGAATGCGATGGTGAAATGAGGTGACAGTGACAATGATTCATAAATTGTGAAGTACTTTTAAGGCTAACAGGTGGATGCCGCTCTGAGCTGCCCTACATTGGTTCTGACCTTTAGTGACATTACGCACAAGGGAACCAATCATTGCGTGGGGTCGACGCCATCCTCCTCCCCGCCCCCATGCTGGAGGCTACTGCTGCAGCCCCTGGGTCAGTCCTCCTAGCCGAGGCCTTCGCCCTTTGGCTTCCCCTCTACTTCAGCAAAATGCTCGTCAGACGGGGCAGGTAATGCACCGAAGGGTGCTCACTGTACCGCCGTGTCCATTTTTCTGAATATGAGGAGACCTTTATCATACACTGTTGGGGGAAGACGTGATATTTACCTTCGACACGAATGCATTTCCATGCTTGTGCTATATGATGGGCTAATGTTGTCTTCCCAGCCCCCTTAAAAAGAGAAAAGCTATTTAAAATCCAACAGAATAGTCATTACTCATATGCCAGTGCAACGGATACCCCAATGTTTAAATATCCCACATCAATCGTATAAGTAAAATTTCCCCAACATACAAAGTAGAGCGTACGCCTTACACATTTAGAGTGTTGTTTGCCCTACCAGTTGTTGAAGATATCACAGATCAGGAAGCACTCTGAAGAAACATTTAAAAATAGTAAAATTAGGAAGCTAGACCATGGTGGTATTGTAATCTTAAAAAAATTTTCTTTTAATCACTGGAGACACAGTGTGGGAATTGCACCTGATCTGATCCCACCACACTGAGGCAAAACACTAAGGGAGTGCAACAGACCAGCAAAGGAACGGAGCAACAAAGTCCCCAGGGGATACCAAAAATAGACATTGGGGCCAGGGCTTGGAACCTCATCAGACTCAACCAGAAAACACTCCTAAAGGCCAACAAACAGTCCTTGAACTAACTACAAACTTTTCTTTTTTGTTGTTGTGTTGGGTTTTTTTTTTTGGTTATTGACTTTTTGTTGTTGTTTTGTTTTATTTTGTTGCTTGATTTTGCTCTGTCTTGTTTTTGTGCATGTTATTATCTCTGCAGGTCTGTCTAAATAAGATAGGCTGGATGAAAAATTTAGAGGAGAAAACAATGGGGCTGACAGTTCTGGGGGGGACAAGGGAGAGGGGGAGGTGGGGGGAAAGGAAGTGGTGTTAACAAATTCAGGGACAAGGGAACAACAAGTGATTCAAATCAGTGGTCAGGAGTGTGTAGGAGGCCTTGTAGGGCATGACCAAGGGTAATGTAACTGAGAGGAATTACTGAAACTCAAATGAAGGCTGAGCTATGATAGTGGGACGAGAGGAAAGTCAAAGGAAATAGAGGAAAGAGCTAGAAGGCAAAGGGCATTTATAAAGGTCAAAATAAAGGCATGTATATATGTAAATATATTTATGTATGAGAATAGGGAAATAGATTTATGTGCATATATTTATAGGTTTAGTATTAAGGTAGCACATGGACATTGGGCCTACACTCAAGTACTCCCTCAATGCAAGAATACTTTGTTCTATTAAACTGGCATTCTGTGATGAGCACCTTCCTGACACGATCACTGAAGACAAAGCGGGTACATAAGCAAATGTGGTGAAGAAAGCTGATGGAGTGTGGCTATCAAATGATACAGCATCTAGGATCTTAAAGACTTGAAGGTAAATGAGCGGCCATCTAGCTCAGAAACAACAAAGCCCACATGGAAGAAACACACTAGCCTGTGTGATCACGAGGTGCCAAAGAGATCAGTTATCAGGCATCAAAGAACAAAAAAATCATATTGTTGTGTGCTTACCTCCAAGATACAATCATTGAAGACAGATGGGTGCATAACAAATGTGGTGAAGAAAGCTAATGGTGTCTGGCTATCAAAAGATATAGTATCTGTTAAAGGCTTGAAGATAAACAAGTGGTCATCTAGCTCAGAAGCAACAAAGCCCACATGGAAGAAGCACACCAGCCTGTGTGATCATGAGGTGTTGAAGGGATGAGGTATCAGGCATCAAAGAACAAAAAATATCATTGTGAATGAGGGGGAGTGCGAAGTGGGGACCCAAATCCCATCTGTAGGCAACTGGATATCCCCTATGGAAGGGTCGCAGGGAGGAGACGAGCCAGTCAGGGTGCAGTGGAACAATGATGAAACATACAACTTTCCACTACTTCCTAAATGCTTCCTCCCCAACAACTATCATGATCCCAATTCTACCTTACAAATCTGGCTAGACCAGAGGATGTACACTGGTACACAGATAGGAACTGGAAACACAGGGAACCCAGGACAGATGATTCCTTCAGGACCAGTGGTGAGAGTGGCGATACCAGGAGGGTAGAGGGAGGGTGGAGTAGAGAGGGGAAACCAATTATATGGATCTACATATAACCTCCTTCCTGGGGGCCGGACAACAGACAAGTGGGTGAAGGGAGACATCGGACAGTGTAAGATATGACAAAATAATAATTTATAAATTATCAAGGGTTCATGAGGCAGGAGGTAGAGGGGAGGGAGGGGGAAAACGAGGAACCGATTCTAGGGCCTTAACTGGAGAGCAAATGTTTTGAGAATGATGAGGGTAACGAATGTACAAATATGCTTGACACAATTGATGTATGTATGGATTGTGATAAGAGTTGTATGAGCCCCCAATAAAATTATTTTTAAAATTTAAATAATTTTATTGGGGGCTTTTATGGCTCTTATTTCATTCTATACATCAATTATATCAATCATATTTGGGTATTGTACTTTTGGTCAAGGTTTTGCTATAAAATTTTTTGCAACTCAATTAAAGACTTTCACAATATGGTTTGTGATTATATTAAGATCTAGTCTTTTATTCCCTTCGTACAGTTTATAATCACAAATGTTTTTATATACTTCCAGTTAGCAATTCTCAAGAGCAAAAATTCCTGTTTAATTTATATCTTTGAAAATCATCCTATTTTAAGTAGAAAGATTACTTTCACGAAGTAACATTTATATTTTTCTGTCTCTACTATTGATTTTTCAAGCTGAATTATGTGTGAGGAAACAATGAAAGTTACGAGAATGGTTTCTTGATCCCTAGTTCATGGTCTGTATAAAATTAAATCAAGTGAACTAGCTCTTACTTAACCCAATAAAAACTCATACCATGGAGTTGATGTCAATTCATGGCAACCCCATAGAGCAGAGTAGAACTGCTGCATTGGGTTTCTGAGATTGCAATCCTCAGAGCATCCAGGCTCCCCACTTCCTCTCCAGGAGCCACTGGTGGCCTTGAACCACCCATCTTTCGGTAAGCAGTCCAATGCACCCCCACACCCTCAGGACCTCTGTTAGTCTAGCTCTCTTTAAGAACAATGCAGAACTTCCGTGGCAGCCACTAGCAGCGGATGTAACTCTCTTCTAGAAACCCTTATTAGAATTGCCTGAAAAGGCAAGCTAGTTTCAACAGCTATTTAAAAACTCCTTCCTGTTTTGTGGGAAGGCTTTGTATAGATCTGCTAATACTCAGGTACAGGGTGGTGCATTGTCTCTTGGTATTTCAAATATTAACAGGAGAACCTCCTAACTCATTTCTATTGGCTGGACTGCCTAGCAACAAATTTCAAAGAAGGTTTTATATGTAAAGCAAGTCTGAAATAATCTTAGAGCACACACTACTAATAATTGTCATAGTGCAGTGTTTCGATGAGTTAATTTCACACATACGCATGCATACATATGCTCAGTAGAACTTAGGTTCCTTTTCAAGTACAGTCATACAAGAGAGAAAACTATGAATTTACCACCAATAGTCTATCAGCTTTCAAGTTCAAAATGAAAATTTAATAAACACTTCAAAAGAACCAAAAATACAGACAAACAAAAAGCCTAGCACACGTGGTTTTCATTCTTGTCTAGTAACAAAAAAGCACAGGATTTTCAAATAATCATTTATACAAAATAATAAGTTAGAAGAGAGAAACTTACTGGCTTTCCAAATATTAGAAAGCAAACAGGTTTGGACCGCAAAAAGTTTTTTTCAGCTTCATCTTCATTAAATATATCTGCAAAAGGGTATTCTTCTGACTTCTCTTGGGAAGCCACTCCCCAAGACCCTAAATAAGGAAGAGGAAGAGGAAGAGGGTTAGAGTGTGTCTAATTTGGTTGGGGCAAGAGGGCAGGTTAGGAAGAACTGAAGTAACTATTACTTTACTTAACCCAGAACCCATTCCACGTGACTGAATATTTGGGCTCAGTCAGGAATTGCAGATAAGATAAACTCGTCTATTAAAAAATAGGTTCCTAGGTTCACACACACACACACACACACACACACACAATATCCAACTACATGCTGTATAAAAGACACACTTAAAATGTTTCTGAAAGATTAAAGAAAAAGTTCTTGTTAGGAGTTGTTGAGTCAGTTCAGACTTATATGCACAAAAGAAAGAAACACTGTATGTCCCTGCACCATGCTCACAATGGTTTCTCAGGTATGGCCCCACTGCTGCAGCTATTGCATCAATCCATCTTGTTGAAGGTTTTTCTCCTTGTCGCTGCCCCTCCACTTGACCAAGCATGATGTCCTTTCCCTAGGACTGGTCTCTCCTGACAACATGCTCAAAGTATGCGAGACAAAGTCTCACAATCCTTCATTCATCTGGAACATTTTAGCTGTACTTATTCCAAGACAGATTGGCTTGTTCTTTGGACAGTCCGTAGAACTTTCAATAGTTTCCACCAGCACCATAACTAAAATACATAGATGATTCTTCTCCAGTCTTCCGCATTCCATGTCCAGCTTTCACAAGCATATGACGCGATGGAAACAGAAAATGCTACGGCTCGGGTTAGGCACATCTCAGTCATCAAAGTAATGAACGTCTTTGGTTTTTTTCAAAGGAAGTGTAAATAAATACACGTATGATCAAGTTTCTGTGAAATATATGTGCATACACCCATGTATAGATGTGCCCATCATTCATTTACTTGGATGTATAACCTTCTACCAATTTCATGTTTTCCATTAGGTAATAGCCATCAAATACCATTGATTAAAGTGCTGTTGTTTCTCCACTGATAAACCATGTTCTCTCTTTCACCAATTAAAGTTACATGGATGTAAGTTTCTATTTCTTGGTTCTCTGATGATTCATTGACCGATACACCAGTCTGAACTGGCACGACACTGACTTGCTAATAAGAAGACATATTCTAGACTATTCTTGTCTGCGGTATCCATCTTTGTATCAAGAGTAGAAACTGAAAATAGATAAGAGTGTGTCTAGATGAATGGGGTATGGTTTTATTTCTTGGTGGAAGTTAAGACTCTTCCTAGAGAATTAGTGTATGAATATAATTTAAGATGCCATGATGGAACAAACAAGTGTAAAAAACTTTACTGGTACACTGAAAGGATTTTTGAGGGCAATAAACTTCAAAGGAATGAAATTTCAATAGCGTTGGGCTGCTCACCACAAGGTCAGCAGTTCAAAATGACCAGCCACCTGCAAGGGCGAGAGATGGGACCTTCTAATCCCTTAAAGAGTTACAGTTTTGGAAACTTACACGGACAGTTCTGTGAGATGGCATAGACTCAGTGGCAGTGTGGTTTTTGGTTGGTTTGTTTTTTTAAAATCATTTTATTGGGGGCTCCTACAACTCTTATCACAATCCATCCATTGTGTCAAGCGCTTTTGTACATTTGTTTCCCTTATCATTCTCAAAACATTTGCTTTCTACTTGAGTCCTTGGCATCAGCTCCTCATTTCCCCCCTTCCTCCCCGCTCCCCCACGAACCCTTGATAATTTTTTTTTTACATTTTATTAGGGGCTCATACAACTCTTATCACAATCCATACATATACATGCATCAATTTTATAAAGCACATCCACACATTCTTTACCCTAATCATTTTCAAAGCATTTGCTCTCCACTTAAGCCCTTTGCATCAGGTCCTCTTTTTCCCCCCTCCCTCCCCCACTCCCCCCTCCCTCATGAGCCCTTGATAATCCACAGATTGTTATTTTGTCATATCTTGCTCTACCCGGAGTCTCCCTTCCCCCGCTTTTCTGCCGTCCATCTCCCAGGGAGGAGGTCACATGTGGATCCTTGTAATCAGTTCCCCCTTTCCAACCCACTCACCCTCTACTCTCCCAGTATCGCCCCTCACACTCCTGGTCCTGAAGGTATCATCCACCCTGGATTCCCTGTGCCTCCAGCTCCCATATGCACCAGTGTACAACCTCTACCCTATCCAGTCCTGCAAGGTAGAATTCGGATCATGGTAGTTGTGGGGAGGAAGCATCCAGGATCTGGGGGAAAGCTGTATTCTTCATCGGTACTACATCGCACCCTGACTGACCCATCTCCTCTCCTAAACCCCTCTATGAGGGGATCTCCAGTGGCCGACACTTGGGCCTCGGGTCTCCACTCTGCACTTCCCCCTTCATTCAATGTGATATATATATAAATTTTTTTGGCATGATGTCTTATACCTGGTCCCTTTGGCACCTCGTAATCGCACAGGCTGGTGTGCTTCTTCCATGTGGGCTTTATTGCTTCTGGAGCTAGATGGCCGCTTGTTCACCTTCAAGCCTTTAAGACCCCAGACACTATCTCTTTTGATAGCCGGGCACCATCAGCTTTCTTCACCACATTTGCTTATGCACCCATTTGTCTTCGGTGATCGTATCATGGAGGTGTGCAGCCAATGATATGATTTTTTGTTCTTTGATGCCTGGTAACTGATCCCTTCGGGACCACGTGATCACACAGGCTGGTGTGTTCTTCCATGTGGGCTTTGTTGCTTCTGAGCTAGATGGCCGCTTGTTTATTTTCAAGCCTTTAAGACCCCAGACACTATCTCTTTTGATAGCCGGGCACCAGAACCCTTGATAATTTAGAAATTATTATTTTGTCATATCTTACACCATCTGACGTCTCCCTCCACCCACTTCTCCACGGTCTGTTCCCCAGCGAGGAGGCCACATGCAGATCCTTGTAATCTGTTCCCCCTTTCTCCCTCACCTTCCCTCCACCCTCCTGGTATCACAAATGCATCAAAAAAAATTTTTTTTTACCAGGGATGGTGCATTTATTAAAGAGTCTCTATGAAGTGGCCTAGGAGCCTGGGTGGCATATTAATTATGTGTTGGGCTACTAACCCAGTCAGCAGTTGGAAACCACCACCAGAAACCCACTAGACAACGGGCAGAAGGCAGTCACCAGAGGCTTAATCCATGTGTGGATCTTCAAATGGCTTTTTGGACTCCCACTGTCGTCCATAGCCTTCTGCAAACCAGGTGTTCATAATTTCAACTCTGATACCATTCCCTTCTTTGGATTTGGATTTTATTATTTACAATCCTTGGATTGCACAAGCTGGTGTGCTTCTTCCATGTGGAATCAGGTGACATATCAATTAGATGGCTGTTTGAATACAAGCCTTTAAGACCCCAGACCCTATTCTATTTGAAAGTTGGACACCATCTGCTCCCTTCACCACACTTTGGTATAGCAGCTATGCATCGTCAGTGATCTCTTCATGAGGGTGAGCATTCCATAAGAACTAAATGTTCCTGGATTGAGGATAGAATTAAGTAGAGGCCCCAATCCATTCACTTGTCTGTGGGTCGTGGTTTATTTCAGAGGCCTCATTACCACTTTATGACAGGAGCAGTGTCTAACCGTCCCCTGGAGCACAAGGTAATTCTGTTGTTAGTGCTGTTAATTTAGTCAATGGTACATAATTTAAAAATCTGTCGAGAAAAGGAAATCATCATGCAGGCTATGGACCATACTACATGAATTGTCAACTTGTAAGTGACTAGACACTATCGACACAAAGGCGGTGGGTGAGAAGGGAAAAGGGTATATTTTAGTGTTGATAAAGTTGTTGAAATGTAGGAAGCAGGATTATCAGTAATACTACTGAAATGGTTTAAGGTAGTATTGAACTTGTTATATATCCATCACTCATTGCTCACCAGGAACTGCTTGATGCGAATGCATGGAGCATCTCACAGAGTAATTCACGATGTGCACTGGGCTCTCTCTTAGGATCGCAGTCACAGAGTGCTATAATGTAGATCTACGGCTTTCCGTGATGTTGGGTGACTTAGACATGACAGAGTGATGAAGAGAAAATCTTCACCAACGAAATAAACTGATTTATTCATGTTCTCAGGAGGAAGATTTCCTATCTCACCTCACTAGCAATGACAAAACAGAGACTTGGCATTTGTAGTTGAAATGACAGCCCCATTAAACTGCTTAAATATGTCTGCACAAAGATGCTCTTAACTGTTTGGTTGCGTATGACCTGATTCAGATATCTAAACTCATAGAGTAATCTGGGAGTTCAGGCCTTGGGGCCTATCAGCACCCCTTGAACTCCCAGATTACCCTAAACCTCCAGGATTGAGAGAAGTAGCAGTTTCTATTTCCCAGCCATCGTAGTCGATTCTTGCCTCATGGAAGACGAGTGAGTGGCTCAGAAGACGACGATTGCTCTCTGCAAGATTCTGAAGTTGGCAGAGAAGAAGGTGTCAAGGCCCCACAGAGGTGGCATGTTTAATGGATTTATAAAAAAAGAAAAAGAAGAATGGATTTAGAATCTGCAGCCAAGGGACTCATAAGCTCCCTGGAATGGTCAGAGGGCACTCTCTTCAGTAAAGCCATACGGCATGATCTGAGGGGCAGCAGGAGCATCATTAAGAAGTTCAGCACTGACTGTCATTGGAGGGTCAGGGTTGGAGGCAGGCTGCCATGAGACTGAGTTTCTTAGTTAGTGAGGATGGGAGGATTCTGGGAGAGCATAGGCCAGGTGGCAGCAGCATTCAACCATTGGCGATAAAGGAGACATCATGACTGTAATGGGCATTGAACCCAACATGGCAGCTGGCGAGACCCACAAAGACCTGTGGCGATGGCTTATAGCCACCACGGTCCTAGGGAGAGCTACATGTGCCGTCAGTGACAGTACAGAGCACGTTACCTTTCTGAAAAGCTAGAGGACACGTAAGCCAAAGGCTGATGGCAGCAGTCACAGTGAACTATCATGATCCTTCATCCAAGTCTCAGATGCAGAGGCAACTGACTGAAGGGTTCCTTGGGGGAGGGTCCCTTGCAACACGATGGCAAGTATTTTCAGTAGCAATCCCCCTGAGCCTTCTCGGAGGGCAGCTATGGCTAATGAGCTAGAGGAGCTGTCGGACACAGGTCTGAGGGGACACTGATACCAGGAAACCCAAAATGCCATCACAGACCAGTTAGACTAAGCCAATAAATAGCCTCTTGGCATAGCCTTTGGGTCTGCAGGCTTGCTTATTTTCCTGGTCCCTTAGCACCTAATTAGGATGACAGCGGGCGAAGCATTCACAGTGACTCTGTCTGTGCAGTGGGGGCCACAGTGGTACAAAAGGTGCAGTGGAAGCTCATAAAATGGCATGTCCTCTCACCAGTCACGTGCTAAGACAGCCAATGTAACTCACCTTCAAAGAAAAGGCCAAGTGCTACCCCAGATGACCAAAAGTCCGCGAAATTCTCCAGTCTGGCTTTTGCAAGGACCACCAGACAGATTACTATCCCAGTTCATCGTGGCCCATCATAACCTCAGCTACTGTGTGGATGAGATCTTTATTAAATTGGCACAGCCTCTTGCACTTCATAAATGACTACTGAACTGACCAAGGCACTCTTTTTCATCTGTAGCAGGGAGGGGCCCAGAGGCAGTTTGAGCTTGCTGAGAATAGCCAGCAGCGGACCTCCAGTCTTCTCCCAGAACCCTCTCTGTCTTTGCAAAAATATGCAGGCAGACCTCAGAGAACCTGCGGGTTCAGTCCTAGAGCCCTGCAATAAAGCGAGCATCAAAATCAAGCAAGTCAGATGGATTATTAGATTTCCTAGTGCATGGTGATGTCAGCCGCTCGAAACCACCAGCCGCTCCTCTGGAAGAAAGATGAGGCTTCCTACTTTTGTCGAGAGTTAGTACAGGTTCAGAAACCGGCATGGCGGCTCTACTTGGTCCTATCGTGTTGCTGTGACTTGGAATGGACTGGACAGCAGTGAGCTGGGTTTTGGGTTGGGATCAACTCAATGGCAATAATTCTTTTGGTCTATATTTTTCAAAACAGTCTTGCTGATTCACAATATTGCGGATATCATGCTAATCAGACCTGGTCGGCAGGAAGTGGCCAGGAAATTAATTTTCAAAGATTCAAGAGCCTATCAAATATCCAACTCATAACCAGAGAGTTGGTTTTCATTATGAAATGGAATAGAACTAAGTCTTTTTCCCAGTTAAAAAACAAACAAACAAACAACCAAAGTCAATGTAAAACTCCAGCACTGACAGGACCATCTTTCTAGACCTTAATAAAAAGGCCCCAATTATGAAAGAAAATTAAAATCAAATATATATTTTTAAAATGGTACTTTCTAAAGTTTGAATTTTCAACAGATAGTCATTAGTATTATGATATTAATAATACTCATACTATGTTGTGTGCTTATGTAACTCAAAATTATGGAATTTATTAAAATCTCAGAATATTTCACATTTCATTCTTTATTTTCCAGTTGAATTGGTCACATTTGGCTTAGCTCATTATCAGCCCAGCAGCTCCTGTCTGCATTTGAATTGTGAATCCTACAGCAGCCTTTCCATTTTTTGGTATCTTGAGTCTTTATTACTTCATGTTTCTGTTTGTGATCGTGGTGGCCACAGCTAATCTTGTAATCTTCCTGTTTCCTGATGCCCATCGATGGCTTTTGATTTTATCTTTCACTCCTTGCTATGAAATAGAGGAACAGCTGCATCATATGCTTGGGCAATGAGTCACCTGATGTCGTTTTGAGTGACAGCTTTCTGGAGTCAAGAGATCTCCATGTCACTTCACTCTACAAGTGCTGGACTCTGATTTCTGCCGTGATCACACTCGGAAACAAGATGTTGGACCTACATGCATGACCACAGAGAGAGAATCTGGGGAAGCCCGGGCCACCTCCTGGACTCAGAGTATCTTTCTACTCTTCATGTATTTTTTGGCTAAACATAATCAATTTTATCTTGGTATGGGGTGTTTGTCATTGCCATTGGGTTAGCCCATTATCTGCACACTCGAGGTATTAGGATTTTTAACTTTGGAATTTTGAAACGGCTTAAAGGGGAACAATGTATTCACAGCAATACAGCTACCAGCTTCTCGCTGCCATCAAGGCCACGCTGACTCGTGGTGAGCCTACAGGACGGAGCAGAACTGCTCCTGTGTGTTTCTGAGAGGGCAAGCCTTCACGGGAGCAGAACGCCTTATCTTTCTCCTGCCACATGACTTAGAGGAGAAGAAATTGGAAAAATACTAAGAGCAGAACCCAGTTTCTTTGCAAACAGGGAGGCTTAGGAAGAAGGGGCTGATTTCGAGAGCTGCCTTTAAGTGATGTATGTGTGCGTGACTCCTGCTCAGGTTCCACTGACACTCCCAGAATAAGGGTATCTCTCAAGCAAGGAGAGATTTGTATCATGTAACTGACACATATAAGCTGCCCCCTCCCCCCGCCCAAACAAGGAAAAAGCTCCACTGGGCAGAACTTTCTTAATATGCATTTTTACCACTAGGCAAGCATCAAGCAGCTCATTCTGAATTAGTGCATCCAGCAAATTCAAAGTGAAATGAAAGATAAAGATGCCCACTTTTTTTTTTTGATGTTAAGGGGATAATGCATTTGAAGTTCCTTCTACCAGGTAAGACTGTTAATCAAGCTTTCTATTTAGAAATTCTGAAAATATAACCTAACAGTATGAACAAAAAACGGTCTGATTTGTGGCAGATAGGGGACTGGTTTTGCCACCACGACAATGCAACTGCTCATGCAGCCATCTCAGTGCACCTGTTTTTGGCAAAAACCAGAATGTCTCTCTTGCCACATGCACCTTACTCACCTGACCTTACTCTGTGAAACTTCTTTTTGTTTCCTCGAATGCAGAGGGTCATTAAAGGACAGCAATTTGACAATGTAGAAGAGGTGAAGAAAAAAAGGAGGGAGGTGCTGTCAGCCATCTAAAAAGGTGAGTTTGAAAAATGTTTCCAAGCAAGGAATGGCAGATTTGACCAATGTATTAGGTGTAATGAAGAACTTTGAAGGTGATTAGGTTGTTTTGTAAAAAAAAAAAAAATAAATAAAGACATAGCTTTGAAAAAAATCAGTTTTGGGGGGTGCCTACTCGTATTTAGCATCCACCAGGTGCCAGGGCCCATACTAATTAGGGTTAGGATGCTGGTTCTGAATCTTGGCTACACAGCAGCTTCGTCTTGGGCTTTTAAATAAATACGGATGCTCTGGCCCTACTTCAGATCAACTATAGGCAATCATGGCTGAGATCCTGTGTCAGCAAGACAATATAATGGAACTTACAGTCAAGGAGGAAAGATGCATAATGATCAGAAAAGCATGTGATTATATAGTTAAAAGTTGTGCAAATATTTTTGTTAAGGTATGTGTGAGGGTAGATAACAAGGTGACTTAACTTAATTTGAGAAGCCTTGAACCCCAAACTTAAAACCACACTGACTGCCATCTCGTTGACTCTGACTCATAGAGACCCTGGAGGACAGGGGAGAACTGCTCCTGTGGGTCTCTGTGCCTGCGAATCTATATAAGAATAGGAAGCCTCACTTGTCTCCTTTGGAGCAGCTGGTGGTTTTGAAGTGCTGTTCTCACTCCAGCACTTAACCCACTATACCACCAGGGCTCAAAAACTCGAGACTGAAGTGAAATATGGAGGTTAAGTAGGAGGTGACTACGTGAAAGGGCTTGATGAATAGAGAGAAAAGTATTTAAGGCTGTGGGGAAGCAAATATAAACTCCTATAGACAGAGAGAACGTTTCTAGTAACTCATTCAGTTGGAGCTAGCAGCTTCCATGCTGATCCACGTGGATATGTTAATGGCCAATGTATCATTGTCTTTCTATAACAAGAAACACTGAGACATGAGCACAGTCTTGATCTTTTGTTGCTTCTGTTGAGCTCTATCTAGAATTTGTAATATAGCAGTCCTTTGAGGTCAGAGAGAAAGGAGAAAAAGCTGCCCCTGAGTTTGTGGGAGAGGAATTTCAAGATGTATTAAGGTACATTTATGTTACTGATAATAAACAGATTTTTAAACGCCACTGCTGATCTTTCTGCATTTGTCTCACCTATTGCCTTTGACTAGATGCCAACTCATGGCTGTTCATATGTTCAAACAGGGAGTAAGGTTGGGAGAGGTTTTCAGAGCAGGTAGTTAATAAGTTTAACTTGTACACACATTCACTATGTCCCAGGACCTGAAGTCCTTTTAACACATATTTGATATTTTGAAAATTCTGAAAATGAATTGCCATTGATATGGGAGGTCCTTTGAGACTCTAAGAAGTTCTGAGCACGAGAAATTCCCAAATGATTTCCAATTACAATACCACTGCTTCTTTTCCTAAAGTAAATCTAATCCTGTATGGAGACACACCCTCCATTGGGCTGTGCAGTTTAGTGTGGGTATGTCTCCTGGGAAACCGTCCCGCATAGGCGGACTCCCGGATACTCAGGAGTGGAACTCTAGAAATGCCCTACAGTGTGTCCAAGGCGGTAATTCTTTAAGGAATCCTCCATCTTTTCCCCACAGAGGGCCAATATTTCCATTTGTAGCTGAGCACTTTAGTAACAGTGCCATCTGGGCTTCCCATTGGGGCAACCCCGGTCTGACAACGGGAGGGGAGGTTAGCTGACACTCTAGTGCAGTTTACACTCTAAACAAAACTCACTGCCATCGGCTGGATTTCAATTCATAGCGACCTTGTAGGGCAGACAGGGTAGAATGAACTCCAAGACGGTAAAATTTTGCGGGAGGACAACGTATGCTCTCCCGTATGCTCTCTAATGGATCCATATATTCAGATGAGGCTGTTCCTCCCCTAAAGTACTGACAGCCTGGGAAACCCAAAGGGGCAGTTCTACTATGTCCTGTAGGGTCACTATGAGTTGGAATCTGTTCCATGGCAGTTAGTTTGGTTTTAAATTTAGTTACTCAAAGGGACAGAGGTTAAAAAAATTTGAACAAGAACAAAGCGAATTTAGGAAGCCATCCTGAAGTTCAGTTTTGCAAAGAAAGGAAGTGGTCTAGGTTCTCCGCAGGAGATGCGGTTTTTGTGCAGCGGGTAATAAAATGCATCCACGCCACCGGCAACGACCCCGCTGGCACGGAGAAATAGGCTACTTACCTGGCTGGGTGGACCCTGCCCCCTCAGCCATTGTCACCTCCAAGGTCTCTCATCCGGATCTGTTGAACGGTTGCCTAGGAAACCCCAGGCAGGGACAGTGACGCCTACCGGGCACCGTGCTTGATAGGCGGGGCGGTGTCTCGGGGGCGGTGCCACTGAGGGCCGGTGCTTAGGGGAGGGGCCTTCGGGGGCGGTATCTCAGGGGGCGGTGCCTTGGGAGTGGTTGTGTCCAGGAGGGGGCGGAGCCTCGGGAGAGGTCTCCACCGATGTCTGGGGGCGGGGCAAGGGCGGGGCCTAAATCCGTACCCTTTCTCCTATTGTACACTTGAAAACTCATTTTCAAAATTTGCAGATTATTAAATATATGGCCAAGTAAAAAGTATTCCTTACCCCACACAGCTTCTCTGTAGTATGTATGTTTTTGGTTGATTCTGGTCAGGCCAAGGGGAAAAAACACCAACACTCGGAAAGACAATCATTTTGTTTCTAGAGAAACAGGGCCGAAGTAAACTGGAGAAATAACAGACTTGAGGACAGATCTATCCTGCCACTCGGAGAACCCACTTCCAAATCTCCCCTCTTGCCCAAAGGACTCAATCCCAAATCTCGCTCCGCGTCCAAAGAGAGACCAGAAAAACGAGAGACTCCGAAAAGCCAGCTATTTTCCCCCCGCGCCCCGCCCACTTTTTCCTTTGCCCTCATCATCGATGGCTCCCTTTGCTTCCCGTCTCGGCAGCGCGCAACCTCCTGGAGCCTCCACTGTCCTCTCTGCGGCACAGCGCCGCCTGCTGGTCTGGAGCCGCTCTTGACGGGAGGCGGGGCTCGGGGACCCGGAAATACCTGAGCCGTCGCTGGGCCGCGACAGCTGGAGTGGTCAGGTGGTGCTTTCCCCGGTTGGACGCGGTGTCCACGCTCTGAAGTGTCCTCTCCGGGTTTCCCGGGGCCGACTGGCGGCTGCCGCAACCGGAGCCGCAGCCTGTGCCCCGCTGTGGGGCCGCCGATCGCTCGGGCCATGCCCTCGGCTGCTGCGCCCATCATCAGCTCGGTCCAGAAGCTGGTGCTGTATGAGACCAGAGCCGTGAGTACCAGGCGCGGCCCGGCGCCGCACACCGCTGGCGGGGTTTAGCCGGCCGGTGGGTGTCGGGCGGAGGGCAGAGGTCAACCCCTCTTTCCCGATTTCCAGCCATGGGGGGAAGCTAACCTTTCAGGGCTGAGCTTGGAGGGTCTGCCTAGCCTTGTGTGCACGTAGAGCCCAGCTCTGTCTGCACGTTTACTAGCCGAGCACTGGAAACAGGTGCTTGGTCCTTCAAGAGATTCTGTACGCGTTAGGATTCTTCTCAGCCTTCAAAAAAGCCTATTGCTATTCCAGAGTTACCCTAGAGGTAGAAGTGTGTACAAAGTTTCTTGACCCGTGATGGGTGACTTTTCGGTTTTTCTATTTCATGATATACCAGAACTCATGAAGGTTAAGTGCATTTGTATTGCTACAAAGTTTAGATCTCTTTAATGTCCTATTTGAAAGAGAAGAATACCAGTTTGTTGTTTAAGAACACCCAGTCTGGACAAAATGGCTTTCCTTTTCCCTTCATTTCCACGCCCCCCCCAAAAAAACCCATTTTATTTGCTATTATATTGCATCAAGTGGCTGTGTAACTAGTCCCCGTAAAATAAGCAGATCCATATATATATAAATTGAAGGCCTTCCTGTTGGGCTGCTAACCACAAGATCCTTAGTACAAAATTGCTAACTGCTCCAAGCGGGAACGATGAAGCTTTCTGCTCCTGGGAAGAGTCACAGCCTCAGAAGCCCACAGGGGCAGTGCTACCCTGCCTTCAGAGTCACTGTGAGTCAGAGTTGAATCGACGACAGTGAGCGGAGTTTTCTACTCCCATTAACAATTACAGTCTTGGAACCTAACAGTAACAATTCTGTTGGCAGTGAGTTGAGTATAAAAATTTAGGGAACTGAAGATAAAGTTGATGCAATACATATTTTCTAAATGAGAGCTCCATATTGGTGTTAGGATCCATGTTTACTATTAACGACTTAATACCAAGAAGATTGCGTATGGTGGAAACTTGCATTAACACTGGTCGTTATGCTAAGGAAATATCTTACCGTGGGCACATTCAGTGGAACTTGGGTTGTCTCCTCCACTGTTAGGGTTCAAGAAGGTAATTAAGAGTTTCTTAATTACAATCCGGTCCTAAATAGCATGCCTGCTCCCGGCCATCACCGATATAGAAATATGGCAGATTCTAAATAATTTTGCTAACAACTTGACTAGATTCAGACCAGAAGATGAAATTAGGTAGTAGACTGTGTTTACAACGACCTCCGGCTATTCTCCAAGGAGTCACACAGGAGTATCATTTTGATATTGAAACAAAACCTTCCCATTTCTGAAAAATGTGCTAGCGACTGTCCAAGTTAGAAACATAAGTCCCCTACTTAATCTGCAGAAATCTTAGTCCATTCATAAACTGAGCATTTGTAGGACTGGCTGAGATGTTAATGTAAGGCAGGGGTGTCAAACTGGCGGCCCGCGGGCCACAGGCAGCCTCCAAGGTAATTTTTTTTGGCCCGTGATGCTCTAAAATAAAATGAAATTAGCCCTTTAACTACTGAAGACGAGTATACATGTGGCCCAGTGCCTTTCCTGGGGACCTGTGGACATACACGCGCTGTGTATAACCTGTGTATAAACGCGCTGACTCTGTTCCGGCAACGCTTGGAAGCGATCTGTCTGCCACTCTCAGTGTCAAGTCATGTAAACAGATCGCAATAGCGAAAAGGTTAAGAAGAGAGCTCTGGGCTGTGCCGTTAGGAATCATACCGAGCGGCAGCGCTAGTTCACATTTTTAGAGGGAAGCCATTACGACTGTGCATCAGGTTTGTCAAATGTCCAACATTTTGTGTTTTTTATCAGTTACTTTGTTATATTTTCCAGTCACAACATAAGAGGTGAGTGAAAACTAGTAGGAGGAAAGTGCTGGCCAGTTTTGGGTAAAAAGGAATAATTTTAGTTTTATAAATACATTAAGTAAAATAAATGTTTAAATAAAAGCAATTATATTTATCCTATGCATATTCCTGAATCTTGACTTCAAAACATACATTTAACAAAATTTGTAAATGTGATGTGGCCGCGTGAATCTTGCCTGTTGCACCCAATGGCCCGCGGTTTCATTGAGCTTGACATCCCGGGTGCAAGGGAATCTGTTCCTTCTTCCTACAGCACGGCTCAGGTAGTTCTTCCCAAGCACAGCTCCCTGCTTGGAAATCAGTGGCCACCTTCTGAGGAAGAAAATGCTGACATTTCTTTAGTTTGACATTCAAAACCACCCAGTTTCATAGATAATGGGATATTGATTCAGCAAACATGTATTAAGGCTCAACTGTGGGCTTTTCTGGGCATTGCTTTTGGGTCCCTGAATCCATGCAGGGGTGTTCTGCAGTCTCTCTCTATAGCGCCCCCATTTTCTGCTACGGACAAAACCTTGCTGGTCCTCACATCACAGACTTGGTACAGTGCCTAGGAAATGGTAGACTCTCAGAGATAATGTTTCCCAAACCAAACCAAACTCACTGCCATTGAGTCCACTTGGAATCTCGGTGATCCTGTAGGACAGGGTGAAAATGCCCTTGTAGGCTTCCACGGCCGTAACTCTTTATGGGAGCAGAAAGCCTTATCTTCCTTCTGAAGGCGGCTGGTGGTTTCAAACCACTGATCTTGGGATTAACAGTTAACTGAGTAACCACTAACGCCCCTTGGGCTCCTGAGATGATGGTTTAACCAACACCACACTCACTGCCATTGAGTCAAAGCTGACTCAGAGTGACCCTATAACACAGGGCAGAACTGCCCCCGTGCATTTCGGAGACTGTAATTCTTAACAGGGGTAGAAAGCCCCGTCTTTCTCCCAAAGGGTGGGTTCACACTGCCGACCTTGCAGTTAGGAGCCCAGGTCATAACCACTACACCACCAGGGCTCCTCAGATGGCGGTGGAGGGAGCCTAGACCAAAGGGAAGTAGCTCTGGACGTGCAACGAGTAAGTGCTGGCCTGTTAACCCAAAGGGGGCAGTTTGAACCCACCCACTGGCTCCTTAGAAAAAACCTGGCAAACTGACTCAGCCAGGAAACATGAGGGGGCAGTTCTATCCTATCATGTCGGGTCAGTTCATGTTGGAATGGCCATGAGATGTGGGTTCTGGTGTGAGGCATCTGAGTATGGACACTGGCCAGCTTAGGGAAAAGTGGATCTGTCAGAAGGATGCTTGGGAATCCTTTTTTTTAATTTAATTTTTTTGGGGGATCCTCTTTACAGAAGCATTGGAGCATCCTTAGTTTCTATCCTCTGGAAAGGCAGGAAGAAGACGGCAGGGCGTGAGAACCCTCTGAGTGCTGCTCAGAACATAAGACCAGAGAAAGACTGACGGACTCAGCCAGGGTTGGGTATCTGCTCTGGAGCCAACTCATAGCCATTAGGAAGGGAGTGATTGTAGTGACCTGGCTGCGGAACCACCCACTTTGTCTCAGGGGTGGGTGGCCTTGGGCAGCCACCCTGAGAAATGTCTGCAGCACCTAATCTCTGTGAATCTCTTTCCCGACCAGTAAAGTGAAATGATTTCTCTGATAGTTCTAACCAAAGATATAACTTTTCTTTAGTAATAAGTTCAAAGTTTAAGAATCATAACTTGGAGAAAAGGAGTCCTGGCAACTCAGTCGGAGCACTGGGGGCATAGTGGCTGTGTCCGTCTGGGATGACTAGAGAAACAAATCCAGGGAGACTCATATGTGCATAAGAAAGAACTTTATATAAAAGAGCAATGGTGTATTGAGAAACAGCTCAGCCTCGTACAGATCAACTCCATAAGTCCGATATTAGCTCATATGTCTGATACCAATCTATGAAGTCCTCATCGGACTCAAACACACATGCAATGACACTGAATGCAGGAAGGTCACAGGCCAGTGGGTGGAAAGTCTTGCGGATCCAGTGGCAGTGGAGGCATCTCAGTATTGGCAGGGGTCTCCTTGTGGCTCTTCCAGCTCCAGGGCTCTAGCGTGGCTCCCTGTGTCTTGTCAACAGGAATGTCTCCCAGGGAGTGAGTGAGTGTCCTGCTTCCAGTGAGCTATGTATTTCCTTAGCGCCTCTAAATGAGGTCATCAAACTGCAACTTGATTGACAGGCACCCCTCCACAGTTGACACCAGATTATGTAATTACCACAGTGAGTTACATGTCTGGCTGCTAACCACAAAGTTAGCAGTTCGCATCCACGGGCTGCTCCACAGGAAAAAGACAAGGCTATCTGCCCCGTACAGATATACAGTCGTGGAATATAGGTCAACAGGAGCAATTCTACTCTGCCCTATAGTCCTTATGAGTCAGAATCGACTTGATAGCAGTGGGTGGTGGTGCTGCTGGCAACTTAATTGAAAGAACAAAGAAACCCATTGTCATCGAACTGATTTTGACTCCCGGTAGTGCTTAATGTTTCCAAGTCGAACTTCACTGTAGAAGACTTTCAGTGGAGAACCTTAGGTTTTAGGAAATAAGATTCTTAGGAAGCACACTGTCCAGTCTTCTTTTCCGTGGTACTCCTGGGTGGGTTTGAACACTTAATTGAGTGTAAGCAGTTTGTGCCCCTCAAGCGAAACGCAAACCTGTGTGTTCCCCTTCTTGACAACCTGTGCATTTACAAAGGATTGTTGATTTCATTAGTTTTTTTAAAAGAACCAATTTTTGACTTGGTTAATTTTTTTCTACTTCATTTACTATTTAACTAATTTGTATTCTTAGGCCCTTTATTCTAATTTACAGATTTTAGATTTAATCAGTGAAATGTCCTGGCTTTATGAGGTAGACATGTAGCTCATGGGCTTATATATATTTATGTATTTTCTAATATAAAGCATTTGAAACTGTGCCTGTAATCCAGAAATTATCAAAAGAAGTAATGAGAGACAGGGAAAATACGAGAAAAAGTGGTTTATCAGCTTGTACAAAACTAGTTTGCAATTCAGCCTGGGAAATAAAAGTTTCAATTAAAGAGAAAAAGATATGGATAAATAATTCACCCAAAGTGAACCTATGTGAAAAGAGTCAGTTTGTGAATAACTAAAGAAGTGAAATAAGCCTGTCAGAATGGCCAGCATCAGAAAGGTTTGGCCAGGACCACTATTGGCCAGTCTGTGGAAAGCAGTGGGCATTGTTGAGTGGGGTGGGTGGGAGCGTATGAATCGTTGTGAGTTCCCATTGTCTTGGCGCTGACTCATGGTGACCTTACGTGTAATGGAACTGCACGGAGCGGTGGCTGATCCTGTGCCATCATGGAGAGGCTTAGTGTAGTTGAACCCATTTCTGCTGCTATTGTGCAGCCGCTGAGGGGCTCAACTCCCAGTACTGCACTGGAGAATATCTTGTCAAGATCCCAAGGGTTTCCGTTGGCTCACTTTCTCAAGTAGATCACCAGGCCTTTCTACTTAGTCTGTCTGCTCTGTCAAAACTTGTCTACCACACATGACCCTGCTGATGTCTGAAAGACTGGTTGCATAGTCTAGCCCCATAGCATCCCAACCTAGTCCAAGCCCATAAGTCCAACATTAGCCCATATGTCCGACACCAATCTGCAAAGACCTCCTCAAACTCACAAAACTCACACACTGATGCCAACTGCAGGAGGAAAGCCAAGTCAGTGAATGTGTAAGCATCTCAGTGCTGGCAGGGTCTCCAATGGGTGCTCCGGCACCCAGGGCTGCATTGGGGTAGGTCTATGTGGTTTCTCCTCAGGGCTGCCTTCCAGGAAGTGAGCTTTGCCAGCTGAAGCAGGGAACTGGCTAAGGCAGCTGCACCCTGGTCCGACCATCAGAGAGCAAAATACCAGACAGGCGAGGCTCGCTGAGCTATTTTCTCTCTCCACCCTTCAATGAATCCCACATGTTCATTGGCCGGGTTGGCACAATAAGCCTGAACTATCACAAGGGGACACAGTGAGGAGCAAAAGAGACAGTAAGCAAGCTGGATGGCTTCTTGTCCTGAGCCTCCACTTACAGGTTGTTCCCAGACTTACATGGCCTACCACCCCCTTTGCAGGGGGAAAAAATACCCAGCACCCCCTGGCAATGAAAAACTTTTATACTGTCGTCCATCATCATCCAGGACAAAGTGAAGGGATCTTCTTTTGCAGCCCCCATGGATCATGCCCCCCTCCCCCAGGAGAGTGAGAAACACTGCTTTAGAAGGATGATTGGGAAGAAATGCGCTTGAGATGAAGTTCAGGTTCACCATCGTTACCATGTGTAGAGGTGGCTTTTAAGGAATGTTTGTACCTTCACCCCACAGAGTCCACCTGCAGACACAAAAATACTGCTGCGGTTCTGTCCAGCCACCAATCCTACAGTCAAGCACAATGCACCCCGTTTGTCCCTTCCGAGAATGTCACCTATTTTGTTAGTGGTGTGCAGAGGAGGGATGGCAGGTGGCAAAAAGCCAGTCGCTTAGGCCCTGTGAAGGGTGTCATCTGGCTCCCCTCTTATCCTTACTCTCTCTCCCAGACCCTTCCCGCTGCCCTGCTCTGGTCCTTTTCTGCCCTGTGGCCCAGGCCTCACACTCACTGAGTCGAAGGCTCCCTGAGCCCAGTGCGGCTTAGCAACCTCAGGCTGTTATTAGTTGGCGTCAAGGTGACCCTGATTCGTGGTGGCCCGTGGGCAACCACAAACCTTGCCTGGTCCTGTGCCAGCTCCAAGGCCCTCGGTGTGCTTGAGTCCATTGGTGCATTTTGAGTGCCTTCCACCGAGCAGCAGGAACCCTGGTTGCGCAGTGGTTGCACATTGGGTGGCTAGCTGCAAGGTCAGCAGTTTGAAACCTTCTGCAGCTGTGAGGGAGAAAAAATGAGGCTTTCTACTCTGATAAAGAGTTCCAATCTTGAAAATCAAGTTGCCCTTCTGGAGCATCACTGAGTTCAAAATTTTGAAGGCTTATGATTCCCATAAAAAATGTTTGACGCTTGGGCTATAGGCGGACCTGGACAGCCGTACCTCCCTTCTTCCTGTTTCCAGTCTTAGGGGTCTGAACTTCGTAGTAAATGACCATCTCAGACCAAACCAATGAATGCGAAACAACAGAACGTTGACAATTGTGTGTGTGATGCATTGTTGGGAGGTGCTGTGGAGTCAGTGCCAGTACATCCCAGTCCTTCCTCAGGCTCACAATGGTTCTAATGGTTAGGCCCATTGCTGCAGCCACCGGTCTCTGTCGGTCCATCTTGTCAAGGGTCTTCCTCTCTTTCGTGGTTCCTCTACTGCACAAGCGTGGTGTTGGCACTGGCCTCTCCTGACAGTGTGTCCAAAGTCGTGCCCCCTTTGCTTCTAAGGAGCACTCTGGTTGGACTTCTGCCAAGCAGATCGGGTGGTTGTGCTGGCGGTCCACGATGCTGTCAATCCTCTTTGCCAGCACCTTATTTCAAATGCACTGATTCTTCTTAAGTATTCTTCAGTCAAAATTGGTAGTTTGTTTAATCGATTACTGTCCTGCCTTGTTCCAAAAGGATTTAAGGAGCTTTGTCCTTGGATCCCCATCGCACAATAAAATAAACGAGTGATTATGAACTACTACAGGAGTGATTCACTTTACTTAATGAACCTTGGTCTGTTTAATATAAGAACGAGAGACTAAGAGAGGATATTGCAGAAGGGAACCAACGCTTACGAGGGAGAGTCAAAAGTGCTGCCGTCAGGTTTCCAGTTCGCACATGCATGGGCTTTTCCCAACAAAACATGTTAAAACCGGTCTCTGCCATCAGTGGATGGTTGCAGACAGATTCTCTCAGTAACACACGTCTTTCAGCCTCATTAATGTGCCTTAAAATTTTAAAACAAGGTGCGAGCTGGGCAAAGTACAAGAGTTAAAGGAAGCAGAGGTAACTGCTACTAAAAACTAATTGAAAGAATGGCTTCCCTAAGGGTAACGGGGAGCTAATAATAATCGGTACAAGGATGAAAAAATTTGCCCTAACATTGATTGTAGTGATGATTGCACAACGCTTAAATATATTTAAATCACTGCTTTATATGCGACATGAATTATTTGCTAATAAAAATTAAAAAACAGTCAGCTGGCTTCCAAGGTTATCTGCTGGGCCATTTCAATCCAAGGCAGAGAGGTCAGCACGGAGGGTTATGGCAACTGTTTTTGTTTTTAATTTCAAAAGGGTTATCTTGATAGTTTTTTTAAAAAAGGACACCAGACACTCATAGGGACTTACTAGGAAGAAGTTTAGAAAAACTTGAAAACTATTGGTGAGATAGAGGCCATGAAATTGCCCCCAAGCAACTCCCCCCATCATAGCAAGCTACCTATTTATTCTTTAGGAGGAGTTGGGGCTGTGTCCCCCTGGGAGCATTTCACTGGGAAACCTTACCCATCTACCCTGAGGATGCTCAACCTGCCATGTAGACGTGGTCCACACTGAAGAGTGTGGAATTCTTTGGAGGAAGGGTCGGGGAGGGAAACACCTTCTTCCACATCATAGAGACATAGTGGAGGATAGGTCAGGATATAATAGATCTCTCTTTTGATATTTGTCTAATAAAGCTTCCTATGATTTTATGGCAACGTTTCTTGACTTAGGCTCCTAGAAGATGCGAGAAGAGAACTGACTGGTACTTGTTTTTGAAGGTGTGGTTGGGGGTGATAAGATTCACACTGTGCTAAAGGTGTTTGGAAGCATCCCTCTCAGTAAAGCCCAGAGCTCTACAGCTGACTCTGAGAAATAACTGTGTGCGATGTTTAAAAAGAACAGCGTTGAATCTGAAAGTTCAAATGAAGTTCAACATCCATGGAAGCTGTCATCCAACCTCAGATTTCTCCCCTTTCAAGACAGTTGATTTCCCTCCCTCAGATGAAGAGTGAGTGACTAATTAGCCTGCCGCTGTAAAGGGAGATAATGATTTTAGCAGGTGCGGAGTCTCCTGTTCAATGGATCATCCGTTGTGTCCCATTAGGATGCATGCATGTCTCTTAGAGACACCTTCCTTGCCAGACCAAGCCCTGCATCCTGAAATGTTAAGCTCTTTGTTGCCCTGCGCAGGAGGCTTGACTTTCAGAAGATAACCCACCCAGACCCTTCTGTCTTGATGGGTATGCTCAGAGGTTCTTTTCCATAGCCTAATTCTCTGGTGACGCCCTGGGATGCTAACCACAGGCCGCAGTTCCAGACCACCAGCCAGCCTGCGCTCCTGGGGAGAAAGACGAGGCTTGCAGTGCCCATAAAGAGTTACAGTCGCAGAAACCCACTGGGCAGGGCTACCCCGTCCCAATTGGTTGCTAGTAGTTGGAATCGACTTGATGCCAGTGAATTTGAGGTTTTTGGATTTTCTACCTAAATCCCACTAATCCCACCCCCACCCCAACATGCCCACAAACATGGACACTCCAATGTTGGTCCTCCGCTGTGTGGGTTCCTGTGTGCTTACATGCACGCAGGCAACGCCAGCTAATGCATGGGCTGACTTAGGGAAGTCCTCTGCATGGTTTCAGCTCTCCTTCCCTGCTGGTTTTAGACAGCGAATTTACCATCTTCACCACTGATGGCCTCTTCACGACCTTAGACCTTGCCGGTGCCTGAAGTGACCTTGCCTCCTTCTTACACTCCCTAGTTCATAGCTCTGACAATGAACGCATCACAAGTTTCACCCCTGTTCCTCTTCAGATATGCCCATCTCCTCCCCAAACACTCCCACACGTCAAGGATTCGCCACAGTTTCAGCCTCTAGAAGCAGCGGCCAGACCTGCGGGCTCTTCCTGCAGGGCCGTCCCACCCCCTCTCTGGGGGCGATTACCCTCTCTTCTTGATGTCCCCCCCCCCCGTCCCCCGCCTCCTTCTTGCGTGATACCCTCCTTTTGGCGGCACACCTCCTCCAGTGGTTTCATGAGAAGAGGCTACTGGGCGGGTCACTGGTTCGAGCCCATGTGCCTGATCCACAGACAGGATGTTGGATTCAAGATGGACAGTGTACGGCTGCTTGTTTCTCTTTGCGCCCGGGTCTATTTCGAAGTGTAACATTCCAGGAGTAGAAAGCCTCCTCCTTCTCCCAGGTAGTGGCCGGCTGGGGGACAGAGCAGACATGTTTAGCAGGGAGGGTGTCAAACCCCGGGAGAGCTGTCCCCCTTTACGAAGGGAGTGGTGAGCTGCCGCCAGGGCAGTGCAGGAGCCCTGCTCCCCAGTGAAAGCCCGCTGTGCCCGAGGGTTCTTCCTAGATTCTCAGGGCGACAAGCGACAAGCGGGGAGGGAGGCGGTGAATACGTACACAGACTTCCATTCCTTCGCCTGCACGCACATCTGCCTGGAAACGTGGCGAACTGAACTCTCTGGCTCCTCGCATTCCTGGCATCTTTGGAGGGGCTGGGTGGGGGAGCTCGGATTGTCCCCCGAGGGAGTGTGTTCCGAAGGCCAGGGCACTCTGCATTGGGACCTTCTGTCGTTTTTGCGATGAACCTGCTAGCCATCATCCTATTACAAATAATGTTTGGGTTTCTTAACAGGCGGGCGGTTTTCATGCGGGCTCATTGCGTTTCGTTTTTAACCTTCCGTAAGGCTGTGTGCTAAGGAGTTGAAGGAAAGGGGCCATCTTTCTGTAGACCTGCATATCCACAAAAGGGGGGGGGGTTCTTGTAAATAGTAAGGAGCCCTAGTGGCGCTGCAGCATAAGCCGGGGACTGCTAACCATCAGGTTGGCACTTTAAACCCACCAGCCTCGCTGCCGGACACAGATGAAGCTTCCCACTCCCACAGTTAGGGCCTCAGAACTGCAAAGGAATGAGCGGGTCTATCTACTCTGCCCTATGGGCTCCCTGTGAGTGAGGCAGCGTCAACCCCATCGCCATGAGCTTGGCGTTTGAGAGTGTCAATGTCCCAGGAAAAGACCCGGCAACCTCAAATGATTCCTCTGTGGCAGGTGGGTGTTCTTCCAGAGAGCATTTCCCTAGTGCACGAGGAACGAGGAAAGTTTAAAGACCATAGAGGTTAGGGCGTTGGCCCTATGGCTAAGGTGCTCCTACTTGGGGGAGGGGACAGACACACCCCAATCAAATTTTAGAGAGGGCCTTCAGAAGTAAGTGCAGAAATTTAGAAATAAATAAAAGTGTCCCAGCACTCAGAGCCCGAGTTCGCTTGGCAGGGTGTGTGTGGGGAGGGTAGCAGGGTGTCGCTTGTCCTGACCCGATTCAGTGCAGGTGGTCCTGAGTAGCTGTCCTTCAAGGCCAAGCTAGCACCCGCTTCTCTGGGAACTTGCTCTGACTCTTCCAGAGATGTGCTGTGTTTGTTCTCAATGCACTCGGCCCATACTGTGCTCATGATTCTGGTGGTTCATTTGCATGTCCTTTCCTCCGAGGACAGAGACAGATTAGTAACGTACGCATGCATTTGCCCGCTCTGGCCTGTACACGCTTTTCTTTCCGGGGGTGAGGGGCAGGTGGGGAGACACTTGTTTCTTTTTTCTCCTGTGTTTTGTCTTTTTTAAGTACAACGGTCTTAAACAGAAGAGGATCGAGAAGGAGGTAACCCCCTTCAGAATCGTGAACTGCGAATCAGGCGCCTGCGAGGAGGGCCTTCACATTCCCTCTTGTCCCGCTCACGAACACACCAAACCCACGTCTCTTGGCACTGTCCCTCTACCGCCCTCGGAATTCTATTCGGGTTGGTTGCTTCTCTGTGGCACGGTGGCAGGCAAGGTCGCCCTGACAGGACGCAGTTGATACCATCCCTCCAGCCCCCACCCCGAGCCCCTTCTCCATCCCTCTCCTCTCCCCCAGTGAGTACCTCAAGTCCTGGTTACTGGGTGTCTCCGTTGAATACTTTTTATTAAAATTTATTTATTTCTACCTCACTCTTACTGGGAGAAGGCGCCTGCTGACGTAGTGGTCCTGTGTTGGGCGGTGATCTGTAAGGTCCGCAGTTCGAAACCACCAGTTGCTCCACGGGACAAAGCCAGGGCTTTCTGCTCCCATGCAGAGAGCGCCTTAGAAACTCACAGGGGCGGTTCTCCCTGTCGCATAGGGTCCCGTGAACCTCATGGAATTGATGGCGGTGACTTTGACTGCTTTCATTCCTGGGAGACGGAGCCCTGCTGGCGCACTGGGTAAGCACTCAGCTGCTAAGTGGGGGCAGTTTGAGCCCCCCACCCCCTCCAGACAACGACGTGGCAGTAGGCTTCTGTGAAGGTTTGAGTCACGGAGACCGTTGGGGTCATTCTACTCTGTGCTGTCGGGTGGCGATGGATGAGTGGGCATTTGCCTTGCCAGCACTGGGTTTGATGTCATGGGGAGGGTCGTCTGGACTATCTCTCCTCCGAGGTGAGGGGTTGAGCCAGGGGCACACCTGCCGTTGGGATCAGGCTAACCTGTGCCCCTGTCCAAGGTGCCATCATCTCTTAATCCCCTCGTTCCAGGACCTTTGTGAAGCTCCTGTCAGAGTTTTGCACTGCTTAAATCCTCCAGGAGTCTAGCGCCGAGCCGCATAAGCAGATGTGTACTTAATGATAATACAAAGAACATCCACCAGTCGCCCCGGTTTAGAGAGAAAACAATATAACCAAGTGTTCACATGTTAATGTGAACTTTTTCAAACCTTCCCTGTTCTTCCAGGCTCCATTCAAGCCCTGCCTCTTCTGGGAGTTCATGCAGGTCCAGTAGTTCCCAGCAATTGTTCCTTCCCCTGGTTTCTCACATTGGACCCTTGGTTTAGAAAACCTTGTATTGATATTAATTGCTTTATGTGTCTATAGCTTATCCAGCCAGCGAGATGGTACAAATGCCAGTTGATTACAGGAGTCTTGTATTTGTTGGAAAGGCTCATTTTTTCTCCCCAAAAGGACTGTTTTGCAGTGAAATGCCTCCAACTATTTTGCCAGTAAAAGTGTTCCTTAATTTGGAACCGTATTTGAAGATCTATCGATTTTTCTAAAGAACATTTTCACTTCCATAGGAGATTATTATTTCCCTACATTTTCCTTAGCTGCCTCATTTAAGGAGATGAATGCCCTGCATTCAGGTAGCACGCTCCCACGAAGGGTTGGAGAAAAGACAGAATGCTAATTCATTCTTCAGTGCATTTTACCAAAAGCAGTTCTGGAAAGTATGTCCCTTTTATTCTATCATAGGACTTTTGGGTAGATTCTTTTTGCTATGTTAGAGTCATTTCCATCAAATTCTCTAGCAAATCAGTAAAGATTTATTTAGTAATGTATCAGCATTTTAGTAGCGGTAATTGTCTCCGAATTCCTAATTATATGTTAGGCTTTCTAATTCTTACCAGAGCTGCAGCTTTCTGGGGAAGTTTAAATGTCAGCCCCCAATCAGTTACACTAATCTCTAATTATATAATGTAATTAAATTCATCTGACCTGGTTACTGGGCATATTTCAGGAACTAGACTGATGCTTATCTTGACACTATTAAGAATATTTTTATTTGAAAATTGACCTTTGGAATGATTTTACAGCTTTTCTTTTATCTGCCAATTACAGTTCACAGAAACATTTCTTTTGATGTTTCCTGAATGTATTAATGTATTTCATTAAAAAACCTGAAATGATTATAAAATTTGTAGAAGACAAAATGCTTGAGAAACTAACAACGTTCCTTTTTTTTTATAGAGATATTTTCTAGTTGGGAACAATCATGCAGAGACAAAATATCGAGTCTTGAAAATTGATAGAACAGAACCGAGAGATTTGGTTGTAATTGATGATAGGGTAAGTATCGAAGCTACCGTAAGGAACAAATTTGTATGCCAGTTGTTGAAGAGAATATGAAATGTCCCATCAGCATCTAGTGATAGCTTTTTGTTATTATGCATCTGTGAATTATGATTGTTTTTCTTTATTGGCTAGAATTTAATTTCTGATAAAACAAACAAACAAACTTATTTCCATCAAGCTGGTTCTGACTCATAGTGACCCTGTAGCACAGGGCAGAACTGCCTCTGTGGGTGTCTGCGAAGGCAAATCTTGATAGGAATAGAAAGCCTGGTCTCTCTCCCGCAGAGCGGTCGGTTGTTGCTGACCTGTGCTTAGCAGCCCAACAGTAACCCACTCCATCAGCAGGATTCCTAGTTTCTGATCCAGGTTCCTGAAATCGCTGACATTCATAAGCATGCCAGCACATGCTACAATGTGGATGGACTTTGGAAATATCATGCCAAGTGAAACAAGGCAGACAAAAAAAGTGAAAATATTCTAGAATAGGCAATTTATAGAGGCAGGCAGTTGATTACAAACCACCAGGGGCTGATGGGAAGGGAAGAAGGGACCTTATTAGTTCATTAATATAGAGTTTCTGTTTGGGATGATGACTACATTTTGGAAAGAGCTAGTGGTGTTGGTTACGCACCATTGTCAATATCATGCCACAGAATCGAACACTTCAACTGGAAGGCGTACAGCCAGAATGCTCCTTGAAAGTTAGGATGGTGAGATTTCGTCTCACATACTTTGTTATCAGGAGAGACCAGTCCCTGGCAAAGACATCGTGCTTGGTAAAGTTGGAGGGCAGTGAACAAAAGAGTAAGACCTTTGACAAGATAGATTCACTCAGTGGCTGCAACTGTGGGCTCAAACATAAGAACAATTGTGAGGACGATCCAGGACTGAGCAATGTTTCATTCTGTTGTTATAGGGTTGCTATGAGTCAGAAGCCACTTGGTGGCCCCTGAAGACCACATGGTTAGCAGAGGTTGGTGCAGTTTTGTGAGGTGTGTAAAGCAGGCAGGCGCTAAGTGGCACCAAACTTGCTTTTTTGGATGATTTATAAAATGATTGTGAGTACAAATCTGAAACCCTGATGCACTAGTTGGTTATGTGTTGGTATGCTAAGTGCAAGTTCAGCAATTTGAAACCACCAGCCGCTCTGCAGGAGAAAGAAGAAGCTGTCTACTCTCTTAAAGGGTTACAGTCTTAGAAACCCACCGAGACAGTTTTACCCTGCCCTACAGGGTCACTGTGAGTTGGAATTGACTTGATGGCATTGAATTTAAGAGTTTTGATACAAATTTGAGTCTGCCACAGGGCTGAACTTGTCCTGAAGATGTGAAATAATTGGGGCACAGAGATAATTCTTGGCTTATTTCTAGAACGGTATTGTTATGGCAAGTACATATAACACATATCGACTTATTTATTTTTATTATAAACAAAGGGGCTTTAAAATTCTATGATCTCTTCATTCCATTTTCTCACAGATGTGTGTTTTAAAAAATCATTTTATCGGAAACTCTTACAGATGTTATAACAATTTGTAATTCAAATTAGATAAAGCATGCCTATACAATTGTTGCCACCATCAAATTGAAAACATTTTCATTCTTCTTGACCTCCTTGGCATCAGCTCCCCTTTCCCCCCCTCCAGGAGCCCTTATTGTTTTATGTTATACATTATTGTTATCATTATCCATGTCTTACACCATCCAATCTATCTGTTCACCTACAATTCTGTAACTACAGTCATCATTGCTATCAGCTCCCCCTCCCCCCTCTCCCCCTTCCCCAGATGTTTTGATGCATGCCCCCCCCCCCCCAGTCCTGGGATGACTAAATAAAAGCACTGAATTCCTTCAAATGAAAGAACATGAGATACCTTTGCCATGGAGATTCCTGTGTAAGACCGTCTCTGCATCTGTGCACACACCTGGTTTCTCAGGTGCATGAAGCTGTGGTTTGGGGCCCAGTCTACCAAGCTCCATGCAAAGCCATTCTCTGTGCTTGTCACCCAGCTAAACTGCCACCTGTTCCCCACTCTCCTAGAACTGTGCACTAGCTCCTGGCTGTGTTTGTGGGGAGGAGTGGTTCTTCAGGGACCCCTTTCAGAGTCCAAGGGAGCCTCATAAAAAATCCATGAAAATTCCCATGCAACTGGACGTACGTATGCATGTGAGCCTACATTGTTGTATGCTCTTTAAAGAGGGTTAATAGACCTCTTGAAATTTACCTGTGGGCCTATAAAGGTCTTGATTCTTTGTTTAGACACGAGCATAGGTTCCTAAATGTATTTGGTCTACTTCCCTCTCTTTGGAAAAAAAAAATTAGCTCCCCTGTGGCATTTAAAAACTTTTGCAGTATAACCCGTAATCTAGGCTACAGTGTAGGTGTCTGCTCTGGCAGCCCCCAGGGGGCAGTATTGCCCGCTTTGCGAAACCCTGGTTTAGCTGAGAAGCTCTTGATTCATCTCTTATAAGCAACAACGAGTGATCAAATAATCTACTTTCATTGCTTATTTTAAAGAATTTGTTAGCTTTTAAAAATTGTGACTTAATCACACACTGTTCTATACTTCACTGTGAAGAGCAAGTGATCCTTGGAAGGGACTTAATTTTTAGGGAAATTTAATAAACAATGAGTTTATGAACCTGGCTGATGAAATTTGCTTCTTTCCAGCATGTATATACTCAACAGGAAGTGAGAGAACTTCTTGGCCGCTTGGATCTAGGAAACAGAACCAAGATGGGACAGAAAGGATCTTCGGGTTTATTTCGAGCTGTTTCAGCTGTTGGTCTTGTAGGTAAGAAATCTACCTCTCTCTCACACACACACGACTACATAGCTGTGTCATTCTGACCCCTTAGCTGTGATTAAGGAGCCAGGTAGCTCCGGGTTGGAGGTGTTGGGACACTAATGGGAAGGTTGGTAGTATAAACCTATTAGTCCCTCCTTGGGAGAAAGATGAGGCTGTTTGCCCCATAGAGATTTAGTCCCAGAAACCCCACTTAGGGATGCTATGAGTTGGAATTGACTTGATGGCAGTGGGTTTGGCTTCAGGTTTGGATCTGTGGCTGTGGTTGTCTAAATGAGCTCCACGATACTCTGATCGGATATTGACAACAGACAGTAATGTCTCATCGATCAGCTCTGTGCTCAGCACCACACTCTGTTTTATATAAAACCAACGAGACACACTATGTCACAGCGGTTCTCAACCTGTGGATTGCGACCTTTTAGGGGTCAAATGACCCTTTCACTGGGATCGCCAAAGACTATCAGAAAACACGTATTTTCTATGGTCTTAGGAACCGAGACAGCGTTCCTCTATCCATCTCCAGGAGGGTCCGCCCACGTGCAGATACACCCACAGAGGAGTACCTGGTGTGAAGACTGTTACCCGTGCTTCACCATGCTTCAAGACAAAATTTCATTTATTTGTCATTAGGAATAAATATTTCACAATATAGAATTATGTATTATTTGTGTGATTTATCACTATGCTTTATGTTCAATTTTTAACAATGAAAATACATCCTGCATATCAGATATTTACATGATGATTTATAACAGTAGCAAAATGACAGTTATGGAGTAGCAACAAAAATAATTTTATGGTTGGGGGTCACCACAACATGAGGAACTGTATGAAAGGGTCGTAGCATTAGGAAGGTTGAGAACCACTGCTCTATGAGTTGATTCCAACACCTAGCAATTTTTATACAGGAAACAAACAAAAAGGTACTGGTTGTGACCTTTAAAGACTCCTGTCTGACTTGTTGTGTGAGGAGATCTGGTGTCATAGTGGTTATACGTTGGGTTGCTAACTGCAAGGCCAGCAGTTCAAAACCACCAATCACTCCATGAGAGAAAGATGAGGCTTTCTACTCCCCTAAAGAGTGACAGTCTTGGGAACTCACAGGGGCAGTTCAACCCTGTCCTTTAGGGTCTCATGAGTCTGTATCAACTTGATGGCTGTGAGTTTGGTTTTGGTTTGGTCTGGCTTGTTGTGGCATGAAAGAAGCAAACGTCAGCGTGGATCTGCCCTATCGCTCATTAGTGGAACTGAGAGACATAGGGAAAACCAGCTGCAAAGGGCACAGGAATTTCCCCCAGGGTTCTTCCCAGGATGTGCTACCGCTGTTGCACGCTGTAGCCCAGCCTTTTGTGACTGCGTCTGCTTTAGTCACTGAGAAACTTTTTTTTTTTAAAGAAAATCAGAGACTATCAGAGACTGCTGACTGAAATGATATCAGGCCACTCTGGCCTGAAGGATCTAAGCCACCTGACACAGAGCAGCGGGCTTGGCTGTGAGCCTGAGACAAGGAGTTTTGCGCACCGACACGCCACATTGGTCCCGATGTCTTGGCTTTGAGGAGACCAGACCCTGGGCCCTCTTCTCACTTCAGAGCTGATGCCAATCCCTTTGTCCACAGGCTGCTTTGGTCTGAACCCAGTCATTTGAATTGTACCCAAAGTCCATCCTTCCCCCAAACCCTCTCATAATTCTTTCACATTAGTGAGATGCCCCACCTGTACTCTGTTCTGTGGTCTCCCTCCTTGCAGTGGGACAATAAGCCCCTCATTGCTGGACTGTGGAGTCCCTGGTGAGTATGGTAGGACAGAGGCAGAGGACAACCACCAATGCAGATACGCATTAAGATGATGACTGAGCCCCACTGTGTAGTATAACTTAAATACGGTTGGAGACGATATAAGAGGTGGAAGGGCCAGGAAGCATGACCCGGAGAAGATGAGACTCGAGCTAGACACAGAAGGAGGAACTAGATTCGGACAGGGGTAGGGAAGAGAGGCATGTGGAAGCTGGACCGTGAATAAGGAAGACCAGAGAAGAATGCATGCATTTGCAGTATGGTGCTGGTGAAGAACAGTGACAGTACCATGGACAGCCAGAAGAACAGACAAAGCTGTCTTGGGAGAAGTACAGCCAGAATGCCCCTTAGAAGTGAACATGGAGAGACTTCATCTCATGTACTTTGCACATGTCAGGAGAGGATACTCAAAAAACGCACCATCTTCAATTCGATTCTGCCTCGTAGCAACCCTGTAAAAGAGGGTAGAACCGCCCCTGTGGACTTCTGAGACTGTAGCTCTCTACTGGAGTAGAAAGTCTTGTCTTTTTCCCTCTGAGCAGCTGGTGGTTTCGAACTGCTGACCGTGCAGTTAGCAGCCCAACAAGTAACCACTGCACCACCAGGGCTCCTAGTCTCTGGGAAGAGTAGTCCCTGGAAAGAGACATCAGACAAAGGAGAGGGCCAGTGAGGGGAGGAAGACCCCTGACAAGCTGGATTGACACAGTGGCCGTCACCATGAGCTCAAACATCCAGCAGTTGGGAGGAGGGCGCAGGACCAGCGGCGTCTCCTCCTCTTGTGCAGTGGGTCGCTATGGGTTGCGACCGACTCAACGGCACGAAGAACAACAGGAGTTGGAATTGACTAGATAGCAGTGGGTTCGGTTTGAGTTTCTCCAAATGTTTTAAAAAAAATCAAAACGGACTGGACTATATTGTTTCAACTGTTTATGTTGGGCTTTCGGATGAACACTTTCCATTTTGTCACTTATGATCTTCGAAAATGTACTTTTAGCCCTATTTGAGTATTGTTCCCCTCAGTGTGCTCTCCGGGCTCTGTATGTGTCGTTCACGTACCTGAGGTCTGTTTCGTGTCTTACGTGTCTTCTGTGGGAAGGGAGGGAGTGGAGTGACCTGGTTTCTTCCTCTCCTTAGCCCAGCCTGTTAGATGTCTTCTGCTCAGTCTCCCCAACCCCTTCAGTTTATGTCTTCAAGGAATACGTTTTTGTGGGCATGTACATGCCTGTGTGTGCCATCTAAGTTCATGCGTATAAATTCTATACAACAGATATGTGCTCAATTCCACATGAAGTCCTACTGGTGTTTATCATCATCATCATCATCATCATCATCACTCAAAATGTGGCGGAAGCACAATCAGCTTTCATTTAAATCAGATTTAGTTATTAATCTTTGGAGCCTAGTCTTTTAAATGTACTGCTTTCTTTTCGCTTTTTCAATGTAAATTTCTAAGGTATATTTAATATGGAGGGTCCCATTAGCTAGGGCCCTTTACTATTCAGAAGTGAGCCCTCTTGATGGAGACATGGCATTGAACTTGGTGCAGGGAGAGCTGCCGAGCTATTGTGGAGTTCAACCAGACACTTTCCCTTCACATTGAATGACCCCTGGACTTTGTCCTTTCTTGTTTTTTTGGGGACCCAGTCATTCTCCATTGTTCTCAATTCTCGACAGTACTTAGAGCAATAGATCTCACCTCAATGTTAAGCTACTGATAACTAAGTTTCTAAAACTAGAAGCTTTGTTTTAGTCCATTTATCACCAACTTGCTAATCAGATGCTTTCTGCAGACACAAGCACTAGGGAATGAGCTCTGTCTGGGTGGAGGCTGACTGCTCCCTGTTTTAGGCATTGCTGTAGTTACGGCTCATGCAACTAGCGCTCTCTGAGGTTTGTGCTCTCTGCCCGTGAATGGGCAGGCAGTGTAAGACTGACCTAGCAGCAAAGCCACACCGCACTCTCCTAAGTAAGCATTTGCTACTTCTATGTAAGCGCGTTTGAAGTATTTTGATTGTGCTGCAGCTCGGAAGGTGCCCTGGCGGTGTAGTGGGCTACACATGGAGCTGGAGAGGTCAGCAGTTGGAATCAACCAGCTACTCTGCAGGAGATCGACGAGGCTGTCTGCGCCCTGCAAAGATGTGAACAAATGTGAGACCCGGAGGTAGAGGCAGTTCTGCTCCATCCTGCAGGGCTGCTAGGTGTCAAAATTGACTAGGTGGAAATGAAGGTGTTTTTCAAACTTTGAAATGTAAATATAGAATCAGTGAAGAGTAAACAAGGAATTCATAAGAGCTGGTGGTGTAGTGGTTTTTGCACTGGGCTGCTGACCACAAGGTCAGCAGTTTGAAATCACCAGCTACTCTGAAGGGGACAGTTGAGGCTTTCAAGATATTGGCTAGCTGAACCCCCCAGACAGACATTGCCCCCTTCCCTCTTGGAGGGGCAGGGGTTAGACTGGTACAGGTCTCTCCAGCCACCCGAACACCTGACCATGCCAATTCTCTCATACTGCCCTTTGTTAGATGCTTTGCTTGCTGTCATGTTCGGAGAAAGTGAGAGAAAGCCCTTTTGCATGGTGGCCATGACTGAGGCCCCTGGGAACGGCTTGATGAGATTGGTCTGGACCCGCAGCATGCCACAATTCATGGAATGAAGACGCACCAAGTGTTTGCATGGGTTTGGGTATGTTGAAGTGATGAACAAATGGACTCTTGGTAGATGCCTGCTGCCACGTGAAGCCTTTCAATTTGGTGTTATGTTTGACAGGAAGTGAGTGACATTTCCCCTTGGTAGGAAAGAGCAAGAGGGAAATCCTCTCTTTTGTAATGTGCTGAAGGAATTTGCGCTGGTTGGAAAGAGTCCCTCTCGTACAGTAGATTTACTTTTCTTTTTTTTTCATTATGATGGGAAATGTAAAGTAACATAAGTAGCTAACGTGCCAGCCGAAAGAAGTCATTACAATGAAAAATTTTCCTGGAAAATGAATCTATGGCACACATAAAGGGGAAACTCATTCACCTTGGAAATATTTACTTTGTAAGCCCAATTAAGTTCTCTTCTCGAAAGTTTTAATGATGCTGTTCCACGAGACTTGTTTTTGAGTTATTATTCTTCTGAAAGGATAACTGCTTCCTGATGTGCTTTTCCAGAGACGGCCATCAGCTTGGTGATTTTTCCCATTCCTGTGTCCTGAGCTTTAGTCCCGCAATTTATGGCCTGTGTCTATGGAGGAAAGGGGGCTCAAGCGAACAGGTTAAAAGAGGGCACTTTGTGCTTTGTGGACTTTTAAAATATTTGTAGCTTTCGTGGTTTGAATAGTTTTTTTCCCCTCAGTAATATAGCTTATATAACCTTCAGGTATTTAGATTTTTTAGTTCATTCATGTTAATTCTTTTAATTAGTTTCCCTTTTTTTTGGTCAGCAGAGAACATCGAGGCACAAATGACACATTATAGTCAATTCTTGAGCAAACATCTATGACATCAAGATCTCTGGTCAACCTTTACAGAAACACTATTGTGTGTGTGTGTGTGTGTGTGTGTGTGTGTGTGTGTAACAGAGAGAGAGAACAGGAGAGGAGTTTGCTTGCAAAGATGTTGCTGGGTTAATGAATAGAAGATCTTTGGCTGATATTTCCTTTTAATACTTTGAATATGTCATCCATTTCCTTTGGCCTCCATTGTTTTTCATGGGACATTGATTTCCTGCCATTTTTCAGATTTTCTTGTTGTCTTTGTTTTTTAATGTATGGACTCTATGCTTTCTTTGTCTGGGTGAGGATCTCTTTGCATTTGCCCTCTGTGGAATTCATGGAATTATTAGATGTACAGATGAATGTTTTTCATCAAATCTGGCAAGTTTTCCATCATTATTTCTTTGAGGTGCTCCCCCTGTCTTCTTCTGGTACTCCCATTATGTGTTTGCTGGTGTGCTTAATGGTGCCCCCACATTGTACCGAGTCTGCTCATTTCTCTTCATTCGTTTTACTCAGCTTTGTGGGTGGTGTTAGGAGTCAGGGGCGTGTTGGAGCTCAGTGTGGCAGCTACAGTGTCAGTCCACCTTATTGAGGGCCTTCCTCTTATTCACTGACCTCTAATTCACTAAGCCTGATGTCCTTCCCCAGAGACTAGGCTCCCCTGCTCTGTGCTTCCACTAATTGCCGTGACTAGTGCCAGCTCTTAACAACTCACTGTCACCTCATTCATGGCACCCTGTGGGACAGAGAACTGCTCTAGGATGGTACATCTTTACTAGAGCAGACAGCGCCATCTTTCTCCTGACGGCCTTGCAGCCAACACTTAATCTCACAGACCATCAGGGCACCTTGTAGTAGTTCTTCTGAAAAATTCATGCTCATTGCTTTCAAGTTGATCTAAACTCATAGTGACACCAAAGGACAAATAAAACTGTCCCTTTCCAAGACTGTAAATCTTTACAGGAGTAATAAGCCTCGTCTTCCTCCCACAGA
Source organism: Tenrec ecaudatus (assembly GCF_050624435.1). Taxonomy (NCBI): domain Eukaryota; kingdom Metazoa; phylum Chordata; class Mammalia; order Afrosoricida; family Tenrecidae; genus Tenrec; species Tenrec ecaudatus. The sequence goes on along the minus strand of NC_134536.1, from coordinate 62,895,024 downwards.
GCAGCTGCTGGTTTTGAACTGCTGACCTGCGGTTAGCAGCCTAATATGTAACCCACTGTGCCACCAGGGCCCCTCCTACCAGCTCTTATCCACCACTGTTTGCCAGTGATTGCATTATTGTTTTCAACAATGTTCTGGGGTATATGCTTCATCCACCCACTGTCATCAAATGGATTTCGACTCATTGACCTTATAGGGCAAAGTGGACCTGGCCTTGGGTTTTGAGACTCTACGTCTGTACAGGAGTAGCAACCTCATCTTTCTCCTGTAGAGTGGCTAGTGGACTTGAACTGCTGACCTTACAGATAACAGCCCAAAGCATCTGTGTGGTTTTTATCATACAGACACTGTGTATGGTATGACTAAATGTATTTAATTTGCCTTATCTGTTAGAAAGCTCAGAAGCAAATCTTAGGAATGGTTTATAGAACTTTAAGATGCCTTTTTATTTACCAGTCCTAGGAGCTGTGGTGTAGCGGCTGATGTGTTGGGCTGCTCTCTGCATGCTTAGTAGTTCAAGGTCACCGACCCCTTTGCAAGAGATGTTCAGAGACACATCTTGAGTTTTTTTGCGTGTGTTTGTTTGTTTTTTTGAGACTCAGTCACACTGTTGGCCATGAGTGTCATAGATCACCTCCGTGTTCTTAAAATACATTCCTTTTCAGGTTAAGTTGCCACAGATTGAGTCTTCCCTCTAGCAATCAAGAATTCATGAGGTCTATTATTTTTCATCAACATTTCCCAAAGTGTATTCGCCGAAGGTTTTATCCATTCTTTCTAGTACTTGTAACCGGAGTCACCTCTATGACAATTGGACACAGTGGGAGTAGTAAAGTTCTTAACAAAATCTCTCTCGGTGGGTGGCAAGTGTTGCATGGTGAAGCACATGTAGAGGTTGGTGGTCAACTCTGTAGAGATCCCGCGGCATACTAGCACAGGACTATGAGAAGGTACATGTTTGTTGTTGTTGTTTTGTTTCAAGTCTGCTATACCCAAGATCTCCCTAGTCTATTTGCTCCCTGCTCACCTCTTCTCCCAGAACTTATTATTAACTAGCTACTCAGAAAGAGCACATTTGGGGAACTACTGCCTTCGATGTCTAAGTTAATTTTATCTTCAAATTAAATTAGGCCTTTTTTGAGCTAGGTGCCTTGCCTACATTCTTTGTTTGTAGAGCGTTATGTTGATTGAATTGTGGTTTGGCATATGAGATTGCCTGAAGATGAGTGTGTACCCTTGACATTACAGTAGACGTTTCCTGAAGTGGCTCTTCCTGTATCACGAGGTCTCCTCCTCCTCTTCTGTTTAAAAAGGAGGACTCGTTAAGAATGAGTTCTTGGAACTGGGAGTAGCTCTTGCAAGCATTTGATTTGTTTTTATCACAAAGATACTGTGTATGGTACATTACAATGTATTTAATTTGTATTATGTGTTAGAAAGCTCAGAGGCAGATATAAGGCATAGTCTGTAGGGCATTAAGATGCAATTTTACGGACTAATCTTGTTCCCAGAAACCCTTGTGGGACAATGTCTAAGTGTACTGCTACTTAGTTATCAATTAGAACCCACCAGTGGCAGTTGGGACCCACCTGACAAACTGCTTCCATCAAGGTTTTAACTTAGGAAACACTGGAAGGCAGTTCTACTCTACCCTATGCAAACGCAAACGTACTCCACTGATGCCAGCCCATAGCGACCTTGAGGGACAGAGTGGAACTGCCCCTGCGGGTTTCAGAGACTGTGAATCTTTACAGGCGTAGACAGCCTCATCTTTCTTCCATGGAGTGGCTGTCGGGTATTATTATTTCTGCAAGGCACTTTAATTCTTTTTGGAATGAGACTAAATGTAAAAGAATGAGTGAATGAAATAAAATTGTTTAAATTAAGTGAGATACACATCAGTATATGTCTTTCCAGAAAATAATTCTTTTTGTTTGTTTGTTTCTCTTTTTTGGTTTCTTTATTTAAAAATTATTTTATTGATGGCTCATGCAACTCTTACCACAATCCATACATATATCCATGGTGTCAAGCACAATTGTACATTTGTTGTCATCATCACTCTCAAACATTTGCTTCAGAAAACAATTATTTTAAATCATTTTATTTAGGGCTTGTTCAATGCTTATCACAAGCCATACATTCATCCATAGTGTCAAGCACATGTGTACATCTGTTGCCAACATCATTCTCAAAACATTTGCTTTCTACTTAAGCCCTTGGTAACAGCTCCTCGTTTTTCCCTCCCTCCCTGCTCCCCCTCCCTCACGAACCCTTGAAAATTTATAATTATTATTTTGTCATATTTTGCACTGCCTGATGTCTCCTTTCAGCCACTTCTCTATTGTCCATTCCCCAGTGCAGGTGAGATCCTTGTAATTAGATTCCCCCCTTCTACCTCACCTGCACTCCACCCACCAGGTATCGCTACTCTTGCCACTGGTCCTGAGGGGTTAATCTGTCCTGGATTCCCTGTTTCCAGTTCCTATCTATACTAGTGTACATCGTCTGGTCCAGCCTGACTTGTAAGGTAGAATTGGGATCATGATAGAGGGAAGCATGTAAGAACTAGAAAAAAGTGTGTGGTTCATCATTGCTACGCGGTACCCTGACTGGCTCATCTCCTCCCCGTGACCCTTCTGCAAGGGGGTGTCCAGTTGCCCACAGATGGGCTTTGGGTCCCCAATCTGCACTCCTCCTCATTCACAATGAGATGATTTTTTTCCCTCTTGATTCCTGATACCTGGTTCCTTCAACACCTCGTGGTCACACAGTCTGGTGTGTTTCTTCCATGTGGGCTTTGTTGCTTCTTAGCTAGATGGCCGCTTGTTTACCTTCAAGCTGTTAAGATCCCAAACACGATATCTTTTCATAGCCAGGCACCATCAGCTTTCTTCACCACATATGCTTATGCACCTGCTTTGTCTTCAGTGATCATATCGGGAAGGTGAGCACACAATAATATGATTTTTTTCTTCTTTGATACCCAAAACCTGATCCCTTTAATACCTCGTGATCACACAGGCTGCTGGTGTGCCTCTTCCATGTGGACTTAGTTGCTTTTCAGCTAGATGGCCACTTGTTTAGCTTCAAACCTTTAAAACCCCAGATGCTATATCTTTTGATAGCCGGGCACCATCAGCTTTCTTACCACATTTGCTTATGTACCCGCTTTGTCTTCAGCGATCATGTTGGGAAGGTGAACATCATGGAGTGCCAGTTTAATAGAACAAAGTGTTCTTGCATTGAGGGAGTACTTGAGTGGATGTCTAATGTTCATCTGCTACCTTAATACTAAACCGATAAATATATGCACATAGATCTATTTCCCCACCATCATAAATAAGTATATTTACATATGTACATGCCTGTATTTAGACCTCTATAAATGCCCTTTACCTCCTAGTTCTTTCCTCTATTTCCTTTTACCTTCCTCTTGTCCCACTATCATGTTCAGCCTTCATTTGGGCTTCAGTATTTCCTCTCAGTTACACTACCCTTGCTCAAGCCTTACCAGGCCTCCCACACCCCACTCACTACCGGTCTTGGATCACTTGTTCCCTTGTCCCTGAGTTTGTTAACACCACTTCCTTTCCCCCACCTCCCTCTCTCCCATGTCCCCCTGAACCATCGGTCCCATTGTTTTCTCCCCAGGACTGTTTATCCAGGTATGTTCCTTCTTGATTTGCTCCATTTTGTGGGGCTCAGACCACACTGCTTCCCCACCACGTGACCCCAGAAATGTCCTCTGTCGCAGTCTGCTCCAGTAAGGGCCCAGTGTGACATGAGCTGTTGTCATTTGCTTGGTCCCCTCCGTGTCCCATTAGCTCACCTCAGGGACATCATCCTCTGAGCCTGGTGTGCCAGCGTGGGGTCCAGTCCGGTTCTCTTTCTCTTCCTCCCGCTTGCCTTCGTGTGGGAGTGGCATGCTGGGCCCTCTCCCCCAGTGTAGGTTCAGTTCAACTCTCCGCCATACCCACTTTCAGGGAGGGGGTCTTTTGGGCTCTAGTTGGGACCAGCCCTGTGGCTCTCTCTTTTCATGTATCCTTCCATATGGACTTGCTGTCCTCATGGTTTGGTGCTTCATGGTAGCGTTTGCATGCACACTACCAATTCTGTGGAGACAAGACCAGTACTCTTCTCCTGGGTGGATTAGTGCCCTGCTCCCTCCATCATCATTTCACTTTCAACCTCTTCTTTTCTGCCCCCCTCCCTCCTTTTCCCATTTTTGTGTTGGGCCAATCCCTCCTTGGGTTTGGTCCAACCTCCTCCCCATTCCCTGTATCTCGACCCAAATGTTATGATATATGTGGCTTCTCTTCTATACTTACCGTGCTGATTACACCTCCCTCAGGGACTCATGCTGTACTTCTCCTTTTGTGATTGGCTGACTTCGCTCAGCATAATTTCTCCAACTCTTCCCATGAAAAGACATGTTTTATGTGCTCATCAGTGCTTTTTAGTGATGCATAGTGCTCCATTGTGTATTGTCAGAGTTTACTGATCCACTCATCTACCGATGGAAATTTAGATTGTTTCCAACTCTTTGTGATTATGAATTGTGCTGCAGTAAACACTGGAGTGCACACAACTGGTCATGGTCCACTTCTTGCCTCTTCTGGGTAGATACCCGGTAGAGGGATAGCTGGGTCAAGAGGTAACTCAGTTTCCATCTTTTTAAAGTGTCGCCAGATCGCTTTCCATAGCAGCTATACATATCTACAGGACGACCAGCATTATAGGCGAGTTCCTATCCACATCCCCTCCAACATTTGTTGTTCTCTGATTTTCTGATTTGGGCTAATCTGAAACGTGTTAGGTGGTATCTCATGGTTGTTTTGATTTCCATTTATCTCGTGGCTAAAGCTCGGGAGCTTTATCTCATATGTTTACTGGCCATATGGGTCTCCTCACTAGTGAAACTTCTTTTCTGTTCTTTCAGACAATAATTCTTAAGACAACTGAAAAACTTATGGTTGTAAGTCATGGAGATAAATAATAAAGTAAGAAATGTATTTGAAACTTGGGCATTTAAAACATGTATTTGATGACATCTAAGAGCATTATTAATTATAAAATGTGATGCTTATCTTTCGTTTTTTGTTGCACAGGTTTTGTCAGATTCTTAGAAGGATATTATATTGTGTTAATAACTAAAAGGAGGAAGATGGCAGATATTGGAGGTCATGCAATATATAAGATCGAAGATACAAACATGATCTATATACCCAATGATTCTGTACGAGTTACCCATCCTGATGAAGCCAGGTATGTACTAGTATTCGTTACTATTATTGTATTGTGATAAACCAATTGGAGCACACAATATATTCAGAGGATTATAAATGGCATGTTAAAAGTTCAAATCATGGCTTAGGATATACAAAGGCTGTTAGAAACTCCATCATCATGAGAATTAATTCTGGCAAGAGTCCACAATAGGTTCTAAAATCATTTGGTGCAAAGGTTGTTATTAGGGAACTGGATATTCTCACAATCTCAACACATTGCTCCATGAGTCTCTTCAGTATTTCCAAAGAGAAAAAGTATTTTTTTTTATAACAGAAAAACGAAAGCAGACTTAGTTAACCAAATGAACAAAATTAGTATCACCAACCAAGGAACCAAGACCTACATTATGTACCCCTTTGTGTGATGTAATGGGAAGGACACAGATTGAGGAAATGATCAGACCAATCCATGTTCTGGGATATTCTGGGAGACAACTGGCCTAGCTTCTTTAAAAATGTCAATGTCATGAAAAATGGGAAAAGCTAGAGATGGAGAAACAGGGGGCTTTCTACTTCCATAGAGAGTTAAAGTCTTGGAAACCCAAAGAGGCAGTTCTACCCTGCTCTATAGGGTGGGTCTCCATGAGTTAAATTGACTTGGTGGCAGTGAGAAGGTGATGTGATAACCAAGCCTAACACATGACATGTATCTGGACCCTGGATTAAAGCATGCATGTACCTACACAGATATAAAGTACTTCATTGGACTTGATGCCAACAGGTTAATCTTTACAGGAACAAATTTCTAGGTCTTTTCTTCTGTAGAGTTGATGGTAAATTAAAATCTCCAACCTTCTAGTCAGTAGCCAAGTACTGAACAATTGTATTGTCTTGCATAGACTATATACTAGATGATATTGACATTATGGCTTAGCAACAGTGAGCGAAGACATAATGATTGGGAGGATGGTACAGGACCAACCAGGGTTTTGTTGCATTATATATAGGGTTACCATGAGTTACAGTCGACTGGCTGGCACAGCACACCACCAGCAATGGTACTGTGGGTCCTTAGAAGATTGCCCTGTTCATAGTAGATTCATACAGACATCTTTGAGTCAAGTGTCACATGCACTGCTGTTGTTATTGAGTGCCACCAAGTAATTTCAACATAGCTACTCCATGTCACAATATAGAACTATTGATAGGATTTTATTGGCTGTAATCTTTATGGAAGTAGATCACCCAGTCTTCCAAGGAACTGCAGGTGGGTTTGAACCACCAATCTGTTTATTAGGGGCGAAGCCTTATGACACCAAGCTACTTACCATCAAATGGTTTGGAAAAATAAAGTAGGCATGTGTATTTTAAAGAGAGAGAGATTAATAAAAATGTATCCGTTAATTCAGATGAAGGACATACTGGTCTTAATTGTACTATCTTTTGGTTCAATATTCCTATAAATTTGAAATCTTTCCAATTTTTTTTGGGGGGGGTGAGGGAACTTACTGGAGCCTTGAGACTATGAAAAAGGCTCTTAAATTGGTAGAAGAAAGAATAGACTTGATTTATTTTAATAATATGAGGATTAAAATTGAACTAAGTTTTAAATCTGTAACTGAACACAAGTTTTTCAGACAGGTAACAATTCAATTTAGTTGCCCTCAGTACCTATATCTTTATAGTATTGTAGGCATGTGCCCTGCGATGGGGCGTGGGACGGTCCTGCATAATGTCTACTTAGTCATTACTTTCCTCGATCTCCAATAATGAGTTTGAAGTGAGGTCGTTGAAAAGTTTATTTCAGGTGAAGTGAGTGCCATTTACCAGACAAAAGGAGTTTCGTGTTATACCACCTGAATATTCTATATATCCCATGTCATTTCCCAGCAACCATGGTCTATTGATTACAAGTGAAGCCCTGCAGATGGGTTCATACGAATCAAGGGGTGGGGAAGGGTAATGAGATTTATATTACGTATCAGCCTCTTCTTCAGAATTCTTTAGCCAAGAATGAGAAAACATAGTGGAATCCATAACAGAGTCAAAACAACAACAAATCCACGTGTTGGTCTGACTCTTTAAAGAAGGAATGTATCTTCTGATTGACATTGTATAGTAAAAGGCTAGTATCCAAAATCACACAGAATTATAGTAAGTAGCTTGTGGTGGCAAACTTAAGTAAACATTCCTAGACAGGCAAAACGTTTAATGCACTTAAGCAGGTAGATAATCTAATATCAAATAATTAAATATTTGGTAAAATACTGGCATTTAAAAGAGTCACTCAAAAAAAAAAGAGGACCTGATGCAAAGGGCTTAAGTGGAGAGCAACTGTTTTGAAAATGATGAGGGCAAAGAATGTACGGATGTGCTTTATACAATTGATGTATGTATGTGTGTGGACTGTGATAAGAGTTGTATGAGCCCCTAATAAAATGTAAAAAAAGAAAAGAAAAAAAATGATGAGGGCAAAGAATGTACAGATGCGCTTTATACAATTGATGTATGTATATGTGTGGAGTGTGAAAAGAGTTGTATGAGCCCCTAATAAAATGTTTAAAAGAAAAGGAAGGACCCACTTAGCATACCTGTAACTGAAAGAACTCAAGGAAAACTTCAAGCCCCGAGTTGCATATTCAAAGACTCTGTGAGGAAAATATTGAATGATGCAGCAAGCATCAAAAGAAGATGGAAAGAATACACCAGAGTCACTGTCTCTGAAAAAAAAAGAAAAGAAACTAGTTGAATCAATCAGAATAGTGTCTGGGGTCTTAAAAGTCCACACAGAAGAAGCACACCAGTTTGTGTGATCAAAAGATGACAATTCTAAAACTGGAACATGATGAGGAGAGAGCATCAGAGCTAAAATCATGAACACCCAATCTGAGGAGGGCCATGGGGGACAGGAGTGGGAATCCAAACCCATCTGCAGAGTAGGCGGTCAGACTGAGCCACTGGCAGACCCCGCTCTAGCCACTGGCAAGAGTCTCGAGCAGCATTACTGTCAGGCAGAGACCATTATAAACTTGATTATGCTGGATCAAACTCGACACTAGATCAGATGACCACCCTATTGACACGAGTTAAATTTGTTCTGGGTACAAGTATCTCTTACTGGTTCCATGACAGAAATTTCTTCCCTGGATTTTTGAATGTTGATGGGAATATCTTTTCCCTCTTCCCCATTATTAATAGTCTTGTCTGTGTACTACTGTTTTTAATCCTTACCACCTTAGCGCAATTTTGTGTTCTACTGTTTTCTGTTGGGTCTCCTAGCTGTGAAGCGCAGGAGTGGATGCATAACAGACACAAATGGTTATAGAGAATACAGGTGTCGGAGGAGGGAGGGAGAGAAGGGGATTTTGGAAGTAACTAATGAAGATGGGAGTGGGGAGGGAGCTGATACAAGGGCTCAAGTAGAACTAGTTTCTAAAATGTTGGTGGAAACATATGTACAAGTGTGCTTAATACTATTGAATTATAGATTGTTATAAGATTTGTAAGAGCCCCCCCCCCAATTAAATGATTAATAAAAACATGATTTGAAAAAAAATAAAAGAGTCACTCATTCACTGCTCTTGAGTTGATTCCATCAACCCTGTAGGATAGGGTAGAGTTGCCCTTGTGGGTTTCTGAGACTGTAATTGTTTAAAGGAGTAGAAAACCTCTTCTTTCTCCATCAGAGCACCTGGTGGATTGGAACTGCTGACCTTGTTGTCAGCAGCCCCAATGTGTAACTCACTACACCATCAGAGCTCCTTAATAAAAGATTGGTACCAACCATTTCTTACTTAATGGGAAGTGCCGCTTGCTTTTGTATTGCATGACTATATCAACTTTAGAAAATGTATTGGACAGTTTGTCACTTAAAAATATTGATGGGGAAAATAAGAGAGAGTTTCGAAAAGGCTGTGGGAAAATTCCATTACCTTTTTTTTTGAAATAGTTATAGTAGTTTGCCATTTTAGAACTTTTTTTGAGTTTTTAAAAAATGTTTAAAATCATTTTATTAGGGGCTCATACAACTTGTATCACAATCCATACATCCATCAATTGTGTAAAACATATTTGTACGTTCATTATCTTTTACTTCCAGTTTTCCATAAATGGTTTGCAGCCCCCTCATATTTACAGGAAGTGTATTTGACAAAAAATTCATAACTGCTCATGGTCTTAGCAAATGAGGAATCGATGTCGTTCCTCCGCGCTGTGCTGACTTCAAGTCATAGAAACCCTCTCTTGGGGGGGCATTGCCAAGTCTTCCCCTACGGAGCCAGGGGGCGGGTTTCAGCTTGTAGTCACCCATTCAACCATTGTCCTGCCAGAGCTCCCTAGGAAGTTAGGGACCTTTCGGAATCCGAATAACAATATCCAGTAAAAACCTACATTGAAAATTATTCATCGGAGCGAAACTGTAGGTCTCTTTTAAGGTCAGAGACAAAATAGAGGTCTCTGTCATCGCTACTAATAATCAGCACTGTTTTCAAGGTCCTAGCCAAGGTGATAAAACTAGCAAAAGCAATAAAACATCAGGTTTGAAAAGAAACGAGCATTGCCACTATGTGCAGAGAGCAGGCTTTTCTACTTGGAAAATCCAAGAGTATCTCCAAACTTCAGAACAAAGGAGAGTGTGCAGAGATCACCATGTAAGAACCAGGACGGGTTTCTAAATACTGTCAGTAACCAGTGAGGAAATATGGTAGTGATCCCATTTGTAACAGAACGCAAGCCTCCAACGTACATGGGAATCAATATAATAAAACCTTATGGAGAAATTAATGAAACATTATTAAAGGATTGTAATAGTCCCTAACTAATGGAACACCCCTCGTCTGTCACTTTGTTGTACTGTGGTGGCTTGTGTGTTGCTGCGACACAGTGGCACTGGTGTTTTCACATTATCAGCAAGAGAACAGGTTTCAGCAGAGCTTCCAGACTAAGAACCAACTAGAAAGAAGGAAAAAGCTGCCTACTTCTGAGGGATCAGTGAATGAAAACCATTTGAATAACAGTGTAATATTGTCAGATACATTGAAAACCTTATGAATAGCAATGGACCAGTGTTACATTTAATGCTGGAGGATGAGACCCTCCAGTCTGCAAGCATTCCAAATATGACTGGGGAGGGCTGCCTTCTGAAAGTCAAGTTGACCATAATAATGTGAGTGGAGTAGAGCTTGTGGGAGCAAAGCTTTTGGTACCTTTGCTTGCTGTTGAGAAGAAACAGCCGTAAACATCTAGTAATAATTTAAACTGGGAATGTATGAAATATTAATCTAGGAAAATTGGAAGTCATCAAAAATGAAATGGAATGTGTAAAGATTGATATCCTAGGGGTGTGTGAGCTGAAGTAGATTACTCTTGGCCATTTTGATCAAGAAAATCACATGGTTACTGTGCCTGGAACGGTAGATTCAAGAGGAATGGTGTTCCATTCATTGTATCATCCAAAGGACATCTCAATAGCTATCTTGCAGTACAATGCTGTGATAAGTTAATATCTGTCTGCATACAAAGGAATCCAATCAATACAACTATTATTCACATTTATGCACCAACCACTAAAGCAAATGATACAGAACTTGAATTTTACCAATGATCTCAGTCTGAAATTGAGCAAACATACAATCAGGATGCATTGATAATTACTGGCAATTGGAATGCAAAAGTTGGAAACAAAGAGTAAGAACAGTAGCTGAAAAATACGGAGTTGGTGATAGAAATTAAGCTAGAGATTGCATGTTAGAATTTTATAAAACCAATGGTTCTTCATTGCAAATACCTTTCTTTCAAGAACATCAAAACCAATTATACATAGGGACATTTCCAGATGGAATACGCAGAAATCAAATTGACTACATCTCTCAGAAGAGATGACAGAAACTCAATAGCAGCAGCTAAAATGAGGCCAGGGGCCGACTTTGGAAGAGAGATCAGTTGCTCATATGTAAGTTCAGCTTGAAGCTGAAGAAAATTAAAACAAGTTCATGGCAACCAAAATACGACCTTGAATCTACCCACCTCAATTTTGAGAACATCTCAAGAACAGGTTTTCTGCATTGGAACATGAATGACAGAAGACCTGATGAACTGTGGATGATGTCAGAAATATGATACATGAAGACATCAAAAGGTCATTAAAAATACAAGAACTAAAGAAGAGTTCAAAGTGGGTGTCAGACGAGACTCTGAAACTTGATCTTAATCATAGAGCAGCTAAGACAAATGACGAAGTAACAGAGCTGACCAGAAAATTTCAAAGGGCAGCGTGAGAAGACAAAGTCATGTGTTATAATGAAATGTGCAAAGACTTAGAGATAGAAAATCTCAAAAGGAAGAACACTCTCAGTGTATCTGAACTGAACGAACTCACGGGAAAAAATTAAGCCTCTAGTTGCAAAAATAAGCTTCGATGGGCAAAATATTGAAGGGTAGCGGAAGCATCAAAAGAAGATACAAAGTATATACGGAGTCACGGTACCAAAAAGAAGTAGCCGACATTCAACCATTTCACAGGCAGCGTATGATCAAGAACTAGTGGCACCGAAGGAAGAAGTCCAAGTGACACCGAAGGCAGAAGCTGCAATCACGACTCCAGGAATTTATGGAATCCCAACTGAAATGTTTCAACAAGATGATGAAGCACTGGAAGCACTCGCTCATCCATGCCAAGAAATTTGGAAGTTGATTAGAAATTTGGCCAGTTGATTAGAAGAGATCCATTTTGTACCCATTCCAAAGAAAAGTGATCCAACTTGGTGCACAAACGATAGAACATTATCATGAATATTACATGCAAGTGACTTTGCTGAAGACCCTCCAACAATGGTTGCAGCAGCACATTAACAGAAGCTGCCAAAGGCTCAGGCTGGTTTCAGAAGAGGCCGTGGAACAAGGGCTGTTAGATAGATCTTGGCTGAAAGCTGAAAATACCAGAACGATGTTTACTTGTGTTTTCGTGACTTTGCAACAGCATTCGACTGTGTGGATCATAACAAACTAGGGATGATCTTGAGATGAATGGTAATGGTAACACATTTGATTGTGTTTATGTGAAATCGGTACATGGAATAAGAGACAATTGTGATACCAGAATAAGAGAATGTGGCCTGGTTTTAAATCAAGAAAGGTTTTCATCAGGGTTGGTCCCCTCACCATTCTTATTCAGGCTGCATGCTTGTGTTAGACTGGGTTGAATAGAGAAACAAATCCAGAGACTCTCATATATGTGTAAGAGAGAGCTTTATATCAAAGAGAAATTGCATATTGAGAAAACATCCCAGCCCAGATCAAGTCAGTAAGTCAATATTAGCCCATAAGTCTGATACTCGCCCATAAATCTCTCTTCAGATTCATGTGGTCAGATGTAATGATGCAAAATGCAGGAAAATAACAGGCCAGTGGTTGAAAAGTCTTGTGGATCCAATGGCAGTGAAGCATCTCAGTGCTGGTGGTGGGTCTCCACGTGGATCCTCCAACTTTCCAAGTGTGGCTCTTTAACAGGAAGGTGAAGCAGAGAGAGGGGCTTTTACAGGTCTCAGCAAGTCTCTGCATGGCTTGTCAATAGGAAGATGAAGGGAGAGAGAGAGGGATGCCAGCGTCCAGAGAAGCATTTATCTCAGATACCCTCCAATCCAGCCACGACCTGATTGGCAGGCTAAACTCCACCCCTTCACTCTTAATACCCTCAAGTTGACACGAGATTATGTACCTACCACAATGCTGAACAACTAATTAGAAGAGCTGGATTAGATGAAGAAGAATGCAGCCTCGGGATTAGAGGAAGGCTTATTAACAACCTCTGATATGTCGATGACACAGCCTTGCTTGCAGAAAGTGAAGAGGACTTGAGCCCTTGCTGATGATGATCAAGGATTACAACTCACTGTGAAGAAAACCCAGATCTTTACAGCTGGACCACTTGGGAGAATCATGGTAAGCGGAGAAAAAATGGAAGCTGTCAAGGCTTTGTCTGCATGGATCCACAATCAATGCTCCTGGAAGCAGCCGTCAAAAGATCAAAGGATGAATTGCATCAGGTAAATCTGATGCATAAGACCTCTTTAATGTGGTAGTGGAAGCAATTTTGGAGGTGAGCGAAACTACAAATTTTGGGCTGATGCAAAAAGGAAACTTTGGAGGCACAAGCTCTGGTCCTTAAGGTAGTGAGAGTCAATATTTTACCAAACAGCCAAACCAAGGTGGCTATGGTGGTTCCAGTAGTCGCAGTAACCATGGCAGCAGCAGAAGACTTTTAATGACTACCAGGAAACAAAGCTTAGCAGGATTGGACATCCAGAGAAGTGACAGGGAAGCTATAGGCTACAACAAATTTGTGAACTCAGCCAAGCACAATGGTAGCTACAAAGAAGACATGTTTTAGACAATACTCATGTTTATGGGCAAACGAATTTTGGGGCTGTATTTGTGACTAATTTGTATAACAGGTTATTTAAGTTTCTGTTCTGTGGAAAGTACAGTGCATTCCAACAAAAGGATTTAATGTAGTTTTTTTCCTTCTTTTTTTGTACCCATGCTGTGAATTACTAACTGCAATAGTCTGATCATGACACTGAAAATATATATATTGAAAAGCAATGATTTTACTTTGCGGACTAAGGTGGGCCTAAACAAAGTCAGGGTATTTCCAATTGCATCCTATGCTTGTGAAAGTTGGACATTGAATAAGGAAGACCAAAGAATTATCAATGCATTTGAATGATGATGTTGGTGAAGAACATTGAGAGTACCGTGGACTGCCAAAGGAACAAACCAATCTGTCTTGGAAGAAGTACAGCCAGAATGATCCTTACAGAGTTCGTCTCACGTACTTTGGACATGTTACCAGGAGAGACCAGTCCCTGGGAACGGACATCGTACTTGACAGGGAGGCAGTGAGAACGAGGAAGGCCCTCGACAAGGTGGACTGACCCAGTGGCTGCAACAATGGGCTCATATAATCGATTTTGAGGATGTCGCGGACAGGGCTGTGTTTTGTTCTATTGGACATAGGGTCAGCATGGGTTGTCATGGACTCAGTGTCACCTAAGAACAACACAACAAATAATTGGAGATATGTCCCTTATTTGTCGATGGGCAGATTCAATGGCAGGGTGTCTTCTGAAGATGTTAGTTTTGCCCCAACTTAATGTTCTAACTCACTGCCATCTAATCAATTCAGTGAGCATACAGGACAATGTGGAACTGCTCCTCAGAGTTTCCGAAGTTGTAAATCTTTTTTTTTTAATAAACCATTTTATTGGGGGCTCTTACATATATTATAATAATCCATACATCCATTATATCAAGTGGACATGTACAATTTATAAACAATTTATAAATTTATGTACAATTTCTTCTTGAGCCCTTTGATATCAGCTCCTCTTTTTCCCACTCCCCTACCCTACCACTCCTAGGAACCCTGATATATTATTTATTATTATTATTTATGCATATCTTATACCGACCATTCCATCCCTTCACCTACTTCCCTGTATTCATCCCCCTTGAGGGGGTTATTCTGCCACCACCCCTCTCTTCCTCCCTCTTCCCTTCCCCTACCTTCCTAGAATCGTTATTTCCATTACTGCTTCTGAGGAGTTTTGTCTCTCCTGAATTCCGTTTATGGAAAGCTCTTGTTTGTGCCACTATATGTACACTGGTCTCGCAGGATTTGCAAGGTAGGCCTGAGAGCATAATAGTGAGAGGGGAGGAGGATTAAAGAACTAGAAGAGTCCAAAGTTGTAAAGCTTTCTGAGCGCAGCAAACCTCATCTTTCTTCTGAGGAGGGCTGGTGGGTTTAGTTGCTGGCTTCTGGGCTAGCAGTCCAACAGGCAACCCTCTATACTCAGAGCCAAAGTCCAAGGGGATTTAAAAAAAAATGGAACATGATGGATTTATTTTAAAATTCCTGTGCAGAAAGTGCAGACAATTTAAAAAACAAAACCAGAGGTGAGACCAACCGAAGGTACTGGGTGGTGCAAATGGCTTGTGCCCCACTACTAACCTTGAGGTTGGCAATGTGGGCATATTCTGCAGCGCTGGGGATGAAACACCTGGTGATTGCCCCGGGAAAGATTCTAGTCCAGACAGCATGATGCAGCAGTTCTACTTGTAATGTCTGGAGTTGCCATGAGTTAGAATTGACTCCATGGCAACAGGTTGGTCCAACCCAGATCGTAAGACTTACTGTACTCATGATAACCAAATAGATACTAACTTATAGCTACTTTGTGTGGGTGGAGGAATCGACTTTGATCAGTGAACAGAGGTGAGAATGTTCAAAATAAGATCTATTGTTTTTAGGGGAAATAGGAATTCGATAAACATTGCAAGTCACTGGGTGAGTGATAGGCTAAAGGGTGTTGGTTTTCCATTTGGGCAAAAATATAATTAGAGCCCAGTCTTTGGCCACACACAAAAGAGCAATTCCAGAAGCACAAAGACAGTTTTAAAACTCTCAGAGGAAAGTTAAGGTAATTTTTTTTGTGTAGGCAGAGAAGGATTTCATAAACAAAATAACTAAAAGTGCAAATCATAAGGAAAACAATGATATGGGTGATGATACCAATAAAAATGTCGAGACAAACTAGACACATTTTAGGAGACTTAAAAGTGGTAATGAGAAAAAGATGAGCAACCTAATTGAAAAGTAGTTAAAAGGCCTGAACAGGCAGCTCACAGAAGAGATCTTGTAATTAGGGAGTATCTGAAAAATTAAAAAAATATATATATATATTGTTTTACTTCCATTACTCAGATGAGGATTCATTAAAATACCTGCCAATATTTTAAAAAATCATTTTATTAGGGCCTCATACAACTCTTAACACAATCCATACATACATCAATTGTATAAAGCACATTTGTACATTCATTGCCCACATCATTCTCAAAACATTTGCTCTCCACTGAAGGCCCTGGCATCAGATCCTCAGTTTTCCCCTCCCTCCCCACTCCCTCATGAACCCTTGATAATTTATAAATTATTATTTTGTCATATCTTGCCCTGTCCGACATCTCCCTTCACCCACTTTTCTGTTGTCAGTCCCCCAGGGAGGAGGTCACATGCAGATCCTGTAATCAGTTCCCCCTATCCACCCCACCCTCCCTCCACCCTCTCAGTATTGCCACTCTCACCACTGGTCCTGAAGGAATCATCCACCCTGGATTCCCTATGTTTCCAGTTCCTATCTGTACCAGTGTACATCCTCTGGTCTAGCCATATTTGTAAGAGTTGGGATCATGGTAGTGGGGAGGCGGGGAGGAAGCATTTAGGAACTAGAGGAAAATTGTATATTTCATCGTTGCTACACTGCACCCTGGCTGGCTCATCTCCTCCCTGAGACCCTTCTGTAAGGGATGTGCAGTGGCCTACAAACGGGCTTTGGATCTTCACTACACACTCTCCCATAATACTTTGTTCTGATGATGCCTGATACCTAATCCCGTCAACACCTCATGATCACACAGGCTGGTGTGCTTCTTCCACATGGGCTTTGTTGCGAGCTAGATGCCTACTTGTTTACCTTCAAGCCTTTAAGACCCCAGATGCTATATCTTTTGATAGCTGGGCACCATCAGCTTTCTTTGCCACATTTGCTTATGCACCCATTTGTCTTCAGCGATCATATCAGGGAGGTGAGCACACAATTATATGAATTTTTGTTCCTTGATGTCCGATAACTGATTCCTTCGGCACCTCGTGATCACACAGGCTGGTGTGCTTCTTCCATGTGGGCTTTGTTGCTTCTGAGCTAGATGGCTGCTTGTTTACCTTCAAGCCTTTAAGACTCCAGACGCCATATGTTTTGATAGCCGGGCGCCATCAGCTTTCTTCACCACATTTGCTTATTCATCTGCTTTGTCTTCAGAGATTGTGTCGGGGCACCATGCCCTAGCCCCAAAGTCCACCTTCAGCATTCCCTGGGGACCTCGCCACTCCATTCCCTTGCTGTTCTGTTGCACCCCTTTAGTGTTTTGGTGTGACGGGATCAGATCGGGTGCAATTCCCACACTGTGTCTCCGGTGTTGTCCCCTGTGGGGATATGGGTCAGTTAGGGCCGTCATGTCTCATAGTGGGGCCGGCCATGTGGTCCTCTCTGTGGACTGGCTGCTCTAATCAGGTACATCATCCTCAAGGCCTGGTGGGCCAGGATGTGCTCCACTCTCTCCTCCCCCTTCATCTGCCCCCACACGCTCCAATCAGATATGTCCCTCTCCTGGAGCTGCAGATTCAGTGCCCTCCTTTGAAATCAATTCTTCTTGGGGGAGGTACCTGCCAATATTTTAAGTGTTAGCAGAAATGTGGGATTGGAATTATTTATCCGCTCTGAGTTGGAGTGATATTATTTCAGCCATTTAGAGGACAAGTTGACATTTTCTAGCAAATTTCAAAAACACCCAAGTGGGCTTTAAAAGTTCCTGGAAAAATTCCACACTCTTTTTACAAAATTTTTCTAGGAGCCGTTTGAAGCCCCCTGACACATTCAAACTCACTGAGTCCCTGGCTAGCGCAAATGACTTGCGTTTGGTTACGAACCTAAAGGTTGACTGTTTGTATTTACCAGTAAGCCAAGGAAGAAAGGGCTGTGATGTGCTTCTGTAATGACCAGCCAAGAAAAACCTTAGGAAGCAGTTCTAGCCTGTGAGTCAGACTAGGTTTGACAGCAACCGGTTTGGGTTTTCCAGTTAGGTTTTGTTTCCATGTATGCGCTCTAGAAGAACACTTGCATAGACAGCTGGCCGCATCATAGCCCATTACATCTAATATGGAGAACTAGAGAGAACTAAGCTACAGAATGGCTACTTATTTCGTTCTTGCCCAGAGTTCCGTGTCTGTGTCGGGGGGTGGCGTCTTTCTCACTGGCACCATCTGTAACAAGGAGATGGTCCAGCCTAGCATGTGAGCGAGTCTGAAAGGATGCACAGCAGATTGACAGATGACTTCTATGGAGTCACTGCTCCGGGGATGGATAGTCTTCAGTTCTGATGAGTGTACTGGTCAATGTTAATGTGTAATATATGTGTATGTGCAATTATGAAAAAAAGTGTTGTATGAATGTAATATGCTTTTTTTTTAGGTATCTGCGAATATTCCAAAATGTGGACCTTTCTAGCAATTTTTACTTTAGGTAAGTTTGAATTTGTTGCATTCCTGTCAATTATTTAAGTTTTCTTATTTTTGTTCCCTAGATGATAAAAACAATTAGAATATACAGTAGTTGTTATTCCATTAAAAAAACAATCACCAAATTATTATATAAAAGCATAAAAATAAAGGTGTCTGGTCCTCTTAAAAATCGGAGTTTTGGAAATCCAAATTCTAAAGGGTGGCTACAAAATCATCTTTCTCTTGGTATTTAATGTAGTTTAAAGAAACATTCTCATTTTGTAGTTTTGAATTATGAAAATGTATAGTCAGCCTCTAACAGAGTTGTAATAGATCCATAGTTGAGTAGCTATTCATCTGTAAAACAGGGTATAGTAAACTCAAATCGAAAAGACTGTTGTAATACCAGTGTTTTGCTGGTGGCATTGGTGAATTGATAGTTTTTCTGGAGACGTATGTAGCTTTAAATATACATGGAAGCATGTCCTAGGAAAATAAATCAGTAATTATTCATCTCAATTTAAGAGCCATTTATCATTTCTTAGTTTATGACAGCCCCGACAAACAATTCTACCTACCCAGGGCAACCCAGATAGCAAAATATGTCAATCAAGCGCACGGCCTTCAAGCCCATGCCTGGGTAGAACTGCTCCTGTGAATTTCCAAGACTGTGACTCTGTGTGTGTGTGTGTGTGTGTGTGTGTGTGTGTGTGTGTGTGTGTGACAATAGAACTGCCCCATAGGATTTCATCTTTTTTTTTAATTGAAAGATCATTTTATTGGGGACTCTTACAAATCTTGTTATAATCAATACATTGATTGCTTCAGGCATGTTTGTACAAATGTTGCCTTCATTCATTTCTAAACATTTACTTTCTATTGAGTCCTTGGTATCAGCCCCTCATTTTTTCCTTCCCTCCCACCCTCATAACCTTCTTGATCTATTTTAAATTATTTTCATATCTTACATTGACCGCTGTCTCCTTTCCTGTGTGTTTTCTTTGTTCTTACCCTTGGACAGGGGTGTATGGTTATGTGTCAATCATTGTGATCGGTTCCCCTTTTCTCCCCCGCCCCCTATCCCTACCCCTCGGGTATCACTATTCCCACTCCTGTTCCAGGATTCCGTGTGTCGTGAGCCCCATCTCTTCTCAATACCTATGTACATGCTCTGGTCTAGTTTGAATTGAGAAGCAATACTGGGGTCTTGATAGTGGGGGGTAAGGAAACCTCAAGGAACCAGAGGAATAGTGTGTGTTTCATCGATGCTTTGCTGCACCCTGGTTGACTCATCCCTTCCCTGTGCCCCCTCTGTGGGGAGACTGTTTCATTTTCTATAGATGAGCGTTGGGTCTCTACTCCATCCCCACTCATTCTCAACAGTATGTTTTTGTTTGTTGGTTTGCTTGTTATGTGTCTGCTAATACCTATTACCTGGTCTCTCCCAATGACTCCTCATGATCTCACCAGCAGTGTGCTTCTTTGGTGTGGGCTTGTTGCTTCTCTACTGAATGGCCACTTGTTTAACTTCAAGCCTTTGAGACCCAAGATGCTATATCTTTTTAGAGCTGGGCACCTTTTGCCTTCTTCACCACATTTGCTTATGCACCCATTTTGTCTTCAGCGATTATGTTGGGAGGGTGAGCATCTCAGAATGCTGATTTGTTAGAAAAATGTGTTCTTATATTGAGGGAGGTTGTGAGCAGAGGAACGAAGTCTGTCCACTTCCTCAGTGTATTACCATATAAATATATGTACAAAGGCCAATACCTCTATTTTTGTGAATTAATGCATTTAAATCTGTACACACCTATCCTTATACCTCTATCCATTGCTTTGCTTCCTAGGTCCTTCCTCTGTTTCCTTTTACCTTACTCCTGCCCCACCATCACTTTCCCCCTATTTCCGCCTCTTAGAACTTCCTCTTAGATAGTTTGCTATTGCTCTGATACCCCCAGGATCTCTATCTCTTCCATATTGTTGACTCTAATTCCCTAGTTGTTCCCCTGTCTATGGTGCTGCCTACTCACCCCACCCTTCCACCACCATTCTCACCCCACAGGTCCCCCTAGACCATTGGTCCCGCTGTGCTCTCCTCGGGCTTGCTTCCCATGGCTGTCTTATGTAAGTAGGCAAACCGACTATGACATAGATCAAACAAAAAGAAAACAAAAGATTGAAAGAAGGAGAGGAGAAAAAATATACATAATTCCAGGTCTGTCTGCTGACCTTCATGACTATCTCCCCACTGGTCCTGGGGGATCTCCGGTAGCTGCCCCTCCAAGCCTGAAGTCCATTTTGGGGGCTCTTCAGGGCCTTTGTAGCTTTGCTTTGCTCCAGTTGCTGATCTGTTGTGTTCCCTTCTTGGTTCGCCCTGTTGTGGGTGTTTAGCTCGTACTACCTTCCCGCCGTGGGACCCCAGACTTGTCCTTTGTCGCAATCTGCTCCAGTAAGGGGACAACATGACACGAGCTGTTGTCGACCCCACAGTCCCTTCAGTGTCCGAGCCGCTCCCCACAAGGATGTCATCCTCTGGGCCTGGTGTGCCAGCATGGGGTGCAGACCGACTGTCCCTTTCTCTTCATCCTTCCTGGTCTGCTTCCGTGTGGGCATGGCATGGTGGCCCTCTCCCCAACCTGTAGGTTTAGTGCTGTTCTCTGTCACCCATATTTCTAGGGAGGGGGTCAGTTTGGCTCTGGTGGGGGCCAGCCCTATAGCTTTCTCCATGTGACCACATTGTCCTCCCCCGGTTTGGTGCACTGTGGTAGGGGCTGCATGACCATCCCTATTCCATGGAGACAAAACCCATACTCTTCCCCTGGTGAGTTAGTGCCCTGCTCCCCGCCATCATCATCTCACTTTCCACTCCCCCTTTTCCCTCCTCCCTTCCCCCAATTCCCCTTCTTTGTGTTAGACCTACAGGTACCTCCTTGAGTTTAGTTTAACCTTCTCAACTCCCTGTGCCTCTACCCGAATGTTGTGCTATAGGTGGCTCCTCTTCTATACCTGCCATGCTGATTACACTTACCTCAGGGGATGCATGCTGGACTTCTCCTTTTGTGATTGTCTGACCTCGCTTAGCACAATTTCCTCCAACTCTTCCCTTGAAAAACATGTTTCATGTGATCATCAGTGCTTTTTAGTGATGCATAGCATTCCGTTGTGTGTATGTGCCAGAGTTTACTGATCCACTCATCTGCCAATGGGAATTTGTATTGTTTCCAACTCTTTGAGATTGTGAATTGCACGGCAATAAACATTGGAGAGCAGATGACTGGTTGTGGTTTCTTTCTTACCTCTTACCCCACTAGAGGGATAGTGGGGTCATAAAGGAGATCAATTTCCATTTAAAAAAATATCGTCAGATTGCTTTCCAGAGCGGCTGTACATATCTACAAGACCACCAGCAGTGAAAGAGCGTTCCTGTCTGGCCACATCCCTCCAACATTTGCTGTTCGCTGGGCAACCTCAGGGGTGTAGGATGCCATCTTGTGGTTGTTTTGACTTGCATCTGATGGCTAATGATCGGGAGCATTTTCTCATGTGTTTATTGGCCATATGGGTCTCCTTCTGAGTGAAACTTCTTTTCAGCTCTTTTTCCCACTTCTTCAAGGGGTAAACTGTTTTTCTCTTTTTGTAGGCAAAGAGGGTATTATAGATTTTCATAACAAAACCCTTTATCTGTTGTATCATTGCTAAAAATCCTCTCCTGGTCTGTAGGTTGTCTTGTTACCCTCTTGGTGAAGTCTTTGGAGGCACACAAGTGTTTTATCCTAGTAAGTCCCACTTGTCAACACTGTAACTCTTTATGGGAGTAGAAAGTCCCATCTTTCTTCCACAGAACGGCTGGTGGTTTGAACTACTGACCTGGCAGTTAGCAACCCAACTCATAACCACTATGCCACCAGGACTCCAAACTTAAGAACAGGCAAGTAAATTATGGTAAAGCATCACGATATTGTACTATACTGCCACAAATGGGCTTATGTCATGGATTTGGTTGATATAGTGTTATTGTGATAAATGGAAAATTATATTCACTAAAATGTCCAAATTAAAAGGAAGAACCCAAAGTAGAATGTACTAAGTAAGAGCTTGAGTTTTAGCGCCCAAAGAGGGTCTAATGCAATGGTTCTCACCCTGTGGGTCACGACCCTTTCACAGGAGTCTCCCAATTCATAACAGTAGCAAAATGACAGTGATGAAGTAGCAACGAAAATAATTTTATGGTTGGGGCGTCACCACCACGTAAGGAACTGCATTAAAGGGTCATGGCTTTAAGAACCATTGGTCTAACAGGTCTTTAGGTATTGACTGGTGTTTTATACTGAAAGAGAACTTTGCATTTTTTGTCTTTTTAATTGTTCACATCTCAAAAATCACTGCCATCAAGTCCACCGTGATGCATGCCCCTGGGGTGTAGTGAGTTATTTCCTGGGCCGCTGTCCTCAAAGTCAGCAGCTGGAAACCATCAACCAGCCCTCAGGACAAGACCAGGCTGTCTGCTTCCTTCAGCGGTCACAGCTTAGCAAACCCAAAGGCGTAGTTCTACTCCGTCCTATAGGTTGCTATGAGTTAACTATTTCCTTACCTATGAACTCCTGGAAAACATGGGTATTAAGTAGAATGGGTTGATGTAAACTAGAGAAAGTGAGTTATTTTTCTGTGTTATTGGCCTCTGTCGTCTGCTGTGTCGTCCTCACGGCACACAGTCTGTTCCCAGCATTGCTGGCCTGTGTGTTGCTCTTGGCGGCACCTTTGGAGCAGTCCCTGGTGCCCGCTTCTCAGCTTCTTCTGCAGCGCGGACCACTCCCGGATGAGGCTGTTCCTGAAGGAAAGAGATGTAGCTTCCTCTCTGCGTCTCTTCGATAGCCTTTTAAAAAGATCACTGCATTCTTAAGACTTTGCTGGGAAACAGTATTTGTTTTAGCTAGATTGTTAAAATCAACTTTTTCTTCTCTTTTTAAAAAATCTTTTTCTTGTTTTTTGGTTGAGAGATTATTGTGGCTGTTCCTTTCTTAAGACGTTTCTGTGAAACGATGTGTGTTAGTTGCTATGTCTGTTGTATCACGGAGCCCATTATAATTAATAGTGAGTAGAACTGTTTCTGTTCCTGGCGACTTGGCGAAGGGAGCTGTGCGTCCTCGCAGGGGAGGCTACAGTACCTACAGAGCTCCCTTTCAGACGCATATGCCAGCCGGGTGCCCTCCTACTGGGCCATGAGCTTAAATCAAGTTCAGCACAAAGCAGGCAACGCACAAACCCCATAGCTATCTTTCTAGTGGCACAGATGCTTACGTCGTACCCTGGGTCTCTGCTGTGTCCACTTATGCTCATGCTTCACTGTGTTTTCAGTGCTTGTATGAACAGCACCACTTCCAAGTAAAGGAGCAGGTGCTAGCCCGTCAGTTCACACAGTTTACTTCCACAGGGAGCCAAGACCGTGGGCTCTGTTGTGCTTTTTATAGGTCTTAGTAAGTTTCAGTTCTGCTCTCAGTTACAGCTATGACTTGTCCCACTCTCTTCAATATAACCTCACTGTCTTGCGGATGCCCCTGGAGATGCTGAAGTCAGAAACGACCCAGGCTCGCCAAGAGAGCTTTGACATCTTCGAAGATGAAGGATTGATTACACAGGGTGGAAGCGGTAGGTTATTGTTAGCTTATCCAAGCCTGTTAATGCAGCATCCGCGGAATGGACGCTCTTATTACGTACACTTACATTCCCGTTACATTCCTCCCTCCCTCCCTCACTGCTCTTTGTCTTGAATAGGGTAGTTCCTGCTACATGAACTTGACCAGTTTGTTTTTACAGAGATCTTGATCACCACGTAATTTCATTTGCATGCTGATATTTCCTAGCAATTATTCATGCCTTTAAAAAATATTAAAAAATTTATTTAGGGAATGCATTCAGTTCTAGACTTTGGGGAGATATTTCACTGGAGAATTATTTTTGTTTTGAATATTAGAGACCAATTCCGAAGGAGCCATTGTGGAAGCAGATGGTTTTGATCGCCTGCTCTCCAGAACTGTCAGTTTTTCAAGCCATTGCTTCATCAATCTCCTTGTTGCTCTTTTTAGGCTTCATACAAGTTCGGTCAAACTCACTGGTTATTTAATTCATCTGCATGTGCTGAGTCATGCTTGATGAACATTTAACAAGCAATTTAACTTAAGAATCACCTGGGGTGCTGGTTAAAATGTGGATTCTGATTCAGTGTACGTGGGGTGGGAAGGTAGATTCTCAGCTGGGGGTTGAAACGGAATGGACCAGTTGGGTATTCCAGTTTGACTCAGGCACTCAACCCCGAGCTGTGCTCCCCTCCCCAACTCTTGTCCCTCAGCTTTCCACTACGTTTGCTCTTGTGTTCTTAACGTCTCCAGCATTCTCCCACGTTAAATGCTCTCATGAATCACAACATGTGTGGATGCTTTGCCTTTGTGTGGAGTCCCTGCTGCGTTCTGGGGGAGGCGGTCTTTGGGAGCTACCAAAACAAAGCGGCATTCTCAATCAGGCCTTGTTTGTTGAAGTTAAAAACAAAGTTCAAGAACGTAAAAAGTGGCTTGATTTTCAACCACTGGTCTTGATGTTTCTGATACTGACTTTTATTTTTCAGGTGTATTTGGGATCTGTAGTGAACCGTACATGAAGTATGTGTGGAACGGCGAACTTCTGGAAGTAATTAAAAACACTGTCCATCGTGACTGGCTCTTATATATTATTCACGGATTCTGTGGGCAGTCAAGTATCCTTTTTTAAAAAGCAATTATGATGTGTAGTAACTCTAACTGCAATCGAGTTGATTCTGACTCATGGCGACCCTATGGGACAGGCTAGAACTGCCCATGTGGGTTTCCAAGACTATACGTCTTAATGGGGATAGAAAGCTCCATCTTTCTCCCGTGAAGCAGCTGGTGGTTTCAAACTGCTGACCTTGCGGTTAGCAGTCAATGTGTGACCACTAAGCCACCAGGGCTCCGATCCGCCTCTAGTGGAAATATAAAGAGGAATGTGGACAACCTGGTCAGAAAGGCCCATCGAGAACCAGGAGAAAGTGCTCTGTGTATACAGTGGATGGAGTCTTCGACAGTAAGACTTGTGGGAATTGAGTGATGGGGCGAGGCCACTGACAAGTAAGGATGGGGCAGGCTCCTAAGAGAAGAGCACAAGTTGGGCAGTACAGAAAGGCCAGGTCTGAGAGCAGTGAGCAGCGCAAGTATGGACCCACCTGTCCACCCCAAACACCAAACCTACTGCCATTGAGTCTCCTGATGAAACAGGGCTTCCAAAGGCGGCCATCCAAATGGGGGCAGGCAGCCTCATCTTTCTCCCTTGGAGTGGCTAGTGGGTTGGTTTAAACACCGACGGTGTGGTGAGCAGCCCAGTGACCAACCCTCAGCACCACCAGGACTCTTTACCATGCGTGTGCATAAAGAAGTAGAAATATACGGGAGTTTGCTGTGGTTTGCGTGGAAAACTACTAGGATGTATGGTGTTACTTTTTGGCTGAATCAACTAATTAACCACCCGCACCCCCACCCCACCCCACCCCCACCACCAAACTCACTGCCATTGAGTTGGTTCTGACGCATAACAACCTTATAGGACAGGGAAGAACTGCGCCTGTGCATTTCTGAGACTGTAACACTGGACAGGAATAGAAAGCCTCGTCTTTCTCCTTCCGTGCACCTGGTGGTTTCCAACGACGGGATCTGTGGTTAGCAGCCCACTGGGAAACCACTACAGCCCCTGGACGCTGTCAGGAGCCTAATGTATGCAAAAGAGAGTTTCGGAGGCTGAGGTGAGCGCTGTTTCTCAGCTGGATTAAGTTAAAGGAGACAAGAAGGTTTGGGTATAACGTGGGCATGGGGAATCAAGGAGTGGCAGTGTTAGAGAGCCCTCGGACCGCACGTCGTTGCGTGCTCAGTTGCTAACGGAAAGGTTGGTGGTTCCCCTCTACCTAGGGACTTCTTGGGGAAAAGAGCTGGCCATCCGATCCCGTAAAACTTACAACCTAGGAAACCCTATGGGTTGGGGTGACTGCCACACGGGGTTCACTGTGAGTCAGAATGGGCCCACCACAACAGCGTGATGCACTGGGATGGGGTATTGAGCTCGATTTTATCATCTTTCTTTCACAGCTTCCTCTTCCACTTCATTCCTAGTTCTGTGGAAAACCTCCCATGAAAGTGCTCTTCGGTCATGAGGTCTAGGGGGCAGCGCGTGCCTTCTGGAAGCAGTGACTAGCGTTCGCATCTCACGGCTGGAGATCAGTGGGATCATCCACTTAATCAGTCACTGAATGAGAATGAGCTTTGGCCTTAAGTTACTTTTGTCTGATTGGTTTTCACCACCAAGGACCAAAAAAATCAAGTGTGACTGTTCCTAAAAGGTAGGATGCACACCTTCCCGACACGATCACTGAAGATAAAATGGGTGCATAAGCAAATGTGGTGAAGAAAGCTAATGGTGCCTAGCTATCAAAAGATATAGCATCTGGGGTCTTAAAGGCTTGAAGATAAGCAAGAGGCAATCTAGCTGAGAAGCATCAAAGCCCACATGGAAGAAGCAAACCAGCCTGTCTGACCTCAAGGTGCAGAAGGGACCATTTATCACACATCAAAGAACTAAAAATCATATCAATGGGTGCCTGCCTCCCTGATACGATCAATGAAGACAAATGTGTGCATAAGCAAATGTGGTGAAGAAAGCTGATGGTGCCCAGCTATCAAAAGATATAGCATCTGGGGTCTTTAAGGCTCAAAGATAAACAAGTGGCTATCTAGCGCTGAAGCAACAAAACCCACATGGAAGAAACACACCAGCCTGTGTGACCACAAGCTGTCGAAGGGATCAGGTATCAAGCATCAAGGAACAAAAAGTCATATCATTGAAAATGTGGGTGAGTGCAGAGTGGAGACTCTCAAAGCCCATTGGTAGCCAACTGGATACACCTTACTGAAGGGTTGGGGAGAGGAGATGAACCAGGCAGGGTGCAGGGTAGCAATGATGAAACATATAACTTTCCTCTAGTTCTTAAATACTTCTTCCCCCCACTATCATGATCCCAATTCTACCTTACAAATCTGGCTAGACCAGAGGATGTACATAGGTACAGATAACAACTGGAAACACAGGGAATCCAGGACAGATGACTCCTCCAGGACCAGTGGTGATGCCTGGAGGGTAGAGAGAATGTGGGGTAGAAAGGGGGAACTGATTACCAGAATCTATGTATAGCCTCCTTCCTGGGGGAGGGACAGCAGAGAAGAAGGCGGGGGGAGACGTCGACAGTGTAATATATGACAAAATAATAATAATTTATGAATGATGAAGGGTTCATGAGGTAGGGGGGAGTGGAGAGGGAGGGGAAAATGAGCAGCAGATATTAAGGGCTCAGGTAGAAGGCAAATGTTTTGAGAATGATGATGGCAACAGATGTACATATGTTCTTGACACACTGGATGTATGTATGGATTGCGATAAGAATTGTACGAGCCCCCAATAAAATGATTAAAAACAAAACTGTACTATAAGGATACATCATACAACTATACCATAATGGAAAAGACTACTTCAAACTACAAAATAAATTCCTTTGTCAAAATAAAAAGTAGCTCTCCGCTGTTTTGTGGTCCAGAGCTGGCCCAAACCCCAAACCAAAGTCACTACCATTGAGCCGACGCCGAACCAGAGTGACCCCACAGGACAGGGTAGAACTGCCCCTGTGAGTTTCGGGGACCGTAACTCTCAATGGGAGTAGAAAGCCCCATTTCTCTCCCCCAGAGGGGCTGGTGGTTTCGAATGTTGATCTTGCTCTTTGCAGCTCAATGTATAACCACCAGGCCACCGGGCTCTTCAGAATTTCTTTACTCATGTTTTACTAGTAATCCACATTGCATATTATAATTCTATAGCTCATTAGTTAAGGAATGAATCTACTCTTCACCTTACCAAGCACCTGACGAAGTCCAGAAGTCTGTGTGATGACACTATTAATGGCTATTTCGTGAACATTTACCGCAGCCGGAGTTCTACATAGGCTGGGGGAGAGAGATGGGGCTCCCATTGAGTTCCCTCCCCCTCTCAGCAAGTGCTTCCTCCATTTTCTACAAGTTGACACTGAGGCTGGGAAGTTAAATACGGTCATAACGAGGGGGCTGTATTTACCAGGCAGTGCACGGTAATTCACTTGGCTTTCAGTTGTTTCTGTTTGGACTGCTTTCTTTGCCCCTAGTGAAGAGCACTAGAGCCACCAGGCAGACGACAGCCTTCAGTCTGGATTACACAGCAGGGCAATGACCACGACACCGTAGACAACATGCTGATTAGCAGAGAGGAACGCTGAAGTGGCTCAGGGCGTCACTTTACTTAATCGACAACTGTTGTGTGGGGAAGCAGCAGCCAATAAATCAAGCCATGTTCTGCTCCGGGTCGATCTGCAAAAGGCCTTTTGAAGTGTTCACATCCTCTACTTGGCTCCAAGGAAGTACCGGCTTCTCACACACCCCCTCCCCAGACTGGTTACCCCGCACCTGTTTACTATTCCCCGTGACATTCATAGGAACCAGCCCTCAGGCAGGGCCAGTTGTTGCCCTCATACCTGTGTGATTCTGAAAAGGAGCCAGTTCCATTACTGTTCCATTCTTGGGTGGAACTTTTAGTTGCTCTCTAACCTGTGGGTACTGTTGGGTCATCGTTGGGCTGCTAGCCCAAGGCCAGCTGTTCATAACCACCAGCTGCTCCTCTGGAGAAAGATGAGTCTGTCTGTTCCTATTAAGTTTTACAGTCCCTAAGCCCTGGATGGGATCACTGTATTTGGAATTGACTTGATGGCCGTGGGTTTCAATTTTGACTTTCAACTGTGAGACAAGATGTATTTACATATGTACTCAACAGCATGAGTGCTCAAGGACTTTAACCTGCTTCCTAAGAGCTCTTGATCTATGGACGGCCAGTGTACGTCACCCTCATGGCACGAAGATCCAGCAAGTTTGCTGGGACCCGGTTCCTAAAGAGAGGCGCCAACTGTGAGGTAAGATAAAAAGCAACAAGACATATTCAAGGTCTAAAATGAAAAAAATTAAGAAGCTGTATGCTAATTATTCAAAAGTAAAACAAATCTATGTGTTTAGATTTAGAATAGAACTTTTTAAGAAAAAAAAAACAAGTCTGGCATCTTATTCTTGAACACTAGCATATATATATAGCTGTATGTAGATTATATGCTAAGTAAATACAAAGATATATATATATATATCTTCCTTGACATACATGAATTTTAGACATTATCAAGAGAATAATGAATTTTCCAGGGCATCTGAAACTTGTGGGAAATATAATTAATATACAGATGGTTTGAGAAGTCAGTTATCTGAGAAAATGATGTAATGCTGTAGGGAGTTATGAAACGTCTAAGGTTTTGGAGGATGCGCTGTTTCTGTAATATACGGGGAGTTATCGCACCTATTTAATGTAGAGATGAAAACAGCAACCCCCTCCACCGAGGACTAAGTGGTGGGCAGCACTCGTTGGAAGCAAGTCCTGGATCCGCAGATGAGGATAAAAGAAAGGACAAGGCACTGGAGACCCTTGGGCTTCCTCGCCCTTCTTCAGCTTCTCTCAGGACACATGACCTCTGCTCCGTCCTTAGAAATGGCAACAAAAATCCATTCACCCTGCTGTCAGTCCATCATCCTCTCTGATTGTCTTGGCTGTCTGTGATCGAGTCGACAGATTGAGTCCCCCATTGGGTTGTGATTCTGCGTGGAAATAGTAAAATTTTCCTTAATATTTGAGAACATTTATAACTGATACTTTCAGAAGAGTATTCGAACTCTGCAGCTATATTGTTTTTGAGTATCTTGAGGATAGCCAACAGAAAGGTTACTAATCATTCTGAATGGTTCTTTCTCATATCGTTATGTACCTTTATAAGGAAAGCTATTTCCAACACCCAATCCTCCCTTTCTCGCTTCTTGATTTTTCATGCTCATCAGGTTTTACTTGACTCATTTTTGCTGCTGTTGTTCTTTCCGCTTGATTTTCAGAATTAAAGTTTGCTGTTCGGCTGGCCTTTCTCGCCTGCTATATGATTTCATATATTTGTATGTTTTTCTCTTCCTCCACGTCCTTTTGTCCATCCGATCCCCAAGTCCAACCTGGTTGATGGCACTTCACCACCACCACTCCACCACTTGTACCGCTCAATTGGTTCTCTTGTATTACTTGTACCACGTGCACTAGTCCATTCTCTGCTATTCCCTACCCCCACATTGCCATGTGATTCATCTATCATGCAATTCAGTGGCCCAGTCACATCAGGAAAAGTTGTATCATCATCAGCACAGGTTTAGAACATTGTCTTCTCTCTCTTACTCACTGTTACTAGCTCCCGTTTCCCTAACCTCCCTTGCCATATCCCCAAAGAACCAGTGGTCCAGTTACTGCCTTCATAGATTTACCTATCCTGGATTTCACATACAGGAAAAACTTAAAGCGCAAACAAAAACCTAAAAACTAACAACAATAACAAAAACCTTAATTGAAAAGAAAGTAGAAAAATGAAAAAGTAGAGCAAGGGTGAAGGAAGACGTTGGACAGTGTAAGATATGACAAAATAATAATTTATAAATGATCAAGGGTTCTTGAGGGAGTGGGGAGTGGGAAGGAAGGGGGAAAATAAGGAGCAAATATTAAGGGCTCAAGTAGAAAGCAAATGTTTTGAGAATGATGATGGCAACAAATGTACAAATGTGCTTGACACAATGGATGGATGGATTGTGATAAGAGTTGTATGAGCCCTCAATAAAATGATTTTTAAAAAAAGGATGAACTGGGCATAGAGCCACATGGCTTAAAAATTAGAAAACATTAAAAACTAAATCATCTAAATATGAATCATGAGGAAGAGCAAATGACAGTGTGCTAAAGATTAACCTAACTGCATCTGCAACAATCCATTTTCCACTGCACTGTGCATGGCAGCAGGGCAGTTCGCATCCTTGGCCCAGGGTCAGGGGATTCACCGGGGGCTTGATCCCTGTGTATTTCCCCTTCACTTTCTTTCTTTTTTAAAATTTAAACTGAATCAGGTTTAAATGAATCAAAAGGGAGATCAAATGAGAAGCTATTACATTTTAACCAAGGACATCTGTTATAACTGACTTTACAGTGCTCTCTGACTAATAACGATATTCACATCCCTCAACTATGATTTCCTATTCCTTTAAAAAAGTTTTATTGATATAAAATTCGCATATCATACATTTCCATAGTTAAGTTGCTTTTAAAAAGAGTTGTATATACATCATCATAATTAGTTCTAGTGCTCCCTCCCACATTCATTATTTGCTTCCCAATTCCCCTCCCACCCACCCATTTCCATCCTGATAAACCTTTCATCTGCTATGATCTCTATGCATCCACTCCTGTGCCTCATAAACTAGGATACCTAACATAAACAATTAAAAAGATAAAATAATCGACTAAGAAAGAAAACACTACCAGCAAATTATAAAAAAAGCCAGAGAAGAAATTTCTGTTATGGAACAAGCGAGAAATATCTAAGCCTAGAGTAAAGTTAGGTTGGGTCAAGAGGGAGGTCAAGTGACTATCATATTATACCACAGTTCTATCTGCCATAATCAAGTTTACAGTATTTTTTGTCTGGCAGCAAAGCTGTTCAAGTCCCTCACCTGTGGCCAGAGGGGATGTGCCAGAGGCTTAATCTGAGTGGACACTCTATAAATGGGTGTTGGGTTCCCACTGCCTCCATAGGATTCTACAATTTAAGCTCTGATACTTTCTCCTTCATCCTATTTGGATTTTCTTATCATTGTCTTTGGATCACACAGGCTGGTGCGCTTCTTCCATGTGGACTTCGTTGACCCTTCGCTTAGATGACTGTTCGTGTCAGAGCAAACCTTTAAGACCCCAGATACCATTCCAATTGAAAACTGGGCACCATTTCCTTTCTTCACCACACTTTAGCACCTTAATCTTCAGTGATCTCTTCATGAAGGTTAATATTGAGCAGGGCCATGTTGTAAGAACTCTGTTCTTAGATTGGGGCTGGAATTAAATGGAAGTCCAGAATCCATCTGCTTGTCCAGGGGTTGTGGATGACTCTAGGTAATTTTAGCCATTATATTATCATTTTATGAACAAAACAACAAAAAACCCCAAACAAATAAACAACCCCCCTCCATACAAAACAAAGGAAAAACCCTGTCAATCATCCGCTTGGGGTATAAGGCTATTGCATTGATAACATCAATAGTTTATCCAATGGCATAGAATTTAAGAGACGGCCGAGAAGAGGAATTTTACAGTCCATGAGTTGTTGCTTTGTACAGATTGAGTTCTTAAATGATTGGGCTCTGTTTACATGGAGCTTGGGGGTTGGTGCTAGGGGAAATTTTTCTGTAACATTCCTTACAAGAGCAGATCCTTGCCTATCAGATTAAAACCTGTTGTATTAATGTAAGTGGGGCATTGAGATGCTAAATATATGGTGGTTCATTTCACCAGTCTTGGGTTGTCCATCTTTTGCCTTCTCTCCCATCAGGGACTTTCACTCCTAAGTCGAAGGGTTACAGGTAGTTTTGAGGTAGGGCCCAGTTTGTTCAGTCAGGCTTCCACATTGAGTCCTTCTGGTGTGGCCCTTGGGGGATGCCATGTTCCCTGTAAGGCCAGCATCTAAGGTCATCAAAGTGCATAGGCCACGGTGTGGTTCATCAGGAGTTGGGTAGAAACTTATTCAAAGTGTCGACCCAGGAACAGAAAACCAGGTTTATTCTCCTCTTTGGTTCCTTACAATCATTGTCTGGTATCCCTTCCAGATGTGAGGTTGCTCCTTTTCATTTACCCACCATATCCACCAACAGAAGTATCACGCCTCCTCTGGCATGTGGGTGCCCGCCCCCGGTTTTACTTTGTTTTCCTGTGAGGGTCCCCCTCCATCCTGCGGAGTGTCTGGAGTTGTCGCGGCCTTGTCTCAGTACTGTATGGCTCCAAGTGGATGGTCTTTCCTTCCCCCCTTCCTGAAGGAGGGACCCCAGAGGATGTGAGGTTTCTTCTTTGCAGGTGGTTCTTAGGAAGTGCATATAAGAGGGGTGATATATGGTTCATGTCCGCTAGGTAGACTTTCTACCCCTTTGTTTGGGAAGTGGCCTCTGAAATTTGTTTAATTGGTGTTTCTCCTTAGAGTTGTGGACTCATACACATACAATATTTGCTCTTTTGTGATTGACTAACGTCACTCAGCATCATGACTTCCAAGTCCTTCCCCGTCATGTGGTGTTTCCTCACTGTTTTTAGGGATGCGGAGTATCTCGTTGTGTGTATGGACCATGGTTGCTTTACCCATTCTTCCATTGCGGGGCATTTGGGAAACCTCCGGTTTCTTGGGAGCTGCTATAAACATGGGCGAGCATATATCCACTCATGTTTGTCTCGTTTCTTTATGGTATATGGCTAAGAGTTATATTGCTGGATGGTATGGGATTTCAATTCTCAGTTGCTTTAAGTATCGCCATATCATTTTCATAGTGATTGCATGTATTTACAAGGCCACTAAGAGTGTAGATGAGTGCAAGTCTACAACCTCGCCAGCATTTGTTGTTGTCTGGTTTTTTGAACTGAGCTAGCATTGTGGGTGTAAGGAGGCACCTCACTGTGGTTTTAATGAGCACCACCTGGATGGCTAGTGATCGTCAGCCTTTTTTCATGTGTTTGTTAGCCATCTGTATTTCATTTTTGGTAAACTATCTGTTTATGTCCTTTGTCCACTTAATTGGGTTGTTTGCTATTTTCTTATTGAACTGTTGTAGAGTTCTGTGAATTTTGGTAATTAGACCCTAGTTACTGTGTTGGTGAAATTTTTTCCAGTCTGTGAGCTTTCATTTTACTCTTTTGATGTGCATAAATGATGTATTTTCAACATGTCCCATTCATCTATTTTGCCTTAAGTTTGTTCCAGTTTTCTCATTGATAATCCTGAATCCAACTTGAGTTCATTTTTTGTGCCTGGGGAGAGATATGGGTCTTGCTTCATTCTTCTGCATATGGAAATCCAGTTTGTCCAACACCATTTGTTGAAGAAAGCGGTCTTTGTCCAATTTGATCATTCTTGGTCTTTTGTTGAAGATTAGTTTCCTGCGGGCTGATGCGTTTTCGTCTGGATTTCCTGTTCGGATCCATCGGTCTCTCTATCTCATTGCACCAGGACCAGCTGTTTGACTACTGTGACTGTGCAGAGGTGTGTCGGGCAGGCAGTCCCAGGCCTCTGACTTGGGTCTTCTTTTTAAGAAGTTCTTTGCTTATCCTAGGTTTTTTGCCTACCCATATGAAATTGGCTTTTCCATTT
The DNA here is from genome assembly GCF_050624435.1 of Tenrec ecaudatus. Lineage (NCBI taxonomy): Eukaryota > Metazoa > Chordata > Mammalia > Afrosoricida > Tenrecidae > Tenrec > Tenrec ecaudatus. The sequence goes on along the minus strand of NC_134536.1, from coordinate 62,860,307 downwards.
CCTTAAAGAATATATTTGGGATTTGGATTGTGTTTTATCTGCAGATTGTTCTAGATAATAATGACATTATCTAAATGTTGTCTGCCTGTCCATGACCATGGGGTATCCTTCCATTTATGTCGGTCGTTTTCGGTTTCTTGAAGTTCTGTAGTTTTCTCTGTATAGCTCTTTTGTTTCTTTAGATTTATTCCTAATATTCATCTTTTGTGTGGCTATTGTAAATGGTATTGTCTTCTTAATGTCATTTCCGCAGCTCTCTTTGCTCGTTTGCGGGAATCTGATCTATTTCTGGTTGTTAATTTTGTCACTGCTACCTTGCCAAATCCCTTGATTCTTTCCTGTAGGCTTTTTGTGGAGACCTTTGGGTTTTCTATATATAGGATCATATATATGGTCTTACTTCTCCTCTGCCTATTTGCATTTCCTTGCTTTCCTTTTGTTGTTTGATGACTCTAGCCGAGACTTGCAGCACAATGTCGAATAACTGATGATAGGGGACATGCTTGTCTGGTCCCAGTTTCAGTGAAAATGCTTCTCATTTTTCCCCATTGAGCATCGTGATATTGCCTGTTGGTTTTTCATATCTGGCTTTTCTGATGTTGAGGAATTTCCCTTCTATTGCTATTTTGTTCAGTGTTTTTATCAAAAAATGGATGTTGGATATTGTCAAATGATCTGCTATTCTTAACCACCTTCCATTATTGCATGCTCATGGTTTGACTTATGTGCACACTGAATGTTGGTTAACATTCACCTTAAAAAAAAGTCTAAGGGTGGGAATCATAGTTTCATTGTCTACTTGATTTTTTCCATTAAGCATTTTTTAGAGAGATGAAATAATAACTTTAAATGTGTGTTTGTTTTCAGGGTGATGTTGCCAATGAAGTGGAGACAGAGCAGATACTCTGCGATGCTTCTGTGATGTCTTTCACAGCAGGAAGTTACTCTTCCTATGTACAAGTTAGAGGATCGGTTCCCTTATCCTGGTCTCAGGACATTTCAACCATGATGCCCAAGCCCCCCATCACTTGTATGTGGTGCAGTCTTTGTAGTCACAGCTCTTCTTTCCCCACTTTTAGAGAGAATGAACTATTGTTAAACCACACCAATGAGTTAGCTTTCACTGCTTTGATAGATAATTTCAGAAAACTTTTAATTTTTATGCAATAATGTTAAATGGTTTCTTTAATTTTGGGTGTTCTTACGTGGTTTGTATTTCACACCAGAATGGTTAAGAGTCCCTCAGTTTCCATAATACATGATAAATAAGAGTAACTGAAGATCAGTTGAATTGTATTATATCTAAAGACATAAGACAAAACAAACAGACAAAAAAAACCTAACACTACTTTTGTTCCTGCTTGCTGATTTCCAACCTGGTATTCATTCATCCTCTCTACCTCCTCAGTGGACCAGGCAGATCCGTTTGCACACGTGGCTGCCCTTCACTTTGACCAGATGCTTCAGAGGTTTGGCTCTCCCATCATCATCTTGAATTTAGTGAAGGTATGGTGTACTTTTGATATGAAATTCAAACACAATGGGAAATCTTTTTATTGGTATTTTTTTAACCTTGTATTTCTTATATTGTGCGTGTAGTCTGGACAAACTTTTCCTCACTAGTCAGCACCCATGGAAGCAGTAGGCAAGAAACCACATGGCGTGTTGCACTGGGCGAATGGGCTAAGGAGCAAAGGGGTCACTTTGACAAGTAAGGTCCACCTGACCTAATCATATCTGATACATGTGACTGTAAAGTGCTCCCCCAATTTTTCATGTTTATATTTATTCTGAAAATGTCACGTTCAAGTTCAGTGGGTTTTGAAACTGCCTTGCGCATGGTTCCATTACAATAAAAGGCAAACAAACATGGCGATAACTAAAGATTAGCTAGAGCATGACATGGGAATTAGGCTGCTGTTTAGGTATAGGGGGAAGTTGTCATTTTTGTCATCGGCTATTTATTCATAAGATAAACCCAAAGCAAACTCAGTGCCAGCGTACTGATGCGATGTCACGGCGACCCTGTCTGTACAGGGTTTCCAAGCCTGTACATCTGTACGAGAGCAGGTAGCCTCACCTGTCTCCTGAATTTGTAGGGAAGCTTTTTAAATTTCAGTTCGCCTGGAAGAAACTGATTAAAGAGTCAAAGAACGCATGTGTTTATGGAATAACACAGCACAACTTTTAGCCTATATTTTCTCACATGAAGTTGATCAGGTGAACTGCTTCTCTGTCTCTTTTCTTGTTCACCCTGTGCTGTGAACACCCCTAACGCACCCATTGGAGAAGTTTTGCAGCAATTCAGACACCTTCAGTGCTGCTATTAGTACTGAAGAGGAAGTTGCCCAGGGACCCTGAATAAGGTGTACATTAGAGGTTTCTCACTCAGGGGGCCACGGATAGCTTTTGGAGGGGAGCTGTAGGCAGATCGCTTGTACATGTGAAGTTCTCAGCTGGTTGCTGGAGGCATCTATGACCTTAGGCAGGTCCACTTCTACGCAGCCCACTATCACTAACCCACTGTGGACAATGCACAAAGTCGATTCTCTAGTCCACAGGTTGATTAAATGGCCGCCCCTCTCCAGCCCGTACAATGTCAGATTTGAAATAAGAATGCCAACATTATATTAGAATCCTTTTTGTTTCCCTAGTTGAATTAAAGTGCCTTTAAAAAAGTTTCAGCTGCTGGAATTTCATTTTCTCAGATATGAAAAATAAACTAGAAACATTTTTTTATCCAGAGTTGTTTGAACACTTCTCTGAACCAAGCCCAAATCCATTTGATTTGCTCAGCTGTGTAACATCAGTACCCTTTAAAAATTTCTACAATAGTCATCTAATTAAATTCTGTCGAGTAATCATCATACTTGAAAACAGCAGAGATTCATTTTGATGTCACCCTCGATGCTCTACCACCACCGCAGGGTCACTGGCTGAGGTTTGGTTCTGAGTGAATGCCTGACCCAGGGTAACGATGAAAACAGTGAGCTTTTTACTGAGCGCTGTATGTATAAGAACTTCCTATGCGTCATCTCATATAAACCTCACACAGATGCTCCAGGGAAGATATTTTGTTAGCCCATTTCACAGATGAGTAGATGTGAACCAGAGAAGTGAAGGGGACAGTGGTGGCTCAGTGGTAAAATTCTCACCTTCCACGGCAGAGGTCCATGTTCAATGCTTGGCCAATGTGTCACATCCACAACTACCACCCACCTGATAGTAGAAGCTTGCTGGCATATTTTTATGCTATGGAGCGGAGCAGAGAGATTAGGAAGAAAGGCCTGGTGGTCTACTTCCAAAATATCAGTCAGTTAAAGCCTTATGGATCTCAATGGCCAGATCCCATTGTGCACGGGGTCACTGGGAATGGGAGACTGACTCAAAGGCCGCTAACAACAACCAAGAATAGGGCAGTTAAGAACCTTGCCCAAGGCCGTGTGGCAGAACCAATGATTTGAGAAGCTAGCCCCTCTTGAATGAGAGGCAGTATGGTGTCTAAGGAGGTTCAGCAGGCAAAGGCCAGGGTTAGCTCCACAAATGCCTCTCAACTGCAGGGCTTTGCGGAGACACGGATTTAAAACCTCTGAAAGTGCCAGTTTACGAGTTCTCTGTGCAACCCCAGGGCGTGTCTGCCTGGCCCCAGCTGCTTGGAACGGAGCGTCCCTGCAGGGGTTTCTGCTGCCCCCGGAGTCCGGGGAATGCTTGCCGGAGGCTGGTGTGGATGAGCTGGACATCCTAAGGCTCCTGGCAGAACAAAACCTGCCATTCTCGGGTCTTTCAGGTTCATTAGTTGTTTACTTCAATTCGCTATACATGTATATTGGATTTATATGATTTTTAGTAGGTCAGTTTCATTTCAGTATATTAAAGACTTGGTGTGTGTGTGCGTGCACATACTTTATAAGTATGTTTTTCTGAGACATTGGGCAGTGTAAGATATGACAACATAATAATAATTTATAAATTATCAAGGGTCCATGAGGGAGGTGGAGTGGGGAGGGAGGGGGATAAAGAGGAGCTGATATTAAGGCTTGACGTAATGTATGGATGTATGGATTGTGATAAGAATTGTATGAGCCCCCAATAAAATGATTTAAAACACAAACAAAAATAAAATAAAACTATTCCATATGAAAAAGAAAGTGATTAAAAAAAAAACCCTCACTGCCATCAAGTCAATTCCAACTCATAGCAGCGACCCTCCAGGACAGGATAGAGCTGCTCCTGTGAGTCTCACGAGACCAATTCTTTACCGGCATAGAAAGCCCTGCTTGCGCCCCTCGGATGGCTGGCGAGTTCAAACAGCCAACCTTGCATGGCCAGGATGCCACCAGGTCTCCGTATCAGAAGTGACTGGAAGACTCAAAATGTTTGTTTGCTTGTTTGTTTTGAAACCAAGGAACGCGAGAAACGAAAACATGAGAGAATCCTGAGTGAAGAACTCGTAGCGGCTGTGACTTACCTGAACCAGTTTTTGCCTCCTGAACATACTATCGTTTATATCCCTTGGGATATGGCCAAGTACACCAAAAGGTGAATAGTCATATTGTCTACTTATGGTTTTTCCCCTTTCTTGTATCGTAAAATAGCAGTGAGCGTATCTGTAGCAAAGTGAATGCTACACTTTTCATTTCCTTCACAAACCCACTGAGGGCCTGTTTTGCTGCTGGTATGTAACGGGACTGTTGAGGTGGATTGCCCCAGCTATTTTGCCTTCCCCTTGGGCCATTTGCAAATTCTACTGAAGCACCAGGTCATTGCAGAAGACCTCTCCGCCTCTACCGGACGTTGAGGCACCGTTCCCACTGTTTTCTCTTTCTTTCAGTCTCATCGCTTAGCCACTTTCTCGGAAACCACTTGCAGATAGACGATCCCATTTATTTTGTGGATGAGCCTGCAGTGACTCCCGGGTGTTTATGTAAATCCAGACTCCATAGTGTAATATGCAGGTCTCGCCACCTGGCTCGCGCCAGAAGATAAGACCTTTTACTCTATTCTCAGGTTGTTCTGTTCTGGAAGACCTAACCTTCATACTACTAACGGGCCTTTATTCCTCTTACTTATCCTCGCGGTAGTGATTTCCACCCTTGCCTTTCAAGGTCCGATCCCAAACTCTTCTCTTCCAAAGAACCTTCTTCCATTCACCCTGTGATGCCTTTTTCCTCACTTATCACGTATGCAACTGAAAAGTACTAGGTTTATTTTAAGGTCTCATATTTTGAAATATTGCCTTATTGGTTGGTACTTATGTCACCATGCTTTTTTTTTACCCCTCATCATTTTGTGTATACATTGCCTTAACTACTGTTTGATCATTTCTCTCTCGCATTGCAATAGCAACACAAAAACTCAGACAAAATCCATGATTAAATGGTTTATTAAAGAAGCTAACAAGGTATAATGCTAGTGGGCAATGTTCAGGATACTAGTTTACCGGACATACTACAAAGTTTCAAGTTTGCTCATAAATGCCCAAAGGAGCATGCTACTCTTTTACAAGCCTCAACCCAAAGGCAGTCAGCTCCACTACCATGTGCCAGCAAGCCTGACTTCCCCAGTTAAGTGCCCAGAGGCACCCCTCTCCAGTAAGCCTCAGCCCAAAGTCACGCAACTCCACTTCCGTGGGTCAACAAGTCCAGCTTCCCCAATTAAGTGTCCAGAGGCACCCCACTCTGCAAGCTGGTCTTTTGCTCAAAAGCTCTCATCTTAACTTGCTCTGTGGGTTGGGAAGCCCGGGACTCTGTGCCATGCTCTGGCCCCTCTGATGGCACAGCTGGACCCAGGAGGTTCACTGTGCAGGGATCTCACATCCAGAGGACACAACCCACACCTAGCTCTTGCTGGTAATGAGATTCCATCCTCCTGCTTCTCAGAGGGCTCATTTTATACACAGCAGGAAGCCACTCTAGGAGAGCCTGTTCAAAATTACTCACAGGTGACCCCTGTCAGGTCTTCTCTCACCTTCTTACCAGACCCATGCAGAGAAAGGGTGTTTGGGGGGAGCTAGAGATATAGGCTAGAAGAGCCACATGAAGCCTCTGCAGTGTAGTTAAGATACCTGCACACGCATGCATGAGTGTGCATACACACACACACACCATGCTAGAGTATAAGCTTTTTTATGGGTTGGTGCCGATCATGTTAATTTATTCTTTTTTTAACCCCTGCCACTCACAGTGTGCCTTGTATTCTTCTCACTTACAAATCTCATGAATGCATCTGACTTGACTGCACCCTGACGAGCGAAGAGCTTTGGGAAAGGCTGTTCCAGGGGTGAAATGGGCCAAGATGAAAAGTCCTCAATATCTATCACATTAGAAATGCTTTGTGCTTGCTTGCTTGAACCTTATATTGTAGAAAACAATTATTACCATGCTCCTCTTAAATACCAGTAGTGGATTTTAGAAACCAAATTCCTGACTCCCATCCCTGAAGACTTCATTTTGCTTAGATAGAACAAGCAAATAAACCGGATTTCTCATCTTCTCTCTTCAGCAAGCTGTGTAATGTTCTCGACCGGCTGAATGTGATTGCAGAAAGTGTGGTGAAGAAAACAGGGTTCTTTGTCAACCGCCCGGATTCCTACTGTAGCATTTTACGGCCAGATGAAAAGTATGTATGGCGTACACAGAAATGTGTGTGTCTAAATATGCATTACGTAAAGTAAGCATGTTGCCTCTGAGGATAAAAACTAATGTAACTGTGAGTGGGTTGTCCTTCTCCTTGAAGGAGGACTTGTGTAGTTCTTTGGGGAGGTGAACCACTTATGTTTAGCAGTGAATGTTTACTGTAAGCACGAGAATTCCCTTCGTGGTCGTCTACCTGGAGATAGAAGCCATGGAAACTTTTTCTCTGCCTTCACAGAAGGAACATTACAAAAATATTTCTGTAAAATTGTATGCAGTGAATTCTGTTTTCCACTATTAAATAGGAACAGGAACTCTCCTCACAGATGAATGATGAATATTTTTTATGAAAATATTTATCATGTCTAATAGTAATTTGTTCACAGATCTTTCTTCATGCCCACTTTGGGGGCTTCCTCGGGTCAAGGATGCATGTTTCATTCATCTTTCAAGAATCCAATTTTCATAGATGTCCAACATTTCATGTTCAGTTCCCGTAATGTAGGGCAGTGGTAAAAACCCTGCTAGTGTCGCCGTGAGGTCTCCAGTAGTAATCCTCATGTTATAGTTTGCATTTATTGTCATTTATATTTCAGGGCATCTTATTTTAAGAAATTAAAATAGCATTGTATAACACTTGCCAGCTTACACAACACCTGCCCACCTGTTCCTAAGCACACGGATTGCAGGAATAGTCTGGAGGAGCCGCTCCATAAAAACCCAGCACAGTGCTGTGAACAGCGGCCTTGCGATGCAAAGCTGGAGGTGGTGGGAAACCCAGTACTGAGAGCAAAGACTAAGGTTCAATGTGGAAGATCCACCACAGTTGCCATTCTTACCGACAGAGCCCAAGTAGGCAATGAGCAGAAACTAAAGCAAGGACTTTGGTTGGATTTGGGTGACAAAATCCCAGAGTGGGGGGCACGGGAGCACGTGATGTTGCTTCTTTCCTGGGCTCTCTTTAAGGGGGGGGGGCGCGGATCACCTTCCTCTGAAGGGACAGAATCAAAAGTCCCGAGTGGTGAAGACAGTTAAATGCTTGACTACCCACCCAGAGGGGACTCAGCAGGAGCACCTGATGATCTGCTCCAAGGGGTCCCCGCCTTGAAAACCTTATGGAGTCAGGCCTTTGAACCGCTTCCTTTCTGGTTCACCCTCCTGCTGAGACTTTCCTTGGGACTCCAGATAGTGAATCAGAGTGTATTTTAACAAGCTCCCCAGGTGGTTCTTTTGTGTACGTTCTCGCTTTGATTTTTTAACATTTGCGAATTGGGTGAAGGTTTACAGAGCACGTCAGTTTTCTATTCAATGGCTCATACACATTTTGTCTCATGTCATTAATTGCAATCTCCACAATGTAACACCCCTTATCCCACTTCTTCCCTGTGTTTCCCATTTCTATTTCTCCTAAATATTCTCGATTTTGAGTACATTCTGGTGTATCCCTCCTTATACATAACAATCATGGGGCATCTTGTTAAAATGTGCATCCTGACTCAGTATATGTGGGGTGGAAAGCCAAGTTATTACCAGGGAGTCCAACGGATAAACTAGCTTGCAGCCCTGTATGGATCACATGCGGGGTGGACGTGGGTTGGAATTGGCATAACAAGAACCAATAACAAGCAGAATCAGTTGATTTCTTGAAGTGTAGTCTGCTCTCTTACTTTACTCCCAGAATTCTTAACCAAAAAACAGGCTAGAGAACATGCCAATAAATTTTTTCTAACGCATCTATTTCTAATCACAGGTGGAATGAACTAGGAGGATGTGTGATTCCCACTGGTCGCCTACAGGTATAGGAAATATTGTCTTGATAATTAATAGAATCTTTATCCACAGGGCATAATGTTTTCTGACAGCAATCATCTAGAGAGATACATTCACTACAGAGATTAATTATGCTTTAAGGCTGATTGGATCTCAACCACTGAATATTTGGTTTGTACAGTAATGGAGACATATGGGATAGGGGGAGCACATTTGATTAATTGATTTATGTGGGGAATGTTAACTACTGATTTTATCTCCATAAAACTAAATACATTTTCATATATCGACTGGAAGGGTTAATGATGCTGTTGGAGTGTGGTCATATGAGCAGCCAAAATGACCTTGAATTAACTAAGAAGTTGTTCTTCATGCTTTGGCCTTTAACTTTATAGTAGATGAACTAATTAAGATGTGTTCAGAAATTACTGCCACCACTTCCCTAGTCTTTCTTCTGTTTCTTAAAGAAGCCAGATCTGAAGAAAACAGTGGCAGCAGTTGTAGTTATTGAGTATGATTATTAGCAAAGTAACAATTAGTTGCTAGTATTATTAGTACCATAACTAATCTACAGTGTGATGGTGTTTACCCACAGACTGGAGTTCTTCGAACCAACTGCGTGGACTGTTTGGATCGCACCAACACAGCGCAGTTTATGGTGGGGAAGTGTGCCCTGGCCTATCAGCTGTATTCCCTGGGATTGATGGACAAGCCTAGCCTCCAGTTCGATACAGACGCAGTGAGGTGAGCCTTAGTTTCGGCCCTGTCATTGGCAGTGGCAGCGAGCAAACGTGGTTAGTCGTGAGAATGTTGAGCACATCACGCTTCTACTCTCAGTTCTTTCAAACCCAGATGTTGCTAGAAGACATTATGCAAATGAACTCTGCAGTACAGATTTCTATAAGACTGTGGCGTGTGTGTGTGTTTGTGTGTGTGTGTGTGTGTGTTGCCAATAAACACCTTTTCTGGATACATTCAAAGTGCTTTGGAATTCTGGGAAATCCGGTACTTCCTGCTGGGAGGCGGGAGACACCTCTCTCTCTGCTACTCCCTGGGAGACATTGCAGCTGACAGGACACATGGAACAATGCCCTTAGTTGGAGAAGCCACGTGTGCCTACCCTGATGCAGCTGGAGAAGCCACAGAGAGACCCCTGCCAGCGCTGAGATGCTTACAACGCCACTGGATCCAAAGACTTTCCACCTACTGGCCTGTGATACTCCTGCATTCAGCATCATTGCATGTGTTTTGTGAGTTCTGATGAGGACTTTATAGATTGGCATTGGACATATGGGCTAATATGGGAGTTACGGACTTGATCTGGACTGGGCTGGGATGTTTTCTCAAAGTGCTTAGTAGAACTCAGTGCTTGGGTTTTTGTCTTGTTAAATGCAATATTCATTATGTGCTCCATACAATTTTGAATTACAAATGTAAAACTCCTAGAAGGTAGTTTATGAAGAGCGGATTGCTGTTTCTTCACTCTGTTGGATCCATGACCTTGAGTGAGGTACAATTTCTTGAAAATACAATGCTGACAGCTGCTGGTCTGGGGACTTCACAAAGGCTTGAGCTAGGAAAGCCATCAGTTGCCAAATGACTAGACCCCAGTGTGGCAGGCAGGGATCCCAACTAGTTTAGTCAGGCTTGAGCCCCTGCTGAGAGTTTGCCTCTCTACCCCGGGGACAGATGAAATCCGAATCTACAGCCCACAAACTCCCCTGTTGATTACTATGTACATATAAGAACACCCGGGGGAATCTCTAAGCCTCATTTAAGCTGTAGATCCTGATTCATTCTATCTGGGCTGAGAAGGCACACTCTCAGCAGGGGGTCAAACCTGGATGCTCCTGTTCTCTCAGCAGACACTTGAAAAAGCACAGGTTGCTAACATCTCAAACACATTTCTGAGTAGGATGATGATTATCTACCTGTGAGTAGAGCATGCTGTCAATTCCGAGAGAACAGAAAATTCTGTCATGGGGGTCAATTTTCTCTGGCAACCAGCAGAGTTCCCTACTCACTACCATCGAGTGGATTCATAGTGACCCTGTAGGACGGGGTGGAACTGCCCTTGTGGGTTTCCAAGATGGGAACTGCTTACGGGGGTGGAACGCTGCATCTCTCTGCTGACCTTGTGATTAGCACGTCCACATGTAACCCAGGAGCCCAGGCCAGTAGTAAAACTGCCCACTCCTTAGGAGAAAGATGAAGCTTTCTACTCTTGTAAAGATTTACAGCCTTGGAAACCCACTTGGGCAGGTCCTCTCTGTCTAACTGTTATGCGCTGAGATGGACTCATTGGCCGTGAGTTGGCCGAAAGTTAGAACTGATAGAAACAGCAGGACCTGGCTCTGGTGGGCCATGTTCTGGGGCTCTGGCTTCCTGTTGAGAGTTTCCTGGGACTGGTGCCCATGGGAATATGATCAAGTATAAAGCATTTTTCATTTGCATTTGTCTTCAAGAAGTTGAAGATTCTACTTGAATGGCAAGGCTTAGAAGAACCCAAAAGTAAGAGAAGGGGTTTGAGCACGGGCCGAGTGAAGAACAGGGCAATCATCCTGCGAAAGCTCGTGAACGGGAATTCTCCTTTTGCTTGTTAGGTTATTTGAGGAGCTCTATGAGGACCACGGGGACACCTTATCCCTTCAGTATGGTGGTTCTCAGCTTGTCCATCGAGTGAAGACCTACCGGAAGATTGCTCCCTGGACCCAGCACTCGAAGGACATCATGCAGACCCTGTCTAGATATTACAGCAATGCGTTTTCAGGTAATGCTGAAATAACAGGTGTTTCGAAAGCTCAGCCTGGTACGTAAGTTCCTTCTTACACATGGACTTTTCCTAGCCATCTGGCTAAGTGGATTCAAAGTTAAATATTCGGAAGTTTAAATAGAACACAGTCTGTCCCTTAGCAGGTGCTCAGTAAATATTCTTTGGATGAAAAATGAACAAACGCTCTGTATTTTGAACAAGGCATTTTGCCCAAATGCAAAACTATTCCTCATCTTCTGACTCCTGTGTGTCTGATTCTAGGACATGGGTAACAATGGTTGAGGATATTGGAACCTAATAGTTTTGAGTAGGGTTCATGGTTTGGAGGACTTTCTAAGAAAGTGAAAGGTTAGTGGTTTTTAAAGTGCCAGTTAGAACTACATACAGTCAGCACCAAGCCACCTCCTTATCTTGTCACTTTTGTCAGTGCTAAGTGTAATGGGACGTTAAAATCGCATCTTTCCTGCCTCTGGTCTGGTGGAATTGCCAGCAGTGTGGATGCTACAGACCAGGTGACTGTGAGTCAAATTCCTGGGCACAGAATTTTCTGAGGAAACAGGCAGCAGTTGACTCCATGACTCTTAGGAACCTAAAACCAGGACCACAGTTTATAGACCGTGGAACGGAAAAGCTTGGGAAAGAGTCTGGGAATGAACTGTTGCCAGGAAGGGAGTATCACGCATCTACTCCCCTGCCCCCCTGTCCTCGAGAGGGAGGACTTCAAGGGGCCTCCGAGAGCCCTTCTGAGGAGAGTGGGGGAGGACAGGCTGAGAAAAATGTGACCGTATTAGCAGCGACCTGCAAAGGATAGTGTACCAGATATAGTCCATTACTGATGACCAGCTCTGAACGTCATAGGAAAGAGTGCTGGCGAGGCTTGTGCTGGCTTCTGTCCATGGATAAGGCCTCGTTAAAAACAAACACTTAGCAATGAGAGCTGGGAGATTACTAAGGAGCTAAGGAAGCAGACAAGAGATCACGGGACGGATCGCATTGAGTAAGTATGCTGTCTAAGACCTCTTTAAAGTGCCGAAGCGCAAGGACATTCCTTTGAGGACTAAGGTATGCTGACCCAAGCCATGGAGTTTCCAGTCGCCTCCTATGCATGTGAAAGCTGGACTTTGACTACTGAAGACTGATGAAGAATTGATGCATTCAAATAACGGTACTGGCAAAGAATATTGAAAGTACTATGGACTGCCAGAGGACAGACAAGTTGGTCTTGGAAGATGTGCACCTAGAATGCTCCCTAGCGGCCAGCCTGGTGAGACTTCATCTCATGTACTCTGGACATCTTGTCAGGAGAGACGATTCTCTGGAGAAGACCATCATGCTCGGTAAAGTAGAGGGACAGTGAAAGGGGGAAGGCCCTCATGGAGAAGGACGGACACAGTGGCTACAACAGTGGTCTCAGACATAAGAATCATTGTTAGGCTGTCCCAGGACTGGGCAGGGTTCTGTTCTGAGAAATACCCAACAGAACTAGAGGCCTGTGTGGCCTGCCTTCTGCCTACCTCACCACCATCCTGCCTCTTCACGTATGTATCCCGGCCCTGTGCCTCTGGTCTTCAGACACACTGGCCTGACCACAGTTTCCTACATAAGTTGGCCTTCACTGCTACTGCCTCACAGAAACAACAGTCACGAAATGAAGTGATGTCTTTGGCAAATCTATTGCACAAGACCTCATTAAAGTGTTGGGGACCAAGCTACGCCTGATCTAGCCATGGTATTTTCAGTTGCCTCATATGCATGTAAAAGATGGACAAAAAGGAAGGAAGACCAGACAAGAGTTGATGCATTTGAAGTACAGTGTTGATGAAGAAGATTGAAATTACCATGGGATGCAAAAATATCCAAAAATCCATCTTGGAAGAAGTACAGCCAGAACGCTTCTTCAAAGTGAGCAGTGAGACTTGATCTCATGTCCTTCGGACTTATTGAGAGGAGGAAAGGACATCAGGCCTGGTAAAGTAGAAGGTCCGAGGAGAAGAGGCAGGCGCTCAGCAAGCTGGATTGACACAGTGGCAGGGCAGCAGCCTCACACGTCACAACGGGCTTCCGTTGTTTGCACAAGGGTTGCGGAGAGTTGGAACGGGCACCGGAAAATCCCACCTACTACACGGTCTTCGAGGCCCTTCCTAGCCAGCCGCTCATGTGCTCGACTTTCACGTCCGCCAATTTCCCTTCATTGCATTTGTGACTTGGCTTTGTACATTGAGCACGATTGTAATTAAGGCAGTAGCTGTGCAGTGAATTCTGTTGTGTGTCTGTTCTACCGTCTTCCACCTCCAACCTGGAGACTAAGAACTTTGTGAGCTGCTTGTTGACCACCTTGTTCTCACTGCTGTGGCCAGGGCAGGTGAATAGTTGTAGAATTAATGAATACATAGGTTTACTTAACCTAACAACCCGCATCGTCATCGTCGTCGTTGGATGCCATCAAGTCAGCCCTTCCCCACAGCCACTGAACACAAGAGAATGAAACGCTGCCGGGTCCTGAGCCGCCTCTAATGGGCTGAGCCCAGGGCTGCAGCCACTGTGTCCATCCAAATCCAGGAGGGCCTTCTTTTGTTCGCTGCTCCTCTCCTTGACCAAGCACGACGTCTTCTCCAGGCACGGTCTTTCCTAACAGCAGGTCCAAAGTATGTAAGAGGAAGTCTTCCAGCCTTGCCTCTGAGAAGCACTCTGGCTGGACTTCTTCCGAGACCGACTTGTCCTTTCGGCACTTTCATGTTCTGTCAATATCCTTCTTCAACATCACAATTCAATGCATTGATTCTCCTTCGATCTTCCTTATTCAGTGTCCAACTTTCACATGCAAATGAGGCAATTGAAAATGTCATGACTTGGTTCAGGAGCACCTTACTGCTCAAAGTAACACCTGTGCTCTTCAGAACTCCAAAGAGGTCTTGGGCAGCAGATGTATCCTTTGATCTCTTAACTGCTGCTTCCATGAGTACTGATTGTAGATCCAAGCAAGACAAACTCCTTGACAATTTCAACCTCCATTCATCATGATGTTATCTATTGGTCCAGTTGTGAGGATTTGTGTCTTCTTTGCATCGAGTTATAATCCACACTGAAGGCTGCAGTCCTTGATCTTCATCAGCAAGGGCTTCAAGGCCTCCTCACTTTCAGCCAGCAAAGATGTGTCATCTGTGTACATTTGGCAGTGTGTGTCACTCGGAAGCACTGGAACTATTCTTATGAAATGGCACATCCTGCCTTCAGCTTATCTCCTGTTATCATTGTCCCCATAATAGGAGTTGTCACTGATGATTATGGACCAAGGAATGTGTGTTCTTTAATAAGAATAGAGGACTGAGAGAATGCCCGTGGACACGATTTAAAGAAGGAATAAAACAAACAGAAGATGATTTGAGAAAGTGTTTGTGCACAAAATGGAAATGGTAAAGCAAAATTATGCACACCTGAAGGCGGAATGGTTGAATAGGGTACTATCAAAGAATGATGTTATGAAGGAGATGGCTAAAATAGTCTTCTTTATTTTAGGAAAGCTGGCATTATTAGGTGTGCACTTATTTTAAACTTAAAATAGGTATGGTATTACATAATGTCGATAGTATATGCATATTTATAGAAGTATTTTCTTTAAATTAAAACAGGAACATTTTTGCAAAACTCAAAATCAGTCTCCTCATGGTACATAGCTAGGGTGGGCAGAAAGTTTCTTCCTCAGAAACCAGAATGGTACAACTAGGCCGTTAAGAACTTTACCTTTGGTTTGTGTAGACAGATCAGTGGTATATGGACAAACGCCACTTGGGTTGATTTATTAAAAAAAATTGTTTTTTAAGGTTCCACAGGTTAGCCTGCTCTGAGCTTTGTCTTTCAGTAGCACCTTTTGGTTTTTATCATAACTGATTGCACAGACAGTTGGAGGGGGCCAGCTGGGAAGGCGTGGGGACCTAGAGGTTCCTGACAAATGTTAGAAAAGCTTTGTCTTTCTCTGTAGGACCTGGTATGTTCTTCCTCATCTTCTTTGTTAACACTCACATTTTAGCAAGCCTGGATTTTCTAGCTTAAAGCTTGTCGAATTCCAATCTTATTAGAAGCGGGAGGAGCACCTGTAGCAGTTTATAGATTTATTGTCTACACCAGGGGCCTTTAAAAAAAGGTTGTGGGAGTGGGGAGGGAAGGGGAAAATGAGCAGCCAATATTAAGGGCTCAAGTAGAAAGCAAATGTTTTGAGAATGATGATGGCAACAAATGTACATATGTGCGCTTGACACAATGGATGGATGGATGGATTGTGATAGGAGCTGTACGAGCCCCCAATAAAGTGATTTTAAAATAAAAAAGGTTATGGGGATAAATTCCATTATCTTTTCATTCCATTGTCTATGAACTTTTTGCACCCTTCTTATACATGATGCATAATGCATGCACGTGTGGGGTGTGTGTATGGAACCTAAGTGGAATGAGTATGTGTATGTGCACATGGAGAAGCAACATGTCCTCCACAAGCAGAGATTTTGTCTTAAGCCCTCCAGGTGAACACTCCCAAAGCCCTTGCACAAGGCAGGCAGCGAGGGCGGGAGACCGTGTTCAGATGCTCCACCACGCGGTGGGAGCGGAACTCTCCTTGTTCTTTCTGCTTACCGCTGTGGGAGGGATGCAGAGGCGCTACCTGAGGATGTGCAGTGTACGAGAATCATACGTTAGCTTCCTTCGATCAGCCTTCGATCAACAGGGCTACCATAAATACTTTGGGCTTGCCCGTGGTCCTCTTTCTGCATCCCTAGTGTCGGGCACAGAGTTGATTCTTGGATGGATTTCCTTTTAATTACAAAAGTATTTTTGTTCATTGCAGGAGATACAGGAAAAATTAATTAATTGCCATCTTTCAGTGATAGCCACTTGTTACAATTCAGGAGACAGAGTTCTTGTGGTGTTGTTACATAGTGACTTAAGATCTGCACTTGAGTTTTAGGTCATGTGAATCCTTGGAATGGTTAAGTGCTCACGCAAGGAGCCTTGGCGGCACTGTGGTTATGAGGGCTGACAGCTCAGCGGGGCCGGTCCTGGCATCTGCGCCTGTGAGCACTGTAGTTTAGGACACCCCCGGGGCAGGGCTGCTCTGTGCTGGGGGGTTGCTGAGTCCGAATCCACTCACCGGAACTCGCCAAGCTAGCAGCCTTGTGATGCTTTCTCGCATGGCTATGTACGTCTTTGAACACACAGACACCTTTGCGATCTTTGATCTCTCCCTATGAAAATGCCAGAAGCAGATCTGCTTAGCTGTGGGGTACATTTTCCAGGGCTCGTTCTTCTTTTCTTAAGTGCCCAGTTACTCCCCAAAAGGCTACAGCAGTGAATGCTATCCTTGGCGGAGTCTAGGAATGTCTGTTTTGAAAAGTGGTTGCCAGCTTTAGAGGGTAGAAGAAGGTTGTCTTCATTCTTTTTTTTTTTTGCTAGCCTGTAAAGTTGAACTCTTATGCTCATTTTCCATTTCTTTTTCAGACAGTTGTTTGTTTTCATTTATGTTAGCAGGGTTGTCTTATCAATTTTATTTTATTTGAATATACTTTCAGAATATTAACATTTTGTCTATAATACATGATGCATTTTTCTTCTTTGCCTTTTAATATTATCAATATTATGTTAATATCTTTGCCTTTCAATAGAGCTGTTAAATTTAGTTTGAGATGTAGAATTTTTAGCATTTCATATAAAATACATTAAGCTTTTATATAGTTACTTCTTTTAGGAACCTCACCTACCCTGGGATCAGAGAAAGGTAGATACTCAATTTTAAATTTCATCTAGTTCTTTTATGATTTACTTTTTAAAATGCTCAATTGATATTTATTTCAATGTATGTTGTAAAGTAAGGGTTTAACCTGCCTCACAATAATTAAGCAGTATTAGTCTGTTTATTGAATAATTTTCCCTCTCTGATTTCAGCTATCACTTTATCAAACTATTTAAAGTGAAAGTAACAAATAGTCTAGTTCCAAAATACATTTTATGGTAAAAACAAACGCAAGTGTACTGCTCAAGTCAAACCAGTTTTGCTATATTGATGCTATATAAAAACCGTAAACAATAAAATTGGTGTGTGTTTGCTTCACTGTTTGAAAGGCGCTTGAATGGTGAGTAGTTTGCTTTCCTTAAATGCATGCTTGAGTGTCAAAAACAAGTGATCATTTTTCCGTCTTGTATCCACAACTGCAGAGAACCCGCCTGTTTTAAGCTCTGGTCTGAATCTAAAATACTGTTGTCATCTCGCTGGGAGCGGTTGTCTTATTTGCAGGTACAAGTAGCCAGGAGAAGAGCCTCAGGCTTTCCAGGTCTGGCCTTATGGCCAAAGTTTATTCAGTGGCCACAAATGCCATAAATGCTATTTTAAGTTATGTAGAGCAGTACATCCAAGAAGTCTTCACTGTAATCCAGTAAAGGAATAGCCTTTATTTGGTTGTTTCTCACATCTGGCACCAACCATCCAAATCTGCTCACATCGAGTCAATTCCGACACATAGCGCTCAATCTAGGGTGCCTGAGGCTGTGAATCTTTATGGGAGCAGCCAGCCTCGTCTTTCTCCTATGCAGTGGCTGTTGGGTGTGAACCTCGAACCTTGCAGTTGGCAGTCCAGTTCTTACCTGACAGCACCACCAGGGTTCCTTGCCTTTGACCCTACTTGGTGAAAATTAGAGGAAGCTTCTACAGTTAATCTTTGAGCTACAAATGCCGGAGTCAAGGACAGCTAACACTTGCCCTTTGAGGCCATGCGCATTTCCTTTCATTTTGAAATGGTTTAACCAACCCCTACTGCAACAGAATCTTCATTGCCATCACCTTCCCGTGACACTGGCGCACCTTTTCAGTTACTGAACAGGCTTCAAGGATTTTCTGGCACTAAAGCCCAGGCCCCCAAATTGGGCTGCTCGTTGGGATTGCCTGGAGATTCAGTAAAAAATCTACAGATTCCTGGACTCCTCCTGGAGCTTCTGATTCCCGAGCTTGCAAACAGAGCCCGTGGAGCTGTCCTTTCACCAGTCCCTGGGTGTTCTAACGAGGAGCCAAGGTTTGGAACCTTGACACTAACATCAGGCTACAGAGGAATCACATGCGCCCACTCTGTGACCAGCCTCCAAATCCAGCTTCAAGATACAATCAGGAATGGATCTCATTCGAAACCGGGGGGCTGCCTGTGCCAGGTGTGAGGATGAAAGAAACTCCTTGAGAATGGATATCTCCTCTAGATGATAATAGGATATTGCAAGGTGCTACAGAGAGGGGATGATGATGCTCGAAGGTTATGCGGAAGCAGAAAGAATGCGCTTCCTGCGGGAGCCGTGTGTTTGCTTTTGCACCGTGTAAATTGGGGAAGTGATAGCTGCATCATTTAATTGGTGATATTTTCTCATAACAAGTGGCAGAAAAACAGACCCTACATAGAATCAGCTTATGAACACATTTGTTTTGCATCTGAAAGGCAGTATTATCTTGATGGAATGGTTCGTCAAGGTACTGATAACTGGGACTCCAATTTGAATGCACCAGATTTTGCTTACTTCGTTTTACCAAAATGACCACCTAGCTCAACAAGGACTGTTTCATTAATTTCAGATATACCTGTGTTCACTGTGGCTGTTGAAAGAAAATTGATTTTATGAGAATGTTTTCTTGCTCCTGAAGCAGTCATTTACACTCTGCTCTCTCTCTTTTCTTTTGGGCCTGATACTCATTTCAGGGAGAGGTTATTACTTGTTTGGCAGATGCCTGCCCCCACCTGAATATGTGGACAAGAATGGGAGAAGGAAATGAGGAGCCGAGCGGAGATGCCGGGAGGGGAGCGCCTTTGAGGGGAGAGGCAGTGCATTCAGGAGACCTCTCCAGTACTTAGGATCATTTTTACCAAAGCATCATTAGGAGAAGGCAAAGAAGATAAAAGACACAGCGTCCGCTTTGTTAGCTCTTCGTATGGCTAGGAAAGATAATTTGGGAGTGGTTGAGTAGTTGAGATGAGGCTTTTATTCATGAGCTCGCTCTTCCTGTGTGAGCAAACAAACACAAAAGAGAACAGGCCGGGCTCCCGACCCAGGAGGGCAGAGAATGCGGTAAACATCGCCCACGTTAAAGGAATGGGAAATAATCTTTTCAAGGATGAAAAGTGGGAACCATGCAATGGACACGCTCAGGGTTACGTAACAGAAAGGGGACAGTAATCGGCTCCGTGGATGCGCCTGGGCGATCTGGGCGCCCCTTCGCCATGTTTCAAGGAAATGAGCCAGAGGAGACGGTTCATTTTCACATGAAGGCCCCTCTCAGGCGTAGTGGTCGTTCGGACAGGTTTTCCCAAGAGGCCGGCACAGTGCAGTTCCCACGCCGTTCGTCTGGTCCCTGCCCTCCGTGTGAGGGAGCTCTGAGGCGGACATGCAAACGCTGTGGAGCGAGATCTGAATTCCGCACGAAGTTTTTGGTGACTTGCAGAGCACATACTGGGCATCTGTTTTGTATGTTTGTTTGTTTCAGCGGAGAAATTTAAAGTTTAATAGTGTCTCCGTGATCTGATGAATATTAACTTATTTTCCATTTGGATTTCCCTGCCGTCGAGTGAGTGCCGACTCAGGCCCTGTTAGGACAGGGGAGGCCTGTGGGTTCTTGCTACGTTCCAGACTGTAACTCCTCACTGGAGCACAGAGCCCCATCTTCCCAGCCTTCTCCCTTTGTTTGCACAACAATGGAAAGCCGTTCTATCAAAAACAAAACATAAAAGCTTTCCTTTTTTGGATAGAAAGGTTTTAGGTTTTTTTCTGACAAAATTACAATTACAAAGAAAAAATTCTTATAAATGGTAAAGCATTTTAAAAAATTAAAATATTAATTGAATATTTGTTTTCTAAGTCAAACATTTTGCTGGTTGTTATACATATTCATCTAATTTTTCAAATAAGATTTTTATTGCATAATTGAGACAATTGGCAAGCAATGTAACTTTTATTGACATATAATTCGTGTACCATACAATTCACTGGTTTCAACATATTAAAAAGAGTTATGCAATGATTACCTCAGTCAATTGCAGATCAGTTTCTTCATTCTTGTACCTATTATTTTTTACCTCTCAATTAGCCCCCAAATCCTCTACTATGAACTACTAAATCCCCTACTATGAGTTATGAAACGTGTTACTGTCTCTAGACATCTACCGATCCTGGATCTCACATAAAGAAAATCAGTATATGAATTTTGAAGCACAGCTAGGAGGCACCTTCAAAAGGTCACAGGAAAATGGAATGAACTGACAGTAGGATTTTCCCATGAACTTTTTGAAGCCCCCTCATACTATTATTTTTAGAGACATGTCCTATGAGTGTACAGTTGTACTGCGATCCTCCTGTGGAAAAGTTCCTTGAGTTGTGTACATCAGCAATGGAATTCCTGAGATACAAATGTTTGTGTTTTAGATGCTGACAGACAAGACTCCATTAATCTCTTCCTGGGCGTCTTCCATCCCACTGAAGGAAAACCTCACCTCTGGGAACTCCCCACGGATTTCTATTTGCATCACAAAAACACCATGAAACTTTTACCAACAAGAAGAAGGTATTTTCCATTCCAGTCTATCATTTAAACTCAGATTTAATGTCACTTTGAATATCGACTGCTTTTCTTTTCCAAAAATAAGCATGGAGACTAAACTACAGTTATGCCATCAGAAGTGTCGTACTTTGATGTCCTGATAGATTGGGGAAATAGTGGTTAGTAAGGGGAGTACTTTTCATAAGTTGTAGTTCCACTAAAGCAAAGGGCCATCATTGTTTAATACTTCCGGCAGACATGGAAATCCCAGGGCTCTAAAGTTGCAGGGGTCACTTCTGGTTTTCTATGTGTGGCATGAAGCGTTGGCATTCCAGTGTCCTTTTCTCTTGGCAACATGCCCAGCTCTTGTTGACACTCTCGAAGACCATGAGAGCCCCCGTGGTGTGCAACCTCTCCTGGCACTCCTACCACCCAGTTTGGGCTTTCTGGAATCAGTCACCAGTCTAGAGTGTTAGGAAAACAGGACTGTCTCCCTTGTTGTTGTTAGGTCCCATTGCGTCGGCTCAACACGTCGCAACCCTCTGCACAGCAGAATGATGCACGGCCTGGTCTGCGCCACCCTCTCAGCCCTTCTTGAGCTTGAGCCCGTTGTTGCAGCCACTGTGTCTCTCTGGCAGAGGTCTCCCCCTTTTCCACCCCTTTAGCAGTCTCGAAAGATGCGCCTATCTTCTCAAGAGGCATTTTAACAGGAGACCCTACCGCATGAGCTTCAGGGTCAGGTGGCATTGAGGTAGGATCTCTGCAGTTTTATGACCTTGAACAACTTACTCAGTCTCTCCAAGCCTCATTTTCCTCATCTGCAAAATGAAGATGCTAGACACATCCCCCCAGGGTCAGTATGAGGTTGTAATGAAATGTCTCTTCAATGTTTTTAATTGACATGTGAGCAAAAGTTTTAATATACATCTACTCCTCACTGTCAGACCATCTCATTAGCTGACAGCTTGTATTTACAACAATAATAAAACTATTAAAATGATAAAAAATATCCTGCTATTTTGTATATTAAAGGCGTATGTTATGAATGCTGAAGTGTAACATGAGAGTAACACTGGCTGTGGAGGTTAAGGCTGTGTGTCAACTTGGCCTGGACAGGTATGCAGTGACATAATTTGTTAGTTATGTAATGATGTGGTCATCCTCCAGTTTTTCATCTGATGTGGTCCTCCTCCATTTCCATCTAAAGTTGTTTTTACAAAACAACTTGGCCTTTGAATACTTTGTCAGTCTTGATTGACTAGAGAAACAAGTCCAGAGACATTCATATGTGTATAAGAGAGAGCTTTATATCAAAGAGTAATTGTATATTAAGAAAACATCCCAGCCCTACCCAGATCAAGTTTATAAGCCTGATATTAACCCATCTGTCCAGTACAAGTCTTTAAATTCCTCTTCAGATTCACACAATACATGCAAAGGTGTCAAATGCAGGAAGATCATAGGCAGTGGGTAGAAAGTCTTGTGGCTCCAGTGGTTGTGAAAGCATCGGCGCTGGCATGGGTCTCCAAGTGGTTCCCCCAGCACCAGGGTTCTAGCTGCCATCACTGTAGCTCTATATGGCTTGCCAACAGGAAGGCAGAAAGGTGAAGCCAAGAATCCTCGGGAGAAGGCCATGTCCACACAGAAGCATGATTGGCTAGGACCTGATTGACAGGCTAGACTCTACCCCTTCACTCAAGTTGACAGGAGAATATGTATAAACTGCCACAAATGATAACAAGTGTCACTAAGTGAGGAGTGGATATATATTAGATTCGAGCCTGATCTATTTTACTCAAAGGTCTGTGATGTCAGATTCTCCCCTAATGCCTTTCTCAACTTGCAATATCAGTTTGATATACTCATTTTTGTGCGCAAAGAAGCCTCCTATGCACATTGCAGGCTTACTGCCAGCTGTGCTAATTATGTCTACAAACCACAAACGACTAGTGAGTTAGCACGTGTCCTGGACAGTGGTTTGAGCCCCAGCAGCTCTGCAGGAGAAACTGTGGCAGTCGGCTTCCATAAGGATTTCAGTCCCGGAAACCCTTTGGGGAAGTTCTGATCTGTCCTGTGAGGTTGTGGTGAGTCAGAATCAACTTAACAGCAATGCGTTTTGATTGGATGGCGTAGCTGCTATCAAATTCTGTGTTGCTTCATGAATGTTTAAGATAGTATAAAAGTGTCAGAGCTTATATCTTTATTAAATTTATTCTTATGAGGACATCTTATTGGAGTAGATTTGTTAATGCTTGAGCTTACTCTTCCTGTAAATGAAAATTGGCCTTTTTTCCCCATTAAATTTAATAGTACTTGATGATTGCTTATGTGAATTTTTTCTGATAAACACAGTGTTTGGGACTGATGGTGCGTATGTGGTAAGAAATGAGCACAATTACCTATTTTAGCTTTGGTGATGACAATTGATTTTGGGTAAATGTGTTGATTTTCTAATATTTTGTATCACTTGGAAGTATTGAGAGCATTAATGTAAAACATGGGAACGACCCGAATTCGGTGTTTACTGCAGTAACTAGCTGTATAATAACAGCTTAGATTAAACTTAAACTACTTGTTTACCTTGCCTTCCGTCAGGGAAGCAGGCAGCCCTGGAGCCTATGGGTGGCAATTAAAGGAAGCCGCTGTTCCTGCCCCATTTTCTAGATGAGAAAAATGCTGCTCTGGGTCTGACGCAAAATCAACTCCACTGCCTGCTACTCAAGAGCTGGGGGCTTCGAGAAAATCGCTTACCTGGTTTAACTCATACCAGCCACATCAGTAAAATGGGAATACTAATAGGACCGAATGATTTTGGGGTTTTCTGAAAACCAGATAAGATGATGCATATAAAGCACATAGCACCTGATAAAGTAGATAGTAGTGTTAAGTGCTTTCCAGTCAGTTCTGACTTGTATTGACCTTAGTGGTGGTGTTACTGTTCTTTAACGAGATTATATTCCCTAATTGTATAATTTATTATAACCCCGGAAGGACCATACAATCTAGAAATGTAGATATAATATACTTTAACCACTTAGCATAACATCAGTGTACCTTTAATATGCCTTTGCCTATGTTCCCACACTTGGAGGCCATCTGTATTTTATGCTGTGTTTACCAGGGGCTTACTCAGAAAGAGTATTTTTATTTCTTAATAAAGGAAGATGAAATAAACCACTAACAGAAGCTTTGCTCTGAAAAGGGCAAGATGTCACACGCCCAAGATGCCACTTACTGAGTCAGTGCCTACGGTATCACCAAGATGATTTGAGATATTAAGCATTCACTATGTTATTGATCCTCAGAGTTGGGAGGTTTCCTGACCCTGATCAATGCCTGATACAAGCGTGCCTCTGTCTCCCAGGGAGAAGGCATCCGAGCACTGCTTGGCAGGTCCTGGTTTGCAAGTGGGAAGTGGCCGGTTGAGGACAACTGTTTCTGGACAGTTGACCTACACACTTCTTCTTCTGCTGCTGAGATATGCTTCTCTGTCAGTTACCCTTCGGACCTAACTGATGCCGTCCACTGAGACGAAGGAGCGTCATTTCCTCATCCATTTGTTGCTGTCTTCAATAGTTCAGGACAGTTTCATGCATCCTCAAAAGCTCTTTTTTGCCTGAGCTAATGGGTCTGTTTCTTCAGTAAATTTAAAAAGCAAGTCTGACCCAGTCTCGTCACTAATACAAGACTGTCTCTTGCTCCGCCCCCCCCTTACAATGTATTCCCAGTTAACACGCATTCTGTGTGAATGGAAGCCACATTCTCTAGGCAAAGTCTTCATGTGCCAGCTGGTGCCTTTTCTCCATTCCTCCTCGGCCAGGGTTGGAACAAACTCCAGTTGCCATAAAACTCTGCCCCCGAGGGTTGTCCATGACTGATCGCTCTGAAGTAGATTGCCAGGCCTTTCTTCCCAGGTGCCTCTGGAGAGACTCAAACTTCTAACTTTTGATTAAACAGCTAAATCCACCCAGGGGTGCTTTGGAAGAAAAAAAAAAAGCGTAGCAAACCTGGTTGCTGTGAGTTGGACTCAGCTGGGTGGCAACAGCCAAGCCTAGACCATCACAAACAAAATAGAATTTACACAAGTACACGTGTGCGCATCCGTACTGTCCCTCCCACCCCCAACAACGAACCTTCCACCTCTCAGGAAAGAAAATGTGATTCGCTTGGGGTGGCTTGTTCTAGTGAGTATATGTGAATTCCTAGAGCCAGCCATCTTTCAGGTGACATGACACATCTCTAGCCAGTACTTGAGTCCGTTGTCTAGCTGGGAATGACACCATACTCACTGATGCCTAGTTTTTGGAATCCAAACCACCACCACCGCCCCTTACACACACACACACACACACACACACACACACACACACACACACACACACACCTCTTACATTAGAGCATCGCGACTGTATCTGCCCATGTCTAGGATCATTTCTGTCCATCATCCCTTGAAGGAGTACGGACCCACCCACACCAGACCACCTGATGGAGACAGGGTGAGGGTGTGGTTTTGATAAGTTGGGCGACATCTCTTCCCTGGACAGCTTTCTCGAGCGCGTTTAGAAGGACTCCACAGCTCCCATCGGTCTTCTGGACCGTGCTGGCTTCCCATCTTGTGTCTGTCCTCTTTTCAGCATGAACCTTGGCATGGTGGGTGAATGTAGGAGCCAAGTCTCAATGAAGCAGCTCAGCCTTCTCTCTCATTGTATTCTTTTTCAGTTTTATTGACATGTACAGTGAGGGAACTACATGTCCATGGTTTCAACATATTAAAAAGAGCCGTGTCACCAGCACCACAATGAATTTTAGCATCTTCATTCTTGTACTATCAGCTCCCTCCTCCCCTCCCAGCGCGTCCTCTCCTTATTCACAACACTGCAGTTCTAGCACCACGCAGAGTGGGTGTTGGTAGATGCTGGACGCGAGAGCGAACCTCCCCATGCAAAGCCTCTCCCTCCTCTGGCCTTTCCATCCTCGTTGGCATCATCGGGGAGGGTGACATCACTGCAGACTCTTGAGCCCCACCTACTAAATCAGACTCTACCGTTTCACTAGATCCTGAGTGATTTGTATGTCCGTTGAATTCTGAGACGCACTGCTCAAAATCAGAGCTTTAGAAGCCTCTCCTGTTATCAGAGCACATTCCCCCTTTTATTCTGTAGACACAATGTTCCTTTTTCCATCTTCTCCTTGGCCCAGAATGCTGCTCACCATTTTCAGCCGTGGTCCTCTCTCAATCCAAGTTCATTGGGGGGACAGTTCCTTCTATTGCCAGCCTCGTTTAAATACTCCCCTACTTCTCATACCCGGAATTGAGGGCGTAGTGTCAGCATTTTATTTCTAGAAAGTCCTTCATTTCTATTACGTTCTCTATCCTTCTTGGCCATCGGCTCTTTATTTTCTAAATCTGTTGGAGAAAAAAGAAATTCTTTTCAAACTCGATGCACTGTGTTCATTTCCTGCCTTGGCTCTCATGAACTTTAATAGAGCATTTCCTTTGGCTATATATTTCATCAGAGCTTTATTTCCAATTAACTTCAGCCTTCGAGAGAAGGCCACTCACCATTCTTTCAGATCATCTGCTCTTAGGTGATGAATCTTCTTCGGTCTTCCTTAGTCAATGGCCGACATGCATATGAGGCTGTGGTCAGGCTCACCTTAGTCCTCAAAGTAACATCCTTGCTTTTCAACACTCTAAAGAGGCTTTGTGCAGCACGTTTACCCAGTGTAATGCGTCTCTGATCTCTTGACTGTTGCTTCCATGAGCATTGATTACAGATCCAAGCAAGACAAAATCCTTGACAACTTCAACCTTTTCTCCACGGATCCTGATGTTATCTATTGGTCCAGCTGTGAGGACTTTGGTTTTCTTCACATTGAGTTATAATCTTTACTGAAGGCTGCAGTCCTTCATCTTCATCAGCAAGTGCTTCAAGTCCTCCTCAGTTTCAGCAAGCAAGCTTGTGTCATTTACATACCACAGGTTATTAATAAGTCTTCCTCCAATTCTGATGCCACATTCTTCTTCATATAAGCCAGTTTCTCGATCATTTGTTCAGCATACAGATTGAACAAACTCTGACACACACCTTTCCTGATATTAAACCATAAAGTATTCCCTTTTTCTGGTCACACACTGCCTTCCTGATCCATGTCCAAGTTCCTCATGGGCACAGCGAAGTGTTCTGGAACTCCCATTCATCTGAAGGTTATCCATAGTTTATTATGGTCCACACAGTCGAATGCCCTCGCATAATCAATGAAACACAAGTAAGCATCTTTCAGGTATTCTTGGCTTTGAGCCAAGATCCATTTACCATCAGCAATGGTATCCCTCGTTCCATGTCCTCTTCTGAACCCAGCCTGCACTTCTGGCATCTCCCTGTCAGTGTATTGCTGCAACCATTGTTGGATGATCTTCAACATTTTACTTGCATGTCATATCCATGACATTGTTCTATAATTTGAGCATTCTTTTGAGTCATGTTTATTTGGAATGGGAACAAATAAGAATTTCTGCCAGTCAGTTGTCCAAGAAGTTGTCTTCCAAATTTCTTGGCATAAATGAGTGAGTACTTCTAGTGCTTCATCAGCTTAATGAAACATTTTATTTGGTATTTCATTAATTCCTGTGGCCTTGTTTTTGACTAATGCTTTCGGTGCCATGTGAACATCTTTCGTGAACTGCGTTGGTTCTTGCTCCTATGCTACCTCCTGACATGGCAGACTGTGGAATAGTTCTTTAAGGCGCAGTGACGCTGTACATTCTGTCCACCTTTTCTCGATGCTTCCTGCATCAGTCCATATTTTGCCCATCAAATCTTTCAAGACTACAACTTGAACTTGAAACTTTCTGTTCAGGTTCAGATATGCTGCGTATGTTCTTCCCTTTTGGTCTTCTGAGGCTTTGCACATTTCATTACAATGTTTGACTTTGTCTGTGGGGGACCCTGCTGCCATTTGAAGTACCAGTGACATAGCTTCCAGCATGGCAGCAGTGCATAAGCCAGCAGTGACAGACAAGTGGTGGACGATGAATTTTAGGAAACCAATAATTACCTTCAGCTCATCTTATGCTTTTATTGTCCCTTCACAGTTACACTCACTGGTGGACACCAGAGGTAATCAAATATTTACCACTGCCTTATGATGAAGGTAAGATACCCTGTTTCACTTTTAGTGTGATACATGTTTTGGAAGCAGACCCATATAAACTAGAAGCATTAAATCCTTTTTTTAAACACATTTTGTAGAAATAAGTAACTACTTGGTGTTCTTATTGCTATGTGAATAGATAAGGTTCTGTAATATCTCCTGGCAAAGGCAGAGAGTATGTTATATACATTTAACCAGGCCAACCCATGATCAGCGTTCAGCCAAACAGTAGACAGGCCAGTCAAGAAAACCACCAGGGAGGAGCGTGCTGCTCCACACGAACATACGGGCCCAAAGGAAAGCCTTTGCCCCCAAACAAAGCTCACCTGGCAGGAAGGGGTGGGAAAGAAGGACTAAGGGGGACAGGGAATCCTGGAGGTGTGCTGCCACACTGAGAGGTCACAGGTCAGGAAACAAACTATGTCTCAATAGTTGGATGGAACACGAATCGGCTCTGTACACTTTCCACCCAAAGCACAACCACAAGTTCAAAATCAAGAAAGAAAGAAAATAAGCTCTCCACCCAGCCTAGACTTCAGCGCCTTCGTGCCTCATGCGAGCTTGTCACGTCTGTGGCACTCGCGTTGGGTTTTCCGAGCAGGGAGCACATCTCCTTTCCAAGCGTGTGGGGACCAGAGGCAGGGGCTGCACCTCGTCCAGAGCTCCCACAGAGCGCTCTGTGAATACTGTGGCCGTTGTATGAATGTTGCCTACGCACCGTCTACAGGCGTGATGAGTAACGTGCCGTATCTCTCGTAGTTACCTGTGCCGCGAACTTAAAGAAGTTAATGGTGAAGAAGTTTCACAAGCACGAGGAAGAGATCGACATCCACAACGACTTCTTCCGGCCCTATGAGCTGAGCAGTTTTGATGACACCTTTTGCTTGGCTATGACGAGCTCAGCACGGTACGTGGTGGGTACGCTGAGACTGACCGTGTTCCTGGGCCCTGGTGTTGCTCGTGTGTATAGATGCGCCTTATTTTACCGCACAGGTGGCTTCTTGCGAATGGAAAGCCGACCACGTCAAGCGGCAGCTCCTGCTACTGTTACACACTGGAGCTCAATCCTTTTGACTGAGAAGTTCACAGCTGCTTTCCCTAGGTCCTAGTTTAGTGTTTGGAACGAACTCAGTTTTAGAAACTGCATAAAGATATTGAGAACTAACACAAATGAGTGGTATGAACATGGTCTTTGGTACTAGAAAGGCTTGGTTATCATAGATCGGCCACTGCTTAACTGGCCTTAAGAAACTTATTCAAACCTCCTGAGCTCTATTTTATCGTTCCTATGGATATTTGTGTGTGCATGTATACGAGGGGGAACCCCTCAAATGCAGAAAGCTCCGCTGGGCAGAGCTTTCATAGTGCCTCTCTTTCCTTGCTAGGTGAGCATCAAGCAACTTGCTCCGAGTTAGTGCACCCAGTGGCATCACCTGAGAAGGTTCTCTCTGGCCACAGTGAAATTTTTCATGAAAGCAGTTTTGCTCTAACCTCATTTTTTGTGGTTGCCAATTTAAGAGAACAACACATGGCTGTGAAATTTTGTTTACTGCTCAGGGAAAAATGCTGCAGAAATAATTGTGATGTTGAACACAGATTACAAGGACAGCACTAGGGGGGAAACTCAAGTGTACAAGTGGTTTTCTTGTTTCAAAAGAAGTGAAATGCCGATTGAAGACAAATCTTGTTCTGAACATTTGTCAACTTCCCAAATGAATGAACATGTTGACTCATAGTGCATTGGTAGTTCGTTTCCAGGTCAAACTATCAAGCTTTCTATTTAGAAGTTCTGAGAAGATTGCATAACAGTGTGTGACAAAAAAGGCCTGATTTGTGGCTGGTGGGAGACTGGTTTTGCCACCATGACAATGTACCTGCTCATGTAGCCATCTCAGTGCACCAGTTTTGGCAAAAAACATCATTCTTCTCTTGCCCCATACACCTAACTCACCTGACCTCACCTGTGCGACTTCTTTTTGTTTCCATGAATGAAGAGGAACATGAAAAGACACCAATTTGACAGTGTAGAAAAGGTGAAGAACAAAAAGAGGGAGGTGCGGTCAGCCATCCAAACAGATGAATTAGAAAAATGGAATCGCAGATTTGACAAATATATTGAGTGTAATGGAGAATACTTTGAAGGTGATAAAGTTGTTTTGTAAAAAATTTTAAATACATAGCTTTGGAAAAAAATTTGTTTTAGGGGGTTACCCCCTTGTGTGTGTGTATGTGTGTGTGTGTATAACATATAAACACAAAGATGAAGAGGTTTTCAAAGGGTTCATAGGAAAAATGACATCTTTTAATTCCATTTTCCCATAACATTTCAAAGCCTCCTGTACATGTGCATATGCATACACACACATACATACATACATGCACGCACACACACATATGCACCAAGTGCCTAATGCAGTGCCTGGCACAGGCAATCAATCATGACTGGTAGCTGTTATACCATTGGAGTGCCTGAGAGGGCAAGCAGTACGTGTATTAAGCTTTAACGTGCACAGCTACCTAATGGTGCCTCAGGAGAAAGTCTTCCACTCCTTCCTCCCTCGCTCCGGTGACGTGTCCAGACTCCTCCCATCCTGGTCTGTCACCTTTGGACACATTTCATTATTCTGTGCCCCTTCTAGAACTTGGCAGGACCTTCTAGGAAAATATGGAACCAACATGAGAAATTTGAGCACATCAAATAACTTTTTCAGTATTTGATCTTTAAGTTAAAAGGTTTCCCTTTGGCATTGATATCTAATGTGTAGTACGAGGAGGCTCCAAGAAGTTCATGGGAAAACTCAATGATCTTTCCATTCTGTTTTTCCATGCATATTTTGAAGCCCCCTTGCATGTACACCGAGATTTCATATAGAAGCTCCTGGCTTGTTTCTCCAGGAGCCACTAAACGCTGACTGCATTTCAGATGGTCAGAGAGTGCAACTGTGGGTCCCTGGTCGATTTTCCATGAAACGTGTTCAAGTTTAGAGGCTTAAACTCTTATTCTAGCGGATCTCCATGCCTCAAAGGATGAATGAATGGCATTTGCTGTATGCACGGAATATGTGTGTTCAGAAAGAAAGAAAGAGAAGCAAAGCCCGTGGCATTTCTAAATGTTTTCAAACTTAAGGAGCCCTTTGAGCCGACACAGTCTGCTTTCTTTTCCTTCGAAAACATAACACTCATTTGCGCACTTGGAGCAGCATGCTTGCCTTGGGAGTTGATGAGTCCCGGCACTACCTACTAGCTTGTTGCCATGTGGTGAGGCAGCCCGTGCATAACGAGGGGACAGCTGTAGCGCATCTCAGGAGGTGGTAAATTAAAACGGCTCCTGTGGAAGGTGTTCCAACAGTGTCTTCATGAATGAACCTTGGCCTGACGAGGTAGATGTTGATTCTTCCACTTGTACCCCACGTTTTTGATCATGATGTCAGTCTCTTTAGGTGGTGTAGCTTAAAAACATTGCCCATAAAACTGAACAGCTTCCTGTTTTCCCTTGGCTTTTATGAGTTTAATTTTACCTGACAACTAATCGAGATATACGGCCAGGTGGTAAACATTGTAACAGTACATCCAGATAGCAGCATTGTTCCCATAAGTAACACCTTAAGTTCAACACAGTAGAGGTGTACGCACAGGGAGTTCACGGTGAAGGCTGCTAGCACGGACCTTACGGAGTACCTGCGGTTCGTACCTGGGCTGTGAGGTACACCCTGTCCACGAAGCTGCCCAACATTCAGCCTAGAGTGTACGTAGCTTCAAGGGCTCAGAGGAGTGTTGGGCAACCATCCATGCAGCGGTTTCTGTTTCTCTCCCTCTTCTTTCTCCAGGGACTTTATGCCCAAGACCATTGGCATCGATCCCAGCCCATTTACTGTGCGTAAACCCGATGAGACTGGAAAGTCAGTATTGGGGTAAGATTTGCATATGAACTAGGATTTCAAAAAGTCTTGGAAAGTCATAGCCCGGGCCATATAATTTCCACCGGAAGCTGGCAACATCCCTTTACGCAGTCTGCTTACGGTATCTCGTCAGGGAATTAGAGAATCGGAGTCACTAACATGTTCAGCATGGAGAGCTGGCGTTTTGAAAAGTTCAGCCACCCGCTGCATTTTGGCTTTGTAAATTACATGTGTGAAGGGACCTCAAAACGTTTTTGGAAAAATTGAACAAAAAGATAATGAGCTTTTCCCACACGTTTTTCGAAGCCCCCTCACGTCACACTTGCCATAAGGGAGGCAGCAGGGTCTGCGTCGTGCCCTGTGTTTTCTAGACGTGCAGTCTTTCCCTGGAGATGTAGGTCCATTGGGCTGACTCATTGTACATATTTTATTGCGAGTGGGGTGGGAGCTTATCCGATCATCGTTTGTGCATTCACCATTTTGAACAACTTGTCAACCCCACCCCGCCCACCAATGGCTGCTTCTCTCCTTCCTGTTGTGTCCCCTCGCCCTGTATTCTTTGCATTTAATTTTGCCGTCCAGAAACATAGACGCAAACATGCTCAGATGAAGGGTTTTGCTGTAAGACTGACCACTTCTTGTATGACTGTCATCTTACACACAGAAGTACAGGCAAGGGGACCGGCCGCGCCGGCATCTTCAGGCTTAGAGCTGGACTGGAATGTGTTATGTTTTAGCAAAAGAATCTGTCACCTACCTAATTCTGATAGGATTCCCCCTAGACTCGAACCAGAAGGTCAGTGTAGATAGGGAGTTTGGGTCGTCCTGGTGAGGAGGTAAGCGATCCCAGTTGGACTATAGCTACTCACGATGCAATGGCATACATGACGGGGCTTCAAACAGCTTATGAAAAATTCCATTCCATTCTATTCTTTTTCCAGCAACTTTAAACTCCCTTCCACCAGAATCTTTTGGAAGTCTTCTTGTATTAATATTTCCCAGATCCATCATTTCAGTGGCTAAGCCCTGAAGCATCTAGGTAGCTACCGCATGCTAAGCCTTGGGCTGAATGCTAAGGAGAATTTTCGGAAAGGGAACATCACGTGAGATTTAGAATTCAAGGGATAAGTGAATTAGCAGGAGTGCTATCGACTGTGATTTCCTGGTGACAGATGATCAGGGTGCATTTGTTTCCGTAGCACCGAGCCCACGGCCAGGTCGCTCTGCGTCTTCTTTCCTGGAACATTGCAGAGTGTTGTGGTATGTTTTAGCCCCTTAGACGAAGGAGCTTCAAACGTTTGTGGGAAAAATGGAATGAAAAGGTCATGGACTTTTCCCCACAAATCTTTTGAAGTACTTTTACGGTGGATTCTTTAAATTAATATTATACATTCTTCACAAAATTAAAAGTAGTGCTATACTTCCTGAATTAAGAAACAACATTTTCTGGATAGTGTTCAGCTACCATTATGAACGTTTTGATCGAAGGATGACGGTTGCCAAATGGTGAGAAGACTTGTATGCATTCCGCAAGTACGTTCCGTTTATTGTCTGAATGCATCGCAGAGCTCAAATTCATACAAGGTACCTACATGCATTTGGTGACATACAAGTGTGAAGCCCTTTAGCCCAAGTTAAACCCAGAAACTAGCCGATTCCAGTCGGTTTTCTTGTGTTTCTGAGACAAGGCTTTGAGACAGAGTCATGTACTGAGAGGGCTGAGGGTTCAGATGAAATCTGCTGCACGTTCATGGTTTCTCTCTTAAAGAAACAAAAGCAACAGAGAAGAAGCCGTGTTACAGCGCAAGACGGCCGCCAGCGCCCCGCCGCCCCCGAGTGAGGAGGCTGTGTCCAGCAGCTCAGAGGACGACTCTGGGACCGACCGGGAGGATGAGGGCTCAGTGTCTCAGCGCTCCACGCCGGTGAAGATGACTGACACGGGAGACAGTGCCAAAGTGATGGAGGTGTGTGTGTGTGTGTGTGTGTGTGTGTGTGTGTGTGTGTGTGTGTGTGTCTTTAGGGTTGTTTTTAGACTGAGAGCAAGACAATGGCGTGTTATCAGACTTAACACATTTTGATGTGTGGGGCTGGAGCCAGTGCATGGGACGAATACATTTACATAGAAATGGGAAATGGGTACATCTGGGAATTAAGTTGGGGTGTTTGCGCCCCAGAGAACGTTGGATTTCTTGTCACTTCAGCATTTTTATGAGAACCTGGTCCCTCTTTGAGCAGCCCTTCCTCTTGAGGGAGCAGTGGCCGTTTATAGCCTCGCTCACTTTGTGCGGATGCAGGTCTTACACCGCCCAGTGTGAGTAGCCCCTGTGGAAAGTTCTTCCTGTTCCCTTTGACATGCTGACATGCTCAGGGGAAACACAAGGGAAATGAGCCAGACAAGACCAAATCTCGCATTGGGAAAGCTTGATGTAAAGAAAGTGTCAAAAGTCATTGAGAAGTAGATCAAATGCAAACTCGCTTCATTGATGATGAGGATGCATAGCGACCCTATAAGACAGGGTAGACCTGCCCCTCCAGGTTTCCAAGGAGGGAAATCCTTCTGGGAGTACAACGCCTGGTCTTTTCCCTGGGAGCAGCTGGTGTTTTGAACTGCTTACCGTGTGTTACAGCCAAATACGTAACCATCGGGCCTAATAAAATATAATCATGTAACACCTGACTCCGCTATATCAGGAGTTGGCAAAGTGAGCATGGATCAAATCCAGACCGTTGCCTGCTTTGTTTCCTTTCAGTAAAGTATTGCTGGAACGCAGCCGTGGCTGTTGACAGTCTTAGATGACTGTCTGTCCACGATACGAGCATAATCACGTAGTTGCAGCACAGAGGGTATGGCTCCCGCCGCCTAGAATTGTTGCTACCTGGCCCTTTCCAGAAAAAGCTGTCAACTCCTGCACTATAGGAAAGCAACTAGTAATCATTTAATAGGGGGGTTTAACCTTAAAATAAGCTACTTGTAGTGGAAATAGAAAGATGTAGTTTTTTTGGACCAGTAACTGAGATGGTCATGAATAGGTAGAAGAAAAATTGTGTTGCTTTTATAGATTTGTTTTCTTTATCTTTGGAAATTATTAATAGGCTAGCTGTCTGAAAATTCTTCCTGGCCATTTTCTTCTCTTCCTTTTTGTTTAATGCTAGAATGTGGTCCAGTCTATGAAAGACGTCTATGGAATTAACCTCTCAGACGGCCTCTCAGAAGAGGACTTCTCCATTTATTCAAGGTAAGATACTTTGATATAGAGATTACAGGACAATGCGATTGACTGTTAAAAACTAGAATGATCAATAATTCAGAAAGAAATGAATTCTACTTGAAACTTGCTAGCAGCGTGTAGAAGGTCAGATTCAAAAACACTGATTCCTATTCTGAGCTAAAGGGCCTGTTATCTGAGATAAAATCGCATGATGCATACATATTTAGCACAAATTCCATGATTCCTGCATTGGCAACTCCTCAGGGTCAAGGTGCCTTTTTACAATATCAGTCTAGAAAAGTGAAGATGGATGCTAATACACTCGTGGTAGCTCAGAGATGCTTGTGGGAGTGACAGCTGAGAAAGAACAAGAATGCCATGAGCTAAGGATGCCAGTTCAGAATGGTACAGACCTTAATCAGATAGATATAGCTGAATAGAGGGGAGCCACCAAAAGGCCCCAAATCAACCCACTTCCATCAAGTTGATTTCGACTCTTAGCTGCCCTGTAGGACAGAGTGGAGCAGCCCCACGGGGTTTCCAAGGCTGTTGTCTTTGCCACGTGTTCCTCCCATAGAGCGTCTGCTGAATTCAGACCACCAACCTCTGGATTATCAACTGAGTGCTTAAGCACTGTGCCACCAGGGTCCTACTCTGACTCACAGCAACTCTCTATAGGGTTTCCAAGGCTTTGATTCTTCATCGAAGCAGGCAGCCTCATCTTTCTCCTTTGGAGTGGCTAGTGGGTTTGAACCACTGATCTTGTGGTTACCAGTCCAACACTTGACCACCACCACTATCACCACCAGGGCATAGTTCCCCTTAATTTACATACGTTTATCTTTTATAAGTGATGTAGCATAAAGCAGTGGTTTGGGTGGAGCGGGTGGGGATGGAATTGATGGTATTTCATTTGCAGAATCCATAGAACTGGGTCTTGTCAGCTTTTCACTTCAAACTAAGCAGAGCTCTGTAATAGCTAAAACAGAAAGCACACAGCATGTCTTGACTGCTAGAGCCACCCACCCTCCTTTATAGCCTTCACTCTTAGGAATGTGCCTCGCTGTCTTACCAGAAGCAAGCGGTCTCAGAATACAGAGCTGTCTAGAAGCTAATTAGTCCTCCAGAACCCAGCGACAGCCTTCTCACTCCTGGGCAGGCAGACGCAGTTACTCATTCATCAGCCCTCTTGGAACTTCGGTGAAACCCTTTAGTATTGAAATGGGCTTTTATGAGCAGCAAGGTCAGAAAGAATGACTTCTGTAGGGTCAATGACTGTAGAGACTCGCTGGGTGGTGTGAACAGTGAAGTGTTTGGCTACTAAGAGAAAAGTTGGCAATCTGAAGCAGGGCTGGGAACTGGCTCAGAATGGTTTCATCATGGCCAACGGAGCATGGAGGTTACATAGCAACCAAATCTAGGGTGGATGTGATTTTGATCTGAGTGGAAAATAGGCAGCAGGGCCCCACTCAAAGATGGTGGCCAGTGGTACCACTTCGAATGTGTAGGGGTGCCCACTTTTGAGTGGGGCCCCCCTGCCTGTTTCCTGCTCAGGTTCAAAGAAGAAGATTTGGGTGGGATGCAGCACGAACTCTCTATCAGGCACGACAGAAACATTTCTAACCAGTTCAAAGCCCTGGTTTAAACTCACCCAGAAGTATCTTAGAAGTTGGATGCCCTGCTTAAAACCCTCTGGAATACAGGCACAATTTCTGAAAACCTATGGGATTGAGCTGTTGTAGTTCTCTCTGTGTACACAGTGAGGTGGAATTAGCATGCAATGGTTTTTGAGTTTTTAAGTGACGGATCGGGGGCACTGGTGGTTTGGTAGCAGAATTCCCACCTTCCATGCAAGATCCTCCATGCAAGATCCTCAGCCAGCACACCTCACGTGCAGTCATCTCTCCTCTGTCAGTGGAAGCTGCTGTTGCTACGATGCTGAACATCTCTCATCAAAGCTTCTGGACTAAAACAGACTAGGAAGAAAGGCCTGGTGATCTCCTTCCAAAAATCAGTTGTTTGAAAGCCTTATGGATCCCATCATTCCAAGCCACAATTCATCACAGGGATGATGAAGGACCGAGCAAGATGTTGTTTCACTGGGCACAGGATGTTTCACAGGCGCATGGGAGTCAGAATTGACTCGAGGCAGTGAGCTCAGTGCGTGGGCTCCCCATAAGTCAGGGGCTGCCTCAACAGCAGCTGACAACAGCAGCCACAGATGACTGGATAACATGAGTTTTCATATGGCAGGGAATGTGAGTACACAAGTTCAGGTCCGAAACTTCGGCTCAGGTGAAGTGAAAGATAGTCTCCCCTAAGATGCAGCATGCTGTTCAACTGGCAACTTCTGGCTCCAGAATGTCTCTAAGGCCCACTTGTAGCTCTCCCTTCTGAGGAACCCTGGTACAAGAGCACCCCTGGTACAAAGGGAGGTGGCTAAGGGAGGGATGGCAGCACGGGAGAAGGGAATTCAGACCCTGGAATACGATTCTGTGTTCGATGCACTGAAGAACATGACCACCTCCTCGCATTCAACACTCGACACAGTGCTTCCACACGTATGACTTTATTTGAACTCTAAACGACCTTGAAGTGGATTGAGAAGATATTCTTATCCTCCCCCTTTTAGATTAAGTGCACAGAAAGATCCATTCGGTCACAGATCCCCTGCTTCTTGGATAGCTCGGGATTGTTGATTGTGCCTTTCTGAAATACGCTTGCCACTGTCATCTGAAGGCTTTTACCGTCTTCCAGAATCCACTGAATGTATTGCAAGTAGCATCTCCGGTCGCTTACCTCCTTGTACGCACTGTCGTTTGTAGATTTGTTCAGCTGGGGCAGAGTCAACATAAACATGACAAGAGCGGCCAGCAGCACTGTGCCCAGTGCTCCGACGGAGTGATAAAACTGTAAGTACCCAGCCTCCCACCCGCTGCGTGGAGGTGCTTCCGACTCTTTGTGACCCCGTCGGACAGAATGGAGCCGGTCCGAGGGAGGTGGTGGTGCTTGCTCCCTGAACTCTGCCCTCCACTGGGGAGAGACAGGTTCACCATCAAGGGCTCTGACGCTGGAGGCAGGCTCCTCCAGATCCACACCCTTGAGGACAGCGATGGCCCTGGCTCTCCTAGCTTTAGGTCCCCACTAGTTCAGATAACTTGTTGTGAGTTAAACGATTCCTCAACAAAAAGACGTAGGTTCCAAGCCTGAATCACAGCTCGACCACCTCCTGGGTTTCTGCATTGTGTTTTTCCTCTTGAACAAGTAAGTACAGTCTCCTCATGTGCAAAGTGGGACCCCAGCCCCCCAATTATAGAAGGGTTGTGAACCTTGAATGGAGCGTGTGTTCAAATCGGTTAGTGTAGTGTCTGCACACAGGTCTTGGCAGATGGTGATCAACATCATCAGCCTCGGCATGTGGGAAGAAGCAGAGCAAAGATGTGGCCAGAAGAGGCTCCCAAATGCCACATGCTGAGTTGACTTTATTCTGTAAAGTTGGTCATTATGGACATTGCAAAAGTATTTATGAGGCATCTAGATTGGTGCCTGGTGTGTGGTAGACAGTTGCTTTTTTCAAGCCAAGTTTTATCTGCTTGGTCAATAAACTCTCTGACAGGGACAAGTTGCCTAATTCTTCCACGTACTGCATCTGCACAGTTCCTGTTGTTACCAGGTTACCAGGTTGTGACTGTAATCCTGGCAAAGATTGGCACCGTACGGAGGAGTGGGAGGCCTGGTGGCGTACTGGGTTATGCGTTGGGCCACCAACCACAAGGTCAGCAGTTCAAAACCTCCAGCTGCTTTTCAGGAGAAAGATGAGACTCTCTACTCCTCTAAAAGGGTTACAGCCTTGGAAACCTACTGAGGCTGTTCTACCTGCCCTATCAACTATGAGTCAGAGTCGACTTAATGGCAGTGAGTTAGGGGTGTGAGCACACTGACAATGAACTCGGCTGGAGATCTATGTGGAATTAAAATAGAAAAAATATTAAAATAAAATAGGTAAGAAAGACATATAACTTGGATACTGACTCATTCTGGAGAGAGAGGAGTGAGTTATTAAGGGTGACCCTTAAGGGTTTGGTTTATGCAACAGACTTGATTAATTGGTTGGTTCGGCCAAAAGATACTGACGGAGTACCATTCACAGCTGCCGTTTCCTGAGTAAGAAGCACTGTTGAAGGAACAGGGTTGTCCTTGAAGTAACATCAAAGTGGAGTTTTTTAGAAGGCAGTTGGACCAACTGCTCTGGGAAGTCATAGGACAGCCCAGTCTGGAGATGTAAACGCATCCCGATGGTATTTAAAGCTATGGGTTAAAGCTCAGACTACCTAGAAAGAGATGCTGGAGAACTGGTTGACAGCTGACTCTTGACGGGGGGATGGGTCTCATAGCTAGGAACAGAGGAAGAGAAACCTTCAAGCAAAGTGAAAGAAATACTAAACTGTGCTTTATCACAGCCCCCTCTTCCACTTCCGTCTCCCTGCTCCACCCCCTTAGCCCATAAACTATCAATTTGGAAATGCTTTTATTCTTCCTTGTGAGCCCTGGTAGCACGGTGGTTATGACTTGGGCTGTTAACTGTAAGATCAGCGGTTTGAAACCACCAGCCAATTCTTAGGAGAAAGACGA
Organism: Tenrec ecaudatus; assembly: GCF_050624435.1. Lineage (NCBI taxonomy): Eukaryota > Metazoa > Chordata > Mammalia > Afrosoricida > Tenrecidae > Tenrec > Tenrec ecaudatus. The sequence goes on along the minus strand of NC_134536.1, from coordinate 62,820,684 downwards.
GGCTCTCAACTCCAGTGAAGAGTTACAGTCCTGGAAACCCACAGGGTCAGTGGTACCCTGTCCTATAGGGTCACTATGAGTGGCAATTGGCTTGATGGTGATGAGGTTTATAGCTTGTTTGTTTTCTGTTCTTAGGAATTAGTGGCATGTGGTAGTGTGTGCTCCCAAATGAATTGAAATGAATGTAGACAAAAAGGGAAAAAAATTAAATATATTCATTAAAAAGAGGAGACTCAGATTATATTATCCAAGTTATATTGCACTATTAAAATATTATAGTACAGCTTATGACAAGAGAACTTCCGTGAAGTGAAGGTAACACACAAGTAACAAAAAATTATTTTCCCTTGTTTACTTCAATGTTGTGTCTGCTTTGAACTCTCCTAGGTCTTCCAGTTATTATTTCCCTGTATTATTTAGTATTTGCTTTTCTGAGCCCTGGAACAGATAAAAACCACGTAGATCTAAATAATCGTTTAACCTTCTCCACTTATTAGTAAAGATTCTAACATGAGTGTGTGTTTGCATCACCTCTTCAGCAGGATAACAAAGAGCTTGGTAGGCTTGGCCTTATGTTGTCATGGAAACTACCCTGGAGCATGTGTCTCCCTGTGAGAGTGTGTGAGTGTGTATGTGCTTTAAATTGGAACTCTGTAACCTGATTCTTGAAATGTCAACTGTTCATTTTTAGATGACTAAAGCCATGCCCAAATCAAAAGGAATTTATTTTATATGAGATTCTTATTTAATCATTTTATTGGGGACTCAGAATAATCCATACATCAGTTGCATCAAGCACATTTATACTTATGTTGCCATCATCATTTTCAAAACATTTCTTTCTACTTGAGCCCTTTGTATCAGCTCCTCTTTTGTCCCACCTTCCCACCTTCGTGAACCCTTGATCAATCATAAGTTACTGTTATTTTCATACCCTATGCTGTTTGCTGTCTCCCTTCATCCATGTTTCTGTTGCTTACCCCTGTCGTGTGTGTGTGTGTGTGTGTGTGTTTATATGTTGATCATTGTGATTGGTTCCCCCCTTTTCTCCCCACCTGCCCCTACCCTCATGGTATCACTACTCCCATGACTGTAGCTGAGGGGTTTATGTGTCCTAGATTCCATTTGTCAAGAGCTCTTTTTTTTAAAAAATCATTTTATTGAGGGTTCGTATAGTCTTATCACAATCCATACATCCATCCATTGTGCCAAACCTATTTGTACATCTGTTGCCCTCATCATTAAGAGCTCTTATCAATACCAATGTACATGCTCTTGTCTAGCTGGATTTATAAGGTGGAACTGGGTCATGAAAGTTGGGCGAGGAGGAAGCATTAAAGAACTAGAGGAATGTTGTGTGTCCATCGGTGTTGTGCTGCACCCTTCCATGTGACCCTGCTGTCCAATGGTCTACAGATGAGCCCTGGGTCTCCACTGCAACCCTCCTCATTTGCATTGATAAGAAATTTTTAAAATTTTTATCTTGAGAGGCAGGTAGTTGCTATCCCTAGATTATAATGCTTTCAGAGAGTAGCCCGCCTTGGTGCCTGCTGCAGCCCATTGGCTCACTGCCTTAAAAAGAGTACTCAGTAAGAATTTGCTGAAATATACTGTACCGCGCCCCACCAACAGCTTCCGCCCTCCATGACTGTCTGGGGCTGGTGAGGCCCCCTGAGCATCCTTAGAAACCCACCTCACCCAGATCCTGATGGTTTTCAGTCTCCTTCCTCAATCAGTTGGCTCCTGTCCTGGCCCATCATTGAGCATCTTCTCCTGTTTGCTTTCCTGCCAGGAGACCCTCTGTCCTCTCACATTGCTTTGCTTCCTACTGCCTTCTAAATGAGAGAGTGAGCACGTTGACTTTCCAGCATTTTCTTCTATATCCTGCCTCACCATGTCTACTGGCACCCATGGCCAAGGTCAGGGAGAGAAGGACCAGAGTGGAAGGAATTGCATCCAGGAGGTGGGGTGTTGGTGTTGCTGGTTCACTGTACTTACTGGTGTGGGGCCAGCATGTCCTTGTTTGAGGCTCACTCCCCTACCAGTTCTCCGGGCTTTTAAAGCAGCGCAACAAATGCCAATCAGCAGTGGGTTACAAAAAGAACATAAACACAGACAATATCAGTGCCTGTAATTCTGTGGCTCACCCATTCCAGGAAGATGTCTCAGACACTAAACATGTTTCTCTCAGAAAAGGCTCACAATACAATACATGAAGTTTAGTATACATGAATATATACTTGTCAAACTTGGGAGTCTCCCAACTCAAGATGAACTGAAATAGAACTCAAGCCATATGTGTGTTTACTGTTTGGGGGCCAGAGGTTGAATTTATTTATTAAGTATATCTCATCCTAAGCTGATGACCCGGAAGGTGGTGATCAGAGGGAAGAGGCCAGTCAGCACTGAGTGTGCTCCTGGGGTGGAGCAGGCTCGCTTTCTGTGCCATGGTGGGGGTGATGCTCTGGACAGAACTGCCTCTTTGGGTTCCCTAGGCTATAACCTTTTCTCTAAGCTGGGTTTATTGATCTTAGAATGAAGACCCGTTCCCATTGGCCAAGGGGAAATTGAAAACCCAAGCTAGTTTCTACTGCGTTGATTCCAAAGCAGGATGCATGTGTGCATGTGCGCGCCATAGAGTTTCCAGTGGCCGATTTCTAGGTGCCTCTGCGTGGACTCAAACCTCCAACCTTTAGATCACCAGCTGAACAACTGTTCACATCCACAGAGGATTCTTTCCACGTCAATGGGTGGGCATGACAAAACCCTTGATTAACTTCATTTTACTTTGGGGGTATTCTTTTTAATATGCCACTTACCTCCACCATCACCTCCTCAGTGATTCCCTCCAGTCTCCTGTAGAGATGGTCTCTGGCGACAGGCTGTTTCTCCTTTGAAGAGTAGCTCCGCTCATCTTTCCCAAGCACCTGGAGTCTGGATTCAGAGGGTAAAGGGTAGAGGAGTGATCAGTGATAAATCAGGGAAGTCCCAAGGGCAGGCAGTAGAGGACAGCCACTTAGCCAGGGACAGAGCGACCTCCTCCCTCCACCGAGACCTGATCAACTTGGTCTTCCTTCTTCGTTCTTTCGGGCTTTCCTTTTCTTCCTTTCTCATCACCCCGACTTTTCCTGTTCCTCTTTCCCATTTTTAATGGGCACTTTTTTATACCCTCGTTCTTCTTTTCCATTCCTTTCCCTGTCTCCCATCCCCTCCCGTGCCTCCTCCTCCATCCTCTCTAGGGGATTTTGAGCTTTCTTTTTGCTTCTTTGCTTCTAGATAGAATCATTCCTTCCAGACCTAAGTTCCCCTTGTTTCCCTACTGACCCCCACTGCCGCTGAGTAGATTTGCCTCCCCGTGACCTTGTACCTCTTTCACGGGAGCAGGTGGCCTCCTGCTTTCCTTGTGGGGTGGCTGGCGGGCTTGAACCACAGACATTGTGGTGACGGCACCACCGGGGCTCCCGCCATGTTCTAGTGTGTCTTTTGGAGTTTCAATTCTTTTTTTTGCCTTTCCTTTTTAAAAATTATTTCATTGGGAGCTAATACATATATCGGATCATTCCGTAGTTCAATCACTTCAAGAAGAACTGAGCCATGCAATGAATTTAGCAGTGCTCTGAACAAAGGAGTGGAGTGGACGGAACTCCATTGGATGGGAAGTGGCGTGGGGCATGGCCCATGGCAGGGAGACCTCTGGTTCATGAAACTGCTCTCTGTGCATCGGTGCAGCCTGGGCGTACTGGTCTGCAGACAACATGCATTTTTTATTCAGGGCGTGGGTGACAGTCACCATGAGGGCTTATCTGAATACACTCTTTTTATAACCACACGGAGTTAAGAATTCTGTACACTTGCTGGCCTGTAAGCAAGCACTTCATAAAGGCTTGTTGAATAAGTGAAACTATGTGTGGGTGATTCCTCTTGGGGGCCATTAAAAAAGCGGGAAGATGTTGTGTGGTACTGGGAGCTTCAGAAAGATGTGGGAAACGGAATGAAAAGGTAATGGAGTTTTTCTTTCCATGAACTTTTTGAAGCCCTCAGAGCTATCCATACCAAAGCCAAACTCACTGCCATCGAGTAGATGCTGACTTCTGGCAACCGTACATAGGACAGGTAGAACTGTCCCAGCGAGTTTCCAAGACTGTGACTGTTAATGGGAGTAGAAAGCCCCATCTTTCTCCCTCAGAGCAGGGGGTGGTTTCAAACTGCTAACCTTGTGGCTCGTAGTCCAACTTGTAACCACTACACCGCCAGGACTCCCTTAGATATTCATTGTAGAAATAAAATAAGGGCAGATCTTGGAAATCACACTTAGAATAGTACAAGTGAATTGGGAGCTGGAATGAGGGAAATAGGAACAGGATGCCCCAGCTGAAAGTTTAAAAAGGAGAAGACCAGCAAACAGACATTCTTTCCCTTTTAACTGTGTGTGTGTGTGTGTGTGTGTGTGTGTGTGTGTGTGAATCAGGTGAAGGTTTACAGAGCTGATCGTTGGTTTTATAGTCAACAACTCCTTAAGCCTCCCAATGCCTTGCCCTGTTTCCATCCATTTCGCCCATCTGCCTCTTCTGGAATATTGTTTCCCATTCACCCAAGGTAGCACCTGTCTACCCTTAGCCTAGGACCTCCCCTCCCCGCTCCCACCTCTAGCAACCATCAGCATCTGTTTCTTTTAGTGTGGAAACCTTTTCTTGATTTTTATTTTACATAACCCTGGTCTCATACAATGTTTGTCCTTTCGTGATCGAGTAATTTCACGCAGCATCATGTCCTTTGGGTTTATCCGTGTCGTGAAACGTTTTACAGATGAATGGGTATTCTCTAAGGTAGTGTTCCATTTTGTTGAAGTACCATGGTTCACTTGGCCTTTCTTCCCTGGAGGGACATTTAGGGTTTTTCTATTTTCTTGGTACTGTGAACAGGGCTTCAGTGAATAGGAGTGTGCATCTATCTGTTCATGCTATGGTTCTTATTTCCTTAGGGTATATACTGAGTAGCGGGGTGGGTGGGTCATATGGTATTTCCATTCCAAATTGTCTCAGGAAGTGCCATGTTGCTGTCCACTTTGCTGGTACTGTTCCACAGCCCCACCAGCAAGGGACGAGGGTGCCAATCTCACCACCCTCCCTCTAGCATGTATTTTCTTTCTTTGTTTGTGGGTGTGTTTGTTGTTGTTGTTGAACTTTTCTATCAATGCTGTGGTGTGGTGACAGCTCATCTTTGTTTTGATCTGCATCTCTTGAATGGCTTACAAGTGGTTACAAGAATTCCTCCATATTTTTGGTGGCTGCCTAGACATCTTCTTTGGTGAGCTATCAGTTCATGGCTTCTGTCCATTTTTAAATTAGATTATTCCTCTTTTTCTTGTTGAGGAATTGACGTTTTCTATAGATTTTAGAGACCAGTCCCCTGTTCAACATTGCCATTGGCAAAGTGTTTTTCCCAGCCAACACATTCTTCCTTTGGGATTGATCTGCAGCAGTATCCATGTGCCATAGTGAAGTAGACTAACTGATTGAAACAAGGTCAATTCATTGAAGCTTTGGGGTGACAGATATCTCTCATGCAAAAGTTTCTCTGGCATGCATGGAAATTGAATTGTAGATACTTGTTTGACTAATCCCAGGTATCTAAACTGGAATCTCCTATCGGCTTCGCTGACCCCGCGGCGTAGTGGAGTATGTGTGGGATTGCTAACCGTGAGGTCAGCAGGTTGAAAGCACCAGCCAGTCCTCGAGAGAAGAGGAGTCTTTGTACTCTTGTAAAGCTTCACAGTTGCCTCAGCCCTCGGGGTGGTTAGCCTTCGTCCTGTAGGGTCACGACGAGTCGGAATAGACTCCATCACAGTGAGTTTGACTTTAGTTGGATGGACTTTGCTGCTTTACTTTAGTGTCTGCAGACCTGCCATTTATGGCGCTTCCACAGTTTCCCCGGGGTCCAAGCACACCCTGTGTGCTAACAAGGAAAGGGTATTGATTTTTCCCAGGAACACAGCTCTTCTATAAGGTAAGGTGTTCTGTACTCCAGATGCCATTGGACAGCAAGTATATACTGAATACTCACTCATAGGTGCTTGCTTGCAGTGCATCATGGGATGAGCTTCAGTCTTGCCTCTAGGGCTTTACCATCCAGTGGGTGATGGACAAGTGGGCTGGTGATTGCAGCAGGTGGTATGACCAGGTTAACAGAGGAAGCTGCAGGAGGGCTGATTCCTGGTCAGGCTTGCGCTCTGGCTGACTCCAAGGTAAACGTGAGCGTCTCTGACTGAAGCAGACAGGGAGGCATAGGAGAGAGGCTCTCGACTGCATTCCTCTTTGGGAGAACTTAAGCTGTTCTGTGTGCCCAGTGTCCTTGGGTGGTACCTGTGGTTAACACCCCCAGATGCTGCCAGAAGATTGCGTCTGCCCAGAGGCACCTCAGAAGGCCTAAAAATCTGCTGGTGGGATCAACTGGGTGACCACAAGGAATGCAGAGAGAACCAACAAGGAGAAGAGAGACACAAGCAGAGGGAGCAAGACCCAGGGGAGCTGCATGTGCAGAGCGGGGAGAGTGACCATTGTTCCAAACGCTTTGTTTTAATCAAGAGAGTGTTAGACTTATGTTTGCATTTTAGAAAGGTCACTCTGGAAATAGCCTGGAGAATGGATTAGAGGCACGGAGATAAACAAACAACGTGTCTGTTGGAAACACTAGCACACGAAAGTGACTCGAGACTGCTATTGGCAGTTGACACAGAAGAGAGATTCATTTACAAAGGTGGGATCCAAAAGCTTCATAGAACCTGGCGATGGATTGGGCAGGGGGGACACGTGAGCGTTCTCTGCTTGGTTGACTAGACATGACAGCGAGTGACCACGACAGAAAGCACAGAACAAGCAGGAGGCTTGAGGACCAGAGTGATGGTGTGTGAATTTAGTGTTTTTCTGCTCTTCATTTAGAAAACGAGTAAGTTAAATTTCTTAAACTTGTGTTAGGAAGTTCAAATTAAATAGATTTTTATGTGTGCTTTTACATTTTTCAAGTGGCCAAATGAAAGGATGGCAGGATAGGGCAGAGATCCTTCGATTGCTGCTGATAGAGAAGAGTTGGTTTTAAATATATTTTTAGCCCAGAGAACTCGCGGTGTTTACATGAGCAGGCAAGCTTAATCCTGAAAGAGCAGATCTGTCTGCGATACGGCCGTGGCAGGGGTGTGACTCTTTGGTGTTCTTCGCCCAGGATCAGAGCTGGATTAAGGCATGTGAGCGCTCTGAGCACTGGTAATCGGCCGTCCCGTCGCCTCTGCTTGCTCATGTCCAACCAGGAGATAGCACTGATATATACGTGTTTACTATGGGTCATGGCTATCCTTGATAGGACTTATTTTTAAACGTGACTGTCATATTAGCAATGGAATACAAAAGTGGCATATGTATTTTAGCAGCATGAGATGAGCTGGATTATAAATTTCTCGTTGATACTGGGTACTAAGAGTTTCACCATAGTGCATATTTCTACCAAGAGCATATTCCACATATATACAACAAAGTATAAAAATGCTTTAAAAATGATTGTTTCAACAATCAATATAACATTCTATTGATCCCTTATAACAAAAACTTGACTTTTACCATTCCAGCTGTAACTTCCATTTTGTTGCTTGTTTTACACTAAATGCTATCATTATAAATGAACAAGCCAAAAGATTTCATAAACTAAAATGTAAGCATCAGAAAAGAGACATTGCAACAAATTACTATATTTTATTCTTAGACCTTTCATCTCTAGCATGTTATAATTTTAAAAACATTTCCTTTTATTCTTTGCTCTTACAAAGTCTTCACTGAGTTTGTTACAATTAAACTGCTGAACAGTATCGACTACTCCCATACATAACAAGGATAAGGAATCAAGTCTTCAATCATTGTTGTCGTCTTGAATCTCTTTAGGGATGAAAGTAAGGGTTTGTTTTGCAGTTTGTGCTCATTAACATTCGGGAGATGCCTAAAGAAATGTCATCATTGGGAGACATGTGTTGTGTTTGACCGTATAGTCTCGAAAATATATGGTATCTTCTAGTACGGAATCAGACCTGCCTGAGTCAGATTTGTCGTTCCTGAACCTGTGAGTGTAATTCTCATCTAAGAATGTGCAGTTCTCTAAACAGGTTTACACTTAAGTCTTCAGGCACCTTCAGTGTGGAGATACTTCATCAGATATATCCGCACACTCCCACATTGTTTAAGTAGGAAAATGTGTTTCAAAGAATAGCATACGATGTCACCCTTCTTCTTAAAACAAGATACTACTCAATCATTTTATCGGATGTAGTTATGTGCACAGAGCGCACACACAATGCTACTTTTGACTCACTCTGCCCTTTTGTTTTCCTCTAATACTTCCGTGATGGGGAACTGCTTGATTATCAATATTTGATATACTTGTTTTGTTGTTGACAAAAACGTAAATTATGTAAGTACTCTATTACTGACTAGTGCGAGTCTTTCATTACGTGTACCTCTGAAATTTGGAGAGCTTGCCTCAGCTGATGAAAATGCTGCAATACATTATGCCACATAACCAATACAAATATATGCTCTAGTGTTTGCATTTTATTGGCCATGTTTCCAGCTTTTCTTTTGATGCCTCAGTTTTGCGTCTGTTTTGTCACAATATCTTCTAGGCATCTAGAATCCGAATGTCTGATGTCAAGATTGCACTCTGCCACAGCATGTGCTTCCCAGTGTGTATTAGAAAGGCATTTTAACATTAGATCTTTGCTAAAATGTCTGAGAACTGCCCATCAGTGACTAGAGGGAGCAAAATATATGTGTACAGTAACTGAACAGGAGGAAAGGAAACACATTTTTCCCTTCCAGATAACAATCTACTGTGTCCTGTAAGATTCCTATAAGATTCCATAAATGTGCAAGCACATTAGGAAAATGCTCTAAAGTCTCTATCACATACCTTTACACTGTCCTGACATAGTGGCAGCAGTGTCATGCACCTGACCTCGGCATTTTGGAAATTCCATTTTACAAACTTCTCAAAAAAGCCCGGAAACACCGTCGGGTGAGTGGGTGTGCTGTGCCCTGGTGATATGCAGCAGGTGAACACTGCCTGCCCGGAGCACCCTGGGTGCCTGTTTGTATGTATAGGAGAACATCATGTAGAACAGCACACATGTAGAAGGCTGAGTGCTGTCACAGTCTCAAGCATGTGCTTGGGGTCTTGATCTGCATGCCCCACAGATAAGGAGGACGACTATATCCATCTTGCTGTTAGTAATTTCACCAAGTGGTACCAGTTCGAAGATTTGCATCCATTAAATCCCAGTGTTCACTGGGACAAATCATTTCTGAGTCACTACGCTTTTAAAAAGAAGCGGATTTTGGAATTGTTTGTAAAGATCCACAAATCCTTTTCGCTTCCATGACTTTTGATTTTACGCTCCATTTAGTTGTAGCTGTTTCATTTTTACCTGGATATAACATTATGCTACTCTGTAATAATTTGGTTCTACCATAGCAAATCAGTTCAAGTAATTGAATTTTTTAAAGATGTGAAGCAAGTCAAATTTATAAAGTGAAGTTTACATTCGAATTTGAATCTTAACACAAAAAATTTATATTTGAAAATTAGTTTAAAAATCATGCAGAACGTGTAATTTTGTTCTTCATATCTGAGATAGTTGAAAAAATAGCACTTCCTCGGGCGCTGGAGAAACACCTGTCGTGAATGTCCGTTCAGACAGTGTTTGACGGCATCCAGGCGTGGGGTGCCATGGAGGCTTTGGTTTGGTCCGAGAGGAAGCCAGCTCCCCATTTCTTAGTTAGTTCCAAACCCCCACTGTTTGATCTCAGACCCACACTCTTGCGTCACTAGCCGGCAGGCGGAATGCAGGCAGGTGATGCTGAGGCCGTGACTCTCTCTGACTGTGGTCCCTCCGTCTAGGTCTGGTGGGCAGTGGGGCAGGGGCTGCTGTGCTGCTCAGGCAGGCAGAACAAATGGGCAGGATCCCTTCCCCCCACCTTCTCCACACTTGCTCTCTCGCCATCTACTTTTGCTGCCCTCTCAGCTCCCACCATTGCTGCCGCCTGCTTCTCCAGCCTCCGCCGGCAGAGGCCACAGGGATGGCCGGAATCAGCCCCCATGAGGGCTAGCAATGGTGCTTGCTCCACGTCCAAGTCACACCCTGCCCTCTTTTGCAGAAAATACCTTGGACGTTAAGCACCTTTACCATACAATGTTGGCAATCCCTTCACAGTCCTCCGAGTGTAAAGAAGAGCTAGAAACGTGGGCGCTCACTTTCTGTCTTCTCATGCTACATCTTCACAATTTATTGGACCGCTGCTGATCCCTGGTGGGGGTGAGAGTGATCACAAAAGAATGAATGATTCCAGGTGCAAGGGAGTGCGCAATCTGAAGACGCGTTTGATTTGCTTTGCCTAATACGAGCTATATCACCAAGTTATGTGATTATAGATTCTCCCCCCGCCCCCGCCCCTCGTGTCTTCTTGTGTGGTCCAGCAGAGAGAACTCGACACGAAGTTATCCTTGAGCAATCTCAAACAAAAAGGAAAGTGCAGGCATACTTTGATTCTAGAGCCTCATGGTAAAACGAGTCATGCAAACTTTTTGGTTTCCCAACGCATATAAAAGTTACTTTGACTCCATGCAGTGGTCCGTTAAAAGTGCAATAACGTTGTAGAAAAGTTTCAAGTATTAACGAGAATCACCGACATGTGATGGAGCCGCGTCGTAAGCGTGCGCTGTTGGAAAGGCGTGGCCTGTAGACTCGGACACCACCAGGTTGCCGCAACCTCTAATTTGTGCAATGTGCAATAATATGAGGTATGCCCGTATAATCTTTATTGTGCATAAACTTTCTAAAATGTCAGTTTCATTGAATCTCCTTCTGCCATCACACTGCCATTTCCTGTGCTCTGTGTACTTGTGTGGGTCTTTGCTTTGGTAACCGGTTTGGTTGAAGCCCCTGAGCACATACTTACTGGTAAATCCATCCTCTGGGTAATCCATCCTTGCTCAGGAACTACATTTTGTAATGGTTTAGCCTATTGTGATTTGGGGAATGTACCAGTGGTCGCCAGTTTTGTGTAGGGAAGGTGGGCGTGATGTTTGTTGGCAGATGGATTCGGGGGCCTTGTGCGCCCTTCATCACCATGGCTTCCTGGTAACTTTCCCTTCTCCCCATGAAGACGTGTACCCAGGCAGGACATGCACACGGCTCCTGTCCTCTGGGAGCACAGAGTAGACGTCTGTTCAGTTGAGATACACTTCTGATTGAAACACAAAAGAAAAAGTCTTTTGATTTCATATTTAAATGTAATTATACCATCCTCTATGTGACTCAGAATCCCTGGGGGCTTTTACACACAATTTTTCAAATAAAGTACAAACCCCATTAAGTCTTAATTGTGCTCGGCACAGGCCCCTCTTAATGTTCTAGGCGTAGTGCTCCATGTTTAATATTTTAATATCATTACTCAGTTTCTATATGCACATATGAAGAAATTGAAGAAACGATACTATTCCAGAGCATCACTAAATGTTTATCAGACTTTTAAAAAATAACAATTCTTAGGTGTCTTTCTGGTGCATTATGTGGTTGGACGTGAAGTTTCTCAGACCCAGGAGCTCTGTTCCACACCCTCTTTCTCTGCTCGTCCCTCCAGGCGCAGAGGGAGAACTTTTGCTTGTTTCAGCAGTTTTGACAAAGGACTTAAGTCTTCTGGGGCTTTCTCACTTTCTAACAAAATCACACGTCAGTTGTTGATAAATCGTGTCCATGATCAAATTGAATTTAATTGATTGCTTATTAAGTTTTTATTCCCTTTGGATCTTTCATCTTTATGTTCACATCTGGAACCTTGGATGGGTGCTTCCCAGTTTCTCAGCATTAACAGAACAATTGGCATCACCTGATTTCTTCATGTTCCGCTTCCTTCCCGAGCCGTCTAGAAGGGCCCCTGGAGATTCAAAGGTGCACTCAGACAGCGGTGGAGAAGGGCCAGGTGGTGTTTCCAGAAGGACTCATTTGCATGTGTGTGCTTGTGTGCATGTTTAGCATGATGCAGGTGTTGTAGCTGTTAGCCACCTTCAAGTGGACCCCCAATGGATATGTGAGAACTGGAAGGTCTTAGAGATTATTTCCTGAGAGCCTTCGACCTCTGACTGTTCAGGAAATCAATTGAGAGTCTAATCGGTCACAGCCCTACACCTGGAAGGGCCCCGAGCGGGAGCTGATCCTTGTCCGTCAGGCACCATTCTAGGCGGTGGGGAGACAGTAGAGCACCGTCATGACACAGTCCCGCTGAACAGTCCTTCAGTGGTAGGGTAGGCAAACGGGCATTGTATTAGGCTAATTACCCTGAATTACACAAACCAGGGAAGTGGGTAAGGGTGGTTGGATCAGGTGTCTGAAAGCAGGTGCTGGGCAGGCCTATCTATGGAGTTAATGTACCTGCACACAAAGTAGGAGTCTGCCAACATTAGATTCTGCCCGTGATCTTGGCTCGCTTGCTCACTCTGGGGAAGCCAGCTTCCAGGTTGTGAGCAGCTCACCTGATAGGGACTGAAGGCTTCAGCCAGTGAGAGACTGAGGCCAGTGGACCGAGTGAGACTGGAAGCAGATTCTGCCGCCCTCGTTAAGCCTCACCAACAGGTTGACTGCGACTTCCTTAAAGACTATGAACCAGCTAAGCCATTTCTAGGTTCTTGGCTCAAGGAAACGGACATCACACATGTTTGTTGGAGGGTGGTAGCACAGAATATCGCAGACATGGTGCGGGTTCTTTTTATTGCATCCAACCAGACGGCATGCAGTTTCAATACACTGGTGTCCACGCCGATCCCTTGGTTACGGTGGGATCTTCTATCGCTGTGCGGTTGCTTCAAGTTAATGAAGGTTTTGTGGGAGGTACAATAGCTATCATCAAACTTTGGATGGTTTTCCTTTATTTCAGTGTGGGCTCTGATTTTATTCAAGGAGATGTAATCTGTGGCTCTCATCATTTATTTGTGGGCTCAAATTGCTCCAGATGTCTCCAGTTCCTTCATCCTGGATCCTGTGCCCCTGAGACAAATGTCCTCATCATTCTTTGAACACTCTGCTTTCTGGCACAAGATGTACAGGGCTCATCATGCTTTTTGCTTGCCCCAGACCCTTACGTTGGTCATTTCTCCAAGGATTCTGGTTCCTTTGAGTGGTAAATAGCGTTAAAGCCAAGATCAGGGCCACAGGTGTACCTATTGCTGTCGGGGTGTTGTTCCCAGGTCCACTGAGTGGATAAATAGAATTTACTTATATATCTGCTTTGTCAGCGCACCCCCAAAAATTCATGGAAAAATGGCATGAAAAGATAGTGAAACTTTTTCATGAACACCGTGAAGCCCCCTCGTGTAAACGTATGCAGATGCATCTATTTATATTGAAGTCCATAAATTCTTAATTCCTGGTCTCGTTTTTAGACTTCCTCCTTTCATATTAGTAATGGCCTTCTCCAACAACGAGAAGCTCGCCTCCCATTCCTCTTGTTATTACTGAGTTCTTTGAATTCCACCCCAGCCCATAACCACTCTTCCCTTCGCGCTGCATCCGTTTCTCCTGTCTACCCATGGAGGCTCTGACTCTCCACACTGGATCTGCATTCTGCAGGGTCCGCCTCCTCTCCCTGCAGGGCGCTCCACTCTCCAGGTCAGGCTGCCCTTTTCCTGCCAATGTCTACCTTCCTATGTGGTTAGGTGGGGTTTGTTTCGGAGTGGGAGAAAGAAGACAGGACTTTGTGATTTTATATTGGATGTCAGCATTGAAAAGGATACCCTCATCTGTCACAACTGAATTTTGAGTTTCCTTGACAGTGAACCCTCTGCTCTAAGTTGACTCCCACCCTGTAGGACTGTCCCGTAGAGTTTCAAAGGCTGTCAACTTTAATGAGGCAGAGCTCTTTCTTCCATGGAGCGGCTGGTGAGTTCAAACTGCCAAAGGTTGGCAGTTGAGTGCTTTAACCACAGTGTCACCAGGGTTCCTCCACTATAAATTATGGATACCAAATCTCTGGTCACAGCAGATTATCTTGGGAAGTTTATTGAAAATACTACTCTCAAACAAACCAAAATACAGCAACAATAAAAACAGGAAACAACCAAAGATCCTCTAGGCGCCCAGAAGGTGGTTAAATAGATTACAGGAAGACGCTTGATTTTCATTTTGGATTTTCGGTTACTAGTGAAAATGTCTATGAGTAACATAGGGGGTTGCTCACCGTGAATCAGAATCAACTCTGCAACTAACCACTTTTTACATTGTGTTTACATTGCGGGTACTAACAAGTTATGGGTCATAATTTACTTTTAATAATTTTTGTGTTGAAAATATAGCATTGGTCTCTTGAAATAAGGAATACTGAATTCAAGTTCCTATTGCTAAAGATTCTGGCTCATGACACTCAGGGTAAGGCCTGGCCATCTATCTGCACTGCATGAAGTTCTCCATTGGAATGGAATGCCCAGCCAGGTTGGGAATCCAGTGCTGTTTGTCCTCCTAAGCACTGCTTCAATGGCTATTGGAACATCTACTGGGAAGTTACTCATCACCAACTAACACCAACTAACCCCAGTTCCTGAAGCCCCAGGAGTGTCTTCCTGAACACTTGCAATAGTTCCGTTCTGTTGTGAAGGCTGATGACACTCATGTCATCACCTCTCAGAAGACATTTCCCCCAGATTTCTACTGTTCGTAAGGTGCAGGAAGCCCCAGAAGAATACTGTGGGAGCTGTCAGGGTCGTCAGAAACCATGAAGTCTGGGTAACTGTCACAGCCAAGCAAAAGCGCAGAACTGACGACTAAATGCAGCGTGGTGTCTTGGGTGGGACCCAGGAATAGCTAAAGGGCATTGGGCAAAAACTAAGGAACCTGGACTGCAGTATATACGTTAATTAATAACAATATTTAATGTTTGTTAATTCCAACAAGTAACCTAGACCAATGAAAGATAAGGAGAAAACTGGTTCTAAGAGAAATTGGGTGTGAAGGATATGGGAACGCTGCTCTCCTTGCTATACTTCTCCAAATCTAAAGCAATTCTAAAACAGACACTTGGTTCCAGAGAGGTAGTGGTATGTGTGGCAAACTCAATTGTAGCATTTTCTAAATAATCAGGAAAAGGTGGTACAATGGATCACACATGGGACTGTGAACCACAAGGTCAGCAGTTTGGAACTACCCGCTGTTCCTCAGAAGAAAGATGAGGCTTTCTTTGACTGTAAAGAGTTAGTCTTGGAAACCCACCAGGGCCCTTCTACCTTGTCCTATGGGGTCGCTAAAA
Organism: Tenrec ecaudatus; assembly: GCF_050624435.1. Lineage (NCBI taxonomy): Eukaryota > Metazoa > Chordata > Mammalia > Afrosoricida > Tenrecidae > Tenrec > Tenrec ecaudatus. The sequence continues at coordinate 62,805,355 of NC_134536.1, read as the reverse complement.
GTCGGGATTGACTGGATGCTAGTGAGTTTGTTTGCTTGTTTGGGTTGGGTTGGGTTGGTTGGTTAGTTATCAGCTCTATTTGGGAGGTAAGGCATGTGGTCATTACCCATTACTTTGGGTTTCCAGAAGTGGCAGGCCACTGCTACTGGGAGGACAGAGGGGTGACTTTTTCCTACCGTTGACTGCGTAAAACTCTGACAAATGACCAGTTCCCACCAGGGAGACTCCGGCCAGGTGGAGAGAACAGATGACTCTGGGAAATGGCAGTTACATTTGTTGCCCTGTGAGAACAGCTGTTATTTGCTTGATGTGCAACTTCTGCTTCATGGGCAGCACAGACAGACCTCTCAGAATAACCAGTCCCTGCTGCCGATGGCTGAGAGCCAAGTGCTCCCTCATGAAACCACAGGCAAATGTTCGCACTGCCTCCTCCACAACAATGCTGCCCAGTGTTGGCTGCTCCCCAGTGTCTGTAGTCATCAGCTCATCAGAGAGAGCGAGCACTACATTTCTTTGGTCCCAAGATAGACAATCAGCTCTACAGATGAGAGGGAAGCCATACCGTTTATAAATCATGCCCTTAAGTGCAAATAGTTGACCTGTTTCAGGGCAGAAAATCCCCCTGGGTCCTTGCCCTAAAACCACAAGGTTTTATTTTTAAAAATGCAAGTAGCAATTAAAATTTTACACTTCTCTGGAGAGAATGTAAAAAGAGTATCACTCTGTCGTACTAGGACCAACAAAAATATTAATGGCCGGGGCTAAAACATAAAATACCACTATTGCCACTTACTTACCCACTTGTGTCCTTGGAGAGCAAACATGAGTGCATGGACGCGCCATGGGAAGTACATCCTGCCAGCACCATCCTCCTGCAGTCAGGCCGTCTGCGCCTGGTTAAAATGAGAGCCGGGCCAACTGTGCTCTCTCCTTTGGCTAGACTCAGCGACACAAACAACAACAGCTGTGTGGCCAGAGTTCAGTTGCCGCAATCACACTCGACCCTATCTTGATTGAACAGAAAGTGATTTATTCCAGGAGCCGAAGTGGCTTTCAGAATCACTGGGAAGACTGAAGAAACAGCCTCGGCACCGAATTTCTAGAATAACTCCAAAAACCACATGGCAGACCATCAGAATAGCTGCTGCAGCCGTCTTGCTGGGGAAGGTCACAGCAGCCGCTGGCTCTCCTCCAGCCGCCTCAGCTCCAATCAGGGAATCGCTGAATCAGAAAGCTACCCTGGAGGACATGTTACCACTGCAAAATGGATACACTATGTCCTACCTCTATGAACACATCTCAGTTCCAACCCAGAGGCTCGTGTGTGCACAATGGCTGGCAGAAAGCAGATCACCTTTGGAACCCTGGGAAACTTGTCTCTGAGTTTTGGCTTCCACACACCAGGAGGTAGGTTCCGGTGTCTTTGTTAGGTGCCGAGTCAGTTCCAACCACAGCGACCCTGTGCACAGCAGAGCGGAACGCCGCCTGGTCCTGAGCCATCTTCCCCCTTGTTCTCATGGCTGAACCCACGGTTGTGACCGCCGTGTCAGTCCATCTTTCTGAGTGCGGGCCTTCCTCCTTTGTGCTGCCCGTCCAATTTAGTAACCATGCTATCGTTCTGCAGGGACTGGTCTCTCTTGAAAACACAGCACGTTAGACACAGTCTCACCACCCTTACCTCTAAGGAACATTCTGACTACTTTCCACACAGAACTGTTCATGTGTTATTATTTTTAAATTTTGGCAGTCCATGGTCCTTTCAAGATTCTTCTCCAGCATTATAGTTCAAATGCATGGATTTTTCTTCCTTGTCTGGTCTTTCACAGACCTCTGAGGTGATTGGAAAGGCCATGGTTGGGTCAGGCCCACTTTAGTCCTCAGAGCCACCTCCTGTCTTCTCAACACTCTCAAGAGGTCTTCGGTAGCAGATTGACCCAGAGCAGTGCGTTGTTGGATCTTTTGACTGCTGCTTTCCTGAACACTGATTGTGGACCCAAGCAAGATGAAATCCTTGACACCTTCAATCTTTTCTTCCTTTTCATGATGTTATCTCTTGGTCCAGTTGTGAGGCTTTAGGTCTTCCTGATACTGAGTTGTAATCCACACTGACGGCTGCAGTCCTTGATCTTCATCAGCCAGTGCTTTAAGTCTTCCTCACTTTCAGCAAGCAAGGTTCTTTTATCTGATGCTGCATTTTTTAGATAATCCCACTTCTGTGACAATTTGCTCAGCGTACACACTGGACAAGTATGAGGACAGGATGCACATCTCTCCTGACTTCAGACCATGCAATGTTCCCTTGTGCTGTTTGTCCAACTGCCTCTGGGTCTCTGTACAGGTTCCACATGCGCACAATGAAGTGTTCTGGAATTCCTGTTCTCGAGGCCGCCCAGTTTGCAAGGATCCACCCAGTCAAATGCCTTTGCATCGTTATGAAACCTAAGTATCTTTCTGATATTTATTCTCTTTGCTTCCAATTATCTCTGCAGTCTTCTCCCTATAAGTAGAGCCACCTGCTCCTTGAATTATTGCATCCTGCAGAAAGTCCAGAATCTCTGGGTTATGTGCACATGTCTTCATCAAGTCTGCACGAGGCTCATGATCTTACGATCTCTTGTTGTTTGGTACGGCCAAGTCTATTCCAACTGCCAGGTCCCCATCGGGCAGAGTAGAGCTGTGCCGCCAGGTTTCCCAGAATGCACTTGTACGTGAGCAGATCGCCCGGTCTTTTCTCGCTTGGGGCTGCTGGTTTGTCCAAACCCCCAGCCTTCACTTGGAAGCTGAGCACTTAACCAGGAAGCAACCAGGGCTCCTTCTTTCGTGATCTAGTGATCTGTAAGCTGAATGATTACTGCACTACTCCCAGTGTATACATGGCTGCAAAAGAAAGTCAAAACTCTCCATCAACAAGGGTGTCTGGTAAACATGCAACCGTCATTTGTAGGTATTCTAGACAAGAATGGTGACCATCTGCTTGAATCGTGGAGTAAATTCCTGGGGTAACCACCTGCACAGATACCTAGTACCTAGTGACGTAATAACGGAGAATTTCTACTGCCCCCATTTCTCTAGTTCGAGAAATACCAGCTCCTCACAAATAGGAAGCAGCACTTGGACAATTGACTGAGTTCAGCTTTTGTTCAGGATGTACAAAATGAAACTAGAACATCTTGTGACTCCATAAAGCAACAAATCTACCAAAAGTACTGGGATCACATAAAAAACTTGGAGAGATTCCCACTTCACAAAGGACATTTTGAACTTCAATAAGAACAATAATTAGAGTGGATTGGAGCTCTTCAAATATGAGGGGACTCAAAATGTTTTTGAGAAAATGGATGAAAATAAAATGAAATTTTATAAAGCCTTCTCACTATGGCAGAATCCACAAATCTTTGGCAGTCGTAGTTGGTACCCAAATTTGATAGAAGTCGTGTTACTTTGTGTTCCGTGTAGGCATATGGATATTTCCTTGTGACTGGCAACGTTAGTCTTATATTTCAGGACAGATCGCAAAATGCCCATCGTTTCCATGACTCACAACTCAAAATGAGGAGAAACAGCTGCAAACATGAATCTAGGAAAACCAGAAGTCATCAAAATGAAGCGGAATGCTTCAAGATGACTGTCGTAGGCATCCGTGAGCTAAACTGGCCTGGCAATGGAAATGAAAACTGAAAAAGGAACGTGTCACATTCATGATTGTGGTAGGCTAAGTTCTCTAGAGAAAAAAACCAGTGAGACATACGTGTGGGCACACACACACACACACACACACACACGGTGGACTACTTGAAGATAAGCCTGTGAACGCAGAACAGTGAATCGAATACTTGAAAAGAATTTGTGCCCTTGGAGTATGATATTGGCAAAGAATATGGAATGTATCATGCATCACTAGAAGGATGAACGAATCTGTTTTGGGAGAAGTACAGCCAAAATACTGCATACAAGGGAGGATGGTGCAACTTCCTCTCAGGTACTTTGGGCGTGTTGTCAGGAAGGACCGGTTCCTGGAGGATGACCTCATGCTGGGAAAGTGGAGGGTCAGTGAAAAGGGGAAGACCTGCAACAAGAGGACTGGGCCCAGTGGCTGCAAAGGGGCTCAAATATAGCAGTGGCTGCGAGGATGTCGCGGGCTGAGTCGTAGTCCGTTCTGTTGTACACAGACAGGGTCACTGTGAGCCAGAACGGACTCAACCGCACCTGAGGACAGCAATAGAGCTAAAGCAAGAGGCTAATTTCTAGCCTCCCTTTCAATTCCTGTCTGCCAATGTTGTTGTTATTAGTTGCCATCAAGATAAGCGTGACTCACGTCGGCCACATCACGCACGTGCGCCTGTGCCGCCAGGATGATGCAAGCAGGCCGTTATAATAGCTGTTGGATTCCAAAGGGCCAGGGCTCTTCACTGATACAGGTCAGGTCATTAGCACCCAAGACACAGTTCTGAAATGATTGGGCTTTGTTGGGTCGGGTGTATTATTAGAGTCATAGCATTTTGTGTATGTACCATAGACTTGCAATCTTTTTTATCAATTTAGGAAATAGATGTATTCTTTACCTTGTTTGGATTGTCACTTGCAGATAGTAGTGTGGTTTTATGTCCCAGCACATGGATAAATGAGAGTCCCTCAAACTGGCCACTTTTTTGGCTGATATATATATATATATATATATATATATATATATATATAATTTTTTATCATTTTATCGAGGGCTCCTATAGCTCTTAGAACATTCCATACATCAATTATAACAAGCATATTTTTAATAATTTCATTGACATGTGTTTACTTCACATATCATACAATTGAATCATTCAGTCATATTAAGAACATTTGTGCAATCATCACCGCAGTCAGTTTCAAGACATTTTCTTCTTGTACTCGTTGCTAGCGCCCCCTTCTGCCCATTCTCCCCAGCCAGGCTCTTAGGCAAGTATCCATTCAAACAGGCCACTTTTACTCTTGGATCCCACCACAGGCAGGCATCCCCCCGTTAGGACTGGATCCCTTCCTAGCTGTCTCTGTAAGAAACCACCAGTACTTAGGGTTCTTGTTTAGTCTTGCTTTAGTGTAAGAAAAGGCTCAAAGTCTTTCCAGTGATTTAAAAGATGGACATGCAACGCATGACGGTGATTGTGATGAAGAATGTACTGTGAATAACAATTGGTTAAGTCATTCCAACGTGAAGGCAAATCCATGTAACATTAAAAGGCAACTCGGATTGTCTGTAAGCAAGATGTTCCAAATATGACGACTGCCTGCTTACCTAGCCAGAGACTTGCGTGACTTAAGGAGGCAAGACAGGGGGTATTCCTGATACTTACCCATTATTTCCAGCTCTGAAATTGCCCTGGCATGCCACATAAAGAGAATATCCTGTATTTTTCACAAATAACACATCCATGTAAGTCATACACCTATAGCTGTAGCATGTGGGGATGATGAGATACGCAAAGCACCCTGACATCACTCTTGTGGAAGTTATAGAGACAGTGCGAAGTGTAGGCTGGATTCTCCCTTTCCTCTGTTTTGATAGAGGGCCTTTGAAGACTGCCACATGCCTCTGGACTTCAACCCATGAGTTGTTTTGTGTCTGTGGACCCGTTTGTTACTATCTGATCACCTGTAAAGTGGGATAAGACCCCACCCCTCCTGCCTCACCCTTGTTTTTTACAGCCATTTAGATTGTTCTAGCACCCCCACCCCAACCTATACACCACCAACACCAACCACTTTGGCTTCTGCTTACTTCCCTGTTGATTTCATGGGCTGCCTGGGGAAAGGATGTACAATCAGTACCTACACGAATGGATACCTGGATGGTGATAAATGCCATGTGGCAACATTAGGAAAGTGGCTTTAAGGAGATATAGGGAGAGGGGAGGGGGGAGCAGGAGCAGAGTTCTAGAAGAGTTCACCCAGTAGACTTTGCTGTGGCGGTGGACTTGATCTGAGTCTGCACTGTCCAGCTGAGCACCTGAGATGTGGTTTCCTGCGACGGAGGAACTGCATGTGTGGTTTTCATTTATTTAGCTATACATTTAAGCAGACCCGTTTGCCTCGCTTGGCAGTTGAGACCTGTTCCATCAGGTTTCTAGGGGCGTAATCTTTATGGAAGCAGACTGCCTGCCGCACATAAGATTGAGTCAAAAAGTATTGTTTCTAGGCCAGAGAAGCCTTATTAATCAAAAGTAGCAAAATGTGAAGTCATTGTTCCTCAGCACAGCTTCACAGACACAGAGTTTCTGAAGACGGGCCTCCTGTAAGCTTCCCCAAAGAGTCCTGTGCTCGCTGATTGACACCACATCAAAAAGCAGGTTTTATACAAGTCCTCTTCCTTTCAAATGTTCTTTGCATGGGGGGGGGGCAAGAGATTGAAAATCAAGATCAGGGATGTTGGGTGGATGGCCACCGTCAAAGAATGAGTAGGTGCATCATGGGGATGGGGAAGAGGGAATTTCTCCTTGCAACTTTCCTGACCTTTGCCTCAGCAATGCAAGGTTCAGTTTTCTGGAAACGGCTTCATAATAAGCTCTCATGATTGGTCTGCGTCCTTCAAGAAAATCTATCGAGATGACCCCTTTGGATCCCACAAAACAGTCACCATAACCTCTGAGCTGACCTCTACGCCTTGAATTTAACTAGAAGATTCCCTTGGATGCCTCTTTTGGTTGGACCTTTTTTTTTTTTTAAGGCACCCTAATAAGACTAAAAGGAGTCCTCGTGGCATAGTAGGTGACATGTCACTTTGGGCTGCGAACCAGGAGGTTAGCAGTTTGAAACTACCAGCCACTCTGCAGGAGCATGAGGAGGCGTTCTGCTCCCATAAAGAGTTGGTCTTGGAAACCCATGGAGGCAGTTCTACCCTGTCAAGCCAGGTCGCTGTGAGGCAGTGAGACAACTAAGACAAGTATGACTGAGAGAGCTTGTCTGGGTCATTCACTGATGGCAAAGACATGCTTAAACACATTCTGTTTGGGAAAACCTGTGCATGTGTGAACTGGAACCCTAGTAGCGAAATCTGTTGACTTTATCCTTGTATTTCTTCAACCAAGCAAACCACCAAACGTTCAGTTAGCAGTTGAGCACTTAACCACTGCATCAGCAGGCCTCCTACCCATGTGATAGGTAAGTTTATTATGCCAACTTGGCCAATAAGACCATGTGAGATTAAAAAGGTATCAGTCTGATTGAAGAGCAAAGAGATAAATGGCTTGGTGATCCTTGCCTTTCTGTCTCTAGCTCTCTGATGGTTGGACCAGTGTGCAGCTGCCTTAGCTAGTGCTCTGCTTCAACTTGTGAGCTACACTACCTGTGGGACACCCAACGTGTGGACTGTGTAGCTATAGTGACCTGTTTCTTTCTTTTTTTTTTTTTTTTTGTTTTTAACAATTTATTGGGGCTGATACAATTCTTTTCACAGTTCATACATATACATACATCAATTGTATAAAGCACATCTGTACAGTCTTTGCCCTAATCATTTTTTTCTCTTTTCTTCTTTTACATTTTATTAGGGACTCCAACAACTCTTACCACAATCCATACATATATATACATCAATTGTATAAAGCACATCCATACATTCCCTGCCCCAATCATTCTCAAGGCATTTGCTCTCCACTTAAGCCCCTTGCATCAGGTCCTCTTCCCCCCCCCTCCCTCCCCTTTCCCCCCTCCCTCATATGCCCTTGGTAATTTATACCTTGTTATTTTGTCATATCTTGCCCTATTCGGGGTCTCCCTTCCCCCCTTCTCTGCTGTCCCTCTCCCAGGGAAGAGGTCACATGTGGCTCCTTGTAATCAGTTCCCCCTTTCCAACCCACTCACCCTCCACTCTCCCAGCATCGTCCCTCACGCCCTTGGTCCTGGAGGTATCATCCACCCTGGATTCCCTGTATCTCCAACCCTCATATGTACCAGTGTACAGCCTCTGTCCTATCCAGCCCTGCAAGGTAGAATTCAGATCATGGTAGTTGGGGGGAGGAAGCATCCAGGATCTGGGGGAAAGCTGTGTTCTTCACCGATACTACCTCACACCCTAATTAACCCATCTCCTCTCCTAAGCCCCTCTATGAGGGGATCTCCATTGGCCGACACTTGGGCCTTGGGTCTCCACTCTGCACTTCCCCCTTCATTTAATATAATATATATATACACATACATATATACATATACACATAAATACACATACATACACACACTTATATCTTTTTTTTTTTTTTGCATGATGCCTTATATCTGGTCCCTTGGGCACCTCGTGATCGCACTGGCCGGTGTGCTTCTTCCATGTGGGCTTATTTGTTTCTGAGCGAGATGGCCGCTTGTTCACCTTCAAGCCTTTAAGACCCCAGACACTATCTCTTTTGATAGCTGGGCACCATCAGCTTTCTTCACCACATTTGCTTGTGCACCCATTTGTCTTCAGCGATCCTATCATGGAGGTGTGCAGTCAATGATATGATTTTTTGTTCTTTGATGCCTGGTAACTGATCCCTTTGGGACCACTCGATCACACAGGCTGGTGTGTTCTTCCATGTGGACTTTGTTGCTTCTGAGCTAGATGGCCGCTTGTTTATCTTCAAGCCTTTAAGACCCCAGTCACTATCTCTTTTGATAGCCGGGCACCATCAGCTTTCTTCACCACATTTACTTGTTCACCCACTTTGGCTCCAGCCGTTGTGTCGGGAGAGTGAGCATCATAGAGTTCCAATTTAATAAAAGAAGGTATTCATGCATAGAGGGAGTGTTTGAGTAGAGGCCCAAGGTCCTTCCGCCACCTTAATACTTGACCTATAAATATCGACACAAAGATCTATTTCCCTAACCTCCTATATATATTTGCATGTACATGTCTTTGTCTAGACCTCCATGAATGCCCTTTGACTCCTAGCTCTTTCCTCCATCTCCCTTGACCTTCCTCCTGCCCTGCTACCATGCTTCATCGCCACCTGGGCTAGAGTATACCTCTTCTCTAAGCACCCTTACCCTTGATCATTTCCCACCAGGCCTGCCACTCCCCCTTCTCTACCATTTGGGGTCCCATGTTTTTCCCTTGTCCCTGGGTTTGTTAACACCATAAATTAAGTGGATTCCTGCCCCTCCCCCGAAAAGAACTTGTTCCAAAGGACGACATTGACCCTGCAGCTATGGGAGATGGACATATTTGATCAGAGCACACGGGAGCAGATGAAGGGGCAGGAGGAGAGAGTGGAGCACAGCCTGGCCCACCAGGCCGTGATGATGATGTTCCTGAGTAGAGCAGCCAGTCCACAGAGAGAACAACATGGCTGGCCCTACTATGAGACATGATGCCCCTCAGTGACTAAGGGCGATACAGGGGACAGCACCGGAGACACAGTGTGGGAATTGCACCTGACCTGATCCCACCACACCGAGGCAAAGCACTGGGGGAGTGCAGCGGAACAGCAAGGGAATGGAGTGGCAAGGTCCCCAGGGAATGCTGAAAGTGGACTTTGGGGCCAGGGCGTGGTGCCCCAACAGACTGGACTGGAAAACGCTCCTAAGGGCCAGCAAAGATCCCTGAACTAACTACAAGCTTTTCTCTTGTGAACTGTTTTGTTCTGTTCTTTTTCAGTGGTTTGTTTTGGTTGTTTTGTTGTCTGGTTGTATACTGTTGCTTTGTGTTCCTCTGTCTAGTTTTCGTGCATGTTAGTGACTCCACAGGTCTGTCTGAATAGGACAGGCTGGATGAACTATCTGGATGAAAAACAACGGGACCGACAGTTCCGGGGGGACTTGGGGTGGGGTGTAGGGGGGGGGTAAGGAAGTGGTGTTAAGTGACCTGTTTCATCACATTGCTGGTATATATATCACTTGAGCTGGGGACCGTTGGATCCTGTCATCTGGCTGACTGTTGGTGACCGCGCCCCCCCCCCCCCCCCCGTTTGCCTCCTGTGGCTGGACTGCCTGCATTGCTTTACTGAAGACTGAGCTGTCTGCTTCCTTGACCTTGGATTCAGCAGCCCTTATGAGTTGAAGGACTGCCAGTATATTAACTGTTTCATGGAAGTGAGTTGAACTGATCCCTCTGTCCTGCTGTGTGGACTAATTAGCTGTTATGTTCCTTCATGCTGTATCTATCTATCTATCTATCTATCTATCTATCTATCTATCTATCTATCTAATCATGTATCCTGGTTCTGTTGCTCTGGAGAACCCTGTCTAACACTCTGTGGCAAGTGGCTATCAGAATAGGGTGTTTTGAGGGCTACATTTTGGACTCTCTGGTACACAGAGGGTGGTCTGTGTGTAGTATTGCCTTGATTTTTATAAACGTTTATGCAAATATGTTCACTGTATCATCTTGGTAGAATATAGTCATGACTGGGCTTTAATGTATGAGTACCTTTCAGAAAGACAAAGCAATTTAATTAAGGGATCAAAGAAAACCAGTGTACAATGAGGGGGGTGGGAGGGGGGAGCTAGAATGTCCATTTGCAAATTGAGGGCCTTGAACAATACTAGAAGCTAGACCACGTCCTTTAAGGTTGACACATATCCAGGGCCCTCGGGCTGGTTGGATAAGGGCAGAAGGACAGATGTAATACTACTCAAGGGCGGGTAGGATTGAAGCAGTTACACATGTGTTACTCCACTAACACCAGCGCACCTGATTAAATTTTCGACGTAGCATGTGTGGTTTTTCCCTAGAAGGTAGAGAGAGGAAACCATGAGGTAAACGATCCAAGGTTGCCCAATGTCTACGATGGCGGAAAGTTGGTCAAGGTTAAGTTCTTCTATTGGGTCTTATTCAGTAATGATATCTTTGGATTCTGTGACTCAGTCCTAACTAGCAAAGAACTATTTGGTGTTGTGAAAATAACCTTGGGAGAAAACGTGGATTTCTGGTAGCAAGCACAGCCCGTGGCTAGAACCATGACTCAATTTTCTGGAAATGCCAAGTGTAGTTTGATAAATACAAAAATGCTAACCATAGAAGAAACATAAGATTTAACATAAGGACAACTGTCACATACATAATGTTACTGAAGTCTTTTTACCAATATTAGGTAGCATTTTTGTCACCAGCCTCAAATCATCATGGCATTGCTAAATTTAGAAAACCTTTCAATGCGGCCAATCAAATATTTTCTAGTCAAACCAACATATGTCTGTTAAGTACTCAATATGTGCCAGTCAGGGAAAAAAACTCAACAGGAATGAAACTTTAAAAGGGACTCCAGGATTTGTGCTGCATTTAAGTGGGAGATACAGTGATGTTCAGACACGGGCATGGGATAATTTGCCACGTGAGGAATGCCAGGGAGAAAAGAGCATGAAAGAGCAACAGTGAGGATTGTCTCTAAAGCCATCGCGTGTCTCCAGTGAATTCCTGCCCGTGCTGCTTGCTGGTCGGAATGGGAAACAACGAGGGCTGAGTGTCCTCAGTGCTGGTTCTGGAGGATACTGAACAACCTGGGTCAAGCAGCCCATAAATAAACTTGACAAACGCACCGTTCTAAAGAAGACTGCTGTTTTCCTAGAAGGGAGTCGCAGAGCTCTCCTTGCAGGGAGAATGGGTGTCTATGATTAAGAAAGAAAGAAAAACCATCACTAGCCTGTGTATGGAGTCATAAGTTGAATCCCTTTGGAGGCTGTGAAAAGAAGTTGAAGAAAACCTCCCTTCTGTTGATGTCCAGGAGAGAATGGCGGTACCATTCTGCCACCACAAAACTGCAATCGCAAGCTACCTCTGGCTACTGGGATGAAAGTGGCCTCGCTATCCCCACAGCGCCTGGTGTTGACCCATTGGTCCTTTCATCCCCCCGAGCCGCCGTCTAAGCTATTAAAAGACTGTTCCATGTGCTGGTGGAAGCATCCCTGGGCTTAACTCCCACTCCTTCCAGTCTTCTCAGAGACAATCACCTGCCTGTGAGCAATTCCTCTCTCCACTGACTGCTAGCCCCTCCCTTCCATCCCCCTAAACGGAGAGATGAATTTTTCACCCGGAGGTGATTAGTGTCCCACGATATTCCACGCGGGTGCTCAGAGCCCCTGTGCCCACTACACTAGCAACAGGGGGAAACCCCACATATAACTGAGTGCACACTTCAAATCTGTGTCGTTCAAGGGTCCTCTGTAGTATATAATTAAAACAAAAAGTTCATTCTTACAAGTGCTCTGTGCTGGGAGGTTTGTAAGACTCAAAGACAACAAGGCAGACGTTGTTATGTAGACCATCTTACGATCATGGCGCACCAGTTGGTAAGTAGATGCATCAGGAGACTAGCAGGGAGACTGGAAATCTGACCAGATCTAGGTTTGAGAGAGCACATTTGCTGTCTGTATTTGCTTTTGCTGCAAATACACCCATGAGTGTGGTAGAGCTTACAGGGAGCAAATTAGGAAAACTTCTTTGATGTAATCAAACACCTGGAGGAAACAATACATTGGGCCCTGGGGGCTGAGGACCTTAGTCTTGGGAACCCCCCAGGTCAGTTTTTAAGGCATGCTCTGCACAGTCAGCCTGGTACTCAGGGTTTGAGACAGCCACACGTTTCACAGTGCCCTCCTTAACCCAGAGGTCCTCACGTTTCCCTGAGCACCCGGCACCGGGAGAGTCTGCACAGCAAGGAGCTCCGGATCCTGTAGGTCAGATTCAGGACTGAGCAGCTCTATGCCTAGCCGGTTCCCAGGTGATGCTAATGCTGTTGGTCCTGGGGCCACACTTAGAGGAGACAACTGTGACCGGCTTTAGAGAAACCCAGTTCTACTCTGCCCTATAGGGTCTTTGAGAGTCGGCATCAACTCAATGTCAGTGGTTTGGGTTCATTACGAAGTAGAAAGGTGCGTGAATGCTTCGTGAACCTGTTTTTTTACCTATTGCTTTTTCTGATTATACCAACATTGTTATGTTTTATGTTCCTTTGGGCCTGAATCCAGTCATCAACATTACAATGTTCCAATTTTTGTTGTATTAGGTAGACTTTGTATCTAAGAGAATAACAGGTCAAAGTACAAAATTACCTCTCAACACAGACTGCTTTGAAACCATGTTGCTGTTAGAGGCTGCTGAGTTGGTGCCGATGCATAGCGAGCCCATGTGACAGACTAGAACTGCGCCAGGGTTTGCTAGGCAGTCATTGTCATGAGGGCAGATTGCCATATCTTTCCCCCGTGGAGTAACCAGTGGATTTGAACCGCCAACCTTTCCTCTAGCAGGTGAGAGCCTAACCAGTGCACCACGGGGCTCTTCTTTGAAGCCATGGCCAGATGGTATTGGGCTCCTACACCCACCTGTTACTCAGTATGATAAACCCACCTCGACTCACCTTTTACACAGTCAAGGCATATGTTTGGCATTTCATATTTAGGGTGGTTGGGGGGTGGGGGGATCACCATTTCCTGTTCTGCCTCTGAGCAGTGAAACAATGCACCTGGGAGCGGTGATTGATTTGCTGAGAAGAATCCTTCTGTGGTTGTCCCAGCACTGCTTGGTTGCTGGTCCCAGCCCTGTGACCTCCTACTGCCTGCCGGGGGCGAGGGGCGGGGGGGACTCAGCAGAGGCCTCTGGGGCTGTGGCCAAGAAGGACCGATAAGACTCGGTGACTTAGTGTTCTCTCGTGCTAAACCGAAAGTGCTACTGTGCTTTAGGATAGTGGGATGGTATAAGCAATATTCCAAATTTGAATTGAAATATATGAAGGGGGCGGCTCAAAAAGTTCACAGGGACAATTCTACTATCTTCAAATTCCAGTTCTTGAAGCCCCTCCTATTATCCTGAGATTATCATTTGTTGTGTGGGAACCTTTTGCAGAGTCTCTTCCCTTCTTAGCACATGTCAGTGTCCTGCATGAAAGCAGAGGACAGGGAGCTGCCTGGACTTGTCTTTTCTGGAAGAGTAAGAAAGCGCCGACTTTCACTGTAATACAACCTGTAAGTTTGGAGCCCTTTCAGAGAGTATTACTGGATAACTTCTCTGGCTCTGTGTGTTATTGGATGTGGAAACATGCGCACATGTGCACATACACACACACACACAGGCCAGGTGAAATATTGACATCTCAGATACAACTCACCTGTGTTCAGACCCAGCTGGTGTGAGATCCGGTCCTATGTGTGACTTCAGGAATTGAACCCAAACTCCAACTCCATCCCAGCCAACCATGCAGGTGGCTATCTAGGTCCCTTCCCACACCTCTGAACAAAAGCACGTGAGCAAGACTGGCCCGGCCCCCAGGATAAATGCATCTTTTCTCTACCTGTGTCACTGAGGGCCCTAGCATGGAGAGCCACCCATCCTCACAGCCAGCCCTGGGCTAGCCGATAGTGTCCTTATGGAGCCCTGGAGTCCCTGGCAGTGTCTTTCTACTTTGCCATTGTTGCCTCTCAGTGGCTCCTTCTGCACTTTTCCATGCACGTGTGAAGATGCGCACACAACCTGAGTCACATCTGACTCACCGACCCACCCCCGTGAGGGTGTAATGACTATTGGTTGCTCACACTGATGAGCTGAGGGCATGTCCGCTGCTGAGCTGCACTTTGACAAGACCTTTCTGGAAGAGTCACCTTCCCCTAGGAATGGGTACAGAGGTTGGGCACCAAGGCAGGCCAGGAGGGTGGGTAGGAATGAAGGGGTATCTGTCAATAGAGAGATCCTCTGCTCCTTGCTTTTCAAATCACCCCAGAAAGGAAGGAAGCAGTCTGTCACAGATCCATATGCTCTCAGCCCAAAGCCTGATGTCCAAATGTGGCCAACACTCAGAATGACTTGAATTTTAGCAGAGCGAGATGGTATGGGCAGCTTAGAATAGTGTCCCAGAGTGACCCGAGCTGGTGGCCGATCCTTAAGCACATAAACATTCACATGACGTGGGACAAGGGTCGTCGGGTAGGTTAGCATAGGCTACCAAGTGAGTTCCAACAAAATTCATTTTTTTGTTTGGCTGGCTAAACTTTTTGGATAGTGCCCTGGTGGTGCAGTGGTTAAGCATTGAGCTGCGAACCACATGGCTGGCAGTTCAAAACCACCAGCAGCTCAGTGGGAGAAAGACTGGGATTTCTATTCCCGTGTAAACAGTTACAGTTTGGGAAACCCACCAGGGGTCACTGTCCATCAGCATTGACTCATGGTAGTGAGTTTAAGCTTTGGGGATTTTGGAAGGTTGATGAAGAGATCATGCATCTGGAACGGTTAACTAAGAGTCTCGGGTGCAATGGTTAATGGCTTGGCTACTAAATAAAAGGCTGGCATTTCACACCCACCTAATGGCTCCGGGGAAGAAAGGCCTGGCAGTCTGATCCCATAAAGGTGACAGCCTAGAAAGCCCTTGGGGCACTTCCACCCTGTCACCTGGCATCGCTGTGATTCAAAATCAGTTCAGCAACACCTGACGGCACCAGGCTTTAGCAACGGCTCCCATCGATGGAGTCCTTACAGTGTGCCGAGATGGTGCAAACAGCTACAACATGTGACTGCTAACCAAAAAGCTGAAGACTGAAGTGCACCCAGAAGCGCCTTAGAAGAAAAGCCCAGTAACCTACTCCCCAAATATCAGCCATTGCACACTCCATGGGGCACCCCTACTCGGACATACGTGAGTCAGGAGACTCTCAGTGGCATCTCGGCTCTCTCAAGACAGCATCTATGAAGTGCAGCCTCCCAGAGGAGACAGGCAATCACAGAGCTCTTCCAAGTTGCTCTCAGTGGCAACTTGACCGCGACAAGTGTGCCAAGCAGGCCCTCCCCCCACAGAAGCATATTTCCCACCTGCGCAGCTCAAGCTCACCGCCTGCGAGTTGGTTCTGATGCATACAGGACAGGGCGGAACTGCCCCGTGCGTTCCTGAGCCTATACCCCTCTATGGGAATAGAAAGTCATCTTGCTCCCACATGGCAGCTGGTGGTTTCAAACTGCTGACCTTGTGGTTAGTTAGTAGCCCAAGGCATAACCACTACACCACCCAGGCTCAACCTCCTTGCAGCAACCCTACCGATGTGCAGCCCCTACTTCTATGGTTCCCCCTAAACTTGACCTTAAAAATCATCGGACAGTGTAAGATATGACAAAGTAATAATAATTTATAAATTATCCAGGGTTCATGAGGGAGAAGGGAGCAGAGAGGGAGGGGGAAATGAGCCGATACCAAGGACTCAAGCAAAAAGAAAATGTTTTGAGAATGATGATGGCAACAAATGTACGAATGTACTTGACACAATGGATGGATGGATGGATGGATAGATTGTGATAAGAGTTGTACGAGCCCCCAATAAAGTGATTTTAAAAGAAAACCATTGAACACCTACCTTGCACCCAGGGGAATAAAAACCAGCACAAGGTTTGTTCAGTCCCTGCCTAAAGGTGGTCCTCACCAGGCGAGGGCTCCAGACAGGGCCGGACATGGGTGAGTAGTGGGCTGTGGGGACAGAGGAGGCAGGCCTGCAGTGAGGCATGCTGGGCCAGTGCATCCCTCGCGCCCAGGATCATGCCAGCCTCACCCAATGCCGAGTTTGTTCTGGAAAGCAGCTCGCTGTGCCGGGACCTCCCTGCCTCCTTTGCGTCCTTGGTGGTGTCGGTTGAAACAGCCCTCTCTCCTCGTGTTTTCCAGGACTCCCATCTCGGCTTTCTCTCAAGACAACATCTATGAGGTACAGCCTCCCAGAGTAGACAGGAGATCCACAGAGATCTTCCAAGCCCACATCCAGGCCAGTAAAGGTGTCATGCAGCCCCTTGGGAAGGAAGACACCGCCATGTACCGAGAGTACATCAGAAACCGCTACCTGTGAATGGTGAAGAGCACCGCTTCGCCTCATCTTTGAAGGACACTTTCCCAGCAGTCCCTTCCAGCTGAAGGCCCTTCCTCTCTCCGCAGCTGGCTGAGCACCAGTCATAGGTCAAGCAGGAGCCGCCGAATGCTTTACTGTCCCTGACACTGCCAGGAAAACAACAGCTCTGTCTTGTGCGGCGAAGTCCCTTGTGAAGACAAAGTAGTTTTGTATCTTTTCATGGCTAATGCACATGTTTTTATTGTACTCCAATTGCTTTTGTGTTAACTTTGTATTTCAGGCAAAGATGTACGTGCTCTGAAAGGCTTTGTTCTTAGGAAACAGATATGGAATGTTTGCTGGGACAAGATCTCAACAGAGAGCTCTCATATGGTTTATGTAAAAAAGGAACACATGCTAAAGACAATGGAGCACAATATAAGTCATTGGTAAAGCTGGGAATTCTGTAGATGATTCTCATCATGTGTATTTACATGGACAATTATATCAAAATAAAATGTTTGGAAATGCATTATGGTATGAAGCTGTGTCGCGTCATGTGGCATGTGGCATGGCGTTGGAGGTAGCTTCGTCAGATGCATGCCTGGCGTGCCCTCCGTGTCTGGCAGCAGTAAGGAGCTGTGGTGGTGCTGGGGGCTGGGTGTTGGGCTGCTACTGCAAAGTCGGTTCAAACCCACCAGCCGCTCCATGGGACAAAGATGAGACTGCCTGCTCCGGAAAGCTTGCTGGTCTCAGAAGCCCTGCGTAAAGCGTGCTGAGTCAGGAGTGACTCACAGCCGTGGGTTTATTCGAGTACTAACGTGGTTCCCTTTTTGCATTTTGAAATTGTTCAACACGAACGCTTTGCTCTCATCGCACCTATATTTTTATTACAAATTGTCTCAAATCCTCCTCCCCACAAACAAGATAGAGAAGAAAACCAGGATCATGGGAGAAGGCAAACTGATCCATGTAACATGACCTGTAAGGTCTTTCCAATCCTAGATTCAGGCATTGCATGGGAGATTCTGTGTTGCAGATAAGTAACGGGCTTTTTGATCAATGCCATCATAAAAAGGCGAGGGGGTGACAGCTTCAGAGGCAATAGGAACTGTGTGCTGGCGCAGGTTAGAGACCTCGCACAATAGCTCTCTGCCGCGTGTGGGATCTCCCATGAGTCATCTCCGCTCAAAGCAGAATCCCAGATTGCTGTGGAGGAGCCGAGGCAGAGACCAGGCACTTGTCATGTTCATGATTGATTTCTGACGTGCTTCGGGCTGCCCATCTCCTTAGGCTCAGAGCGGCCTTCCGATTACAGGCTTTGCCAAGGTCTGCAAGCCAGGTCCTTCAGAACTGATCTGAATCGAACCTTCTTTCGGTAAGAAAACGAGACTCAGCTCCTCCTCTGTTGGCCTATTTCGGAAGTAAGAGGCAATGTACGTAAAACCCCTACCCAGAACCAATCCCGTGCGTCCCTGAAGAACAAGGACACAGCTGTGAAGCTCCTGGTGGCAGGGACTGTCCTGGAGAACATACGCCGAGGGAAATTAGCCAATCACTAGAGCGCCAATATGGCGCGAGACCACTGTTATACAGGAAAACCCTAGGCACAGGTGTGCTTACCAAAAGAAACAGACTTTAATGGTGACGGAGGGAGGGGTGGGGAGGAAGGTAAAGTAATAGGTTCGAAAGAAGACAGACAGACGTTAACTTGGGGGAAGATCGTATTCTACAGGAGAGAAGGGAAATCAAAGAGGGGCAGGGCAGGCTACCTCCTGGTGGGTTGGAATACAAAATTGAATGATCTGAACTATTATCCACTACCTAATTCACACACGCGCGTGCGCGCGCGCACACACACACACACACAATGCTCAGTGCTGTGGTTGCTGTTGATGGCAAGTGGTGGTGGCAGGGTGGTGGCGACACCGCCATGGCAGCAACGCCCAGGGTTCCTCCGTTGAAGACAGCAGTGTGTGTCCTCGGGGTTCCCAAGCTTTGGCCGTTACAACTTTGCTGTTTCAGATGGGTTCAGCTTTACTGTACAAAGAAGTCCTTTCAAATAAATAGGAAAGCAGACCTATTGTCGCCCAAACACTCAACTCTCTGCCATCGAGTGGATTCCGACGCACAGCGACCCGATAGGACAGGGTGGAACTGCCCTTGTGGGTTTACCAGACTGGAAAGCCTCATCTCTCTCCCACGGGGCAGCTCACGGAGAGGTTCACAGTACAAACCCACACAGCCGCTCTGCGGGAGGAAGACTCGGCAGTCTGCTCCCATAAAGCACTGCCTCTTGGGACAGTCCCACTCAATAGGACACAGCCACAGCCATGGGCAGCCACCGACAGAGAATTGTGTCTCCTATGTGAGATCCAGCTTGGCCACGGAGACTTTACTTCTTTAAACCACATCATCTAAAATCAGTGGTTCTCAACCTTCCTATGGCCGTGACCCTTTAATACAGCTCCTCGTGTTGTGGTGACCTCCCAACCATAAAATTATTTTTGTTGCTACTTCATAGCTGTCATTTTGCTACTGTTATGAATTGGGTGACCCCTGTGAAAGGGTTGTTCGACCCCCAGCAGGGTCATGACCTACGGTTGAGAACCACTGATCTAAACGAACTTTGACGCATCATCGATTCTATGCGTAAGAGGGCCAACAATGACCATAGGTTCCTGTGAAGGAGGTTTCGCTGACCACGTCATTCCCAGGAGCAAAGTGGAACCATCCTTACCTAAAACAGCAGGTGAGCCTCGTAGGTGGCTGGCGGTCATGCCCCCAGGGCTTCAGCCTCAGCTGGACTTGGCTCACTGGTGGGGGGAGGGTGGAAAGACTTGGCTGCACAAATGTTTCTTGCACAGACGCGTAGTCTTCCATCATGAAGCTCAACTCATGCGCGACTGCTGTTGCCCCGAAAGAGTTTCACTTCAATCTTAGCTTTTCCTTTTTTAGGATCCAGATGGAAATGACCATATTTTCACAAATAATAGCATGCCTGTATGAACCAAGCATGCACACATAACAGCAGGCAGAAACAATGAAATCATGTTAAAAAGGTAGGTTTGGCAGAGCCTGCCATACATACACAGAAGTGAATTTTGGCCTCGTTTGATAGTCCAGAGATTTGGCCTTTTGATCATATTTGTATACTGAAAGTATAAGCCACAGTTGAAGAAGTCTTGAACCAAGTTTGGTGGCAGAACACGACTAGGCAGAGAATAAAACTTGGAAAAGGGTGCATTTACTCTGAGGCAGGTCTTGACGGCCCGGAGACCTGGAGTTCTGTCGCCAATCTCCACCGAAGTAGGTCAAGCCTGAGGCGGGCAGCGGGCTGGCTGCCTGTGGGGCTACCACCCTGGAGCACAGGCCGGTCGTGCAGTGGGTGATCCCCTTGTCCACATGCACCCATGTGTCCAGGTGCTGGCCCCATGCAAGGCCAGGCAGCAGGCCGCAGGATGGAGCGGGGGTGGGCTGCACTGCCCTGGCCTTGCCACGGCCCCCAGCAGCCGTGTCTCTTCGGCATGAGAAATGCGGGACCACCTGCCTTAAAGCCTCTGAGGGGCCAGGAGAGGCAAACAGGGCTGAGCCTAGCACCCCACCAGCCAGCCGGTGCGACAGCAGGTGCGCAGCTGTGAACTGTCCTTGGCCACCTGCATGGCCGCTCCAGTTCCAGGGTGTGCTGACTAGCACTCCTTGTGGTCTGAAGGACGCCCCCAAAGCTGCTCTCTTCCACGTGGCATTGTGCAGAGCAGGAAAGGGCTCCCGCTCAGAGAGGGCCTGCTTCGGAATGTCCAGGTGAGGCTGGTGAGGGCCCGCCCTCCGGGAAGCAAACCTGGGAGCCTGTAACAAGGCCCTCAGATGAATCTCCTGACGTCATCAGTATGTAAAAATACTAGTTTAGTGCAATTATGAAGATAACATTTGACTGTGTGGTTCACCCGCCCCTCAAACATTCAGCAGATGTTATCTGCCTGAAATTGTGGCATTTTATGCAAGATCAGTTTCTCAACAGAAAAAAAGGGGGGCCTCCTCTCAGACTTCCGGAAGACTCTGCTCTTCACCGGAGGAACTCAGTTGCCACCTGACAGTGGGACCCCAGCTTCAGGCGGGGTCCCTGCTGGAGAGGCTGAAGATCACCCCCAATCCTTCATGTGTCCTGGTAACCCCCCCCCCCCCCCAGTCAGAAGAGCTCTTCCTTCCTATCATTTCCCAGAAGAGGAATCTCTTTGCTTTGGGAAAAGAATGTGCTGCCACAACGACAATGGTCCTGGCACCTACTTTACGAGTGGGCAGGTCAGAGGGAAATTGCCTGCAAGCCAGAGCTGGTGAAGATGTTCCACTCCCCCGGGCAGGAGTTTCTTGAAATCACATTTTGCTCGTTCAAAACCCGTTGAAAGTCACAAGCCCGTGTCTGATTGGGCGGCCTGGTGTTTGGTTGCTGTTCTGTGGGGCTGATGCTGCTACTCAGAACCCTCCCCTGACAACCAGCAGCGCCCACTGATGACGGGTCTGGTGAAGTGAATCCTTCGTGAAAGGAAGAAGGATTGGCGTCGCTCACCTATTGAGACGGGCTGCCTGCCCTTGGAAGTGGTGATCCATTATTTTGGAAACGTGTTCAGACGTGCCCTTCCAGGTCTGGTCTCCATCCACACACGTGCATCTTCCTCCCATAGACTCTTGAGCCCCCTTTTCCATGTTCAGAAGCTGGAGGGCCATCGACTAATAAAGAATGTGAAGCTGCCCTTTAACTCTTCCAGCCCACATACCAAACACGTGTCAGGATGCATTTCTTTGGGATACATGTCCTAGTGGATCCTCCGGTGTGATTGCTGTCCAATTGCTAAATAAAAACTCTAGCCTGAATTGATCCTCAGGAGCCAAAAAAAGAGACTTTTCCCCCCCACAAAGGATATTACAAATTGAAACCACTCCATTTTTTTTTTTTTTTTTTAGAGAAACGGTGTGGCTGCGAAATAGAATTTGCTAAATGAGGCAGCCGCTGACACGCTGGCCAAAGGCCAGGGCAGTGTCGCCCGGAAACAACTCCTGGTGCCTCCCAGTTACTTACAGAAAATGAGGGAGGTGCTTCCAACTGCATTTGCCATGCTGCTGAAAAAGCAAATGACTCCAACACCGGGTGAACCTCTGCACCATCATTTTCTTTTAGAAATAACAGTTGTAATTTTCAAGCAGTTTCCTTGTCTTCCTTTGTTCGTCCTTCCTTTCTAGGAGGGGACTTCTGCTTTGCTCATGTAGATCTCTTTTAACTCGTGAGCAAATTTCATTAACTTTCAATTCCATTTTTCCACGAGCTTTTTAAAGAACCCTCATATTTCAGAGATGTTTGAGCTAGTGATTAATTTTGCCTGGTCTGTAGGCTGCAGAATGTCAAAGCTAGGCCATCATGCCACTTCTGGCTGTCATAGTTAAGTGTGATAGCATGGTAAGTGCATGCTTAAAGGTGTGTGTGTGTGTGTGTGTGTGTGTGTGTGTGTGTGTGCTGATGTGCTCAGCTGTTCACCAAAATATTGATGGTTGAAGTTCCCCCACAGGTACCCCGGGAGAAAGCCCTGGGAGTGTCTCTTTTGGAAAAATCAGCCATTGGTGACAGTTCTGCTCCGGCACAAATGAGGCTACTCTGGGTTTGAACCAACCCCACCACTACTGGTGCGGGAAGAATGTGGTTGTGTGCGTACTGAATAGCTAAGTGTTTGAGTATGCCTGCTATTTTGTCTGCCCCATTCTCTTTAAATCCCACGGCATAATACCTCCATCTCACCCAGCAGTCGTGTGGTTGGAGCAAAGGAGTGAGTTAAAATATATCACTTCTCTTTTCCCCTTTCCTTGGTTTGGAAGCCATGCGAGTGGCTTGAGATGTATGAGCTGAAGGTAAAGACATCTGAAGAGCCTACAGCATAGTGGGAAAGACAGGCGTATAAATAATCTAGAACAAGATGATTCTTGGCAATCACCCTGCTCGGTGCAAAGTCCCTGAGCCCTGAAGACATTGTAACTAACTGTCTAAGTCATGAGGCAAAATTTTGCTAAACTTGGTTTTAAGAGGATGAACAGAAGCTCAACTCTTAAGGGTAGAAGAACAGACATTCCAAAGTAGAATAGAAAAAAAGAGTACAGCCTATTTATGGGCCATGTAAGTAATTATGCATTGCTGGGGCCGAGAGAGCAATGGAAAGTAGGAGAGATGATCCAAGGACAAAGGTCCAAAAATAAGGATGAAAAGGTAGGTCAGATGAGTTTGTGAAGGGCATCATAAGACAGTGGCTCTAGAACTTGTTCTCAGAACTCCTTTCTACTCGTACAACCTCCTGCAGACCCAAAAAGCTTTCACTGATGTGGGTCTTCATTATCAGTGTTTCCTGTGGTTGAGAATTCCAATCTTTATTAATTCATTTTCAGCAACAACTAAAAAATAGCTTTTTCTTGATCAAAGGCAATGTAGCTGAGAGTAATTACTGAAACCCGAATGATGTCTGAACATGATAATGGGACCAGAGCAAAGTAAAAGGAAATAGAGGGAAGAACTAGGAGGCAAAGGGCATTTATAGAGATCTAAATACAGGCAGGTACATATGTAAATATGTTTATATATAACAATAGGGAAATATATCTATGCATATATATTTATATGTTAAGTATTAAGGTAGCAGATGGACATTGGGTCTCTACTCAAGTACTCCCTCAAGACAAGAACACATTGTTCAAATAACCCAGCATTCCATGATGCCCACCTTCCCGACACAATCGCTGAAGACAAAATGGGTGCCTAAGCAAATGTGGTGAAGAAAGCTGATGATGCCCCGCTATCAAAAAATATAATGTCTGGGGTCTTAAAGGATTGAAGATCAAGAAATGGCCCTCTAGCTGAGAAGCAACAAAGTCCGCATGGAGGAAGCATACCAGCCTGTGTGATTATGATGTGTTGATGAGATCAGGTATCAGCCATCAAAGACCTAGAACAAAAAAATCATATCAATGTGAATGAGGAGTGACAAGTGGAGACCCAAAGCCTATCTGTAGACAATTGGACATCTCCTCACAAAAGGGTCACAAGGAAGAGGCGAGTCAAACAGGGTGCAGTATAGCTCTGATGAAACATACAACCTCTCTTCTAGTTCCCCACCCCCCACTATCATGACCCCAATCCTACCTTAAAAATCTGGCTAGATCAGAGCATGTACACTGGTACAGATAAGAACTCTCAACATAGGGAATCTAGAACAGATAAACCCCTCAGGACCAATAATGAAAGTAGCGAGACCAGGAGGGTAAGGGAAAGGTGGGGGGAGAGAGGAGGAACCTATCACAATGATCTATATATAACCCCTTCTCAAGGGGATGGACAACAGGAAAGTGGGTGAAGGGAGACAGTGGTCAGTATAAGACATGAAAAAAAAATTATAAATTATCAAGGGTTCATGAGGAAGGGATGGAGGGGGAAAATGAGCCAATACCAAGGGCTCAAGTAGAAAGAAAATGTTTTTAAAATGATGATGGCAACATATGTACAAATGTGCTTGAAACAATGGATGGATGTGATAAGAGCTATAAGAGCCCCAATAAAATGATTTTTTAAAAATAGCTTTCTCTTAAAAAAAAAGAGCTGGGAAAAATGAACAATTAGTGAAGATTGGCATTGTTTTATGTTTTTCAAATCTCTTCAACATCTGGTTTCATGGAGAATGGCTGGACTCTCCTTGTGGCTTTTCCTCAATCTGTTATGCTCAAATGTTTTGGGTGAACAAAGGAAGGGTGTTCAGCCTCGCAGATATATAATTGGTAAAGTAGATTATTTGAATGGCTTTAGCAATTGTGATTTTTTGTGTGTGTCAACATGGCACCTGTAAGAAGATATGGGTGATGTTTAGCCTGTCAATCAGGTCGTAGCTTGATGACCATCTTTGGAGGTGCAACCGAGATGAATGGCTCTGTGGAAGCTGGCCTCCCTCTTTCTGTTGAAGACCATGCTGAGACCTGCGGGAGCCCAGTGATGCAGCCTCCGCCATTGGATACACACAACTCTACTCTGTACCCCCAGGCCTGTGATCCTCCTGCATTCTGCATCATTGCAAGCGGCTGCATGAATCTGAAGAGTGATTTATGGACTCGTACCACACTTATGGAATTGATCTGGACTGGGCTGGGATGTTTGCTTGACATATAATAACTTCTTGATATAAAGTTCTTTCTCTCACGTATGTGAGTGTCACTGGATTTGGTTCTCTTGTCAGCCCGGCCTACCACAGAGATCATTGTGGACGTCCTTGATCCTACACCAAAACGTCAAAGGGTCGCTTTCTTAAAACTTTGTTGAATTGTAGAATATAAAACCACATTGATAATAATAATAATAATAATTCATTGGTGAACTTTTTGAACTCTGTGATATTAACTCCCTTGATCTAGCTTGCACCCCAAATGGATATTTTATACATGCATGCTTTTGTTAATAACATGCATTTGGTCATTTAGAAAATAACAATTTATTGAGTTATTCAGATTTTCCAAATGTTGACACCTTCATTTATAGTTCAAGTGATTCCCTAGAAAAGGCTGGAAACATGGGAAGCTGCCAAGCTCAGAATGATGGATCCAAGTTTTCCTCAATTCCAATTTTTGCTTGAAAGCTCAAATCTTATCTCAGGCAACAAATATAGTCAGTTTCCCTTATAAAGACAGATTCACTTGTTCCTTTTCAAGAAAACATTGGCCAAATATCCAACCCTCAACAGCAAGAGTTTACCTACCAGTTATCCTTTGAGCAAAAATCAGATTCCATTTTTTTAAAGGTGGTTAATTCAGTTCAGAACTCCAACAATTGCAATATTCCTCAAGGCAATCATTGTATTCAGGTAAGCAGCTGAGTACTTCATGGAGAATTTCCAGTGGTGATCACATAGAGTACTGGACTCAAGGGTTAGGTGTTAGATTTTTAGTCAACTTAGTAGGGCCAGAATCTGTAGTTTTCATGAGCATTGATTGTGGAGCTAAGACCTAGTGATCCCTATGATAAGATATAACAAGGTAATCAACTCCACCATAGGCTTTGTACTGAGAAGTCCATTAGTTGTAAGAAGAGTAGGGCGGAATGTAACCCCCTTACTTATATCATAACCCTGATGTAATCTAAAGGAAGTTTGCTCAGGGATGTAGCCTACTTCCTATATCAATAGATGCTGTAGAAAAGTTTGATTGTTTCTTGCTCTGTCTGGATTCTGCATGTGGCGCATTAACCTCCAGTGCTTTGGACTTGAACTCTCAGCCTGCCATCTTGCCTCTCTACCCTGGAAGTATTCAGGGTAGACTGCCATCTGATCTGCCAAATTTGGATACATTCTCTTCTGCAGTTGCCAGCTGTTGTCTTCTTGAGTTCATCAGCTCCCACAGCTATGTGAGTCAGGAGAAGTCTCTAGCCGAACATCTGCCTCATAGATTTGGCCAGACTTGGACTTGCCCATTAATACAACTGGGTGAGCCATTTTCTTGATATAAATTTCTTCACACACACACACACACACACACATACACACACACACTGGTTTTGCTTCCCCCGAGAACCCAGCCTAGCACAGTTTAGAATTAAGGATCAATTTTTATACTTCAGCAAGAATCATTCTGACATTAGTTGTGTCTGCTTTCTAAGATGGGTGCTGGTGAAACGTACTATACCAATACTCCCCCTGTAGCCTGGCTTTGACTTGTGTGACAGTTCCAGTGGTGATCCTCCCTTTCCATATGCACCATCAGTGGAAAGGTGAATATCTTAGCATCATTATGAAAATACTTTTTATTATGTTAAACATACATCTAACAAAACATCTGCCATGTCAACCTTTGTTTCTGTGTACAATTCAGTGACATGAATCACATTCTGTTGTGAAACCATCACCACTCTCTCCAATTCCAGAATGTCCCTTCCCCTTTAACAGGCTCACAGCACACCTTCAGCAGCAGCCCTCTCTATACCTCTCCGACCTTCTCCTGGCAGCCACTAATACACTTGTTTCGCTATGCTGTTGCCTATTCTACATGCTCCATGGAAATGAGATTGGACAATATTTGTCCCTTGGGTATGGACATATTTCAATTAGCATAATTTTTTCAAGGCACATCTACCTCATAACGCATATTTAGAGTTTCACATCTTTTTATGGCAGAGTAAGGCCATTTTATGTATAGAAACAGGTTGCATGGCCTCTGAGTTGTAGCTTCTTACCATGTTTGTTTGATCCGTATGCTGAGCAAATCATTAGAGAAACTGGCTTATATGCAGAAGAAGGTGAAATCAGGATTGGAGGAAGGCTTCTTAACAACTTGCCAGATGTAGATAATAGAACCTTACTTGCTTAAAAGTGAGGAGGACTTGAAGCCCTTGCTGATGTAGACCGAGGACTATAGTCTTCAGTATAGATCACAACTCCATGTAAAGAAAGCCCAAATCCCCACACCTGGACCAGTAGGTAATGCCATGCTAAGTGGAGCAAATGATGAAGTCGTCAAGAATTTTGTCTTGCTTGGATCCACAATCAATGCTTATGGAAACCACAGTCAAGAGATTAAATGATGCATTGCATTGGGTCAATCTGCTGTACCTTCCCTGCTATTTGACTTGTTCCTCACAGGGTTGTCAAGGGTTCCCTCTTGCTTGGACCCACAATCACGTTCATGGAAGCAGCAGTCGAGAGGTCAAACAACTCATTGCATTGCTTGAGTCTGCTGCAGAAGAGCTCTGGAAATTATTGAAAAGCAAGGGTGTTACCTTGAGAACTAACGTGTACCTGATTCAAGCCATGATATTTTGAATCACCTCATATGGTTGTGAAGGTTGGACATTGAATAAGGAAGACTGAAGAAGAATCGATGCCGCTGGATTGTGGTCTAGCAAAGAATAGTGAAAGTACCATGGACAGCCAACAGAAGAAACAAATCTGGCTTAGAGGAAGTACAACCAGAATGCTCCTTTGGGGCAATGATGGTGAGATTTCATCTCACGTACCTTGGACATGTTATCAGGGGATACCAGTCCCTGAAGGAGGACGTCATGCTTGGTAAAACAGAGGGACAACCAAAAAGAGGAAGGCATTCGACAAAATGGATTGATACAGTGACTGTAACAATGGGCTCCAACATCAGCCCAATGGTGAGGCTGGTGCGGGGCTGGGCAGTATTTTGTTCTATGGTACATGGGATCACTTTGGGTCAGGACCAATTCAACGGTATCTAACAACTCTTGGGTTGTTCTGAACACACACAGCATGTTGATCAACATCCTAAAGAATCAGTTAATGCAGAGACCCCTTTAAAAAATTATTGTGAATGAGATGTTTACAGAGCAGTTCATCAGTTTTATAGGCAACATATCAGACACATTAGTGTTTCATCATTGTAACAAGATGAAAATTCTACTGACCAGGTTGAAAAATGGTTTTTGTTTTGAGTGTAGGCGGGGGCAATTGGATTCCACCCAACAGCTCTATTGGAGGAGAGACATGGAGACCTGTTCCCTTAAAGATTACACTCTGGAAACCCCAGGAGGCAGTGCCACTCCATCCCATAGGGTTACTATGAACTAGAATCAAGTTGATGGTCTAGGGCCCAGTTTGGTTTGGGGATAAGCAAGGATAATGTGCTGGTGGCATGATCACTAGGCAAATGCAAAACACCTTTTTCTGTACAAAGTAATGTTTCCTGTAACAGATTAGCACCTGATAGTGTTAGGGGCCATTATTCAGACTACTCATTTTCTACACAGGGTATTTTTCAAGCTGCAGGGCAGTAGTTCAGTTTGGAACCTCTAATGCTGTCTGACTAAAATTGCAACTCAGAAGGCAAATGGTCTCTTTTCAACTACTAAGAATTCTAGTGTTCTTCTACAGGAGCCATTCTCATTTGACACAGACACATGAAGGCCATGTCTAAAGGTTCATCATCAATAATACAAACAGTTTCCATGATACACCCAAATGATGGCCACTGAGGTAGTTAGTTTATTGTGCCAACCTGGCCGATAAATACATGTGGGGTTAATTGAAGGGCAGAGGGATAAATGGCTCAGTGAGCCTTGCCTTTCTAGTTCTCGGGTCTCTTGCTTTCTGATGGTCGGATCAGGGTGAAGCTGCCTTGGCCAGTTCCCTGCTTCAGCTTGGAAGGCCCACTTCCTATAAGACATCCCTGAGGAGAAGCCTCATGGACCTACCCCGATGCAGTCCTGGGTGCTGGAGCAGCCATGTGGAGACTCCTGCCAGTGCTGAGATGCATACACATTCACTGACTTGGCTTTCCTCCTGCAGTCGGCATCATTGCATCTGTTTTGTGAGATGGAGGAGGACTTTGTGGATTGGTGTTGGACATAAGAGTTAATGTTGGATTTGTGGACTTGAGCAGCACAGGGTTGGGGTGTTTTCTTGATGTGCACTTACCCTTTATATAAAACTCTCTCGTATACATGAGTTTCTGTGGATTTGTTTCTCTAAAGTAGCCAGACAAACACAGCCACTCACATAACCTCAGTTCTTCTCCATGTAGATTGTTGAACATTCTTAAGGATATACCGCACTTTTTCACCTTATTTGCTTTTGGTGGATTTGGGGCAGGGAAGAATACACTAGACATTACAGTGATGTGCTCATCTTCTTTTTCCTCCTCCTCTTCTTATTCTTCAACACTGTTTGCTTAACTGTGAAGAATTATGGAATAACTCTTCACTTCCAAACGAACCACCTATAGACAGCTGGATTTTTTCCCCAAAGGCTTGCATAGCAATTTTTGAAGCTTGGCTTTGCCTCAATAAAAACTAATGCCTTTGAAAGTAAATTAGAGATGCCACATGTTGGCTGGTAAAAAAAAAGCTTTTACGAATCTCTCCTCTCTGATTATGAAGTCATCTTTAATTCAGTTCAATAAAACATTTAATTTTGTCTGTATCTTCAGAGAGAGAAATTCACAGGTCAGCTTGTTCACAGAAACATTTCGTAAATGGAAATATATGACCTTTCCAATCGTCATTTCAAGTCAATTAAGAGTGTGTAAAAAATCTATTTTATCTCCGTCCTTTGAAATCTTTACGGACAAAATGAAATAAAATATCTCTATCAACTTGAGAGCCCTCTGCATATACCACGGGACTTCAAAAAGTTCATGGAAAAATGGAATTAAGTGATAGTGGAATTTCCCCACAACTTTCTGAAGGCCACTCACCTCCATACATGATTATCTTATCAGGAAGCTCAACTTATGCTTGCATGAAGGGTGCTTATTTACATGCATACTAGGGAGGAGTTACCTTTTTTTAACAAAAATCGCTGGCCGGGGGTTGGCAGTCTTGGTGAAGGAGTCCCACTAGGTCTTCTCCTGGGCCTAATTGGCCATGAGTGGAGGTGGCAGCTGCCACTTGCCTAGGATGGCTTAATGTACCCCAGGGGTCTACAACCAATCCAAGGCTATCTGGAATCATTCTGAAGTGTGATTTTTTTTAAAAAAAAATGTATTTGTTGGTCCAGGAGAGATTGAGATATCTCAAAGGCTTCTATTTGGCCTCCCTGACACCCCCCGCCCCTCTGAAAAGGGTAGTGGCTACTCCACTTGTCAAGTATATCAATCCCAACTAGATCCTTAGGGGCTGGGAGAGGGACCATGTGTTAGTCTGGGTACATTAGAGTAACTAATCCACAGAAACTCATGTATAAGAGAGAGTTTTGTATAAAGGGTAAGTGCACATCAAGAAAACATCCCAACCCAGTCCAGTCCATAAGTCCAACATTAATCCGTCTATCCCACACTGATCTACAAAGTCCTCCTCCATCTCACAAAATAGATGCAATGATGCTGACTGCAGAAGGAAAGCCAAGTCAGTGAACATGTAAGCATCTCCAGCACCCAGGGCTGCATCGGGGCAGGTCTGTGTGGCTTCTCCTCAGGGATGTCCTGCAGGAAGTGAGCCTTCCCAGCTGAAGCAGGGAACTGGCCAAGGCAACTTCACCCTGGTCTGACCATCAGAAAGCAAGAGACCTGAGAACTCTAAAGGCAAGGCTCACCAAGCGATTTATCCCTCTGCCCTTCAGTTAACCCCACATGCGTTTATCAGCCAGGTTTGCACAATAAAGTACCTCAGACCAGTTTGTTGGTAGGTCCCCAGACCTAGTGGGCCATGGTGAGCTGTACTTTATTCTCCTCTCTGCTTTTCTTTTCTTCTTTTTTAAAAAAAATCATTTTATTGGGGGCTCATACAAGTCTTATCACAATCCATACATACATCACTTGTGTAAAGCACATTTGTACATTCATTACCTTCATCATTCTCAAAACATTTGCTCTCCACAAAAGCCCCTGGCATCAGCTCCACATTTCCCCCTCCCTCCCCGCTCCCCAAGACTGCCCCCTCCCCCAATCCTGATGCTTATTATAGGAACTGTTGTATTGCACATGGTACATTTAATATTCTTTGCCAGCACCATCATTTAAATGCATCAATTCTTCCCCATGTTCCTTATTCATTGTCCAGTTGTCACATGCATATGTGACAACTGTGAAAACCATGGCTGAGGTCAGGAGCACCTTAGTCCTGCTTTGCTTTTTTTTTTTTTAAGAGAGACAAATTGCTATATTCCGGTTATGGTTTTGATATATCAATTTGCAAGTTTAACACACACATTTGTGAAAGAGTGATTTTTGCATTTCTTAAATCACTTTTAACTGCCGACACCGGGAAGTTTCTGAACCTGTGACTTGACTAGTCGACTTGCCCGTGCTACCTCTTTCTAAATTTTTTGAACCATTTTATTGGACGCTCTCACAGCTCTTAGAACATTCCATACATCAGTTGCTTCCAGCATATTTGAAACATTTTTGCTTTTCATCACCCTGCAATAGGGTCACTATGATTCAGAATCCACTGGATGGCAGAGTTGTGGTTGGTTTGGTTTGGATTGGTTTTGAAAGAAGTCTTGTGAGGCCAAATGTAATACATACCATTTTATTTACTTCTTGACTGAGGCTTCCATGGGCATTGGTTGAAGATGTAAGTAAAATGAAATCCTTGACAATTTCAATTTTCTCTCCATTAATCATGACGTTGCTTATTAATCCAGTTGTGAGGATTTTGGTTTACTCTCTGTTGAGGTGTCATCCATACTGAAGGCTGTAGTCTTTGATCTCCATCAGAAAGTGCTTCCAGTCCTCTTTGCTTTAGGCAAGCAAGGTTATGTCACCTGCATGTCGCAGGTGGTGAGTGAGTCTTCCTTCCTTCCTTTCTGATGTATTCTTTGCTCAGCAAACAGATAGAATAAGTAGGACATGAATACGCACATCTGATGCACACCATTCCTGATTTCATATACACAAAATGGTTTTCTTTCTCTAGAGAATACAGCCAAAGTCGTATTACTGGCTTGTTCGTATCTACTTGCATTGACATGCACACAGCCTGCGACTACATATTCCAGGCAGCC
This sequence comes from Tenrec ecaudatus, assembly GCF_050624435.1. Lineage (NCBI taxonomy): Eukaryota > Metazoa > Chordata > Mammalia > Afrosoricida > Tenrecidae > Tenrec > Tenrec ecaudatus. The sequence goes on along the minus strand of NC_134536.1, from coordinate 62,773,151 downwards.
ACAAGAGGGCTAGGAATGAAGCCTGCACAGCCGCTGGCATTGACCATGCACCATGGTTGTTATGTCCATCTGTGACAGTGTTGGCAAAGTGGAGACGATCAATCGTTAGCATTGATGAAACAATAGCAAACATTGATCTACTTCCGACAAAGTTTCCATATGTAAATTAGGCCATTTGAAAAGTATTTCCTGTGGACTGACTCCCTTTTTGGCAATTAGAATCCGATTGGTCTGAAATCCCATTGCTCAGATAAAGGAAAGATGGACAGGAGCGGGGAGCAGGGAGGGAGGGGAAAAATGTGGAGCTGATACCAAATGCTCTAGTAGAAAGCAAATGTTTTGAGAATGATGATGGCAACAAATGTACAAATGTGCTTGACACAGTGGATGGATGTATGGATTGTGCTACGAATTGTACGAGCCCTGAATAAAATGATGTTTTTAAAAAAGGAAAGACGGAAACTCCATTCAACAATGTAAAGCAACAAGCATCTGCTGAGCTTGCACTGAGTGGGTGCGTGTGTGCAGAGCTGGCTCTCAGCCACACTTTGAGACCTGGCTCTGGGGCAGGACAGCTGGCACTGCAGCACAGTCCCTCGTGGCCATGGAGTGGGGGCACAGAGAGCCTCATCTGCTCATTATTCTGCAAGGCCTCCCAAGAAGGCGGAATCAGCATGCGTGTCTGCCCTAGATCGCTCACTGTCAAGTATATTCAGACTCCCTGGATCTTGAATGAAGTCAGCAGTTAAAACAAACAGGGACCAGCGGAGTCAACTCCAGCTCATAGCACCCCGCGTGGCTCAGGGTGCACAGCCGTGCTCCGCAGGGTTTTCAATGACTGGGTTTTCAGAAGGAGATGCTCAGGTATTCTTCCAAGGTGCCTTTAGCTAGACTCCAGCCTCAACCTTTTGCTTGTGGGCCAGGTTTTGGGAGCCAAGTGTACCACCCAGAGGCTCCCAGCTTAATGAACTACACCTTCAGCTAACATACATAATTCATCTACCTCTTTCTTTTTGGTGGGGGTGGGCATCGGTGAGGCACTAGACTGAGTTGAGTGCAAGCATGGAGAGACAGTTGGCCAAGAGGGATCCGGGTTCCCAAATAAAACAGCGGGCCCTTACCATGTGACAAATAGGACCAAGATACAATTAGACACGAATTTACTGCACATGAAGCTTTTGGGTAGAGATTGAGAAGCTGCAGCCCCCCTGTACGGAGGCCCAGGAGTAAGCTGTCCTTAGCTGCTGTCGCACCAGCCCCGGGCTCAAGGCAACCCCAGGCCCAGCAGAATCTATCCGTGCCAGCACTGTGCCACCTCCTTCACAGTACATGCTGGTTATCCACCGAGTTCCACTGGCTCCTGGTTTTGGAAAGAGCTCTTCCTTTTTATTCAGTCTTAGTTTCCAAGCTCTGCTTGAAGGCGCTCATCACCAGGAAGTGCCCCAGCGGGAAATTAAGCCCAGCTCCCCCCGCATGCAGGGTGAGACTGATACCACGGAAGCAACACCACTGCCCGTGGGAATAAAACCGACCGTCGCAACCTCCTAGCAAGTTGACCCACCTGAGGTGCTCTTCGGGCATCCGAGGAAGGTGATTTCGCGCCAGCAAGGGCTGCCATCGTTCTACAGTTGCCGTCCTCTGGGGTGGCATTGGGCAGCTACCTGACAGGGGCACCGACAACAGGATTTGATAGAGCACTGCTTTGCGGCTCCAGCCGATGCTCCTGCACAGGGGCTTGTCCATTAGCTTGTCTGGTCAGAAATGAGGGCCTGCCAGAGCGACCCTGGAAGCCCCAGCAGCCCCGCTCTGAGGACGGGAGAGGCGGTTTAGAGCCCAAACGAGTCTTAGCAACAGTATTTCTCTTTCTGCGTGCTCTGAAAGGAATGTAATGCCATCTTTAACGTCAAGGCCAAGTTTGTGCTAGTTCACTCTCTGAGAGTCTCTGAAACTTGCTTGTGGGATATAAAAAAGGTTTTTCCCCAGCTTGTCTCCCCCAAATATATGTCAGACCAAGGACACTGCTTGCAACACATAGTAAATAATTGTAGCACCCTTGAAAACAAGCTGCTCAGAGGTCATCCTCCCTGAGGGTCATCAGCCAATGAGAGCAATCAGCCTGCATAAGTAGGCCTAAGTAGGGCCCGCTCCCTCTGACAATGCCAGTGGATTGCCTCCCTGAAGGAGAGCCCAGAGACAAGGTTGAGCCCACCCAAGGATGACCAAGGTTAGGCTGCCATCTTGAGTCTAGGGTCCGCCCATCTTGTCACATGTGTACCCCTAACTCCCCCCTTCCTATTATGTGTATACCCCTAGCTCATCCCCTTCCTGTGATGCGTATGCCTACTGTACAGCCTCTTCCTGTGACATATGGGGTTACCCGTAACAAGGGGTAGATAAGCCTTGGTCAGGAATAAAGAGCATATGCTCCCCCTCCCCCTTCCTCCCCCTGCTTTCTGCGTGGACCTGGCTGCTGAGATCATGGAGGTGAGCATGCTACCATGAAATGTGTCTGACTCCTGTATTATCTTCTCTCTCGGATCTTCCATGACTTTACATGATCTCTCTATAGTAAAACTGTACAATTGCTCCTGCAGAACCCCCATGGGTGTGAGAGGCTGGTTTACTCGAACACCTGCTCAGTAAGTTTCTCTTCTGCTGGGTCCCATGCAAAGACAGCCCCTCCCAGGGCAGGCTGTGCAGAGAGAGCAAGGAGGGCAGTTCTCACTGGGTGGCAGGGCCTCTGCCTGCGTTCTCACTGGGATTGTCACCACTCCCCAGGTCTTCCTTGTCATGGAAAACATCCTTTGAGATGGCAGCCCTCTTCCCCCTCCCTTCAATAAATTGCTCTTTTATGTTATCTAACAGTCTCAGAGGCGGCTGGTGCTGTCAGGTGGGCACTGGACTGCTAACGGCAAGGTTGGCAGTTCAAGCCCACCAAGAGGAAGAGGAGGCTATCTGCTCCCCTAAAGATTTACAGCCCCAGAAATGTTAGACAGGGTCCCTATGAATGAGAATTGACTCCACAGCAGTGGGTTTAGGTTTACTCATCTGAGAAGTCCCGTGGAGCAGGTCTACAAGACCCTGTAGGGTGGATATCAGGCAAAATCAACTTGATGGCAGTGGGATTTGTTTTGTGTCGTGTTTTTTTTTTTTGAGTGGGAGGGGTTGGATGGCTGGTTAATTGGTTGGTTGGTTGGTTGCCTGGTTGGTTGGTTGGTTGATTGGTTGGTTGTTTGGTTAGATGATTGGTTGGCTGGTTGGTTGATTGTTTAGTTAGATGGTTGGTTGGTTGGCTGGCTAGCTGGCCGGTTGGTTATCACCTCTCAGAGAATCCCAAATTGTACAGTGGGTAGACACTCAGATGCTAACCTAACAGTGAGCGGGTCAATCCCTCAGCTGCTCTGTGGACAAAATCATGGCAGTCTGCTTCCATAAGGATCTCAGTCTTGGAAATTTCATAGGCCAGCTTTGAGAGGGTGGCCTGAGAGCTTTGAGAGGGTGGCCCGAGAGCTTTGAGAGGGTGGCCCGAGAGCTTTGAGAGGGTGGCCCGAGAGCTTTGAGAGGGTGGCCCGAGAGCTTTGAGAGGGTGGCCCGAGAGCTTTGAGAGGGTGGCCCGAGAGCTTTGAGAGGGTGGCCCGAGAGCTTTGAGAGGGTAGCCCGAGCAGAGGCTTGCTTGGGCCCCAGAAAGGGTGGCCTGGGGGCCATGAGTACACATATCTCTGATCCCTGAGGACTGCTGCCACCCAAGAAGGGGCATGGGGGAGGGGCATGGGATGATGGGGAGAGGGAGAGGAGGACCATCTGAGAAGCACCCTCTGAGGGGAAAGGCTTCGTCTTTCCTGGTCTGAAGTGGGATAACCGTCCTCACCAAGTCTCCGGCCGCTTCCTGACTGCCCTTCAGAGCAAGCTGAGGGGCCCAAGGACAGGCTGCCACAGAAATGGCATGTTGCACTGTAGGCAAGGCAAAAATGGATGAACAAAGGAATGAATGAAAACTGAGGTCCAGGACCAAATGGCTAGCTTACTTTTGTGGTCAAGTGCCATTTATTACTGCTCATGACTTAAAACATAACTGGTTTTTGTTTGTTTTGTCTCTCACAGAGGAGAGCCACATATTCCAGGAACCCTCAGAGGAGTCTGAGGTTGAATTTTAAACCTAACCTTTGCAAGTTACTATAAAACTGTATTTGTCAAGGAAAGGGCCAGGCCATGTATTATGTGGCAGTCTCTTGGCTTGATTTCTAATGCCCAGAGATGTGGACCTCTGGTAGCTGGCCTTCCTTTGCACTCCATCCTAGGGCCTTAGGGGTGTCTGTTGTCCGGGTTCAGAGTAAAGTGTTTGGGTATAAACAGCGCTAGCCGAAGAGGTACCCTGATGGTGTGGTGGGCACTGACTGCCCACTGACCTGGTGCAGGGGAGCCTGTCTACTCCCCAAAAGATTCAAAGTCACGGAAACCAAAGGGGCATTTCTACTCTATCCTCCAGGGTCACTGTGAGTTGGCATCAACTTGATGGCAGTGACTTTGGTTTGGGTGTGAACCAATGAGTTGCCATTGAGACTCTGTCGCATGGTGACCCATGTGGGTCAGAACACAACTGTGCGTCACAGGGTTTTCAATGGCTGGCTGTTCAGAAAGAGGGCACCAGGCCTTTGTTCCAAGGTGCCTCTGGGTAGACTTGCACCTCCGATCTTAAAGTTAGCAGCTGAGTGTGTTAACTGTTTGTGCCACCCCAAAACTCACCGCCGTCGAGTCAATTCTGACTCACAGATACCCTATAGAACAAAACCGTACAGAACTGTCCTTGCGGGTTTCAGAGCCTGGAAATTTTTAAGGAACTAGAAAACCTCATCTTTCTCCCGAGAAGCACTGGTGATTTGGAACCGCTGACTTTTCCGTTAGCAGGGCAATGTATAACCCAGAAAGCCACCAGGCCCCGGGAATCCGATCAACCCTCCCATAGCTGTCTTCACTGTACAAAGAATGTGCCGATAGAGACCATTTCTCTTGTCCAAGTGTGTCTACTCTTCCCGAGCAGATTTGCCTTGCCGTTTGACCTGGAGATGCATTCTGGTCCTCAGGATGGATGGCACCCAGAAAGCAGAGACTTTCTGGGAGGTGTGTTCATGAGGAAACACTTTAGCTAGTCAGAGGAATATTAAGAAGTACATGATCCATTTTTTCCAGTGGAATAAAAATCCCCAGTATGCATGCTTCTCGGCACTGTTAGTCATTCTTCCTTTGGGGGCCCACAGGTGCTTTTTCCACAATAACTGCAGCTGTGTATGTGCCTGCCTCCCCACAGTGTCCGGGCGCCTCACTGAGCAGGCGCCACACGTCAGATGCCAGTGCCCAGGCCTGTGCTTGGCACTCAGCTAATATGGGTTATATCACAGAGTCAGCGACAAAAAGGAGGCCCTCACCAAGACGATCGACAGACACAGTGATCACCAGGGGTTCAAGCCTAGCAGAGACCATGAGGCTGGTGCAGGATCAGGCCATCTTTCATTCTGTTACACTCACGGTGACTTCGTATCAGAACAGACTCAAGACACAACAAGGAGTATTGTGTACCCTAATCATGAAGGACACCACACACAGCATGGATTAGCTTTACTATAGACTAACTCTGTTACGTTTTAATAACTCTGTTTATGGTAGCTTTAAAAAATGGCCTCCCAAACCTTTGGTACCTCTTCCATGGAGAGATGGAGTCCATAACCCCTTCCTTGGATATGGGCAGATTTGTAACTGCTTCAACCAATCGAGAGAGTATGGCAGAAATGATGCCCTTCCCTTCTAAGACTGGGTCACGAAAGGGCAGGCGGCTTCGAGCAGGCGCACTCATGGATTTCTTGCTCTGAATATGGTCCCTGGCTGCAGCCATTCTTGTGAAGCTCAGTCTACCAGGTAAGGACACACACACGTGCTCTGATCAGTGTAGCCTAGCTGTCAGGTGCCAGCTGAGTCCATGAAGACGCCGCCACCAGATGATCCTGGTTCCCAGATGTTTGAGCCACACAACCCTTGATTTTTTAGCCACGCCCCCAGGCATCATAACCTGCAACATACATGGGCATAGTAAAATGGTAGTTGGTTGATACCAGTGTTGTTGGGATCGTTTTTTTGTTTTGTTTTTCCAAAGCAAGCGAAATTGGAACACTCCATTGAAGCTCTTTTTCCTCCTACTGATTATGCTGCTGCCGGGTGCTGTGGGGTCCAGACCAACTTGCAGCAGCCTCCTGGGACAGAGTAGAATTGTTTCATGGGGTTTCCTTGGCTTTGATCTTCTCTTTTGACTCACAGCAACCCTAAGGACAGATTGGAACTGCTCCCTGTGGACTCGGGAGGCTATCGGTCTTCATGGGAGCAGAGCACCTTATCTTTCTCCCAAGGAGCAGCTGGTACGTTTGAACTGCCGACCTTGTGGTTAGCAGCCCAACCCATCGCCGGCTACAGCAGCACAGCTCCTCAACTCCATTACAGGGGCTGTTCCATTGCAAGTGCACGTGGAAGTCAGGCCACCTGGATCCTGTTAGTAAACTACTGTTGGCCATTGCAAGAGCAGGCGGTTCCTTTCTCTTTTACGTGAACAGTATGGTTTTTCAGCACATGGGAAATCATTCTCATGCATGGTAACGATCTTAGACTACGTCTTCCTACAGATCTCTGTTCATTCTGGAGCTAAGTCCCCAGAGGTAGATCTGCTGGGACAGACGGTGAGCAAGCTTGAAAGGCAGTCGACATGACCATGTGATTGTGCCTCTCGTCTACCTTGGTCCCCTTTCTCCCCCATGGATTTGGGGACCTGCATTGGGCAGGTGTCTGTCTGTGCTTCCCTTCTGCCTCACCCTGCCACTCCCGGCTCCTCCAGGGCAGGGGTAGGTGGGGGTGGAAGTTGTAGGAAGGGGCCAGTCGTCTCTATTGTTTGTTAGTTACACATTCTGTGCTCCTTGTTAAAGATTGTGGTGAACATATGTGTAATAAAACATCTGCCATTTCACGATTCGTCATGGCGTTGCACAATTCAGGACCACGGGTGCATCCATCGCCATTATCCACATCCAGATTTTTCTGTCACCTTGACGAAGCTCAGTGTCAGCTAGGAGCCCTCCTTCCCTCTGACCCACCTCTAGTAACTACTAACTAAAGTCGCTGCAGTCTGCATGCACTTGCCTGTTCTAGAAATGTCAGAGAAGTGCCTGCCTGGCTTCACTCAGCCGATTCCCATCGTGTCCATGTTTGTGGCTGAGCAGTAGCATCCGTTAAGGAGGGCTGCTGATGCCGTGGTTCAGTGCTCAGATAACTAAAAGGTAGGTCGTTCCAATCCACCTGCCTCTCTGAAGGAGAAAACGTACGAGTCTGTTTTCATAAAAGTTACAGCTAGGAAACTCCCGAGGGAGTTTGGTTCTGTTCCTGAGGGTTGCCCGAGGTCAGAAGCAACCCGGGGCAGGAATCATAAGCCACTGTTCGTCGGCACACACCATGTTGTATTGTGGTCCTTCTTTCGTGGGGTGCCTGCCCTCTGGGCGTTCACTTTCACCTGGCTCTCACGTCAGTTCTTGGAGAGGTGGATGGGGCACCTCCTGTCATATAGTCACCTTACCTGGGAGATGTACTTGTTCTGGACCCTGTAACCTCTCCCACTGTCAAGTCAGTTCCGACTCACGGTGACCCTGTGTCCAGGCCTGTGCCGTCCTCACCATTGTTCTGCGGGTGAGTCCACGGTGACCCTGTGTCCAGGCCTGTGCCGTCCTCACCATTGTTCTGCGGGTGAGTCCACGGTGACCCTGTGTCCAGGCCTGTGCCGTCCTCACCATTGTTCTGCGGGTGAGTCCACGGTGACCCTGTGTCCAGGCCTGTGCCGTCCTCACCATTGTTCTGCGGGTGAGTCCACGGTGACCCTGTGTCCAGGCCTGTGCCGTCCTCACCATTGTTCTGCGGGTGAGTCCACGGTGACCCTGTGTCCAGGCCTGTGCCGTCCTCACCATTGTTCTGCGGGTGAGTCCACGGTGACCCTGTGTCCAGGCCTGTGCCGTCCTCACCATTGTTCTGCGGGTGAGTCCACGGTGACCCTGTGTCCAGGCCTGTGCCGTCCTCACCATTGTTCTGCGGGTGAGTCCACGGTGACCCTGTGTCCAGGCCTGTGCCGTCCTCACCATTGTTCTGCGGGTGAGTCCACGGTGACCCTGTGTCCAGGCCTGTGCCGTCCTCACCATTGTTCTGCGGGTGAGTCCACGGTGACCCTGTGTCCAGGCCTGTGCCGTCCTCACCATTGTTCTGCGGGTGAGTCCACGGTGACCCTGTGTCCAGGCCTGTGCCGTCCTCACCATTGTTCTGCGGGTGAGTCCACGGTGACCCTGTGTCCAGGCCTGTGCCGTCCTCACCATTGTTCTGCGGGTGAGTCCACGGTGACCCTGTGTCCAGGCCTGTGCCGTCCTCACCATTGTTCTGCGGGTGAGTCCACGGTGACCCTGTGTCCAGGCCTGTGCCGTCCTCACCATTGTTCTGCGGGTGAGTCCACGGTGACCCTGTGTCCAGGCCTGTGCCGTCCTCACCATTGTTCTGCGGGTGAGTCCACGGTGACCCTGTGTCCAGGCCTGTGCCGTCCTCACCATTGTTCTGCGGGTGAGTCCACGGTGACCCTGTGTCCAGGCCTGTGCCGTCCTCACCATTGTTCTGCGGGTGAGTCCACGGTGACCCTGTGTCCAGGCCTGTGCCGTCCTCACCATTGTTCTGCGGGTGAGTCCACGGTGACCCTGTGTCCAGGCCTGTGCCGTCCTCACCATTGTTCTGCGGGCGAGTCCACGGTGACCCTGTGTCCAGGCCTGTGCCGTCCTCACCATTGTTCTGCGGGCGAGTCCACGGTGACCCTGTGTCCAGGCCTGTGCCGTCCTCACCATTGTTCTGCGGGCGAGTCCACGGTGACCCTGTGTCCAGGCCTGTGCCGTCCTCACCATTGTTCTGCGGGTGAGTCCACGGTGACCCTGTGTCCAGGCCTGTGCCGTCCTCACCATTGTTCTGCGGGTGAGTCCACGGTGACCCTGTGTCCAGGCCTGTGCCGTCCTCACCATTGTTCTGCGGGTGAGTCCACGGTGACCCTGTGTCCAGGCCTGTGCCGTCCTCACCATTGTTCTGCGGGTGAGTCCACGGTGACCCTGTGTCCAGGCCTGTGCCGTCCTCACCATTGTTCTGCGGGTGAGTCCACGGTGACCCTGTGTCCAGGCCTGTGCCGTCCTCACCATTGTTCTGCGGGTGAGTCCACGGTGACCCTGTGTCCAGGCCTGTGCCGTCCTCACCATTGTTCTGCGGGTGAGTCCACGGTGACCCTGTGTCCAGGCCTGTGCCGTCCTCACCATTGTTCTGCGGGCGAGTCCACGGTGACCCTGTGTCCAGGCCTGTGCCGTCCTCACCATTGTTCTGCGGGCGAGTCCACGGTGACCCTGTGTCCAGGCCTGTGCCGTCCTCACCATTGTTCTGCGGGTGAGTCCACGGTGACCCTGTGTCCAGGCCTGTGCCGTCCTCACCATTGTTCTGCGGGTGAGTCCACGGTGACCCTGTGTCCAGGCCTGTGCCGTCCTCACCATTGTTCTGCGGGTGAGTCCACGGTGACCCTGTGTCCAGGCCTGTGCCGTCCTCACCATTGTTCTGCGGGTGAGTCCACGGTGACCCTGTGTCCAGGCCTGTGCTGTCCTCACCATTGTTCTGCGGGTGAGTCCACGGTGACCCTGTGTCCAGGCCTGTGCCGTCCTCACCATTGTTCTGCGGGTGAGTCCACGGTGACCCTGTGTCCAGGCCTGTGCCGTCCTCACCATTGTTCTGCGGGTGAGTCCACGGTGACCCTGTGTCCAGGCCTGTGCCGTCCTCACCATTGTTCTGCGGGTGAGTCCACGGTGACCCTGTGTCCAGGCCTGTGCCGTCCTCACCATTGTTCTGCGGGTGAGTCCACGGTGACCCTGTGTCCAGGCCTGTGCCGTCCTCACCATTGTTCTGCGGGCGAGTCCACGGTGACCCTGTGTCCAGGCCTGTGCCGTCCTCACCATTGTTCTGCGGGCGAGTCCACGGTGACCCTGTGTCCAGGCCTGTGCCGTCCTCACCATTGTTCTGCGGGCGAGTCCACGGTGACCCTGTGTCCAGGCCTGTGCCGTCCTCACCATTGTTCTGCGGGTGAGTCCACGGTGACCCTGTGTCCAGGCCTGTGCCGTCCTCACCATTGTTCTGCGGGTGAGTCCACGGTGACCCTGTGTCCAGGCCTGTGCCGTCCTCACCATTGTTCTGCGGGTGAGTCCACGGTGACCCTGTGTCCAGGCCTGTGCCGTCCTCACCATTGTTCTGCGGGTGAGTCCACGGTGACCCTGTGTCCAGGCCTGTGCCGTCCTCACCATTGTTCTGCGGGCGAGTCCACGGTGACCCTGTGTCCAGGCCTGTGCCGTCCTCACCATTGTTCTGCGGGCGAGTCCACGGTGACCCTGTGTCCAGGCCTGTGCCGTCCTCACCATTGTTCTGCGGGTGAGTCCACGGTGACCCTGTGTCCAGGCCTGTGCCGTCCTCACCATTGTTCTGCGGGTGAGTCCACGGTGACCCTGTGTCCAGGCCTGTGCCGTCCTCACCATTGTTCTGCGGGTGAGTCCACGGTGACCCTGTGTCCAGGCCTGTGCCGTCCTCACCATTGTTCTGCGGGTGAGTCCACGGTGACCCTGTGTCCAGGCCTGTGCCGTCCTCACCATTGTTCTGCGGGCGAGTCCACGGTGACCCTGTGTCCAGGCCTGTGCCGTCCTCACCATTGTTCTGCGGGCGAGTCCACGGTGACCCTGTGTCCAGGCCTGTGCCGTCCTCACCATTGTTCTGCGGGCGAGTCCACGGTGACCCTGTGTCCAGGCCTGTGCCGTCCTCACCATTGTTCTGCGGGCGAGTCCACGGTGACCCTGTGTCCAGGCCTGTGCCGTCCTCACCATTGTTCTGCGGGCGAGTCCACGGTGACCCTGTGTCCAGGCCTGTGCCGTCCTCACCATTGTTCTGCGGGTGAGTCCACGGTGACCCTGTGTCCAGGCCTGTGCCGTCCTCACCATTGTTCTGCGGGTGAGTCCACGGTGACCCTGTGTCCAGGCCTGTGCCGTCCTCACCATTGTTCTGCGGGTGAGTCCACGGTGACCCTGTGTCCAGGCCTGTGCCGTCCTCACCATTGTTCTGCGGGTGAGTCCACGGTGACCCTGTGTCCAGGCCTGTGCCGTCCTCACCATTGTTCTGCGGGTGAGTCCACGGTGACCCTGTGTCCAGGCCTGTGCCGTCCTCACCATTGTTCTGCGGGTGAGTCCACGGTGACCCTGTGTCCAGGCCTGTGCCGTCCTCACCATTGTTCTGCGGGTGAGTCCACGGTGACCCTGTGTCCAGGCCTGTGCCGTCCTCACCATTGTTCTGCGGGCGAGTCCACGGTGACCCTGTGTCCAGGCCTGTGCCGTCCTCACCATTGTTCTGCGGGCGAGTCCACGGTGACCCTGTGTCCAGGCCTGTGCCGTCCTCACCATTGTTCTGCGGGCGAGTCCACGGTGACCCTGTGTCCAGGCCTGTGCCGTCCTCACCATTGTTCTGCGGGTGAGTCCACGGTGACCCTGTGTCCAGGCCTGTGCCGTCCTCACCATTGTTCTGCGGGCGAGTCCACTGTTGAGGGTCTTCCTTTTTCACTGTCCCTCCACTCTACCAAGCAGGGTGCCCTTTTCCAGGGACCAGGCTCCCCTGATCAAGTGCCCAAAGTACATACATGAGACGAAGTCTTGCCATCCTTACTGCTAAGGAGCATTCTGGCTGAAGTACAAGGTTGTATGTCCCCATCAGCATCACCTGGGAACTTTATTTAAATAGGGGCTCTGATCCAGTGTATCTGGAGATGCAAATTCTCATCAGGAGGCTGAATCAGATTGAACTGATCTGAAACCATCACAGTGTCGCAAGGGAAAGACTGGACTTTTCACCCCTGTGAACAGTTTTAGTTTCAGAAACCCACAGGAGGTCAGGATGAGTCAGCATGGACTCCATGGCGATAAGGTTTTGGTTTGGGTAGAATAGAGAGATACAAGGACCTCTAAATCTCTCATCTCTTTGGTTTTCACCCAAATAATCAGACTATAGAAAATGCTCCATTTGGCGTGTGATTTGTTAAATAATTCTAGTATTAAATTAAATATAGCCATTAAAAGAAATTAAATATAGCCATTAAAAATCAGAAGACTATTTATTGATACATATCTATATGATCTATATTTAATATTCTATGGTTAGATGTAATGAAACATTCACACTACATATATAACACGTGATTCCACATTTGGAAGCTTCATATTATATATAAAAACCCAAAACAAAACTCATTGCCATTGAGTTGATACTGACTCTTAGTGACACTATAGGACAGGGTAGAACTGTGCCTGTGAGTTTCCAAGACGAATTTCTTTGTGGAAGTAGAAAGCCCTGTCATCTTCCTGAAGAGCGTTTTGAACTCGGACCTTGCAATTAGCAGCCCAACACATAGCCACCATGACACCAGGGATCCTAAACATTATGCGGTGATGTGTAAAAATAAACTAGGAGAACGGTAAAAATAAAATAGGAGAGCGTCCACCAAACCACTGTATTCGCAGAAGGGCAAAATTATAAGGGATTTTTTCCCTCCTACTTTGTCTTTTTGAGAGGTTTTTCAAAGTTCTATAATGAGCACATGCTAATTAAATGAATGCAGAGCAATTGTTTCTGAAATAGAGCATTGTCCTAATCTCCTTCTTATCCACACCCTTCTACAAATATTCTTTTTCATTATTGCCCTTTGAATTTTCAGTACAAATGAAGCTGTTCTCCTTTAGAGAAAATGAAGGGGCTAGGGGGAAAAATAAACAAACAAATGAACCCTCCATGTTGGTGCCAAATCCCCAGAAGTCAGCAAGAGCACACATGTGCAGGAGAGCTCTAGCCAGGGTCAATGGGGCGTGGACTAGGCAGCCCTACTGCCATCAAGCGGCACAGGAAGAGCGCCCAGAGCAGAGGTTCGGTCCCTGTGGCCCCGGGAACCCCCGGGAACCACCTGGGATGCATTAAAAGCCACTGGTGCCTAAGCAGGGGCAGTTGAAACACCTCCCAGGGTTGTTATCAGTCAGAATTGACTCAGTGACCGTGAGGGAAGGATGCCACGGTGCAGTCAAGGCTGAGAAGCCCTGCCCAAGTGTTGGCGCCTCAGCTGAAGCCCATGTCTTGACTTCCCAGCACCTCTGAACTCTTTACTGGAGCAGAAAGCCCCTCTTTCTTCTGCAGCGTGGTTGGTGAGTTCAACCTGCAGCCCACCGCTTACTTCAACACCCCCCAGGGCTCCTTAGGCCATGTGCTAGGCTGACGGGACCAGCAGCCCTTGAGCTTATGACAATTCATGTCAGCCCATGTGTGCTAGAGTAAGACTGTGTTCCATGGGATCCTCTCTCCTTTTTTATTGATTTTGTTTGTTTAGTCTATTGTTGTTGAGAACACGCACACAAATCATCCACCAATTCAACAATTCTGCCTGTTTAATTCAAGGACATTAATCCACATTGTGCCTCCCTCCTAACATAAACTCACTGCCCCCTAAACATTTTTATCCAATTTCTTGAGAGTGGCAATTACATAATTTCATGACAACTTGAAGATATATAAAAGCGTAGGGGTAAAATTTAGCCTGTCAATCAGGTGTCAGCCTGATGACTTCACTCGGAGGTGCAACCGAGATTGATAGCTCTTTACCTGCCTTCACCTCCCTGCTTACTTGCCATGCTGGGCACTACCAAAGCCCTGTGACATTACCACCACCATTGGATCTGCACGACTTTTCACCCACTGGCCTGTGATCTTCCTGCATTCTGCATCATTGCATGCGGCTGCATGAGTCTGCAGAGGGACTTATGGACTGTTATTGGACATCTGGACCTGAGTGGGACTGAGCTGGGATGTTTTCTTGATTTATAATCACTTCTTGATATAGCGCTCTGTCTTACACTGAGATGAGCGTCTCGGGATTTGTTTCTCGAGTCAACCCAGCTCTTCACGTTGAATTGCTGTTGACAACTTGAAGGGCTGGTTTGGGGAAAGTGGGTTGCTAGGCTCTTCCTCCAAGGCACCTCTGGGGAACACCAACTGCCAACCTTGGGTGAACAATGGAACGCGTTAACCAGTGACACCAGCCAGGGACTTCAACTGGGTACAATAGTGCCCCCCACAAGATTCACATCCACTTGGGGCCTCAGAATGTGATCTTATTTGGATAGTGTCTTTGTAGAGGTAAACAAGGGTAGGGCAGTCATACTGGACTCAATAGGTCCTAAACCCAGTGGCTGGCGTCCTGCCAATGGCTGGGGAATCTGGAGATGCGTGCACCGCACGTTTGGAGAGTGCCGGTGAAGACAGAGCTCTTGCAGTGGTGCAGCTATGCACTACGGAATACCAAGGCTTGCTAGCAGCCCCCAGAAGCTAGGGAAGAGGCATGGGGCCAGTTGCCCCTCTTTGCCTCCAGGTGGAACCAACCCTTTGGATCCCTTACCTCCTGAGCTGTGAGAGAACACACTTCTGCCTGTTGTTTTAAACTCCTGGTTTTTGTTATATGTCACAGCAACCTCAGGAAAGAACAGACACTGCTTCAGAAGCCTTTCGCAGAAGAGGATAAATCATGGCCCGTTATTACTTCCTGACGAGTTGTAACTGCCCCCCTGGCAATTCCTTTATGGACCGCGCCGCTCTCGCCCCAGAATGCCCCATCCTCTCCACTCTCACTGGTGGGGTGGAGAGGGATGTACATCATGTACATCATGTACATCAATTTACTTTGAATGCTGTATAGCCTAAGAGGTTTGGGTTTTTTTGCAAGGTGAAAAAAAGCCAACAGAAACCAAACCCCGCTTTACCCTTTGTTCTGTTACTTTTCCTAGCTCCGTCAAGAGGCTCTTCTTATTAGCGGCACTCACCTGGTCACGAATGAGAATTGCCAGGCTTTGAAAAGCAATTACTTCTGAGGAAAAGCATCACTTCCCTGAAAGAGTTGGGCCGGGAGGGGTGCAAGGGCGCAGCTGCACAGCCTGTCAACAAGGCACTCGTGAGCTGGATTTTGCGATTTTTGCTTCAATCTTGAAAAATATTTCAGCCAGACTCTCTTTATTAGAGTATAGGGGAACAGGTGAGCCCCCCCGCCCCCCGTGGTCATGTACTTTTTTCTCTGGCTTTCCCCTGGGCAGTACCAACAGAGTAAAGTAAGTTTCATTCCATGAAATCATTCTTGGCCGTCTGGGGTGCTGGCAGGGCCACACCTCGGGGAGGCCATCGCCCCCCTGGGAGTTCCAGCTGTACCACAGGAGGAGGCACCAAGTGGCAGGGTCCTCCGGAAGCTCACGCGAGCCGAAGAGCTGGCAGGAAATAACCTTCCAGTTAAACCTGGTGAATTGAACAGGAGTGCTCCCCTCCACACCCTCCTGAAGCCTGCATAAAAGGAGTGAATGGAATGAGAACTACGGATGCATGGAAAAGCGAATTAGAAAACACGATGTATGGGAAAGCTCACTGAGTGTTGGAGGATGGAAAATAGAGGCATAAGAGGGACAGGGGCTGAATCCGAAGTGACACGTTCACGACCAACTGCACAGAACTCTGGGAAGGGTGGGGAACTGGCGGCACAAGGAACGAGGGAAGGTTGGAGTGGGAGCCCACGGGGTTTGGTGGAAATCCTGCTTAAGGAGAAGTCAGGTTCCACGATGCTTCTGCAGCCATAGGCAGTCACGGGACCACACCTCCCCCATCCTCGTAGATTTATTCTTGGAAAACATGACTCAGAGAAGCAGTAGTCTCAGCAGAGGAGCAGAACAAATGCCGTTCTGAGAGTGAAAATCTCCTTACTGAACCGCAAGGCCCATAACCCTCCTCCAACACCACCACCACCCCTCCTCCCAACTCTTAGAATCCAGACACTGAGATGGTAGGAATTGTCCCAAAGGATCATGAATGGGCCCAAAGGGAAAGTGAATGGTCTCTGAGGAAAGAGATACACACAATAGCTGCTAAGGGGCAGGGGCTCACTGTAGTCTCGTGGGCCTAAGCGAGACGCTTCTCCTATTGGTGTCTGTGTTAGTCTGGGTTGACGAGAGAAACAAATGCATAGACACTCATGTGTGTATGAGAAAGAGGTTTATATGCAAGAGCAATTGAATATTGAGAACACATCCCAGCCCCGTCCAGATCAAGTCCATAAGTACGATACTAGCCCATATGTCGGATACCAATCTATAAAGTTCTCTTCTGACTCACGAAACACATGCAATGACACTGAATGCAGGAAGATCACAGGCCAGTGGGTTGGAAGTCTTGTGGATCCAGTAGTGGTGTAAGCATCTCAGAGCTGGCAGGGGTCTCCATGTAGTTCCTTCAGCTCCAAAACCTCAGGGTTGCTTCAGGTGGCTTCTCCCTAGAAATGTTATGCAGAGGGTGAGCCGAGAGAGAGTGTGTCTCCCACCTCCAGGGAGGAAATACAGGAATTCCCAGAATCCTCAGGGGAAGACCACGCCCACACACAGGACTCATTGGCTATACAATGATTGACAGGCTATACTCCATCCCTTCACTCATAATTTTCTCAAATTGACAACAGATTATGTAGCTACCACCGAGTCCTGTGAGAAGAATTTTTCTTAGCACACACCTAGCGTTCTCTCCCCTTTGCGGTGACGTTTCTGAGGAGGTGGGCTTCTCGGGGAGCCGCCTGTGCAGGCTGTGGTGGCAGTCCTGTCCCAGCCTGCTGGCTCAGACCTGAACCGGGTCCTTCGGCTTTGCCTCCCTTCGTGCTAGGTTTTCTTACTGTCAGCTGCAGCTTCCCATTTTATTTTCCAATGTGAGCCCAACATGAGTGAGAGGGCTTGCATTTTTGCCAGGCCCCTCAGAGACCTCCACCATGTATTGGGAAACTGAAACTCGTTCAGGGTTGTCGGGGCAAAGGGTGCGTGGGGCATTGAGTGGGAAGGAGCAGGAATGAGAAAGGGGAGTTATGGAAACCCACAGGAGCATCAAGCATTTGTTCATACTGTGGATGGTGCTGCCAAGCACCAGCCCAGAGTCACCATGATCTGGGACCAACTTTGTGGGAGCCAACACCACCGCCACCACCGCCAGGAGATGATAGGAAAGGAGCAGGGATGGCAGCAAGCTTGTAGTCTGACCCAGCAGCCAGATTCTGGTCCCTTTGTACCTGGCTGAGGGGAGAAGTGTGGGCTAGAGAGGCTGCTGAAGGGCAGTGAGGTAGTTAGTTTACTATGCCAACCTGGCCGATAAACACATGTGGGGTTAATTGAAGGGCAGAGGGATAAATGGCTCAGTGAGCCTCACCTATCTAGTTCTCGGGTCTTTTGCTTTGTCATGGTCGCACCAGGTTGCAGCTGCCTTAGCAGTTCCCTGCTTCAGCTTTCAAGGATGACTTCCTGCAAGACACCCCCAAGGAGAAGCCACATGGACCTACCCTGATGCAGCCCTGGGTGCTGGAGCACCCATGTGGAGTCCCCTGCCAGTGCTGAGATGCTTACGCGTTCACTGACTCGACTTTCTTCCTGCAGTCGGCATCATTGCGTCTGTTTTGTGAGATGGAGGAGGACTTTGTGGATTGGTGTTGGACATATGGGTTAATGGGTTAATGTTGGACTTGTGGGCTTGGGAAGCACTGGGTTGGGATGTTTCCTTGATGCTCACTTAACCTATATATAAAACTCTCTCTTATATATGAGTTTCTGAGGATTTGTTTCTCTAAAGTACCCAGAGTAACACAGGCAGGGACAGGTTAGGAAGTGATACAGGAAAAGAAGGACATTGGCAGAGAATGGAGAGGGGCAGGGGGAGGGGAGTAAGAAGTGAGGGGGATGGGCAAACAGTTAAATCCATAGGATTCAGGGGCAGGTTTAAATTGAGAAAAACAACTCTCCTAAGGCTGCAACAGAGAGATCTGATGCTGAAACTCCACTAGGTGCGCGGGACCCTGCCTCAAACAAGCCTGGGATCTAAGGACCTGGACTGAAAACTGACGGTGTTTGGGGAAGCAGAAGCCAGGTGCACTTTGCGTATTGACTTGTCAGTGGGCGGAGAAGCATTGACTTGCTGTGTCAGTGCCCCCTACGCTGTAAGAGATATTCAGGGAAACCTATGACTGGCATTCTCAATGAATGCTGTCCGTTTTCCCTGACAACCATCTCCCATTGTTTGTATAAGTAGCATCCAGCCACAAGAGGATTTATGCTATACAATGTGAATAATTCGGGTATTGCAATATGTGGTTAGCCTACTTTGGCCCAATATCCCTCCTTCAACTGGGTTTTAAAAATTAGTGCCAGGTGCTAATCAATGACAACATTAATTGAAGATTTTTATGCTCCAGGAAGATGATCAGTAAGACTCTCTACTGTAAATTAACAAGGAGTTTTCTTAAGAGAATCAATGGGCGAGGGGGAAGATGGCCGACAGGGACACCCGCATACTCTGAGAGCTCCTCCAAACAAAGCGGGATTGGCGACCAGGTAGCTGAATAGTAAGAGTCTGGTGAGTGAAATATCCCCCTGAGACAGCACCCCAGTCCTACCCCACGTATTTGTCCGGAGCAGGGGTCTAGGTGAAAGAGGACCGGACTAGTGGGACATCTCTGGCCACTAAGCTGCCGTGAGCTCACTGGCGACCGGCTTAGGCTCCATCCCCAAACCGGACGCCAGCCCAGAGCCGCTTGCCTGCCCTGCCTACTCCAGCGGCCCACTCCCCACTCCCCACTCGTGGATCCCCACTGGGAGAGAAGCTTTCCTCTCCCGCAGTTCCCCTCTCCCCGCAGGGTAGCGATCTGCCCTCGGGCCCACGTCCCTCCCTCCATTCATCCAAGCTCAGGGGAGCGGACCCGCGGGTTGTCTGGCGACCCCCACGGGGGACCATCCACCCGCACCGCTGCCGCGGACCTCTCCACCTGCCCTCCGTGTGCTGGCCTCCCACCCCCGCCCGCCCCCGCCAGCCCCTGGCAGCCTAGCGCCAGCTCCACTCCTGGCGGGGACCCTGCGCTGAGCACTTCCCGCCAACAGGAGCCATAGCCCAACCTGCGCCTGTCCCGGACCCTGAGCTTCCGCGGAGCGCCGCGCCCCGCGCTGCTGAGTCTGCCCACCAAGGGCCACCCCCTGCGCAAGGCACAAGAGTAGGTGCTCTCCCCAGGGTGCTGCGGGGACCCCGGCGGCCGCGACTCTGAGCCTGAGCAGAGGAAGGGCGCCATTACCCCCTGCGGTTTCGCGCCAAAAGGGCGGAGAGAGAACACCATTGTTCCCTGCAGTGTCCCACAGCTGCCTTCGCAGCTATTCAAGGGGCCTCCCCGCGCCCGCTCACAGCCCTGGCAGATCAAACACTCCACCTGCAGTGGAGCCTGGGTCTCGGCTTTGCAGTCCCTGAGGAGCCGTCAGTGAGCTCCAGCCAGCTCTCACCACCTGGGGCCCTGTTGGGTCCCCAGTGCCAGCCCTAAGCCTGCCGCAGCCCGCCCCAGCCACCCCAGGAGACGGCACAGTGGCCTGAGCCTCCACACAATAAGGTTACTCCTGTCTCCCAGAAGCATGGGGCCTATTAAAGGATCAAGGAAAAATCAACAGACCACATCACTCCCAACAAAAAAATCAGAGAAACGAGGCACTTTAACAGACCTAACGTCACTCATAGAAGAAACAGATATAGATCAGCCACAAAAGGAAATCTTCAGAACTCTGCTTGCAGTAATACAGGAGCTAAGAGAAGCAAACCAAAATAAGGATGCAACGATAGAAGGGATGAAATGCACAATAGAGGGGATGAAGTCCACAATAGAGGGGATGAATACTATCCACCAAAAGGAACTGCAGAAACTAACAGAGGAGGTAGCAGAGGCCACACAAAAGGTCACAGAAGCTATATCTAGGCTTGAGGAGGCTGAGAACCGTATCAGTGAACTCGAGGACGCTCAAACCAAACGAAGCAAGAGAGAAAAACAATCAGATAGGAAAATTAAAGAAACAGAAGACAGCCTGAGATCAATGACAGATGCTATGAAGAGGAATAATATTCGAATAATCGGTCTACCGGAACACAACATAACACACAAATCGACCGCCAAGATAGCAAAGGAATTCCTGGAAGAAAATTTCCCCAACCTAACAAAGGAGAATCCGATTCTCATACAGGAAGCAGAGAGGACGCCGGCTAAGCTAAACACCAAGAAGAACACGCCAAGGCATATAATTGTAAAATTATCCAACTTAGAGGAAAAAGAGAAAATTCTACAAGCATCAAGAGAAAGGAAGACTGTCACATACAAAGGAGCACAGGTAAGGTTATGCTCAGACTTATCAGCAGAAACCATGAAGAGGAGGAGAGAATGGAGCAACATCTTCCAAAAACTGAAAGATAAAAATGCCTCCCCCAGAATCCTATACCCTGCCAAGTTATCCATTAAGATAGAGGGTAAGATAAGGGTCTTCCAGGACAAGGAAGAACTCAAAAAATATACTGCAAGTCACCCGACCCTGCAGAACATACTGGCTGACTCACTATGGCCAGAAGATCAAGCTCCAACTAGAACCACCAGGAGACCATCATATAGCCCATCTCCATCTAGAAGCCAACATGCCAGCAACACGTACCAGGACAACACGGTCTCAGATGGAAAAAAGGACAGGATAGAAACCCTCCACTCAAACGCAGTACACTGATATGAAGGAAGATAGGCAAAGACCCAAAACACAAAACAGAATATGGCAACCATGAAGCCAGAGATTGTAATAATCACTTTGAATACAAATGGGCTCAATTCATATGTTAAAAGAAAGAGACTGGAGGATTGGATTAGAAAACATAACCCATCAATCTGCTGCCTGCAAGAGACACACCTTAAGCAAGCAGACAAGCATATGCTGAGAATAAAGGGCTGGCAGAAAGTTTACCAAGCAAATGGTAACTCCAGGAAGGCAGGAGTGGCTATCTTAATCTCCGACAAAATGGATCTCAAGATCCAAAACATAAAAAGAGATAAAGAGGGACATTACATAAGGCTCAAAATCTCAGTAAACCAGGAAGCAATAAGCATACTGAATATTTACGCACCTAATAATGGTGCGGCAAATTTCGTCAAACAAACTATTAAAAAAATGACAGAAGAAATCACGGAAACAACAATAATAGTGGGGGACTTCAACACTCCACTATCAGAGAAAGACAGGTCACAGGGAAAGAAGCTCAGCAAAGAGGCCAGAGAGCTAAACAATGTAATTAGGCAACAGGGCCTGATAGACATCTATAGAGTCTTTCATCCAAAAGCAAAAGGTTTCACATTCTTCTCCAATCCACACGGATCTTTCTCAAGAATAGATCACATGCTGGGGCACAAGGCCAGCCTGAGTAAATTCAAACACATAGATATTATCCAGACGTCTTTCTCAGACCACCATGCCATAAAGCTGGAGATTAATAGGAGGGCACCCAGAAAAGCAAGGGCCACCAATTGGAGAATAAACAACGATCTCCTGCGACATGAATGGGTTAAGGTCCAGATCAGAGAGGATATCAGGAAATTTCTAGAAACTAATGAGAACGAGCATACAACATATCAAAATTTATGGGACACTGCAAAGGCAGTTATCAGAGGTAGCTTGATATCACTGAATGCATACATGAAAAAAGAAGAAAGGCGTATGACAGATATGTTAACACAAAACCTCCAACAACTAGAACAGAGTCAACAGAACTACCCCTCCAATAGCAAGAGAAAAGAAATAATAAAAATCAGGGCGGAGTTAAACCAGTGGGAAGACAAAAGAACAATGCAAAGGATTAACGCAACTAGAAGCTGGTTTTATGAATGAATTAATAAAATTGACACTCCCCTGGCAAAGCTTACCAAAGATAGAAAGGAACAATCATCAATAGCCAGGATGAGGGATGAATCGGGGGCAATAACAACAGACCCCAATGAGATAAAAAGGATAATCACAAAGTACTATGAAGGTTTGTATTCTAATGAATTCAGAAACCTGGAAGACATGGATAAATATTTAGAAAAACAACCTATCCCTAGATTATCTGAGACAGAGATCAAGAACCTCAACAAACCCATAGCGAAGGAAGAAATAGAGAGTGTCATCAAAAACCTACCAAGGAAAAAGGCCCCAGGGCCAGATGGCTACACAGCAGAATTTTACCAAACATTCAGGGAAGAGCTGACACCGATCCTCCACAAAGTATTCCATAACATAGAAAAGAACGGCAAGCTCCCAAACTCATTTTACGAAGCCAGCATTACTTTGATACCCAAACAGGGAAAAGACCCCACAAGTGTAGAGAATTATAGACCAATATCTCTAATGAACATAGATGCAAAAATCCTTAACAAAATATTGGCCAATAGAATACAAAGGAACATCAAACATATCATTCACCACGACCAAGTAGGATTCATCCCAGCGATGCAGGGATGGTTTAACATCCGAAAATCCATCAATATCATACACCACATTGAGAAGAAAAAGGATAAAAACCATATGATAATATCCATAGATGCAGAAAAAGCATTTGACAACATCCAGCATCCATTCCTACTCAAAACACTCATGAAGATAGGATTGGAAGGTAAGTTCCTCAAGCTCATACAAGCTATCTATGAAAGACCAACAGCCAACATCATAGTCAATGGAGAAAAGACAAGAACAATACCACTGAAAAAGGGTACAAGACAAGGATGCCCCCTGTCCCCTCTTTTTTCAATATCGTTTTGGAGGTTCTGGCTAACAACATAAGACAGCGGAAGGACATCAAAGGGATCCAGTTGGGAGAGGAGGAGGTGAAACTATCGTTATTTGCAGATGACATGATCCTATACATTGAAGACCCCCAAAACTCCACAGTTGGAATACTTACAGCAATAGAGGAATACGGAAGAGTAGCAGGATACAAGATCAATAAACAGAAGTCAGTAGGGTTTCTATACACATCGGACAGGGCCATGGAAGAGGCGATTAAGAGGGAAGTACCCTTCACAGTAGCCAAGAACAAACTGAAATACCTAGGAATATACTTAACAAAAAATACTAAAGACCTATATAAGCATAATTATAAAACCCTATTACAGGAAACCAAAAGTGACCTTCACAAATGGATGACCCTCCCCTGCTCATGGTTAGGTAGGCTGAACATAGTAAAGATGACAGTTCTTCCTAAAGCACTCTACAAGTTCAATGCTATACCAATCCAATTACCATCAACCTTCTTCAAAGAATTGGAAAAACTGACCACCAACTTCATATGGAGAGGGAAGAAACCCAGAATTAGCAGAGAACTCCTCAAGAAGAAGGACACAATTGGAGGACTCGCCCTACCTGATTTTAATGCCTACTACACAGCTACAGTGGTCAAAACAGCATGGTACTGGCACAATGATAGACACTCAGACCAGTGGAAAAGAATAGAAAGCCCAGGAGTAAAATCTTCAGCATATAGACAACTGATCTTCGACAAGGGTCCCAAAAACCTCAAGTGGGAAGCAGATGCACTCTTTAATAAGTGGTGCTGGAAACAATGGATATCCACATGTAGAAAGTTGAAACAAGACGTCTACCTCACCCCATGCACAAGAATACACTCAAGGTGGATCACAGATCTAGAAGTCAAACCCCAAACCATCAGGACCATTAAGGAGGGAATCGGGACTAATCTCAGAGCACTGGCCCAGGGAGCACATAGGCTCACTGCAACAGGGAAGGGGACACACACAGGTGATCTGGAAATCGACAAATGGGATCTAATAAGAATAAAACACCTGTGCACCTCGAAAGACTTTGCCAAGAGGGTGACAAGGCAACCCACAGACTGGGAGAAGATTTTTAGTAATGACACGTCAGACAAAGGGCTCATTACTAAAATCTACAACACCATCATGACCTGCAAAAAGAGGAAAACAGTTAACCCCCTAAGGAAGTGGGCAAAAGAAATGAGAAGAACTTTCACTAGAGAGGAGATCAATATGGCCAATAAATATATGAGAAAGTGCTCGAAATCCCTTGCCATAAGAGAAATGCAAATCAAAACAACCATGAGATACCACCTAACACCCCTGAGGCTAGCCCAGATCAGTAAATCAGAGAGCAACAAGTGTTGGAGGGGCTGTGGTGAAGTAGGAACCCTCCTCCACTGCTGGTGGTCGTGCACATTTGTACAGACACTGTGGAAAGCAATCTGGCGATACCTAAAGAAAATGGAAATTGATCTACCTTACGACCCAGCCATCCCTCTACTGGGCATATACCCGGTTGAAGCAGCAAATAAAACACGACCAGTCATATGCGCTCCAATGTTTATTGTGGCACAATTCACAATAGCAAAGACTTGGAAACAGCCTAAGTTTCCATGGATAGACGAGTGGATTAGCAAACTTTGGCACATACACACAATGGAGTATTATGCAGCACTAAAAAGCACCTATGAGCACATGAAACACGTTATTTCATGGGAAGAGCTGGAAGGAATTATGTTAAGCGAGGTAAGCCAGACCCAAAGGGACAGGTACAACATGAGTCCCCTGAGGTAAGTACAATCAGCATGACAGAAATGGGGCATTAATCCACCCAAGGGGAGGGTATGGTTTATATCTCCACAGGGAAAGTGGGACCAGACTTCAACCCAGTGTCGCAAGGTGTGAATGCAATATCCCGGCGTGGAGGACGGAACCAGTGGAGAGGTCTGGGAAGCTGGCCCCAGCACCATAAATTAAGTGGATTCCTGCCCCTCCCCCGAAAAGAACTTGTTCCAAAGGACGACATTGACCCTGCAGCTATGGGAGATGGACATATTTGATCAGAGCACACGGGAGCAGATGAAGGGGCAGGAGGAGAGAGTGGAGCACAGCCTGGCCCACCAGGCCGTGATGATGATGTTCCTGAGTAGAGCAGCCAGTCCACAGAGAGAACAACATGGCTGGCCCTACTATGAGACATGATGCCCCTCAGTGACTAAGGGCGATACAGGGGACAGCACCGGAGACACAGTGTGGGAATTGCACCTGACCTGATCCCACCACACCGAGGCAAATCACTGGGGGAGTGCAGCGGAACAGCAAGGGAATGGAGGGGCAAGGTCCCCAGGGAATGCTGAAAGTGGACTTTGGGGCCAGGGCGTGGTGCCCCAACAGACTGGACTGGAAAACGCTCCTAAGGGCCAGCAAACGATCCCTGAACTAACTACAAGCTTTTCTCTTGTGAACTGTTTTGTTCTGTTCTTTTTCAGTGGTTTGTTTTGGTTGTTTTGTTGTCTGGTTGTATACTGTTGCTTTGTGTTCCTCTGTCTAGTTTTCATGCATGTTAGTGACTCCACAGGCCTGTCTGAATAGGACAGGCTGGATGAACTATCTGGATGAAAAACAACGGGACCGACAGTTCCGGGGGGACTTGGGGTGGGGGGTAGGAGGGGGTAAGGAAGTGGTGTTAACAAACCCAGGGACAAGGGAAAAACATGGGACCCCAAAGGGTAGAGAAGGGGGAGTGGCAGGCCTGGTGGGAAATGATCAAGGGTAAGGTTGCTTAGAGAAGAGGTATACTCTAGCCCAGGTGGCGATGAAGCATGGTAGTAGGGCAGGAGGAAGGTCAAGGGAGATGGAGGAAAGAGCTAGGAGTCAAAGGGCATTCATGGAGGTCTAGACAAAGACATGTACATGCAAATATATATAGGAGGTTGGGGAAATAGATCTTTGTGTCGATATTTATAGGTCAAGTATTAAGGTGGCGGAAGGACCTTGGGCCTCTACTCAAACACTCCCTCTATGCATGAATACCTTCTTTTATTAAATGGGAACTCTATGATGCTCACTCTCCCGACACAACGGCTGGAACCAAAGTGGGTGAACAAGTAAATGTGGTGAAGAAAGCTCATGGTGCCCGGCTATCAAAAGAGATAGTGACTGGGGTCTTAAAGGCTTGAAGATAAACAAGCGGCCATCTAGCTCAGAAGCAACAAAGTCCACATGGAAGAACACACTAGCCTGTGTGATCGAGTGGTCCCAAAGGGATCAGTTACCAGGCATCAAAGAACAAAAAATCATATCATTGACTGCACACCTCCATGATAGGATCGCTGAAGACAAATGGGTGCACAAGCAAATGTGGTGAAGAAAGCTGATGGTGCCCGGCTATCAAAAGAGATAGTGTCTGGGGTCTTAAAGGCTTGAAGGTGAACAAGCGGCCATCTAGCTCAGAAGCAAATAAGCCCACACGGAAGAAGCACACCGGCCAGTGTGATCACGAGGTGCCCAAGGGACCAGGTATAAGGCATCATGCAAAAAAAATATATATATATAAGTGTGTGTATGTATGTGTATATGTATATATGTATGTGTATATATGTATATATATATCATATTAAATGAAGGGGGAAGTGCAGAGTGGAGACCCAAGGCCCAAGTGTCGGCCCCTGGAGATCCCCTCATAGAGGGGCTTAGGAGAGGAGATGGGTTAATTAGGGTGCGAGGTAGTACCGATGAAGAACACAGCTTTCCCCCAGATCCTGGATGCTTCCTCCCCCCAACTACCATGATCCGAATTCTATCTTGCAGGGCTGGATGAGACAGAGGCTGTACACTGGTACATATGAGGGCTGGAGGTACAGGGAATCCAGGGTGGATGATACCTTCAGGACCAAGGGTGTGAGGGACGATGCTGGGAGAGTGGAGGGTGAGTGGGTTGGAAAGGGGGAACTGATTACAAGGATCCACATGTGACCTCTTCCCTGGGAGAGGGACAGCAGAGAAGGGGGGAAGGGAGACTCCGGATAGGGCAAGATATGAGAAAATAACGATGTATAAATTACCAAGGGCATATGAGGGAGGGGGGAAAGGGGAGGGAGGGGGGGATAAAAAAAGAGGACCTGATGCAAGGGGCTTAAGTGGAGAGCAAATGCCTTGAGAATGATTGGGGCAGGGAATGTATGGATGTGCTTTATACAATTGATGTATATATATGTATGGATTGTGGTAAGAGTTGTTGGAGTCCCTAATAAAATGTAAAAGAAGAAAAGAGAAAAAAATGATTAGGGCAAAGACTGTACAGATGTGCTTTATACAATTGATGTATGTATATGTATGAACTGTGATAAGAATTGTATGAGCCCCAATAAATTGTTAAAAAAAAAAAGAACCAATAAGCATTCTAAACATTTACTCACCAAACAAGCATCCAGAAGACTATGTCAAGCAAACACTGCAAAGGATGGGAAAAAAAATCACAGACTCAACAATTATAGTAGGTGACTTCAATACACCCCTCTCTGAGAAAGATAGATCACTTGGAAAGAAACTCAACAAAGAGACTAAAGATCTAACCACTACATTTAGACAACTTGACCTGATAGATATCTACAGAGATCTCCACCCAAACAAAAAAGAATTCACATTCTATTCAAGTCCACATGGTGCATTTACTAAAATAGACCATATGCTAGAGCATAAGTCGAATCTACATAAATTCAAGCACATTAATATTATACAGACCTCTCTCTCTGACCACTGTGCCATAAGATTGGAAATAAACAAAAGGAAGATAAAGAAATCAAGGGCAAACCATTGGAGAATGAATAACTCTCTATTGCAAAAAGGAGAGCGTACTGGCTCAGATCAGAGATGAAATTAGGAAATTTCTAAAAACCAACGAGAATGAAAACACGACATACCAAACTTATGGGACACAGCAAAGGCAGTCAACAGAGGAAGTCTGATAGCATTACATGCACACATAAAGAAGGAGGAGAGGCTTATGATGGATACACTGGCACAAAATTTACAGCAACTAGAGCAGAGTCAGCAAAAAAATCCAACTAAAAGAAAAAGAAAAAAAATAATAAGAATTAGATCTGAGATCCAGGAGAGAGAAAATAAGAAAACTATGGAAAAAAACAATGCTGTTAAAAGTTGGTTCTTTGAATGGATAAATTGAATCGACAAACCTCTAGTGATTTTAACCAAAGAAAGGAAGGAACACATTTCAATAGCAAGGATGAGGGATGAAAGAGGGAATATTACAATGAACATAGTGAAATCAAAAGGATAATTACACAGTACTATGAAGGACTATATATTCCAATGAATTAAAAAACTTGGAAGACATGGATGAATTCTTGGAAAAACAATCCCTACCTAGATTATCCCCAATGACCATCAAGAACTTCAACAGACCCATATCAATAGAAGAAATAGACAAGGCTATCAAAGAATTACCAAACAAGAAGACACCAGGACCAGACGGATTCACTGGTGAATTCTATCAAGTTTCCAGGGAAGAACTGACACCAATCCTACACAAACTCTTCCAGACCATAGGAAAAGATGGCAAACTCCCAAATTCCTTCTACGATGTTAGTATAACTCTGATACCTAAACCGGGAAAGGATCCCACAAGAATTGAGAACTACAGGCCAATTTCCCTAATGAATATTAATGCAAAAATCCTTAACAAAATACTAGCCAAGAGAATACAAAAATATATAAAACAAATAATTCACCATGACCAAGTGGGATTCATACCAGGGATGCAGGGATGGTTCAGCATACGAAGGACCATTAGTATTATTCGTCACATTGACATGAAAAACGATAAGAACCACATGATAATATCCATAGATGCAGAGAAAGCATTCGACAACATCCAACACCAATTCCTGTTTAAGACACTTGAGAAGATAGGAATGGAAGGAAAGTTCCTCAAGATAATACAAGCCATATATGAAAAACCAACAGCCAACGTGGTAGTCAGTGGGGGAAAAAAACTAGGACAATCCCACTGAAAAAGGGAACCAGACAAGGATGCCCTATGTCCCTACTCTTATTTAATCTCGTGGTGGAGGTTTTAGCTAACAGCATAAGGCAAAGAAGAGACATCGAAGGTATTCTCCTGGGGAAGGAAGAGGTGAAACTATCTTTATTTGCAGATGATATGATTTTATATATGGAAAATCCTAAAAGTTCCACAAGAGGAGCACTGGAAGCAATAGAGGGATATGGCAGAGTAGCAGGTTACAACATCAACAAAAAGAAGTCTATTGCACTACTATACACATCTGACAAGGACACAGAAGAGGGGATCAAAAAGGGGGTACCCTTCACAATAGTCAAGCACAAATTGAAATATCTAGGGATATACCTGACTCAAAAAACAAAAGATCTGTATGAGGAAAACTATGAAACACTATTAAAAGAAACCAAGGATGACCTCAACAAATGGAAGGAGATCCCATGCTCGTGGATCAGCAGACTCAATATTGTAAAGATGTCAATTCTACCCAAGGCACTATATAAGTTCAATGCTATCCCGATCCAAATTCTAACAACTTTCTTCAAAGAGTTGGAAAAAATAGATTACCAACTTCATATGGAGAGGGAAGAAACCGAGAATTAGCAGAGAACTCCTCAAGAAGAAGAACCAAGTCAGAGGGCTTGCTTTACCTGACTTTAGCACCTACTTCACAGCCACAGTGGTCAAAACAGCGTGGTACTGGTATCACGACAGATATTCAGACCAATGGAAAAGGATTGAAAACCCAGAAATAAAATCATCAGCATACAGACAACTGATCTTTGATGAGGGGCCCAAAAGTATCAAATGGGAAGTGGATGCCCTCTTCAGTTCATGGTGCTGGAAAAAATGGATATGTAGCTGCAGAAGAATGAAGCAAGACCTTTACCTCACTCCATGCACAAGAATAAACTCAAGGTGAATCACAGACCTCAAGGTAAAACCCCAAACTATTAGGGCCATCAATGAGGGAATTGGGACAAACCTGAGAACCTTGGCACAGGGATTACATGGGCTATCCGAAATTGGGAAGGACACCAACACAGAGGAGGCACAAATTGACCAATGGGACATACTAAAAATAAAACACTTAGGTACATCGAAAGAATTGACCAAGAGAGTAATAAGAGAGACTACAGAATGGGAAAACATCTTTAGCAAGGACACATCAGACAAAGGCCTTGTTACTAAAATCTACAATACACTGCTAAACTACAACAAGAAAAAAACCAATTGTCCACTCAGGAGATGGGCAAAGGACCTGAGCAGAAGTTTCTCAAGGGCAGAAATCCAAATGGCCAATAAATATAGGA
Source organism: Tenrec ecaudatus (assembly GCF_050624435.1). Lineage (NCBI taxonomy): Eukaryota > Metazoa > Chordata > Mammalia > Afrosoricida > Tenrecidae > Tenrec > Tenrec ecaudatus. Next base: position 62,742,988 of record NC_134536.1, on the reverse strand, counting down.
GAAAATGTTCCAGATCTCTAGCCATAAGAGAAATGCAAGTTAAAACAACTATGAGATACCATGTAACACCCTCAAAGATAGCCCAATCCAAGAAATCAGAAAGTAACAAGTGTTGGAGGGGGTGCAGAGAGACAGGAACTCTTGTCCACTGCTGGTGGACCTGTAGGTCTGTACAACCTTCATGGAAAGCGATTTGGTGATATCTAAAAGAGTTGGAAATTGAGCTATCTTATGATCCAGCAACCCCCCTACTGGGCATATATCCAGCTACCCCCCTACTGGGCATATACCCATATAGAAGAGACAAAAACAAACCACGAACAGACATCTGTGCCCCAGTGCTCATCGCGGTAAAGTTCACGATTGCAAGGAGTTGGAAACAGCCCAAATTCCCATCAACAGGCGAATGGGTTAAAAAACTCTGGTACAATGGAGTATTACGCATCCCTAAAAAGCAATGACGGATGCATGAAGCACATCGCCGCATGGGAAGAACTGGAGGAAATTATGCTAAGTGAAATAAGCCAAGCACAAAAGGACAAGTACTACATGAGTCCGCTGAGGTACGCTCAAAAAAAAAAATTCAAAAGGGCATAGGGAAGAAGATGCTATATACATACGTCCCTGGGTGAGGCCCAGGTAATGTGGCAGGGGCCAGACTAAACTCAGGGATACATATGGGATACATTAAAAGGGAGGATGGAAAAAGGTATGGGTAGCCAGGGAAAGAGGGCACTGACCCACACAGGGGGAGGGTGTTGATTGTGTTTCCACAGGGAAAGAGAGACAAGACTTCAACCCGGAGCTCCAAGACAAGAACGCAACACACTGACAGGAGGCAGGGAACTGATAAAGAGGCCTGAGGGGCTGGCCCCATTACCAACAAAGTGTACAGCATCACCCTCCCCCCAAGAAGAATTCACTTCAGAGGACAACACTGATACTACATACAGCTCAAGAAGAGGGGAAAGGCACTGGTCTGATCAGAGCACACAGGGGCCAACGAGGGGGCATGGGGGGCAGGGGGAGGGGGAAGAGTGATGCACATCCTGGCTCACCAAGCCCTGGGGACAATGTTCCTGCTGAGAAAAGCAATGTACAAGATGACCACAGGGCTGGCCCCACCATGGGACACAGCGTTCTTCATTGACCCTTAGCACCATTGGGGACAACACTAGAGACACACCATGAGAATTGTGCCCTCCATGAGTTCACCACACCGAAGCTGGCCTCTGGGGGCATGCAGCAGAGCAGCAGGGGAAGCAGAGCAATGAAGTCCCCAGGGATAGAGGCAGTGCCAGGCCATGGCCTCCCATCAGACTTGACCCCATCAGCACCCGTGAAGGAAAACAAACAAACCCTGAACTATTCATACGTTTATGTGTGTGTGTGTGTTGTTGTTGTAGCTATTGTTTTACTTTCTGTTGTTACTTCATGGTACTCAGTCTTGTGATAGCACATAGCATGTCTACCTGGATGGGATAGGCGGAATAAACAAGCCAGAAGAGAGAACAATGGGATGACAGTTCCAGGAGGACATGGGGGTAGAGGAGGCGGGGGAAAGGAAGAGGGTGTTAACAAGCCCAGAGACAAGGGAATAACAAGTGATCCAAAATCAGGGTGTGGGAGGTCTGGCAGGGCTGGATCAAGGGCAATATAACCAAGAGGAATTCCTAAAACCCAAATGAAGGCAGAACATGATAGTGGGACAAGAGGAAAGTACAAAGAAACAGAGGAAAGAACTAGGAGGCAAAGGGTAGTCATAGAGATTTAAATACAGACATATAAAGATGTAAATATATTTATATATGACAAGGGGGAAATAGATCTATATTTATAGGTTTGGTATTAAGGAAACAGATGGACAGTGGGCCCCTTCTCAAGTACTCCCTCAACACAAGAACACTTTGTTCTAACAATTTGGCAGTCTGAGATGCTCACCTGCCTGGCACGATCACTGATGACAATGGGTACACAAGAAAATGTGGTGAAGAAAGCTGATAGTGCCCAGCTACCAAAAGATATAGCACTTGAAGTCTTAAAGACCTGAAGATAAACAAGCAGCCATCTAGCTGAGAGACAACAAAACCCACATGGAAGAAGCACACCACCGGTCTGTCCCAACTCGATCACCGAGGACAAAGTAGGTGCATAAGCAAAAGTTGTGAACAATGCTGATGGTGCCCGGCTATCAAATGATATAGCATTAGGGGTCTTAAAGGCTTGAAGAAAATCAGGTGGCCATCTAGCTAAGAAACAACAAAGCCCACACGGAAGAAGCACACCAGCCTACCCCGACACAAATGCTAAAGACAAAGCGGGTGCATGGGCGAGTGCGGTGAAGAAAGGTGATGGTGCCCAGTTGTCAAAATATATAGAATCTGGGGTCCCATAAGCTGGAAGATAAACAAGGGGCCATCTAACTGAGAAACAACAAAGCCCACATGGAAAATGCACACCAGCCTGTGAGATGACAAGGCATCAAAGGGATCAGGTATCAGGCATCAAAGCCAAAAAAAAAAAAATATCATAGCATTGTGAATGAGGGGGAGTGCAGAGTGGGGACCGAGGGCCCATCTGGGGGAAATTGCACATCCCCTTGCAGAAGGGCTGTGGGGAGGTGACGGGCCAGTCAGAGTGCAGTGTAGCAACGATGAGACATACAATTTTTCTCTAGTTCTTAAATGCTTCCTCCACCTCCCCCACCCCCTGCCACTATCATGATCCCAATTCTGCCTTACATAACTGGCTGGACCGGAGGACATACACTGGAACAGAGGGGAACTGGAAATACAGGGAATACAGGACAGATGAGCCCCTCAGGATCCGTGGTGAGAGTGGTGATATTGGGAGGATGGAAGGAAGGTGAGGGAGAAAGGGGGAACAGATGACAAGGTCTACATATGACCTCCTTCCTGGAGGACAGACAGCGGAAAACTGGGTGAGGGAGACATCGTATGGTGTAAGATATGATAAAATAATAATTATTTATAAATTATCAAGGGGGAGGGGGAGCGGGGAGGGAGGGGGAAAATGAGGAGCTGATACCAAGGGCTCAAGTAGAAAGCAGGGAAAAGAGTTGTATGAACCCTAATAAAATGATTTTTTTTTTTTTAAAGAAAGAAAGTCAGTAATACTTTGAGACCTAGTGTGTTGCTCGCTGCTCTCTCTGTGACTGGCACAGTCAGCTCTGGGTGACCCCCTGTTGGCAGAGACACTAGCGTGGAGAGCTGTGCCCTCAGAGAAACAAATGCTCATTTTGTCATTAGGGTCAGTCTTACCACTGCTCTCTGTTCATTCTCGCTAATGAGTGGCAAAATTGACTGCTCTCGCCTCTTCTCCTGGCAAGGGCTCACCTTGGGGGGAAGTGCTAATGAATCCTGACACTGTGCTCAGCAGGAGGCTGAGGAGAAGTTAAGAGTCCAGAATAATCCACTCAATGCAGGTTCAGGCATGGAATTTTCTGGAACCAGCTACCCATCTAGACCCACACCGTCCCAGTTTCTCCTGTAAAAAATTTCCAAAACGTGCTTCCCCCGCCAATGGCTACACAGGTCTTCCAGCATGTCAGTCTTCACACCCTCACCCAGCTCAGAATGGAGAGGGACTGGCGGTTCGTGCCATTTGATAACTGGCCTCACAGGAAACAGAGAATCTTTCCCTGGGAGTCCATCCTCTTGCTTGGAGCTGTTCCTCTCCTCCCTCCATCTTCATCCTCCCTCCTCAGGGGATTGGACAAAGGTGACTCCAGAAGCACAGCACACGAGTTGCTCAGGATGAAGGAATCTGCTACAAACTGCATGTCAAACTGGGGAGAGGTCCCGACGTGGGCTTGGCTGCACTGTGTGTGTATATTGGAATGTGTGTATAGACAATTGGAGAAAGGTGTGAACGGGCGCCTCATGCTATGCCGAAGGGTGGGAGGCTAGAAGAGTAGAGAGGAGACACAACTACCAAATGTCAGCCTCCTCGCTGACTTGTTAAAAAGGTGTGGCTTTTTAAACACACACACACACACACACACACATTCCAATAACGTGAAGAGAATTTTAAAATCTAAGGTTTTCTTCTTGAACCACAGTATTTCACAGTCTTGGAACATTTCATGTTACAATAAAGACGCATCATTCCCAGTCTCCTAAGCGGCACACATGGGTGGATTTGCCCACTTTTAGGTGACAACAACAGCAAACATGAATTTCAAAAGAAAATGGGTTATTTGCTATCACCCCAAGACCAGTTTAGAAAGTGAGGGGTGAAGAGACCCATGGTTACAGTTCTGGGTTCGGCTGGTTTCCCTGCATAGAGGCACAGGGAGGATGTCAGGTCCACAATCAATAGTCACAACTGTTATGGACACCATTAAGCTGCTGTGGGGTTCATATCAGCTTCACAGGTGGGAGGGACCCTGGGATCTGGCAGTGACTTCAATAAACTGCGTTCACTCTGAGAAGGTCAAGGACCTCTTCCCAAGTTCCTCTGTGCTGTGCCTCCCTGTGTCTGGAAGACCCAGCCCCCAGCATGGGCAATAAACCTGGCATTGTACACATTTCCCTTTGACCCATCTTCTCTGGCCCACGGGAGCTTCCTAAGCTATGTTAGCATCTCTTCTCTGCCGTAGGTGCTGCACAAGTCTGCGGGGAGAAAACAATCGTCTGTAAAATGACACGAGTTCTCACCTTTTCCTCTTGTAGAGCAAGAATTCATGAATATGGTCGGATCAAGCATCCTTCCAAGAAAACACGGTAGCAGATGCGAGCCAACTGAAACAAAAACAGACGGATCTTTGGTAGTCCTTGGTCAAACTATGGCTCTCCAAACAAGGCAGCGGTATCAATTCTATGGTATAGCTGTCAGGCCAATAGCAACCCCACTGTCGTCCTGCAGTGGCTATCAAACCGGGAAGATGGGGGATGAGAAAGAACCAAGAAGGGGTCCCTGCATAGGGCAGGTGCTTACCTACACTGTAACAAGGGAATCAGTTCATTGAAACAGAGCACCCTTCCCGAGAGCAAGTATTATTAAACTGTGGGCTGGACCGATAAACCATTGGAAACCCGCCTCCCCTTGACAGCTCTGGACCTTATAAGCCATTAAAGACCCTCCTTTTCTTGCCAGTTAACTATTTTTAAAGATTTTCTGTGTTGGTGTAGATCACTCCCTGCCTGTAGGGGTTGGTTCCAGGGCTGTGTTGGCTTCGATCCTTTGCATGGTCCCTGAGACTCTTTCCCTTTCTGGGTTCCCAGCATCCATTGCTCCATCTGTTATCAGTGGTTTGTTGAAGGTGCTGGCTCTCTATCAGCCGGGGTACTGCACCTCTGTCCCACTTGGGGACTTTAGAAAGAATGCAGATTCCTCGGAGTTTCAGAGAAGTTCCGCAGAGTTTGGCTTATCTCAGACGACAGAGCTGGGCTAGCAAGATGCACTAGATTCAAATCTATGATTTCACTTTCCACTTTTCCCAAAGATACTTTTTTTTTTGCCCCCTGTCATCTGCTCAGCCTGACATCACATGTTGGATGAGTCAGAGCCGTCTCACCTAAATGCAGCGAACACTAAAATTGTGTTATCGATTTCTGATGCTCGCCTTACTTTCCTTGTGGCTGGTTTGCAAAAGTCGGCTCCTCTGACGTGTGGTGCGGGCATTGGCTGTCTTGTTCCACGCTGGCTTTGTTTGCCATCCTCTGTCACAGGCAGTTACATCCAAAAGATGTTGTTTTTCTCTTTAAAGATTTTAAATGATGTGCTTTTTAAATTCTAAAATAATTTCAAGTAATATCTACAACAGAGCACAAACATATGGTTGGTGTATCCCTTCTGAGAAGTTAATGGAAACCAAAATTAATAGCAATAAGTTTGAGTATCTGAAGAGCTGGGGGAAAATGTTGGCCCCATCATTTACTACCTATGATTTAAAGCAACTCACTCCACATTCTCTAGCCTTTGTTTCCTCATGTATATATTGGGCTCTTGGCATCTACCTCACAGACTCCTGGTGACATAGTGGTTCCATGCTGGGCTGCAATCTGCACGGTTGGCAGTTCAAATCCACCAGCAGCTCCATCGGAGAAAGAAGGGGCTGGCTACTTCCATCTTGGAAACTCATGGGGCCATTCTACCCTATCCTAGAGGATCATTATGCATGGTATTGACTCAGTGACCATGAGTCTGCTCTTCTGGTTTTAAATGCCAGTATTTAGCTAGAGGTGTTTCTGGGACTTTTAAAGAATGCCTGGCAAATTATAGTTGTTATTAGTGCTAGTTCTCTGACCTTCCTACACAACTCCCTGAAATGGGAACCAGGATCAGACAAAGGCAGAATGGCTTAATGAAAATCAGAAGAGGGATCCATTTTAGTCACTTAGGGAATGCCATCTCACGTCTGTCAGGACCCAGCCTACAAGTCATCTTGAGAAGCCCCCCCCCCCCACCATGAAACAATTCCCCAGGTCAGAATGGGCTTGCCCTTCTTCGTTTTATTCAGCAGCACCTACCCCAAGATTTCTCTCGAGGACTTTTCCGTGCTCCACACAAGTTAAACACTGTATATGAAAATGTCGAAGGGATGGGGAGTGGAGTTTATAAATGGCTCCGTTACACTCTTTATTACATTCATTAAAATAAATAAAGGCAACATGTTCGCCGTACACATTCTGAATTAGTAATTATACACAGTACACCATTAATATCCCCGTGTCAAGGGAAGATTTCCAGGCCCCGTCTTCCTCGGCTGCTTTGGTGAAATGGTTCAATATAAACATTTTCTTTCTAGCAGAAATATGCCCAATAAAACAGCTTCTCCTCTCTGTATGCTTCTCCACCCAAATGTTTAACACTTTCTCTGATTTTGTATCTTGTGTCGGTTCAAGAATTCAAAATAACTTGGACAGTTTTGATCTGCTGAGCCAATTCAGCTTCCTCCCCTCCTCTCTGAGGGGCCTTCAAAAGGTTCAGGGCAAAATTCTGTGATCTTTTCACTCAAAATTTCCACGAACTTTTTGAAGCTTCCTCCCCCATGAAGTCCTTTAGCCTTGGCTTTTCCGACAACAAACAGCCCCTGACATTCAGTCACACACAGTCGAGTCTGACTCATAGCAAGCCTGCAGGACAGCTCGGTGAGTTTCCGGGCTCATCTTTCGCCCCCAGAGCGGAATGGCTGAGGGGTTCGAGCCTGGTGGCCAGCAGCCCCACACGGAGCCCACACTGCCACCAGCCTCCTGTGTGCTTCACAGAGCCCTTGCTGCCTGCTTTTCTGATGCAGCCCTGACTCCTCCCAGCCCCCTGGAGGAGGAGCCCGGTTTACATTCCCCACCACCTCCATGAAAAGGCTTCTGTCTCCACACACATCTGTATTATCTCCCTTGTCCATTCTCAAGTCCCCTCCAAGGTCTACCGCAAAAGGACGGGATTCGCTGCGTAGAGAGGGGAGCTCTCCTGGGAGGCCTGGTGATGCAGTAGGACAGGAGCAGGCTGTGAGCTGTGAGGTCAGCACTTTGAAACCACCCGCCTTGGGGGAAGTTTCCTGCTCCCATAAAGATTTACAGCCTCAGAAATTCACAGTGACGGTTACTCTACTCTGTCCTCTAGGGTCATTATGGGCTGGAAATGAGTCACTGACTGTGAGTTTGAGTTTCTTCTAGAGCACAAGGAAGGGGAGCGAAGCAGAGGTTCTGCAGGATTGCTTATATGTAGCCATCTCTTCGGTGTCTCTCTCTCCTGTGAACCATGATTGACTTGAAGGGCAGGAGTTCTCTTGCTCACTGATTTGTCTTTAGCACCAGGTGCAGAGCCTGACACACAGGAAGCCCTGACCCGCGTTGGTTGAGGGCATGCATGCTTGCTATTTGGGGACCCCTTTCACAATTATACGAGCCCTGGTGCTACAGTGGGTTACATGTAGGGCGGCACTCACAAAGTCAGCAGTTCAAACCCACCAACTGTCCTATGGGAGAAAGATGAGGCTTTCTATTCTCTTAAAAGAATTGCCAGTCCCGGGAACTCTCAGGGACAGTTCTCGTCTGTGTTGTGAGGTCACTCTGAGTCAGTTGGTCCTGTCTGTGTTGTGAGGTCATGCTGAGTCGGAACTGACTTGATGGCTTTGATTAGGTTTGGTTCACTTTGGGTTCCTAATTATAATTTAAGCTACTTTACTAGGAAGTTGCGAGAAGGAGGTACAGAAGGACAGGAGAAAGAGAAGGCCAAGGAGCTGAAACAAACAGAGTGTCCCTCGCTTACTCCCTGCCATGGAGTCGGTGCTGACTCACAGCGAACCTGTGGGACAGGGTAGAACCACCCTTGTGGGTTCCTGAGACTTTCTTTATGGGAGCAGAAGCCTCGTCTTTCTCTCACAGAGCAGCTGGTGGGTTTGCACTGCTGACCTTACGGTTAGCAACCCAGCATCTAACCCGTACACAACCAGGGTCCCTGTACAGGGTCACCATGGGTCTGAATTAACTTAATGACAATGAGTTTTGTTTTGGCTTTCACCCTGCTGTGTTATACCGGGTGAGCTAGAGAACAAATTCAGTGAAACTCGTGTATGTGTAAGAGAGTGTTTTATATCAATAACCAATTATACATCGAGAAAATAGCCCAGCCCAGTCCAACTCAAGTCCATAAGTCTGATAATAGTCTGTAAGTCCCTCTTCAGAATCACAAAGCCACATGCAGTGGTGCAGAATACAAGAACATCACCTGCTGGTAGGTGGATCGAAGGTGGTAGAAGCCTCACAGGCCTCTTGCATGTCTCAGCATGGCTCATCAACAGGTAGGTGAAGGTAGTCAGAGAGAGAGAGAGAAAGAGAGAGAGAGAGAGAGAGAAGGTTCCCAGGATTCTCTTTATTAGAGGATCACACCCACAAGGAGGCACCATCAGGCTATGGCCTGATTGACAGGCTAGATTCCACCCCTACATTTTTATATCTTCAGGTTGACATGAGATCATGTAACTACCACACCAGCTAAGGGAGTTCCTGGATGGTGCACATGGTTGACACACAGCTGCAAACTGAAAGGTTGGAGGTGCGTGTCCACCTAGAGGTGCCTCAGAAGAAAAGCCTGGTGATCAACTTCCCACACATCAGCCATTGAAAACCCTATGGGGATACTTACCTGGCAGGGGAGACACCATGATCACGAAGGTGGTTTTCCCAGGGCGAGGCTTATCCATTGCACTCCGGATATGCTGACCCCTGCGATTTCCCCAAATGTGGGAAACTCGACTGCATAATTTGTGGTAGTGGGGGACTGCGTTCGCGCTCTCCCCTGTAGAAAAAAAAAAAGAAAACCCTATGGGGTACGGTTCTCCTCAGACACACAGGACCACCATGAGTTAGACTGCGCTTCACAGCTGGACTTTTTAAAAACCAAGCTAAGGGCGGAAGGAAAACCAGGCCTGCCAAGGTATCTGAGAAGTGCAGCTTAAGAATTTGGGCAGCAAGCTTTAAACATATGCCACGCACATTCCCATAGCCTCAGAACCCTGATTCTGTCTCCAGCCTGCTGACTCCTTCCCAGGGGCTGTCCAGAACTGTCTGGGATTCGGACCCTTCCGCAGACAGACTGATGGAAGTATATTGAATGTCTGGGCAGTGGCCGGTGCAGGGATCGGAAATCCAGGTCTAGTGTGTCTGTACCAATTGTACAGCCTAAGCCACGTCTAGCCCTTCCCTAAGGGCTAGGCTTAGAGCTTCTCGTAGATCTATTACCACAAATGTTGACTGTGCGTTCTGGCTGCCCGGTGCCAAAGTTTGCACGCTCTCGACCTCTCCTCTGGATGTGAAAGCACTCAGGGACTGCAGCAGACGGTTTTATTGGGAACTCAGCAATACTGCACTGCTTTTTCTCCCACACATAAAAAATGGGGGGATGGAGGGTGGAGGAAGCCCAGAGAAGTCAAGTTTTTATGACAAGCCAGAGGGCTTGTGAGGCCTGCTCCGGCAAGTAGAGTAGGGACAAGTGTCTCAGGGCAGAGGGAAGACGCCCAAACCCTGGACTGGGGACACAGGAAGCCAAACATCAAAAGAAAAACCACTTCTTTCCACTACTCTAGGTCTTTTCTGGTTTGTAAGAGCAAATCTGTAGATAGTTTCACAACCAAATGAACATGTGATGTCATGCTGCCCAGAGGCTCTAGAAGGAAAAACAAATGTCCTCCAGACAATTAGCCCAAGGTCAAAAATACTAAACCTACCCCTTTTTGTGCTGCCACTTCAATGGAACAATTGTCTTGACTCCTTGAAAGAAAGAAAGAGAAAGAAAGGCTATTTTAATCGAATAGTCTAATTGGCTGAATTGACTACCTTTTGCCTCTTGGAAATCAAAATCTTGGGGGAAAACTCCTTACCTTCCAGTTGGTTCCGACTCACAGCAGCTGTACAGGACAGGGTCGAACTGCGTCTTAAGAGCTGTTTGCGGGAGCAGAAAGCCTCAGCTTTCTCTTGTGGAGTGGCTGGTGGTTTCAAGTTGCTGAACTTGTAGTTAGCAGCCCACCCATCACCCACCCACTATGCCATCAGGGCTCCTTCTTGTGGAAGTAGGGTTTTAAATATTGGGAAAAAAGTATTGTTTTAGGATAGGGCATTAAAGACATACCTGCTGTACACTGAGGTCAGTGCAAGCCACTCCAACCACCTCTCTGGAGGTGACAAGGAACATTTCTCTCTCTGGTGGTCTCTCTCTCTCTCTCTCTCTCTCTCTCTCTCTCTCTCTCTCTCTCTCTCTCTCTCTCTCTGTGTGTGTGTGTGTGTGTGTATGTATGTCAAATACCACTTTTATTATTTAAAACATTTTTTCTCATTAAGGAAGTAACACATGGTGTGTGGGAAAAAACCCTCAAAGCATTCTGGAGCACTAAGTGGAATTTCAACTTGTAAGTGAATCACGGAGCGTCCAAACAGCTGGCTCCCAGAAGACAGAGGAAACTCCTTAGCATTTCAGAGCTTGTTCGGCACCAGCAATTCTGAGAGATCCAAGTGGGTCATTCTGAGAAAAATGAAGTGTGCCCAACTTCGAGTAGTTGAAACGTATATCAATTATGTTATGCATCTATGTGTGTGTGTTTTAAATGAGAAAACAGCACCTTGTCTTTTTTTCTGTTTTAATGTCTGTTTTAAACCTGAGCATGGTATATGGAGCAAAGACTGAAGCGGCCAAGGATGCGTCTTGCTGGGATCCGCAATGAATGCTCGTGGAAGCAGCAGTCAAGACGTCAAACGGCACTTTGCATTGGGCAAGTCTGCTGCGCATGACCTCTTTAAAGTGTGGAAGAGCATAGAATCTACTTTGAGGACTAAGGCCCACCTGACTCAAGCACCACCACCCCCCCTCCGTATTTTCATGTGAAAGGTGGACATCTGAATAAGGAAGACCCTGGAAGCGTTGATGAATTTGGACTACGTTGCTGGCTAGGAACATCAAGGGTACCACGGACTGCCAAAAGAGCAAACTAATCTGCCTTGGAAGAGGTGCAGGCAGAATGCTGCTTACAAGAGAACGGTGAGAGTTCTCTGGCTGATTGTGGACGTGTCGTCAGGAGAGACCAGTCCCCGGAGAAGGACATGGTGCTTGGTAAAGCAGAAGGGCAGCGGAAAAGAGGAAGAACCTCAAGGACCTTGACACAGGGGCCCCAACAATGGGCTGGAAGGTCACGGCGATTGTGAGGATGTTGCCGGACCGACTGGTGTTTCGTTCTGTTGTGCATGGCGTCATCAGGAGTCTGAAGTGACTGGGGGCACCTGCCAACAACACCGATGCTGAACTTGGTTAATATGTGTATTTCCTGTGCACACGCACACGTGTTTGGTGTACATCACTTGGAGGAAGAGAAATGGTCTATTTCTTTAGAGAGCTTCTCATGTAAGGCTCATGGGGTTTGCTGGGCCTGTGTCATTCTGTGGCTCCCTCCTAGGGAAGGCAGGACCAGCTCACAGAGAGGCTGGAGTTGTAACACTGGGGTGGGGGTGTTGGGGGGTGTTTTGTCGGCATACCAGCTGCTCTACTGGAGTGAGCTGGAGGAGGAAGGCCAGCTGAAAGGGTCTGTGGAGTGGCTCCACTCTTTGGAGAGATACTAACCTGTGTCCCCCAGAGGGAGCCAGACGTTGGACCGCTGCCTTACCTAGGCAGCCCACCCTCAGATAATCAGTGCATCCGTTGCTCATTTCTCGCCTGCCTTCCTTGCCCCCACTTTGGAGTCACTGTAGCCAGGGAGCGAAGAAGGCGGGGCGGAGGCAGGCAGGGCCATGGCGAAGAAGCCAGCTCTGCTGCTGCCTCTCCAGGTGCTTGAGCTGGAGGCCAGCTCACACCTGGCCATGGAAGAAGATTTCAAGGAGAGGAGCACGAAGTGTAAGATGTCAGATAAGATCGGGCTTCCCCATTCCCCTCCCCACCAAGGGCTGCTTTTTCAGAAATAGATTGCCACACCTTTCTTCTGAGGTATCCCTGGATAGACTAGAACCTCTTGGCTAGTAGATAAGCTAGTTCCCCATTCATACTCCCCAGAACTTTATCACTGGACTCCGAATGCCTCGACATGAGCGGGAAAATCCAGAGTCCACCTGAAGAAGCGTGGTCGTACTGAGTGGGTCAAGAACGGAAGAAACGCCAATGAAGTTGGTTTCTCTTACGCCCTACAGACTCCACTAGCCAATGAACTGGTTCCATGTGTGTGGACTCCCAAGCTGGCCTCAACACGCCCCACCCTCTGTGGCCTGCTCATCAGTTGACTATTGCTGCATCTTCTCTGCTTCACAGGGCAACTTTGGGTATCGAACCAATCGCAGTATTTTGCACAAATAGCGCCCTATGACACATACTTTGCTTGGGATGCATTTTATCCACATTGCCCCTCAACCATCCTTAGTGAATCAGGTAAGGGAGGATGGGAACGCCAGCCAGGAGGCAGGCTGGGATGCAGCAATGTCCGTGGGGCACAGCGCCCACTGCACACCATCAGAGCGCCACCTACCAATGTTAGCTTGTGAAACTCAGAACGCGGTTGGACATCGATTCTTGGCAGGAGGGGGAGAGTGCGGGAGCATTTCTTAAATGCATACATCCACAAAAGACATTTAAAAGGTAACTTTTCTAAAATTCAGATGGCTAAAAGACAAACAGAAGGAACTTCGTCCCTCCTCTGTGATCGCTCGGTCCTGCTCATGTCTGACCAGGGAGGGAAAAGGCAAGTCAATGGCCATGAAAAGTAGAGCTTCAGGCCTCTGTCTCGCAAGCCAAGGGCAGATGGAGAGCAGCAGCCTTGTAACGTGTGTGCTGACAGCGGGGGGCGGGGGGAGGCGCTCACCCACAGCTTGTTCTTCCCAAACCGCAAAGGTCAGGGAAGGCAGAACATAAATCATTGCCGACATGATGTGTGCGCAAAGACTAAAATCAGCAGTCCTCTGATTTTGTAGTTTCATCATTAAAACACACCGCAAACCGTGGCTGCTGGAGAATATTGGAGAAAAAAATGAGAGCTTTATATACAAGAGCAGTTGAGTATTGAGAAAACATCCCAGTCCAGATCAAGTCCATAAGTATGATATTAGCTCCTATGTCCGATATAAAGTTCTCTTCAGACTCACGAAGTACAAGCAACGACACCAAATGCAGGAAGATCAGTGGGGGAAGTCTTATGGATCCAGGGGTGTTGTATGCGTCTCAGCACTGTCAGGGGTCTCCACGTGACCTCCAGCTCCTAGAGTTCTGGCTGCATCAGGGTAGCTTTATGTGGCTTCTCATCAGAAATGTCTTGCAGGGAATAACCAAAAGAGAGAGAGACAGAGACAGAGAGAGTCTCCCACCTCTCACAGAGGAAATAATTCGTTCCCAGAATCCTCGGGAGACGGCCACACCCACACAGAGGCCTTATTGGCTATATGCCGATTGACAGGCTAGACTCTTAATCCTCAAACTGACACCAGATTATGTAACTACCACAGGTGCCTTCAAACCATAGTTGCGGGGCCTCAGCTCGGCTGTATCAGTAAGCTTGATCTTGTTTCTGCTTTTGAACCTTGTTCCACGTTTTCCTCTCACTTTAGCTTGCACCTCCTATCGGGACCCCTTTCTGAGCAGTCTGTAGTTGAGAGGAGTCATCTAATTCTTCTGATCTCTGGGGTTCCTTTGGGCTAATTATTTCCTTGGGTCTTTGATGGTCTCCATTCTACTTTCCTCCAGACTGAGAGAGACCAATAGTTGCACTTTTAATGCCTCCATCATTGCTCACCCAAGTAGGATGCAGAATATTGGCCTTGTTGACCGGAGTGTCTCCCAAGGCTATGGTCCTAACCCCCGCAGGTCGAGTGATACATTCCCTTGGGGTGTTTGATGTTGGCTAAAAATTTCATAATTTTTGCTTCCTGGGTGTGCTAATTTCCTTATGGATATATTTGCAACACAAATAAAAATATATGGAGAAATCGACTCTGTCAAGCCCCATCCACCTCCCACCACTGCTCCGCATGAATGTCTCTGGATCTACTCATACATTATTGTCATTGCTACGCTTGCGGAATGGTGTCTGTGCCAAATATTCACCTTTGTCATCTTTAACATCTATGCTCCTCCCAGTGTGAAATAGAAATATGTTGGGAATTCCACCTGGGATCATCTCTTTGCCTTGTAATTCTTCATAAAAACCCATGTATGAAAAAGTAGCTTTTAAAAAGAAATCTGTACAAGTCAACAATTCACATATTGCGGTCTAAAAGTCTGGTTTAAACGTGCATAATTTCCTTTTCTCAACAATGTTTTGAATTCTCCACCACTGGCTAAAGGACTGATACAAGAAGTACAATTATCTTATGCCCCGCGAGGATGACTGAGAATGTTGCCCAATAAAATGATAATGCCGCCTCTAAAATAAACCAGGGGCAGATATCAACCACAGATTTGTGAATGGATTGGGGCCTCACACTTAACGGGAGACCTGATGCAAGAACAATTCGTTCTTAAAACATGGCCCTGCGAGACACTCACCGGCATGAAGAGATCACTGAAGATGTGGGTGTTATAGTAAAGTGTCTCCAACAAGCAGCCATCTAAGTGAGGTGTCAACAAAATCTACGTGGATGAAGCCGCCAACCCGTGTGGTTTAAGGATTCTAAAATCTAAATCTGGAGGAGGAAAAGGTATCAGAGATTAAATTCTGAACAACTAGTTTTCAAAAGCTGTGGTTGATAGTGGAAGTCCAGAAACCATTTGCTGAGTCCCCATGAGGATTGACCCTTTGGGGAATGTTCTTTGACCTCCGTCAAGGGATAGAAATTGTCTATTAGGCAGAAAGCATTGTACAGTCGACTGTGGTAGATGTCATTAGGTTAAAATGTAACACATCATTTGATCTTACTTCTGACCCATTTTAACTTTGTTCTAGTTTGTAATATTTTCTGCTTTCTTTCGATTAAGGTTTTTCCATCTTATTTTGTCATTGTCATTTTGTTTATTGCTTGATTTTGTTTTGTATGTTTTTCTCTATGTGAAATCCAGGAAAGGTAAATCTAGAAACAGTAACCGGATTAATAATCACCTAGGGGTATGACAAGGGAGATTGGGGGAAACTGGGGCGCTAACAATAACTATCAGAAAGAAGAAAATATTCTAAAATTGATTGTGGTGATGATTGTAAACTCTTCTTAATATAATTGAGCAGTTGAATTATATGATATGGGTGCTATGTACCAATTAAAAAATCTCTAAAAAATATCTGTGTTGTGGGTTTTGTGTGTGTTTTCATTCAGAATATAAAACTAATGCTAAATTAAAATATAAAAATCTGCCACCCTGAGAATAGCCGCTGGATAGTATTCACTGGAAATATGTTGTTCTGAAACATTTTCTACACTAATCTTCACATATAAATATACATATTTTCCTTAAAACAAAAGGTGCTTTGTAACTTGCTTTTCAAAAATCTAACAATGCTATTTTCTTGCCAATAGGCCCAGAGTTTTTCAGATTCATGACTATTACCTCCCACCTCCTCTCACAATTGAACTGGTAATCAGATTTGTAATTCAGTCTATTACTTTCCTATCCCTGCTGTAACAATTGGCCACAAATGTTAGAGTAACCAACCCCTAGCAATATCACCAGAATTGTAGCTACAATTTTATGGTTGTAATATATAAAGACCATATTAAAGTCATAAAAGATAGGAGAGCTAGGAGAGAGGATAAAGGAGTCAGACACATTTCATGGTAGCATGCTCACCTCTGGGACAACCATGAGCTCAGCAGCCAGGTCCGTGCAGAGAGAGGGAGGAGGGAGGATGAGGGGCCCTCTTTATTTCTGACCAAGGCCTATATATACTTGGGGTTGGGGATATGCAAGTCCCCCTGATTACAGGTAACCCCATACATAACAGGAAAGGGCTGTCCAATAGGCATACACATGGCAGGAAGGGATGAGCTAGGGGTGTACACGCAACAGGAAAGGGAGGGATTAAGGGTACACATGTGACAAGATGGGCAGATCCTACCTTCTAGATGGTAGCCTAACCTTGGTCGTCCTTGAGTTGGCTTGACCTATTTATTCTGGGCTCTCCTTCAGGAGAGCAATCCACTATCCTTATCAGCAGGGAGTGGGCCCCACCTGTGGTGGGAAAGACAATAGAGCAGTAGGTTCTCTACCTTCCTAATGCCGCAACCCTTTAATCCAGTTCCTCATGTGGTGGGGACTCCCCAACCATAAAATTATTGTTGTTGCTACTTCATAACTGTAATTTTGCTACTGTTATAAATCGTCATGTAAATATCTGATATGCAGGGTGTATTTTCATTGTTACAAATTGAACATAATGTGTCTCAGTTCATATGACCATCAGAAATATGTGTTTTTCCAATGGTCTTAGGGGACCCTGTGAATGGGTCATTCGACCCCCGAGGGGGTCGAGACCCACAGGTTGAGGACCACTGTAATAGAGTCTGATTGCACTATATGGCTGAATGCCCTCGGGGAGAATGTGTCTAAGCAGCTGACTGCCCACCATGTGCTAGCAAGCAGCAGACAACCTGGGGAGAAATCTTTCAGTAGCTCACACCAGTAAGCCCAGAAGTTTTCAGATTCCTGACTGATTACCTCCCACCCCATCTCACAATCCAACTGGTAATCAGACTTGTAGTTCATTATATTACTTTCCTATCGCTGCTATAACAAATGGCCACAAATGTAGTGGCTTTCAACAGCACACAATCATTCTCCTGTAGTCGTAAAGGTCCCAAATCCAGATGCCAACAGAGCAGGCTCCTTCCGGGGGCCGTGGAGAAGAATCTGCTCCTCTCTCTTTGTACACTTCCGGAGGCCACGGCCTTCCTTTGGTTTGTGGTACTCCGTACTCCACGGTCAAAGTCAAAACCAGTTGGTAGCCTTTTTGCATCAGTTCTCATTTTACCTTCGTTTCCTGTAGTCAACTCTCCCTCTGATACCCTCTTGTGAAGACCTTTAGATCGTTGTTGTTGTTAGGTGCCACAGAATCGGCTCTGACCCCTAGCACCCTTCACCCTACAAAATGAAACAAGGTCCTGTGCCGTCCTCACAGTTGTTCCTGTGCCTGAGCCCCCTGACGCAGCCACTGGGTCAGTCCTCCTCCTTGAGGGCCTGCCTCTTTTCCTCCACCCTTCCTCTTCACCCCACATGGTGACCTTCTGCAGGAACTGGTCTCTCTTGGCAATATGTCTGAAGTATGTAAAACGAAATCCTGCCGTCCTCGCCTCTAAGAAGCACTCTGGTCACACTTCTTCCAACCCAGGTCGGTTCGTTCTTTCAGAGGGCCACGCGACTTTCCATGTTCTTCTCCAGCACCGCAGTTCAAACGCACCCCTTCTTCTTTAGTCTTCCTCATTCAATGTCCAGCTTTCACACGTGTCGGATGCGATGGAGAACGCCATGGTTCAGGTCAGAAGCGCCTTAGTGCTCAAAGTAACACCCTCGGTCGTCAATGCTCTGAGAGGTCTTGTGCAACAGATTGACCTAATTTACACGTCTTTTGATTATCAAGGATTTGGTCTTACGTGGATCCACCAATGCTCATGGAAGCAGCAATCAAGAGCAGCAGGCAAAACCCATCCAAATAGTCTAGAATAATCTCTCATCACTTAAACCCAAGTTGAATTACATCTGCAAAGTCTCTTGGGTCAGTGAAGATGGCATGTGGATAATATATTCTTAGGTTCCAGGGGGAGCACCTGCCCAGCCTCCCGCCCTTCCATGGACTGGTGTGAGCAGCAGGAAGGCACTCTGCAACCCCCTTGGCATGTGTTCAGTTATTGAATGCCACAGCTCTGGGAGGGAAGGCATTACACGATCTCATTTTATAGGTGCTGGAAGTGAGGAGCTAAAGCTGTGCTGAGCTGGGGAGAGGAAGCCTTTTTCTTTTTCTGAGTGGGAACCTGGAGGGTGTTTCTTGGCTTCAGGGAAGGATTGGGAGGGGGGGTCTCCCCCATGCCCCCTTGCAGGATTTTCTTTTGAACTTCCACACCCGTCGTTGCTGTTGACTTGGCCCATGGCAACGTCGTGTACAACAGCGTGAAGTGTCGCCTGGTCCTATGCCACCCTCCTGGGCCTCAGCTCTCTTGGTTACTGCCGTTATGAATTTTAACTGCTTCTCATGAAGGGACTCGTCTCCCAGCCCTATAGTGGACACTATTCTGTGGTGACCCCCAGAGGTTTTCATTGGCTAATTTTGAGTGATAGGTTGCCAGGCCTGTCTTCCTTGTCTATCTTAGATGGGACTCTTAGCTCACACTGTCCACTGGGGTGACCCTGCTAGTATGTGAAATACGGGGACACCGCTTCCAGCATCACAACCACAGGCAGCCTGCACAGTGACAAATCGACCGACGCGTGGGGGCTAATCTCTGTGGCACACCAGGTGTGTGCACCTCATGCAGAGCCCACTTGTATATATAACTGTTCATTGAAATGGATGTGCACGTGTCTGACCATCCTGGAATCCCCTCTTCTAGAAGCATGCCTGCATTTTAAAAGTTTTTAAAGGCGTTTTCCGCTTTCCGGGGAGTGGGGAAGGGTAAGCATTCCCAGTGCAGCGGGTTCTATTTCTGCCTGTGGTTGAATGCAACATATTTTTTCTTCTGAAGTGGGGAAAAGGAACTAACCACAGCAGAAAAGCCCCTCTTCTGCTTTTGCAGATTCCTCGGCTGAGGGTACATTAGTACCATCCCATTTCAGCATCTGCAAAGCCCTTTCAATTGGGAGAAGTCTAGGCAGGAGACGGAAGTAGTCACCCTACCGAATGTGAGTTATGCCCCAGTCACTGGTCAGGAAAATGAGGAGGCTGTCTACTCCTGTCAAACCTTACAGCCTCAGAAACCTGACATAGGGATGCCCCGAGTCAGTCAGCTCCTTGGTTTGGCAGTAGGGTTGTTTAGGTGTCAGCGTGGGCTACCAGACTCTCGCCATTCCCCTCAGTGTGAGTCCCCTCTATTTCAGACATTCTGGATCCTTCCCACGATGCCCTCCCAGCCTTAGCACAAGCCATTTCTCCACCAAGGAGAGCCCTCCTCTCTCTCGACCCGCCACTCCGATCCTTGAAGCTCTCCACAAAGTCTCCTCCTCCATGAACCCGCGCCAGACACCCGCCCCTGAGTCCACAGGTACCATCCTGCGGCTCCACAGGTATCGCTGATATGCGCTTGCTTACTCCCTGGCACAGAGCACACCTGCCCCAGGCCTGCATCCTGACCCTGCTGACTCCGCAGTACCCGAGAGACCATGCTCCCTGCTCCTCAACTCAAGCCTGGCTCCCCAGACACAAGCTGGAAGGGTCCCTGGTGACAACAGAGATAATCTGGGCTTGTGAAATGAGAGACTCTCCTGGATTATTGTCAGGGTCCTCTGGAGAGGCTTCGAGAGGCAGACTTGGTTATTGGCATAGTGAGCCCGGAAGCAAGATGCTGCCTGCTCCTTTGACGGTGAAGTGCCGGAGCCTCAGACAAAGGAAGGGACCCCTGTGCCGGGAGCACGTTGTCCTGTCCTGCGGGGAAGGCCGCTTCAGTAGGCAGTCCAAAGAACCATGGTTCACATACAGTTGCTAGAAGAATAGTACTTGGAAGAAAGTTGGGGGCGGGGCGGGGGGGAGGGGTTGGTCTGGGTTTTGTTTCTTTAAAGTGGGAGGAGGCAGGGAGGGAGGAACAGCACACTGGTGTTGTGGTGGGGTGCCAGCAAGGTGACTTCAACTCCCAGTGACGCCATGTGTCAGAATGCCTCTGAGGACTTCTCTCTGGGTGCACAAGAGCAGGCCTCTCTTCCGCCGAGCTGCCTGCCACCTAGGGCCCCCTATGATGACTGAGCAGCATTGCCAGCGGTTGGCCAGGCCTTACTTTCTGTGTGGACTTCCTAAAAGTTCTACATCACCGACATGGCTTCTCATGTGAGGACCTCACAAACCTTTGTCACCCTCACCCTCCGGCCATTGGCGCTGATGCTCAGTTACAGTTCAAAGGCCATTTGTGTTGCCTTCTTCCCTCACTCCTCCCTCCTGCAGGAGCATAAGGAGAAACCAAGGCGAGGGCAGGAAGTGAACGCCCCAGTCCCCCTGCAGCCCCTCCTGCCTGTCTTCCTATTCAGGAGGGAGGAATTGATCTCGGTCATAATTGCAAGCAGACAATCCTAGTCCCTCCACGAGCACTTTCTCGTCCATCCAGCCCAGAAGAAAGCTTCCAACATCAGAGTGATTTGTCCGCCCTCAAAAAATTTGCTAAGAGAACAACAAAGTGTGCGTCGTCTTTATTTGCCCGGTGACTCTCTGTCCCCTGGAGAGGGCATCCTGTACAGGGACACAAAGTCCTGAATTAAAGGCAATTCTGGAGAAAGGCTTGTTAACAACAATTTCTAGAAGAATAGCGTTAAAACATACTTAAAAAAACAAACACCGGGAGGAGGTGGGAGGGAAGAAACGGACAAGACGAGCGATTGCTGTAGAGTGCTTGTCCTTCCAAGAGGAAACAGGCTGAGACCCCTTCTCCTGCCATCCGCGTGAGTGGAGCGGCTGGAAGCCATGCCGGCCCCTGGTCCTCAGCCTTCCTCTCAGGTACTGCGCACACTCCTCCGCCAGCATCGCACAACGATGTGGCCTGCTGGAGCCCTGCTGTGGTGATGCTGTGGGTTCAGGAGTGGATGGCTAACCTCCAGGCCAGTGGTTCAAACCCACTATTTGCTCCTTGGTGGAAAGATGGGACTGTGTGACTGTGAAGACAGGGTAGGACCAGATAGTGTTTCGTTCTGTTGTACATCGGGTCACCTTGGGTCAGAACCGACTAGACAGCACCTAACAACAAGAAGTCGGATCCAACGCCACGGCCTTGGCCTTGGTTTTGTTTACGTAGGTCATTGGGGCTCTGGATATGAGCTCTTCTCACTGTATGGTCCATTCTCTTTGGTTTGAACCGGTGAGTAGCCAGGCATGTGGAGCCAGGAAGTTCCTCCCTAGAGGAGGAAGATCGAATCTTGTTTCTCCAAAGCCTGAGGCAGGAGATGCTGCTGGAAAAGCCCCTGAGCCAGAGGGGAACAGTGGGCTTCACGGAACTCCCCACGAGTTCCTGGGTGGTGCAGAGGGTTAATAATGTGGTCGGCAGCTAAACACGTGGTCGGAGGTTCAAGCATGTTCAATGATGCCCCAGAAGCAAAATCAGTCGAAGCAAAAGGCAATGCAACTTGCCAGCCACTCTGGGTTTGGACAATTTATGAAAACCACGTAGACAGCCTTAATAGAGAATGTGACCTGGGTGCCCAGAAGTGCCCCCCTGTATATGATTTGTAACAAAGTTAATATGAACGGAGTTAATAGCTCTACTGGAGTGGTGGACCCAAGAGCCATATGAGTGCTGGCAAAATGGCAGAATTCCTACAGCGTCAAAGTTGTCCTGCAAGAGCTCCGGCGCCTACTGTCTAAGGCAAACTGGAAGCTCCCTCAGTGTCGCCGCAATGAACCACAAAGGAAAGCTACAGGCCCTCCTTCGCCCCATTAGATGGAAGCAGCTTTCATTTTCCACAGAAATAAAATGTTCACATACTTTTTGGAGACCTTGAAGGGCTGGAAAGGAAACTCCCATGCAAGGGATCTCAAGACACAGTACATGATACTAACGTTTGTCCATTTGCACAGTGTAAGCTGTATTCCGACCAAAAGAAGGTAAGCAAGTCGGACCCCGAGGGGAGGGGCTCAGCAGGCGTGGGAGTTGACTGGCTAGCAGCTGGCTTTACCAGGCCCCTTGGCTGACTACAGCGGCAAGGGGGCCCGATCCCCCAGTAGCTGAGCTTCAGCGGCGGTGAAGGAGAAGGCCTCCTCCTCCAGGAATCCTAAGATTTAGGTTTTAGCCTGCTGACCTTGGCCACGGCATTGACCTCCTGGGCTCTCAGTTTGCTGTGCTGGAAACAGGTGCTCCACCCAAGCAACACTAGAAGTTTACTCTCAGGATAAAATGGGATAAAGAATTCCAAAAAACACTAAGTTGCAGTCTGAAAATATGCCTCCCCAACTCCAAACTCATTGCCAGGAAGTGGTTTCTGACTCAGAGTGGCTCTAAGGACAGGCCCTGGGAGGTTCCAGAACTGTACGTCTTGACAGGAGTAGACAGCCTCATCTGTCTTTTTCAGAGCAGCTGGTGGTTTCGAACCACTGGCTTTGCAGCTAGCAGCCCAGTGCATAATCCACTGTGCCACCATGCCTAATGGCATTGCTTTTATGACTCCTGATTGATTACCGCAGTTGTAGGTCCCTTCCTGGTATTACTTGACTGAAACCTTCAATTAACTTTCCAGTCCTAGAAATTTTATAATTCGTAACAGTGCACACAGAAATCGATGAGCAGTACTCATGACAAGTCACAGGCTTAACTGAAGGTAGGTACACGTGGATGCCACCTTAAAAATGGGGTTCCCAATCATAGGTCTCAAATCACAAACAGGACAGTTGGGACTGTAGGGGTGGGTACGAGTCCGTTAGGAAGTCCCCCTGGACTTGTCGGAAAGACCTAGGCCACTGAGGGACATGGCAGCTGTGCTGACTGATGAAATGAAGTCTGATGCAATGAGTTAATGCATTCACTCACTAACTGAAGGTTTTGAGGTTTGAGCACTCCCAGAAGTGCCTCAGAGCAGACCTGGAAGTCGGCTTCCAGGAACATCAGTCATTGAAAGGCCTTTGGAGCATGGTTCTCCTGGGCCTCAAGCTATGAGTCAGAATTGAGGAGAAGGCAGCTGGGTTTTTTGTGAAACAACAATTACAACCTTCAGTCATGTTGCTAAGGGATCCACCAACCACTGCCAAATGGTGGGCTAGGAAAGACTGTGGTCATCTTGGGGTTTGGGAGGTTTGGGTAATGTCCTGAGGTGGGGAGAAAAGCTCCACACAAGGAGGCATGGTGCTGGAGTCAGGGGCCGTGGAAGCTGGTGGATGAGACCAGGGAAGGTGCTGGGGAGGCTGCAGTAGTACGGGGTGGGTGGGCAAGAAGACAGCCCAAGTCCCATCTCTAAGTGCGTACCCTGCATTCTCCCTGGCCCCCAGGGCTGCCCCAACCCCAGTGTTGGTTTCCGCTGAGCCTGCAGGTCAATGTGGACATTCCTCAACACAGGTGTGGTCAATGGTCAGTGCCTCCTTCCCCCAAATTCTAGCTCTTCACTTCATCTTTACCATGGCTACCCGAGTCCCCTCTGGAACCACATCTCCACCATGGGTGGGGGTTAGACTTTCCTTTGCAAGATACACAGAGCAGAAATAAGGTTCACACATGCGTAGGAGCCCTGGCAGTATAGTGGTTACGTTCTGGGCTGCTAACCACCATGTTAGCAGTTCGAAACCACCAGCCACTCCTGGGAGAAAGATGAGACTTTCTACTCTTGTAAAGAGTGACAGTCTCATAACCCCCCAGGTGCAGTTCTACTCTGTCCTGCAGTCCGGGTTGCTATGATCAGAACTGACTCAATGACAGTGGTTTGGTTTGGTTTGGGATGAGAAACTGAAGACAGTGGAGGAGAACTGGGTCAGAGATGCAAAGAGCTGGAGGGTGGGGAGGAAGGAAGGAGAAGAGATGTGGGGGAGAGATGCAAGGGGTGTGGAAGAGACTCCAGAGCAGTGAGGGTGGTGAGGGAACTCGGGAGGAGAGCAGAGGAAGTGGAGTTTATGAAGTTCTGTGGTGGGATAGAGAGAGCTTGGGTTTGTGACCAGCTGCTAAACTGAAGGCTGGTGGTTTGAACCCACCCCAAACCCCTGCAGAAGAAAGGTCTGGCAATTAGCCTCCATGAAGATGCTGGCTATGAAAGCCCAGGGGCACATGTCAGCCCTGCAACACAGGGAGACTCCAGGAGTGAGAAGCAACGTGACGCCAATGGCCTTGTGTGTTTGTTTGG
Source organism: Tenrec ecaudatus (assembly GCF_050624435.1). Classification (NCBI taxonomy): domain Eukaryota; kingdom Metazoa; phylum Chordata; class Mammalia; order Afrosoricida; family Tenrecidae; genus Tenrec; species Tenrec ecaudatus. Next base: position 62,718,628 of record NC_134536.1, on the reverse strand, counting down.
AGAGTGGGCTATCAATTCTAGCCCATTTGATGTTTTTCAGGAAATGTCAATGAATGCTGAGAGACCTTTCCAGTTAATAGTTTCCTGGGTGCGTGCGCAACTCCAGGCAGATGAGAGTGGGCGGGGCTTGTTTGCACAGACTCCTGGGGGTAGCAATGCTGACTGTGGTTGTGGTGGTGATGAATACGGTGATAGTGTATTGACCCCCCTACTTGGTGCCAAGCCCTATGCTAAGCACCTTACCATGTAATCCATTTGATGTTGCAGAATAATACTACAGAATAAGTATACTCCTTATCCTTAGAACAAACAAAACACAAACCCAGACGAGGATAGGCTCTTAAAGAAGTTAACAAGTCCAGAGGTTAACTGGTTACGTGATAGAGCTGGATCTGAATCTGAGTCTGTATGATCCGAGCTGCGGCTTTCCATTGGATGGCATGAGAGGTGCTGGGGGAATGGGAGTTACTGTATGGCAAGAGACTGGGTCATTTCCAGGAAAGGACTTCTGAGCAGACAATCCCACTATCCCAAGTAACTTTAACATTGACAAGGGTCTACCACCTGCCACTTGGGCTAGCCTAAGATGTCCTCAAGGAGGCTTATTGGCATAGTGGGTTTGGTTGCATGTTAGGCTGCCAACCAAAAGGTCAACAGTTCAAATTCATCGGTGACTCTGGGAGGAGGAGGCTTTCGGCGTTTGTAAAGATTTATAGCTTCACAGACCCAAAGGGGCAGTTCAACCCTGTGCCATAGGGTCACTATGAGTTGGAATCGACTCAACAGCAATGGATTTTTGTTTATTTTTAAAAAGATGTCCTCATGGTGCTTTCAATGTCTCTCACTAACCCTAATGACCTTTCGCCCTGGCTTCCCTGAAGCATGCTCTGATCTGGCCTCAGCAATCGATGCTGGGAAATCGAGCACAAAGGGCCCTACTCTGACCTTGATTCCTTGTTCCAGGTCGTGAGCAGCCAGTCATGCACCCCTCTTCTAACCTTGCTCATGGGAAGCAGTGCGACATCAGAGGATCAGGCAACAGAGGGCTTACAGTGGCATCCAGGTGGGCCCCAGGACAAGTAGCCAGCAGCAATGACATTGAGAGGCTTTGCGGTGACATTGGGTGTGCACCAGAGGCTCAGCAGTAGACACTGGTAAGATCCTAGAGAGGAGAGGTTAATGCTAAACACCACTGAAGAGAGGGCTGGGTTGGTGAGAGCAGGGATCGCTGAGGCAGCAGGGGCTCTAGGGACCTAACAGTTCTGCAGGGAAAGCGGTGGGCTGTTATCTTCTCAGTTGACGGGATGCTGGTGTGACCACAAGGCTGGCATCGCCTGGGGATCATGGATCTTGTTGCCAAATTGTTTGTCTTAATCCCAGCTGCCCTTGAGTCAACTTCGACTTGAGAACTCATGTTTGTCAAAGTAGAACTCTGATCCTTGGTTAGGGACTTCAATAGTTGAATTTTCAGAACTAAAACACCAAGCCTTTGTTCCAAGGTACCTCTGGGTCAATGCAAACCTCCAATCTTCTGATAGCTAGCTGTGTCTGTTAGCTGGATAATGCACTTCCCCCATATCACAAAGGGCACATGCAGGTGACATTTCTGAGAGTCTACACTCACTGTCAGAAGCATCCAAGGGAAACCGTATTGGGTTAGACGTTGTGCTGCTAATCCCATTGTCAGCAGCTCAAAATGACCAGCCACACCTTGGGACAAAGCTGGGTAAAGAGTCTGAGAAGCCCACGGGGGAGTTCTATTCTTTCCTATAGGGTCCCAAGGGGTGGAACCGACGCAATAGCAGTGAGCTTGGTTGAGTTTATGCTCTAAGGGACCCTCGTGGGGCCTCTCCCTGAGTACATGTGACACAGTGATTGATCGTGAGCAGCCGGTGGCCAGGGCAGGAGTTTGAAGCACATGGACATCTCCCCTCTAGCAAAAATGTTAGACTGTCGGGCTTCTTGGGGTGCTACTAGTCCAAGTTCTTCCCAGGAAACCTCTCGGTGCATCAGTCAAGGATCCGTGCCTCTTTCCCTGATGACCACTGGCTGCAGTGAGGGCCAGACTCCCCTGAAGCAGCCGGATGGAGCTCCGAGGACAGCCCCGTGGGGCCATCGATTCCCTCATCTTTCGAGGTCAAGGCAGTCGCTAACTATAAGTGCCGAAGACCCATTAGTGCGCGTGCAGTCAAAATGGAAACTCCAAATGGCTCAAGCCCAAGGTCAGAGCAGAATTTGTGAATTAAGAGATTGAGTCATCCTTTCTACACTTAGGAAAAATATATCAATTTATAGATTGTCACCTTAACACCTGAGAGGAAGTTCGGAGAACCAGGAAGAAAAAGGGGGGGGGGATTATTTGGAGAAGTTGAAGTTGTCTGATATTCTGCCAGACTGATTCCAATAGCAACAACAATAATAGCAATAATAAAATTTAATGTTTACATAATAATAATAACCCAGGCACTGTTTGAAGCATGTTACATAAATGGACTAATTTAACCTGACCGCATATGGCCACCTCAGAGTGTGGGCTACTAATCCACTAAGTCTGTCTCTGACTTCTGCCTTTTACAGTGGGAGGAGTGGAGGAGCCTTTTCTCTGCCAAGGGCATTTGGATATTTATAACATCAGTCGAGGGCCAAACAAAGTGATCAACTTAAATATTAGCCTGTCATGTTTGGTTGAACATTTAATTAGCCCACTCCTAATGAGATGGCTGGAACTGCTTCTCTTTGGTGAGGTGTGTGATGGAAGCTGGTATTAATGATGTTTCAGGCCTCATATGGCCTGAGAGCCAGACGTTCTCTACCCCTGGCTCCACCGAATGATGCTCTCAGGACCAGAGCTGATCTGTGCTCCTGGACTTAGAAATATCTTACTCATCAACCTATAGTGGATGCTTGAAAATCTTTCCTGAGCCACTAGATTATAAAATACTAATGTTCCTGTGACGCGTTGGGTTTTTTTCTGCCAACATGGCTACCTACGAACATGGGCAGAGTTTAGCTGGTCAATCAGGGTGAAACTTGATTGGAGGGCAACTGAGATAAATGGCTTGCTGGAGGCTGATCCCTCTCTCTCTGCTTTCACCTCCTGTTGACAAGCCACATGTGCTGCCACACTGAGACATGCATATGCCCTGGAGATGCTCTCACCGCCACTGGATCCATAAGACGTGGCACCCACCAGCCTGTGATCTTCCTATATTTTGCATCATTGCATGTGCTGCATGAGTCTGAAGAGGGATTTATGGACTAGTATCAGACTTATGGGCTAATATCAGATGTATGGACTTAATATGGACTGGGCTGGGAGGTTTTCTTAATATACAATTACTCATTGATATAAAGCTCTTTCTTATGCACAGATGAGTGTCCCTGGATTTTTCTCTCTAGACAACCGGCCTAATGCAGTTGGTTCAATGTAACTCCACCTTGAAGGATAATCATTTACTTTAACATTATATGTATTAATTCTCACAGCTCTACAAGGCAAGGGTATTTGGTGGAAATTGAGGCTAAAGACTAAAACACTCATTCATGTTTCCCTGGTGAAAAAATGGTAAAACCAGGATTTCGAGGCCAAATTCTTCCACCCAATATGCTCTTTATCTAGTGAAAACTTTCAAACTTATAGAAGAAGTGGAAGAAGAGAAGAATGAACACTCATCTTTCAACAAAATCACCAAATTTGTACATATATTAGAACTTTTATTGTAAATGAAGTGAAGGTTAATTTAAGCGAAGGTTAACAAAGTTGACATTCAACAATTCATAGACATTCTGATTCAACTCACCCATTGCAATCCCCTCAATGTTACTTAGTTTGTCCACTTGTGTTCCCTGTTTCCACCTCTCTTTCTATTTTCCCCAATCTTCTGATTGTTGTCCTTGGGTAAATGCTACCATTTTGACCTTAGATGTTTGATTATCTCTAGCATGGGGTGAATTTGGTTCCAGATGTAAAGAACAAGGGCCTTTGTTGGTCTTATAATCTAACCCCGCCCTCCCCTCTCCCCACCGCGAGCTCTCTCTATCCAACAAATGAGCCTGGTCTAGTTCCTTACTTGTTTGTTCTCTCTCTCTCTTACTTATTTATAACACATAGCAAGTATACTTTAGTTACAGGCTGTATTCTTTCGCTGACTGAATAGGACTTCTTTTTAATTTATTTCATTGAGCTATAATTAACGTATCATACAATTCAATATTCAATAATGTGCAATCATCACCACAAGGACATTTAGAACCTTTTCTTCCTTCTTGTGCCCACTGATGTTGCCTTCTTATTCCCCCACCCTCCCCTTCCATGCCCCAGACAATCGCCGATACAACAACCGTCTTATAATTCCTTCTGTTTCAGTTTCCCTATGCAGATAAACATGCGAAACAATGCTAAACAATGAACTAGGACCCAGCAACAACCATCCTGTGAAACAGAAAGACCTCGATCTAAGAGAGAGCAGACACTATTAAAAATGTAGACTAAATCCACATTGGGTCCTGAGGTAGATCTGATTTCAAGGTGTTACATTCCAGCCTAAATACAGGTGCTCAAATCTGCTTTATAACACTTTTGTCTGCTATTAGGGACGTTAATGACCCTAGCCTAGGTACCTTGGGGATTCTCCAGGAACTCAATCCACATGGAGGACTCTGCAAATGGATTTTGGTGGTAACCCAGCTGTAGCGCTCCACAAACCAGGTGTTAAGAATTAGGCATTGGTACCAGTCCCTCTTCCAGGTTTGAATCTTATTATTTGCAATCCTTGGATCACATAAGCTGGCGTGCTTCTTCCATGGGATTTAGCTGACTCCTCACTTAGATAGCTGCTCATTTTTAGACAAACCCTGAAGACCCCAAACACTATTTTTCATGATACCTGGGTACCAGCTGATTCCTTCACCACACTTGTCTATGGCACCCAGGACTTCAGTGATCTCCGGATGAGGGCAAGTACCACAGAGACCATGTCATAAGAACTAATTGTTCTTTTACTAGGGCTTTGATCAAGTGAGACCTCAAACTGCATGTATATAACTATTGTTCTACAAGTCCTGGTTCCTTTTGGAGATGTCATGGTGATTTTATTGTGGTATATCATAGGTCTTCCCCATGGGGCTTAAGACAATGCTATTGATAGCAACGTTATCTCAATCAATGGTAAAACTCAATTAAGAAAAAGACTTTAAACACATGCAGGACTTCTAATCAGACTCCAGTTCATAACTGTTAACGTGTATATCTTCAAAACGTGGGTGACTGAACACAAATATATTTTGGTCCCAGGTCGCCATTCACTGGGCACCAAATGTCTTCAAAATCTTTATTCATCTACACAAGTTTCTATTCTTTTTTAAAAGCCATTTATTCCTGGCTAAAATGAAATCATTTATTCCTGGTATGTAAATGGAATTGTATCCTCCCCCACAAAGTTACATTGAAAGTCCTAACCCCCAAACCTGTAAATAGTAACCTGCTTTGAGGGTGCCTTTTGTTGTGTTAATGAAACAATGGCCAGAATAGAGCAGGTGATATCGAATGAAAAGAGAAACACACACACACACACACACACACACACACTCACGACCAAGGAACTCACAGAGCTACTAGCAAAGGACCTTCTGCTCTAGCTCACATCCTAATTTGGACTTCTAGCCTTCAAAACTGTAATATAATACATATCTTGGTTTTTTCAGCCACCTGTTTGTGTTTCTGCTGTTATTACTGCAGCAATGAGAACTAAAATCACACAAATAATTAATACATCTTATTAATTCCCGATGTTGTTATTGAAGACATTGCTCTATGCCCCATATTTCCTTTCTTTATTTTAAAAATTATTTAATTAATTGCCATCATTTTAAAAAAGCTTTTATATTGTGAATTAAGTGAATGTTTTCAGAGATCATCAGTTCTACATTCAACAACTCATCAAGCCTCCCATTCTCTAACCTTGTTTCCATCTCTCACCCCATCCCCTTCCTATTGGGCATTGACTTCCTCTTCACCCAGATAATACCTATCCCCTTCTTTTCCCTTCCCACCCCTGGTAATCATCAAAGATGGTTTCCTCCAGTGTGAAACCTGTTCTTGCTCTACAAAAACAGCAGTGATCTCATACAGTACTTGTCCTTTTGTTTTTGACTTAAAATCCCACTCAACATAATAACCTGAAGATGCATTCATGTCATGAAGTTTTACATACATTTCTCATTATTCTTTAATGCTACATGGTATTCCATTGTGTGTGTGTGTTTTCCTAAGTTTATTTACCTATTCTCCTTCCAATGGACATTTAAATTGTTGCCCTCTTATTGCTGTTGTGAATAGTGCTTCAAAAAACATGGGTGTGCACATATCCGTTTTGTTATGGCTCTTATTTCTTTCAGAGAGATATATATATATATATATGATTTATAGGTCAGATGATATTTCTATTCCCCACTTGTTGGTCCCTGTTTTCTCCTCGATTACTATAACAGACTTTATGTCAACTTGCATTTGTGTAGGGGTGGAGTCTACCCTGTCAACCAGGTCACAGCCTAATGATGCCTTTGGAAGAGATGTGGCCTTTTTATTAGAGAAACTCCCCATTCTTGTCCTTCACCTTCATCCTTGCTGGGACTCTGTCTGCCTCCAAGGGCAAGCCCATGTGGGCCTCTGACCTTGGGAGATAACCATCAAGTTGTCTGTGCCTTATATTCCCATCCACCTTGGATCCATGAAATTCTGAACAGCCCCTACATCACCTCTGGCCTGTTATCTCCCTGCATCTTCACCTTTCTGAGTCATCAGTATTCAAGAGCATAGGCTAGCAGCCGTCCTAAGGACTTGAGTCAGACTGGGCTAGGATGGTTTCTTGATATTAAGTTACTTCTTGATATAAAATTCCTTCTTATACATACATGAATGTCACTGGTTTTGTTTCTCTAGACAACCCAACTACATTTGGTGTGTGTGTGTGTGTGTGTGTATGTGTGTGTGTTTGGTGAGGAGGGGTGGTAAGAATACTTCATAGTGATGTTGTAAATTCCTATATTTTCTGTTCTATCACATGAAGAGGCATAGAGGCATATAATATATGGTTGATTTTAATTTGATATTTCAACTTAGCTGATGTCATCTTAATCCATACATTATAGAACTGCCCATCAACCTTTCACCTACTGGTTTGAGCAGCCATTGATAACTGTTGCCTCAAATATTCTTTCATTAGGCTTTGCAAAGTGGTGCTTTGCCAATACCACCATTTCTACCAACTGTGAAACAGATGATCAATTGTTGAGATATTAATTCAAGTTGAAGCAGAAGAAAATTAAAACAAGCCAACAGAGCCAAAGTAGAACCTTGAAGATATCCCACCTGAATTTAGAGACCCTCTCAAGAATAGACTTGACACATTGAACTCTAATTGCAAAAGACCAGAAGAGTTACAGGATCAAGAACACATACATAAAGAAAGTAAAAGATCACTAAGAAGATAGGAAAGAAACAAAAGACTAAAATGGATGTTAGAATAGAGTCTGAAACTTGCTCTTAAAACCTATGTGTACATATTTACAATTTTAGTAGTAGGGTAGCAGGTGGGCATTGGGCCTCCTCACGTGCATTCCCTTAATACAAGAGCACCTTGCTCAGCCAAACGGTCATTTCATGATTCCCACCTTCCCGACATGATTGCTGAAGACAGACATGTGCATAAGCAAATGTGGTGAAGAAAGCTGATGGTGCCCGACTATCAAAAGATATAGCATCTGAGGTCTTAAAGGCTTGAAGTCAAGTGGCTATCTAGCTCGGAAGCAACAAAGCCCACAAAGAAGAAGCACACAAGCCTGTGTGAACACGAGGTGTTGAAGGGATCAGGTAGCAGACACCAAAAACAAAAACCATCATTGTGTGATCACCTTCCCCACATAAACGCCGAAGACGAATGTGTGCATAAGTAAGTGTGGTGAAGAAAGCTGATGGTACCCGGCTATCAAGAGATATTGCATCTGGGGTCTTAAAGGCTTGAAAGCAAACAAGCAGCCATCTAGCTCAGAAGCAACAAAGCCCACATAGAAGCAGCACACCAACATGTGTGATCATGAAGGGGACCAAGTTTTGAGCACCAAAAGGCATGGGGGTGGGTGGGAAATCATATCATCATATCATCGTGAATGAGGGGAGTGCGTGATGGGGACCCTGCCCATCTGTAAACAACTGGACATCCCTTGCAGAGGGTAGTGGGGAGGAGATGAGTCACTCAGGGTTCAGTGTAGCAGTAATGAAACTCACAACCTTCCTCTAGTTCTTAAACGCTTCCTCCCCCCCCCCCCCCAATTATCATGATCCCATTTCTACCTTGCAAACCTGGTTGACCAGAGTATGCACAGCAGTACAGGTGGGAACTGGAAACACAAGGAATCTAGGACAGATGAACCTCTCAGGACCAGCGGTGAGAGTGGTGATACCGGGAGGGAAAGGGGGCTAGAAAGGGGGAACCATTCACAAGGATCTACATATAATCTCCTCTCTGGGAGATGGGCAACAGAAAAGTGGGTGAAAAGAGACTCCGGGTAGTGTAAGATAAGATTAAATAATAATCTATAAATTATTAAGGGTTCATGAGGGAGGGGGGAGAGGGGAGAAAGGGGGAGGGAGAAAAGGAAAATGAGGAGTTGATTCCAGGAACCCAAGAGGAAAGCAGATTTTGAGAATGATGAGGGAAACAAATGTATACATGTGCCTTACACAATTGATGTATGTATGGATTGTGATAAGAGTTGTATGAGCCCCAATAAAATGAGTTTTTAAAAAAGAACTAGAAAAAATGTTAAGTTGCTTAAGCGCATGGAATAAATAGTAAAGTAAAAAACTGAAAATAGAATATTTCAGAGTGTGGCTTGAGAAGACAAACTGGAGAATTATATTAAAATTAGAAAACCAAACGGAAGAGTATGCTTGGATTAAGCAAGCTGAAATAAACTGTAGAGAAATTCAAGCCTCAGGTTTCGCTATTGAAGGAGTCTATGGGCAAAACATTGAACTCTGAATGTAGGAAACATCAAGCAAAGGGGGAGGATGACACAGAGGCATTGTACCAAAAAGAATTGGTCAACAACCATCCATTTCAGAAGGTGGCATATGATTGAGGACTGACGGTATTGAAAGAAGTCAAGAAGGCATTGATGAAATAAATACACGACTCCAGGAATGGACGGAATAAGAATTGAGAGGTTTCAAGCATATGGTTTAAACTCAGGAACGGTGTGCGTCAGGGTTGTAGTCTTTCATTCTTCTACACAACTTAGGTGCCAAGCAAATCATCTGAGCCGCTGGACTACACAAAGACCCCTGCAGCACCGGACCAAAGATTACTCATTGATAGCTGCAGTAGGAAGACGACACAACTTCCCTTCAAGCAAATCACATCCGAAGCACTGGCTGACAAAGACCCAAGACTTCAGTCTTCAGTATGCATTACACCTCAAAGACAACAAAAATTCTTGCAACTGGGCTACTAGCAACATCATGATAAACAGAACAGACGGACCTTGTCAAGAATTTCATTTCCCTTGGATCCACATTCAATGCTCATGGAAGCAACACTCAAGAAGTCAAATGAAACAGGGGGCAAATCTGCTACGAAAGACTTCTTGGAAGTGTTAATGGGGTTAATGAACACTTTGAAGACTAAGACGGTCTTGACTCAAGTCCTGATATTTTCAATCACCTCATCTGCTGGTGTAAGCTGGACAGTGAATACGGAAAACTTGAAAGGAATGACTGAATTCACCATGAACTTTCAGAAGAAAGAGTAAAGCACAGCCAGAGTTCTCCTTTAAAAGGAGGATGGCTACACTTCCACTTGTGTCCTTTGAACATGTTCTGAGGAGAGTCCAGCCCTGAAGAAGGACCCGGGCTTGGTAAAGTAGACGGTCGACACAGAAGAAGACAATCCTCATCCCGATGAACTGTGGCTACAACAGAGGAGTTGCATGGTGGTGAGGCTGGCATAGGCTGGGGCCGGGCTTCCTCTGCTGCGTGTAAGGTTCATAGGAGCCAGAAACAACTCCACAGCACCTGACAACCACAGCAGCATTGGCACTGTCATACTTCTGTAAACAACTTCTAAAATAGCAGCTCTTTGGCTCCCATGAAGAATCATTTACATAGAAAATGCAGGCTAAATACTCAAATTTTTGTCAATTTTCAGAATAAGAAGTTGGTTCCATGGCAGCGTGTGAATTTGACTTGGGAGATTTTACCCTGTTGGAATAGTTTGGGGGAGGAGATGTATACAGAGATATGAACTAATATTATAAGCCAAGAAATTTTATGTATTTCATCATTGCAATTTTTTTACGGTCAAATTGCCCCATCTTTGGTTCACGGAAGCCCTTTTGAGTTGACTTGTACTCCTTTGATGTTGCTGTCACATTGCTTCCTGGCATGACAATATGTTCCAGATCAAGCAGTCTTTGCTTCTTCCGGTGGGCACCTAGAGACTTCAGCCTGGAAACTAGGGGTGGGGGTGTTGTTACTGCATTATCTTTGCTTCTAAGTCTCTGAGTGGACATAATGTGTAAATATCTTCTTTTCCCCATCAAAGCAAAAATAAACCAAGAGTCATAAAAGCGGTGACACAAATAGACCAGTGCATACCCTAGGATAACTGCCGCATTATTCACAATAGCAAAATGATGCATACAACCTACACGCCCATCAATAGATGAAGATATAAACCAGTTGTGGCACATAGACACAGTAGAGTATTACACACACAAAATAATGGAGTACTTAAAATACCTTATAGCAGGGATGAATCTGGAAGACATTGTGTTGTGTGACATAAGCCCATCACCAAAAGGCAAATATTATATGGTCACACTACCAGAGAGGCTGGATAATATAAAGAGGAATGTGACATTAGGATAGGAGAGGTTTATTAACAACCTGTGATGTGCAGATGATACGACCTTGCTTGCTGAAAGTAAGGAGAACTTGAAGCACTTGCTGATGAAGCTCAAGGATTGTGGCCTTCAGTGTGGATTACAACTCAATGTTAGGAAGACCAAAATCCTCACGACTAGGTCAATAGGCAACATCATGATAAATAGAAAAAAGATCGATGGTGTCAGGTATTTCATCTTGCTTGGATCCGAAATCAATGCTCATGGATTCAGCAGTCAAGAGACAAAAGACGTATTAGGTAAATCTGCTGCACAAGACTTCTTTAAAATATTGAAGAGCAAGGATATTACTTTGAGGACTAAAGTGTTCTTGACCCAAGCCATGGTATTCTCCGTTGCCTCATGTACATGTGAAAGTTGGGCATTGAATAAGGAAGATCAAAGAAGAATCGATGCATTTGAATTGTGCTGCAGGAGAAGAATATGGAAATTACGATGGATTGCTAAAAGGACAAACTGGTCTATGTTGGATCAGTAAGGCCAGAGTGCTCCTCTGAAGCAAGGATGGCAAGACTTCATCTTCCATGCTTTGGACATGTTGTCAGCAGAGCCCATCCTGGAGAAGGACACCATGTTTGGTAAAGAGGAAGGGCAGCGCAGAAGAGGAAGGCCCTAGATGAGGCGAATGACACAGTAGCTGCATCAGTGGGCTCAGGCACATGAGCAATTGTAAGGAGGACACAGGATCCTTCAGCGTTTCAATCTTTGGGGCCTAGAGTTGTTATGAATTGCAGCCAGCTGGAGGGCCCCTACCAACAACATCAGCAATGGGAGGAAGAGGGAGAGGAAAATCACTTTCTACAAAGTAGACTTGTGTTACCTTTGGTGATGGAAATGACAAGACCAAATGTGCACGAAGGCAGCACAACTTGACCAAGGTGCACAAAGACACTAAGAAGTACACAAGGAAAAGTAACTTTCAGTTAATACTACGACGCAAACAATTTCATGTCAATGGTAAAAACAACCAAAAGATTTATCTGTGGTTTATTAGGTAGATATATATATATATATGTATTTATAAGAGGGCTTCAAAAATTCATGGAAAATGGGATGAAAAATAATGGAACTTCCCCACAAACTTTCTGAAGCCTCCTCCTATGTATATAGAAAGGCATAGGGGGTTAAAAGCTCACAGATGTATAGTTATCTCTAAGCACATACACATGCACATTTGAGTCCACTGCACATGGATCCGCAAGCTACATAGGAGACACACTTATGGAAACTTTCTAGACATGTCCAAACAACTCTGAAGATTGACTTTACTGGGTTAGAAAGCTTTGGGCCACAGTCTCAAGGGGCAACTTGTTCAATTGGCATAATATAGGACTTTGTACCTGTCGTCAGGAGAGACCATCCCTGGAGAGGAAGGTCATTCTTGGTAAAGCAGTGGGGCAGCAAACAAGGAGGAAACCCTTCAACAAGCTGACCCGATACAGTCAGTGCCTATGGGCTGCATCTACGGGCGCGGACATCAGAACAGCGGTGAGGGGGCACAAGACCAGGCGGCGTTTCACGGTTGTCCACAGGGCTGCTATGACGTGGAACTGACCGGATGGCACCTAACAACCACACAAAGTCACAGAGGGTCACTCGAGTCAGAATTGACTCCATGGCAGTAAGTTTTATTTTGTCTTAAGTTGACAAAGGTACGCACTGTTCTACAGTTAGTTTGGTAAGTTGTATCAAGGGTCTTAAAAGCTTGTGAAGAGCCATGTAAGGTAAAAGGATTCGTCTCTACTGGTATGGAGCAAAAGAGAGAGAAGGAAAAACTTGTTTCATAATACCTCGTGTCAAGGTAACAATTTCAGTATTATCCTGATGATGATCACATGTCAACTTGGCTAGGCTAGGATTCTCAGTGTTTGATTAACATTGAACTTATAATGTAATGTAGTATAGTCATCCTCCATTTTATGATCCTATGCGAATAGTTGATACCCAATCATTTTCTTGGGGTTGTGCCTTGAATTCAAAACCTATAGGTGTTTTGGAAAAGCTTGCTCTTTTGGGATCCAACTTGTAATCCTCTTACTTCTCATTCCTGGGTCATGAAGAGTCACCTACCAGCTGATCTGTTTAGTTTAGTTTAGTTTAGTTTAGGTTTGTCAGTTCCTGCAACCACCAAAGTCTGGAGAAGCCTCCAGCCTGACTTCTGACCCACAGATTTCAGGCTTGCCAGTTAAATGTTGTAAATAGTGATGTCATCTTGGCAGAGGAAGAGAGAGGCTGTGCAGTCATATCATGTGTCCACTGTCTCAGCCTAGAAGTGGGACCCTCACTTCCACTCACACCTCATTGGCCAGAGCCAGTCGGATGTCAAATGTCACCACAACCCTGGAAAGGAGGTGGGAGGCTCCTCTGTGCTCAAAAACAAAGATAAACCAGATACCATTCGACACGGGTCACATCTGCTACATACCCCTTGTGCTCCAAGTATGCCAAGAAACGTGTGGCCTTCTTAGTTTTCCCTGCCTTACATGGGCTCTGTGCCTTTGCACGTGTGGTTCCCGCTTTCTGGAATGCCTTTCTCTTCCCTTTTTACCCATCTCTCCCAGCCTTTCTTTTTCTGCTAACGGATCTCCTGGAGAACTTCCATGCTTGTTTTTGTTTGTTTGTTTTTTGAGAATTCAGTGTCTCTTTTTCACTGAATTCTTCACAAATATGAGTGGGTTGCATCTTCCTGAGTGCCACACTACACTCGGGACCTTGAATGACCTCTCTGTGTGGACATGACATGGTGATGTCTCTGTCTGCCCTGCTTCCTTAGATCCCAAGATCCTAACACAGATCCTGTCACCAGCAGTTGCCCAATCAATCTGTGCAGAATTAGATGAAGTGGAAGAATGAAATCCTTTCCTGAGACTGACTCTCACTTTCCTCACATGCTCCACCCTCAGACAGATTTGCCAGATCCAAGGAAGTAGGACAGAGTGGTCCCTGCCAGAGTTGAAGTTCTCACTTTTCTCTGTGTTCTCTAGTTGTGGGTCAGGCCAGCCAGCCAGCTCTGAGCCTCTGTACCCATTCTGACTCATGGTGACTCCATGTGCTGCAGAATCAAGTTGCCCCATAGGTGTTCTTGGCTATAATCTTTATGTAAGAAGATTGACAGGTCTTTATTGGCAATGCTGGGTGGTTTTGAACTGCCAACCTTTTGGATAACAACCAATTACAAACTTCTTGTACCATGAAAGGAGCCCGGTTGGTGTCGGCCATTATGCTTTGGGTGACTACCCACAAAGTCAGCAGGTCAAAACCACCACACTCTGCAGAAGAGAGATGAGGTGCTCCACTCCTGTTAAGAGTGGCAGTCTCAGAAACCCACAGGAGCAGTTCTACCCTGTCCCATCTATAGGGTCACTATGAGTCAGAATCAACTTGATAGACCACTCAAGAACCTTTCTTGGAGGAGTGAAGCTTTTGATTCCTTTGACTCCTGGGGAATCGTACTCATTCTGAGTGTCCGGCCCATGGCTGACAGCAGGAGGAAGCTGATGTTAGTAGGCTAGAAGCTTGGGGAAAAGAAGAGAAAAATGAAAGGCAGCAGCCAGCCTCTGGGGAGCAAAGAAAGGCAAGATGTTGTGTCATTGTCCCTCCTGGACATAATCACCATATGTTCATGCCAACCTCTGCCCAACCAGATTCCTATGGACCAAGCACCCCAGGACCCCAAATGGAATGTGCTATATCAACTATCCTTTTTCTTCAATCGCCTTATAACTCCTCCCACTAGGGCAGGCTCTTTGAGTTGGCCTCTACATCTAGGAGGTGTGTTGGGCTAGATAGGCTAGAGCAATTGGTCACTAGGATTGGTGAACGGCAGCTCAAGAACCCTATGCTGCTCTTTTGGTACACATATGTGGCTCTGAAGTAAAAGAGAAAACTTTTCAAGAATATTATCCAGATAATGGTGGTTTCATTTGTTTATAGAAATATATCTATGGATCTTGAATAATTTTTAAATTGTGAGGCATAGGCTTGGTTCTTTCACCTCAAAAGTTTTCCAGCCCCTGATCTAGAGAAACAAACCAATGACAGTCGTCTCTATACAAGAAAGGACTTTATTTCAAGAACCAATTTTACATCAAGAAAGGGCCCCAGCCCAGTCCAACTCAAGTCCATAGGTCCAACATTAGCTGGGCCCTCTTCAGACTCATGCAGCTAGCTGCAAGCCAATGATGCTAAAAGGCCAGGAAGCAAGAAGCAGGGAGATCACAGGCTGGTGGGTGCAGAGTCGTCTGGATCCAAGATCAGAGGAACCATGGCAGAATGCATCAGCTCTCAGGGTCAGGCAGCCCACACAGGACTACCCCTTGAAAGCAGACACAGAATCTCAGTGATGTCCCAGAGGGGAGCAAAGCAAAGTGGCAGAGAGAGAGGGGAAGTTCCTAGAGTGTCTCACTCTCATTAAAAAGGCCACACCACCAAGGAGGTGTCATCTACCACCACTTGATTGACAGATTTGACTCCGCCCATAGCAGGAGTGTCCAGCTGACATCAAAGCATCCAGTTATCACAGTAGGGTTCCACAGACAGGTCCTCAACAACTCTCATTCAGTAAATAATGCCTTGAATTGCACTGGCTTCCACTTTCCTTGCAAAGGAACTTTCTAGTTAATAGTCTAGTGTTTTCTGGAGGTCTAAATTTTTGGCAGGGTAGGTGCGGAGCTGTAACGGCCATCTTTGGAATTTCCCTCAGGCTACCAGTTTTCCAATAACCCATGCACCTGGAGTACTTCCCTTCTCATTCCCTTCTCTATGGTCCAAGCTGACTTGGCTGTTCTCATTCCAAGTACTTTAACGCTCAGAGTGAGTTTGTGTGGCATCTACACTTCTTCCTGGCTGGCCGTGCTTTTGAAATTAGAAATCCGCAGATTTAATTAGCAAAATGTTTGCCTCCTCTCTTGCACATTAATAAGGATGTCACTCCTGTGACAGTTCTGCTGAGCCACATCCAGGTATTAAACATGAAAAGTAGGCCAGTTGATTATTTATATGCTATTTGACATAATAATGGGCTCATAGACATTTCCCCAGAGTTCCATCAACCTCCTCAGAAGCAATTATTTTACAATTTTAGAGTGACTTTCAAAGTTATGTTTATTAAATCCACAAAGCATTTCTGATATATATATTTTTAAAGCCCACATGGAAGCACACCAACCTGTACGATCATGGGGTGTCAATGGGATCAGGTATCAGGCATCAGAAGATCCAGAACAAAAAATTGTATCAATGTAAATGAGAGGGAGGGTGGAGTAGAGACCCAAAATCTATCTGTAAACAATTGGACATCCTCTTACAGAAGGGTCACAAGGAAGAGATGAGTCAGTCAGGGTGCAGTATAGCACCGATGAAACATACAACTTTCCTATAGTTTTTTAATGCTTCCTGCCCCCACCCCAAATATCATGATTCCAATTCTACCTTACAAATCCAGTTAGGCCAGAGTATGTACATGGGTACAGATAAGAACTGGAAACACAGGAAATCAAGGACAGATAAACCTCTCAGGACAAATATTGAGAGTAAGGGGAAGGTAGAGGTAGGATGGGGGAACTGATCACAATGATCTACATATAATCCCCTCCCAGAGGGATGGACCAAAGAAAAGTGGGTGAAGGGAGACATCAGTCAATGCGAGACATAAAAAAATAAAAAGTTTTATAAATTATCAAGGGTTCATGAGGGAGAGAGGGTGAGAAAGGGAGAGGGAAATGAGGTTAGATATCAAGGGCTCAAGTAGAAAGATAATGTTCTGAAAACGATGATGGCAACATATGTACATCTGTGCTTGACACAGTGGGTGGATGGATGGATGGATTGTGATAAGAGCTGTATGAGCCCCCAATAAAATGATTTAAAAAAAAAATCCTTTGACTCTTGTCTGTATCGACTCACTATTCCAGGTTCCCTAAAATGGGACAATATGAAAAGAAACTAAAAGTTGCAAGATTGGAGGAAAAGAAGTTGGGTTATGATCTGCAGGCCACTCAATGGTGGCTGCCTGCCAAGGACAGAACACACCTTGTTCACAGGGCCTCGAAGGGTGACTGTCGGGCATTTGGGGTATCTACTAGTTCCTTGTTGAAACCAACTGGAACTCATTTCTGAGCAGGGAAGGTTCATAAACTAATTCATAGAAGTTTTAAAAATCATTTTATTGGGGGCTCATAAAACTCATCACAATGTTAACATACATTCATTTTGTCAAACACATTTGTACATATGTTGCCATCATCATTTGCAAAACATTTTCTTTCTACTTGAACCCTTGGTATCAGCTCCTCATTTTCTTTCCCCTCCCTCATAAACCCTTGATAATTTAAAAATTATTATTATTTTGTTATCTCTTACACTATCTGATGTCTCCCTTCACCCACTGCTCTGTTGTCCAGCCCCCAGGAAGGGGGTTATATGTAGATCATTGTGATTGTTTCCTCCTTTCTATTCCACTGTATCCTTACCCTCCTGGTATCGCTACTCCCATTATTGGTCCTGAGGGCTTTATCTGTCCTGGATTCCCTGTGTTTCCAGCTATAATCTGTACCAGTGTGCATTCTCTGGTCTAGCTAGATTTGTAAGGTAGAATTGGGATCATGATAGTGGAGAGTGGGGGTGGGAGGAGCATTAAAGTACTAGAGGAAAGTTGTATGTTTCATCAGTGCTATACTCCTCCCTGCCATCCTTCTGTAAAGGGATGGAAGATTTTTTTTTTTTAAAGAATATGTGTTGGAATTCTAACCCCATTCTGTTTGGAAACAGGGTTTTCATTGTTGTTTTTATTTGATCAGAGTCTGTTAGGGTGGGTTTTAAGTCTAATGAAATCTGAGTTATAAAACTAGCAGATTAGACACAGAGATACCAGCATGGGGGGAGATTGTCCCCACCAAGATCATCTGCAAAAGGACCATAAACGACATACCAGAGGGACTCTGCAGAATCCAGCCCAGGAGAGTTGCTTAGAGGGAAATTCAACACTGCTGGAATGCAGGAGGAGCATCATAAAGATAAGTAGGCACAGACCCACGAGGTTTTGAGGAGCTGGCAGCTTTTGGCTTACCTCAGTGGAAGCTGGCTGGGGCTTGACCTTGGCCCTGCCACAGTATCTGCTGGAGCCTATAGGGGGGCTTGGTCTCAACACAGCCACAGTTTGCCCCTGTCTGCCTCAGGGCAGGGACAAGACCCTTACAGCTCCACCTACCCCCACCCTGTCTTTGAGGGCTGCTCAGTGGCTTTCTCTTGGCTCAGCTGTGGCTTGCAGGGCTGCCTTGGGGCAGGGATTAAACCCTTGCAACTCCACTGCAGGGAGTGGAACTCAGCTACATAGTTGCTTTTGTTTCCCTCTCTTCCCTATATTCCTACACAGTATAAACAGTCTTAATTTTTAATTTTTTCCCTCCCCTTTGTCTCTTCCCTGTTCTCTCACACTCCACTGCTGACGTCCAGACCACTTCCATTAGCCTAGGGAATTTATGCCTGCACCACACCCACCTAGGTGAGCTCTACCCTGTGTAGCTTGCCCAAGGCTAGGAAAAGCCCTGCTTTCCCTCCAGGAGATACTGTGCCCAACTTCTTCCCAGGGAATTCCTGCCTGTGTACCTGGGGGAATAAGGCAGCTCAGCCAACACTAATCAACATTACAAGCTGTTGCAGGAACTTCTGCCTAACCTCTGCAACACCAAAGCAGGCCTTCTGGGACACTCCTGTGAGAGGGAAGCCACAGGAGGATAAAGTGGTAGGTTAATCCCATAGTAAAACTAGCTGTAGGCAGTTCAAAGAAGCATTCCTATAATTCTCCCAGAGAGAGCCAGTGCTCTTTGACTCCCTGGAAAATGGCACCTGGGTCCTCTAAAACAACGCAACGCAGCCATCAGCCCTAACAACCTCAACGAAAAAACAGGAGAAACAAAAGGCAATATCAGAAGATGTCCTGAACATAACAACATACATAGAAGAAGCAGACATTGAGCTGCCACAGAAAGAAATTTTCAGAATGCTGCTTGGAGTCATACAGGATATGAGGGAAACAATACAGAAAAAGGATGAAATGATAGAGGAGATTGAGGCCATACACCAAAGGGAAATACAGGAATTTAGGGAGGAGATAACAAAAATAGTAGCAGAAACATGGACCCTGAGAATCAACTGGAGAAAACAGAGAACCACATCAGTGATGTGGAGGACAGCCAAGCAGACTTTAACAAACGTGAACAAAATTCTAATAAGATCATCAGAGAAGCTGAAGAAAACCTAAGAGCTATGTCTGATGTTATGAAGCAGAATAACATTAGAATTATTGGCTTAACGGAGGAAGATACAACAAAGAAGTCATCTGCAACAATAGTGAGAGAATTCTTGGAAGAAAACGTTCCCAGATTAATGAATTAAAGCCAGGCAACCATTCAGGAGGCTGAAAGAACACCAGCAAAAATGAATCCCAAGAAGTCACCAAGGCACATAATAGTTAAAAAATTCCAACTTTGAGGAAAAGGAGAAAATCATGAGAGCCGCTAGGGAAAAACAAGCAATCACATATAAATGTTCCCACATAAGAATATGCTCAGACCTATCAGCAGAAACTATGAAGAAGAGGAGAAGGTGGAGTAACATGTTCCAAAAATTGAAGGAAAACAACGCAAACCCAAGAATACTCTACCCAGCCAAATTATCGATCAAGATAGATGGAGAAGTAAGAGTTTTCCCAGACAAGGAGAAACTCAAAGAATACGTTAGAAGAATCCCATCCCTACAAAAGATCCTTGCCAACCCAGTATGGGAAAAAGAACAACACTCACCAATCATAAATAAGAGATCACCACATAGAAGAACATCACCCAGAGGGCAACCAAGAGAAAACAGACCCCAAGATAGCATTGGCTTAAGGATGGAAAGAAGTCAAGAATGATACACACACACACACACACACACACACACACACATGCACAACATACTAATGAGAAAGGAAAGTAGGAAAACTCGCAACATAAAAGGTATAAGATGTCATCACAGAGTCTGCAGATGGAGATAATAACCCTGAATATCAATGGCCTGAACTGAGGCATTAAAAGACTGAGACTAGCAGACTGACTTAGAAAGCACAACCCATCAATCTGCTGCCTACAGGAGACACATCTCAAAGCTACAGACAAAAATAGGCTGAGAATCAAAGGCTGGAGGAGGTCCTACCAAGCAAACAGCAATACAAAAAAAGCAGGGGTTGCAATCCTAATCTCGGATAAAATTGACCTCAAAGTGCAAACCATAAAAAGAGTTAAGGAGGGACATTATATAATGCTCAAGGGAGTGGTAGGTGAAGAACCACTAAGCATTGTACACATATATTCCCCAAATGAGAGACCGGTTGAATATGTCAACCAAACACTCCAAAAGATTAAAAAAGAAATTACAGACTAGACAATTATAGTGGTAGACATCAACACACCAGACTCTGAGAAAGATAGATCACAGGGAAAGAAACTCAACAAGGAGGCTAGAGAGCTAAACAACTGGAGCAGAGTCAGCAGGACAACCCTACTAATAGCAATAAGAAAAGAAATTGTAAAAATCAGGGCTGAGATTCAGGAGAGGGAAAATAAGAAAACTATGGAAAAAATTAATACTGCTAAAAGCTGGTTCTTTGAAAGGATAAACAGAATCGATAGACCACCGATAAACCTAACCAAAGAAAGGAAGGCACAAATTTCAATAGCAAGATTAAGGGATGAATGAGGGGTCATTACAACAGACCCTAATGAAATAAAAAAGATAATTACACAGTGCTGTGAAGGATTGTACTCGAATGAAATCAACAATTTGGAAGACATGGACAAATTCTTGGAAGAACAAGCCCTCCCTAGACTATCCTCGATGGACGTCAAGAATCTCAACAGACCCATAACAAAAGAAGACATAGAAAAGGTTATCAAGCGATTACCAACAAAAGAATCCCCTGGACCAGATGGCTTCACTGGAGAATTCTATGAATCATTTAGGGAAGAACTAACACCAATCCTACACAAACTCTTCCAGAACACAGAAAAAGATGGCAAACTCCCGAACTCCTTCTAGGAAGCTAGTATAACTCTGATACCAAAACTGGGCAAGGATCCCACAAGAATCGAGAACTACAGACAAATATCCCTAATGAACATTGATGCAAAAATCCTTAATAAAATACTAGTCAACAGAATACAAAAGTATATAAAACAAATAATTCACCATGACCAAGTAGGATTCATACCAGTAATGCATGGATGGTTCAATATACAAAAGACCATTAGTATTATTCGTCACATTGACATGAAAAAGTATAAGAACCACATGATGATATCGATAGATGCAGAAAAGGCATTTAACAATATCCAACACCAATTACTGTTTAAGGCACGTAAGAAGATAGGAAGAATGGAAGGAAAGTTCCTCAAGACAATACAAGCCATATATAAAAAAACAAAAGCCAACGTGGTAGTCAATGGAGAAAAGATGAACACAATCCCACTGAACAGGGGGACCAGACAAGGATGTCCCTTGTCCCCACTCTTATTTAATACCATGCTGGAGGTTTTAGCTAACAGCATAAGGCAAAGAAGAGACATCAAAGGTATTCATCTGGGGAAGGAAGAGGTGAAACTATCGTTATTTGCAGATGATATGATTTTATATATGGAAAATCCCAAAAGTTCCACAAGGGGAGTACTAGAAGCAATAGAGGAGTTTGGCAGAGGGGCGGGATACAAGATCAGCAAACAGAGGATAAGACCACAGAAGCAGAGATAAAAAAAAGTGGTACCCTTCAAAATAGTCAAATACAAATGGAAATATCTAGGGATACAACTGACTAAAAAAAACAAAGATCTATACAGGGAAAACTATAGAACACTATTACAAGAAACCAAGAGCGGCCTCAACAAATGGAAGAATATCCCATGCTCGTGGATTGGAAGACGCAATATAGTCAAGATGTCAGTTCTGCCAAAGGCACTATATAAGTTTAATGCAATCCCAATACAATTACCCTCATCTTTCTTCAAAGAAATGGAAAAACTGATTACCAACTTCATATGGAGAGGGAAGACATCCAGAATTAGCAGAGAACTCCTCAAGAAGAAGGGCACAGTGGGAGGGCTTGCTTTCCCTGAATTTAGCACATACTGTACAGCCACAGTTGTCAAACCCGCATGGTATTGGTACAATGACAGATACTCAGACCAATGGAAAAGAACTGAAACCCCAGAAATAAAATCATCAGCATACAGACAACTGATCTTTGATAAGGACTCCAAAAATATTCAATGGGAAGCAGATGCCCTCTTTAACAAGTGGTGCTGGAAAAAAATGGACATTTACCTGCAGAGAAATGAAGCAAGACCCTTATCTCACTACATGCACAAGAATAAACTCAACGTGGATCACAGCCCTTGAAGTTAAACCCCAAACTATTAGGGCCATCAATGAGAGAATTGGGACCAACTTGAGAACTTGGCACGGGGAATACATAGGTTATCAGAAATAGGGAAAGACACAAACACAGAGGAGGCACAAATTGACAAATGGGATATACTGAAGATAAAACACCTGTGTACATCGAAAGAATTCACCAACAGAATAATAAGAGGGTCCACAGACTGGGAAATCATCTTTAGCAATGACACATCAGACAAAGGCCTTGTTACTAAAATCTACAATACTCTACTAGCTTCCAAAAAGAAAAAAACTAATCGCCCACTTGAGAGGTGGGCAAAGGACTTGAACAGAAGTTTCCGAATGGCCAACAAACATATGAGAAAATGTTCCCGATCTTTGGCCATAAGAGAAATGCAAATTAAAACGACAATGAGGTACCACCTAACACCCTCAAAGGTAGCCCGATTCAAAAAATCAGAAAGCAAGTGTTGGAGGGGCTGTGGGGAGACAGGAACTGTCATCCACTGCTGGTGGACTTGTAAGTATGTACAGCCACTATGGACATCGATCTGGCGATATCTAAAACAGATGGAAACCGAGTTACCATATGACCCAGCCGTCCCCCTACTGGGCATATACCCAAAAAAGGCAAGAAACAAACCAAGGCCAGACATCTGTGCTCCAATGTTCATTGCAGCACAGTTCACAATTGCAAGGAGTTGGAAGCAACCCAAATTTCCATCACCTAACGACTGGATTAAAAAACTGAGGTATATACATACAATGGAGTACTACGCATCACTAAAAAGCAGTGATGGACGTATGAGGCACATAGCGGCATGGGAAGAACTGGAGGAAATCATGCTAAGCTAAGTAATTCAGGCACAAAAAGACAAGTACAACATGAGCCCGCTGAGGTAAGCATTAAAAAAAAATGCAAAAGGGACATAGGGAAAAACTACTGTATACAAACATTCGTGGGGTGAGGACCGTGTAGTATGGCAGGGTCCAGGTCAAATCCAGAGATGCACATGGTAGACAATTGGGAGGAATTGGGGAAAGGAGAAAAGAAAAGGATGAAAATAAGGAAAAATGGGTAGCGGGGGCATGGGGCACTAACCCACAGGGAAAGAGGGACCAGACTTCAACCCAGTGTCCCAAGGTGTGAATGTAACATTCCAGCATGGAGTAGGGAGCCAGTGGAGAGGTCTGGGGGGCTGGACCCAGTACCAAACACTAAGTGGATGCCTGCCCCTCCCCCATAGAAGAATTTGTTTCAAAGGACAGCATTGAATCTGCAGCTCTGGGAGAGGAACATATCTGATCAGAGCACACGGTAGCAGATGAAGGGGGAGTAGGAGAGAGTGGAGCACATCCTGGCCCACCAGGCCCTGAGGACAATGACCCCAATTAGAGCAGCCAGTCCACAGAGAGGACCAGATGGCCAGCCCCACTATGAGATATGAAGTCCCTCACTAACCCATGACCCTGCGGTGACAGCCCTGGAGAAACAGTGTGGGAATTGCACTGGTCCTGATCCCACTGCACCGAGGCAAAGCACTGGGGGAGTGCAGCGGAACAGCAAGGGAATGGAGCGGCAAGGTCCCCAGGGAATGCTGAAAGTGGACTTTGGGGCCAGGGAGTGGTGCCCCAACACACTGGACTGGAAAACACTCCTAAAGGCCAACAAACGATCCTTGAACTATCTACAAGCTATTCTTTCTTGTGTTTGTTTTGTTCTTTGTCAGCAGTTTGTTGTTGTTGTTTTGTTGTATATTGTTGCTTTGTTTTGCTCTGTCTTGTTTTTGTGCATGTTATTATCTCCGCAGGTCTGTCTAAATAAGATAGGCTGGATGACCTATCTGGAGGAAAAACAATGGGACTGACAGTTCCGGGAGGAAATGGGATAGGGGCAGGTGGTCGGGGGAGGAAGTGGTGTTAACAAACCCAGGGACAAGGAAACAACAAGTGATCCAAATTGGTGGTGAGGTGGGTGTGGCAGGCCTGGTAGGGCATGATCAAGGGTAATTTAATGAAGAGGTATTGCTGAAAACCAGGTGGGGACGGAGCATGATAGTGGGACAGGAGGAAAGTCAAGGGAAATAGAGGAAAGAGCCTTTATAGAGGTCTAGACAAAGACATGTACATATGCAAAAATATATATGAGGATGGGGAAATAGATCTATATGCCTATATCTATAGGTTTAGTATTCAGGTGGCAGAAGGACATTGGGCCTCCACTCAAGTACTCCCTCAATGCAAGAATACTTTCTTCTATTAAATTGGCATTCTATGATGCTTACCATCCCGACACAACCGCTGAAGACAAAGCGGGTGAATAAGCAAATGTGGTGAAGAAAGCTGATGGTGCCCGGCTATCAAAAGAGATAGTGTCTGGGGTCTTAAAGGCTTGAAGATAAACAAGCGGCCATATAGCTCAGAAGCAACAAAGCCCACATGGAAAACACACCAGCCTGTGTGATCAGGAGGTTCTGAAGGGATCAATTATCAGGTATCAAAGAACAATAAACCATATCATTGGGTGCACACTCCATGATATGATCGCTGAGGACAAATGGGTGCATAAGCAAATGTGGCAAAGAAAGCTGATGATGCCCGGCTATCAAAAGAGATAGCATCTGGGGTCGTAAAGACTTGAGGATAAATAAGCAGACATCTAGTTCAGAAGCAACAAAGCCCACATGGAAGAAGCACACCAGCCTGTGCGATCACGAGGTGTCGATGGGATCAGGTATAAGGCATCATCAGAACAAAAAAATCTTACCATAGTGAATGAAGGGGGAAGCGCAGAGTGGAGAACCAAAGCCCATTTGTCAGCCACTGGAGATCCCGTTGCAGAGGGGTCTAGGGGAGGAGAGGAGTGAGTCAGGGTGTGATGTAGCACTGATGAAGAATACAGCTTTCCTCTAGTTCCTAAATGCTCACACACACACACACACACTCCCCCCCCCCCAGCCCCATCATGATCTGAATTCTACCTTGCAAGTCTGGATAGAGCAGAGGATGTACAGTGGTGCAGATAGGAGCTGGAGGCACAGGGAATCCAGGGTGGATGATACCTTCAGGACCAGGGGTGTGAGTGGCGATACTTGGACGGTAGAGGGAGAGTGAGTTGGGAAGAGGGAACTGATTACAAGGATGTACAGGTGACCTCCTCCCTGGGGGACGGACAACAGAAAGGGGTGAAAGGAGACGTCGGACAGGGCAAGATATGACAAAATAATAATTTATAAATTATCAAGGGCTCGTGAGGGAGGAGGTAGCAGGGAGGGAGGGAAAAAAAGAGGACCTGATACAAAGGGCTTAAGTGGAGAGCAAATGCTTTGAAAACGATGAGGGCAATGAATATACAGATATATGTATGGATTGTGATAAGAGTTGTATGAGCCCCGAATAAAATGATTTCTTTACAAAAGGGACCATAAGCAGATAAAGAAACCAGGACTTGTTGAGCCTCTGATTTAGATTTAGCCTCCAGCACTGTGAGGACAGAGAGGAAAGCCATCACATGTGTGTATTTGTATTACAACACTAGGAAACAGAGACAACTTCTGTATGCAACATTAACTGTGAACTCTCATTTGTTAGTTCCAGAGCTCCAGGGACAATGCCAAGAACTCAGCAGGGTCTGTGAATGTGATTGCTCTATGGACATTAATGCATTTGCTGATAAGAGCATAAAGTGTCTTCCTGCAGAGATGTTAATAAGACACACCATACATGGGGGTGGCACATGGAGGTGATACTACTGTTAACTTGCAACTAGATGACATGATGACTCTTCAGCAGAGATTGAGGTCCAGAAAGGGCTAGGCACATGGATTTTGTAAAAGATCTTCCTGCGTATCTTTTAGGCACAAACGCCCCTTTCAGAAAGCATCTGCTTCATGGTTTTCAAAGCCCTTGATAATTCCACACTATGAGTCAATGAGACTGAGAAGCCCTGTGGTGTCATGGCTATGAGTTGGCCTTTGATCTTCAAGAAAGGTCAGCAGTTTGAGACCAATCAACTTTGCCATGGGAGAAAGATGAGTCTTTCTGGTTCTATAAAGAGTAACAGTCTTGGAAACCCACAGGGGAAGTTCTATCCCGTCCTACAGCACCATGATGGGTTGGAGTCAGCTCGATGTTGGTTACATTTCTTGAGTTATTCAAGGAGAATGCCTCCAGGCTGTCAAATTTTGAGATCAGTTTTCTTTTAAAAAAAATCATTTTATTGGGGGCTCATACAACTCATCATAATCCATACATACATCAGTTGTATTAAGCACATTTATACATTCATTACCTTCATCATTCTCAAAATGTTTTCTTTCTATTTGAACCCTTGGTATCAGCTCCTCATTTTACCCCTCCCTCCCTACTCCCCCCTCCCTCATGAACCCTTGATAATTTATAAATTATTATTATTTTATCATATCTTACACTATCTGATGTCTACCTTCGCCCATTTTCGGTTGTCCATCCCCCAGGGAGGAGGTTATATGTAGATCCTTATAATCAGTTCCCCCTCTCTACCCCACCCTCCCTCCACCCTCCTGGAATTACTATTCTCACCACTATTCCTGAAGGGATCATCCATCCTGGACTCCCTGTGGTTCTGGTTACTATCTGTACCAGTCTGCATCCTCTGGTCTAGCCAGACTTGTAAGGTAGAATTGGGATCATGATAGTGGGTGGAGAGGAAGCATTTAGGAACTAGAGGAAAGTTGTATGTTTCATCTCGCTACCCTGCACTCTGACTGGCTCATCCCCTCCCCGAGACCCTTCCATAAGGGGATGCCTACAGAATGGTTTTGGGTCCCCACTCTGCAATCCCCCCCCCCATTCACAATTATATGATTTTTTTGTTCTTTGATGCCTGATAACTGATCTCTTTGGCACCTTATAATCACACAGGCTGGTGTGTTTCCTCCATGTGGGCTTTGTTGCTTCTCAGCTAAATGGCTGCTTGTTCACATTCAAGTCTTTAAGACCTTAGATGCTTTATCTTTTGATAGCCGGGCTCCATCAGCTTTCTTCACCACATTGGTTTGTGCACCAGTTTTGTCTTCAGCAATCGTGTTGGGAAGGTAAGCATCATGGAATGCCAGTTTAATACAACAAAGCGTTCTTGAATTGAGGGAGTACGTGAGTGGAGACCCAATGTCCATCTGCTCCTTAATATTAAACCTAAAAATAGAGATTGTAATAATCACTCTGAATACAAATGGGCTCAATTCATATGTTAAAAGAAAGAGGCTGGAGGATTGGATTAGAAAACATAACCCATCAATCTGCTGCCTGCAAGAGACACACCTCAAGCGAGCAGACAAGCATATGCTGAGAATAAAGGGCTGGCAGAAAGTTTACCAAGCAAATGGTAACTCCAAGAAGTTAGGAGTGGCTATCTTAATCTCCGACAAAATGGATCTCAAGATCCAAAACATAAAAAGAGACAAAGAGGGACATTACATAATGCTCAAAGGCTCAGTAAACCAGGAAGCACTTAGCATACTGAATATTTACGCACCTAACAATGGCGCGGCAAATTTCGTCAAACAAACTATTAAAAAAATGACAGAAGAAATCATGGAAACAACAATAATAGTGGGGGACTTCAACACTCCACTATCAGAGAAAGACAGGTCACAGGGAAAGAAGCTCAGCAAAGAGGCCAGAGAGCTAAACAATGTAATTAGGCAACAGGGCCTGATAGACATCTATAGAGCCTTTCATCCAAAAGCAAAAGGTTACACATTCTTCTCCAATCCACACGGATCTTTCTCAAGAATAGATCACATGCTGGGGCACAAGGCCAGCCTGAGTAAATTCAAACACATAGATATTATCCAGACGTCTTTCTCAGACCACCATGCCATAAAGCTGGACATTAATAGGAGGGCACCCAGAAAAGCAAGGGCCACCAATTGGAGAATAAATAACGATCTCCTGCGACATGAATGGGTTAAGGTCCAGATCAGAGAGGATATCAGGAAGTTTCTAGAAACTAATGAGAACGAGCATACAACATATCAAAACTTATGGGACACTGCAAAGGCAGTTATCAGAGGTAGCTTGATATCACTGAATGCATATAGGAAAAAAGAAGAAAGGCGTATGACAGATATGTTAACACAAAACCTCCAACAACTAGAACAGAGTCAACAGAACTACCCCTACAATAGCAAGAGAAAAGAAATAATAAAAATCAGGACGGAGTTAAACCAGTGGGAAGACAAAAGAACAATGCAAAGGATTAACGCAACTAGAAGCTGGTTTTATGAACGAATTAATAAAATTGACACTCCCCTGGCAAAGCTTACCAAAGATAGAAAGGAGCAATCATCAATAGCCAGGATGAGGGATGAATCGGGGGCAATAACAACAGACCCCAATGAGATAAAAAGGATAATCACAAAGTACTATGAAGGTTTGTATTCTAATGAATTCAGAAACCTGGAAGACATGGATAAATATTTAGAAAAACAATCTATCCCTAGATTATCTGAGACAGAGATCAAGAACCTCAACAAACCCATAGCGAAGGAAGAAATAGAGAGTGTCATCAAAAACCTACCAAGGAAAAAGGCCCCAGGGCCAGATGGCTACACAGCAGAATTTTACCAAACATTCAGGGAAGAGCTGACACCGATCCTCCACAAAGTATTCCATAACATAGAAAAGAACGGCAAGCTCCCAAACTCATTTTACGAAGCCAGCATTACTTTGATACCCAAACAGGGAAAAGACCCCACAGGTGTAGAGAATTATAGACCAATATCCCTAATGAACATAGATGCAAAAATCCTTAACAAAATATTGGCCAATAGAATACAAAGGAACATCAAACATATCATTCACCACGACCAAGTAGGATTCATCCCAGCGATGCAGGGATGGTTGAACATCCGAAAATCCATCAATATCATACACCACACCGAGAAGAAAAAGGATAAAAACCATATGATAATATCCATAGATGCAGAAAAAGCATTTGACAACATCCAGCACCCATTCCTAATCAAAACACTCATGAAGATAGGATTGGAAGGTAAGTTCCTCAAGCTCATACAAGCTATCTATGAAAGACCAACAGCCAACATCATAGTCAATGGAGAAAAGACAAGAACAATACCACTGAAAAAGGGTACAAGACAAGGATGCCCCCTGTCCCCTCTTCTATTCAATATCGTTTTGGAGGTTCTGGCTAACAACATAAGACAGCGGAAGGACATCAAAGGGATCCAGTTGGGAGAGGAGGAGGTGAAACTATCGTTATTTGCAGATGACATGATCCTATACATTGAAGACCCCCAAAACTCCACAGTTGGAATACTTACAGCAATAGAGGAATACGGAAGAGTAGCAGGATACAAGATCAATAAACAGAAGTCGGTAGGGTTTCTATACACATCGGACAGGGCCATGGAAGAGGCGATTAAGAGGGAAGTACCCTTCACAGTAGCCAAGAACAAACTGAAATACCTAGGAATATATTTAACAAAAAATACTAAAGACCTTTATAAGCATAATTATAAAACCCTATTACAGGAAACCAAAAGTGACCTTCACAAATGGATGACCCTCCCCTGCTCATGGTTAGGTAGGCTGAATATAGTAAAGATGACAGTTCTTCCTAAAGCACTCTACAAGTTCAATGCTATACCAATCCAATTACCATCAACCTTCTTCAAAGAATTGGAAAAACTGACCACCAACTTCATATGGAGAGGGAAGAAACCCAGAATTAGCAGAGAACTCCTCAAGAAGAAGGACACAATTGGAGGACTCGCCCTACCTGATTTTAATGCCTACTACACAGCTACAGTGGTCAAAACAGCATGGTATTGGCACAATGATAGACACTCAGACCAGTGGAAAAGAATAGAAAGCCCAGGAGTAAAATCATCAGCATATAGACAACTGATCTTCGACAAGGGTCCCAAAAACGTCAAGTGGGAAGCAGATGCCCTCTTTAATAAGTGGTGCTGGAAACAATGGATATCCACATGTAGAAAGTTGAAACAAGACGTCTACTTCACCCCATGCACAAGAATACACTCAAGGTGGATCACAGATCTAGAAGTCAAACCCCAAACCATCAGGACCATTAAGGAGGGAATCGGGACTAATCTCAGAGCACTGGCCCAGGGAGCACATAGGCTCACTGCAACAGGGAAGGGGACACACACAGGTGATCTGGAAATCGACAAATGGGATCTAATAAGAATAAAACACCTGTGCACCTCGAAAGACTTTGCCAAGAGGGTGACAAGGCAACCCACAGACTGGGAGAAGATTTTTAGTAATGACACGTCAGACAAAGGGCTCATTACTAAAATCTACAACACCATCATGACCTGCAAAAAGAGGAAAACAGTTAACCCCCTAAGGAAGTGGGCAAAAGAAATGAGAAGAACTTTCACTAGAGAGGAGATCAATATGGCCAATAAATATATGAGAAAGTGCTCGAAGTCCCTTGCCATAAGAGAAATGCAAATCAAAACAACCATGAGATACCACCTAACACCCCTCAGGCTAGCCCAGATCAGTAAATCAGAGAGCAACAAGTGTTGGAGGGGCTGTGGTGAAGTAGGAACCCTCCTCCACTGCTGGTGGTCGTGCAGATTTGTACAGACACTGTGGAAAGCAATCTGGCGATACCTAAAGAAAATGGAAATTGATCTACCTTACGACCCAGCCATCCCTCTACTGGGCATATACCCGGTTGAAGCAGCAAATAAAACACGACCAGTCATATGCGCTCCAATGTTTATTGCGGCACAATTCACAATAGCAAAGACTTGGAAACAGCCTAAGTTTCCATCGATAGACGAGTGGATTAGCAAACTTTGGCACATACACACAATGGAGTATTATGCAGCACTGAAAAGCACCGATGAGCACATGAAACACGTTATTTCATGGGAAGAGCTGGAAGGAATTATGTTAAGCGAGGTAAGCCAGACCCAAAAGGACAGGTACAACATGAGTCCCCTGAGGTAAGTACAATCAGCATGACAGAAATAGAAGAATAAACATCCATCCCACAATAAACGGGAGGAAGCATAGATAGTTGGAGGGAGGACAGGCCACACCTAGGGAGGTACATGAGAGCCCAGCATAAAGAATGAGTAGTGGGGTATAGAGAGGGAGAACCGGGAGGGGAAGAATCTGAATGGATGGTATGGGGGGGGCAGGGTACTAACCCACCCGGGGGAGAGTATCGGTTGTGTCCCCACAGATCTGGAACATGCATACGGACCCCAACACGACACACCAAACAAGGAGGACAACGCAAAGTACAGAGGTCTACACAAAGAGGCTGGACGACAAGCCGGCCCAAACCAGAATTAGGCCGACCCCCACACTCGAAGGGAATACCACAGAAAACAAAAATAGATCGTCTGGAGTGGGAAAGGAACTGACCCACCACACCACATCCAGAAGGAAGCTGAAACAAAAGAAGGAGAAAGGACGTAGTGGAGTACACCTGGGTCCACCAAGCCCAAAGTCGATAGACCAGCTAGAAGGGCCCGTCATACAGAGAGGACCATTCAGCTGACCACACTACGAGATACGACATCCTGCACCAACACATGGCCCTACATGGGACAGCACCTGAGACACAATGGGGGATGGGCGACTGAGCTGACCCCGCCACACTGAGGCAAACACTGGGGGCGTGCAATGGAGCAGCGGAGGAAGCAGAGCAGAGGGAGCCCGAGGGAGTATAAAGGATGGTCTACAGGCCAATGAAAGGACCTTGAACTACTAGCAATTTTTCTTTTAATATTTGCTATCTTTTTGCTTAGTCTTTTTTAATTTGTTTTGTTTTTTACCTTGTAAATTTTGTATATTAGTGGCTTTTCTGCTTATCAGCGTGTCGATGTTGCTTCTGTCAAAGCCATGTTCTTATGGGCCACTTGGGTACAGTCAAAGTCATATCCATTTGTATGCACATATTACTATGTCAGCAGGTCCACCTAGACAAGATAGGCTGGACAAATAATGAGAGAAGAAAACAACAGGACCAACGGTCCTGGAGGGACATGAGAGCGTGGGAGGTAGGGGAAGGGAGGAGGTGTCGCCCAACACAGAAACAAGGGAACAGCGAATGGTTCTAAACCAGAGGAGGGAGGGGAGGGGAGGACTGGAAGGGAGTGACCAAGAGCAAGGTAACTGAGAGGAACTACTGAATACAGAATGAAGGCTAAACATGGTAATGGGTCGGGAGGAAAGCAAAAGGAAATAGAGGAAAGGAGTAGGAGGCAAAGTGCATACAGAGAAGCCTAAATACAGACATGTACATATGTAAATATATTTATGTTTATGGGGGCAATAGATTTATATGCATATATTTATAGGTTCAGTAGTAGGGTAGCAGATGGACATTGGGCCTCCTCATGCATAATCCCCCAATACAATAGCACCTCGCCCTGCTAAGCAGCCATTGCAGGATACCCATCTTCCCGACATGATCACTGAAGACAGCCGTGTGTGTAAGCAAATGTGGTGAAGAAAGCTGATGGTGCCCGGCTATCAAAAAAAGATATAGTGTCTGGGGTCTTAAAGGCTTGAAGGCAAATAAGCGGCCATCTAGCTCAGAAGCAACAAAGCCCACAGAGAAGAAGCACACGGCCTAAGTGAACACAAGGTGTTGAATGGACCATGTAGCAGATACAAAGGAACAAAAACAATCATTGTGTGATCACCTTCCTCACATAATGGCTGAAGACGAAAGTGTGCATAAGCAAGTGTGGTGAAGAAGGCGGATGGTGCCCGGCTACTGAGAGATATAGCGTCTGGGGACTTAAAGGCTTGAAAGCAAACAAGCGGCCATCTAGCCCAGAAGCAACCGAGCCCACACGGAAGCAGCACACCAACATAGGTGACCATGAAGGACAGAGGAGACCAGGTCTCCAACATCAAAGGTGAGGTGGTGGTGAGAATCACATCACCGTGAAAGAGGGGGAGTGCATGATGGGGACCCAATGCCCACCTGTAGAGAGCTGAACACCCCTTCCAGAGGGGTAGGGAGGAAGAGATGGGCCACACAGGGTTCAGTGTAACAACAATGAAACTCAAAACCTTCCTCTAGTTCCTGAACGCTTCCTCCCCGCCCAATCATCATGACCCCAATCCTACGTTGCCTTGCGGACCTGGTTGTACCAGAGGATGTACAGCGGTGCAGTGGGGATTTGGAGGCACAGGGAATCTAGGACAGACGAACCCTTCAACACCAGTGGTGGGAGAGGCAACACCAGGAGGGAAGGGCATGTAGAAAGGGAGAACCGATCTCGGAGATCTATGTGTAACCTCCTCTCTGGGAGATTGTCAAGGGGTGAGGGGAGACGCCGGGGAGTGTAAGATAAGATATAATAATTATTTATAAACTATCAAGGGACCAGGGGTGGGATCGGGGAGGGAGGGGGATGGGGGGAAAAAAGGGAAACCAAGCTGACTCCAGGAACCCAAGTGGAAGGTGAATTATGAGAGTGACGAGTGCAACGAATGTATAAGGGTGCTTTGCTCATTTGATGTATGCACAGATTGTGATAAGAGCCTTATGAGCCCCAATAAAAAGATTTTAAAAAAAGAAAGAAAGAAAATGATTAGGGCAAAAAATGTACGGATGTGCTTTATACAATTGATGTATGTATATGTATGGATTGTGATAAGAGTTGTATGAGCCCCTAATAAAATGTAAAAAAAAAAAACAATAAAGCTTACCTCAATTCTGGACTTAATTACTAAAAAAAAAAAACCTAAAAATATATTCACATAAATCTATTTCCCCATCCTCATATATAAATATATTTACATGTGTACATGCCTTTATTTAGACCTCTATAAATGCCCTTTGCCTCCTAGCTCTTTCCTCTATTTCCTTTGACTTTCTTCTTGTCCCACTATCATGCTCAGTCTTCATTTGGGTTTCAGTAATTCCTCTTGGTTACATTACCCTTGATCATGCCCTACCAGGCCTCATACACCCTCCTCACCACTGATTTGGATCACTGGGTTTGTTAACACCACTTCCTTACCCCTCATCTTCCCTTCCCTCTCCCATTTCCCCCCTGAACTGTTGGTCCTTGTTTTCTTGTTTTCTCCTCCAGATTGTTCATAGAGCCTATCTTATTTAGACAGACCTGGGGAGATAATAACATGCACAAAAACAAGATGAGCAAAACCAAGCAACAAAAGAAAACAAAATAACAGCAACAAAAAGTCAATGACAAAAGCAAAACAAAAAAACACACAACACCAACCAAAGAAAACTTGTAGTTTGTTTAATGACTGTTTTGTTGTCCTTTAGGAGTGTTTTCTGGTCGAGGCTGATGGGGTTCCAAGCCCTCGCCCCAAAGTCTATTTTTGGTATTCTCTGGGGACTTTGTTACTCTGTTCCCCCTTGATGTTCTGTTGCATGCCCTTAGTGTTTTGCCTCAGTGTGGTGGGATCATATAGGGCTCAATTTCCGCATTGTGTCTCCAGTGTTGTCGCCTGTGGGGCTATGGGTCAGTGAGGGATGTTGTGTTTCATAGTGGGGCCAGCCGTGGGGTCTTCTCTGTGGATTGGCTGCTCTGAGTGGGAATCTCGTCATCAAGGCTTGGTGGTCCAGGATGTGTTCCACTCTCTCTTCCTCCCCTTTCATTTGCTCCCTGTGTTCTGATCAGACAGGTCCCTCTCCCTGAGCTGCAGATTCAGTGCTGTCCTCTGAAGTAAATTCTTCTGGGGGAGGGGAAGGTATCAACATAGTTCAGATTGGGGCCTGCCCCTCAGATCTCTACACTGGTTCCATACTCGTTGGATTCACATCTTGGAGCAGAGATCAGTTTTCTTATTTGCTCAGTGAACAACTTCTTCCAGACATTTCTTGTCAGACACTTTCTTACTCAGCTTTAAGGTCACCACACTGCTATTTTTCCTCTGACTTCAGTGACTACTGTTTCTTCATCTCTTTTGTTATCTTCTTCAACAAGATCTCTAACTCTTGGTAAGCTCTAGGGCTCAGACCTTGCAACATTTCTTTCCTTAGGTGACCTCAGCCAGTCACCTATCATCAAATATATGATGCTGAAGAATCAATCATTTCTATCTGTAGGTCTAACCTACCTCCTGACCTGAATAGATAACAACTCTACCTGGACATCTAAAAGACATTGCAAATAAGACATATGTAAAATAGAATTCTTTTTATTTTTAAAAACAGTTTTATTGGCATATAATTCACATATATAATTTAATCATTCAAT
Organism: Tenrec ecaudatus; assembly: GCF_050624435.1. Lineage (NCBI taxonomy): Eukaryota > Metazoa > Chordata > Mammalia > Afrosoricida > Tenrecidae > Tenrec > Tenrec ecaudatus. The sequence goes on along the minus strand of NC_134536.1, from coordinate 62,682,998 downwards.
CATTTTAAGAATGTATGGATTGTATAAGAGTTGTATGAGCCCCTAATAAAATGTAAAAAAAAAAAAAAGAGAAAAAAAAGAAAATGATTAGGGCAAAGAATGTACGGATGTGCTTTATACAATTGATGTATGTATATGTATGGATTGTGATAAGAGTTGTGTGAGCCCCTAATAAAATGTCTTTAAAAAAAAGAAGAGATGCAATCATCACCACCATCAGTTTCAGAACATTTCCTTCTCATCTGCTCATTGTTGCTCATTCATTTCACCCTAACCTCCCCTTCCATGACCCTCAAAAGCCAATTTGCTACCATCAAATCAATGCTACCTCACGGCAACCCTGTCTAATAATTCAGTTACTGTCTCTATAGCTATCCTGAATTTCATATACAGAAAACCACACAAACCACAAACAAATAAAAACACAACAAAAACAAAGTGGAAAAACCTCAATAGAAAAGAAATCAGAAAATATTAAATTCTGAAATAACTTTAAAATGGGTTGTGTTAGTCTGGGTACTTTAGAGAAACAAATCCTCAGAAACTCATGTATAAGAGAGAGTTTTATATAAATGTTAAGTGCCCATCAAGAAAACATCCCAAGCCAGTGCTGCCCAAGCTCACAAGTCCAACATTAACCCATATGTCCAACACCAATCCACAAAGTCCTCCTCCATCTCACAAAACAGACGCAATGATGCTGACTGCAGGAGAAAAGCTGAGTCAGTGAATGTGTAAACATCTCAGCACTGGCAGGGGTCTCCATACGGGTGCTCCAGCACCCAGGGCTGCATTGGGGTAGGTCCATGTGGCTTTTCTTTAGGGATGTCTTTCAGGAAGTGAACCTTGCCAGCTAAAGCAGGGAACTGGCTAAGGCAGTTGCACCCTGGTCCGGCACAAATCAAGAGACCGGAGAACTAGAAAGGCGAGGCTCAACGAGCCATTTATCCCTCCACTGTTCAATTAACCCCACATGCATTTATCAGCCAGATTGGCACAATAAACCAACTCCATCATGAGTCAAAGTGGGAGATCCAATGATAAGATGTTACATTTTAACCTAACTACACCTGCCATCATCAACTTTACGGATGCTCTCTGTCTGATAGCAAGGCTATCCACATCATTCAACTGTGGTCCGAGGGGATTTTATCGGAGGCTTAATCCTTGTGGGGACCCTGCAGGTGGGTTTAGCCTTCTGAAAACCTGGTATTCTGAATTTAAGCTGTGGTACTGTTCTCTCCTTCATATTTCGATTGTGTTATTTATAATCATTGGATCCCACAGGCTGGTGTGCTTCTTCCATGTGGACATAGTTGATGCTTCACTTAGATGGCTGCGTATTTGAAGACAAATCTTTAAGACCCTAGATGCTGTTCCTTCTGACAGCCAGGAACCACTTGATTTCTTCACTGCCCTTTGTGATAGCACCCATATCCTCAGTCATCTCTTCATGAAGGTGAATACTGAGTAAGTCCATGTCATAGAGCTACTTGTTCTTAAGTTTGGGCTACAATTCAGTGTGACCCCCAAGTACTTTCATATAGCTATGGTTTATATGTGTCTCTGGTTCACTTTAGAGACATCATTGTCCTTTTATGATAGAGAACATTATAAGCCATCTCCCTATGCATAAAATGATTCTATTATGAATAATGTCATTAACTTACCCGATAACATAGAACTTAAAACACTGTTGAGAAAAAGAAATTATACATGTATAGGCCAGCTATTCAGACTGTAATACATGAATTAAGTGACTGGACACTATTACATGAGCAATGGGGGTTAATGTAAGGGAAAAACTTTCAATAACACTCATTCACAGAGGCAGGACTATGTCTACCATACTAATACATGTCAAGAAAGCAAGGAGAACATTAGAATAGTAAATATATGGTAATTCCAGCCCACCCTTCCTTGGGCACCCTCAAAGCAAGAATCTAAACCAAAATCCAATGTTCACCAATTCCATAGCCTTTCACCAGAAGGTGTGCCACCTGAAGCCTAGGGGAGTGTGTCAGTTCCTTAACACTGCTACTGGGGAGTTTAAGGTAAAACCCAATTCACTTAATGGGGTTACCACATCGAATTCTTTCCTTCACACCATGAAGGATGCTGTGTGTCTCAAAGGAGAGTCTAAAATCCCAGTAGCTGATAGCACAAGGCTTGGGTCACCAAGGCCTGTAGAGACCTCGAGCAAAAGTGTTCAATTGGGAACATTGTAATTCATCTCGAGTTTGTGTTTGTGCATGGGGTGAGAGATGAGTCCTGCTTCATTCTTTTCCAAATGAAGATCCAATTTTTCCAGTACCATCTCTTGGAAGAAAGTGTCCCTTTCCCATGAAATGTTTTTGGTTCTTTGTCAAAAATCAGTTAGATGAGGTGTATGCTTTTATTTCTGATTTTTCGATCCTGTTCCATTGGCCTAAGTATCTATCACTATACCAGTACCAGGCTACTTTGACTACTGTAGGTTTGTTGTAAGTTTTGAGGCTGGGTTTTGCAAGACCTCCTGCTCTGTTCTTTTTTAATTAATAGATCATTTTATTGGGAGCTCTTACAGCTCTTATCACAATGCATCCATCCATCCATTGTGTCAAGCACATTTGTACATATATTGCCATCATCATTTTAAAAACATTTGCTTTCTACTTGAGCCCTTGATATCAGCTCCTCATTTTCCCTCCCTCCTTCTCCTACCCTCCTTCCCTCATGAAGCCTTGATAAATTATTATTTTCATATCTTACATCATCTAATATGTCCCTTCACCTACTTTTCTGTTGTTCGTCCTCCTGGGAGGGGGTTATATGTTGATTCTTGTGGTTCTTGTGATTTTTCTCCCCCGACCTTTCCCCTTCCAGGACACTACTCTCATTATTGGTCCTGAGGGGTTTATCTGTCCTGGATTTCCTGTGTTGTGGACTCTTATCTGTACCAGTGTACATGTTTTGGACTAGTCAGATTTGTAAGGTAGAATTGAGGTCATGATAGTGGGGGAGGAGGGGAGAGGAAGCATTTAGGAACTAGAGGAAAGTTGTGTGTTTCATCGGTGCTATACTGCACCCTGACTGGCTCATCTCTTCCTTGTGACTCTTTTGTAAGGGGATGTCCAATTGTCTACAAATGGGCTTTGGGTCTCCACTCAACACCCCATCCCACCTGGCCCCATTCACATTGGTATGAAAGCTACTATATACGTACATTCCTGGGATGAGGTCCAGGCACTATGGCATGGGCCAAACCCAATCCAGGGATATATATGGCAGCCAACTAAATAGGAGGGGGGGAGAAGGGGGGAAAAAGACATGGGTAGGGGGGAGCAGGCCACTAACCCACCCAAGGAGAGGATATTGTTTATATCTCCACAAGAGAGAGAGAGAGAGAGAGAGAGACACCAGGGTTCAACCTAGTGCAATGTGAATACAACCTACTGGCATAGCAGGGAACCAGTAGAGAGGTCTGAGGGGCTGACCCCAAGCAAGCAAAGAGGGAAGGCAAGTGAGTGGAACACATCCTGGTCCATCAAGCCCCGAGGACAATATTCCTGCTAGGAGCAGCCAATGCACAGAGAGAACCATGCCACGAGACACGGCGTCCCTCACCGAACCATCATGCTACAGGGGACAGCACTGGAGACACAGTGCCCGATCTGACCCCATCACATCGGGGCGAAACACTAAGGGCATGCAACTGAGCAGCAAGGGGAGCGAAGCCGTGAAATTCCTGAGGAATACCAAAAGTAGACTTTGGGGAGAGAGTGTGGCACCCCATCAGATTCGACTGGAAAACACTCTGTTCTTCTTTTTAGGGAGTTCTTTACTTATCCTGGGCCTCATCCCTATCCATATGAAGTTGGTAATTATTTTTCCATTCTTTGAATAATGAAGTTGGTGTTTGGATCAGAATTGCATTGTATTTTTAGATTGCTTCAGGTGATACTGATATGTTCACAATATTAAGTGCTCTTAGCCAGCATCTTCTTCCATTTGTGTAGGTCTCTTTTGGTTTCTAATAATGTGTGGTTGGAAGGTACCAGCTCCCCATCATTAATCGAGGGTTCAGTAGGCACAATTGTGCGGTTAATATATATAAAGATTATAGTAAAGTCATAGAGAGCATGAGAGATACAAGAGAGATTGAAATAATGGATTCAGACACATTTCATGGTAGCATGCTCACCTCAGCCCCACTTGGTGGTCCACGTGGAGAGAGGTAGGGGAAGGGGGACAAGGGGGAAAGGGAACAGGGGAGCAAGGACTCTAGAGGAGAGGTGACCAATGAGAGGATAAGTGGGGAGCCTGGGAGAGAGCTCTTTATTGCTAACCCAGGCCTATATACCTTTGGGGGTGTGCAAGCCCACCAATTACAGGTAAAGACATATGTCACAGGAAGAGGGTGCACTATAGGTAATTCAGCAATGAGAGAGCGACAATCTAGGGATATACATGCAATAGGAAGAAGAGGGATTGGAGGTATATATGTGACAAGAAGGGCGGATCCTAGGTTCAGGATGGCAGGCTAACTTTGGATGTCACTGAGCAGGTTTGACCTATTCTCTGGATCTCCATAGAAACCATTATCAGTAGGGTGTAAACTCCACCTATGGACACTAAATGGATGACTGTAAGCCTTTCGGGAGAAGTAGTCCATTGTCTTTAACAGCAGGGAGCGGTCCTACCAGTCCAGACAGTTGTTTGGCAAGTGACTGACTTCAGGGAGCTATCTTGACCTTCATTTACCATTAGCTGCAAGCAGCGTCCTAAGTCTAACATATCTGGGGGAGATGATTTGGGAGAAATCTTTGTTTCCCACAATAATGTTCTATAATTTCTTTGTACCAGTCTTTTGTTTCTTTAGTTAGATTTATTCCTAGGTAATTCATCTTTTGTGTGGCTATTGTGATGGTATTAATTTCTTGGTGTCTTTTCTTAGCTCTCAGTTGGTATACAGGAATCCAACTGATTTCTACTTCTTAATCTTGTGTCCTGATATTACCAAATCCCTTAATTGTTTCTAACATGCTTTTTGTGGAGTCCTTGGGATTCTCTCTCTATAAAATCATATCATCTGCAAATAGTGAGAGTCTTACTTTTTCTTTGCCCAATTGTAATTCCTTGATTTCTTTCTGTTGTCTATTTGTTCTGGCTAAGACTTCCAGAATGATGTTTAATAAGAATGATGATAGGGGGCATCCTTGTCTAGTTCCCATTTTCAGGGGAAATATTTTCAGTTTTTCTTGTTAAGCGTGATGTTGGCCATTGGATTTTCATATATAGCCTGTATTATATTGAGGAACTTCCCTTCTACTTCTATTTTATTGAGTATCTTATCAGAAATGGGTGTTGGGAATTGTCAGTGCTTCCCACCCCCACACCTATTGATGTGATCATGTGGTTCTTATTCTTTGTCTTGTTTGTGTGGTGGATTACATTGATTTTTTTTTTCAAATGTTGAATCATCCTTGCATATCAGAATGAATCTCACTTGGTCATGATAAATTATTTTTTGACATGTTGTTGTATGCTATTGTCCAGAATTTTGTTGAGAGTTTTTGCACATATGTTCTTGAGGGATATTGATCTGTTGGTTTCTGTCTTTGTCTGGCTTTGATATCAGGGTTATACTGACTTCATAGAGCGAGTTTGGGAGTTTGCTGTCTCTTTTTATATTCTGGAATAGTTTATGTAGACTTGGTGACAGATCTTCACAGAATACTTGGTAGAATTCCCTTGGTCCTGGGATTTTCTTGGTTGGAAATTTCTTCATGACTTTTTCTATTTTTTCTTTTATATGTCTGTTCAGGTTTTCTACATCGATCTGTCTTAATTTAGGTAAATGATTTATTTCTATGTGTTTGTTTATATCTTCTAGATTATCAGACTTGTTGGATTAGTCATTCATAGTAGTGTGTTTTTATTCTCTTTATTTGGATATATTGTGATGTTGCCCTTTTCATTTCTAATTCTAGAAAGTTATATCTTCTCTTTCTTGTCCTTGGTTAAGTTTGCCAGAGAATTGTCAATTTTGTTCATTCTTTCAAAGAACCAACTTCTTGTCTTGTTGATTTTCCCATTGTTTTTTTTTTCTGTTTTCTAGTTCATTAATTTCTTCTTGAATCTTTATGGTTTCTTTTCTTTCTGTTGTCAGAGGGTTTATGTTGTCTTTGTTCTAGTTGTTGGGGGTATTGTGTTAAGGAATTCTCTTTTATCATGTATATGTTGATTGCTATAACTTATTTTGTTGATTTTGCTGTGTCTCAAAGGTTTGGGTATGTTATTTTCATTTGTTTCAAGAAATTTCTTCATTTCATCCCTTATTTGATCTATTACTCAGTCATTTCTTGGTAGTAGGTTGTTCTCCATGTATGTATTTAGTGTGTGTGTGTTTGTTTTTATTAGAAAACTCCATTTGGTAGTTGCTTTCCTAACCCAGAAAAGAGACTGAGTGGCCTCCAAGAGCCCCATAGCTTTCATTTAATCTGCACCCTCCTCTGAGAGGGGTGAAGTGCCAGGGTGGTGTCAGCCAGTTTCTGAAATGTTCCCTCCTGGACCCCTGAGGGTTCACATTCACCTGTAACAGCCCCTCACTGGGGTCCTCTTGGATCAAGGCTTTTTCCGTCATCATTCCTGCTGTAAGACTTCAGAATGGAACCAAGAATGCTCTAAGACTCTTATTCCTGCTCCTGCACTCTGGTCAAGAGCTCAACAGGATCCAGGAGCAGGTGGCCAAAAGGTAAGGGAGAAAATAGTGCATTTGAGACATCCTTTAGAGTCTGGAATATTCTTGAAAAGAGAGGGGTGTTCTCTTCTTGGTTTTGGTTTTGGGAGTGTCATATTTCCTCTTGCTGGAGTGCACAGAAGCAAGGGATGTCAATGGAGGGAAGGGTCATTACCTCAAAGGCTGCACAGTCCAGAAAATGGGGTGAGAATCACCTGTCAAACTCTCGGTGGGCCAGGATGCCTTCCTGCCTGGGGCACTGGTAAAAACAATCACAACAGGCCCCTTCTCTGGGGCGAGGTATGTGGATGGTTGCTGAGGTGAAATTGATGTAGCCAGCCTTGAGAGGGCACAGGACCAGGGTGTGGGAGACATTGCTAGCAGGGGCAGTCTAGTCCTATTTGACATTGAGCATCCCAGAGACAATGCCAAAGTCTTCTGGGGAGAAGGACTTATTGGATGAGTCTAAGTCCAATGCAGTACTTGAGCCGGCATCAGAGAGGCTGTGCTGTAAAGTAAGGTCTCACCCCTCCACCGAATATCTGTTCAACAGTGATTTGGAGGTCAAAAGCCTTGCCCTTCCTCTGTCTGGGTGACAGCCAATAGAGCCAACACCACAAATGCCAGCAACTTCATTCTCAAAACCTCTAAGGAGCAGAAAGGAGTCCCAGTATTTGTCTTTATTTTCCTGTTCTTTCTATTATTGGTTTCCAGTTGTGTGGTTTATGATCTGAAAAAATGGATTATAAGATTTCAAGTGTTTTTGAATTTGTTGAGGTTTACTTTATAGCCTAATGCGATCTATTCTAGAGTATGTACTGTGTGCACTGGAGAAAAATGTATACTGTGTTTTTGGTGGGTGGCATGATCTCTGAATGTCTAGAGGGCCGAGATGGTTGATTGGCTTGGTTAGCTCTTCTGTTTCTTTATTAGGTTTCTCTCCTGAGGATCTTTGAGATTGGTATGTTGAAGTCTCCTGCTATTTTTATAGAACCGTTTATTTCTGTTTTCCACTCTGTGAGATTTTGATTGATGTATTCTGAGGGTCTTTCATCAGGTGCTTATATGTGTATTAAAGTTATGTTCCTGGTGTATTGTTCCTTTCATCATTATGTAGTGTCCATTCTTGCCTCAAGTTATGATACTCACCTTAAAGTCTTAAAATAGAACTCTTGACCCCTCCTAACCTGTTCTTTCCTTGTTCACTGCCATCAGGTCAATTCTGACACATAACAACCCTACAGGACAGAGTTGCATTGCCCTTTTGGATTTCCAACACTGTAAATCTTTATGGGAGTAGAAGGCCTTAGCTTTCTTCTGTGGAGTTTCTGTTGGATTCAAGTGGTGGACCTTGTTGTTAGGAGCGCAATGTGTTACCTGCTATTCCATCAGGCTCCTTGGCTTCCTTAGGTTTTTCTATCTCATTCAACCAGGTGCTCAAGCCAAACACATGGATTATCCTTGATTCTTCTTTTCCACTCCCACATACTCAATGGATCAGGAAGGTAGTATTTGTAACATGTAGCCTTGAAGTTTCGATTTCTCTCCTGTCACCAGACCCGGCCATCATCATCTTCTGCCTAGTCTACAGCTGTAACTTCCTACCTGACTTTCTTGTTGCCAACTGTTTTGCTTAGACTGGCTAGAAAAATCATTTAAAAACAAAATCCAAATCATAACACCCACAGTATCCTTAAACCATTTCACTGACTGCCTATCTTTCTTGGAATAGAATCCCTATTCACTACCTGGGCTAACAGTGTTGTAGGGCCTGGCCCCCCCTTCTCACCTTCTCCCAACTTGGCCCTGCCATATCACCCTTCCTGTGCTTTCTCAATACCCCCAAGCTTGCAAGAGGCACTTTGTACTATGTGTTTCTTCTGCTGGTGCCTCTTTCGCCTTATCTTTGCATGATGGTCTTCTTGTCATTCAGATCTGTTTAAATATCACTTCCTTGGAGATGCCTACCTTGATACTCTAACTCTAAAGCAGGTGTCTGCTTCCTCTTCTTCACACCTTATTTGTTTATTTGACAGGAGTTTTGGTGGCACAGTGCTTAGTTCTCAGCAGCTAATCAAAAGATCAATGTCTTAAACCCACAGCCACTCAGAGGAGAAAGACGTGGCAGCCTGCTTCTTCTATAACGACAACAGTTTCAGAAGTCCTATGGGGCAGCTCTACTCCGTCCCATGGGTACTTATGACTTGGAATTGATTCAACTGCAGTGAGTTTTTTTGCTTATTCAATTGTATACTATATTACTCCTATTTTCTCACACATTTGTGTGACGAGAACAAAGACTTTCTCTCAATATCATTGGAAATATTCCAACCCTTGATGACTATTATTGACTAGATTAATCAATTTACTTAACTGACTCAATCTGACTGTGAAGGAGGCTTGATCGTCCCTTTTATAAAGATTAAAAAAAGGTCTCAGTTGGGTCTGGCAGCAAAGCAGTGGCTCAGGAAGTCTTCTGAAAAGGGCAGCTCCCTTTCCACTTACCTGAAGGCTTCCTCCAAGGAGAATTTCACCTTGAACAAATAGCCCCCTCATTCTTTAATTTTAAAATTAAATGGCCTATATGTCAAAGCAAAATATAAATGCTATGCAAACTATGGGTCTCTATGCAGATTGCAGCAAACTGCCTGAACTTTAAGGCTCTGTCATACCCATGAGAAATCTCCCTGAACTAAATGTGATGGGACCTCTGAGGAGAAAGCACGGGGGAGCACAACAATCAAGTTGGGGGCTGTTTATGTTTGTGTTGTGTGTGCTGACAGGAATGGCTATGTGCACACACCACCGCTCATGTGCAGCTTCTTTCTACTTCCACTGTAGCATGACTTTTAGAGCTGCCTCATTAGTTACCAGGATGCATTTCTTGAATGGAACCATCAAATACCTCCTTCATTAATCATTACTCACCTATGACATGAGCCTGAGGAGGAGTTTGAGTGTGCCATAGGACTGTCTACAGCAGCGGCTCTCAACCTGTGGGTCATGACCCCTTTGGGGTCAAAGGACCCTTTCAAAGGGGTCGCCCATTCATAACAGAAAAATTACAGTTATGAAGTAGCAACGAAAGTAATTTTATGACTGGGGGGGCAGGGTCACCACAACATGAGGAACTGTTTAAAGAGTCGTGGTATTAGGAAGGGTGAGAACCACTGGTCCACAGGGATGCCTAGGATTAAAAGGAGCTTGTGGTCTGGTTTTCAAGCTGAGAGAGTGCTGGGTTTGTGTGTGGTAGGGGAGCACTTGCCTGTTCTTTCTCTACTGAACCAGCAAGAGATACATGCACTAACCACGGCAGCGTTTACTCAGGTCTGTGTGTTTCCGAAAATGGGCAGGGAGTGGTTCCTATAGCAACAAGGAGCCGGCAGTTCAAGCCTGCTGCTCCTGCCAGAGCACAGAGTGAAGTGGGCAAGGTCTTCCTCTTCAGATGGAAGCTCTCCTTGAAAAGGAAAAACAACTGAGCACTGTAATCGCCTCCCAGCTTCGACGTGTGCCTATTCAGAAACGACAGCCACAGCCTCCAGGTTGTACTTCCAAACCCTCTCAAGGGCATCCAAGGAATGGAGAAAAATGTGAAACCTGCCCACCTCCACTTGGTTTCTCTTAAGCCTTTACGCTCCAGTGGGGCTTGCTGGTCTGCTCTATTTTGTTGTCCAGCTCATTGCAAGTGTCAGCACCTGGCCTGGAAATCCGGGCAGTCCCTCTACTTCTTGAGTCTGGAGAACTGTCATGGATCGCTGTGAGGATTAGCAAGCCCCTGTTGCTCTGGAGATTCTACCCTGAGTGGAAATAACTGGCTGAGGAACACGGGAAGTCAGCTGTGTGACAGTGGGTAAATCCCTTAATCTCTCTGAGTCCTGGTTTCTTCGTGTTTAAAATAGGATTTTTTACAGTATAGGATTGCTGTAAGCATTTAATACGAAGAAAGTACAGTGCCTGGCCAGTGGTGGCTCTCCATCAATGCTGGTTTGCTTTCTCTCAGCTCTCTGCCCCATTTCCAGCAGGTGGAAAGACGGTCCCACCGACAGAAGCAAAGGATATTAGAAGAAGAGACCCTCTGGCCAGGATGGTTTGGGAAGGAGGGAAAGGGAATGGTGGGCATGAAAGAATGGTTTCCTTTGTGGTGGGGTGGAGGGAGTGTGTTGGGGGAAATCCATCCAGAGAAGCCCCATGAGCGTGGTCTTGGAGGTTTCAGAGAAACGCTTCCGCTGTTTTTTTAAAGACTGTTCAATCCACACACAGCCTTTGAAAAGGTTATTGGTTATTTGACATTTTCCTTAGTCTTCCATTGCTTATGGATTTCAGCAGAGGGCATGCAAATAAAGGTTTGAAATCCACAGGGGAGGAGGACACTGAACAGGCAGACGGCCGAGAAAGGAGGCTGGGAAATCTGCATGGAGAGCTGGGGGGATTACCAAGTTTCTTTCCACTGTCGCGTTCTGAATGTCCGCCACCTTTGCATGGACAGTGAAGAGACTAGCCTGTACGCGTGTGTGTATGCACATGTATGTGTGTGTGTTCATCTTTGACAACAGAACTGAGATAGCTCTTCTCTCCTCTGCCTTGCAATCGATAATACATTGCCTTTCAAACAAGCAGCAGCAAATTGGGGAAACGTGAGTCAGAGATCCTGGCTCTTTGTAGAAATTACAGAAAGGAAGAGTAGGAGAGGAGGGATCATCTCAGCTAGACCACCCTGATAGCCCATGCAGGGGTTAGTCCCCGCCACAATTGTTTTTTGTTTTTTTCTGAGATACACGTTTGAAAATGTTGTAAGATGAAAACAATTGACACTGGGAAGGCAAAGACTTCCCAGAGGTAGTATTGGTTCTCATGGGGACTCTGCTTGAAAGGGGCCCCAGGTACCCTGCAAAGGTTCTGCAGAATAGAAGAAGCACACCATCCTGTGTGATCATGAGGCACTGACGGGATCAGGTATCAGGTATGAAAAGATCCAAAATAACTAACTATATATATATATATATCACAGCCCACGAGGGGATTGGAGTGTAGACCCAAAGCCCATCTGCAGACAAGGGCCCCCCCACAGAAGGGTTATGAGGAAGGGATGATTCAACCAAGGTGCAGTACAGCACCGACAAAGCCCACAGTATTCTAGTTCCTGAATGCATCCTCACTCCCAACTACCATGACCCAGTTCTACCTTACAAATCTGGCTGGACCAGAGAAGATGCATTGGTACAGACAAGAGCCCTCAAAACATGGAATTCAGGACAGATAAACCCCTCAGGAATAGTAGTGGGAGTAGCAATATCATGAGGATAGGGGGATGGTCAGGGAGGGGAAGGGGGAGAATGGGGAAACCCATCACAAGGTTGGATATATAGACACCCCCCTAAAGGGAAAAAATAACAGCAGTTGGTTGAAGGATTCAATGGACAGTGTAAGATACAAAATAATCATACCAATATATAATTGATCAAGGATTCACAAAGGTGGGAGTGGGAAAATGAGCTGATACCAAGGGCTCAAGTAGAAAGTGTTTTGGAAATGATGACAACATATATACAAACATGCTGAATACATTTGATCCATGGAATGTTATAGCCCCAATAAAATGATTTAAATTAAATTATTTAAAAGTTCTGCAGAGGCTATAGTCCAAGTTTGGTAGATTCTGCCACAGGGCGATGGATAAGAAGACATTGCCACAGGGTGATGGATAAGAAGGGAAAAACCAGGAGGATGTCCAGATGACTTGTTGCCTAGCAACTGCTTGTGATGCTAGCAGAAAGAGGAAGCCAGGGCGGCCTTGAATTCAAAAGGCCTCCTTTGGGATGGGGGCAAAGTTTCTCCTGGCCTACACATGCTCACCTTGAATGTGTTTCTTCAAGACCTGTATTCTTCAAATACTCCCTAGTCTTTAAAGTCTTCCCAAAGTCCATTAACACAATCACGGTCCCCTCTCAGTTGTTGTTCAGCTTTATTTTCGCACCACTGCTCTCACCGGGATTCACAGGGCCCCATCGCTGGAAGGAAGCCAGCTGCACCTTCACCGTCACAGCAGCCAGAGAGAGGCGGCCTGCAGAGACCCCAGTGAGGCTCTGACTTCCTCTAGCTACAAGCTTCAGCCCCAGCCCTCACGCCCAGCTGATCGATAACTGCTGGCGATTACATTTGGAAGCAAACACACTAAGAGCCTGAGGAGCTCAGGATGCTGAGTCTCATCAGGGTATGTGAGTTATTGAAGTACTTATTGCTGGTCTCAGGTCACAGCCGTTTCAGGCACAGAAACACTGTGGATGCTGGGTCCACTGGAGAAAGCAGAGGGAGGTAAGGGAAGCACTCTGTCCTTAACCTAGTTTATCTGCCCACAGAAATTGGCTTTGTTTACCAATGCCAACTATTACAATTGTTAAAAGAATTCAGTCTAAAGGTGATAAAAGCAGCCATGTGATTGCCAGCCGTCTATGCTCCCTACCCTCCATGCCATTTCTCAGACCTTACACGTGTGTGGATGTGAGAGATTCAAGGGGATTTGCTAGGCACATGGATTCCAAAGTCATCCTCCGTTCAAAACTTAGCTCCATCATTTACTTTTCGTAAGACATTATTAAACCTTCGGTGCCAATTTTTGAAAATTTAAAGTAAATATAATCAGCATCTCTCCCTCACATTTCCCTTTGTGATGATTAAATTGACACCATATGCAAATTCTTAGCATGCCAGCCACACGGTTATTGTTTGGTGGGCTGTTCATATCGTTGCTATCATCTGACACGAACTGTGCTTGCCCCAGGAAGAACATGGCCCTTGGTCTAAAGTAGTCCTGCATGCAAATTCTGGTTCTGCTGCTCACTAATGATATAACCTTAGACACATTGCTTAACCTCACTGTGATGGCTAATTGTCTGTATCGATTGGCTAGGCTATGGTTCTCAGGCTATTCAACACTTCAAGACCAGTGGCTGTTCATAATGGCGTCTAATGCGATATAATATAATTAGCTCCTGCCATGTAGGCTAATGTAATGCAACCAATCAATTAATTGAAAAGGGAGTTCCTTTGAGTGTGGTTTGTGGCTAAACTGTAAATGCATGGCTTGGCTGAACTCAATCTCTCGTTCCACCTGCACTCTTCTCATGACCTATGGCTCTTTGTACAGGAGCCAACAATAGTCTCCAGCCTGCCACCTGACCTGCAGAGTTCGGATTTGCCCAGCCACACCAATAGGTGTGCCAATCCCTTAAAGAGCATCTTTCCCACGTGCATTCATCTCACTGGTCTGTTTCTCTAGAGAAACTTCCCTCACTTAACCTCTACCACCTTGTCTGGACAGAGAAGATAAAATATCTCACGGAGGTGCAGCCAGCCACCCCCATAGTGGTCCCATGAATACGGGATCCAGGAGGGCCTGACCTGGGAAGTGCGCCATAGTCACCTGCTAAAGTCCTCTTACTTTCTTCAAGGCCCTCTCAAGTATGAGAAAGCTTCCAGAAGTTCATGGGGGATAGTCCATCATCTCTCCATTCCATCTTTCCACATACTTTGTGGAGTCCTCTCATCCTTCCCCGTCCCCAGCCCCTAGTGATGTCCCAGGCCCCATAGAAACAATGATTCTCTCCCTCAACTTCTCTGAACCAGTCAACCAGTTGCTGTTGAGTTGATTACAACTCATGTAGCCCCACATGCGCGAAGCTGCACTTCATTAGGGTTTTAAATGTTTAACAGCTTTATTGACATATCATTCACACATCATACAATTCAATAGTTTAAACATATTAAGAAAAGTTGTGCAGTCATCACCACAATCAATTTTTAAATATTTCTTTTTTTGTAATTGCTATTATTAGCTCCCCACTTCCCTCATCTCCCTGTCATAACCCCATGAAAATATTAATCCAGTTACTATCTCTATATATGTACCTATCTTGGATTTCATACAAAGAAAAATATACAAAAAAGGGGGGGGATAAAAGGCAAAAAGAAAAACCCAACAAAATAAAACGTTGGGAAACTGGTTGAAAATAATAATATAAAAAACTAGGACAAATTTAAAGCTGGTCAGAAGAGAGAACAAATGCTAAGGTGTGAACTCTTAACCTAGTGACATCTACATCAGTGCCCTTCCCGATGCACTCTGTCTACTAGCAAGGCTCTTCCCACCCATGGCCGTTGGTAGAGGGGATTCACTGGAGGCTCCTTGCAAGCGGAGCTGCTGCAAACGGAGAAGGCTATGGTTGACAGTGAAAGCCCCCAACCCATATTCAGCGTCCTCCCTCGGAATAAGAATTTGTAATGATTCAACTTTTTTAAAGTAGATTGCTAGACTTTTCTTCAGAGCCGGCCCTGGGCAGACTCCAGCCTCTCACATAGCAAGTAAGCACATTAGCCATTTGCAGCTCATAAACCAACCAAACACCCAACCTGGTGTCATAGATTCGGTGGTTCTGCCTCCCGAGGACTCCATGTGTGTTTACAGAAGAAGATTGCCAGGCATGCCTGGATGGGCTCACAATGCCCACCTCTGTGTCAGCGTCCCAGCACAAACCACTTTTGTCACCCTCAAACTCCTCAATTTCCACAGAGCTCAGTTCGTTTTCATTAAAACACTAGCCAGGGCGTAGCCTCCGTGCCCTGTGTAGTCAGCAACAAAGGGGGGCAGTTAGCTGGGGCTAGGTGTACGGCTGTGAATGCTCACCACCCTCCTCCCTGGACGCACGGGCCAGAAGGGGTCCTGCCTCAGTCAGGGAGGTCTAGAGCACCAGGTGGGTGAAACAGGAACAGTGCATTACAACGGGAACATGTCCTAAAGCCCTTCTGCTTAACATCATCCTTCATTGAGTCATCCAACGTCCAACACAGGCTGGCTACAGGTACAACGTTTGTGTTCTTCCCTCCTGAAGCTCAGAGCACAGTGGAGGAGCTTCCCATTGGACAGGAAGTTCCATTGTAGCCTTTGTATCTCTGTGTCTTGTTCCTTGCCTGTGAGAAAGAAGGCGACTCTAAGGAAAATCACGCAGACAAAGGAAGGACAGGGGAGGACACATTCTGGCACTGCTACGAAGGAAATGCAGGGTGCCAGATGGTGTCTGCATCCCCGGGTGGCGCAGAGTTAAGTGCCCCACTGCTCGCCCAAAGGTTGGTGGAGCGAACCCACCCAGAGGCCCTGGAAAGGCAGGCCTGATGAGGGGACTCCCAAAGTTTTCCTGGGAAACCCAAGGAACAGCTCTCCCTGCACACGAGGGGTCCCCACCGGTCAGCATCCACTCAATGGTAGCTAATCAACAGCAGAGGCAGCCTTGTAGTGGGCCTGGCCTGGCCTGGGCTGGTGGAGGGGCAGGGGGCTCCCCTGGGAGCAGCCAGAGGAGTCAGAGCTGGTGAGTTGGGTCCCACTTACTTCCTTCTGCTGAAAATTTTTAAATCAGTCATAAAAATATATAAATCCCTGAAGTTCAGGAGAGCCCAACCTGAGTCCTCCCGGTTGGTCTGCCAAGGACTCTTTCTGGAAATTTCCACTAAAGCTGCCTGTTAGTGAAACCATCAACTTTTCAGATTCTTAAAAGTTCTTTGAAGGAAGCAAAATGAAAGACAAAAGCGGGCCTACTGCCACGGTTTCTTTCCCCAGGGAGCTGCTGGAGGGAGCTCCTGGGCCTAGCTGCACCCACGCTGGCAAAGCCCCTCTCCTGTTGGAGGGGGATGTGCGCAGTGGGCAAGAGCAGGCCTCGCTGCACGGGTACCTAGGTGCTCACGCGCAGCAGGCTCCAGCGGCCGCCCCCGCCCCGAAAGTGCCATGACAGTGTGTGTATCAGTTGTGTCGTGTGAACTCTCCTGACTGAGAGAAAGAAGGCAATTCTAAGGGAAACACGCAGACAGAGGAAGGAAAGGAGGGCCATGGGATGCTTAAATCACAGCTCGGCTGTGCCTGAACGCAGGAGCAGAGAACTCCCGGGTGCTCAGGGGAAAGCCGCGGAGGACCCGGGCCTTCTGCTAGGGAAGCAGGGTCGCTACACCAAAGCTGCGACAGGACGTCATTTTGCCACCTCTCCGTTGCTGATGCGCTCTGGCTTCTCAGGGTGCCCCACCCACCACCCCACGCCACCATCAGGAGTGGAACACATAACACAAATCACCTGGTGTAGGAACATCATGAGGACAACACTTCAACCAGCTTTTGTAGGTACCTCGTATGTGCCTGGATGGTTAAAACAGAGCCTGCTCCCAGGGTGAGGCAAGATGCAACAAGGATGAAGAGCGTGGCCGTGGCCACGGCTTTGCTGGGTCTCTAGGGGATATGCAAATTCACCACAGGCAGGGAGGTCTCCAGTGTCCTGGAGAAGTCGGGACAAGAATGGAGAGGAGGTTGCCTGGCTGGCAGAGAGGGGGAAATGTCTGAGGTAGAGGGAGGAATGGAACATGGGCAGAAGTACCAGACTTGGCCTACCGTGAGGTGTGCGTTGCCAGGGAGGTAAAGAGGGAATGAAAGAGAGGGAGACATTGCTGGGGAAAATCCTAGATAAAAAATGAGGGCTCAGACCACAGAGCGGTGGTCCTCCACCTTGCTCATGCAGTTCCTCAGGTTGTGGTGGCCCCCCCACCATAACATTATTTTCATTGCTACTTCATCACTGTGATTCTGCTACTGTTATGAATTGTCATGTAAATATCTGATATGCAGGATGTATTTTTCATTGTTACAAATTAAACATAATGAAAGCATAGTGACTAATCACAAAAACAATCTATGTAATTATATATTGTGAAACATTTATTTCTAATGACAAATAAATGAAAGTTTGTCTTGAAGCATGGTGTAGCATGGGTCACAATCTTCACACGGGGTACTCGTACGTGAGCGTATCTGCATGTGGGCGGACCCACCTGGAGATGGGTAGAGGAGCAGTGTCTTAATTCCTAAGACCATTGGAAATACGTGTTTTCTGATAGTCTTAGGAGACCCCTGTGAAAGGGTCGTTCAACCACCAAAGGGGTCTCGACCCACAGGTTGAGAACCATTGTCATAGAGGAATTAGAATAGAATGGTCTGGATCAATGATGGAACACCGAGGAGGTAGCAATGGGTTAGTTGACACCAAATGGATATGAATTGTGGAATGTAAAAATGATCTTCGGCTCTAAAAGCCTTCACTTAATCCATAATCAAATGCTGTTGTTGTTGTTGTTAAAGTAATGGTGTCGTGATAGGATTTGAAAGGTAAAACCATCACCAATAGAACCTACTCACTGCCATGGACTTGATTCTGGCTCATAGCAACCCTCTAGGACCGAGCAGAACTGCTCCGGTGTGGTTCTCAGGCTGCAAATCTTCCTGGGAGCAGAAAGCACTATTTTAATCCCATAAAGTGGCTGGTGCTTTTTAACTGCGTTTGGGCTTCTTCTGATAGAATCCAGAGGAGGGTTAATATCCTCGGAGGGAGCTATTCTAACCACCCACAGAGGTTACAGAAAACCACTCCCAAGGCTGGGGCAATGGGGAATGAAGAGAAGAGAATCAGACCCCAACGACTGGTCAAGTCCTCATCTTTTTGCCTTGGGGCTTACAATAGTCCCCTCACTTGGTTTTATTGCGTCTGTTCTTGCCTCTTCCAGGTGGAAGCCAAAACCTGTTAAAATATAAGGACCTCCATTCTCTGTTCCAAACCATCCCCAGGTTCCTCACCTCGCTCATAGTGAAAGCCAATGTCTGCACCCACCCACAGCTCCCGTCACTCCACTGACATGTCCCACGGGCCTCCTTCTCATTCTCTAGCCCCTCCCGCTTCTTTGCTCTCTTCAAAGAAGGCAGCCATGACCCTGCCCTTGTGATTTCTATTCCGACCGGAGTTTCTTCAGATGATTGCTGCCTCCATGTTGAGCTATTGTTTTTCGTTTTCGATCTCATTTATTTCGGCTCTAATCTTTAATCCTTTTGTTCTGTTTGCTGCAAGCTTATTTTGATATTCTTTTCATAATTATTGGGGATGTTGGGTCAAGGTTTTGATTTTGATTCTCTCTTCCTTTTTATATGTGTGTTTATTGAATTTGTTGCTGTAAATTTTCTGTGGGGGGACTTTTTTGCACGTGACAGTTTTCTTTATTCTACATAATTTTCTGAGTTCCTTTTGTTCATGAATTTTCTTGATTATTGATGTTGTGGTGTTTACTAGATCTTTATGGTGTTACTCTTTTTTATTGTGATGAGATTTATTTATTTACTTACTTTGAAGCTACTTTGTAATTTATGAATTTCCTCCTAGGCTTAAGATACTCTGTTTTGTTTTGAAAACTAATTAAAACTTCTTCTATATTTGAAATTTCTGTGACTATATTATTCCCTCTACTAAATATGTAATTGTCTTAGTTACACATGTCTATCTTTGCTTTCCTAGTTTCAGTCTTGTAGGCTTGCTTTACTTTGGATATTTCTGCATCTGGATTGACTTCTGGGTGATGTTATCATGCGTGTTAATCTCAGGTTGTTTGTGGTAAACTGAGGGGCTGGATGAGAATGTAACACAGCTAAATCATCCATGCTCCTAATTATGGGTCTGGAAAGCCAACTCTGGTGAGGGAAGACTCTCACAGCTATGAGAAATAAATAAATCTTAATATGCATTCTCATGACTGGACACAATCCCTCCAATAACCCCCTATAAAGGAACTGTCATAACGGAGCTACCATATAAGGTGAATCATTCTTGTGTCTGGCTACTTCACACTGCCTAAAGGTTTTCTGTAGGTAAAAGCAGTCAGGTTCTATAGCCAACCCACCATAAATGTAGCAGCCCCTTGGGGAGGGTTTAGGGGGATTTGAGGCCAACTGGCACTGGATCAAGACACTGACTCATCTTATTGCTTGTTTATTATGTCACCTGCTTATTATATTACCTATTTATTATGTCTGATGTTATCTGTATGACGTGCATGCCTTATGAAAGATCTGTAAGCCCAACTATATATACCATTGGAAAATCCATTCCCTCTCTCAGTCCTGACATGGGATGAGGAGCCCCTGTGCCCCACTGCCTGTCTGTCTTTAATATTTTTCACAATCTCTGAGTCACTCCTGAGGACCCACTTGCGTGTTGGAGACCCCTTCACCCTGACCTCTGCTGCCCAAGCAGGGACTTCAAGGAAAGAACTGCATCGAGAAGAGAACTGAATTGCTACACAACAGCTTTGTGACCCCGCCGAAGATAGGTAAGAATTGGGGAATTATTTTAAAGTGAGAATTTGGTCAGGGGGTTAAGAAATATATAACAGGATTATGGGGGGAAATAAGAGTAAGTCTGAGTTTGAAAGCCACTGTATTATGCTCACCCATATGTTGAAACAACAGGGCATAGCAATAACAAAAAGAAAAATGAAAGGGTTTCTACAATAGTGAAAAAGTACAATCCTCGACGAAGGGGCCTGGGGAAAAGTTGCTACAAATTGAGAAAAGTAGACCGAAAAGGAGAGGATATTCATATGGAAACCTGGCCTCTACGGGCACAAGTTGAGATGATTTTAGAACCTCTGGAGCTAGAGAAAGAAAAAAAGAGAGAGAGAAACTAATCAGTGCAGAGAGGAAAAGACAGAGGATGATCCGTGCAGTCAAAGTCTGGTATAACCTATCCAAAATGACAGAGACAGACTAAAGTCTCTCTGGATGAATATGAGGATGTGTTAGAAGAAACTAAAAGAGCAAAACAAAACCTCCTGGCCAAAGCCTCTGGGTCCCCAAAACAAAACCTCCTGGCCAAAGCCTCTGCGCCCTCAGGCGAGCACACCACCTGGGGATCTGGAGGAGAGAAGGCCTTAGAAGAGGATTATCAGAAAGTGAACGGGTGGCAATTATCCTGTCACGCAGGTCACAGCTTGATGACCTCATTTGGAGGCACTAAAGGAGATAAATAGCTTGCTGGAGGTGTAACACAGGCACACTCCCTGGGAGACATTGCAGCTGACAAGACACATGGAGCTACACTAGAGCTCTTGAGCTAAAGGCTGAGATGCTTCGACTGCCACTAGATCCACAAGACTTCCCACCTACTGGCCTGTGATCTTCCTGTATTTGGTGTCATTGTATGTGTTGCAGGAATCTGAAGAGGAATTTATAGGTCAGTATCGGACATATGGGCTAATATCAGACTTATGGACTTGCTCTGGACTGGGCTGGAATGTTTTCTCAATATTCAATTGCTCTTGTATATAAAGCTCTTTCTTATTACATATGAGTGTCTATGAATTTGGTTTCTCTAGTCTACCCGACCAACACATCAGGTTACAGAACAGAGCCCCAAAGCACCTTTACTTTGAAGGATCCAGAAGGAAATTTCAGAACAAGGGTATCTAGTGACCAGACTGGCTTTCCCTGGGAGTGGTCAAAAGACCACCCAAAGCTAAGAATCCACAAAGTTATGAGGAACGTCATTATAATGCTTTCCCTTTCAAGATGTTAAAAGAGATCAAAGAAGCAGTTAAAAACTATGGAGTAGACTCCCATTTTATAATTGACATGATCAGGTCCATGACAGAGGCTGAATGTTTCCTGTTTTCTGATTGGAAATCATTAACAATCGCAAAGTCTAACAAATCATTAACAATTGCAAAGTCGCTCCTAAGGACCTGTTCAAGTCTTGGGGACCCCCTCACCCCAATAGTTTTTGCCTACTGTGGTTGGTATTTTGTTCAGTGATTTTGCCATAGTATTCCTTGTAATGGTGGTCTGGTTTTTACAAATAACATTAGTTTATGTTTGTCTGAAAATGACCTAATTTCATCATCATATTTGAGAAACAATTTTGCTGGGTATATGATTCTTGGTTGGCATTTCCCCCAGAATTTTATATATTATCCATTCCATTGTCTTCTAGCCTTCATGGTTTTTGTTGAGAAATAGAACTTCATCTTACTGCTTCCCCTTTATAGGTAACATTTCATTTTTCCTGAGCTGCTCCTGAGCTGGATTTTTTTCTTACCCTTTGTTCTGGGAAGTTTGATTATAATATTCCATGGTGGTTTTTATTTGGGCGTCTATTCTGGTGGTCCTTCAGTTTCTTGAATGCTTACACCCTCATCTTTCACAATGTTAGGAATGCTTTCTTACCACAAATATTTGATCATTTTCTCTATGCTTTTTATTTTTTCTTTCTGTTTTGGAGTTGTAATCACACAAAATATTCCTCTTAGTGGTGTCCCATTTGATGAAAATTCTAATTTACATGACATACTTGTTTCACTTGATGAAAATTCTAATTTACATGACACACTTACAAAGAACTCAAATTAACCTTAAAAAAAATTTTTTTTAATGAATCCAGGTTTTCATTGTAGATAAGAGTGACTATGCTGTGCTGAGGACAAAGAAACCCTTCAGGTATCCTAAAAAAGTAGAGATATTTTCTCTTACACTAAATTCCCAACCTATGTCGTTTCTGGAGTTTCTTTTTCTAACTAGTATAATTGAATTGTCCTTTATGCCAAACTCCATGTCTCTTGAAACGTCGGCCTAGTCCTTTTACTTGCCTTCTAAAATGTAGCTTTATAATAACATCTACGTTTGCTTTGTTCTTTTCCATGCTAGTCCTAGGAGTTTTATGATGGTTAGCCATGGAAGAATTCTTGTACATAAAATGTGGAATATCAATTTGCTAGGTTCCTGAGGAGTGCATTTGCCAGATAGCTGATATGTTATTATATAACTCACAATTGAAATCAACTTAAAAAAAACACCTTTTCATTTTGAATTAGGTGATGGTTTACAAGCATACACACTTTGATTCAATTCATCAGTTGCAATCCCCTCAATGTACCATTGCTTATCCCACTTCCTCCCTGTTTCCTCTTTCCATTCCTCCTTCACTCCTAGCCCTCTGAACTTTGTCCTTGGGTAAATGTTGCCCTTTTGATCTTAAATCATTGACTATCCCAATGCAGAGGTGAGTTCGGTTTTAGACTGAAGGGTAAAGGTCATAAGCTTGGGGTGGCGGGTGGGGTCCCACCTGGCTCTATTCAACCAGTAACCCTGGTCTCTTTTATGATTTTGAGTTCTGTCCCCCATTTCTCTCCCACTCTATGCAGGGTCTTTTAATATGACCCTTTAGAAGCAATTGGTAATGGTAGGTAGGCACCATCTAATTCTGCTGGTCTCAGAGTTGTGGGAAGTGTTGTTTGCGTGATCCACTAGCCCATTGGACTAATTGTTTTGTAAACTTCAAGTTAAAAACTATTACAAGAGATAATGAAGGAGAGGTATGCTAAAAGCCATTATAAGATATGATTAAATAACCAATTCACCAAAAGATATAACCATTATAAATAGTTATGCACTTAATGCTAGAGCTCCAAAATGTATAAACTAAACCCTGATGGAACTGAAGTGAGAAATAGGTTCACAAGTCTAACCCACTAATGTAGATCAGGGATAACAACATGGTTGAAGTGCAGCTCTCTGCTACTCTTGTCTTCCCAGAGCTGAAATTGTGCCGACATATGAGGCAGGCAGTTAAGGAAAGGAAAGGGCCAAATCAGAGAGGATCTCAAGGCATTTGGTCTCTTATCCAGAGGTGTTCTGGGATACGGGGCACTTTTAAGTGGAGTGCAGAGCATAAGCCATAACTCCTGACCCCCAAGACATGGACCCCCTTTCTTTTCAGTCCTTAGGGCTGTTAGAAAGTCATTGAACCAAAATAGGCATCTGCTCCATGATACCCTGGACTCTGAAAGAGGTGCCATGACTCCCTGGTCCTGCCTCCTTGGTGTGCCAAACATCCTCAGCAGGATGGCCTTTCAGACACGCACCGTGTTTCAGCCAAGTTGCTTTTTGTATACAGCACTAGTTACTGATCCGAAACATCAAAGATGGGAGGCAGAAAGAGCTGCTCTGGGGAAACAGGAGGGACACCCACAGCAGGGGCCAGGCCGCCCTCGGGTTACCTGCTGATCACCACCATTCCACTGCTTGGCCACTGCATGTGTACCAGACTAGAACTGCGCTCCTCACGGCTTTCAGTGGTTGGATTTTCAGAAGTACACCACCGGGTCTCTGGGTGGAGTTGAACTTCTAACAATTCAGTTAGCAGTCCAGAACACGTGCACCACCCAGGGATTATTTCCAGAGAGGTAGGCAAGGATAATAGTACCGGACCTTTCTAGAACACTTGCAATATGACAAGTCCTTCATATATACCCCCCATGGAGGGCGGTCTGCATGAGTGAGACACAGAAACATTGGAAACATTTCCTGCTTTCCTTGCAGGTAATTCAAAGAACTATCTAGGTGCAGCATGAAGCCACACTAAAGCCCGTACCTTTGCACAGATGTCGTGACACTGTAGTCAACCCCGTCGCTCCAGTGTAACCCTGCTCTCCTTGTACAAAGGGCCGCTCTCTAGAACCCGGGAAGCTTGTTCCTCCTCCTGTCTAGCTGGCGCTGGCCCATGGCCCCTCTGGACCTTCAGGGGCTTCCTGAAACCCTTGTTGTTGTTGTTGTTAGGTGCTGTGAAGATGGTTCTGATGCATAAGGACCCTATGCACAACAGAATAAGATACAGTCTGATCCTCTGCCTACAGTCATTGCTCTGTTTGAGCCCATTATTACAGCTACCATGTCAATCCATCTCCCTGACAGTCTTCCTCTTTTTCATTGACCTTCCACTTCATTAAGTGTGATGTCCTTTTCCAGGACTGGTAGCATGTCCAAAGTCCATGAGACAAAAATCTCGCTGTACTTCTTCCAAGACAGACTTGTTTGTGCCTCTGGAAGTCCATGGTACTTTCAATATTCGTGTCAACACCATAATTCAAGTGCACCAACTCCTCCGCACCGCACCCTTCCATATTCATTGTCCCACTTTCACGTGCACATAGAGAGACTGAAAATAACGTGGGTTGGCTCAGGCACAGAGGAGAGTGTTTACAGGCTGAAGCTCCTCATCCACCAAGTAAACATTTACTGAGCACAACAGGTGTCGTCCCTATTCTAGGTATTTGGAATATACTGGTGAACAGTACAATGATTTCTGCCCTCAAAGAGCTTGTGTGTGTGTGTGTGTGTGTGTGTGTGTGTGTGTGTGTGTGTGTAGAGGACAATAAGAACTACATGCAATAAATATCTAAATTACATAGTAGGTTATCTGTAAGGTACAGATGATACCAGACATTTCTTGATGGACAATTTTAAGTCCAGAAAAATGAGCAAATTCTTTTTTTAAGGAATAACTCTTTTTGGTCTTTTTCTTTTTTCTTTTGAAAGATCAATTTATTGGAGGCTCTTGCAGTTCTTATAACATTCCATACATCAATTGAATCAAGCATATTTGTACATATGTTGCCATCATAATTTTCTAAACATTTGCTTTCTATTTGAGCCCTTGGTATCAGCTCCTCTTTTTTCCTACCCTCTCTCCCCGCTGTAAACCCTTAATAAATTATAAATTATTATTATTTTCATATCTTACACCAACAACTGTCTCCCTTCCCCCATAATTTCTGTTACTCATTGCCCTGGAATGGGGGTGGTGTTAAGTATTGATCATTGCAACTGGTTCCCCCTTCCTATCCTCCTCCCACAACCTTCTGTCTACTCTCCTGGTATCGACACTCCCATTTCCGTTCCTGAGTGCTTTATCTGACCTAGATTCCGTGTGTTGTGAGCTCTTAACTGTGTCCGTGTGTTGTGAGCTCTTAACTGTACCAGTGCATGTGCTCCAGACTAGGCCAAAGGGAAAGGCAGGACTGGTGTCATGATAGTGGGGGGTGAGGAAGCCTCAAGGAACCAGAAAAATATTGTGTTTCATCAGTGCTACACTGTGCCCTGGCTGACTCATGTCTTCCTTGTGACCCTTCTGTGAGGGGATGTCCCATTGTCCACAGATGCGTTTTGGGTCTCTGCTATGATTCAATTCTTAAAGGAGACAATAAACTTGTATCAAATTCAGCTACTTTAATTCAGCAAGACACACCAGTTAGAAACCAATACCAGAAAAATTTAGGATGGTATTCTATAGCTCTAAAATTGGAAACGTTTAGTGAATTTATGAATAACACTAAGACTGAAAATAATAAAATGTGGGGTGATCTATTGGTGGTATTTTAAAGACACAATAAAACGTGTCTTTTATTGTGTCTTTAAAATTGGAATCAACGTCGGTATATGTTAAAAGTTGATAAGGACATGAGGGAAAGGTACAGTACTATCAGGGGGATGGAGGCCACAGGAGGAAGTGCAAGTCTCAGTGGGCCTCATTTCCATGGTGACATTGACCAAAGACTTGAAGGACGTGAGGGGAGTGACCACGATATCTACAAGAAGGACATCCCAGGCAAGCAAGGAGACCAGTGTGGCTGGAGGAGAGAGCGAGGAAAAGGGGGAAAGTAGCTGTATTCAGAGAGGAAAGAAGAGAGAGCAGGTGTGTTGGCATGCTAGGCCACGGCAAAGCTTTTTAGCCTTTACAGTGGAGGAGCTCTGACTACTGAAGGTTGTGAGCAGAGGAAGGGCAAGGTCTGACTCCCGAAACACTGCTCTGGCCACAGTGTTGAGGACAGGATGAAGGTGGTCACGGTAGAAGAGTTGATGAGTTGGCACAGCGTGGCCATAATCCAAGTGAGAGAGAGGATGATCAACCTGGGAGGAGATGAGATAGATATTTCAGAATAGATGTTTCTATTCCGAAAGCAGAGCCAATAGGATGTCCTAATGGAGACTCGGCTTCTAGAGCGCACTCCCTCTCCCAACACCACAAGTCAACATGGCTAAGACTTTCTCTGGTTTCCAGAGAGAGCATGTTTATCACCACATGAGAGTATTCTTAACATGACCAAGGACACCATGCCAAGATGCTAGGCCCTTGGCCAACCTCAGGCTCAAGCCAAGTCCCTGAGAACAGGTGTCCAGTCTGCGCCTCGGTAGCATCCCCATCTCTGTGTGGCTCCTGTGTGGTCCTGCAGCATGTGCCCAGCAGCGAATAATAAAGAAGGAGGGTCTGGAACCAAACTGTCTGGGTTCCAGCCCCTGCATCAACACTTACTGCCTCCATTGCTGTGGACACATGCCTTAAGCCTCATTTTACATTGTGGGTAATGATCTATTTGACTGAATGCATAATGGCCATGCTACTGCATCCATGCTTACAGTTATGGTACTTTCTCAGATGTGGTCCAAACCAGCCAGGAGGGACTTGAGAGCTTAGACATTTTCTCTCACCAAGTGCCTGTCCACCTCCATCTCCTTTGCATCTCAAAGTGAGGCAAATACAAAGCAGAGGAAACCAAATCCACTGCCATCCAGTTGATTCTGACTCAGAGAAGCCCTGTAGGGCAGAGTAGATCTGTTCTGTGTGATTTCTAAGATTGTAGATCTTTCTGGAAGTAGACTAACACCATTGTTCTCTGAGGAGCGGCTGAGAGGTTCAAACCACTGACCTTTTGGGTTAGTTATTTGTGTTGGTCCGGGTAGACGAGTGAAACAAAACCAGGGAGACTCGTGTGTAAGAAAGAGCTTTATATACAAGAGCAATTGAATATTGACAAAACATCCCAGTGTAGTCCAGATCAAGTCTGTAAATCCACCAATCTACAAATTCCTCTTCAGACTCATGAAACATATGAAATGATGCTGAATGCAGGAAGAACACAGGCCAGTGGGAAGTCTTCTGGATCCAGTGGCACTATGAGCATCTCAGTGCTGGCAGGGATCTCCACATGGCTTCTCCAGCTCAGAGACACTAGCTGCCATCACCCTGTCTCCATGTGGCTGGTTAACAGCAACGTCTCCCAAGAAGTGAGCCTGTGTCCCACCTCCAAGGAGTTATTTATCTCCTGGTTGCCTCCAAATGGGGTGTTCAAGGTGTGATATGATTGACAGGAGAAACTCCACCCCTTCACTCCTAATCCTCAAACTGACAGCAGATTATGTAATTACCACACTATTCAGCACTTAACCCACCGTGCCACTAGGACTCCTTAAGGCACATTCACCTCCCTGCAAATACCCCATGCACCACTTAGGGCAACCTGACTCTTCCCTCAAGTTTGGAAAGTGCACAGGGAGCCCCAGGCTTGGTGTGGGGATATCTGAGATAGCTGGTGCTTGTGCTTTCGGTGGGGCCACTGAAGAGGCCAGTCCAACCCTGCGCGTGCAGGGTCTCCTCAGCAGCAGAGACGCAACCTGCAAATGCGCCACCAAGGTGAGGTTTTCTTCTTGTTGTTTGCTTGTTTGTTTTTCCTTCCAGAGAGTCCTAGGTTCACAGGGCCCCTCTTTTTGTTCAGGAAGGATAAGTCGCGTGGAAAGTAACTAGTGAGCAAAACTATGACAACTTCCTGGTAGGGCTGTAACAGTGATGTTTGGGATACTGGAAACATTGTCACAGGAAAGAGTGAGGATCGCTGAAAGGACTGACAACACCGGTTCACTGACACCTGTTCCTCTTCATCTGATTCCCCTGTTTCATTTTATTCGGTATCCCTTATGTTGGAGGCCAATTTCCCCCTCAAAACATTAGGTCATACTTGGAGTGGGGTGGATTGACTTAAAAGAAAGAAAGAAAAGATGACTTTTAGTCACTTGGAACAGCAAAATTACCAGCTGAATTGAAGCTAATTTCAAATGAAATCACTGGTACTCGCCTATGATTCAGATAACCAAAGGCCATGTAGATACTGCATTATGATTAGCAATGACTAGGGAAACCTGTGTTCTAGAAATGTGTGAGGGGGGAATGGTGGTGTTGGTGTTGGTGGGGAGGGATTCTTCCTTATGACTAATTCTAGCCTGGCTTCTAAATCAATAGTGACCTTCTCCAGGACTCAGTAACACAAGTGTCTCCTCAGTCACTAGTAAGAAACTGCTCTACTACACACATATGTGCACAAGCATGTGCTCATTCACCCACAGACCCCACAGACACATACCTCCATCATATGCATCTACTCGAAGCTATGCAGCACCTGTCGACAGGTGCACAACACACATCCCTACACAAACACACCTCTACACAGTGCACGGGATCAACAAATACACACCTGCAAGGCACACATAAACGCCCACATCTCCTGAACATAGGTGTACCCGCAAAGACACACACACAGAGTTTTCTCTTGTTTGCTGCAGGCTATTGTTTCATATGCTGATAGAAGAAGTTCCCTAGGGCAGAGAAGCAGACTACGTCATTTAAATTTGGGTTTTGCCTCACCTTTTAGCATTTCCGGTGATCTGCAAGTCTATCACAAACACCCTAACATCACTGTGGCAGAGCCACAAGCAATACCTTACTCCCATTGCAGTTTGTGAAATCCTTTGATTTAAAATTAGATTAGAAAGGACTAGGATGAGGCGTCCTTTCCATAGAAATTCAAAAATGCTGCTAAGTGCTGATTTGATGCGATGTGCCGACATGGAGCCGCAGAGCTGATTGAGTCAAGTAGGAGACGAGCGGCTTCCAAGAAAACTGTTACAGTAGGAGAAGCATTCCCGACACAGGAATTCTACTGGATAGATGGCAAAGTAGAGAATCTTGGACTTGACCTCTTCATTTATCCACACGTATTTCAGGGCTTTGAAAAACATACAAATGTATTAGCTAAGATTTGTTTCCGCTGTCCAGTTGCAGGAAACCTAAACCAGTGGTGGTTTAAACAAAGTTTAAAAGAGCGATAATCGTCTATCTTGTAGATGTAGGGTTTCTACATCTAGGAAGGTGGCTTCCTAGCCACCCCCCCCCCCCCAGGCTTCTCTCTTGCTGGCCCAACTCCTTCAGCATTCAGGGTTCACTTGGGGCTCCAAGGTGGCTGCTCCAGCCATCAGGCTGACGTTCCAAGAGAAGCAAGAAAGAGCAAAGGAGCAGAAGAAGGGCATCGCCTTCCTTTCAAGGATACGTTCTGGAAGTGTGAAACAATGTAGCCACTTACATCTCTCTGATTAGGACTGGGATACATGATGGCATCTAGCGGCAAAGGAGGCCTAGAAACAGGGCACTTATTCTAAGTGGTCATGTGTCCAGACAGAATCAGGGGCTTCGTTTCTATAAAATAAAAGGTGAATGATTCTTTGGAAATAGCTACTTGTTTCTACCACACACATTACTTTTTAAAAACGGAATAAAAGCCTCTGCCCAGAGGCAATCACTTTGAACATTTTATATGTAACATATTAATAATACATAAGCATATAGAATTTCTATTACCAAACAGAGCCCACTTTTTATTATTCTACATGAACTCTGTCATTCACCTTCATCTAGTAAAATAAGTGTGTTATACAGGGTACTTGGGTCAACAAGTCCTAGTTTCTATGTCCATTGATTTGGGGGCAGGGTAGGGATGCAATTCCACGTCAAGTAAAAAGCTGGAAGCAGTTCACAAGGGCGTGGGATCCCTGGCTCACACCACACACCAGCCATGTAGACATCCCAAAGAATGTGAGTAAGGAAATGGATGCTAGGTGGGACTCGCCAGGGTGGACGTGAAAAAGAGCCGGGAGGAGAACAAACCCATGCTGGCTTCCTCCTCATCTCCAGCCAAGCCCTCAAATGCTGCTAGCTGGAGAACTTGTGATATTTTGGGAAATTATTTTATGGATTCTGCTGTTAATGACCCTTAAAGGCTTTATTCCCTTAGCAACCTCTCCTAGGTTTTAGAATCCGTTTCTAAAGATCAGGGGATTACATTTCAGATAAGCATCCAGAGCGGAAACGTATCTCAGCGGCAACTCAGAAATATCCGTTCCTGTGTGCTCTCATTTAATAGGCCTGGTTTATTTACTCAGCAGCCACAACTGTGTCACAGAAAAGGATCCTGCTTTCTGCTCACCTCTCCCTCCCGATCTACCAAAAGCATCCTCTCACTGTCAACTCTGCCGAACACCAAGTATTTGGTGCCATTCTGCTACAAATCCAAACTCCCCTCTCCTTGTATTTTAGCACCTCCATGATTTTCCCATTGACTCCTGAGTCCTCTTTCCAGTCCCACACACTTCACCAACCCCAAGGGAACCCCCGACCTCCCCCCACCCAACCCCCCCCCCCCCCAGCCCCTTTCTTTACTGAGACTCCTTTTAGGAAATGAGGCTTGGGGAATCTGTTACAAATTGGAATTGTTCCTCCCCAGTGCCCCAAAGTATGCCTTAGTGGCTAGATCATAATTCCAAGTATTATGTAAGTGTTGTCTTCCATGTGGTTTGTGGTGATGATGCGTACAGCCGAATGGACTACAGTCCTCAACTTACCCTAAGGAGCTGCTGCAAGTGTGTCCAGGACTGTGGTGGAGCAAACGGAGGACAAATTTATGAACTCTTCTTACACAAAAGCAAACACTTTGAGGGGATGGATTGCTAGGCCCAGGACTCAGGATCACAGTCTCAGAGGGACACCTGATTCAATTGGTATAACGTAGTTCACAAAGCAATGTCTTACACCCTACTTGGCTGAATGAGGACTGGGTTCTTAAAAGTTCACGAGAAGCTCTCTACGGTGCAACTATGGGCCTCCCTCCATCCAGAGGATGAAAGTGTGATAAAAATCAGAAGACCTGTAGAAACAATTAGTCCTTGACTAAGGAACCATAAAAATGTCCTAATGGACCACATAAAAAACCAGTCTCTCGAAATTTGAGACAAGAACTAGGTGATGCTTAGCAACTGCGACCAACTGCTCTGAGAACGATCACATTAGAAGATCCTGGGTAGAGTGGGAGAAAATGTAGAACATAATTCAAATCATGAAAGAGAGCAGCTTACTGGTTAGCTAGAGTGTGGTGAGATTCCCAAGAAAATGGCCCTTCTCCTTCAAGTCTAGAACTCAACTCAACCATTTAAGATTAAAAGGGCAGCATTTACTCAAGGATAAAATCCAGTGGGCTATGAACTAAGGAGGAATGTAAGCAGGAAACATAGGAAATGGGATATGTATTGGTACATTGTAGAGATTGCAATGGATGAGTTGGAGCAAAATATGCACGATTTATTGACTGTAACCCTCACCTAATTCAAAATCAAAAGGTTTAGTATTAAGGCAGCATCCATATGGTAGCATATGAGGTAGCATACATTGGGCCTCAATGCAAGAACACTTTGTTCTATTAAACTGGCATACCATCATGCTCACCTTTCCAGCACAATCACTGAAGACAAAGCAGGTGCATAAGTAAATGTGGTGAAGAAAGCTGATGGTGCCCGGCTATCAAGAGATATAGTGTCTGAGGTCTTAAAGGCTTGAAGGTACACAAGCATCCATCTAGTTCAGAAGCAACAAAGCCCACATGGAAGAAGCACACCAGCCTGTGTGATCACGAGGTGTTGAAGGGATGAGGTAGGTAACAGGCATCAAAGAACAAAAATCATATCATTGTGAATGAGGGGGAGTGCAGAGTGGGAATCCAAAGCCCTGCTGTAGGCAACTGGACATCCCCTTACAGAAGGATCTAAGGGAAGAGACAAGCCAGTCAGCATGCAGTGTAGCAATGATGAAACATACAACTTTCCTCTAGCTCTTTAATGCTTCCACCCCACCCCCTGCCCCCACTATCATGATTCGAATTCTACCTTACAAATCCAGCTAGAGCAGAGGATGTACACTGGTACATATAAGAGCTGGAATCACAGGGAATCCTGGACAGATGAATCCTTCAGGACCAGTGGTGAGAGTAGTGATACTGGGAGAGCGGAGAGAAGGTGGAGTAGAAAGGGGGAACCGATTACAGGGATCTACAAATAACCTCCTCCCTGGGGAATGGACAACAGAAAAGTAGGTGAAGGGAGACACTGTACAGTGTAAGACATGACAAAATAATAATTTATAAATTATCAAGGGTTCTTGGGGGAGGAGGGGAGGGAGGGGAAAATGAGGAGCTGATACCAAGGACTCAAGTAGAAAGCAAATGTTTTGAGAATGATGAGGGCAACAAATGTACAAATGTGCTTGACACAATGGATGGATGTATGGATTGTGATAATAGGTGTACAAGCCCCCAATAAAATGAATTTTTTAAAAAAGAAAACAAAAAGTTAACAATGTCACATGCCAAGGATAATTCAAATAAAAGAAATTCCAATTGAAAAATAATAAGACAAATGTGAAAATTTAGTGGTAATGTGAAAATAAATATAATTTCAAAATGCAACAAGGATACCTATTGAATTGGAAGATAATTAAAAATTAATAAAACCCAGCGCTATAAAAGCTGCAGAGAAACTAGTACGACCATAGAATGCTATTGGTGTTGTAAATTATTGTTATCAATTTGAAAAGCTATTGATGCATTTCAAGAGTCTCGTGAATGTTTCTTATAGCTGACAATGTTTATGTAAATATGTTCATTTACGATGCCAGAAGACGACCCCCGCCCCAGGCAGAAAGGCACTCAACATGTGACAAAGAAAGAGCTGCCCTCTCAAAGCAGAGTCGCCCATAAGGAGGAGGCTGGAATAAAGCCTTCAGGGCCTTCATTTGCTGATGGTGTGTGACTCAAAATGGGAAGAAACAGTTGCAAACATCTATTAATAACTGAAACTTGGAGTGTAAGAAGTATGAAACGAGGAAAATTAGAGGTTATCAAAATGAAATGGACTGGAGAAAAATCAATGTCCTAGGCATTAGTGGACTGAAATGGATGATACTGGCCATTTTGAATCAGAAAATCATATGGTTTACTGTGCCAAGAATAACAAATTCAAGAGGAATGGCATTGCATTCACTGTCAAAAAGGAGATCTGGCAGAATACTGGGCGGTATTTTGTTCTGTTGTACACAGGGCCACTATGAGATGGAACGGACTCGACAGCACCTCACAACAACCAAAACTATATATGCCACAATGCACAACCCCAAAGCCTCACAATTGGACCTATCAGTAGCATCGTGGTAAATGGAGGAGAGAGTGAAGTTGCCAAGGATTTCATCTTGCTTGGATCCCCAGGCAGTGCTTATGGATGCAGCAGTCAGGAAATCGAGGCAGGCACTGCTTTGGGTCAGTGGGCTGCATCAGACCTATTTAAAGCGTTGAAGATCAAGAATGTCATTTTGAAGGCTAAGGTGCATCTGACCCAAGCCATGGTATTTTCAGTTGCCTCATATGCATGCGGACATTGGCATTGAATAAGGAACACTGAAGACAAATCAGGGCATTGGAATCATGGTGTTGGTAGAAAATATTGAAAGAACCACGAACCACCAAAAGAGCAAATAGATTGTCTTGGAGGAAGAAGAGCGAGAATGCTCCTTGGAAGCAAGGATGGCAGAACTTGGTCGCAGGGACTTTGGATATGCTATCAGGAAAGGTGAGTCCCTTGAGAAGGACAACGGGCTTCATCAAGTAGAAGGGCAGCTCAAAAGAGAAAGGCCCTCAGTGAGATGGATTGACACAGTGGCCTAAGCAGAGAACCGATTGTGAGGATGGAGGGGTCCCGGTGATGGTCCGTTCTGCTGTCCAGAGGGTCAGTATGAGTTGAAACAGCATGATGGCACCTCACAGCAAGACCCAAGGTGAGCACCACACCACGGAGGAGCCGCTGTAAAATGTTGCTCATCGTAATATTGGACTTACAAACATTAAACCTCCGTTGTTTTGAACACACATATCCAAAGGAAAGCCTCTTCTTGATCTTTGAATCTATATATGCACACATTTAATTCATATTTGTCTGACTTTCCTGTGAGGTAATTGATATATATCTTGTATATAATGAATTTGTCTAATTACAGAAGTGATAGGTATCTAGTTTGCCATCTAGTTTAAGGGTAACCTTTATTCTTATACAAAGCAGAAGTATTAGGGTAAGGTTGGCATAGGGCATCTCAGTGGTAGATATTTGGAATCACTCACCAGATTCCAACTCAATTCCCCTTCCAAGACTACTAAGGGAATTATGGCCAGTATCTATGAGTGAAAGAAGCAGGGACCAGCATAGAGGGACCCCCTGAGCTCAGTGACCCACGTCCTAGGAGCTGGAGAAGATGATGACAGTGCAGTTTCTCCTTCTATGACTCACCAGGCCCCACCTGCCTTTATGGCCCAGGCAAAGAGTGAGGCAAATCTGCACCCTGTGGGGGGAAGCCAGCCCCCACAACTAATTGCAGGTGCTCAATTGTATGGCTGACATTTATAAAGATTATAATAAAGTCATAGAGAGCATGAGAGATAGAGGAGAGATTGAAGTAATGGAATCAGACACATTTCATGGTAGCATGCTCACCTTAGCCCCGCTTGTTGGTCCACATGGAGATGGGAGACCAGAGGGCAGGAAAGAGGGGGAGGGGAAAGAGGGACAAGGGGAAAGGGAACAGGGGAGCGTGGACTGGGGGAGAGTGGGAGCCAACAAGAAACCAAGGGGAATCATTCTTGCTAACCCAGGCTTATATATCTTTGGGGGGCGTGCAAGCCCACTAATTACAGGTAAAGACATACATCACAGGAAGGGGTTGCACTGTAGGTAATACAGCAATGAGAGGGGACAATCTAGGGAAATTCATGCAATAGGAAGGGGAGGGATTGGGGGCACACATGTGTCAAGAAGGTCGGATCCTAGATTCAGGATGGCAGTCTAACTTTGGATGTCACTGAGCAGGTTTGACCTGTTCTCTGGATCTCCATAGAAACCATTATCAGTAGGGTGTGAACCCCACCTAAATGGACCAGACTCAAGGTCACAAGCCTTTAGGGAGAAGTAGCCCATTGTCCTTAACAGCAGGGAGGGAAGGGAAGGGGGGGCCCTACCTGTGGTGGGCCCAGACAGTTGTCTGGCAACTGACTGCCTTCAGGGAGGATGTCTTTAAGCATCTGGCCTCCCACCATGTGCTGGCAAACAGCCTCTAATGTTCCACATATCTTTGGAGGTGACAAAGCTGGGGAAAGTCTCTTTATAATCCTACAGCGCCCAAAGTGCATCAAGGTCAAGCCAGCAAAGTGAGAAAAGCATCCTTTTCTTCCCTATAGCTCTTGAATTTACCAAAGCGCCCCCCCCACACACACACACAAGCAGTCCTTAGTAAATATGGTGCTGAACCAATTGAACCCACTCTCAGCTCAGATCTCCTGCTGATGCCCTCTTTGCCCTTGGAGAGCGCACTCCCCCTCTCTGAACTGCAGTTGTCACATGTGCAAAGGTAATAGCCCCAAACTCCACGCAATTGTTTCAAAGAACTGAAGGAGGTAATGAGTATGAACCCACTTTGTGAACTTGAGCACCTTGAAAATGTAGAGCAAAAAGCTTTAGACGACTGTCTCTGTGCTGCTTTTCAAACATACCAAGTGGAACCAACTTTTTACTAACATTCTCAAGTCCACTAAAGTAGGTAACCTAATTGATCCATGAAACTCAAATTATTTCCACTCTTTATAAAAAGACATATCTGTAAACACTGTCAATTTTATTGTTTTATTAAACATTATTGTGTTGATAGTGTATTTTTATTGTGGTTTGGGTGAAATTTTACAGAACTTTAGATTTCCGTTCAACAGTGTATACATACGGTATACATTTGTGACATCTGATGCAATCCCTCAATGTAACTCCCTTCCTTCCTGGGTCTCCGTTTCGGTTCATTTTTCTTTCCTACCCTTTGCTGCTGTGTTTTTCGGTCTTGTATGGTTGCCCTTTTGATCTTGTATGGCCGATTGTACTGAGGAATACATTCCTTCCTTATGTTATTATTCACTTCATATGCCTGAATATTGTTTGGCTGAAAGTTGATCCCTGGAAGGGGAGGAGGGAGAATTGAATTCCGTTCTAGGATTAAAGATTGTCTGGGGAGTAAGTCTCATGATTCCACTCGTCTCTATCAATTCAGTAAGTCTGGTTTTAAAAATGTATTTTAAAAATTCTGTTCTATGTTTTGTTTTGATCTTTCTCTGTCCAGGTCTTTCTATTGTGATTTTGATCAGAATGATTTGTAATGGTAGCGAGGCACCATCTAGTTTTCCTGGTCTCTGGGTAGTAGAGGTTGTCCTTTAGTCCTTAGGATTACCATATATACTGGAGTATATGCTGACCCAAATATCCACCGAGGCACCTCATTTTGCCACAAAAACTGCATTAAAAATGTGCTGAAAAACTTGGCTTATACTTGAGTATATACCATTTCCTTGAGTCTTTAGTTTTCTTTACCTTTCTTTTCTGTGGGCAAGGAGAGACCATCAGTTGCTTCTGAGAAGGCTCTGTGCCAGCTATTAAGACCCTAGTTGATAATCACTGACGTAAGATATAGAACACTGTTTGTAGACTATGGGATGCCATTGACCTAATTGTCCCTTGAAACTGTGGTCCTAAATCCCCTTTCCTAAAGCATCATTTTTTCAAGGTGCTTTGTTATAGCTAAGAAGTTTCAAAACATTGCCAACTATTGCTTGATAACAGCCTTGGATATATTTACTGCATGTGGGTAGAAATATCCTCTGTGGACCCTGTGGTGCTCATGGGTGCCCTCCCACTCACCTTTTCCCATCTCTTCAGCTTGCCTGTCCACCAATGCCACCACTCCAGTGCGGTTACTGTGATTTTTTTCTACACTTACTTTTGTTGTGTTTTATTCTTGTCTGTCTCCCAGTGATTTCTTTTGCCACTGTTCATGGGTCCTTGTGCTTCCCGCCTCCTTGGACAACTGATTTCATGTCTCTGAACTTCACTTACCCCATGAGTGAAGGTAACAGTCCTTGTTGTATACTGCCTTTCCCTTCACCACATTTGTGTTAGGCTGGGTTGTCCAGAAAAGCAAACCAGTGACATTCATCTGTGTACAAGAAAGAGCTTCATATAAAGAAGCAACTTTACAGAACGAAGGCACCCTCACCCAGTCCAACTCAAGTCCATCTTGCTGATACTAGCCAGGCTCTCTTCTGATCAATGTAGCTGATGACTGATGAAACTGAAGACTCAGAAAGGTGAAGTGGGAAGCAGGGAGAGCCCAGGCCAATGGGTGCAGAGTTGTGTGGACCCAGGTCAGTGGAAACACGATAGGGTTGATAGCTCTCCGGGGGCCATCCTTGGAGGCAGGCACAGAGTCCCAGCAAGCAGGAAAGAAAAAGGGGAAAAGAGGAATCATCTCTGATCTTGCTCCTATACAAAAGGCCACAAGCCCAAGAAGGTGTCATCAGGCTACTACTTGGTTGATTGGCTTGACTCCAACCCCCAGCCAAGAGCGTCTGGCTGGTCCCTAACTTTATGGGTCTACTCTCTAGTTAGTGACTGCCATCCTTTCCTTTCCCTTTCTATCCCTGGTCACGATCAAAGGATGTTTCTGTGTGCAAACCTACTCACCCCTTTTTATAAGAGTGATCTCATACAATAGTTGTCTCTTTGTGATTGACTTCACTTGGCACAATGTCCTCCAGGTTCATCCATGTTGTGAGGTAGTTTTAGGGTTCCTGGTTATTTTTTAACTTTGCATGTTATACAATGGTGTGTAGTATGTACTATGGTTTGTTGATCTATTCATCTGATCATGGGTATTGACATTATTTCCATCCTTTTGATTTTGTGAATAATGTTATAATGAACATAAGTGTGCATATGTCTTATTGTAGATACTGTTATTTTGCCTGGTTTTGCCAGGGGGAAAATGCTCCCACCACGGCATTAAATTAAAAAATTCCACTTCCCCACACAGTGTTCTTCATACTACAGACATATAGTAATAAAAATACTTCTTTTATGAGTTTCATAGAGCTGACCTCCAAGTAAAATAATCCATTGAGGTGGTGACTGCCCACTCAACATGGAGAAGGACCATTATTGGTATATTGAGCTCTGGTGGTGTAGTGGATTACACCACAAAATCAGTAGTTCAAAGCCACCAACCACTCCATTGGAGAAAAAGAATGCTTTCTAGTCCATGAAAAGTTACAGTCTTGGAACCCTCCATAGGTAGTTCTACCCTGTCTTATTGTGTTGCAATGAGTTGAAATAAACTCAGTGGCAGTGGGTTTGGTTTGGATTTGGGGGGAAGTAGGTCACCTTGGACATTATGACAAGGTGATGCCTGAAGAACATGTGTAGACAGAACGTGTAGGCATTGTGAGTATCATTCATCCATCTCCACCTGTGTGCCCCAAACGTTAGGCTCCATACAACACCCTGGATCTGAACAAACACAAACACTGTACAACGTATTTTCTTTCAAGCAATTTCATACATCTCACCAAGCACCTCCTGTCCTCTGAGATGTCAGGTACCTGTGCACCACCAGATAGACTCGTACTTGTCTGTACCACGTGTCTCTAAGAACCAAGCAGAGGGAGTGTATGTGTCTTTGTCTGTGTCCAGAGAAAGAAGCCATAATTGTATGTATGAATCTTTTGAATCTAATTTTATAAAACTGTAAACACCAAACAGCTCCGAGTCTGTAAGACAGAATTAACTGATAACAATCTGGGTCAAGAGGGGCATACCTGGAAGATGGCTATGGACTTAGAAGAGAGAAAAGAAGCCTGTATTGTGCTATCCTGAGAGCTACAGTAAAATCAAGAGTCCAGGACCACAAGCCGGATCCTGAGCTTGGAGTGCCATGATAAAGCCACAGAGTTCAAGGTGCCAAAAGAAGACCAAGCACTCCCCTTCATCTTGGATTTTCACATTCATAATGTGCAAAACATAAGGTCTTTAGAGGAGACTTGGCTAGAACTTGAATTTTTTCTGACTTACTTGAATCTGGCTTGCTGCTACAATTTCTTTATTATAACTATCCCAAACTCCAATCAGTTATTTCAGGATTTTACTGCACATTAAACTGACAGTGGTATTGTATGATCTAACCCTGGATATAACCCTAAACAAGCATGTTTCCACGTTGTCATGAATAGGTAGTGCTGGAATGACGAACAAAGGTGCCAGAGGATATAATGAGTGTGCCACCAAGAATTTAACCCATGACTGCTACCCAGAAAATAAATTGTACAGACCACAAAGCATAACCAGGACCAGACAATTTGGTAGGTGTTGTATGTTACAGCCATATATTAAAAATACAAAGAGCAGAGAATCCTACTCAAGGTAGTTCAGTCTTCGGAAGAGAAACAAGGACAGGAAGAGAGATCTCAAAGCAGTCAAGGCATATGGATTGCCGGACTCAGAAACCAGACAACTCAGGGCGCTCCCTCCCTCTGGCAGTCATTGGAGCTCCTTCTCTGTTCTCGCTACACACATGAGCTGGCTTTCTCTCTTTACTCATTTAACACAAGGCCCAGAGGAGTGCTCCAAAGTTACCAGAGCCTGCGGCAGTGATTGGAGATAGTCATCAAGTCTCTTCATTGAACTTTGCAAGAGGGAAAATGTGATCAGTGGCCTAACAAAGGATAGCTGGTCTGATCTAGCCTTGAGTCACATGTCAACCTCTTCTCACAAGCCAGTCTGGGTACAGAAAATATCACGTGGTTCACCTGCTGAATCTTTTAGCAGACCACTGGCAAAGCAGATACTTGGGAAGAAGCTATGGGCAGGGTAATTACATCTATCTGCTCATTACCCTTGGACCACATGACTTTCTGCTTCCCCATCTTCTGTCTCTCAGGCGACTAGTGGATATGGGGGAGATAATGTGGAACTTGAAAGCATGCAGCATGCACCATATGCGCTCCCAGACAAGATACTGGCCTCTTGTAGAGTGGCCACAAACTGGCATGTGCTAAAGACCAAATATAAACTTTCAACCAGCATGTTTGTGCGCAATTCAACATGTGTTGTTTTCTTTCTGAAACCTTCAAGAAATCCATTCTTGGCAATGTTGAAAACCTGGGAGTATCCAAATTGGGGGGGGGGTGTGGTGTCTTCAATATCAAACACACTCCCTTCTGCTGCATTGTGGAAAAGTTCTTAGTGCCTACACATAGTTGTGAAAATGTAAAATACTGTTACCTGGGAAGCACTGAATATCTGTCAGTGTTGTAAAGGGTGGATGTGGGTGTGACCAATATCTGAATTGTATATGAAAAAAATGAATTAGCAAAGGTTGGGTTATGCATATTTTAGCACAAGAGAAGAAAGTAACATTTACATATCACAGTGAATTCCCCTCCCATTGGGCCTTATCTGATTACTTTGAAAAGTGGCAGTTAACATGCCATCACAGTCATTCAACCCTGAAATAACACCCTTGGCTCTCTGAGATGACATTCTTGCACTAAAACCCAAAGTGACTCTTTTCAGAAACTTAGGACATTTGCTAACTTCTGGCTTTATGAAAATGGTGGTGTGTGGATTCTGTAAACTCTTTAAACAGAGCAATCCCATGTAAGCTCATTCTGTGGTCGAACATGGACTATTGTGGCAAAGGACTGAACTGTTTACTGCTCTTCATTTCCA
Source organism: Tenrec ecaudatus (assembly GCF_050624435.1). NCBI lineage: Eukaryota > Metazoa > Chordata > Mammalia > Afrosoricida > Tenrecidae > Tenrec > Tenrec ecaudatus. Next base: position 62,642,031 of record NC_134536.1, on the reverse strand, counting down.
TCGTGAAGTTCACTTACATTCTGCAGGTAGATGAGGATCTGAGGGGCCAGAAGGAACCCCCTCAGTGCCACTGAGGGGATGTGGGCTCGTAGTAACCCGATTGGAAAGGGTGGAACTTCCCCTGTGAGTTTCTGGGACTGTAACTCTTTAGGAGACTCCAGGAGCTGCTGGTGGTTTCGAACAGCTGGCCTTGCAGTTAGCAGTCCATGTGCAGTCACTCTACCACCAGGGTTTTTTTTAGAGGGAACAGACCACAGGAGGGGGGGAGGAAACCCCTCTCCCCAACCTGTGGGCAGTCTGGATTTCCCTCAGAAGCCCAGAGGATAGAAGTAAATGGAAGCGGAAACAGGATACACAGGGGGAAATGGAAGAAACACCGATAACAGATGCCAACTCTCAGCTTCCCGGAGCACTTGTGCTCTGACAAGCACAGCATTTGCGTCTGTTCAGTGGAGTAACGATTTAGCTCTTCGTCAAGCAGAGCTATTGGGAAATGAGGTTGATTCCCCACACTGCCCGAGTTAAATACTTGCATTTCACCAACGAAATAAAACACCTTGAACCAAAAGGATGATTTTTCCCCCTCTTGGCTGAAAATAAAATTCCTGCCTACTGAAGCAGGAGGCAGCTGAGTTATCACATTTCTGCCCTGTGATTTGTTTTATAGGGTACTAATTAACAGGGCCAAGTCTGCTGCCAGCAAAGTAAGTCACATTTTGCCATCTTCTTCTCCAACAAGACACAGACCTGGTCTTTAATTAAAGAGCAGATTCCAAGGGCACTATCAGCTGCGGGGGAATCGAGAAAACAAGCGCTGGGAGGAGAGCAGGGCTCAGCCCTCTGTGTTGTGAAACTGCAGACCGGAGTGGGAGAAGGGGAGGGCTAGAGGGAGAGGAGGCGATCACACAGGGACCCTGTAAAGAGATGGTGTTCCTAGAGGTCCCTGTTTTACTCATCTTTTCTGTTCCCCTTCCTCCCTGGCTCCACTTAGCTGACACTCGTCCCTCAGGCGGTTGCTGACTGCCATGGGGCCTGCTCTAGCTCAGGGCGACGCCATGGGTGCGCAGTAAAACTGTTCCTTTGGAGTTTCCAGATGGTGACATCTCAGAAGCAGATCACCAGGCCTTTATTCCAAGGCGCCTCTGGGTGTGTTCTAAGGGCCAGTCTTTCTGCTAGCAGTCTAGAGCTGAACCTTGTGCATACCCCCATACAAAAACCCAAACCCCAAAATGTATTGCTATCGATTGATTTCGACTCATAGCAACCCCATAAGGGCAGGGTAGGTTTCCAAGATGGTAACTCTTTCCGTAGAGTAGAAAGCCTCCTCGTTCTCCCGCGCATCAGTTGGTGGTTCTGAACTGCTGACCTTGTAGTTAGCAGAACAACTGTACTCATGACACCAGGACACCTTCAGGGGCTATAAACCAAACCAAAAACTCACCGCCATCGAGTCAATCGATGCCCACTGATAGCGACCCGTTTAAAAGCTCTACACATCCTTCGAATCTTTGTTTTTTGGGAACATTCACAATTCAGGGAGCATTTTGGCCCACCACATTACAACCTAATCCTGTCTGCTCACCGGTCTTTGACCCGGCGCATCCCTCACCCTTTCCCTCCCAGATCACGGTCTTCCACACTCCCGCCCACCCACCCCGTCCCCTCCCTCCCCCGCGGGATTTGAACCTGAAGCTCCAGATCCTGCTTCTACTGCCTCGCCTACACCACAGAGCCGTCTCCTGGGGGGAGGGGACAGGCTGCGAGGGTACGGAGAGTGAGTGCCTCGCTCCCACTCGGGAGCGGGAGTCTGACGTCACCACGCTCTGGCTGTCAATCTCCAGGCGGGCGCGCAGCCCGCAGCCGCCAGTTCTGTGCCGGAGGCTCACTCGCGGCAGCGCGGGCACAGCGACAAGCGCCCCGCGCTCCGCTCGGCTCCGCCTCGGCCCCGGCCACCTACGGCAGGCAGCCTCTCCGTCCGCCGCGGGAGCGCAGCCCGGCGCCCCGCCACGGAGCTCATGACCAGCGTCTTCCTGCAGCCTTGACTCCGCAGGTGAGCGGCTGGGCTCCCAGTAGGAACTTTTAGGGTGTAGGAAAGGGAATGGGATGAAGAATGTCCAAAGGTCTGTGCTTTCCCAGAGTCAGAGCAGGGGAGCTACGCTTCGCCCCCCATCCCCAAACACCCCAGCTTCTACTCCCCTTTCCGGGGTCTGCGTTGACTGCGGGCCCCGCTCCGCACAGTCGCCGAAACTTCGCTTTCAGCACCGCGGACAGCGGCACCGCCCGGGGAGAGCGCCCTTGCGGAGGGAGCTGGCGGGAGCCAGCGGGGGGTGGGGAGGGTTGGGGCTGGGAGGGACCCTCGCCCGGGCTGACACCCCTCACCGGAGCGGTCAGGTGCGCGTCCCTTTGCAAGCACACCCAGGGGACTGGTCTGTGTGCGTGTGAGTGCATGCTATCTGTCCCTCTGTTTGGCAGAAGCTCAGGTGTCTGTGCCCGGAACTGGGTGCATTCCTCCCGCGCACTCCACAGGTTTGCCTTTCTTGCGGGCTCGCTCGCTGGTCTGCCTCTCTACCGAGCGCGGGGAGACCGCCCGGGAAGTTCTCCCGGGGGTCGGGGCCGTCTACCCGAGCAGTGCGATCCCTCTCTCCGCAGGGTGCAGCGTCTAGCCGAGATGAACGCGAGCGCCTCCTCGCTCAACGAGTCGCAGGTGGTGGCGGCGGCGGCCGAGGGAGCGGCGGCGGCGGCCACGGCGGCGGGGGCGCCGGACACCAGCGATTGGGGACCTCCTGCCGCGGCGACTGCGCTGGGAGGCGGCGGCCCCGCTAACGCGTCGCTGGAGCTGTCGTCGCAGCTGCCCGCGGGGCCGCAGGGGTTGCTGCTGTCTGCGGTCAACCCGTGGGACGTGCTGCTGTGCGTGTCGGGGACTGCGATCGCGGGCGAGAACGCGCTGGTGGTGGCGCTCATCGCGTCCACCCCGGCGCTGCGCACGCCCATGTTCGTGCTGGTGGGCAGCCTGGCCACCGCCGACCTCCTGGCGGGCTGCGGCCTCATCCTGCACTTCGTGTTCCAGTACCTGGTGCCCTCGGAGACCGTGAGCCTGCTCACCGTGGGATTCCTCGTGGCCTCCTTCGCCGCCTCGGTCAGCAGCCTGCTGGCCATCACGGTGGACCGCTACCTGTCCCTGTACAACGCGCTCACCTACTACTCGCGCCGGACCCTCTTGGGCGTGCACCTCCTGCTGGCCGCCACCTGGACGGTGTCCATCGGCCTCGGGCTGCTGCCAGTGCTGGGCTGGAACTGCCTGGCCGAGCGAGCCACCTGCAGCGTGGTGCGCCCGCTGACGCGCAGCCACTTGGCGCTGCTCTCGGCCGCTTTCTTCGTGGTCTTCGGCATCATGCTGCACCTGTACGTGCGCATCTGCCAGGTGGTCTGGCGACACGCGCACCAGATCGCGCTGCAGCAGCACTGCCTGGCCCCGCCGCACCTCGCGGCCACCAGGAAGGGCGTGGGTACGCTGGCCGTGGTGCTGGGCACTTTTGGCGCCAGCTGGCTGCCCTTTGCCATTTACAGCGTGGTGGGCAGCCGCGAGGACCCAGCCGTCTACACCTATGCCACTCTACTGCCCGCCACCTACAACTCCATGATTAACCCCATGATCTATGCCTTCCGCAACCAGGAGATCCAGCGCGCCCTGTGGCTGCTGTTCTGTGGCTGTTTTCAGTCCAAAGTGCCCTTCCGCTCCAGGTCCCCTAGTGAGGTTTGAATGCTGTCTCCGCCACCATCCCCACACCACCACCACCACCCCGCAACAGGTCGGCCTTGCGTGAAGTTCTCAGTGCCTGCTGCTGAACTCAGGATGCCAGTGGGTGAAACTGTCTTTGGGAAGAAAGCCTCCACAGGAGAGAAGCCAATCAAAACAGAGAGCTCAACAAACTCACAAGGACAGAGGCTTGTTGGCACTTTACATATACAGTGTATACACGTGTACATATATATACAAATATTTGTATGGCCAGGAAGCGTTCAGGAAGTGGAGCTTCCTGTTGTGTGAAACCAACAAAGATGTGGTTGTGTACTCAAATTATACATCACATTTGTCCAGTGAAGACATGCCAATACTGCTTCAGGATAGCACTTTATTTTTAGCTGCTGAGCTGCCCAAACAGTGTTGCCATTCCCAAGGACGAGGGGGAAGGGGGGGTGGGAGAAGAAGCAATGTATTTTTATTGTATGTGATAGAATATTTTGCTGCACATGTACCAACAAATTACATATTTTGTACGCCAATAAACACATTGTCAAAATATGGTTTGTGTGTTTGTGTGTGTGTGTGTGTGTGTGTGTGTGTGACTTCCTCTGGAGGAAAGCTGAATTATCCGCGTGTTTATCTTGAAGGTGTCTGGTGTATAATTTCCTCCCTGAGAAAATAGAAATGTAAAAACTCATATGTAGTTGTCCATTGTTCATACATTTTCAGACAAATATCTAATCCAGGTCATCCTCCGGGGCCGGGGAGACAGGAACGCACTCACGGGCAGTAGGAACCGAATATGAATGACTTGTTAGTGCCGTTACTGCAAATGAACCTATGCCTTTGGTACCTTTCGGGTTGCTAACTGCAGTCAGTAGTTCAAAGCCATCAGTCGCTCCTCTGGAGAAAGACAATGCTTTCTACTCCAGTAAAGAGTTCCAGTCTTGGAAACCCATAGGGGAAGTCCTACCCAGGCCTCCAGGGTGGCTATAAGGCAGAATCAAGTCAATGACAGTGAGTCCAGGAGTTTTTCTTGTAGCTGAGTGTGAACCCAAGATGGTGTGTCACCACATGGGCTTGTGTGGATCCTGAAGCCACAACTTTGCAGCTGTCATTTTCCCAGTCTGGAAATATTAGTTGTTTGAAATTCATATCAACTATATTGTTGCTGGTTAGGTCTTATAGCAAAATGCTCCAAGACAGACAGACTTGTGATGTATTTTTGTGATCATGAGGACATGGAAAGCAAGGCCGGCAGTCTCTCTGGAGGCATTAAGATCCGGAATGGTTATTGTCTACATTGTATAATGAGTCGTGGTGACACGACTCCTCTCCTCCAGAAAGGTAATGTGAAGATAAGTAATTCATGGGGGCGAGAGGGGGGAGAAGAAATATGGACACAGGTGTGAGTAGTTACTGCTCTTAAACCTTAGGAACACATTCATAAGCAAATTCATTTATACTTTACACAACTATGTATCAAATGACTATTAAAGAATAGTCACTCTTCTAAGGAGGAGATACAGAGGGGACAAAAGAGGCAGAGGGTCTCTGTGCTCCTGGAGCTGCACTCTCCGGTGGGTGTTGCACTTCTAGCAACAAGCAAATGCGTGACATCACTTTGAAGCAAAATAAAGCAGGGTGAGGGAGGGGCAAACCTGGTGGGCGTTCCTTCAGTTCAGATGGTCAGGGAGGCTCTCTAGAAGGAGGCAACATGTAGGAAGTACATCAATGAAGAGAGCACCCAGGGCATCTGAGGATGTGGGGAAAGTGCTTTCCAGGCAGAGAGAGCAGCAGCCCACAGAGCAGTACTCAATCTTCGGGGGGAGGGGGGCAGGGGGGCGAGCGAGGATGCTGGCATGTCCAAGAACAGTGAGAATAGCAGTGTGGGCTAGACCCGAGGGAGTGAGGGGGAGAGATTTCTGAAGGGAAGTTTGAGAGAAGGGATTCTGACCTGGGGATGCTGCACAGGCTACTGCGACTCTTCACTCTAGCACACTGAGTGGTATTCAAGCTACTATGGACATTACGTGATCTGACTTGTGGTTCTAAAAAGAAAATCATGATTCCGTTGATGTCACTGGGTGAGTAGAAGTGGGAACAGGAGATAAAGCTCTATAGCCACAATCAGTATGAGAGAGGACAGTGACTTGAAGTACCGTGACAGTGGTGGAGATGATGAGAAGTTATTGATTACTAAAAATCTGCTGACACAAAATTGGGGGAAAGGTATGAGACTAGAAGTTCAGAATGACTCCAAGATTATTTTGAGGTTTTTTTTTTTTTTTTTGCCTTAAGCAAAGAAGTGAGGGCAGTGGCCTTCGGGGAGGGAAGAAGGAGAAGGTACATTGAGATGAATGGGAAAAAAAGAAATTCATTTTAGGCACCTCAATGGACAGGCCAGTTTACTTATTTAACACACACTTCTAGGGCACAGTTCTAAGCATTTTGCAAATATCACCAAAACAATTCTGAAGCAATCAGGTCCCAGCAGGAAACACATGGCAAACTCAAAGCAAATGAGTCAAGAGAGTCTACTGAAGGCACTATTTATAAAGGCGTGAGTACATTTAAGGGAAACCAACAAGGATGCCCTGGCCCCTGCCCTGAGCTAGCACCAGCAGGGTTTCCAGAAGGGAACAGGGAGGAGAGCAATGACTGGAACCAGGAGAGAGCTGAAGGCTGCTCAACATGACCTGTGGTTTATAGCAGAGGCAGGAGCCTACTGTCAACCACGACTTGACAGTTGGGAGACTAAACAAATGGGATGACCACTCCGCTCTTCTATCCCCTGATGGTGCCTTCCCATAAGCAAGCCCAACCAGAAAAGCCAAGGAACACAATCATCCTGAGCTGTGGTCCATGTCCGTCAGCCTACCTGGGCATTGAGCAGGTTGGAGAGGGATGAAGAACAGATTTAGATGTGCAGAGAGAACGGCCCATACTAATGCTATACCATCAGAGGAGCTGGATCATGGTATGAAAGTGCTGCCTCGGGTTGGAGGACAGCTTGTTAACCACCTGCAGTACGCAGATGGCGCCTCCTTGCGTGCTGAAAGTGAGGAGGAATTGAAGCACTGGCTGGTGAAGATCCAGGATTGCAGTCTTCTATATGGATTGCAAATCCATGTAAGGGGACCAAAATTCTCACACCTGGACCACTAGGTAATATAAATGGAGAAAAGGTTGAAATTGTCAAGGGTTTTCACTTGGATCCACAGTCAGTGCTCGTGGAGGCAGCAGTGAAGAGGTCACATGACATACTGCATTAGATAAATCTGCTGCACAAGACCTCTTCAGAAGATTGTAGAGCAAGGATGTCACTTTGAGAACGAAAGAGCACCTGGCCCCAGCCATGGTATTCTACATCGCCTCATAGCATGTGAAAGCTGGACATTGAACAAGGATGACCATAGGACAATAGAAGCATTGGAATGCAGTGCTGCAGAAGAATATTGAAAGTGCCATGGACGGCTAAAAGGACAAACTGATCTGTATTGGAAGAAGTAAGGCCAACGTGCTCCTTAGAGCCAAGGATGGCAAGATTTCATCTTGCATACTTTGGACATGCTGCCAGGAGAGACCAGTCCCTGGGGAAGGATACCATGTTTGGTGAATTGGAGGGGTGGCAGAAAGAGGAAGGCTCTCTATAAAGTAGATGTACCCAGCAGCTGCATCAGTGGACTCAGGCAGAGCAACGGCTGTGAGGTGGTGCAGGACAGGCAGAGTTTCATGTTGCCGTGTCAGTGTCACTGCGGGTGGAAGCCGACTTCATGACACCGGACAGTAGCAACAACAAGGCTGTGCGGTCAGTGGGTGCTGTTATTATCCCCATGGTGAATGAGGAAATGGTGGCACAGGAACATTAGCTAAAGAACCTGGGGTTTGGGAGAGAGAGAGAGAGATCTAAACTGGGCTAGCATTTAAAGGCAGTTTTTAAGCCCTGGGACTGGATGGCGTCGCCACCGAGAGAGCACATAGACTCAGGAAAGAGCACCAGCACTGAGCCCCAGGCAGCAGCAGTCTTCAGAAACCAAGCAGAGAAGGAGGTTTGCACAAAGGAGGCAGAGAAAACGCGGCTGCCGTCATGGGAAGAAGCCAAAAGAACACAATGGTCACACAGAACAAGGGAGCAGAAATTACGTATTTAAGGAAGAGATTGTCAAGTGGGTCAAGCGCTACTGAGAGAAAACATCAAATGAGAATTTTTAAATCACTACAATTTTTGTAAGGTGAAGGTCACCGGTGAGCTTAACTAAAAAGGTCTAAGGAGAATGATTGGGGCGGGGGGCGGGGTTAAAGCTTGATCCTCGACTGAAGGTGCAGAGAAAATGTATGAACAAGGCAGTCGCTGAAAGTTCACAGGTGACCTTTTCAATGCCACACAACACATTCTGCTTTATAAACATTTAGTTTTATAATATCTGTAAGAGGAGAGCCTGGAAGATCAGCATTATTGTTGGTTCCTCCAATTAAAATATTCCAAAGAACTAACCTTCACCCACGATTCAACAGCATCAGCCTCTGCTTTAGCATCCAGAATGAATCCAAGCAGATTGAAATCTCCAACATGTGGTGCAGCAGGGGTGCGGTGGGGTGGGGGGAATATCATTTCAGAGGTGGAACAAAAAGTCAATACCGCTGTGTCTTTTTAAAAATGACTAAGGAAAAGTTCTTGTAATCAGAAAGTAAAGAGAGATTCAAGCTAGACTAATAAGACACACACCATGGTATCTGACTTCAATCCACCTGATATTAATATCCAACATCAGTCTCAGACCTAATCAAAATGTTTGGAAGAGTGACGAAAAAGAGGCCCTAAAAAGCCGGTTGTTAAAGCTTTGGCTTATGAAGTTGTCTCGTCGGCTTGCCATGAACCAACCTGAGGACGTAAGAATATAACATGTCGAGTAGCTATGAAGACATGCCCATGGAGGAATCTCACATATCCATTTGACTTATCAAATATCAACTAAGAGTCTTGTTGCAAGACCCTATACCAGTTGCTTGAAACACACAGACTTTGAGAAAGGCAAGATTCACTCCAACATCCTACTGCCTGGCTATTTTGTTTCTAATGAGCACCCTGAACTTTACTCATTGAAAGTTACTTCACTAATCTTTTCGGCCAAGCCCGCTCCCTCCTTTCTTTACCCCCTCGTTAATGGCAATGCCATCTTTCCAGTTGTTCAAGGCAGAAACCTTGGACTCATCCTTAAGCCTTCTCTCTCCTTCCTCGCGTCCAATGTGCTAACCAATGGCTTTTCATTTCGGCAAATTAGGCCCAGAATCCCATCGCTTCGTACCACCTCCACTCCTCTAGTCTAAGCAGTGGCTCACCTTTACAAACAACTGCCCTCTGGACTACCCTTTGTCATCTTGGCATGAGCACAGCAGCAGTACCTAAGCAGCAGCAATCTCGCTGCCATCCAGCAGACCTCAGACAAACTTAGGAAAGAGGTCTAGGCCTGTGAATAGGCCTTGAGTCAAGTATGCTTTAACTCAAGAGTCAGGGGTTCTGAGGAGCTGGAGCCTGGCCTCGAAGTGAAGACTTGAACTTTATCCCCAGAGCAGGGGGACCGTTGAAAGAGGCTCAGTTTCCCCCTGCTGCTGGCACAAGTCACCGCAAATGTCGTCATTTGAAAGAGCACAGGTTTATTCTCCGACAGTTCTGGAGTTCAGAAAACCAAAACTCACTTCGCGAAGCCAGGATAGAGGTGCGGGTAAGGTGGCATGCCCTCCAGGGGCCCTAAGGACAAACCCGTGTTCTCGTCTTTTCCAGCTTCTAGAGCCGCATGCTCGGCAAATTCCCCTCTGCTTCCTTTAATCAAAGCATCCCGATTACATTCAGAAAATCCAGGATAATCTTGCCATCTCACTATCTTTATGTTAACTATCATTTCAAGTATAAGCCATAGTCATTGGTCTGAGAACAATACAGTTGAAAGCTAAAATGATAAAAGTATATGAAGAATGATAAAGGATTCCCTAGTAAGGTCAGGGAAACGTGGAAGATTCCACAAGGGTTTGCTCACTAACCATCCAGCGATTCTGACTCAGTAACCCTAAAGGGCAGCCTAGAACTGCCCCTGGGGGTTTCTGAAACAGTAACTATGAGAATAGAAAGCCTCAACTTGCTCCCAAGGAGCAGCTGGTGGTTGTGAACTGCTAGCCTTGTGGTTCGCAACCCCAATGTATCACCACCCCATCACCAGGTAGCTTTATTAGATTGGGTCTAGGAGAACTTGTAAAAGATTTCAAGGCAAAGGGCACCTAAGAGGAGGGGGTTACAGACCAAGAGGACCACATGGAGCCCATTAAGGGGAATGCAGGCCAATCATTTGACTGTGGTACGTAAAGGGGACAATGTAGAAACAAGTGCCGTGAAGAACCGTGTTAGAGATGGGTCACAGCGGGAAAGACTAGAAGCTATGGGGCCATTCAGGAGGCTGTTGGCAGTAATCGAGAGAGAGGTGACCCCCACCCCCTCGGTGAAGGCCAGGGCAAGAGGAGTGGTGAGGAGATGGGCCCAGAGACCTCAAAGAAACATGGATAGTGACTGGCTGAATGAGTGCATGTTGGGGTGGATGAGCAGGTGAGGAGGCAAGGATGGGAAATTGGGTGAATTCACTGAAATGAAAACATCAGGAAGAGGCAGACTTGAAGGAGCGGGTGATGGATTCGACTTTCTACACACTGAATTTTGGGATCTGTGAGTTATCTGAGTGCACACAACTGGCCCCGTGCCTTGAAATGGTGACTGTGGTAGTTACATAATCCTCTGTCAACTTGCAAAAGGGTGGAATCTAGCCTGTCAATCAGGTCACAGCTTGATCGCCTCATTTGGAGGCACAAAGGAGAGAAATAGCTCACCTTCTCTGCTTCGTCTTCCTGCTGACAAGCCAGATGGAGCTACGAGTATGCAAGCAGAGCCCTGGAGCTGGAGGAGCCATGTAGAGACCCCTGACAGTACTGAGATGCTTCCACTGCCACTGGACCCATAAGTCTTCCCACCCACTGGCCTGTGATCCTCCTGAATTCGGCATCACTGCCTGTGTCGTGTGAGTCTGAAGAGGAATTTATAGATTGATATCAGACATATGAGCTAATATCAGACTTGTGGACTTGATCTGGACTGGGCTGGGATGTTTTCTCAACATACAATTGCTCTTGGATATAAAGCTCTTTCTTATACACATATGAGTGTCTATGAATTTGTTTCTCTAGTCCACCTGGACTAACACAGTGACATAGAGGGACTCAGTGACATTTGAGACGCTCTTGAAGGAAGCAGCTGAGCGTCATTCCGTGTGGTCTGAGCAGAAATCAGGAAAGTCAGGAAGAAAAACATCTTAAGCAAAACGTGTCAAGTTTGGCAAAGCTGTCAGGGGGTTAAGAGAGGATTCTGAACGTGTTGGCCTGAGGCACATGGAGCTCACTGGTGACCCAAATCAGAGCAGCTTCAATGCCGTGTGGTGTGGAAGCCAGACTGCAGCGGGTGGAGAAGGGAATGGCCGTTCTCAGCCTCCTCCTCAGACGTTTAACTTCAAAAGGAAGAGGAGCGATCCTTAGGGGGTAGCTGGGGAGAAAGAGCCACAAGATAGCCTTTGCTCTGCTGTTTGATGATGAGCAAATGGTCACTATGGTTAGAAGATTGAGAAGAAAGTAGGAAATAATTGGAAAAGTCAGAGACAGCAGAGAGAGAAAGATGCGTAATGGAGTGAAGCTTCATAAGCAGAGGAAGGGGTCCAGGGCCCGGTGTCGGGGGCTAGGGCCTCTGAGACAGGAGGAGGTGAAGACAGCTCCCAGGCTGTGTCAGGAAGCAAAGCAGGACTAACTGGGAACAAATAGAGCTAAGTTTATAAGTGGTGGGAGGAAGGTTCACAGAGTTCTTCTCTGACAACCCCAATTTTATCTGAAGGAGGAATGCCAATTAAGAGACTATTGCAAGATGTGCGGAGACCTGAGCTGATCACAGTGGAACAAAGCTGTGCCCTGGAGAGGGTGTCATCATTTCATCAGAGTGAGAAGTCAGGCCACATCAAGTATTGGTAAGACTATAAAGCCACTGGAAGTCTTCGGCACCGCGGTTGAGAATGTACGATGGTACAACCCCTTTGGAAAATCGTTTCGTGGCTTCCAAACAATAGTGAATGTACCCCTAACACACAGCCCAGCCATTCCACTCCTGCGCATTAACCCAAGACAAATGAAGCATGTGTTCACAGAGAGTTGTGGACATAACGATGCAGAGCAGTCTGTTTGCAACAGCCCCCAACTGGAAACAACCCAAATGCTCGACACCAAGGGAATGAATAAACAAATAAACAACCCAAATGCTCGACACCAAGGGAACAAATAAACAAATAAACAACCCAAATGCTCGACACCAAGGGAACGAATAAACAAATAAACAACCCAAAAGCTCGACACCAAGGGAACGAATAAACAAATAAACAACCCAAATGCTCGACACCAAGGGAATGAATAAACACATTGGTATATGCATACTGAAGACTGCTGCCCAGCCGTTACAAGGTCGGAACTATTGACCCATGCAATAGGGAGTGTGGTTCTCCAAGTAGTTATGCTGACCGAAAGAAGCCAGATGAAAAACAAAATGTATGTTGTATTATTCCTTTTATGTAGAATTCTAGGAAAAGTCTAGGGACGGAAAGCAGAGCCATCTAGGAAGGGGTCGGAGGAGGGGAGATTGCAAAGGGACACAGAAAATGGTGGATGTCCAGAGATAGGCTCATTATCATGCTTGTGATCATTGTGATGGCAATGAATATATGAGGATCTGTCAAAACTCAGGAAATTGTACACTTTAAATATGTATACCTCCTTATCAATTATACCTTAACAAAATTGTAATCAAGAAGCTAAGGGTCAGAGAAAGAACCAGAGGACATCAGAAGCTAATTAAAAATATTCCATGAAAAAAGAAAGAAAGAAAAATATTCCATGAATGTAAAATGCAAAGTCCCTATATGACAAGGTTAATTAGTGTGGATAGGCTAGGTGACGCTGCACTAACAAACACTCTCACATCACAGTGATGTAACACAACAAAAAATTCTTACTAGTACAAAGTCAACTACAACGTGGGGTCAATTCCCAAGCTACAACATAGCCATCCCTCCACTGGCTCTATTCCCTCAGCTGAGGTTATCCTAGTAATCTCTCAGACAGGGCAAGCAAGCACTGCTGAATCTCGCACCAGCCATAATATGCTTTGGCTCATAAATGAGCCTGTTGGGTAGAACTAATCACATGGTCCCACTTAGTGGCTGGGGAAGTGGAATGCTCCTGACTGTCTATAAAGCAGGAGAATCAGAAATGGAAGAATTGTAGAAGATTATACTACTCATGGCTTCAAGAGAGACTGCTTCTGTGTGACCCTTCCCTGAATGTCATGATGCAGACAGAGAAACATTTCTATAGATTCAAACTCAAATCTTCAGGTAATGTTAAGACCAGACTGAAGGCCGTGGTCCTTTAAAACTTACATGATGGGACTGTTGGGTTCAGTTCATTCAGAACACCGAAACCAAACTCACTGGCATGGAGTCGATGCCGACTCATAGAGACCCTGTTAGACAGGATGGAACTGCCCCCAGGGGGTTCTGAGACAGCAGAACCCGGTGCATAAAAGGTTCAACACTTGAAGCTAGTATCACAAATGCACTGTTGCAGAGAGAACCCTGCTTTTCTAATCTGACAGTCTCTGCCACCGGTCATACAGAAGGGAAGAATTGGGAATGTCTTAAGAATAACAAAAAGTTAAAAAATCAAGACTATCGTTTGATCGCTGTTGCATGTATCACAAAACATTCTCCTCCAATAGTCAATCATCCTCGGTGGTTGAAAGTATGGTTGAGGCTTTGAATATGCAAGTTGAGGGAGAGAGCACTAGCTGATGGTGGTGAGAGTTAGCTGACCTTATCACGTCCCTTAGGCAAATGAAGAGGGACAATCCCAAGTTCAACATCAAGAGCTACTGAAGGGAGAAGGAGAAAGGAAGTGTCTGGACTCTGATGACGAGCTATAGCTTTGGTCATGGCTAGCTTATCTGTAGTCATTCTCAAGCCAGTCTATTTTCTTAAAAGCATATGTTGATCCCTCAACACCCAAAACCAGTCCCAGCTCTTACCACTAATGGTTATAAGTCAAGTCAAAGCAACCTCTAACTTCCAGCCCTCGAGAAAGGAGATTTTGGCAGAGAGAGAGACTAACCGGTGCTTAGTCAGGAGACTCAGATGCCACCAGAGCTGGCGAGCCAGAGGAGCGGGGCAAACCTCCTCACAGACAGGGAAGAGCGCTTGCCCCTTGTGCTCCAGCCAGGCATCTGCCACCTACCACTGTTGACAGACAGACCAATTGGATCCGCACTCTTGCCATTTAGAGGCGGAATGGAAATGTAGAAGAGGAGAAAAAGAAAGAATTGTGTTTGGCAGTTTGCCATCTTGTGCTTTTCTTTTCCTCTTTAAATGTCTGGGAGATCTTGGACAACCTTATGTACACAGTGAGGATGAAGATGTTAGCTACCCTCTAGGACTGTGGTGAGGAGTAAGCGAATTCATAGAAGAGGTTATAACAGTGCATGGCACATGGTAGAAAGAGCTTTGTCTTGGCTGCTATTATTCTCAAGAAGTGGACCATGAAAATGCTAAATTCCACCAAGTCTAGATTTCACAGTCTCGGGTGCATTTCTCCCTCTACTGCATCCATAAAATATTTTTTACATGTTACCTATATTTTCAGTAATCTGAAAAACTGTTTTTCCTCTTGAAAATTGCTGCTTGAATACCTTTAGATACTGCTCTGAAAAGAACATGAATACAACATATGATGTTTGGGTAGCAATTTTCTATGCATGGTTAAGTGAAAGTATCTCCTTGCTGATTTAGCTCCAAATTAGCAACCCAAACCTATATTAGCCACAGTTTTCAGAGAACTGAAATTGACATCTACCTCTTTACTACAAAATATTGGCCTTTAATTTTCAAATAAATATTTTGAGCTTCAAAAATGCCTGAGTCTCAGAGCAGTCAATGCACAGAAAGGACTGTAGGGCCGGCCCTACCACGAAACATGACGTCCCCTCACTGCCCACAGCGCTACAGGAGACAGCACTGGAGACACCATGCGGGAATTGTGCCTGGTCTGAGCCCACTGAAACATAAAGGGAGCTAAACAAGAAAGTTCCCGAGGAATCCCCAGATAGACTTTATACTCGGAGGGCAGGGCTTGGCACGCCATCAGATTCCATTGGAAAACATACATAAGGGCCAGAGACAGACCTGAACTCTTTATAGGTTTTGTTCTTCATTTTTTCTATGTCTATCTATATACGATAAGCAGGATAAACAACCCTAATGAGAAAACAATGGAACTGATGGTTGGTGATGGGTAGGGGTCGGTGAGGGGAGACATGGGAGAGGAGGAGGTGGAGGAAAGGGAGGAGGAGCCAATAACCCCAGGGACAAGGGAATAACGAGTGATCTAAAATCAATGGTAAGGAGGGTGTAGAACACCTGGTGGGGTTTGATCAAGCACAATGTTTGATCAAGCCAGAGGTATTACTGAGAGCAGAATGGAGGTTGCATATGCTAGTGGGACAAGAGGGAAGAAAAAGGAAACAGAGGAAAGAACTAGGAGGCATAGGGCATTTATAGAGATCTATGTACAGGCATGTACATATATAAATATATTTATAAATAATGATGGGGAAATAGGTCTATATACATGTATTTATAGATTTAGTGCTAAGGTAGCAGATAGACATTGGGCCTCTACTCAAGTCCTCCCTCTGTTCAAGAACACTTTGTTCTACTAACCTGGCATTCCATGACGCTCACCTTCCCGACAGAATTACTGAAGACAAAATGAGTGAAGAAATCTGACGGTGCCCCGCTATCTAATGATATAGCATCTGGGGTCTTAAAGGCGTGAAGGTAAACAAGCAGCCATCTAGCAGGGAAGCAACAAAGCCCTCATGGAATAAGCACATCAGCCTGTGTGATCACAAGGTGTCAATGAGATCTGGTATCAGGCAACAGAAGACCCAAAACAAACAACCATATCAATGTGAACCAGGAGGGTCATAGTGGAGACCCAAAGCCCATCTGTAGACAATTGGACATCCCCTCACAAAAGGGTCACAAAGAATGGGACGAACCAGCCAGGGTGCAGTATAGCACCTATGAAACACACAACATTTATTCTTTAATGCTCTCCCCCCCCCCCCACTATCATGACTCCAGTTCTACCTTACAAATCTGCTAGACTGGAGCATGTACACTGGTACAGATAAGAGCTCTTCACACAGGGAATCCAGGACAGACAAACCCCTCAGGAACAATAATGAGAGTAGCAATACCACGAGGGGGGGGGGGAGGGGGGGGGCTAAGGAGGAGAAAGAGGGAACCGATTGCAATGATTGATGTACAGACCTCCACACACACAAATAACAGAAATGTGGGTGAAGAGAGACAGCAATTGGTGTAAGATATGAAAATAATAATAATTTATCATGGATTCTTGAGGGTGGGAAGTTGGAAGAGGGAGGGAAAAAAAGAGGAACTGATACCGAGGGCTCAAGTAGAAAGAAATGTTTTGAAAATAATGGTGGCAACACATGTACAAATGTGCTTGATACAATGGATGTATAGATTGTTATAAGAGCTATAAGAGCCTCCAATAAAATGATTTATATTTTACAAAACGTTAAATTAAAAAAATAATAAAATAAAACTTCCTCCAACCCTGGAAAAAAATACCTAAGCAGAACGAGATTAACCTCTATTATATAATCTTTCTTTCTCCAAGCTAGATTCTTTGTACAGAAAAACACATAAACCAACTAGAAAGCATATACATATCCTGTCTCTCTCTCTCTCTCTTTCCTCCCTCCCTCTCTCTCTCTCTCTCTCTCTCTCTCACACACACACACACACACACACACACACACGTGTACCTGGAGGTTGCTAGATTTACTCACCAGGCAGATATTACATACATCCAGTCATAATTTGATCTCAAAGATGGCCTACAGAATGAGATTCCTTTCTAGAGAAACACAGCGACAAGAAAGGAATTTGTTAGAAGGAACTCCAGCCCTTGCCATAGCAGCAGAGCCAGCCTTCTCGGGCCCAGGCACATCACTGAATGTAGACATGCAGGAGGAAGAGGAGCTTGCAGTCGCTGAGAGAATTCTCTGAGGGAAGTCGCTTCTCTGTCCCTGTAATGGTGGAGACCCCGGAACGCTGTTAGGGGGCACGTCCACACACTGTGGTCTGTATGAGTGTGCAGATGGAGCCGAGTCCCGGAAGTCTTCCTCTGGGTGACCCCAAAATGGGTTTCCTCACAGTGAAACACTCCAAGAATAACTGAAGTGCCTTGTAGGGTGGTGCTGTCATGTGCTTGACATGAGTCTTGGATTAAACGCATCATTGCTTCCCAGGCGATGTTGTTTATCACTGTTGTTAATGGGGACACACAGTAAGTAAGCAGGGGACCACAGCCCCCCTTTTTCCAAACGTGTGCCACATTTGTGCTTTGCCAAAACTGTACACAAGGCGCTTATGAAGATGCTGGTGGGAGGGAAATGACAAAATAATAGTACGTTTCATAACATTTTGATAAACGGTGTTTTCACCACTGGGAAGGCGTACCTTATTACCGAAATGGCTTGATGACTGATAACATTAGCCTTTGTAGTGAAGCCATCTTAATCGATGGCAACAGGTGTCGCTGAATGGGCTGCTCAAAACCAGCCTGCTGTTTCATGCCAAGCAGTGTGCACGTGAAAGCCAGTCTGCTGGGCTTTGGAGATTGCACTTACCGCCAGGGAGCCTGTTGCTATTAGTGACGCCCTTCCTCCACACCTGGGGGTCACTTTCTCTGTTCAGAGCGCTGCTAGCTGGGCAAGCAGGGATGCAGATTGCAGTGTTGGAGAGACTCTGGGCTGGATGGGATCTTGGAGGCTGGCTGGTCCAACTTCATCGGGTTGCACAGGGTCTCAGAGGAGATGACGCACTTCCTCGAAACCATCCACTGGAGCTAACCGGCATTCCATCAACCATGCATTCCCCAAGTGGGGGGTCGGCCTGACCCCACTCTCGAACCCACCCTCTGCTCTCAGCGATGTCCCCACTTTGCTGTTGGATACTAGCAAATCCATTTTTTTTTTACTCAGAGCGTATCCAAGTGGCTAAACTGTTCCATAGGATTTCCTAGGCTGCAAACTTTATAGGTGGGGTTTTGGTGGTATAGAGGTTATGAGTTAGACATCGATCCGAATGGTGGGCAGTTCAAAACCACCAGCAACTCTGTGGGAGCAAGGCTGGGCTTTCTACTCCTGTAAACAGTTACAGTCTCAGAAACTCCCAGGGGGCCGCTAGGGGTCAGCAGTGACTCGATGGCAGTGAGTATACAGGGTAAGTTGCCTGATGCAGCCTAACTCAAATGGACTAAGTTCCTAGCAACTCAATTGCACCTAAGAAAACACATAACCTGTGTTGTTGCCTTAGCAGACAGAGCATGCAAAAATACATGTAATCCAACGTACTGACAAATGAGGGGTGTGTTGGTCTGGGTGCATTAGAGAAACACACAAACTCATAAGTATACAAACTCATATGTATAAGAGAGAGTTTATATAAAGGGTAAGTATACATCAAGAAAACATCCCAACCCAGTGCTGCCCAAGCCCACAAGTCCAACATTCATCCATATGTCCAACACCAGACCACAAAGTCCTCCTCCATCTCACAAAACACACGCAATGATGCCGACTGCAGGAGGAAAGCCGAATCAGTGAGCGTGTAAGCATCTCAGTGCTGTCAGGGGTCTCCACACGGCTGCTTCAGCACCCAGGGCTGCATCAGCGTAGGTCCATGTGGCTTCTTCTCAGGGATGTCTTACAGGAAGTGAGCCTTGACAGCTGAAGCAGGGAACTGGCTAAGACACCTGCACTCTGTTCTGATCATCAGAAAGCAAGAGACCTGAGAACTAGAAAGGTGAGACTCACAGAGTCATTTATCCCTCTGCCCTCCAATTAACCCCACATGTATTTATCGGTCAGGTTGGCACCATGAACTTTAACTACCTCAAGGGGGCTGGCTGAGATGGGTTCTGAGTTCTCTCAGCACTGGCACTCTGTTCCGAGCAGTCGGAAGCCTGGGGCCTGTTTGGGATGGAGCCCAGAGAGAGGCAGTAGTCACCAACAGCTAGTTCTTTCCCCGGGATCCCAGTGGAAGCCTGGCTTAACTTTTTGGAGAGTGGAGTTCATTATATCCAAAGACTGCTCTGTACTTTGTGGTTGTGACTTCAAGGCAGAAATACTTCAAAACTTGGTTGAAGTGCATAAGAGTTCCCCTGCTCAACAAAGGACTTCAACCACCCAACCGCATTGAAAGAATGTCTGAGAAAAAAACATGGCTGTTGGTGTTGGAGCCTTCGAGTCAATTCTGACCTATGGTCACAACAGAACAAAATGCTGTCGCTCCTGCACCACCCTCACAGTTGTTCTGATGCGTGAGCCGATCGTCGCCTCCACTGTGTCCGTCCATCTCCTTGAGGGCCTTCTTGGATTTTGCTGCCCCTCCGCTTTACCAACCACGATGTTCTCCTTAAAGGACAGGTCTCTCCTGACAACATGGCCACAGTACGTGAGACAAAGTCTTGCCATCCTTGCCTCCAAGGAGCACTCTGGCCGTACAGAAGACGAAGAACAGAGGAAGAAAGAAGGGAGCTATTAATGTTGACGTCTTTCCTCACACATTCAGCTTCTCCTGCGTTGTTAGGAGAATTCCCAGCTCTGCTGTGGCCTGGTCGCACGTGAGTGTATTTGTGTGTGTGTGTGTACAGTCACTTAGCTTCCACTCCCTTTTCCATGACCCCTTGGCTTCTATGATGTCCTGTCCTCCTTTGACCGTGAGTTGAGCACAGGATCCTACTTGAGTCAACTGGACTTCCTTCTCCAAGAGATTAAGTCCAAGAGTGTCTCAAGAACTACAGTGCCTCAAAAAAAAACAAACAAACAAAAAAACGACATGTATTCTAAGGACAGTGTATGAGATTGAGAAATTTCTGCTGCTTCAATGTCCAGAGCTACTCTCATCCATGGCCTTGTCCTTCTCCTTCATGCCCGCCCTCCTCTCCCTGTGGGAACTCTTCAACATCCGGACAACATAGGGTCTTCATGCCTCTACGGCGGCCATACTTGGTTTCTGTTACTTATAACCAAAGTCTTAGTATAGCCTCAGATCCTTAACTGAAGCCACTTTACGTTGTGAGCATATTTGTTTTAGGGTTCCGTTGTTTAAGTTTAAGTTTCAAAAGAAGGATGCAAAGCCCCACACTGAGCCATTCATACCCGGAGAGCAGCTGGTTTAAATAAAGACCCACCCTGGGTTTGCAAGGGCTCAAAGGCAGCAAGAAGATACTTCCAACGCTGGCAGGGAGTGTGTGAAGGTAGACGCCTGTTTGTTTTCTCCGTATCTCAAATTATTTGTGATGTGACACATTACTTTAGTAATACAAAAGTTTGATGTTTAAATGGGGATTTATTGTTTAGCAATAAAGCCAACATAGTATTCTGGCCTTCTTACAAATGTTATAAATGTAGTCTTTGGCCGCCTGCTCCAAATCGCTAGTTCAATTTCCTGCCAGGATTTTCAATACCGTAGCAGGGTCAAGTCTTAATCAACTCTTAATCATTGTAGCGAGGAGCTGGATGGCGTGGGCTCACAGCAATAATGTCTCGCTACGAACAAACCACCCTGCAACAACACATTTTAGGACTAAGGATGAGTCATTGCAAAATATGCTTGCTGATGGAGCTTTGCAGAAAGTCAGCAGTAAATCATGAAAGCTGGGTTACACGAGAGCCCACTGCAATGAAAGGCCAGCTTTGATCCTCAGAGGCTTTAAAAGGCTTAAAAGGAACGTTTTCTCCTTTTAGGTAAATTAATTCTAAATTAAGAGTTCATTTAGAAATTTCAAAAGATAAGAAAGTGCTTGTTTATTCTGTTTCAGAACAAAAGGAAGAGGAAGGTAACAGCAGAGCGGACTGAATGACTTCCATGCTTTGTTCATGGCTGCATATCTTAAGAATCTGCCCTATAACTTATTGGTTTCTCATTGCTGCTTTAATCAATAGGAGGTCCAGAACCCTTATTTGTATGTATTATTACACGTATGTAGACTAAGAGGCTATTGTTTTTACAGAGCAAGGAGGTACAGAATGGTTTAAAATCAGAACTGATGTGCCAGGGTTGTATCCATCTACCGTATTTATTCAGTCGTTAATTTGCCCAAATAATCCAAGAAGATTGGCCCTTTGAAGAAGAACTTGGCCTCAGGACTGGAGGAAGACTTATGAACAACCTACAGTTCGCAGATGATGCAACCTTGCTTGCTGAATGATAAGAGGATTTAAAACATTTGCCTATGAGGATCCAAGACCACAGCATCCAAGATGAGGTATTCCTCAGCACAGAGAAAACACAAATCCCCACAACTGGACTAATAAGAAATATCATCATCAATGACGAAAATATTGCCAAGGACCTCATTTTACAAGGACCCGTGGAATCAATGCCCATGGAAGCAGCAGTCAAGAAGTTAAACAACTTACGGCACTGGGGAAGCCTGCTGAAAAAGATGTCTTTAAGGTGTTAGAAAGCAACGACACCACTTTGAAGACTGCGCCGTGGCTGACCCATGCCAGGGTGTTTTCAGTCACATGAATGCATTTGGAAGCTGGACACTGACTACGAAAGACGGCAGCAGAAGTGGTGCACTTGAATCATGGTGCTGACAACAAGTACTGAACACACCACGGACTCCCAGAAGAAGGGACAAATTCGTCTCGGAAGAAGTGCAGCCAGAGTTCTCCTTGGAGGCAAAGATGGCCAGGTTTCCTCTGTACTTTGGGCATGTGCTTAGGAAGGACTTATGAGACAGCACAAGAAAAGGGGTGGGGGTGGGGAGAGAGAGAGCGTGACACAGTGACTTGTGAGTGTGGTGGAGGACCAGGCAGTCTCATTCCTTTGTACCTTTGGTCACCATGACTCAAAACCACCTCAACAACGCCTAGGGAAACTAACAACACTGCTAGTGTAACGAGCACCACGTGCTTAGCGACTTAACCCAACACAAATGGATTCCTTTGCAGTTTGGGAGGTTAGATGCTCCAAATCAGTCTTGCTTAGCTGCAAGTAAGTGTCTACGGGGTTGGTTCCAGAACCTTCTGGATGTTCCAAAGGAAAATCTGTTCTTTCCCTCACTTTTAAAGGCTGCCTGTTAGAGGTGAAGTAAAAAATAAAATGCTACAAATTACAGAAACTTTTATTAAACAAAAATATCAAAATGTGAATCTATTTTTTTCTTGACATATTCTCCTTCTAGGTCTATACACTTCCTTTTATAAAAAATGTTTTATTTGGGTGCAGGGAAACATCGGACAGTGTAAGACATGACAAAAATAATAGTAACTATAACTTATCAAGGATTCACAAGGGAGGAAGGGTGGAGAGGGAGGAGACAGAATGAGGAGCTGATACCAAGGGCTCAAGTAGGAAAAAAAATGTTTTGAGAATGATGATGACAACAAATGTACAAAAGTGCTTGACACAATGGATGGATGGATGGATTGTGATAAGAGTTGTACAAGCCCCCAATAAAATGATTTTTAAAAGAAAAAATTGTTTTATTGGCATATACTTCACATATCACACAATTAAATTGTTCAGTCCAAATTAGAAGATTTGTGCAATCAGCACCACAATCAAACACTTCTCTCGAGCTCCTTGTTAGATCTCCCATTCCCCACCTCCCCTGCCATCCCTCTGAGGGAGGTGTTTCGCCTCTCTAACCCTTCCCCAAGGAGCCCTGGGGTCATGGGTAACATGCTGGCAACCCAAAGACAAGCAGCTCAGACCTACCAGCTGCTCTGTGGGGGAAAGATGAGGCTTTCTGCTCTCATAAAGACGCACAGCCCTGGAACCCCACAGCGACAGTGCACTCTGCCTTTCGGGTTGCTGTGAGTCAGCATCAACTCAAGGGTTTGGGGGCTCCTTCCTTGAAGAATTCTGCACACTTCAATGTACACCATGTCAAAACAGCCATTTCGGCATCCACGCGGGACTGCAATCATGTTCCTTATATTAGTCTGGGTACTGTAGAGAAACAAATCCACAGAAACTCATGCATAAGAGTTTTATATAAAGGGTAAGTGCACATCAAGAAAACATCCCAACCCAGTGCTGCTCAAGCCCACAAGTCCAACATTAACCCATGTGTCCAACACCAACCCACAAAGTCCTGCTCCATCTCACAAAACAGGCGCAATGACGCAACTGCAAGGGGAAACCCGATTCAGTGAGTGTGTAAGCATCTCAGCACTGGCAGGGGTCTCCACACGGCTGCTCCAGCACCCAGTGCTGCATTGGGGTAGGTCCATGTGGCTTCTCCTCAGGGATCTTGCAGGAAGTGAGCCTTGGCAGCTAAAGCAGGGAACTGGCTAAGGCAGCGACACCCTGATCTGACCACCGGAAATCAAGAGATCCGAGAACTAGAAAGGTGAGGCTTACTGAGCCATTTATCTCTCTGCCCTTC
Source organism: Tenrec ecaudatus (assembly GCF_050624435.1). NCBI lineage: Eukaryota > Metazoa > Chordata > Mammalia > Afrosoricida > Tenrecidae > Tenrec > Tenrec ecaudatus. Next base: position 62,618,654 of record NC_134536.1, on the reverse strand, counting down.
AATAACCCCACATGTGTTTATCGGCCAGGTTGGCACAATAAACTAACTACCTCGTTCCTTTTCAATGTTCTTTGGGTTCGAGGATGAAAAAGTCTGCAGGGGGAAGATAAGGACAGTGGGGCGGGTATGGTAAGGTTTCCCAGTGAAATGCTCAGAGGTCAGCCAGCAAGCTTTGAAGAATGAATGCTTCTTCAATGGAGGGGTGGAAGAAAATCTCTTGGTGCAATTTTCCCGTTATTTTTCACACCAAGGCAATTTCCCATTTCTTAAACCTTTTTCCTGAAAAAATCCTGTGATTGTCCTGTACCCTTTGAGAAACTCTATCAAGATGGTCCTTTTGGAATCTCAAAAAACAGCCCCAGAAACTTCTGAGTTTACCTCTCTGCTGAATTTAATATGCCTAGGAGATCCTTTTAAGAGCTCCTGTTTTGAATGGACTTTTTTTCTTTTTGTATATATTGTTATTTTTTCCCCTCAAAACCATTTTATTGGGAGTTGTGTTAGTATGAGTAGACTAGAGAAACAAATTCATTGACACTCATATGTGTATAAATGAGAGTTTCATAATGAAGGGTAATTGTACATTAAGAAAGCATCCCAATCCAGTGAATCCAAGCCCATAAGTCCAATAATAGCCCATAGGTCTGATACCGATCTATAAAGTCCTCTTCAGACTCACAAAACACATGCAATGATGCTGAATGCAGGGCGATCACAGGCCAGTGGGTAGAAAGTCTTTGGACTCAGTGGTGTTGTAAGCATCTCAGTGCTGGCAAAGGTCTCCACATGGTTCCTCCATTTCCCAGGGCATGGGGCCTCTCAGCGTAGTGCCATGTGTCTTGTCAGTAGAGTGTCTCTGAGGGTGTGAGCTGAGAGACAGAAGTGACTCCTGCAGCCAAGGAGGAAAATTCAGGAGTTCCCAGAATTCTCATGAGAAAGCCATGCCCACATAGAGACCGCATTGGCTATGATCCAATTGACAAACTAGACTCCACCCCTTCACTCTTAATCCTCTCCCATCCCAAATTGACACCAGATTACGTAACCACCACAGGAGTTAATGCAGATAGCATATCATTCCATAGTTCAATCACATCAAGCAGTATTGTACAACTGCTACCACAGTCAGTTTCAAAACAGTCTTTTGCCTCAAAAGCTTCCTTTTAACACCACCCCCCCAACCGCCATCGTCGCTTATACACCCCCCTGCCCCTGGAACCCCTTATTCTACATGCTGTCCCTATAGGTTCATCAATCCTGGGTTTCATATACTGAAAAACTATATAACAAAACTTTAAAATAGTCAACCCCCAATGACATAACACCTATGAGATAAACCCCAATATGAACATACAAAAAATATAGAAAATGTTAAAAACCAGATCATGCCTAACTTGCATCTGAGAGGAGATCAATGAGGAGATGTTGACTGTTCACATCAGGTTCATGATTTTGATCTCCCATCATCATCTCTCCCACGCACTCTAATAACCACTTGCCTCCCATTCCTCAGTTGTGGATAGAAGGAAGCTCACCCGAGGCTTATTTCCTATAGCGTTCCCACAAATGTCTCTTGGACTCCCAATGTCATCCAGAGCCTCCGGCAAACCAGAAGGCACCCTAAGGGAACTAAGACAAGTGTGTTCATGAGAGGACTTGTCTGCAGTCATCCACAGTCAGAGACACGTTCACTCACACTTTGCTGGGAAGAAAGCCCTGCATGTGTGAACTGGAACCCTCGTAGCTATACTCTTTGACTTGACCTTCACATTCCTTGATTCCACCACCATCACCACCACCACCACGCACGATACATCACCAGACACTATAGTATGTACACAGTGTACACCACCACCACACGCTATACACACACCCACAGAGATACACACACACACAGATAAAACACACATCTACTCTGAGACTTAATTCCAGTGGATTAAAGATGTGTATTTCCTGCGGCCATCTAGAGTCTTCTGACCAGCAAGGCAAATGACATTTGACAACTCCCTTAAAGAAACAAGGGAAGGTGGGCACCCACTGAAATCACTGAAGACAAATGTGTGCATAAGCAAATGTGGTGGAGAAAGCTGATAATAATATGCACAAAAATAAGACAGAGGAAAGCCAAGCAACAAATGAAAACAAAACAACAACAAACCAATTACAAAAACAAAAAACAACAACAACAAGAAAGAAAAGCTTGCAGTTAGTTCAAGGACTGTTTGGTGGCCTTTAGGAGTGTTTTCTGGTCGAGTCTGATGGGGCGCCAAGCCCTGGCTCCAAAGTCAATTTTTGGTATTTCCTGGGGACTTCATTGCTCTGTTCTCCTTGACACTCTCTTCTATGCCCTTAGTGTTTTGCTTCATTGTGGTGGGATCAGATCAGCAATTTCCACACTGTGTCTCCAAGTGTTGTCCCTGTGGGGCTATGGATCAGTGAGGGATGTCGTGTTTCATAGTGGGGCCGGCCATGTGGTCTTCTCTGCAGATTGGCTGCTCTGAGGGGGAATCTCGTTGCCAAGGTTTAGTGGGCCAGGATGTGCTCCACTCTCTCTTCCTCCCCTTTCATTTGCTCCCATGTGCTCTGATCAGACATGTCCCTCTCCCTGAGCTGCAGATTCAGTGCTGTCCTCTGAAATACATTCTTCTGGGGGGAGGGGCAGGTGTCCACATAGTTAGGATTGGGGCCAGCCCCTCAGGCCTCTCCACTGGTTCCCTAGTCCATGCTGGCATGTTGCATTCACATCATGGAACACTGGGCGGAAGTCAGGCCCTCTTCCCTGGTGAGATATAAACAATGAGGAGCTGATACCAAGGGCTCAAGTAGAAAGCAAATGTTTTGAGAATGATGATGGCAACAGATGTACAAATGTGCTTGACACTATGGATGTAGGAATGTATTGTGAGAAGAGTTGTGCAAGCCCCCAATAAAATGTTTTTTTAAACGAAATAAGTAACATATATTAATTATTTTAGAAAGCATGCTATAAAAATAAGAAAGCCTTCCCCCACTGAATTCACTTAAGAGGACAAAGCCTCAACCATCCTGAAAACTTGTTTATTTTCATGATTTATTTTCCCTTTCCAGAGTGTTATGATATTGCTATCTAATTAAATTTTTGTTAACGTGCAGTCTGCTCACTCAGCATTGTTTATCATTCTATTCCAATTGCAGAGACCAAAAGTTTACCTCTGTCTAATCTACCCAAGTGGGACAAGGAGGAGGCCTTCTACTCCCATGAAGAGTCTCAGAATCCCACAGGTGTCCATTCTAACCTGTTCTGGAGGGTCGCCGTGAGTTGGAATTGACTCAGTGACAGTAGACCATCCACAAAACTGTTGCTGTGGAATTGACTGACTTGTGATGATCTCATGTGTATCAAAAACAGAACTGTGTACAATAAGGTTTATTGTGTCAATAAACACATGTGGGATTAATTAAAGAGCAGAGAGATAAATGGCTTGGCGAGCCTCGCCTGTCTGATCTCTTGCTCTCTGATGGTCGAACCAGGGTGCACCTGCTTTAACCAGTTCCCTGCTTCAGCTGGCAAGGCTCTCACTTCCTGCGAGGCATCCCTGAAGAGAAGCCACACATGGACCTACCTCAGTGCAGCCCTGGGTGCTGGAGCAGCCGCTTGGAGACCCCTGCCAGCACTGAGATGCTTACACATTCACTGACTCGGCTTTCCTCCTGCAGTCAGCATCGTTGCATGTGTTTTGTGAGATGGAGGAGGACTTTGTAGATCAGTGTGGGATATACGGGTTAATGTTGGACTTACAGACTTGGACCGGACTGGGTTGGGATGATTTCTTAATGTACACTTACCCTTTATATAAAACTATCTCTTATAAAATATGAGTGTCTATGAATTTTGTTTTTGAGTCTGCCCAGACTAGCACACTGTGCTCCCTGGAGTGTTCAAGGGTTGATTTTTCACAATTAGATTGTTTGATCTTTCTTCAGCTGTCCCTCTGGGTTGGACTCGAACCCAAACCTTTTCGTGAGCAGCATAGCACATGAACTGTGCCTGCCCCACAGGGACTCCTGTCCCATGCTCCGGTGCTCCCGGAGAGCTTGGAAGTGTGAGTCCATCCAGACACCCCACAGAGAAAAGTCTGAAAGTCAAACAGCCAGCCAGCCCGCCAGCCCCTGGACGCCCCATACCCTACCACACAACTCTTCTCTGAAGCACATCGACTCTCCATGGGGGAAATCAGCTCCTCCGACACAGGAGGGAAGAAACGCTACAAAGAGGAGATTCAAATCCAGGCAGAATAATCACAGAAGGAAGATTTGAGGGGAACATGTTTAATCTGCTTATCAAGATTATAAACTCCTTTGGAAATGTTGCCAGGCAAATCAGACCCCCTCATTGCAAACACATATATTTTGTGGATTATTCTCAGTCTGAGGTTATTTCAGTATGGGTTTCAGTTACTTTACCTGATTATAGTTTTTTTTTAAAAAACTTACTTTGTAAATTGTATTTAAAATTCATGAATCCTAATTTGTGAGATGTATCGATTTACCTGTGCATCTTATTTTAATCAAATCAGCAGTGATTGAATTGCTTGGGCACTGTTTAAACAAACCTTTTAAAAAAATCATGGGCTTGTACAACTCTTAATCCATCCATTGTGTCAAGCACATTTGTGCATTTGTTGCCCTCGTCTTTCTCAAAACATTTTCTTTCTACTATCAGCTCCTCATTTTCCCCTCCCTCCCCCACCCTCCGTCCCTCACAAACCCTTGGGTTGTTTTTTTTTTAAAAAAACCACAGTCAGTTCTTATAAACACAACACCAGCTACAATCTATATTCCAAAGCCTTTGTTATATTGAAAAGATCCGACGCATTTTAAGTTGAGAAATGCATACAAACACTTCACAAAAGCCAACCAGGAATGTTCTTCCCGTTGTCCTGCTGCGGAGCCCAGCGACAACGACGCACACACACTCTAGGAACCGCCAAGCCCAGAACTACCTGCATTGCAGACGGGAGAGATGGGACTGTCTTTTTGAGATAACAGGAAACTGGAGTTTCTATAACACGCCCGCCCTGGCCTTGGCTTCATTCAGATCAACATGGCAGTGAGACCTTGGTACTGTTTTGCGAATTGAGCACGGGGTCGGTTTCTTGCCAGTGGCCCCCTGGTAGAAGACGTCTTCCTTCACTTGGATGTCCAACCAGACTTTGGAATCAGAGGGATCCTAGAGCCCCTCGGATGATGTTTCCTCTGCTGTTGTGTGATCCAGGTTGTCACCTTGCTTCTCAGAACCTCGGTTTTCTTCACTGCTCAAGAAAGCGGAGACAGAGCCAAAGGGGGGTGGGGGTGGGCAATGGACATATGTCTAGGAGTTGGGTCCTGAAGGTGAGGTTTAATGTTTAACCTCTTCTCCTTGAAAGCTGGTTTCACCTCTTGTACAGGAGAGTTCATCAACAGCAATGCTATCTGACTACATCTGTGCATGATCTATAAAGAGAAGGTCTTTGGGGGTAGGGGTGGCAAATTCAACCCAACAATTACTTTGATTCTTCCAGCCACTAAATAAGGGGCCCTTGTGACACCATGTTTACGCAGTCAGCTGCTAACCAAAAGACTGCCGGTTCAAATCCCTCAATGGTTCCCCTGGAGATTTGCCACCACCAAGATGACTGCCCAGTAGGCCCTGGGGTGCAGATCTGCTCTGTCGCATGAAGTCACTGTGAGTCTGAATCAACAAAACAGCAACCGTAGTAGCAACAGAACTAGATAAACCCAAACTATCCCTCCCTCCCTTGTTCTCAACAGAATTTAAGGTCCTAGCTGGCAGGTGAACTGAAACTTAAATATGTTCTTACTATTGAAAATTCCTCTCCCTAAAATAAAGCCTCATGAATATTTATCTTATATTTGCTTTTTAAAATGCAAAAAAGACAAACCCTTTGTCATGAGCCCTTTTTGTTCCGTTGCCTCACATCCTTCAAACCCATGCTGAGAGACTGTCGTGCAAAACGCTAGCGTGACTTTTGATTGAATGTGGCCGGGATCAGCAGAGCGACCCCGTTAGGGAGTTTGCTTTTCATTGGTGACAGCCACTTTTTATTTCTCATTTCCAGATGCCTCAGCTTGCTGTCGGTCATGGAGATGGGAGTCTACACCTTGTAAACTGACACCGCTTCCGTTGTTCTCATGGCTCTTACATGAAAGGCACGTCCTTCTGAAAACTGGCATTTCGTTACCCATCTTCACCTGGTGCCATCCAAAGTGGGAAGGAAGGTCTTTGCTGAGGGAGATCACGTTGGTGTCTGAAGATTTAAGTTGGGCTGAGATGTTCTTCTTGAGCACCACAAGCACGGTTAGTCCCCCATTGCATCTACATATCATCACTGTGCAAACTGATTCCATTGAATTCTAGTTTGCAGGGATTTGGAGCTTGACCTGCCTGGGGACACAGCAGGGCAGGGCACACGCCCAGATCAGCCGCTCTTGTGGGAGTGAAGCTGTCAGACTGTCAGACCACGTTAACCTGGAATCAGGAATTACAATTTTTTGAGACATTGATGAACAAATTATCAGTGTGGTAGGCACTAAGTATGTGCTGAGAATTTAAGGGTGCCCAAGTGCTGGTCCTCACCTTCACTGCCGCCCTGAGACCTGCAGTTTATCCTAACACTAAGAGCAATTCTCCTCACACTTGCCTGGGAGCATTGCATTCACGAAGCTGTGGGAACAATGAAAAGTTAGTACATGTGCTCACGGAGGAGCAAAGACTCCTCAAGAACCATTTGGAATAGCTTAGAAAATTCCTTGCAACAATCCAGACCATAGCTAATTCTCCAAATCAGTGCGGAGTTCAACTTCAGTCCTACTTCCCAAACCTTCCCAGTACCTTCTTCTTCTTCTTGACTTTCCCCCAGCAGTCTTCTTGACAATCCACCTCATAGGTCAGGCACCAACCAGGCTGTCATCTGGGGGTGCACATCAGAATCCCCTGGAGAGTTCTTAAAACTCCCAAACTCTGGATGCCCAACTTGAAGCCCAGACTAATTAAGCCAGCATCACTGGGGGTGGAGTCCAGGCATTCTTATGCCTTAAAACTGTCCCTGACGATTCCAACATGCAGCCAAGCTCCAAGGGCAGTGCTTCAGATGGGCCATCTCATTTAGCCGTCCAGACAATCCTGCTGTCGCTGCTGTTGCAAGGTGTCCTCAAGTCGGCCCCAACCCATAGCGACCCTCCGTACAACAGACTGAAACGTGATTCCTTCCTGCACCGTCCTCCATGATTTCTCTGCCCGCGCCCATTGTTGCAGCCACTGCGTCAATTCCTCTTGTCAAGGGCCTTCCTCTCTTTCACTGCACCTCTCCTTTACCAAGCATGTTGTCCTTCTCCAGGGACTGGTCTCTCCTGACACCATGTCCAAAGTACCTGAGACAAAGTCTCATCATCATAGCCTGTAAGGAACATTTTTGCTGTACTTCTTCCAAGACAGATTTGTTGTTCTTTTGGCAGTCCGGGGTACTTTCCATACTCTGCCAGCACCACAATTCAAACACATTGACTCTTTTTCAATCTTCCTTCCTCAATATCATGACTTGGGTCAGGTGCACTTTAGTCCTCCAAGTGACATCCTTGCTTTTCAACACATGAAAGAGGCCCTGTGCAGCAGATTTACCCAGGGAAATGCATTGTGTAATCTCTTGGTTGATGCTTCCAAAACAATCTTATGTGGTGGATATTTTTCATCTTTTTTTCTGTAAATGAAGAAGCAGGCTTAGAGCTTTGAAATTTTCAGGGAGTAAGTGTGGAACCAGGAGCCCTGAAGGTACTATGGGTTGAGAATTGGGTTGCTGACCACAAGGTTGGCAGTTCAAACCCACCAGTAGCTCCTTAGGTGGTGGTGGGGGGGGGGCATGAGGCTGTGTGCTTTCATAAAAATTATATAAAGATTGAACTCAGCGGTGGAAGTGAGTGTGAATTTGGGGTTTGGAAGGCGTGACACTAGAGTCCTTGAGTTGTGCAAACTGTTGACATGCTTGGCTACTAACGGAAAAGTCTGAGGTTCAAGTCTACCAAGCATCACTTAGGAACAAAGGTCTGGTGATCTATGTCAGACAAAATCAGCCATTGAAATTCCTGTAATGCACAGTTCCACTGTGACCACCCAGGGTCACCACAAGCAGAACAGACTCACCAGCAAGTGGCTCAGGAGTGAAACGGGTTCTCAGATTTATCTGGTTCCAAAGCCAAGACTTAAACAAGGTTTTCCATTCATTTTGACCCAAAAAAACACATGTGCTGAGGTTTTGGCAAACGGTTCAACTCCCTCTTGACTTAGCTTCGTAGGTGTCTTATGGGTGGGCACGTTTTTTACGAGTGTGTGTTATAAGAGAAAGTATGGTACATTATTATCCAAGGAAGACCGCTGTTAGCGTGCTGATCCTGAAGCATCAAAGTTCAGTGACCCTTAACAGATACGTTTATCAACAGAGCCCAGGATACGACACTTTCCATAACGGAAGTAGGTTGGGGTATTTGAAGACTTTGGGTTACGATGATACTATGAGGCCTTAGTCCCGTAAAGTATGGCTTGTGTCTGAGTGTTGATTGTGTTGTACTGAAATGATTGTAATCAGGTTTGGGCCTGAAAGCCGAAGCTAATTCCCTAGAAGACGAAGAAATTGCCCTCAACATAGAGAGAAATCTGTGGAAGAAGGAATTCTTTGCCTTCCTGTCTGGGCATCTGGTATCCAGAGCTCCCTGAGGATGGTCGGCTTGTGGAGCAAAACTGACAGATAGATGTCTCTGCAAGGCAGGCGAGGGCAAGCAGCGAGGCCCTTTGTATTCTTAAACCTGCTGACTCATCACTCAGGTAGGACGTAAAAATCAGCCTTTCGAATTAGGAATAATAAGATCCAAACCCAGAGGGGTAAATGGTCCCAGTGCCTAAGTTCTAAACACCCCGCTTGCAGAAAGTTGGACGATAGTGTTAGCCCCAAATTCAACTGCAGGGCCCCTGCGTGGATTGAGTCCCCAGTGAATCCCCACGGCCCATAGATTATGGACAGTTTTGAAATTTATAGGTAGTAAGGATGGGACAAGGAGCCCTGGCAGCACTTTGGGTTGGGCATTGGGTTGCTAACCTTCCACTTTCCTCCTTGCCCACTCTTCTTGTCCTACCTCACTGACCCCTTTGGGTTTCCTTGATGCCAAGCTGGTTCCCACTTCAAGACCTTTAACATGTGGTCCATTTGCCTAAAGTGCCCTTCCCACCCCAACCCCACTTTGTTATGAAGGGCACTACTTCCCCTGACTGGAGATGTCCTAACTTTCATGCCACCTCTTCAAGGAGGCCTTTGCTGACCACTCAGTCCAAATTAGCACTCCCTTTTTCCTTCCCTCTCCTGTCATCTTTTTCTTCATCCCTGTTGAATTGCTTCATGGTGAAATGCCTCTCACTGCTTATCCTTGATTCCTTTGTTTGTCTGCTACCTTGGGTTTAATTTATCTCCTTCACAAGAAGACAAAGCCCACTGTGATATGCTTAGCACTTGTTACTGTGCTTAAAACATGGATGGGGCTCAATCTTTTTTACATACATGAATGAGCAGCAAAGCAAGAGGGAAGGTTAAAAATGTCAATAATTGAGGAAGCAGGCAGACACAGCCCGCTTGGACCGAGGGGAAATGGTGCTTTCTTCTGAGTGATAAAATGCTACTCGTCTGACTTGTTACAATGGTTTTGACCACATCCTTAGTGGTCTCTTGGTGGACAGTCACGGGGGTAATCATCCAAAAAGCCACTGGGTGTTTGCAGATGTCTCAATAAGATGCTAAGATATTATGGGTGGTTTACAGGTCACCTGGGTCCTGCTTTATCAACATGAATTCGACTTTGAGGGACCCAGACCCAGTGATCTTAAAAAGTCTGCTACATTGGCAATGATGCTCTTGTTGTTGTTAGCTGTTGTGGACTCAACCTCCAATTCATGATAGCCCCATGGCAACAGAACCAAACACTGCCCAGCGTGGCTCATCATTCCCCCCATCAGTTGTGGCTCATCATTCTCCCCATGAGTTGTGGGTCAGACTGTTGAGTCCACAGAGTTGTCATTGGCTGAGTTTGGGAACTAGATCACCAAGCCTTTCTTCCTTGTCTATCTTAGTCTGGAAGGAACACTGAAAACCCCACTCAGCACCATAGTAACATTCAAGCCTCCACAGACAGCACAGGGAATGCCCTGGCCAGGAATCAGACTTGGGTTTCCTGAATAGAAGGCAAATGGTCTCCCCCAGAATCAACAAAGCCCCCTTAAAAATAATACCCCCAAATCCAAACTCACTGCTCTTGAGTAGATCCTGACTCACAGACATATTCTGAGGCTGTAAATCTTTATGGGAGCAGGCAGCAGTCTCGTCTTTCTGTCATGGAACATCTGGTGGGTTTGAACTGCCAACTTTGTGCTTTACAGTCCAACACTTACCCGACAAAGCTGCCAGGACTCCTTTAAACACCAGTAGCTAACATTTGTCCGTCACCTAACTATGCGTAAGTCTTTAATGCCCATAGCAACTCTGAAAAGCAGGTTTTACCATTGCCCTTTTATCTAGGGAAGGAGCCCGGTGGGCACAGTAGGTAAGTAACTCACCAAGGTTACCTAACTAGGACATGCTAGCGCCGTGGTTCAAACACAAGCACTGGCCGCCTGCACAGCGCTGCCTCCCCAAGGGGCCATACCGCTGTTTGTCGATGGTGTCACGCCTAACCACTCCAGCCCAGATGGAGCTGCTAAATATTGAAAAAGCTGCAGTTTCTGTAGTTTGGCAGCCTATTTTAGGAAGCTCTGTTAACTGTCTCTTTGGAGCATGTGGGAGTTCACTCAATTTCTCTGTGACAGTAGGGTGGTTTTCACACACACTAGGATATTTTTAATAAGCTGATCACTTGGTACCTTTTCCAACACAGGAAAAGAGTCTTTGATAAGCATACCCATTGTGTAAACAGCACAGGGGCTGTATCGGACCTCCTCCTGCATCCCTGTTATCACGAGGCAGACTTGCCTCCACCCTCCATCTTTCTCCGCCTCGTGGCGGAGCAACCTGAGGGGCAACCTGAGGTGGTTGGGGAAGAGAAAGGTGGAGAGAGGGAAAAGAAAATAAGGGTGCAGCCCCCACTCCCTTGAGAGTGGGAGACGCACACTTCTGATGATCCCAATAAATCATCATACACATGAGATGTAGCTCATTAATATGACCCTTCTCGCCAGAATCCCTGAAGTGCTGTATTATAAAGTCTGGCCTCCGTGCTGTTGGCTATCATCCCATTTGGGAGGGAATCTTCCGTGACAGAATTCAGGTGGGATGGAGTCTCCCCCTTAGCAGAAGACGTGAATCAAGTCCCTGCCCTTTGTTTGCTCGAGGGTGAGGTCTGCTGAAAGACAAGCTGGCCTCCGTTGAAGCCATTCTCCTTCACATGGGGGCCTCTCAGAAGCAGAGCGGCATCGCAGGCCCATGGCAAGAGTGCCGCCAGCAGAGCACAGTCCAGAGCCATCTGAAGGGAGGGAAGCCGAGAGCAGGGCACCAGAGGTTGTGGCAGGGAGTCCAGGGGACAGAGCACAGGAGCCAGACAGAGACCAGAAACAGAGGCTAGGAGACTGTGAGAGTGAGCAGTAGGCAGACCTCCTGGCCCACGGAGGCAGAAGCCAAGGGACCGTGTGCCTGAGAAGCTGAGGACCAGAGAGAGAGTTGACTGCTGGTTACAGAGAGGTCCTGGTACGAACCCATGACTGGATCCTGGCTGCTTACTAACCCTGACTTTGGTAGATTGATAACTTCCCTAATCAACCCCGTACTTGCGAGTGTTGTCTGTGAGTTCTGGCTGGCCACTGCGAACAATGATCAAACCCAGCAGAAGGGTCGAGTGTTGTGAGAGGAGTGGTTGGTGACAGGACAGCACAGAAAGGCACCATCTGCCATTTAGAGTTCTTCCTGACCGTGGCTGGCACGCACTCTCAGACGAAAAATACCAGCGAGGAGATGGGCACACACAAGCATATGCCAAAAGCTCACGTGGAAGTGGCGAGTGGCACGGTTCCCAAGACATCAGTGGCATCGTGCAAGGAGGCCTTAGAGCAAACCCTCTGCCCTTCTTGTCTACAAACACACAGAGGCAAAGTGACAAGTGTTCCAGACTCCCAGAAGGGGTGGCTTGGCGGGGGTGGTTGTCGGTGTTGGACCCTCCATTCGGCCCTGACGGCGTCTGTGGGACACACCAGGAACGTTCCCCAAAGAATGTCTTCTTTGTTCACATAACTGGGAAGGAACCTCTGCACCTTTGGACTTTTCCGAGTGGTCGTAGGTTTCTGTTTACCAGGAGGGCTCAAGGTCACCCGTGAGTATTTATGCTTATGAGGCAACTCATGAGGGAAACCCACCAGGCGACATCGGCCTGACCTCAGGGGAGGGGGCCGGAGGGTGAGTTTTGCCACGTGGGCTATGGGTCCTGTCTACATAATGGAGCATCATCTAGACTCTGGACTCTGCAGCTCCAGGGAGCTTCCTGGTTGGTACGTCTTTGGGACATGACAGGTCTGTATTTAAGACACTCCCAGGCTTCATGCTATCGTTTTCTTCCCCCAAACCTTTTGCTCTGATAAAATACTCATCAAGACATAAAGAAGGCCTGATACGGTGTTCCATGCAGCGTTCCAGGGTGCCAGCTTGCCAGGCAGATGTGCTTTCTCTACTAACATCATTCCAAATAGGATTTTTTAAAATTTCTCATCAGCGTACAGAAAAATATAAATTTGATCACAAATGATAGAAAATCACTGAAAGATTTTTGATTCCAGGTGAAGCAGCCAATCTCAGCAATTTATCCTGCTTGCTTCTGTCACAAAGCCATTTCACCGCAGCCTTTGAGAGACATCTCTAAGTGCTGCAAGCAGAAGCGAACAGAACCGAGTCTTCTAACGGAGCAAGAGAGTTCCCAGGCGCCCTTAGCTAACCAGGTCACCAGGGGTCGCTGGGAGGTAGAGGTGCTCTGGGGACATGACTAGTAATAAAAGACAGTGGCTCTTGAACCCTGTTACCTCACTGGGTGACTGGATGCCCCAGTTTCTTTGGAACGGCTGCTGGTTTCAAACTGCTGACTTGATGGTTAGCAGCCCAAGGTTGAATCGCGTAAGACCACATCGAAAATGAAAAGTACTGCTACATGTAGCAACATGGATGCGTCTCACAAAATGCAGTGCTGAAGGAAAGAAGCTAGACTCACAGAGATACCTACTGGAGTCTATTTGCATTAAATTCAAGAATCTCTGCCCGGAGTGGCTACCTTGGTGTCCCATATGTGAGTTTCACTTCACCATTAACATATATACAGGTATCTATAGTGGGAACCAAAGGCAATGCGGGCGCCCTGGTGGTCCAGCGGTTTTCACCTTCAGTCACCCCCGTTGAGATGCAAAGCCTCGGAAACCTCCTGGCAGTCCTACCCCTTCCTACAGACTCAGTGTGTAGTGCGCAACAAGAACAACAACGCAGATGTACGGTCTGCAATCTCAAATAATTGGGGGTGGGGGTGGCGGGTGGGGATCCAGCTTCATCGCCATCCCTTTCTCTCTTCTCAGCCAAGGTGTGTGAGGTCAGAAGCCCAGAGGCCAAAGCAGTCCTTTCACAGAGCCTTTTGCATTGCTCCGAATCACATCAGCCCCGAAGTTTCGAGTTTCACTTGTGACAGGTACCTAGTCTTGAACTCCGGAGTTCCGAGTCCACGTGACCGACTTCCAAAAGGTTTCTTTCATAATGAACAAATTGCCCTGCCAAGAGAGTGTCAAAATTCTTATCAAGCTTAATTATGCCATTTCTGTCTCTAAATGACATGCCTCCTGCACCCGCTGAGACCCACCCATGCACTAATAGGATGTGACAGCTGCATCACCAACAAGCCTCCCCTGCTTTTCAGAGGTGGATGCTTCCTGCTTCGGAGATGCTCACTGGCAGCCTCGTTGAGAACTGGGGACCCAGGCTCAAAGCAGTGACAGTTGGACTGCCCCATTCGCTCAATGACTCAGCCAGGTCAGCGGGACGTGCTGTGTGTGGTAGTGGTGGGGAGGAGTGTGTATGGTGACTGGTAGGATTCCACACATTTGGACCTTTTCAGACCAAAGTAAGTTCTTGTTTCAAGTTGTGATATTTATTCTTTCTGTGAAGTTTTGTTTTAATAGAGTTGAGCAAACCGCCCCCCTTTCCCCGCACCCCAATGTCCTATGTAGTGTATTCCTGTGCAGGAACCAAATGGCAACCCTTAGGGGTTTTCTGGATGGAAGACTCATCCATCTGGACCCTCAAATTGTTACCATGTCCCAGTTATTACCAGTTGGGCTGTGACTGGAAAGGGCAGCAGGTGGAAACCGCCAGTCACTTCACAGGAGCCAGACAGAGATTTCTATTCCCACAAACAGGCGCGGTCTCAGAGCCTCACAGGGGCAGTTCTTTCCTGGCCTACAGCCTCGCTATGAGTTGGAATCACCTGGATGACAGTGAGTCTCAGTCTAAGGAGAGAGCATCCTCTCTCTGGGTTCTCCTGGTCTTTCCGCCCCCTCTCTCAGCATGAACAAGCCACAGGCTGAAAACCGAGGCTTCTGAGCAGCAGAAGAAATTTTCCAAGTTCTTCAATGCTGGAGCATGTGGGTGTTGTGTTTGGATTGGGGAAGAGAGAGGCCCAGTGGACTGGAAATGATGAAAGATTGCGTCCGTCCCCAACTCATTCTGCAAGGACACGCCCTGAGCCATGCCCCTGAATCCTTGCCCTTGGCCCATTCTGCTTGGCATGGAGTTCAAAGGACGATTCAGGAGAAATGAGAGCAGTGGTTAGCAGCCTGGCAGACCCTGCTCTCCAGGGACATCCGGAGAAGTAGGGAAGGTGCTTCCTAAATATGAGTCTATAAAGTCCCAGGGTTGAATGCATTTCATGTATCTTCACTAATATTATCAGAACAACCTGGGTAGACAAAGGCTTGCATTCTAACAGAGCTGTAACGTGACCCCATTGGTGCGTGTTCTGCTAAAAGCATTGGGCAAACCATCGTGCCACCATTGTGTTTTCACGCAATGAGGCCCTCTGGCTCGGAGTACTGGGGATGGGGAATGTGCGTGTGTGATCTGACAGAGCCGGCTCCGAAGAAGGAGCGTGTTCTTTGCTTTCACCAGTATATTCCTGGAAACGAAAGTGGGAACATGTCAGAGATGACAAAAGAAAAATTAAAGCCCCAAACAGTCCTAAAGCAGCGGTTCTCAGAGTCTGGGTTGGCCCAACTCGCTCCCAGCAGGCTCCCGGGAACTTGCTCAATAGGCAAATTCTCCAGGGCCCCCAGACTGGATGCTGTTGTTGGGACCAACGAGTCAACTCCGGTTCATAGTGCCCCGATGCACAAAAGAAAAGAACCAGCACACCATTGCTTTGATGCCTGAGCCTACGGACCGCGGGGCCTGCATCTTGCTGAGGGCCTGGACCGCGGGGCCTGCATCTTGCTGAGGGCCTTCGCCTTTTCACTTCCCCTCCCCCGACCACACATGACGACCTGCTCCAGGCGTGCTGAATCAAAGACCCCGGGGACAGGCCTTGGGACCTGCATGGAAGGAGACTTCCTGGCCACTGGATGCCCCACTCAAGCTTGAGAACCACTGCCTGGTGTCCTGGTTATTGCTGGAGGCTCTGGGATGGACCCAGATTCCTGGCACCGCCTGTGGGTCAGAGGAGAGCCTCTCCGTGGGGCTGTCTTCGCCTCTTTTATGGTGACCGATCGCCAGGGCTTTTCTTCCCAGGACTCCCAGAGCTGTCTTTTTCTTTTCTATTTTTTTTAATATGATTCCCATTTCGCTTTCTGCCCGACTCCTGACACAGCTGGAGAGTGTTTCACGCGTACTCTGGAGGCCCTGGTGTGAAGGGCCCTGCCCTCTGCGCTCGAAGCCGTGGCTCGCATTAGCACTGCCTTCCTGTGTGTCATTAGGCTGCTCAGTGTGAACTGGGTCACTTCAGTGGCTCACTGATCTGGTTTTCATATAACTGGTAGGAAAGAATAGAAAATTACCCAATGCAATTTCCCCTCGAGAAGCAGCATGTTTCTCATCTTTAATTAACTGTTCTTTCCTTCCGGAAAACTCTATTACGAGTTAAACCAGGTGTCCCTGATCTTCCAAGAGAAACGATTTACAGTTTCTATTGCCATAGAACACTGTCTGTCTCCCAGGAACTAAAGGGGACAGGTGGTTGTGGGGAAGGGGGAAGGGAGGGGGGAGGGGGAGTTGATGGGGAAGGGGGATCAGGGAAGTCCAGAGTAGATGAGGGAGGGGGGACGGGGAAGCCATAGAAAGAGAGACCTGTCTGATTTGATTCCAGATGTGTGTTGGCTGACTAAAACCACTGCAGGCTCCTTTTCTAAGGACATCTAAATACATGAAGAAGGGCACAGAAATTCTGAAGTACTGTCCCCCTTTTCCCACTCTGTTTCATCATGGACCAGGTCGTCACGGGGCAGATGTGTAAGGCATCCATTAGGGAGGACCACAGTTTCGAGAAAGTGTACATGCTGCAGAGATTCTAGCCATTTCAAATGCTGTGGGAAAGCCAAGGCACTGACAAACCCAGGCAATGCTGAAGGGAATCTGGGGTAATTTTTTAGATTTCTCTGACAGACTTGTGTCCACAGGAGGGGGGGCACTCACTGACCTAGAACAGAAGTCAGCCAGCCGGGGCTCTGTCTCCACCCTTGGTCTTGGGCAAGAATCTGGGCATCTCAAAGCCTTGGGGCTTTACCTACCAGAGAAAGAACTGGGGGTCCCAGTCTCAGAAAGCCATCTCAGTGTAGCTGTTCCGTGGCTGTGGTCAATTGTCATTAAGATGACTCCAACTTGAGGGGACCCCAATCACAACAGAACAAAACCCTCCCTGACCCCGCACCATCTTCATGGTGGCTGGTCCACGGGAGACATGAGTTCATTGCCTGAAGCTCATAGGTACATACATGACTGCCTTCCAACCTATGGGCTCTTCTTCAGCTCTGGACAGGACGATATTCTATGAACAATCCGTAGGATTTTCATTGGCTAAGCTTCAGATCACCAGGCCTTTCTTCCTAGTTTTGTTAGTCTGGGAGCTCCGCCAAAACCTGCCCACCACGGGAGAGCCTGCTGGCATTTGAAATGTGGGGGGCGGGGGGACATAGCTCTCAGCATCACAGCAACCCACACGCCACTGCGGCATAACAAACCATGGAGACACGTCAGGACCCCTGGATGTGATGGATAAAAACTGTCATCTCATATAAAACAAGTTACCCGGGGCTTGACACCACTCCATCACATGACACACAGAGAAAGATTGTACCGTAGGCCTTTGGCTATCAGAAAGGACTGATACCATCAGAACCTGAATGGCAGAGCGGCAATGAAGGAGAAGGAGGGGAGAGAAAATGGCCTGAGCATAAGCAGAAGCGTTGACTCGGATTCTGAGCTTGGGAGGGCGGTGACGTGAGCAGCGTTGCCACCATGAGGAGAGGGGCAGCTCAGTGGCCCCAGAGCTGGGGAGAGAGGCAGGCGGCAGGACCCACTGATGCTCCAAATAATCGCAATGAAGGCCGGACGCAAGCCCTGACAGGTAACTTGGCAACACCTGTGGGGCAGGGACCAAGGACAGAGTGGGGGATGCAGGCAGGAAACAGTGCTTGGAGCAATTACTAGATCACCCAGCGCCAGGCACCAGTCCATCTGCTGGCGAAAGGGCTTTTTCAGGTCAGAGGGCAGCAGCAGGCATTCAGCAAAATGCTCTCAGCCCACAGAAGCAAGAACCCCGAACTGACCAAACCAAACAGCAGTGGCCTGCAGCAGACCTTGGCTAACTTTCTCAATGGGAAGAACAAATGTCGGCCTCCCTTGAGAACATGCATCCAACCTGAAGCCGAGGTGCCCACCGGCATCATCACTGGTGTGTAAGAGGACAGGGGGATGGTTACACAGCAGGCAAGACCTTCGCTACCTTCCCAGAAAGCACCAAGGTCCGATAGCCCCATTACAGTGAATAGAGATGCATAGTCCGTGGGGCTTTCAGGGAAGGACCAAGGCAGGCTGGGAGGAGATGGGGAGGATCCTAAAGCCAACAGACACCTTTCATCTTCAAACTCTCAAGTGAGCCCTCCCTGAACTTCCCAGGTGGATCAACGCCTAAGGAGATGGGGCTACAGTCCCTGCTTCACTCCCAGGGCTAGACCAGGCTGCCCAACGCACAGAGTCAGTATCTCCCAGTTGCTGTGAGTTGAATAGACACAATGGTAGTAGGTGGAGGGTGGGATCTTGTTAGAAATGCAAATTTCTTTTTTTAACTACTCATTTTATTGGGGGCTCATACAACTAATCACAATCTATACATGCATCAATTGTGTTAAGCACATGTGTACATTCATTGTCCTCATCATTCTCAAAACATTTGCTCTCTACCCAAGCCCCTGGCATCAGCTCCTCATCCCCCACCCCAATGAACCCTTGATAGTTTATAAATTATTATTTTGTTATATGTTACACTGTCCAACGTCTCCCTTTACCCACTTTTCTGTTGTCCCTCCCCCAGGGAGGAGGTTATATGTAGATCTTTGTAATCAGTTCCCCCTTGCCACCCCATCCTCCCTCCACCCACCAGGTATCTCCACTCTCAGCACTGGTTCTGAAGGGACCATTTGTACTGCATTCCCTGTGTTTCCAGTTCCTATCTATACCAGTGTACATCTTCTGGTCTAGCCAGATTTGTAAGGTAGAATTGAGATCATGATAGTGGGGTGTGTGTGGAAGCATTTAGGAACTAGAGGAAAGTTGTATGTTTCATTGTTGCTACACTGCACCCTAACTGGCTCATCTCCTCCCAGTGACCCTTCTGTAAGGGGATGTCCAGTTGCCCACAGATGGGTTTTGGGTCCCCACTCTGCACTCCCCCTCATTCACAATGATTTGATTTTTTGCTCTTTGATGCCTGATACCTGATCCCTTCAATACCTTGTGATCACACAGGCTGGTGTGCTTCTTCCATTTGGGCTTTGTTGCTTCTGAGCTAGATGGCCGCTTTTTACCTTCAAGTCTTTAAGACCCTAGACGCTATATCTTTTGATAGCCAGTGAGTTAGTTAAAGTTTATTGTGCCAACCTGGTCAGTAAAAATATGTGGGGTTAATTGAAGGGTGGAGGGATAAATGGCTCCGTGAGCCTTGCCTTTCTAGTTCTCAGGTCTCTTGCTTTGTGATAGTCGAACCAGTGTTCAGCTGCCTTGGGCAGTTCCCTGCTTTAGCTGGCAAGGCTCACTTCCTGCAAGACATCCCAGAGGAGAAGCAGCATGGACCTACCCCGATGCAGCCCTGGGTGCTGGAGCAGCCGGTGGAGACCCCTGTCAGTGTTGAGATGCTTACACATTCCCTGACTGGACTTTCCTCCGGCAGTCGGCATCATTGTGTATATTTTGTGAGATGGAAGAGGAATTTGTGGATTGGTGTCAGACATATGGGTTAATGTTGGACTTGTGGGCTTGGGCAGCTCTTGGTTGGGATGTTTTCTTGATGTGCATTTACCCTTTATATAAAACTTGCTCTTATACATATGAGTTTCTGTGGATTTGTCTCTCTAAAGTACCTAGACTAACACAACCAGGTTCCATCAGCTTTCTTCACCATATTTGCTTATGCATGCGCTTTGTCTTCAGCGATCATGTCGGGACGGTGAGCATCATGGAATGTCAGTTTAATAGAACAAAGCATTCTTACATTGAGGGAGTGCTTGAGTGGAGACCCAATTTCCATTTGCTACCTTAATACTAAACCTATAAATATATACACATAGATCTATTTCCCCATCCTCATATATAAATATATTTACATATGTATATGCCTTTATTTAGACCCCTATAAATGTCCTTTGCCTCCTAGCTCTTTCCTCTATTTCCTTTGACTTTCCTCTTGTCCCACTACCATGTTCAGCCTTCATTTGGGTTTCAGTAATTCCTCTCAGTTACATTACCTTTGATTATGCCTTACCAGGCCTCCTATACCCTCCTCACCACCAATTTGGATCATTTGTTGTTCCCTTGTCCCTGGGTTTTTTAACACCACTTCTTTCCCTGCCCCCCCGCCACATATCCCCCCCTAAAACTGTCAGTGCCATTGTTTTCTCCTCCAAATTATTCATCCAGCCTATCTTATTTAGACAGACCTGGGGAGATAATAACATGCACAAAAACAAGACTGAGCAAAACAATGACAACAACATAAAGCCAATGACAAAAAAAAGGCCTGCAGTTAGTTCAAGAACTGTTTGTTGGCCTTTAGGAGTGTTTTCTGATCAAGTCTGATGGGGTGCCAAGCCCTGGCCCCAAAGTCTATTTTTGGTATTCCCTCGGGACTCTGTTGCTCTGTACCCCTTGCTGTTCTCTTGCATGCCCTTAGTGCTTTGCCTTGGTGTCGTGGGATCAGATTGGGCATAATTTCTACACTGTGTCTCCAGTGTTGTCCTCTGTAGGGCTATGGGTCAGTGAGGGATATCGTGTCTCATAGTGGGGCCGGCCATATGGTCTTCTCTATGGATTGGCTGCTCTGAGCAGGAATATCGTCCTCCAGGCTTGGTGGACCAGGAAGTGTTCCACTCTCTCTTCCTCTCCTTTCATTTGCTCCTGTGTGCTCTGATCAGACACGTCCCTCTCCCTGAGCTGCAGATTCAGTGTTGTCCTCTGAAATAAATTCTTCTGGGGGAGGGGCAGATGTCCATATAGTTGGGATTGGGGTCAGCCCCTCAGACCTCTCCACTGGTTCCCTTGTCCATACTGGCATGTTGTATTTACATCCTGGAGCACCAGGTTGAAGTCTGGTACCTGTTTCCCTGTGGAGATATAAGCAATACCCTACCCTGGGGTGGGTTAATGCCCTGATCCCCTGCTACCCATTTCTTTCTCTCTTTTTTCTCCCACCCCTCCTATTTAGTTGGCTATCAAATGTATACTTGGATGTGGTCTGGCCTCTTCAATACTACCTGGTCCTCACCTCAAGAATGTCTGTATACAGTAGCTTTTTCCCTATGCCCCTTTTGTATTTTTTTAAGCTTACTTCAGTGGACTCATGTTGTACTTGTCCTTTCTGTGCTTGGTTTACTTTGCTTAGCATAATTTCCTCCAGTTATTCCCAAGCGGCAAACTGCTCCATACATTCATCACTGCTTTTTAGCGATGCGTAGTACTCCATTGTGTTTGGTTGCAAGAGAAGAAAACGAGGGTTTTTCCAAGCTACGGAGGTCAAGTCAGCTCTTGGGTCTCTTCAGAATGTGGTTATCTTAAGGCAAGTCTTAGAAGAAGTACGACCAGAGTGGCCTTTGGAGGCAAGGATGGCGAGACTTGGTCTTACATATTTTGGACATCTTGTCAAGAGACCAGTCCCTGGAGAGGGGCCATCATGCTTAGGAAAGCAGAGGGGCATCTCTCTCAAGAGATGGGGTGACATAGTGGCTGGAGCAATGGGATCAAGCATAGCAACCATGGTGAGGATGGCGTGGGACTGGGTAGTTTGTCATTCTGTTGTACAGAAGCTGACTATGGGTTGGAACCGATTCAATGGCACTTAACAACAACGGTGATGCAATCTTCCTGTACTCGGAGGCCTCTCTCTGGCACTAAATCGAGCACTTGTATTATAACATCAACGAAGATCACAAGGTTCTGGCTGGGCCCGTGTGCAGAGTGCTCCAGCCAGGAGGCCAGGTTGATGCCCGAGCCCATGGAGAGAGCTGTTCTTGTGCCCACCCCTGAGGCTGGCCCAGAGCCTTTATTCTGGGTTGTCTGAGGTGAGGTTCCCTGTTAGTCACAGAGCTTATGAAGTCAGATGAAAACGCAAAGCAGAGTGTCAGCAATTGTTATGGATTGACTTGTGTCCTTCTACCCTCACCCCTTACTTCCACCCCATCCTGCCCCAGATAGCTTTTTTTTAAAACCCTAACTCCTAAGCCTGTGGTCCAATAAACAACACCATGATGCACGAAGAAAGTATTGGCATTCTCAAGGATTTCAGTTTACTTGGATCCACAGTCAATGCCCACGGAAGCAGAAGTCCAACAATTCAATGACAGATTGCATCGGCGAACCTGCTCTGAAAGACCTCTTAAAGTGCTCGGAAGCAAAGATGGCCCTCTGAAGACGGAGGTGCACCAGCCCCAAGCCACGGGGCGTTCAAGGCTGAACCATCCCTAAGGAATAGTGAAGAAGAACTGGTCCATTCGAACCATGGTGTCAGTGAAGAATATTAGACACACTGAAGAACAGCATACGGACTGTGGATGGCCAGAGAGCAAACAAGTCTGTTGGCAGAAGCACAGTCAGACTGCTCCTTAGAATCGAGGACGGCGAGCTTGGGTCTCGTGTACTTTGTACATGTTTATCAGGAGGGGTCAGTAAGTAGCACACTGCGCAGTGGGCTGCTACCCACACGGTCAGCAGATTGAAACCATCAGATGATCCTCAGAAGAAAGAGGAGGCTTTCTACTCTCATGAAGAGTTACAGTCTCGGAGCCCCACAGGGACCGTTCTACCCTGTCCTATCGGTTGCTATGAGCTGGAATTGGTTTGATGGCAGTGAGTCTGGTGGTTGGGGAGTGTGTTGACACCATCTGTTTTGAGATATAAAGGGGCAGATTAAGAAGCTCAAATGGAAAGGAAGATTTGTGCCATGCCATCACCGAGGAAACTAGAATCGGTGCTGAGAAGAGACAAGAATCTTTCCCCAGAGCAGGGAGAGAACCTTGCCCCAAAGCTGATGCCCTGAATGCAGGCTTCTGGAGAAGAGACTGTGAGAAAATAGACTAGCCTGGTGAGTGTGACACTACCTAGAGCCATCTCGTACTGGATGGAGGAGGGTGAAATATGAACGGCGAGGACAGATGCCCATAGAATAGGGAAGAGACGGTTTCAACCCTGCCTTAGCGTTCCAGGTGCTGCGCTAACGGAAGGTAGAAACTTCCGCACCTGGTGGGCTTCTGTTACAGCAGCACTGAGGCAAGTGCAACTGACTTTGTCCACTGACTTTGCATAGTGCTACTTTGCTAGACACCATCATGGGTTCTAGTGGAGTTCTTAGAAATTTTTCCTCCCAAAACCATTTTATTGGGAGCTAATACAGATATCATATCATTTCTACAGTCCAATCACGACAAATAGTATTATACAATTGCTACCATAATCAGTTTCAAAACATTCGCTTCCTTCTTGAACTCCTTGACATCGGTTCCCTTTCATTACCCTGCTCCCCCCCCCACTGTACCCCTAAAAACCCTGATTCTACTTGCTTTCTCTACACGTTCATCAACCCTGGGTTTCATATGCTGAAAAACAAACACATATAATACAACTTCAAGAGGGTCACCCCAGTGACAAAATACATCTGAGATAAACCCCAATATGAGAAAATGAAAACCAAAAAAATACATAAAATGTTGAAAACCAGATCAGGCCCAATGTGCATCCGAGAGGGGACCAACTGACGACGTTTTAACTGTTCAAGTCAGATTTATCCTTCTGACCTTCTAGAGTCATCTCTCCAACGCACTCTGCTCGGTACCAGCGTCTTCCCCTCCCTCCAGGATGGACAGAGGAAATCACCAGAGCTTTTGTTCCTGTGTAGATCTTCACCAGTGTAGCTTGGGCCCCACTGCCATCCACACCCTCTGCAAACCAGAATCTCAGAGTTTAGGTTGTGATACTAATCCCGCCTTCGGCTTCGGATTTATGATTTACAATACTTTGGAGACTGACGTGGGTGTGCTTCCTCCATGTGGATTTAGTTGCTAGCTCACTTAGATGGCTGCTCGTTTGGAAACAAGCCTTCAGACCCCAGGTGTTATTTTATCTGACAGCCTGGGACTATCTACTTTCTTCACCATGCTTAGCTGTAGCGCCCACATCTTCTGTGGTCCCTTCCTGAGGGTGAGGACTGAGCAGGGCCAGGATGGACCAATTGTTCTTAAATTGGAGCTACCATTTAGTGCAAGTGTGAGCCCCAACCCCATTCCTGGATCCATGTTTTTTATCTGCCTTTGGTTCCCTTCAGAGGTTCCTCGTTAATTTGTGGTAGACAGTCTAACAGATCATCTCCCGAGGGCCTAAAGATCTTCTGTTAACATGGCCCTTGATAGCCCCCTGGTACTAATTTTTTAAAGCACTGTTGAGAGAGGGCTATTGGGCCAAATGTAGGTGAACTCCATATCGCAATGCCTGAATTCTTCACTTGTACAGAATCAACCCTTTCATGGCTGAGCGTTATGTACACCAACAATGGGAGTTGGTTGTCAGGGAAACTTTAGAATAATATTCACTGAGAATGTCAGTCACAGGTTTGCCAGAATAATATACATCTCAATACAGCGTACAGAGCATTGGCGTAGCAAGTCAATGACTGTCCACCTACCCACAGTTGGATAATCTTGGGTTGGCTCTCTTCTGCTCCTTCAAGGGCCATACATTTCCAGTCTTGAGTCCTCAGGTTGCAAGTGTGTTTGAGGTAGAGTCCAGTCCACCTAGTGGAGGTTCCTCCTCAGAAATCATCATTGGGGCAGCCTTCGGAGCATGTGGGTGCCTCGAAGATCCAGGGTTCAAGGCCCAGCACTCTGTGGCATTTGGCCTGGTTGTGTCCAGAAACTCGGGCCAGTGTGGTCTATTTGGTGATTTCACCAGGGATATTCATCCTCAGTGTCCTTAAAAGTCATTTAAGTCATTTCCCCACACCTGGAGGTTGCTCCTCCCACTTTTCCTACCAACCGCCATGGATGGTGCTACCCGAGACCTGTCTGACCCTTTCCCCTCCCCTGACTTGACTTTCCCATCAGTACCCCTCACTCCTCTGAGAGGGATGTTTACCTGACTAGGGGGACCTCGTCATAACTTTGCATGGCAGCCACTCAGTAGTCCGTGTCCTCTTCCCCTCCCTTGACCATTTGATGCCAGCTGACATGAGATACATACCTAAAGAGGAGGGTATATGGTTAATCAGCGCCTGCCACACTCTTTACCAGGCTGTCTGGTCGGAGACAGGATGCCCTGAAAGCCTGAGCTTGTGCCTATCCTGTCGCTTGTTCCTACAGCAATGAACTCATATGGTATTTGTCCTTTTGTGATTGACTGCCTTCACTCAGCACAATGAGCGAAGCTAGTTCACTCAGCAGGAGTTTTCCAGACCATGCGATGTCATGAGGTGTTTCAGGATTTCAATCCTGTTTTTTCAAAGAAGGACAGTAAGTATTCCATTGTGTATATTTACCAGAGGGTTTGGGGTTTTTTAAAATCTAATCTTCTACTGATGGCAATGTAGGCTGTTTCCAACTTCTTGCCATTGTGAACTGGGCTCCAATGGACATAGGAGAGCATATATGTTTTCATGATCTGTTTCTTACTGCTTTGGGGTATATGCCCAGGAATGGTATTGATGAGTCATATATATATATATATATATATATATATATATATATATATAGAGAGAGAGAGAGAGAGAGAGAGAGAGAGAGAGAGAGAGAGAGATTCCCAGGATCCTCCTTATGAGATGTCCAAGCCCACAAGGAGATACCATCGGGCTGTGACTTGACTGACAGACTAGGCTCTACCCTACACATTTATATATCAAGTTGACATGAAATTATGTAACGACCACACCCTGATGACTGCCAGCCATTTTGGGAGCAGTCATATTTTCATCTCCACTGTTGTACCAAGAGGTACTTCACTCAGAATGGGCAGTCAGTAAATACTGCTGAATGGTTGAGGCTTTTCTAGCCAGATACATGTCGATGTCACCAGAATGCATGATTAACTTCTCTAAGAAGCCCTGGTGGCCCAGTGATCAAGCACGTCCCTGCCAACTGGAAGGTTGACCTTTACAACTCACCCTTTGGCCCCGCAGGAGGAAGAAATACTTCTGTAAAGATTACAGCCTAGGGAACCCAATGGACACATGCAGTCCCTATACATCAGAATTGACTTGATGGCTCCCAGCAAACCAACACAACAAAGAGTTAACACCGTGCACATACAACACGCAGTGTGTCTTTTCTGTGGATTGGTGGACCCACTCTGCTTTTCCTTGGTTCAACATGAGGCGCCTACACCTGTTTCCGGTCGGTCGCAAAATGCTTTTCCTCACTCTGTTCTTTGCTCCGCCTTCTCCCCAGTTCTCTAGCCACACTACCTGGAAACCTGGTTTGTTGCCATACAATGAGATTGTGTGAAGGGAGCATGCTTTATGCTAATATCTGTGTCCCTCAGAGAGGAAAATGTATCCTGGGTGTGATGGTAAGGCTGGAGTCACAGAGGGGAGGGTTCTGAACCGGTACTGGGACCAATGTATGTCCTACCGGTGAGAGAGACATGGCGTGGAGATATGTGTCCAAGTTGTCAAGGAATGCTTGGGACTAGAGACACTGGGAGAGACAAGGATCATCCCCTAAAGTTCACAGAGAGCGCGAGAGACTGGCCATCTACACCTTGAAGTTGAGTGGACTTTGACCCAGCAAAACCGTGAAACAAGAAATTCTTGTTCTTCAAAGTCACCCTCTTGTGGTGGTGGTGGTGGTGTTTGTTTGTCATGGCAGCACTAGTTAACAACAGCAAAAACAACAAGGGCTTAGCACAAGCCTGGCACAAGGGAAGTAGTTACATGAGTAGTTAACGATAGCTATTATGATTATTAGCTAATTTCCACAACAACAGCAACATGCTCTTAACGAGAAGCAGGGAAAACTACCTCTAACCAGATAAATATGATTTGAGACCTTGAGTCAAAATAAGAGGCTACTGACAAAAAGATGGGCATGTGATCACCCAACACGTAACCGTTGGGCCGCCAGGGCTCCGTGCATAGGTAGAATAATAAGCACACGTAGTCCCTGACATACACCCGCCCCGGCTCTATCTGATGATGCTACAGAAAGTTGGTTCTGACATTAAGTGGAATAAAATAACTCTGTATCTGGAGAGCTTTCATTATGAGTGCCTTTCCTTATCAGTCAAACAAGCACAGAGCAAACTCACTGCCATCGAGTCACTTCTGACTCAGTGACCCTGTGTTGCTGTTAGGTGTCACTGAGCAACCCAATTCACAATAGAACAACACCCTGCACAGCCCACACCATCTTTAGGATTATTCTAAGACAGACCGGCTTGTCTTCTTCACAGTCTATGCTTCTGTCAATATTCTTCTCCAGCACCACAATTCAGACGCGATTCTTCCTCAGTCTTCCTTATTCAATGTCCAGCTTCCACAAGCAGATGAAGGTGATCCTATAGGATAGACAGAACGGCCTCTGTGGGGTTCCAAGACTGTGATTGGTGGCCGGAATAGAAAGCCTCCTCTTCCTTCCATGCAGCAGCTGGTGGTATCTTTATAAGTATTTTCATTGATCTTTGGAGATTGGAACATTAAATATAAACCCAGCTATATTTCCATACAGAAATAAAATACACAAATCATAAACAGTCCCTGCAATGAAGAAGAGTTTCACTGAATGTGGCAATTTGTTAGTTTCAGTAATAACTACCTGTCAGGGGAGCTAGCCCTTAACAAATCATCACAGGCTCAGCAGATGCAATTGTACAGCGAAAATATGTAAAGATTATAGTAAAGTCATAGAGAAATAGGAGCGATCAGACACATTCATGGTAGTATGCTCACCTCCTGGACAGCCATGATCTCAACAGCCAGGTTTGCACACAGCGTGGGCAGAGAGGGCAGGGAAGGAGGACAGGGGGAGAGGGGAAGGGGAGAGAGCGACTAGGGGAGAGAGAGAAGATTTATTACTAACCAAGGCTTATATATCTTTTGAGGGCATGCAAGCCCCCTGATTACCTGTAAAGACATACATCACAGGAAGAGGTTGTACTATAGGTGATACAGTAATGAGAGGGGGATGATCTATGGGTAGACATGCAATAGGATGAGGAGGGATTGGGGGGATACATGTGACAAGATGAGCAAATCCAGGATTCATGATGGTGGCCTAACCTAGATTGCCCTTGAGCTGGAGACTTGATTTAGCCTAAGCTTTCAGGGGAAGCAATCCATGGTCCCTAACAGCTGGGAGTGAGCCCCACCTATGGTAGGGTAAACAATAGTGTCTGATTTCTCTGGATGGCTGATGCCTTCAGAGAGAATATCTCTAAGCATCTGACCTCCCAGCCTCCAATGTTTGGCATATCTTTGGGGAAGACAAAGCTGGGGAAAAGTCTCTTTATATTCCAAACTACCCCTGTGGAAGGCTCTGAACCACCCCTGCGGATGGGGATCCTGTTCTGGTCAGAAAATTCATGAGAGCTGTCTGCATAGTTCTGTCCCTTTTGTCCTTCCCACATATCCCAGCACTGTCTCCCTGCATCTCAATCCTGCCTGTAGATGCTGGCAAAGGGATATCAGTATTCAGGTCAGTGTTTTCAAGTAACCGATCCGGGTAAACTTTCACTGTAAAAATATTTGACAACTTCTCTCCATCCTCTTCCTCGTTAATTCTTCTGTTATCAGCATTTCTTTCCTCTCCAAGATCAATTAAGTCCTGGCCTAATAATCCCTCTTCTGCATGATCAGCGAGCTATTTCACATAAGCAATATCAATTCTAAGTGCGGCATTCTTGCCACGTGGATGCTTTTCCTGCCTGTCCCTTCCATTTTATTATCCCAATCAAGTTCTCAGAACACGTTCACATCACTCAGCATGTCTCCCAGGTCGCCTGTGTTTATTCTCCGGTTGACTTCCTCCCAGGAAGATGCCATGTTCCAGACACACCGAGAGTCCTCAGTGCAAGTCATCGTCACTAGAGTATGTCATAAGGTACAGACGACATGTGTGATAAAGGAATCATCACAAGATAATGGGAAGAAAAAATATTATTAAATAAGTGATGATGATTAAAGTGTTTGACAAATAGTAATTAAGATGACTCTTTTTCAATAGCATACACTTAAATTAAATAATGGGGTGAAAAGGTTGTTGTTTTGTTAGAAAAATAAAGCAGAAAACAAAACTGAGCTGTTATTAGGTCTCTGTGGGCTAATTGACTTAAAGCCATAAAGTAATCAAAGAAAGCACAAAAAGTTAAAATCAATATATCCGACTGCAGTAAAGTGTAAAAATGTGACAGACAGGACAAACGCTGACAGAAAATAGTGCATACGACTGAGATTTATCTAGAGTTGGAGAAATTCATGAAGTAGGAGACTTCATGCATATATATTGCTTGTTCATTTTCTATTTTGTTGATTTTAGCGCTCACCTTCATTATTCCCATTCTTATTTTTTTCGGTATATTTACTTTGCTCGTGCTATGCGTGTACTTCTAGCTTCTGAAGTAGAAGCTTAGACCATTCATTTTAAATGAAGCTTCATTCCTAAAATAGACATTTAAAACTCAAAGTTTCCTTCTGAGCACCGCTTTCGCTGCATCTTATGAATGTTTATATGCTATGTGTTCATTCTCATTCAGTTCAAAGTATTGCCTAACTTCCTTTATGACTCATTCTTTGACCCGTGGGTTGTTTGGGGAAAATGGCTTTATTTAAAATATCTGGAACATTTTCAGATTTCCGTTAGTGACTTCTGATTTAATTTTGTTGTGGTCAGAGTATATGGTCTGTATAATTTTCAATCCTCTTAAATTTCTGGAGATGTGAGTTAAGGCATGTACCCAGCCTCCCTTGGTGCAATGGGGGAAGATGAGCATCCTGCTGAAGTTGGGTGGACCCCCAACCACACCCAAAGTCATCAAATTGAATTTGACTCTGAGCAACCATAGGACCCCAAACTGTGCATCTTTGTGGGAGCAGAGAGCCTCCCGGCAGTTCCTCAGATGAAAGACGTGGGCAATTTGCTCCCATACAGACAGCAGCCTGAAAAACCCTATGAGGCAGTTCTACTCTGTGCAAGGGATCGTTCTGAGTTAGGGTCGGCTCAATGACAACCAACAACAGCCCCCAATAAATGCACATTTCACTGTACGTAGATCAGAGATACTTCATACTCTACCGGTGGGTTATATGCTTCATAAAGCACGTGCGTGTCGTGCGTGTGCGCGCACACAGACTGTACAAGCACAGGTAAAATGCTGTTTTCTCTACTAGGGATTGTTTTGTGGGTCACTGTGAGGGGTGTGTCCCTTCTTTGGAGACCCCTTAAACACAGGAAACTAACCAAGCCCCCTAGGGTGGTTTGTCTACCTCCCCAGCTGTGACTTCTTCCCCTTGAGATTCTGACCATCTTCACCCCGCTCTAGACTTTCCGTGCTCCATCCTCACTCTTCCCCCCTCCAACCCAAAACATGCTTCAGTCAAAATAATCTGGCTTAACTCCAGATGCCACCTGCCCAGGAGTGCAAGCTCTGGGAGCCTCAATTCTCATCTGTAAAATATTCCACCTTTCCATAAACACTCCACAGGGGTTTGGTCCAGACATGGCAGTCAATGAATGCTGACTGTGACCATCTTTTGACCAGGTGGGCTCCCTCCTGGCCCCAGCCCTGATTTCTGCTGGTTCACGGTCCCTGCCGAGGCCCACCTTCCTCCCATCGCTCCAGGTTCTCAGGCCTCCTTAGAGCTTCAGCAGATCTGACCACTCCCACCTACACGAACCTCTGCTGGGACCCCTGGCCGTGTGCCCTTACCCTCGTGCAGCTTCCGTTTGCCAGGCAACCGTTTCCTGTCTTCTCTCTTTTCTCTCAGGGCGCTTACCCATGCCTCAAATGCAAAGACCACATAATTTACTAAAACACTGCTGCCGAGTCACTTCCAACTCAAGGCGATCCGTGTGCGCAGAGCAACCCCACAGTGTTTGCAAGGAGGTGACCCTGCAGGAAGAGGTCACCAGGCCTTTCTTCCAACTTGTCTGAGACTGGATTCGATCTGCAGCCCAGAGCTTCCCTCATCGCACCACCCAAAGACTCCAGGGGCCACCTTGGTAAGGTCCTGCTGTTTTGGGTGCCGACCTCATGCAGTGCTTGGGCAAAGCAGCTGACATGGTCACGTGTCCTCAACCCCATGTGTCTGAAGATGACGTGCTAACCTCTCACCCCACAGTCTCTTTGGTGAAATAACAGGGCTGAGTCTGTGGCCAGCGGAACCCTACAGTTTTCTGCAGAAAAGGCCACTCCAGCCAGACACTCCCGCAGGTTCAGCCAAGCTGGGATCAGCATCTAATCTCGTTTCCATCACAACCCGGTGAGAAACGTGTGACTAGTCCTTAGCAACGCTCTCTGAAGAAAGCTACCCCTATAGAGAGCTCATTAAGTAAGCTGAGCACACGTGAGGCCAAATCTAAAAGCAGGCCTATGCTGTGTGAAGCCGAATTCAGCACATGATAGAAGATGGAAGGGGCCAAGGACAGAGCTTCCCCCATCGTGAGAGCAGGGGAGAGCACCTCTGTTGGACAGGCAGCCCCTGAAGTGGTCTGCATCCTGGAGAAGGAGTAATTCCCTCACTCGGCTGAAGCCACACCAACCACGTACACACACACACACACACACACACACACACACACACACAGTCAGTGGTGTGCCCAGGACATCGGGATTTAAGACACTTTGTCCTGTCCCAGCTCTTCTCCACTCCCCTAACCTCGGCATCCTTGGGAAGCTGGGCAGAGAGGCACCGGAACTGACTGTGAAGAGAGTTTGAAGCAGTGAAGGCTTGCAAATGTTGAGATGATTTCAGTGCAGCAAACCTCAGGCATCTACCATGATGCAAATGCTTGAGATTTACACGGAGAGATAGGACTTGTGTGAAATATCTGCACCTCGGGGTGTCACGCGGTAGAACGGAGGGGCAAGCAAACCATTCTGGGAACAGAGAAGACAAAGGAGAAATAACACCCAAATGGGGAATTAGGAAGGCTGACTCGGGGAGGCAGCACGTGACCTGGGCCTTGACTCCTAACTACTGGTAGTACAAGTTGTCTTCCTCAATGTTTAACGAATTCAGCCAGTATGGATTAAGTGGTTAAATAAGTTGTCAGGAAAGCCCAGTTATTGTTGCCCATGACTGGTTGCTGAAGGTAGTCTTGAAATGGTTGCAATTTCTTTTGTCAACTAACAGAAGTCAGAGGGACACAGACCTCAGAGTACAGACATGGTGCGTCAAGGACACAGCAGCCTGCCACCCTGCGGTGTTTACCGTTGAGTGGCACCTTGCCTGGGCTGTGATTCTCAGTGGCTGGGCTCTTACAATGGAGTCATCCACCACCATGTGACCTGATGTATGTCATCAGCCCCGTGAAGACTGCTGTGGGCAGTCAATCAATGGGGAGGTTTCCTGCCTTTTACTATGTCTGGGCCTTGCATCTGACTGGTCATCATTGGGCCTACAATTCCTTGAACTTGACTCAGCAGCTTGATGCTCCTGAGAGTCATTCACTTCTGCAGGCTGGGAGTCAGCAGCCCATCATCATACCTGCTGACCTTGAATGCATTTGCTGCCACAGTCAGCACTCTGGTGTCTGACCTGCCAGTCTTTCATTAATCAGCCTCTGCAGCTGTGGAATCAGGAGACATCACCCGTCTTACATCTGACCCACTGATTTGGAATTTGCCGACTTCTACAACTGCATGAGCCATTTTCTTAAGATAAATTCCTCTCTCCCTTTCTCTCTCTCTCTCTCTCTCTCCCCCCCCCCAATCTATATCTATATTTATATATTACACTTCACTGGTTTGGCTTCTCTAGAGAACCTAGCCTTAGCACACCCTTTACTGGTCCTCCCTCCTTCTTATACAGGCCATGGGGTCAAACAGACTCCATGGTCAACTTTGATGTCAAATAGGAAAGCCAACTTGGACAGTACTGGCCAGCGATTGCTCTTTACATGGTTTTTAAAAGAAGATAATCTCAACTGTCTTTACAAAACAAAATCCCCTATCTTTAACAGCAAAATCCCCTAACAGGGTTAATATTTACCTCTTTCCCTGGAGTATGCAAAAGAGACAACGTTTCTAAACTACAAAGTCCCTGAGAGGTGACACTGAAGAAAGGCCTGGTGATATACTACTGAAAATCAGCTGGAGCACCATTCTCCTCTGACACACAAGGGGCTTCTGCACTAACATGGCAGCGACCTGGAGAAAAGCAGACGAGAAGGAAGTGCCTTTCACTCCCGACCTTTGTATCTTTGATAAAAGCGCAGGAGACCTGATGAAGGAGTCTGCACCATGCACCTGAAGCCAGGCTGCAAACCAGAACAGAACAAAACAACAAACTTACATTTTCTCCAGCGGAAACCAAGTCTAATCTAAAAAATTAATTAATTAATTAAAAAGTTTGTGGTTGTTTTTGTTTCCCCTGAACTTGGACCCAAATAGAAAACTATCATTTGCTTTCATGCTGCTGTTTTGGGTTCGAGAATTTCCAAGTCGCAAGCAGGATCGTTTATGTTTAATTGCACCTGGCGTCCGTGTAAGCTGAATGCTTCCCTGGTCCGGGGCTTGTCCGGTCTTCCACAGTTCATAGCTTCTGAAAGCATCGCACAGATGGTGGCCCTGTCAGATGGTTCCCAGGTGTGTCAGA
The DNA here is from genome assembly GCF_050624435.1 of Tenrec ecaudatus. Taxonomy (NCBI): domain Eukaryota; kingdom Metazoa; phylum Chordata; class Mammalia; order Afrosoricida; family Tenrecidae; genus Tenrec; species Tenrec ecaudatus. The sequence goes on along the minus strand of NC_134536.1, from coordinate 62,585,081 downwards.
GTCCGCGATGTCGGTTCCCTGCTTGCCCTCTCTTACAGGGACTCAAGCGATGCCAGCTGCAGATGGGAGAACAGCGGGCAACTGAGACCACTCGTAGTCCGAAGTGTATGAAAGTGCTGGTGAGCCCGTACTGAGTTCTGAACAGAGTTTCATGTGAGCTGCAAGGTATCGGGTGGGCATAAACATTTTAACTGCCTGGTTCACATTCTTAAGTGTGCGACTCAGATTCAAGAAGCACAAACTCGCATTTTCCAACCAGATTTAAAGGAGCCCTGGTTATACTGTAGGTTAAGCGTTGGGTTGCTCGCGGTCATAAGATCAGTGGTTCAAAGGCAACATCACTGCCCAGAAGAAAGGTGAAGCCTCCTGCTCCCCTGCAGATCACGGCCTCGGAAACCCTCTGGGGCAGTTCTCCGCTGTCCTGTAGGGTCACTATGAATCAGGATGGACTAGACAGCCATGGGTTCTATCACACAGTTTGTACTTATGCTTAACTCCAACATTTATCTCACAGATCAAGATGCAAATGAAACATGAGAAACTAATTGGAAGAAGTTGATATTTCAATTGTGATGTACTGTTACCTCACTGGAAACACTACAAAGTGAGATCTTTTCTCCCAAAGGCACTGGGGAAACACACCAGACTGCTAGAAAGTGGGACTTTGAATGGAAGAAGTTGGCAAGCCTGCCTATGTAAAATCAAAGTTATTATTAGTTTTTCTGATCTGCTGATGATCCAAAACTAGACGTATTTTGCACAGATTGACTAATTCATTTCTAAAAGTGCAGTTTTTGCATTCCCTTCTCTTTAGTCTATCCATGTCTAAAAATGGGAATTCTGAAACACAGAAGTCTGTCCATGTGGAACCCATATATACCCCAAGAGGCAGTTGCTTAAAAGAGCAAGAGACTTGTGCAAGGATTTAAACCGTGTACAGCAGGAAAGGTGTGTGTCAGGGTTGTATCCATCCGACATACTTAACTCAGTCTGTTCACTGAGCGCAGACTCCACGAAGGAGAATGAGGCAACAGGGTTGGAGCAGGACTCGTTAACAAGCGGGGTTGTGCATGACACAGCCCTGCTCGCTCTCAGTGAAGCAGACTGGAGTCGGAACCAGCCTGATGGCAGCGGGGGCACTTTGGGGTTTAGACAAGGGCGTCAATGGCATTCCAAACTTCAATCATCCAGGGATAACTTGCAGCTGTTCCGTATCATTCTGGATTGCGCACCAGCAACAAATGACGATCCTGAAAGGTTTGCTTTGTCCATGTCATGAAGGTCAACTCCACGTTGAGGGTGCAGCTCCTCCCTCATCGTATTTTGAGTGCCTTCCTGAGGGGCTCATCTCCCACAGTGACATCAGACACTGTGCGATGGCTGTTCCTGGGGATTCCAGGGCCTCATCCCGGAAGCTCTGCTGAAACTTGTTCAACATTGGTGACGCCCTGGGATTCAAATCCCCCAAGCACAGCTTCAAGCGTCACAACAGCACAATGCCCACAGGGCAACACGCTGACAGAGGAGGTCAGGTAGCACATGCGCTTTCAAACACACTCGAATGTCCATATTTCTTACCCATTTAACTCGATGGGACAAACCAGAGAAAAAGCTATGTCTAGATGTTTTAAAGATGAAAAACAAAAGCAAGTGTAAAAACGGTAACAGAAACATGATTAGTGATCAAGTGTGAATTTATAGTTACCCGAAATGTCGCCATACAAATTAATACAATGCCGTGCAGAGAAAGAAGACAAAAAGATGGAAGAATGGCAGCAAAGGGCATTCGGTGAATTTGTGAGTCCAGAATGTCTTAAGGTAAAATTAGATAAATAATTGTCAGTACATGTGTTGAGTTAGCTATTGTTAATGGCTATTTATTTGAATTCATTGAATTTTCAGTATGCTGTAAAATTTCAAATCCAATTATTGCTTCGCTTAGTCAAAAACTTTCAACCAACTGAGAGGATATCAGAGACTGATGCCTACTTGGCCTTAAAACTTAGTTCCAAGAGAAGATGGTGTAAGATATGAAAATAATAATAATTTGTAACTGATCAAGGGATCACAAAGGTGGAAAGGTGAAGGGGGGGAATGAGGAGCTGATACCAAGAGCTCAAGTAGAAAGAAAATCTTTGAAAAGGATTGATGGCAACATGTGTACAGATGTGCTTCACACAATGGATGTGCGGATTGTTATAAGAGCTGTAAGAGCCCCCAGTAAAGTGATTTATTAGTAATAAACAAATAGTTGAGAAAAATGTAGCTCTAAAATGAGCACTAATCTAGAAAAGCTAATATACTCTTTGAGAGTGGATGTTGTCAATAGATTGAGCTGGCTAATTCCAGGAATTAGCACTGAGTTCACGTCTGGCGTTGCCATGAAGAATGAAAGAATTAAAATAAAGACACAGGCATCTGCATGAAAACCCCTGGGCATCCAGCCTTACAGAGTCACAACACTGATTTTAGCAGATGTCGTCTGCAGCCATGAACAATGGCTCCACTATGATTAAACCTACTGATTTGCTCATAAATGATGAAATCAAATGGCAAATGTCAGGGCCAGATGAACAATTTTGAAGACTCCTGACAGTGCATTCTGACTTGCAGCCATTAGCCATGGCAAAGTGCAGTGAACTCAGCAACATTTATGAGAAAAGACTGATTGGCATACAGCGTGCACATTTCAATCAGTTATCAAGGAGACACAATAAAGATGCTGGACTGGAAGGATGTTTTAAAGAATGTGCTGACCTCATTCAGAGACTTCACATTCCAATACTGTCTACTATAATCATCTTCAGAAAGTAACATAAGAAAACCTGTACTGGATTGCTCATAAAGAAAAAACAGGTCACGTGCACCATTACTTACTAGGTTAGAAAGCTTACTAGGATGCAGAACTCTCTGCACTAGTCTGGCTGAAAATAATATCAAGGATTACTTGTCTAAGGACAAGCAGGCACACGGCAAGTCAATTTTGGAAACCTTTAAAATCAGTTTCGGTAAGATTGAGAAGTGAAAACCTAGCCTGGAAACAAAGTTAAAAAAAAAACAACTTAGTAATGCATTAGAAAATCCGTTGATTGAAGGATTGCAGGTAAACAAGCAGCCATCTAGCTCAGAAGCAACAAAGCCCACATGGAAGAAGCACACCAGCCTGCGTGACCATGGATGTTGAAGGGACCAGTTATCAGGCATCAAAGAACCAAAAATCATATCATTGTGTGCTCACCCTCCCGATATGATCGCTGGAGACAAATGGGTGCATAAGGAACTGTGGTGAAGAAAGCTGATGGTGCCCAGCTATCAAAAGATACAGTATCTGGGGCCTTAAAGGCTTGAAGGTAAACAAGCAGCTGCCATGCCTTTTATAAGCATTTGGGAAACAGTAGAAAATCTACAAAGGAGCAACAGTGAAAGTATAAATAGGGACAGAAATTGGGGAAAGCTGTCTTGTTTCAAAGAATGATGTTGATGAGATTGGTTTTCAAAATGAAAGGAAAGAGGTTACACAGAGATCAAATCACTCACGGTTAATATTGACGCTATATGAACAAGCTTTAATGGGGCATAAAGAGCTAAGGAAAAATAGGGGCTTGGGGGTGGTGGTGGTTTCCTTGGATTTTAATTCATCAAGACAGTGCAGATTTCACTGCAGTTTAATTCACCAAGATCATGCAGCTTTTCATTCAGGCAGGGGCCCCCTCTATTCTGACCAAACACCCTCTCAGCAGGAAGTAGCTCCATGATTATGATGTCCTGTTTCCCAAGATTGGGAATCCTCAAGCAAAGAAGGGGAGCTGATGCACTGGACCACAGCTTGGAGCTGGGGCTGCCCAAAGTCTGCTGCCTTTTTTTCAGCATTTCTTTACTTGTGGGGAGAAACCTGTTCACAGCGTCCGCGATTCTATGACATTGCTATGGCAGTTTGGGCTGCACCAGCTACTCAGGTCAGTGCTGAGAGCTTTCTCATTTTAAAATTCATCTTGCAAGTCAACAGGGATAGCTTAAATGAAAAAATATTAGAAGGCATTCTTATGATTAGTTGTAATTGTGGTCTATTGCAGTGATGCTTTCTTATTTGACTGTATAATTGTTTATGATATAATATATAAATGTGTGCCTTAAATAGGAGCCATGGGGGGATGAAAAGTTGTTAAAGTTATAGAAAACAAGTGTACACATATAAATCTATATTTGTAATAAAATACTTATTTTATGCACACAAAAAACCCAACTTGTTGCTGTCAAGTCAATTCTGAGTCATACTGACCCTAAAGGACAGGGAAATATGCCAGAGAGTTTCCAATGTTGAACTCTTGATGGAAGCAGGCAGCCTCATCTTTTTCCTGTAGAGTGACTGGTGGGTTTGAACTGCCAACGTTTCAGTAGGCAGCCATGCTCTAACTGCACCGCCAGGGATCCTTTATTTTATATAACATTATGGCAATCCTTCAAGAGCACTGGTAGCTTAGTGGGTATATACTGGGCTGCTAACTGCATGGTCAGCAGTTCAAAACTACCAGTCACTCCTCAGGAGAAAGACAGGGTCTTCTGTTCCCGGAAAGAGTTACAGTCTCAGAAATTCACAGGGGCAGTTCTACCCTATCCTATAAGGTCATTATGAGTTGGCAGCAACTGGGTGGCAGTGAGTTTTTTTGTTATTGTCGTTAGTTTGGATGGTAATTTTTCAACTTAGAACTGGGATTAACGTATTAACTATTAGTACAACCTATATTTCTAGTATTTTGTAAATTTATTATCAATTTTACAGGAGTATTAAGTGTTAGTAATGAAAGGCTGCCCACATCAAAATTAAATCTATTGCCACTGTATTGAACAGTATTAAGTTGAGAATTACCTACTAAAATATCTTGAATATTAAATATAATATTTATGTGGGGTAGCAGGAGTGTTTTATCACACTATTTTTTTAATCATTTTATTGGGGGCTCATACAACTCTTATCACAATCCATACATACATCCATTGTGTCAAGCACATTTGTACATTTGTTGCCATCATCATTCTTAAAACGTTTTCTTTCCACTTGAAGCCTTGATATCAGCTCCTCATTTTTCCCCTCCCTCCACACTCCCCCGTCACTCATGAATCCTTGATAATTTATAAATTATTATTTGATCATATTTTACACTGTCTGACATCTCCCTTTACCCACTTTTCTGTTGTCCATCCCCCAGGGAGGAGGTTATATGTGGATCCTTGTCATCGGTTCCCCCTTTCTACCCCACCTTCCTTCCACCCTCACCACTGGTCCTGAAGGGATCATCTGTCCTGGATTCCTTTTTTTTTCCCAGTTCCTATCTATACAATTTACATCCTCTGGTCTAGCCAGATTTGTAAGGTAGAATTGGGGTCATGATAGTGGGATGAGGAAGCATTTAAGAAGTAGAGAAAGTTGTATGCTTCATCGTTGATACTCTGCACCCTTATTGACTCGTCTCCTCCCCACAACCCTTCTGTAAGGGGGTGTCGTGTGCCTTCAGTTGGGTCTTGGATCTCCACCCTGCACTCACCCTCATTTACAATGATATGATTTTTTTGTTCTTTGATGGCTGATAACCTGATTCCTTTGAAACCTCCTGGTCACACAGGCTGGTGTGCTTCTTCCATGTGGGCTTTGTTGCTTCTGAGCTAGATGGCTGCTTGTTTATCCCCCAACACTGTATCTTTTGAAAGCTGGCATCATCAGCTTTCTTCACCACATTTTCTTATGCACACATCTGTCTTCAGCGATCACACACTATTTTTTAAAGTGACTCAGTGCTACAGTGAATTCCAGAGAACTTTTATAAAACAATGTATATTTGCAGCATGTTTTTTCTTTGTATTGAAAGGTTTTGAGACAGTGATTAAAATGGAACATCATTGCCACTTTAGAATTAACTATGAATGACTAGATAGCATGACATAGTTTAATATTGCTACTTTCAAAGCCAATTACAAAATTTGGTAGGCGCAGGAGTCAAGTTACTATAAAAAGGAAATCTTATACCGAAATACCTCATGATCTGGATAGATTTGAAGAACATAATGCGAAGGGAAGTTAGTCAAACACAAAAAAAGACTATTATTGTATAAGACCACAGTTGTTCTCTAAAAATAACACAAAGGTAATCAAACCACAAGAAACAGACTTTGATAGCTACCAGCAGCGGCAGCCTGGTGCTGTCGTGAGTCACACGTTGGGCTGCTACCTACAAGGTCAGCTGTTTGAACCCACCAGCACTCTGCAGGAGAAGGCTAGGGCTTTGGGATACTGTAAAGATGTGCAGCCTCAGGAATTCCGCTCTACTCCATCCTCTGGGGTCACTGAAGAGAATGGATGGCAGTGAGTTTGGGTTTGAGGAGTGGGAGGGAAGGGAAAGATAGGGAAGTAGTAGGGTAGAAAAGAAGGCAGACAGATGTTCACTTGGTGAACACAGATAGGGGAAAGGGAGGAGAGCTATTGGGAGGGTTGATACAATTTTAAAAGTTGTAGAATAAAAAAATGATGATCTGATATGGAAACCTCCACCTAATTCACAATTAACAGATTTTTTTTAAAAAATCATGTCTAATTTACAATATAAGGAACAGGTTTTGTAGTCATATTTATTCAGATGAAATTGTTCCAGGTGATCTATTTTCAGAATATACACTTGAGGTCAGAGAGTAAAAAAAAAAAAGTTTGAACTGGTTCAAACTAGTTCAGCCATGGTTGACCAAGTGAAATTTGACTAGAACCAGATTTAGAAAAATGTTAGTGAGATGGAATGAAAACCAAAATGGAAAAAAATTATGTTTTGGTGCTCAGACCCTAACGTTTTGAGGGTGACAAGACCAACAAGCTATTGGGACAACTGAAAATGGGTCAGGAAAATAAAGAAACACACACACAACCAGTGAGGGAACTTCCAAGAATGTCCAGAGTTTAAAATATAGATTATCAAGCACCCAGGCCTCCAAGAGCTTGAGTCAGAAATGTCTGGGTCCCCACAGACCAAGTGAAGACGGTTTGAGTGTAAGGTGCAGGGGAAAGTGGCTCCAGGTGGCGACTGAGAGTTCAGCTCTCACAAGGGAAGCCACCAGAAGGCGCCATCCCCAAGAGTCAAGTGCTTGCAGGAGGAGGCCGCTCCCTTATTACATCTGAGCAGGTGCACATCTATGGTTACCCTTCAGCCTAATGGACCAGATAAAAGTTGGCAACCAAGCCAGCTGTGAGCCCCGGAGGTGGTGACCAAGAAATGCTTTGTAACTATGAAGCACGGTACCCACGTTTAGTTTGCTATTGTTTGTGAGGAAAAGCGCATCGGCATGAACTTCAGTGTGAGTTCATATCCTCCTCCTCCTCCCTACTAAACGGCTAGTCCATTCATTTGCTGACCCCTTGACTCTTTCATTCAGTACGTGCTCCTTGACACCTGCAAGATGCTGGGCGCTGATCCACCTGAGATCCCCCAAACCCTCCAGAAACAGCATCAAAACCGACAGGAAGCATGCCACAAATGGTTCCTCTGGAGACCGAGGAAGGATGGAGGTTGGGCTGGAGTTCACGGGGTTGGGGGGTAGGACCTTGCCTTTTTTGAATTATTGAATTCTTAATCAATGAGAGAGTCCACTCAAATACACCGTCCTCTCTCTTGAAGTGATTCTGAGGTGGGGAGGCTTTTCACAGGCAACTCAGGGAAAGCTGGCTTTGAGTCTTGGCTTTGAAATGATTCATCAGAACGCTGTGAAATGTCCTCAGCTGCTGCTGTGTGAATGTCCCACCTCTGCAGGCCACAGGAGCAACCGCTAGACAACATTTACCTGCTTCCTATCTCAGAGTGTCCAGGCAGAGGCCACAAATCCGAAACCACCAGTCGCTCCCATAAAGAGCGAGATTCTCAGAAACTCACGGGGCCAGTTCAGCCTGGTCCTATGGGGTCGCTGTGAGTCAGCGTCAACTCAGTGAGAGTGAGTTTTCTTGGGCTTAGACTCAGGGGCCAAGCAAGTTTTGCTTCACGTGAGGAAGTTGCTGCTCCTCCTTGGGGTTCCACGAGCAACGCTCTCATTGACCTAAATCCTGCGCTGGCCCTGGAAGTTGAGACTCTGGATTCTAGGCCTCAGCACAGCTGACATGCTGACAGCTCGCTACACTGTTTCTGGGTCTGAATGTCCTGTCTCTCTGCCCTTTCAAATAATGGCCACCATTCCCATCAGTATTCCCTGGCTGGCAGGGGCAGGTGGGGTGGGGGCGATGGGGAAGGAAATCTTTGCCTGGAAGACTAGCCCCCGCAGGCACGCGTCTGTCTCACAGGGCCCACACACCAGAGAGGACCTGGAGAGGCTTCCAAAGTGTCCTCTGGGACGCATTAGACACAAGCAGGGAAGCCACTCAGCATCGAATAGGGGAACTCAAATAGAAAGCATTGGTTCCCAGACCTGCAACATCAGCTCCTCTGGGATCTCGGTAGAAATGCAGATTCCTGGGGCCGAGCCCAGGCCCTTGGCAGTGCTGCCTGTGGGACAAGCAATGGGCGGCTAACTGTGGTTCGAGCCACCAGCTGCTCTGAAGAGTTACCCTCTCAGAAGCCCTGCATAGGGTGACTGTAAGTCCAAGCCACCATGATCAACGGATACAAAGTCCCTGAGTGGTAAATGAGGTAAGGCACTCAGCTGCTAGCCCAAGGGTGGAAGGGTCAAGCCCATCCAGGGGTGCCTTGAGGAAAGGCCTGGTGATCTACTTCCAACATTCAATCATTGGAACACCTGTGGGGAGCACAGTTCCCCTCGAACACATGACCCGACCCACAGAATAGCCATGAGTGCGAATTTGCTCCATCATGGCCTCCTAGGGTCACCATGTCCACAACTCTGGGGTGGGGGCGGCAGTCTGAGTCTCATCAAAGCCTCCAGAGCATTCTGCAACACTAATGTCACTATTTGAAGCCCAGGTGAGAAGTGATGGCTTCTTGGTGCCTGAAACGCTGGTCAGCGCCTGGCCTCCAAAGAGCGCTGGTGAGTAGGCATTTCCTCGGGCATTGGCTCCTCCTGATATGCCAAATGGGGGAGTGAGAGGAAGCCTTCCCAACGTGGACTGGTTTATCAGTAGTGGCCTGTCCTGTGGGGGGGGGGGGCAAGGCGAGAATGACTGATTTCTCTTTCCTTCTTCTCAGTGCCCTCATCACCTCGTGCCACCCTACGTCCACCTCACGCAGCCAATTCTGCAGGCCCACAGACCCCTTGGCAGGAGCCCAGGAGTGCCATGGATTCCGAGTTAGACTGCGAACCACAAGGGCAGCAGTTTGATGAGCTTTCTACCCCCATAAAGATGGACAGTCTGGGGAAGCCACAGGGGCAGGTCTACCCTGCCCAGGAGGATAGCTATGAGCCCAAGTCAGCCGGATGGCAGGGAGGGAGGGAATGTGTGAGGGAGGGAGGGAGGGAATGTGTGAGGGAGGGAGGAGGGATCAGCACTCAGTCAATAATCCAGAGAGAGAGAGAGAGAGAGAGAGAGAGAGAGAGAGAGAGAGAGAGAGAGAGCTAAGAAAAGAAGGAAGGAAGGGAGGAAGGGAGGGAGGGAGGGAGGGAGGGAGGGAGGGAGGGAGGGAGGGAGGGAGGGAGAGAAGAGAAAGAGACCGGTTGTGGTCCTTCCCACTCCTGTGACCACTTGAGAGGGCAGAGTGACTTCAGCAGCAAACTCTCAGCACAGTTTCTGGGAATAGGGATTCCAGGTAAACTCGAGAGGATTCCATGAAGCCTGGAGCCCTGGTGGTATAGTGGTTACACATAGGCCTGCCATCCGCACGGTCCACCGTTTGAAACCACCAGCAGCTCCTCGGGAGAAAGACTCGGCTTCCTACTCCCTCCCGTAAACAGCTACAGTCTCGGCAAGCCACAGGGGCTCGCTGTGAGTCAGTTTTGAGTCCATGGCAGTGCGTTGTTTGTTTGTTTGTTTGTTTGTTTGTTTGTTTAGAATCCATGAGATAGATCAAGTTCTCTTGAACCTTCTCCCACCTTTCTCCTCACTGCCCCGCTCACTCCCCCTTTGCCCGTTCGTCCACATCCCTGATGCCAGGACCTTCGTGGGACTCTCAGGTTTGTTGCGGTTACTATGACGATCCTTTACATGCAGAGCCTTCCTCTTCGTCTGCCCCTTCCCTTTGCCAAGCATGACATCTTCCTCCAGGAACTGATCTCTCCGACAAGGCGTCCAACGTCTGTGAGACAAAGTCTTGCCATCTTTGCCTCGAAGGGGGGGCGGGGCACTGTGTCAGGCTGGGTTGACTAGAGAAACAAATCCAGAGACACTCATAGATGTGTAAGAGAGAACTTTCTATCCAGAAGTAGTTACTTATCAGGAAAACACCCAGCCCAGTCCAGATCAAGTCTATAAGTCTGATACTCATCCATAAATCCCTCTTCAGACTCATGAAGCCACAGCGCTGATGGAGAATGCAGGAAGATCACAGGCCGGTGGGGAGAAGTCTCTCAGTGGGACCCAGGGCGGTGGATGTATCACAGGGCTCGGTGTGGGTCCCTGGCATGAAGGTGAAGGCAGAGAGAGAGGGGAGCCTCCCAGGACTCCCCTTATGACATGATTGACAGGCTAGACTCCACCCCACACTTTCATATCTTCAAGTCACTTCAAACGACTCTTCCAGGTGTCTTAGTTAGGGTCTCTCCACCTGGAGAAAAGGGGAAGAGGGCGAGGAGCAAGCCAGGAACTGCCCCTACATCTTCCCCTTAACAATTCACAAGACTGGTCGCCTTTGTTTGAGCTTTGTATTGTCGCATTAGGTGGTGGTGGTGGTGGTGGTGGTGGTGGTGGTGGTGGTGGTGGTGTGTGTGTGTGTGTGTGTTGCTTCAGACCACCCATTTTGTATTCAACAACTTAAACTACTTATCTAGCTCCCTAATAGCTTGACTCCAACATCCCCCACCCACACACCATACTTGATTTATCTTCTCCCTCTCTTTGAACCCTATCTTCCCCTTCACCCAAGTTAACATCTCTACTCTCCACCCTAGAGCTTCCCCTTCCCTTCCTTGCCCTCCCCCTGCCCTACTTCTATTAACTTCAAAGCCGGTCCTTTTTATTGTTGTTGTTTTGAAAACCTTTTTCCTATTTTTCTCCTTGATAACGGTGGCCTTATACAGTATTTGTCCTTATGCGATTGTCTTAATTTACTTAGCACATGGTTCTTCCGGTCCATCCATACCGTGAGGTGCTTCACGGTTTCATTCTTACTCTTCAGCAAGACCACGGTGCGTGTGTGCCAACGTGTCTTTCCGTCCCTCTGCTGCAGGCCATTTGCATTGTTTCCACATCCGGTGAACACCTGTGGGGAACACGGTGTGCGCCTATCTGCTTGTGCTAAAGCTCTGTCTCCTTGAGGGCGCATGCCCAGCCGAGGGGTGGCCGAGCCACATGGAACTTCTACTAGACTGATCTCCAGCTCTGTGCTCCTAGATCTCAAGTCCTCGGGATGAGCACATTCTCAGGAGGGTGAACATGGTAGCTTGGCGGGCTCTCTCCCCAGGGCCCTTGTCCTACAACGAAGCGGGTGATTTAAGCCAATGATTCAAGACCATGATTACAAGACCTGGGAACTGGTCCTGGCGTTTATAGGCTGGCCACCTCCATGCTGTCATCTCTAGTGGCAGATTTCCAGGCCCAAGAACACTTAAAAACGACGTGCTGTCAGTTAGTGTTGCGTTGGCGCCAACTCGTGGCCACCTTCTGAATAGCACCGAACAAAGTGCTGCCGGATCCCATGCCTGCCACCTCCATGATCTCGGCTTTAAAGCGAGGTGTTGTGGTTGTTACTGTTGTTGTTGTTGGCCATCGAGTCGGTTCCGACCCATAGCAACCCTTGGCACAACAGAAGGAAACGCTGTCTGGTGCTGGGCCGTCCTCACAATCATTCCTGGGCCTGAGCCCGCTGCTGCAGGCACTGTGTCCACCCATCTCGTGGAGGCCCTTCCTCGTTTTTTGCTGCCCCTCCCCTTGACCAAACACGATGTCCTCCTCCAGGGAGGGGTCTCTCTGACCACGTGTCCAAGAGCATGGAAGAAGTCTCTCCACTCTGACCTCTGAGGAGCACTCTGGCTGTACTTCTTCCAAGACAGACGGGTTTGTCCTTCCAGCAATCCCTGGTTCTTTGCATTTCTCTCCCCAGCACCACAATTCAAATGCCTCCATTCTTCCTCGGTCTTCCTTATTCGATATCCCGCTTTCTCGTGCATCTGAGGCGACTGGCAGCGAATAGAAGCTAGTAGAGCCCTCACTAGAGCGTGTTCTGTCTAAGACACACTGCCATCAAGGAGATGCCTACTCACCGGGAGACTACATGGCCAGGCCAGCCTGCCCAATTAGGACTAAGTGCTCAACTTGGGTTTTCCTTAGAAATCAGCTTGGTTGTGCTGACTTCTATTTTCGCTGGGCCAAGAATTCCTCTCTTCCACCTCCTCGCCTGCTCAGTGCCCACAATCACTGCCGGCACAGTCCTGTTACCACTTCCTGCACGGGAGCTCTCCCGAGAGGCCGCCCCTGGCACCAGCCTCAGCCCCTGCCCTCCAGGTCCCTTCCTCCCGCGAACACTCCCGTTGAATCAGAAGTGGCCTTCCTTCTTGGAGAAGAAATCACAAGGCCTGGGGAATGGCTGTTTCCAAAGCTGTTTCTCTCACTAGGAAGATGAGACCCTAGTCTGGTACCTCGGGAAAAGGGGTGGGAACCAGAAAGCAGATCGGGCCGCTCTGCCCATGCGGGACTGAGCCGTGTTCGGGTGCGGAGGTGAATGGCACCTGAGTCATGGCTAAGTGTGGAGCCCCAAGCGAAAAGCAGCGACTTGCTCCAGCTCGGCAGCAGAGGTGGCACGAAGCAGAGGTGGCACGAAGCAGAAGGGGCACGAAGCAGAGGGGCCAGGGAAGCTCCCTGCAAGGTGTCGAGAAACCCTCCCCGTGCATTCCCATGCCCGTGGGAGATGCGAGATGTGGCAGTTACCTAGTGCTACAGTGGTGTCCCCGACGGCTGCTCCCTGCTCTCCTCCAAGCAGGCTGAGCCCACCCACGGGCAGAAGGAAGGACAGCCTGACCATCTCCTTTTGAAAAACCAGGACCACAGAAAGCCCAGTGGAGTGCAGTTCACTCTGACACACGGTCGCAGTGAATCATGGTCGACCCGGTGGCAGCTTGTTAGCGCTGCAGTACCAGAAAGGACACACGTGGGTCCTTGGACAAAAACGTATTTTCTCACAGCTCTGAAGGCTGAAAGTCCCAACCAGATGTCAGCCATGTTGTTTCACTCTGTGAGCCTCCCCACTGGCTTTTCGGTGTCTTGTTGGCAATCTTTGGCATTCCTTTGCTTGTAGACGATCCTAACAAGATGTCTGTCTGCCCCACCACACGTGTGTGTGTGTGTGTGTGTGTGTTTGTGCCTATTCTGGTCTTGTGTGTAAACTTAGAAACGATTTGATGTGTGATAACGCACCTGTTATCAGTCAAAGAAACTCCCTGTTATGACACAGGATCACCTCCACAGGCGGTACAAAGGCCAGGAACGCAACACCGAGTTTGTGGGACCACAATTCAACCCACAACAACATTTTAACTCAAACATGAACATGTCCATCTTCCTCCCTCGAGACAGGCCCTCCATCACAGGCCCCATCTTGCAGAGAGACGGGACATTCTGGGAACCCCATTAAGGGGCCCTGAACCAGGCATACGTTCAGTTTGGGGTTTCATGGAACATCACGTGTGGCTTATGCTCACCTCCATGTGCTTAATTACACCAGCCCTTCCGTGGCACGGCCCCCAGGAAGTCTCCCATCTCAACTCTGTGTCAAGTTCACGCAGCTCTCGCAGCTCCTCCTTGAAAGGACTCGGATAATAGTTTCCACACGTGCAACCACCAGCTGAAGCACGTCCCTGACTTTGCCCATCAAGGAACTTCTGTAAAATACGAGAAACATGAAAAGCAAATTCTGATCAACCAGGTCGAAGGAATGGTGAATCTGTCCCTCCTCCCCAAAGCACATGCAAGCAGGACTTCTGGAGACAAAGGGTTAGGGGTGTTTCAGCTCATCAGTACAAATGGTACATTAGTTAGGATGGCCCCATGGCCACCACTGGACTGCTGACCCGAAGAGGGGAGGTTTGAACCCACACTGGGGAGAAACAGCCTAGAGATCTGCACCTGTGGGTGGATGCCTAGGAAAACCTAGCAGGCTGCTCTGCGCCGTCCTACGGGGTCATTGGGTGGGACAGGCGCCAACTCAACAGCCCACAGCCGCCACCAAACCAAAACCAAACTCACCGCCGAGTCGATGCGGCCTCATGGCGAGGACCTAAAGGACAGGGTAGAACTGCCCCGATGCTTTCTCAGCCTGTAGCTCTTTACAGGCACAGAACGCCGCCTCCTTCTCCCTCAGAACAGCTGGTGCTTCCAAACTGCTGAGCGTTGGTTAGCAGCCCGACTGGTAACCACTGCGCCACAAGGTTACTGGCCACAGCAGCGTTTAATTTGCTTGATTCAAAGGTTTTTGGTATATCTATTCATAGTGACCCTTTTTTCTCATTCTAAAGAAATACATATTTTATACCTAATTTTGGAAGGCCCATTCTGTTTTCCTGAGGCTTTCCAAAATTATATAAGGCTCAGGTCCCCACCATATCTGGATGCGTTCCGAGGTAGGGCATCCCCACAGTAACATTCGAAACCCATCAGCACTCAGTGGACCGCGTCAACACAGCCAGGTGTTCTCCCTTGTTGCCATTACTGGCCCACAAGAAAGGCAGTTCAGCCCAGGTGGAATTGAGGGCTGCACAGTCCAGGGAAGCGCGCTCACTTAGAGCAGGGTTTGCACGTTGCTTGGTACGGTTTCCTATCTGGGACCGCAACTGGAAGCTGAGAGCGATGTCCAGTGGACTTGGTCATTGGTTCTGGCAGGGTGGGGTGGGGTGTGGCCTGGATGGGAGCAGGGAGGGGCAGCCTCCTGCAAAGATGGATCTGAGATGGGAGACTTCCTGTGCCCTCCTCCCCACCCCAACCCCCAACCCCCACCCCGGATAGCACATATCAGGAACCAACCTCCCTTCCCACTAGCCCCAGCCTATCCCAGCAGCAAACCCACTGCTATCAAGGGATTCCTACCCATAGTAGCGACCCGATGGGACAGAGTAGAACCCTTCCTTAGGGTCTCTGGACAGACAGCCTCATCTTTTTCCCCACGGAGTGGATTTGAACTCCCGACCTTGCAGGCAGCCGCCCGGCACTCCACCGACTATTCCACTCGGGCTCCGAAGACGAAAGGGAAACACGTTTAGTTGCCTGAGTCCACTTTGACGGAACCATTTTCCCTGGGCTTTCATTTTCTTCCTTGATTTCCAAGTTACTCTATCCTTGGGGAAACGAAACTTCGAACCCATCCAGGAGCAGCTCACAACTGCAGCCAGCCTGGGAGGGCAGTGCTGGGATGACACTGGAATCTCAGCGGCAGGTCCTTCACTCTGGTTACAGTGTCTCGGGAGCCCCCAGCAGGGCCCTGGAGGAGCTCAATGTGACCAAAACATCTCCCTTTCCTCCCCCTGTTTTGCTGATGCTCACTAGCCGTGGTGGTGAAGGAGCCCTGGTGGGCTAGTGGGTTAATTGTTGAGCTGCTAACCACAAGGTTAGCAGTTCAAACCCATCCGCCACTCCATGGTAGAACAATGAGGCTTCCCCCTCCCTCAAAGGTTTATTTACCATCTTGGAAACCCAGGAGGCCCACGTCTGAGTGGGAATCCACGAGGGGGCAGTGATTTTGATTTGTCTTGTCTCTGGAAGCAGGCAGAGAGTCTTCCCCTACAGCTGGGCCCTGAATTTGGATTTGTAATCCCCTAACCTGTGAGACTGAGACAGCGGCTTCAACCCAGTGGCTGTGACTCGGCTCAAACCTCAGGACAATTGCGGGGGTGGTGCAGATTGGGCAGTGCTGTCTTGTAGACAGGCTTGCGGCGAGTGGGAACCAACTCTACTGCGCCTAAAAGCAGCAACAACCAACTGAGAGCAAAGAAAAGTCTGTCCTTTAAGACCACCCGTGTGTGGTATTTCTGCTTCAGCAGCACCGAGAAACTAAGACACTGTTATTTTATATAAACTAAGACACATTAGTAATTCCGTCTCGGGTACGCGGGAGGAAGCAGTGCTCTTGTGTGTTTGGTGTTGTTTACCCTCCTTACCTGACCCCCACTAGGGCTTCTTCCAGCACTAGGACCCTGCTGCCCTGAGCCTGACTGCAGACAGTGGCCCACATCTGACAGATGGCCTCAGGAACATCTCCCCAAGCCTCACCTCCTACTTCAGGGAGGCCCCTCTGTGGTTTTTAAGAAGAGTCTTTGGAAATGAAATCGTTCATGACGTTTTATACATTACGCTTGAACAAACAATGCCATGAAGCCCATTGCGGTCAGCATTGCTTTACTCTTTTCTCCTCGACCCCTCCCTTTCCGGTGGAGGAGGGGCTTTAAGTCTGGCTCCTGGGCACAGGCAGGCAGGTCTATGGGAGGGCACAACGGGGCAGTGGCAGGCGAAGCACTGGCAGGCACAGGAACGCATCCACTCAGCCTGGCTGTGCTTCCAAGAGAAGCCCTCTGCTGGGCTTGTAACCTGGGCCCCAAGCAGTGCTCGCCCGCGGCAGGCTGACAAAACGGTATAAGGCAGGGAAATACCGCCACCTGTTGACCACCTAGAGTGCTTGTTTTAGTCCCAAACAAACCTGTCTGGGAAGAAACACGGCCACCACTCTCCTTAGAGGCAAGGATGGTGAGTGAGACTTCACTTCATATGAGTATGTCAACGTGTCGACTTGGGACAGCTTGTCAGGAGGGACCGGTCCTTGGAGACGGCAGAGGAGAGGGGCAGTGAGAAAGAGGACGGTCCTTCAGGAGAGGGATGACACAATGGCTGTGAGGATGACGGGTTCAGGCATAGGCACGCTTTCGAGGCGGTGCCGGATCCGGCAGGGTTTCCTTCTGCTGTGCATTTCATCATTATGGGTCGGAACTGCCTCGATGACACCCAACCACAGCAAACCAATTTCCGTGTACACCAAAACCCCCTGCTATCGAGGTAAGTCCGACACAGTAACCCTATAGAGTAGAGGCAGACTGCCCCTCTTCCTGGAAGGAGAAAGCCGCATCCTCCTCCCGTGGTTCCACACCAGCCGCATGATTGGCACCCTACACACAGAACCCACTCTGCCACCCTGCCTCCTCTCCATCAACACTGGAAACGCTAAGCTAGCTGTTTACTTGTGCTGAATATTTTAAAAATCCAATATGCTGCAGACCTGTCCTATGTGTCACACGGCACAGAAATGGAGTCAACTAGGCTTTTAAATCTCTTGCATGTCAAGCCTGTATTCTCAACGTCACCTCTGAATCATCACCAGTGCCCAAAGCCCCCCCCCCACTGCCATTGAATTGAAACCACCTTGTAGGACAGAGAAGAACTGCTCCTCGGGGTTTCTGTGACTGTCCATTTTGACGGGAGACAGCAGCCTACTCCTCTTTCTCCCCCAGAGAGGCTGGTGGGTTTGAACTGACCTTGCTCTGAGCAGCCCAATACTCCACCTTCCAACACAGGGGTTCCTTCCACCACTTCCAGTTGCCATTCATTCTGAGTCATGGTGACCCTATGGGTATCATCACAGGACTGTGCGTCATAGGGTTTTCAAATGCCTGGTTTGTTAAAACTAGAATGCCAGCCCTTTCTTGTGAGGCACCTCTGTGCGCACGCACACCCCCAACATTCAGTTACCAGCTGGAGTACCTGTTTGCACCACCCACAGACTCCTCTGACTAGTCAGGTTCATTCTCTCTCTCTCTCTCTCTCTCTCTCTCTCTCTCTCTCTCTCTCTCTCTCTCTCTCTCTCTCTCTCTCTCTCTCTCTCTCTCTCTCTCACACACACACACACACACACACACACACACGCGTGAAATTTATCAGGGGTCACCTTCAAGCCCAGAGTCCTGGCTCTGGCTCTTCAAGGCCCTCAGCTTCCTTAAGGATACAATGGTGAGATATTTCATTGTGCCAGCCTGGCCGATAAACACAAGTGGAATTAATTGAAGGGCTGAGAGATAAATGGCTCGGTGAGCCTCGCCTTTCTTGTCTCTCGCTCTTTGATCATATCGGACCAGTGTGCGGCTGCCTTGCTTCTTCTGTGCCTCAATTTGCAAGCTACACTACCTGTGGGACACCTAACCTGTGGACTGTGTTGCTGTAATTTGAAGTCCTTTTAAGACTTGCCTCACCAGAATTGGAATGTACATTTCTGGAGCTGGGAACTGGCAGTTGGTGACTTGGCTGACAGTTGGTGACCTGCGTTGCTGTTTGCTGCCTGTGCTGGGATAGCTTAGCTCTCTCTACAGAGGTTTACCTGGCGGCCCTCAAGACTTAAAGGACTGCTAGTGTCTCACAACTCTCTCACGGGAGTGAGTTGCACTGAGCCATTTGTACTGCTTTATAATTTAACTGTTCATTTCTAGTATTATGTATCTATCTATCTGTTTATAATTTAACTGGTCATTTCTTGTATTATATATCTATCTGTATATAATTTAAAAGTTCCTTTCTTGTGTTATAGATCTATCTTTATAAATATATAGATATATAGATAATATATATAATTATCTATCTTTATAATATGTAATTATATATAACTATATGATTATATTTATATATAATATAAATATAATCATATGATTATATTTATATTATATATAAATATAATCATATGATTATATTTATATTATATATAAATATAATCTGGTTTCAGCTCTCTAGAGAACCCTGTCTAACACAAATGGGGATTGAAGGGAGATCATGGGGAAGCCAGCTGAGAGCTTCTGGCTTCCTCACTGTATGATTCTGGGAACCTAATAACATGCAGTCATTTAAAAAAATCATTTTATTGGGGGCTCTTACAACTATTAGACCAGTCCATACATCCATTGTATCAAGTACATTTGTATATATGTTGTCATCATCCTTTTCAAAACATTTTCTTTCTACTTGAGCCCTTGGTATCAGATCCTCATATTTTCCCCTTTCCCCTCCCCCCTCATGAACCTTTGATAATTTATAAATTATTATTATTTTCATATCTTACACCGGCTGCTGTCTCCCTGCAACCACACTTCTATGTTCATCCCCTGGCGGGGGGTGGGGGTCAGTTATAGGTTGATCATTGTGATCGGTTCCTGCTTTATCCACCCCACTTTTCCCCTATACTCGTGGTATTGCTACTCCCATTATTGTTGCTGAGAGGGTTATCTGTCCTGGATTCCATGTGTTAAGAGCTCTTATCTGTACCAGTGTACATACTCTTGTCTAGCCAGATTTGTAAGGTAGAATTAGGATCATGATAGTGGGGTGGGGTGGGGTAAGCATTTAAGAACTAGAGGAAAGTTGTATGTTTCATTGGTGCTATACTGCACCCTGACTGGCTCATCTCCTCCCCGCAACCCTTCTGTAAGGGGATGTCCCCTTGTCTACAGATGGGCTTTGGGTCCCCACTTGGACACTCTCATGTCCTGATTGCATCAGGCATGTTTGTACATATGTTGCCTTCATTCTTTTCTGGACATTTACTTTCTATTGAGCCCTTGATATCAGCTCCTCTTTCTATCCCTCCCTCTCACCCCACCCCCACCCTCATGGTCCCTTGATGGATTGTAAATTATTATTATTTTCATCTCTTAAACCAACTGCTGTCTCCCTTCCCCTATATTTTCTGTTGTTCTTCCCCCTGGAGAGGGGTGTATGGCTATGTGTCAATCATTGCAATCAGTTTCCCCTTTCTCCCTTCCTTTCTCACCCTTTCCCCTACCCTTCTGGTATCACTATTCCCATTCCTGTTCCTGGATTCCATATGTCTCTTATCTATACCTGTGCACATGCTCCGGTCTAGTCTGAATTGAGAAGCAGTACTGGGGTCATGATAGTGGGGGGTGAGGAAGCCCCAAGGAACCAGAGGAATATTGTGTGTTTCATTGATGCTTTACTGCACCCTCGTTGATTCATTTCTTCACTGTGGCCCCTCTGTGGGGGGATTGTTCCATTGTCCACAGATGGGTTTTGGATCTCTGCTCCATGCGCCCCTCGTTCTCAACAATATGTTTTTGTTTTTATGTGTATTCTGATGCCTATTATTTGGTCCCCATGATTCCTCATGATCATGCACCGGCAGTGTGCTTCTTCCATGTGGACTTGTTGCTTCTCTGCTGAATGGCCGCTTGTTTAACTTCAATCCTTTAAGACCCAAGACGCTGTATCTTTTAATAGCCGGGCACCATCTCTCTTCTTTACCACATTTGCTTGTGCACCCATTTTGTCTTCAGCAATTGTGTTGGGAGAGTGAGCATCTCAGAGTGCTGATTTGTTAGAGCAAAGTGTTCTTGTATTGAGGGAGGGTGTCAGCAGAGTCCTGCAGTCCATCTACTACCTCAGTATATTAAGAGTCCTCTTGAACACTTCCCAGTGTACTGTCACCTCACCTTCAGCCTGGGGGAAAGAAGTTAAAGCAAGGAGAGTGGGGTCAGGGCCTTTGAATACCCCTTCTTTCCTGCACGTGTATTGCAGGGTGTCCCCTCTCACCCTTTTAAGCAGAGGGTAGGGAATGTGTATCCATGCCTCAGTGCCTCTTCCCCTAGGAACCCAGCTCCCTCCCACAGAGTCCAGCACCAGGGGTACAGAGACACATTCCTACACACTCAGGACCTTTGACCAGCAGCCCACAGGATCCAACCCTCCAAATTGCCTGGACCCCTGTGTATGGGGCGCTGGAGGTTCAAGGTTTTTGGCACCAATTAGAACTTTCCCTCACACCTGGTAGAACAGATTCCCCATTGGCTTGCCAGTCACAGATACAGAAGAAATATAGGACCAGCAGTCCTAATTTGCTATGTGATAAAAGAAAAATGTAACTTACCAACTTGCTAAATGTAGAAAGCCCATTGTAAATCAGGGTAATAAATGAAAGGACCTACACTGTAAAGTTTTCAAAATAATTTTACCCTGGTCAAGCACATCAGTTATTTTTAAAATGTGTATATTTGTTTCGCCTAATTCATCCTCAGATGTGTCGACTCAGAATGGAGCTTCGTTGTTCTCAGCCTCTGATTCCAGCACCCACAGTTCCAGCAGAATGACTTGTCAGTTACACTCGCCAACAGCAGATCTCTTTTCACAGCTGTAGCCTGGAAGTGATAACTTGTGAATTTGAGGCATATTCTCACTGAAGGCATCTTTTTCCTCCTTTCTGCATTTTCTCTCTAATATCGTCAAGTTCCTCCTGAACCCCCCACTTCACCCCCCAAACCCATGGTGTATTGGTCAATGTTGAACAGCCAGCTGGGTGGGCATGAAGGATGTGAAGCCCTGATATGTAGCATTTGGCCATTGCCATGGTGTAAATACTCCGACCACGATCCATTTCCTGTCTCCACACAAGGGCACTGAACCCAAGGGTTGGGAAGAGACGTGACCATTGGTGAGCACCGGCCCCAGCCCTCTCAGCAGTGACCTCGCATTCAGAATCACTGGTTCCACAAGACACATGCATCTCCTGCATTTCATAATACATGAATAAGATGTTCATAATGCAAAACTCTGTAGGAGGAGTCCTGGTGGCCCAATGGCCATGCATGAGTCTGCTGCAGGAGAGGCTGGTGGTTCTAGAGACCCATCAGTCTACTCCCTGAAAGATGGCAGCCTAGCGAAGCCCATTGGGCAGTTCTACTCTGTCACGTGGGGTTGTTCTGAGTCTGAATTTACTCTACGGCGCCCAACAACAACAACATTATTGTAATAATCGGAATAAAGTTTTCTGTTCAAAGGCACCCTCTACTCTGAGAAAGATGCCTTTGTGCTGTTCTGGGGACCGCAGTCAATAGTGGTATGTGAGAGAAGAGAGTCACACGGCACATCAGGAAGGGGAGACAAGGAGGGCTGTTTGGAAGGAGAACCAACCCAAAAACAAGCTCCTCGCTATGGAGTTGATACCAACTCATGGCCAGCCTGCAGGACAGAGCAGAGCTGTTCCACAGTGTCCGAGTACCACCATGGCTCGGCGGCTGTATGGGAGCAGGCTGCCCCGTGCTGCTTCAAGAGCAGCTGGTGGGCTGGAGCCTCTGATGGTTAGCTAGCAGTTGAGCTCTTTAACCACAGGATTTTGAGGGCTCCTGGAGGACAAAAACTCACTGCCATCCAGTTGACCCTCTTGGGGAGAGCTGAACTCCCCCCGTGGGGTTTCAAGGCCATAAATCTTTACCGGATCAGAGCAACGCCTCCTCTCTGTCAGCAAGTGTAGTCAGTGAAGATAAGGCTGCAAAAGGGGATGGCTGTGGCAGAGCATCTCACGTAGGAATCTATCCGCAAGGCCAATCTAGCCCTGCTCACCCCCCCCCCACAAAGCAAGTTCATAACGTGATGCATAAACATGGCCTCACTAGACCGTCGTGAGACCTCCATGGGACTGGTGGGGGTGCGGCACATCAGAAAAATAAACCATGGAGAAGCTGGTGGTGACCAAGCAAGTCACAAAGAATTAAAATCACGATCCTTCCCACCCATCGAGGGGCTGCAGATGCGGCTCTGGGCCCCAGTCTTTCTTTTGCCCTTTCCGTCTGTTGGGAGAGGACTGCCTTCAAAAGCGCTGTGAGGAGATAGAAAAGTGTCTTCCCGCTGCTGCTTCCAGCAGAGCCCTCTCTCCCTCTCCCCGTTCCCGGCTCGTGGCTACCTTTCACTGAATCCCTGTGTCCCAGAGTATTGGCCAATCAGCTGAAGTATCAAGAGAAATGTTACATTTTATTAATGGATTCTTAGAGTCAGAAAAGCCTTCGAGAAGTCAGCAGCCAGCGCAGGCCACTGCAGACCAGGGGCTGTTCCACCTCTGGGAGGCCAGACTCGGGTCTCAGACACCAGTCCTGAAAAGATACGGCTTTGAAAACGAACACCTTGGTTTTTCTTAATTTTATATTAAAAGATCATTTTATTGGGGACTCTTACAACTCTTATAACAATCCATACATCAATTATATCAAGCCCACTGCACGTATGTTGCCATCATTGTTTTCTAAACATTGACTCTCTATTCGAGCCCTTGGTGTCAGCTCCTTTTCACCCCTCCCTCCCCCACCTCCCACTCTCATGACCCCTTGATAACTTATAAATTATTTTTATCTCTTGCACGGACCACTGTCCCCCTTCCCCCACGGGTCTGTTGTTCATCGCCCTGGGAGGGCAGTGTCTCTGTGTTGATCATTGCCATCGGTTCCCCCTTCCCCCCCTTCTCTCCCCACTCTCCCCTACCCTCCTGGTATCGCTACTCCCATTCCTATTTCTGTGTCGTGAGCTCTTAATGCTCATCTATACGCATGCACATGCTCTCGTCTAGCCTGCAGTGAAAGGCAGGACTGGGGTCATGATAGTGGAGGGTGAGGAAGCCTCAAGGAACCAAAAAGAATTTTGTGTTTCATTGGTGTATATTGTGCCCTGGTTGACTCATCCCTTCTTTGTGACCCTTCTGGGAGGGCATACCCCACTGTCTATAGATGGGGTTTGGGTCTCTGCTCTGAACCCCCTCATACTCAACATTATGATTTTGTTTCTGTTTGTTTGTGGTCTTCTGATGGATGTTACCTGATTCTGTCAACACCTCATGACCACACAGGGTGGTGTGCTTCTTCCATGTGGGTTTTCTGCTTCTCAGCTAGTTGGCTGCTTGTTTACTTTCAAGCCTTTAAGAGCCTAGATACTATATCTTTTAATAGCCGGGCACCATCAACTTTCTTCACCACATTTGCTTATGTACCCGCTTTGTCTTCAGCAATCATGGGAGGGTGCGCATTATAGAATGCGGGGTTATTAGAACAAAGTGTTCTTGTGTTGAGGGAGGACTTGAGCAGAGCCCCAATGTCTGTCCACCTCAGAGCATTGCCATATAAATATATGTACATAAGCCATCACCTCTATTCTTATTAATTAATGTATTTACATATGTGCACACTTATATTTAAACCTCTTCATAGCTTTGCTTCCTAGATCTTTCCTCTGCTTCCCTTCTCCTGCCCCACCATCATGCTTGCCCTTCTTCTGCCTCTTAGTAATTCCATTCAGCTATATTGCACCCAGGATTTCTACCTTGCTTTTTAAAACAAAAGGTAGCAGCCTTTTCGTGGCGTCCCTGGGAAGTACAAGTGATTCACAGATTCAGCTGCTAATGAGAAGGTTGGAGGTTCAACTCTGCTCTGAAACAGTTTTCCAAATTGTCTGGTGATCTGCTTGTGAAAGACAGCTGCCAGGAGAGGGCGGTGGCGCATGGGTTAGGGAAGGAGGAGGGATGGAAACAGGAACATGGGAAGGAGGGGTGTGCACTGAAGGGATTACAAAGGATGCATTGGAACAAAACGTGTCTCAACTGTGGAGGATAAAACTGGCGATCCACTCTGTAAACTTTCACCTAATTCACAATGGATTTTTTTGTTTAAAAGCAGTCATCAGTTCCTTGGGAGTTTGGTAAAATCCACTGGTTAAAGAACTTGGGATTAAAAAAAGAAGAACTTGGGATTCCTCCCAAGGTAAGTTTTTCAACTCATTTTTAATTTGTTTAATAGTGATTGACCTAGATAAGTCCTAGAATACTTTCCTGCATCTATTTTAACATTGCACCTTTGTCTGGGGAAGCGTTCATTACATCAAGCCCTTTACACTTAGCGGCGGATAGTTGTTCATATACTTTTATGATGTTTTATGATTTATTATAGCTATGCCTGCTTTGGGTTTTATATCTTTAAATTTAGATCTTCTCTCTTCTTTCTTTGTGGGTCTCACCAAAAACCTGCCTCAGTATTTCCAAACATCCCACAATTTTTTATTTTTATGTTGTGAATCCTGTCAATTGTTTCTGGCTGGTCAGGATGGTGTTGACCTCTGCCCTCAAAAATCTCTTCTTTCTTTGGCTGCCACTTTCCAACTTCTTCCACTGACTAGGTGTCGAACTGTTTAAAAGCGTTCCCTGTTTTCTGATAAGTGTCCTTCGAGCAATGAATTGTCATTAAATCTTCAGCTGGACTTCACAGTGTTGATAGGTCGTGTCTCGCTGTGCTTCCGATAGCTCTTAAATTCCTGTATGATTTTTCCCTTTTCTCAAAGGCTGATTAGCAGCGCGCTATTTTGGCTCCAAGCATAAGATGCTGGAGCTCTCTTTTTATGATTAATTCCCGAATGCATTCAGTATTAATTTGCGGCCTAACACGTGGTCTAGTTCTGTAAATTTCCCGTGTGCGCTTTAAAAGACTCCGTCTTCCAAGATCTCGCAGCCGTGGAAAAGCCTGTGGAGCACACGGTCCTGCTCTGACACACGTGGCGTTTGCACGACGGGCAGTCGACTCCACGGTAAGTGGTTTGGTGTGGGTTTTAGACACAGGGCTCGGGCCCTGGTGATGTAGTGGTCCCGTGCTGGGCGGCTAACCACAGGGTCAGCCATTTGAGCACCAGCGGAACCTCGGGAGGAAAGCGGGACTTCCTGCGCCCAGGAAGAGTTCAAAGTCTCAGAAACACAGGGGCAGTTCCACCCCCTTCTGGGGTCTCTGTGAGTCGGCCTGGGCCCGGTGGCAGTGACTTCGTTGTTGTTGATGATGTCACGGATGTGTTGTACTTAACTCCCTGCCACTGCCCTGAGCTCCATGCTGTCCCTGCTGCCCTCTGGCTGCTGAGAGAAGATGACCGCAGTGGTGACAGAGGCTCCCTGCTGAGCTGCTTCCCTTTCTCCCAGGAGGGGCAGCAGCCAGTGACTGCGGTGGCCAGTGAGACTGTGGGCGAGGTACAATTCTGAAGGGCCAGGCCCGTTCCAGAGGCTCCTGTGACCGAGACAGAGGCCTTGTCACTCATGGACACAACCTCTCCTCCCCTGCTTCCTTCCTCGCCTGCCTGCTAGTGAGGACTTCAACAGTACACCTCCGCTGAGCCTCCGGAAACCCGACCTAGGACAAGCCCCAAAGACAGATGACACATGGGTGCGAGCCCCTGGGAGCCTCGGTGACCTGGTCAGCTAGGAACTGGGCTACTTGATCACACATTTGCCTGACTCATTCACTAGCCTTTGGGTACTTTCCGAGTCTGAGGGTCTCCTGGCCACTCTGGAGCTGGTTGTATGGTCATAGCACTCACTCCCCCTCCAATCTCCCCACCCCACCCCACCCTCTGTAAACACAGTTACTCTATGCACACCATGGTTACCCCCTCTTTCATGTCAAAATATTGCCCAGAGGAGTGGGGAGCTCCTGGTCACTGAGATAGGCTTCCAATGCTTTGGGGGTTGGGGGCCCTTTGGAGGCAGGAGATGCCAGGCTCCTAAAACTGGCTGGCTCCCTCTGGGTCCCTCAGGGCCAGAGGAGGAGGGGTGGCTCCTGGTAGGCTGCTCTCCACAGCCCCTTTCCCACCCATTTCCACTCTCCCATCTCCTCCCTCCTTCTGGAAAGCATTGGAGCAAAGGTTTTTCTCTTTCCCTCCTGTTCCCAAGGCAGGCTCGGGAGTCGGTGCTTTCTCCAAGAACCAATGCATCTGCTGTCAGACGGAGTAATTCCCCTGTGACCTTCGTCACAGGACAGCCACTCCCTTCCCTCCCGCATCCCCACGTTAAAACGCTGCCCACTTGAGATGGTTAAGGGTTATTGTGCCAACCTGGCCCATAAACACATGGGATTAGTTGAAGGGCGGAGAGATAAATGACTTGGTGAGCCTCGTCTTTCTAGTTCTCCTGTCTCTTGTTCTCTGGGGGTTGGACCTGTGTGTGGCTAACTTGGGTGACAAGGCTCACCTCCTGCGAGACATCCCTGAGGAGAAGCCACATGGACCTACCCCGATGCAGCCCTGGGTGCTGGAGCAGCTGCGTGGAGACCCCTGCCAGCGCTGAGATGCTTACACCGCCACTGGATTCAAAGACTTTCCACCCCCTGGCCACTTGGCATCATTGTGTGTGTTTCGTGAGTTTGAGGAGGACTTTGTCTATCGGTGTTGGGCATGTGGGCTAAGTTGGACTTACGGACTTAGACTGGGCGGGGTTAGGATGCTTTCTGAATGTACACTTACCCTTTGTATCAAACTGTCTCTTGTACATATATGAGTTTCTGTGGATTTGTTTCCCTAGTCTACCCAGACTAACATACCACTAAAGCATCTTCTAAGTGGAAACGCAGGAGCTCCTTGCTCAGAGACCATTGAGGACCGAGTCCCTTTCAGGCCATAACCATGTAGTTACAAAGAAAGTAAAAATGAAAAGCTCTGCTCGGCCACAGCAAAGCCCAGCCAGGCCGTGACTTACAAGGAGAAAAAAACCCCAACAACTCACAAAGTTCCCAACTGCATCTCTGACCACGAGGTCCTTCGAGGGACAGCATGTGGCTTCCCAGGCCTGAGACCTGGCCCCAGGGCTCCTCTCCCATCAGCAGGGTGAGGAGGACAGGCTCGGGCGGCGTGCTGTCCCCGGTGGTGAGATCTGCAGGCTCGGGCCTGGACTGGGACTGGACACTGGACTGAGCCTCAGGGACACGCTCTGGACACTGGGTTAGCCAAGTGCACAGCACTTGGAGGTCTGAGCCTTTCGACTGGGCATTGAGGCGATAGATTCACGTCTCCTGCTCCTCCCACCCCTCACCCCGGCCCTCACCCTAAGGTGTCATGAAAAGACTTGAAAGCCACAAACATCCCCTGAAGCAGGTATCACAGTTTTGTTGTGTCGGTAGCACAGAACATGGGTTCCAATAAGGAATTTTCTCTGCCCAGTGCCAGCAGCGCCACTGCTCAGCTGGCCCCCTCATCCTGCTGGAGAAGCTGTGGTTTGTGCACCCTCTGTGTGGATGCAGCCCCTCCTGCCCCCACCAGGTCCCCTCCCAGGGGACAGCTCCTCTCTGTGTTAGCCATGTGCTCAGGCAGTAGGCACTGAGTCCACGAGAACCGGGTCATGCAGGAACGGCGGTGAGAAGGGAAACGAATGTAAACGCTACCCTGCAGCCTATCGTGTCTAACTGCAGAATCAGATGCCTAAGCAGACTGTGCAGAGTGTCCCACAAAGGAGGCACATGGTATCAGAAGAGCACGGGACAAAGGGGCCCGGTCATGTAAGTCTTTCCTGAAAGGCGATGACTGAGCGGATGTTGAGGGGAGAGCAGGCCGAGCGAGGAGATGGCCTTCTGGGGAGAGGGACAGCATGTGCCAAGGCCTGGTGGCACAGGGAATGTGGCCCTCCAAGGGACTGAAGGCGCTCAGTGAGAGTGGAAAGGAGAGGATGAATATGAGGTCGAAGCTTAGGCTAGAGGGGCCTACAGATCAGACAGAATGATGGAAAGCCTTTGAAGTGGCCATATGAGCGAATCCTATAGCTGACATAAGTGTTTTGAGGGGTGGTGGGGATCACTATTGACTGGAGCAGAGAACCGTCAAAAGGGATGGTAGACACCAGTGAAGAGGTTATACTGAGGAAGAGAAGGTACTAGATATTAGAGATGCTCTTGAAGATGGGTCAGCAAGGTTTAGTGATGGATTTGACCTGGGAGAGAAGGAGAGGGTGGGTAAACCTATTTGTTTTTGTTTGTTTTCTAACTGCTTGTATCTTAAGAAGAGGGCGGAATTTGAGGAAAGATACTACCGGCACCCAGATGTGTTTACTCCAGGTGTTTACTAAGGACGATCGAGCTGCGGAGTGAAGAGGAGCTCTGGGCGAGGACTCTCTAGTTGAGTCACCTGCACACTAACGTTGTGCCTGGCCTTGCCAGGGACCAGTTCACCCGGGGAGCGGGACAGAGGAAGAAGAGCATCTTGGCTGGGGCTGAAGGAAGAGGAATGTTGTAAGAGGCTAAGGGGAGCTTAGAGAGGTGGAGCGAAAGCAGCAGCAGGCCCAGTCAAGGGCCTCACGAGAAAAGGAAACATTTTGTGAATGATCAGAAGTGACTGTGACCTCACTGGAGCCGCAGGGAGCAGACGCATCCTCCTGCCTTAAACGACTAAGGAAAGAGACGGGTATCTGAAACAATGGCTTCCAGCCACTGAAACACCAGCAGCATCACTCAGTGATCCCCGATCATCACCTTGGAGCCATCACCGAAGAAGAGAAAGCAGTGAGGTGGACCTTGCGGTTGACATAGATTTCAGCCTAGAAAAGACTCCCTGCAGGCAGTTGAGGAGGGTCTGAGGTGATGTGAGAGGGGGAGGCAGTGTGTGGGGTTTGCAGAGCCCAGTCCCAGAGAGGGAAGCGCAGCGTGGGGAGGAGGGAGCTGCACCAGCAAAGCTCCAGAGGTCTGCAGAGCATCTGTCTGTCTCTCCTGAGTAGGCAGCAGGCACCGGTAGAAGCTTTCTGGGGCTGGAGAGGAGCAGGCAGGCCACAAACTGGCTAAGAGTCAGACTCCAAAGGCTCCTTTACTGAACACCACTCTCTTACTAAAAACTCCCCCTGCATGTTTCTGCCAACTGGAACACATTTTCTGAATACAATTCCATTGTGATGAGTGGCTCTCCTAATACTCATCACATGCTACTTCAGCCGTATATTCCGTATCTGACTCCCTCAGACAGACCGAGTTCCTTGAGAGTAGAAGATGTGCCTTGTTGACCCTTGTGTCTGCAGCTTCCGCACAAGGAGCCAGCCACCCGCCACGACCCTCTTGTACTGTTCAAGGAGACCCCCCAGGAGAGGGTGTAGACCAGTGAAAGAACGACTGCCTGAGGGGCCGTTGCCAAGTTAGCTTCCGGGACACACTGGAGGCATAGAAACGGGTACAAGTGCGGATGTGTCAGCGGGCGGCTTCAAAACGTTTGTGGAAAACTGGAATAGGCTTGAAGGTAAACAAGCGGCCATCTAGCTCAGAAGCAACAAAGCCCACATGGAAGAAGCACACCAGTTTGTGTGATCACGAGGTGTCGAAGGGATCAGGTATCAGGCATCAAAGAACAAAAATATATCATTGTGAATGAGGGGCAGTGCGGAGTGGAGACCCAAAGCCCATCTGTAGGCAATTGGACATCCCCTTACAGAAGGGTCACAGGGAAGAAATGAGTCAGTCAGGGTGCAGTGTAGCAATGATGAAACATACAACTTTCCTCTAGTTCCTAAATGCTTCCTCCCCACCTGCCCACCCTACCCCACTATCATGATCCCTAGTCTACCTTACAAATCTGGCTAGACCAAGGGATGTACACTGGTACAGATAGGAACTGGAAACAAGGAATTCCAGGCAGATGATCCCTTCAGGACCAGTGGTGAGGGTGGCTATGCTGGGATGGGGGAAGGAGGATGGGATGGGGTGGAGAGGGGGAACCGATTACAAGGGTCTACATATAACCTCCTCCCTGGGGGACGGACAACAGAAAAGTGGGTGAAGGGAGACGTTGGACAGTGTAAGATATGACAAAATAATAATTTATAAATTATCAAGGGTTCAAGAGAGAGGGCGGAGCAGTGAGGGAGGGGGAAATGAGGAGCTGATGCCAGGGGCTTAAGTGGAGAGCAAATGTTTTGAGAATGATGAAGGCAATAAATGTACAAATGTGCTTTACACAACTGATGTATGTATGGATTGTGATAAGAGTTGGATGAGCCCCTAATAAAATGACTAATTAAAAAGAGATAGTCTAGTTTTTCCATGAACTTTTTGTAGGTCCTCGTCTACCCGTTGATTTGCTACGCCCAGAAACAGTAAGGTATCCTCCCACATTTTCTTCCAGAGACTTTGGCGGGCTTTGAAACAGGTGGTCTCACACTGGGCCCTCCCTGGGGGGCTGTGGTCCCTGTGTGTGGACGACGTTTGGACCTTGCTGCATTATCCTGGTGAGCAAGAAAAATTGGGGGGATGCAGCCTGCTGGGAGAGTACAAGTCCAGGGTGTGTGTGTGTGTACCCGTCGTGGTGAAGAGGCTGGCTAAGGTGGGGGAGGTGGGGAGGCTAGCTGACTAGGTCCATAAAGCCCCAGGCAGTAGTTCCCAGAGCCGGGCACTGTCCAGAGTCAGCACAGGCTGTTTTAGGAGAGGCCAGCCAGAGCAGGCCCTCCTTCGCCCCCTGCTGGCGGCTGCTTGTACTGGGGTTTGCTATTGGAGAGACTTTGAAGCAGAACATGAAATCGTGCCTCCTGTTAATGCCACAGTAAGAAACAGCCAGTGAAAGTCCGCCCCCCGGAGCCTGGCTCCCACTCACCCCCGTGGAAAAAAGATTCAGCTGCGATTTTATCCAGCTTGTATCTCCCAAATCATGTTAGCATCTTTTACTGTATGTGGCCCGAATGGTTTGCTCTGGGCAACTGAGCGAAAGGCTGCCAGCTTGAACCCACACCATGGTGCTGTCGAAGAAAGGCCTGGGGATCACCTGGGGCAAGATTGTAGTTGTGCGTAATCCCATGTGCCCCAACAGATCTGCCTGTGTGGAGGCCTTGGGGGCTGGCACAGAGTGGGGTGGGGGGCAAGGGGGCACAGCATTGAGGTTATCCTCTGGTGGCCTACTGGATTACTTGTGGGGCTGCCAACCACAAGGTGAGCGGTTTGAGAAACACCAGCTGCTACGCAGGAGAGAAATGAGGCTTTCTACTCCTGTGCAGCATGCCAGTCTCAGAACCCACAGGGGCAGTTCTACTCTGTCCTGTAGGGTCGCTGTGAGTCAGCACCCGCTCGGTGACAATGAGCTGCTTCCCAGAGGCAGATGGTCAGCCTGTTTCCCAGGAGCCAATAGTGAGTTCAAGGGACTGACTTCTTGTGGTTAGCTTCTGAGCACTTAACTGTTATACACCAGGGCCCTGTGGGGAGCTCAGTCCGCCTCCCGGGTTGCCGTGAGTCAGGATCCTCTGGGCAGCAGCTGGTTGGGGTGTAGCCTCGGCTGCGGCTCTGCCTTTCTCAGTGGGCAAGCCCTCCTGGCACTGACAGGGAAGAGGACTCCTTTGCTTGGCTCTGGTCATTTGTTAGGACCAACCCTTTTGGTCAAAGGCAGTGATCCCTAACCAGGCTGCCTGCTCCTCTCCAGCCTCGGACACCATCTACCGGTGCCTGCTGCCTACTCACGGGAGACAGACAGATGCTCTGCAGACCTCTGGAGCTTTGCTGGTGCAGCTCCCTCCTCCCCACGTTGCACTTCCCTCTCTGGGACTCGGCTCTGCAAACCCCGGACAGACACCCTGGCCTCCAACCCATCCCCTCAGACCCTCCTCACTGCCTCCCAGATGAGTCTTCTCTGGACTGTAGGCTATGTCAACCACAAGATCCATCGCCTCATTTATTTCCCTTCTCCTGGGGATCATTGCGCAGTACTGCCTGTTTTTCAATGTCTGGAAGCCATTGTTTCAGATACCTGTCTCTGCTTTGTTATTTGAGACTCCCTCCAGGCAGTACGCTCTGTCAACCTCAAGAGGGGAGTGGTGCTAGGTGCCGCCATCTGCAAAGGAAAATACTCTGGCCAGAGTGTCCTCTCAGAGCGTGGTGGGCCTCAGCGGCTCACTCCCAGCAAGGACACAGGCCTGGCCCTGCAGGGTAGCCTGGGAAGGACAATTGGAAGGGGTCAGGAACCAGTAGGAAGGGAGACCCATGACCACGCCACACCCTGTCACAACGTCAATCCTGGTCGAGACCTGTCTGAATCATAGAGTGTCGAGACTCTGGCTATATCATCCACCACATCTGTCCTGGACACATCTGTTCTAGGACACGTGTGATGTCAAACAGGGGAGGAGCTCCATTCGAGGCCACACAAATGCCCCGTCTCCAGCAATGACAGCCAGCCACCCACAGCAGGGCCAACAATGGGTCTGATTGGAAGCATCAACTTTCCAAAATGCTCACAGATGAATCGCTTGATCCACAATCAACTTTGACTTTATTTTACTTTTTGTTTCTCCTCGAGATGGAGAAGAGATCATTCCTAAGAAAGGGCTCGGGGAGACCTTCCGTACACATCCCTTTGTGTCCCGAAACAGAAAGAAACATTTCTCCGGAGGGGACAGGATGATTCCTCCGTTAGAGGAGCCCATCTGAGCGGGTTGTGCCATCCTCGCAGAAAACCGTCTGGGACCGATGGCGTGGCGAGCTTGCAAGAATGCACAGGGCCGTGTGGGTGTGTGGGGGTGCTCCTCAGATCAGGGCCCCTCTGCTCGCCCTGGGCCGCCCACAGTCAGGTGGGCAGGACATGGTGAAACAGCAGAGCACCCCACGCTTCTGCACCCCAGGGAGGATGTCTGGTGGAACAACACAGAAAAGTAGCCCAGAGGCAGGCTGTGTGGAACCCTTGGTAGCTATAGCAACTCCCTTTTAGAAGTTTCTCTTCCCCTGCCAACAATCAGCCTGGCCTTGCCAGCCACCACACTGCCACCCGGCAGGGGAGAGAAGCCATTCAGGAGATGCGCAGGGCCAGCCACACAAAGGGCACGTGTTGGAAAGTAAAGTTCCTGGAAGTTCTAGCGCCACACGGGACTAAAAAGGGTCCCTCGTGCCAGCAAGCTGAGTCCGACTCAGGAGTCGCTACAGCTGAGGCAGACTGACTCCCAGAGTAGGTTTTGAACACACACTAACGCAATCTGAGACACCGAAAAAGACCTGCACCGCATCAGGAACCTGGGCAATGTGGGGGACCCAGACAGGGGAGAGCGCTTCCCTTCAGGATCCTGGAGAAGACGACACCAATCCCACTGGGAGGAGAGGTGTCCCTTAACATTGAATGTACCG
Organism: Tenrec ecaudatus; assembly: GCF_050624435.1. Classification (NCBI taxonomy): domain Eukaryota; kingdom Metazoa; phylum Chordata; class Mammalia; order Afrosoricida; family Tenrecidae; genus Tenrec; species Tenrec ecaudatus. The sequence continues at coordinate 62,551,352 of NC_134536.1, read as the reverse complement.
GAGCTTTTGCCGTTCCGGCAAATGCTTGGTATGTTTGCTAGCAAAGTAGGTAGCTGGTCCCAATGGGTGAGCTCGGCTCGTCTTATCAAATCCCTTGTAGTTGGTATTAAGAAGCCCTCAAACAGGGATAGGCATTGGTTCCACCAGGTCAACCCAGTGACCTTTAGGAACTAGGTCTCTGTATCAGAAAGAAGGTCAGCACCCCAAGCATGGCTCCAATCTGCCATGCCTCCTGGCCCATCTCCTCCCTGCATTCGGCCTCGATCTTGACCCAGTTCCTCCTTAAGTTCAGGAGTGCGTGCTCCCCGGTGCCCCTCTGACCTCACTTAGGACTCTTGTTCTTGGCCTTTTACAGGATCTTCCTTCTCGTCCCCAACGCTAGATGGCCCAAGCCTGGGAAGCCTTTCCTTTCTAACTACCTGATCTCACTTCAGATCATGGTCCTAACTAGATCGGCACACTGATAATTCCTCAATTTATACCTTCAGCTCTTGGATTCCAGACTGAGAGTCAATTCCCTCCTCCACACATCCATCTGGATGTCTCCCGGGCCTCACAAACACAGCATGCCCAAAGCAGCCTTTCCTTAGACTCTTAAAGAACACTAAATTCTACCATCGCAGTGCAGCCCAAACCTATTTCTTGCCACCTCTCAGCTCCCTTCCTGGTCCAAGTCGCCAGCATCTCTTGCTAGAGTCCTGCAATGGCCTTCTGAGCCCCCAGTCTCTGCCGTTACTTCGTACATGGGGTACCTGGCGCGCTAGTTGAAAACCACGGGTCAGGCCCTAACACCACATGGCTCAGCCTCCTCCAGTGCCTTCCCAACACATTAAGAATAAAAGTCAGTTCTTGTCAAGGCCTCTGAGACTCACGTGACCAAATGCCCACCCACCTGTACGACCTCATCTCCCACCCACCCCCCACTCGGCTTATTCCACTGCCGACCCACTGGCTTTCTTTCGTGTGTGTCAAACACGGCACATCTTGTGCGACGGGCCTGCAAAGGTTCCGTGGGAGAATTCCATTATCTTCATTCCGTTTTCCCACTGGCCTTTTGAAACCCCTTTGTATGATAACCTCGGGGCCACATGCCAGAACGCCCACTGGAACTCCTTCCCTTTATGTACTTAAGTTCCTGTTAGGAACTGAGAGACTCTTCCTGCCCTGCGCCTTCCCACCCCACCTGTCACTCGCCCTTGTTCCACTTTTGTTTCTCCTATGCTGGGCTCACAGAGCAAAACTCACATCCACTGAGTCAATACTGACGCACAGTGACCCATAGGACTGGGTAGAAGCGCCCCCGTGGGTGTCTGAGACTGTAACTCTTTACAGGAGTTGAAAGCCTAGTCTTTCTCCTGTGACCTTGAGGATCGCAGCCTAACTCGTAACCACTGCACCCCCAGGGCTCCTGCACTAGCCCCTTCTTACTGTCCATAGGTGATCTGTCCGACGTTGCAGACCGTGGGGGCCAGACAGGCAGGGATACTCTGGCTGTTCCCAGAAGCTTCCCCCACCCCCTCCCCAGACTCAGAACAATGCCTGGTCCACACTAGGTGAGCAGCACTTCCTGATTTGTGCTGGATAAAGCCAGAGAGGTCCGTGGGACGTGTTAGCTGGGACCTGGGATGGTTGCACGGTTTTTAAACTCCTTTTGATGTTGTTGCTGCTGAGTGGGAGCCTTTACCAGACCAGGGGACCACGTGAGTCATTCTGTTGGAAAATTTAAAGCCTCTAGGGGCCAGATGGGGTGCTCTTTCAGGGTACAGTTTTCAGTATGATAGACCCGTCCTTCTTCCCCCCAGAAAGCTGAGGGCAGACTCTGAACTGAAGTGTCTTTAAACGCAAATCCACAGCTGTACAAGCCCCGCCAACTCACAGCGAACCTGGAGGGCAGAGTTCTGTACATCTTTAAGAAACAGATGGCCTCCTCTTTCTCCCTTAGAGCAACCGGTGGGTTTGAACTGCTAACTTTTCTATTTCACATTGAACACTTAACCAGGGCTCCTTTAACCCCACATCCTCACCCGCTGACTGCTGTCGAGCAGACTCAGACTCATAGCCACACTTCTGAGTTCTTTGCTCAGCAGTACCCAGGGGCTTCCTGTGCTCTCTCTGTTTTTTATTTTTTTAATCATTTCATTGGGGGCTCCTACCACTCTCATCACCATCCATCATACATCCATATGTCAAGCACATTTGTACATTTGTTGCCCTCATCATTCTCAAAACATTTGCTTTCTTCTTGAGCCCTTGGTATCAGCTCCTCATTTTCCCCCTCACTTCCAGCTCCCCCCTCCCCCATGAACCCTTGATAATTTATAAATTATTATTATTTTGTCATGTCTTACACTGTCCGACGTCTCCTTTCACCCACTTTTCTGTTGTCCATTCCCCATGGAGGAGGTTATATGTAGATCCTTGTAACGGCTCCCCCTTTCTACCCCACCTTCCTACCAGCCTCCCGGTATCCTGCACTCTCTCTGTACCTGAACTTGACAATCCTCAATTCTTTGCCTTCCCTCAGCTTCCCAAGTCCCTGATTCCCTTCAGTACGTTCTCCCGCCCTCCTTTCTTGAAAGTGCCTCTCACTGATAAAACTCTAAAACCAAGCTCACTAGCATTCAGTACATTCCAACTCACAGCAACCATGCAGAACAGGGTAGAACTGTCACAGTGGGTTTCCAAGTTTGCCACTCTTTGCAGGAGTGGAAAGCCTCATCTTTCTCCTGCAGAGTGCGACTGGTGGTTTCAGACTGCTGGCCATGCAGTCCTGCAGTTAGCAGCCCGAAGCATGACCACTGCGCCACCAGGACTCTGTCACTACTAAGTGGGGCTAAATGTGCAGGGTAAAGAAGCAGTGCTTATGAAGCAGCGCTATTCAGCGGGCCATTCGGGGACCCCCGTGTTCAAGGGCGAACGCCCTGAGCAGCCTTTCACCTGCTAATTTTGGCAAGAAGAAATGACAAGGATCCGAGCTGTGATGTTAGGAGTTGGAATTCAAAGGAACGGAGAGACGGAAGGCACAATGCAAAGAGAAACGGATATGGCTTGATAACGGACGCGGTTCGGGGAATGGAGAGAAAAGAATGAACCAATTCTCTGAGCCTCGGACGCTAAGGTTTTCCAGCTCAAGCGGCCAGGAGAATGGTGGGATCACTGTCAAACAAGACATCCTTTGTAAAGAGCTTTCAAAAGCCCTCTTTTTTCCTAGGTTGAATACCGTACTCATCAGATTTCTGAGGCAGAGCAGGCCTGGGAACATCAGAGAGGCAATGGCATTTGTCACCGACCATTCCTGAATCTTTTCTGCCTCGCCCTTCTGCCTGCTGCCACGGCCCATTATTCTTCAGGGCTGCCCGTCATCTAATCCCCACAAAAGTGATGAACAGTATCAGGTACCGGCTGATAGAGGCACAAGGTGTGCCCTCTCCCAGAGGGTGGCAACCTGTTTAAAAGGAGACGTTTGAAGAAATGGAGCCTTAAAACCAAGAAGTGAAATTAATGGGATTTAGAGTTAATTTTGGTAGACATAACTTTCAGCTGTTTGTATCTACCCGGTACTCACAAGGCATGCCCTGTTCTTTGGGGTCACTGAATTCCAAAGCTCTCCTTGCCTGAACATAGATCACTGCCTGCCCGTGGGGCTTTCGGCCTATTGCTGTGAGAGGTACCCAGCCCTTTAGTTGTTCTATTCGTGATTTTTAAATTAGATCGAATCCCTTTTTCAAATATATATCCTTTATACACATGGATGGGGTTTTCTGTGGTCCATAAACAGGCTTCCCTACTGGGACTAAGTGATATGTAGGTGTTGTTGAAGGAGAGAGACAACTCCATCACCCTCTTCCAAGCTTTAATAGCAGCATTTGGCTTATAAAGGACCATTTCCCACGCCCCTGGTAGGCTGCCTATCTGAAGAAGCTGATCTACGTTCATGGGCACGGACATTCACACGAGAGCCAGGAACTCAATGTTGCCTGCCTTTAGCTTCACCAATTTCCCAGCTAAAAGAGTCGACGTTAGTGCTTTACCTCCTCCTGGCTCTGGGCATTGACACTCACACCATCCAAGCAGCAGAATAGAGCAGTGCTGAAGAGCCTCTTGAGAGCCAGGTGACATGGGTTCAAATTCTAGGTCTGCCAACAATTATTTAGGTGACAAAAAGGCGCTCATTCTACCTGGCTGTGCCTTGGATTCCCATCTGTAAAATGGGGCCAAACTAATCCCTATCCCACTGAGTGGTGGTAAATGATATAACACACACACAGCACTAAGAATGGTGCCTGGCCTAGCTAGTATCCTGTGAGTGGTTAGCTATTAGTGTTTTGCTAAATAACCGAGCCCCTTTCAGATTATTTCAGTTTTTGTGGACATTTGATCTTATCATTATTTTTCAGTTGCCAACATGTGACTTCAAAACAAAACAGGAGCTAGCATCTTCATTTTAATTCTTTCCCCCTCTTCTGGGATGACACCCTCTGGTATCCCAGACCTGATAATGATGTTCACCTGTGGCAAGGGACTGCGGCAATTAGGCCACACATTGTGTAGCAGCGCCACCAGGGGGTTCTTCATATGGACAAAAGGAGAACAAAACAAACTTGCTAGAATTCCAGCTCCCGGCTGCAATCCCTAGGGTTTTCGTGGCTGTAATCTTGGCCCAAAGCCAATCTGTAAGCAATTGAACATCCCCTTACAGAAAAGTTGCGGGGAGAAGACAGGCCAGTCAGGGTGCAGTGCAGCACCAATGAAACATGCAACTTTCCTCTGGTTCTTTAATGCACGCCCCCCCACTATCATGACCCTAATTCTATCTTACAAATCTGGCTAGACCAGAGCATATACATGGGTACAGATAAGAGCTGGAAACATAGGGAATACAGGAAAGATAAATGCCTTGGGACAAATATTGAGAGTAGCCATACCAGGAGGGGAAGGGGAAGGAGGAGGAAGAAAGGGGGAACTGATCACAATGATCTACATATAACTGCCTCCTAGGGGGATGGACAACAGACAAGGGGGTGGGGGGAGACAATAGACAGTGCAAGACATGAAAAAATAATAATAACTTGTAAATGATCAAGGGTTCATGAGGGAAAGGGAGGAGGGGGAAAATGAGGAGCTGATACCAAAGGCTCAAGTAGAAAGAAAATGCTTTGAAAATGATGAAGGCAACATTTGTACAAACGTGCTTGAGACAATGGATGATGTATGGATTGTGATAAGAGATGTATGAGTCCCCAATAAAAAAATTTTTAAGAAACAAATAAAAAAGAAATAAACCAATAAAAAGTTTTATGGTACAGAATGCTTATGGAAGCAGCAGTCACAAAATCAAAGGATGCATTAGATAAATCACAGGAAAATAAGCTCAACAAGGAGCCTAGAGATTTAAACATTACAAAGAGACAATTTGACCTGATAGATATTTACAGAGCTTTTCATCCAAATACAAAACAAATTCACATTCTTCTCAAGCTCACATGGCACATATTCAAAGATAGACCACATGCTTGGGCATAAGGTGAATCTACATGAATTTAAGCACATTGATATCATACAGACCCCTCTCTATGACCACTGTGCCATAAGGCTGGACATCAACAAAAGGAAGACAAAGAAAACAAGAACAAGCAATTGGAGGATGAATAACTCTCTACTGAAAAAGGCGTGCATACTAGCACAGATCAGAGATGAAATGAGGAAACGTCTAGAAATCAACGAGAATGAGCACATGACGTGCCAAGACTTATGGGACACAACAAAGGCAGTTATCAGAGGAAGTTCATAGCAGTACATGCACACCTGAGAAAGGAAGAGAGACTCGTGATTGATATGTTGGCACAAAATTTACAACTAGAGCAGAGTCAGCAGAACAATCTTACTAATAGCAAGAGAAAAGAAATAATAAAAATCAGGGCTGAGATTCAGGAGAGGGAAAATAAGAAAACTATGGAAAAATTAATGCTGCTAAAAGCTGGTTCTTTGAAAAGATAAACAGGATCGATAGACCAGTGGCAAACCTAACCAAAGAAAGCAGGGAACAAATTTCAATAGCAAGAATGAGGGATGAAAGAGGTGACATTACAACAGACCATAATGGAATCAAAAGGATAGTTACACAGTACTATGAAGGATTGTTCTCCAATAAATTCATCAATTTAGAAGACATGGACAAGTTCTTGGAAAAACAATCCCTCCCTAGACTATCCTCAATGGACGTCAAGAAGCTCAACAGACCCATAGCAAGAGAAGAAATAGAAAAGGCTATCAAGGAATTACCAACCAAAAAAAAATCCCCTGAACCAGATGGCTTCACTGGAGAATTCTACTAAGCATTTGGGGAAGAACTAACACCAATCCTACACAAACTCTTCCAGAACATAGAAAAAGACAGCAAACTCCCAAACTCCTTCTATGAAGCTAGTATAACTCTGATACCAAAACTGTGCAAGGATACCATAAGAATCAAGAACTACAGACAAATATCCCTAATGAACATTGATGCAAAAATCCTTAATAAAATACTAGTCAACAGAATACAAAAGTATATAAAACTAATAATTCACCATGACCAAATAGGATTCATACCAGCAATGCAGGGATCGTTCAGCATACAAAAGAGCATTAGTATTATTCATCACATTGACGTGAAAAAATTTAAGAACCACGTGATAATATTGATAGATGCAGAAAAAGCACTCGACAGCATGCAACACCAATTCCTGTTTAGGACACTTGAGAAGATAGGAATGGAAGGAAAATTCCTCAAGACAATACAAGCTATATATGAAAAACCAACAGCCAATGTGGCAGTCAATGGAGAAAAGACTAACTCAATCCCACTGCAAAAGAGGACCAGACAAGATGTCCCTTATCCCCACTCCTATTTAATCTCGTGCTGGAGGTCTTAGCTAACAGCATAAGGCAAAGAAAAGACATCAAAGGTATTCGTCTGGGGAAGGAAGAGGTGAAACTATCTTTATTTGCAGATTATATGATTTTATATATGGAAAATCCCAAAAGTTCCACAAGGGGAGTACTGGAAGCAATAGAGGAGTTTGGCAGAGTGGCAGGATACAGGATCAACAAACAGAAGTCCATCGGACTGTTATACACATCAGATAAGACCACAGAAGAGGAGATCAAAAAGGTGGTGCCCTTCACAATAGCCAAATACAAATTGAAATATCTAGGGATATACCTGACTAAAAGAATAAAAGATCTATATGGGGAAGACTACAGAACACTGTTACAAGAAACCAAGAGCAACCTAAACAAATGGAAGTATATCCCATGCTCGTGGATTGGAAGACTCAATATAGACAAGGTATCAGTTCTGCCAAAAGCATTATATAAATTTAATGCAATCCCGATACAATTACCCTCATCTTTCTTCAAAGAAACAGAAAAACTGATTACCAGCTTCATATGGAGAGGGAAGAAGCCCAGAATTAGCAGAGAAATCCCCAAGAAGGACACAGTGGGAGGGCTTGCTTTCCCTGACATTAGCACATACTATACAGCCACAGTTGTCAAAACAGCATGGTATTCATACAATGACAGATACTCAGACCAATGGAAAAGAACTGAAAACCCAGAAATAAAATCATCAGCATACAGACAACTGATCTTTGAAAAGGGCTCCAAAAATATCCAATGGGAAGCAGATGCCCTCTTTAACAAGTGGTGCTGGAAAAAATGGATATTTACACACAGAAAAATGAAGCAAGACCCTTATCTCACTCCATGCATAAGAGTAAACTCATGGTGGATCACAGACCTTGAAGTTAAACCCCAAACTATTAGGGCCATCAATGAGGGAATTGGAACCAACTTGAGAACTTTGGCACAGGGACTACACAGACTATTAGAAATAGGGAAGGACACACACATAGAGGAGGCATAAATTGACAAATGGGATATACTGAAGATTAAACACCTATGTATATCGAAAGAATTCACCAAGAGAGTAATAAGAGAGTCCACAGACTGGGAAAATATCATTAGCAATGACACATCAGACAAAGGCCTTATTACTGAAATCTACAATACTCTGCTAGCTTCCAAAAAAGAAAAATAACTACTCGCCCACTGAGGAGGTGGGCAAATGACCTGAACGGAAGTTTCACAGGGATAGAAATCCAAATGGCCAACAAACATATGAGAAAATGTTCCCCAACTTTAACCATAGAGAAATGCAAATTAAAGCAAAAATGATGTACCACCTGACACCCTCAAAGGTAGCCCAATTCAAAAAATATGAAAGCAAAAAGTGTTGGAGGGGCTGTGGGGAGACAGGAACTCTCATCCACAGCTGGTGGACCTGTAAGTATATACAGCCGCTATGGAAATCAATATGGCGATATTTAAAACAGACGAGAATCAAGTTACCATATGACCCAGCAATCCCCCTACTGGGCATATACCCAGAAGAGGCAAGAAACAAACCAAGGCCAGACATCTGTGCTCCAATGTTCATTGTGGCATAGTTCACAATTGCAAGGAGTTGGAAACAACCCAAATTTCCATCAACTGACAAGTGGAGTAAAAAGCCGTGGTATATACATGCATTGGAGTACTATGCATCGCTAAAAAGCGTGATGAATGTATGAAGCACATCACTGCATGGGAAGAACAGGAGAAAATCATGCTAAGTGCAGTAAGCCAAGCAGAAAAGGACAAGCAATAGGAGTCTGCTGAGGTAACCTTTAAAAAAAATGCAAATGGGGCACAGGGAAAAAGCTACTGTATACAAACATTCCTGGGGTGAGGACCAGGTAATCTGGCAGGGACCAGACCAAATAGAGGGATGCATATGGTAGACAACAAAAAGGAGGTGGGGAAAGGAAAAAATAATAATAATAAACAAGAAATGGGTAACAGGGGCACAGAAGACTAACCCACCCAAATGGAGGATATTTTTATATCTCCACAGGGAAAGAGAGACCAGACTTCAACCCAGTGCTCCAAGACATGAATGCAACATGCCAGCATGGAGTAAGGAACCAGTGGAGAGGTCTGATGGGCCGGTGCCAATCCCAACTACTATGTGGACACCTGCCCCTCCCTCTAGAAGAATTTATTTCAAAGGACGGCATTGAATTTGCAGCTCCGGGAGAGGGACATATCTGATCAGAGCACATGGGAGCAATTGAAGGGGGAGGAGGAGAGAGTGGAGCACATCCTGGCACACTAGGCCTTGAGGACGATGTTCCCGATTAGAGTAGCCAGTCCGTCCACAGAGAGGGACCACGTGGACGGCCCCACTATGAGATATGATGACCCTCACTGACCCTAGCCCTTCAGGGGACAACACCAGAGACAGTGTGGGAATTGAACCCAATATGATGCCACCACACCGAGACAAAACACTAAGGAGGTGCAACAGAACAGCAAGGGAACCGAGTGGCGAGGTCCCCAGGGAATGCTGAAGGTGGACTTTGTGGCCAGGGCATGGTGCCCCAACAGACTGGACTGGAAAACACTCCCAAATGCCAACAAACAGTCCTTGAACTAACTACAAGCTTTTCTTTCTTGTTGTGTTTTGTTTTGTTATTGGTTTGTTGTTGTTTTGTTGTATATTGTTGCTTGGTTTTGCTGTCTTGTTTTTGTGCATGTTATTAATTCCACAGGTCTGTCTAAATAAGATAGGCTAGATGAACAATATGGAGAAGAAAACAACGGGACCTACAGAGGGGGAGGTGGGGGAAAGGAAGCGGTGTTAACAAACCCAGGGACAAGGGAACAACAAGTGATTCAAATTGGTGGTGAGAAGGGTTTGGGAGGCCTGGTAGGGCATGATCAAGGGTAATGTAACCAAGAGGACTTACTGAAACCCAAATGAAGAGTGAGCATGGTAGTGGGACAAGAGGAAAGTCAAAGGAAATAGAGGAAAGAGCTAGTAGGCAAAGGGAATTTATAGAGGTATAAATAAAAAGGATGTACATATGCAAATATATTTATATATGAGGATGGGGAAATAGATCTATGTGCATATATTTATAGGTTTAGTATTAAGGTAAAAGATGGACATTGAGCCTCCACTCTGATCTTCCCTCAATGCAAGAATACTTTCTTCTATTAAATTGGCATTCTATGATGCTCACCTTCGCGATGCAACCGCTGAAGACAAAGCAGGTGGATAAGCAAATGTGGTGAAGAAAGTTGATGTGCCCGGCTATCAAAAGATATAGCGTCTGGGATCTTCAAGACTTGTAGGTAAACAAGCGGCCATGTAGCTCAGAAGCAACAAAGTCCACATGGAAGAAGCACACCAGCCTGTGTGATCACAAGGTGATGAAGAGATCAGTTATCAGGCATCAAAGAAAGAAAAATCATATCATTGTGTGCTCAGCTCCCTAATATGATCACTGAAGACAAATGGGTGCAGAAGCAAATGTGGCAAAGAAAGCTGATGGTTCCCAGCTATCAAAAGATATAGCACCTGGGGTCTTAAAGGCTTGAAGGTAAAAAAGCCCACATGGAAGAAACACACCAGCCTGTGTGATCACGAAGTGTTGAAGGGATCAGGTATCATCAGAACAAAAAATCTTATCATGGTGAATGAGGGGGGTAGTGCTGAGTGGAGACCCAAAATCCATATGTAGGTCACTGGACATCCCTTTACAGAAGGGTCTCGGGGAGTAGAAACATACAACTTTCCTCTAGTTCCTAAATACTTCCTCCTCCCACCCGTGCCCCCTGCCACTATCATGATCCCAATTCCACCTTACAAATCAGGCTAGACCAGAGGATGTACACTGATACAGATAGGAACTGGAAACACAGGGAATCCAGGGCAGATGATCCCTTCAGGACCAGTGGTGTGAGTGGTGATACTAGGAGGGTAGAGGGAAGGTGGATTGGAAAGGGGGAACCGATTACAAGGATCTACATGTGGCCTCAGACAGACAACAGAAATGTGGGTGAAGGGAAATATCAGAAAGGGCAAGTTATGACAAAAAATAATTTATAAATTATCAAGTGTTCATGATGGAGGGGGGAGCGGGGAGGAAGGGGAAAATGAGGAGCTGATGCCAGGGGCTTAGGTGAAGAGCAAATATTTTGACAATGATGAGGGCAATGAATGTACAAATGTGCTTTACACAGTTGATGTATGTATGGATTGTGATGAGTTGTACGAGTCCCTAATAAAATGATTTTAAAAGTTTTATTATATATATATATGATGTCTGTTCACGTCGACACAGAGTGAGGCCCTCCCAGCAGGTAAGAGACCATAGCAAACTGGACTCCCTGCAGATGTAGTTTCCATTCCATTTTGTTTTGAGCAATTTCTATTTCTCTGGAGTTCAGCAAGATTGTAATAAAGAAACACAGTGAATTTAGGGCTTTTCCTTTTTGGCTGCTTAGCTAATGAACATCAAATTAAAACCATATATATAACCTGAAAGACAGATGAGCCTGCTATAGATCAAATTCACTTTGATAGGTCTGAAAATGAGCATACTTGAAAGAACGCCAGAGATTGCCCATTTTCCTTGAGAAAACAAATCATTTCTTGCCGGAACTGTAGGGCTGCATTAAGTGCTGATGTAGCTAATAAATCACCTCGATGAATTACAGGAATGTGTACAATATGTCTGAGAGGTAACCCAGGCACGGAGGATATATTAAACACATTTACATGCATAAGACATAGTTTTTACTTCAAGCAACTTTTGACTTTTTTACTTCAAGATAGTGATGAAACATTGTAACTTTTAAAGCAGCCCAGAGATGGCTCCATTCATACAGTAGTCTATGCGATCTCATCTTGTGGTCCCTTGACCTCATTTCTAGACGAACTCTATTCTAGAGGTCTATTTCTAGATCTCATCCTGGAAAATGAAAACCCTGGTACATTTGCCCAAGATCTCAAGGCCACATCCAGCAGGGTGTGACTTTACCAAAGACAAGCAGGGGGCATCAGGCATGAGATCCACGGGCCACAGCTGCCTAAAGCTCAGTGCTCCTTCCTCTAAAGTTAGGCTGAGACACCACTTGCTGCCTTGCTCTCAGTATTAAAATCACAGGATGACTAGGACATCTCAAGCCATCAAATCAATCCACCACCTTAGTTTCTGGGTGTGAGGAGAGAGGCATTCAGGAAACCCTTGCCCATACTTTCTCAAATGTCAAAAATCACTCGATAAATTACCATTCTTTTGGTTTAAGCCTCTCCAGTCTTCGGTACTTCCTGTTACAATTTCTAGAGGTAATAAAATAGTCATTTCTTGGTAAGTAGCGTGTTAGTGCATCGCTATTGTGGAATAAACCCTTGGGGGGTGTGAAAGAGTACTGATGAGTTTTGTTGGTGAAATGAGGGTGGACTATGGGTCTCTGCTCCAGGAAGTAGCGAATGTGGGGGACACTGGGGTTCTAGGAAACTGTGGAACTGCCCAGAACAGTGGACAGTAGTTAGGAAGATGAGTGGGGTGGGAGGAGAAGGAGTGTGGTGAAAGGAGAGAGTGGAAAATATCAAAAATAAAATCATATACATGCATACCCATCCATCCACCCAACATCAATCATCAAAGCAGTCTTCCACAGATTTTTTAATGCTAAAATATTGCTTTAATCTTTCAGCTCATGAAAGTCACGATAGATTACCCTTCAGAAACAGTAGCAGGAGTAATGGTTCCCTGAGGGTACAGGAAGAGAGGAGGGTAGGGACGGGGGAAGGATGATTATATAATTTCACCTGATGGGACTGAATAAAAGAATTTATGCAAATGGATATACTGGATTATATGACACATGGCAAAAAAAAAGTTATTATAGAAAAAAATATGGGATCCTAGGAGGTAAGGTGGGGGAGGGAGGGGTCAAAGGGGAGCTAATATATCAAAGAGCTCAAAAAAATTTTAATAAAATAAACTTTTAGATATAAATTATTTTAAATATTTATCTCATTCCCTCTCTACATATATATTCCCCTCTTTCTTTATGCACATGCACACACACACGTGTATGTCTAAAATATAATAAAATATAAATGCCTGAAATAAGAAACACTAAATCCATGGTAATAATTACAAATGGAAGAACAAAATAAATTGCTTCAACTGTATTGGTTAGTGGTTATTTCTTAAGCTGAGCAGGGGGTATGTGCATGCTCATTATGTACTTATAAATTTTATGTACTCTGTAACAAATCAAAAGGAAAATATCTTCTAGCTTTTGCTGTGACAAAGTAATTCAGGTACTTTATTAAAGCTAGCTGGAATTTTGATAGGATCATTTCTTATTTGCCCTCCCACAATGTGAGCGTATGGTAAGAAGTTGCTTGACTATTTTCTTGGGCAGACAGCCTCTATGTCATTTCAAGTTAACTTGACTGTCTTGTTTCAAGCACAAATCACAGTATGACATTCAACCCTAATTAAAACCAGCTCATCTCTTTCCTAAAACTAACTGTGGAATTAGTGTGGATCTGGCAGCAAGTTTCTCAACTGGCATAAGCAAACTAGCTATGATTTCTGCATTTCTCTATTCAGGTTTCGGTATTCTAAAAGATTTAGACCCTACAGCAAAAATTAGCTAATAATAAAATCATATTTTAGTAGAGTGTAACTGCCACTAATATTTTTCCTGAATTCAATATTATTTTCTCACTAAAATCTTCAGAGGCTCTCTTTCGCCTTATTTATATGCTTGGGATGGCCACATCAATGCCAACATCATGTGCACAGAATCCCAGATCATTAAAAAATCAATCCACTATCAACTAACTCATCTGTACCCTTATCTTGAAGCTACTATTCTCTACACGCACGTCTGGTCCCATGTGAAGCCATCACGAGTCATTATTAATATCAATATTTGTGCAGTGTTAGCATTGACAAAGTGTTTTCAAATCTGAGAGCATCAGAATTTCTTTGTTGTGGGTTGGTAATTCAAGCCATTTCTTTGTTGTGGGTTGGTAATTCAAGATTAAGTAAATCCTTGTAAATCATACTTCCCAGATTGCAATAGAAATAATGAGATCTATGTGCCTATATCTATAGGTTTAGTATTAAGGTAGCAGCTGGATATTGGGCCTCCACTCAAGTACCCCCTCAATGCAAGAATACTTTCTTCTATTAAATTGGCATTCTGTGATGCTCACCTTCCCGACACAACCGCTGAAGACAAAGCAGGTGAATAAGCAAATGTGGTGAAGAAAGCTGATGGTGCCCTGCTATCAAAAGATATAGCATCTGGGGTCTTAAAGGCTTGAAGGTAAACAAGTGGTCATCTAGATCAGAAGCAACAAAGCCCACATGGAAGAAGCACACCAGTCTGCGTGATCACAAGGTGTCAATAGGATCGGGTGGGTACCTGGTGTGTTAAAGAAGGAAGAAACCAAGTCTTCTTTGTTGCCTGGAAGGAGACATTACCTCCTCCCTGGAAGTGGCTCACTGTAAAACTCCTAAGAAATGGCCCAGATGGGGGAGTCAGGACTTTGCCCCCTTGTTACTCCAGCACAACATGGAGCCAGCCATGGAGCCCACGAAGGAGCGCTGTTCCCCAACAGAGTCCCTCTCAGGGTTTACTTCTGGCCTGAATCTAGATGTCTTGGATGCTCACCGTGGGGTTCTATGTTTAATGGCTGTTCTAGTGTAAGCCATCAGAATAATAAAACATTTTCAGGATGAAGCTAATGATAGTTGGATGGTGTGGGAAAGGGGTGGGCAGGGAGAGATGGATGAGCAGGTAAGTCTAGCTCCTCCGTGGCTTTACCTTGATGAAATATAAAAACTATAGGAAAGAGCAGGTCCTGATCAAAAGAAGGCTGGACCCTCCCACAGAGAAGGCTGGAGAGAGCCTCCCCTGCATCCATTGTCAGTCTCTCTTTGCTTTTTCTCTTGTCCTCTGTGGGATGGTACCTGAGTGACTGGCCCTGGCGTGGACAGCTCTTCTCTGAGGTGTTGACTGGTCCCAGGTATTGGCTGCAGTCATGTGCATCTTGACCTTCCTTGGCATCATAGAGCACATCAAAGGTTCCGGTTTCACCATGGAACCATGAGACTTTAATGTCTTAATTCACCGTCCCAAAAGCCTCTTGATTGCTTCCAAGACATCAAAGGTACAGAGACATTTTGGTTCTCCATGTTTTTATTTTCCTTCAAGAAGAAAAGTTAACTTTTTATCTCAGACAGCTTTCATCCATTCCACTCAACATTCATTGGTCACTTTCCTTGCCCTGATACTATGTTAATGCTAGGAAGGCCAAGCTCAATAAGTCATTGTCTATTCCCAAAGGTTCTATAACCCCTGCCTAGAAAACACCAAGAGAACCCACAGACTGTTGGAATAATTGGGCAGCCTCAGTATGTTTTGCTGAAACTGGATCAATATTTTTTAAAGGAAATGTTCTTGGGCATCAGCATTTCGAAAATGTAGTAGGGACACTTTCAAAAGTAACTCTCATTGTTTGGAGCCCTGGTGGGGGAGTGCTTATGAGCTGCGATCTGCAAGGTCTGCAGTTCAAAGCCACCAGGTGCTCCTCAGGAGAAAGATGGACCTTTCTACTCCTATAAGAGTTGAAATCTCAGCAACTCACAGGGGCAGTTCTACCCTGCCCTGCAGGATCACCAGAATTGACTGGATGGCCGTGAGTCTGGTGGTGGATGTGGTGGTGGAGGTGGTGGTGGTGGTGGTGGTGGTTGAATTGAGCCTTTCAAAATGTGTGCTGTGAGGTCTAACCTCTATGCCCAGGGTGATGATCCTGTAAAAATGACTTTCTGCTCTGTTAAAGAAGTGGGATTAGTGTCAGGTGTTGGTATCAATCTCTTACAAGAGATAAAAGGAGTCAGCACCTGGGGGGGAAGATAGATCCCAAGGAGCCAGGAAACAGAAGCTGACAAAACCAGGACCTTCCCAGAACACTGACAAGAGTCAACAGAGGAAGCGTTTCCTCAGGGCTGGCATCCTGAATTCAGCCTTCTAGCTTCCCAAACTGGGATACAACAAGCTTGTTTGCTAAAGCCACTCACATGTATTTCGGTCATAACAGGAACAGATAGCTACTAGACAATAGCTAAGGAAATATCAGGTGTTTAGTGACTCTAATCATAAACTGGATCTTAATGTGGTTTTACTCCTCCCCTCCATCTTCCCTCCCCCCATTTCCTAGAACTGCTAAAGACCAAAGCTGAGGGTGAGAGGCGCCAAAGATAGTACCTTCTAAGGGATTCTATACTCAGCCACCTACATATATGGGACCAGGCTCTTCCTTCGCCCAAACTCAAATTCACTGCCATTGAGTCCATCTCCAACTCAGAGCAGCCCTGCAGAGTAGACCAGACCGGTTCCTGCGGGTTTCCGAGGCTATAACTCTTTATGGGAGCAGGATGCCTCATCTTTCTCCCGCAGAGCAGCTGCGGGTTTCAAACTGCTGACCTGTGGTTAGCAGCCCAACACATATGCCTCTACATCCCCAGGGCTCCCAATTCCTCCCTGGAGAAACCCCATTACCCACCAGCACTCTTGCCCCAGTGTATGCAAGGAGCACCGACAGAGACAGGCAGGGATTAGACGGCCTTATGGAGAGCGGGATAGTCATGGTCAGGTGAGTAAGGTGGATAGGGCAATATTTTCCAGAGGGAACTAGTAGAGACTGGGAATGCCTGACAACGGGTTCTCTTGCTAAGCTGAAAATGCTGCAGGCAAGCACTGGCACTGTTATCTAAGTGTGGAACGGGAGCTGCGAGCATGGGGCCCTTGCTTATATTCATTTTTAGCCTGGAAGCAAAAAGTTAGCTGGAATACCCAGGGTGCCAGCAGGACTTGAAGGGTCTCGGGTATAAAATGATCAAGGAAAAGATGGATCAACTCTCAACCTCAGGCTCGCTCTTCAGGTGCTTTGGACATTATTAAAGGGACCCCTGTGTTCCTCTGACTCATCAGGAAGCACCCCCAAAGTTAACTCAGTCATAGCTAAGGGGTTGCCTGAGTAGACACTGACCTAAGAGAGACCGTCCTGTCCAAAGAAAGAGTGGGAGATGCCGGTCACTGGCAGCGTTGGAGTGGAGAAACAGTTCCCCCGTCCTGTTGTCCTCAACAGGATGGCATTGAACTCTGTCCCAAGAAAATATGGTACACTACATAGACAGAAAAGCACCATCAGCAAAGAGAATCAGAACAAATTAAAACGTAGCTAAGAATGTCCCCACCATGGAGAAGTAATCTAATTACCTACAGAAATGTTTGCTTTCTCTATCTCCTCCTCTTCCCAACATCAAGGAGATTCAACCTTTAAAAAGAGGGTATAGGAGAGATTTCAGAACCAGACTATTCATTCACCAGACCCCCAAACCTCACCCCTTCACCCCATCAAACCCACGGTCTCGAGTTGATTCCAACTCACAGCACCCTACAGGACAGAGTAGAAATGTCCCTTTGGGTTTCCAAGGTTGTCAATCTCTATGGGAGCAGCCAGCCCCGTCTTCCTCCCTCGGAGACACTGTGCCATTGCCTAGCAGAACTGTGGACAGATTCCTTCCAGTAAAGCTCCCGGATTAAAATGTAGCCTGTTGATTCATGCCATCGAGCCGTCTGGATCCCCACTGACCCTCTATGACAGTGGAACGTCCCCCTAGGACAGCCTAGGCTGTAAATCCTCATAGGAGCAAATCACTAGATCTTTCCTTTAGCAGCTAAGCATTTAACCACTGCGCCAACAGAGCCCTTAAAGTTCAGCCAAGACTAGCCTAAAGCTTAATATTTAGATCTAATTCAAGTTATTTTAAACTCCGTTTCCCTAGACAGACTAGAGTCTACTAGCTTAGTGCATTGCACATTGGGCTACGAATCACAAAGGTGGCGGTTCCAACCTACCAGTGGCTCTGTGGGAGGTGCTAAAGGGAGGCTAAAGGGTTTGTTAAGTGCAGACTGGAAAAAAAGTTAATCTATTTAATGTTAATATCGTTACTGATCTGAGAGCATAAGACCTTTACAGAGAATATTATACAATTTGAATGAGTCACATAAGACTCACATAAGTATTTTATATTTATCAAAAAGGAAATCTTCAGTATCACAAAGATATGATTTCTCTGAATTAACCTAAAATGTCTAGGCAGTTTCAACTACACTTGGAAAAGGGCATTCATAATATTTGATATGTCAGTCTTAATTTCATTTGGAATAATAAAGGATTAAGAATAGCCTATTTTTATGAAGAATCAGAAAAAAATTGGTTAATCAGAAATCAAGACTTAGGAATCTACAATAATTAGAAAAATACACTGTTTAAAGAACAACTAACATACCATGAAATAATATCCTCATAGGAATATAATAAATGAGGGAGGAGGCATTATAATTCAGTGGGGGTAAGCACTGTAGAATAGTCTTCTATTTATAAGGGGAAATCATATTAGTTTCCCTATCTCCTACTTTAAATTAAACTTACACTTTTATTTATGTATGTTTTATCTAAAGTGTGGCAAAAAGCTTAATGTGAAAAGCAAGCTCTTTAAATGTTCAGAAGAAATTACATAGAAACGTGTTAATGGTCTCCAGGTAGAAAAATATGTCTTGGACCAGACATGAAATGCACAAAACATAAAGAAAAGTAATTTAAACCTTTGACTGAACATTAAAAAGTAAAACGTCTGTAAGACAAAATTGCCCTTTCACGTTGCTAACTAGGCCCTTACTTCTACAGGACGGAACCAACCCCTGCTCACAACAAAATCTCCATCACTATCACCTTCACTTGCTGCACATGCAATTTTTAAAATCGTTGAAAAACGTTGAATTTTTCTTGCACTATACCCATTGTCACTGAGCTGACTACAACTCTTAGGGGCTCTACAGGGCAGAGTAGGATCGAGTTGAACTGATCCTTTTGCTTTTTCAGGACTGAAAATAATTACAGGAGTAGACAGCCTCGTTTTTCATCTAGGAGCAGCTGGTGGGTTTGAACTGCCAACTTTGTGGTTAGCAGCCTGATGCTTCATACAGTGAGATAAAGACTGTAGACTCCTTACTATCTTTTGCCAGGGCAGTAGCTGGTGCAAAAACACCCAGTAGATGATCTGTCCGTTTGTCATACGGTGGTACCTTGGGGTGGGGTGTGATGTTCAAAGGTAAGTCGTCAGTAGTTTCAAACACTGGCTGGTTCACCCAAAGTGAACAGGTGTCAGTGGAGCTCCTAGATTAAGAACAGACTACAGAGAAGGAATGGACTGTCCACTTCAGAACAATTAGCCACCGAAAACCTTATGGATAGCATCAAAACATTGTCAGGTACTGAAACCCTCATGAAAATTAGCAGATGTGATGCCAGAAGATGAGCCCCTCAGATGGAAGGCACTCTAAGCATGACTGAGGATGTAGAGTCAACCACGATGGCATGGATGAAGGAAAGCCCGAAGGAGTCAGGCCTTTGGGACCTTCATTTGCTGATGAAACACAACTCAAAATGAGAAGGAACAGCTGCAAACATCAATTAATACTTGGAACTTGGAATGTACCAAGTATGAATCTAGGAAAACTGGAAATCATTCATCATTTAGAATCAGAAAACCATGTTTGTTTTTTTTTATGTCATGAATAACAGATTCAAGAGGAATGGCATCGGGCATCGCATTCCTTGTCAACAAGGACATTTGAAGACTTAGCTTGATGTGCAATGCGCTCTGTGAGAGGACAATGTCACACCGCACACATGGAAGTCAATCATATAATTAGGATCCAAAGGTATGCACCACAAATTGACGGATTTCACTAACATCTGCAGTCTGACATTGATGAAACATGCAATCAAGATGCATTGATAATTATTGGTGATTGGAATGCAAAAGTTGGAAACAAAGAGGAACAGTAAAAAATATGGCCTCGTTGATAGAAATAAATCTGGTGATCACATGAAACAATTTTGTAAGATCAATGACTTCTTCATCACAAATACCACTTTTCAGCAACCCAAAAGGCAACTATACACATGGAATTCTCCAGATGGAATACACAGATTTAAAATTGACTACATCTGGGAGGAGAGATGATAGAGAAGCTCAATATCAGCAGCTAAAATCAGGCCACAGGCCCACTGTGCAACCAATCATCGATTATATATATGTAAGTTCAAGTTGAAGCTAAAGAAAATTGAACCAGCCTTGAGCAAATCACATCTGAATTTTGAGGACATTTCAAGAACAAATTGGTGAACTGAACATTATGTATAGAAGACCTGACGAGCTGTGAGGTAACATCAAGAACATTATTCAAGGTTATAAAAGAGACAAGAAAGAAAGAAAATATCTAAGTGGATGCCAGAGGAGACTCTGAAAGTTTCTTTTAATTGTAGAGTAGCCAAGGTAGATAACAAAAAAAGATGAAGTAAAGGAGCTGAACAGAACATTTCAAAGGGTAACTCAAGAAGACAAAGTAAAATATTATAATAAAATGCACCAAGACTTAGAGTTAGAAAACCAAAAAGGAATAACCCACTCAGAATATCTTAAACTGAAACAACTAAAGAAAAATGTCAAGCCTTGAGTTGCAATATTGAAATATTCTGTGGGAAAAATTTTGAATAATGCAGGAAACATCAAAAGAAGATAGAAAAAATACAGAGTCACTACCCAAAAGAACTAGTTGCCATTTAACCATTTCCAGAGGTAATATATGAGCAAGAACCAATGGTACTGCAGGGAGAAGTCCAAGCTGCACTGAAAACATTAGCCAAAGACAAGGCTTTAAGAATTGATGGTATCCCAATGGAAAATTTTCAACAATCTGAAGAAGCACTGGAAGCTCTCAATCGTGCATGCCAAGAAATTTGGTCAACTGCCTGGAAAAGCTCCCTATTTGTACCCATTTGACCCAACAGAATGTTCAAATTACAGAACAATAAATATCATTAGTATCACATGCAAGTAAAATGTTGCTGAAGATCATCCAACAGAAGTTGCAGCTGTACAGTGACAGGGAGCTGCCAGACATTTAGCTGGATTCAGAAGAGGATGTGGAACAAGGATTATTATTGCTGTGTCAGATGGATCTTGGCTGAATGCAGAGACTCTAAGGAAGATGTTTACTTGTGTTTTATTGACTATGCAAAGGAATCTCACTGTGTGGATCATAACGAACTATAGATACCCTTGAGATGGGAACCCCAGAACACTTCAATGTGCTTTTGAGGAACTTGGACATGGATCAAGATGCAACTGTGTGAACAGAACAAGGGAAAACTGCATGGTTTAAAATGAAGAAAGGTGTGCATCAGGGTTGTAACATCTCACCATCCTTATTCAATCTGTATGCTGAGCAAATAATCAGAGAAGCTGGACTAGGTAAAGAAGAGTGTGGTGTCAGGCTTGGAGGAAGGCTTACTAACAACCTGTGATCTGCAGCAGACACAACCTTGCTTGCTGAGAGCGGGGAGGACTTGGGCACTTGCTGGTGAAGATGAAGAGTGGCAGCCTTCAGTGTGGGTTACAACTCCACATGAAGAAAGCCAACATCCGCACAAACGGACCAACGGGTAACATCATGATAAATGCAGGTTACAGCAACAACAAAGGAAAAGATCGAGGTTGTCAAGGATTTCCTTTCTTGGATCCACAATCAATGCTCATGGACGCAGCAGTCAAGAGATCCAAGAACACATTGCATTGGGGGAATCTGCTGCACAAGGCCTCTTTAAAGTGTCGCAAAGCAAGGCGGTTACTTGAGCACCTTACCCAACAAGTCATGGTATTTTCAATCGCCTCATATGCATGTCAATGTTGGATATTGATTAAGGAAGGCTGAAGAAGAATCAATCCACTTGAATTGTGGTGCTGGTCAAGAATACTGGAGGTACCATGGGCTGTCAAAAGATCAAATCTGTCTTAGAAGAAGGACAGTCAGAATGCTCCTTGGGAGCCTTACTGGGTAAAGTAGAGGGGCATTGAAAAAGAGAAAGACCTGTCACAAGATGGATTGACACAGTGGCTGTAACAATGGTCTCAACTATTAGAACAATTGTGATGAAGACACAGGACCAGCAGTGTTTCTTTCGTTGTACATATGATTGCTATGAGTTAGTCGATTCGATGGCACCAAACACTACCAACCACAGACACAGCCTCTTCAGTGTGTGTGGAAGTTATGCAATCTGTTGTCAATTTGAGAAGATTCAGAGTGAAGGGGTGGAGTCTAGCCTATCACTCAGGTCATAACCAATGAGGACTTTGTGTCGGCATGGCCTTCTCCTGAGGATTCTGGGAACTCCTGTATTCCTCCTTGGAGGCCGGAGACACTCTCTTTCAGCTCAGTCCCTGCAAGACATTCTTGTTGACAAGCCACATGGAGACAAGCTGATGGCAGTGAGAGCCCTGGACCCAGAGAAGCCACATGGAGACCCCTGCCAATGCTGAGATGCTTCCACCACCACCGGGTCCACGAGAATTTCCACCCACTGGCCTGTGATCATCCTGAATTCAGCATTATTGCATGTGTTTTGTGAATCTGAAGAGGACTTTATAGCTTGGCATTGGACATATGGGCTAATATCAGACTTATGGACTTATCTGGGCTGGGCTGGGATGTTTTCTCAATATTCAACTGCTCTTGTATATAAAGCTCTTTATTATACACGAGTCTTACTGAATTTCTCTAGTCTATCTGAATTAACACAGTATGTAAAATCTTAACCCTTAATTATCTGGTAAGGAGACCTATCCAGAATGGTTTATTTCTAAAGCATCCTAGGTAGCTCACATTTTACCTGAACAAATATGTATTGTATGAGAAAGGCAGAGCCTCTACCCACTAGCAGAGGTATTATCAGGGAAAATTGTTCGGGTACCATTTATGATCAACAAAGAGTCTACAGTCACCAAGAAGATCAAATAGAATTGAAGTATAAATAAATGCTTCAAGCACACTTGCCTTCCCTTAAGCAAGCAAGAATGTTTCAAAGTAAAGTGCCACTGGGGAGTTTTGATTTACAGTGAAATTTTTGCAAGTTGTCCAACATCAAATAGCAATGCTGAAAATCCCTGAGCAGTCAATTGGGAGCCACTTGACAGGTCTGTCACTGCTGTTTCTCATCCCTAAAGAAACCCTAAAAGACAGAAAACAACCTCCAGGGATGCACCGTCTCTGCTTATGTAAGCCCCTGTATCTGTGCTTTTGAACGCTTTCCTTTGTGAGGTAAAAATAACTTGGATTGTTCACAGCTTTCTTTTTTTGTTTTGATGTGTCTTTAAATGCAGCTGCATGTGGTTTCTCAGCAAACAGTTTAATTGTGAGCTTAAGGGACTCCGCTGAAATTTGGAAACAGTGCATTTTCTGTAACTCATGCTCGAGAGGAGAGGGGGAAAAGTTTGGCTTTAATGATTAATTTTTGGACGTACCCAAAAATGGACTTCACATGGTTTTCTTTTTTGTTAATAAATGAGCTGGCTAATCTTTTCTGATAACGATTGATTAGATCATTTGGATCTATGCTCTTCCTGAAGATAATCAGAGAAGCGAAGGAAACATTAAAGAGGTAAGCGTGGAACTAACTAACTGATGAAAAGCCAATGAGGGGCTCCTGGAGGGCAGAGGGTGGTCACCCTTTTCCCTGGAGGACTTGAGTGAGTGCTCAGCAGGCTACTGGGCAAAGCAAGAGTCTGTCGATGCCTCCAGGTGCTGGGTGGATAGACTGGGATCTGCGCCTGCCCATCAGGAAGGCCAGGTGGGTCACCTCACTGTAGGTTGAAACGGCAAGGATTGCAATTGCACTTTGAAAAATCTCCATTTCTGAAATGGGATGGAGGTGACCATATATTGCTAGGGCCTATAAGGAGCAGAAGCAAATCACCTCTGGAAGAAGATACTATTTGTAAAAGCCCTCAACTTATTTCTACCATCATAAGTAAATGGGTACACAGAGAGAGATGACAACATTCTGAAAATCAGCAGAAATTATCAACCAAACCCAACCCACTGCCACTGCGCTGCGACCCTCTAGGGCAGAGCAGAACTGCTCCTTTGGGCCTCAGAGACTGCGAATCTTTCCCCTAAGGATCTGCTCTCACTCTCACTCTCACTGTCCTGGAGCTGGTTGACGCAATGCGACGGGGAGAGTAGCGGTTTGTTGGAGTGGAAAGCCCGCAGTCGGAACGGGTGAGCTTGTGTTAGCAGTTCAATGTGACGCTGCACTTGCAGGACTACTAACAAAATGAACAAGCTGGAACTGAACACACACTAACCATAATTGTGTTCACTAATCGTCCAAAGAGACAAAAGACAAGATGGAAAATGTTGACAGTGGACTGAAAACAATGAACAAACTGGGCCTTCTAGAAATACTAAACAAATAACAGAAATTGGAAACGCAGGAGATCGGCCTCATCACAGTCAAGATTTAAGTAAGTTAAAAGTCTCTTCAGAGAAAGTATCCAAATGAACCAGCTCATAATCATGCCAAGTGAAGTAAGCCAAGTGCAAAAGGACAGGTACAACATGAGTCCACTGAGGTAAGCTTAAAAAACAAACAAGCAAAAACAGGGCATAGGGGAAAAGCTACTGTGCACAAACATGCCTGGGGTGAGGTCCAGCAACTATGGCAGGAGCCAAACCCAATCCAGGGATACATACGACAACCAACTAATAAGAGGGGTTAAGAAAGAGAAAAAACAAAACCAAAAAGTCATGGGTAGAGGGGAGCAGGGCACTAAGCCACCCAACAGGAGGGTATTGTTTATATCTCCACAGGAGAGGGAGAGAGAGACCAGGCTTCAACCCGATGTGCCAAGACATGAATACAACATACTGGCATGCACCAGGGAACCAATAGAGAGGTCTGAGAGGCCAGCCCCAATCCCAGCTATGTAGAGACCCCCCGCTCCTCAGGAGAATACACTTCAGAGGACAGCACTTGGGGAGAGGGGTGCGTCTGATTAGAGCACACAGGAGAAACAAAAAAGGATGGAGAGGGAGGGGAGGGCATCCTGGCCCACCAAGCCCTGAGGACAATATTCCTGCTTGGAGCAGACAATGCAGAGAGGACCATAGGGCCAGCCACACCGTGAGACACGATATCCCCCACGAAACCATAGCACTACAGGGGACAATACTGGAGACACAGTGTGGGAATTTTGCACAATCTGACCCCATCACGCTGGGGTGAAACACTAAGGGCATCCAATAGAGCAGCAAGGGGAGCAAAAAGATGAAATCCCCAGAGAATATCAAAAACAGACTTTGGAGACAGAGTGTGACACCCCATCAGACTCCACTGGAAAACACTCCTAAATGTCAGCAAACAGACCTTGAACTATTTATAGGCCTTTCCATTTTTTTCACTGGATTTCTTTTTGTTGTTTTGTCACTGTTTTGTTGGTCTTGACTTTCTTTGTTGTTTTAATTGGTTTTGCCTGTTTTTTGCGGTTATTGATGTATCTGCATGCCTGTCTAGATAAGATAGGTGGTATAAATAATTCGGAGATGAAAAGAATGGGAGCAATGGTTCTGGGGGGATATGGGAGAAGGGGAAGTAGGAGAAAGTAGGGGGTACCAACCCAGGGACAAAGGAATAACAAGTGAACTAAAATCAATGGAGACAAGGGTGTAGGGTACCTAGTAGGGTTTAATCAAGGGCAATGTAGCAGCAAGGAATTACTAACCCTGTATGAAGGCTGAACATGATGGTGGGACGAGGAAAGTAAAAGGAAGTAGATAAAAGAACCAGGAGGCAAAGGACATTTATAGAGATTGGGTTAGTTTATTGTGCCAACCTGGCTGATAAACACATGTGAGGTTAATTGAAGGGTGAGCCTCGCCTTTGGAGTTCTTGGGTCTCTTGCTTTGTGATGGTTGGACCAGGGGCAGCTGCCTTAGTAGTTCCCAGCTTCAGCTGGCAAGGCTGACTTCCTGCAAGACATCCCTAAACAGAAGCCACATGGACCTACCCTGATGCAGCCCTGGATGCTGGAGCAGCCTGTGGAGTGTTGAGATGCTTACACATTCACTGACTCGGCTTTTCTCCTTCAGTCGGCACCATTGCATTTGTTTTGTGAGATGGCGGAGGACTTTGTGGATTGGTGTTGGACATATGGGTTAATGTTGGACTTGTGGACTTGGGCAGCACTGGGTTGGGATGTTTTCTTGATGCGCACTTAACCTTTATGTAAAACTCTCTCTTATACATGAGTTTCTGTGGATTTGTTTCTCTAAAGTACCCAGACTAACACAAAGATCTAAATACAGGCATACACACACACACACACATATGCCTGTATTTATATATATATATATATATATATATTTATATATACACACAGTCATATCTATATGTTAAGAATTAAGATGCCTCCCCCGAGAAGAATTTGTTTCAAAGGACGACATTGATGCTGCAGCTCCGGGAGATGGACATATCTGATCAGAGCACACGGGAGCAGATGAAGGGGCAGGAGGAGAGAGTGAAACACAGCCTGGCCCACCAGGCCGTGAGAATGATGTTCCTGATTAGAGCAGCCAGTCCACAGAGAGAACAACATGGCTGGCCCCACTATGAGACATGATGCCCCTCAGTGACCAATGGCGATACAGGGGACAGCACCAGAGACACAGTGTGGGAATTGCACCTGACCTGATCCCACCACACCGAGGCAAAGAACGGGGGCAGTGCAGTGGAACAGCAAGGGAATGGAGTGGCAAGGTCCCCAGGGAATGCTGAAGGTGGACTTTGGGGCCAGGGCATGGTGCCCCAACAGACTGGACTGGAAAACACTCCTAAAGGCCAACAAACGATCCTTGAACTAAGTACAAAAAAAAAAAGGAAAAAAGAATTAAGATGGACATTGGGCCTCAACTCAAGTACTCCCTCAACACAAGAACACTGTGTTTAATAATCCATCATTCTGTGATGCTCACCTTCCCAAAATGATCTCTGAAGAAAAAATGGGTGCATAGGTAAATGTGGTGAAGAAACTGATGGTGCCCGGCTATTGAAAGATATAGCATCGGGGGTCTCAAAGGCTTGAAGATAAACAAGCAGCCATCTAGCTGAGAAGAAACAAAGCCCTCATAGAAGAAGCACACCAGCCTGTGTTATGCGGTGTCATTGGGATCAAGTACCAGGCATCTAAGACCCAGAACAAAATCATACCCAAGGTGAACTTGTGGGGGGAAGGCGGGGACATGGAATGGAGACTCAATGCTCATCTGTAGACAATTGGACACCCCCTCACAGAGGGGTCACAGGGAAGAAATGGGGCAGTCAGGGTGTAGTATAGCACCGATGAAACACACAACTTTCTTCCAGTTCTTTGGCGCTTCCTTTGCCCCATAATCATGACCTTCAGTTCTACCTTACAAATTGGATTCGGCCAGAACATGCACACTGCTACAGATAAGAGCCTGCAACATAGGGGATTTAGGATAGATAACCCCCCAGGGCCAACAAGGAGAGTAGAGATGCCAGGAGGATTAGGGGAGGGTGAAGGTAGAAAGGGGGAATCAATCACAAGGACCAAACTAGAACCCCTCCAAAGGGGACGAACAATGGAAAAGTGAGTGAGGGGTAACAGAGGATGATTTAAGATATGAAAATAGTAATCTATAACTTACCAAGGGTTCATGAGGAGGGTGGGCGTGGAAGGGATGGGGAAGAAATGGGGAGCTGATATCAGGGGCTCATGTGGGAAGAGAATGCTTTGGATATGATGGTGGCAGCATATGTGCAAATGTGTTTGACACACTGGATGAATGTATGATTGAGATAAGAGATGTAAGAGCCCCTAACAAAGTATTTAATTTTAAAAGTTCTGAGCAGAAAAAAAAGGGATAAAGAAAGAATGGTGAGACGATCTCGCATATGGGTGACTGAAATCCCAGGAGGAAAAGCAAGAGAAAATAAGCGAGAGCAATTTTTAAAGAGATTCCTGATAATATTCCAAAACTGATGAGCCACAGCTTCAAGATGACCTTTGAATTTCAAGCAAGCAAACAAAAAAAACTAAAACATGATAATGTTTTTAAAATACCACCTATATCTCATAGTCTCTCCATATATTAAAAGACAATTAATGGAATATGTGTATGAACATTCTATGCCAATAAATTCAACCTAGATGAACCAGACATGATTGACCATGTGAACAACCTACATATATGAGAGAAATATCCTTCTTAGGGGAAGGGCGCACCCATAAGAAAATTCTAAGCTCAGGTGCTTCTCTGGTGGATTTTACCCAACATGCAAAAAGGCAAGAATACTAACAGTGAACAAACTCTTAGAAAACAGAGGTGGGGGGGACCCTTTTATTAGGTCAGCATGATCCTGATGCCATAATCTGGCAATAACATCTCTCTGGACCAGACACAAAATTCTTTAACCAAACATTAGCAAATCAAATCCAGTGATCTATAAAAAGATTAATACCTCATGATCAAGCCAAGGTTTATTCTATAAATGCAAGGTCGATTTTATACTTGAGAAACCAAATCATTTTAATAGACACAGAAAAAGCAACTGATGAAAGTAAATTCTAAGTCAGGATGAAAAGTCTCTGCACCTTTGGCTAGGGAAGCGCCTCCTCAATCCAATAAAGGGCATGCACAAACCAACCTCAGCTCACATCATACTTAGCTGTGAAATTACTGACGTGATTGTGTACAGAGGGAGCTACAAAATGAGAAATAATCATTCAGTTTAGCCAGTTTGTAGGCTGGAAAGCCAATATTCAAAAATCAAATGGATTGCTTTATACTAGCAGCAAACAACTGGAAACGGAGATTAAAACAAAACATTTAAAATAGCGGCAAAACAAAAAATATATAAATAATTTAATAGAAGACACACATAACCTTACATGGAAAGCCACAAATACCATTGAGAGAGAAAAGATCAAGACTTAGATTATGCTCATGGATTGGAAGAGTTCTTGTTGTAAACTCCAAAGTCTACAGACTGAGCTGCAGATTCCATGCAACTCCAGTCAAAATGTCAGTATCCCCCTTCTCCCCCCAATTTTTGGGGGTACATATTGTAAAGCTTACTTTGGATTTCCCACAGAAGGGTTCCATCAAGTCTAAATTCATCTTCAAAAAGAATACAATTGGAGGTTTACAGTTCCTGGCTGTAAGACTTACAAAAGTACCAGTAACTAAAACCATGTGGCACTTGGCAGAGGACAAACCAATCAATGGAGCCCCAAGAAACAGACTCACAGTAACACATACAATTTGATTTATTTGCATTTTTTATGAAGGTGCCAAAGCAACTGATGGTAGCCATTTAAAATGCACCACTTAGACCTGTTGGGCAAAGCACAGGTGACAGATGGTCCCCCTTTGTTCCTGAACAGTGTCTACTCACCAAGTTACCAGTCATGTCAGGTCGAACTCACCTGCTGCTGCTTTCAGCGATCCGTTCCTCTACAGGCAACTTTGGCTTGAGGACGCCTCAGACCTGGCCAAACTTTCAGAATCGCAGTGCATCCTACGACATGTCTCAACCCCCATGCTTTGCCTTCTCATCTCCTTTCTTCTCCACACACCTTCGTTGCCCCCTCTTTACTCTTCCGAGGTGTTTCCCTGGAGAAATCTCTTGCCCATCTGATCCAGTCTGGGGATGTGGTTTTCAGAGAAGCTAAACTAATATAGGTGGTGACGGGGGTGGTCTGAGAGGCACGCGGAAATTTGGACCAGCCCATTCACCATCTGAGTCTTATGCAGGACAACATCTGAGTCTTAGGTAGGGCATAGATGGTCCCTGCTGACACAGTGGGCAGGGAAACTTCTTGGTTTCACCATTGGTGACCTAAGAAAGCCTCCTGAGAAAGGGCCGCCTTGTTTGCGCAATGGTTTAGGCATTGGCGTGATAGGAGAGCGATGCTAACAGGTGTAGAGCGTTGGCTGGTTATTAACGAGTGGCTGTGATGCGCTGCAGAGGGATGAGAAAGTGAGAGCTGGTTTAAGCCATTATGGTCGAAGCAGGAGAGGACTCTGCTTTTTGTGCTGTGGGAGAACAGACACTGCTGAGAAGCGCACTGAAGACCTGCTCATCAGAGGTACCGAGCACCAGAGACCTTGCTGCTCAGCCACCACAGACAGGCCTGCCATGAAGAGTGTGACCACTGAGGTAGACATGAAGGCTATTCAATGGACTCCCATGATCCAATCTGTTAGCACCACCCATGATCCAACCTGTTAGCAGCAGCCAAGGAGATCGCAAATTGTATATAAGTGTGCAAAAGGCACAGAGCAGTAGGGAGAATCATGAAGAAAACGATAAAGCGCGTGGGCTTGCTTTGCTAGAGACTGAAACTTAAATTAAAACTACTTGGCACTTGTGTAAGGGTTGATCAGTGGGCCAGAACAAAGTCTATAAACAGATGATGTATTTGTGTGTGTCACAGGTCCGTTGGTGGTGCAACTGCTCAATTACTACGCTAAAGGATGGCAGTATTCCCTTTCTTCATCTGGACAATGGTGACACTGGCATTCACATTGTGATCCACCATTGAACTGAAATTTGTATGCACTGTTCTGTACATGTCTGACACACACACTTACACACTACAACCAAACAAAAGAACAGGCTGTTTTTAAAATCAAGACGAAAAGTCTTAGCAAGAAGGCCTTTCCCTTTGAGTTATTTGATCAATAGTGGTAAGGAGTTTACATGGAATTATCCAAAATCTTTCCCAGGGATGCCCGACTTCGGGAAACGAAATCACCTTTTACCAAAGAAGAGCCCGCATAGGCTCGAATCTAGATAAGAATCAAATCTAAAAACTTGGCCTCAGTTCAACCTGCTCCAAAAACCAAAATTGGTGGAATCAGACCCAAGTATTTTTTGTTTTCAAAGGGAAGATGCTTCCCGCCGAGAAAGTAAACGAGGCAGTAAACTCGGACATGAAAGAGGCAGATTTGGAAGCGCCTCCCTTTGCCTATGTTTTCTTTTACATGACATAGCGGTATGGAAGAATTGGCTTGGAATGAATCCTTTTAAAAAGAATTAGCTTGGAATGTGAAACACAACAGAATAAAAGTCTAGTTGGGCGTGTTAAATGGGGACGAAGGCAGGAATTGTACAGGTACCACGAACAAAGGGAGCAACTGCTTCAGAAACCCCGCTGGACAGAAACCGGATGCCGACTGAACAGTGGGGCGGCAAGGTTCGTCCGCACAATCCAGGGGAGCCCGTGCAGGGGCTGAAGTAATGAAGGGGAAGGGACTGAAGTAATGAAGGGAAAAGGAGCCCGGGACAAGGGCAACTGCCTTGGGCGTGTTAATCAAGGACTTCCTTACAAATATGGGGAGGAGTCCTTTCTCCTATGATACCCCTTCCATCCCAAGGCACAGTCAAAACTCCTGCTCTGGATGAATCCAGCTTTCTGGCAATCGTCCCGACTGCTGGGGGCCAGGGCGGAGCAGGACAACGCAACCCCGCATGTTGCATATCAGAGCTGCTACTATACATTCATGGTCACTCACTTCAACAGTCTTTGCTTTCCCTTCTGACCAATTACTGTTTCAAGACTTCTCTACTTAAAACTCTGCCGCTCCTCTAGCTCCCTAACCACCAGGATAGATTACCCCTTTCCCCTCCCCCACCCCCAAATAAAGGGTAGCATTAGAAGGAAACTTCAACGTTTAGAGCACTAGATCTTCTGATTTTCAAAAGTGCTCACAAGAAATTTCTTTCGTTTGTCTATCGCCCCACTAGGTCAGTGATCGGTGTCGTGTGTCCCAAACGCCATCATATGGCCCTTTGGTAAGTTGGAGTCTCTGCGTCATCAAGAAGCAAGTAAAGCACATGCTTACCACATCCACAAGATGGGGGCACCCGTTGGCCAAAGCAAAGACCCACAGATGCCAAACAAACAAGACACAAGGAAAAACAAGCACCCCCGGAGAGGGGAACTGGCGGGGCGGTAGATAAACTGCACCAGCTTCTGTGCCTGAGCACGAGTTGGCAGGGAAGAGAGTTCACACGGGGTAAAGAGGCCGCTCATGTGCAAGGCTCCTATGTGGCCCCAACCACAATACCTTTGTTGACATCTGTATCCTACCGCCCCCCCCCTTCCATAAAAAGGAAACTCCTGATCCTGGCAGGTCTCTTGGAAAAATATTACTTATGTTAATAAACAAGAGGAGCGGTGAGTGAACTCTTGCTACATTTACTTACCCAGCTATGAAACTGGGTCCAACATGAGTTCTTACTGGGCACAGATGGATTATTAATGGATTGATAGATGGATTACTAATAGGTCTCTGATCCATTTTGAGAGAAACATCTAGTACATCCACATCTGCTGACCGAGCAGTGCCAGCCAAGAAGGCCAATACTCTTCGCCATGATACAAACACAAAGGTGTGTTCCTGTGGAAGTCCTGGTCAACAGCCAATGGGAACCCGTCCCCGATGCCCCACACAAGTGCGAGAGCTCCAAAGTGGACCACTGCAGTGAGTCAAGTGCTGATGTTTTTTTAACTTTATGGCATTTGTGTACAATTATATCCTTAGTTTTATACACAATACTTATCACTTTAAAATGTTGGCATACACATGGATGTAATCTAGAATATACTGAATTTAATACTAAGACGGGTAATAACTTACAATGCTAACATAGCAAATGTCCAAAAATTACCAGAAATGTCAATATGAGAGGGTTTCAAAAATTCACGGTAGAATTCCTTTATCTTTCAGTTCCATTTTTTCACTGAATTTTTGAAGCCCCTTAATATTAATCAAATATGAAGTTTAAAGTTTGTTATCAAGTGAGTTTTTTGTCTGTTCCACAAGATACCAATGCCTTTTATCCCTCACATGTGTTAATAACAGATTGTCGGCACATTAAGAGGTACAAAAATCGGTATTTATTGTGCAAAATGTTTGTTTTGCACCAATGAGTATGGTTCTAAATTTGTTTCTCAAGAAAGCACCCAAAAGTGCTTACCAAGATGTGTTTATAATTTATCAGAATACTTCTATATCCACATTGAACATTCCTTGAAAAAATAAGTATTTACATAATAAATATTATATGAATATATAGTTTCAATTTCCCTCCAGACTGATTTTAAAAACACGATTGGTATTGTTATGATTTGCAAAACAAGCATACTTGTTGAAAAGTAGTGCTAATGGTACACCAATTATGTAGGTATTCCCAAATATGGGAGCTGAACAATTCCATAATGGAAATCTACATTTTATAAATTTGTATATAACAACTGTCTTTTCATCTTGGACCCATGGGGGACCACCTCACATTCAGGTGTGTCATCAACTGCCGCAGTATGCATCAGCGGCACTAAGATCCGCATGGCTCATTT
This sequence comes from Tenrec ecaudatus, assembly GCF_050624435.1. NCBI lineage: Eukaryota > Metazoa > Chordata > Mammalia > Afrosoricida > Tenrecidae > Tenrec > Tenrec ecaudatus. The sequence goes on along the minus strand of NC_134536.1, from coordinate 62,518,089 downwards.
TGTTCTAGTCTTCATGAAGCGAGCCAAAATGCCGTCAGATCAAGCAAGTGGTAACGCTTGTGTTGGTATCGTGTTCTTTGCAATGACTCTCACCCCAACTGGGTATCAGTGATAGTCCAATAAACTCTGACGACGCAGTACCAAGGGAAAGTCAGTTTTCAAGTATAATGTTACGGTGAAAATCACTTGTGGCTATCTTATCTTAAAAGGACCCCTCCAACAAACATAACAAATTAATAAAATTATTTTCAACTATTTTGTTAGTACTATTTTTTGGACTATCTCTGACTTGAGAAAATTACAGATCAATTTCTTTGCTAATCTTTAAATATAAATTTTGTATTTACTTCTCAATTTGAATGTAAATTTCTTATGAATTTACTTCTTTTATAAATGTTATTTTAAATTACTGACATTCATTTACTACAGTTAAAACATATTTTAAAAGTGTCATCTTATAGGCAAATAAAATGAAACAGCCACTGTGCAAAAATGAAAGCTCAATGATAAAAAATGATTTATAAATCCTTAAAAAGAATTCCCAAACTAACTTTTTAAAAAATGCAATAGATCAGAAGAGATTTCCTCCGCTGAATGTTCAGTTTCATGAGCACAACTCATTGCATTAGTACGACTAGTGCTGGAATTACTACCACCAATAAAAACAAAAAAACCAACTCATTGACACTGAGTTGATTCCTACGCGTAAAACCACCTGATGAGACAGGACAGAACTGCGTCTGTGGGTCTCCTGGACTGTGACTGCTTATGGGAGTAGACAGGCTCTCTTCTCCCCAGAGCAGCTGGTGCATTTGAATTATTGACTGTGTGGTTAGCATAACCCCCTATGCCAGCAGAGTTCTGAAATTACTAATGCAATTCATATGTAACAGAGTTTACTCTCGGTTCTATTCCCATCCCTTGCTGTAGTTAAAAAAGACAAGAAAAAGTAGAGAGAGTAAAACTATTGTAGCTCCTGAAGTTGTTGCCTCTGCAGACCCCATAAATTACAGAAACACAGATCCGGCTGTGGGGAATAGTTCCTCTTCGAATAATATAAACTAATGGATAGCAGAGGCCCAAGTAATCCTCTGCATTATTGTAAAGGATCATTTGAAAATTTGTGTTACAAATTTCTGAAGAGTAAACAAAGTTCTGTAGCCAGAATCTCTTCCTATGGTGAAAATTAATGATGAAAATATAAAAGAAAGTGGTTTCTATGTTTTACATCAGTCAGCTTTGTATATTGATTTGTTTGTAAAGTATTAAGTTCTAAATAATTTCATTTTCAGTTTTCTATGGAGGGATTTAACAGTTTGCACAACTCCAATGACCGATAAACATGGAAGAAGCTCAAGTCCTAGATTTATGCTATCATTTTTAAACCAAAGGCATTTCCCACCCCACCCCCATAACTCATAAACTGGAAATACACTGGAAAGCCATTTGTTGTTTTAACTATTGCTGAATGTGGACTTTTCTGAGGAAAAACTGAAGTATTGGGTATCCACAAGATGGAAATATTGGGGGTGTACTGGAACTTGTTGCTCAGTTTGAATCCTTCTTAGCAGGTCATATCTTAATATATGATGATCCCAGGGAAGGGCAACCCATCGTGTATGCTCTAAAACAATGTGTGAAGAATGAATACACTTAATTGATAACGTGTGATCAACTCTTTTCATTGAAATGAGTATGGCTCCCTATTTCCATTTATAGTTTCTACTCCTGATCTTTCTCATACAGATCGGCAGAATGTTATTTTAAGATCTATCTCCAACAGAAGGAGAGCCTGTTGAGCGATTCATCACATTTACTAAGAGAGTCACACCAGTAAAGAAACTGCCAATCAAGTAATTCACTACTTCTATGACTCTTGCAAAACGGACTTTCCTAAGTGCAGAGAGCGGCACTGTGACAAAGCTGCCGGCAGCTCAGGGTGTTATAAAGGTATTCAACAGAAAAAATTTAAATGTAATGAGTATGACATTTTTATACCATGTGCTGTGCTGTGCATTCACCTACTCTTCTAGGATGGAATGCAGCAGACTGTTGTCTGGGAGCAACCATTTTGTCTGTACCGTTCCATCTCTACTCACTGATGGGAAGTTTTAAAAACATATTTAGTCATGACTGAGTATCATAAGGCTTTTGGTAGCACATGCTGGGACACCCATCTGTAGCAATGGGTGCAATTCTGGACCAGTACATGCAGATTCCACATGCCTTTGAAAACATCGATGATGACAACACACAGAGGGGAAGAAGCAATACCCAAAGAGAAATAGAAAATATCGCCAATAAAATGTAAACACTGTCTTTATGTTTGCTGTGTCATAATATATTGCAGCATTTTCATTGGACGAGTCAAGCTCTCCAAGACTGAGAATTTAAACACACACACACACACACACACACACACACACACGACCTCTACCAGCCACCAAACAAGATAAATTTATAACTTAAATGTAAAGCCATTGTAATTAAAAAGAATTTGAACACACAATAAATTACGACTGCCAAGTACAGTTCACTGTCACAGAAACATCAGAAAGATATAAATAACAGGTGTGCCCCAGAAGTATCCCTGAGCACCCGAGATCGATTTCACATAACCACATACTACTCCATCATTCACACACTTGAATCTTGCATGAAAAGAAGGGTGAACACACATGACGTTCTTTAAAACAGACTTTCCTTCTTAAATTATGTGGATATGCCTGATGAAGAATACATGAAGCATCCAAGAAAGCACTTTAGGCTTATTTCAATGACTTAACTACAAACCTTTATGGAGAACTGTGGCAATTTTGGGACCGATTTTACTGATGCAGGTATGTCTGAGTTCCTAACAGGAGACAAAACGCAACGCAAATCTCCCAATGTTGGAATTACTTTATGCACATTTATAACTTAATATCACAAACTGTACAACAGACTGCTCCCCTCAGCATATGATTCCAGAAAGACTCATTATCCTGATTACGTGGATGTTGTTTGGCAGCTTCACTAGCAAAATCCTTGAAGTTCTGTATGAGCAAAAAGTAGAAAGGAGTTTTAATGGTAACATGCTAGAAACGATTTATCCAATGATAAAATATAGTAATTTGTTTGAATGTTTATCTCCTAATCACTAAACTTTCTTTAGTGTCATCTTTTCATCTGCTCATTTCTAATTGTGGTCATTTAATGGAAGCGTAAGCTGTTGAAAGCAAACTTATGTAGGAAAGGAAATTTTCATTGTGGGAGAGTAGTAGAATTTTACATTACGATGTCGACGCAACTCATTTTCTTGGTTGTAGACTATATGCACTAGTCTTTTATAGAAAGCATGGTCGATCATACGACTCTTCGTACACTGCATTCCCTACAAATTTATAATCCAGTTCATCTCATTTCATTAAAATAGCACAGGCCACTTTCGTGTTCAATCACGGTTACTGACACATCTGAAAAGAAGCTACACCACGGATGACCCAAACATGTGTACGTGCACGTGCTCACGTGCCTGTATCTTATCTCACACAGCCGATTCAAACGTGAGCAATGAGGATCAGTGTGGAGCGCCCGACACTCCTTCAGGTCCTGCCCAGGACCCCTGGAGTCTTCCCTCTTCCCGTCTAGTGGATTCCACCCCTTAAATCTCTCTCCTCCGTCAACACCCTTCCTACCACGTCACCTAGGGAAATATCCCGAATGGGCTGCTGATGTCGTCTTACTTCTAGTCCACCCACCCTTCTGCAGCCAGCTATCTTTCAAAGATGACACTGATTTCGAGGCACTGTATTCAATGTCATGGGGTTAAACATAAACTTCCGAAGACCCTCCCGGGCTCTGCGCCTGTCGACTTTTCTATTCCTAGGCCTTCCTCTCCTTGCATGCTATGCACTAACTGGACTTTAATTCCTTCAGTGGCCCCTTTCTCACCTCCCGGCACATCGGCTCCCTGCGCCTTGGAGACGGCCCACCCTCACTTTCCCACTTGTCTGCCAAGGTCCACTTCCAGCCTCGGTCTTCACCGAGACGCCCTTTCTTCTTGGAAGTCTTATCTGACTTCCCAGACGCGGTTCGCTCTCCGTGCTGTGAATTTCCCTAGCATAACATTCATTGTTCTTTGTTAATTTATTGTTATGCTCAGAAAGTAGCAGGGCTCTGTCTATTCACTGAGGTGGCTCCAATACCCAGCAGTCCCAAACCTTTGCAGAAATTTAAAAAAAAAATGTGTCAAACAAAAAAATCGTTAATAAAAGGTTAAGTGTGCTCCTTTATCTAAAATGGCAGAGCTCATATCGGTTTCTGGATCTCATAGATGAGAGTAAAATAGATACTTTAATCTGGGAAACCACTGCAACGCTTGCAATTTGCTGGCTCTTGTGGCTTTCACATTGTGTCTGTGGACTTTAATTACTCTTAGAGACATCCGTAACCTGCATCAGAAGCAACAGTATTTAAAAGAGAAAGCCTACAGACAGGCCGGATCCCTAAGTGAGAAATGTATGAGAAGTCTTTGGGTATAACACGTATACACAAGGAACACATTTACCAAGATACTATGTATGGGACTACTCAAAAGCGTTACTGCCAAGCACATTTGTGTGTTATAGAAAAGAGAAGAAACTAGAAAAATCCTGAGAAGGATGCCTTCAATACATGCTCAGTTTGTGCTTAAAAACACACATACCCTTATTTTCTGAAGAAGGCAAAAAAGGCAGAGCAGCTGGCCTTACGATAATGAGAAAAGGTATTGATAACGAGTCTTCAAAAAAAAAAAAGGCTCTGAAATGCTCATTCAAGGCTGGTATTCATTCTTCAGTCAGAGCCTAGTTGTCAGGCTTGAAAAGCGAGATCACTGATGCATGCATTCTGCAGCCAAGTCATGGAGAACATAAATAAATTTGTTCTTAGTACAGCAATGAGTACAGGGAGGAAAGGCCTGCTTTGTAACGCACGGGTCCCATGCATCCCATTTGGCTCCATTAAGACGATTTCTATTAATTATATAGTTCTGACACAACTGAGAAATACAACTTGATATTCGACTTTCACTAGTTCAACAGAGCAAAATCATCTTTAAATCATGGTTTTTTATAGTATTTTACATTTATCTTACTTTTAAAACGGAATGTATCTTCCAGTATTTGTAGATGCAAAGGGATTTTCCTAAATTACTTAGGAGCTTTAAAAGATTTATTTTATGCTTGATTACATTTAGGGGGGTGGTTTAAACAAAAGATGGGGTGAGGATAGTACCCAGAAGAGCATTAGGAAATGTTTTATGTCCAAGTTGAATTGCTACAATTGAAATGATCATTTCTGTTCTCCAAAGAGGATATAGGTCATTAATGATCTGAATAACTAATCTCCACATCATCACGTTACCAAGCGATCTCATGTTATCAGCTGTTTTATTGTTACAATGCCAGGTGAAATGTATATCAAGATTTAGGCATAAAAATTAAAGTATATTAAAAACAATCTTAGATGCAAGACAATTGAATTTTGCTCATGAATTTATGGGTCAGGTGAGCAGTTTTTCTGGGCTGGGTGGGACTTGGCTAAGCTAACCATAGAGCCTCACCTGGGATAACCCTACCTGAGGTGGCTTCTGATCTTCCGGCGGGCTCACCTGGGCTTGTGCCCACGGCAGAGAGAACGAAGGCGCTCAAGTTTGCAAGGCCATTTGAAGTCTAGGCTTGGACCTGGCACAGTTTCATGATGCCACACAATACAGGCCCAAACAAGTTCCAGGGACACCTAGATCCATGGATCTAAAGCAAAACTCCACTCGATGGGAACAGGGCAATCGGCATTCCAAAGGGAAGGACGAACACTGCAGTCACCCCTACAATGCAACTGCCCAAATCTCATTTAGTCTTCTCTTCCGATTAAGTAATCTGACGTGAATGATGCTTTTCTCTCCTGCCATCTGGCCTCCGGAAACATTAACAACTCATTCTGTCACTGCGAAATATTACTTCCAGAAACTTCCACTGCAGCCCAGGGCTGCTGCTATGAAAAGGCAGGCTGAGACTTGGCTTTAAGAGCTGAGGGAGGAGAGGTACACTGATGGTGTGACTTTAAGGAGTCCTGATGGCACAGCAGTTACATTGGGCTGTGATCCACAAGGTCAACAGTTCGAAATCACTAGCCGTCCCTTGGGAGAAAGACTAGGTTGTCCACTCCCACAGAGTCACAGATTTGGAAACTCACAGGTACAGTCCTACCTTGTCTTATCGGGCTGCTTTTCGAGTTGAGAAGGAAATGATGACAGCAAAGCTACCCTACATCTAAACAATAGAAATCTGTCTAACTCCAAGGGCATTCTACGTTGCTGTTTTTCTAAATTCAGTTCACTGTATATTTAAAGCCTACTGTATGGCATTTTTTAAATGTTTTATTAAACAAGAAACACCCATGAAGCTTTAAAATGAACCATTTATTAAATCAGACTGTTATTCTTAACAGTTATGTAAGTTACATATGTTTAAGCCAGAGTATTTCACATGGAAAAATTTAAAACTCTTATAGGCAAGCAAAATTGTACCACACAATATATAAGTGGGAAGGAGATACTGCTAAACATCCAAATAAGGCAAGTATTAAAAAAACAATAACTAAATAAAAATTCAAGCATTCCTGTAAGAGAATTCAACACTACAAGCTAACGGTACTTTCTGGGTGTGTTCCTATAAGCAGGGCAGTGTTTCTTCTTGTAAAACATACGGAAATGTGATAAGGCTCGTTAATAGACTCAGCTGCCCTCGCGATTCAACCTCAGTCGCTTTCCTTAAATTAAAGTCACAAAGTGCACAATTGATATATATCAAAAAACTGAATCTGCTACTCTAACAACAGCTGCCCATGCGTAATACTTAGTGGTTTATTGGATCAAATTATGTCTTTTCTGAGGGGAAATAAAATAAAACAAGATAAGCCACTAGAAAACATTTAGTTTGAAAGTATTCGGATACTTTCTAAGAAATTTTTAAAAAAAGTATGGAGGAAAAGGGTTACTTCTCATAAGGAAAAGAAAGCAGAACACTCGAATGACCAAACATTTTCAAAGAACAAGCACCACAAGGACGTCTGCATTCAGCTGGGTAATTATTTATTAATGCGCTGCTCTTACTCCAGCCAGTCCACTTCATCAAATTCCGAATCGTCTTCCGAATCACTGTACTCCACGGCAATGCGGCGAGACAGGATGGTGGCGACGTCATTCTCAATGCGCTCGTGTTTCGCTTCCTGTTCACGCTGTTCTTCTACTTTGCGTAGCTGAATACCTGGTGGAGCAAACCCCAAAAGTTCAGTCTCAAAAACCCAAACACCAGCTACTAGATACTACTAATCTTCTGGACTAAAATCAGTGCAGCTCGTCTGGTAAATAGTTATTGCTGAAGAAATGCTAAGGAAATCAGTGAATGAATATGAAGTCCTTCCTTTGAAAGTAAGGAACTAGCTTACGTCCTCTAAAGGCCATCTGGTAGAGCAAAAATGTCACAAAAGCTAGACCAGAACCTTAATAGGGAAGAAAATGCCATTTAAAAAGCGTTAATGTACCTGCTAGGCACACTGCACAGGATTTTAACTAAATATTCTTTAACATTTAAATCTGGCAATTTCAATTTCTCATTCATTTGATAAACATTTAAAGAATCCCTAAAGTATGAAAGGAAAGTGAGTCAATGTGATATATTTTCTTAGGAATGACTTAAAAACAGAAGTTGCATAGTTTTGCTTCTGAAAGTTTGTTCCAAAACCTAAGGGTCTGAAATTACACAGCTAAGGATTACAATATTATCTCGAGTGTTTAGAGTGTTACAAAAAACTGTAGCAATGCTCCTACCAGCCCCGAGAAGAATTACCTTTTCGTATTGCTTCCAGAAGTACACTCCTGGCATCACTGATTACAGGCAGGGTTGAGGGATGGCGCTTTGGCTCGGAAGCGGGTATAACTTGTGATGGGGGAGATGGAGGCATTAATGGGACATGGGGACCCGGAGCAGTAGATGGAGCTGGATGGAGCCCAGGAGGAGGATGAGCAAGAGCTGCAACTGTGACAGGTGATGCGGGTCGAATGCCGGGAGGCGGCAGAGGAGGAGGTGGTGGGGGTGGTGGCAGCCCCTGGACTTCGCCTTGTGGGAGAGGATGGACTGGCACAGTCTCACACACTGGGGCAGCTCTAGCAACTGGCGGAGAGGGCTGGACCAAAGGAGGCGCGATGGGAGGAGGGGCTGGGTGCAGAACTCCAGGGGCGATCTGAAGAGGAGCAGGAGGCGGGGGTACTGCTGGAGCTTGCAAAGTAGTGCTTGGAGGTGGAGGTGGGGGTGGAACTGGTGGGGGAGGAGTTGAAGTCATTGAAGCTCTTAGTGAAGAAGTTGACAAGGCAGATGGAAGAGGTGGTGGAGGAGGTGGGGGGGTGGGGCTCACAAACACAGGTGCTCTGCCTGTCGCTGGAGACTGAGGACGGTTTTCTATCAAGCCTGTAGCAGAACTGAAAGGACAAAGATGCCAGCAAGTTAAGAGAAAAGCCTAGAGAGATGTAAATGCACACACCTCAATGACTATTCGGAATTATACAAAAGCCAAGGCAGGAACAGATCCTACAGACCCCTGAAACTCTTCAGTGGGGTTTACAATAACATCAGAACACAAAGTACACCACCAGGACAGCGGACAGGTATTGGCTGCTCTGCAGTATCCTAACGGGTCTCATGCTTCCATGCACCTGTCACACATGGCTTAAGTACTCGACACTCACACTGGTAAATACATTTCTCAATTCTATCCTGTCAAGATTTTGTAATGTCTCGACACTGATTACATACATTTACAGGTATTATACAGGTAATCTTCTAAAAAAAAGGAAAGCCATACTTGTGACCAACGCAATGCTATCTTTAGATTTAAATTATCAAGACTTTCCATATGTCATGTCAATTAAATCGTTAACAATGAATTACAAACCACAAAAGGACATTTATGGTCTTCCTTCCTTCCTGACAGGCATCAACTAAGTCAGTGACAGCTCAACGTTTTAACGGAAAGCTGAAAAGATGATTTCTGTTGGTCTATTAGGAAAATTTCCCCACTATTTCGCGACTACAAAACTTATATTTTGGATAAAAACTGAGTTAAAATGTGAAATATCTTTAACACAAAATTATCAGGAGTACTATCTAATCTGCTCTAATTCTTGGACTGCTACCACTAAGATCAAAGTAACATCCATAACCACAGCTTGGGTGATTACTTTTTAAATTTTAATTTGTAAAATAGTTTTATGGGTTCAATTATATTACGAATATTTGTGCAATCACCACCACAATCAACTTCAGAATGCTTTCTTTTCACACTCATTGCCCCATCCCCCACTGCATGTCCCTGTCTAGTTACTGTCTCTATAGATCTACTGGCTATTATTATTTTTTAGCCCCTTAGTTAGCCCTTTAACCACATTCCAAAAATTTCTCCATATCTTGATTACTATACATATGCTTAATAACAAAGCTATTAACAAAACCAAAACCACACTTTAATTTTTAAAGTAATTCTTATTAGTTGGATTTTCTCAGGGGAACAGATTAGCTGTTACTAGAAAAGTATGGCCTAGGGAAAAACTGACCCATTCATTCCCAGTTTTTATTAAGTTTTTCTGAAACACCACCAGGTTTGTTTGTTTATGTACACTTTATGGCCGCTTTCATGTAACAGGATCCAAACGGAGTAGCTCTGACAGAAACAATATGACCACAAATCTCAATACTGGGGATCTGGTCTTTTTAAAAAAAAATCATTTTATTGGGGGCTCATACAACTCTTTTATCACAATCCATGCATCCATCATGTCAAGCACATTTGTACATTTGTTGCCATCCTCATTCTCAAAACATTTGCTTTCTGCTTGAGCCCTTGGTATCAGCTCCTCATTTTCCCCTCCCTCCCCACTTCCTTCTCCCTCATGAACCCTGGATAATTTATAAATTATTTTGTCATATGTTACACTGTCTGACGTCTCCCTTCACCCACTTTTCGGTTGTCCATCCCCCAGGGAGGAGGTTTTATGTAGATCCTTGTAATAGGTTCTCCCCTTCTACCCCGCTCTCCTGGTATCGCCATTCTCACCACTGGTCCTGAAGGGATCATCTGTCCTAGATTCCCTGTGTTTCTAGTTCCTGTATGTACCAGTGTACATCCTCTGGTCTAGCCAGATTTGTAAGATAGAATTAGAATCATGATGGAAGAGGAGGGGGAGGGAAGCATTTAGGAACTAGAGGAAAGTTGTATGTTTCATTGTTGCTATACTGCACCCTCACTGGCTCATCTCCTCCCCGAGACCCTTTGGTAAGGGGATGTCCAGTTGCCTACAGATGGGTCTTGGGTCCTCAATCTGCACTCCCCCTCATTCACAATATTTGATTTTTTGTTCTTTGATGCCTGATACCTGATCCCTTTGACACCTCGTTATCACACAGGCTGGTGTGCTTCTTCCATGTGGGCTTTGTTGTTTCTCAGCTAGATGGCCGCTTGTTTACCTTCAAGCCTTTAAGACCCCAGACACTATATCTTTTGATAGCCGGGTTCCATCCGCTTTCTTCACCACATTTGCTTATGCACTTGCTTTGTCTTTAGAAATCGTGTCGGGAAGGTGAGCATCATGGAATGCAGTTTAATAGAACAAAGTATTCTTGCATTGAGGGAGTACCTGAGTGGAGGCCCAATGTCCATCTGCTACCTTAATACTAAACCTATACATATATACACATAGATCTATTTCCCCATCCTCATATATATTTACATATGTACATGCCTTTATTGAGACCTCTGTAAATGCCCTTTGCTTCCTAATAAAAGGAAATAGAAGAAAGAACGAGGAAGTGATCTGGTCTTTTAAAGAAAAACATCCAAGGTTTCTGAGAGAAGGCCTCATGTGCTTGTCTCAACATACCTGATACAGGTGGGTATGGGCTTCACATCTCCTGCCCCATGCATTGGCGGAGGTGGAGGTGGTTCATGGGGTCTGACTAAGACCCTTTCCTCAGCTCTCGTCAGAAGTTCACTCATCTGACTAAATGGCAAGGCAGAAAGTGAGTAAGATCCATCCATATGATCCACATACGTCTGAGGCCTAAAGCAAAGACAGGGAACATCAGTGCATCTTTCTTGAGTTATTGATGAAAAGAAACGTTCTACAGGAGCTATTTAAGGTTTATTCTTTGAATGCCAATTCTTTCTGAAAAAATTACATAAATTTTATTTTTCAAACAAAAGATGCTTATAATGCAGCCTTTCCTTACTAATTGAGATTTACTAAAATAATCATCATTACTTTATTGTTTTATAATGGAGGATTAACTCACAACACTGAACTTATGTGATTACATGAAAATAACATGCAATCTTAGTCAAAAGAAAAGATAATTAGTTTTAACACCCTGTTCAGAGCTCTTTAACTCTAATTCATTTTATTCCTCCTTGACAAGAAACTAATAACAAGAAGCTGGGGAATCTCACACTGGACTCTTCTACCATTACACTCAGCTAGCCCAAGGAGCAAGACCTCTTTGATGCTGGCACACAGTGAGGGCTACTGCATTGTTTCTGCCCTCTGGGTAGTTCCACAGGTGCTCGGTCATTTTGGAAGTAACGGAGTAATACAGCATATGCCTATATACTCTGAATATAAGCTGAATTTTTCAGCACATTTTGTAATGCAGTTTTTGTGGTAAAATTAGGTGCCTCGGCTGACATTTGGGTCAGCTTATACTGGAGCATATATGGTATGTTTATGATCAGAGAGAAGCAGAATTTTAGATATTTTAAGCATGTGAAGATTACAATGTTTGCTGACTGTGGTGCATTCTGGGATCGAACTGATTTTAACAAATGTGCAAAGAACAGGTTTAAAACAGATAAAATGTTAATTACTTAAAATAAGAAGAAACAAGACGCTGTCAATTTTCTCACTCTCTTTAATGCATATAAACTATATCCCTCACATGTAAATTTTTCTAAAATAAAAATTGTTGCCACTCAATCAATTTTGATTCACAGAGGCCCAGTGGGCAGAGCAGAACTGCCAAGAAGGCTCCCCGGGCTGTAAACCTTGACTGAAGCAGAATGCTGCCTTTCTCCTGCCCAGTGGCTGGTGGATTCGAAGCACTGACCTTTCTGTTAGCGATAAAGTTTACACGTGCTCTTCCCATGCCCAAATCAGTGAGCCATAAACACATTCCTTCACGGAAGGGTGCCAGCTTATGTCTGCTAGGGTGCCATGCTCCTTCGCCAGTCCTCCTGGCCTCCAAGAAAGAGCGCCCTGTTCTACATTTGAATAAATAAGGACACGGAATTTGTGTGTTTGAAAGTCCTGATAAATACGAGGTAGGGGATTTGGCACAGAAAGGAAGTCGGGGGAAAGAAAAGAATCGCAAAATACAGCCTCCTTCTCAACGCCTTGGTTTTAGGTGCAGTGCTTTCAAAACCTTCCTATTTGTCTGTTAAGAAATTCGAGCAGATGTTGCCTCAAACACTGAAGAGGAATTAAGACTGTATGAAAGTCAAACCCTTGAAGATCATCTACACCAGCCTGTTCCTTTCACAGATGACAAATCTGAGGCCCAAAGGCAGACTGGTGGCTCACAGAGGTTGGGGTTTTATAACCATGTCCATATTCCTAACAGACTCCACAACTAAAGCCAATGTTTCATCATTAGTTTTCAACCAACCAACCAACCAACCAACCACACAAACAAAACCAGAAACCTTGTTTCGAAATGAGAGGCAGGGCCATTAGCAACTTCAATATGCTTATGTAAGAGATTCACATCGTCTTCGGCTAGCTCGGGCCCTTGTGCCAGCTTCTGCCACTCTCTCCGCCGGTCATGAGGTGCTCTGGGTACTTTTTCTGGTTCTTGAGGACGATCTAGATTTTTCTGCTGTAACAGATGTATTGAAACAAAGCCAAACGCTGAAGTGCTAAGTTTTCAAAAAGAAGTTATGATAATAAAAAATTCTAACATCAATACTGTAAAGACCATGTCATCGTAACACAGTTAAAGCTAACACATAGTTCATCTGTAGATGCAGTTAAATCTTTAGCTAGTTTGTACTTCTTGCTGTTTTTAATACAAGCTGATTTACAAAATACAAATAGCAAGCTTAAGTAGTAAAATTTGAGGTCAATACCGAATATCCTTTCAGATGAAAAAAACTCACCAATTTGTTCCTAATAGACATCTTTACCATTAATGGCATTAGCCACCTCTAACCAACACTGACTAAGGCTATGTTATCTGGGAGCCATCAATCAGCTAACAAAGATGTGAAAAATCCAGTCATTCAATTCCATTCATAACAACTGCACAACTCAGTAAACAACAAGGTCTTTGAACACTAGACTAAGACGTGGTTTTCACTGGGAGAGAAAGCATAGGAAGGGTCACAGTGGTATAACAAAGGCGGACATCCAAAGGGGCTCAGTCTAGCAGCGCACAGGGCTGAAGACAGCCAGGCAGCAGTGGGCACGAGCAGTGCACTAGGCATGGACGCCCACCTAAAGCATGCCAATTCAAGAGTAAAGCCACTACATCTGTCAAACAACACACCGACAGCTGGAGTGATCTGGCCTGCCAGTCACTGTTTGGGAAACAGGATAGAACACTGGAAATTACCTAGCTGAGACTCTACCAGCCCGCAGGTATTGTGGGCAGTGAGTCATAGGAAGTAGGGCTAGCTATCAGAGAAACGGGGGAATAATGAAGACAGACTTCATCTCTTTCATGATCTTGTCTGAACCTAGTTTTGCTCATAAAGCAGAATCAAGTTAATTTGACTGGAAAGCAGAAAACAAGAGACACAACAGGCAGATAACAGTGAAAATAAAGTAACCTCTCCAAACTCTTAGGATATGTTGTGCAGTGAACTATTAGCTGAAAGCAACGTTGCCAATAGCTCTTCTTTTCCCTGGTCCATTTAATTCCTACTTGTTCTTCAGGATTCATCATAAGCTTTGTTGGAAGTATTTACCAACCCTGCGCCCTGGCTAAAGCAAGTACTACTTTTGTGACTAAAATTCTTCACGGACCCACTATTAGGGCTCTCAGTGTGTCCCATACTGCAACACCTGATTGCTCATCTGGCTCCCATCAGAACGTGCTGTTTCTGTGTAGCAACGACGATCTCAGCATTGGGCTAAAATGACTCAACGAACTAAGACTGTAACGTCTAGGACTAATCAGGCTCTACAGATGCAGCAAAATACAAATGTGTATGCACTAAAAATAATTCGATTTTTGAATCTCTGGTAATACCTTCTGTTTCCTCTTTTCCTTCCTCTTATCCTCTGTATCTTGCAGCATTTTTTCTTTCCATAAGTCAAAGAAATATGAAGGGTTGGTATAAAACTTCAAACCTTCTTTACCATCATCTCTGAATTAAAAAAACAACAATTAAGGTATTATATTAGTAAAACCTATGGAGTCAATCAAAAAGTAATTTTATAGAATGTTTTGCTTACATTAATAAAATACAGCATGCATAAAAGCAATGCCAAAATAAATTAGAATTCTATACCAATAAAAAACAAATTCTCACTAATCAGATGTGAGACTTAGGAAAATGGAAAAACAGATACTTTTCAGAGTTGGTGTTCATAATTCAAAGTACAGCTGAACAATTTTCAAAACGATATTCTCCTGCTACATACTAAATTTTCTATAAGTTCTTTTAGAAATTCCAGTAATTACAGATCGTTCTCCCAAATATAAAAGCCTGAAAGGAAAATAACTCCACTTGGAATAGAAAACGGTTAGAGTCTCTGCCAATACATTAATTTATTAGCCTTGCAAATCCTGAAGATATCACTTAGCAGCATTCTAGTAGCATAATTTACACCCCACCCCTTGCATACTAGACTTCAGAGTTTTAAATACGTCCTTGAATAATATTTTGTTCCGGATGTGTATCGTGCATCTTAATCTATCCATCTAACAAATCACATAAAAGCTCTTTGAGGAAAGTCTGAATAATTCCAAATTTTGCATTACATTTGGAGGAAACATTTAAAAACTGACACATGTTCATTATGCAAAAAGTTAATGCATATAGAGTAAGAGTAGGTAAGAACAAGCAAAAATGAAAATGTTTATTTTGGTAGTGTAGAAGAATTTAAGCTATTTATTTTTTCATTTTCCATTTCATTAAAAATTAATAGAGCAATAACAACCCCTAGCTAAAACTTGTTCAAAATGACTCCTTAAATTGGTCTTGTTTCTTCTATAAGAGTCCTGAGAACTCATGAAATGAATGAAGATGCAAAGGTTTTCTGCAGCTGGTACATGGTAAGCTCTCTGGTTGGCCAGATGACCGAAGGCACAGAGAACTCTGGAGGACTGCCTGGTTGAATGGGGCTGAGGAGACCCAGTTGGCTCACCTATAAGGAGTGAGTATATTCAGAGGCGGTGGCTGTTCACAGACATCATAGGTCTCCTGCAGTGGAATCGGCAAAGTCTTGCGGTCAAACAGCTGCTGATCTTGAGTTGTAGAACTTCGGAAAGCTTTTCTCATTGTGATATCTTGCAAAGACACTAATACAAAAATAAAAAAATGCATTTGCCTTATTTGCATCAAGGTTCCTTGACATAAAAGCAAAGTCACAGACAGCACGTAGAAGTCAGCATGGCTAACAAGTCACACTTCTCATGTGCCATCATCATACGCTCGATCACTTTGTACTGGGCTTTTCCATCCCTCACCCTCTAAGAGACCGTAACTGTTTACGGAGTAGAAGCCCTGCCTTTCTCCTGCAGAGTGGCTGGTGGTCTCAAACTGCCGATCGTTAGGATTGCAGCCCTCCATGTAACCACTATGCCACCAGGGCACCAATTACATTGGCATTAATTCATCCTTAGATGTCCTCAATGGTACCTGAAGTGTATCAATGTTTCCTACCAACTGTCTGTATCTTTTCTCTACCTGACACACCCAGATTCCATCAACTTAAAATTTTGTCTCCCTCCTATAATCTTCCATCTCACTTTATTATTTCGCCTTTTCTTATCACAGTAATATCGAACAAATAAACATCCTAGGCATAACACACTCTTGTGTGTCTACAGTAAATATGCGTGTATTGTATAGGTACAATCAAAACGAAACTTTACAGAAAATATTTTCAAGTATAAGGTGATCTGTACTATTGCCTATTTCAGTTATCTTTAATCTTGGACTATAAAGATATCTACCTAGACTATATGCCCTCGAAGACCAAGACCACCTTGAACCTTAGTATTCCTAGTAATTAGTGATGCCTCATCACACACACACACACACACACACACACACACACACACACACACACACACACACTGCAACTTCATCATACGTTATCAAAAGCTCCATTTAAAAATTTTCTTTGGGGCTATGTGGTATGCTAAAATAAGTATACAAGAATGTACTCTTAATTCTTCACGTGATTTCCTGATACGCAAAATTAGGCAACATCCTACATATGTAACATGACATTAAATATACATATATACTTTACTCCATAGCAAGGGCAGTGCTGAACAATTATACCAATTCTTAAATTATCCTCTTCAAAACGGTATCTCTGTCATTCTCACAGGTAAGACTCGTTTGACATGCCAGGCTGGCTCATGGGACTGGGAAGCAACAACACACGCTGCCCTGCGCCCGGGACTGCGTTCCAGCAACTGCACACTCGCGACGTCTGGATGCCGACATAGCACCACGATAAAAACGCAGTGTCTCACTGTAACTAACACAGGGGGCATGTCACACTTGTTCTTCATTCTGTCTTGAGGTTACATCTTTTCTCAAAAAGGGACTTCCAAGATAAAAGCCCTAAATCTTGAGGTGATTGACATATAATGGCCAGATGGATAAGTAGATACAACCAACTAAATTTAGGCCATCGTTACAAATTCAATTTTTACATAGCTGAAGGGTTGGGCAAGTAAAGTTACTTCCAGAATGTCCTGATATCTATTTATTTTCTTAATATTATTTCATACATATATAACTCCCATTTTTAATGTTTTTAAAGAAAAAAAACTTAATTATTTTTTTAAAGCACACCCTAAAGATTCAAAAAGAGAAAAAAAAAGTCTATTCTTTTCAATATGCAGTACTGGAACAATTGAATATCCACATAAAAATGAATGAAGTCATATCTCTCCCTCACAAAACTTAACTCTCAGATCATAGACGTAAATGTAAGACGTAAAACTAAAACTCATGGAAAAAATATAGGAAACATATTGTTCCAACTTGTGTTAGGCAAAGTCTCCTTAGGCAGAAGACAGACAGACAGACAGGTATACACATATTTCGTTTCTGGTTACGGAGATGTTCCTGTGGACCAATAACTGTATCCTTAATATTTTCTGATCCTGGCTTGTGATAAGCTGTGAACATCACTAATAAAGTCCCATAATTGTAAAGAAGAAGATAAAAAGATTTGGACTTAGAAAATATACAGGATTCTTACAATTCAGTAATAAGTTGATAAGTACAACAATTTTAAAATGAGCTAAGGATATATATATACATGTATGTAGATAGAGCTATTTCTTCAAAGACAATATGAAAGTGGCAATATAAATACCATCTGAAGATGTTGAAGAGCATTAGTTATGAGGAAAATGCAAATCAAAGCCACAATGAGCTGCGGTTTCATACCCACTAGGATGGCTGCAATAAGAAGGTCAAATCAAGTGTTGGTGAGGATGTGGAGAAACTGGACCCACCTGGCAGGAATATAAAACGTGCGGCTGCTTTGAAAACCAGCCTGGCGGTTCCTCAAAAGGTTAAACGTAGGGCCGATTCTTATGACCCAGAGGCTCTACTCCTAAGGAGGTGTCTACCACCCAAAGGGCAGGAAAATATAGGTCCCCATGAAAAGCTGTGCACGTGTGTGCTCATATGATCTTTCATTACAATAATAGATACAAAGTGAAAACAACCTAAATCTCCATCCAGGAATGGATGAACAAAATGTGAACTACACAAACACAACAAAGAATGATGTACTAATACATGGCACACAGAAGTGAACCTTGAAAACACTATGCTAAGTGACAAATGCTAACATTAACATACTATGATGATTCCACGCATACGAAGCGACGCTAGCAGGCAAATCCGCCAGAGTCGGAAAGTAGATTAGTGACCATCCAGGGCAGGTACAGGGGAAACAGAGTGACTACTAATGAGCACCAGGTTCTTTTTGGGGTGATGAAAATGTTCTAAAATTGACTGTGGTGAAAATGGCAAAATGAATAGCTAAAAGCCACTCAACTATGCACTTAAATTTCAAATGAGTGAACTGTATAGTATGTTAACTGTACCTCAATAAAGTAGTTTTGAAAGAAAAGTGGGTGAAGGGAGACATCAGTCAGTGTAAGAAATGAAAAAAAAATTGATAAATGATCAAGGGTTCATGAGGGAGGGTGTGTGGGGGAGGGAGGGGGAAAATGAGCTGATACCAAGGGCTCAAGTAGAAAGCAAATGTTTTGAGAATGATGATGGCAACATATGTACAAATGTGCTTGACACAATGGATGGATGTATGGATTTTGATAAGAGTTGTACAAGCCCCCCCCAAAATGATTTGTAAAAGAAGTCTTGCTATGTCTTGTCCAGAGCAATGATTTCCAAACTTTGCACATAGTAGACACTTAGCCCAGAAGGTATTCATTTACCTTTCCTACACATTAAATTAGATTGTGTCAAAAGAACTTGATTCTAGGACATCCAGCATCATATTCTCCTTTTTGCTTTGTTCCAGTGATATCCTTTATTATTCAAGTTTAGATTATATAACGTGCAGGTTTGCCAACACTGCAATTCATCAAAATATATTTTATATTTTAAACAACCATTCACTAACGTAGGAAGTAACATTGAATTAATTACCTAGTTCGGACTTTTGCAGTTTTACACACACATACAAAGCATAACAGTAGAAATGACATTCCTATAGAACTGGAGTATATCAGGTAATTTTCAAAGCACCTTACTTTTTAAGACAAAAATTATAAGGGATAAGAAAGGAGGAAAAATTCTGGTTAAAGTGTTTTGTTTATGTTAAAAAATTAAAAGCTATTTAGTGTACAAAAAGAAGTTAAAAAATTAGAAAAAAACGCTAGTCATACTGATCTTTTAAATAAATAATTCACTGATTTATTACAACATGCACAATAAGGTCATAGGTAAAAGCATTTGTAATAAAATCAGGTTTTTGGCAGATTTTAAAGCTATTCTTCACCCCACTTAACAAAATGTATATACAGAAAAATATATTTTTTAAAATGCAAAGTAAAAAAACTTACATTCTTCTTCTTTAGGATCAAGCTGTGTAACACTAACAGATAAGCGGTCCACACGTTCTTGCAATGAGTTAACTCTGAAGGAAAAACTGTGTGCTTCATTGAATAATTCTCCGAATATATCTTCAGCATATTTACCTAAGAAAAAATGAAATATATACCAAAACAATGTGATCTGAAACCCAGAAAAAATTCAGCATTTCAAACCACTGTCCTCTTGAAGCTTGTACTTATTTGAAACTACTTAAAAAGTCATCCAGTTACGACAGAGTGGGGACAAACAACCAAAGAGAACACACAAACCCTGGGAAACCTGGTCTAAAACCCTAGCCCTGCCACATTGTGTTCTGTGTTGGGTTTTTTTTTTTCTAAAATAGAAACATTACACCTATTTTCTACTTTCTACATATCTTCCCATTGGCTGAGGCTTAGAAATGATAAACGTGGAACAAGATCAACAAATAACAGGTCTTTCCATCTCAAATCAGCATTCACAGATTACAGGAGATTCTCAACATTTATCATTAGTTTATATTCTCTGTTCTTAGTTCGTAAAAGTAAAACAAAACACCATATACCTAAAATCCTTATATTTCTCTAGTCGTGTAAATTCTCATCACTGAAAAAGAGAAGCCAAAATAATCTTATTTTAAAAGGTGAAAGGGAGTAGAAATTTATTTGTCATAAATAACCTAAGGGACCATTTTAGAAAATCGATGAAGAGGAATATTCAGGTGTGTTTAGAACACATAAAGTAATAAACATTATGCCAGAGAATCTACACCATGAAGATGAGCCAATTATTATATGTACTTTTAATAAACTAAAATAAATGTTCATCTTGGCGACAGGAGAAGACAATGGGCAGAGAGACTGGTAAAACATCCCGCAGGCCACTGGAGCCCCAACGGTGGTTAAGACAAAGAAAAAAGGGGAAGCATTTCAGTAATTATCTGTAACCAAACAGACTCATGTTCAACCGGGAGAAATCTCACAGAGACTGACTGGGCTGTGTGGACAGAGGTTCGGAAGGTAAACAGCCTTATGCCAAGCTGCACCCTGCAGGGCGCCTTCATTGCCGTTTTCTAGTTTTAGTGTTCACATGAGGATCGTACTAAAAATCCTCAGGTACCTGGAACCGCTTCAATAGTCAAGTGGGCTACGTAATTCAGACAGGATTATTTAATTCATCATTTATGGCTTTAATCATGCCGGATGGCCCCTGTTGTAAAAGGCATTTTAAACTTCCCAGTCTTATAAATCTCTAAAGTGCAGCATAAAGTTAAACTTAAATCTTTTCTTGAAGACTCAGTGTCATTATGAAAATCAATTGATTATCCACAGTGAGAACAGCCCCCTGAAATGTTCTAGAATATTTGCTTTTCTCTTAAGTGACTATTTTCCAGGTTTTATATTTCTCTTCCTTTACGTCATTTTTACCTTTGTTCTTAACCACCTCTTCTGGCTCCCTTCCATATATGCCTGTTACTCTTATCTCCCTACTTTTACCGCCTCCCTCAATCTTCTGAACCATGTTTGGAAACCACGTAATCCCATGTGAAAGAAAATGGGCTGTGAGCGAGGGAGCGATTAGTCAGTTTATGCACATGGTTTTCATTGCAGGGACTTATTTATTCTGACTATCTGGGGGCCTTTTACAATGAAGTCCAGGTTCTAACTATGTTCAGCTGGAAAGTGGCCGGAGAACTAAATGCCAGAGAGGAAAACGATTGCATTTGTCTGCACCTAGTACACCCACATCAGGTAGAAATGACAAAACTATGCTTTTTAAAAAAAAGGTTGTGGCATAGTATGCCCACATATATTGGACACCCCACCACCACTACCACCCATTTCCAGAAAGAGGCCTTATTCACAAGTCCAAGAATGTTAATTTTGGTCACATTTGCATAATAATGGTACATATCCCACGGTCCAGACATCATGGGAAACAAACAACTGAATCTGTGTGTCTGCTCCGGGGCAGTTCATGGCTGGACCTGGGCGCAGTGGAGTTCCTCATGGTCATGTGCATCTAGGTATCGGGCCAGAAATGGGCAGAGAATGCACATGGGCTGCCAAGCCTGGGCATGGACTGGCTCTTTGTCCATGGCAGAAGGCTGGGCAGGCTCATACTACCCTGGAACCACAGACCCCCATCAGCTAGTCAGCGTCACTGCATCCAAGTGAGGGTCCAGGGGCCCCTCTGCATCTGCACAGGCAGGAGAGTCAAAGGGCCTGAGTGGGGAGGCTGGCTGGTGCGGTGGAATGGGCACAGCTGCCGCATGCTGGCCTCGGGGGTTTCTCTAACAGGAACACACAGACCCATAGACCTTCAGGGCTGGGACCAGCTGCTTTGGGAGGCCTGATTCTGGGGCTGAAAAAGTGGTTTCTTTCTGCCTAGCCCCGCAAGAATCCTGCTGGCCGAGGAGCTGCTTTAGAAACTCGTTGCAGCCGGTGAAGGTATGCTGCTGGGAACCACACCTCCGTGTCAACAGGCATCAAGACAAAGGTTTCACATCGAATATGATGGAGGAGAAAAAAAGTTGCTGTCAGCAACAGGCGAGATAATATTGGTGTAGTGTGCTTATGACTGAGCCCGACGCACAACACTATGCATCGTGTTCTTGATTCACTGCCATTCCTAACCTGAAGAGGAAAATATCATTCGTCAGATGCACACAGGTATTGTATGCAACTCAAAAGATGAACTAGAATTTTTTTTAAGTCTGAATAAAATTTGAATAATATCAAGTAATGTGTTCAGTTCCCTAACTAAGCAGCTCTGCTGTGATTCAGGAGCAGAGTGCCTGTCCCTTTCCCTCTGACTGCCCTACCACTGGTGGTTCCTCTCACTCCAACTACTTCCTTTTGTCTGTCACAGGCCTGGTCTCTCCGCTTGCTGTTCCATATCATGATGCACATCAGACTGGACCTATCAGACTCTGGGGTTGACAGTTTTATGTCCTTCAGGCAGCTGAGCTGACCAGGGACCACTCCACACCTCATGCTACACCTCTGATAATAGCAAAATATTTCCCTAGTGTGTTAGTCTGGGTACTTTAGAGAAACAAATGCACAGAAACTCATGTAAAAGAGAGAGTTTTATAAATAGGTTAAGTGAGCAGCAAGAAAACATCCCAACCCAGTGCTTCCCAAGCCCACAAGTCCAACATTAACCCATTAACCCATATGTCCAACACCAATCCACAAAGTCCTCCTTCAGCTCACAAAGAAGACACAATGATGCCGACTGCAGGAGGAAAGCCGAGTCAGTGAATGTGTAAGCATCTCAGCACTGGCAGGGGTCTCCAACAGGTGCTCTAGCACCCAGGGCTGCATCGGGAGAGGTCCATGCAGCTTCTCCTCGGGGATGTCTCGCAGGAAGTCAGCCTTGCAGGCTGAAACAGGGAACTGCTAAGGCAGCTGCACCCTAGTGCAGCCATCACAAAGCAAGAGACCCGAGAACTAGAAAGGCGAGGCTCACCGAACCATTTATCTTTCCGCCCTTCAATTAATCCCACGTGTTTATCGGCCAGTTTGGCACAAAAAACTAATTCACCTAGATTAAAAAATATCTAAAAAGAGTGCCCAACACACAATAACTGAGAATTCATGAACAACAGTGGCACGGGGGCTAAGCGCGGGGCTGCTGACCGCAAGGTCAGTGGCTCAAACCCACCAGCTGCTCGTGGGGAGAAGGATGAAGCGCTGTCTGTTCCACACATCTATAAAGACTTATGCTCTCAGAAACCCGAGGGACAGTTCCCCTCTTCCTTGAAGGTTGCTCGGAGTCAGCATTGACTGGGTTTGGGTCAGCAGTGGTTTGGGTTTGGTGCTGGTTTCTAAAAGGGGTCATGGGCTCTAGTAAGTAAGCAAAAACACAGCTCTTGCTTGTCTGGTCCACCTGAGGCTGGGGGCGATCTGGATCAGCTGCCAGCACACACCCTTCACACGTGCTGCTCCCGCCTACCTCACCGCACGCATTCCTCTGGCGACCTGCGCAAGTTGCTGCAATTCTGGGTGATTCTCATTTTCTTCTGCTGGGATAGGCCGTCCTGGTCCAAAGCTCCAAGAAGACACCAGCCCCGGGACGGCCACCATCTTTCCCACAATCAACCTGAAATTTCCCTTCAGAAGAGTGGTCGCCTGCTGGGGCTAACCCTGCCCTGCATGGGTCAGTCAGTCTTCAGGGACAAATGGTGTCTACTCTAAACCACAGCCACAGGCTGCTGCTGGGTGTGAATACAGGCCAGCACATGTGTGGCCCAGTAGAACTGTGTTCCATAAGGTTTCAAGGGTTGATTTTTTTTCCCCCAAAGCAGCCTCTGGGTGGATACGATACTTAGCAGGCAAATAAGTTAACAGTTTGTACCACCCAAACCCACAACTCAGAACCAGAGTCAATTCCAACTCACAGTGATTCTATAGGATTTCTGAGACTGCATATCTTTATAGAGCGGAAAGCCTCATCTTTCTTCCTCAAAGAACGGATGGATATGAACCAACATCCTTGGGGTTTCCAGTCCAGCACCTGCTCAACAGCACTACCAGTCCCCATTGTACCACTCTGGTACTCCTTAAAAGTGTTCTGCCAACCATTCCTCCTCAAATCTTGCAGACCCACCAACCTGTTTCCCAGTATATTTGGTGTACTAAATGGACTGAGGGTTTTTTCATAGAGAGACCTCATGAAGAAAACATATAGTAGGGGGTAATTTGTTTGCTTGAATCTGTTATCCTGGGCACTTCATGGAGAGGGAGTGGGTTCCCAAGGAGAGAAAAGAGGAAGTTTGGAAAGTAAGTTGAAGAAGTCAAGAAGGCTGCTTAGAAGGATTGCTAATACTGAATTTCATGTTCTCATTTCCTGGCTACTCAGAAGGCATTGAAATGAACAAAAAGCATTTTAAAGGGGCTCATCTTCTTCTTCCTCAGAGAACTGACTGGGAACTCTGTTCTTAAAATAAGTTGTATGATTGTTTTTCCTACAAAGTGCTATTATCAATGATGCAGGAATCCTAAGGTCTGTTGGTCTATCTCTTTCGCTTAGGGTGGGAAAAAGTGAAATTGTTTTAAGCATTTCTTACAGAAGCTGAGCAAGGTCCTGCTCGTAGCAAAGTTTCACATAAACCAGAAGTTAGTAACAGAAAACAAGGAGTCATGTGGTTACGCTAAATTTGAGATACTTATCATAAAAAGATATTAAAATATAGCTGGTGACATTTAGAAAGGGCAACAGTCCTGTGATAAGACTGGGATCCTCTGGACATTTTCAATTTGTTTCGGTTGTTCTACTGTACTTTGCACAACACAACGGGTGTTCCAATACTGCTGAAAACGCAGGAGCAGCGTGGGCCCCAATGTCTGCCACGGATGCACATACATTTATAAGACTGCCAGACCCCAAACCCACTGCCACGGAGTCAATTCCCACTCACAGTGACCCTGTAGAACTGAGCAGAACTGCTCGATAGGATTGCCTCATTTGTTCCCCCGCCCCAGAGTGGCTGGTGGATTTTAACCACACACCTTTGGTTGACAGCCCAAAGCTTAATCCACTGTGTCACCAGAATGCCTTTGTATGACTACAGGTATTCTTTAACATATACTGGATCAAGCATTGATACGTAAATGGGTCTAAGGCCTCTATTTATTACTTTTGACAAATTCACAGATGAAACTCTATAAAGTGTGAATAAAGTATTTTCAAATAGGGAAAGCCTTACTACCTAAGACTAAATGAAAGGTTTGAAGGAATATTTAACAGCTTATTGGAATTTCATTTCTTTAAGTACAAGTCTCTGGGTGGCGCAAATAGCTTAGCAGTTTGCATCCACCCAGAGGCATCTGGGAAGAAGGGCCTGGCGATACTGCCTGCAGGCGCACAGCCTGGGAAGCTGACGGAGCAGTTCTACTCCGCAGCCCCCACCGGCTGCCAGAGTGAGCGTGGCTCAGTGCAGCTCACCAGGGTCTCACACGAGCTCCACAGTTCACAAGGGACTGTGAAACTCAAGATTCCACTTAAAACGATACATGTTTCTCAGGATAGCTTTGTATTCATCACACCAAATGCCAACAAAAAAAAATCAATCCCAAGAACATGTTCATAATTCTCTTAAGGCATAACAGTCCAGTTTGAGAGGAGTACTGTTATTAACAATAAAACATACTTACTTAGGCTACTTAGTTGTCTAATTATATTTGCCAAGGAAATATTGGTGACACATTCCAGTTCATTCTTAATCCCTCTGGGCAGGGCTGTGTGGCACAAGTGCCTTGGGTCGATGTTTCTTTTTACTAATGGCATGTTGACATCAACCTCTGTGCCAGTTCACCTGCAGGAAAAACAAAACAAATATTCAGTTCCATGTCTTTAAGCCCCTCCCCACCACAAAGCCTGATTCTGACTGCTTTAGAAATTGTCCCAACATAATTTTTAATGTAGAATTCGTGGTCAGATTAGAAAAAAAACTAACAAAAAACTACATTTCCTGTTTAAAAGCAAAATAAACTGTACATGGAAAAAACCAACTGCACATGATTTATCATCTTTTAACCCATCAATATGGAACCTTAGGGTGAAATTCCTAATTTAACAAGATAAATTCTATCTTAAGTTGTTAATCTGTTAGAGACTGCCGTTCCAAACACAATGTCCCATCGACTGTGCAATCTTCTTGTTCTAAAGGCAGTTGCGTTTGTCTGCAATTCAAAAACTAAAACCATCCCTACATTTCTTCACATCTTTCCCTGAGTTCTGAGCAATCAAGTGGTCTCCCCACGAATGCAATTTTTAAAATAATTTAACTAAAATCTTAATGATTTTATAATTAAAAAACAACAACATACCAAACATTTTCAGGGGTTTAATTTTAAATCTTGATATAGAGTTTTAAATTAAGAAAATAAAATTAGCTATAATACTGCTATAAGTTTCATGTTTAATGAATAAGTATATTAAAAGTCCCCTACCTTCTTCTTTTTTCAGAGGAGATAAGAAAATTAAACGACTGAAATCTAAGCATAACAAAATAGACGGTAGAATTTTAAAATACAGTGTACTGGGTCAGTATCAATAATACGTTCTCTGTTGGTTCCGTAGTAGAATTCACTCCAGGATCCAGGGGGAAGAAACAGGTTTGATGCCTGGCCTATGCCCCTCAAGGGCAGCCACTACTTGTCTGTCAGTGGAGACTTCCACAGTGCAACGACGCTCAAGAGGTTTCAGCAGAGCTTCCAGACTGAGGGAGAATGCAAGGAACGATCTGGTAACTTCCTTCTGAAAAACCAGCTCTGTGGAGCACCCAGTCCAGTGCCGTGGTGCCTGCGACCCACACAAAGGCAGCTAACAACGTGGCTTTAAGAATGTACTCGTTGAGTAGAAATTCCAGACCAAGCTCATTACTGTACAGTCAGTCAATGCCAACAGAAAGCAACCCTAAGGAGCAGAGAAGAAATGCCCCGTGGGTTTCTGAGACTCTAACTCTTTACTGGAGTAGAAAGCCTCATCTTTCTCCAGTGGAGCAGTTGGTATTTTGAATTACTGACCTTATAGTTAGCAGCCTAACACATGCCCCCTACACGCCACTAGGGATCCGTTTTTTTTTATTCAAAATTGTTGTTATGGTTGTTGCTAGGTGCTATTCAGTCAGCTCTGACCCACAGAGACCCTATGAAATACCATCTGGTCCTGTGGTGTCTTCACAATTGTTCTTGTGAGAGCCACCTTGTTGCTGCCACTGTGGTAGAGAGCCTTCCTCTTGTTTGATGCCCCTCCACTTAGACAAATATGTATTAACTTGTAAATACTATCATGTGTTACTTAACTTCCACAATACACTCTGTGAAATAGCTTTCTAGGCCTTGGACTTTGAGCAAAGGTGCCTAAATTGCAGATAACAGTATTCAATGGTTTTCCACCTTTGTGTTAATAACCTTTGTTTCACTTCCAAATGGACATTCTTTGCTGTTCGGTGCTTTCACTAACAGTTTTGTGGCATGGAGGAGTTGTGATGCACTTCAAAATAGTATCTTTAAAAGAAAATTAAACAGAAGTGTTCCAGACCCCGAGGAGACAAGTGATACATGAGCCTGGGTGCTGCTGTCTATGAGCGGAGCTGTTCCATGGTAAGCTTCATAGCTCTACATGCATGCAGCACGCAGGCACTGCTGTGTCCACTGCACCTAGTTCCCCAATCAGGATGTCTGATCTCTATTACATACGTGTATGCATGTGTGTAAAAATGTGTCTATTCAGACACACATGCATCCGTGCAGTTGGATGTTGCCCAAAGGGGTGTTATGCAGTACATGACTGTGTATCATGAAATCGATGAAATACTAGAAATCACCCAAGTCTGACATTATAGAGATTTTATGACTTTAGAGATAAGGGGGAACCATCATCTAAATTCTTATTTTCAGGACTGAAAAAAGAAATCCTTGTAAAATTGATTTGTTATGTTTAAAGAACTTACAGAGTTAATTCAGAGGAAGATAATTTTTTTTAAAAGCTTGCCAGATTGGTAACATTGTTGAAGGGAATGCAAAATGGTACAATTGTTGTGGAAAACAGTGAAGCTGTTCTAAACTAAAAATAGAACTACCATATGGACGTAGCAATGCAACTCCTAGGTAAAAGAGATACTTGTACACCAATGTTCATTACAGTATGTTTACAATAGTTAAAAAGTGGAAACCTAGATACCCATAAGCAGATGAGTGGCTAAATAATGTTTACATACATACAACTAAATATTAGTCAGCTAGCAAGAACAAAGAAGTTCCAGTGCATGCTACAATATGGGTGGAGCTTGACGACATGATGCTGAGTGAAATGGAAAAGGTGTCTATGGTTCATGGAGTATGGAGTTTCTGTTCATGGTGATAGAAAAATAGTATTAAGGGCAGGACTGTACAGCTGATTAATGTAATTTCTGTCCTTTAGTTGTACACCTGGCAAAAAGTTGAACTGTTAAGTCTGATACATTTCCATCAACAACCAAGACTCACTGCTGAGGCTGATTATATACAACCAAACACCTCACGGGATATTTCAATCCGTGGCTTGGAGGTTAGAGTCATGGTCTCAATGGAACAACTTAGTTAACTAGCTCGTGTGTTCTGCTCTATCTCCTAATTCATTCAACAGTGCCGATTTCACTGCAAGTAGCCATCCAAGGCAAAGGAAGGGCAGTCAGGAATTGAAGATAAGGAATGTGTAGGTAGTTGCCTCCATGAACAAGCACCTCTTTTGCCCGATATCAGAACGGATGGTGCCCAGTTATCTATTGCTGAGCATTTTCATTAGAGATACTATCCCAAACCCAAAGCAAAGCTACTGCCACCTATTCAATTCCGACTCAGAGTGACACTCTGAGACATCGAAGAAGTGCACCCTCGGGGCCTCAAGACTTTAAATCTTGACAAGAACAAACAGCCTCATCTTTTTCACATGGAGTCGCTGGAGAAAACTGCTGACCTACTGTGCTACAAAGGTGCCGTACAGAAGAGTCTTAATCAAAAGGAGGGAAATGCAGAACAGACGTTCAGAATCTCATAGAATACAGTCCTTCTGGAGTCAGGGAGGCTGGACAAATTCCTGAAACTATTGCCCTGAGATCTTTAAAACTTGAGTTGAAAATCATCTCTAAAGTCTTCCTAAAATCAAACAACAGTTTAGCTTAAGTAGTAAAGAATGTCTGCCTTGAGCATTGTGCTCTTTTAAGATGGACTGCAGTGGGGTCAAAGCCCCAACAAGCACTTGTCAAAGAAGATGGAAACCATAGGGGAGTGAGTATGTTAACAGGGGAAGAGTACACTGGAAAAGAATCATGAGGATGGCTGAGCACCTTGATGAATGTAATCAACGATGCAGAATTGTCCACGTAGAGCTTGGTGAAGTGATGAATGTTCAACAACAGAAATAAGGTTTAAAAAAGTGCCATGAAATAATTACAGCTAATCATTGCTTTATGGGTTATATAAAGAACATAAAAATTAAAATTATTTATTATACCAACAACGATGAGTGATTATCCTTTATATGTCAGTCATATGTCAATCAGCTAATTAATTTATAAACACTTCAGAATGTTTCTGAATTTTAAATATAGCAGTATTAAGTTAAATAATTATTCTAGTAAAAACAATTTTCATTGTTTTAGATTATCTAAGAGGGAATTTTTGAGGAATCAGATACTTCATTTATTTCAGTCATGTAAGACTATAGGTGTTTAAATTGTGCTTTAAAATACATTTAAAAGGACGTTGTTTTAACATGCATCAAAACCAGAATTTTTATGTCTCCTCTCTTTAATCCATGCGCTCCAAATTGTTGTTACTGAAAATAAGCGACTGCATTAAAACACACACACACACACACCCCACTTGGATTTACTAATGAAACAGAACCTTGTGAAAAACAACCTTAGGACTATATATATGAGTGTATGTACATATGTGTGTAGATATTTCCTTTGGTTATAAACAGTACACTTTAAAACTGCTCACCCCTCATGAACCTGTAAACTTCTAGACACAGAGAGGACAAAGCCAATTTAGGCCCCACAGACGACAGCACTATCCACCACGCTCAACTCCTCCTTATAGGATTGCTCTGAGGTGCTCCAAGACCGTGCCATAGAAAAAACAGACGGTGGGCGGATACAAAATTCTGTTCTTCACCCCTGTATAAGGACCCTATTCAGAAACTTCAAAGAAATATTTAAGGAAAGATGGATTAATAAATAATTATATCTTTCATCTCAAATCAGAAGAGCGAAGTCCTCATTTTTGACAAGCTAAACTAAAAAAGAACACAATGCCGTACGACTTAAGTAAAAAGGAAATGAAGACCTAACTACAGTGCAATGCAATCCATTACAGTGACATTACTGTTAAAATCAAGGAGAAAATTGGGCGTTAATGAAATCAATAATAGACACTTCACGAGTGAAAATGAGATTCAGAATAGCCAAATTAGTAATAATACCCTTTAGACAACAGTAAATAATGTGATTCTATGTCAGTCTCAAAGAAAATGTGTATTTATTTTAAATTAATACAACCACTACTGAAACTTACTTGACAAGACATTACACAAATTAATATTGCTCGAAGGTTATATTTAGTGGTTTAAAAAATGCCAACTTAAACTGAAAACATATGTAAAACAAGATCATATGTACTAAAAAGCAACGACGTTAAAACAATATTAAGTATGTTTGTACTAATACATAGAAAACTGGCGCTAGCAACGTACTGCCATCCATCCATCCATCCATCCATCCATCCACCCACCCATTTAAGCACACATTTATTGTACACCAATGCCTCAGGCACTGTGCTAAGTGGTAATGATGAAGGGACGGCCCCAAATCAAATAGTCCCCCACAGATCTGCTAGAATCTAGCATCTAATTATAGTTGTAATAAGTGCAACGAAGCAAAAGTATTGAGTAGTATAAAACGGCCTATTTCCTGA
The DNA here is from genome assembly GCF_050624435.1 of Tenrec ecaudatus. Classification (NCBI taxonomy): domain Eukaryota; kingdom Metazoa; phylum Chordata; class Mammalia; order Afrosoricida; family Tenrecidae; genus Tenrec; species Tenrec ecaudatus. Next base: position 62,487,250 of record NC_134536.1, on the reverse strand, counting down.
AGGAAATGGCATTTAAATTGGGGCCAAAAGGATTAATAGGAGTTAGGTTTAGGGAGTTGACGCATGTCTAGTGTTTTCGTTCTAACTTAGAGGGTGCATCGTAGAAAAAGGCTTTGAATCAAAGAGGGGTTGGATGTACTACTAGCAGATATAAGAGCAGACCACCTGTGGCTGAAGTGTAGTAAACAGAAGTTGGGGATCAGGTCAAGTAAGACCTTGAAGGACTGGGTGAAGAATTTCAATTCTACCCTCATAAGAAAGCATTGCAGGGTTTTAAGCAAAGAAATGCCATGATTAGGACTGAATTGTATTTATTGTAAGTGCTCTACAGAGATCTGGGAGTGGAGGAAGGCAGAGCCAGTGCAAACGGACAGGTAGAAGATGACCACAGTAGTCCAGGTGACCGAGATGGTGGTCATCTGGTAATGTAGGAGAAGCAAGCATGTCAACTTTAAGATATATCCTGGAGGCACAATCAACAGGATTAGTGATTGGTTAGATCTAGAAGCAAGGCCCAAGTTCTGAGCTAAGAAAACATTTCTACAGTCAGTCAAAGTCTCAGAACTTATTTCTGAAGCAGATCAATTACTGTACATTGATACCACTCCACAGTCACACAATTCTATGGGATTAGGAAGAGATTTCTGACCAACTTTCTTAATAAATAAAACCAGATAACCGGGGTGATAAAATAATACAATGGTATTTGGGGCAAGGGGTCATAGAGGAATGACAATTTCTAAAGTCAAATCTAATTGAATATTTTAGTGCCTTTTCTCCCTTTAGCTTTGTTTCCATTAATCTCCTGTGACATACGCACACTTCAGATTTCAGTCACCAAGGAGAAATCTTCAATATACGCAACTGCGTTCTTCCCAGTATTCTTTGGTACTTGGCAACGTGAGTCCACTGACTTCCGTACTAGAGGGCCGGGGTGCGTACCAGATTCTGAAACTTCCCCACCACAACCCATTTGAAATGCTCAGACACCTTCTTTGTGTAGGCGACAGCATGGCATAAAATGGGAATCAGCACTTTTAACAACCCAATAATAATTTTCCCATCATGTGGCGGTACCCATCTCCTCATGTGTACTAGGATGGCTGAGGACCACAATGGCAGCAGCCATACTACTGTGTGGGAGTTGCCTATCTATAATGGGACAAATTTCATTCCTGTGTTGTTGAAATTTGTCATTCCAACTAAGGAGGTCAAAGGAAGCCTTTGAATATCTAAGGATAACTGTATCATGACACGTATTATAAGGGAAAAAATTTAATGTATATACTTCAAAAATTAAATAATTAGCAGCTTTTTGAAGGAAAAAAACTCTCTATGATTGACTTATTTTTATTACAATGTCATTTAACAGCATGCAAAAAATGAAACCAGATGTCACATCCTTATGGTGAAAACCCTTATATATCTATAAAACTAAACTCTATTTAAAAATCAAATATAGGCAAACTACACTGGAAAAACTCAAAATAACAGCATTGAATAATATGATGATGTTTTACTTTAACGCAATCATTGCTTGCTTTATCTATCTTGTCTTACTGCTCCAAACATTTCTTTTACTTATTTCTTGTCTTGCTGTTTCATAAAAGGCCACTTTTCTCCATTGCAACTACTGCAACATTTTTCATACATTACCTGTTGTTGTGAAGTTCTGTCAAGTTGGTCCTGACAACAGTGGCCCTGTATACCACAGAATGAAACTCTGCCCAGTCCTAGGCCATCCTACAATGGCTGCTACATTCGAGCGCATTGATATAGCCGGGAAGAACCCAGCTCATTGAGTGTCGTTTCTTTTTTGCTGATATTCCACTTCCCCAAGCACTAATACCATTGTTCAGAGACTGGTCTCTCTCGATAACATGTCTAAAGTACGTGAGACAAATCCTTGCCATCATCACCTCTAAGGACCATTCTAGCTGGACTCCTTCCCAGACAGAAGTGCTCATCCTTCTGGCAGTCCATGGCACATTCAATATTCTTCAGCAGCACCATAACACAAATCCATTGATTCTCTGGTCCTCCTTATCCACGGTCCAGTTTTCACAGGCATGAGGGAGTTGAACATATCATGGCGTGGGTCAGGCACACCTTACTCCTCAAGGTACACCTTTGTTCTTTAACACTCTAAAGTGGATAATTATCTGATTAGCATTATTTAGGCTTTACTGTGCTCAGAGACAACATTTATGTAGCAAGTGTGTGCCTTGTGCTATTGTCATCAGTTTGGAAGAACTAATTTTCCTATTTTGAAATGAGGGCTATGTTAATAACATAATAAAAAACAGAAACACTAAAATCATTTGACATAATTCAAAATATACATTTACTAAGTCATTTAAAAATCAATATTAGATAAGCAAACAAAAATTATCAAAGAAAATGTACAAACATCTAAAAATATGACCAAGCAAACTAGAGGTGGAATGATTTGCACAAGAGACAGGGTTAGGATGAGCACCAACTTTTATTGTGTTCTTTTCATCACACTGTATTCTTGCTTCTTTAATATTAAGCTAAATTTATACAATGCGCACTTTAACAGAACATTCTAGCAGTTCACTATTCAGGGATTAAGCAGAATTTCACTAAGGAAATATTTTTTTTCACAATCCAAAACAGATGAACCTATTTTTTAAAGTAGCAAAGTACATCAGCATGCATCATAGATGAGAACAAGTCCACCCACAGGCTCCTTCTGCACTTGATTTATGCCAAGATTTGGAAACGTTAACCCTCTCGTCCTCCCTTCTGCTTCTCTCCCATCTTCAGTCCAGACTTCTTCCCATTTCCAAATGATCTTTTTCTACATACCGTCTGCCTCTCACTCTCTGGAAGCCTTTATAAATAAATTTCAAATCATCATCAGCCTCAAACTAAAGCCATTGTCACCAGCAAAAACCCAGTCTAACATCTTATATCAACTGAGAGTTCCACTAAAACAGTAGCCAAGATAGAAATAGCGTCTTAGCGCCCTGACCTCGTCTTACCGTGCCCTGTTTGTGAGGGGCACATGTTAGCTAACATCCCAGCAAAAGCACTGGTGGCATCCAGCTGTTGGCATTGAGATGAAACAGTTTGAACACACTGGCGACCTTCTACTTACTACTAATCTACATTCCTATCCTGAAAGATATCAGGACAAATACTATTTTTATGCCCTGATGGTAGATATTTTAGTGATTTCCAAATTTTTACTTTAGTAAATATAAGACTGGTCTTAACTTTCGTTATCTAAACCATCATTGAAGTTTCTGGTTATTTCCTTAAAACATAAAATGTTAAAGTCCTTGAAATATTTTAAAAATTGATTTCCATAGGTTGTATATAATCTTCATTGTCACTATATATAAGAAGATTTAATACTCCCTCAATTTATGAGATTTATGAGACCGGGCAGGTAAACCTTTCTGTGCCTCCATTTCTTCATTTCTTTGCTTTTATCTCAAGGGCTTGCTGTGAGGGCTTCAATAGTAGCTAATTCGTGTAAAGCTTTTAGACAAGTCTCTGGCACACCAGCAAGCTTCCGCTCAACGCTATCATTGTAACTTCTCAACATTGAATGCTGAGACAGACTTGGTAGTACTGTACAACCTGACCCATGCTAAGTGGCAGCAAAGGTCTGCAAACAGCACGAGGAAGCAAAGCAGACCCTGACCCACATCTCTCCCAGACGTCCTACACGCAGCACATGTGGAAAAGGACAGCAGTTCCATGCAGGCTGGTGAGATGACCCTAATTTTAGGAACCAGCTAGTTCTCACTTAAGGGAAGGAGACGAAGATTGAGATTGGAGAAGAGGTTGAAAATAACTGTTCTGTGAAGTATGTAGGTCACAGCGACAAAAACCCTCTGAAGCAGAGGGGCAGACTTTGGGGAGGAAGAGAAATGGTTCATATGAGGAGATGCTCAAAGCAGTCCGAAGATAAGAATGCAGAAGGTAACAGAAAACAAGAGATCTGTACTGCTGAGAAGATAACAGCAAACAAAAGAGCTGCACTTCTGCTGTCTGACTTAGAGAAGCGCTGCTTTGAGTCATAAAGAAATGGTTTCTAATGCTTTGGAAGGCAGATGGGCACGCTCTTGGTTTGAGGCTGTAGTCCTGGAGAGACAGCGCAGCGGCACGCAGAAGGAAATATTCGGTCAAGCCTCACTGCGTGTAGTCCCTTCCCGCAGCTAATTATGGGCAGCACTAGGTAGATAGTAATCTCAGTCTGCGTCCAATCTGGTGCTTCTTCCACTGTCACATGCTGCCAACTTCTCCTAAATCTTATTCTTGGATTTGTTACTGACTAGTTGGAGTACAGAATCATTTTAAACACACTCTTATTTTTAATTAGTCTATTCACCGCTTGCTACAACCTGGTTCATTTGCTGTTTTCCTGCTTCTTCATGGGAATTTTCTCATCATTCATTATCTTGGCATTTTGCTACATGAGTTTTTGTCATTTCAAACATGGGAATTTCAAGGTGTACTTTTTCTTCCTGAACATTTCAAAAATGACCCCCCCCCACACACATACTGTTAATAGTTTCCATTTCAGAAAAACCTAACTAAGAATTGAAAGTTTGAATAAATCGTGAAAACCAACTAGTTCAGTAATGTTAACTCGATATCACCGTTATTCTGCTCTCACAGCAAAGGGGGCAATTGGTTACACGTTCCATGTATTTTTCCCATTCCTGAATTCTCCCTTGACCCTACACCTCCACACCAAGAAGAATCATGATCAAAAGGGAGAAAATGCAGTACAGAATGCCAAATTCTCATAGAATCCTGACTTTTAGGGAACTGAAATTTTTGAGCTTGGGTATTAAATGAACAAACTTCTCTTCTGAAGGAGAAAAAGATGACAAAGAGTTTACTTTTAACAGATGTTAGTGTATGTTAATTGAGCGGTGTGGAACGGTTGGCGGCAGTAAAAACTGCTAGGTCTCAGGGTATGCATACATATATGAAGGTGAGGCAAAAAGTACTACTAAAGGTCACAGAAACCCCTTTTAAACAAAAAACACAAAACATGACGCTACTGCTCTTCAAAAAAACCTGTAACTAGGATTCTACACTTCCAAAGGCAGTGTTTCCATCTCTTGGACGCTTCCTGGGAGAATTCGGTGCTCCTCTGTTTACACCAAATCAAAGCAGCAGTTTGGGCATCCTCAAGGGGCTCAAGTCATGTCCCTTCAAAATGCTGAGTTTGGGAAACCAAAAAGAAGTCCAAAAGGGGAAGATCAATCAGCACTGTAGAGTGGATGAGGTTTCACAATGAAATTCTCTTACGACGGCCCTGTTATACTCCAAGAAAGAGCAGGTGCGTTGGTCAGATTGGGGGCCAGAAATCATGGTCAGCCGCTTACTAATGCAGCTTTCAATTTTCTTAAATTTTCTTCATCAGAGAACGAGGACTGGTCATGATTGCACAACTCATTTTAAAGGTGATTTAACCATGGGGGGGGGGTAGAGAATGCTCTAAATAGATGTGATGCTGACTACAATCCCTCTGGATATGATCGAACAACTGAATTATTCAATTGTATGATATGGAAGTATGTTCCAATAAAACTGTTGGGGTAAAAACAAACAAACAAAATTAAAACAGTGATCATCTTGTGTCCTTGAGGAAATCTATCAGGACGGTCCCTTTGGATGCCCAAACAGTCACCGTAGCCTGAGCTGACCCGCCCCCTGAACTGCACTGGCCCAGCAGATCCCTTCTGAAACCTCTCCTTGAATGGTCACGCACCTCACACTGAGACAAGGGCATCAGAGACAACTTTAAGTATGCTTTGTTTGGGATGAATCTGTATTTGCAGAAACTGGAACCATAGCAGGAATACTTTTGTACTCACCCTGGTAGAAGGAGGATTTTCCCCCAAAACACAGAATTTAGTCTTCAAAGCTATGTATTCAAATTTTTTTTTTGACAAAACAACCGTATCCCCTTCAAAGTCCTCTCTATTACACTGAATACATTTGTCAGATCTGCGATTTCATTTCTGGAAACATTTTTCAATCTCTTCTGTTTGGATGGCTGACAGCACCTCCCTCTTTATCCCTTCACGTCTTCTAAGTCTTCTAATCACTGTCCTCTCATGTCCCTCTTCATTCGTGGAAACAAAAAGAAGGCGCATGGAGAGAGGTCAGGTGAGTCAGGTGTGTGGAGCAAGAGAGGCATGCTGCTTTTCGCCAAAAACTGGTGCACTGAGATGGCTGCGGGAGCAGGTGCATTGTCATGGTGGCAAAACCAGTCCCCACTATTATGCTACCTTTGCAGAATCTCTAAATAGAAAGTTTGATTAACAGTTTGACCTGGTGGAATGAGCTCAAAATGCACTACAAATTGAAATTTTCATCTGTTAGGGAAGTTGATGGACATCCAGAATGAGGTTTGTCATTAATCGACATTTCACTTTTTTTGAAAGGAGAAAACCACTGGTCTACTTGAGTTTTTCCTATAGTGTTGTCCTTGTAAGCCTGTGTTTAACATCACAACAGTCTCTGCAGCATTTTTCCCCGAGTACAAAACAAAATTTCACAGCCGCACACTGTTTTCTTAAATCAGTCATTCCAAAAATCACAACTCAAGCAAAACTGCTTTTACAAAAAAAAAAATTCACTGTGATCAGAGAACCTTCCCAGGTGACACCACTGGGTGAACTACATGGGAAAAATGTGTTCTACAAAAGTTCTGTCCAACGGAGCTATTTTCCGTTTTTGGGGGGGTTCCCCCTCGTATGTACAGCTTTAGTAAGTGCTGCCAAATAGCTTTCCAAAGTACTTGAACCAATCTACACTCTACCAGCACTGTATGAGAACTCTAGTTATTTGACATCCTTGCTAATGCCTGGTGTTACACACTAATAACTTGGGAGATTTCAAGCAGCACCAACTGCCACATTTGATTTTAAAGCTTCACCTATACCACCAAAATTCCTATTTCAAAAACAGTTGGCCATTACATAACAAGCAATTAAAATAAGACAAATGCATATTTGGGGATTTAATTATCTCTAGAAAATAAAGAAAAGCCCCCCCCCAAAAAAATAATAAAAAAATAAAGAAAAGCCAACAAAAATTTTCCACGTATCTCTTATATTCTATCAACTCCAAAATTCCAACTCTCTAAATAAAAACAGGTTCAGTAAAACATACACCTACAATAATTCACCTATTGTACAAGTTTAACGAAAAAGTCCTGGACCAAAAAACTAAACTCATTGCTCTTGACTTGATGCCCACTCATTGCAACCCTGTAGGACAGAGTCGAACTGCCCCGTGAGTTTCGGAGCCTGTCATTCTTGGGAGCGTAATTCCTCCCTTGGAGCAGCAGGTGAGTTTTTAACTGCTGACCTTGCGGATGGCAGTCCAGTTGGTACATTACACCACCAGGGCTCCAAAAAAAGATGTTTTAAATAGTAAGTTTAAATTCATAAATATTAAATCCCAAATACACAAATCCCAATTTAGAGTCAAGATGTTGTAAAACTTAGAAGGCAATCATTTTTATTATACTGCACTCCTAGCTATAGCTTACCTTTGTTTCTTTTTCATCAAAAGTGAAAACACAATACGATAAAGGTGTGAGGTTTGGTGTAAACATTTTAAGGCTGTGCTTAGTCTTGAACAAAGAAATACCATGCTGAATCAATCAGAGAAGTCAATCACTCTACATGAATTCATTTGAATCTCACAACTATTCCTTTGCAAAACATATTATTATATTTTTGGTCTGATTTTTAAGAGAATATGCAAGGAACTGTAAAATGCTTGTAGAATGAAAAAAAAAACCAGAATTTCCCCACAAGCTTTCTGAAATCCCTTCACATCTCTCTGTGTGTGTATCCACTACGTATCCATTACTTTGTCATTCTGTGGTGGCTTGCTTGTTGCTGTGACGATGGAAGCTAGGTCATTGGGATTTCAAACACCAGCAGAGTCTCTCAAGGTGAACAGGGCTTACCTACGCTTCCAGTCTAAAAGCAACTATGAGGAAGGGATCCATTTCTAAGGGATTACCCACTGAAAACTTGATAATGGCAGCAGAACTGTCAAGAGAGATAAAGGTCAAGGGAGTGTCATGTGTTGATGGGGCACAATGGAAAATTAGAATAAATGGCTGCAAATATCTAGTAATAACCAGAATGCTGAATGCACTAAGAATTGTTCTAGAAAAAATGGAAATGATCAAAAATGAAATGCATAACAATAGGTATCCTAAGCCTTAGTGAGCTGAAATGGACTACCACGAGCCATTTAAAATCAAATCATCATCTGGTTTAATATGACAGGGATGACACATTCAAGAGGAAGGCCATCACATTCATTCTCTAAAAGAACAGCTCAAGATCAAACCTGAAGGGCCATGTTGTGTGTGATATGATCGTATCTATACTCCTGCAAGGAAGAGCAGTTAACGTTAACACAATTATTATTCAAACTTACACCCCAACCACTAAACCTAGGGATGAACAAATTGAAGGATTCTACCCATGTTTTCCATCCGAAATTGCTGAAACAAGGTGCATTGATAATTATTGGTAATTGGAACGCAAACGTTAGAAACAAAGAAGGAGCAGGCCTTGTTGACACACATGTAGCCGGAGATTGTAAGACCAACAACAACTTCATTGAAAATGTTTTTCCAACAATATAAACAGTAACTCCGCACATGGACTTCACCTAATGGAATAGTTGGAGCATCATGAGTCTAAACAAGGCCAAAGACCAACTGTGCGGCAGACCACCAACTGCTCACATGTAGACATAGGATGAAGCTGAGGAAAATTAAAACAAGTTCACAAGAGCCCAAAATACAACCTTGAATTTAGAAAATATTTCAAGAATACATTTGGCACATTGGACATAAATGACAGAAGACCTGAGAAGTTGTGGGATGACATCTTCCTCATACATGATTGGAACAACTGACTGCCATCAAGTCAATTCCAACTCATAGAGACCCTGTAGGGCAGGGTAGAGCTGGCCCCGTGGGTTCCAAGACTGTAACTCTTTACAGGAGTAGAAAGCCTTGTATTTTTCCTGCAGAGCAGCTGATGGCTTCAAACTTCTGACCTTCTGCTTAGCAGCTCCATGTGTAACCTCTATGACATCAGGGCTCTTGTGAGGAAAGTAAAAGGTTATTAAAAACACAGGAAAGAAGGAAAGACCCATGTGGATGTCAGAAGAGATTCTCTGCAATGAGTGCGTGAATGTACAGTATTAAAGTAAATGGACCAAATGATGAGATAACAGACCTGAGTAGAAAATTTCAGGCATCTAGAAAAAAAACCAAGTAGAGTATTATCATAAAATGTATAAAGACCTGGAGTTAAAAAGCCCAAAGGGAAGGACACCCTCAACTTGTCTGAAGCTGAACAAACTGAAGGAAAAATTCAAGCCACAATTTGCAATACTGCAGGATTCCATGGGCAAAATACAGAACGATGTGGGCCGAGTTTTGCTGAAGGCAATTCAAAAAGAGTTGCAAGCCATACATCTGCAAAGAGATGCCAGAAATTCAAGCTGGATTTGGAAGTGGTCATGGCATGAGAGTAGTGCTACTTCCATGAAGACTTTAGGGAAGAACTCCAGGGAACAGTTAAGTTATAATTAAAATAAAATGAATTAAATGTGGTAGGTGGAACTATAAGATGACACCCATGGTTTCCAACCATGGTGCTATGTTAAAAGAGATTTTGAAAATGTAATAATGGTTAGTTTGTTGTCCTCCACACAGGGAGAAAAATCACACGAGTTCTTTAAAAGTCGTTTTCTCTGGCTCACAGCAGAAGAGAAAGCCAGACATCCGAAGCATAAAGGAAATTTAATGTGCCTTGCTAGCCTGGAGATAAAGATGGGTCACATGGAAAGGGCCTTGGCAGGATCCCTAGTCCCTAAATGCAATCCCTGGCTAACATCCAGGAGAAAATTAGAAATCTCAGTCCTATAAGATGAGGAACTGGATTACACCAGCAAATTATCCGAGTTTGTAAATATAAACGTACTTCCTCAAAGTCTCCAAAAAGGAATACCGCCCCACCAACATCTTGACTCTAAGCAGAAGACCTAGCCAAACTCACCCAGACTTCTCACTTAAAATACTGTGAGATAATTAACAGCGGTTGTGCGGTAATTTGACAAGCAGCCATATAAAACGAATACACTGCACATATTTAAAGTATAAAACAAGCCATTTTAACACTGTTTCCACAGTTTAACAGTGTGAAATCACCACTACAATCAATCTGATCACTATTTCTACTACACCCTAAATTTTCTCCAAGATTATTTGCAATCTCTCCCATTCTACCATGTCCCCAAATAATCATTAAAGTGTTTTCTGTCATTATGGATTAAATTTCTTGTTTATGAATTCTACACAATCAAAATTGGATTGATTTTGTGTGCTTATTAAGCCTAATAATTTTGAGTGATCGATGTTGTTGCATGTGTCAATAGGTCATTCATTTTTATTGTTGAAAAGTAAATTTTTCATCTGTTTATGAACATTTGGGTTATTATCAGTTTGGTGCTATTACAAATAGTTACAAAGGACATTTTGTATCAATCTTTATGGGAGCATATATATGCCTTTTTTTTCTTTTTCATGAGTAAATACATAAACACCAACTGGGTGGATAACATACCAAAATATTTTATTTTTAAAGAATTACTAAACTGTATTTTAAAAATAGATGTTATTTCACATTCTCACCAGTAGAATTCCCATTACTCAATATCCTCACCAAAACTTGGTATGAAAAATCCCAAACCCACTGATCTTGAGTCAATTCTTACTCTTAGGGAGTCTGAATAGGGTTTCCGAGGTTTGTACATCATTACAGGAATAGAAAGTCTCATTTTTCTCTTGAGGTGGGTTAACATCAGCAAGACATTTTCATTAGGTCCAATAGAATACCCCATTATAAAAAAAATGACAAAGTAGATTCTGCTTATATTTAAATATGGGCATAATAACTACCACACTTTTAGAGCCAAGGGGAAACGGAGTTCAGTTGTGTTTCAAAATAGACTTCAAGGGATGATCTGATGAGTTCTCCTTTCTACATCTGAAAAAATGTTACAGAAGGTGGGATTCTACCTACTATTAAATGATAGCAAGGAAAATGGATTGGTAAGCAGAAACCTGTTTCCTTTTATAACTTCTTTTTCCTCCAACATAGTTTTCAATATTTTTATCTTATTGTCTATATCTCAAATAAAATGTGTGAGAGCTTCAAAAATTTCATAGATAAATGAAAAAATATTTTAATTAAAATATTTTATTGAGGGCTTTTACAGTTTTTACAGCAATCCATATATCATTCTTTTTTTTATTTGTTATTTCTTTTTTTAACATTTTATTAGGGGCTCATACAACTCTTATCACAATCAATACAAATACATACATCAATTGTATAAAGCATACCTGTACATTCTTTGCATATATCATTCTTATCAAGCATATTTGTACATGTTGCCATCAGAAAAAAAAATTTTAATGTAGTTTTCCTAGAAATTTTAAGACCATTATAAAATACAAAAAGCTCCAAACTCTAAAACACTTGACAATATCAGGTAAAAACACAGGATATAAAAACAGCCTGTGATTTTAAAGAAGAGAATACCAAAAGTTACTGTTTTCTTTATAAAAGAATGCTTAAGGTAATATCTCTTTATATTGATACAGGCATGGTTCAAACACAGTAATCTTGCATTACAAGAAAAGTGTCTTAGGAGAAATATAAAACAAAAGGATAGCATTTTCCCAAGGGTAAAGTTCTGGGAACACCAGGAGGAAGGGAGAAAAGTGTTATTACATTGTAAGGAGAGCAATCAATATGAGGAAACAAGATATGTATGAATTATTAAGGAGAAGGCCAAGTTACTCTTAAACTTTCATTCAAATTGCAATTTAAAAAGAGAAGGCTATAGAAAAGACAGTTCACCCACTGTTGGAATCTACAGTGATCACAGAGAAAACAGACAGTTCTATTGAATTTGATTTGATTGAGTTTCTATACTGCAGGAGTAAGGATTAAAATGAATGCGTGACTTGGTTTTCATTACTGCAGAATTTTCTTAGATGATTATTACTACAAACATTTTCTACAGATTAATAAAACTACTCAAACTATGTTGCTGTTAGATGCCCTAGAGCTGGTCTGACTCATAGCGACCCAACGTACAACAGTGACACGCTTGTGCGGTCCTGTGCCACCCCACAATGTTCTTACTTTTCCCAAACGAGCCCATTCTTGCAGCCACTGTGTCAGTGTAGCTCCTCTTTTTCTCTGCCCCTGTACTTTACCAACCATGACGTCCTTCTCCAGGGACCCGTCTCTCATGACAGCATGGACAGAGTACATGAGACAACGTCTCATCATCCTTGCCTCTTCAAAAGCATTCTGGCTGTACTTCTTCCAAGACAGATTTGTTGGTTCTGTGGCAGTTCATGGCATTTTCAATATTCTTCTCCAGTACCATAATTTAAGTATGTAAATTCTTCTGCATATTAAGTCACTGAAAATGCCATGGCTTACATCAGGCACACCTTAGTCCTCAAAGTACTATCACTGCTTTCCAACCCTTTAAGGCAGGTTTGTGCAGCAGAATTTCAATGCAATGCATCTTTTCATCTCTTCACTACTGCTTCCAATGAGTATTGATGGTGGATCCAGGCAAGACGAAATCCTTGACAACTTCAATCTTTTCTCCATTGATCATGATGTTACCTACTGGTCCAACTGGGAGGATTTTGATCTTCCTTGATTTGCAATCCATATCAAAGGTTCTAATCCTTGATCTTCATCAACAACTGCTTCAAGCTTTCTTCACTTTTAGCAAGCAAGGATGTATCATCTGCATATAGTAGGTTGTTAATAAGCCTTCCTCCAATCCTGATACCACATTCTTCTTTACATAATCCAGCTTCTCTGAATATGTGCTCAACTACATACCTGAATTTGCTCAACTACATATTAGAATATAATTATCTCTGGGGACAGCAAAGTGTGAGCAACGATCTACAAATTCTATCTTAAAGATTTTACAGATGTTTAAGCAATGGTTCCTATTCCAGCTTTATTGTACTAGCAAAAATACAGAGACTTTGGAATAAAAACTAAAATGTAAAGACTGATGGGATCCGAAGTCTGGATATTAAGCAAATTTGTTCCTGATGAAGATCAGGTATATGTAAAAAAAAATTCTACTAAGAATATCTTAATGATAATGCCGAAATTACAAATAGGTTATCTCAAAACAATCAAAACACACTACAAACTCACTCTCATTGAGTCGAATCTGACTCAGTGAAGACACCCTTCGCTGTGGACAACTTCCAGCAAGAACACTCAACATGGACAAACATGGTGCTCCTAAACACTGCATCAATCACACTATAAGCTTCCAATCCAGTAATCCCTGAAGAACCGATAGAGATTCATCGGCTCTTCGTATCAGGGAAAGTAAAATATATTGTTGCTCGGGGTTCAGTCCATACAAGTATAGGATCAGTCCAAACCGAACATGTGCAATCGTGTCTCTGCACCCTGCGAGTGGCCGTAGACCACTTCTCTCAGAAATACATTTACACTATGATGCAAAAAAAGGGGGGGGGGAACATGACTAAAAATAAAAGCTTCCAGGTGTAATCAGTTAAACTTAGCAAGACAGATAGGCCAACTGAGAAGGTTACTGACACTATTTGGGGGAAGGCTACAAAGGAGTCATCTTGACAGACATCTCTCTAAACACAAAGGATGAGTGTGGGGGGCTTATTATGCAGAAGTTCTAAGAAAATAAAAAAGTGGCCTGGACAAAAAGAGTCAGGGAAATTGTGCTGAGAAATTTTTCTTTCCATCATGATAATGTACCTGCTCATTCTAGGAGGGTAGCAAGGGATGTCCCATGAGAATTTCCCTGGGAAATCTTACTCCACCTGGCTTTCAGCCCTGATCGCTTCTTCAGATTTCTTTTTGTTCCCCCAAACTCAAAGACTAAAAGGAGCACTATTTGTACCCCCTGGAGGATGTGAAAACTGCCTTTTTGATGGAATATAAATTCAAGAATGCAGAATTCTTCAAGGGTTACAGAAATACAAACATTGCCTTCACAAAAGTATTGACCAAAATGGAGTATGATTTTGTAACAATATGTATTTTTTGCCTAATCATTATTTAACCATTTTAACCTTACTTTTTGAGACTACCTAAATGTGCTTTCTATCTACTATCAGGCTAAACTGGAACAGAAACTAAAAGGTTTTAGTTTAAAATATTTTGCAATCATTGTTTTCTGGCTTGGAATGAGGCTGGCTAAAAGCATACTCTCATCACCCAAGTAAGATTAACAGATTATAAAGGTAGCTTTAATATTCACATAAAACTTTTGTAACACACATATCTAATGAAGAAATGGGATGCCTTTCCTAGATGAGGTTCTCATGTAATTCAAACAATTTTATATAATTCAAAAGGGAAATTTTAGGGGCAGAGAAACTGTCACACGATCTTCACAGCACGTATGATAAAAATCAATGAATAATTCATTCCTATTCCAATGAGTGATCTGAGTAAATACTGTATTCCATTAATACTTTTTTTTAGTAAATGATAGAATTCGTGTTGGATCTAATGGTACAAGTTAGAACAAGCTATTATTCTATTATTAAGAATTTTTACATCCCTCCCCACTAGCACAAGCTACTGTCGCATAATTTTTTAATTAAGCATTTCTACCTTCCTCTCTGTTTAGCTCAATGCAATTCATCCTTCAACATCCAGGGAGAGGGAGGAATGTGGACTCTTCCCTCCCCGTGAAAACCATTTCAACATGCACCGGCCGTAGTCATTATCCTTCCTCTGAATTCGAAACTCGGTTCTTGATACTATTTATTAATCAAATAACTACACCTATTGTCTCATGACCTTTCTTGAATTGTTTCTTGTACTTTTCCATGCCTATGTTTTATCTGTCCAATAACATAGTATATATCCTGAAGACCGGTATATTATTTTCCTTTTATGTTTCATAACAATAAGTTTGTATTTAAAATTGGTTCAGAATTGGTTGTAAAGGAAACTACAGATTACTTCAAAAGCTGGACAAAAGAAACTTGGTCAATGGAAACAAAGACAAAAGAGTATATAATTTTTAAAATGATATACAGGTTAGTACATAGACTCAATCCTGCTTCTTGGGGAAGGGAGACAATGTCAAACGGAAGAGACAGGGGTTCTGGATACAGCTCTGACACTCCAGAAAATTTTGTGACAAGACTTGGCAAAGACCCATACTAACCCTGGAGAACCCATGGTATCAGGGAGAACTGTGGGGTGCTGCCAGATTCTAAGAAAGGAATGCTATCACTGGAGTGACATTACAAGATTGTTTCCACATCTTTAATTCTATCTCTCGGCATCTAAGACAAGGGTCTTCAAATGTCTACTCCACCTGACACCAGACGGTGGCTATTAGAGCCTGCGGCTGGGTCGGGGCCAGCAGCCTGGAGAACAAGCAGCCCTGCTCCGAGGCCACAGTTCCTCTGGGAAGCCGCCATTCCTGTGATGTGGCTGTAAGAAAGAACCCGGCCTCCAGTAGTTGTTCAACTTAGTATCCAAAGGCAACCTTTGAATTAAAAAACAAAACAACACAAAAATCCTTCGACAATTTTATCTAGCTAGAATAATCTGATTTTAAAATATGATATACACACTTTTATCTGGCACAAGAAATTTATAAATAGTTAGCTCTATTTGTTACACTACAACACATATAAAACAATGCAAAAGAAGAGTAACTGATTCAAAATCAAGTATCTAAAGAGAGCTATGATGAGTCTTGGAATAATAATCTGTAAAATAAATGTAGATGGACTAAAACAAGGGGAAAACTGGACACAAGATCCTTTTAAAGGGCACTTACATACTGTACAACTCATGATTTATGAGGACTTGTGCTGAAATTACTGAGTTGGAAAAAGATGCAAAACATCACCAGATATGGAGTAAGGAAGAACTTAAAGTCTTGGAAGCTAGTATTACCTTTAACGAAAATAATCCAAAGGTGAAGTTGGTTTTAAACCAACTTCAAGCACCAACTAGTTTCAAGCACCAACCTTTCTAAGAAACTTAATCTTTCAAAGAAAGAGATAATTTTTCAAGACAATTGTACTCTTATTAACATATAATTTCTGAAATAGACATTGGAAGTAGCTAAATATAGATAGCTGCTATCAGAAGTTGCTATCTAGGTATTAATTTTTATCTTGAAGATTTAAAAAAGAAAGAAAAGCTGTGACTTCTCTTCCAACTTGACCCTACCAGCTGTCACCGATATCTGCTTTCCATTTGATTTCTCCAATATTGACAAAAAATGAAGTCCAACACTCACTATTCAATTTTCTCTTATCAAAGAAACTATGTTTCTCTCTGAATAATTGGAACTTTAAATTTAAGATATAAGGTTTAAGCTTTAACTGATTGTTAATTATAACAGAAAACTGGAGACTAACATAGTCCAATCTCTATCAAATGTATTCTACCAATTATACATTTTAAATCACCCAGAGGAGATGATGGGATTAACACTGAACCAGAAGTTTGAAAGATTTTTTTCCTTTGAAGATGCTTTAGATACCACTACTAAGGCATCTGACTGAAACCATTTCTCGAGAAACCAAGACTCAAGAAGTCGAAAGGAAATATATTTAAAAAATGAAAAACAAAATCATAAAAGAAATCAAAAGGATCCTTTAATTCATCTTCCTTCAACTTCTAACTACAGAAGATAAACAGAATTTCAAATCCTTTTAGTAAAAAATGCCACAGTACCTATTTATATGTAAACACTAGTTCTTTACTCATGCTATGCTAATACAAAGAACCTTTTATCAACTGACCTCCTATTTCTTTTCTCCATCTTATTTAGAAAAAATTATATACTCCATAGAGAGAATTACTAGTAAATTTAATGCTTCCGTTAACTAGCGACTAAACTGATAGAGCAAAGAACAGAGCCTGCCACCCACGAGCTGTTTAACAGACTGCCTCTGGCTATTTCCTATGGCCCTAATGTTCACTTGAGCTTCCCCGAAAGATGAGGCCAGTTCTGCAGTTCTTCCCTTGGGAGGTATCTTAGTTCACTGGATTAAGCTTTACTGGCCCAGGTATCTTCAATCCATGTATGCTAAAGGCATTACCTAAAACACTGCGTTGTGTTTTGTCCTGAAGTATCAGTTTATTATTGATTTCTATCCTTTCATCAATTTACATTTTGCCTAGTAAAAATGTTAGAACACACTAAGAACCCATCTACTCATCCGTGTGTGTGTGTGTGTGTGTGTGTGTGCATTATAGTCATCAGTGACTCTTTCTTCCAAGGTGCCTCTGGAAGAGTGTGAACCACCATCTGTTCGGTATCTAACCAACTGCATAACCTTAAGAAGTCAATTTATATTAGACCCAATACATCAGGAATGTAATGGTAATTTCTTGAAAAACTAACCTGAGAATAGTAAAGAAATATGTAATATCTTATGTGTAAAATATATACTATGCTCATCTACGTCTTCATTAGGAGAAAACTGGGGGCAAAACATACTGTTTCCAATACTTCATTACAAAGGTGTACATATTACAGATTTCTCACTACAATAAACACTTAACACTTCCAAGTTCACATTATTTGTTTTCTTAAAGTAAAGGATTCCTGGTTGTGCAATTGTCAAGCACGTGGTGTAACAATTGGAGGTTCAGACGGTCCACGGGAGAAAACCTGTGGCAATGTGTTCCTACAAAGATTCCAGGCGGGGAGACCCTAGGGGCAGCTCTAGTTTGTCACACCGTGTCACTGCAAGTCGGAATCAGCTCAACAACACAACAGCAACACAGTCTTACCATCTCCTCTGGATAGGTTACTTGACAGCTAGTACCATAGGCCAATCTCGCCCTGACTTTTACAAGTGGATCACATTTCAGCAAGAAGTTAGCCCATTATGGGAAGTTTTAATCAATACATAATATACATAGATAAAGAAAAGACATCTAGAACAACGCACAAAAGGAACTCTATTTTCACCACTTATCTTCCTAAATCTAAAGTGTTTCATCGAACAATTTTAAAAGAGCACAAATAAGCAAAATTCAGAGTTCTGTTTCACTGGTACATCATCTGAGGTGCTTTGGGGCTACGTCAGTGGATATACTTACGAAAACACATCAAACTGTTTTATTACTTACTACAAACATGTCTATTTGGGAAATATCTGGGACAGACTCTATAACCCAGTGAGATAAATCCTGCCCCTGCCCCACTGCCATGGAGTCAATTCTGATTCACAGTGACCTTATGGGACAGGGCGGCGTGCCCGTGGGCTTCCAGTGCTGTAACTCTTCACAAGAGTAGACCCTCGCGTCTCCTGCAGAGCAGCTGGTGGTTTCAAATTGCTCACCTTGAGTTAGCAGCCCCCAGCAAAATCACTGCATCCCCAGGGGTCCCAGTACCCTAAATAATGACTATCATTCTTTTATAAGATGCTACTGTGCTTTAACAACACTTTAACTTTTTATTATACAACATTCTCAAAATAAGTTAGATAAAAACTATAATTTGTCACACCGACAGCTTTATTTCTTGCTTCCAAAGTCAGAAAAGATTTCTAGCAACTTTAGGAACTAAAAAGGTATTGTCTTCTGATATTATCTCCTCTTATTTAATGTACCAAGCTGTCCTGTTGCTTCCACTAACCTTTCTCTTCTACAACAATAGTGTTGTTGCTGTTGTTGTGTGCCTGTGAGTTGATTCCAACTCATAGCAACCCAGAGCAGAGAGAGGGTCTGCCTAGAGGGCTTGCTGGGCTCTAATCGCTACCGAGTACATTGCCAGGTCTCCCATGGAGACTCTGGGTGGATTTGAACTGCAGACCTTTAGCTTACAGCTGATTGCTCAGCCGCTGTACCATCAGGGCTCCTTAAAATACCATTTAAGAATGTGTCTCCTTTAAGGCAATACATTTTCTAATTACTTCCCTCTGACTCAGATATTCTCGAAGAGTGCTAATTCAAAGTGTTGTCTTTTAACCAGAATCAGTAATGTCATCAGCATTACTTGGAAATTATTAGAATTGCAAATTTTTCAGTTCATCCATTAAATTCTGAATCAAAATCTGCTCCATGTAATTTAGATGTGCTTCTAGTCTGAGCTCAGTGAGTGAAACTCGTGTAGCCTCTTCCTAGTTTGCTTTAGGTTTCAGGCAAGAGGTTAGGGCCTCGAGGAAGAAAGGAAACCAACGAAAATAAATGAACAGAACGAGTGTTTACAAAAGGAGAACGAGTTCAAAAACAGTTGTGCAAAATTAAATTTAAAAGGGGGCCAAGGATACAATGGGAAAAGAGAAAGATTAATGAGAAAAGTCAGCGGTACGCCAAGTTGAAGAAAAGGCTAGTGTCAACTCACTCACTCACTCACTCACTCACTCACTCTCCCACTAACTCACTCACTCACTCTCCCACTAACTCACTCACTCACTCTCCCACTAACTCACTCACTCACTCTCCCACTAACTCACTCACTCTCCCACTAACTCACTCACTCACTCTCCCACTAACTCACTCACTCACTCACTCTCCCACTAACTCACTCACTCACTCACTCACTCTCCCACTAACTCACTCACTCACTCACTCTCCCACTAACTCACTCACTCACTCACTCTCCCACTAACTCACTCACTCACTCACTCACTCTCCCACTAACTCACTCACTCTCTCACTCACTCACTCTCTCACTCACTCACTCTCTCACTCACTCACTCACTAAAAAAAAAAGGCTAGTGTCAGGCAGTAAGGGCAATGAGAAAGCAGATGAATCCTTATGACAAAGAAACTGTTTCATGAACTAGGACTAGATGGTCTACTAATGAGAAAAAATGATGCCCTAAAACCCCCATTCTCAGTTCGCATTTTGACCAAAGTGATTTCTGAATGCTTGCATCCAAAACAAACGTAAATGTATAATGCTTTTAAAATACCAAAGCCACCCAATTGCATTCTGCATACTCAAAGTATGGCCTTTACAGCGGATAGCCAGATTAAAACAAAAAACAATTTGCTTCTTCATTTTATAGAAAATAAGGCTCAAAGAATGACTAGACACCAGAAAGCCAAGGTGAGAAGAAACCTCCTTTTCACATATATTAAGATGATCAATTAATATTGACATTTCATACTCCAACCATGGATGAAAGTTTTACCTACTTTGTTCCTCTAGCTAAAATATTGCTAGCTGAACTTAATCTGTAAGATTTTTTAACATGGCTCCCTAAATCCTCCCTTGGATCTGCCCCAACGAACTAGCCGGGTTTGAATCCTAACTGCCACTTAACACTGGGCTGAGGACCTTAACTGCCTGAGTCTCTGTGGTTAATACTGCCCACCTCATCTGGTTATTTATGATGATTCATTGAGATAAAGTCATTAGTACAAGGCCTAATAATTTTAAAATGTTAATCATCACAACGACACCAGTGAGAGCTAGAACTCCCCTGGACTGCCTTGTTTTCCTGGGTATTCATTCACTGGTATTCTGTCTTTGGCAGATTGCCTGCTACCTTACCCCTTGAGTTTACTTCTCTGGCAGGTTTCCACCTAACACAGGTCCCAGCTTTTGCAGATTGCATTGTATTTGTATGAAAGATTTTCAAATAGGAATCTTCCAATGCCACCCTACCTTAATATAATTGGAATTATTCTCTTTCATTTTAAAGACTATCGTCTGAACCAAAGAAAACACTTATTAGTGTTTCTGAATTCTCGCCACATTTCCTTTTATAAACTATTATTTTACATGGCTACAGGAACCATTATGCATATGCTTGTAGAAAAGCACTTTGTTGAATGGGAAGACAGGTTGTCCTGATCTTCAACATAATCAATAGCCAATCTGAATGTTAGTTTTTACAACTCAGCAGAATAGAGGCAATTCTGCAACTAAAATGTTGCTCTCTTAGTCATTCTTCCTTGTATCTATACTCCGAACAGCCCAAATATACTCCTAATATTCCAAAGCACATTTAACAAAATTGCTTCAGAAGCTATCAAACAGATGCCACCTCCATTTTTAACCAAAACGACGAGGAAAGATTGAGAGATATCGATCAAATTCTAAAAGTTCCTTTACACACTTTAGTCTTCTAAAAAGACAAAACTGTGAAACGATTCTGATGTGAGAATCAATTTCTTGCAAAAATATTACTCTGGGCTATTCCCTGCCATTCAAGGAAAGTAATCTGCTGCAGCTGTGGCCCCATCCCACCACCTACCACTCTCCCCCAGGGCTAGAAACTCTGTACACATCCCGTCTTCAGTCTGAAAGGATGTATGTCACACTCATTTCTTCTGTAGCAACACTTTGTAAGTTTTTACTTATTTACTTTAAATTTCATTAGCGTTCTTAACAGTCCCATTTGAAAAGCAACGTGGCACCAAAAAAGTGCATACACTTTAAATGAGTCAGTGACAGGTCGGTTCAATAACAGTAATTGTTGTGACCATGAACAGTTGTTCTAAGAATTAGAAACAAGAAAGGTAAGTATATGTAAACATTTGAAAAGAGTGTCTGGCAGATAATAGAATTCCAATAAATAGCTCTTCTTCTATGTAACTAAGCTTTATCAGTCAGTTAGCTTTATTATGTAGCAAACCACTTCAAAACTTAGCTTAAAACAATAACCAATTTTATGGTTTGGCAATTGAAGCTGAGCTAAACTGGGTAGGTCAGCTAACCTTGGCTGACTCAGCTGATCTGGCTGGGCTAGCTTCTGTGCCTGGGGCCACCTGCTAGGCAGGTGGGGGACTGGCTGGTCTCAGATGGCTTAGCTGGGATGCTTTCAATTCTACGTGATCTCAACATCTAACAGGCTAGCTCAAGCTGAAGCTTGTAAGCCTACTACATCTCTAAGACCCTGGGACCTGAACTCACAAGACACCACTCCCATCACTTCCGTTTATGTCCAAAGCACTTCACAAAGAAAGCAATCGAGGACTCAGAAGAAACAGACTGGAGAAGCTGCTTATTGTGGCCATTTGTTGCAATCTACCACAGACCTACATCTTAAACAGTGTTGATGTTTGGAGAACCGAGACCTTAAGTATGTTCCCAGCATTCTGTGTAAGAAATCCCTCCCTGGGTGGTTAAAAGGATGGCTAGCTGAACCCACTGGAGGTCCCATGGGTGACACCTGGCAATCTGCTTCTGAGCAGCCAGACTGAAAGCCCTCGGGAGCAGGTCTACTCTGCACACTGGGTCGCCAACAGGCCAGGAGTCAGAACTGACTCGCTGGAAACAAGCAACAATATGTGTAGATGTGAATGCTTGCTACATTACATTTAATAATTACAAAAACTCTGTAGGATAGAGATATGACTTCCTGTTTCCTAAGTGGGGTACACATAATACGAAAAGTGAAAATTGGGTTTTCTGGGTCTAGTTCAAAGTTTGGTGTCCCCTCACACAACACTATACCATCATAATTTAATACCATCTTATACTTACAGTACTTATAGTACCTCCATGAAGCATGCAACATTACCAACACCTTGTAAGATGTAAATTTAAGTTAGATTTGCTTCATTACTTTTGTAAGATCTACCAGCCTACACGATTAAGGCATTTGGCATTGAACTGGAACACTGGTGCTTGAGTCCGCCCCGAGAACTTCAGAAAACCAGCCACAGAAAACCCTACGATGTGTAGTTCCACTGACACACGTGGGCTTGCCGTGAGTCAACACGGACTTGCTATCCTTTCGTGTTCCCCTAGCTTAACAGATGACATGGGCCAACGTGAACGAAAAGCAATGGCATGGCCTGGGAGTGATAGAGGTGCACTCTGATTCTGGGAGTTTTACTTACCTTGCAATGAGCAGAACTCCCTTGATACATATCACCATGTTGAAGACTGAAGGTATTTCATGAGATCAACTGCTCTCCTGAGTCCCTTCTGCAAGAGTTTCTGCACACAATAAGATGACTTCATAGAATCATCATAAACCAGTTGCCACTGAGTGAATTCAGACTCAGCGACCCCATGCTTTCCATGCAGGTCTTTCAGAAGCAGGTCTTTCTTGCGCGAGCTGTCTTCTCTGGGTGGATTCAGGCAGCCGAACTTTCAGCAACCTCATTAATTACTGCCCCAATATTATGTTGTCTACTTTCCAGCAGTGCTTTTTCTGCTTACCTCATATTTGTGAAACATGTGGTAATGGTTCATATTTTGAAACACTGTTTCCATTAGCTTCCAGGACATCTCAAGCTCCTCTCACCTCTCTCAGTGTCCTTTCCTCCTACCTCCTCCCTCTTCATCTTCTAGCTTCCTGGATCCAAACTATTTCCTCTTATTTTTACTGAGACAAACTTCATCAGAAACAAACTAGTTGCAGTCAAGACAATGTTGTGCAGCAGTGTTCCCCGGGCAGAGCTCCAGCCCTTTCTTGCAAGGTGGCTCGGGGTGAGCTTGCCCATCAACCTGTGGATTGGCAGCTGAGCGCCAAACTCCCTGTGCCATCCAGGGACACTCACTCAGTGAGTGAACTCGTATAGGTGAGCTACATCTGTGTCTAGCAAAAAGAATGCATGTGCTTCAGTGTTATGCTCGAATAAAGTTATAATTTTACCATTATTTGGAAGGTGGATATAGAGGAAAAACATTAGAAAATAAAGAGATTAAAAAGGAAAATAGTGACTTGGTTTTAAGTAAACCATGGTCAGTTTTCATTTCTTCAGTTTAACAAAAAGAACAAATTGATGAAAATCAAGACAATACTTAAAATTTATTTTCTGGTTAGTTATTGCATTGGAAAGGAGCCTGGTGGCACAGTAGTTACCCACTGGGCTGCTAACCTCAAGGCAAACAGTTCAAAACCACCAGCTGCTCCTCAGGAGAAAGACAAGGCTTTCTACTCCTATAAAGAGTTACAGTCTTGGAAACCCACAGAGGCGCTTCTATCTACCCGTCCTACAGAGTTGCTTTGAACTGGAACCAACTTGGTGCCAGTAAGTTCATTTATTGCATGAAAAACATTTTTAAAATCCACCAAATATTTTCTTAAAAATATAAATTATGGTATTATGTCCCTGATTCCAAGACCTTCTAATAATATGAAAGAAATATATTATATTACTACTATAATCACCTTTTTAGGAGCCTTTTAATAACAATTGTCTCATTTACGCTAAAAGGCAAGCTATAAGAATATTAAGGTAAATACTATTTTAACTGACAGCTTCTGATCCTCTCTCAGACTTACAGTCAGACTTACAATGAGTCAATTTAATGAATTTAAAATTGGTTGGAGATCTTATAAATCTATCCCTCCTACAAGAAATAATTATTAAAATTCATGCTCAACTGATGACAGGCCATTAGTGTCGTTTTTCCGTATTTAGTATCATACCACTAAAATTTGCATTTTCTTTTAAATTCTAATAAGTGAAGCTAAGTACTTCACACACATCCCTTCAGAGACATGCTCTATGTCAGTTATTGCTAGGACTAAATGACATTTTCCTCTGACAATGGAAATGATGATTTTTGTGACACTAACACTGAAGTAGTCTTCAGGAGGTACATGGTTGTTGGCTGCCCCTCTCACAGAGAAGACTTCATTTGTATGCACGAAGGAAACGGCATGAGCAAAGAACTCTGCTGATCCATGCAGTGACCCTCCCTCCACATCCCACCTCAAACACTGCGTGGCAACCCCAGCCCAAGTGTAAGAAAGCACAAACTTTAAAAGGCCCGTGACACTGTACCTCAGACGTCACATCGTTTTACTCTTCACGTTCTGAGCCCTTCCAGAGACTCCAGTTCTAGCTGTGTGACTGGGAGGACGTGCCTGGTTCGCTGTCACCCAGCTATGATGGCTCCAGCCTGCCAGGAAGTGGCATCACCGTGTACTGTAACAGCTTGCACAGGGTTGGCCTGCCCCACCCCTAACCCTCACATGCATTTTCCCTGCAGCAGTCCCAGTCTGAGAAAGAGATTCTGTACCGTCTCCCTTGTAGGTGGAGCAGTTGCAGCCTGAGCCAACCACCCCCACAGCAACCTACCCCACACTAAAGCTGCACCACAGTGCAGCAAAAACAACAATCAAAGGGGGGGCGGGGGAGAGGCAAGAAAAAGACACAAACAACTGAAGAACACTCAGACTCAAAGGACTACACTGAAGAAGAGGTCCCAGAAGTACCAGAAACAGAATTCAGGAAAATGGTGTTTAAATACCAGCAATGGATGGAGGAAAGAATGGAAAAACTAGAAACCCTACACCAAACAGAAAGAAAACAAGGTAACAGAATTAAACAAGATGCTAAAAAGAGCTGAGTAATACAGTGGAAGAAAAGGAAAATCGAGTTACTGAGCTTGAAGGCAAGTCTTTCACGTACAACGGAGGGAAAAAAATTCAACAAAGAAAGCAAAGGAATCTGAAGACTGAGAATGATGTAGGACACTACAAAGAAGAAGCTAGGTCTCATTGGGATCCTGCAGCAAGAAACAAAAATCTGCATAGAAAACAGTACAAGAAATCATGGGCAAGAACTTCCGCAACACTACAAAGGAAGAGAAAACAACTATTCAAGAAGTGCAGAGAACTGCAGCAGGACAGACCAAATAAAGCATGCTGACATAGTCAAATTTCCCAATATCGAGGCAAAGGAGGGAATTTCTACGACTAACAAACTACTACAAAAGACTGTACTCCAACACATTTGAAAACCTAGACGATGGACAAATTTCCTTGAAATGTACCAACTACAAAAATTAACATGGATGCAGAAACCCTTAAATGACTTACAACAAAATGAGATACAGAGCAAGTCAAACACAAAAGAAAACCCCTAGGCATGGCTTCGCAAAGGAATTCTATCAAGACTTGGGTGAAGAGCCATCTCCAGTTCTATATAAACTATCCCAAGAGCTCCCAACTCATGTTAAATGAGCATGACCCTGATGCCCAAACCGGACAGAGACACACAAGGCAGCAAACTACAAACCAACACCCCTCATCAATGTAGATGCAAAAACTCTCAACAAAATCCTGGCCAAGAGAATCGAACAGTGTATTAAAAAGAACGAAACCACATAGACATACACAATGATCAAAGAGGAGTCATAGCAGGTACAGATGGTTCACCATTAGAGAACAATCAATGTAGTCCCCACATCAACAACAAAAATAACCACATGATCATGTCATTTGACACAGAAAAGGCACCTGACAATGTCTAAGACCCCATTCCTGATATAAACACCAAACAAAATACAAGTTGAAGGGACATTTCTCAGTATAATAAAGTTCATATATGAAACGTCAACGACCAACATCTTTATCAAGTAGGAAAAACTGACACCATTTCCCCTTAGCATAGGAACCATACAAGGATGCCGCCTCTCACCATTATTATTCCAAATTGTATTGGAATTCTTAGCCATTAAACAAAAGTAAATTTTTTTTAAAGTTGGACAAAGAAGTAACATTCTCACTATTCAAAGGTGATATGATTTACATGTGGAAAGCCCCAAAGATTTGATAAAAAGATTGTTGGAAACAACAGAAAGATTTGGCAACATTGCAGGATACAGAATTAACAAGCAAAAATCAGTTGGATTCCTGTATACTAACAAAGACAACTCTAAAAAAAACATTTAAAAATACTATTTATAACAGCCACACAAAAGATGAAATGCTGAGGAATAAATTTAAACACAAAAACAAAAGACCTGTATAAAGAAAACCACAGAACATTATTACAAAAAAAGAGAGGTCTACACAAATAGAAGAGTATCCCATGTTCATGGATAAGAAGGCTTACTACTGTGGAAATGTCAATACTACAATCTATAAATACAATGAAATTCACACCCTCCTCCCAAGATCCTTCTAATTACTAACTTCATATGGAAAGGGAAGAGACCTAGGATAAACAAGGAATTCCTTAAGAAGAGAGTAAAGTAGAAGGCTTTGCACTATCCAACCTTAAAAACGATTACATAGGCACACTAGTCAAAACAGCCTAGTACTGGCACACTCATAGGTGCATAGACTAATAGAACAGAATAGAAAACCCCCAAATAAATTCATCCAACTACAGTTAACTGACCTTCAACAAAGGGCCCAAAAACACTGAATGGGAAAATAAGTCTCCTCAACAAATGGTTGACCAAACTTCCGTTCTGCCTGTGAAGCCCAGGCCTTACGCCATAGACTACTTGGATTTCAGACTTTGGCTTTTCGAGGTACGCAGCATTATTCACAGTCACATCAGAAGGAGCTGCACTTTACCTTAAGCATACCTGTTGCAGATTAAAGGAACAGAAATATGACTCTGGACTTAAAGCTGAAACACACTAGGGTGAGAAGAAGCAGACGATTGCCATCCGGATGTTGTGGACTTAGAAATCACTGGACTTGGGTTCAAATATCCCGCTTTCAAGGTTGTTCAATAATTGTCAATGTACGATAAACATACTTTCTCCTTTCATGTCTTCTTTGCTTTTTTATGACATGTCTTAGTTTAGCAGGCCTAATTTGGCCTTAGTGAATTAGCACTACAAAGCTGCTTGGTCTTGTGTCTGGATACCCAGACACCCTAGTGAGTTCCATGGCCAGGCCTTCAGGAACTGCCCCTTCCTTTCTAATTCTAAGTATACCAAATGAATGCACATCCCAAACCAAGCCCACGCCTATGAAACTGACCCCAACTCATACAGACCTCTAGAAAGGGTTTCTGCGGCAGAAATCTTTACTGGAACAGCCAGCCTCATCTTTCACTCACAGAAAGAAAGTGGGTTTGAATAGCTGACCTGGAGTCTAGCAACACAACCCTCAGTGAGCTCAGGGTTCCTTTCAGAAAACCTGTCTTTTCAAGTTTCTCGCATCCTTACAGCTACCTCTTTTCAAAACCATCCTCAAACTTTTTGAAGGCTTTGCTTCCTCGCCTCCTCACTAGCATTTCAGATTCCTCTTCAGAGCAGATCACAGCTTAACACTCTGGTCCCAACAGGACAGTCATGTTAAATCCTCCCTGCTCCCACCTTCAGCAGCCCCATTGGCCCATTTCCTTCCTAATCTCTAAAGAGGCTCAGGAATAACCGTTTGTCCTTACCCTAGTTTTCTCCCCCTCTTCGCTCTTTATAAATCTCTCTATTCCCACATTTTCAATGACCAACTCTAAATGGTATGTCTAAACATACAAAAACACTCATTCCTGCCCCAATATTGAGTCCTACGTTACATCTGCCAGATAGCTCCAACAAAGCAAACTCATCGGCCAACATTCAAATATCCAAATTCACAACGATCATCTCTGACGACCCACCCCCCCAACCCCAAACAAGAGAAAAGTTGGGGTACTTGTTCTTTGCACGTCTCTATTTGCATGGCAGCATCAAATCACTTAGGAACCTCTACTAATCAACTCAATTTTCAATTCTGTATGCATACTACTGGCAAAGTAGTTGCATTCTCGCCAAAAGGATGGGATGGAGCCATTCTTATTCAACTCCTGTGATGATATATTAATTTGCTTGATCCATTTTTTACCCTGCACAAAGCGTGCATTCTTGAACTGACCCTCCTCCAGTTTTGGTAGCTAATGTAATTCACAATCATCTCCTTTTCTCCTACACCTGGAGGAAGCTGAGTCAGAGGGAGTGCAAGAGACCAGGCAGTTATTTTGGCTAGTTATTTTGACAGCTTCTGAAGTAGTCTATGCGAAAGCTTAGCGCCCTCATCCGAAAATGAGAAGTACACTTTCTCACGGGGTTACGTCGGGGATTATACCACATGGGTAAAATGCCTAGGGCGGCACCGACCACATAATGCCGCAGGTGCTCAAAAACTGGCCACTGTTATCAGCTGAAGCCACCAGCCATTCTCCACAGGAGACAGACACGGGCTTTTCTACTCCAGCAGAGAGTCCGTTACAGGGGCAGTTCTACTCCATCTCACAGGGTTGCTAGGAGTCAGCCCGGACTCCACAGCAGATTTGTCAGGTTCACTATTCACGTAGGTAGCATGGGAAAACCATTCCTACTTGTCCAGGGAATTGCTCAAAGTGTACTTTTATGAGTGTCATTTTACCACAACCTGTATCATAAAATTTCTAGAATATTTTTTATTTTGATCATTGCATCCCACCTTCCCTTAAACCATTACAATGTTTCAAAAGTCCCACTGTTTTGTCAGCCAAGTTCCATCTTTCAGCGCAATATTTTCAACACAGACCCACTCCCTGCCATCCCATAGATTCTGACTCACACTGTCTCCATACAGTTTCTGAAGCTGTACATTTTTATGGAAGCAGGTATCTCAGCTTTCTCCTGAGGAGCACTTGGTGGGTTTGAAACCCTAACCTGGAGGCTAGCAGTCCAATGCTGACCTGACAGCACCACTAGGGCTCTCTTCCAACCCAGAAGTAGCAATAACAATCCCTGGATGGTGTCATGGTTACCCCAGCTTGGGTTCAAATAAATTACAAAACAAAACAGAAATACGTTAAGATGTAACACACAATGGAATATTGGGCAGTTAAAAAAATAATGATGAAACCACAAATCACACCTCATGTCATGGATGGCCATGTCTGGAGAACATTAGGCTGAGGAAATTAGTAAAAGCAAAAGGACAAATATTGTATGAGACCACTAATGTACGGGAAAAATAAGCAAGACAAAGACTTTCTCATACCAATGGGTCCTCAGGGCTTCCCAAGGACGAGGAAAGGAGGGCGAGTGAAAGAACGGCGAGACGGTTGGCAGGCATTAACTTGGGTGAAGGGGAGGATAGTAATCCACAAAAGGGAGAAGAGAAATCAAAAGGAGGGTAGGGGAAGTTATTGGTGGGCTTGAAACTGTTGAATACAAAACTGATTATCTGAAATGTAAAACTCCCATCTAACTCACAATTTAAATTTGTTGAAAAATAACCTTCCTTTAAGATGTAGACTATACAGATCAGTGGATCCCAAAGCTGAAGTCCATAGCTATATTAAAATTAGTCCTCTTTTAAAAGCTAATAGATCTCAATTTACTTTGTTCAGATCTCTATTTAAATGACTCCCCTCACTCTCCCTTAAGACCTTCCTGAAAGTAGTGGCTCCTCCCATTACTTTCTAGTCAATCCCCTGCTTTTTCCCCCCCATAGAATTACTGCCACCATCGTTTACATTACATAAACAAATGAGTTACTGTCCAGTAGACTCCAGCTCATGTTGACTTCATATGCACCGGAGTGGAACTGCGGCCCATAGGTCTTCAATGGCTGATTTTGCAAAAGGAGGCTGCCAGACCTTTCTTCTGTGGTGCTTCTACATAGATCTTCAACGTGCCGACCTAGTGGTAAGTTAGCCTAGTTCTTTTGCATGACCAGGAACTCCCACAGGGTACAATCCACAGAATAAGCCAATTGTCATGGAGTCAATTCTGACTCGTCGCCGCTCCAGGGGTTAGGAAGCAGAGAACTTTGTTCATAGTGCTGCCCAGAACATGGTCTTTCACAACAAAACCGCCAGGCCTGTCCTTTGAGGCCGCATGTTATGTATGCCATTGGACCTGGGGACACCGTGTGTATGGGCAAGGAATGCCATCCACTCATTATTTAGCTTTCTTCTTCAGGGTCAACTGTGGCCCTTTTCTCTGAATTGTTGATCAATCAAGACATTCTCTTCCAAAATGTTATACTAGACCTTCTGGTCTCAAGTTATTTAAGTATTAATCTGCTTGATTACCAAGCCTCATGGCTCACATTACATATTAATGTATCAAAAATAACCTAATTTTTATACTATGCTGTTTGGTTTCCAAATGCCTTGTCTGCCATTTAATTCCCACAACTCTACAATGGGGTTTTTAGCAATCACAATTTAGAAATAAGGAGACTAATCAGAAGTCAAATGGTCTAAAATGACATATAAATAGAAATACTAAGAACTAAAATTTCTAATTTAAATACGGTCTATTCCTAATTAGCCCTTGGAAAACTGGCACAAAAAGACTTTAAGTAACTGAAAATAGTCATTAAACTAAAAACTTGTTTACATAAGAATAATGATTAGATCACAGTTGGTCATATAAAAAAAGACAAAACTAATCATCGAACATAAAACCAAAAAACCAAACTTATTGCCATGAGACAAAACAGGACTGCCCCTCTGAGTGTCTGAGGCCGTACGTCTTAACAAGGCACTCTGTGGCAGAGTGGTTACGCGTCCTGCTGCTGGCTGGAAGGTCGCTCAAGAGTTGGAAAGGACTCAGTGCCAGTTAATTTGTAAATCCTTACAGGAGGAGAAAGGCTCATCTTTCTCTTATGGAATGGCTGGTGAATTTAAACTGCCGACTTCTGGTTTTTCAGCCAATTAGTCATCCACTAGGCCATCAAGGTTTCTTAATCATGTGGGAAGTAACACCTTAACAAACAGACTACCAAGGAGATCCTAAAAAGATTATGTACCTTCTTATGTATTAATAGGGCTCATTCTCCAAGACATTCGATGAAGAAAGCAAGGGGCAGAAAAATGCATATTGTACTATCATGTTGAAATTAAGAGCTTATACATGTATACAGATATAATAAGAGAAAGAAACAAACTCACTATCATCAAGTCAAGTCCAACTCACAGGAACCCCTATAGGATAGGGTAGAGACGCCCCTATGAACTTCCGAGACCACAACTGCTGATGGAAGTAAAAAGCCCCATCTTTCTCCCGCAGAGTGGCTGGAATTTCAAACTGCCAGCCTTGCAGATTGTAGCTCAATAGTAACTACTAGACCACCAGAGCTGCTTATCATACATACACCACAGGGCTTCAAAAATGCAATTAAAAAGGGGAATTTTTCCATGAGCTTTTTTTTGGAAGTCCCCTCATATGTACACAGAATAATATTGTTAGAAAAACACTCAAGAAACTAGTAACAGAGTTGCTTCCTTGGACGGAGCTAGGCAGTTGGAGGTAAAAGAATGATAATGTACCTTTTAAATACAAACACTTTTGATGGAGGTTGGGATTGGCACTAATGCCACGTTAAGAGCCAAGGTAATTAAGTAGATGTACTTAAATCTAAGGAGAAGCTTGTCAGGTGCAATGAAGGAATTGAGCTGCTAATGGAAAGGTTGGCCCTTTGAATTCACCCAAAGGCACCTGGGAAGAAAGACTGGTGATCTACTTCCCCCAAATCAAACATATCAAACCTACAGTGCAGATTGTACTGACACGTGGGATCGCATGAGCTAGAATTGACGCAACTGATACTTTAAGACAGCGGTTCTCAACCTGTGGGTTGCGACCCCTTTGGGGTTGAACGACCCTTTGACAAGGGTCGCCTGATTTATAACAGTAGCAAAATTACAGTTATGAAGTAGCAAAGAAAATAATTTTATGGTTGGGATGAGACCACAACATAAGGAGCTGTATGAAAGGGTCACAGCATTGAGAACCACTACTTTAAGCCTACTAGTGAATCTCTGATCCACTCCCGAGCTTTTGAACCAGAGTCCTTGGAGGCTCAGAGTAGAGCTTAAGAGATCTCTAGGAGAAATTAAGGACCAAATAGTGAGATCCAACACTTCCCTGGTGGTGTAGCAGGTTAAGCACTGGGCTGTTGACCACAAAGTCAGCAGTTCGTAACCACCAGCTGCTCGGCAGGAGAAAGATCTACAGGCTCAGAAACCCAGTGGGCAATTCTACTCTAGGGTCGATATAGGTCAGAATCAAGCGGATGGCAGTGAGTTAAGCTGAACAACAGGAAGGGGACTCCATTGCAGGTTGCTACCATGTCTTAATCTGCAGTGCTACGCACAGATAACCAAGAAATGAGGATTTATAAAGTCCAAGTCCATCTGCAGAACTTCCGTTTAGATTAAATTTCCAGAGAAGCCCCTCTGAGCATTGGTCAGGGATGTGAACTGCCTTTAGATCAAAGAAAGTACATTGGAAAGTGGACTATATGCAAACGTAGTTAGATTAAAATGAAACACTTATATTTGTTTTCCTTTTTGAACCATTTTTAATTTTTTCTTTTAAAATATATATTTTATGTTATCTTTTCAACAGAAAATTTTCTATTTTATTTTGTTATTGTTAATTTTTTGTTTTTTTTCTCTTTGTTTTGGCATATATGAAATCCATGATAGGTAAATCAATATAGTAACTGGATTAACAGTTTCTTGGGTGTATGGCAAGGAAGGTTGGTGGGAAATGAGGAGTTAATAGTAACAGGTATAAGAAAAAATAAAATGTTTTAAAACTGATTATGGTAAGGATTGCACAACTTTATTATGTTTAAACTACTGTAACTGTATGATATGAAAATTAAATCAATGAAACCATTAAAATTTTAAAAACAAAAAAGAAATGTTACTTATATATAACACAACTCACTAGTATGACTATAGATACAACTTACTTTTGCATACTTTTTATCTGAAGCATACTACATAGCATTTAAGTGCCCTTGTGTTCCTCCTGTAATATGACAGTATAACAAATCTCTATTTTTGAGCAGTATTTCATACTTTTTAGCATACTTTCACATTTATTATTTCATTTACATCTTAGAACAACCTTGAAAGGTAAAGCTAAACAGGTGTATGAGTTTCTATGGAATGGCAAAGCATTACAGAGTAGCAGAGTAGGGATCTATAAAACAGTTTCCCAAAATGGGTGATTCCACCCCCTGGGGGCACTGGAACAACCCAAGGAGGGCTGCAAAAGCAGATACCTACACTTTATCCTGGATTATGGGCTACAGTACAAGATTTTCATTTTCAGTGGGGGGGGGGAGTGTTGGGAAGTACTGAATAATTTAAATTTTTAAAATTTTTTCTGAAAAGGGGACAGGAGGTCAAATAGGAACCTATGCTGTAAAGGACCAGATAAATATGTCTGGATTGGGGGCCACATACAATCTTCGTATGATTTTCTTCTAATGTTCTAAAAACGTAAACATCATTCTTAGCTTGCAGCCATACAAAAATAGGCCTGCTCTTCCCTTGTTTTTCGTGCAGAGTTCAGCTTTTGTTCAAATTCTAACTGCGTTCGTTTCTGGAGCAATTACTGAAGCTCTTTGAACCATTTCCTTTTCTAAAAATGGGCACAAAGGATTGTTGGGTGTTGTGCGCATTAAATAAATTAAAGAATATGCAGTGCCTAGTACTTAACCAATTGCTACTGAGAGGGTATCAATGCATCATGGCCCAACGTGTGTCAGGGTAGTTTTGTAGCCCCTTGGCTTTCCCACGGTTGGGCTTGTGCTTTGTACTTCCCCAAGAAATAGACGGCAAGGTTTTTCTTCTGAGGCTTTTCTGGATGGACCCAAAGTGCCCGCCTTGGGTTAGAAGCCAAGCTCCCTAACCGTTTATAAAGTCAGGGCTCCACGGTAGAATCTAGCTCTGTGGCTCTCTCCACTAGACTCTGGTTCTCTGTATTGATTTGCATAAACAGGAAGATGGCAACAACTGCAAAACCGCTACCATCTTGTGAATTCCAACTCCAAACAACTCCCCAAGACACAAGCCTATGCTCCTTAGGGATTCTGAGGCTGTCAGTCTTTAAGTGAGCATCCAGCTCCATCTTTCTCCTCTAGGGCAGCTGGTAGGTCTGAACTGCTGACCCTGCGGTTAGCAGTCCAACCCTTAACTCACTGTGCCATCAGATCTCCTAAAACAGGATACAGGAGTCTGATTTATGTCGAAGTCCCTTTGTAGCATACCTTTGTGGTATTTTGTTCTTTTAAAAAGAACTGTCAGCTCCTTCTCAAAGAAAAACTACTTTTCCCTTCCCTCACTTGTTGCTAAACCTTTCCACGGTTCTCTGGTGTGACCTGTAGCACATGCATGCTATAAAAATTTACCAAAAATGACATAGAAGGCAATAGATGGACCGGCTAAAGTCTGGCACACAAAAAGCTTACTTTGTAGCCCAATGTGACACCATGGTTTGTTTGTTTCCACCATGGGTTGTTTTTTTCCCCACTATGGTTTATTCTTAGAAGAAAAAAAAATCAAACCAGTTAATCCATGTTCTGACATGTAATTTTTTTCTTTTGACTGAATCAGCCAACATAAAAACATCAATTTACTAGACTGGATCTAGGAAACTTACTTTGGAGTTAAGAAAGGCAGGAAGTTGTCCCATTGTGAACACCCAAAAACCCTCTGCTGCCAGCATGGTCCCAAGCATGTTACCATCCCACAGTTACCTCCTTGGGACGCTCTTAGAACTGGGTAAGGAACAGTCCGTGGCAGTAGAAGGGAAGTTACATGGACTTTAAAATCTCACGCATCTGGGTTTAAATTCCACCTCTTACCATTTTTTATTAGCCAGATGACCTTGTACAAATTAATCTATGCGATGACTCTCTTGGTTGGTTGCTAAGTGCTAGAAATAAAATTCCATGTAGCTTGTGCAAAAATAACAACCTATCCAAGACTAGGCTGTCTCCTTGGAACCCAATCTCAGGACCATGGACAAAGGCACTAGAAGTCACTTCTAGATGCCTTACTTCTAAGTCACAGCAGGAAACAACGTGCTAACAATTTCTGAGTTTTCAGCTTATACTTGTAACTACTGAATAGAAAACAAAACCAACTTTCTGGGCTTTAACTTACTGTGGTCTAGTGGATTCCAACTCACAGTCACCATGTTAAGACACAGAACTGCTACCTACCATTTGCCTCTTCTCTGTCCCAAGGAGCGGCTGATGGGCTGCAAGCACCTCCCTTTCAGTTAGCTGCCTGACACTGAACCCACTGTCCACCAGGGCCCTGGGCAGTCTGGTGTTCAGAACTTGACCAATAACGACACAACTGGGCAGAAGGATGGCAGCTCTTTCTGCTTCTGGCTCGCCCTCTCGAAGCCAAGCTGACCTTTTTGAGACAGAGGTTATTCAGTCACTACCCTGATTAAAATCTTCAAATGAAACTATAATCCTTTTTGGATGGAGATGTGTGTGGGCCTGCAGCATCTAGTCCCTACTTACCTCTACAACTTCCAATCAACTCCCAACCCTTCTGGCTCCCTGTGCTCAATCTCCTATGGCTTTAAGAAAAAGTTATTACTGCTCAGTTTACTGGGCCGACCAAGCTCTTTCCCACTTCAAAATGCTATCACAGTTTCTTTACTGTCTTTTTTCCTGCACCTAGCTAATGGGCACCTTTCATGGGGAAGAGCCAGTTAGAGTCCCAGCCAGGGCACCTCACACGCACTCACCACACGTCTGTCAGTGAAGGACTGTGTGCTGCTCTAATGAGAGCGGGTTTGGGGGGTGTTTCCGGACTAAGACAAACTAGGAAGAAAGGTCTGGCAATCTACTTCAGAGAAAATCAGTTGATCAAGACCCTGATCAAGACCACAACGAATCAGGGGATGGTGCAAGACTAGGCAGTGCTTTGTTCCACCGTACACAGACTCAACGACAGCAAGCAACAACTACAACTAATGTTTCAAAACAGGAGCCTGTCATTTCTTCAAAGCTTTCCCTGACCTCCCAGGTCAATCAGGGACCCAGGTTTCCTGTGTCTCACTCACAACGACTAATGATAAATCTGTGTACTTGTGCACTGCCCGGGTCTCTCACTGCACTGTTACCCTCACGAGGTTAAAGGCCTCTCTGCGCGCCACTGTGCCCTTCCACCATTTAGTAGGCCCTCGCCTCTTATGTGTGGCACGAATCACTGACCTAGCATGAGGGAGGTGATAATCACTTCTAGATCAACCAACTGCAGCCTTCTGGTAGCAAGCAGGCAGAATTACTATGACTAATAATGGCAGCCCTAGCAGTCACTATTGAGGAAAGGGCAGTGGGGGAATTTCCCAAAGAACCCAGGCCACCTCTGCTGGGCAACTAATTGACCTCCTTCTTCCATAAAATGCTCATAGGACTACAATGTCAACTACATATGATCTTAATGTATAAATGACGTGCACACACAATAAGCATGCAGTATCACTCCTTTCCTTCTTAGGAGGAATGTTACACTTTGTTCTTGAATGTGAGTACTCTCCACGGCCTGTAAAAAGCACAGCAGGGTGTCATAACCCCTTTTCTCACAGTATCCTGATCTTTCCACCCTTCCACGTCCTAAGAGCTTCACTTACCTGTGATTCTTCTACAGTAATTGTATCCACGCAAATACCCACTTAGCTTAAACTAGAGGCAAAGGGAACACAAAAAACGAAGCAGAGCAAAACAAAACAAGCAGCCAAATAATAATACAACTGCCTTTGCTTTCTGGAGTTTGTCAACTCAGTGTTCTCCCTCCGCTCCCAAGCCCACACCCTCCTCCTTGCTGCCTACAGCTCCATCGCTCCCCAATTTCACAGAAGGAAATGAAATCCCGGCTGACTGGATTTCGTCAGGCAAGCCTGTACCCCGTTTACCTTCATGGTACTCCACCTCAATCTCAGCTTCAATGCTCCTCCTTAAAAATCCAGCAAACAAAATTCCTCTGAATCTTTTCCAAAAGTATAAATAAATCTATCTTGACTTTACTTACTTGGTCTTGGTTTAAAAAAAATATTTTAAACTCAAGAGGAAAAAATAATTCTGTTATGTGGTTATCATATAAATTATGGGGGGGGGAGCAAAACAAAATTCCTCTAAAAACGTTAAAAGATGAAATAGCTAAAAACAACTATAAAATAGCTAAAAAGCTATGTTCTTTGCCAAGGCCATCAAGAAAGGTGAAATCCCCTGACAGAAAAGAGTAAGCGGTAATACTAGAAAGGGGAAATGAACTTTCATAAAAAGGAGTTACATTTAGTAGCAAGTGCTTAGAATTTTGTTTGTAGGTTATTGCTGTGAGGAGCCATCAAGCTGATGCAACTCGTAGGGACCAGTACGAGAACAAAGGGCCGCCCGGTCCTGCACCAGCCTCACAAGTACGGCCCTGTTTGAGCCCATAGTTGCAGCCACCTTGTCCGTCCATCTAAGTCAGCAGTTCTCAACCTGTGGGTTGTGACCCCTTTGGGGGTTGAACGACTCTTTCACAGGGGTCGCCTAAGACGATCGGAAAACACATACATATTTCACAATATATAATTATACATTGTTTTGTGATTAATCACTATGCTTTAATTATGTTCAACATGTAATAAGGAAAATACATCCTGCATATCAGATATTTACATTACGATCCACAACAAATTAAACAGTTATGAAGTAGCAACGAAAATAACTTCATGGTTGGGGGTCCCCACAACACGAGGAACTGTATGAAAGGGCCGCAGCCTCAGGGAGGTGGAGAACCACTGGTCCAGGTGGAGGCCTTCCTCTTTTGCTGCCCCTTCCACTTGACCAAGAGTGATGCCCTTCTCCAGGTAGAAGTCATCTAACCAAACATGCCATTCCACGAGTTAGAATGCCAAAGACCTTGAGAAGAAAAGTGACACGTCCAAGCTCCTACCAATTGCTCTAGTATTCCATTGTCTTGTCCCGAAGATGAAAGCCCATGCCACCTACTGAACTGAGGAAAGAAGTCCCTTCTCTCCACACCTAGTGACTGACAGGACCAAACCAAAAAACTCATAGCCATCGAGTCAATGCCGACTCATACGGACTGTATGGGGCTGAGCAGAACTGCCCCTGTGCGTCTCCAAGCCTGGAACTCTTTTACCAGAATAGACAGCCCTGTCTTTCTCCCCAGGAGCAGCTGGTGGTTTCAAACTAATGACCTTGCAGATGGCAGCCCAAGCGGTAACCACTATGCTACCAGACAATGTCCCAATACTGCTGTCAGGCCTCATGGAAGAGAAAATGTATTCCTGGCATTTCAAGTTAGACTTTGAACTATTGTTGTACTCGGCGCTGTGTTTTTAAAATAATGCTGTACTACTTACCACCATACTTTTCTAGTAGTTAGCATAATCCTGTGTTCAGGTTTGGTATAGGTTAAAATGGCTCTAGTGGACTGTCTTCAAATCTAACCACTAAACATAATATTGTTTCTCTGACAAAATCAGTTTCAAATCCCAAGCCACTGCACGTTTTCAAACAAAATCAACTTCAGTCGAAGGGACTACAAGTACCGAGATGGAAAAGTTTAAACAGAATGTAATCAAGTAAACATGAAGCCCTTTGTTTTATAAAGAGTTCCATCCACCACATGGGTCATTATTTTTCTAATTATTCAAACATGTACCGGGAGTCCCCCCGGTAGGCAAGACCCACATTGGCAGCCACCACCATGTGTTCCAGGGGAGGCTTGCAGCACCTCCAGCCTCAGCCAGACAGGGTAGAGGGAAAGCTTCTGAAAATCAGCCGCTGGAAGCCCCACGGATCCGCTGGGAGCCGACTCAGCAGCAGCCAAGCACAACTCAAACATTAAGCACTGGATTTAATCAGCACACATACTCTTATTAATATTTTGCTTGGAAATGAGATGTCAAAAAATAATGAAACACATTTTTATACTAATTTAATTTAGGTAAAACAAGAAAATTAATATATATTTTCATGAAGCCAGATATGAGGTGAAAATAAAATTGTTAATCTTTCACAGCGAAAAGTTGCCAACTTATACATTATTCAGTAGCTAGTGCTATTTTTAAAAATGTGTGGGAAAGGAATTGGAAATTATATCTAAAGAGACAAATGGAGTTCAAAGAACCCCAAATACATTTTTCCTTTTTCTGAGATAAAGCAATTATGATTCGTACATTAACATGGTTGATAAATATACTTTAACAAAATTTTACTGCAGTCAATTAGTTAAGTGGACAATCTTCATGCTTCATTTTATTTGTTCAACAAAGAAAATTGGACCTCTACAATCTGCTAAGGGCTTGGGGTTTACGACAATAAGTATATGAGGTCGATTTCTGTCCTTGTGGAACACGGAAAAACTATGCTAGCTAAGTGCATTTATCCAAATAAGAGTAATAGCTGAATTTTTGATTGGTCATTTAAAATGATTATTGATGTCATCAAATTAATCCACAAGAAAAGAGAAGCAACATAATAATTTTAAACAAACATTTTAGTGGTCTTAGTTTCCCCATAAGTAACCCAAAGCATTGTTTGGTACAAGTTCCAATAATACAATATCTTAATAGTAGGTGTTGCTAGGAAAATTGATTGAGTGAAATTTTCTGATAAAAGAAATAAAACGCTGCTACCTACTGTTGTAATAAAAATTAAATGCCAAAAAAAGTATCTTAAACTATTCCTCTCTATTGTAGCAATGAAAATCTAACCCCCCAAAAAGGCTGTCACAAGCAATTCCTATAATAAAATAAAATGTATAATTATAATCATCCATAGAATTAACATATTTTCCTTGAATAATATAGTTATTTAAAAATATTAATAATCAAAAGGAGCTCCATCTTATATCTTACCCATGACTATGTTTTTTGGCATTTGTAACCTGAAATTTTTTTCAGTGAAAAATATCTTAATGTTCTCTGGAAATGTTATCTTCCACAACTCATTTAAAAGATCACTTGTCTCATCACTAAGCTATGTACTTTTTTGATCACTACTAAGTATTTACACATGGATTGTAAATCTACAAATATGAAACGTCTCAGGATGGTGGGCCACAGCTTATTCCTCCCAAAGCAGAATTCAATGTAAATGAGGCATTCTCACGTGCCCAGGAAAATTACAGTGGCTTTCTGAAGCACTGTTTATACTGACCTATTTTCATTATCAACTAAATATTTTGAGATCCACTGAAAATATTTTCAAATCATCTTTATTGAATGTGTTCATACTATCCAGTGATGGATGTCAGAGTTTTCTTCATTTGCTCTTAGGGAAACCAAGGCACGAAGGTGTCCATTTTATCAATTGCTGTGTCATCTCGAAACCAGGTATCTGATCCTACACCAGGTTATATTTATACGTGAGCCAATTCCAAGTGCCATGAAACAATTCCTGGACCTCAACAACGCCCCTGTCATACCTACCTACAGACTGTCCCTTTTGATCAAAAGGGCTAATGCAACAAGGGGAAACAATGAAAGCTGGAAAGAGAAGATTTTTCAAAAATCAAAACAAAACACTTAGGTTGGGGCAGGGAACAACATAACTTATCTTCAAATAGCATCATGTTTAAATATTTTAGCAGAATAATCAAGTAATCCAGTTTCTACCAGTTTCAAAAAATCATTTCATCTTTCAAATAGATTTAAAAACAAAACCAGAGCCTATTTATTCCTGACGGTAGGCAGAAGTTAGAAAAACAAGACGAAATTCTCTCACAAGTAATTAAGGGCATGATATTGCAAGGCCAGGATATGAGGATTTCAATAAATGAGGGAATGTGCAATATGGCAGTGAAAACCCCATCTTAAATAACAAACCTCTCCGTTCAACTGCAGGCTAGAAGCAATCCAAGATTCGCTACTGCTATATAAACACAAAACTTTTCTCAACCAAAATTTGGGAAAGGTCATGTCAAATACTTTAGCCAAAAATTCGGCTTAAATGCCTTTCCCTAAAGCAACTTTGCCCATATGGCAAAACTCTCCCTTGGAGTTCTGATGTTCATAAACACTGCACTTGTAATTATGAAAAATAGTGCCACCAACAATTAGGTAATGGGCAGTTGCCTCCCGTGCCAATTAAAGTACATTTAATACGATGTACCGAATATCCACCAAACCCATTGCTGAACAGAAACATGACTTAACTAGCACGTGAATCCACCACCAAAGAGGCCGGGGGCGGGGGGAGTACAGAGGGAATTAAAGTATAATGCATTGCACGTCTTCTGTTAAAAAGGGAAAGATCTGACTGAGCCGCGAGAAAGCACCTAGTAGCCAGGGATGAATTCATTAATTGGTTCTGGGGCAGGTCGCGAATGTGCAGGTCAGATGTGTTCTCTTTGTATCCCGATTTCGCTTCAGCATCGCAAGTGCGAGCAGGCGTCCGAGTAGCGAAGCTAGGGGGCACGCTGTAGCCGGGGGAGAAGGAAACGGGAAAGGTGCAATGGATGCTGCCGAGTTGAATAATTATCTGGGTGGCACAATGGGCGAGTCCTGGAGACAGCGGAGCCGGGCCCCCGGCAGCTCCTCAACTCTGCCGGGGGCACCCCCAGGAAGGGCATGGGAGGCGTCGGCCCCCGCTTCGCCCCCACTTCAAATGAATAGCAGCACCCCCACCTCGATTTCCCGTGAGGGCTTTAGACCCAGCCGCACACCCGCAAAATGCACAGCCGCTTTCCCCCAGCCGCGGGCACGCAACGTGAGCTGGGGCTTCCCGACCCGACCCGGTGCGGCAGCCGCCCCACCGCCGGGGGCCGAGAGCCCTGGACCCGGGTGGGCAGGCACGCTCCGAGGATGGCACGCCAGGTGAGACCTGCAGCCTCTTCGCCTCGAGCAGCCCTCGGGCAGCCCCTGCCGCCCAGCCCGCCTCCCTCTGCACCCAGCCGGCCGGCGGGCGGGTGGGCGGCAGGGGTTCAGGCAACCCACGCGTGGGGGTGGGGACCACGGCAGGGCAGGCGCGCCCATCCCCTTCACCTTTGCCGGGCTAGAGACCCGCGCCCACTGTTCGCTCCGTGCCGGCCTGGGAGGGCCAGACGCCCCCGGCCCCCCGGCATCCCACCCGCCCGAAAACCAAAAAAACAGGCAATTCCTCGGAGACTCGCGCTCACCGTTCAATCTCCTGGGGCTCCCGCTGACCACTACTTCATGCTTCGAAGGTGGCCGCCGGTCCCCCTCAGCTCCCTAGACTCCGCCTCGAGCCCCCGGGAACGTCGGGCTCGGCGTGGAATTCGTCCCCGGCAGGGGCCGAGGCTCCGAGGCTCCGGGATCGCCGCCTGCGGCGTCCGCCGGCCGCCGGACTCGCCGTGTGCTCGACGCGCCAGCGAACAACACCGCGAGCCGCCGCCGCCCCCCACCGGCCCCCACCGGCCCCCTCCCGGCGCGCGTCGCTCCACAACCGGGCGAGGGGACCCGCGCCCGAAGCAGGGGGAACCACCGCTGCACGCTCGCCGCCTAACCTCCCACCTTTCCCACCGGGAACCAGAACCCGCCGGTGCAGGGCTTGGACCTGCCCACGCCCACGCTCCGCTCCAGGCCGCAGTGCCCAGGTGTACTCGTGCTGGCCAACTCCGCTTCCTCCCGCTCACCTATCATTGGGGGGGTTAATAATCGCGGGCCCCCTCTTTCCTGAGGCGTGTGGTATTGCCCAATCCTCAGTCTGGGGGAGGGGGACCGAGAGAACGGTGCTGGGCTAGGGAATGAGGGAAGATGTTAGCCAATTGAATGAACCATCTCTTCAGGGGCGGGGTCAAAGGCAGGCAGGCCCGCCCCACCCCGCCCCCTCGCTAGAAACTACACTTCCCAGTGTACCTCTGCCTTCGTCCGGCCGCGTTGCATGCCGGGCGGCAGGGGCGGCCAGGCCTCAAAGTATTTCGGAACTCGTAGTCTTTGGGTTTAGTCACCTAGGTCCCGAAAGCTGTACACCATTTAGCGGCCCCTGTTTCCTCTAGATAACTGTTTCCAAATTCTTATTTATGCTGAAATTATTGCATTAATTCATTTATTATTTTTAAATGTTATCAATTTTTTTTTCCTCAAAGCGAAGCAAGTAATAGGGTCCTTGGTAATCTGTAAGGACCTGGAAGCCACTTCCGCCGGGGCCTGGTTTCCACCGAGGATCTGTTGCCGTCATGTCGGCTGCAATTGCAGCGCTGGCTGCTTCCTATGGTTCGGGTTCGGGGTCCGAATCGGACTCGGACAATGAGAGCGGGCGGTGCTCCCTCCCAGCCGCCGATTCCCTCATGCATTTGACTAAATCGCCGTCGGCCAAGTCCTCTCTGGCAGTGGCGGTGGACTCGGCTCCGGAGGTGGCAGTTAAGGTAAGCACTGCCGCGGTGCGGGAATTGTCGACTTAGAAACTCGCCAGCCACGAGGGCTGGTTATCCCCCAGGA
This sequence comes from Tenrec ecaudatus, assembly GCF_050624435.1. Classification (NCBI taxonomy): domain Eukaryota; kingdom Metazoa; phylum Chordata; class Mammalia; order Afrosoricida; family Tenrecidae; genus Tenrec; species Tenrec ecaudatus. The sequence goes on along the minus strand of NC_134536.1, from coordinate 62,443,297 downwards.
CCCCCGATTTCTTAGAACCGAGTGAGAAGTTGCTAACCCGTGGGTCGCCTCTACCTATACTATATACATCTCCCTCGGGAAAAATTCGAGACGAGTCCGTCAGTGCTCGCCGCCCTCACCTGCTTGCGACGGGGTGGATGGGATTGGAATTTGCACGTATGGATTGGACCGGGGCCTGGATCTAGTAAGTGCCATCTCAACGCGAGTAAAACCACATGGGGACTGCCCAGAGTAGAATGTGTGCCCGCGCTGGCATTGAGCAGTGGCTTGGCTTTGTTATGCTTTTTGAAGTCAGAACTAGGTTCTTACCCCGACAACACTTGTGTGAATGTGGGCAAGTTGTGCAACCTCTTTTATATCCTCACCTGTACAGTGAAGATCGTTTGAATAGCTCCTTTCTATGAGATCCGAAGGTTTTGAAACATGAGTGCCAGGATACAAATAAAGGTTTTTGTACAATATTCTGTACCTAGTAGCATCGTCTACTTCACAAACTCAAAAGGTCACTGTCACGGAGCCGGTTCCAGCTCTTGGAGACCCTGTAGGACATGGTAGAACTGCCCCTGTGGGGGTCTGACTGTAACATTTTACAGGAGAAGGCGGCCTAGTCTTTCTCCCAAGAAACGACTGGTTTTAGACAACTGGTCTTGAAGTTAGCAGCCCATTGAATGACTGCTGGTGTGTTAATACACGTCCGAAAAAGACCTGGAGTATAAGAAATTGTGTATGATCCCAGTGGAGAAAACTGTAGAGGGAGATGTTCAGTGACTTCGTTCACTCCAAAATGTGTCTTGAGCACATTGTGATTTGCCAGGAACTGTTCTAAAGACCAAAGACACAAAGGTGCACCTGATGCCTGTATTCTAGTGGGAGAGACCGAGTAAATAAAGTAGCTGTAGATGGAAGGGAGAAGCAGGAGCCTACTGTGGTAGAAAATAAGGTCAGAGTATGACTTGAGGTAAAAGGAACTGGGCTGTGACCCACGCGGTTGGCTGTTTGAAACCACCAGCAGTCCTACGGGAGAAAGTCTGGACTTTCTACTCCCATAAGCAGTCTCAGGAACCCGCGGGGGGGGGGGGGTCACTATGAGTCTGCATCAACTGGGTGGCAATGGATTTGGTTTTATTTTGATTTGAGAGAAGTCGGTCAAGGAAGGTGTCCCCGTAAAGGATGGCCCTGGAACCCAGGCTGGTGCAACCTACGACGAGAGCTTCCAGTCAAAGGAGAGTCAGGCCTTGAAAGGGCCAAGAGTGGAGGGTGTGTGGAAAACGGGGCAGACAGGTAGCCCAAGCACCAGCAAACACCACCAGCTGCCCGTGGAGTCTGATAGGGTAAGCGGAAGCTCAAGAGGCGGGAGAGAAGGCAGTGTGCAAAAGTTGCAGAGTCTAGTAGAGCAAGCCTTTTACAATTCTTAGTAGCACAGTGGTTTGCTCGCTGGACTGCTAACCACAAGATCAGCAGTTCAAAACCACCAGTCTCGCTGAGGGAGAAAGAGGAGGCATTCTACTCCCATGTAAAAGACTGTAGAGTCAGAATCAACCTGATAACAGCGAGTGTTTTTGAGTTTGCGTAACGTAGTCATTTTGAATTGTACTTTTTATTGGTATGCATCTGACATGAAAGAATGCTTCAAAAACTCAAGACAAAACTCACTTTGATCGACTCTAGTCAGACTCCTAGAAACCTTATAGGGCAGGTTAGAACTCCCCCTGTGAGTTTCCAAGACTGTAACCCTTTATAGGCGTAGAAAGACCTGTCTGTATTCCTTGGAGCAGTGGGTAGTTTTGAACTGCAGGTCTCATGGTGAATAGCTCACATAGAACCACTATACCACCAGGGCTTTGAAAGAATACTTACAACTCTGTAGATGATAACCTAAGGTAGCCGTTCTCAGCCTGTGGGTCGCAACCCCCTTTGGGAGTCTAAGGGCCCTTCCACAGGGGTTGTTCATAACAGTGGCAAAATGACAGCGATGAAGTAGCAAGGAAAATAATGTTATGGTTGGGGGTCACCACCCCATGAGAGGGTCGCGGCGTGAGGAAGGCTGAGAACCACTGTCCTAAGCCCATTCACAGCTTCTAGGTTGGGAGAGGAGTCCGCACACCCTCACTCTCAGTATGGGTGTGCTCTGGCTGTCTGTAGCCCTTTTTGCACGCCACATACTCTTCCATGAATCAACCTGTGAGGCTGTGTGGACTCTGAGGACGCACAGGTAAGCCCTGCGAAGTGGTTACGTGGACTGTGTAGTGTCAAGACGAGCTATCGCCAGCAGCTGCCGTTGGGGCCGGTGCGGACCTTTCCATGCTGAGGGTTGTGTGGGTCTTTCTGGTGCCATTCTTGAGCCTTTTGTGGCCTCAGCTTAGAAACTTCACCTGCTCCATTTGGTCAGACGTGCAACTCACTCTTAGCTCTGGTGAGACGCGCGCTGTTATCTGGCATCGGTAGCTTCGCAGGCCGGAGCCCCTCCCCACTCCGGCCACGGACACCGACCGTCTGGGAGGCCCTGCCCTCCCTCGTGTTTGACTACATCTTACCGAGCGGCTCTCCCAGGGTGACTGTCGGGCACTTCCGATTCAGTGTCGGAAATGTTAACCCACCTGCTTTTCCTCGCCACCTGCTCACGTCCTGTGTCGTTTCTGCCCTTTTGATTACTGCCCAGACAACAGCTGAGCCATTCTGCTTTTCTGGTCCTTGGGCCCCAACACTGGAAGCCCATCATGCAGCTGACCCTAACCTGCTGCTTCTCGGATTTCCCTCCCATCAGCCTTTCTTTCCAGGCTCACTTCTTTCTAGCCTCCTCCTTTCACAGATTCTTGACTCGTGCTCCCTTTGGAGTTGTGGGCCGGGGCCACTGGTGTCGTACGTTCCACACAACTGATCCCCAACCCCTGTGGCGGTGGCGGCGGTGGCACTTGCCTGTTGGGCGCTCGCCCGAGTCTTGGCACAAGTACATTGCCGGGGGGTTCTTCCTTGGAGCTGCTGGGGGTTCATAGGGCCACCCTTCGCTGAGCAGAACTCCGGAGGACTCACCACATTTCTTTACCGAGGCCCCGCTTCCCTTCCGAGTTCCATCATTTTTCCCTGGGTCAGTCAGAAATAGACTCCGTGCCACATTCCGCACCACATCCTCTGCACCACGGTGCACCTCATGCTGAGTTTTAGCATGTCTCACGCCTCCTGGAGTGGTGCGTTGCTGCCTGCCTAAAGCCGTGCTTTGTATGTAGCATCTGAGGCCTGTCAGTCCTCATGCACAGGGGCTGGAGAACCTCGTTTTCCCACTGTCTTCTCAGGACTTGCCTGGGCTCCTCTCTGTGCCTGAAAATCCATTGTCTTATGTCTCCTCCCTCCCAGCCAAAGCCACTGTGCTAAAGAGGCTCGGGGCACCCAGTCAACCAGAGCCGGTGCTGTAGAGTTCACCCAAATGCATGGTAACACTGGGGGACGCAGGCGAGCTCCCTGGGGGGTTGCCAGTGGACATGTTTCTCCCTCTGACCACATGCGGCCCCTGGCCACACTCAGGTGTGGCACTTGCCACATCGCTGGGCTTTGTTCGTGTTTATCTGCCCCTGGGAGACCAGGGTAGATTCACCTTCATGTCTCCAGGTACACAGAGTGAAGGGAAAATGTGTTTGGGGGCAAAACGACTACAAGAATGCGTGAGCAAGGAGATGCTGTGAAGGAGTGCAGGTCCAGACGTAGACTTTTAGGGGTGGGAGGGTCCTGGAGCTCACCGAGTTGTATCGCTGTGTGTTGTAAATAAGAAAGTCCAGAAGAAGCGATTGCGCAGGCTGCCCACGGTTCATTAGAAGCCGAGCTGAGACAGGAACCCTTTCCCTGCGGAGCTCTGATTTCTTCTCTCCATTAGATAGACTCCTTAAGGGTCTGGAGTGTCTGGGCAGAGACTGCTGGCTTGCGAATCAATTCATAAACACACCAAAGCTTGCTTTTCAACATCAGGATAAGGATGTAATGATAAGAAAGTGATCTGTATGCAGATCATTATAGTGTATCCAATGTCGAGCCATTTCTCTGTACTCTGATAAGACGGCGCATCTTTTCATATATGTTACTGGTGGTTTGAAAGGAGCCCTGATAGTCCAACGAGCTCTGCAGGAGAAAGATGCAGCTGCTTCCAGGAAGTGCGTGCCCTTGGAAGGCCTCTGAGGGCATTCTTCCCGCTCCCCCAGCTCTGCTGTGAGTTTCAGTCAACTCGGCGGTGGCATCAGTTTGGGTTGATTGGTGATCTTATTTATTTATTTTGTTAAGAAGTAACTATTGGGTTGTCTTTTGTCCTTTAATTTGTAGGTGAACTTTATGTATTCTGGATGTGATTCCTGGTCGGTTATGTGTGCTGGAGATCATTTCTAATTTGTGACTTGTTTTTTTTTTTTCATTGTCTTTTGAAACAAATTAGTTTTTTTTACTCTAGTTTGGCGAAATTATCCCTTTGATAGACTGTTTTTTCAGTTCCTTGCTCAAAAAACCTCCTTCCTAAGGTGAAGGAAAGTATTCTCCCACATTCTCGTCTTTGCTTTTCCATTCAGGTTGGTAATCCAGGTGGGATTAACTTTTGTGTGGATGTGAACGTGGTTTTATGCCTGTGCCTTGGTGGCGGAATGGTTACACTTTGGGCTAACTGCAAGGTCAGTACTTTGAAACCGCTGCGCGATCCCCTTCCATAAAGAGTGACCCTCAGAAACCCCCTGGGACAGGTCTACTTCCCATGGGGTCACAGTGAGTGAGAATGGGGCTCGGTGGCAGTGAATTATGAGGGCACGTTTCAGGGAGCCCTCGTGGTGCCTGGCAGGCTACGTGTTGGGCTGCTAGCCACAAGGTCAGCAGTTCAAACCCACCAGCCATTTCACGGGCAAAAGATGAGAAATTTTGCTCCTATAAAAATTGACAGTTTCAGAAACCCAAAGAGGCAGTTCTAGTCTGCCCTATAAGGGCTGCCAGGCCTCAGAAATGACGGCGAGTTTTCATCTTCTCTTTTTCTGATTCAAGTTATTCAAGAATTACTTGGCTATTCTTGGCCCTTATACTTTTATATATAGTTTAAAGGTAACTTGTCAAGTTCCGCTTTATTTTCTTCATTATTTAATTTTCAGTGGGTTTTACTACCAACTACATGTCAGCTGATGAATTGACACAGTAGCTGCAACCATGGGCTCAAGCATAATGTTTGTGAGGATAACACAGGTCTGGGCAGTGTTGTTCTCTTATACCTAATATAGTCACTCTGAGTCAGAACCAACCCAACGGTACCGAACACCAGGTCAGCGCTACATATGATCGTATGCTGATTTTCAGCCCAACCATCCCCTTTTTTTCATACTTAAATAGAACTACCAGGAAGATACAAAATTTAAAAGGTGCCAAAAAGATAACACAACATAGTAAGGCCAATAAGACCTTTTAAAGCTGAAAACATAGAGATTCTTTAAGTTACTTCATAATGATAAAATATTTGGTTATATAATAATTTTAAATTGATCTGTGGCTAAAACTGTAGGTTCAAAAAGTTTAAGCAGAAGTTGACAGAACTACCAGGAGAAATGGACAAATCCATTGTCGCCATGGGAGGTTTTGGGACAGTCCTCAGTAATTGAGAGAGCAAGTAAGAGAAACCAATGGAGAAAACTTGAACAAATAACAAGTCGTACCTAAGGACATATACTCAGCAATACAGAATATTGTTTTCATGCATGTATTAGTCTGGGTTGGCTAGAGAAACAAATCCAGAGACACTCATGTGTAGGAGAGAGCTTTATATCAAAGAATAATTATACATTAAGAAAACATCCCAGCCCAGTCCAGATCAAGTCTATAAGTCCAATATTGGCCCAGATATCCGATACTGGTCATTAAATACCTCTTCAGACTCAGGCAACACATGCAATGATGCTGAATACAGGAAGATCACAGACCATGGGTAAAAAGTCTTGTGGACCCAGTGGTGTGGGGAGTATCTCCAGGGCTCGGGCTGCTATCCATGTGCCCTCGCATAGCTCTATGTGGCTTGTCAGCAGAGCAGGAAGAGGAAGCAGAGAGTGAGTGTGTCCCGCCTCCTGGGAGGAGGAAGAAGTTCCCCAGCATCCTCATGAGAAGGCCATGCTCACAAGGAGGAAGCAATCAGGCTGTGACCTGATTGACAGGCTAGACTCCACCCTTCATTCTTTTATCAGGTTGGCATAAAAGTGTGTAACTACCACAATGCACAACTAATACAACTTTAAAAGAAATGCACCATTCACTGAGCCAAGAGTTGACAGATTTTTTTTTTTTGTAAAGGGTCAGATAGTAAATCTTTTTAGACTTGACTTGGCTGGCCACATACCACATATTCTGTTGTTTATTTAAGAAGAAATTTAACAATTTGAATATTATAGATAATAGCAGTCATTATGGCAAAGATAAATTTATGCAGTGTTAATGCATTTCCCTGAGCACTAATGAAATAATTGAACGTCTTTAAAACAAACATGCAACCCCTTTACAAATGTAAAAATCATTCGTAGTTTGCTGATACAAAAACAGTCTGGGCTAGATCTGATCCACTTTGGCCTGTGCTATCAGGTAATTATTGAACTACAAACTTTAGGGTCATTGGTTCGAATCCGCCAGCTGCTCCATGGGAGAAAGATGAGGCTGTCTGCTCCTGTAAAGAGTTATAGCCTCAGAAACCCTCCAGAGAGCTGCTATGGGCCCAAACTAACCCGCTGGCAGTGGGTTTAGACTAGGCCATAAGGAGCCTGGTAGAACTGTGTGTGAGGCATTGGGCTGCTAACCATGAGGGAAGTGGTTCAAGCCCACTAGCCTCTTTGTAGGAGAAAGACAGTGCTGTCTGCGCCCATTTAAAGTTCTACGGTTTCAGAAACCCTGTCTAGGGACATTTTGAGTTGAAATCAGCTCAGTAACAGTGGTTTGGAATGTTTTTGTTCTGATTTTGTATCATAAAATAAGCCTTTGTAAATTTTAAATTGTAGTACTATGTGTCTAACCACAGCACCTCTAAGGTAGAAGTCATCAACAAAAAGTAAATATAAAATTCCTACATTTGAAAATTATAGAATACCACTCCTTATTAATTGAGTGTAAATACATACATCATTCCATAGTTCAATGACATCAAGTAGAATCGTGCAATTGCTGCCACAACTAGTTTCTAAACCTTCTTCTTCCTGAACTCCTTGACATCATCTTCCGTTTACTCCCCTAAAGCCATCACCACCTCCCCCCCCACCCCCACCCCCCACAGTAATAACCCTTAGTCTACTTGCTGTTCCTATAGGCTCCTCAGTCCTGGGTTTCATATACCGAAAACATAATACAACGTAAGAGGGTGACCTCCAATGACATAACACCTCTGAAATACACCCTAATATGAACAAAGAAAAAGACAGGAAGTGTTGAAAACCAGATCAGGTCCTGCATACCTTAGAAGTGGTATCAACTGACAGTGTTTTAACTGTTCGAGTCAGCTGTGTGCCTTTGACCTTCTGTACTCATCTCTCCAGTGCAGTGCTGAGCACCCACTGCCCTCCCACCCCTCCTGGTGGATAGAGGGCGCTCACCAGAGGCTTACTCCCTCTAAAGGTCCCACAAATGCATCCTGGGCTCCTGCTGTCCTCCACAGCTGGCTGCAAACTGGACTCTTGTCGGTTAGGCTCTGGTACTGATCCCTGCTTCAGATGATGTGATTCACAGTCCTTTGGGGACTGATGCTGCTGTTTCCATGTGGACTTATTTGACATCTCACTTGGAAACAAGCCTTGAAGACCCCAGATGCTATTTTAGCTGCTAATCAGGCACCATTTAATTTGTTTGCCACATTTCACTAGAGCTCCTGAGGGTGAGTGTCGAGCAGAGCTATGATTTAAGAACTTCAATTGTCCTTAGGATTGCACTTCTAAGTGCAGGTCAAAGAAAAATCATGGTGGAAATTAGAAAATATTTTGAACTGAACAATCAGGAAAGCTGTTGTCCTTGTTGATACTGCTGTCTTGGACCAAGTGCCGCTTCGGGCAGTGTTTAATTCTGCCGTGCATGTGGTCACGCACCGGGAGTTGAAACGGACTGGGTTGCACCGAACAGCAGCAGTTATCTTCTCGTTCAGGTTGTTCTCGAACGTTTAGGTTTTCCACTGCTGCGAGCCTTCATCGAAGCAGTTCGCCTCACTTTTCTCCCGCACAGCGATTGGTGGGCTTGGACTTATGCCATTCCAAGACTGCCTCTTTGTCTGTGTACACATTCTTTATTGCACAATTTTAAGTGCTCTAGAATGTCAGGGTCAGCCATCATCTGTTAGCTGCACAGTTAGATGCCTTTGTATCGTCAGTAAAACACAGGCATCTGCAACACCTGTGAGATGTAGTCATAGCAGTTTTTTAAATTAGTAAATACGTGCATATGTCATAAAATAAACCCACAACCCTAACCCACTGCCATCAGACAAGTACGGAACAAACCTACTCTGTGTATGGTTTCCGAGACTGTAAATCTATGGGAAGCAGGCAGCCGCATCTTGTTAAGTGATTTATCCTATTTGCCTTCAACTGCTTTGAGGGCCGCTGCCACCCTTTATTCTTTGGTTGCTGTGAGTCAGCACCAACTAGATGGCAGGGAGTTTGTGAGGGTTTTGTGTGTGTTTCTTTCTTGGTATGTTGCAAAGGTGTGAATTTCTTTTTATGGGTCCTGATCTGAGTTTGTTGGGTTTCTTTAATTGTGGGTTGATTAGTTTTGGATTGCAGACTTTTCACTATTTCTGGAAATTCTCAGCCCTTTTCTCTTCACATAGTATTTTAACTCCGTTCACTCTTTTCTCAATCTAGAACTCCATATATAAATTTAAGTATATAAATGTATAATATATAAATATAAAATTAAGTATATTTACATCCTCTACTGTATGATGATGGTGGTGTATTTCCTGATTAAAAATTAAATGTTATCAAATAAGGTTAGATTTTATGCATTAGAAATTATATGATGAGCCTCTACTAAGTTTTAATGGCAAGTTATAGTATGAGATTTAGTAACAAGTTATAGTCTGGGATTATTTTGTAGCTAAAAAACTTGAAATCCATGCATACTTTTTCTCTCATAACTGACTTATTTAAAGGAGCTTGAGTGGCATGGTGTGGGATATGTGTTGGGCTACTAATTGCAAGGTCTGTAGTTCAAACCCACCAGGCAGTCAGTCCACTGGAAAGATGAGGCTTTCCATGCCCATCCTCAAAAACCAACCTGGGCAGCTCTACTCTGCCCTCTGGGGTTGCTTGAAGTCACAACTGACTCAGTCGCGGTACATGTTGGAACTTGTTATAACAAAATCTAGGCACCAAGAAGAGTAAAGCATCAGGTTAAAGGAAGCCCTTCTCAGAGCAATGTGAATTCTGCTAAACTTGAAGCAAGAAAAACAAAATTTATGGTAAAGAATGAGGAAATCATCAATACTTTCCCCAAAAAATGTCTGGGACAATGCCCCCAAAGAAATCAGTTGTTTCAAAAAGAGACAAGATGATGTTGAAGCTGAAGCTCATAGCACAGACCGTTCACATCGATGTACAAGGAAATAACTTCTCTTGTTTTTGCCCTAATTCATAAGTTCCCAAAATTATTTGGCCTACCGCTTTCTTCTCAGGGGTTTGGGCGGGGGCAGTGAGCGGGGAGGAAGCATTCCGTTGGCAATTGAAAACTTTTGTATTATAGCCATAATCCAGGATAAAGTGTAGATAACTGCTTGGATCCTGGATTGTTCCATAGCCCCTCCAGGGGGTTATGTGATCCACTTTGGGAAACACTGCCCTAATTTAAGAGGACTTAATAGTTAATAATAAGAACAAGAAGGGGGGGTGGCTAATGCCATGGGCTCATAGAGAAAGTAAATGTTTCAAAAACAATGGTAGCAATATTTGTACAACTATGCTTGATTCATTTGATATATGGAATAAGAGCTGTAAGAGCCCCAAAAAATGATTTAAAAAATAATAACATAGCCAACACCAGAGACATTTCATTTGATTTCGCTTACACAATTCTGACTAAAAAATTAAAGAGGAGCAAACTTTCTGCTTGATGGGTGTCAAACTGTTGTGCCCAGATGAGCTTCACACACAGCAGAAAGAACCTTTCTGTGAGGACTCCAAACAATTGGAATCCGAATCTGGAAACCTTTTTATTTTTAATCATTTCATTGGGAGCTCTTACAGATATCATAACATTTCCTAGTTCAAATAGCTCAAGCATAGTTGTGCAATTGCTACTGCAATGATTTTCAAAACATTTTCTTACTTCTTGAACTCTTTGATATCAGCTCCCCTTTATTCCTTCCCTCCCCCAGCCTTCCCCTCCAAGAACCCTTATTATTATTGCCATATATTATTATTATTATTATTCTATTATATATATGTATATTAGCCATAGCTTACCCCATCCATTCTATCCATTCACCTCCCATTCTGTTATTCACTCCCGTCGCATGGGTCATACTGTCATCAATGCTATGGACATTTCCCCGGCCCGCCCCCCACCTCCACCCATATCCTCAGGGAATCCTTACTTCCTTTTCTGTCTCTGAAGGATTAGCCATCCTGGCTTTCCTGCATCGAACGATCTAAATTATACAAGTGACCATACATTGGTGTAACAATGTTCATGAGGTAAGACATAAGCCTTAATAGGAGGAAATATTAAAGAATCAGGATACTTCTGTGCCTCATCAGTGCGTCACTGCACCCTGGATTCATCCTCCCATCCACGTGGCCCTTCTGTGAGGGACTGTCCAATTGTTTTACAGGTGGGTTTTGGGTCTCCACTTTGTCCACGCTCCTTCACATCAATTTGATGGCTTCTTTTGAACTTGTGATACTTAGTCCTGTTGACACCTCATGATCACACAGACTGGTTTGCTCCTGAAGCATTTCTTGGGAGAATTGTAACTGGAGGTGGCTTTACCAGGATGGCCCTGAAGACTAAGCACTGACTCTGAAGAGGTGGGACTGGCCCAGTCAAAGGAAACATCGGGGTATTGGCTTGGGGGTATGATCCAGGCATTTATTTCACCTGCTGACTTTGTGTAGGGCCCCCAAAATGACACTATCTGCTTGTTAGGGAAGTGTTTTGTGAAAGTCAGCCAAAGTTTTAGCACAAAGTGCCCAGGAGAGTTCACCACCACAGCAGTGCTCCTGCTCATGTCTTCTCCACCACAGCAGTGCTCCTGCTCCTGTCCTTCTCCACCACAGCAGTGTTCCTGCTCCTATCTTCTCTACCACAGCAGTGCTCCTGCTCATGTCCTTCTCCACCACAGCAGTGCTCCTGCTCCTGTCCTGTTCCACCACAGCAGTGCTCCTGCTCCTGTCTTCTCCACCACAGCAGTGCTCCTGCTCCTGTCCTTCTCCACCACAGCAGTGTTCCTGCTCCTATCTTCTCTACCACAGCAGTGCTCCTGCTCATGTCCTTCTCCACCACAGCAGTGCTCCTGCTCCTGTCCTGCTCCACCACAGCAGTGCTCCTGCTCCTGTCTTCTCCACCACAGCAGTGCTCCTGCTCCTGTCCTGCTCCACCACAGCAGTGCTCCTGCTCCTGTCCTGCTCCACCACAGCAGTGCTCCTGCTCATGTCTTCTCCACCACAGCAGTGCTCCTGCTCATGTCCTTCTCCACCACAGCAGTGCTCCTGTTCCTGTCTTCTCCACCACAGCAATGCTCCTGCTCCTGTCCTTCTCCACCACAGCAGTGCTCCTGCTCATGTCCTTCTCCACCACAGCAGTGCTCCTGCTCATGTCCTTCTCCACCACAGCAGTGCTCCTGCTCCTGTCCTGCTCCACCACAGCAGTGCTCCTGCTCATGTCCTTCTCCACCACAGCAGTGCTCCTGCTCCTGTCCTGTTCCACCACAGCAGTGCTCCTGCTCCTGTCTTCTCCACCACAGCAGTGCTCCTGCTCCTGTCCTTCTCCACCACAGCAGTGTTCCTGCTCCTATCTTCTCTACCACAGCAGTGCTCCTGCTCATGTCCTTCTCCACCACAGCAGTGCTCCTGCTCCTGTCCTGCTCCACCACAGCAGTGCTCCTGCTCCTGTCTTCTCCACCACAGCAGTGCTCCTGCTCCTGTCCTGCTCCACCACAGCAGTGCTCCTGCTCCTGTCCTGCTCCACCACAGCAGTGCTCCTGCTCATGTCTTCTCCACCACAGCAGTGCTCCTGCTCATGTCCTTCTCCACCACAGCAGTGCTCCTGTTCCTGTCTTCTCCACCACAGCAATGCTCCTGCTCCTGTCCTTCTCCACCACAGCAGTGCTCCTGCTCATGTCCTTCTCCACCACAGCAGTGCTCCTGCTCCTGTCCTGCTCCACCACAGCAGTGCTCCTGCTCCTGTCCTTCTCCACCACAGCAGTGCTCCTGCTCATGTCCTTCTCCACCACAGCAGTGCTCCTGCTCCTGTCCTGCTCCACCACAGCAGTGCTCCTGCTCCTGTCCTTCTCCACCACAGCAGTGCTCCTGCTCCTGCCCTGCTCCACCACAGCAGTGCTCCTGCTCCTATCTTCTCCACCACAGCAGTGCTCCTGCTCCTGCCCTTCTCCACCACAGCAGTGCTCCTGCTCATGTCCTTCTCCACCACAGCAGTGCTCCTGTTCCTGTCTTCTCCACCACAGCAGTGCTCCTGCTCCTGTCCTGCTCCACCACAGCAGTGCTCCTGCTCATGTCCTTCTCCACCACAGCAGTGCTCCTGCTCCTGTCCTGCTCCACCACAGCAGTGCTCCTGCTCATGTCCTTCTCCACCACAGCAGTGCTCCTGCTCCTGTCCTTCTCCACCACAGCAGTGCTCCTGCTCCTGCCCTGCTCCACCACAGCAGTGCTCCTGCTTCTATCTTCTCCACCACAGCAGTGCTCCTGCTCCTGCCCTTCTCCACCACAGCAGTGCTCCTGCTCCTATCTGCTCCACCACAGCAGTGCTCCTGCTCCTGTCCTTCTCCACCACAGCAGTGCTCCTGCTCATGCCTTTCCTCTACATTTTTAAGATATGAAAGGATTTAAAAGTGAATATTAGTTTCATCTCAAATACTTTGAATCAATAAAAGGATTTTTTAAATGCTACTTAATTTTATTCTCAAAATTATTTTAAATCAACAAAAGATAAACTAATCTGATTCCTAGGATATCCACCTACTTACTACATTAAATTTTTAGGGATAATTAAAACTGCCTAGAAATCCCTAGTAATTCTGTGGTAATTCCAATTGCATGCCTAATTGATATTGAACTCCCCATGAGTATTAAAGCAAGCTTGTGGTATTGTCCAAGTTTTAGTAATTAAATGTAAAATTAACAACTCGTCTCTTTCTGAAGGGTTATTCAATTTGCCAGTAATTTTAGCAGAAGCCTGAGACTGGAACCAATTTATATTTTTTTATTAGTTGCTACTGTCACTTATAAAGAGAATTACTTTATAAGTTGTACTTTGCATTGAAAATCTGATGTCTAATAGCATTCTGTTTGAAATTATTCAAATTTAGAATACATTTAATCATCAGAAAAATCTGGTAAAATGATATATAAAGTGGTTCTAGAAACTGTAAGAATCATACCAGTATGAAGCAGGGAACCAATAGAGACATCTGAGGGGCCGCCCTAAATCCCAACTACATGAACAGTCCCGCCTTCCCCCAGAGGAGTTCACTTCAGAGGACAGCACTGAAGCTATAGCTCAGGGAGAGGGACATGTCTGATCAGAGCAGAGGGGAGCAAATAAAGGGGGAGGAAGAGAGAGTGGAGCACATCCTGACCCACCAAGCCCTGAGGACAATATCCCTGCTCAGAGCAGCCAATGCACAGAGAGGACCATATGGCCGGCGCCATTCTGAGACACGACATCCCTCACTAACCCATAGTGCTATGGGGGGACAACAATGGAGACACAGTGCAAGAATTGTGCCCAAACTGACCCCACCACACCGAGGCAAAACACTTAAAGGGTGAACAACAGAACAGCAAGGGGGGCAGAGCAAAGAAGTCCTGAAAATAGACTTTGAGCCCAGGGTATGGCACCCCATTAGATTCAACTGGAAAACACTCCTAAAGGTCAACAAACAGACCTTGAACTGTTTACAGGCTTTTTTTTTTCATCATTGATTTTTTGTTGTTGTTTTGTTTTCTTGTGTTACTTTGTTTTGCTCTGTCTTGTTTTTTTGTGTGTATATTATTATCCCTGCGGGTCTATCTAGATAAGATAGGCTGGATAAACAATCTGGAGGATAAAACAACAGGACCAATGATTCGGGTGAGGGGGGGGGGACATGGGAGAGGGGGAGGCAGGGAAAAGGAAGTGTTAACAAACCCAGGGACAAGAGAATAACAAGCGATCCAAAATCAATGGCGAGGAGGGTGTAGAAGGCCTGGTAGGGCTTGATCAAGGGCAATGTAACGGAGAGGAATTACTGAAACCCAAACGAAGGCTGAGCATGATAGTGGGACAAGAGGAAAGTAAAAGGAATAGCGGAAAGAAGTAGGAGGCAAAGGGCATTTATAGAGGTCTAAATAAAGGCATGTATATATGCAAATATATATATATGATGGGGAAATAGATCTATGTACATATATTTATAGGCTAAGTATTAAGGTAGCAGATAGACATTGGACCTCTACTCAAGTACTCCCTCAATGTGAGAACACTTTGCTCTATTAAACTGGCATTCTATGGTGCTCACCTTCCCTATGTGATCACAGAAGGAAAAGAAAAAGTGAGAGCATAAGCAAAGGTGGCAAAGAAAACTGATGGTGCCCAGCTATCAAAAGATAGAGCGTCTGGGGTCTTAAAGGCTTGAAGGTAAACATGTGGCCATCTAGCTCAGAAGCAACAAAGCCCACATGGAAGAAGCACACCAGCCTGTGTGATCAAAAGGTGTCTAGAATCAGGTATTAGGCATCAAAGAATAACAAAAAAAATCATATAATTGTGAATGAGAGGGAGTGTGGTGTAGAGACCCAAAGCCCATCTGTAGGCAAGTAGATATCCCCTTACAGAAGGGTCTCGGGGAGGAGATGAGCCAGTCAGGGTGCAGTATAGCACCGATGAAACGTACAACTTTCCCCTAGTTCTTTACTGCTTCCTTTCCGCCCCCACCCCCGACTATCATGATCCAAATTCTACCTACAAATCCAGCTAGACCAGAGGATGGACACTGGTACAGATAAGAACTGGAAACACAGGGAATCCAGGACAGATAAACTCCTCAGCACCAATAATAAGAGTAGCCATACTAGAAGGGTAAAGAGAAGGTGGGAGAAAAGGGGAACCGATCACAAGGATCTGCCTACAACCCCCTCCCTGGGGGACAGACAACAGAAAAGTGGGTGAAGGGAGACGTCGGACAGCCTAAGGACATAACAAAATAGTAATGATTTATAAATTATCAAGGGTTCGTGAGGGAGGGGGGCTAAAATGAGCTGATTCCAAGGGCTCAAGTAGAAAGCAAACCTTTTGAGAGTGATGTGGGCAACAAATAAATGCACAAAAGTGCTTGACACAATGGATTGATGTATAAATTGTGATAAGAGTTGTACGAACCCCCAATAAAATGAGTTTTAAAAGAAAATAAATAAAATTTTAAAAAGAATCACTCAGGAGGTGTGAATTTGTCCAAGTCATTATTTTAAGCATCTATTTTAAGTGTTTGTTATTAGAAGTTGATAGCAAGACAGAGAAGCATTTAACTTTTTTTTGTGCGTGTGTGTTTAATGTACTTGGCAAGTGAGGAGATCCTAAGCAATTCATGGTGGGTTTACTACAGGGTCCAAAAAGTAAGCGTCTGTGATCAGTGTGCATTCTAAGGTGGTAAGTAGATGCAGTTTGGTGGAGGGGGGCAGCCTAGCACCTGAACGTCCTTAAGTGTCAAAATGTGCACAATAACCCTTCCTGCCCCTTGCCCCACTCTCCCCGTCCCCAAGAAAGTTGTGGCTTAGGAATGTCAATAACTCGGCTTCTTCCAAACAGCTGTAGCCACCCAGCCTTTCTAATCTGGATTTAGTCCACAAGGAAACGGGGAAGAGACTATTTCAGGAGACGGTGACGTGACCGCAGTGGAGGCCCGTGCTTGCGATCCTGGCGTACTTGGGGGCCCTTATGTCAACAGCAACACCCAGTGGCAGCTGAAGCAGCTCAGTTACACCATCCAGGAGCACCACACTTTTGTCTTACCTTGATGGTCTTATCTTGATGGGTTCTGTGATGTGATTGCTTTTGCATTGTGACTCACCCTGTGTCTCATTTCTCAAAGCTGAGTCTCCAATTTTAAGAGGAACCAAGGATTTAATTAATACTCATTGTGCATAATCGGCTTGTAAGGATTTCTGTTGGTAGCAGCTAAGAACTCTGATGCATCTAAGTTAGGATGTCAGAGCTTCTTGTTTTTTGCTGTTGGTGTCTATTATTAGCGTAGTTCATTGTGGTCATCTTACATTCCTCCCCTTCACGTTTATTGCTACTCCTTTCTCAGTGCCATTGAATCCCATTCCAACTCATAGTGCCGGTGCTCTTGGACCACTAATCATAAGGTTGGTTGTTCAAACCCATTAGTCACACCTCCGAAGAAAGATGAGGCTCTCTGTTCCCATAAAGATATACAGCCTCAGAAACCCTCTAGAGCAGTGGTTCCCAGCCTTCTAACGTGGCTTTAAGACAGTTCCTCATGTTGTGGTGACCCCCACAACCATAAAATTTTTTTCATTGCTACTTCATCACTCTAATTTTGCTGCTGTTAGGAATCATAATATAAATATCTGATATGCAGGATGTATTTTCTTTGTTACAAATTGAACATAATTAAAGCATAGTGATTAATCACAGAACAATATGTAATTATATATTGTGAAATATTTGTGTGTTTTCTGATGGTCTTAGGCGACCCCTGTGAAAGGGTTGTACGACCCCAAAGAGGTCACGACCCACAGGTTAAGAACGGCTGCTCTATAGGGTCACTGTGAGTTGGGATAAACTCGGTGGCATTGGGTTCAGGGTGAGTGGTGAATCTTCCTACTACTTAAAGAAGTGTTGTAAGGACTGTATAAGACAGCGTCTTGTCCTGGTACAGAACAGTAGTGTCATTGGCTACTTTTTGGTGGGACCGACTCCGTTGGCTGGTGCAAATGGCCGTGCACTCATTTGACGGCTACCACAAGGCTGTCTGTCAGTGCAGGTTCACCCAGGGACACCTTAGGAGAAAGGTCTGGGGAAGGTCTTTTAAAAACCCTGTGAGGCACAGATTTATTGGGACTACATGACATCACCTTGAGTTGAAAATGATTCAGCATCAACTGAAAACCCTTGATAATTTATAAATCATTACTGTTTTATGTCTTAAGCTGTCCGACGTCTCCCTTCAACCACTTTTCTGTTGTCTGTCCCCCCGGGAGGGGGTTGTAGGCAGATCCTTGTGATTGGTTCCCCTTTTCTCCCACCTTCTCTTTACCCTTCTGGCAATCTGCGTCACTTACTGTTCACATTGGTTTCCCCTGTCTCTCCCAAGAGACTGTAGGCTCCCCGAGGTCAGGGTCGTTGTCTGTAATATTGGCCTAGAAGAGTGTCGTGCACAGAGTACAGTCAGAAAGTTCATGGGAAAATTCCATTCCCTTTTATTCCATTTTCTGTGAATTTTTTTCAAGTTCTTCTTTCTTGAATGAGCAAGTACGCGCATTTTCTGCCATACTTGCTTTCCGCAGGTACAGTGCCCCTTACACAAAGATGAGCTTGCCCTCTCAACATCTCTCGTGGTCTCCAAATAGCTCTTACCCATTCCTCTGTCTTACCTCAGTCATCTCTTCCTCGTCTCAGAGGTCTCTACTCACAGTGAATGTCCCAAGTGTGTTTGACATGTAGCCCACCCCCCTCTTCCAGGATATCCATATACTCAGTACCCATTGCCTGTGATTCCATTCAGACTCACAGCCACCCCACCGTACAGCACCCAGGCTGTGGTTCCCGAGGCTGCAGCAGACTGCTACAACTTTCTGGTGTGGAACAGCTGTGCACATAAACTGCCAACCTGGAAGTTGGCAGTCCAGTGAATGATCCACTGTACCACCAGGACTGCCCCCCAAACCCCAAACTCACTGCCATTGAGTCAGTTCTGCCTCAGAGCAACCCAGTATGCAGGATAGAACTGCCCCTGTGCGTCAGCGGGAGTAGCAAGCCTCGTTTTTCTCCTGTGGAATGACTTTCGGTTTCAAACTGCTGACCTTGTGATTTGAAGTCCAACATGTAACCACTGCATCACCAGACAGTGACTCCCCTGACTTGTTTATGTCCTCCTTTGTGCCATGTGTTTCTCTGTTGGCCTCTTTCTTCCAGTCCAGGCGGTGATTGATTTAGTCTCTGACTTAGTCTTTTCTTGAGGGGAGGATAATAAACTAATTTTAGCCTGGAAAGTCTTTACTCTTGACACCCTCTATCTTTTGTTCCTGCTTCCAAATGTCTTCAAAGAGTAAAAAATATCACTGCCTTGTTTTTCTTATTTTATTTCTCAGTTACATTATTTATTAGTATGTCTCAGTTACATTGCTGCCCCTTGCAACCATTTCCCATGCTCAATCCTGCTACCGTTTTGCTAAGGCAAAGTTGTTCAGGACATAATTGCTAGATTCAGGGACTTTTGTTGAGCCTTCATTCTGTTTCATTTCTCCATGGGTTTTCCTTTCCTTTTTAAAATTTAATTTAACAAATATTGAATGCATATGCAGTGCCCTGTACTCTACTAAGCAACGAAGATGTAAAGATATAAATAAAAGTTATATGAAACAAATACGATTGTATGACAAGTTCTATAGAGAATTGGATGCCATTTTCCTTAGAACTATGGATGAAAAACACGGTTTTGATGAGGCGGGAGGGAAAAGGTATCAGAGAAAAAAGATGACATCAGGTAATAAGGATACATGAGTAAGAAATAAAGGGAATGTAACATAACATAGCGTTATCAAAGGCACAGAAAGCACGCAAGTGCTTGGTATCTTTAAAAACCAGCCATTTGTCAAATATGGCTTTAAAAGAAGCATTGCTATAGAGTTGGAAGGACAGACAGTAGAACCGCTCCCTAGGGTTTCTGAGGCTGCCGGTCTTTAGGGGCGATCTACATCTTTCCCCCTTGGGAAGCTGCTGATGGCCTCGAACTACGCACCTTGCTCGCTGTGTAACTCATTATGCCACCAGCTCTCCCTAGATGGCTGAAGTAGGGGTATACTAAATATAATAAACCAGGCAAGAGGGAATGCCGCTCAGCTAGGACAGGGGTCTCGGGGATATAGAGAAGGGAGAGCGGAAGAGGGCTGCTGGCTAAATAGTGCAGAGGTAGAATCAGCACGACATGGTGCCTGGTTCAGTAGTGAACCTGGAGTCCAAGGCAGTGATGTGATCTGTTGGGTCACGGCACAGTGTTTGATGCTGTGGGGCATCCGATGACGACAGTCATGAGGCAGCTCTCCATGTCGATCCTAACAGGTCTTGAGAAGGTTGGAAACTAGAGAAGTGGGGTGTCAGGGGGTCTTGGAGAAGTAGGGAAGCCCTTGCCTTGGGGTGGTGGCCAGGCACAGTGTTGTGCAGGGCATTTTCATTGCCCAGCAGTCCCTGTGACCGTGGAGAACAGCCCAGAGGGTCGTCTGTCACCCTCTTTCTCCTGTGGAGCCACAGGGTGAGTTCACGAGCACTTACCCCTGCAGCCCCAGGACTCAGGTGTGTTGCCCGCGGTAAAATTGTGGAACAGGACCGTGACTGTGCCTCTGGTGTAATTGTTCTTGGCAGTTTCCTCATTCTAAGTCATCAGCTGGCCTTGACTTTACCATACTTTCATTTGTCAGTGGCTTTGCTTGTCCAACATCACTGTCATCACCTTCATGGAGGATGAGGACTGACGTTAGGGGGCAGATCAAAGGCTATTGCGACAATGAAGTGTGTGATGATAGCTTAGGCGGAGGTGACGCTGAGAGGAGGCAGAAGTGGTTGGATTCTGGGTATGGTAAACCTGGCAGGATTTGTTGATCGGTTGCATAAAGAATGTGAAAGGCGTGGTAGTCAGGGATGGATAACTCCAAAATTTTGGCCTGATGAACCATAAGGATGGAATGGCAGGAAGGAGGCACGGAGGAAGAAAGGATCAGATGTTCCCTTGTGGATGTAGTTTGGAGGTCCAGGGGGTGGTTGTTAAGTGTCATCCAGTTTGACCCTTGGTGACCCCAGGCACAATAGAATCAACCCTGCCCAGCCCTGCACCATCCTCACAATTGTTCCTGTGCTTGAGCCCATTGCTGCAGCCACTCCATTCATGTCACCGTGGTCCTCTCGACTTTAAGAAAGCAGCACTTCTGCAATCACCTGGCAGTGCCTTTAACCCCAGGGTCCTGTCTTGAGACACTATTTCCTACAATGTTCCGTTCCTACTCATGAGACCTTCAGTATGGCGGGGTTTCAGTGCTGTGCATAAGGTTTTCACCGCTACTTCCTCCCATATGGGCAGGGTATGCCTTCTTCTTGTCTATTCTTTGTGTGGAACAGGGGTCCTCAAACTTGTTAAACAGGGGTCCAGTTCACTGTCCCTCAGACCCGTTGGAGGACCAGCCTATAGTATAAAAAAATACTATGAACAAATCCCTATACACACTGCACATATTTTGAAGTAAAAAAATAAACGGGGCATAAACACCTGGCGGGCCAGATAAATGTCCTCGGCGGGCCACATGCGGCCTGTGGGCCGCAGTTTGAGGACGCCTGGTCTGGAAGGTCCGCTGAAATGTATTCCCTTTGGATAATCTTCCAGAAACACACAAGCCATCCCAATGCAACACACTGACAGACAAGTAGTGGAGGTCTAGGTTAGGGATATCAATGTGGAAATCTTCATCATATTTGTAACTGCTGGAGTTATGTGAAGCAGTGGGTGCAATGAAATTGTGATGTTTGTTAAGCTGGGGGTGAGCTTAAGAAGATAGAAGTGTTGATGTAAATCATATAGGATTTTAGACATAGGAGATGCAGACACCGCCATTTCCTTTTGTTTACCGTGCAGACCCACACCAGGGTCAGTCCTTGTACAGAGGCAGTAAGATTTGTTGACTAAAAGGGAGTACAACTTCTGAATTAAAAACCTGAGGAGCAGGTCCTCAATATTTTAAAAAAGGAAAATTGGAATCTAGTAAGATTTTGTTAGCTTAATTTAGAAATCCTTCATTTGTTTAGATAGTATTTTGAAAGGGAGGGGGAGAGGCTGATACGCATGCTAACCTTTTAGAAATACATATATCGCCAAAAGGTTTGCAGTTTGAATCCACCAGAGGCACTTTGGAAGAAAGGCCTGGCAATTGGATACCCAAAGATCATGGCTTTGCAGCCCCTCGAGAGTGTCGTTCTACTCTGCAGCACATGGGTGGTCATGTGTTGGAACCAACTTGACAGCAATTGGCTTGGTCTTATGACTCTTTTTTAGAATTATTGATCTTATGGTACAATTAGACTAATTGTAAGATTTGTGATAAAAATGGTTGGTATAACTTGAATGTAACTGAAAATTATATATCACTGTCATATCTTCATGGGAGCCCTGGTGCTGTAGTGGGTTACACATTGGGCTGCTAATCACAAGTTCGGCAGTTCAAAACTACCAGCCACTCTGCGGGATAAAGACGAAGCTTTCTACTGTCATAAAGAGTTACAGCCTTGTAAATCTACATGGGACAATTCTACCCTGTCTAATAAGGTCGTTATGAGTCAGAATCGACGTGATGGCAGTAGTGAGTCATATCTTTCATGTGCATTTGCTTTTCTTTTAGGAAGATTTGGAGACTGGAGTTCACCTTGACCCTGCTGTCAAAGAAGTTCAGTACAATCCTTCCTATGAGACCATGTTTGCTCCTGAGGTAAGGATGTTCAGTAGACTTAAGGCTCCGCTTGTGCCATAATAAAATTAGAGGTTTTAAGTTTTCTCCTCAAAACTATATTGTTAACCTTTTTAGAAAGTAGCCTTCTATTCTCCAAAAGTTGACATAGAAAGTTTATGTGAGAATACTTTTTAAAATCGACTATCTTTGTTTTTAAAACCTTCATACAAACAGTGGATATGTGGAGTTATATGGCTAGAGAAGAAAACATTCCTAAAATATAAATTCTTCATGTGAGCTTAGTTTTAACACTTCCCTCTGAGCATTGATGAGGAAATATTATTATAAAGTAATCATCCAGGGAGGCTGTTACTTATTAGCATCAACAGTATATAGTAGGTTATGTAACTTCTAGTTACAAATACCAGTATGCTAATTAAGCACTAAAATAAGATGTCACACTGACCTGGATGCTGCTGGGAACAACGGTGTTGAATGCCAGCTCTAAGCAATACAGTTAGTGCAATTTTTTCCCTTCTAATGATAAAAAGGGAATGGGACAGTACCCGGAAACAGTGGAGACTGTCCATTCTCTGTAGAAGAGATTGCATTTTTAGACATGTTGCCTTATAAAAAGGAAATGAAATACATGATTGACAAGAATAGAGAACAGGGAATGGTATTAATAAAACAAAAGACTGAGGCTCGAATTCGCAGGTTCTGTCAGCAGTACATTGAAGATGGAACTGAAGAGCTGTGTCTTACTGCATCTTAATGGAAAATAAAAGTCATTCTCATTTTTTAGCACATTAATGTATCGTCTTTAAGATTTCTCTTAATACTAGTCCCAGAGTTATTATCACATATGCCAACCTACTGTATATACTCTTGTATAAGCCAAGTTTTTCAGCACAAAAAGTGTGCTGAAAAGCTGGGGTTCAGCTTATTATACACGGGTCAGTGGTACCCCAGCAAGGTGTAACATCTCGCTGTTCCCCCTCCCCCCAGGTAACGGGAGGAGTGCCCATTATCTCACAGGTGACTGCTGTTTCTCTGCTGTTAATTCAAAGCCCTGCTGACACTGCAGGGCTTTGAATGTTTGTTTACTCACATCTAACCAATCAGAGCCATTCTATGACGTGTATCTTTGAATAAGCCTTTTAAAGACCGTGTGCGAAGGATGTGGCATGAATGGATGTCATTTGGTCAAGCCTGACTAACAAAAGGAGGAAATCTCATGAAGCCCGACATAGAGTTAATAGCAAAGTGGGTTTGAGATGCATGGGAAGACATTCCAGAAGACATGGTGCGACGTGCCTTCCAGAAATGTAGTATTAGCAATGCTATGGATGGCAGTGAAGACTGCACTTTGTATGAAAATGACAGCAGTGATGGTGATGACAGCGATCTCAGTGAGGACAGCATCTATGATGACCTCACACCAGCTGAAGCTCTGCATTGGGATACGGAGGATGATGATGAATCCAGTTTTGAAGGATTTTAACTCTTTCCATTTTAGCTTGGTTGCTGATTGAGCTCAGGGAATAGTACTCTTAAGGTATCATTGTTGATACCGTCTTGTTTTTTTTGTTTGTTTGTTTGTTTTTAACAATTTATTGGGGCTCATACAATTCTTTTCACAGTTCATACATATACATACATCAATTGTATAAAGCACATCTGTACAGTCTTTGCCTAATCATTTTTTTCTCTTTTGATACCGTCTTGTTTTTGTTGAACCTATTTTTCACATACTGTGCTGGTTTACTAATGTTAAGTGACTTGTCCTTTTATTTATGTTTTTTATTTAAAATAAATATTTAAATACATTACCCCACTGATGTCTCAAGTTTTAGTAATTTTATTTTCATTTGTTTTGATTATTGAAACTCACCAATAGCTTCTGCATTTTCAACCCTAGGCTTATACTTGAGTCGATCAGTTTTTCTGGTTTCCCAGGTAATGATTAGGTACCTCGGCTTTATACTCGGGTCGGCTTATATTCGAGTATATACGGTAGGTTTTCCTGGTCGGTAAAGAGGTGGCAGTGGAAATGTTTCTCACAGCCCAGGAAGCCAGTGCTTGTGTTCAGACAGTGCTCCAGCTGTTCTGTGGGTGTGCGGTACACAGAATCTTCCTCATGCTCGAGATTGCAGCACCTTCTTCATTCCGTTATTTCTTAAATCCTTCTAGCCTGGAAAACTGTAGGCTGCCACTGTGTCCCTTGGCACCATTTAGCAAGCACACTGGAGAGAAGTTACAGAGGGTACATTCTTCATGAGCTGTTGTGATTTGACTTTGTTTGCCTTTAATGAAAAGAACGTCAGTAAAATGGGGCCACTGAATTAGAAACTGAGGACATTTGGAAATGAGGTGGTGGAAGTTCTGGTCTAAACACATTCCTATCAAGTTCACAGGAAGTCTGTTTTCCCAAAACTGTTAAAACTCTATGCTTAACGAATGCATTGTTGTCTAATTGCAGTTTATACAATCTCTCAGGAAGAGGTCAGTTAACAGGGTAGGTGGGTGGGTAGGTGTGTGTATGTGTGTATGTATGTATGTGTGTGTGGTGATGTTGATGAGGCAGGAGGCCTCTCATTCTCCTTATGGAATGAGATCCTGTGATGTTCTGTTCTTTTTTCTGTGAGGAGCCCCACATTAAATATAGAAACTAATTCGTTAGGAATATAGCCGATGCTTGTTGACAACTTAAGAAAAGTGTAATGTGACTTAAAAGAAAAATTATCTTTTTCCTCATTGTCAGATTACTAGGCTAAGACATGATAATTGACTAGAATCTGAATAATCTGGCAGGCTAGCCAAGGTGTTACTAGGTACTTTGTTACATTAAATTAAAGTTTTCATCTTTTGAGAGCCCCTTCTTTGAAACAAAGGAGCCTTGGTGTCAGTAGTGAGGAAGTGTTAGACTGCTAATCACAGGTCCTTGGTCTACAGGAGACAGAGGAGCCATCTGCCCCATAAACATTGACAACCTCAGAAAGCCCCATACAGGGTTGCTATGCATGGGAACCAACTCAATTGCCAGGGAGTTGAATTTCTTTGATTTTTTTTTTTCAATACAGAGACCAGCCTATTTGCTATAATGCCTCTAAAGTACTGCACAAACTTGAGGAAAGACTGTATTTGGGTTGAAGGATATAAAAATTTCGTGGAAAGAATTAGTATTTGAAATAGTGTAATTCAGGTTTAACAACATGAATTGGTCGTTTTATTTTATAAGCTGTTGTTTCCCTTCCCAACAAGAACTTTTCTTAAATTGTCTACCTCATTATCCAAATAAGCTTTCCCAATTTATAGGGGGATTGGAAGATGCAATAGCCGTTGTTTTCCATTTCACTCTGTTGTTTTGGGGTCACCTAGAAAAGAATGCATTTCACCTGCCCAGATTCACATAAAACCTGCAGGTCTCAGGAAGAATTCTCACTTCCTTAGAATAATAACACGTCTAGGAACTGAAAAACAAAAAAATTAAGTTAAGCAAGGAAAAAATTCCAATTGCTTTTAAAGAACTGGCTAAAGAAACTCATATTAATGTGCTAGAATGGACTTTCGAAATCACATAATTGAGCTCTTTTATTTTATTGAGGAGGACAATAAGGCTCAAAGTGATTGGAACCAAGTGCTAGTAAATTTTTTCTTATACCAGGAAGACTTACACTCTGTGTCTCTTACACATTTTAGGTATGACCCCAATAAAAGTGAATTGTGATCACCTGCTTTAAATTTATAGGAGATAATTAAGCTAAGCAATAGATTCTGCTAGCTTTAGATTTTGTAATCTTTAAAAACATTGATGGATGCAGTAAATATTAATGAAAACCTTATTAATAATTTAAGTGTGATATGATTACTAGTTCAATACCTTATTAATAATTTAAGTATAGTATGATTACTAGTTCAATAACTTGGTTTTGTTTGCTTTCTGTATGTGAGTGTATGGTTTTGATTCAGATAGTCAGTGTCTACTGTAGTAGAGTTTTTTTCTATTTCTGTGATTTTAAAATATGCTGTTCTACCAAGACCCAGAGTCTCAAGCATCAGGCTCAGGCTCTCTCCCTTCTGAAAATCTGAGAAAAGCACTGCCCTAGAAACTGCAGATCTCTTAGGTTTATCAATTAATGTCTTTACAAATTTTTAAAAGTGGTTTTCTTCTGACTATAAATAAATTGTACCTTGGTTCAGGTGAACGATGTAACAGATTTTTCTTCCCACACCCAGGGACAGCATGCATTCTTTTGGTTGCAGTGTTGTAAATTAGTATTTAAATGTGTTTACTTTATACAGGGAAATTTCAATGGTAATTGACAGTGGTGTGCGTCAGCATCAAGTTTTAGCTAAAAGTTGTTAACTACAAATATCTAATTAACTGCGTGTGTGTCTTTAAAAAATCGCTTGAGTGTACAAATATATTCTCAGATTTAGTCAGCTCCTGAACTTGACTGTAGGTAGTTGGAAATCAACCTGAGTTTTTGTTGTTGTTTTGGGTTGGTCTTGTTTTTTATATGAAGAGGCTTTTAAAAGTTGATGGGAAAATAGAATTAAAAAGTAGAACTTTTTGAGACCCCCCTTTCAGGTGCTTTGTTTTGCTTTTTAATGATTAGCCGAGAGTAAGAGCGTTGATATTCACGGAGACCAGGAGCTTCCGGGAGACATATTTAGCCTAATGGTGACGAGCTGCATCCTGCTGAAGAACAGCATCTTGGAGGGCAGCTCCCACAGTGCTGAAGAGTGTCAGCAGGAGATGGATCTTCTCCCCAACTGCCTATACCAGGGGATTTTTTATGGTCTTAGCTCAAAGATCTGTACCAAAGGACACTAAAAGTTTTAGTTTGCTTTAGAAATAATATCAGGTATAACAGATATGTATCTTTTAATATATAATTTTATTCATATCAGAATCATACTTTTCTCTAAAAGTGAGAATATTTCTTAAAGATGGGGCTAGTTCAGTCTGCAGATCCTATAGAAGAAATTGTATACGTTGTAAAGAAAATATAACTATGGAAACAATAAGCACCTTTGTAAAAAGGGGAGACTACCTGTAAGCACAATGATTTGTACTTGAGAATGTGATTGGAGCAACAGCCAATGCAACGGAGCCTTTTATTATTTGAGGGTACTGTTCCCCCACCCCCCAAAAAAATTTGCTTTGAGGATGAGAGCAGGGATAGCAGCTAGGAAATGACTCAGTGCTCCCTGGCAATTAAAAACGTGTACTCTATATAGCCCATCATATAAGATAAAAGGTAGGCACCTGCTTTTGCAGCTCCCTGGATCTTTCCAGTGCTCCCCCTCCCCCAGGGGGCAGTGTCGCTCACTTGGGGAAACGCTGTCTCAAATGAACTCTCATTTACAATTTAGAGTGATTAGTAATAAAAGTTTTGTTTATAAGTCTTTGTATGTGATTAGTAATAAAAGTTTTGTTTATAAGTCTTTGTATGTAAACATATTTTAAATGGAATGATTTTTTTTAGCCTAGAAGTAAAAGCTGTCAATATATTTCTAAAACAAAAAAGAAAAACTTAGCTTCCTGTTTTCATGCATAGTATCATGTTGGATATCTAGGCACAGCAGTATGCTGGTCAAGAGAAGATTTATTGTTATAGAGCTGTAATCTCTGTTGGCAAAGGTGGTTTCTAATGGCAGTGACCTAGATGTTCCACTAATGTTAGAATATTTCTTCATGACAGCAGATGTTCTGACGTTCAAGTAGAAATATCTGGTCTACTTCCACACTGTCCAAAGGAGAAAATTCGTTTCATTCTCTATTTTAAAACAAAACAAAAAAGACTTGGCTTTTTCTAGTAGTTTGTGTAATAGCTTTATGTGAATAACTCTTGGCATAATGTATTCTGGTGTTCTTTTACCTCGTGGCTTTTCCTTTAGAGACTGTCTAGGATTGCATATTTTTAAAGGCTGTTAGGATGTGATCGAATGCTAGAATAGCTTTCGTCTGGCCCTGATTCTACCAGTTCATAATGCTACTAACCCTCGGGTAGGTAAAATGCATCATCTTTGACTTTTATTTTGTTTGTAACATAAGAATCCGAATACTTCTAACTCGCCAAGATTTTTGTAGGTGTCCAGTTGGATAATATGTGAAACATGGTTCTGGAAACCCAAAGTATCCAGTACTGTTGTTACTATGTTGTGTGACACTTCCATTGCCTGAGTTTCCGGAGTGGAGAAATTTTATTTAAACTTGCATTGTCTTTGTGTAAGAATTTCTCGAGCATTTTTATGGTTGTCATCTGTTTTCCTTATTCTGCCCCCACGGGCTCTGATTGTTTGCTGCATGAGTGCTTTCTATATTTCAAAAACTCTGGTAAGGACCCTCCCTGAGCTAAACTTTGGAGGAATTCATAATGTAGTGAAGGAGAAACGTGTGCTTTTCCATGATCACAATGTCATGTATTAATATAAACAAAAACAAACAGCCATTGAGTCCGTTCCAACTTACAGTGACCTTATAGGACAGGGCAGAACTTGAAAAACAAACAGCCATTGAGTCCGTTCCAATTTACAGTGACCTTATAGGACAGGGCAGAACTTGCCCCTGTGGGTTTCCAAGACTGTTAACTGTTCACAGGAGTGGAAAGCCTCATCTTTCTCCCAAGGAGCTGGTGGTAGTTTCAAACAGCCGAACCACTAAACCATCGGGGCTCTTGAGATATGAACAAGTGATGTCAAACCAGTTCCCTGTGTGCCGAGTGGAAGTGCTTCGTGGGGGTTTTGATTGACTTTCAGAGGCAGACCACGAGACCCATTCTTCCAAGATGCCCCTGGACAGGGTCAGCCTCCCGTCTCTTAGCCAGTAGTCCACGACTTAACCACTTAGCCCACCAGAGACGTCCCAGGGGAACAGCAGCAGCTCCCCGTCCGCTGGGACAGCCAGCTCTGTGGAGTAGAACTTTGTGTGCCGGTGGAACTGGGGTCACCAGAGCCACATGTGCCGCTGAGCCCTTGGAGCGTTTGTTGTTGTTTGTAATCATTTTATTGGGGGCTTTTACAGCTCTTATAACAATCCATACATCAAATGTATCAAACACGTTTGTACATATGTTGTCATCATTTTCGAAACATTTTCTTTCTACTTGGGCCCTTGGTACCAGCATCTCCTTTTTCTCTCCCCGACCCCCAACCTCCCATTCTCATAAACCCCTGATAAATGATAATTATTTTATTTTCATATTTTCACCCATGTTTCTGTTGTTCGTCCACTGGGGGAGGTGGGTACAGGTCGATCATTGTTGTTTTTTAACTTATTTAAATGTAAATAGCCATGTGTAGACTTAGCTGAGATCTTTTCTTTCTGTCCCAGGCTGGCAAACCGTGCGAATCAGCCATTGTCCCCTTGCACTAAATTGTGTGTAAAAGTGCTCAAACGGCTAGCTGGCCCCTGCTGATTGTTGGAAATGCTGGGAATTACAGCTTTCATATGCTCAACATTTAAACTCTCTATCTCTCCCCCCCACCCTTCTCTCTCTCTTCTCCTTATCACATTGCAGTTTGGACCAGAAAACCCCTTTAGGACACAGCAGATGGCTGCCCCGAGAAATATGCTTTCTGGATATGCTGAGCCCGCTCATATCAACGATTTTATGTTTGAGCAGCAGAGGAGAACTTTCGCCACCTATGGTAAGGTGATCAAGCTTGGCCTTATTAGACGCATGGTGTGTGGGAGAGAGAGAAACTGCTTTATCTTCTAGCTCTTTTATTTTATTAATCTGTAACTCTTCAAAAAATAATAGTGTTTTCTTACACACATCTATACATATCTGTAGGGACTATATTTACAGTTCACAAATGGGAAGGTGAGCTGGTAGTCTTAAATGTCATTCTAAATCTACAAAAATTTCTGAGTAGTGGAAATTACCTGTAATCTTAACCTCCCTGGTGGTCTAATTTTGTCAGTAATTTTATACCCAAAGCGGTATATTGTTTTGCATAAAATTTGCTGTTTTATATTGTAGGCCTGTAATTCTTAAGAAATTACTCATTTTAATCTCTCTAGTAGACATTTCAGGAATGATAAACTTTAATACACAATTCTGCGAGTAATTTTAAGTCACTGTCATTCATCTGGTCTAAAACTCTTTTTATGCTAATGTGACACATTTTTGATGCTATGAACAAAAAATTTCCAAATGACCGTAAAAGGGCAGCAGGCAGGGTACTGGAGACTGATCTAGGGACAAATCTGATGTGATTTGCTTTGATACAATGTAATCCTCACAGGTTACACTGTATCACTGTTTTGTGTGTGTGTGTGTGTGTGTGTGTGTGTGTGTGTGTGTGTGTCTTTTAGACTTGCAGTTTTGAATTTCCTGCCCAGTTCTGCCTCTGCAGGGACACTGCCCGCAGAGAACGAGGACACCGCTGGACCGGGGAGCAGTTAGGGACTTCTCTGCAGTGTAATCCCGAGTGTGGCTCGGGGTTACTGCTTCTGAGAGTTAACATTTACCCCCAAGACACACTCGGGATTACCGCCAGGGAGGTTAAAAGCAGAATACGGTATATACTGGAATATCAGCCGACCCGAATATCAGCCGAAGCACTTAATTTTACCACCAAAACTGCATTAAAAATGTGCTGAAAAACTTGGCTTGTACTCCAGTGTATACGGTATTCTTTGCTGTCCTCGGTGTAGTGAGCACTTGTTACTGAATGCCCCTGACCTGCAGAGTGCGGTTGGAGTTGATAATGAAAGGATAGTGTTAACAGATTATGTTTATCTTATACTTGGCTTTTATGTACTTTGTCTCTCCAATCTGGTCTCTGAAATGTTTTCTATTGATCACTGAGGAACATTAGAAAATGGAATAGTTACAAATTCATTGTGAACAGTAATACTTCTCGGACATGTGGGACTAAGAAGGTGAACATGCGTGCAGGGCTGGGAATCCCTTCTAAAAGAGGTTCTTCAGAATGTTCTGGTTGGTAGTTCCACCAGCCAGTCGGCCCTGATCATTTCAACCCAGTGTGCCCAGATGTGGTACCATCACATCAGTAGATTGACGGGCACACTGAACCGCTTGACACTGGAACAAGCTTTGTGAGAAGGTAAGTGAGCAAAGTAGATGGGAGGTCGGTATGTGGCATGTAAACCGACCTCAAATAACACAAGTAAAGGGAGGAGAACACACATTAACTTCACAAAAATAGAAAATGAAAGTCACAAAGAGAGGCGTGAATATTTAAGAACTAAAACGCAGATAGATTCCCTGATTTGAGACAGGTTGGTAGAAAACTAATTGGCCTGGAATTTTGTAGTGCCAGAATTTGGTCTTGTTCTGTTACTGGCCGACTTGTGGGGAGACTGGTTTGCTTCTCTCCGTAAGGGGAAAGTAATCCTGTCACCTGGTCACCTGTGTTGACATGGGGCGATCACAGAGAGGTGACAGCTAACAGTAAAGACTTTGCCACAGTCGGTGCGGCACAGGAGGAGAGCATGAGCATTCTTTTCCTCAGTAATAAAAGCGCAGCCAGATGCATTGAGGTCGGTTCTTAAGAGCCGAGGAGAGCCCGTCCCCTCTGTGCCTTCTCCCCATTTCCCTAGACACGGTGTGTATGTAGAGTCTACTTTTGAGGTAGAATTTAAATCCTAAGTACGATTTTGGGGTTGAGATAGAAATGTTTTAACTAAAGGAATGTTAGTCTGTGGGCAGGGCGTTCTTCGGTTACTTCTGATGCTTCAGTGTTACAAATTAAACTGACAAACTAAATTCATGATCTGTCCCGTGAAAATACAGTCCCAGTGTTATACAGTCTGCTAAGACAAAAAGAATTAAGGTCTAGAAGTAGAATTTACAAAACATTTTCTCAGGCTTTCACCTTCAAATAAACCAACATAGAACAAAAAGGATCATGTGGGAGGGATCAGAACCCTAGTTAGACAGTTTTGTGGATCTTTTTGGTGCTGAACATGACATGAACCTTATAGACTGTAAAAGTAGAGGTAGTTGGCACTCATGTTTGGAACAAAATTTTTAAAACTTTAGTTTCTGTTTAATCTTTGAAGTTTCAAGTATCGAAAATCACTTGCACAAATATGAATTATTTTATATTTCAAATGGCAGGGTAATGGAATGTAGTGTTTGTAAAACACTCATCAAATATTACCTAGTAGTATCTTGGTATGTAGTCACAATTTTGTTAAAATGACTTCATTTGAACAACCACTAATCTAGATTAGTAATGTGTGTTCAGGTGTAAAGATTGATGGGAGCCAGTGTCTGTAATACTTGTGAAAGTATTGAGAGCTTGTTGGGGTTTGAAAAGGACCATTTAATTTTGGGGTGCCAGGAAGTGGATTTTCTCAAAGTCCATTGCCAGCAATGGGCAGGCCTCGTAATAAGTGTCATAGGACATTAACTGTAAATCTTATTAACAGAGAAGTAAATAGCTTTAAAGTAAGGTTTTAGAGAATTTTTTTTAAAGAATGTTCATCGAACTTTTTATGAGCTTCATTAAAGTCCCTTTAAGGCAGAGGTTCTCAACCTGTGGGAACCCCTTTGGGGATCAAACGACCCTTTCAGAGGAGTCGCCTAAGACCATATTTCCAGTGGTCTTAGGAACCAAGACACTGCTCCTCCATCCGTCTGCAGGTTGGTCTGCCCACGTATGGGGTCCTCACAACATGAGGGACTGTATTGAAGGGTCGCCTCGCCGCGTTAGGAAGGTTGAGAACCACTGTTTTAGGGGGGGAGGGGGGGTCACGTACAGAACACTATTCTGTACATCAGAGAGCTAAAGGATAACTCATAGGATTTGAACCTGTGACTTCAGCGAGCCTACTCCAAAGCTGCTTTTTTGCCAGCAAGCTTCTCCTCTGGCTAATAACTTATTTTAAGGCTGGGGGAAAAACGATCTACAATTGAGCTAAAAGCCAGGAAGTTGGGATTGAGTCCCTCCATTCTTAGCGTGTTTGAAAACGTTGCTCGGTGACAGGTCTGTTGCTGCTGATCCCTGAGAGAAGCTCCCTTTCATCTTGATGGGGAAGAAAACTGTTAAGTACATCCACTAGGATGTGCCCTTTGACAAGACCTGGGCTCCTCCTTTTCCTGCCTCCCGTGAGCGTGCTCACATGTGTTGAGGCCATAGACAGATCCATGATCTAGCTGTTTTTCATGGATATGCTGGATTGTTAATAAAGCTGATGTGAGCAAGTACCAGTGGGTAGACTTGCTTTCCCATGTCTGCTACAGCCCCTCCTCCTAGGGAGCTACCTATGTTTTCACGAGTTGAAGGGATGTATTCATATGCTAGCCAATGTCCTTGCCTATATATTTTCCCAAAGAAATATAAACTCAGAATGCTGTATAAAGAAGTAAATTGGTACTCTAAGATTAAGGGGCAAAAGAAAACATTCCTACTAAACATGACATTTCAAACTAATAATGAACCAAGATTTTATGTATTTATGTATCTTCTATTTTATTTTAAAATTTTCTTTAGGCTAAGATAAGCAAAACCCTGTCGTGTCTGTTACCAAAGAGAAAAGGAAGCTCGCTAAGGTTTAGTGTGCACACGTTTTGTAAACATTTAGGGATGAGAAGATGGGTGTTTGAAGTCCTGGCCAGAGAAGCTGTCAGTGATGGGTGATGTCCTTGGGCTGCATCCGTTCCATCAGATAGCGCCGTAATCTTGGGTTCTCTCCTAGTGCAGCAGAACCTCTGGCTTATTCTAAATAGAAACATAGCTCAGGAAAGGGGGATTAGTCCTAAATTGAGGGAAAAGTTATTATTTTTTAGATGTGGGATGGAAACTGTGAAATGAATGTATCTGTATACTAAGAATAAAAAATGAATTTTAAGTAGAATTAACTGTACTTTCTCTGTTTAGGTTACGCATTGGACCCTTCACTAGATAGCCATCAAGTATCTACTAAATACATTGGTTCTGTAGAAGACGCTGAAAAAAATCAAGGTGATTGATTGGGAATCTTTGATATCAAATATAGGGGTGTCAAAAGGTTTGTGGAAAAGATGGAACTAAAAGATAATGGAATTTTTCCACAAACATTTTGATGCCCGCTCGTTTGAGAATAAGTCAAAAGTATCGCGATTAGCATTCCATGTCCTGTGTGTGGGCTCGTTCCAGCAATGCGTGTTTAAGCAGGTGTCTGCCACGGTGAGTGGCTACAGGTAAGTTCTCTCAGTAATACTCTTGCCCTAGTCTTCTGAGAGGCCCTGCAAAAAGAGCCCATCAAGAACAGTGACGTGGGAAGGACCACTTAAGTTCAGGACAGGGAAGTCAAGTCAGAAGGTTAACCTGCATTGGTGAGAACAGGGCTGGGGAAGTTGTACCAAGAAATTTCACTGGGAAACCTTACTCCATCGTCCCCACTACCCTGATTCTTGTCCCTTCACATTTCTGTTTCCCAAACACAAAATACACTTTAAAGGCACATGATTTACATCTCTCAAGGATGCACAAACTGCCATTTTGACGTGGTGTAAGTAGAAGAGGATAGCATACTTCGGGAGAGTTAGAGAGATGGAAACATCACCTTCAGAAGTGTGTGAGATGGAGGCGGACATGTCAGGAAACAATACCATATTTTGATATCTTATTTAGAGAGGTTTCTCCAATTTTGTAACCACGCCAATTGATTTAACCCTCCTATATATTTGTAATTGTTGTCTTGCAGGTTGACTTTAGTTAGACTGTAGGAAAATACTTAGATCTAATTCTGATTCGTTCTGAGTTGAGCCACTACAAGACTAGAGTCGGAGTGCTCTCATTTAGAGCTGTGACCGGGAAGCTGGCTCCTGCCAGTCACTAGCTGTGCAGCCCTGTCAGAAGGATGCTGGGACCTGCATCGGCGTCATTTGGAGTACCTGGCTCAGTGCCAGACTTTAGAACTCATCCAACGAATGCTAATTAAGCCGATTTGGACCAGTTACACCTCCACACGAATGTCAAGCTGTGTTTCAAAAGAACAGAAATGTTCATTGTCATGTCTGCGGAGATTGTCTTTGAAAGACTGCTTTGAAGGTTAAGTAGTTTTGAGAGCTATTTGAATATATTTGTTTAAAAATACATGTGTTTCTTCTGCGTGTGTCCTCTGGACCTGTTGTTTTAGGACAAAGCACCATATTCTGAGACTGTCGCTCTTTATGGGACGAGAAAGCCCCATCTTTCTCCCGTGGAGCAGCTCAAACTGCCGGCTTCGCAGTGAGCAGCCCAAATGGATTCTGAGTGCAAACTTGCCACAAAGTTCATCGGGCCATTGGAATATTACTCATAAGAGTGATCACTTTTAAAAGATTAATGTATTCTCTAAGGTGGCTTCTACTTAGAAATTAGAGATCCTATGTGATCAAGTGACCTTTTGTGTGTGAGCTACATTGTTGTTCACACTCTAGCCAATCCCAACTCATAGCAACTGCACAGGACAAAGAAGACCTGCCCGTAGTAGTCTCACCCTGGCAAATCTCCATGGAAACAGGCTGCCTGCTCCTTCTCCCGCAGAGCCACGCGTGGGGCAGACCATCGCCTTTCAGTTAGCGTCTAGTGCTTTCACCTAAAACTTTAACAAAGCTTTTGTTGCAGCACAGTGGAAAGGATGCTGAATTGATATAGATTTATCCCCTTCAAATTAGATTTCTGTAAGCTACATCTCTGTGTGGCTAGATTTTCAATTAACAGTGAACTTGTGACTATGATTTCGATAAGCCTGTGTTTACCAACCACACATTGCATGCAGATGCCAATTCCTGCCGATCAAGTCAACGTCTTAGCCAGAAACACCTGCTTTTCTTTTCGCTCTTAAGCTGTCTAGAGGTGAAGGTTAAGCGGAACTCACTTGGAAAATTGTGAAACCTTATGGAACCTTTGATGTTGTGTTACTAGGGAAGTAAAGATGCCTTTTCAATATTCGATGTAATTTTACGGAGCCCTGGTGATACTGTTAGGAGTGGCATTTCTAATCCCAAGGTGGTC
Source organism: Tenrec ecaudatus (assembly GCF_050624435.1). Taxonomy (NCBI): domain Eukaryota; kingdom Metazoa; phylum Chordata; class Mammalia; order Afrosoricida; family Tenrecidae; genus Tenrec; species Tenrec ecaudatus. The sequence continues at coordinate 62,407,475 of NC_134536.1, read as the reverse complement.
AGTTTAAAACCACCAGTCACTGCTCCGGAGAAGAATGAGATTGTATCATTTTTAGATAAAGATTTCAGTCTTAGAAACCCTGGATAGAGTGGCTGTGAATCAGAATTAAATGAATGGCAGTGGGTTTGGTATTTCATCTTGGTTAATGTAATTTAATAAAATTCTGTTATATAATAATTAGACTTTTCTTTCTGAAAGTAGCTTTACCACTGCTTAGCAGTATTGAGTCACTGGGTGTTACGAATTGAATGGTGTCACCATTATGGCCTCCCGATCTGTGGTTATAATCCTCTGGAGGAAGCTCCTTGTCCCTCCTAAGCAATGCTCCTGGGCTTGGTACATGTTCCCCACCCCAGCCAGACTATCTTTTTGGCACCGTGAGTTTTTTGTCTCTTTTGTTGAGATTGACACCAGATAGACCCTACACTAACCCTGTCTCATCACATCACAGAGCCGCGGGTGGCTTTTTAAAGGGATGGCATTCCGTGATGTTGAGGTGGGGCCCACTCACAGAACTGCAGGAGTGCACCACTGTAGGGTTGCCTGCCTGAGTCCTTTGTTCGACGGAGGTAATCAGTAGTTTATAAAACACTGCAGTGACAGCTGCTTTGTCCAGAAGGTAGGATCCCTCTGTATCGTGTGAGTTAGTTTACCTGGCAAGTTCAACATGCATTTTAGTTGGTTTGTTAATAAAGCTTTGCTCCCTTTACTATTTACCTTTCTATAGCCACAGAAAGTGAAATTCATAGATGCTAACTTTTAGAAGAGGAAGATGCACATTAGTAAACTGTCTTCTTTTCCATGTAGGTTTAACTGTGTTTGAAACTGGTCAGAAGAAAACAGAAAAGAGGAAAAAGTTCAAGGAAAACGATGCATCTAATATTGATGGTTTCCTGGGGCCCTGGGCAAAATACGTGGATGAAAAAGATGTAGCCAAACCTTCAGAAGTAAGCTTTGATGTTTTCCATGGTCCATTCAGGTGTATGCTGGGTCTCTATTAATATGCTTGAGACATCCTTAGGGAAGCAAAGGACTCACCAGAGTTTTCTGCTAAGACAACTTGTTTTCCTTCTCGGTATTTCCATCTAATTATGAGATCATTTTTAAGTATTTAAGGAGGTAGTATTTCTGTATTGTTACTCTAAGCATAGTACTCTAAGCATAATGTTTATAAAACATTGCTGTACCCATCCCTCTTCCTGACCCTACTAGCTCTGTGAGCCAGGCATGCAGAGTGGACAAGACCAAACAACTCCCTAGTTGTTTCTTGTGTCCATATATCAAACTTACACACACACCCTTCTGTGTAGATACATAGAGTGCTATTTGTTTATTTTAGGCTTTCAGTTTCTCTGTTATTATCAATGAAGATTTACTACCATCCTGAATTCTTTACCCAACTGCCCATGAAGCCTTGCAACCACAGTAGAGTCACTGCTTACGCCCTTAGGACTGTCAATGTTGCTTACTGAAGAGCCAAACGGAAATCTGAGCTCCTTCCTGGTACTAGCTTTTCTAATAGCCTTGTTTTCATCGTTAGCATAAGGGTGGGTTTTGCATAAAATCCATGCGAGAAAGTAGTGTGTTCAGGGCGGTTTGTAATCGCGGAAGAGGTCCTCAGTCGGTCTCTGCTTGTGAGAAAGCCGAGATTGTGATCACAGCTTCACCAAAAGAGTGGACTTGTTGTAAAGCGAATGCCCTGGGGTCGAGAGGGTTCATTTCCAAGTTCTCACCATTTTCCCAGGAAGAACAAAAAGAACTGGATGAAATCACAGCAAAGAGGCAGAAGAAAGGCAAACAGGAAGATGAGAAACCCGGGGAGGAAAAGACTATCTTACACGGTAACATGTTTTTTATATTTCTTCCTCTTGAAGATAAACTTAAAGATCTCAACTCTATGCCTAGTGCACATAACACCAACTACCCCTACAATCAGCAGCTATAAAATCATGATGTGAAGAATGACTATGCTGGACAATTTGCATCCCAAATAAATAACAGCAAATTCTCCTAGGCACGTGCTAACAGAAGAGAGAAAGTAGCATGATTAATAATAGCCACAGATTTTCATTTTTTTTTCCAATATTAATGAGTAACGCATGGTAAGAAACCAGAATGTTTCCTAAATCTTATCTTTTTCCGAAGGAAGCTGGCCCCCTTTTTGTTAGTTCTTCGTGCCCCAAACAGTCATTTAAACCTTTGCTTTGTCACCCATGCCAAATGTTTATTGTTTAGGTATTCTCACAGTTTACAAACTTTACTCAATTATGCTTGAAAGCGATACATTTTTTCATGTAAGGAGATTGGAGATAAAGACTTCTAAAATTAATTATTTGTGGAAAGAAGTACATACAAATGTTACTAAATTATACTTGGAAACTACGTTTTTTTCATGTAAGTAGATTGGAAATAAAGACTTCCAAAACTAATTATTTATGAAAGAAGTGCATACCAAAATACATTACACTCTAGATTGCGTCTAATTTGTTCATCGTTAGTATTGAGGAAATAGGGAGTGATCATCTGAAACAATAATTCAGCACTGATAGTAGTGATTATTCTACTGTGTCATCACCTATCAAATGCTTAAGTGCAAGAAGGTTGTATTTGGTATTGTAACCTGCAGCTTTCTCTCTCCGGAGTCTATTTAGTACTGTGGTGCCAGCCACCCTGACAGTGAGGGCCAGCACTCAGGGACACATACTGGCAAATGCTGTGCATAAACTGTGGCCTATAATTCGCACAGGTTGTTATATTTTTATTAATCATTTTATTGCGGGGCTCTTACAAATCTTCTAACAATCCCTCACTCAGTTGTATAGAGCACACTTGTACATATGTTGCCATCAACATTTCCAAAACCTTTTCTTTCTTCTTGAGCCCTTGATGTTGACTCCTTTCTTCCCTCCGTACCCAACCCTCCCATCCTTATGAATGTCAGATTATTGTTATTTCATATCTTGTACTGTCCGTTTGTCTCCCTGCACCCACATGTCTGTTATTCCTCCCCCTTGGGGAGGGAGAGGGCTGAGCTATATAGCCAACCTTGTGAAAGGTTTCCTCTTTCTCCCTCCCCTCATGATATCGCTGTTCCCACTACTGTCCCTGAGAGCTTTCTCTGTCCTGGATTCCATGTGTCGCGAGCTCTTTGGTGGACCAGTGTGTGCTCCAGTCTAGCTGGATCTGTAAGGTAGAACTGGGTCATGGTAGTGGGGGAGAGGGCGCATTCAGGAACTAGAGGAATGAATGATGTGTGTTTCATCGGTGCTAGACTGCACCCTGGTTGAATTGTCCGGCACACAGGTTATCGTGTTATAAAATTTATGTGAAAATGAGAAAAGATAAATGAAAAAAGAAACTGGAAGAGCGTAAGAGGGAAAAAATAGTTGATTGTTTTGCGTTGTTTCACTTGAGCCTGCCCCACGCCCTGTTTGCTTCTGATGATTTCCTATCGACGTACAAGGCCCAAGTATTAGTGTTTTCTTCTCCTGCTCTAATTGTACTTTGTTGAAGCTTCCTTATCCATCTCTAAAATGCACTACTGAGTCAACTAGGTGAAATCTAATTTGGAGGTCTAATGTTTCCTGAGCATTTCAGAATTCCAGAATTCTGCTGTAATATTATTAACTTTAGTTTATTTATTAATTTTTATTTTTCTGGCAGCTAAATTTTGACTGACTTTTGGTCTGCACGCCTTAGAATATTCTTTCTTAAACCTTATTATGAACTAGTATACTAGGAGTGCTTGTTAGTATTTTACGCATAGAGACTGTGCCTTCTAGTTGCTCATTGATTGCTTATGCCTTCTTGTTTCAGTCAAAGAAATGTACGACTACCAGGGCAGGTCATATCTTCACATACCTCAAGATGTTGGTGTTAATCTCCGGTCAACTGTGCCCCCTGAGAAGTGTTATCTCCCCAAAAAACAAATTCATGTATGGTCTGGACACACAAAGGTAGGCAAGTTGGTTGGTTTTGTTTGTGGTCATGTTATAATAGTGAGACCAACATAAAGTTTCTATTATTAATGTGGAATAACCAGTATTTCTGATACAGATAACAGAGCAGGGAAAGTAAAAGTGAAGATGAAAACTTCGAGTTAGGCTTTGGAGATCCCTGCACTTACCTGTCAGTCACAATGACTCAGCAGTCTTCAGAGCCATTTGGGTTGGCTATGGCATCCCCGTTCACAGCTCAGTGTCGTGGCACCACGTCAGTGAGTCCTGGGTCGGCACTAGGCCCAACCCCCCGCTTGGCCTCAGTACATATGCTGCAGCTCTTGGGGTCACCATATTCCGGTAGCACCTCCAGGTCTGTAAATCCTGGTCCTTGGTGACACTGACACAGAGACGAGAGCTGAAAATGTTGGGTATTGATTGACACTATTCTAACCGACAACCTGGAGCCCTTTGAAGGAAGAGGCGCGCCAGGGGCACTGGCAGGGGCACCGATCCAGGACTCTTGAGGGAAAGTCAATATTCAGGGTGAACTCACGGGTTCAAATGGAGATGCGCTGCACTGGAATACTAATGAAGGTTTTTCTGGGGCATGAATTTTGGAATGAAGGACAACAGTAAATTAGGTTGCTTAGAACTACCCTGCGTTTTTCTTGTGTTTCATCTGAGCTGGTAGACTGTTCTGATTCTTCACTCATCCTTTTGACAGGGTGTCAGTGCAGTCCGACTGTTTCCTCTCTCCGGCCATTTGCTGCTGTCTTGCTCCATGGACTGTAGGGTTAAGGTGAGCTCTCAGGGCAGAGGTGCTGCTGGGAAACTAGTGGCGCGGCTCAAGCTGTCTGACTGCTGGGGAATAAATCTAGGCTTGTTCGATAATTCTTTTTTCTTAGGCCTTGTGAATGCAGCAGTTTATGAGCTGCTTCTGCACTTACACGTGAACTTAAATATGATTGTGTGGTCAGTTGTCTAGACTCTGATAAGATATAAGACAGCAGTTACTAGATTACCGATTAGAACAGAATCCAATTTCCTTGACTTTACCCATTGCCATCGAGCTGATTCCAACTCATAGCAGCCTTTCACAGGGGTGCCGAGAGTCAGTCTTTATGGAGGCAGACGGCGTCACCTGATCCTTCCCTTGCAGAGCAATAAAACTCAAAATTCACCGCCTTCAAGTCGATGGCGATTCACAGCAATCTCGTGAGACAGGGTAGAATTGCCCCGGTATCTGCGACTGTAACTTTTTTTGTAATCATTTTATTGGGGGCTCTTACAACTCTTGTTACAATGCATACATCAGTTGTATCTGACATATTAGTTCATATATTCCATTGTTATTTTCTAGACATTTACTTTTCCATTGAGCTCCTGGGATCAGCTCCTTTTCCCCCCCCCCCACTCCCTCCTGCACACACCCCACCCCTCAGGACCCTTTATAGATTGTATATTAATTATTTTCAAATCTCACACTGAGCGCTGTCTCCCTTCCCCTGGGTTTGTTGTTCTTCCCCCTGGAGGGGGGGGGCGGGTTCTGTGCCATTCATTGCGATCAGTGGCCACCTCTCCCCACCTTCCTCCTACCCTTTGGCATCTCTATTCCCATTCCTGTTCCTGGGCTCCATGTGTTATGAGTTTTATCTCTTGCCTATACCTGTGTACATGCTCCCGTCTTGTCCAGAGTGGGAAGCGGCACTGGGGTCATGATAGTGGGGGGTAAGGAGGCCTCAAGGGATCAGAGGTATATTGTGTGATCCATTAGTGCTCCACTGCACCCTGATGGACTCATCCCCTCCCTGCGACCCCTCTGTGCGGGGATGTTCCATGGTCCATAGATGGGCTTTGGGTCTCCAATCCAACCCCCCTCCATTCTCACCAATGAATATTTGTTTGTTTACTGTTGTGAACCTTCAGATACCCATTGCCCAGTTTCAATGGCACCTCATGATCACACCATGTGGGCTTGTTGCTTCACTGTTGGATGGTCGTTTGTTTAACTTCAAGCCTTTAAGACCCCAGATGCTATATTTTTTAATAGCTGGAAACCATCATCCCACATCTGCTTATGCACCCATTTTGCCTTTAGCGATCATGTAGTAGGGGGTGGGTGAGCATCACAGAATGCCAGTTTGTTAGAACAAAGCGACTGTTTAACTCTTTAAAAAGTAGAAAGCCTCATCTTTCTCCCAAAGAGCAGCTGTTGGTTTCAAACTGCCGACCTTATAGTTAACAGCTCAGCGCGTAACCACTACACCACCAGGCCTCTTGTGAAATGCCAATAGTTTTGAATAAAGACCCGATTTCATTTCCTTTCACTTAATATGAACTATCTTAAGTAAGAGTATGTCCTTCTCTTGGATTAAAAATATCAATTTAGTTCGCACCTGTGAACATTTATTTGGAACCAAGAGACTGGATATAATTATTGAGATTCTGTCCCTGACCTTGTTAGTCTCATGATGATGTAAATAATCATTATAGAGGCAGATGGATGAAAGGTGTTCCGGTTTTAGACAGGAAGCTCCACTCGCTTAGCCTGGGTGTCCACCAATCTTTACTAGATGCTGGGAGTGTGGGTGAATGGACCGCAGGCCGGGGAACCTTTTTCCTGCCAAGAGCCATTTGGGTAGTTACAGCATCATTCGCAGGCTGTACAAAATGATCGGCTTAAAAATTAGCCCGTGACATTTGGTCAAGCAGTTAACCCCCCTCACCCCCCAATGCAGTGGCTCTGTGGTGCGGCACGCGATGTCCGCTGCTATTGATGCCTCCGAGGGCCTTCTGTGGCCAGCAGGCCAGGCACCCCACCTCTGGCATAGAGCATGGTTGGCATATGCTGGAAACGTCTGAAAACCTTAGGGACTCATAAACTAGAGTCATGGGCTAGAGACCGTGCCGAGGGAACTGAGAAGGGGTCCTGTTGGCCCTGGGGAGCCACGGCAAGCTTGCCTGAAGAGCACCAGCAAGAGCACAAGGGGTTCACTTGAGACAGGCACGACTAACGGAGCTTTGCCGCTGTTATCCCAGTGTATCTAGACGCAGGGAGCACGATGAGCCTGTTGTGGTTCAGACTGGATCATCGTGTTCACACAGAATACTTTTACTTTGTGAAAGGAAGAGAAGAAAGCAGCCTTTCAGTATCAAAATAATGCTATATGGCAGTTTAATGATCAACTCTTCTCGAAGCAGTGCCTGACAGTGCAAAAATACCAACTTGTCATCACAGAGAATAGATAAAGTACAGACAGGAACATTCCTCCATCCATAGTTAAGGTCTCCTGATATTTTGATGAATCTCTGTTTCCGATTTGTAAAGTGTCTTTTAAACAATGTATGGGGGGTGGGTGGGTGTGTGTGTGTGTGTGTGTGTGTGTGTGTGTGTGTGTGTGTGTGTGTGTGTGTGTGTGTGTGTCCTAAGTAGCACGATACGTAACCTGGCACAGTTAAGAATGTGCGGATGGGTTTGGTTAAATCTACTAGCATGTGCCCCTATAGCCAGAGCGTGATAGCCAGCGTGCGGCTGTTGTTATTAATTGAAAGTTCTCATTTTACCAAAACCTTGTATGAAATTTATTATTTTCCTTGCTTTTTTTCCCCCTCCAGCTATGGGAGGTGTATGAAGACCGACGCTGTCTGCGAACATTTATTGGTAATTTTTTCCCCTCTCTGTTTAGCTAGCAGTCTGAAGACGTGTTCTAACTAAGATAACATCACTGACAGTAATTTTCCAACACTGATAGGAAGGGAAGTCGTCTTAGACTTGAGCCCTGAAGGTGGGCAATGTAAGGGGCTTGGGAAGTGTGGCGGCAGAAATAAAAGTAGACATGGTTTGAGAAAGCATGGTGTTTGGGGGGAGACCTGCGTGTTTCAGAATTGCCAGAGTGTGGGTTTGGTGAGAAGTGAAGGCAGACAGAAAGGCCACCCGAGGGACCGAAGCATGGAGGACACTGTGTGCCAACTAAGGAGTTTAGAGTCTGTGGAGGACAATGGGCCGCCCTGACCAGCAGGAAGACAGGACGATCTGATTGAAATGTATGAAAATCACAATGACAAGCTGGAGGATGCCCAGGAGGGGCAGGTACAGAAGCAGGGTCTGGATTAGAGGTGGTTAGACTCAGAGTCAAAGGAAAGGACTGGCTATGAATTAAAATCAGTGGTCTTCAATAACAGGGCTGAGTGATGAGAGGCAGGCAAGAATCTAGGCGGAACCTTCCTCTGCTCGATGAGCGCTGCTGACCAGGACAGGGCACCGCAGGGCGAGGAGGGCTTGGGCGCGCGGCCCTTGGAGCTCGCTCTGGGAGATGCAGTGAAAAGGTCCAGAAAGCAGTTAGATACCCAGAGGACGAGGAGCTTAGGGGGAAATTGGGAGTGGGCGGCTAGGACATAGAAAAGGTTGAGGTTTCGTGGGCAGAGAAGAAGGGGAGCAAAGATCGGACCATCTTCTGACAGGCCAGCCTTTCTGCCTTGTCCTTGCCAAATGTCCTCTGAAGGACAGGTGATTCTTTCCAAATTCAAGTGTCCCCACCTTGAAACTCTACTGGTGGGAACTTCGGTGGCTTTGTTTTTAGCTTTACTGTACAAAATGCACAAATAACACTGCCCACGGGAAGTCTTGTAGAAGGCCGCCCATTGTGTTCAAGGGGAGGATGTTCTTCTTCGAATGCAGTGGATGTGCCCCCGTTCATCTCCCCTGCTCAGTGATGCCCCTAGGAAGACCGGCTGCTCGGACGGGGACTCCTGCTGCAGAGAGCATGCCTGGCTTCCGCTGCCCACCACTACTTGAGTAGTTCACTGATGGGAGTGGGGAGGGGTGAGGGCTACTCCAGATGGTTAGCAGTCTGTCCCGTAAACATTTTATCCAATGGTCCCTGGAAGTCATGGTCATGGTGAGGGGGTTACAAATAGAGTAGAGACCTTTATTCAGCCACGTGTCCCTGTAACGTTCAAAAGAATTAGACTGGTTCTTGCCAGATTGATTTCTCAGTACAGCTCGATCAATGCCATGGAATTAATTTATTGCCAAAACTCTATTTTTAAACAAAACACAGAAGCTAACATTTGTTTCCAATAATGCTTAGTCTCTGAAATTCTGCATCTGTATCTACGAAATTTTGGTAATGTAATCCCAGAAATAGGCAGTCACTCAGCAAGGGCTATAATTTCCTGAAGTTCAACTGTAGATCATGTTGTTGTCATTCTTAGCCGGGTGCACCATCGGAGTGACCCACCAGCATGCCAGCAGTCACTTCTCTGTCATTGGTGACAGTGGGCCCATTACAGTTTATAAGTTCTTGGTAGTCATCAGTTGCAGGTACTACCTAGGGAGAGATGGCCGTGGCCAGCGCTCAATAACACAGCCAAAGCGTACCTTTGATCTTGGCTCTTACATAAGCATTACGTACCGGAATCTTCTCAGGAGCTTCTTCAAGGAAAAAAGCAATCACGATGAAAACACCATGCTCCCAAATCCACACAGTGAATTAATTGGGAGACGAGGTTCCGGGGGTTTCCTGACTCAGACCAAGTTGAGATCCACTGTTGAACGCTGCACTTCAAAGGCGTCTAAGAAACCTGCCTTCCGTCCTCTTGTCTTGTCCCTCAGGTCACAGCAAAGCGGTTCGGGACATCTGCTTTAACACGGCGGGCACTCAATTCCTCAGTGCGGCCTATGATCGCTACCTTAAGCTCTGGGACACGGAGACAGGTAAGAGCTCCTCCAGTCCCCATGCCTGCCTTCCTGCCAGTTCCCATGTGTAAATGAAGTCACACAAGTGGTCGTTGGTGACAAGCTGCTGCCACCACCTCGGACTGCTGGGCGCATTCCTCTTGCCATGAGCTCTCACAGAAGGTTTGTCCAGGTGGAACACAGCTGTGCACGCCGCTCTGTCACTGGGACAGGCTTGCTGCCACATTCAGTTGGTAAAGCAAGCGCGTTGGTAGACAAGCGGTTGTGAAATCGTCCATATATTCTAATTGATCTTATTCTCCCACATGATCTCACCCAATGTATTGCACAAAATACAGAAGCACAGTAAATGTCTAATGAGCAGGATGATTTTAATTTGTCAAATTGGTTAAAATGTTGTGCTAATCCTCCGTGGGCCAGCTGGCTGTATCATCACAGCCATACTAACGCATCTGTTTGTTGTGGCTGATGTAATTAGAACACGTTCTTTCGTTCATTGAGTTTGAAGGGTAGCGATAATTGCTACTATTTATCGAACATGTATTGTTTATCAGGCTTTGTGCTGAGTACTTTTAAGCAGCTTCTCATTCAGTTCTTAAAACTCTGTGAAGTAAATACTATTATTACAGTTTAAAAACCACCCCAGCATTGTGTGTTGATTGGAGCACCAGCACCCACCCCCCACCACCCCCCAGTGGACAGAGGAGAGCTGCTCCGCCGGGTCTCAAGGGTGTCCTGTGTACTTTCCTTAAAGATCACTTTGTTGGGGCTCTCACAACTCTTACTGCAGTCCAGACATCAGCTGTGTCAGGCATCTGTGTACGTATGTTGCCATCAGTCTTTTCTAAACAGTTACTTTCTGTTGAGCCCTTGGTATCCACTCCTCTCTTTTCCCGCCCCCCCCTCGTGACTCCTTGATAGTTTATAAATTATTATTATTATATTATATATTATTATTTTCATATCCGACCGCTGTCTCCCTCCCCCCATGGTTTTTGTAGTTCTTGCCCCTGGAGGGGTCTGTGTAGTGATGTGCTGATCATTGCGATCAGTTTCCCCTCTCTCCCCGCGTCTTACCCCTTTCCCATACCCTTCTGGTATCGCTCTTCCCACTCCTGTTCCTGGGCTGCATGTGGGGTCTCGTCCCGGGGGAGCAGCAACACTGGGCATGGCCGTGGGGGGTGAGGAGTCTGTGGAAACAAGTTGCCATGGCCTTTGCAGGAGCTCAAGTCACTCACCTTTGGTTACTGGGCTAACGCCGAACCACTGTTACCAGGACTCCTCAGACACGAAGGTTAAGGAGATTGAAACGTAAATCCCAACTTGTCCATAGGAACACGGGCCGTTGGGATTCAAACCAAGGTCTTTCTGTGCCTCTGCTCGTAACCTCTCTAGTCAGGATCCTCACCCCGGACTGTACGTTGTCAGGGCCTGGTGAGTGTTAAACATTACTGATGCCTGTGTGTCAGCCCCCGGTTATCTGTTAGTGTGTCGCCAACTTTCACCAGGATTGGGAAATCCTCTCTCGGTAGGCTTTAAAAAAAAGGCTTACTGTGCACACTTCAGAGTGTACAGCAGGAATAAATCTTCGGTATTTTCTTTTTAAACTACCACCAATATCAAAACCTGAAAAACTTCTAATACTCTGTACTGGATTCTTATGCCCTTCCCAGTCAGGAGCCACTGCCCTGGCCTGGATCATTCTTAGCCTTCTCATGAACTTTCTATTTGTGGAATCACCTTGTGTACATTTTAGTTTTAAACTTCTTTCACCTTATATCTGTGAGATGTACCTATGTAGCTTGTATCAGTAGTTTTTTTCTTTTTTATTGCTTTTAATAGTCCATCATAGGAATGATCTGTATTGTAATTTGTCGGTTTTGTAGTTGATAGTACAGATTTACTTTAATTTTGCTCCCTTTGAATCATTAAAAGTTGTGAGAAAGAACTATGTGCAGTACACTAAGGAGCCAGCAGGATGGATGCTGCCTTTTCTCAACTGCATCCTGCAGCTGAGCTCCGGATCTCAGCCCCGAGGTTCGCTGTAAGTGTGCAGATGTACTTTGACTGATTTAAACTGGTTTTCTGGTTTCAGGACAGTGTATATCGAGATTTACAAACAGAAAAGTACCTTATTGTGTCAAGTTTAATCCTGATGAGGATAAGCAAAATCTCTTTGTGGCTGGAATGTCTGATAAAAAGATTGTACAGGTAACCCCTTTGATAGTAACACTCCTGAATTTTGTAATATCAGTGAATGGAATGTGGGCCATGAACTTGTTTAATGTGTGTTAATGTTTTGCTACTTTCTCTAAGTAGAAAACAGACAATGAGTTTATTTTAAAAAAACAAACCCAAAAACGTGCTGCCGGCTGACCTCTTGCCACCACCCGTTCCCAAGTCAGGGCCTTTGTTGGCCTTGATACGCCTGCGCTGGTTCTGCCTTCACCTTTTCTCTTGCCTGACACACAGTGGGACATCCGCAGTGGAGAAATTGTACAGGAATACGACCGACACTTGGGCGCGGTGAACACCATTGTTTTTGTGGATGAGAATCGGAGATTTGTGAGCACGTCCGACGATAAGAGCCTGAGAGTTTGGGAATGGTGAGTGTCCATCTGCAGAACGTCTGGCTCACGCAGATCAGCCGGCCACTGGAAAGCGTGCTGCCTAAGACCACGCGTGACTGTCCCCCGCCGCCCATTGGAGTGTTCTCCCGGCTGTTTTAACTGGCTGGCCAACCTGTTTGATCCTGGTGTATAATCGTTTCTTCACAGGATAAGGGAGCTGTGCTGGTTTCCTTGCAGTGGGGAGGGGGTGTCTGGTGCTGCCTGCCTCCTCCGTTCAGGGAATGGGCGCGCTGCACCCAACGCTGGCAAGCAGTGAGGGCCACGGCCTGACAGGAGCGGACGGAGGCTGTCTTGGTTGCCCTAGGGAACGAGTATAAGAGCCTGGCCAGAGAAAGTGTTGGCGAACCTGTCCGTTTTCTAAAATAGCTTCTGTGTGATCACTCAGTGTAGGAAATGTCTCCATATCATTACCCTAAGGGGTAGAAACCAGATTTGACTTGTAGAATACGTAGAATGTGTTCAGTTTGCTTTCCTCGAGAGGAAAACAAACAGGCACGTTCTGAAAACAAAAATAGACCAAAGCTCATCGAGTCTCAGAGGTCCTGTTGTGACATTGAGTTGCAATGCAATGCGAAGTCGTCTTTTGGTGACAATGAGCTTGGTAACAGGACAAGCACACCCCTCGTTTTCAGAGGCATGTTGGAACCACAGCTCAAGCCTGGCGGCAGCCTTGCCCAGACCGGGAAGCTTGTCTCCTCGCCACCAGCCGTCCACGGATAGCTTGAACCACCGCCCGTGACTTCCTCGTCAGACTGAGTTCCCTCGGGGATTGTGCCGGTCCCTAACCATTATCAGAACAATTAAGGAAACTGAAGATGTAGTGTAATCTATCTGTGCTCCCTCCCACACTGTCCACCACCACAGCCCGACAGATGATTCCACATAATGGAGAATTGACAAATAACACAGCACACTACCTTCCATGCCTGAGATTTGAGACTGCCGAAGAACTAAGATCTTTCTAAAGTCAAAAACCATATTCTGTGCTGAGCTCTGATGTGGACACTATCTACCAGCCACAGCCACTTGACTTCATGTGCTCCGTCGTCGGTAGAGTCCACCTCCACGGTGTATGTCTTGTTTTGTTGATCATGCCTAATACCTTAGCTCTAAAATTTCACAGAGTGCTGGTAGTTTTGATGATGAATTCATTTCCAAACCAAAGATTATTTACCAGACATGAGTTATTAGCTTAGTAAATGGAATTGCAACATCTTCATTAGAAAACAGTGCTGTGCCTATTTGGCCGAACTCTGCCTAGCAGGCATTTTTGCTAGAAACCATGATGGTCCACAGTGGCTTGCGTTCATTTATTGCCTGAAAGTTCATTAGAATGTGTTTGTAGTAAAACATGTAATGTGAACCTGGACTGTGGTTAATTTAGAAATGCATGGTGTTTCTAATCCATGTTATAAAATTAGCTCTCAGTAGTAATAAATGTGAAGAAGGAAAAACAAACCTTTTTCACACTGAGACTCGTTTAAGTCATTCTGAGTGCCCATTCTCAATGTTTCCCGGCTTTTTTTTTTTAACAAAGATCCTAAAGTTCTTTCTAATCATCTGTTCCTCTTTTGGCTAGATGGATAGATTATTATTATTTTTCATTTAATCAAAATATTGGAATATAAACCATAGTTTGACATTGAAATTGTGGCTTGGTATCTGTTGCTCCTCAGATTGCATCTCCCACACAGCACTCTGGTCTCTTATTAAAAGCAAACTGACAACTGACCACATTGTCGTCAAGTCATTGACAACTCACAGTAACCCCACACTGATTCTGAAACAGCCAGCCTCATCTTCCTCCTCCTGAGTGGCTGGTGGATTTGAACCACCAAATCTGCATTTAGCAGGCAAGCACAAGAAGACCAAAAATCCTTTCAGAATTCCAAAGAATATTTATCTGAACACTAAGCATGAAACGGAAATACTTAAATATTAAAACTAAATAGTAAAATGAAAAGGTACTTGGAAGTTTTGGTAGTTCTAGATTTTGGTGATTCGTTTTGGAATTTTGTGTGCGTTTGACTATTTCCTTCACATGGAAAAAAAATGTGCGGTGCATTTTCTCCTGTACCATACACATTAGGATGCTTTACTTGCAAACTGAAGACAGCCGTGTCCCAGTGCCAACACTCCTTGTCCTGCTAGCTGGGTCGCTAGCAGGAATGGGCTAGAGCAGCCCCAGGCCCCTGGGCAGCTCTGCCTGGTGCTGCTGGACACTTCCGGCACCCCAGCTGATAGTGGGGGGAAAGAAAGAACACCTCCTGCAGGCTGAGCTCAGACATCTGAGGTCTGTCAAGCGTGGTTCCTTTTTCAATGAATCCTTTTTTTTAAAATGAGCCTTTTTTTTTAAAGATAAAACCAAAAACATAAAGGCCAAAGTTTAAATCAAGAGAACAGTCAGTCACTGCCGTGGGAAGTCATTGGTGAAGTGAAAGATTTATAACAAACAATACAAAATCATTCTGTGATTTTCTTTTCTTCAGGAAAGAGTTTTCATAAATATCTAATTTCAAGAGGCTGCTCTTATTTTGGACTGTTATCCCGTTGTTTCAGGAACCGTTCTAAAATGTGCTTTTAAACATTGCTGGTGTGTTATTTTTCATTTTTCAGGGATATCCCTGTGGATTTCAAGTACATAGCAGAGCCTAGTATGCACTCAATGCCAGCAGTGACTTTGTCTCCAAATGGTGAGTTGGCACGTGGGGCGTACTTGTAAATGAGCTTGTAAGACCAGGTGTGATTTCTGAATTCCCAGCATCCCTGGCCAGTCCCTTCTTGACTGTCACAAGGCCAGACTTGTTTGAGGAAATATTTCCAACATTAGAAATAACCACTGGTTCTAACCTATTACTCGACCCACCCACACTAGCTTTTAAAGCCATAAAGTAAGCAGTGATTGACAGCTAACATCAGCTGAGTAGCAGGCTGCTTTATTCTAAGCCCCCTTCCTCCAGAATCATAGCCATTGGTTGGTGTATCAGTGTCCTATTGGGAGTGCCTTGTTCCCCAAGGGATGAGAAATTGCGGTCCAACTCCGTTTAATGAAAGCGCCTGTGATCACACTATGTAAATTTTCTCCATCAAAAGTAGGTAAGATCAACGGGTATAATACTGTTCCCATTCGTTGCCTTTCAGTTCTGAGGTCATTTGAGCTGCAGACATCCTGGCAGCGTACCACAGTGTCCCTCGTAAGTGAGGGCATTAAAGCGACTTGGGGCAAATATCGTCATCTCAGCCCCAGGCAGCTCACTTAGCTACTGGCGTGTAGGCCAGGGAAGAGGAGGCAGATGAGTTTGCTTTCCCATCAGGCGCCATTTAGTGGTTGGTGCCCAGTGTCCCGTGATTTTTATGGACAGAGCATCCCGACTGGGTCTGACCTTGGTGTCACTGTACTGTGCACACTGCTGTGCTGCATGTGCACTTCAGTGTGGTTTCCACCAACTACAGACCTGGTGCCCACTGTAAACAAGGCCATTCCACACACACACTAGCCTCGGTAGGACCATTCTCTAGACAAGTCCCCCAAACAAACTCACTGCTGCGGCAGGGCAAGTCTGTAGGACACGGGGGGGGGGGGGGGGATGCCTGTAGGTATCCGAGACTTTCAGTCTTGACAGGAGCAGACAGCCATAACTTTCTTCCTCGGAGCACCTGGTGTGTTTGAGCCGGCGGCATTGTGGTTAGCAGCTCATGTGTAGTCTACCGTCCCACCGGTGCTCTGTTAGTCACACAAAGGGGCTGGAAAAATTCTGTGGAAAAGGAAGTAGTGTTGACAGGTGAGCAGCCCGTCCTGTATGGCTAATATGAAACACCTAAGGTTTATAATTTTTTAATCTGGGAAAATTGCACTCATTTTTTTCAGATAGCTTTCTTTAATAATCCTTGATTTTCTCACCAGAGTTCATCATTTATCTTTCTAAACATAAAACAAATAGGTCTCTTTCTTCCAGTAGTTTTCTGTACACATAAGCCCCTGGGTTATGATTATGGCTTATGGACTTGCCCTTTAATGCAGGGCTTCAAACTGGTTCTGTCCTGGCCAAGGGACTGAAACAGGGGAACAGACCCAAATTTTTACAGTGACTCATCACTGTAACCAGAATGGCAACATTTCCATTTCAAAGCTGTGGAATGGTGAGCCCTTGCAGGTCCTGCGGCGTGAGATTGGATGATTGGCAAAACTCGGAAGAGCTACACACATTCCAAGCAGCAAGATTGGCCACCGTCTTTGAGCAGGGCCACCGCCATCTTCGAAGCCCTGCTTTTTCCTCGTCTCACGGACATCGAGCATCTTGCAGCTTATCGGGACCCTGCAGCAGAGGCCTGCTTTCGTGTCAGCTTGCCCTCACTCTGCAGCCTGTGCACCAACCCCAACTGCTAGCAGTCTTCATTCACCACAACCGCCTGCCCTTGCTGCACGTACAGCTTTTAAGTCACTGCGAAGGCGGCGTGCTTTCTCCTGCACTACAGGCCACATTCGCACCAACCACACATACTCAGGCTGACAACAGATTCATAAAGACAGTTCTAAACAGATCCCCATTATTATAACCTGGGGACTGCTACTTATTGACTTCCTACATATTGATTTCATTTCATAAAGTTCTAGACTAAACTTGGAGTTTTGTATTTTTTTAAGCTTTATATGAAAAATGCTCAATGATAGGAAAATTGAGTGTGATGTATTACTTTACATATGAATATCTCTTGCCAATGAGGCAGATGGTATGGTAAAATTTTTTCTTAATAACGATAAAGTAGTTGGGGGCAAAAGAATATTAATGGCAGTAGATGTATTTGAATTAGAATTTAAAAGGCTTTTAAATGTTTCATCTTTCTCTAAAGTGCTTCATGTATTGAATTTTCAGGGAAGTGGTTGGCATGCCAATCAATGGACAACCAAATCCTAATTTTTGGAGCACAGAACAGATTTAGATTAAACAAGAAAAAAATTTTTAAGGGCCATATGGTAGCAGGATATGCTTGTCAAGTGGACTTTTCACCCGACATGAGGTAACTTTCAATCTTCTAACTCTATTATCGTATTCAAATTGAATGATAGACTGTTAAATAAGTAACATTTCACAATGTTCTCAGAGAGACTTGTATGAAAACTCTATAAGGTGCCAAATTAAAAAAATAGAAGCAAATTATGAGAGTGATATATAGATGTAGATGTTGAGAAGTTCCACTCCAGTGTTCTCTCCTTACACTGCTCAGGCTTGTGCCTTTAACCACTTAATAAGTCCCTGTCTGTCTGACCGGTGCTGGATTGTCTTTCTGCTCTCCTAAGCATGCACGGTGTTGCTGTTCCTGAGTGGACACAGAAGGAAGTGGTCCGTATTGCAGTGTTCACGTGAACAGCTTAACTGTCCAGCTCGTCTGTGCTGGAACCTCGAGTTCCTCTGGATTCCAGACACTTCTAGGTCACAGTGGGTTTGTGAAGCCTAGAATCTGCCTAACAGTGAAACTATCTGTCCCCCCATTTAGTGTGCAATACGCAGAGTTCGTTCACAAGAGGCTCTCGCGCTGTCTGGTTAGCCTGGTGATTGGACCTTGGAGTGGTAACTCTGGGTCACTGGTAGATGTATTCGGAAGATACAGGAGCCAAAAAGAATTAGGGAGTTGGTCAATGTACTCGATGGTAGAGTAGGTCTAAAAGCAGGTCTACTGGCTCTCTAAATGTCACCTTGGTTCCCCAAGACTGTTTTGTGACACTTTCATTCATTAGGGCCCGGAACTCTCCGCCTTTCCCTGGTCGCTACGCAGGGAGTTCTGTTTCCGTGTTGAGCTCTGGTAGTTTAAATTGTAGGCATCCTCGTGTCTTACATTGTTGTTTTCACTGAGTGTTGTGCGTTTATTGATAGATATGTTGTTGGGAGTTGGAGAGCAGTTTATGGTAGAGTGAAAAAGATTAAAGATCTCTGTTTTCTTATCCCACTTTACCCACCTAAGGTATTTGAGTAATTGCATGGGATTTTCTTTTCCTCCCATTGCAGCTACGTGATCTCAGGCGACGGGAACGGGAAATTAAACGTCTGGGACTGGAAGACCACCAAGCTCTACAGTCGGTTTAAAGCTCACGAGAAAGTCTGCATCGGTGCAGTGTGGCACCCCCACGAGACCTCGAAAGTCATAACGTGCGGCTGGGATGGGCTCATTAAACTGTGGGATTAATGCAATTAATCATTAAACTGTCTAGGATCGTTTTTGATCCAATGTCATATTTAACTTTATTTAATTATTAAATGTGTTGGATGACAGCTTGATTGACGGATAAGGTTTTCCTTACAGGGCCTTATGTAGTTGACCCATTGTTTGGTTTTGTTTTAAGTTCCAAATTTGACACAGATAATTCCATTGTCTGTTCATTTGTACGAAGAAGGGTCATTGGCTAAAACATGACAGCCAGTACTTCTTATTGGTGGGAAGTTAGAGTTTACTTTATGAACTATACTGAAAGAACCCCCATTGGTCTGAAGCTCTAGAGGAGGTAGCATAATTATGAATCATACCTCAGAAAGGCTAGATCTTCACCAAAAAGGGGAGTGAAGACGACTGATGATAAAGTTTAATATAAACCCAAAATTAGGGTAAAAACAACATCTAAAATGTCTGTTCCTGTTATCAGTTCTGAGAGGGTCAGGTTCCAGTCTGTGGCTGACGAGGACGGCCTGTGTTGTCTATTTGCAGTCATCAGCCAGCAGTGGTCTTGGCCGTATGCCTCTCATTGTTGAACAGTGTCAGTAGAAACCAGGCAAAAGAGGTCTTTCCTTGAATTTCTTCCTGGTTGCTGCAGGCAGAGCTCTATGTCGTTTCAGGCAGGAGAAGGTGTTTCAAAAGAGGCGACTTAGAGAATGAGCCAGAACGCTGGCATTTCTTGTGTGCACTGTCAGTAAGGAAGGGCATGGCTGTGCGTTCAGAAATCGCATGAGGGGCTGGTCCAAAAGGTCAGCTTGTAGTTTCTTTACAGCCATTGTTTTACCTTTAAGATGATGTTGATTTTGTCAATACAATCAACAGAACCTTTTAAAATTAGGGAAGCTTTCAACTTCTTTCCAAATTTTTGCATTAAAAATTGATACCCCAGGAAGATGCTAGAATTCCCCAGATGGAGAAGCAGTGGCCATGGTACATATAGAATGACTGATTGAAGGCAGCCTCTTGAAGGGGGTCACGCACAGCACTTTAGTTTGGCAAGGTATTTCTCCAGTTTTATTACAAATCTATATTAGATGTTTGCATGTGGTTTAAAGTACATCAGTACCGCGCTGAGACAGATTGGTTGACAGCTACCCAGAATGCTGGCTTAGAGACCAAAATCATGTTGAGTATTGTTCTTGTCCCAAGGGCATTGAGCGCCAAGTCCTCTACTGACAACAGCAGAGCATGTCCCTTGCCCTTAGAGAACTCCCACTTGAAAAACCTAAAGAGAAATGCCTGCGACATGACCAGGCCCTCTAGCCATGAACAAATGAGCTGCAGAGAAGAGAATCCTGGAGCTGTCTCTTTGGACACCCAGGCATGCAAAGAAAAGCGGACAGACAGCCTCTTCTCTGCCTGCCACGAAGGCCGACAGGTCTCTGGAGAGGACAGGGTGTAGACAGGGCCCCTCCCTGGAGCCCCAGCCACTGGCTTTAACAAATCCGAATTATTAAAATGTGATGGGGGCAAAAAGGATGGATCATAGATGCAAGCTTTCTTCTTCACCAGTGTTGTGTGTGATACAAATCATAATTTCTAAATCTGCATTTATTTTGTTGTGCTTTTGACTACATAACTGTATATAAAAGTTGTCTCTTTTTAAGAAGATTGTATTTTTAAATAAAGCAATTTCTTTTTTTGTAGAAAATGCTACTGAAATGTTGGTCTTTATTCTCCTCATCGTTCTTAACTCTGCTGAGCCCAAATGAAAATCATTTGCAGCTTTTAAACTGACTAGAGGTCAGGGTGGTGTGTGCAGGTGTACTCATTAAATCATTTGCACTCCAGGGCAGCGCCCTCGGCACATCAATTAAGTCTAATACACACTCCACAGTTCCTCGTTTAGCGTAGGTCCGAGTGGAGCTCCGCCGGCCCGCATCTGGAGGCTGTCGGGAAGCAGGTGCTTTAGCGCCCTGAGAGACCTGCTGGTCACCGAGCCCCTGGAACTAGGTGGTTCCTCTCGGGCTGCTTTTCCCTGCAGCCTTCGTGTCACCCTCAGGACAGACAGGCTGTCTGACAACCAGAAGAAACGTGGCGCTGTCGTGAAAGGTGGCTGGTGTCTTCAAGCACAGCTGGGAGTGGTGTGTCCTAAGAACGGAGCCGTGTAAGAAACGGACAGGAAGAAGTAGCATCACACAGGTTCCGAAAATAGCAGTCACTCCTCGGGGCATTGAGTCCTCGGCGCACTCACAGCGTGCGGGGGGGGGGGGGGGGGGGGGGGGCCTTGACAATGAAATCACCCGCCTCCGGCGACAACTGTGAGGACGGGGAAGGGAATGCCAAACAGAGAGGGGGAGGCATTCACCTGTGGGTCTCAAAGTGAGACCAATGAGACGCTGAGCCCAGAGTGTCTCCAGGCAGGTTTTTCCCACTTGAGTTTCTGAAATCGGGCTGAATCGTACTTAAGATGCCCTCATGTAGCTGGCAGCAATCGTTATTAGTGGATCATAAAGCGATTGAAATGCCATGTAAACAAAACCAGAAGGGGAAATCCAGTGAGGTATCCATCACAGCGTTTGGTTTAAATGTATCCAATCACATGTTTATTTGATCAATGGGTAAATACAGTGAATGAACTAACCCTGCAATTCCACACACACATTTATACAGATAATATACATATGTACCTTCCATGTTGATAGGAGCTCGGAGGCATAATGAGTTAGTTATAAGCTGGGCTGCGAACCACAAGGTCAGCAGTTCAAAACCACCAGCTGCTCCCTGAGAGACAGATGAAACCTTGTTACTCCCGTAGACCGTTCCATCGCAGAACCTCAACAGGGAGTTCTACTCTGACCTGTAGGGTCTTTGTAAGTCAGAATCAACTCAAGGGCAATGAGTTGGTAGTAACGAACAAAAGCTGTTGAAGCAACTTTTGCAGAAGTCAGAGCCCTTAGGTTGACTTGACTTTTCATGGCGAAGCAGAAACGTTCACTGGCACAGCTCCCGGGAGCCAGCGGTGCCACTTTCAAGGGCATGTTCAGTTCCCACTTGCTGATCCCTCAAACTCTTAAAAAACCAATTTTCAACTTAAGGCTATGTCCCAGTGCAGTGCCATCTAATAGAAATCGTGATTTTATGTAATTAAAAGTTTTCTAATAGCCACATTAAAAGAAACCATGAAATTAATTCAATAATGTGTTTTATCCAAAATCCAGAAATTCTTAGAACATGTAATCAATGGCTTTACAAATTAATATTTTCCTATTTTTCCTTCTAAATCTTCAAAAGCCGATATGTATCTTACTCTGAGGACACATCTCAATTTGGACACTAAACTTTTCCATCAGAAAGCATTTGTTTCCTAAACATACATGGTTCCATGGACATATACATGCAAGTTGTTCCAAATGTACTTCAAAGTTTTCCAGTAAGCAAATTCCATATAACATTTTAAAGTGAATGAGTAGAGTTAAAACCTCAGTAGCTCAGCCACGCTTGCCACGTTTTCGGCCTCAGGACCAACGTGTGCCCAGCAGCCACGAGAGTGCACAGAGCCATTCCATCGGCACCTTCGACGCCAGAGGAGCCCAGGCATGGCTATACATTGCCCCATCTCCTTCCTGGAAGGCATTCTAAAATGCGTACTATTCACAGCTCATAGCTACAGTTTTTGAGTAGCATATTTACCTGGTTTTGCCCTGGTGGTGCATTGGGTTAAGCATTGGGCTGCTAACCCTAAAGCCAGTGGCTGGACCCCACCCGCTGCCCGCCCTTCAGGAGAAAGAGGAGGCAGTGCAATTGGCAAATCCCCCTGCTGTCTCAGGTCACTGCCAGTGGCAATCCACTCTGACAATGGTGTGATCAGTGGCTGATTCTTAGGGTTTCTGTAGTCCTTATGCCTTTAATCATTTTAGACAATAGATTGTTCTTGGAGACGATGGATGGATGGATGGATGGTGATAGGAGTTGTACAAGTCCCCAATAAAATGATTTTTTAAAAGATTTTTCTTGGCTTAATTGAAGTTCTTGGGCTTAAAAATCTGTTTATTGTTTCTGTTCACTGCCTCATGGATGACCATTTTCTTATGAGATGTGATTTTTACGGTGAGCTCATCTTAAGTGGTCTTGTTTCTGAGGAATGCCTTCTCAAGTCGTTTCTGGATGATTGGCACTAGCTTCCGCCCCTGTAACCCTGAGCTATCACCCCCTGAAGCCACTTTTTTTGCCTTAATGGCTCAGCCTTTGGTTTTCCTTGCTGTGTGATTAGTACAAGTGCAGTTCCTTGCACGGGTCTGAGGTTTCCATTTCACACAAGAAAAATGCATTTGCCCAGGCCGATGACAGAGACGAGCGTCCTTGTGCAGACAGATGGGTGTGACGTTTTCAGGCTTGTCTTTCACCATGAAGCCTCCCACAGGGCTCAGACTGCTTCCGGACTCTCCCTCCCCCACCACCCGTCCTTAGTCCCTACTGCGCAATCCTAGCACGACTGCAGTGTAGGCTCCTGCTCGGCCTCTGTCTGTAGGCTTCATCTAGGCTTGTGTGCCTGGAGATTTTTCTTGGGCATTCAGATCTCTCTCTCTCTCTCTCTCTCTCTCTCTCTCTCTCTCTCTCTCTCTCTCTCTGCTGTTGCGTACTGGATAGGCCATTCCAGTGCAGAGCCACGGAGCTGAACTACCCCGTAGGACTTGCGTCTTTAGCAGAGCAGCAAGTGTCTTCCCTTGTCGAGCCACTGCTGGGTTCCAACTGCCCGCCTCCCCGTTCAGACAGGAGTGTGTGCGCTCAGAGGAATCTCACTGGACACGTGTTAGGAAACCCAGTGTTCCTGAGATGCTGGAACACTGGAAGACACAGAAGTGTAAACAAGTGCAGTCCATGTACCCTGCCTTCTGGTGTTTAGAACCATGTTTTACATGTTTTATCCAAAACACTTTTGCTACGGACGCTTCTCTCGTTGGCTAGGGAGCTATCCTCATGGACTCACCTTGCGTGTGGACCCTCTTCTGTAGTAAGCACGTCGTTTGGATTCTTCTGAGTCACTCCTAAGGCCTCCTCTTAAAAGGAAGCCACCGCCACCGCACTGCCTATCTAATCACAAAAGCCGTGAGATTTTCAAGCTAGAAGAAACCTTAGACATGCCCTAACCCAAGGTAAGAAAATAGGCCACGAAAGAGGACTTGCTTGCTATCACCCAGCGAGTTGGCAAGAACATCAAGGTTTCGTTCTTCCTCTCCAAGTTTTATGCCACTCAATTGTGTATATTTAAAACAGTCAGCTCTATGTCGTAACCTCTGTGTGCTCCAGCTGGCTCTGATTTAGAGTTGAAAAGAAACTCAGTTATTTAGGTAGAGTGTTTTGTTTCTAATCCTTTGGTAATATCATCTTTAGTAGAACCATTACCTTAAGAGCATTGTTACGGTCCGGCCTTTGCAGGGACATCGCAGCTAACGGTTTTCTCTCTCATGTGCACCCACAGGCGTTACTTGGCTCATACGTCAGTCAGACAGACTGGAAAAAACAATCGTTTCTAAGCCTGTTTTTTTTATTCTAAACAACTATTACTTTATTATCCAATCTGGTCTATAAAACGAATGTGGCTATGTCTTAGGTTGGATTATTTATGAAAGCAAAACCAGCGGTGCTTATATCTATACAAATAGAAATTTATATCAGGAAAATGGCTCTCACATTTGTAGAAGGGGGCAAGTCCGAATCCAGGCTGGTCCCAAGTCCGTGGGTCAGATGCCAAGCCGCAAGTGTTTGACTTGGGTAGCTTCCAGGGCTGAGGAACCCACGATCTGCAGGAAGACCACAGGCTGGCGGCTGCACAGGCAGATGAATCCAAGAGCAGCAGGTCAGATGGCAGACTGCTGATGACTCCCAGGACTGGCACACAATATGGCAGGCCATTGGGCAATGAGCCAGATGCCAAGATGTCACAAAAAGCAAACAAGCTTTTTCAGTGTCCACTTATATAGGAAATAGGTCACACCCAAGGATATTTCTTTTCAGTTGCATCAGAGTTATGATCTTGAGTAAGGGAGTTACATCCCACCCTCCTCATCTTACTGGCTACTTACTGAGTGCTCACAGCAGATCCCATTATGGAGTTGATTACAATGTGGTAGTTAGGCCGTATCATGGGGAATTACGAGGGCTTAATTGCCAAAACCTTGAGAATCCTGGCCCAGCCAAGTTGACACAACATTTAACTATCATCGGCTAAAATATTTGTGTGTGTGTGTGTGTGTGTGGAATGTCAACTTTAATTTTTTGGCAGAAATAGCCTCATCTCTCATAAACTGAAAAAGGTTCTCCGTTATGTATGGTTTTAAACACACTAAGAAGTGTGTTTGGCAGGAATGAGCCAGAAGAAAGGAAAGCAACCAATGAGAAAGGAAGACTGAGGTCTAAGTTCTGGGATTTAGATAGCTTCTAACAATAAATAATCAAGCTTTCAACGTCCTAGAAAGATGTGAAGGTTTAAAACCTCCAAACTCACTGCCATTGAGTTGATGCCGACTGATGCTGGTCCCTTAGGACAGGGTAGAACTGCCCCTCTGAGTTTCCAAGATTCTAACAAGGGTAGAAAGTCCCATCTTTCTCCTGTGGAGTGACTGGTGGTTTCGAACTGCTAACCTCTTGGTTAGCAGCCCAACACATAACCACAATGCCAAGGCTCCAAGATCTCCAGGTTAATTTTCGAATCAGGAATGGGCACTACCACATGCAATCCAAAAACAGCTAAAGTCAAGAAAAGGGAAAGTTGCACTTAAATTTAAATGAAAATGAAAAACAATGGTCCATCTAAATTTCCAAGGTAATGTTTCATATCACACACACACAAAATTCAATAACACATGATGAAATTATTTCATAGGAAATAACTTTCATTATTCATATTCAACAAATATTGAGCTCCTCTTACCTGGCAGGTTTGCCATAGGGCTATGGACACGATCCTTGCTCTCAGGGTCAAGTCAGCCGTACAAACAGATACAAGGAGCGTGTAGACAGCAAGAATAAGAGCATTGTGGGGACCCAGAGCTGAGCGAGTCCACTGACTCCCGGAGGAACTGATGTTAGATCTGGCGTCAAGTCCTTGAGAAACCATATTTTCTTGTATAGATAAGAGCTTGTTTTTGTTGATACGCGATTGGTGCTTCTCAATATTATAGAATCCACTTGAACCCTTATTATTTATTATATATACATACATGGGGATGATATTCAGAATATCCACTGACCAGTAAGGCAGAGACATAGACCAATTAGAATAGAAGCTAACCACAGTGCTAGGGCTGAGTCTTAGAGATCACCTGCTGGGTTGTATATTATCCCTGTAATTACTTGGATCCAGGGAAGGGAGGTAGGGGGTCCCATGGGAGGCCTGAATGCAGCACCCTGACACACACACACACATGCACACACACGGACACACACACACCCCAGCTCCCTGCTGGCCTTGCCTGGACCACCTGGGTCACAGACGCTCCCACTAACTGCACCATTCTTTTTCTCTCTTCTCTTCACCCATCTCCTTGTCAACCTGGGCCTTGGGGAGAGGGAGGAGAGAAAAGTAGGGGCAGCCGGACAGCCCCAGCCGACCTCTGAGGAACCCAGGCGGACAGCCACTTGCCAACCACTTGAGCTCGCCCAGTGCATACTGATTGGTTATCAACTATCAATCTACTTGGCTTCTTGAGATATAGTCTAGAAGTGAGTTCAAACTTGACAGGAAAAAAAATTCCTTATTGTTTCAGATGATTATACAAAATCCATCACTAGGAAAATGTTATATTTTTTATGAAAATATAAAATTGTGTCTTTAGAAAAAACAGTTAAGTGTTATGAATTTGTAAATTTTCATACTGCATAAAGTTTGATAATATTAGGGATGTTATGCTGTCTTAAGGGCAGAAATAAAATTCATTTTAAAACTTCAAACTATAAACAAATTCATTTTAGGTTATAATGAATGTCTGGGTTATAATTTCATGTGATAAGTTCAAATATCTATTTCAATATAAACAAAAGAGAAGGCATTTGAACCTAAGGAGTAATTGAATTCACAAAGCCCTGGCAATTAACTAATTGCAGAAAGAATTATGCTTTTGCTGAGTAGGCAAACATAAATATCTCCAGCAAAAACAAATACACACACACACACACACACACACACATAGCAACAACAACAATTAAGTTAATTGAGTTTGGGGATACTCTTATTGTCAAGTATAATAATCTGGCTAATTGCAGACTTCACCTTTAAACTAACAAAATATGATGTGCCTGGATTCCTGGGGCTACATCTCAGTATAATCTTAGGAAGCGCAAATCTTTCATTTATCAAAAAGCTCTTGTAATCACGGCAGAAATGTCCACATCAGTAACTGATTTGGATCAAAGTGAGTTCAGTTCTCTGTGGTTCCCTTGGCTTGACCACGTCAGAGTTGCCAAGAGCCATCAGTGACGTGTTACAGCTAAACTCCCTACAATCACTGAGGAAGGGGCAGCTGCGGTGCTGTAACCTGCACCTCCAGCTGGGACTGCCAGCTGGGAACCAAATGCAGCGCTTCACTGGTAGAAGGTGACTGCTGAATCTCTGACGCCCGCCGATGCCCTTCACCTAAAACAGAACCCTTTTCCCCATCACTTGCTAAGGGCATGATTAAATCTGAATTTTCAGAAACATTCAGGAACACTGCATGCTGGTCATAGTTAATTCAGGAGATGCCTGTCTCCATAGGAGAGAGCTTCAAAACGTTTGTGGGAAGATTCCATGATCTGTTCATCCCACTCTTCTCCAAACATTTTGAAGCTTATTTATTTCTTATTTATCGGCTGGACAAAGACTAGCCTGGGCCTGTTCTAAACCCCAGGGGAAAGTGACAAGCCAGCGTCTGAGAGACTCTTTCAGGCCTTGCAAGAGCTGGGCTGGAGGCCTAAATGTACGGAGAGAGCCCTTGGCTGGGGCTCCAGCGTGCTTCAAGAATCTTCCAGTTGGCAAGCACGGCTTCATTAAGTAGATTGCTTAAGTCAAGCAAACTTCCATGCTACAAAATGATACCAAATCTAACAGATTTATAGATCTGGGCTAAGCATATTAGTAGGAACTCCCCCTTGCCTCCCCTTTTAAACAACTGGAGAGATGCAATTTCTTGCATAAAAGCTCCAGAGGTAGCACTGCGGAGGAGCCAACCTGGGTTTTGGTATCTGAGGGGCAGAAACGAGATTCCTGTTCCACCCTCTACTGGAGGATGCCCTGCTGGTACCATGGGTTTCATGCGGGCAGCTAACCGCCAGGTCAGCAGTTTGAAACTCCGGGGCACTCTGTGGGAGAAAGAGGACATAATTTCAGCGATCTCAGCAACCCTGCCCTACCGGCTCGCTGGGAGTTGGAATCCACGCCAAGACAGTCAGCGATCAAGACTCTCCTCCACCTGCCTGACAGTCTGAAAGACCAGCTGTGGCTTGCGTGTTGCTGTGTTGCTGGAAGCTGTGCCATGGCGTTTCAAGCCCCACCGCGGACGGGCTTCAGAAGAGCTTCCACACTAAGACAGACTAGGAGCCCCAGATAGGCCAGTGGACGCCTTAGGAATCCCAACAGGATGCTGTCTGCACTGATGCCCAAGGAGGAGCCTCCAGGGTCAAAGGCACTACAGACTCGCCGCTCACAGCGGACTCGACGTCCATGAAGATGAGGAAAATGGCCAGGCATGGGCAGTGTTTCCTTCTGGTGCCTAAGGAACGGGGACCAGACAGACAGACGGCAGCTTAAAGGGGAGGTTGTTGGCGACGTGGCCGGGGAGCGAGGAATAATGGAGGCAGGGCACCTGCTCCACAGGCGCTCAGTGAACAGCAGCGATTGGTTTTGTTGGCGTCCTGCCTTTTGTGGGTTTGGTTTTTGTGGAGGTTGAAGGCAAGGATGGTTTTGCCGGCTTCTCACTGGGGCTTCGGGAGCCCTGGCCCTTTCTCTCTCAGGGCCTCTCAGAGTGCTTCTCCGCAGCAGGCCAGGGCGCCCCTCGTGGGCAGGTGGCAGTGTGCCAGCCGAGGTCAGCCGACGACGGCCAGGACAGGAGTGGGCAGTGCCAAGGCTAAGGAAGCCTGGTCTCCAGAACCAGCACAATACATTCTAGAGGCAGGGAAACCATAGCAACATTCAGAAGAGTCATCATCAAGTCCCTACTATCGAGAATAAGCATCGAATAAGGACAAAGAACTATTGAATAAGCTGCCTCATAGGTGGGTGTGGGTGTGGCGATGAGGATTTATTTTGAGTTTGCTCCCCCCCCACCCCGCTTTTAACAGAACATCCATTCTTGCTTCATAGACACACACACAGACACAAAGCGGAGGGAGGGGGGCTTCCAAAGGTTTGTGGAAGAATTCCATGATCTCTTACTTCCATTTGACTACTGTTGGGTTTTTTTAAACATTTTATTAGGGGCTCATACAATTCTTATCACAGTTCATACATATACATACATCAGTTGTATAAAGCACATCTGTACATTCTTTGCCCTAATCATTTTTTTCTCCTCTTTTCTTTTTTTTACATTTTATTAGGGACTCATACAACTCTTATCACAATCCATACATATACATACATCAATTGTAAAAAGCACATCCATACATTCCCTGCCCCAATCATTCTCAAAGCATTTGCTCTCCACTTAAGCCCTTTGCATCAGGTCCTCTTTTTTTTCCCCTCCCTCCCCTCTCCCCCCTCCTCATGAGCCCTTGGTAATTTATACATAGTTATTTTGTCCTATCTTGCCCTATCCGGAGTCTCCCTTCCCCCCATTCTCTGCCGTCCATCTCCCAGGGAGGAGGTCACATGTGGATCCTTGTAATTAGTTCCCCCTTTCCTACCCACTCACCCTCCACTCTCCCAGCATCGTCCCTCACACCCTTGGTCCTGAAGGTATCATCCACCCTGGATTCCCTGTGCCTCCAGCCCCCATACCGTTTTAAAGCCAGCACACATTATTGCTATTGGCAATCACTGAGGACAGAGTAGAACGGCCCTCAGTCTACAAGTGGATGACTGATACCAACTGGCAACAAAGAAAAACTCAGCGTATTCATTTTAAAATGAAAGAAAGAAAAGATGTAACAGCATGAGCAAGTCCATGGCTGGGGAATCGGGATGGAACTCCGAAGAGAAAGCAGTGGAGACACTCGGATTCCGCTCGGTGAGTGGTCCATAGGAATAGTAGGAGATTCATTGTTGACAAGACTTTTGTGTGGAAGCTCCATGTTCTGAATTCAGGAGAAAAACTTGGTGTGCCTAGGTCCCAGGTGGTCTAATGGTTCTACCTTGGGCCATGTGAGAGAGAGGTGAGTGACAGTCTCAGAAACCCACAGAGGCAGTTCTACCCTGTCCTGTAGGGTCACTCTGAGTTGGAAAGAACTCGGTAGCAGCAAATTTGGCTGTGCCTCAGTGTCCCCTGAGGGCAGAATCAACTGGTGTCTTTTCCAAAGTCATATCATGAGCTTCAGCTAAGGCTGGCGAGAACTCCAAACTGAAACTCACGGCCGTGGACTTCAGTCTAAGTCATAGCGACCTTGTAGGACAGGGTAGACCTTCCCCTGGAGGTTTCCAAGACTGTAATTCTTTGTGGGAGTAGAAAGCCTCATTTTCCTCCCATGGAGCACCTGGTGGTTTCAAACTTCTGACCTCATGGTTAGCAGTTCAACAAATAATCACTATGCCACCAGGGCTCCTTTAAAGGCCAGCGAGGATATTCTGACATCCACACTGCTGTACAGAATGTTACTGTCAGCTCGGACACACACAAAAAGACCGCCTTCCAAGAGCCAAGCTAAAGACAAATGAAAGACAGCCCTGTGTTTGCTGAGTAAGCGACAACTTCAAGAAGCAACTCCACCTAGTCAAAATTGAAAATATATGCACACTTTATATTTAATGAGAGTGGATTCGTGGATTATAGACACACAATAAATGTAAGGGAAACATGGAAATGAGCTGAAGTACAAACCTTTCTAAACAAGCAGCTCGGCTCCCCTGGGGATCTCCATTTAATTGGGTTCACGAAAAGCAAGCTCACCGTGGCGTTTACAGCAAACATTAAAAAGACACCACCAGATAGCAGGGTGCAAGGTTCCAACAAGTGTTTGAGCTGCATCATTTCTGTTCATTTATAATTACCCAACCTCGGGGGAAATTTTTCTAGGAACATTTGAGTGGTCACACCCAAGGCAGAGGTCATCCCCTTCCTACATGTACTTTGATGTACAGCTCGGTACACTGTATCCAGAAGGAGGGCAAGCATCTCAACTCTGCCAAAGGCAAAGAGCCCACGTCCCGGTGGATGAAGGTAGACTCTCTGTACCGAGAAAATGCTCTTCCCACCGGCCGGGCACCTGGCCACACGCACCACAGGAGAATGCCACCATGCCCGCTTAGAGAAGCTGCCAGGCGAGGGGGAGACCATCAGACTCGTGGGTTCTGCAAATACTCCCTGGGGTTCTTGATGAGATCCCACAAGCTATTTCCATCTCATGTTCACCCAGCTCAGCGTGTAACAGCTGCTGGCATTGAAAGAGTCTCTCTTCAGGAAGAGCTGCGGCTTTGATAAGTCTTTGTAACTGTGGAAAAGCCTGAAGCCCTTCAGCTCTAGCTCTTTGAGGAGACTGTACCAGAACCGCACGGCACTGCTGTCGCTGCCACTGACCTCGAACCCGGCCCAGTGCAGATGGATCTCGAACACCAGCTGGCCAATCTGCTCAAGGATGTCTTCCAGAATGAGGTTTTCCAAAACTTTCCATTCTGCGCTTTCCAGGTCTGCCTTGAGAACATCAATCTGTAAAGAAGGGATCAGATGAGGTCAGCTGACATGATCCGTGGCTGTTAAAAAGACCATCTTGCATCGGGAGCCTCATGATGACTTTCCAAGGAAGTAGTTTTGGTTTTTTGGAGTTAGAAGTCTTGGTTAAATGACCGTTTATGACAGGAATGTCTAGCCTCTCTCCACATCAAACGTTGACATGCAAATAATGGAATGCCAGGCTGTCATCAGGACCCCCGGTGGTGTCATGATGATGCCTATGGAGCTGCTATCAAAAAAGGCAGTACGTTCAAAGCCACCAGTTGCACCTCGGGAGACAGAAGGGGCTTTCTACTACCTTACGCAGTGACAGTCTTGGAAACTGCTCGACCCGGCCCTGCAGCGTCACTGACTCAATGGCAGTGAGGAATGCGAAATCATAAGGAACATTTTTACTGTTTCCCAGATGGAAGTGTTGGCCTGGGGCTTGAGCCTTGTGGAACTCCATACCCACAGCCGCTCCCTCCAAGCCTGCATGCTGCTCCTGAACCAGGTCAAGTCCTAAGAGAAGGTGTCCACCTGCAGGGCCACCACCCTGGTTTGTCCCACTCTAACTGAATCAGCCCCAGAAGCCAAGGAATCACTTCCTGGGTATATAGGTATTGGACTTCTAAACACAACTAATTTTATATAACCCATAGATTGGGAAAAACATTTAGAAATTGTGATAGACTTATTGTGCCAACCTGGCCAATAAGAATATGTGGGATTGACCAGGTTACAGTTTGATTGGAGGACAAAGAGATAAATGGCTCTGCAAGGTCCTCCTTCTCTCTTGCTCTCTGGGGATCGAGCGTGCTGGAGCATGCGTGCTGCTGCTTCAGCTAGTTCTCTGCCTCAACCTGTGAGGTACACCACCTGTGTGTGCACCAAGCCAACCCGTAGTTTGTGTCACTAGAGCTTGAGGTTCCTTCAAGGCCTGCTTCGCCACACTGCTGGAACATCGTATATCACTTGAACTTGAGGTTGGTGGATCCTGTCACCATGCATTACTTGAGTTTGATATTCCATCCGGGCCTGCTTAGCTAAGCTCCAGAGCTACTGACTGTTGCTGCTCAACCCTGCTGTTTTCTGCCTGTGGGCAGACTCTGCCTGCCTTGCCTCAGGGAGAACTCTGCTGTCTGCTTCCTTGACCTTGGACCCGGCAGCCCACTTGAGTTGAATGACTTTCAGTATATTAACTGACCCGCGAAAGTGAGTTAAACTGAGCCCTCTGTACAGCAGTTAGCTGTTAGATTCCTTCTTGCTGTACAAACCTAGCCTCATATCTATATAATCATAAATGTCCTGGTTTTGTTTCTCTAGAGAACCCTATCTAACACAGCAATGATGTATCAGATAAAGCGCTAATTTCAAAAATCTATAGAAGACTACACTTTAAGAAGAAAAATACAAATAGCCCAATAGAAAACGGGCCCAAGACACGAACAGGCAATTTATTTAGGATGATATCCAGGTGGCCAACAAGCATAGGAAGAAATGTTTGTGTTCATTAGCTGTCAGAGAAATACAAATTAAAGCAACAATGAGACACTACTTCATACCATCACTCTTAGCAAAATTAAAAACAAAAAAAATAAATGCTGGAGAGGACGTGGAGAGATTGGAATGCTCATACATTGCTGGTGAGATTCCAGAATCGTATCACCACGATGGGAAACCATGCGGCGCTTCCTTCAACAAATGAAAATAAAATATCTCACGATCCTACACTCTCTCCAGTTGGTGTACACGCTAAAGAAATCGAGAACAAGCCATGAGCAGACATATGCACACCCGTGTTTACTGCAGCAATTCCATCATCACACAAGGTTGGAAACACTACAAAAACCCACCGACATAGAGGAATGCACGAACAAACCCCGGCACATTCAGACAACCTAATAGGATGTAGCCTTAAAAGACAATGAGGAGTCTGTCAAACCCAGGAAGACATGGGCAGGACTAGAGATTATGCTTAGCAAGGTTTGCCAGCCTCAGAAAGATCATTATCTACGACGCCACTCACATAGAGGAAAATAAAGACAGAGAAACATGGCTTTCACCTGACGATTGAGATGAGGTGGGGAGAGGAGGGAGAAAGAACAGGGAACGCGGAGCAAGGCAGGTGGGAAAGAACAAACGAGAACACAAGGAACCACACTGGTGAGGAACTTAATGGACTTTCTGCCACTGATCTGAGGCCGTGGGCTGGGCAACGACAGAGAATCGGTTTCTTTTTCTTAGTGTTATATCCCACAGAGGGGTGGGAAAGATAAGTACATAAATAAGGTTAAACTTTTCTTAAAGCAAGAGAGAGAGAAGAGCCACAGTCTTAACACCACTCCCACCCTGATTCCTTACGTATTAGATCTAACCATTGGTCTGTGTTAAATGTATAAATATTATAGTTCCAGGATTGCTGCAAACCTTACTGTAGCTATTAGCTGTCATCAAGTGGGCTCTGCACCTCTCCCTGGTCCCTGGGTGCGCAAACCCATTACTGCAGCCCCTGTGCCTTTTGAACGACTTCCAGCCTTGGGGACCCATCTTCCAGAAACCTACGGGACAATAGTCTATTTTGATTGTGGATTTTATTTGACTATGTTTGGAAGTAGACCACCAGGATCTCTTCCTGGTCCGAAGCACTACTGACTCCTGTCCACCTGGGTGACCCTGCTGGCATTTGAAGTACAGGGGCATAGTTTCCAGCATCATTCCAGCTGCCACTGTACGGCAGACTGACAGGCGAGGGGTGATTCAAATGCATGTACCAGCACATCGTTGGAGGAAGAGGAGGAGGGGAAGGAAGAGGAGGAAGAGGAGGAGGAAACAACAGCACACACTCTGCTTATCTAAAGAGCAAAACAAGTACGCATCCCAGGTGAGATGAGGAGTAGGGGGGTGGGGGTGGGGTGTGTGTGTGTGTGTGTGTGTGTGTGTGTGTGTGTGAGAGAGAGAGAGAGAGAGAGAGAGAGAGATTCTGCAATTAATCAAGCCACCAGAATCAGCTTTTTTGTGCTGGTCTTTTCTTTTTATTAAAAGCCATTAAAATGACAGAACCCCAGAAAGCCACAAAAGCCAATATTTACAGAGTGCTGCTTCTTCTGCAAGCACCTACCTGCACGGTGTTAAATGCTTGACCTTGCAACACCCTTTAATCCTCTCAACAATGCTTTAGAGGGGGCTTTGCTGGCATCCCAATGTCAAGGTGAGGCAACCAGATTGGGAGAATAATCAGTTGGCACAGGGCTGGAGGGTCTGGGTGAGACTTGAACCTAGTCCTTCTGGAAAGCCCATGCCCTTTACCACCGTGCAGTATTCTCCCCCAAGGAACAAGAGCAAAAACAGGAACTTGGAGTCCCTAAGAGGCTTTCAGCGTGGATAATATAGTGATACTTGAAGAGTGAGTGGAAAGGGTCAAGAAGTAGAGCTACTGTCATCAACAGCATCATTTTGTATTTGCAGAACACCCTTCATCTTAGAGAACTACGCCCTGCGTGCGTTATCGCAGACAAGCATCCCAATCAGCAGATGGGGATTTGATCAAAATGCATTTTTACTTCCAAACAGTAGTGGGGGTGGGGGGTGGGAGGGAGCGGAGGGAGGAGTCCTGGCAGCTGGGAGCTTCCACCACTCAGAAGAAAGCGAAAGCTGATGGCATTTAGACAGTGATTGGCATCATTAGCATGGAGAGAACTGCCGCTGCAAGAAGGGAAGGCCGCAGGTGTGCGAGGTGGCAGTGGAACTTTACGTAGCTCTTCATGAGGATGGCGATTGATGTCACCAATCTCTTGCTCCCAGGAAGTGCAATGTCTCTGTTTGTTTAGAAGGACGGGTTAGCCAGGAGATCTGTGTCGCTTTAACCGCCCCACCTCCCTCAGTGCATGTCTGCTTGATCAATCATGCATGTGGTCTGGGGGAGGTATGGCTAAAGGCAGCTCTGGAGGGCGGGGTGGGGGGGGAGATGTTGTGGTGGCTAGGCTTAACAGGGCACTCTATTCAATATAAATTTTAAAAAGATAAGTTGACAAAAATGGTCTCAAAACAAACGAGAGATCAAGCAGTTAGCCTACTTCCATTGGCGTTAAACTAACACCCCGGTAGAGCTGACATGGCATGCATTCAGACCCCCAGAGACCCCCGGGCTCGGCACAAAACTGTGTTCCGCAGGGGTTGGTTGAGTGGCTGGTGTCTCAGAAACAGGTCACCAGGCATCTCTGGGTAGACTCGAACTTTTAACCCTTTCATTTCCATAAGGGGCTCCGTCAGTTTAAATAAACTTTCACCCCCATTGCGTCAATTCCAACTCACGGTGACCCTATAGGGCAGAGCCAAAGTGCTTTGTGGGGTTCCCAGACTGTAACTGTAAGTCTTTATGGAGTAGAAAGCCCCGTCTTTTGCCCTCAGAACTGGCTGGTGGTTTCAAACTGCTGACCTTGCAGTTAGCAATCCAACACATAACTGCTGGGCCAGCAAGGCTCCTCTAAGTGTCTATCGAGGTGACCAAACAATGCATCAAGGTGCAGTGGTGTAGCAAGGAGCCTTGGGAAACCTCTGACAGAGAAACCCCTGTCCTGGGTCATGAACAGATGACTGCCTTAATCCCACACGCCGCCTCACCCACGATGGTAGATGAGCCCCACGGCTCTGCTGCCCATGGGCACCCCCGAGTGGCTGGGACAGACGTGGGCAGGTTACAGGACTGCAGGTGCCAGTCGGCCGTGGAAAGCTCGCAGGGAACATTTATTCACAAAGGCCTGTGTAGATTTTTAAGATGTTAGCTTCCTCCATTTGTCTCTTTATTATTTGAAATAAAGTGAATGGAAAATAGGTGCGCGCCCCCACCACCAATTACATGAAAAGTCACCAATGCCCTCTTCCCCCAGCCCTGACTTGAGGTGCTCTGTGCCAGGGAAAGGGTATTTCCGGCTCGGGTGCAGGAGCAGGCGTGTAGAACTCAGACGTGACTGTCCCACAAGCACCAGGACAGGCTCTCTCCCGACCTGGTGTGTGGACTCTGCAGAGAGATGCCAGCTGAGATAACAGCTGCCAGCACACCAAGGACACTGTCACCGTGACAGCCCCTAAAGCAGAGGCCCTTAGAGAAAGGGGGGCTATCCATAAGACCAACGTGCTGCTTCAATGGTTCCCAAAGCAAAGAAGAAAAGCTAAAAAACTCAAAAGCAAAACAAAAAACCTTCATGCAAGGAACTGAGCAAAGGCAGGTCCCCTGTGAGCAAGCTTGAAAGACTTCCCAGGCCCAGTGGAATTCATGCACTCTGTTCACCGTGGCTGCTCTGAGCCTTCAGGCCTTTGTGTGGTTTTTGAAGTGGTAAATGGAAGGGTCCTGGGTTAGGGGTAAGTTACCAAAAGAAATACTTAATCGAAACCTCACAAATGTTCTCATTGATACAGAAAATATCCCAAACTCAAAATCAACACTTGGGGTTTCTTAAGGGTTTTATTTTCACTATGGGTTTCTGTGAGTTTACGTATAAACCTACACCTATAAGATTTACTATATATACTCGTGTATAAGCTGAATTTTTCAGCACATTTTTAAATGCAGTTTTTATGGTGTCTCGGCTGATAATCAGGTCGGCTTATACTCGAGTATATCCGGTATGTTGAATTTGATTGATAAAGCAGGGCATTAAATGAGCACAGTAGTTATTCAGCCTAAAATCAACCTTAAAACTACAGTGGTAAAGCACAGAGAACGTGCGTGCGCGAGAGCGTGTGTGTATGTGTGTGTGTGTGCATGCGTGCGTGTATAGAGAAAGAGAGAGAGAGAGAGTCACTCCCTGACATTAGGTTGGCAGTTTGGCCCCACCCACAGGCACCTCAGAAAACACATGCAACGACATCAAATGCAGGGCGATGACAGGTCAGTATGTAGAAAGTCTTTGGAACCAGCGGTGTAGTAGGTCCATGTGGCTTCTCCAGCTCTGGGCACTAGTGTAGTTCCATGTGTCTTGTCAGCTGCAATGTCTCCCGGGGAGTAGTGAACAGAGAGAGAGAGGTATCTCCCACCTCCAAGGAGGAAATACCAGATTTCCCAGAATTTCCAGGAGAAGGCCATGCCCACACAGGGGTCTCATTGGCTATGATCCAATTGACAGACTAGACTCCACCCCTTGACTCTTAATCCTCTCAAATCCCAAACTGACAGCAGATTATGTAACTGCCAGAGTGGACAAGGGTAAGCGTGGGTAAAAAGGAAAGCAATAGACAACCGAAGGGAGGTTTGAAAAAACGGGGGTGGCCTGGGAAGATTCTGGGAGGCTTGCAAGAGCTGTAGGCAAATATCGTTAGACACACAACCCTGCAATAATCTGAGTGGGCTCGGGGGGGATGCATGATAGACACCCAGGCTGCATAGACATGGGAGGGAGAATGGAAGCATGCTCACGAATATACATAGAGCCTAGACAGGGTCTATTTCTACAGGTGCATGGGAAAGTCACTCATTGAGTAAGGAGGACCAGAGAAGATTCAATGTGTTTGAATTGGGTGCTGGCAAAGAATGTGGAAGTACCATGGACTGCCAAAAGGATGAAGAAATTGGTCTTGGAAGAAGGAGGTAAAGAGGCTTGGTAAAGTGGGGGGACTCCAAAAAAAGAGTAAGGGCCTCAATGAGCTGACCTGACACTGTGGCTGCAAGAACGGGCTCGAGCAGAGGAACAACTGTGAGGTTGGCATGGAAACGCAACTGTCTCTTCTGTTGTGGATAGGGTCGCTATGGGTCAGGACTGATTTGATGGCACGTAACAACGCCAACAACATTATTTACTTTTGCTTCAACTACATTGATGGATGTCTTGGAGCACACAGGGGGCAAAATAATGGACAGCTCTTAGACATAGCCAAACACCTTGAGGGAAGGAAGTGCTGGGCCTCGGGGCTCAGAGTCTTGGTCTCAAGGGCCACCAGGGCTAATTAGCATAACACAGTTCACAGAGACAATGTTCTACATCCTCCTTGGGTGAGGAGCAACTGAGGTCTCAAAAGCGTGTGGGCGATCATCCAAGAAAGTGCGCAGCGGGCTACTGCAGGTATCTCCCTATTTGAAGGCGATAAGAGTGATGGGGAAGAAAGACACGGAGAAACTAATCAGTCTGCACCCTGAGACCAGAGGAACTAGATGGTTCCTTGCTACCCCGACCGGCAGCTCTGAGAAGAATCACCTGAGAAGGTGCTGCGTGGAGTGGGAGAAAAGCATGAAATGAAATTTGGAATCATAAAAGAGACTGGCGTATTGCTCAGATAGAGAGGGGAGTCCCCAAGATCATGGCCCATCATCGCCCTTGAGGTCTGAAACTGAACTCACCCCTCTGCCTCAATTCTCAGCCAAACAATATGTAGGTCTGGTAACACAAGGTCAGCAGCTCAAAACCACCTGCCACTCGGAGGAATGAAGACGGAGCTTTCTACTCCCCTTAAGGATTGCAGTCTCAGAAACGCACGATGGGACATCGATTCGATGGCAGTGAGTTTGGTTCCCAAGGGTACCAGAACACTAGCGAGGCACACACACCTGTAAAGAATCAGGCATTTAAGATAAAAATGGCAGCACGTGCCGAAGGTCAAAGGTCATAAGTGTTAGGAAAGAAGATGGAGACCCAAGCCAAAAAGCCCTGAGAGTTGCTGAGACTGTAGCTGTTTAACAGGAGTAGAAAGCCCCATCTTCCTCCCGAGGAGTAGCTGGTAATTTTGAACTGCTGCCCTGGAGGATCACAGCCCACTGCATAACCACTTTGCTACCAGGGCTCTGATGGAAGGAGGAAAGGGAACCAGGAAGGGGGGTGATAGGCTGGAGGAAGTGGGATCAGCCATGTTATATCGAGAGGATAGCAATGAATAAAATGAAACAAAACGTGTATGGGTTGTTGAATATAAAACTGACGATCTTCGTCATAAACCTTCACTCAATCACAGCAAAATGCTGGAAAACAAACCCGTAACCCTATGGAGTACAGCTCAGCGCTGAGACACGAGGAGCCGGCATCCACTGGGATGAACTTGACAGCAGCTGGTACAGTGTGGCGTGTCCATACAGCAGCACATGGCTCTGCACCCATGACTCGAAACAATGCAGGGAGAGGATACACTGTGCAACCAGAAAGCAGTCAAAGCCATGCCATCAAGGGTAACAAACCAACCCACTGCTGTCAGGTCCTTTCCCATTCCTAGAGACCTGATCCAGGGTTTCTGAGGCTGTCCCTCGTTACAGGAGCAGACAGCCTCGTCTTTCTCTAAAGGCCAAGAGGGACTACAAAGTGCCACTTAGAGTGTATTAGGTCTTACAAGGGCTTTAGAGATGATGTATGCATACAGGAGGATATCTGTAGGTTATTACTGTACCATTTTATATAATGACCTTGAGCGTCGGGGTATTTTTGTGGGGTGGGGGTGGGTCTGTCTTGAAACCAGTATACACTGGGTATTTAGGATACAAGCAAGAGGAGGTACGTGTCCATCCATGTAAGCAAAACACAGCCCACGTCTGTCAAGTCCAGGCCAACTCATAGCAGCACTACCTAGGGCTTCAGAGGCTGGGGCGCTTTCTGGGGGCGGACAGCCTTTTCCTTCCCTCCAGAGCTGTTGGTGGGTTTGAACACCCACCTTGTGGTTAGCAGCCCAATGCTTACCCAACAGTCCCACCAGGGCTCCTTGATTTTATATACACACATATACATATACACACATATTATATATACACACACATATACAATCTCCACACATATCTATTCTAAACATCTTTTTAACAAATTATCAGCCAGAAGTTAAGAGTCATCAGAAAAGAGACAAATTAGTAGGCTGACTCGTAACATATTGTTTGTTTGACAAAATGTTGATCTATTCTGTAGAGCAAAGGGCATTTTTAAACCCACTCTCTCTCTCTCTCTCACACACACACATACACACACACACAATCCCCCTTCTTGCTCCAGACACTAAGTCCCACTTCAGTCAGCTGTGCAAAGGCTGGCCCTACCCAGCCCAGCCCAGTATGCCCTGGGCTCCCCTCGGAGCGAGAGCTCAGCCAGTCAAAACAGGTGAATGAAACATGGTCTTCCCTCTCAGCCAGCCTTCTCTGATTGAGTGGCCATATATTTCATAATGCTCCATTACCACAACACTTTTGCAAACATACTTTCCATTAATTCATAATGCACCCAATATTACTGCTACTATAAAGCACCCAGAATCTTAGAATGAGACATACTATTTCTAAGATTACAGTAATCAGCTTCCGACAACTAGGACACTGAAATCCACGCACGAATAATACTAGAATAACTAAGTGCCCCTTTAACCCAAGCCTGTTAAAAGGTTAAATCGGGGTTCTGGAGAGCGTCGACTAAGGGTTACCTCTCAGTAAGCACTGGAATAAGTGGAGGCATTTTCCCCAGTGGAGGAACATGAAAGAAGATCGACAACACAGACTGTGTGGAATAATTTCAGGGGTGTGAAAAGGGGTCTCCTGCCCAAAGTTACCTTCTTTTTCTTGAATCTGAAACAGCTGCTAAAGCGTCTTTCACAGAACTTTCTGAAGAA
The DNA here is from genome assembly GCF_050624435.1 of Tenrec ecaudatus. NCBI lineage: Eukaryota > Metazoa > Chordata > Mammalia > Afrosoricida > Tenrecidae > Tenrec > Tenrec ecaudatus. The sequence goes on along the minus strand of NC_134536.1, from coordinate 62,366,656 downwards.
AGGAGAATTTCAATTTCCACTGGATACAGTGTAGGGCTCTCTGGCTGATTGCCTAATCTGGGTGCAAGTGAGTGCGTCCACCCATCTACAGGCAACTACAGAGATGGGCGAAGGACGGGGAGGTCTCAGGCACCTATCTCCAGAGACCCACAGCCCAGCAACTCTCAGCCCCTAAGGCAACGGTTGTGTCACACCAGTCACAGCAACATCAGCACTGACAACCAGCCTTCTAGGTACGCACCCTGAGGCAAATGAAAAACGTCATTGTGAACCCCTGGACCACAGTGTGTCCTCGGTCGCCTCCCAATCCCCGTGCACATGTCTCCCTCCAGGCACTCCTTCAGTCAGGCAACATCCTCATGCAGACAGCTCCCTCATGCAGACTGGCTTTTGAGAGGGCAAAACTGGAAACTGTGCAGCCTACTAAGACCCAGGAGTCAAAAGCATCCCTTCCAATACATTCTGTCGTCCAAACAAGGCCCCAGGGTAGCCAGATCCAGAGGAGGCTAAAAGTGCCTGCGTTCTTGAGGCAAGGAGAGCCGCACGCGTGAGATGAGAGAATTGCTCCTGGCCATCTTTGTAGAGAATTGACCCCAGCAATTAAAAGCAATATCATGTTACAAAACAAATTCACACAGGGACTCCGGAACTAGAGCTGTAATGACTGGACACAACCTACACGGAGGACAAAAGAAATAAGAAAGCTCTTAGTCATCAAAACAGTCTCAATGAGGGAACTTGAGTTAAAGCGTGGCATTGGGCTTTCCTAGGAATGTGACAGAGAACCTTGGGCTACCCTACCCACTGCCACCACGTTGATGCTGACTCTCAGCCCGCTTACATAGGGGTTCGGAGACTGCTCATCTTCGTGAGAGCACATGGCCTCATCTGTCTCACCTGGAGGGGCTGGAGGGTTTGAACCACAGACCTTGCACCAGCAGTCCAATCCTTCTCCAACAGTGCGCCAGTGCCCCATCCAAAGGATTAAGATTCTTATCAAAGAACACTTTTGAAATGAGCAACTAATGCAAGTATTCGTAATTCTTAGATACAAAACAGGTTTGGGGCCCAGCCAAGAGGCAGTGCTTGAGCAGAACAAGAGGGCCTTTACAAATCAGAAAAGGTGTACGTATTCAATCTGCACACTGAGCAGATAACCTATATAAAGAAGAACTCAGCATCAGAAGAGAAGGAAGTCTAATTAGCAACCTACACCATGCAAATGATACAATCTTGCTCCCAGAAGGGGAAGAGGACTCCAAGCATTTACTGATGAAGTTCAAAGGCTACAGGGGCCAGGACCAGCATCTCAGGGCACACCCAGGTCGACCGGCATAACACAGTCCACAAAAAAGGTCGGACATGCTGCTGGGGGGTGGGGGTGGGGGTGGGGGGTGGGGGCAGGGGGGTAGCAACAGGAGTCTTAGAGCTTTATAACCGGCCACTTAAGGTTTAACTACGGGTCTCTACCCAGCTGGAGAAAAAACGAGAATGAAGAAAATGAGAAAACACAAGCTAACAATTAGTCCAAAAGACTAATCATCGACCACACGAACCCCAACCCCCATGACCTTGAGACCAGGAAAAAAAATAGTCAGTGCCTAGTTAGCGCTGTGGACTCTTCTTCCAGGTTGGCTAGAGTAGGTAGGCCCTGGAGAGAGTGGGGGAGAAAGGTGGGGAGGAAATCCAAATCATGAAGACGACCAGCTTTACTGGCCTGAGAGAAACTAGTCAAACCCGTGAGACCGGCCCACAGACACCCTTCAAACCCACAACGCCCCCACTGTGGCTCAACTTTCCCCCGAACAATCGGCAGGCTGCTAAGATGAACAGTCCCAGCAGGGAGGTCTGCATTTGCTGGAAGAATCAATGATTTGAGGTCAAAGGACAACATTTGCTGAGGGATAGAGCTCCGAAGTCGGGGAAGGAATAGAAAAGAAGAAGAAATCGCCAGTGTGGCCAGGCAACGGGAAGAGAGCTGTTTGACTGAAAACGAGCGTCGCAAACACAATGTGTATGAATTCTTGAGTGATGAACCGCCCTCTAGACCTCTAAAGTCTGTTTCTCTAGAGAACCCGACGACAGTTTAAGAAAAGTGCTTGAATCTAGTGTTTTATATTTAATCTTCCAAAGGATCTAGGTTGTTTTTTGTTCTTCTATCTGGAAAATGGATATGAATATGCAAGCTTAAAACTGGCTAGTCCAGCCAATTATGAAGATAATTAATCATTAATTAATCAAAACCACTGGCTCAGATCCAAAGCTACATAACTAACTGCAATAAAACGCCAATAGTAAGCATACAGCTTATAAATCAACCATCCCGGAAGCACGGTCCTCGCAGGCAGGCTGGAACTGGCTGGGAAGCCCAGCTGCTTGTCTTCCCAGCAGTTGTTTCGGGCGGGATCTCACTCTCTAAAGATACAATCCCGAGAAGGAGCGTGGAAATGAGGTCATGTCACTCGCCTCGTGTTTTTCCACCTCCTTTCTCTCCTTCTTTCTCACTTTGTTCTTCTTCTTTAAGTTGTGAACTGGGTGACGGTTTATAAAGCATAGCCGTTTTCCCGTCAATAATTTGTGCACATTTTGTTTCATCTTATTCATTACAATTCCCACATCGTAACTTCGCTTCTCCTTCTTCCTCTGTTGTCTGTTCCCCTTCCTCCCTCGTTCTTAACCTCTCTGCCCATTGCCCTTGGGAAACACGTCCCTTTTGATTCCCAATAGGTGACTACTCCAGAGTCATGGTTCCCCCTATTCATCTGGGCATTGTTTGGCACAAACCTAAGGCAGGGGGGTAAGTTCATTTGCAGAGAAATGGATAGTTCCAGACGTTCCACCAATCTCTATGCAACCAGTAAGCGAGTATTTTTATTGTTATTATTTTGAGTTTTCCATGTTTTTCTCCGACTCCACAGAGGAGCTGCTAATGTAATCCCTTCCAGAGCAGTTGGTGGCGGCGGCCAGGTGCCATCCAGTTCTTCTGGACTTGCGGTCTTATAGACGGCCATTTGCGTGGTCCGTGACTAACTGTTTCCCTGAGCATTCCATTTCCATCCGCTCCTGTCCTCCTGCCAGGGGGAGACCCATAGCTGCACCTTAGGCTGTCACTCATGAGCTTTCTATGACCCCAGTCACTGCTCACCGAAGTACACATTATCTTTGTCAACTGTGTTGGACCAACTGACTTAGCTATGCCCCGGTACCATGGTCCTGAGCTCTTGGGCTCAGAGACTCATTCCCTTAAGGTGTTGGGTTGTGTCTAAGAAGCTTTCCTCACGTTGCCCCTTGTGCTCCCCCACACTCGTGGATATATTCGAAGCAAAGGCACAGATCTCCTCTGTCAAACTTACATACATTTATGGGCAGAATCACACTTGAAGAAGTTCTGGTGGTTGTAGTGTGTTACATATTGAGCTGGTTCAAGTCCATTAGCTGCTCCTTGGGAGAAAATTGAGACTGTCTGCTCCCATAAAGATGCAAAGTCTCAGAAACCCAAAAGGATCATTCTACTCAGTTCTTTAGGGTCATTGTGAGTTGCAGTTGACTCAGTGGAAGTGAGAATTTCTTTTTGGTCAGAGTTGGGCTTATGTTTTTAAAATTAATATGTATTCAATTATAACAATAGCTACATATGAACAGTTTTTAATTGAATTATTATCCAACACTTATCCTAACAAATCAAGCTATATTCATTCATTGTAGCTTAGGTAAATGTCAATGATAAGTTAAAAATAATTGTACTAATACAACTTTGTCCCATGTTTTAGTTTGAATTCATTGTTAAAAGTTGTCACTTAATGATATAAAGCCAGGCTTTTAAATATCAAGTATATTTAGAGCAAGTTATATCTGTACCTATAAAACCGTGGGGGGGGGGACACACTGAAAGATAATCTGCTTTTACAGAAAAAAACCAAACAGAACAAGCTAACCTCTTAAATGAACAAAGGGTTTCAAAGCCTCTTCGAGATCTTAGGCTGTAAACACTTTAAATTGGACTCAATTATCAATGTCAACGGGTAGAAAGGAAACATTACAAGATTTCTGCTGCCTCCGGGGAAAGGAGACAAGGTTTGCCCTGCATATTAGAAGCGATATGTAGGGTGACTTCAAGCTAATGTGGGACCAATTCTCAACTAATCATAAGAGAAAATTATTTCTCTATGTAGAGTACTCAGCTCACAGAAATGACCTCTGCAGGGAGCCACATTCTGCAAATGAATTTAAAAGGAAATAAGGGAATCATTTACAAGCATGACTTCCCTCCCTCCATCCCCCATCTCCCCCATCTACTTGTACTCAGCCTATAACCAAACAGCTTAACACGAGGCTGCTGGACAAAAAGACTCTTGCTGGATTGGGTGAGGTGCTGTAAATAATGTTCAGCCCCAGAAACCCAGGTCAGGGACCAGTCATCAGTGAGTGCGTAACAAGTCAGGGAGTCAGAAGTCAGCAGGCTCTTAGCAGCAAGGAGCCAGGCAGTGTCTATTAAGCAAAGACTGAGATGGGAGCCAGGGACCTGGCCACGGCAAGAGTAAATGAGGAGGAGATTAAAATCAAGTAACTGGAAAAGAACAGAGGTGGGGCAGTACCAAGGACAGCGCCAGGCAGCTGTCCTTATCTGTATATTCATTTACTCTTCCCTTGCTGGCCTCCCAGGGCAGCTGAAACGGCACAGTTACCTCTCATCCAAAGATCCAGAACTCTGTCTTAAAGTGATTTAAATCTCAGGGCTAATTCATTTTCCTGGCTGAATCCTAAGCAATCTCTAGTATGTCTGCAAAGAGATGGGTTATAAACTCATAAATGAAGATATGTGTAAAAATAAATAACCAAGTAAACACCCCAATAAAATGATCAGGAGGACCTCTGTCCTCAGAAGGGACTCGATCAATCCCAGAGCAGTGTGGCATCAGCAATATGACTTCAGCCACTTAAAGTGAGCACTGATATAGCAGAACACAAAATACCCCATGGCGCTATTTCTTTAAAAAAAAAAAAATCATACCTGGCTAAGTGAGAAGAACACATCAAAGTGAGAAGAAACACTGCACTGGGGTTGAAGTTGACAGAAGGATCACCAGTGAGCAGAGACAAGTGTTAAAAGCCAGGGATGGGAGGAGAGGTGGGAACTTTAAGAGATCTCGGGGTGCTGAGCTCATACTCATTGTGTTAGGCCAAGCTGTCTAGAGAAACAAATCCAGTGACACTCATCTATGTATAAGGAGGAGCTTTATATCAAGAGTGATCACAAAGGCATCCCAGCCCAGTCCAATTCAAGTCCACATGTCCGATGCTAAATGACTCCCTCTTCAGATTTATGTAGCTGCAGACCAGTGACGCAGAATGGTGAACCAAGGAGTACGAAGGTCACAGGCTGAGGAGTGCAGAGTCTTAGGGACCAGGGTCAGTGGGAGCATGGCAAAGCACTGACAGCTTCGGGAGGCCCACCCCAGAGGAAAGCACAGAGTTCCAGCAGGCAGGAAGGCAATGGAGCAAAGGGGGAGGGGGTCCCCAGTTGATCCACTTATAAGAAGTCCACACTGCCAAGGGGACATCATGAAGCTGAGACTTGATTGATAGGTTAGATTCCACCCTTACACAGTCACAAATTTTCAGTTGACATAAAATTCATCTAAATACAGCCTCCTCCACACATACCTCACTCATCACTGAAGACTGCAACTTTGAATAATCATCTCAGAAAGTATTTTCACCACCTAGCTAGAGTAGTGGCATGTACCTCTTAAAATGCTTTGATGCCAGGAAATTTGGAAGACAGCTACCTGGTCAACTGACTAGAAGAGATGCATGTTTGTGCCCATTCCAAAAACTGGTGACTCAACAGAATGCTCACACTATCGAACAATATCATTGATATTGCACACAAGTAAAAATGTACTCCAGATCATCCAGCAATAATTACAACAGCACATTGACAGGTAACTGACAGAAGTTCAGGGCCAATTAAGATAGTTAAGCTTATTGCGCCAACCTGGCTGATACACACATATAGGGTTAATTGAAGGACAGCGAGATAAATGGCTCCATGAGCCTCACCTTTCTAGTTCTCGGGTCTCTTGCTTTCTGATAGTCGGCCCAGGGTACAGCTACCTTAATCAGTTCCCTGCTTCAGCTGGCAAGGCTCGCTTCCTGCAAGACATCCCCGAGGAGAAACCACATGGACCTACTCTGATGCAGCCCCGGATGCTGGAGCAGTCTTGTGGAGGCCCCTGCCAGCACTGAGATGCTTACATATTGTTCACAGATTCGGCTTTCCTCCTGCAGTCAGAGTCATTGCATGTGCTTTGTGAGATGGAGGAGGACTTTGTGGATTGGTGTCGGACATATGGGCTAATGTTGGATTTATGGGCTTGGGGCAGCACTGGGTTGGGATGTTTTCTTGTTGTGCACTTACCCTTTATCTAAAACCCTCTCTTATACATATGAGTTTCTGTGGATTTGTTTCTCTAATGTACCCAGACAAACACACCAATTCAGAAGAAGACATAGGAACAAGGGATATACTTGCTAATGATTGTGGCTCAAAGCAGAGAATACCAGAATGGTGTTTGCTTGTGTTTCACTGATCATGCAAAGGCATTTGTCCGTGTGGAGAATACACTGTGGATCACCTTGTGAAGAATGGGAATTCTGAAACAGTTCATTGTACTCATTCAGAACTTGTACGTGGATCAAGAAGCAGTTGTGTGAACAGAACAGGGGAATGTTGCATGGTTGAAAAATCAGGAAAAATGAGTGTCAGGGTTGTATCCGCTCACTATACTTATTCAATCTGTATGCTGATAAAATCATCAGAGAAGCTGGATCCTCTGCAGAAGAGTGATACATCAGAATTGGAGGAACAACCTGCGGGTATGCAGATGACACAACCTTGCTTGCGGAAAGTGAGGAGAAATTGAAGCATTTGCTGCTGAGGATGGAGGGTTGTAGCCTTCAGTGTGGATTACAACTCAATGTAAGGAAGACCAAAATCCTCACAACTGGGCCAATTGGTAACATCATGATAAATGGAGAACAAGTTGAATTTGTCAGAGATTTTGTCTCACTTGGATCCACAATAAATGCTCATGAAATAAGTAATCAAGTGGTCAAAAGATGTACTGCATTAGGTGAATCTGCTGCACAAGACCTCTTTAGAATATTGAAGGATGTTTCTTTGAGGACTAAGGTGTGCCTGACCCAAGCCATCATAGTCATGTGAAAGTTGGACACTGATTAAGGAAGACTAGAAGTATCGATGCATTTGAATTGTGGTGCTGGAGAAGAATACTAAAAATGTCACAGACTGATGAAAGGATAAACAGATCTGCATTGGAAGAAGTAAGGTCTATTGAAGAAGTAAAGCCAGACTGCTCTTTAGAGGTCAGGATGGCAAGATTTCATCTTACATAGGTTGGACATGTTGTCAGGAGAGACCAGTCCCTGGAGAAGGACATCATGCTTGATGAAATGGAGGGGTGCTAAGAAAGAGGAATGCCCTCAATGAGATGAATTGACACCACTGTGCCATCAATGGGCTCAGGCATAGGAACAAATGTGAGGATGGCACAGGAGCAGGCAGTGTTTTGTCCGGTTTCGCATGGGGTCACTATGGGTCAGCGATGACTCAATGGGACCTAACAACAAGAGCCTCGTATCACCTTGGACTTTATTCCAATCCAATTAACCACCAACCAAGACTAAAAGCCATAAATATTCCCTCTCCAATCACATGAGATGTGAATCCCCATACTTCCATACCATTTCCTCCTTCCAAGCAATACATTCTAGATACATCAGGGTCACCTGGTGTCCTCCATCTCCTGAACCCTATACAGACCTCTATGGAAGTATGTAGCATGGTTTTCACTCATTTGTCAACACAGCTGATTCCTGCTTGTGGGTTGTAATTTCCTTCAAGGCAAAAATTTTAACTTCTTATTGGTTACCAAGCTTCTACTAGTGCTCCTGGCATGGATTAGACAAAATAATATCTTATCAGACAATGAATGCTTTCCAGTGCCTCTGGAACATCTTATACCTGGCCTCTCCTTTCTAGGCCTCCACTGCCACCTCCCCAAATCACCTTGCTTCTGACCACCATGACTGAAAGAGACAAAACAGGAGTCGAGGACTGGAAGTTAGGACTGAGTCCAACCACAGACTCCTTCATGCCAGTTTGACCACACGGTGTTTCAACACTATGTCAACCCTGCACTTCCGAGAAATGTCATTCTTTGCTGTTCGTCAAAGTGCCATGAGTTGTCCTGTCGCTGTCCCCTTGTTCACATTTTTTCCTTCATATGGAACTCAAAAACTTTCTGCTGATCACCACCTCTCCCTTCTGCCAAGAGACAGAGAAACACACCACCACCCTTCAAGGACAAGGGAATCTCACTCATCTTAGGTGTTTATTCTAAAATTCTCACCCTCAGTATCTAAAGCGAAGAGTACCTACGAATGTATTATATACCATAAGGCCTGACAGGACTTAGAAAGGTATACACATTTTTGGTCTCTTTATGGAGTATTCCACTGGGATTAAACTCAAACACTCTCTAGTTCAATAACATCAACAATGGAATAAGGAAACAGATGATCTCGACACATCGTCCTCTAAACAGATTCTGCTTTGTCCTGTTTTGCCTAATGATTTGTGGATGGTTCAGATGTAAAGCAGTCGGAATGTTTTGCAATGCTGTGCTGTGTAAGAGTCACTAGCTACATGTGACCATTGAAATGACAATTAATTAAAAATTCGGCTCCTCAGCCACACTTCACATGTTTAATGGATGCACAGGCGGTGTAGTGTGTTGCACACTGGACTGGCAACGTCAAAGTCAGCAGTGTGAACCACCAGTTAATCTGCAGGGGAGCGATCAGCCTTTCTGTTTCCATAAAGATTTACAGCCGCAGGAACCCTATGGGAACAGCTCTCCTCTGTCCTGTAAGGTCAGTGCGTGAGTGGCTACATAGTGGACAGTCCACCTATGGGCCTTTCCATTGGACAGCACTCCTGAGTGCCGTCTCCATCACAGTCACCTGGCGGCCTTGTGAAATCAGTTTCTCACTCAGCACACCTAGAGTGAGGCCTGAGTGTATGCACTGTTAAAGAGACTTAGCTGACAATGATAACGGACCACACTCTGAGACCCACCGGACAGGGCTGATGGCCCTGGACTGGTCCACATGGGCCTCCCACCCTCAGCACGCTGCTCTACCCGCTTTTCAAGAGCACAGAGAGGAGCGCTGTTGGTAATCTCTGGCCTTGTCATCTTGAGCTGGTTTTGCAGCACCAGATGCTTTCTTAATTAGGCTCCAATTAGGCCAGCGTTTCCTAAACATGTCATCAGGGTTTTGCTTAGCTGTACTCCGTGGAACTGTGTGTAAAAACGTGTTCTCAATGTGGTCACTGGTGGCCCTGCCACGTGAGGTTGGCGCAGCTCATTTAGCCTTTCAAAGACTCCGTGGAAAACTTCAGGGCCCACTTCACTGTGCTGCACTGAGGGGTAAAGGAGGAATGCTTGTAAAGTATTTGATTCAGAAAACAAAACAAAGGCATTTCAAACATGAAAGCCCAGAAACATACACTGTACTTTGGCTGGCCAAATGGAAAACAGTTTCTCCAACTTCATTATCATCCACCAAGTGGACCGGCTCCATGACTCGGAAACCGGGAGGTTCATTTAAACACGCATACACCTTGTTCCCCAGAGCCCACCAAGGGCCACAAACTGAGTCGGGGACTGCAGATGAAAAAATAAATAGTTTACTAGACTCCCCATAGCTCAGGGTCCAATTTTCAGGCCGGTCCACTTGGTGACTCTCTCGTCTGGCTTCCTCATGTTGCAGATAATGGAAACAGAGCCACGTGATTTGTCTCAGATTACAAAACCAATGGATCACACATCTCAAACATCACTCCTTTGCTGGTTCCTAGACACATCTCCACACATCAACACGCCTTGAAGGCAAGGCAACAACTCTAAGCTGACTGCTCTTTGGAATTTAAAGACTGACTAGGTGGTTGGCTTAAGGCCTGCTCAGATATTTTAGAAAAAGACCAAAAAGACAGTCCCTTTTTCTCCCAAGAGCCTCTTGGCACCGGAAGTACTTGGGAAAAGCACAATCTGGTTTTCTTCCTAATTTTCCGCTCATCAATCGATGCCTGTTCACTGCTAACACATTCGCACAGATTAATAGTCTACACAGTGTTCTTTCTTAGAGAGAAAAATCATGGCGTGTGAGCGTTTCATGGAAAGGTGAATATAGCATGGCAGCATTGTTGCTTGCCAATGTATCAGTCCGTCCTTGTACCTAAACCCTGATTTCTAGTTAGACCACACTACTTCCCAGATTTTTCAAAAAGCAAATTCTAGGCTCCTTTGTGGCCTTATGACCTCAGCTTGACCAAGAGGGTAAGTAAAAACTGCCGTGTGCACTCTTGTTTCCCTTCCTATCGCTTCAATCTTTTGCCTTTTAAAAAGTGTCAAGTGGTATTGCAAGCGGGTTTCTTTAAAGTCAAGGGCTGCACGTGGTGCTTCGTCCTCCATCTCTTTGGCTGGGAGAAGGTGTGGTGGCTGCAGCCCCAGCTGCAATGGCGGCTCACGAGGACAAGTGTTACAGCCTCCGGTTGGAGGAGGGGAGAGTTCGGGGCCCTGATGGCGATTGACTTCCATATGAGACTTGTGTTGCCTACCTCCTGACTTTTACATAAAGGGAGAAAAACTCTTCATACTGTTTAGAATATGGTTTTGTTTTCTCTTTCCTATGCATGCGATCCTGATACAGTCAACAAATTACAGCAAACCGATACAGTTTTTAATCATCTCCTTGGCATATACTTCGCATATCATACAAGCAAACCATTCAATATATTTAAGAGTTGTGCAGTCATCACCACAATCAATTTCAGGACATTCTCTTCTTTGTTGTTGTTGGCTCCGCGTTAGTCTACAAGCTCCCCTGCCCTGCCCCTCGGTAATTATCAGTCCAGTTACTGTCTCTATAGATCTACCTACCCTGGATTTCATATACAGAAAACCATACAAAACACAAACAGGAAGTGGAAAAAATGACTAGACAAAATCGAGAAAAACCTCAATCAACAAGAAACCAGAAAATATCACAAATGGAAATAATTTTAAGTGGGTCAAAAGGGAGATCAAATGAGAAGGTATTACGTTTTAACCCAACTATATCTGCCATAATCCACTGGCCCACGCTCTCTGTGATAACAGGGCTAGTGACACGTGTGGAGTACGGTGTGAGGGCACTACCATCATCCACAGCCTTCTGCCAGCTAGGTGTTCATACTTTAAGCTCGGATACAATTCCTCCCTCAGATTAGGATTTTATTATTTACAATCCTTGGCTCACAGAGGTTGATGTGCTTCTTCCATGTGGACTTAGTTGATGGCTTACTTAGTTGGCTACTTATTGGAAGACAAGCCTTTAAGACCCTAGACACTATTTTCTCTGTTAGCGGGGCACCATCTGATTTCTTCTCCACACTTGACTACAGCACCCATATCTTCAGTGATCTCTTCATAAAGTTGATCAAACTGGCATTCTTGACTACTTTATAAAGAGTGGTGTCCTTACTGAAAAAGTTATCCAGAATGAAAACCGTCTGTGAAGCAGTTGTTGGCAGAGCAATAGAACAGCAACCCATGCCTATTGTGAGTTCAAGTCCCCACCTGTGAAGTCATTCTCCTGTCCACTACTTCCAGAAGTGATGGGAAATTTTCTGAGTCTGAGATCCTCTTCTGCCTCTAGATTTCTCACATTGCCTCTCTGACCTCCAGAACTAAGGCAACCTACCTATCAGAGTTCTCCCCATTCTCAGGCCAGAAGTTCAAATAATGTGGGCTGCAAAAATCATACCTGGTCAATTCCTTTAGCCTGAAAAATCTAAGTTTGGGACAGAAACATGTCACTGAATTATACATGTAGAAAAATTTAAGTTCCAAATGTTGGTTATACATATTTTTACAACCTAAAAATAGTTATTTTTCTTCAATTGAGCTATCCATTTTATTTATACATTTGAAACACTAGCAGCTACTTAAGCTGCCAGATGCTGGCTTATTCTTTAGGTGAGCTGATGGATTCTAGATGTCTATTTTTTTTTTTTAAGGAGCCTTGGTGATACACTGGGTAAGGCCTTGGCCACGAACCAGAAATCCACTGGCCAATCGAAGGGGAAAAAATGTGGGAGTCTGCTTCCATGAAGATTGGATTCTGTCTTATAGGGTCACCAGGAGTCAGAATTGATATGTTTATGAACAAAAGGATTCTTTTCCTTGAAGAAGCAAAGCAAAATTTGGGGCTGACCTCAAGTGGAAAAAGAAAGTAAAGAAATCTTATTTACAATGCTCCCATATTAACATTGATTTAAGAGCATTTTTAAGTTGAATAGGTACAAACAAGTGTAACTTGTGATAGTTAGGTTTATTGTGCCAAATTGGCCAATAGGAACATGTGAGATTAATTAGGTCACTGTTTGGAGGGCAAAGAGATAAATGGTTCTACAAGGCCCACCCCCTTCTCTCTTGCTCTCCGGTGATCAGAGTGTGCTGCTGCTGCTTAGCTAGTTCTCTGCCTCAACCTGTGAGCTACACCACCTGTGGGCCAAGCCAACCTGTGGATCGTGTCACTAGAGCTTGAGGCTCCTTTGAGACCGGCTTTGCCATGCTTCTAGTGTGTACGTCGCTTGAGCTTGAGGCTGGTGGATCCTGTCGCCTTGCATTGCTTGCGTTCGATATCCCATCAGGGCCTGCTTCACTATGCTCCCAGCTACTAACTGTTGGTGACCCAACCTGCTGTTTGCTGCCTGTGGGCAGACGCTGCCTGCCTTGCCCAAGGGAGAACTCTGCTGTCTGTGTCCTTGACCTTGGACCTGGCAGCCCATGTGAGTTGAAGGACTTCCAGTATATTAACTGTTCCACGGAAGTGAGTTGAACTGAGCCCTCTGTACTGCTGTGTGGACTAATTAGCTGTTATATTCCTTCTTGCTATATAAACCTATATATATATATATAGAGAGAGAGATTTATGATTATATATATAATATATGTAATCATAAGTGTCCTGGTTTTGTTTCTCTAGAGAACCCTGCCTAACACATAACTTCTAAATAAGGCAGATTGAGGGTTTTATGGTTGGTTTGTTTTTGGTTGCTATTGTTTTCTCTGGTTTAAGCCCTTTTATAACCTTATTTAACTTAGGGGCCCACATTATGAAAAAGAATAGAAAATTAAAAAAAAAAGAATAGAAAATTACAAATTTAAAATTAGGGTCAGGTCTTGGAAGAGGCCCGTGGTCCATACAAATGGGGGCCTTTGCAGCTTGAATTTCACCAGATTCATGATTATGCTGCTATTATTAAAAAAAATACACACAAGTCTCTGCAAAGGTAGGATGGGATGACAGCGAACTATTATTAGACACATGGCTAAAAGCCAGAAAAGAAGAGAACGTGGAAAGAACTGTTTAAAAACTGCAAGGGAAATACAGTACTAGCTTTGAACCTCCTGTCAAGTTAATGTAGCATTTAGAGTAAGACAGAATTTATTTTACACCCCAAAAGATCGGGACCTGGTGGCCATATGCATAGGTTACCCACACACTACCCCAGTAAATGTGCTGGGTACCCAGATAAAGATTTGCTCTAAAGCTCTCCTTGTTAGAGGTAATGTTCGGGCGACATTCAGACATAACCATTCGTTGGCCGCCTTGTGTTATTATTCTTTGCACGCATGCTTTTCATGTGCATCCCTGAGAATACAACGTTTATCTTTCCATCTTGTATCTACATTAGACCAATCTCTCATGGCAAAACTAGGGACCAATTTTGATTCAGCACTTGCTATGTGCTAAGCTCCATGGTAGAAGACCTGCCTCAATTCACCCTTAAGCAGCACATAAAATTGTTGTGTTTGTCATCCCCGAGTTACGGATAGAGAAACAGCGATCGAGAAAGGCCGCCCAGTGTGTGAGATATGCCGCCAAGGCCAAACCCAAACACTTTCCTTTGAAATCTCATGGCCAAAGAGGTTAAACAACCAACCAAATTACTATGTGGCAGAAATGGGATTCTAACCAGATCTGACCCCAAAAATAGGTGTTTTGACACATTTTGAAACATATTCAGGGCTCCAAGAACAAAATGCCAAAGTACTGAGGGCTTCTGACTGAACAGTTCCTCCTGGAAAAATGACAGAAAGCATAAAGGCAAATGGGGAGCATTTGCTAATTTAATATGTCTCTGTGGAGCTTCTCGGCCAAGCACTGCCTGCTGCTACTGCCACTGCTGAGGAGCTGAGGCTGCGGTCAGGCTGACAGTAGACGAGGCATACATGTTTCAGCAGTTGGAGCTTATTTCATAGAGGACCCTTGGTGGTGTAGTGGTTACACAGAGGGCTGTGATCCACACAGTGGCCACTTCGAAACCACCAGCAGCTCCATGGGAGAAAGACTGGGCTTTCTACTCCAGTGAACAGTCACAGTCAGAAACCCACAGGGAGTCTCTGAGAGTCAGCACTGACTTGATGGCAGAGACAGAGAGGGAGAGAGAAAGAACTGCTTCCCCTCCTGGTTCCATGTGATGTGGCATGGCCATCTTTATGAGCAAGTGTCATGTAAATGAGTATGAATAGATAAGAAGAAAATGGGCACTAGTTTCTGTCGAAGTTGGGATTGCAGCCACAAGCCTCAGTTCTGCTATAGAAGCTCTTCTTCCCACTAACAGTCTCCTATAAACATCGACGCCTAACCTGCCAGCTGGTGTTGGCTCATAGCGACAGAGGGACAGAGGAGAGCCCCTCCCCGTGGTCCGAGGTTAGAAATCTGTCGGAGAGCAGAACACCCCTCCTTCTCCCCTGGAGCTGCTGGTGGGCTCCAAACTATGGCCTTTGGGTTAGCAGCTCAGTGCTTAACCAGGGGTCACTCAGCTCCTGTCTCCTCTGTGGGATTGTGCTCTTTTTCTTCGATTCCTAATTTTAGGGTCCGCTCTAGTCAGAAGGGGCATGTTGACAGCCAACAGTAGATTACATTAAAGTGTCAAAAAACAAAATACAGAGTCCCTGCAAATGAAGAAACAAACATCAGCAAGACTTCCCACCCCCACTTGAGCCTTCCGCGTTCCCTGCAAGGGGACAACCATGTGGGGAGCTTATTTATGAAACAAGATAAAGAAAGAGAAACATGTGTCTACAATGGCAGCCCCAAGAGAAAGCGACTGTCAACCTTTCAGTTATATTTCTGGCAGAATTTTGTAATTTTATCATTATGTTCAAATAATATATATAATCCTCAAATCTGTTTCTATTTTTTGTCGTGTTGTTTTTCACTTAAAAAGGCCATCTGTTTAATAGTCATGAACAGCTTCCTTTTACCTCAAGCAAAGATGAGCCTAGAATCTCGCATGATTTCAGTATTCTAGAAGCTTCAATAAACAGCACAAGATTCTCATAGGCACGGTTCAGTAGGCTGTCCTGGGACTTGATCCCAGCATCATGAGGATGTGCCCGATCCTTCTAACTTATGTAAGGTTGTGTGAAGCCATAGTAGCTGACCTTTCTGAAAAATACAAATTGTCATTGTTTATTTATCTCCTTAGTGTAATTTATTTTGTTGTGGTTGTTAAGAATATGCACAGCAAAGCATACAATTCAACTATTTCTGCATGCACCATTCAGTGACAATGACGCCTCACCATCCTTGCCTCTAACAAGCCTTGTGGCTATATTTCTTCTGAGACAAATTGGTTATTTGGGCAGTACGTGGTACTTCCAATCTTCTTCACCTGCATCATAATTCAAATGCATCAATTCTTTTTTGATCTTCCTTCTTCACATGCATCTACAACAATTAAAAATGCCATGGCTTGAGTCAGGCATCCCTTAGTCCTCAAAGTAACCTCCTTCTATATTCTAAAGAGGTCTTGAACAGCAGATTTGCCCCATGCAATGAGTGCTTTGATCTCTTGACTGCTGATTCCATGAGCATTGATTGTGGATCCAAGTAAGACCAAATCCTTTGACAATTTCAACCCTTTCTCCGTTTATCGTGATTTTACCTATTGGCCCAGTTGTGAGAATTTTGGTCTTTCTTACATGGAGTTATAAGCCACACTGAAGGCTACAATCCTTGATCTTCATCAGCAAGTGCTTCAAGTCCTCCTCACCTTCAGCAAGTACAGTTGTGTGCTCTGCATACTGCAAGTTGTTAATAAACAACTTCCTCCAATTCTGATGCATCACTCTTCTCTATATAATCCAGCTTCTCTGATGATTTGTTCAGCATACAGATTGAACAAGTATGGTGAGAGGATACCACCCTGAAGTATACCTTTCCTCATTTGATGTAGAGAAATGTAGTGACTCTGTGTATTTTTTCCATCTTCTTTTGATGCTGCGTGCATCCTTCAATAGGGCAATTAAACTGGAATATTCCATAAAAACTATGCCTCTGAGCCTCCAAACCAAGGAACCAAATCACATGAGGCGTTTGGTTGTACATAACCAGCCTCCATAGATGTTTTGGGGTGGGGTGGGAGGGGGGGATTGTCATTGTTGTAAATACATTTATCATATCATTTTTATCAATTTGACTTTTTACAAGTATGTAACTTTTCAACAGTCATTACAATAATGGGCTCTGAAACCCTACCCTTAATTCGTGTGATTTTTCCTTCACCATGAGCCCCTCTTGAATCCCCCCCACCCCCCGATCCTTGGTAATCACTAATAAACTTCGGTCTCTATACATTCGCCTTTCTTGTCTTTGGCATAAGGTCATACAAATTTGTCTTTTGTTATTGGCTTACTTCACTCAGCATAATGTCTTCAAGCTACATGCAAACTGTAGCTTATTTCTCCTACTAGCCGGGTGGCATTTATCATTGAATGGCCAGGCAAATATGAATGCAGTGAGAACTCTAGAATCCATTCTCCCCGCAGCCCCCTTATTTCATCACACCCAGTCATAGATGCTCAACTATCTCTGGACTGTACAAGCAGGAGCCATTGCAGATTCAAAAGCAAGGAAGGGGAGCGGCAGATGGAGGGAACACTTAAGCATTTATCAAGGTACAGGGGAGGAGGGAGAGGAGACTCTCCGACGTGTGCTTTGGGGGATTCCTGGTTGAGATAGCTCCTCTCCAAATGCCCTGAAAAGCTTCATAATCTGCAGTCACACAGGGAGAGTAATAGCTGAAGTACAGGAAAAAGATATTTAGTTTGATATGAATTGGCATGTGGGCATTTTGGCAAATGATTGTCCCTTGAATATGATCCAAATCTATACACTTCTAAATGAATCCAAGAGATCAATATGGATAATGGGCTTTATTTTAAGTCTGTGTTGGCCCAGAATGGGGAATATGGTGGGCCTCATTAACGTTTTATGGGTTGTCAACTAGAGACGTCATTGTCTTGGCTTGATTTCATGGCTGTCTTTATCATTTTCAAATGGAAGTTCCCACGATTCTCTTTTCTCTTATTGATCTTTCTTTAAAGGAATGGCTGATGTCCTGGAGGCTTCAGTCCTGTCTTGGAGGCCACACAGTTATTGGAGCTGGGTTGGCTTTCCAAATTCATTTATTTAAAAGAAAGGGAATTGGGAGGACGTTGCTTTCCTTACACACATACCCAGGCATATGGAGCTTGACAGCTAGTCGTTGGTTAACCTGTCGTCGTGAACCTACCAAAACCAAGCCAACTGCAACTGAATGCATTCTAACTCATAGCAACCTATAGAACAGAGTAGAGCCTCCCGCGGGCTCCCAGCACTGCCAATCTTTACAGAGGCAGGGGGCTTCATGTGGGGGAAATGCCAGGCCCCATAGCTAATCACAGGTTCAATAGGCACAATTGTATGGTTGATATATATAAAGATTATAGTAAAGTCATAGAGAGCATGAGAGATAAAAGAGAGATTGAAATAATGGAGTCAGACATATTTCAAGGTAGCATACTCACCTCAGACTCACTTGGTGGTCCACGTGGAGAGAGGGGGAGGGGAAGGAGAACAAGGGGGAAGGGGACCGGGGAGCGAGGACAGGGAGAAAGGATGGGGGAGCAGAGAAGAGCCCAGGGGGATCTTTATTGCTTACCCAGGCCTATATACTTTTGGGGGGAGTGCAAGCCCATTAATTGCAGGTAAAGACATACGTCCCAGGAAGGGGCTGCACGATAGGTACACGCAATAGGAAAAGGAGGGATTGGGGGCACACATGTGTCAAGAAGGTCAGATCCTAGATTCAGGATGGCAGTCTAACTTTGGATGTCACTGAGCAGGTTTGACCTGTTCTCTGGCTCTCCAGGGAAACCCACCTACAGGGACCAGACTCAAGGTCACAGGCCTTTATGGAGAAGTAGCCCGCTGTCCTTAACAGCAGGGCAGCCCAGACAGTTGTCTGGCAACTGACTGCCTTCAGGGAGGATGACTCTAAGCATCTGACCTCCCCTGATAGGCTGGCAAACAGTCTCTAATGGTTGGCATGTCTTTGGGGGAGACAAGCTGCGGAAAGTCTCCTTATAATCCCACAGCCTCACCTTTCTCCACTAGTGGGTTCAAGCAACCCACCATTCAGGCAGGGCTTTCATCTCTGCCATAGAATGGTTGCTAAATCTTCTGGCGTCTGGATTAACATTTAAATCTTCCAGAAAGCCAGTTATCTAATCTTATCACAGCAAGTGGAAGCTACTTTTATGTTCTTTCAGTTACTAAAGATTCTCCTACCACTGTTTTCCTTAACTCTCTTAAAGGAGACTCGCCTAGCAGCGCCCCTTTGGTTCTTCGGAAGTGTGCTGTCAAAACTGGCTGCATCCCATAGGAATCGGGTGCTTAATGAATGAACTCATGCTGTTTACAGCTTCTTCGTAATTTTATTAAGTTTCTTTATGCATTTTTAATTTGCTCTGTCCAACAAACTGAATGTGGTGAAACAGGCTCTCTCCCTTGTGAGCTTCCTGACCTGGGCACTGAGCAGGTTCACTCCACACTTGGCCTTAAACGTACAGATCATGGGAAACCCGAGGAAAGGGTAGTTCGGGTTTATATACATCAATGTACGTATGTTATAGATCTCACATTTTCAGAAAGCCAGTTCTTATCTAGGGGTGATTTCCAAACACACATTTAAATACGGTTATAAATACATAGTTCATAGCTTAATATAACATACGCACTTGCAGTTATGGACCATTTGTAGTAAGCCAAACCCTGGAGGACAAAGCTAACCTGCTGATCCCACAGGCAGGAGTTGCCATTGGCTGTGAGGCTGTGTGACACAGCTCCGTTCCCACAGGTGAAAACCTAGTTCAACTTTGTTTCCAGCAAGCCCCAGGGGGATTTTAAAACTCTTTAATAAGAAATATTCCTTTTGAAAATATATTATTCAATAGGGTTTTTAAAAAATGTTTTCTGCTGTGGCTTTGGTTTGATTGTAATGGGAATTGATTTTAAAAAACAAATGTTATTTTAGCTGTTATAAAAATGCAACTCGGGGAGTGCGGTATAGAACAGACTAAGGCCTTCCTTCTCACCCACGTTTGTTTAGGTATGGGTCACGATTAATGGATGTGGTGGCGATTGCCAAAACGTCACAGCCGACTGATGCCACCGTCACTGGTACTGGTTATCATCAACCTTTTTCATGTCCACACGGTGCTTTCAGTGAAACAGTACGTCAACTCTCAAGCGATCGTAGCCTTCCACTGTCCATCTTCCAGGGTGGCCCCAGGATGCTCGACCTCATTTGTAAAACCCATTCTTTGTTCAAGGGCCCATGCAGGTGCAGCTTTATCATGAAATCCAGATTCCTTCGCAGGACACAAAGGGCCTTCCCAGGGCAGACCCAACTTCCCTTGCTGGCTCCCCCCTCCCCCTCTCCGAAGCCCTCTTGGTGTCAATGCCACTGAATTCTTTGCCTTCCTCAGACTCGGCCATGTGCTTCCTCCCCTCTGCACGCTTGCATTTACTATGTCCTGCCAGAAATGCTCTTTCCGCTAACCTCTTATTCCAAGAGCAGCCGAAAGGTGGCCGCCTCTGAGCATCTTCCCAGGTGAAGCCAGTACTGCTCCTAGTCTGCTCCTCCCATGGTAGATGTGTGTGTGCGCATTTACCTTCCCCTTGGACTCCCCGACCTTCATGACGAATTCCCGACAGAGGAAACTGGCTGAGAGTGCTGGATGAAAACCTAACTGGTTTTTAAAAACTGTCCAGTGAAAACAAAGCAAAACAATAACACCAGCGAAAGTGCATGCAGCTAGAGCATGCTGTGTGAAATAGCAAATGGTTGATAACACCTGATAGGGGGTCCTAGGGGGTGCAAACAACTACCGGGATGGGAGGCTCCCCAAGAAGAGCTTCGAGGCTCAGATCCAGCCAGAGCACCTCAGAGAAGAGGTCTGGTTAGCTACCTCGTGGGAAAAACAAAAACTGGGCAGCACACAGTTTTCACCTGACACGCACAGGCTGGCTATGAGATGGGATTGTCCCGAGGGCAACCAGTAGGCCATAAGAAACATTAGCAAATGAGTTAATTAGTTTATTGTGCCAATCAGGCCGATAAACACATGTGGGGTTAATTGAAGGGCAGAGGGATAAAAGGCTCAGTGAGCCTCACCTTTCTAGTTCTCGGTCTCTTGTTTTGTGATGGTTGGACCAGGGTGCAGCTGCCTTAGCCAGTTCCCTGCTTCGACTGGCAAGGCTCACTTCCTGCAAGACCTCCCCAAGGAGAAGCCATATGGACCTACCCCGATGCAGCTGTGTGGAGACCCCTGCCAGCGCTGAGATGCTTCCACGTTTACGGATTCAGCTTTCCTTCTGCAGTCGGCATCACTGTGTGCGCTTTTTGAGATGGAGGAAGACTTTGTGGATTGTGCCAGACATATGGGCTAATGATGGACTTATGGGCTTGGGCAGCACTGGGTTGCGATGTTTTCTTGATGTACACTTACCCTTTATATAAAACTCTGTCTTATACATATGGGTTTCTGTGGATTTGTTTCTCCAAAGTGCCCAGACTGACACAGCAAACTATGACTGACCTGCACAGGGGAGCACCCCACGAAGCTCGGCACAGCCTTAGCTGGAATTGCAAAGCTGAATCTCTTTCTTCCTCCCCCACCTCCTATGACATCACATCCCAGCATTCCCTGCCAGATGCCTTCTGGCGGCCCAAAGCTTCTCTGTATAGAAACTAGTAACAGAAGCAAGCTATCCTCCAACCATTACCCGTCTGCCCCGCCTCAGCCAACTTGGATTCCTGAGTCAAGTTCACGAGACACCTAGGTGAGGAACCAGTGAGATTCTGGGACTCAAGTAGCTGAGGCTCAGAGAAGAATACGATACTTTCCAGGAATAATGTCTTCTGAAAACATCCTTTTAAGAGATTTGTTAACGGATGCCTGGAGAATGAATGGAAGAGGTCTTTTTATTGGACGGTCTCACAAGCACTTTCTTCAACCTTCTTGGTCCCCACCTCTTACCCAGGAGGCCTGGTGGTTCAGGGTGTTAGGTGCTCAGCCATGAAAGGAAAGGCTGGTGGTTTGAGTCCACACAGTGTTCTCAAGGGAGAAAAGCCAGGGCATCTCTTCCCATGAGGATTACCAGCTAGAAAAGTCTTTGGGGGTAGTTCTACTCTGTCCCACGGGGTCGCTATCTGTTGAAAAGGATTATAGAGCGCCTAGCAACAACCAGGCCGAGGCTGTTGGAAGAGAGGGGGTTCTGAAAGTTGGTGACATGTACCAGCACCACCTGGCCCCTCGTGTACACGTCCAAGTGCACCTTCATCAGTGCTCAGAAGTTCACACTCATTGCTCTGAGTCTATGTCATTGGCCTGTCAGAAAGGACCCCATCTCAAACAAGCAAATAGGGTTAGGGCAAGGAGAGAGTTTGAGAGAAGGGTGGTCAACGAGAAAGGATGGCAGTGTTGGGGCAACCGCATCAGAAGACACCATGCCCCCAAAGATGATGCTTGCTGCTCACCACATCAAAAACCTACTGAAAATTTAGAAACACAACCACCTGGACACTTTTTTTCTGTTTAAAACAACATTTTCCCCCGTAAAGAAGCTGAGTGTCCTATGTAATACATGCGTTAAATATGTTCCCCTAAGATTGAACGGTCAGAAGGCCCCAAAGCACTCTTCCTCTGGTCATTGTGAAAGGTCTACCACCTGGCTAGGAAGGTTTCTGAGCCACTCTCGCTTCTTGGGATATTAGTTTCTATCCCCAATTTGATCTTATTTCCAGGGTGGACAATCCTCTCATAGCCACAGCTGCTGAGATCAAGGAATGGAGAGGCCAGTACTTACAAGACAAACTTTACCCGGGGAAGGGTTGGGAAAGACCCAAACGTCATTAGATGGAAGAGTGATTTCAGAGTATACAACCCATTTTCAGAAGATGAAACCAAAAATAGTAGCTACTTTAACTTCATTTTCGGAATCTGAGGGATGTTATACCCCTCCGTGTGGTTGCCTAGGAAACAGGATTCATCTATCCTTTGCTATCCAATAATTTCTTGGAAAATGCTGCCCCATAATATGTCTGGTTGTTAAATTCACCCCTAATAGGAGGCCCCTACAAAAGCAGAGTCTAAGTCGCATCGCCCTGCAATCTTTGTTGGAGAAATGCTATAGAAAACCATAGCTCCTTAAGTATCTATTGCTCTCCCAAGAAATGAACATTCTATTTTCTTCATTTTGATTCCTGGAAGTAGATAGTCTTCTCACAGATAATTGAGTCTCTCCTGATTAAACACATTTATCCTAGCATGTCAAAATGCATAAATAGGAAGCCTCTGGTCTGAATAAAAGCATACAAATTATTGTGGAATTTCCCCAAGCATCCAGGAAAGACCATCCTTGACAACAGAAGGTTTAAGAAGCAAACAGAATGACGTTTGGCTTTCTTCACATGATGAGTTTCCTTCAGCGCTGGCCGTTGTAGGTCCCAAGCACGAGGGAGAAGAACAGGTTTAACTGTCATGGAAGGTTTATTGGAAGTTCCATGAATGATATTAGTGCATCTTGGGCTTTATTTATTTTATGGCATAAAAACACTGCTCATCAAATATCAGTCCTTTCTACTTCCTATGATTCTTTTGGATAAAGGTAATTAAAAATAAAAGATGTTCAGCCGTGGAAACTCACAAGGAAGTTCTACTCTCTCCTCTCTACTCACATATGAGTCTGGATCAGCTCAATGGCAGCAGGATGAGGTTTTCTCTAAGGATGCTGAAACAGATACTCTGTGAATGGAATAGAGTCAAATTTGCACAGGTCCCTTCCAAGGCTCTAGGGGAAGATCAGTCCTGTGTTCATATGGCCTTTTGTACCCCAAATAAGATATTTAATCACAATTTATTAAGACCATTTTCTCCTGCAGCCCCAACTCTTCGTCCTTCATATTTACCCTCTAACCAAGTGTTGTTGAAGAGCTCCAATATTTGGGGGGAATTGAGTGGAGAATAGTCTCTCTTAGGATGCATTGTGGATGTGAGGCATCAATGAGTTGATTTTGACTCATCACTGCCCCATGTGGCAGCGTAGAAGTACCACAGTCTAGCAAACGAATCTTTATGGGCGCCGAGTATCAGGTCTTTCTATGAATGACTCACTGGGCTGCTAACTCCAGCAGTTTGAAATCATCAACTGTTCCACCAGAGAAAGATAAGAGTTTCCTGCCTGTAAAGATGCCCCGTCTTATCAGAAAACCCCAAACAAACAAAAAACATATTGTTGAGAACAAGGGGGGTCGGAGCAGAGACCCCCAAACCCCTCTGTAGACAATGTGACATCGCCTCAAAGAAGGGTCACAGGAAAGGGATGAGTCAACCAGGGCACAGTAAAGTATTGATGAAACACACAATATTCCTTTGGCTCCTTGAGGCTTCCTCACCCCCCACTATCATGACCCCAATGCTGCCTTTCAGTCCTGCCTAGGCCATAGCATGTACACAGGTACAGATAAGAGCTCAGGACACACAGAATCCAGGTCAGATAAACCCCTCAGGTACAGAAATGGGAACAGCAATACCAGGAGGATAGGAGGAAGGTGGAGGAGGGGGGAAGAAACCTCAGGACAAGGGAGACAGCAGTTGGTGTGGTGTAAGATTTGAAAATAATAATAATTTATAATTTATCAAGGGGCCATGAGAGTGGAGGGTAAAAAGAGGAGCTGATAGCATTGGCTCAAATAGAATGTAAATGTTTAGAAAATAATGATGGTAACATGTATAAATATGCTTGATACACTTGATGTATGGATTGTTATAAAAGCTGTAAGAGTACCCAATAAACTGATTTTCAAAAAAGTCAGCCTTGGAAACGCACAGGGAAGTGCTACTCTCTCCTATAGGTCCATATGGGTCACAATCAACTCACTGCAGTGGGATTAGGTTTTCTCTTGAGAGCCAACTTTGGGGTTAGCAGCCAAGTACCACCAGTACTCCTTTTTAGTTTGGGTTTAGTGATACAGAAATAGGTACTGGGAAATGGTGGGAGCAGCTGGAGCAGCATCAGCACCTATAACTTCAGGAGGAATCATACAAATCAAAATCAGCCAAACATACCTCCACTCTCAACCTCTGTACCAGTTCAGAAACCAACCGTCTCTCCCACGGCATGCACTACTGCTCTCCTGGACTTGACAGTTCATTGAAATAGCCACAGAGCACTCGCAGATCAGGCTTACAGGTAAGTGTGAGGAACAGGGCATAACAGGAATCAAGATCAAGGACCATGGAGGCAGTTTCCTTTCTTCAGTGCAAGACAGCTGCCTCAGCTCCTTCCCACTATGCGCGCCTCCCTCCTGCTCCTTCCATAGCCTCAACTGCTGGCTGAGTTGTGGAGTCAGCAGGCTGTGGAGTCAGCTCTCCTGCTGGGATGCTTCCGGCCTGTCTTATTGGTTCTGCTGTTGGACCACTTCTGGGCCTCTTGCTGTCTTCAATGTTACAGCCCCTGACTTGCGTGTTACAACCATTTTAAGAGGTCTTTTGCCTGGTCTCCATGTCTATTTCTTCCCCCCCTCCCCCAACCCGTCTTTGTGCCTTCTTCCAGCTGCTTCTCTTTCTGCTTCTTAATATCTCAAAAACCTCCATGCGGTGGTGACTTATGTGCACAACCCTTGTACATTTCAAGGCTTGAAAACAAACAGACCAACCCCACTAAATAGGCCAGAGACACTCGACTTGCATAGTCAGCTACAACTCACCTAGTTCTCATAGTTGATTGACCAATCCAAAAGCCTCGAAAACCTCAGGGATAGCATCCAAACACTGTCAGATACTGAGGGCCTAGTGGACAGAAGCAGACATTTTCAGAAAGTGTCAGAGGATGAACCTGTGAGGTCAGAAGGCACTCAAAACATGACTGAGGAAGAGCTGCCTTCTCAAAGTAGAATCCACCATAAGAACGTGAATGGAGCAGATCCCGGGGGAGTGGAGCATTCAGGACCATCATGTGCTTGTCAATGGGGCATGGCTCAAGGTAAGGAGCAACAGCTGTAGAACTCTGCTAACGGTCAGACCTTGGGATGTGCTAAGTATGAATCTAGGAACATTGAAAGTGGTCAAAAATGAAATAGGACGCACATGTATGGACCACTTTGAATCAGCAAATTAGATCACTTACTGTGCCAGGAATAACATGCTCAAGAGGAATGGCACTGTGTTCACTGTCCAAAAGCATATTCCGAAATCAATCTGTCTGTGATCGGATGATATCTATCTACCTCCAAGGACCTCCAGTCAACATAACTATTCAAATGGATGCGCCAGCCACTAACAGTAGTGATGAAGAAGTTGAAGAATTCTACCAATGACTTCCATTGGAAATCGATTAATACACAATCAGGATGTGTTGATAACTACTGTTAGTTGGAATGGGAAAGTTGGAAATAAAGAGGAAGGAAGAGCAGTTGGAAACCATGGTCTGGGTGAGAGTAACAGAATTATAGATCCCTAATACAATTCTGCAAGACCAACACTTCTTCATAGCAAGCATCTTGTTTTCAGCAACACAAATGGTGGCTTTCCATGTGGCTGTCTCCAGATGGAATACACAGAGATCAAATTGGCTGCATCTGTGTGAAGAGACTGTGGAGAAGCTCAATATCGGCAGCTAAAATGAGGTCAGGGGTTGACTGTGGAATGGACCACATTTGTAATTGCTCACATGTAAGTTCTGGTTGGAGCTGAAGCAAACTAAAAGTAGTCCATGAAAGCCAAAATACAACCTTGAATCTATCCCACCTGAACATTGGAAACAACTCGAGGGAAGATTTGCAGCATTGAACACTCATGAAAGGAGATATGATGAGTCGTGGGAGGGCGTCAAAATATCATTCATGAAGACAGCAAAACGACATTAGAAAAACAGGAAAGAAAGAAATGATCAAAGCAGATATCAGAAGGGACTCTGAAACTTGCCGTGATTCATCGAGTATCTAAGGCACATGGAAGAAATGATGAAGTCAGATAGAATATTTGACTGAAGAGAAAATTTCAAAGGGCAGCTGGAGAAGGCAAAGTGAAATATAATGTACTGTGCAAAGATGGTAAGTTAGAGAAGCCAAAAAGAGGAACGTGCTCAGCATGTCTTAAGCTTAAAGAACTCAAGAAGAAATTCAAGCCTGAAGTTGCAATACTGAAAGACTCTGTGGGGGAAAAATCGAATGGTGCAGGAAGAATCAAAAGTAGACAGAACGAATACACAGTCACTGTACCAGAAAGAACTAGTCATCGTGTAACCATTTCAAGAGGTAGTATGTGGTTAAGAACCAATGGTACTAAAGGAAGACGTTCAAGATGCACTGACAGTATTAGCCAAGAACAAGACTTTAGGAATTGATGGACTACCCACAAGCTGATGAAGCACTGAAAGTCCTTACTTGATTTATGCCAGGAAATTGGAAGACAGCTACTTGGCCAATTGACTGGAAGAGATCCATATTTGTAGCCATTCCAAAGAAATGGAGGCCCAACAGAGTGCTCAACTTATAGAACAATATCATCAATATCACATGCAAGCAAAATTTTTCTGAAGATCCTCCAACAATGGTTGCAGTAGTACATTAACAGGGAACTGCCAGCAGTCAGGGCAGATTCAGAAGAGATGCAGAACAAGGAAGATCACTGCTGATGTCAGATGGATCTTGGCTGGAAGCAGAGAATACCAGAAAGGTGTTTGTGTGTGTGTGTTGTATTTACTGTACAAAGGCATTCAACTGTGTGGATCATAACAAACTATGAACAACTTTGAGAAGAATGGGAATTCCAGAACACTTCATTGTGTTCCTGTGGAACCTGCACATGGATCAAGAGGCAGTTGTGTAAACAGAGCAAGGGAATACCACAGAGTTAAAAATCAGGAAAGGTGTGTTTTGGGGTTGCATCTTTTTTTTTTTTAATTTTTTTATTTTAACAATTTATTGGGGCTGATACAATTCTTTTCACAGTTCATACATATACATACATCAATTGTATAAAGCACATCTGTACAGTCTTTGCCCTAATCATTTTTTTCTCTTTTCTTCTTTTACATTTTATTAGGGACTCAAACAACTCTTACCACAATCCATACATATACATACATCAATTGTATAAAACACATCCATACATTCCCTGCCCCAATCATTCTCAAGGCATTTGCTCTCCACTTAAGCCCCTTGCATCAGGTCCTCTTTACCCCCGCCCTCCCCATTCCCCCCTCCCTCATATGCCCTTGGTAATTTATACCTCGTTATTTTGTCATATCTTGTCCTATCCGGAGTCTCCCTTCCCCCCTTCTCTGCTGTCCCTCTCCCAGGGAAGAGGTCACATGTGGATCCTTGTAATCAGTTCCCCCTTTCCAACCCACTCACCCTCCACTCTCCCAGCATCGTCCCTCACACCCTTGGTCCTGAAGGTATCATCCACCCTGGATTCCCTGTACCTCCAACCCTCATATGTACCAGTGTACAGCCTCTGTCCTATCCAGCCCTGCAAGGTAGAATTCGGATCATGGTAGTTGCGGGGAGGAAGCATCCAGGATCTGGGGGAAAGCTGTGTTCTTCATCGATACTACCTCACACCCTAATTAACCCATCTCCTCTCCTAAACCCCTCTATGAGGGGATCTCCATTGGCCGACACTTGGGCCTTGGGTCTCCACTCTGCACTTCCCCCTTCATTTAATATGATATATACACATATATACACATACATATATACATATAAACATATATACACATACATACACACTTATATCTTTTTTTTTTGCATGATGCCTTATACCTGGTCCCTTGGGCACCTCGTGATCGCACTGGCCGGTGTGCTTCTTCCATGTGGGCTTATTTGCTTCTGAGCTAGATGGCCGCTTGTTCACCTTCAAGCCTTTAAGACCCCAGACACTATCTCTTTTGATAGCCTGGCACCATCAGCTTTCTTCACCACATTTGCTTATGCACCCATTTGTCTTCAGCGATCCTATCATGGAGGTGTGCAGTCAATGATATGATTTTTTGTTCTTTGATGCCTGGTAACTGATCCCTTTGGGACCACTCGATCACACAGGCTGGTGTGTTCTTCCATGTGGACTTTGTTGCTTCTGAGCTAGATGGCCGCTTGTTTATCTTCAAGCCTTTAAGACCCCAGTCACTATCTCTTTTGATACCCGGGCACCATCAGCTTTCTTCACCACATTTACTTGTTCACCCACTTTGGCTCCAGCCGTTGTGTTGGGAGAGTGAGCATCATAGAGTTCCAATTTAATAAAAGAAGGTATTCATGCATTGAGGGAGTGTTTGAGTAGAGGCCCAAGGTCCTTCCGCCACCTTAATACTTGACCTATAAATATAGACACATAGATCTATTTCCCCATCCTCCTATATATATTTGCATGTACATGTCTTTGTCTAGACCTCCATGAATGCCCTTTGACTCCTAGCTCTTTCCTCCATCTCCCTTGACCTTCCTCCTGCCCTACTACCATGCTTCATTGCCACCTGGGCTAGAGTATACCTCTTCTCTAAGCAACCTTACCCTTGATCATTTCCCACCATGCCTGCCACTCCCCCTTCTCTACCATTTGTGGTCCCATGTTTTTCCCTTGTCCCTGGGTTTGTTAACACCACTTCCTTACCCCCCCATACCCCCCACCCCAAGTCCCCCCGGAACTGTCGGTCCCGTTGTTTTTCATCCAGATAGTTCATCCAGCCTGTCCTATTCAGACAGAACTGTGGAGTCACTAACATGCACGAAAACTAGACAGAGGAAAACAAAGGGGTTGCATCTTTTCACCGAATTTATTCAATCTATGCTCTGAGCAAATACCCAGAGAAGGTAGATGCTAAAAGGAAGAATTTGGCCTCGGGATTGGAGGAAGGCTAATAAACAACCTGAGATACACAGATTACAACCTCACTTGCTGAAAGGGAGAGGATGAAGCATTGCTGATGAAAATCAAGGATTGCAGCCTTCGGTGTGGAAAACAACTCACTGTAAAGAAGACCCAAATCCTCACCACTGGACCAACAGGTTACATTACGATAAAAGAAGAAAAGGTTGAAGTTGTTAAGGATCTTGTCTTGCTCAGATCCATAATCACTGCTCATGGAAGCAGCAGTCAAGTGACCAAATGACTCATTGCATTGGATAAACCTAATGTACAAGACCTCTTTAAAGTGCTGAAAGCAAGGTTATTACTTTGAGGATTGGGTGGGCTTGACCTCAGCCATGGTATTTCTAATTGCCTCATATGCATGTGAAAGTTGGAATTAAATAAAATACCAAAAAATAAATGTATTTAAATTATGGTGCTGAAGAAGACTATTGAAAGTACCATGGACTGCCAAAAGAACCAGTAAATCTGAGACCAACGGGAAGTGTGGGTGATGGTCAGAGAACTCACTGCCAAGCTGGGGACCGGAGACATGGCCGAGACCAACCCCAAGAGCGTGCAGGTCCACACGGCTGCAACAGATGCAGGATAAATTCCAGACCATGTCTGACCAGATCATCGGGAAACTGATGACACGGATGACATGAGTGGTCGCATCGATGACCTCGAGAAGAACATCGCTGACCTCATGACCCAGGCGGGAGTGGAATGGCTGGAAGGCAGAAACAAGATCCCCAACACGCAGAAGAGCTGAGCCTGCTCCCCGTGTACATCGGAGCTCGGAATGCCGTCTAAGCGAGACTAGGCCGGTGGTTCTTGCCTCGTGGCTCTGCTTGGTAGACGGGCTTTATATTATAAACTGTGTGTTCTTACCAGAAAAAAAGAAAAAAAACTAATAAATCTGTCTTGCAAGAAGGACAGTCACAATCCTCCTTACAGGCAAGGTGGGGAGACTCCATCACCTTCCACATGTCGTCAGGAGGGACCGGTCCCCGGAAAAGGACGTCTTGCTTCACATCCTTCACAAAGTAGAGGGCCAGCAAAGAGAGGAAGGCTGTCAAGGAGATGGATGGACACAGTGGTGGCAACAATGGGCTCAAGCCCAGGAACAATTATGAGGTAGGACAGGACCAGGCAGGGTTTTGTTCTGTTGTACATAAGGTTGCCATGGGTTGGAACCGGCTCGGTGGCCCCTAACAACCTCAATAGTAATTGAGCAATCCCTTCAAGGTGCATACCAATCAAGAACAGGGCACATTGCTGCCCAGGACCAGAAAAACACTGTCAAACCAAATTGTTTACAGCTTACCCAGGAAATATCAGTCAACCTGGGCAAAAGTAACAAACTCTCTGGGGTTCAACAAACAAACAAACAAACTCAAGCAAAGGTACCTCCTCTGGACTTGGTAGAAAAATCTCTCAAGATATTTTTCTAAAAGAAAAACAAGACAAAATGCTACATGAAGGACCTCGATTCCACCACCGGTATAGGAATAGCTATTGCAGTTCTTTCACGTACACTGAAAAGCACTGCTGATTATTCCCATAGAAAAATGGCTTTTGACGTGTACAATAGCAGTACTGCTCAGCTGGGCCAGCACACTGGGCATCATAACGCTAAGGCACAGACGTCCGATGGACATGCTGCCAGCGCACTGCAAGAAGTGGGCAGCGGAAGAAAAACAAGGTTTGAGATGTGCAGAGCCAGAAGCTTGTCTGAAAAGGTTTATTACAGCACCGGTTCTCAATCTGTGGGTCGCAACTGCCTGATTCATAACAGTAGCAAAATGACAGCTGTATCAATGAAAATCATTTTATGGTTGGGGGTCACCACCACATAAGGAACTGTAGGAAAGGGTCGCGGCATGAGGAAGGTTGAGAACCTCTGTGTTACAGATGTCATTGCATCACCAAAAATGTGTTGCAGATCCTCGTCTCTATACCTGTGACTATAGTCCCATTTGGGAATGGGAAGCTTATGCTACATTAATGAGACGGGACTTGTGTCATAAGCGGTTTAAGTCCATCTCTTTAAGATATAAAAGAGATTAGACATGCAAGGAAATAAGCAGAGATAAGGGAAGACACATGCCAAGCCACATGAAAATCTCCCAGGAACAAAGGTGCAGAAGAGACAAGGACCTTCCTCCAGAGCCCATAGAGAGAGGATTTGAACTTCTAGCTTCCTACACGGTGAGAAATTAACTTCTGTTTGTTAAAGTCACCCACTTGGGGTATTTCTGTGACAGCACCAGTAGCTAACTACATGTTCCAATTTTCATATGTGTAAAATTATAAGCATGAGATCTGTTTCCCAAAGATGTCTAGACAGAATGGAAGTTCTCACTCTGAAAAGAGTGGTAACAATTCTAAAATACTCGTGAGGCTACTGATGAAGAGTTGTAAGGATAAACAAAACTTTTCAAAACAATCAATAAAATAAAACATGTAATTGACCATGTTAGGTTCGTTTCTATAAAGAATGATATACGATATCACTGTCAACGAGGCAGCCAAGAATATGTAGTCAAAAAATAGATAAAATAATGATAATAAATTTTGTGATGTTGGTGACATCAGTTTGTTAAAATTTAAGGCTTTTTAAAAACTTTTTTCTCATTCTAAAATAATATCTACTTTATTTCCTAGTTTTATATTATAGTTCCCATTCATATTACCTCACATTTACTTTTAGAGACCTCCCGCAAATGTATAAGCTTCAGGCATCTCCCAAACCTGCACCAACCCCTGCTGAAAATACAATGGGTGGAGGAAACCAATGGGCATATGTTT
This sequence comes from Tenrec ecaudatus, assembly GCF_050624435.1. NCBI lineage: Eukaryota > Metazoa > Chordata > Mammalia > Afrosoricida > Tenrecidae > Tenrec > Tenrec ecaudatus. The sequence continues at coordinate 62,334,461 of NC_134536.1, read as the reverse complement.
TTCTACTCCATCCTTTCCCACTTCCTCTTCCTAGAGGACTTCCCCGCTCTGTCTGACACAGTCCACCGTTCCATTACCTTGGTTTTTTCACACCTACCTAACCCTTAAGCATGCTCCAGCCTGAGCATCATCTCTAATAGCTGTCCCATCTGGATGCTCCCACAGTCCAATGCAGATACCACACTTTAATTGGCTTCCCTAGCTCCCTTCCCCATCCATTTAGGTCCTAATGATAAAGTCTGAATTTTCACGTCTGGTTCCCTTGTTTGATTGAATGAAGGCCATTCTAGGAGCCAACTCTCTAGCAAATGGAATATTCCTTTTGCTTATACCTCTTGCTAATGCTTTTGGCCACTTCTCTGCATGTTATCACTTTTTACACGGAAGACAGGCAAGGTTAAATTTTCTCCCTGAACTTTCCTCTTTGACAGAAAGAACTCTTGTTAAAATCTAGAGTGAGAGAAGAAATAGACTGGCTCTTGAGATGGAGGAAAAGGTAGCTTTGGTGAGCTCAATTTTCTATGAGAATCCAAGAGCCTGCCTAGACTGTGCCTGAGACGGCAGCTTTGTATCTCCAACACATATCCACTAATGACCTCAGAAAACAGAGCCATTAGCCTAATAACAAATCTCAAGTCGACGCAAATCCTCAACCGGAATTTAACCACAAGGGGAAACTACATACTTATCATAACATACTACCTTGGGCACGTTGGGCTTAAAAATTATTCCCAAACAGCTTTTCAACAGATCACATATAATTAGTTAAATCATAAAAGAACTTTATGTATGAAATCTTTTCTTGTTTTAAAATGAAAACCATTTCTGAGTCCACACTCAGTTCTAAATGCTACAACTAATTTTTACAAATCAAAAAACCAAATTACTGTCATTGAGTTGATGCCAACTCACATCAACCCTACAGGACGGAGTAAAACTGCCCCTGTCCCTTTCCCATCTGTAACTCATGATAGGAATAGAAAGGTCAGTCTTTCTCCCTCCGACTGCCTGGTAGTTTTGAACTGCGAACCTTGCTGTTAGCAGCCCAACGCGTAACCACACATCATCATGGTTCTCTTTACGATTAATTATGGTGCCGTAAAAGTGAAGCTCAAAAGGTGTTAACAAGACTCAAATATTCTGTCTGCTCACCCTGCTCTACGCAGTAGGTTGTATTAATGATTGTTTTAGGCTCCCGTGGAAGACTGGATTGCTCAGTCTTGAATAATGAAGTTGAGTAATGATGGCGATTATTTCCCAATTTGAAAACAATAAACAGAATCTTATCAGTTCTAAGTTCTGAACTTGTAATATGCATTTTTGTTCTGCTTGAGAATAGTCAGTTCTGCTGTAGAAGACGAGAAAACAAACAGGATGAGTGAAACTCCTTAGGGGTGTGAAGCCGAGAGGAGTAACTCATGCAGCATGGTGGGCATGCATATAATAAGCAGGACACTTGTGTGCAGAACATAGAAAGGTATAGAAATGCTAAGCAGACACTAAAACTTTCACTAAATATTAAATATTCGTGAAGCATATTGTTGCTCATAGATGCTGTCTAGTTGGTTCCAACTCACAGCAAATCGATGCACAAAGAACCAAACCCTGCCCGCTCTAGCACTTGTGATGTTTCTGCCCATTGCGGCAGCCACTCTGTCAATCCATCTTGTCAAGGGTCTTCCCTACTTTTGATGCCCCTCTACTTTACCAAGCAGGATGTCCTTTTCCAGGGACTGGTCTCTCCTGATAACATGTCCAAGGAACATGAGCCCCAGTCTTGCCATCCTTGCTTCCAAGGAACTTTCTGGTTGAACTTCTTCCAAGATAGATTTGTTTGTTCTTCTGGTAAAGCAGTGTGGCTGTGTCGGGGGTACCGTGGTCCTCACAATAGACGACTTTAAAAGGTCTGGGCAGCAGACTTGCCCAGTGCAATATGTTGTTTGTCTTGATTGCTGCTTCCCTGATCATCGATTGTGCATTCAAACAAGAGGAAATCCTCAACAACTTCAAGCTTATTTCTGTCATGTTACCTCCGTTATCCTCGACAACCTCAAGCTTATCTCCGTTTGTCATGTTACCTATTGGTCCTATTGTGTAGCCCTGGGTGCTCTTTACTTTGAGCTGCACCCCCTACTGAAAGCTGCTGTCCCTGATTGTCATCAGCAAATCCTCCTTGCTTTCAGCAAGCAAAGTAAAATCATCTGCCTATCACAGATTCTTCATAAACTTTCCTACAATCTTGATGACACATTCGTCTTCCTATAACTCAGCTTCGTGTGCTGTCTGCTCAGCCTACAGATTGAATAAGCATAACGAAAGGCTATAATTCTGATGCATACCTTTCTTGATGGTAAACCACTCGGAATTCCCTTGTTGTATTCAAACAACTTCTTGATCCAAGGACAAGTTCCACATGAGCACGATGAAGTGTTCTGCAAATTCCTATTTTACTCAATGTTATCCATGGTTTACTATGATCCAGGTCAAATAAATGCTTTTGCATAACCAATAAAACACAAATACACATCTTTCTGGTATTCTCTGCTTCCAGCCCAGATCCTCTGACATCAGCAATGATGGCCCTTGTCCCATGCCCTGCTCTGGCAGCTCTGGCAATGCACTGCTGCAATCGTTGCTGAGTGATCTTCAACCAAACTTTGGCATGTGATATTAATTATATTGTTTACTCATTTCTGCATTCTGGTGAGTCACTTTTCTTTGGATACAAATATGAATCTCTTCCAGTCAGCTGACCAGAGTGTTGTCTTCATGATTTCTTGGCAAAGATGAGTGAGTGCTTTCAATGAAGCCTATTAGCCACTCACTAAAAACTCCCAAAGTTTTCAATTGGTCATCCATTGATGGTATCCATTCTGGTTCTATGAATATGCTGACAGATAAAATAGATGCTCAGAGGCTAATTTATGAGCTTTCAGTTATGGCCATGTACATTTACCCTGGTGTTTTTCTAGCTGTGATGCTTCTTAGTTCAATTCTCAACCCTGGTCCCTGAAACCACACCATCAATAAGAAAGACTAATGGGAAAACAGAGTGAGATACAGACAGAGAGGGAGAACACACAAACATATGAATAGTATGTAACACAGGATTTAAATGGTGTGGTCCTTCCATATCTCAAATACATTAACCCACTCCAACCCTTTCCCCCTTGATTCTCACTGTATATTCATTCACTCAATAAATCATGTGATGAAAGCATCTTAATCAGCGCATAATCTATAACCTCTGGAGTAGTTTACCTGGTAGTTAATATATTTGAAGACTACATTTCATCAAGGTAATTTCCCACATGACAAAATTCATCAGTATTTCTTAAACCTTCATTCTGACTGCTAATTGACTGTCATCAAGGGCCAATAGAAATGACAACCAATTATGAATGGGAAACCCTGAAGCAATTAATCCTTCTTAGTCCTGCAGCTGCCTTTCACGTATGGTATTTGTTGACTTCATGTTACACACATATAACTAAGTAGTCATGTCTTCTGCGGGTAAAATTCCCCTTGATGCAAATCATTACGTTACACATATTGGTATTTCATGATGTTCCAGAAAGAGTCTAGTGGTCTATAACGTGGACTATAATTATAGGAGGCTCAGCCAGCTGAACAATGTTCACTGCCATCATTTTGATAAGAGGTTCACTAATAGCATGAAATGGACTCACTCCATGATCCAATGCTTATTTTACCGCACATTTCATACAAGCCAGGCACTGTGCTGCCTGCAGTGGTGAAGAGAAGGTAAGATGTGGCAGAATCGCTGTTTGGGGGTTTTTGTAGCGTATCAGAGAGATGCACTAAGATCTCAGGCAACTATAATACAAACCAAAACCATACTCACTGCTAACAAGTCAAACTAACTCTTAGCAACCCTACAGGGCAGCTGGAACTGCCCCTGTGAGGTTCTAAGACTAACTTTTTACAGAAGGAGAAGGGCCCCTCTTTCTCCCATGGAGTGGCTGATGACTTCGAACTGCTAACCTCGCAGATAGAAGGCCAATGTGTAACCACTACACCACCAGGGCTCCTATGATAATATAAGGGGCTAGCGAAATATCATAAAAGACAGAAAACAGAATTGCATGTGCATTTAAAGAAGTACACCATCAGATGTACTGGACGAATCCCAGGACAGTCAACTGGTGAGCTCTCTTGGGAGCAATTTAGCAATGTGTATAAACAGACTTAAAAACACTGCATGCTCAGCAAATCCATGCTGAGGAATGTATCCTAAGGACACATGATTAGCTTCAAGGAAGGTTCTCATACTATAGAAAACTGGAAAGCATCTATACATTCAGCATTTGGGGAGTAGTTAAGAGAACTCTAACACAACCATTCAATAGAAAGGAAGCAGTCATTAAAAATTGCAAACTTCATTGTCGGTATTTCATATGATTTTAATGGAAAAGTGTGCTTTTGAAAGTCCAAACCCTACAAAAGACAATCAGTGGAATGTCTTTCCTTTCCTCCTTCCAGAACACCCCACTCTAGAACTCTCCCCAAAGAAACCACTGTTTTCTGTACATGTACAAGAAATATATTTATACATACATTTCTTTATTTTTATTCAAATAGTGAGCCTAATGTTATACCCAGTTCAGCACTTAACTGTATGGGTCCTTAACAATTTATCTTGGGTAGCTTTCCACATCAGCAAAATATAGATGATATCATGTTCATTAATAGTTTTACAGAGTATTTGTCTCTATGGATTTTCCATATTTCATTTACTCAGTCTCCTATCCAAGGTCAAACTGTTTGGTTTTGTTTTTAGAATTGTGCGATTATAAATAATCTTACAATAGATCTAGATGAAATGTTGAATAATATATGAAAATGTTCAAGATGTTTTTTGAAGTATATCATATAATAATATATAAAATCCCATTAAATTTAGTTCAAATATATATTTCATAGCGGGGTGTGGGGAGTCGGGAAGGAGAAACTACATATATTAATAGCCTTTGCTTCAGGGTAGAATAACAGGTGATCTAAATTGCATCCCTTTATCGTCTGAAGGAGCCCTGGTGGCACAGTGGTTAAAGCGCTCGGCTCTGCCTGGAAAAATCAGCAGTACAAGCCCACCAGTCCCTCCACAGAGGAAAGACCTGGAAGTCGGCTTCTGTGAATATTTACAGCCTTGGAAAGCTGGTGGGGCAGACCTACAAGGGGACTTGAACAGGTTTATAGAAACAGGGAATTAAAAGATAAACCTGTAAATTTTATTTCTCAATGTAAACTCCTTCAAGATACTTTTGTGAGTGATGCTACCAGCCATTGAGTCCATCCTTCAAGAAGTGAAAGTTTGGGGAATTGAACTATGTCGGTGAGATCTTTTGATAATATCAACTGAGTAAAAGTGGATGACTTTCCAAGATCAGGAAACAAAGAGAAGTCAGAAAGAGACAAACCAAGACTGTAAAGTTGAAGCCTAAGGGTTCCCTAAAGAAATTCTCCCCAAATTGTCCTTATTGGATGGGATGGATGAGCAAGATCGTCGTGATGGTGGAGAAGACTCTGGTGAAGCTTTCCTGTGTGTTTGTCTTTTCTTCTCCTCCTCCTCCTCCTTTCTTCTGATTTGGTTAGCTTTGTACTGTGGATTAATTGGGTAACGGTTTACAGAGCAGATCAGTTTTCTGTTAAACAATTCGCTTACATTGTTTCATCTCATCGGTTGCATGCTCCACAGTGTAATGCCACTTATCCCATTTCCTCCCCATGGCTCATGCTTCCACTCGCGTTCGCTCCTGACCCTACTAAACTTTGTCCTTCGGTAAGTGCTCCCTCTTGGATCTTCAATGGTTGCTTATTGTAAGTTAGGCAATACCTCCCTGGTGTTATTGATCCCCGTATAGTTGTCTATCCTTTGGCTGAAAATTTAGCAGGGAGGGTGAGTTCAGTTCCAGACCTGAAGGGTCAAGGGGGCCACAATCTTAGGGTTCCACCAGTCTCTGGCCAACCATTCAGTCTGGTTTCTTTTATGATCTTTGAGTTTTGTTTCGCATTCTCCCCAACACCCCACCTCTATGGGGGCCTTCTAATGTAATCCCTGTCAGCGTGGTGGGTAGTGGTAGTCAGGAAACATCGAGGTCCTTTGGTCTTAGGATCCCGTCAATTAGTCCATTGGACTGTTGTCTTGTGTCTTTTTTTTTTTTTCTGGACAGGGTTAGACCAAGAGTTGCACCTTAGGTGACCACTCGTGACTGTTAAGTCCCCAGGTGCTATTCATCAAAGTAGAATGTAGAATTGTCTTGTGAACAATATCCTGCCAATTGGTGTTCCTTGAGACCATGATCCTGAGTCCCTTGGACCAGGGATTCAATCAATTGATGTTTATTTATGTATAAGAAGTATTCATAACTTTGGCTCCCCTTCACTCCCTCAGCGTTTCCTGCTAAGCTAGCTTTGGCTAACTATCTTAAAACAGTCTCATAATAAGCAGATGTTATCGTTGTTTGGCTTTCCAGAAAATCAATGAGCAAAATGCCTTTAGCAATCAAAAAAGATAAAAACAACAGCTATTGTCATGATCTTTTGCTATTGACCCAGTCACTTTTGTTTCTATCCATTGCTTTGATTGTGCTTTACCAGGATGATGCTGGTAAAGCCATCCTTCTTCTCCTGTTATAATATTTCCAACAAATTATCCAGGATCTTAATCCCACCTATTTAAAATTTCTGTTGAAAAATATCTCCTTAAAATTATTAAATAATTTTATTGGGGAAACTTATCACAATCCATACATACATCCATTGTGTCAAGTACATTGTACATATGCTACCATCATTTTCAAAACATTTACTTTCTACTTTGAGCCCTTTGTACAGATCCTCATTTCCCCATTCCCTTCCTCATGAACCCTTAAGAGTTTATAAATTGCTATTTTTTTTTCATGTGTTACACTAACCGATGTCTCTCTTCACCCACTTTTCTGTTGTCCATCTCCCTGGAAGGGGTTTGAATGTCGATAATTGTGATTGGTTCCCCATTTCTCCCCCCACCTTCCTCCTTACCCTCCTGGTATCACTACTCTCATTGTTGGTCCTGAAGGGTTTATCTGTCCTGGATTCCCTGTGTTGCAAGCTTTTATGTGTACCAGTGTACATGCTCTGGTCTAGCCAGATTTGTAAGGTGGAAATGGGGTCATGATAGTGGGGGGGGGGGGAGTAGGAAACATTAAAAAAACTAGAGGAAAGCTGTATGTTTCATAGGTGCTATACTGTACCCTGACTAGCTCCTCTCTTCCTTGTGACCCTTCTGTAAGGAGATGTCCAATTGTCTACAGATGAGCTTTGGGTCTCTACTCTGCCTCCACCCCCATCCCCGCCCCGTTCACATCGATATGATTTTTTGTTCTGGGTCTTTGATGCCTGATACCTGATCCCATCAACACCTCATGATCACACAGGCTGGTGTGCTTCTTTCATGTGGGCTTTCTTGCTTCTCAGCTAAAGGACCGCTTGTTTATCTTCAAGCCTTTAAGACCCCAGATTCTATATCTTTTGATAGCCAAGTACCATCAGCTTTCTTCACCACATTTGCTTATACACCCATTCTGTCTTCAGCAATTTTGTCAGGGAAGGTGAACATCACGAAAAATATCTCCTCTTATCTGCAGGTGATCTGATCACAATTTTGGCACCTATTAACAAAAACTTTAATTTTTCAGTCATTTGTGTAAGCTGAACCAACTGAGATGTTTATGGTGTTGGCTACTGTATCTGCTGTTAACCATTGGTCCACTTCAATTAGGGCACAAAAAATATTGTTTCCTCAAAAACTGATGTGGATCCTCTTCCACTATAGGCTTCATCTTCAATAGTGTCTCATCAATTCTTAAAACAAGGTATCCACTTATAAATCGCTGACTTGTTTGAGACATTGTCCCCATAAACGTTCTGTCGTGTCAATGATTTCACCATTCTTCCACCCAAGCATCACCACAACTTTAATGTTTGTTTTTGCCTCAATTTTAGTGTAATTCACATTGCTCTGATAGAAGCTTTTTTTCAAATGGATATGCTCTCCTTCTTAGTACCTCAACGTAGGTCCTATTCAGGCATGTGATAATATAAAACATGTACTAGGTTTATTTGGGTGAAATTTTTTAATCCATGAATATTATTTGCAGAATATATATATATTTTTGTTAAATTTTTAAGACCCTACATGCTCCATTCAACAGGGTGGCTATAACCTGGAATCAACACAATAGGTTTTGGTTTGGTTTGGTTACTTGTCTCTGTTGTCTATTATCTAAATGTTCTGCAGACAGCATATGTCACTTATGTTAATTCTAAAAAACATGAAAGGAAAGGTTTCAAAAAAAGCTTTTGTGGAGGAGGTAGCATTTAGGATAAGATTTGAAAGAGGAATGGAATTTTTACTTGTGCAGATACACAGAAAATATTAGCATTAAAAAGAATTGTAATTAAATCTACATGGGGTGGAAGAGTTTAGGCAGGATGGAGGCAAACCATTTCATCAAGTTAGAGCATAGACAGGGTGTACGGAAGAAATCAAGAGATGCGGAAAATTTAGTTGCGTTCTGACAGATGAGATGATGCGTGTATATTAAGGTAGTGGGAAGCACAGGAGAATAAAAACGACAGACATGGGCAACAGTATATCCAGAATACTGCTGAGCACTTAGTTCATCAGTCAACAGTACTCTCCTTGGAGTCCCCCTAAAGAAATCAAAATGATGTAAGAGAGGGAATCAAATAGGGAGGTCAACCTAGAAGGAAATACAGTGTCATAAAGTAAACCATGAAAATGATCCTACTGGATCCTAAGGGATCCTACTCAACAGAACGAAGCCAGCGGTGATTTTGTAGTAAGACCCTTGCCTTTAATTTAGGAGACCTGGGTTTAATTCCCAGTTGCAAAGGCAGCAGACACTCATGTCAGTGGATGCTTGCATTTTGCTGTGACACGGACCAGGTTTCATCAGTGCTTCAAGATGAAAACAAACTAGTAAGGAGGCCAATACAGCGCATACCTCAAAATGGGCCAAACCCATTGTGCATAGGGCACCACGAGGCCAGCCCATTTGACAGCAACCAACACTGGCAATTTTGTAAGGTAGCCTCCAAAACATCAATACTTGCCATCCAAACAAGTTCACAATAAGCTACTGAAACATTAAGTACAAATTACAAGATTCCTACAAATGTCATGAACCAGGTGGACTACCTGAAACACACACTGATTATGTTCCTGGTTGTCACTGCCGATGGCTACTTTCCAAGATATCGAAGAGGTTTGGGGTAACAGATTCAAATTCCTGCTGTCCTAAATACGTCTCAAACTCAGTTCAGAACACTGTGGCTATTTTTAGGTGCCATCGAGTCAGTGCCAAGCCACAGCGACCTGAGGCACAACAGAACAAAGCACGGCCCAGTCCTGCCTGGCCTCCCGATAGTTCTTACGCTTGAACCCATCGTTGTGGCCACCTTGTCAGTCCATCTTATCGAGGGCCTTCCTCTGAGGGAAGCTGAGGACCAGGGACGCAGACAAATTCCCTGTGCTCATAAAAAAGAGTCTGGAAAGCCAAGACTGGTGGAGGAAGGCCTTCACATTTGTGAGTTGGAGGTGAATCCCACTCACATTCTCCAGCCTAAAAATCGTCCCCACAGACTCCCCCCTAAGAGTGCTACTTTTAAGATGATTCTTATAAGCACATGGCTGCTTACTATATGCCTGCAATCTATCTGTCTTTAAGAGCAATCAGGCTCTATTGTCCACCCCTCCCAAAGCACCGCGGACTCCCTTCTGATACTAATCATAGATTGTTCCCCCTGGGGAGGGCTCAGGGGCATCCAAGGTTAAGATGCCATCTTAACTCTAGTACCTGCCCATCCTGTATGTATGTGCCTCTAGTACTTGCCCACTGTACATGCTTACCGGGGCTTGCTAGCCCCAAGACTATGTAAGCCTGTTGGAGAATACATTCGCTCTCTCTCCTGTTCCTGGGTTCATGGAAAGGTGAGCACCTGGCATGCTTTGTCTGTCTCATTATTTTCCCTCAATTGCACAGCCGCACCCCAGGACCCTCTTGGGTGTAAGGCTGTCCCTGACTCTCCTCTATTTCGCTGCCCTTCTACGTTAGCAAGCATGATGTCCTCTTCCAGGGACTGGTCTCTCCTGAAAACATGTTCAAGGTATGTAGGGCCAAGTCTTGCCCTCCAATGGTAGCAGGTTTTGGTCCTTGAAGTTGCTATCTAATAAACAACTCCCATCTGTGGAGCAACTGGCTAGCTACGCTACTAGCTTCATCCTGTTCCACTTTGCTTTAATGGCCTCAACATTCTTGCAAGGAAGGTATTGTAATCATTAGCAGACTAGTTTTTCAGAAAAATAAAACATGACTCGGAGAGCTTGATTCACCTGTGCTAGTTCACACACCTGAGAGCCAGTGAGTGACCCTCCCACTGGGCAGCACTATTCAAGCTTTGTCCACCAAACCCAACCCATTGTTGTTGAGTCCTTCCCCCCAGAACAGGATCCTGAAAATGTCACCAACGTCGTCTGCCTGTGGCCACACCGATATCAGAGACTGTGAGAATGGCTTAGGACACATTTTGGACACAGAACTGACTCTCTCACGCTGATCAGAACACACAGCACCGTGACAAACAGCAAGGACAGTGGAAGGAAGCTCGAAGGCAAGAATTGTACCCAGGAAGTGTGTGGCCAGCCGCCTTCTTTCCCGGCATTTGCTAGCAAAATTATTTTTTAACTGCACAGAATGATACGATGTCTTTCATTGATCTAGGAATCAGATTCCTTTTTGTGACATGAGGCACAGCACTTTTAAGTTATCATAAAGGATACCTATGTACTTTAAATATCTGAAATGCTTTCAAGTTTTATTTTCAAGAATTAACTTGCCATTGAACAGAGCTAGAACTAGCATGAAATTGAGAAAAATGTTACAGAATTAAGCCAAATAATTAAAAAAAAAAAAAAGAGCAACAGGCCCTTTTTGCTGTCTTTATAAAATAAAATTCCCTAGGGGGAAAAAAGGCAATGTTCTAAGAATAGAAGAACATTTTCTCCCCGAATGCCCAGAGTTCCTAACAGGATAGCACTAGACTTTCATCTTAAATCCACAGGCAGCTTCCTTTCTCTTGGTCACACAAAGGAAAAGGCAGAGACAGATCTGGTGGAAATAGCTCAACATCTCCGAATAGCTGATCACACACAGAATGAGAAAAAAGCACATTATGGGACAATGTTTTCCATCATCTCGCCAGACTGCTTCAATAACGGAATCCAGGACAAGTTGCCTCTGCTAGCAACTGCTCTCGCTGCTCTCCAGCGCCATGCTCACAGAATGGGAGGCAGCTGAATAGCCGGAAGGACCAGCCAACATCAAGCCTTGGAAGAAATACAGTCAGAATGCGATTTCCTCTCAAATACTTGGACATGTTTTTAGGAGAAACCAGTCCCTGGAGAAATACATTATGGTTGGTGAAGTAGGAGAGGGGCAACAATAACAACAACAACAAAGATGAAACCCTCAACAAGATGGATTGGCGCAGCGGCTGCAACAGTGGGTGCAAACCTCACAGTACCTGTAAGGACGGCACAGGACTGGGCAGGGCTGCTTTTGGTTGCACACAGGGTAGTTACGAGTTGGCGCCGACTCAGCAGCATCTCAGGACCACCACAGCAGCTACGGGGAAAGCCTCGGGAGACCAAGATAAACAGTGCTGTCACCAGGGCTGCTGTCAATGTGGTCACATAGGCTGCCCATGGACCTCTTGCACCAGATCATATTGAGTCCTTAATAATGTTTATTATTAATTTCAATCATAATATAATATTGGACAGCCAGAGTGGTCAATTATTTAAATGGAATATTTTTTGGATTATGTGTATACTAAAATCAAATGTTTCATACAATCTTTCTTTATTGAATTACATTATTAGAAACAGTAGAAGCCTGTCTTTGACTTCTGTTTTAATTTCTTTTTTCATTAGTACTTCATTCTCAAAAACATCGTTGATATAGGTTCCCAAATACTAATTACCTAAAGCACCAGACATGTTGACAAAATCAGCAACTGGCCTTCGCTCATCATCCCATTTGGAAACAGACTGATGTTGTTATGCTAATGAGGTAGGATGTGTTCTGAGTCTATCTCCTTTAATATATAAAGTAGATTGAAAGCAAGCCAACAAGCAGAGCTGAAGGAAGAGAGATGCCAAGCAAATGGGGATTGTCCAGAAGCAAAAGCTCAGAAGGGCTAGGGAACTTCTTCCAGAGAAAGAAGGCCTTCCACAGGAGCTGTTGTCCTGAATTCAGGCTTTGAGCCCCCTAAACTGTGAGAAAATAAGATTTCTGTTTGTAAAGCCAAAACACAAAGCAAAACCAAACCACCGGCAACAATACATGCACAGTATGTGCAGGCAGCACGTGCAGGAGCACCATTGCCACTGGGTAACAGTGACCGCTCTGACCAGAGCTCACTGGGCGGGTCGGAAAGGAAACACCTGTCAAGTACTGACACACGTAAAGTGGGTTTACAAAAAATATTGTGCTGCAATACTCCAACTATGACACTTAGATTTTATGCCAACTTGACCCTGTGTGAACGTGGAGGGTGGAGTCCAACCTATCAATCAGGTCAGAGCCTGATGATGCCTCCTTGGTGGCATGGCAAGCCCGAGGAGAAAGCAACAGACAGTTCTGGGGGACTTGGAGGAAAGAGGGGGTGGGGGTGGTGGAAGGAGCGGTGAGCAAGCAATGTCATAGTCAGGAGAACAACTAGGGAATTAAAAGCAACCAGGAGGACATAGAGATTCCAGAGGTGCTGGAGCAACAGCCATCTAGTTGAGAGAAAGTACTAAGAGGCAGAAGATGGGAAAGCGTGATGGTGGGGCAGGAAAGGAAACAGGAAAGATCTAAAAGGAAAAGCTATGGAGAGAGGTATAAATATGGGTGTGTAGTTAACGTAAATGTATTAATTCATAAAAGTAGAAGTATTGGCTCATGTACATACATTTATATGGCAATACATTGAGGAGGTAGACAGACTTTGACTCTGCTCAAGCCCTCCCTCAATCCAAGAACACTTTGTTCTAACAAACTGGGTGCATAAGCAAATGGGGAGAAAAAAAGCTGATGGTGCCCAGCTATTAAAAGATATAGCGTCTGGGGTCTTGAAAACTTGAAGTTAAACAAGTGGCCATCTAGTGGAGAAGAAATAAGTCCACATGGAAAAAGCACACCAGCCTGTGTGATCATGAGGTGTCGACTCAATCAGGTAGCAGGCACCAGAAGACGCAAAACAAACAAACAAAAAGTCATATTGTTGGGAATGAAGGGCATTGGAGCAGAGAACCAAAACCAATCTGTAGACAATAGGACATCCCCTCCCAGCAGTGTCACAAGGAAGGGATGAGTCAACCAGGGTGCAGTATAGCATCAGATGAAATATACAATATTCCTCTGGTTCTTTGAGGCTTTCTCACCTTCCATTATCATGTCCCTGGTCCTGCCTTTCAGTTCTGGCTAGACTGGAGCATGTACACTGACACTGGTACAGATAAAAGCTCAGGGCACATAGAATCTAGGTCAGATAAAGCCCTCAGGAACAGAAATGGGAGTAGTGATACCAAGAGGATAGGGGGGAAGATGGGAGGAGGAGGGGAAGAAGGAGGAACCGATCACAATGATGGACACATAACCAACACCCCCCCAAAAAAGGGGGTATGAACAACAGAAACGTGGGTGTAGGGAGATAGGGGTAGGTGTAAGATATGAAATCAATAGTAACTTATAATTTATCAAGGGGTCATGAGGGTGGGAGCTGGGGAAGGAGGGAAAAAAGAGGAGCTAATACCAAGGGCTCAAATAGTAAGTAAATGTTTATAAAATGATTATGGCAACATATGTACAAATATGCTTGATACAATTAATGTAAGGAATGTTATCAGAGCTGTAAGAGCCCCCAGTGAAATTATTTTGTTTGAAAAGGAAAGAGAGAAATTCTTTCTTCTGCCCCTTCACCTGCCATGCTTGCTGGGATTCTGCGTCTGCTTCTAGTGGTGCCCCACAGGGGCCGCTGATCCTGGGAACCAACCTGGGAGCTATCAGTGCCCTATCACGTTTCCACTGACCATGGATCCACCGACATCTGCACCCGCCAGCCTGTGCTCTCCCTGCTTCCCACGTCACCGTTCTGTCTCAAGAGGACTGGGATGCTTTCCTGATCTAAAATTGCTTCTTGATATAACATTGCCTCTTGATATAAAGTTCTTTCTCATACATGTATGAGTGCCACTGGTTTTGTTTCTCAACCAAACATACTTCCCCTTGTCACTGTCAACTCTGACTCATCCTGGCCTTATTGGGCCGAATAGAACTGTTCCAGAGCCCTACTGAGGCTATCCATTTTTATGAGAACAGACAGCCTCTTCCCCCCTCCCCCCAGAGGGTCTGAACCATCTGACTTTGTGGTTAGCAACTTAACACCCCCCATTACAGTGCCAGCCTCCTTTGTTATAACTAAGGATATTTTTATTAAAATAATAAATTCCTGCTGAAACACTATACAAGACACTATACAAAAATTGAATAGACAGTCACAATGTGTCACCTCCTCTGGCAGTGTCACCTGGTAGGATTCATACCCACACATCTCCCTAGGGTTAACACTGAAAACAACACCTTTGGGATTGGATTTCTCTATACGCACTCCTGTAACACATAGTACGTTTCCTGTAGTCCTCATCACAGGCTCCTATTTCTGACCTGTGAGGTACATGTAAAGTCTTTTTTATTATTTTTATTAATTGGGATTGTTAGATCTCATGGGAGAGATATACCTCGGCTCTTGGCTTCGCATGAGAAAAAATTCACGCCGAAGCCTGGTTTGTGATCCAAGTTTGTTTTATAAAAGTTAGAAGCAGCACCAGTGCGTGGGAATGCAGGCCGGCTGCTCCGGACCGCAGCAGGGACGTGCTGCTCTGTGTAGCAGCTGCTGGGAGAGGGCGAGCCACAGCAAACTTCTGGCTTTTCAGCAACCCCCTCTCCCCGAAACCACCACCACTGTTGAGAGGCGTGTTAGATGGTATGGTTGGTCCCATTGGCTGAGTTAAATTCACCTGGCCTAGATGGGCGAATCCAGGTGTACCACCCACCTAGTTGTACCACCCCTTCCTGGCCGGAAGCTTGAACCTAACAGGATTAATACACATATTAAAATATTCCATAGTTTAACTACATCCACGTAAAATTTGAATAGACTTGCTTATCTCTGTATCTTTATTACTTAAATATAAGGTCTTGTATATAGAATATGCTTGATAAATACTGGATGGATGGATGGACAAATGTGTAAACAGAGCTATAATAATAAACAGGTAATTACTATGTGCTATGGATCCAATTTTGTCCCCCAGATATATGTTGGGATCCTCACTCTGTAACTAGGAATGTAATCTCAGTCAGGAATAAGGCTCTTTCTTATGTAAAAGGCCATAGCAGTGTAGGAGGGGTCCTAAACCTAATCACTTCTAAATTTAAAGGAGAGAAGCAACAGGAATCAGAGGGGAGGTGGATGCTGGAGCTGGAGCTACAGAAGCTGAAGGAATCCAGGCTCCACCCCCAAGAGTCTGCACAGAGAATGCTTTCCCTTTGTGTGGGAACCCTGAATCCAATAAACGTCTGTTCTCTAAAGCCACCCACTGGTGACATTTCTGTGACAGCTGCCCTAGGATGCGAAGACGTGAGGCCATGTGGACAGAGCCAGAGGGAGGCGGCCTGGTGAGGAGGAAGCAGCGATGCTTGCTCCTTGTGGATTTGTCCTGTGCCTACTCTGGGAACTATCACCCCCCTCCTTTCCAGCCCCCTCCCACCCACTAATGATTACAGATTCAGTTCAATCAGACTAAGTAACTCTGACTTTTTAATCTTATTTCTCACCACTACCTTATCACCTGTCTTCTGGCCTTGGCGACATTAAAGCAGCGAGGAAAAGCCATTTTCTGTCACCTTTGCCCCTCCTAGCACCTTCTCTAATCCACAGGGCTCCTGTAAAACCAAGCTGGTGCTCAGCCCTGCACAGGAGGAAGCCAGGTGACTGGGTGTCGGCCCATAGGCGATTAATCAACTGTCTTCCAGGGGCGTGGTGTTGTGAAGCTGTGCTGGGTAATAAACAGCAGGCAAAAATAATCATCTTGATTTTCTGACTCTGAAGCCCAGGCATGTGCTATAAAACTAAATTGACATCTGTTAGCAGACTTGTCACATGGATGGTTTTTTTTCCCCTCTCCAGATTCTGGAATAAATTAAACCTTAAAATAAAACTGGGAACAGAGAGGCTGCTTTACATAATCCCTTCTAATGGGGTGCTGAGAGCCCCTCCTCCCACGGCCTTGAAAGAGAAGAGAGTTCTCCTAAGAACTGTTTCATTATCATTTTCATTGCAAAACTGTTGAATGCCTCGCCACGCCAGGAAATCTGTGTTGTTGTTTCCTTTAAAGGTCTTTGTGTTCTGAACTCATAAGGAGAAATGGAACTTTCCTGATTTTTCCCCTCGCTTGATAATAAATCAATTTCTTTTGTTGTTTGCTTGTTTTGCTCTGCTTTTACCTCTAACCAAGACACCTCTCCCCAGCACCCCAGCATGTTTCCTGGGTGTTGCTCTGTTATGCTTGGGCGCATCTGAGGAGGGGTGGTGTGGGTGGGGGGTTGGGGGGGTGGGGTGGGGGGGTTCCCCTGCAGACATGCCAACCGGGTGTGACCTGGCCGGATGTGCAGGGGGACACACTCCCCAAACGCATTCCCTAATGGATAAGCCCTTCCCAGTGTTCTTCCTGTCAAAAAAGCATTAAGCACTTCTTTCTTTCTTTGATAGGCATAAAAGAATTTGTGTAGCTGTATAACCCTGTGAATTTGAGCCGCTCCACGCTGAGCATCACATCCCTCAGTGAACCTGCAAGCTCCTTTAGTAAAAGAAATCCCACAAGCAGGAGCTGAGAGACCTTCATGGACCTCAGAGCAACATCAGTGCCCTCGGCGGTCAATCCCAGAGCTTCGTCAAGATGCCCACCCTTGGTGGACAACAGCGCCGAGAAACACCCACGCCAGCTCCCTGCATGCTAATGTCCTCCAGGTGTAGAACCCCCCAGTAGTATAATAGCACTGGGCTGCTCTGCATAGCTCGGAGAAGCCATCGTAACGCTCCACAACAGAAAACACATGCTGGGCTCGTGGAAACTGCCGGTTCATTTCGCCGTGAATCCAAGGTCATCTGCCGACAGAACATTCTTGAGAGAAAGTTCATTTCATCTATTGTGTTAGGCCAGGCTGGCTAGAGAAACAAATCCAGAGATACGCACATATGCATAAGAAAGAGCGTTATAGAAAAGAGTCGCTGTATATTAAAGGAACATCGCAGCCCAGTCCAGATCGAGTCCATAAGTCCTATATGAGCCCAGAAGTCCCATACCAGTGCATAAATTCCGCCTGAGACACATGCAGCGCATGCAATGATGCCGAATACAGGAAGAGGACAGGCCAGTGGGTCCACTGAAGGTGGAAGCATCTCAGCACTGGCGTGGGTCTCCACGTGGCTCCTCAACAGCAGGAAAGTAAAGCAGAATGTGGCCCACCTCCAGGAAGAAAGAGGGGAAGTTTCCAGAATCCTCATGAGAAGGCCACACCCATAAGGACGCAGCATCAGGCTGCGACCTGATTGACATGCTAGACTCCACCCTTTGACCAGTGGGTCTCAACCTTCCTAATGCTGTGACCCTTTAATACAGTTCTTCATGCTGTGGTAACCCCCCATCCCCAACCATAAAATTATTTTTGCTGCTACTTCATAACTGCAATTTTGCTACTGTTATGAATCGGGCGACCCCTGTAAAAGGGTTGTTCAACCCCAAAAGGGGTCACGACCCACAGATTGAGAACCACTGCCTTTGACCTACTTATCAAGTTGACATGAATCCTGTAACTCCCACACCCACCTTGCCATTGGGAAACGGACGGTGAGAGAGCACCTGCCGCTCAGCAAGGAGAGAGCGCGATGCAAGGCAGAGGCTGACAACCTAGGTACTATCCCTTCTTGCTCAAAATCAGCCCTGAGTGGCGCCAACAGGTACACACATAGCTGCTGCTGAACCCTGTGGATGCAGCCCGGATACTTGAGTTCACAGAGATGGCTCCAGAGACGGGCCTGGCAAGCTACTTCTGAACAGTGAGCAAGTCAAACTAGAGCTCCACATCTGGAGCTCAGGGAAGTGAAGGAATTTAAAGAGACATGGCAACACTTAGCCGACAGGACCAGTGGACCACAGAAACTCCAGCTCCCAGGAGCCCGAGACTGGAGGAACCAGATGGTGCACAGCTAAATGGAAGGGAATGTGGAACAAAACTCACAACCAAAAGAAGAGCAGGCTCACTATTCAGAGAGAGACTACTTGAGACCCCGAGTCTATGGCTCTTAGGAACCTTGCAAGCGTGAACGAACTGATGCCCGATGCTCAACTTTTAGCCAAACAGTCAAGAGTCCATAAAGTGAGGGGTTACCCACTCATCAGAACAATCAACCATATGAGATCCAAAGGTCACCATTTGCCCAGATAAAGCTCCGAGGCAAGAAAGGCCAGGAAAGAAGGACAGCGAGCAGTCATCAGCGCAGGGAAGAAGTGGGAGAATGCTGTTACGTTGTGGGGACTGGAATCAATGTCAAAATATGCACGAATTGTTGACTGTAAAACCAATTTCTCTGCAAACTCCCTCCCAAAGTACACACAAAACCAGTGACACTGGTAACAAAAATCCTAGGGAACACAGTTCTGCTCAGACCCACCGTGAATAAGAATCTGCAGCAACTGAATCAAGAATCGACAAGAAAGGGGGGATTGAGCATGAAAGGCCGAACCCACAAACCCTTCCTAGACATGAGAGTTCCTCATCTTTCTCTCTCCTGATCACAGTTACCTCAGCAAGAGTGCACACAATGCCAGACCAAATAAATAAAAATATACATGCCTCTGTGATCCAAGGGTTATAAGTAATAAAACCCAAATCAGAAGGAGGACTGGTATCAGAACTTGAATCGTGAATATCTGGTTTGCAGAAGGCTATGGATGCAGCAGGAAGTCCAGAATTCATTCACAGGACTTCACATGGATTACACCTCTGCTGAACTCCTTCTGACAATAGTAGCGGGAACTCAGTAGCCTTGCTATCAGAGGGCAGAGGAAAGTCGATTAAGGCAGAGGTAGTTAACTGGAACACCTTACCATGTGATCCATTTTTAATATCTTCTGCTTCTTTGAGGTTTTTCTGTTTTGTCTAGTCATTGTTGTTGGGGGTTTTCTTGTTCGCCTTGTATGATTGTGTTTTGTATGATTTTCTGAATATAAAACCCAGGATCGGTAAATCTATAGAGACAGTAACTCGATAGGCACATGGCAGGAGAGGACGAGGGAAATGGGGAGCTAGTGATGAATTTGAGAAGAAAATGTTCTGGAATGGATTGTGGCGATTGATAAATCTTAGTAATATGACTGAAGAACTAACTGGAATGACATGTGAAGTAGATGCCAATTAAACTAGTTAAAAAGAATGATAAAATAAAATAAATCAATGGAGCTATCTGGAATTGGCCATGGAGATCAGCTTTCAGCCCAACAACAGGCAGGTCTATGGAGTGAATAACAACCCCCAGGCAGAACGTACTCCTCAGAACCATTAAATACATGAGACCCAAAGGGTAGCATTCTCCAAGCCCAAAGACAGGAAGTAGGTGGAAAGGACAGACGGAGGAGAAGCCAGAGAGGAAGCAGAAAGAATAATGGGACATCGAGGGAATTGCTCTCAATGGCACAAACGAAATGATAAATGGAAAACTACTTTGTTCTGTACATTTTCATACAAACCACATGTGACAGTTATATAATCTGGTGTCCATTTGGGATTTGAGAGGATTAAGAGTGAAGGGGTGGAGTCTAGTCTGTCAATCAGATCATAGCCAATGAAACCTCGGTGTGGGCTTAGCTTTCTCCTGAGAAATCTGGTTTTTCCTCCTTGGAGGCGGGAGACACTCTCTACTCACTTCCTGTGAGACATCCCTGAGGAGAAGCCACATGGACCAACCCTGATGCAGTTCTGGAAGCTGGAGAAGCCACGTGGAGACCCCTGCCAGTGCTGAAATGCTTACACCACCACTGGGTCCAAAGACTTCCCACCCACTGGTCTGTGATCGTCCTGCACTCGGTGTTACTGCATGTGTTTCATGAGTCTGAAGAGGACTTTGTATATTGGTCTCGGACATATGGGCTAATGTTGGATTTATGGGCTTGGACTGGACTGGGCTGGGACGTTTTCTCAATATTCAATTGCTCTTGTATATAAACTTCCTTCTTGTACACATATGAGTCTCTTTAGACTTGTTTCTCTACTCTACCAGACTAACACACCACAATAAAACATTAAAAAAAGAAGAAAAAAAAAGAATCCCTAGGATGAGCCTGAGTTTGGCATTTTAATCCAACTCCCTGGGTGACTGGAAATCTTCCCTTGAGGTTGCACTGCTGTTGAGTTGGCTTGTTGTTTGTGTGCCCAGTTTTAACACTGAATTCTGAGTTTCACTCCAATGCACAGCTAGGAGTGGTCTCTGGATCCGCCTAGGTTCAAACCCTGGCCAGGGTTGAAAAGAAAACACAAACTGCAGTGTAATCCCGATGTGCTCTGTGGTAATCCGGTCATTTTATGTCGACTTGAAGATGTATAACAGTGTAGGGGTGGTGTCCATGCTGTCAATCAGGTCACAGTCTGATGGCACCTCCTGGACGGGGTGCTCTCCCTGTAAGGAGGGCTCTGGGAACCTCCCTCTCTCTGACACTGACCCTGAGAGTTGCTGGAGCCCTGCGGTGCTTCCACTGACCTGGGAGCCACACAACTGCACCCACAGGCCTGGGGTCCTGCTGCCTGCGGCATCGCTGCCTGCGGCTGCGTGAGTCTGAAGAGGGACACACGGCCTAGTATTGGACTTAGGGACTTGAATTGGACTGGGCTGGGAATGCTTTCTTGCCATGCAGTTACTTCTTGATATAAAGCTCTTTCTTATACATAGATGACTGGATTTGTTTCTCTCATCATCCCGGTCTAACACCGTCCCTGTAACCTGTTGTGCCCATGTGCTAGCTAACTAACGAGTCATTTTAAAATCATTGAGAAGAGCCAAGACTTTGTCACACAGTGAATAGGACCAATATAGATGAATAAGCGCCAAGGCCATTTCCTCCATGTTGAGTGTGGAAGTCCTCACCTCACTTGCCCAGGGGCTTGTCCTTGGGGTCCACTGCGGACGGCTGAAGACAGGGAGATGTCTCTGCATTACAAATTGCAATTCGGTACAGCGCATGACTCATTACTGCTAAATTGCCACTGGCTTACTGCACACAAACCCAGCACCTTCATGATTAAATAGTGATTCCACAAGATGAAGTTGCCTGCAAACACACAGAAAGATACACACTTCTCTTTGAAAAAGGGATGCAAACAAATTAAGGTGGATGGTTGCACTGGGATAGGACAGAATCAGTTGGACTTCTTCTGCCACATAGCCTCGTTCGGGTCTGGCTTCCTCTGAAACATCAGCAGGAAGGCCCTGCGATGCTCACGCCTGCTGCTTAGGAACGGCAGCTCTCGCAAAACTACCAACTGGCGGCTGTTAACTTAACTCTGGCTGGTGTGTCCAAATGGAGCTGTGTTTTAAACTGTTTTCTGTGGCTTCTTTTTCTTTTTTTAGAAGTAGACACTAAGGCCTTTCTTCTGAGACACCTATAGGTGAACTTGAACCTCCAGCCTTTCCATTCATTGAAGGATGTTGACCAGGGTAACTCATCAACAACTAACAGCATCGAGTCAGTTCTGACTTAAATAGGGCAGAATAGAACCACCTTTTGGGTTTTCGATACCTTTACATCATAACTGGTGCAGACAGCCTCATCTTCCTCCTGGGGAGCGACTAGTGGGTTTGAACTGCTAATCTTGTGGTCAACAGCTCATCACATAGACAACTACACCGCCAGAGCTCTTCAATTCCAGGGTGGTTTGTGTCCAAGGATAAGGTACGCAAATCGTGATGCCGTGTGCATTTTACGTAGGAAGTTACTTGGGAGAAAGTCAAGTTGTCAAGTGTCTTGTACATTTCCAGAAAATTCCAGTGGTGTTAGGGCTGAGATTTCATACACTAAGCAGTCCCTGCCCTTCGGACACATACAACTGAAGTTAGGGACACAGTTTGAGAGTCAGTTTCCAGCTCCAGGGTATATGGGTCACATTTGTAGTAAATCTGAACAATAGAGACAATAGGGTCCGGTTTCTTACTGTTCTTGCTAGGTGCTGTGCAGTCGATGCCAACCCCTGGCAACTCCAAGTGACAGAGTAGAACCGGCCCATACAGTTCTCTTGCCTGGGATGGTTCTGGAAGCTGGTCTCCAGGCCTTTCTCCTCCAGAGGCACTGGGTGGGTTCCAACCACCAACCTTTCCACTAGCAGTTGAGCACCTAAGCACGTGTGCTATTAATGGTCTTAGAATCTGACACTGGGTCATCTAAATGAACATTGAAAAGCTTTCATCTGTTAGCTAGTCTTAAAAATATTAGTAAGAAAACTAAGACAGCCAATCCATGGATTATTAGTTCTCCACAGAATTCTAAACAAAATAGATACATTGATTTTAAATGGATTTAAAGAAAACGATGAAAGCAAGAGGTGCCTCCTTTATGCCACATACAAAGCAAAAGAGAAATATATACATGTCTGTATGTATATGAGGGGGCTTTGTATAAGAGTTCTTTAAAGTGTTGAAAAGTACGGAAATCACTTTGAGAGCTAAGGCATGCCTGCACCAAGCCATGGTATTTTCAATGACCTCCTGTGCATGTGAAAGTTAGACATGAATCAGGACAATTGCAGAGGAATTGACATGTGTGAAATGTGGTGCTGGAGAAGGATGTAGCAAGTACCACGACTGCCAAAGAGCAAACAGATCTGCCTGGGAAGAAGCAGAGCCGCAATGCTCCTGAGAGGCCAGGATGCTGAGACTGCGTCTCCTGTACTTTGGACATGTGTCAGGAGAGCAGAGTCGGGAGGAGGACCGCATGCCTGGTAAAGTGGAGATGCCGCAAAAAACAGGAAGACCCGCAACGAGATGGAGTGGCACAGTGGCTGCAACATTGGGCTCGCGAAACAGCACCGTTGTGCACACGGCACAGGACTAGCCAGTGTTTTGTTCTATTGTACATCGGGTCGCCGTGAGTCAGAACGGACTCAACGGCACCTAGCACCAACAGGGGGCTTCATAGGTTTGTGGAGAAAACTCCACCATCTTTTAATTCCACTTTCCACAAACTTGTTCAAGCTACCTCGCACACATTTTCACAGGCGTGTGCGTACACACACACACACACACACACACACACGACAAAGCAAGCCTTGACAAGATAAGCATCGTCATGAATGAGAACACAAAGCATTGAGCAGCAGCAAGACCAAATCCAGAAATTGCTGGGTCCTGTTCCGAAGTGGGGCTCTGGGGCTAGAGCTCAGCTCCTAGAGGGAACAGCCCCTGAAAGTGGTCCCTCGAGAGAGGAGCTGGAGCCCCATTTATTGAATAAATCAAAGGACTGGGCTGGAGCTTCCTGGCTCCAGAAGACAGACAGAAATAAATTGCTGACTGTTACTGGCTAATGTTCTTGCTTACAGCCAGTCGCTGGCCTCGGAAGATGGGAGTAGAGATCCTCACCTGAGCAAGGGACAGATGAATCAGACCGTAGATGGTTCAGTCAATACATAGTTCCATTATCACTGGAGGGCAGAAGTCCTCGAATGCTCACATCAAACCAGGTCTTGACTACACCCGGCTCCTGATAGAAAAAGAAGCCCTGGGGCGTCATGGTTATGTGCTGGCTGCTGACAGTCAGGACAGCAACTAAAACCACCAGCCACTCCTCGGGGAGAAAGACATAAACTGCCTCCCGTGGCAGAGAGTTCCAGTCTGGGAAACTCAGAGACAGTTCTACCCTGTCCTACAGAGTCGCTGAGCCAGAATCAACTCGATGGCACAGAGTTTTTTTTTTTGCTGTATAGAAAAACAGACAAAAGGGGGGGGGGAGCAAAACTAAATAAAAAATTTACCAAGAAAATGTACTAGCAAACCAAAATTATAAAATGCATACTGATATCAAAGATCACTGGAACAGCCCACCAAAGCATTTTAATCATTTAATCACTCCCAGATTAAATTAATGTGAGTACTCTGACTAAAGTGTGAGATAAATGTGTTCAGAATATTCAGAGCAATCAATAAAAATAATATATATTTTCACAAACATACAAGCAGTGACAACACATTTTGAAACAAAAATTAGCATAACTTAAAAAGAACAGATATGAAAAACAACCATTGACATTTTTTAAAAAAACATCAATAAATGGGATAAACTATAGAATGGACACATCGTTACCATAAAAGGACAATCTATGAAATGTAAGTGTAGTACGCAGGATTTCATCCAAAAAGGTAAGCAAAGAGATAAAAAAATCAAAATATGAATGAGCA
The DNA here is from genome assembly GCF_050624435.1 of Tenrec ecaudatus. Taxonomy (NCBI): domain Eukaryota; kingdom Metazoa; phylum Chordata; class Mammalia; order Afrosoricida; family Tenrecidae; genus Tenrec; species Tenrec ecaudatus. Next base: position 62,309,834 of record NC_134536.1, on the reverse strand, counting down.
ATTAAGAGATAAGGTATATACACAGAGAGTCTCGAAAATATGAGGGCAAGTAAAGAATTATTACTGTTGGAGTTCCCATTCGTAGATGTCCAGGTGAATTCCAAACCAAACGTGTTTAGACATGTCTCTGGTCAGTGGGTGGCTGCAGACAAATTCTCTCAGCCAACACTTGTCCTTGTCTCGTTAAGGGGCCTTCACACGACAAAAGCCCAATCAAGGAACACTGGCATCCAAGGACCTCTGCCAGGCCAGTTGCATTCAAGACAGAGAGGTCCGCTCAGAGGGTATGGTGACCGTGTTTGGGGATTCCCAAAGGGTCATCTCGATAGATTTTCTTGAAGGACACAGGATGATCATGGGGCTCGTTATGAACAACGTGGGAAACTAACACCGAGGGAAACAGGATGAGGACTATATTCCCAAATTTATAGCAGGGGGAATCTGGAGAGCCAGGATTCCATAGTAGGAAAGCCTCCACTTTGGAAAGTTAGAGGGAAAGTCCAAGTACATGATCCTGCTTTAAATATATCTCCCATAGATTCTCCCCTTAACACAGCGGTTCTCAGCCTGTGGGTCACAACCCCTTTGGGGGTCGAACGACCCTTTCACAGGGATCTCCCGATTCATAACAGTAGCAAAATGACAGTGATGAACTAGCAACGAAAATGATGTGATGGTTGGGGGTCACCAGTCACCACATGAGGAGCTGCATCAAAGGGCTGTGTTGGGGCATTAGGAAGACTGAGAAGCGCTGGCTTAACAGCTACGCTGCCTCCAAGTGAGCACATGGTTGATTTTATCTCCCTTAGAAGCAGACAGCCTTTTCTCTCTTCCATCGAGTCACCAACCCCCCAATGCACGTATGAGGTTTCCTCACATGTGCGCTCAGGGACCTTAATGGAGATACCACCCACCTTGTGACGCATGCAACTACTGAATATGCATGTCTTGTGGCTGCCTATAAATGCCCCAGGATGGTAAAGGCTCTCTCTCTCTCTCTCTCTCTCTCTCTCTTTCTCTCTCTCTCTTTCTTTCTCTTCTCCCAGTTCCACCAAAAAGAGCTGAGGTGAGCATGCTACCATAAAATGTGTCTACTTTATTTTACTCTCTCTCCTATTTTTCTCATCCTCTGTGGCTTTGCTCTAAACTTTATATATCGTCACCATACAATTACACCTACTAGCCCTCCGGTGGTTACAGGCTGGTTTCCTCTGGAGGAAGAAGTTTTAAGAAAACTGAAGACTGCACCGGTGAGGTAAAGGGCAGGAAGATTTCCCGAGGACGTTTTCTCATCAAGACATTGCACTCACTCATTCTTCAAGGGCAGACAGGGCTTGTCCTTGTAGAATTTCACTGTGCGACCTTCCCCTGCCACCTACAGCCATGATCATGCCCTTTCAACAGTCTTTGTTCCTAAAATTCAAAGGACATTTATTAAGGAACACAATTTTGAGTCCCTCAAGAATGCGAGACAAGAACACTTTGGTCTAACAATCTGGCATTCTGTGATGCTCATCTTCCCGACATGATTGCTGAAGACAAAGTGGGTGCATAAGAAAATGTGGTGAAGAAAGCTGATGGTGCCTGGCTATCAAAAGATATAGTGTCTGGGGTCTTAAAGGCTTGAAGATAAACAAGCGGCCATCTAGCTCAGAAGCAACAAAGCCCACATGGAAGAAGCACCCCAGGCTGTGTGATCATGAGGTGTCGATGGGCTCAGGTATCAGGCATCTAAGACCCAGAACAAAATCATACCTAATGTGAGTTGGGGAGGGGTCATGGAGTGGAGACCCAAAGCCCATCTGAAGGCAACTGGACATCCCCTCACAGAGGGGTCACAGGGAAGAAATGAGTCAGTCAGGGTGCTATATAGCACTGATGAAACGCACAACTTTCCTTTCGTTCTTTGATACTTCCTTCCCCCATTATCATGACCTCAATTCTGTCTTACAAATCTGACATGCACACTGCTACAGATAAGAGCCACCAACACGGGGAATCCAGGACAGACAAACCCCTCAGGACCAACAAGGAGAGTAAAGATACCAGGGGGATTAGGGGAGGGTGGGGGAGAAAGGAGGAATCGATCACAAGGATCAATCTATAACCCCCTCCCAGGGGGACAAATAATGAAAAAATGGGTGAGGGGCGATGGAGGATGATGTAAGATATGAAAATAATAATCTATAACTTATCAAGGGTTCATGAGGGAGGAAGGGCAGGGGAGGGAGGGGAAGAAATGGGGAGCTGTTATCAGGGGCTTAAGGGGGAAGAGAATGCTTTGAAAATGATGATAGTGGCATATGTGCAAAGGTGCTTGACACATTGGATGAATTATGGATTGTGATAAGAGATGTAAGAACCCCCCATAAAAGAAAGAAAGAAAGAAAGAAAGAAAGAAAGAAAGAAAGAAAGAAAGAAAGAAAGAAAGAAAGAAAGAAAGTGCTAGAGCTGCCATGTTGCTCAGGTATAAATGGACGGGCGCAGAATTCTCCTGGGAAGGCTTAGGGAGATAGAAACACCACCTTCAGAAGAATGTCGACCTAGATGGAGGATATGCTGAGAAACAATAGCTTCACACTTTGATATTTTATGTTATAAAACTTTCTTTGGTTTTTTGGTAGCAATACTCTTTGACTTACTCCAATGCATCTTAAAGATATGCTGAAAGCCCAGAATGAAGGAAATAGGAAAGAAGCTTTGTACATCTTATTTTAATTTTAAAAAATATTCACAGGGTACAAAATATAGGACATTTCCATCACCTCAAGTAGTTCCTTGTAGACCTTTTCAGTAAATCCCTACCTCAGGTTGGGATTTCTATCCCTGTAGAACAGTTTCACGTCTACAGTTTTACTGCAGAGCAAGTTCACTCTCATGGAACTTCAAACCAATGGAACACAGAAGTCCACATTTATACGGAAGGTAGCCTCTCATGTCTGGTTTCCTTCGCTCAGAATTAAGTCTGCAAGATGCACCTGTTAGATCTATCACTAGGTTGGCTCCCTTTTATTGCTGAGTGCTATTCTATTGTAAGGCTATACCATCCCTTCTTTACCTAGTCACCTCTTGATAAGCATTTGCATTGTTGCCAATCCAGATTTATTATAAATATTGCTCAATATCCTGTCTTTTAAAATGTTGACCATTTCAGCGGCTATGAAGTAGCATCTCATTGTGGTTTTATTTCTCTGACTACTGGCTTTGGACATCTTTACATGAATGGATCTGCCATCTGTAAATCTTCAATGAAGAGTTTCTTGCCTACTTTTTGAGTTGTCTTGCTTTTTTATTTGTAAGAGTTCTTTCTCTTTTCTGGATACAAGTTGTTTATCAGATACATGTGTGGTGAACATTTTATCCCAGTTTTATATTTGCAACAATGTCTTTTGGTGAACAAAAGGTTTCAATTTTGATGAGGCCCAACTTAACCGTTTTTTTAACACTTTTTAATGGTTTGGAGTTTTTTGTATCCTAAGAAATCTCTGCCTCCCTCGAGGTTCTGAAAAACGTCTTCCTGTGTTTTCTTTCTACAAGTCTCCTGGCTTTTGATTTTATGCTGTTTGTGTTGTTTCAAATTAATTTTTGTGAAGATGTAAGGTCAAGGTCGGGGTTCACCACACACACACAGAGTTGTTTCAGCCCCATTTGTTGGAATATCTATAATGTTTCCCACTGAAGTACATTGGCCCCTTTGTCAAAAATCAATGAATCATATGTGTGTGTCCATTTCCAAACCATTTAAGTGTCCCAATGCCCTACGTTTCTGTCATGCTGTCAATCCCTATCCTGCCTGGATCGCTATAACTTTATAGTCAGCCTTGAAATCAACTGACGGTAAGTCCTCTAACTTTGTTCTTTGAGAAAATGGTTTCGCAATTGCTTGGCATTGTAACTTCCTTTTCTTGAAACCATCATCTCGAAATTGTCCCCCATCAGTCCAGAAAGATTTGCTCTCTCCTTTTTCAGAGGCACAGCAAGCAGTCCTGACAAAGGTGTGCAATGCGTTAACTCCTTTCCCAATAGTGGATAGGTAGACTACTTCCTACTTTTGCTCTTACAGTGCAGTTAAAAAGCAAGACTAACGAAAGACCTAATTTATACAACAAGTCACACAGATGGAAGTGTAACCGTCTAGCAAATTCATGGAAGCAGGATTGCTGGGCCAAAGACAGGCATTTGCACTTGCGATCACTGCAATTGCGACACTGCCAAGCCACCTGCATGAAGGGTGATCCGTTCACATTCTGGCTGCATTTTGCCTTTGCCACTCTGATGAAACGTCGTCTTTCGGCGCAGTTCTGTTTGCACTTCGGACTAGGAACAACTGTGTGCCCTCCTCGTGTGGGCCAGCTCTGTTTCCTTCTCTGCAAACTGTTTTCCGATCTGTATCTCAGTTTCTATGAAGAAGTTGAACGGAGTTGAGGGGTCCTGTACATCTCAGTGGAAGGAGCCCTCTGTTCATGAAATGAGTTGTAAGTATTTTTCTCAGCTTGTTATTTGTTTTGGGGCTTTTATAATTTTGTCATTTAGAAATTATGCTTACATGTAATCAAATTACTTATTCTTCTGTTTTCTAAATATAGTCATTTTATTTTTGTTGTTGTAGAGAAAGTACGCAACGGAACACACACAGATTCAACAATTCCCACATGCACGATCCACTCACACTGGTCACACTTTCTGAGCTGGGCAGCTGCTCTCGCCTTTTCCAGAATCATCCTTCTCCACGAACACAACTCTGCGGGCCAACGCTCCTCTTTCCTGACTTCCTCACTCCAGATCATAAAAGAACTTACTGTGCAATTCTTTTAGTATAATTTTTAAAATGGTTATTATCTAATCAGTCTGGATTGGTTAGTTGTTGTTGTTCATTGTGTTTAGGTATTCAACCTTTTCATTTTTAAAATAAACGCCTGCCTAGGTGTTCTCACATACGGTTTATGGAATTACCCATCCTTAGCCATTGATGTGAGATGCAGGCTTTACTAAATAAGAAATCTGCACATCTTGGGTACATTTTCTGGGCTTTTATTCTGCCCTTTATTCTGTTTGTCTAGTCATACAATAGTACCATTTTGCCCTAGTCATTATAACTTTATATGAAGTTTTAATATATCATAGGGCTAGTTGATCTCCTTTATTACTTTTCTTTCTCATAATACAATTGGCTATTTTTGATAGCTAACTTGATTTTGTTGTTGTTGTTGTCTTTGTTTTTATTGCATTTAGGTGAAAATTTACAGAACAAATTGATTTTCCATTACATTCAGCAATTTATGTATTTTTTATTGGTTAACTTTGGTATGGACACTAGAATGAGCACATCTAGTTCTATAGAAGAAGAAGAAAAAGGAGGAGGAGGAGGAGAAATAGGAGGAAGAAGAAGAAAGAAGAATGCTCTTGGTAATTATATTATGATCTTATTAATGAATGGATTAATGTAAGAAAGATTAAATCATTATGATAATGAATCTTCCAATCCAAGAACATACTCTGAATTTGTTCAAGTGTTCTTTTAAACCCTTGAGTAGAGTGTTCATGGAAATGCTGTATGTTTTTAAGTTTATCTGTATATTTTTGTTGTTTTCATAAATTTTCGCCCTTTTAGATTCTAACTGCTATTTATAAAGCTGCTGTTAGGTGTTGGTGAGTCATCTCCAACTCCTAGCAATCGTATGTACAACAGAACGAAGCACTGCCTGGTCTGGCACTGTCTTCCCAAGCATTCCTACGTGCGAGTCCAGTGAGGCAGCACCTGTGTCCACTCATCCCATTAAAGGCATTTCTCTTCTTCACCAACCCTCTACTTGACTGAGCACGATCGCCTTCTCTAGGAACTGTCATCTCCTAACAACATGTCTGAAATACATAAAATGAAGTCTCATCATCCTCTCTTCTAAGGGACTTTACTTCCAAGAGAGATGTGTTTGTTCTTCTGGCCGTCCATGGCATGGTCGGTCTTCTTCACCACACCATCATTCAAAGGCACCGATTCTTCTCCAGGTGCTCCTGGGTAGGGTGGACTTTAGCTCTCAAAATGAAATCTTTGCTCTTTAACACTGAGTCTTTTGCTCAATGCTACACATCGTTTGATTTCATCTGCTGCTGCCGTGGGCATCTACTGTGGGGCCAAGTAAACAAACTCCTTGGTGAGACAATCTCAACCTCTTCTCCATTTGTCAAGATGCTGTCTCTTGGCCTGCTTGTGAGAATGACCATCTTCTTTCTGGGAGGTATAATCCATACTGAAGGACATGGTCTTTGTTCTCCATCGGTGCTTTGGATCCTCTTTCCTTTCAGCAAGCATGTCACTACCTGGATGCCACCTTCTTCATGCAATCCAGCCTCTTAGATTATGTGCTCAGCATGCAGACTGAACAAATATGGAGAAAAGGCACAGCCCTGAGACACATCGTTCTTGAAGTCATTAACTATCCCCTTGCTCTGTTTGAACCACTGCCTCTTGGTCTATCGACCACTCTGCACAGGCACAGTAAGTGCTCTGGAACTCCCATTCTTTGCCCTACTGTCCATATCTTGTTACGACCCCCACAGTCGAATGTCTTTGCATTGTCAATGAAAATGAAATGCAGATAGCCATCTTTCTGGTGTTCTCTGCTTTCAGCCAAGTTGTATCCAATATTTGCTATAATTTCTCTCATTCCATGTCCTCTTATGAATCGGGCTTGAATTTCTGGCAGCTCCCTGCCAATGTACTGCTGCTCCCATTTTTTAAATTAACTTAAGCAAAATTGTACTGGCATGTGATATCAATTATCCTACTTAAGAATTTCTGTATTCTGTTGGGAATCATTTTAAAATCATTGTGTACTATACTCAGAGAGTTACAGTCTCAGAAATCCACAGGGGGCATTTCTACTCTGTTTTATAAGGTCATTATAAGTCATAATTGACTCAATGGCAGTGAGGTGACGAGATACTCTGATAATTCATTAAATTATTTTATTGATGTTATTGCCTGATAGCTTTCCATTAGATTCTCCTGAAATTTCCTGATGTACAATATTATCTTCAAATAAAAGAATGCTACCCCTTCTTTATTTTTCCACCTAAAATTTATCCATCTTCTATAATGGTATTAGCTACTATCTTACGCTACTGTCATTTCAAGTATGGTGTTGGAGAAGAGTACTGAAAGCAGCAAAGGACCAACAAATTTGTCTTGGAAGAAGTACCGCCAGAATGCTTCGCAGAGGCAAGGATGGTGAGGCGTCATCTCATGTACTTTGCACATGTTGTCAGGAGAGAGCATTATGCTCGGTAAATAAAGCAGAGGAAGGCCCTTGAGGAGAAAGATGGACACAGTAGCTGCAACAATGGGCTCAAACATAAGACAATGGGACGATGGCTCAGGACCAGGCTGTGTTTTGTTCTGTTGTACGGGGTCGCTCTGAGTCAGAATTGACTTGACACCCCCTAACAACTACAACAACCATACTCTTAAAGACGACATTGTTTAACAATGACAACTACTTGCTGTAAGTATCCATTTCGATAACATTCGTGATATGGAAAAATTATAGAAATGGTGGGTAGATGAGCGGTTGCCAGGAAGCAGGGGAGGGAGGTGCCCAGGAACCCGTGTGGTGATGGAAATGTTCTGTAGCTCTGCTATCTCAATGCCAATATCCTTCCTGTGATATCCTACTACAGGTTTGCCATTGATGAAAACCGGGCAACAAATCTCTCTGTACTTCTTACATCTGTACGGGACACTATCTCTTAAAATAAATCTTAATTCAAAAGTTGTAATGCAATTCAAAAACAGTTCACGATGACAGAATCTGTTTTAGCCTTATGTTTACGGTCGTTGCGAGTCGGCATCGACTCGAGGGCAGAGTTTGATTTGTTGGTTTTACTATGGTTATTTCCACTGTTTCCACATTAATCGAGATTCATCAAAGGAAGAAGGAAGAAGCTTGTCCCAACATATCAGAAGACAAATGGATTAAACTCATATATAGAGATAGATGGGGATGTTGTGGAAGTATCATCTTTCCAGTGAGTTTTTTAGTAGTGGTAGTATTTACAGAGATAAAAGTTGAAATGTGTTCAGAAGAGAGGAAAGACACAAGGCCTATGATTAAGAATGTACTTCAAATACTTAGAATAATGTTTCTTCTAAAAAACCCTGACAGACATTGAGTTACTTCCTGCTTATAACAACCTTGTATAGGGTTTCTGAGGCAAATTATCTAACAAGGAGTTGGAACCAGGCAGAAGAGTTCCCAGCGGTGCTAGCAGATGCCAGAATACAAAAATAATTGAAGTCAGGAAAAGACATGAAGCAGCTTTGCATGAATCATACTACATGAAAGAGACCAACCTGAAAAGACTACACACTATATGACCTCCGCCACATGATATTCAGAAAGAGCAAAGTAAACCAAGGGGAAGATGATGTATGGTTTCCAGGGGCTCCTAGGATCAGAGGGAGGGGTGAACAGACGCAGCCCAGGGGATTTTTAGGCAGTGAGATGACTCTACATAATACTGTCAGTGTGGACACACAACATGACGTATGGGTTGCAACCCACACCTGTATAACACAATGGCTGAGCCTCAATGTAAACAGTGGGCTTTAGTTCGCAGCAATACGTGGAAGTTACATAATTTTATGCTGTATAGCTTGAAGATACAGGACAGTGTATGGGGTGTTATTCAACCTGTCAATATGGTCACAGCCTGATGATGCCTCCTTGTGGGTGTGACTTCTCCTGAGGAGAGCTCGGGGTATCCCCCCCACCCCACCCCGTCTTCACCTTCCTAATTGCTGGCCACCCTGAGAGCTGCCAGAGCCCTGCCACATTTCCACTGACCTTGGATCCACCGGCCTGTGATCTTCCTGCTCTCGGCATCATTGCATGTGCCTGCGTGAGTATGAAGAGGGACTGATGGACTAGGATCAGACTGATGGACTCGCATTGGATGTTTTCTTGATATAGAATTACTTCCTGATATAAAGCTCTTTCTTACACATCCACGAGTGTCTCCGGGTCAGTTTCTCCAGTAAACCGGCATAATACACAATGCATTTATATTGCTTCACTGACGGTAATAAATGGACCGCTCGAATGCAAGAAGCGCTCCCAGCACTTTGTCAGCTTGTTGAAACATTTCAGTTCCACTCCCGGAGCCTTGTTTTTGGATAAAGCTTTCAGTGCAATTCGGAGTCCTTCTTCCCATTGGTTCTTGATCTACTTCTTGAAATGGTTTAATGTTCACTAGTTCTTTGTGGTGCACGGATTCTGCATTCTCTCCATCTTCTTTTGATGTGTCCTGCATCGTTCAATATTTTGACCATAGCCTCTTTCCATATTGCATCTTGAGGCTTACAGTTATTTTTCTTTGGTTCTTTCAAGTGTTAAAAAGCAAAGATGTTCTTTAGAGGACTAACGTGCACCTGACCCGAGCCAGGGTAGTGTCCACGGCCTCATCTGCATGTGAAAGTGGGGCATGGAGTAAAGAAGAGTGAGGGAGACGGACGCATGGCAAGGATGGTGCCGGCAGAGAGTGACAGCCCCGTGGACTGCCAAGAGCACACACACACCTGCCTGGGAAGAAGCGCGGCCAGAATGCGCCTTGGGAATGGGTACGGCGAGACTTTACCTCAGGGACTTGGGGCATGTTCTCAGGGGGGACCAGTCCCTGGGAAAAGACGTCATCCTTGGCAAAGGAGAGGGGTGGTGAAAACAAGGAAGAATCATGCTAAGATGGATTGCCACAGTGGCGACAACGATGGGTTCGAGCGACACAACTGTGAGCACTTTGAGGGCTGGGCAGTGTTTCTTTCACTTGTGCCAAGGGCAGCGGTTCTCAGCTGTGGGTCGCGACCGCTTTGGGGGTCGAACGACCCTTTCACAGGGGTCACATGATTCATAACAGTAGCAAAATTATAATTATGAGGCGGCGGCGAAAATCATGTTATGGTTGGGGTCACCACCACATGAAGAACTGTATTATGGGTCGCAGCCTGAGGAAGGCTGAGAACCGCTGGCCTAAGGTCTCTGTGAGTCGGAGCTGATGTGATGGCACTGACAGCAACAACACTGTAGGTTTCTAAAGCTCGGAGAGACATGTGAGGGGAGTGGCGTGGGAGCATTTTCTGTATTATCTGCTCAAATGTTCTGTAAACATAAAACTACCCTAAAAATAAAATTAATTTTAAAAAGGAAGCACAGAAAAGCAAAAGCTCAACTTAAGAGAACATATGTTAGTTCAAATATACCACTAGTCATAACAAATATACACGGATTAAATTCACCTACTTGAAGGCAAAAGGAGCCGAAAAACACAACAGGTTAAACCCTGGGCTGCTAAAGAAAAGGTCAGCAGTTCAAACCCATGAGCCATGGCTCCTCCAAAGAAAGATGAGGCCGTCTGTCCCCATAAAGGCTTGCAGTCGCAGAAACCCAAGTGAACAGCTCAACTCTAGCCAACTGAGTTGCTATGGTTTAGCAAAGACTCATTGGCAGTGGGTTTTATTTAAAGACAAAGATTATCAGACTGTGTTAAAAAACATAATCCAACCATGTCGAGCTTTATCAAAAGAATAAAAATAAAGCAATCTGGAGGGGTATTTAATGTGGCAGAATTAATATCAGATAAAATAAGCCAAAACAATTTCTAGAGACAAAAATTGACACAATTTATAAACCAACCTCACTGCCATCGAGTCGATGCCGACTCATAGTGACCCTACAGGATAGGGCAGAACTGCCCGCTGAGCTCCCCAGACTGAATCTGGTTATGGGAGTAGAAAGCCCAACTTCAAGGTGCAGGCTGGTGATTTTGAACTGCTGATCTTTTGGAACGCAGCCCAATTCTTAACCACAACCCCACTAGAGCTTCTGCCCACAACAGATAGACATGGTTAACTTTCCTTCCTGAAGGGGCAGATCATGTTCTGTTTCTAATAGCAAAGTGTAGCATTCCCCAAAGCTTCTAATACAGGGCTGTAGAAATGTCTTGTGTATATCTGTCACCTGCATAAGCAACAGGGCTTAGGGGTAATTCAGTGTGAAAGCCCACCTCGTCTCAAACACAGCCGAGAGAGCACCACAGAACGGACGTTTCTCCATCACTGCGGTGCTCCCAGCTCTGCCAGGCAAGGATGGATTCACACTCCCTTGGGGCTCTGGAGCCATGGGATCATGGGAAGTGGGCGAGGAGGTCTGTGCCCAGAGCCTGAAGAGGCAGTAAGTTTGGCTCCTGACCAGCAGTCCTCACATACCTGCTGTGTGTGGAGTGAATTCCAATGGATTCCCAGCAGCCTATTTAATTTCTAGACAGCACAGTATCCCCTTTCTATGCAATCACCAGCAAAGCTGTTCAGTGCCTGAAGCTGCAAACAATAATACTCCTCTGGAACCACGTCTGAAGGACCAACTGCCCTTCAGTTTCAGAAAAAGCTTTCCTTAAAAGCTCTTGACTGAGAGGCCTGTTAGGGCTTCGTCAAGGGCAATGTAATAGAGAGGTATTACTGAAACCCAAATGAAGGCTGTGCATGATAGTGGGACAAGAGGAAAGTCAAAGGAAATAGAGGAAAGAACTTGGAGGCAAAGGGCATTTATAGAGGTTTAAATACAGGCATGTACATATGTAAATATATTTATACATGAGGATGGGGAAATAGATCTATGTGCATATATTTATAGGTTTAGTATTAAGGTCGCAGATGGACATTGGGCCTCGACTCAAGTACTCCCTCAATGCATGAATACTTTGTTCTATTAAACTGGCATTTCATGATGCTCACCTTCCCCACACGATCCCTGAAGACAAAGCTGGTGAATAAGCAAATGTGGTGAAGAAAGCTGATGGTGCCCGGCTATCAAAAAATATAGTGTCTTGGGTCTTAAAGGTTTGAAGGTAAACAAGGGGCCATCTAGCTCAGAAACCACAAAGCCCACATGGAGGAAGCACACCAGTCTGTGTGATCACAAGGTGTCAAAGGGATCAGGTATCAGGCAACAAAGAAAACAAAATCATATCATTGATAATGAGGGGCAGTGTTGAGTGGGGACCGAAAGCCCACCTGTAGACAACTGGGCATTCCCTTACAGAAGGGTCGCAGGGAGGAGATGAGCCAGTCAGGGTGCAGGGCAGCAATGACGAAACATACAACTTTCCTCTAGTTCTTTTTTGGTCATTTTATTGGAGGCTCATACAACTCTTATTACAATCCATACATACATCAATTGTGTAAAGCACATTTATACATTCGTTGCCCTCATCATTCTCAAAACATTTGCTCTCCACTTAAGCTCCTAGCATCAGCTCCTTGTTTCCCCCCTCCCTCCCTATTGGCCCCTCCCTCATGAACCCTTAATAATTTATAAATTATTATTTTGTCATATCTTACACTGTCCAGCATCTCCCTTCACCCACTTTTTCGTTGTCTGTTTCCCAGGGAGGAGGTTATATGTAGATCCCTATAATCAGTTCCCCTTTGCTTCGTCCTCCCACCACTGTCATGATCTCAATTCTACCTTAAAAATCTGGCTAGACCAGAGCATGGACACGGGTACAGATAAGAAATGGAAACACAGGGGATCCAGGACAGATGAACCCCTCAGGATCAGTGGTGAGAGTGGCAATACCGGGAGGGTGGAAGGAAGGTGGGGTAGAAAGGGGGAACCTATTACAAGGATTTACATATAACCCCCTCCCTGGGGGATGGACAACAGAAAAGTGGGTGGAGGGAGACACCAGACAGTATAAGACATGACAAAATAATAATAATTCATAAATTATTAAGGGTTCATGGGGGGGGGGCTGGCGAAGGAGGGGACAAAATGAGGAGCTGATACCAAGGGCTCAAGTAGAAAGAAAATGTTTTGAGAATGATGAGAGCAACAAATATACAAATGTGCTTGACACAATGGATGTATGTATGTATTGAGATAAGAGGTGTATGGGCCCCCAATAAAATGATTTAATAAAAAATAAAATCAGTAATGAATTTTTTTTAAAAAAGCTCTTGACTAGGAGGAGCTGCAGGTAGGGATTTCCAGAGAAATCTCTAAAATGTTTTCCCTACAAAGGAAGAGCAGAATGCTTTCTATAAAATTTAGTAAGGTTGTACTACAATTGTGTGCTAGGAATTCTTCAAATTCACTGAAAGCAGTCGAGGGTCTGGTTGCTGTCAAGCATCTTCCTGGAGGTGCTTGCTGATCTCATTCTCAAAGAACCTTTGAGGCTGGATGTACTGGCCCGATCGATCGATGATCACAGAGAATGGCACTGCTGTCCCTTACCAGGAATCCAGGACTTCCACCCGGATTGAAGAGCTTGCAGAGACCGACCCCGTGGCAGTTGAGTTATTCGGATTATTAAGATGTTAACAAAAGGATTGGGGCGAGGGAGAGAAAGGTAAGTTCCCATTAACCGGCCTGGATCACTTATGGTCCGCTGGGTGTGTGGAATAAAGAGGACTAGAGAGGGCACACTGGAGTTGGGGTGGGGTGGGGTGGGGTGGAGAGCATCCACTGAGACTAATCTGAGCCAAGAGGCACATTCAATATTTCTAAGTCACCTTCTGGGAACCACTCTTACGCATAGTTACAGCAACAACCACTTCAGCACCCAGCAGATAGCTATTCATTTCACAAATCACACTGGGCCCAGGTGATTATCATTCCCTGACAGCCTGAGGCTCTGGTTCACACGCTTCTGCTGATGCAGCTGTGCCAACGCTTTCTGATTTCTAGTCTGAAGTTAAAATGGCCAGCGCGTCTTTCGAGGCGCGGCGAGAGCCTTGCACAGCTCGCTGTGAGAATCGCAGAATCCTGCCCCTCGTTTTCACCGGCTCGGCCTGAGAGGCTGGAAGCCAGGGATGGGTGACAGCCGAGGGGAAGAAACACAGCCTAACCTGGAGCCTCACAGAGCAAGCTCTCCGGCAGTCCCTAAGGCAACACCACCAAGCAAAGCAGCCCCTCGGAACTTGGGTTTCTATTGTCAAGGAGTGAAAAAGGCAAGACAAAGGGACGGGCAGTTTGCCAGGCGGGGTTAGGTGGGGTTTTTCTTTCTGACGATGTGGCAGCATTGCTACAGATGCAGAAAATACAAACAAACGGTGTTTGCATCTGGTCACTAGGCGCCCTTTAATCGGGCCCCGCAGCCTGGCTCCCAGAAGCAAATAACAAATAGCAGGACCTTGCAAGTTCTTCCACAGGGATCTTTTCATTTGTTCAGTGGTAATGACATAGTTGCGTGCCTGGCGATTCTGAACCAGGGCCCTTTCACGATGAAGGCTGGCAATGCACACAAGTGGCCTTGGGCATGTAAGCAATCCTGTGGGAGGGCGTGCCCTTTTAGGGACCGCTATACGTACGCCTTTCGCTCAGGGCAGTGGGGAAGGAGGCATCGTTCTGCACCCTCAAGATGCACAGACCCCCACGGAGCTGGACAAATACAGTTCCGGCATGGACCCCGTTATCTCAAGTCACTTCCCATCGGAGACGCGGCTCAGATCAATTCTGTCTCCAGCACCCCCGTTCTTATTTTACCTTCACCTTTTTCACCAGACCTTCTGTGAAAAGATGATCGAAAAAAAGCAAACTGGCTTTGATTTTCACTCCTGCCCTCCCCTCGGTCTTTGCTGTGCTGAGTGGGAGGTGGAGGGGAACAGGATGTGGAACACAGGAAGGGGGAGCAGCGAGACTCCTAAATGCACACAAAGAATCAGTATCTAGCTCTTTGACTAATCGAGAGTTGACATATTAGAGAATCAAGCCTGTAATTTTCAGCTGTAAAAACCAGGTTTCTGAGGTAATAAGTGTCAGAAAAAAAATATAAAGTTTTTGTTCCCCACTTCTTCCCACACATATATTTTTTAATTAATAGCATTGGGGAGGGGGTTCTGCTTATAGATATTTCCTTGTCCTGCAAAAAAATATATACTTATATATCCTCTGAATGGTGTTATAGTGTGCCGGGAAATGCATTCCTGTCTCCAGTGGCCCCTGTGACAAAGTAGAACTACATTCCCCCTCACCCCCACCCCAAGTAATCTCTGCAAAAGCTGACTGCCGACCTTAGCGGCTCCACTACCAGGGGCTCCGTTCATCAAGGTTCCAAAAACCACACCAAAATCACTACCATCGTGGGTTTCAAAGAGCATCGCTTTTTATGGAGTAGAAAGCCCTGACTTTCTCCCACAGAACAGCTGGTGGGTCTGAACTGTCGACCTTCTGGCTCACAGACTAAAGTACAACCCACTAACCCACCAAGGCTCCACCTACAGACTGCGAAAGCCCAGTTCCTCTTGATGGCAAACCAACATGTTACCCCTACCCAAAAGTTCATCATATGTTAACAGAGCAGCTAATTCCCTTCCGTGGTTCTCCAGGAAGCTACTCCTGTTTAAGGAAGGAGTTTAAAAGACAAAAGTGAAGTAGGAAGAACAGCGTATGGGGAAAACTGTTTTACTGAAGAGCAAGAGCCAATTCAAGGGTACGACTGAGTCCCATGCACGCCGTTTGGGGGCAGAAACAGTCTGTAAATATGTTCTAAGTTGCACGGCCTCTCTGGCTGGAAACCACAGACCAAGTCCAAGAGAGATTGGCAATCTGACACACACGAACCACATCAGAGAACGGCTCCATCGGATGCTAAAGGACACACTGCGCAGGACCGGGCAATGTCTCACTTTGCTTTATGTAGGGCCTCGCTGACTCGACCTGTCTGGATGGCACCGGACAACACCAATGACACTTAACATTGCTTTCAAGACGACGCTTCTCTCTTGCTGTTCACTCACAATACAGTATTCACAGCGACTCGACATTCTTTAACAGATTTGTACAGAATGCAGTGAGCAGCATGTCCATTCGGTTTTGTAAAGGACATCTAATCAAAGCGACACAGATTTCCTGAACTCTACGAGCCAAAAGGCTCAAAGTTGCCACAACAGTGAGAAGCACAATATACAAGTGATCTCTCATCAGACGCAAGCAAGCCTGGCTCTGATTATATTTTGTATTTAAGGTCAACATGTGGCTTACACTCTGAAAATTTTGAACTGATTGGCATATGAAAATGATTGCCCTGAGGCCCGGACAAACCAAGTGTCTTAGTCTTTTGGTCTGCTCTTGACCAAGACCTTAGCACCACTCAGCAACAACAGAATCGTCAGGTCATTTTAATGCCATCTCTCTCCTTGCCACAACATCGCGGTCACAGTGCGGACTCCATAAATAACGATGGTAGTTAATTGAGCCAGCGTTTCTGGGATGGGGGTGCGGGTCACTAAAACGATGGAAATCAAGGTGGGCCTCAAAAGCAGATACCTACACTTTATCCTGGATTTAGGGATCTAATACAAACGTCTTCAATTGCCAAGGGGGTGCCGAGTAATTTTTTTTTTCCTGAAAAGTGGGTGCAGTAGGCCAAATACGTTTGGGGAACCTATGATTTGAGGTTAAAACTGGATCTTCAATGATTCTGTGTTGTTATCTTTGGGTTTTTTTTTTTTAATTAACAGTAGGCAGCCCATAGGTTTATTTTTCTGAATTATTGAACAACAAAAAAACCAATAACTCACCTTGTGATGCCCGAAGTCATTCAAGATGGTCCCCAGCTTTCTGGTGCTGCTGTGGGTTTTGGGGGCAGCAACAGCTGGGTGGGGGTCTCGCCAGTCGATGGACAGGCGGTGGTGCCACAGGCGTTGACTCTCCAGAACGTGAGCTGACCTAACACTGGGGTCAAAACGGTGTACTTCACACCCACCGTTGGCCATGCTCACCTCAAAATGAGTGTCCTCACTCCCCAGCCTGTAAAGAAAGAGGACAGAAATCAATGCCATTCCAACAAACAAACAAGCCAACAAACAAAAACGGAATGAGGCACAGTGACAAGACGACAGTTCCAAGACTGTGTGTGTGTCTGTGTGCGTGTGTGTCCTATTAAGCCTTCTCCTGTTTCAACACATGGCTAGTTGTCATTACTCAATTACCTTTCCCGCTCACACACAAAAACCACAGCTATAAGCTTCTTGGCTAAAATAGAGAGATTATCTGCAAAGCACAGTGCATTGCATCATCTGCTGGAACACGTGGAAGCACACTAGGCTGGTTTGCTTTTCAAAGATGTAAACCGTAGTAGTGATGAAACGGAGAAGAATTGAGTGACTCAAAGAGATTTTCTCAGGATATTTAAGAAATATGAATGGCCTTCAAAAAGCCTGTAGAAAAAAATGCATTGTTTTGTAATCCCCTCTTTTCCATGAATTCTTTGAAGCCCCCTCATAGTTCCCTTCAGGAGACTTGTGTTCTACAGGCTCATCTTCATTCCAAGGCAGTGAATGTCAAAACAGTACAGCTTTAAAACCAACCGACCAATGGATGCAGTTCTACGGTGCTAGTCTTAAATCACACGCCAATTTTCATGATCCACAAGGAGAAGCCAGTAGGACTTCTTTATACTTACGCGTCCACTAGGTCGCCCACTCTGTGGAAAGTCCATACACTTACAGATTTCAAATTTACTGTGTTAGTCTGGGTAGACTAGAGAAACAAAACTCATAAACACACATATTTTACTAGAGTAATTGTACATTAAGCATCCCAGTCCAGTCTAGTGCAAGCTCATAAGTCCGACATTAGCCCGTATGTCTGATATCAATCCACAAAGTCCTCCTCAAACTCACAAAACACACGCACTGACCCCGACTGCAGGAGGAAAGTTGAATCAGTGAGAGTGTCAGCATCTCAGCGCTGGCAGGGGTCTCCACGCAGCTTCTCCAGCACCCAGGGCTGCATCAGGGTAGGTCCATGTGGCTTCTCCTTGGGAATGTCTCGCAGGAAGCTGAGATGTCTTGCCAGCTGAGGCAGAGAACTAGCTAAGGCAGCCGCACACTGGTCTGACCATCAGAGAACAAGAGACCAGAAAGGCGAAGCTCACCAAGCCATTTATCTCTCTGCCCTTCAATTAATCCCACATGTGTTCATTGGCCAGGTTGGCACAATTAACCTTAACGATCACATTTACTCAGAAATATTCTTTACTTAACGACATAAGGAGTATCATTTTGATTAAAGTACCAATTTGAGTGAAAAACAAAAATATGAAATTAACAGAGAGAAGGCAATCTTAAAAAACGGTGATTATGGATTCTCTTCCCAAATACTATAAGTTGATGTGCTTTAGAATACCAAAAATTCCACAGGATATCAACAATGTAAAATACATTGGTCACATCTGAACCCAGTGCAGAAACACTTCATCTCGTAAACTCCATTATTCCAGACTATTGCATCCATTGGGGATATCTAGGTTCAATGGACAGCCATTACTTCTCTGGATGGACACAGTGGCTACAATGGGATCAAACCTTGCAACGATTCTGCGCTTGTTCTATTGTGCATATGGTCACTATGAATTGGAACAAACTAGGATGCCTCCCCAAAACGACATGTTGCATGTCACACATTAAGTAACATGAAACCATTACAAATTCAATTTTTTTGTTAGCTTACATTATTTTTACTGAGTTGATTAAATTTAAAGTTAATAGAATATGTACTAGTGCAATTACACACCAGGCTTCCAGCTGAAAGGGCAACAGTTCAAACCTCCTCAGAGGCACCTTGGAAGACAGTCCCGGGGTTCTGCTTTCAAAAGATCCCCCCTTGGAAGCCCTCTGGACAGTCTTGTTCTGCAGACTCGGGGTCACTACGAGTCAGAATCGACCCAACAGCAACTCACAACAATATTGGAAATGAATACGCTCCGTTTGTTTAATCAATGTTGACAGTCTTAGTTTTCCTTATTCAAAATGGTATTGCTTCAAGTTTAGTTTAAACTAGTCAAGTTTGTGGTACATGTGAAAAAGCAAGTGGAAGAGCCAATGTAGTGTAGTAGATGTGGTAAAAACCAATTACTCATTAAAGGAATTTTTTAATTAAGTAAACAGCAGTGCTTTATCCAGAATCCAATGTTACTCTTGTTTCTAAAGCTCTTATGAGATACAAGGAAAGAAAAAGAAATTAGTCTATTGGAGCAGCGAGTCCCATGTTCTCTGTGCTCTTTGAGAAAGGATAGCAGCAGCATCAGGACCTCCCGTCCCCCTTCAAAGTCCCCAGAGTATTCCACTTAGCACTTGCGCCCACAGTCGGCCAGTTCTTCCCAACGGAGTCAGGACTAACTCATGGTGGCTCCACGGGTGGCAGAGTAGCCTGTGCTCTATCGCGTTTTCAATCGGCCGACTGTTGGGTATTAGATGGCTAGATGTTTCTTCTGAGCTATCTCTGGGTGAATTTACACTTCTGAGTGACTTCAGCCTAGTCTATTAACTATCTGCATTACCCAGAGACGTCTGTCTTCCCCTAAACTGTGACAAATATCCTGAGTGATTTGCTGACTTGGGAAAAAGTTTTAGCCTTTACTTTCTGTGGCGTTTCCTTATGATGTGCCTGAATCAGGGCTGAGGCAGCCAGAGGGAAATGGGTACGACCGCTAAAAAGCATGGGGATTCATACTTAAAGTGATAAAAATGATGATGAATAACAAACCAAACTCAATGCCATCAAGGCAATGCTGAATTATAGCGGTATCCTGTAGGTTTCTGAGATGGTTTAAGTGTTTACAGGAGTAGAAAGCCAAATCCTTCTCCTGAGGAGCTGCTGGTGGGTTTTGAACTGCTGAACATGTGGATCGGAGCCCAACTTGAAACCACTAAGCCAGTGGTTCTCAACCTGTGGGTTGCAACCCCTTTGGGGACCAAACGACCCTTTCACAGGGGTCACCCGATTCCTAACAGTATCAAAATTACAATTATGAAGTTGCAACGAAAATTGTATGGTTGGGGGTCACCACCACATGAGGAACTGTATGAAAGGGTCGCGGCCTGAGGAAGGTGAAGAGCACTGCACTAAGCCATCAGGGCTCCTAACAGTGAGGGTAGGGACCAAAAAAACCAAAAACCCACAGAATTGTATGCTTGACATGAGTGACTGGTGTGTATCTGAATCACACTGCAAAAAGGAGTCAAGGTGATGCCATTGTTAAGCAGTGAATGTAGGATGCTAACCAAAAGATTCCACCACCTGTCTTCCACCACATGCTCTAGTGGTTTGTGTATTGCTTTGAAGCAGGAAGCTGTCGTACATACTCATGTATAAGCTGAGTTTTTCAGCACATTTTTAATGCAGTTTTTGTGGTAAAATTAGGTGCCTCGGCTGATATTCAGGTCAGCTTATACTCAAGAGTATTCGGTATGTCATTGGTCTTTCAAATGTCAGCAAGGGGGCCAAAGGTGAACAGGAGTCAGCAGAACTTTCGGAGTAGGATAGACTATGAAGAAGGAATGGGCTGTCCATTTCTTGGTCACTGAGAACCTATGGGCAGCATCAAAACTCTCAGACACCAAAGGCCTAATGAACAGAAGCAGAACACTGTCGGAGATAGTGCCAGGAGTTGAACCCCTGAGGTCAGAAGGCACCCAAAATATGACTGAGGAAGGGCTGCCTTCCCAAAGTTGAGTTGACCATAATGACATGAAGTGCCTCAGGACTGTGGGAGGAAAGCCATCCACACCCGCAACACACAGCTGAGAACACAAATTCATGACTGGCACTTAGAATGCACAAAGTATGAAGAGGAAACTTGGAAGTCATCAACAATGAGATGGAGCATAGACATTGGTGACCCGAATGGACTAGCACTGGCCTTTTGAAGGTGACAAGCACACGGTTCACTGCGCTGGGAGTGAGACCATCAAGAAGAATGGCTTTGCATTCATCTTCAACAGCACATTTCAAGATCTATTTGAAGCACAAAGTTGTCTATGAGAGGAGAATATCCCATCAATAAAACTATTCTTCAGTTTTGTGCACCAACTACTAAAAGCTAGGAATGAAGAAATCGAAGAATTCTGCCAAAGTCTTGAGTCTGAAATTGAGCAAACATGCGATCAAGATTATTGCATGGATTATTGGCAATTAAAATGCAAAGGTTGGAAACAAAAGGAACGGTAGTTGGAAAATATGGTCTTGGTGACAGAGACAGGCTGGCGAGCTCACGATAAAGTTTTGTAAGCCTAATGACTTGCTCATAGCAAATGCCTTTTTTCGGCAACACGGTGACTACACATATGGACTTCTCCAGATGGAATACACAGAAATAAACGTGATTGCATCTGTGGGGCTGGCGATGCTCAATGTCAGCAGCTAAAACTAGTCCAGGAGCCGACTGTGGAGAAGACCACCAATTGCTCTTATGTAAGTCCAGGTTGACGTTGAAAAAAATTGAAACAAGTCCATGAGAGCCAAAATACAAAATGAGTCTCTCCCAACTAAAAGAGAGTCACTTCCACCTGAATTTGGAGACTGTCACAAGAACAGACATGATGCATTGAGTATTAGTGGCAGACAACCTGACAGACTGTGGGATGACATCAAAGACACATTCATGAATAAAGCAAAGGGTCATTGGAAAGACTGGGAAAAAAGAAAAGATAAAAGTGGATGTCAGTCAAAGAACA
Source organism: Tenrec ecaudatus (assembly GCF_050624435.1). Lineage (NCBI taxonomy): Eukaryota > Metazoa > Chordata > Mammalia > Afrosoricida > Tenrecidae > Tenrec > Tenrec ecaudatus. The sequence continues at coordinate 62,288,326 of NC_134536.1, read as the reverse complement.
AAAAATCATATCATTGACTGCACACCTCCATGATAGGATCACTGAAGACAAATGGGTACATAAGCAAATGTGGTGAAGAAAGCTGATGGTGCCCGGCTATCAAAAGAGATAGTGTCTGGGGTCTTAAAGGCTTGAAGGTGAACAAGCGGCCATCTAGCTCAGAAGCAAAAAAGCCCACATGGAAGAAGCACACCGGCCAGTGTGATCACGGGGTGTCAAGGGACCAGGTATAAGGCATCATGCAAAAAAAAGATATAAGTGTGTGTATGTATGTGTATATATGTGTATATGTATATGTATATATGTATATATATGCCATATTAAATGAAGGGGGAAGTGCAGAGTGGAGACCCAAGGCCCAAGTGTCGGCCAATGGAGAGCCCCTCATAGAGGGGTTTAGGAGAGGAGATGGGTTAATTAGGGTGTGAGGTAGTACCGATGAAGAACACAGCTTTCCCCCAGATCCTGGATGCTTCCTCCCCCCAACTACCATGATCCGAATTCTACCTTGCAGGGCTGGATAGGGCAGAGGTTGTACACTGGTACAGATGAGGGCTGGAGGTACAGGGAATCCAGGGTGGATGATACCTTCAGGACCAAGGGTGTGAGGGACGATGCTGGGAGAGTGGAGGGTGAGTGGGTTGGAAAGAGGGAACTGATTACAAGGATCCACATGTGACCTCTTCCCTGGGAGAGGGACAGCAGAGAAGGGGGGAAGGGAGACTCCGGATAGGGCAAGATATGACAAAATAATGATGTATAAATTACCAAGGGCACATGAGGGAGGGGTGAAGGGGGAGGGAGGGAAAAAAAAAGAGGACCTGATGCAAGGGGCTTAAGTGGAGAGCAAATGCCTTGAGAATGATTGGGGCAGGGAATGTATGGAGGTGCTTTATACAATCGATGTATGTATATGTATGGATGGTGATAAGAGTTGTATGAGTCCCTAATAAAATGTAAAAAAAGAAAAGAGGAGAAAAAAATGATTAGGGCAAAGACTGTACAGATGTGCTTTATACAATTGATGTATGTATATGTATGAACTGTGATAAGAATTGTATGAGCCCCAATAAATTGTTAAAAAAAAAGTGGATGTCAGAAGACATTCTGAAACGTGTTCTTAATCTTAGAGTAACTAAGACACAAGAAAGAAATGATGAAGTCAAAGAGTTGAACAGAAACTTTCAAAGGCAGCTTGAGAAGACAAAGTAAAACATTATAATGAAATGTCCAAAGATGTAGAGTTAGAGAGCCAAAAAAGGAAGAACACACTCCGCATGTCTTAATTTAAAAAAATGAAAGCTAGAGTTGCAATACTGAAAGAGTCTCTGGGCAACATAGTGAATGATGCAGGAAGCATCAAAAGAAGGTGGAAAGAGCACAGAGTCACTGAACCAAAAAAGAACTGGTTGACATCCCACTACTTCAGGAGGCAGTATATGAGCAAGAATCAATGGCACTCAAGGAAAACGTTCCAGCGGCACTGAAAGCATTAGCCAAAAACAAGGCTCCAGGAATCGATCAAATACCAACGGAAATGGTCAACAAGCTGAAGAAGCACTCACTTGTCTATGCCAGGAACTGTGCAAGATAACATGTCATTGTACTCAGTTGGAACTTGTACATGGATGCTGCATGGCTCTAAATCAGAAAAGGTATGTGTCAGGGTTGTATTCTCTCCCCATATTTATTTAATCTGTTTTCTGAGCAAATACTTAGGGCAGCTGGATTATAGAAGGAAGAATGTGACGTCAGTGTTGCAGGAAGACTTACTAAGAACCTGCAACATACTGATAGTACACCCTTGCTTACTGAAAGTGAAGAGGACTCGAAGTACTAGATGATGAATATCAAGGATTGGAACCTTCGGGATAGATTATAACTCAATGTAAAGAAAACAAAAGTCCTCACAACTGTCCCAACAGGAAACATCGTGCTAAGCAGAGAAAAGTGGAAGTCGCCATGGATTTAGTCTTGCTTCAATCCACAATCCACACATGGAAGCAGCAATCAAAAGCTCAAGCGACAAGCTGCATTGTGTAACTGCTGCACAAGACCTCTTCAAATGGACAGAAAGCAAGAAGGCGACTTTGAGGACTAAGGTACACCGGACGCAGCCCTGGGTATTTTCAATGGCCTCCTATGCATGTGAAAGTTGGACACTGAGTAATGAACAAAGAAGAACAAAGAAGAATTGATGTGTTTAAATTACGGTGCTGGCAAAGAATATTGAAAGTACCATGGACTACCAAGAGAACACAGAAATCTGTCCTGGAAATACAGGCAGACTGATCCTGAAAGCCAACAATGGCAAGACTTGTCTCATGTACTTTGGACATGTTGTCAGGAGAGACCAGTCCCTGGAGACGGACATCATGCTAAGTAAAGCAGAAGGGCAGCAAGGAAAGAGGAAGGCCCTTGACAAGATGGATTGACACGGTGTCTGAAGCAATGCGCTTCAACATAAGAACAATTGTGAGGATGGTGCAGGACCAGGCAGTGTTTCGTGCTGTGGTATGAGTCAGACTCAAAGGCACTTAGTAACAACCAAAAGGCGAGTGGTTCAAATCCACTAGCTGCTAGCACTGTAGGAGAAAAAGGTTGCAGCCTTGGGAACTCTATGTCACCCTTCTACTGGGCTACAGAGTTGCTATGGGTAACAATCAACTGGGGAGCTAAGGGTTTGGTTTGGAAGCTGTTAAAAAACTAAAATAAATATTGAGTCTGAGCAGAGAGAGGGAGCATGTTACTCTTCATCGTGGAGGAATGGATGACTGTGAGAGGGAAAAAGAGACGGTTTTTCTCCAGGAGTTCCATCCTAGCAGGAACCTGAGAATCTACCCAAATTATTATCTAGATCTGTTAATACTTAACTACTAAAGACAAACCAACCAACCCATGGCCAGCAAGTCAATTCCGACACAGCAGTCCTACAGCACAGAGAAGAACTGTTCCTTTGGGTTTCCGAGACTTTATATCTTTATAGGAGCAGACTCCAGTGGAGGGGCTGGTGGGTTTGAACCGCTGACCTTGTGATTAACAGCTCACTGTGTAGCCCACCGCAGGGCTCCTTTGCTAACTACTAAAGGAGGAGAATTATGTCTTTCAAAACATAAATGACACCCAATAGGGAGAAATGTTTAATAACGATTAATTTTCATTAAATTATTTGGCACAAAATGTCAACATTTCTCTTAAACCTGCATTCTCAACAGAAATGATATCGCCTCTAAGAGGTTAACAATTAGTTCTTGGGAGCAAAAAAGAAAAGTGTTTCTTTTTCTAAAAAGTTTTAACACATAAAGTAGAAGGTACTCACGTTACATGAACAGATACACCGTGTATCTGTGGTGTTAATATTTCATGGAAGGCCAATGAGAGGGCAAAGTCTCACACAGCTCTTTTGAGGGGCATGAAAATGAAAGAGGAAGATCCTCCGTGGAACAAGTTGACCCCGTGGCTCCAACCACGGGCTCAGACACAGCGCCGATTGTGAGGCTGTCACAGGACGGGGCAGTGGTCACCCTGTTGGTCAGGGTAGCCATGAATCAGGACGCACTCGAGGGATGGCACCAGACGCAACCTCTTACAATGAAAGAAAGTCAATACGCTCTGATCTACAAAGAGATTAGACTGACTATAAAACCACTGAGCAGTTATCCAGTTATTTGCGACACGTTAATGAGAGAACACATATCACCGTTACTGAAGGCCTCCTGGGTGGCAGGTGCCTGGCTGGGTCTCAACGTAGATGAACTCCCTAGTGGGTAAGCACCCAGCTGCTGACCACAAGCTTGCTGGGTCAAGCCCACCCAGGAGCTCTACAGGGGAGAAGACTTGACAATTGGCTTTTGTAGATTACAGCCTAGAAAGCCCAGTAGGGAAGTTCTGCTCTGCCACACGGGGTCGCTATAAGTCTAAACCAAACTCATGGGCATCTGGCAACAATTCTTACACAACCCCAAGTTGATGCCAACAGGGTGGAACTGCCCCTGTGGCTTTCTGAGACTGTAACTCGTTACAGGAATAGACTCATCTTTCTCTCCAGGAGCAGCTGGTGGTTTCGAACTGCTGACCTGTCTCATCACCACTACAAGGTAGGTTTTATTATCTCCATTTTGTAGAACAGGAAATGTTCCAAGTGTTAACTACCTTCCCCAAAGTTACCCTGATAATATGAGGCAGGGCTGGGATTTGAACTCACGGTTAAGACATCAAAGCCCATGAGATTGCTACTGTATGCCATGTAAGACATGCTTAAGACTGCCTTCGTTTTCTGATTCCTCTTTCACACACACTTTAGGCTCAAAATGAAGTCTGCCTGCTTCTTTAAGGAAATCATTTTAAGGTCAAAATATTGGTCTCCAAAGTGCATTCATTTCTTTGGAAATGCTCATGGCAACTGGAAATCCTAGGTTTCTCTTTTTTTAAAAATTTGGCTCTGGTGGCCATGTGTCATGATGATGCTGTCTCCTGTCCTGCACTGAGACTTTACAGTTGTAAACCAATGGCAAATGAAAGAAATGTGAACTATTTTCCCATGCCTAGCTCTTCCTGAGTCATCCCTTCTACTCCCACCCAGACCCCTGACATACAATCTTCGACATGACCAGTGAAATCGGCCATCTTTCCTCCTTTACTTTAGTCCACCCTTTCCACTCCCTCCTCCCCATCCCCCTCCAGGAAACCTGAAGACCATGCTTGTCCAAGCTCCTTGCCAAGCAGAACCAAACCAAACTCACTGCCACTGGGTCCATTCTGCTCACGGGTCCTTATGGGTTTCCGAGACTGTAGCTCTTTCTTTATGGGGCAGAAGGTCCCGTCTTTCTCCCTCCAAGCAGCCGGTGACTCAAACCACTGACCTGACAGTGAGCCGCCCAGCATGTACCCAATGCAGGCCTTACCCCACTCCACAACTGAGAGGCTCAGACAGATTTTCAATTTCAACTGAATTTCCCATGTCTTTTCTGCTAACAGTGGCATAAGAGCTCCGAATCCTATTAAATTAAATATCAGACATCAGAGAGACGGGGGAGGCTCCACCTGCTGTTTGCTGGAGTGGAGAGGAGTGGAGTGGAGTGGAGTGGAGTGGAGTGGAGTGGAGTGGAGTGGAGTGGAGTGGAGTGGAGTGGAGGGCAGGCAGTGAGCTCCATGCGAAGCGGGGGAACTGTGCTCCTCCTCCTCCTCCTCCTCCTCCTCCTCCTCCTCCTCCTCCTCCTCCTCCTCCTCCTCCTCCACCTTCTTCTTCGGAGTCCATGGATCTCAGACCCCTCTCCCCTCACCCTCAACTACCTGGGATTGACAAGGGCAGTGGTGACAGTATCTTTGTTACTGTCACAGCTCTGAGGCTGGAGCGCCCACTGCCTAACTGCGGGGTGGGGGTGGGGGGCGTACTGCTCAGCTGCCACCTCACCCTTCCTGCTCCTCTCACAAGTGACCCCAAACTCCCAGGTACGGGGAACCCAGCGGCCAAGCCCCCTGCTCTGTGTCGGAGTGCTCCCTCAACCCTTCAATGTCCTCAGTCAGCTACCTCCTTACCTGTCCCCCAACCATCACCCCCTTCCAAGCAAGCAATTCATCTAAAGAGAAGTGCTAGCGCAGATCCCCAATCCCAAATGAACAGCGCACTTGACACGCACATTCCATAACCCCCAGGCATCCTTCTTGTAGTCACCAGAAATGTTTTCTTTCTTCTCCACTTTTCATCCTTGGGGATCAAGTGTCGACTCTTACAGTCTGCTCATCTCTTCCCCAGAGGGGCTGGGCTGTGCGTATCTGCCCTTTGCCAGCGTCCACTGCGACTGGCGCACAACCCACAGAAACAAGAAGCCATCTTTTCAGGGTCATGATCATCCGGACACTCCTAGCAGTGCTGTTTTACCTAGTGATTCTGAAGCTGAGGGAAAATGGAGTGGAAGGAATTTCCCTCAAAACAGATTTCCTGGTTTCATTTGCCTCGGTGATATGCTCTAAATGTAATTATACAGGGTGTAAAATAGTAAGTAAAATTTAAAGGCAGCTTGGAGCAAGGGAAGGCGAACCAAGCTGGGGTCTCCAATTTAGATGTGGTGCTATGCAATTATTTTTACGACCTACTTTCATACATTTTTAATCGTGACGGGAAATAAACTGCTGTCATAACTTCCCATTCTTCCTCCTATCTTGAAGCAGAGCTGGTCAACTTCCAGGAAAAGAGGTCAGCTCTAATCAACCAGCTCAGCGACTCATTTTCCACTTCGCAGCCTCCACGCGGAGGGCCCGCGCAGCCAGCCACCCTCGCCAGGCGCCTCCCCAAGCAGCCATGGACGGAGCAAATCCAGGGCTGTGAGAAAATGCCAGCCGCTTTCAGATCCACTTTTTGAAGACTCCTTGGATGTATTGAGGGCCTACTTCGTGCCAAGCCTGACAGACAAACATCATTGCTCTTCATTTAGCCCAATAAGAACGATTCTATTTTCCCTAAACTCTTATTGTTAATTTCACGATAGCTAATTATTCACGTTTACTATCGTGTGAGAGGTGTTGGGGGGGGTGATCCTCTGCTCATTGATACCTTTGGGCAGACCAAGTGTCTGCTCTGAGACCTACTCCCTAGGATTCTAGTGGGTCTGAAAGTGAACTGTATCAATGGAGAACCCTACAGATATGTTATAAGCATGTGATGCTCGCTGGGCCCCCACCTCCCTGGTCGTAAAGGCTTCAGGGGGCTAGCCTGTAAACCTATCATGCAGAGTCTATAAGGGTCTATGGGTGCTCTGGAGGCACATTTTATTTATCAATGTCTCTTTTTCTACCACTACTATTTCTTCTTCTGCTGCTGCTGCTGCTTCTACTTCTTCTGCCTCCTCCTTTTTGTGAATTGGGTGACCGCTTACAGAGTAAATCAGTTCTCCATTCAACAGTTCATCCCTATTTTGTTTCGTCTCATTGATTGCAATCCCCACAATGTGACATCATGTATCCCACTTCCATCCTGTGTTTCCTATTTCCATTCCTCCTTCGTTCCCAACCTGCTGAACTTCATCCTTGGGGAAATGCTCCCCTTTGGATCTTAGAGAGTTGATTATTCCACGGTGCCCAGACCCCCCACCACCACCACCCAGTGTTGCCACATACACTTGTGTGTCGTTGAGCTGGAAATTAAGCCATCCTCATGGGATGAGTTCATGTCCAGACTGGAGAGGTGACTGAGGGCTATAGTCCCAGGGATTTCACCAGTCTCCATCTAACCAGTGAGTCTGAACTTCTTAAGAAGAATAAATTTTAGTTTTGTTCCACAATTTTCTCCCACTTTACCCAGGGCCTTCAAATGTGCTTCATTTCAGAATCATTGGTAGTGATAGTTGGGCACCATTTAGTTCTTCTGGTCTCAGGACCATAAAAATGGATGTTTACGTGCTCCGTTAGTCCAGAGGACTAATTGTGGTCCGTATGTCTTCACTTTTCTTCATTATGTTATGACAACTGGCCTTGATGTTCCTTAGGACTGTGGTCCTGAGTCCCCATGTGTGTGGTTTATCCAGGAAGTTTCCCCGACTTTATCCCCTGTATGCTGTACCACATTCATGGAGACATTGCAGCAAAGTTCAGGACTCATGTACCAATATCCTCTGTTGAACCTATAGAGACATGTGGATATACTCTACTCTCCCTCCATACCCTTTCATCCTGCATGTCTCCTCATGCATTGACCCATAAACCTAAACAAAAACAAACAAGAAAACAAACACCAAACTCACTGCCATCGAGTCAATGCCGATTCAAAGCAATCCTTGAGGACAGGGTATGGTTGCCCCGGTGAGTTTCTGACACAGTAACTCTTTATCAGAGTAGAAAACCTGGTCTTTCTCCTGTCGTGTGGCTGGTGGTTTAGAACTGCTGACCTTGAGGCTCACACCCCAATGTGTAACCACTATGTGTGTATCAACTCATCCATCACCACCACGGCGGGATGTGTTTATAGCAGCATTTAACCCTTGCACTCCTCCCAATGTCTTTCCCCACCTCCATCAGTTTTGCTGGCTTCCGCTTATTGCTTTTCCCTTCACCCCAGTAAACACGAGTCTCCCCTTGTGCCAGTAATTTACTCCCTTTTCCCTTCTCCTGCCTTTCCCCTGAGGCATAGCTCATGTATAACGATTTATATATAAGTTCCATTTTACTCAGCGACATATTCTCATTACTTTGTCTTCACCCTTTTGCAGTAAGTTCCTTAAATCTATTTATACATTGAGGTCATTCTCAGGCTGAAAAACTAAACACCCATTTTTCCAAAACCAATTTGACAAGATGAGATGGATTTCTTAAGAGTTTCCTCATTTCCTTTTTTTCCTTTATTTATTTTCCATGTGAAACTACAGATTTCCCATTGGCACAGAAGATGAAAACCCACATCTGCCATTTGTCTCGGGTTGTGTGTCCCGTTGTTAGCAGTCATCCCATCAGCCTCCAGCGCACGATGGCCTGTATGTAATGGGACAACATGCTGCCCCAGCCTCTAGAGTCCCATGACTGTGGCGGGTTAGAGCTCACGGGCTGGCTTTCAGCAGAACATTACAAGCCTTTGTTGCTAGACCATGTTCATGTTTGTCAGGAAGCTCTGCTGATGTCTGTTCAGCATCACAGCCCCGTGTAAGTCTCCACCGATAGAGGAGTGGATGAGTGTGGTGGCTGCAATGAGCGGCATTGTCCAGGGATCGAACATGGGTCTCCCACTTAGAAGGCAGAGACACTGCCCAGTGAGCCACCGCTGCCTCTCACTCAGCTCCACTGTGTAGAAGCTGCCTGACACATGCTCTCATTTAGTTGCTTCTAGCTGGGTTCACCAATATTCTTCTCTCTTTATAGTAATTTTAAAAAGTCAACTCACTGAAATTGACTTGATGCCAACGCATAGTGAACCTCCAGGGCAGGAGAGAGCCACTCCTGTGGGCTTGGGACACCCTAATTCTTTACCAGAGGAGAAAGCCCCACCTTTCGCCTGAGGAGTGACTGGTGGTCTTGAACTGCTGTCCTTGCTACGAGGGCTCCTCTTATCTTTATAAGGACATTCTCATTCCAGCTGGAAACCGTGGGCAATGCCCAAAGTACCCTCCTCAGGCTGAAGAGCTGCCAAGTTACGACCAGCAGAGCAGGAGAGGAAGTGGCTGTGGCCAGGAGACCTCGGCAAATCTGTAAGTGCCCACTGTCGCATAATCAACACTCGCGTCCACATCGACAAAGCACAGCACGCTCTAGAGCAGGAGTTCTCGAACTATGGCCCGCGGGCCACATGCGGCCCGCCCGAGAACAATTATCCGGCCCGCCGGGCATTTTTGCCCGCTTTTTTTTACTTTGAAATAAGATATGTGCAGAGTGCATAGGAATTTGTTCATAGTTTTCTTTTTAAATTTTGTCCGGCCCTCCAATGGGTCTGAGGGCCAGTGAACTGGCCCCTGGTTAAAAAGTTTGAGGACCCCTGCTCTAGAGGAACAGTGCTGCCAGTCACCCCTTGTACGGCTGGAAAAGCCTGGTCCCCTCAGCTATGCAAGGCACTTACCCCAAAGAGTACAGGCGACACTGCTTGCTGCGAATTTGATGAGCCAAGCCAAACTGGTCATCGAGACAGACCGACCAGGGCTTCTGGATGGGGCTGGAGCCGGTCACCAGACCATCTGTACTCATGTGAGCACATGCGATCTGCAGGGATTGGAAATAATGTGGGCCGTTTAAAACGCTGGGTGATAAATGGCAGGCAGGGACCTCTGTTCCCTCAGCCCCTGAAGAAGAGTGATGGCCTCCACCACCAACTAATGTCCTCCCCGGGACACAGGGTTGCTATCCATGTGTGCAGGGACTTAAGATGCCAGACCAGCCGTGACCTAGTACAGACCATAAGCAGGCTGGGAAGGAAGCTTAATGCTGATTTAGGGGTACCTGCATGGCTCAGTATTACCCTCTACAGAATGTATTAGTCTTTGGTCCTTACCAAAGTCTACCTCAATGTCTATTTCCTTATGCACGGCTGCTTTATTGACCATAATGACCCTAAGGAGCTGGTGGACTGTCCACTGTGAGAACAATCCTCTGGGTGCCACGACATGTGCTGTTTTACATACTTTGTCTCCAATATTTGGCACCAAGTGTCCACTGGGGTATTTCCTTGCCTAGCATATTAACTCTTATTTTTTTTGCTGATGGTTGATCTTTCTTCCTGTCAATTCAACCATCTACACTTTCAATTTTTTTTTAATTGGGAATTAGGTGAAGAGTGGACCATCAGTGTTACATTCAAGAATCCACATGCACGCTGCTTCTACTCATCCATTGCAAGCCCCTCAAGGTGCCATCCCTTAGTGATCCCTGCTGCTCCCTGGGCTTCCCGTTTCTATTCTTCCTTCTTTCCTAACGCTTCTCAACTTGGCCTTCGGCAAATGCTCCCATTTGGTCTTGCACGGCGGTTATTCTAACACAAACCTGAGTTCAGTGGCAGACCTGACGGGTGACTGAGGGCCACAGTCTTGGGAGTGCCCCCGTCTCTATCCCACCAGTAAGCCTGATCTCCTTTATGACATTGAGGTTTCGCCATTCTAGCCAGATCCTTCTCATGTGATCCATTTCAGAGCAGTTGGTAGTGATGACCGGGCACCACCGAGTGCTTTGGGTCTCAGGGTGGTGGGGACTGGTGTGTCTACGGCACCTCAGTCCGTTGGATCGGTTGTTCCCTTGTGTCTTTGGGTTTTCAACACCCTCTTTCCTCTGGATGATGGGAGACCAATCACTGAACCTTAGGCGCCTGCTCACAAGCTTTTAAGATTCTGGTAGCTACTCACCAAAGTAGGATTGAGAACATTTTCTTTGTGAACTATTCTGCCAATTGACCTTGGTCACATATATATTTTTTACTATTCCCCAGGTCCTATAGGCATATGGGAAGGGGCTTCGAACAGTTTGTGGAAGAATGGAATGAAAAGGTCATCATTTTCCATGAACTTTTTCAAGTACCCTCCTATCTATTCCGGAGCCACCACGGGGCCACTTGAGGACACATGGTATGTGATATGTATGCTCAGGCCTGTAAAACTAACAGTGTGGCTTGGGGTGTTCCCAGCAGAGGATTCTGACTGTGAAGTATTTACATGGACCATGTGTACGGATTATTTCACTGAGCTGCCTGAATGGCTATCAGTATTCACTGAGAAACAAAATGAAACAACCTAAAAGGTCGGCAGAGTCCACTCAGAGACACCTGGGAAGAAAGGCCTGGCCACCCCCTGCTGGGGAGCCAGCCATCAGAACCTCACAGAGATAATCCCATTCTGACACACGGGGTCCCCGCGAGTCAGAAAGGACTGGATGAAAACTGGCGTGTTTTCTCCTGTAGCCACAGGCACAGAACACCCCACTTGCCCCTCAGTTTGTCATGCTGTGGTGACTGACCTATGTGTTGCTGTCATGCGACAAGTTATGCCACTGGCGTTTCCGATCCTGGCAGGGTTATTCATGGGGAAGGCGGCATTTCCTGTGATCGGGCATCAGGAAGAAAGACTAGGCAGTCCCCTTCTGAGCGATCCTCCATGGGCAGTTCATGAGTAGCAGCGGAAGAGTATCAGACCAAGCACTGCCAGATGCGCCCCTCCCATGGGGAAGCATTTAGAAAATGACTGGGAGGCACTGCCTGCCCGGAGGAGAATTGTCCTTAATGACATGTTGGAGCAGAGATTCCGGGATGGTCATTTGTTGATGGGATATGACGCAACATGACAACCAACAGCTGCAAACTTCCACTCATAATCAGTGAGGATTTTACAAACTCTAAATCTAGGAAAATTGGAAGCAGTCAAAAACTAAATCGTATGCATGCAGATGGATATCCTGGTCACTGGTGAGCTGAAATGGACTGGTGTTGGCCATTTCTAATCCGACTATTATATGGTTTCTTACGGCAGGAATGAAAAATTCAAGTGGAATAGAGTCATATTCATGATATCCATGTACTATGCTGACTATGATAGGAGTGTATCTATATACTCAGGAGGGATGGCAATTAATACAACTCTTCTTCAAATTTATACAGCAATCACTAAAGTCAATGATGTGGAAATTGAAAAATTGTACCAGCATATTCATTCTGAAATTGCTCAAACATGCAACCCAGATGCATTATAATCATGGGCGACTGGAATGTAAACGTTGGAAATGAAGAGGAAGGCTCAGTAGTAGGGACATAAGGATAGAAATGAACAGGAGATCGCATAGCAGAATTTTGCAAACAAGTTTTTCATGGAAAATGTCTTTCCATAACAAACAGAAAGGAGCCCTGGAGGTGCTGTTGGGTGAGCCCTGGACTGCTAAGTGGTTCCAAAGATCAGTGGTTCCAAACCCACCAACTGTTCCTAGAGAGATGAGGTTATCTGCTGCCATGTAAAACTGGATAGCCTTGGAAACCCTATACAGGTTTGGGATGTGTCATAATTGGCTCAGTGGCAGTGGGTGATAGGTTATACACATGGACCTCACCGGATGGAATACACTAGAATCAAATTGGCACATCTGTGGAAAGGGGGATGGAGCAGCTCAATATCATCAGGCAAAACAAGGCCAGCAGCTGACTGTGAACAGACCTTCAATTGCTCATATTCAAGTTGAGGATGAAGCCGAGGCACATGAAAGCAAGTCCTTGGGGCTCTGAAGACAATTGCCTGTATGTATATGTCCTGGGAGCTGGAAGCTGGCATCTGTAGTGGAGAGAATCCCCGCAGCTAACATCCTACAGAGTGCCTGATAACAAGAGCAACCTCCCTGGACTCCATTTGGATGTGCCAGCACCTTCCCCAGCTGAACACTGTAGGCTACAAGAATACTGTGAACTGCCAAGAAGCCCCCCCGCTGTGAAGTCTGTTCTCCAAGTCAGCACTCTGTCTGCCTCCTGTGTAGCCCATAGCTCATGCCTCTGAAACCAACAGGACAAACCTCCCTGGAAGTCCATTCATTAGGCTTCGTCTGCTCCCACTGCCGGTTGGTGCTGAGACCTGCTGACTGAGGATGCAATGTGCTGGGCAGCAGGAGTCTTGCTTGGAGGCTCACTCACAGCTAACCACCAGGTTGCGGGAGAGGGGGCTCAGAGAGCAACCAGGCATACCACCATGGGGATCTGACCAGAGCACGACACCTCTCCCCACCAGGCTACATAAACTATAGGAGCTTGGGGGTATAGTGGGTTACATGTTGGGTTGAAAACCGCAAGGTCAGAAGTTCAAAACCACAAGCCACTCCAAGGGAGATACACGAGGCTTTCTACTCCCAGAATGGGTTTCAGTCTCAGAAGCCTGGAGGGGCAGTGCCTGTCCAATAGGGTGGCTATGAATCAGAATGGACTTGATGGCAGTGGGCTTTTGAGAGGCCACAGACAGCCCCTCTAATGGAGTCTGCTCCCATAGGCCGTCAGCACCCCACCCACCTCTCTATGCAGCCCATAGCTCAGGCCTCCAAACCCACAGAACCGACTTCCCTGGGACGAGTTTGGGTGTTTTCCCCCACATTACAATCAGCACTGAGGATGGCTGAGTAAGACAGGCATCCCGAGTAGAGGCTACACCCACAGCCACCAGGGCACTGGGTGGCTCCAAGACAAAAGGCAGCCTTCCCGGCCCAAGGGCAGTGTGCTCCCCAACCTATTGTCTACAGGCCTCTGAGTGAATGCTACAGAAGGTTCTCTACAGGGAGTCAGGAATTGGGCCCCTGCATGGAGACTGCTCCTTCCAGCATCCACAAGACATCTTCCAGAGGGCCTTCTGGGGAAGTGTCAACTCTTCCTCCTGAACGCCGGGTCAAGTGGAAGCAGCCCTCACACAGGCAGTGCTGAGGGGACCCCGCTGGGGGTAGGTTTTATGACCAAAAAAAGTGAACTGTGTGACCAGGGACCGGGAATAATAATGAGAGGTGACTGTGCCCCTGATTGAGGGTGGTGCCCCCTGGTGGGCAGACTGACCACAGTGTGTTCTCTCTTCTGTCTGCGAGATTGGAAGTTGAAAAATAAGATTTGGAACGCTTGGATCTCCATTAGATCAGGGATGGAGAAGGTATTATGACCCCCAAGGAGTGGAAACAGGAAGAAAAAGGCAAAGGCTCTGCTGGCCTAAGGGTTTCGTATAGACAGCAGTGAGGGCAGAAACGGGCCACACTGGAGTAACTGAGGCAGAGAACACCCTTGGAAATCCCTGTGCCAACAACACAAGACACGCGAATAACAGGAATAGTGGCCATTCATGTGGACATGACCACGAACATGCACGTGCATCTAGGAGTGCCCAACAAATGAAAAGAGTAGATGATTTTAATAGAACATTAAATTTAACCAAAGACATGAGGGAAGACGTAGACAAAGGAAAACCGTGCAAGGGCCAACGAAGGACCCCGAAGAGGGCACTGCCACAGAAAAGGGCAGTCACGAAATGAGACACAGGGGAATCCTGAGCCAAGCCACCCTCTTCTCTCTTCTTTAGTTGCCATTTCAAAACATTGATCTGAACGTGGCATCTCCCGTGGCGCTCCCCCCACTGGGTAAGACTCACTGCTCACGGAAAGACTGGCAAACTGAATGCGCCTCGTGGTGCCTCAGAAGAAAGACTGGCTATCCATTCCTGGAAAACTGACCACTGAAAACCCCATGGAGCCCCGTGTCCATCTGAAACGCATGGGATCATCATGAATTAGAATTCACCAGATGACAGTGCGTGTGTGTGTGTGTGTGTGTGTACCCAATGATACATCAGCTGCCGCCTTATCTGACTGTGTGTGTGCGTGTGTGTGCATGTGTGTGCATGCGCCCAGCGCCACATCTGCCGCCGCCTTATCTGCCCCGTGCTAAATGCTCGGCAGGCTTGGCAAACCCCCAGCCCTTCATAAAGACTGTGGGGAAACTGCATTACCCTTCCATTTTCCGTCAACGTTCTTACAGTGCCCTCTTTTTAACAGTAATTGTGAGAGCGCTGTTAGATGTTTTTAGAGAAAAGCTTTAAAACGTTTGAAATAAGGCTTTTCCTTGAACCCAGTACCTTCCTGCTTCTCCATCCTCACCTGCTATTGAAAAGTGTGTGTGGGGAAGGGGGTAGAAACAAAACTGTAATCGAAGATGAAATTGAATCTTCCCCCAAGCTGCTCAGTCAGGATGCATGTATTAGCTGGTGTCTCCACGTGTTAATTCGTGTAGTTCATCTCCTACCCTTCTCCCACAGAGCAGTGGGAACTGTCCTTCTGCCTGCCCACCTCCTACTCCCCACCGTGCACCCCCACCCCCACCCAGGGAGTGGGTGGTGCTAATCTAATTAGTCAAAGCCTCATGTGTTCACTGGGCCATGCTCCACATGCAGGTAGGTGACTGCGCCTTGTCGTTATTCAGCCTTGGCTTGTTGTTGAGTTCACACCCTCCCCTCCCCGTGCCCACTCAGGCCAACTCCACACATAAGGGGACAAAGGGCTTCCGTGGCCCAAGCCAGCCTGGTGGTCAGTTTGGGAGCAGACTATTGCCATCTGCGGGGTTGTGATTGACGGGATTCCCAAAGTTGATCGCCAGGTCTTTCTTCCTAGTTGCCCTTCATCTGAAGGCTCCAGTGAAAGCATCTTAGCAGCACTAAGCGGTGGCTGCACGGCCACGCTGGCCAAGAATGGGACGTAGGCTCTGCTTCTCACTACCATGGTGCCAATGCTGACTTGGTCAACCCTGCAGGACAAGGCAGAAGTGTCCCCGTGAGTTTCTGAGACTGTAACTCCTTATGGGCGAGGACATCCCCGTCTTTCTACACCCCCTCCTCCAAGCAGCTGGTGGTTTCAAACTGCTGACCTTGCAGTTAGCAACCCAATGAGTACTCACTACACCACCAGGACTCCTGTATGTTTATATCGATGTTACCACACAACTCATCATGGGGCTGTGGTGTAAGTAACCTCGGAAAAAACTGTGCTAGAGAAATCCTGAATCCCACAGTCCAATGAGTCAGCAGTTCAACGTGTAACCATGTACGCCACCAGGGACCAGACTACAGCTGTGCAAGGTCCCCAAGTGCAGAATTTCCTATTGAAATTTAACGCTGGCTTCTCCCTCAAAGCGTGGTGCTCGGACATCACAGTCAGCCGGGAAGTGCTTCCAGTGTAGATTCCTCGGGTCCACTAGGGCTAAACCCAAGCCAAGTCCATGGGCACTGCGTTGATTCCGCCTCCTAGCGACCTTACAGGGCAGAGCAGACTGACTGGTTGTATTTCTGAGGTTAGAAATGGAGTTGAAAGCTTCATTTTCTCCCTCAGAGTAGCTGGTGGATTCTAACTGCCGACCTTGTGGTAAGCAGCCCAACTGATAACGCACGATGCCACCAGGACTCCTCGTACCACCTGCAACCTCAGACTCTCTGAAGCGGGCATCTAAGAAAATGCATTTCAGTAACTTCCCCGGGCGATGCCTGCCCAGGTTAATCCTGCGAGATTACTGGGAACGTTTTATAAAGCTCCAGTCAAACGTCCTAGCTTGGGCCGAGCTGTGCCCGTCGCGGGAAGAGGCTGCACTTAGGGCAGAACTTTAAATGAGACGGCAGCCCTCCTCACTGCGAATGGAGCACCAGAGGGGTGAGCACCAGCAGTGGGCTGCATGCCTCGGGTCCGGTGGTGGAACGTTTCTGTCTTCCATGGAGGGAGACCCCGGTTCAATTCCCAGCCAATGCGCTTCGTGTGTGGCCACCACCCAGCCCGCAGTGGAGCTCGTGTGTTATGAGGCTGAGTGGGGTTCAGGATGCCCCGTTCCATCCCTGACACTCCAGTCAGCAATGCTGAGGGCCAAGGACGCCCCTGTTCCATCCCTGACAACTCAAGTCAGTAATGCTGAGTGCCAAGGATGCCCCTGTTCCATCCCTGACACTCCAGTCAGCAATGCTGAGGGCCAAGGCTTGGCAGTCCAGGCACTGTGCCTTGGTCAACGTTGGGAACGAAGCTATTAGCCTGTCGAGGACCTTTCTTGAAGGATGTCTTCTTCTTCCACAGATTCCACCTTGCATGGACGCAGGGAAGACAGTCTCGCTGCTCAATCTCTCTGCTAATATGGCTTTTCTCCTCGCTCCAAACAAAACGGTGATTGTCCTCTGTCTATTTAACTTCCCTTACCGACCTCACTGGTAGGCATTAGCTTCGGATATCAACTTGGGACTTCCCAGTAAAATGCTGCTCCTAAAAACTAATTAAATATTGACTCCCCCCCTCCCCCGCCTAAAACTTCTGGTTAAGATGCCGGATGAGGGAAAACACACCAAGAAGGGAAACGGTTCCTGAGATGTTTCATAGTAATTTAACTTACAGTAATTTAACTTGATTTATGTCTGCCTCCTTTTGTATTCCACAAGCTTTAAGGGCGCATGTGCTAGACTCTCAGTAGAACCTGGCAGAGGGAGCCCTTAAAATGTGTGTGTGGGGTGGGCTGGCAAGAATTGCCTTGGTGACCAACCGTCTGCTCAGGCAGCCCCGTTATTTTGAAAGATGTATTTTCATTGCTTTAGGCCCCATTTCGTGTAGAGGGGGGGGGGCAGGGAGGTGCAGGCAGATTGATGAGTAGAGACGTTGATTTTAGAACTTCTTTTTCTTCCTGCAGTGTTAAAACGGCAACCGTGCCTTCGGTTAATTTCACATTGCAGGCACGCTTCCATCTGGTTCGGGGGTAGCCACAAAAAGCTGCTGCTGAGGCCAGCCCTCAGAACACCGCGCTGTGTTGGCGATTCCACCACTCCTGGTCAGCAGCAGGTGGTGTATCTGCGACTCCAGAACTCGGAGACAGCTTTCCCGATCACCCATGTTCGAGGACACTGATGCCTAGTTAAACGGGTGTCGAGGCGCTCCACAGCCTTCTCAAACGCCTCAGTGCAGTCTGTTGTGTCTCATTAAATAATGCAGGGCCCAGCCACGCCATAGGGGCACCAGGCTACCTTCCCAGTGCAGCCCGACGCTGTCTGTACTGCCCCAAGGGACAGCTGTGCCGTTCCCAGCTGCCCCAGCCTCGGGAGCCTCCCCAGACCATCCGGCTTCCCTTGCACCCTAGCTGTTTATGAATGTGTGTGTGTGTGTGTGTGTGTGTGTGTGTGTGAGACCCTGATAGAGTAACAGATACCCATTGGACTGCTAACTACAAGGTCAGCGGTTCAAAACCATTGGCTGCTCCATGGGGGCAAAATGAGGCTTTCTGCTCCTGTAAAGCGCTACAGTCTCAGAAATCCTCAGGGGCAGTTCTAGCCTGTTCTACAGGGTCGCTAGGAGTCTGCAGCTTATGCTGACTTGACTTCCCGATGCCTAGCTCTGCGTCAGCCACAGACCGGGGCTCCACGAGGGATTGATGAAGTGAGGAATAAAGAAATCGATGTGAGCAGAGCCAATGCTGGGCCTTGCTGTGCAAGCTTGAACACGAGTCTGAGGGAAAGCAATACTTTCTTTTCAGAGCAGCACACAAGCATGGGGTGAAATTCACTTCAGTGTCTTCTGAGGTTCGGGGGTAGTGGTGGAGGTGGTGGTGGTGGTAGAGGAGGTGGAGGTGAAGGTGGTGGTGGTGGTGGTGGTGGTAGTGGTAGAGGAGGTGGAGGTGGTGGTGGTGGTGGAGGTGGTGATGGTGGTGGTGGTGGTGGTGGAGGTGGTGGTGGTGGTGGTGGTGGTGGTGGAGGTGGTGGTGGTGGTGGTGGTGGTGGTGGTGGCGGTGGAGGTGGTGGCGGTGGAGGTGGTGGTGTGTGTGTTCCCCTGCCCAGGATGACTCACTCCTGCTAACTGAGAGCTTGACATAACAGGGACGCTAATATTCTGCAGTCTTGAGCTACCAAGATGAGTGCTAAGTGAGGCACTAGCTACAAAGGCAGCTGCAAAGCCCTGTGCCCCATCGGGAGAAAGACAGAGGCACTGGTGAGTGGGAGATTCCGATTCACGAAGATCCAGCCCGTGTCATCTCTGATGGGCTCCCACCTGCCAGCCTCCTACGCACCTGGCAGTACAGGAAAGCATCGTCTTCTGCCTGAATAAGACGAGCCCTGTGGCCTAGTGGTTACAAATCGGGCTGTGATCCTCAAGGTCTGTAGTTTGAAACCACCAGCCATACTGAGGGAGTAAGAAGGGACTTGCTCCAGTAAAGAGTTACAGTCTCGGAAACCCACAGGGGCAGTTCTACCCTGTCTGATGCTATGAATCAGCATCAATTCGAAGGTAGTGAGTTTGGTTTGGAGCTCAATGGCATACTGGGCTACTGCTAACTACAAGGCCAGTAATTCAAAACCACTAGCTGCTTGGGGGCAGGGGGGGGGGGGGGCGGGAGGCTTTCTACTCTCACAAAGAGTCTCAGAAACCCACACAGGCAATTCTACCCAGTCACCATGAGCCAGAATTGACTCAATCGCAGTCAGTGAGTTTTCTATCTGAATAAAACGACCCCCTTCTAGAGAAAATCAACAACCCAACCCCTAGTATGCACACACTGAGTTGAGTAATAATTGCCAGACCATTTACCATCCTCCCCAGCTTGTTTGAGGACACAGACTATGTCCCCAAGGCCTTGCATAGTTCCTGGCACTTGGAAGGTGTTCAGCATGATGTGACTGGTGTCCATTCTCAGCACCATACCAGTCTGCTCAACAAAAAGGGCCTGTGATAGTTAGGTTTGTTGTGCCAACTAGGCGAACAGGAACATGTGGGCGGAGTTTAATCAGCTTGCAACTTAATTGGAGGGGGACTGAGATAAGTAAGGACAGCCTGCATCCCATCTCGTCTCTTCCTCCCTGGTGATCGGACCAGCGTGCTGCTGCTTGAGCTAGTGTGCTGCACTACCTGTGGGCGAAGCCACGTGGATCATGTCACTAGAGCTTGAGGCTCCTCTGAGACCTGCTTCGCCACGCTGCTGGTGCGCACATCGCTGGAGCTTGAGGCTGGTGGAGCCGGGGGCAGTGCATTGATTGAGTCTATAACCCATCAAGGCCTGTTTCGCTAAGTTCCTGAGTTACTGACTGTGGCTGACCCACCCTGCTCTCTGCTGCCTGCAGGCAGACTCTGCCTGTCCTGCTTGGGGGGAAGACTCCTCTGTCTGCTTCCCTTGACTTTGGACCAGAGCTCAGGTGAGTTGAAAAACTTCCAGTAACTGTTCCAGGATAGTGAATTGAACTGAGCCCTCTGTACTGCGGTGTGGACTGATTAGCTGTTACATTCCTTCTTCTGTATAAACCTATCCGTGTGTGTGTGTGTGTGTGTGTGTGTGTGTGTGTCCTGGTTTTGTTTCTCTAGAGAACTCTGCCTAACACAGGGCCTTACAAATAATTTCAAACCATTTTTTCAGGATCAAAGCAGTGAGTCGGAGAAACAAAATCAATGCCCAGGGCTACGACATCAAACTGTGACCTTTACTTATTTCTTGTTGGGATTGTTGCTGGTTTTTCTCCTCTCTCCACAATTCAAAGGAACGATCCCAGAACGGGCTAAAAATGACCCTGTTTGTGCCTCAAGAGCATCTTCTCTGAGAAGATGCCTTTTCGAACTTACAGATTATGACTCTGGAATTCATCGAAAAGAGAACTGGGGACTGGGGTGCCCTGTGTGTGGTACATTTATTTTGGAGGGAGGCACCCAGAGCTCTGAAATCTAATTCATCAGTTCAACACCTCCCTTTTTTCTCTAGGGCTTCTTAGGACTTTTTTTTTAAAGTCACAGCTCAGAGGCGCAGCGTTTTATACTCTACGCAAAACCAACCTCTCAAATAATAGACCTATAGAGATTAAGCATCTCAGCATTTTAATTAAGTCTGTAAACGTCTAGCAAATTAATTTGCAGCAGCAAAGTAAGATGAAATTATGTGAAACACTGGGACCAATTTATCAGCCCATTACTCGTGATGAATTCAGCCAGTTTTTACTTTCTTTTCCCCCTGAACTAGCCTCCTATGGGGCAAGAGGTGGCCCCTGTGAATGGAAATCAGGGCTTTGCTGACTGACCACCAGGTTTGGGGGGTAAGTAGAAAGGGCCTATAAAGGACCCTGGAAGACCAGCGATGCCCCAGATTCACGAGCCTCGTTTCCCACACAGGGCTGTGCTGGATACAGTTTTCCCTTAGCCTCCACCCCCTTCTTTTATCTCTCCCTCCTTCCCCAACCAAGATGAGACAACCTGAGAACAGAACATCCTGACCACGGTGTCAAGTGCCCTGGACCCTCCTGAAGGTCTGCTCAGGCCCTGACACCAGCAGGAGCTGCCACCACGGTTGTCACTACTCACAGCTGGCAGTGCGCAGTAACGGTTAAAGATGCTCTGAGGGTAGGCAGCCTTGGACATGCTAACCTCTCGTGGCACCGCCTACAATGTCCCTGCTCTCTTGGCCAGCACACCTGTCTGCCAGGCATTGCGGCAAGAAAGCGAGAAGGCAGATTCCTTCCAATTCACAAGGGGGCTTGCGCTTCCTGGTTTGTGCTTTCTCCCACACTTGACTGCCTGCTCACAGGGATGGATCTGCTACTCCAAAGGATTTTCCAAAGCAGTTTTCTAAAGTGGATCTTTGGAGTATTTTAGGGGAGTAGGGGGTGTCATTGAAACATGTGGGGACGGCCATACCCTTTGAAGGATGGGGATGACAGACTTGGAAGCAGCAAGACTTTAGAAGTCAAGGGCCTCCCCTCAATCCCTTGTCCTGACAAGACCCTGCTCTAAAAGGCGTTGTGTACATCTTTTGCAAACTCTGGACGCCCACTGGCACCTGACACACTACCTGAGGGGTGCTGATGTATCTCAGGAACCTCACGGCTTCCTCTTCCAGGGACTGCGAGGGGCCTGCCCAGGGCTGGAGGTCGATGTGCCACCGGGGACCCTGTGGGGGACAGAAAGCACACGTTGACCTGAAAGTGTCCACGAGCCTCTTGCAGGGATGGGGGTGGGGGAACAAGGAGTACCCATCAGACAGGCTGCTTTCTCAGCGAAACAAACACGTCCACACTGGGGCAGCCAGCGGCCCGTTGGGAGGTACTGTCACCATGCTCACATCAGTCACAGAAACGAAGGAATGCTACCAGGAGAGGCACCAGGGCACCAGCGGTATCCTCCACTCAACCCCGCCGGGCAGGCTCCGAGGCAGCTCCCTCATCTACTACCGTTTCCAGAGCAGAGGCTTTGGACATGTGTGCTTCCCGAGGGGCCAGTGCTGTGGCTGTAGCACAACAACATCGCACCTCGTCTTGGTGGGGAAGAAATCCTGGGGAGGAGAGGGGCCATTCCTTTAGCTCGGGGAGGGGGGCAGCAGCACCTGGTGTCCACACCCCCACCGCGCGCCCAGCAGCTCTGTCCATGCACCGAGTCCATGCCAAGAGGTCACCGCGGCCAAGGCCAGGCCTGGAGGGGTGGCATTCATGGTTGGCTCTGCGAGGCGGGGTCCACCTTTCAACAGAGCACGGGAGTCGCGCCCACAAGCAGAATGCCTCGGATGAGCCCCAAGCCCCCTTGGTAGCCAGGATGGAGCAGTTGGGAGAAGGCAGTATTCTGGACCAAACAGAAGCCGGGAACCCTTTGGGCAATGCATCATCAATCAAGTCCTTGTTGGGGTCCGCTCAGAATTCTCCGTCTGTGCCTCTCAGAAGGGTCACCTCGTCACCACCCCAGAAGCCTTGGGAGGGTTCCCTGTGATCCTGAGGAAGGCATGACTCAAGGTGCACAGTAAGCAAGGCCTGGAGGCAAGGAGAACCTCCAAACAGCCATTGGCAGAGACTTCCAGCATCAGGGAAGATGGGGGCCTCGCGGCACAGGGGTTCCAGCAGAGCAGTCAGGGTGGGTCCCTACCCTCCTCTTCTGGCGAGGCAGTGGGAGAGGAGTGAGTCCCACGATAAGATCAAAGGATCACTCATGTACAGACAAGTTTTCTAGTGAGGTCTGAGGCCAGGAACCCAAACACAACTAAACACACAGCCCTAAAAATGACAAGGGGAATAATAACAATAATTTATCAAGGGTTCATAAGGGAGGGAGAGGGGGGGAATGAGGAGCTGATACCAAGGGCTCAAGCAGAAAGCAAATGTTTTGAGAATGATGGTGGCAACAAATGTACAAATGTGCTTGACACGATGGATGGATGGATTGTGATGAGTTGTACGAGCCCCTCCCCCGAAAATGATTTTTAAAATAAAACAGACAAGGGTAAAACCATGGTTTGTTGCTCTAGGGAGGTCGGCCCATGGCCTTTTGCTAAACTCCAAAGCAAGGTGGAGCCCGCGAGCAGGCAGGTCGGTGTGGTGCCCTGGCATTTGGGGCGCACACTCTGGTGTGAGGCGCCGAGATAGTGCCAAGGTGTTGAGAATGAGAGCGTGTGTCACTGCAGTGTGAGGTCTTATTAGACTGGTGACGCCGCAGGGCCCCTGGAGCGCCGGGCAGGATCCCCTCAACCAGGAAGTGACAGAGAGCCATGCGGTCCCTCCACATTTAAAGGACTGTCTGGGTCCCATGAGCTGCCTTCTGCACAGGAGGTCCTCAGACCGGGCCCCTTCTTGGACATGGGACCCACACGGTCACTTAGAATGACCTGAGGTGGGCTTAGGGTCCTGCCAAAATTCAGAAATTCATGCATATTTCTTAAACAAGGGGCCCTGCATTTCCATTTCCCACCGAGTTCTACCCTTAGTCACCCTTTGGGGAGAACAGCCTCTGCTCACAGCTGCTGTTCTTCAAACAGAGACCCCCCCCCCGTGAGAGTGCCTGACAGCACCCCATCCTACCCCTCCCCAGACAGTGCCTCCCCATCCTACCCTCCCCAGACAGTGCCTCCCCATCCTACCCTCCCCAGACAGTGCCTCCCCCATCCTACCCTCCCCAGACAGTGCCTCCCTCATCCTACCCCTCCCAAGACAGTGCCTCCCCATCCTACCCCTCCCAAGACAGTGCCTCCCCATCCTACCCCTCCCCAGACAGTGCCTCCCCATCCCACCCCTCCCCAGACAGTGCCTCCCCATCCTACCCCTCCCAAGACAGTGCCTCCCCCACCTCTTTTTTGGCCTTCTACGGATCCGATTTTGAATATTGTTTATTTAAACACCATTTATTAAACACTCGCTACTCAGTGCAGGCACTGGTGAATACAGAGGGTCCCGAGAGGCACTC
This sequence comes from Tenrec ecaudatus, assembly GCF_050624435.1. Classification (NCBI taxonomy): domain Eukaryota; kingdom Metazoa; phylum Chordata; class Mammalia; order Afrosoricida; family Tenrecidae; genus Tenrec; species Tenrec ecaudatus. The sequence continues at coordinate 62,264,221 of NC_134536.1, read as the reverse complement.
TCAGTATGGGGGTGCGGGAGGTGGGGCAAGACACAGACAAGTGACAGATCACTCTGATGGGGAAAAGCTCAAACACTAGGGAGGCTTGTTGTTGTCCGGAAACCATTTAATTCTGAAATCATTGCATTGCAAACACATGCAGAACACAGCCATCTCCTCGTTTTGCGGGTCACATCCCTTTTGCATAAAGTCAGCAGTGAGTGGAACCTCACCCCCAGTTACCCCGGCAGTCAGCCCCGCAGCACCGCATCAGGAAAGGCAGGCCTGAGGGGTGGAGCTGCACAGACTCACCATGCACCCCACTGGCGGTCCAGACAGCTCTTTGTGAACGATGGTAAAGTTCACACATCGTCTTTGTATCTGGGGTCGGCAAACGCTTACTGTGTGGCTCAAAGACCAACTCGTGTAAGCTATCAACTTGCAACTAATTGTAGTGCATTTATAAGCGTAGACCAAGCTTACCCAAGTGGGCATAGCTGTAGCCCTATAAACCTCAGTTATGAAAAGAAGGCACTGGAAGGAAGTGGTCCATGGGCTATATTTTTGCGGACCCTCTCCTCTATATGGAGCCTTTGTGGTATAGTGTTTACATGTTAGGCTACGATCCTCATGGTCTTTAGTTCAAACCCACCAGTAGCTCCGTGGGAGAAGGACTGAGCTTTCTGCTCCCATCAACAGTTACAGTCTTGGAAACCCACAGAGGGCTGCTATGAGTCAGCACTGACTCCGTGGCAGTGCGTTTTTTGCACCCTTTATAAAGCTTTTGGAGATGGACTGGCTTGAGACAAGAAATAAAGCCAGAGAGACAGCGTACATCAGCATCGGATTAGAACCAACTCTCTCAGGGGAATGTGCTTAGTGACCTGGGCAAATGCCGGCCCCAGCAGGACACAGGCCTCTTTCAAACATGCGGAGTTGAGAAGATTTTAATAAGGAGACTTGTTATGGGTTTAATTTTGTGTCTCCCACCCCAAATGTGTCGTGCATGCTGACTTCTACGCGCGCTGACTATGTGAGAAAGAATTCAGCACCAGGATCAGAGGAGGGTTCAGTAACAAGTGAGATGCAGACGAGTCAGCCTAGCTTGCTGAAGAGCCAGGGTTGCAGCTTTCAGTATGGATTACAACTCAACGTAAAGAAACCCCAAATCTTCACAACTGGACCACAAGGTAACATCAAGATAAACCAAGAAGATGGAAGTCTTCAAGATTTCATCTTGTTTGGATCCATAATCCATGCTCATGGAAGCAGTCGAGAGATCAAAGGACGGATTGCATTAGGTAAGTTTTCTGCATAAGACCTCGTAAAGGTAGTAAAGAGCAAAGATGTCCTTTTGAGGATTGAGGAGCACCTGACCAACCCAGGGCACGTTCCAGGCATGTGCAAGCTGGACACTGCCTAAAGACCACAGAAATGATACACTTGCATTACCGTGGACGGTCAGAAGAACCAGGATGCCCCTTAGAAGTGAGGTTGGCGAGAGTCTGTCTCACATAGTTTGAACATGTTGTCGGGCGAGATCAGGCTTCGTGCCTGGTACAGGAGAAGGTCAGGACACAAAGAGGAAGATGGATTGACGCAGCGGCTGCAACAGCGGCCGCGACCCTAACCATTGTGAGACTGTCACAGAACTGGGCGGTGGTTCGTCGTTCTGTTGTGCACAGTCAGGCTCAGTATGAGTGGAAAGCAGCGGATGCAAGACATCTCACACCATCAGCATGCCAATGGCTCTTGTCTGGTTTGGAGTGGCGTTCTCTGTGTTATGTTGGTGAAACAGGATTAGTGTAGACTGCGTCTTGAGTCCCTCTCCTTTGATGGATAAGAGAGATGCCCAGACACATGGAGCTCTCCACGGCACAGGAAGAAGCTCAGAAGACACGGACTGTCCTCCTGAGCCAACACTGAAAGGAAGCCCTCCCCTAGAGCTAGCCCCCTAAATTTGGACATCCAGCCATCTCCTTGTGGTACAGCTGTACAGCAACAACTGGTACCTAAGACAAGAGTTTAAGGAAACAAAGAAAACATAATGTGGTGCCACCAGCCTGAAAAGAACCCTGAAAAGCCCTGGGTCAGAAGGCGCCCAGAGAGAGAGAGCTTTCAAGAACCCAGAGAGACTCACTGTAGGAAAGAGCCTACTGACACCGCCCTTCCTACTACATCCATATTCCAATATCACTTTCTTTCTACTCACCAATCTCCTGCTCCAGTGAGCCAAACGCAATCTAGCGGACAGGGAAGCCGATGTTGATCTCCAACGAGTCAATGGCACAGAGCAGCACGGGAGCTGGGCTGGAGGGACAGACGAAAGGCTCCTGAACAGCATTTTTGGAAAGAGGCAGTGAGACCCGACCAGAGAGGGGTTGGAGCCGTTCATTGTTCAATGGGCATTTGTGCCCGAGGCCAGGCTCTGTGTCAGTTCAATAAAGGATACATCAATGGAGCGCTTTAGAGACATTGACAGGAGCGAGGCTAAAGCAGGGCCACAAGAGGGATTATTGGCTGCAGGTAGTGGAGCGTAGCTTCCACTGCTGGACTCCCCCAAGCGGATTCAGGGTCTTCTCGATGTGATGAAAGTGCCGCCTGAGCCCAGGAACAGTGTATAGGCCGGGCTCGTGTACACAACTACCTTCCGGGATCTGTAAATGGATGAAACCCAAGAATTACCCTAAGGCTCCCCGGGCCTTCCTCAAACTACAGCTCATCTTGCACCCCGAGGAAGCCCGCCAACCCTGGCAGCTGGGACCGTAGGTCAGACAAGCCGAGGAGTCTCAGGGGGCGCAGTGGGGACAGTACAGACAGACTGCAAGAGGCTGCCCTCGGAGCACTCTGGCTTCGGGCTCGGTCGAGCTGCTTAAAAACCATTCCACGTAGAGCAATGTGCTTACGGGAATCCCTCTGACAGCGGTTCGTGATTATTTCCCCATGGAAACCACTCGCTTTCCTCATCTCATTCAATTATCATTTGATTTCATTCTCTCCTGCACACATCAACATCGGTCCTTCCAAGGCAGCAACAAACAGAATTCTCACCTTCAGACACCAGAGGCAGCTTTAGTAGGAAAAAGGTAAACACACACATATATCTTTATCATTCTTCCTAACAATTTTCCCATCCTTATGATCTTATCTCCAAACAATTCCCCGCCTGCCAGGGGAGCCTCCGTGCCGATTCTCCGTGTGCTCCACGTATCGACTGGCCACGGCAGCACGTCCCCAGCACTTCTGGCCAGTGGGACTGTGGAGCCTCAGTCCTGTCTGCACAGACGTAGAGCAGTCATGTGAGCAGAAAGGGCACAGAGCGGTGGTCATTCAGGACCAGTCTGTCTGTCCCCAGGGGCCTTGGTCAAAATGTCAAAGGGAACATTACAATGTAGCACCATGTTCCTGAGCCCCCATAGGAATGGGGTCCCTCTCTACCAGTTGACAAGTTACCCTCAAGTCCCGGCTGCCCCTCTGTGTCGGAGCAGAACCAGGCTTCACAGAGTTCGCAATAGCTGCTCTGGGGAAGCAGATCACCAGGCCTGCCTGCAGAGGTGCCTCTGAGTGGACTCGAACCACCATCCTTTGGATGAGCAGCTGAGCCCACTCATCTTCTACACCAGCCAGGGGCTCCTTTCTCACTCCCTTGAGCCCTTGCACTGGCTCCCCAAAGCACCAGCCACTCGGCTAGAGCTAAGGAAGCCCCTCCCCACCATTTTGCCAGCCGCATGGTCTAGGAAATGTGCATGGAAAATCGTATCAGTTTCTAATGAAAGGCAATTATTTGAATTCCATAACAACAACAAAGGCCCAAAAACCTGCACCGCCGAAGATGGTCTACGCCACTAACCCATGTTGTTAGGGGCTATTTTGCAGACATCTCTGAGAGTCTACTTCCCAAAGCCGGTCACCGAGTCCCCCAGCGCCCGCATGGAGACACAGTGGAACTGACTCAAACAGCGGCAGGAAGCATGGCCCTCCGGCTTTGGGAGGCTTTTCTAATGGATGATTTCGAGACCAAATCTGTTTCCTGAAGAAACAAAAAGATCCTAGGAACCCTCAAACAGAATTCTACAATTTTACGACCAAAAGGGAAAGCCCAAAGTCAGTCATCCTTTAAAGCACTCCCCCTTTGAACCAGTCCACACATACACCTAACGGAAACACTCACTCAAAACTCTCGCCCCAAGCAGAGCCAGTCACATGAAACACAGCGGGAAAGGACAGGCCCCATGACCCAGAAATGAGAGCTCCCCATCCTGCCCTGTGCAGCAGCTTCCTGCGGCCTGAACGGTGGAGGGTAACAGCTCCACTCCCAGGAATACCGCCACCCTGAGACTGGCGCGACCAGGGGCCACGGCAATGTTTGTGCCAAGATCTTTTCTTTAAATACATATAGAGCTCCAAAAGATGGTGCTTACTGGCCCATTCCTCTATCACAGTTCATTTTGGGATGAGACTGTAGGAGGCGTGACATCAATGATCAGCCTCATCGTCATAGGAAGTTGGTAGGAAATCCGGGATACTTGGATATAGCTGCAGTCCCTGGAAACCCACACTCCCCACAGCCATGGAGACCCTGAGAGGCTGGAGAGCCAGGGGGCGAAGAGGGGCAATGGTGGGGGGGGGGGAAGGGTAGTCGATCCTCTGAAGGACAGCGGCTGCACCCACGGCAAAGCAGGCAGCGGAACCAAGCTGTCCACCAAGTGCGTGTGGATGTGTAGGTGTGGCTGAGCCTCGGCTTTCATAGGGGAGGCGCCTTCAAGACAAGTAAGATAGATGTATTCAGTAATTTTGCCACAATTTTTAAAAACAGATTCAGAGCATCTGTTAGTGGGCAGAACACAATAGCTGAGGGAAAGCGCCTGTTCCTTTTTAGAAGGAGAGTGGGGGTGGTTGGAGCTGTTGGGGAACACAAGAATGAGTCTGGACGGAGAGCCACAGCCCCTGCCCGCCCTGCGGGAACAGTCTCTGACAGCGTGGCCAGGGCTCTGCCAGGCGAGGCTCTGGTGAGGGGAGTGGGTCTTTGCCTGGGAGTCAGCCCCCCTGACACATTATAGAGCAGCATCTAGCAGGCAGGCCCCTCAAGCAACAGTTTCATTTCAATAAAACAACAGCAACAAATTCTAGCTTCAAGCTCCAGGTGAGATGGAGCGAGCACACCCCACTTCGCCTCTCCTCTGAGTGAATGAAGCGATACAACCTGAACGGAATGCACACTGCAGCTATTTGAGGAATCTGGAAGGTAAACAGGGCAGGTAGATTGTGGAAGCGGAGCAGAGGTTAAAGTAGCATCAAACCAGCAGGGAATTTCCCGTGGCTTTTTTTCTACTGGTGTCCCCCCTGCCTAGACACAGGCCAGCCAGACTCCCAGAAATGGCCATGGTGCTGACAGACTGCGCCAGGAGGAGCCTTTCGGTTCAGGTTCGAGGCGCAAAACAGAAAATATATAAATAAATAAATAACCCCACTGCCAAAGAATCACATCAGCCCTACAAGCCAGGGTAGGACGGCCCACAGATTCTCCAAGGCGGAAAATAAAGTGCCACATCTTTCCACTGAGGCAAAGCTAGTGGGTTTGGACTGCCCCCTTTGGGTTCGCAGCTGAGTGCTTTAACCCCCGTATCCCAAGGAGCAGAAGGGGGTCTCCTAGTGCTCGGTGTGCAGTGAGAAATGCCTCTGCCTCATTTTCCCTCGCTGCCTCCCCTCTCTGTATGACAGCCCAGCCCCCAGACAATCTCACTCACTACGCGGTGGGAAGGAAGCTGGGCCTGCAGACGTCCACCGACGCCTGAAGAGACGACACTTCCTCTCCAGCCTTCCTCGTGGCCCCAAGAGGATGGGGTAGAAACTCCAGGAACTCGTTTCTCTCTCTGTCCACCCTCAGGGGTCTTAGATTTAGGCAGTCCTGGGAAGTGGGCAGAGAGCAAAGCATGAGGTGGGGTCAGGAAACTCAAACCCAAGCTTTGTGACCAGAAACTACAAAGCAAAAGAATTGGAAAGTACATGGAGAGGAGGGGCACAGGGAACACAGCCCCATAAAGTTGTCGTGAAAGCCTTGGCTCAGCCGAGGGCCTGACCATAGGTAACATAACAAAAATGCTGAGCTAGCTGAGAGATATCCACCCAGGTCCCAGAGAGGCCAATGGACTACTTACCAGGCAAACTCAAACACACTGCGAAGGCTTTGGAGATGGAACTAGTTGGAATTTACAGCCTGAACCCAACCAGGCCAATGGCCTGCTACACAAGTATGTCCACATTCTCCACAGTGGCTCAACCTCTGAGTCTCATACACAACACTCAAAATATCCAGGATACAATCCCAAACTCCAAGGCATCTGAAGAACCAGGGAAAATCTCAATTGGCATGGAGGAAGACGATCAAGACTCCAAAGACTGATCCCGGTACTGGGATTATCAGACAATGGCTTTAAAGCAACGATTCCAAAATTATGTAAAAATATTGTTTTAAACATCAGAACCCCTGGTGGCCTAGCGGTTACCCATTGGGCTGCTGATTGCAAGGTCAGCAGTTCGAAACCACCAGCCACTCTAAGGGAGAAAGATGGGGCTTTCTACTCCTATAAAGAGTTGCAGTCTCAGAAACTCACAGGGGCGGCTCTACTCTCTTCTAGAGAGAGGGTTATCAAAATGCTCAAGGAAGTATGGGGAAACGCTTGAGCTGAATGAATGACAAAGTGTCTCCACCAAGAAATTAAAGACACAAAGAAGAGCTACCTGGACTTCAGATCGACATACTTCAGGACTATAAAACACAAAATAAACACATGACTAAAGGTGGCAGTCACATAATTTCCTGCCAACTTGAGAAGGAGTGGTGCCTAGCCTGTCAATCAGGTTTGCAGCCTGATGACCTCATTTGGGGATAAATCGCTCATTTGGGGATGACCTATAGGGATAAATCGCTCACTGGAGGCCCGACTCACGCTCCCTCCTACAGATTCCTGTTGACAAGCCACATGGAGCTTCGCTGAGGGAGACAGAGCCTTGGAGCTGGAGGAGCCACGTGGAGACCCCTGTCAGCGCTGAGATGCTTCCATTGCCATTGGTCACAAGACTTGCCACCCACCGGCCTGTGATCTTCCTGCATTCGGCATGATTGCATGTGCTGCATGAGTCTGAAGAGGACTTTATAGACTGGTAAAGTTCTCCCTCACACACACACACAAGTGCCTCTGCATGTGTTTCTCTAGTCAACCCGGACTAACACACGAAACTTCCGTGGATGGGCTCAATAGCAGAATGGGTCAGGCGCAGGCAGAGCCAGTGAGCTGGAAGATAAATAGCTTGGTACAAAATATCCAATCTGAACAACGGAGAGAAAAAAATCATTAGGACAATAAAGGAACAACCAGAACAGATGGGACAATATCAAGGTTTTAACTCGTGCCATCAGAGCACCAAAGGGGGCGAAGAAGGAATGCCGAGCAGAAAGCAAATACATTTAAATATACGTGTATATATATACACATACGTATGATGGCTGAAAATATATCACAGCTGGCAAAAGACATAAATCTACAGCTTCAAGTAACTGGGCAAAACAGAACCAGAAAGATTCCAAGAAACCAATGCGCAGATACATCATAATCAAACGGCTGAAAGCGAGAGCCGTCAAATAGAGTCTGTTATCTGAGCAGCGCTGACATCGGGCAGGGTCAAAATGGTTTGGTCAGAGAGGGAAGAGCCCAAGCCTGTCCCATAGGGGCCTCTTCCCCTGAGGCTCCCTCCCTGCCAGCCCCAGCCCCGCCTCTCCAAGGCCATCTGCTGGATCCTCTGCGGCAGACAGCATGCCTGCTGAAATCCAGACCCAAGGCAGCTTCTGGAATCCTCCCCCATCCCTCTGCCGCCTCTGCATCATTGCGCAGAATGTAGGCTGAGAGGCAAGGGAACCAGAAATCAAATCAACACTGACAAGAAAATATGCATATAACTCAAGCGGGCCCTGATCGCTTGTAGGGAAGAATAAAAAAATAAAAGACGGGGAAGTCTAAAAGCTGGGATCTAGATTTAACTCTACGTGATCTTGGTAAGTTGGGAAGAGGAGCCAGACAAATTTAAACTGGGCTTGCTCTTAAATCGACACCTTTAAAGCCACAACAGTTTCTCTGGGTGTGAAAACAGTGCACATCTGCGTGGAATTGAAAGACACCAGGAATGCTGAGAGAATACGACTTAAAATAGGTTTTATCACAGGCAGTAGAACGAGAAACCAACCTTGGACTAGAGCCAGTGAAATGAAATGTAGAGGTTCTCATTTGTTCTCATATGCTGAAGTTAATTAAACAGGACCAGGATGCATAAGAGGGACTCGAGTGTCAAGTGCATGATGTCCCTGAGGTAACGCATCAACCAAGCAGCCCTGGTGGCGCAGTGGTTAAGCTCTTGGCTACTAAGCAGAGGGCTGCAGGTTCAAGTCCCCAGTGACTCTGAGAGGGAAAAGTCCTACTTCTCTGCTCCTATAAACAGTGTTGTGAGGTGTGACTCACAGTGACCATGAGCACAATAGAACCAAACACTGCCCAGGCCGGTGCCAGCTTCAGAATCGCTCCTGTGTGTGGACATACTGTTACAGCCACTGTGCCCACTGACCCTCCTTGACCAAGCCTGATGTCCTTATCCAGGAATCGGTACCTCCTGATTAACACGCTCAAAGGGTGCCAGCCAAGTCTCACCATCATTCCTTCCAAGAAGGCTTCTGACTGTACTACTTCCAAGACAGACATGCCTGGTTTTCTGGGAGTGTCTGGTACAATCAGTATTCTCTGTCAACATCATAATTCAAATGCACCCACTCTTCTCGGGTCATCTGTATCCACTGTCCAGCTTTCGTATAAATATGAAAAGACAAACTCACTGCCATTGTGCTGATTCCAATTCATACGGACTCCATAGGGCAGGACAGAGCTGCCACTGTGGGTTCCCAAGACTGTAGTTCTTTATGGGAGTAGAAAGCTGCGTGCCCAAGAGTTGAAAATACTATGGCTTCGGTCAGGTGCACCTTCGTGCTCAAAGTGCCAGCTGTATTGTTTGACACTTTAAATAGGTCTTTTTCTGGGAGATTGCCCCAATGCAACAAGTTGTTTGGTTTGTTGCCTGAAGCTTCCATCAATGTCGATTGTGGATACAAGTGAACTGAAGTCCGTGACAATTCTGACCTTATTTTCCATGTGTCACAATGTGCTACTTCGATCAGTTGTGAAGATTGTGGCTTTCTTTATTGGAGCGTGATCCCTTCTGCAGGCGTCCAGTGCTCTGTACTGTCTGCAAGCAAGGCTGTGGCGCTTGCCGATCGCAGGTTGTTAATACGTCTCCCTGACTCTGCAGTCGTGCTCCTCACACAGTGCTCTGAAGACAGATGGGACAAATGCAGTGAGAGCTGCACCTCCAACCCATGCCTTTGCTGATCGCGAACCATGCGGGGCCGCCTCTGGATCTAGGCCCAGGTCCTGCAGGAGCACAGGTAAGTGGATCTGAAAGTCCTAGTCTTGCAACACTATGCGTACCTTGTAATGAGTCACACCGTGGAACGCCTTGGCAAAGTCAATCACGCCGCAAGTAAACATCTTCCTGCCATTCTCTGCAGTCCGGCAGAGATGCATCGGACACCAGCAGTGAGATGCTTTATTCCCCGTCTTCTTCTGCATCTGGCCTGAATTTCTGGAGCTCCCATCGTGGTACTGCTGGAATAGACACTTTGGAATCACCTTCAGCAAGATTTTAATGCTGTCCTTGGGGAATCTCTGCACTCTGCGCAGCCACCCTTTTTGGAATGGGCACACATATGAATCTCTTCCAGTCACTTGGCCAGGTAGCTGTAAAATCTCAGCCGACCAGGCCTCCGGTGGAGTTTTAACGAGGCCTCCTATGGCCTGTCCTGTCGAGTCACCATGAAGCAGAATCTGCTCCACAGCAAACAGCAACACATTCGTCAGGAAAAGAGGAAGAACCTCTATTTCTCTTAGAAAAATAAGTTTTTGTAAGATTTCTTCCCCTTCCCCCTTCCCCAGCATGCATATACACCTCATTTTAAACCGCAAGATGCTCTCAATCCTAGCAGCTTACCATTCATTGCCCCAAACATTTACCAGCTCCCCAGATGGCCCCCTCTTGGCGTGAGAGGTCTGCAGCACCCTTATAAGCCCGCTTCAAGGATTCTGGGAACCCTGAGTAACTAACTGTCAAAGCCACAGGGAAACTGGAGTTAGCGGAGGGTTGGGTGGGGGTGAAAACCTGTCATCTGGAAGGAGGAGGAAGTAGAAGAAGGGAGGCAAGAACAAGGGGAGTGAAGAGGAAAGAGAAGCAATTATCTCAGTACCCAACCCCCAGAGGACGGAACACGCCGGTCCTGCGCCATCCTCATGTGTTCCTATGCTGAAGCCCGCTGAAGCTGCCGCTGCGCCAGTCCTTCGCCTTGACAGCCGTCCTCCTCTTCACTGTCCTTCTCCTTTCCGGCATGATGTCCTTGTCAAGGCCTGGTCTCTCCTGACATTTCCAAAGTATGTAAGACGAAGTCTCACCATCCTTGCCTTTTTATGAGTAGGAGTCCCAGCTTTCTCCCACAGAGTGTGCTGGTGGTTTTGAACTGCTGACCTTGCAGTTAGCAGCCTGCTGAGTAGCCCACTAGCAACTCCTGCACTGACATCTCCGTGTGAGTATCCAACCCTATGCCATGCCACATGTGTCCCCTGTAGGATCCCTCACTGTGACCCTGGCACTGTCCGGACACATCCATGCAGAGGCTCCACCCTCAACCTTCTCCAGCACCATCCACTGGTATTTTTCCCCTTGATAATCTACCACCTAGGATGTGCCTAGAGGTGACATCTCTTTTTGCCCCATAAGTGGCACAGGCTAAATTAGAGTCTTCTTGGCTGAGGTGGGAGAGCTGGGAGCTCATCAGCATTGCACCCCTGCCCTATCACCCCTGAGCCACAGATGCAGGATGCTGAACCCTTGATGTACCTCAGAGCCTCTCAATTGTGTTTCACTCGGGACTCGGCACAAGCAAGGCTCTCACCACCAGAAAAGATGGGAATGTCCCACCTAGAGTCACCAAGTGCAGGAGAACAGGAGATGTGGGGAAAAGACTATGTCCTGGGACCACGTGGCCACCCTGAGGCTGACCATGGGTATCACAGGCCATGGATGGCAAGCAGAGCCTTCCTTGGAAATCAACTGCAGAGACTGCGTGGTGCTTCAACTATCTCCTTTGAGAAAGGTCATAAGTAAACAGGATATCACTGACTCTCACACAAGTCAGGCAGCTTGAGGTGGGTGGTAAGGAAAGAGGCAAGTGTGGGATTCAGGACCCTGGTCAGGCTGCACACATGCACAGCTTATGGTTAAAAAGGATACCCCCACTTTCCTGATGAGGCTGTCCCACCCCACTGAGTGCAAGACAATGTTGGCTGCCCTTGACTGTATATGCACATCGATATGTGGGTAGATAGATGGGGATTTCCCATCTTCCAGCTGGCTGGCTTCCATTAGTACTGACTGTCAGGCTCATATTGTCCGTGTCTCCTACTGCTCAGATTGTCACCCTCGGGTCCCTTTGCTAGTGCTGTCGTGTTTGGTAACCAGTGTGAATCCCACCTGACAAGTCGAGAGAAGATCCGGACGCGAGGGCATGCCTCAGCCCTTGTGGAAGTGGTCTCTGCCTGACAAGGAGAAGGAGCCCCGTCGGTGTCCCCATTTCATCTGTGGAAAGCGGCCAACAGTGGAAGACGAGGCTGAGAGAATTGGCTGGGCTCCTCAGAAGCCAAACACAATTTCTCCTCAAACCTCAATGGGAGGAAGCCTCTCCTGCCGCCATCACTAAGTGGCTGCAGGGAGGAGCAGGAAGAGTGGCTGGAGGGCGCTGGGGTCAATCATTCACTGCGCTTGCCAGGCGGGGCTCTCCAGGGACTGAGGGCAGTGAGAATCTCCAAAGTTGGAAGGGCGGTTCCCAGGAGGGCAGCTGACTCTGTCCCCTGTTCCCATTTCGGACAAGGAACAACAAGAAGAAAGGGGACTCGTGCCAATAAACAAAACCAATCTGAATTCGGTGAGAAGAGAGGACAAGAGTTCCCTGCATTAAAGCCAAACAATCTTACCTCCATCCGGAAGATTTAAAAGGGTGTGTGCGGGGAGTGGGTGGGCGTATACAGAAACCAGAATAACGCAAACTACGCCTAGCTTGAGCTTTTAGTTCGTCCTTATAGAGTCATTAAACAGCATTGAAAGAGATCTTGGCAAACTGGAGCCGTACGTGGCTCTGAGGGTAGGTGCTTGTGATGATGAAGTAAGCGGAAAACGTTCCAAGGATAGTATTCAGGTCATGGTGCTTTCCCTTGTTTGGAAAAGTGCATGACCCTTGGATCATTTCTAGGTTGTTGTAAAGGACAGGTTGGCTCCTCTGTCTCAGAAGCTTGCTGACCCTTGGTCTAGACCTACCTTTTCATGGCGTTGAAGAAAATAGAGCTCAGAGAGGGAAAATGACCTACCACAGTCACACGGGAGGGAGGTGGCAAGATGAGAGACTAGGACACAGCCCTCCTGGCCATCTAGTATCCATTGCTGCCTCCATCCCGGGTCCAAGAGCCTTACCTAAGCCCTAGGAGTGCAGGAGCTAAGATGCAACTGTGGATGGAAAGGTTGGTGTTTCAAACCCACCCAGTGGCTCTACAAGAGACAGACCTAACCACCTGCTCCCATAAAGAGAACCACCTAATTGCAGAACTCTTTTTCATACGTCTAGACCACTGGATTGCATGGAGCAGGAAGATGGCAGCTCATGGTAAGCCTATGGCACAGCTGTGCTCTGTAACTGCGGGCTAACATGAGTTGGCATGGACTCAGCAGTGCCCAACAACTTCCCTATCTGTCTTGTCGGCAGTGCCGACAGTGTCCCTTTGATTGCCAAAGGGAACCACGGGACGGTCTTGTGCTGCGACACTCACAGGTAGAAAAATCTTCATCTAGAAGATGTGGAACATACTAGAAGATCTGCCAGGATCTGTCAAGAATGAGGACTCCTTAGTGCGTTACAAAGGAGGATGAGAATGTGTCAGGGGAAAGGATTCAGGCCCTCCTGATGCACGGGCACAGCATGTGACAGGAGAGAAATGGTGTCTGTCAAAAGCCCTGAGCACCAGCACCAGCAGGGAGCTGAGACTTGGAATGGAGGCAGCACGTTGCAGGTGAGCAAGGATCGGACTCTTGGGCCTGCGTCCTAGTCTCTATACAGGTAGAACTGGTGAGAAATCAGGGCTTGATATTTTAACCCAAATTATTGTAGCATAATCTAACCCAGTCTGACCAGCTCACACCCATCATTCAAAAAACCAAACCCACCATGGCTAAGTCAATTCTGACTCGTGCCCACTTGGTGTGTTGCAGAGAAGAACTGCTCCATCGAGTGCTCCTGGCTGTGATCCTGAAGGAAGTAGACCACCAGGACTCTCTTCTACAGTACCGCTGCAGTCCACCATTCCTTCCTCATGAAGACATTCACGCCTCCCAGACACTCAACAGAAGATGGCTATCATTATGGTGAAGGAGCTCGGTGGTTAAGAGGTTATCTGCTAACTGAAGAGTTGGCAGCTTGCACCCACCTGTCACTCTGAGGAACAGAGATGTGGTCATTCATTTCTGTATAGATTGGAGAGCTTATGGGGCAACTGTACTCTGCCCTATCATTAGCAGCAACTCTACAGCAATGGGATTTATCATGACACGCCCCTTCCTCCCCATGCCCCTCCATCAGAGATGGAGTGAGAGGCTAGAGGAGACCATTGGCTTTATGAGGAGATGCTCTACAGGAAAAGGACTGTGAGCTGGGAGGGCGGGCTTTGCCTGACTTTAGCATCTATTATACAGCCACAGTTGTCAAAACCACATGGTATTGGTACAAGTGGTGCTGGGAAAAATGGATATCTACCTGCAGAAAAATGAAGCAAAGACCATTATCTCACTCGTGTACAAGAATAAACTCAAGGTGAATCACAGACCTTGAGATAAAATGTTCATCGTGGCATAGTTCACAATTGCAAGGAGTTGGAAACAACCCAAATTTCCATCAACCGACGAGTGGATTAAAATGCTGTGGTACATCCATACAATGGAGTACTACGCAGCACTAAAAAGCAGTAATGAATGTATGAAGCACATCGCCATATGGGAAGAACTGGAGGAAATTATGCTAAGCGAAGTAAGCCAAGCACAAAAGGACAAGTACAACATGAGTCTACTGAAGTAAGCTTTAAAAATGCAAATGGGGCACAGGGAAAAAGCTACTGTATAAAAACATTCCCAGGGTGAGGACCAGATAGTATGGCAGGGGCCAGAGCAAGTCCAGGGATACATATGGTAGCCAACTGAAAAGAAGGGGAGAAAAGGAAAAAAAGAAAGAAAGAAATGGGTAGCAGGGGAACAGGGCACTGACCGCCCCAACGGGAGGGGATTGTTTATATCCCCACAGGGAAAGAGGGACCAGACTGCAACCCAGTGATCCAAAATGTGGATGCAACATGCCGGCATGAAGCAGGGAACCAGTGGAGAGGTCTGAGGGGCCAGTCCCAATCCCAACTACATGGACAGCTGGTTCTTCCCCCAGAATTTATTTCAGAGGATAGCACTGAAGCTGCAGCTCAGGGAGAGGGACATGTCTGATCAGATCACACGGGAACAAATGAAAGGGGAGGAAGAGAGAGTGGAGCACTTCCTGGCCCACCAAGCCTTGAGGATGATACCCCTGCTCAGAACAGCCAATTCACAGAGAAGACCACATGGCCGGCCCCACTATGAGACATGACATCCCTCACTGACCCATAGCCCTACAGGGGACAACATTGAAGACACAGTGTGGGAATTGTGCCTGATCTGATCCCACCACACTGAGGCAAAACAGTAAGGGGGTGCAACAGAACAGCAAGGGGAACAGAGCAACGAAGTCTCCAGGGAATACCAAAAATAGACTTTGGGGCCAGGGCTTGGTACTCCATCAGACTCAATGGAAAAACACCCCTAAAGGCCAACAAACAGTCCTTGAACTAACTACAAGCTTTTCTTGTGTTGTTGTTCTTTTCTGTCATTGGCTTTTTGTTTTGTTTTCTTTTGTTACCGTGTTGTGCTCTGTCTTGTTTTTGTGCATGTTATTATCTCCGCAAGTCTGTCTAAATAAGAAAAGCTGGGTAAATAATCTGAAGGAGAAAACAATGGGACTGACAGTTCTGGGGGGACATGGGAGAGGGGGAGGTGGGAGGAAATAAGTGGTGTTAACAAACCCAGGGACAAGGAACAATAAGTGATCCAAATCAGTGGTGAGTAGGGTGTACGAGGCCTGGTAGGTCATGATCAAGGGTAATATAACTGAGAGGAGTTACTGAAACCCAGATGAAGGTTGAGCATGATAGTGGGACAAGAGGAAAGTCAAAGGAAATAGAGAAAAGAACTTGGAGGCAAACGGTATTTATAGAGGTCTAAATAAAGGCATGTACATATGTAAATATATTTATATATGATGATGGGGAAATAGATCTATGTGCACATATTTATAGGTTTAGTATTAAGGTAGCAGATGGACACTGGGCCTCCATTCAAGTACTCCCTCAATGCAAGAATATTTTGTTTTATTAAATTGGCATTCCATGATGCTCACCTTCCCGACATGATCACTGAAGGTAAAGTGGGTGCATAAGCAAATGTGGTGAAGAAAGCTGATGGAGCCCGGCTATCAAAAGATATAGTGTCTAGGGTCTTAAAGACTTGAAGGTAGACAAGGGGCTATCTAGCTGAGAAGCAACAAAGCCCACATGGAAGACACACACCAGGCTGTGTGATCCAAAGGTGCAGAAGGGATCAGTTATCAGTCATCAAAGAACAAAAAAATCAAATCATTGTGAATGATGGGGAGTGTAGATTGGGGACCCAAGACCCATCTGTAGGCAACAGGACATCACCTTACAGAAGGGTCACGGGGAGGAGATGAGCCAGTCAGGGTGTCGGGTAGCAATGATGAAACATACAACTTTCCTCTAATTCCTAAATGATTCCCTGCCCCACCCCACCCCACCCCACCCCCCATCATGATCCCATTTCTACCTTACAAATCTAGCTAGACCAGAGGATGCATACTGGTAGAGATAGGAACTGGAAACACAGGAAATCTAGGACAGATGATCCCTTCAGGACCAGTGCTGAGAGTGGCGATAATAGGAGGATGGATGGAAGGTGGGGTGGAAAGGGGAACCAATTAAAAGGATCTACATATACCTCCTCCCTGGGGGATGGACAACAGAAAAGTGGGTGAAGAGAGACGTAAGATATGACAAAATAATAATAATTTGTAAATTATCAAGGGTTCTTGAGGGAGGGTGAAGGGGGAGAGAGGGAAAAAATGAGCTGATACCAAGGGCTCAAGCAGAAAGCAAATGTTTTGCAAATGATGAGGGCAACAAATGTACAAATGTGCTTGACACAATGTATGGATGTATGGATTGTAATGAGTTGTATGAACCCCCCAAAAAATGATTTTTTTTAAGAAAATAACTGTAAGCAAAGCAAACACCTTCAAGAGAAGATTCAGAGCTCGTAAGAAAAGTTCACATCAAAGCCACACGGATATTCTGATGACCAAACAGATGGCCTGTCCCTAACAGACTGTGTCAGAACTTTCTTTCCCCTACCCCGAATTCTCTCTCAGTCATGATGTCATTTCCACTCCCACTTGTTCTCCTGGGTCTAGGTTTAGTCCCGCACGGTGTTGTTGTTGTGTGCATGGACATGCCGAGTCGGCTCCAATTCATGGTGACCCTGTATGGCAGAGTAGAACTGCCCCAGAGGGTTTCGTAGGCCATACTCGCTATGGAAGCAGATGAGCAGGTCTTCTCTCCCTCGGAGCCACTGGGTGGTTAGACCCACCAACCTCTTTCTGTTCATAGCATGGCACTGTAAGTGGCTCTTTAAGCCACACATCCTGTGAACGTGTCCCTGGAGAAGGAGATCACGCTTGATAAAGCGTACGCGCGCTGCAAAGGAGGAAGCCGTGGATGAGCTGGACAGGCACAGCGGCTGCAGCAAGGGGCTGTAAGCGAAGAACAATGGCGAGGATGGCAAAGGGCCGGGTGGCGCTTGGGAGCCAACTCGATGGCACCAGCAACTTTCCTAACATTCCCTCATTGTTAAGCTTCCGGTGTCTGATTGAGCCCTTCTAAGTGCAAGGCCCTGCAGTGGCTACTGCCTAATACTTTTGATTTAATGCCGAGAGCAGATCATTAATTTTACATCACCAATTCATACGCCCTTTATTCCGTCTCATTCATTGCATCCCCCTTAATGTACTGCCACTTATCTCGCTGGCTCTCTGATTGCCCTATTTCCATTCCTCCTGCTTCCCTCGCGCCGTTGGACTTGATCTTTGGGCTGCCGTGCTCTTCTTTATCATCTGGCTTCTCAAATGATCTTCTCAGCACACAGACTGAACTACGGGGAAAGAAAAATACCGTGGCACACTTCTCCTGACTCTAAGCCGCTCAGTAGTCCCTTGTTCTGATCAAACAGCTGCCACTTGTTGCCCATGTACAGATCTTCCGTGAGCAAACGAAGTGCTCAGGAACCCCATTCTTCTCATAGTTTGTCATGATCCACACAGTCAAAGGCCTTTGCATGGTCCATAAAACATGGGTAAACATCTTCTTGTATTCTCTGCATTCAGTCACGATACATCAGAAATCAGAATGAAATCCTTCTAAGTCCTCTTATGAATCTTTTTTTGAATATCTGTTACAAATTTTAAGCTAAATCTGTGTATATTCTGCATCCTCAAATAAAGGTCTTTTTCCCCACCTTAGACCTATTTGTTAAGAAGGGAAAAGACCTTTTCTGTAATTTTAGGAGTTTGTTTTTACAATTTTGAGTACTGTTGATATGTAACCTCAAAACTATAAAATTTGTGATTGGAACGTTTCCACTCACTTCTCACTGAATGACATGTTATATCCCAAAGATGAGGTCATTTTGTGAAATCAGTATTCGGAGAACACGGAGAGTAATCACATCAGACCGCAAACATGGAGGATGACTGCACTGTCATGTAACTGCCAAATCACATCACTACATACCTGCCAAATTACATAACTGCCAGACCACTGGGAAACATGGCCCAGTCAAGGTAACACATAATCTTATTCATCACACCCAGCCTTACTCTCCTCTTACTGCCAGACATGGAGGTATAAAATATCGAGAGAGTTGAGTAGATTTTTGACTATTGTTATGAATTCAAAATGTCAGGTAACTAGGAATCAATTAAGGCAGAGTAAGTGTATCCACTGAATGCAGAAAAATGTGTTTGTTCAGGCAAAGATGATAGCATGATAGATCAATCCCACCCAGAGGAAGTAGCCCACTAGTTGGACTGTCTCACTTTAGTCCTGAACATTCAACCAGTGTGGCAGTTACATAATTTCCTGTCAACTTGAAGATATAGGAAAGTGTAGGGGTGGTGTCCAGCCAGTCAGTCAGGTCACAGCAGATGGTGCCTCCTGTGGGTGTGGCCTTCTCAGAAGGAAAGCCCTGGGAACCTCCCCTTCTCTCTTGGCATCTTGGCCTTCACCTTCCTGCTGGCTGAGAGTCCTGGAGATGCGTCCCCCACCATTGGAGCCAGACTTTGCACCCACCGGCATGGGATAGTTCTGCATTCTGCATCATTGCATGTGGCTGCAGGAGTCTGAAGAGGGACTTATGGACCAGTATCGGATTTGTGGACTTGATCTGGACTGAGCTGGGCATTTTGCTTGATATAATTGCTTCTTGATACAAAACTCTTTCTTATACATACATCAATGTCACTGGATTTGTTTCTCTAGTCAACCCGGCCTCACACAACCTGTATAAACAGAACTATGTAGGTTCCCTTAGAAACAAGTGAATGCCTGTCTCTCCATAGGATGTCATTTTACAAGTGAAATCAAGTAAGCCCAGCATGATTTCATTTAGGAGCAGCCCTGGTGGCATAGTGGTTTCACATCGGGCTGCCAACCGCAAGGCCAGCAGTTAGAAACCACGAGCCACTCCTCGGAAGAAAGATGAGACTTCTATTCCCACAAAGACTGACAGTCTGGGAAACCCATGGGGGGATGGGGGGATGGGGGGGGCGTTCTACCCTGTCCTAGGGGGTTGCTAAGAGTTGGAATCAACTCCATGAAAGCAAGTTTGGCTTAACATCATGTAAGGAACTCTGGCAGTGCAAGAAGTCACGCACTTGGCGGCCAAGCGCAAGGCTGGTGGTTTGATTCCATCAGCTGCTCCATGGGGGAAAGGCCTGGCTCTGCTTCCTTAAAGACGACAGACTGGAAACCCTGGGGCAGCTGGACTCAGCACACGGGCCTGGCAGTGAGGAGAAAGCAGCTCAGTGGCACCTCCCACCACCTGCATTTTCTTCCACAAACATGACGGGAAAGCACTGTCCACCCCCGCCCCCCAAAACCAGCTTCCCCGGATGCGTGAAGCTGCTGCTGACACTGAGCTGTATTTTTAATCCAGAGTCATTTGGTTTTGTTCCCAAATCACTCCATAGCCGTTTGTACGTGTGACCGAAATTATATTACTTAAACACAAACCAGGTATCAGCGAAACGCTCTGCAGAGAAGAGGAAAGGTCTTCTCTCTTCTACGTCAGCCACCCTGGCGAGGCGAGGGAGCTGCTATTTTTAAGGCTTTTGCGTTAAGTTCAGATGAAGTCACTGTAAAAGAGAAAAACAAAACCACTTATACCTGGAGGCAGGTGGCCTCGCGAGGGTCAAGTGGTTGCTCCACTTTGAATAAAGCAAAACTGGAAATGAGGGGGTGGGGATTGAAATGCAGATGGGATTTTTCAAGAAACTCCAAACTCCAGACAAAAGCCCATACTTATAATAAGGGCCTGGCACACAAGCACGCATGTATATGCTTTGAGACAGTCCAGAGCAAGAGTGTGAGTGTGAATGTGAGCGTGTGAGCGTGTGCCTATTTTTGGTGATTTGCCGCTTTCATCTCCTTTTTAAATAACTGACCAAGCATTGCAAACCGGTGACTTCGGCTAGGAGGCTTCTCCTCGGCTTGCTAATTAAAAGGCTAGAAAGGTTAGAGCCACGGCCATGCTATTCATCAACTTAGCCGGATGCTAGACAATGTCGGTGGGCAGCTGGAGAGAACACACGGCAGGGCTGTGGACCAGGCGGGAGACTGGAAGAAATGACCCATGACGTCTTTCGTACTTATTTTCTCAAGCAACTATGAATGTTTCAGCTTTTAAAAATAGTTTTGGCCTCCGCCACCTTACGGCACAGAACAGGAACGTGTTTGCAAAGGATAGCTGACAGCAGGTCGGAGCTGTTGGTTACAGCTCTGATACTCCTAGGACTGGGAGTCCCTGGGGGATGCAAGTAGTTTACATTTTACTGTTGACCCAAAGATTCGAAGGTTCGAATCTACCCAGAGGTGGCCTGGAAGAGGGGCCTGGCTATCTACTTCTGAGCAATCAGCCTCGGAGGCCCATTGGGGCACTGATGTGCTCACGCTGACACGCCCCAGGGCTCATGAGCAGGAACTGACTCAACAGCAACTAGCGTTTGCCTCCAGGGGTAGCTCCAGAAGACCATGAAGAGCAGAGCTGGTCACCCACAGGGTCCCACAGGCCAGCACCTTGGAGTCAGAAGCCAGGCCAGACCTGAGCATCCACCTCTATAGCTGTGCACCAGGGCTCCAGGTCCCCTGTGAGAGTTCAGCCCGTCAGCAAAGAAAAGCCAGGCCCACTGTCACACGCCTCGCTGTGAAACGTGAACAGCGGTTGCCAACGTGTCTTTGGGGGCACACATGGTAGCGAGCTCACCTACTAGCGGAAAGGTTGGCCATTCAAACCTAGCCAGAGGCGCCTTGGGAAACAGGCCTGTCAGCCTGCTCTCAAAAGCCCCCAGTCTGGAAAACCCTATGGAGCAGTTCACATGGGGGTTGCCACAAGCAACTGCAAACGACCATCCCAATCACAATTGGCCCTATCTTAGGCCGGTCTCACTCCTTCCCGAGGGCCGTGGCTCTTCAGGGGAGGCCTCAGTAGAGGAGGCCGAGGCTTCTGTGCCCCATAAAGCTCTGCGAATGGTGCTGATCCACATCTTAGGGTAAGAACTTCGGGCTGCAGGAGTTTGTGGACTCCTTGAAACCAACTGTAAACGCCTGTGCAGACATGCCAATGTTCGATGTTCCAGGATCCTTGTCCACAGCTTCCACTGAATGGCCTTCATCTAATTTTCGATCTAAAGCTCTTTCTTAT
The DNA here is from genome assembly GCF_050624435.1 of Tenrec ecaudatus. NCBI lineage: Eukaryota > Metazoa > Chordata > Mammalia > Afrosoricida > Tenrecidae > Tenrec > Tenrec ecaudatus. Next base: position 62,242,927 of record NC_134536.1, on the reverse strand, counting down.
ACATAGATGAGTGTCAATTGACACTAGTCAATCCTCCCAGACCCATGGACACCCACTTCTAACAACTCCATGGTGCCTAAGGGAAATGAGGCTCCATTCAGTTTTCTAGGGTTGACTTCTCTAAGGAAGCCTGCCAGGCCATTTTTCTGAGGTACCTCTGGGTAGATTCGAACCTCCAACCTTTCAGTGAGCAGCCAAGTGGCTTAACCATTAACCATTGGTTCCACCCATGGAGGCCTGGCAGGCTAGTGGGTTATGGGTGGGGCTGCTAACTGCAAAGTAAACAATTAGAAACCACTAGCCTTTCCAAGGGAGAAAGAGGAAACTTTTTAACCCCATAAAGATTTTCCGTCTCAGTAACCCATAGGGGCAGTTCTACCCTGTCCTACAGGGTCCCCGCGGCCAGAATGGACTCCATGGCAGTGAGTTTGGTTTGGACCGCCGACGTCCCCAGCCAGTCCCGAGGAAGTCCCAGCCGAGTGTTGCCTGCACAGCGCTGCCTGGTATGCTTCTCGGCGCCTCTCTAGATTCCTTTTCCCCGCCAAGCTCCAGTCTGCTGCTTCCTTCGCTTCTATTTTTAAGTGGAAGAAAGGTTGGTTCCAAAGTAATTACGATCTAAGAACTCATCGGATGAAAGACACAGCGAATGGCATCGCCCTTACTCCACGTTTGCCATTGCGGTGTCATTCACGTGTGTCTCTAAAATAGATTTTTAATACAAACAAAACAAACCACAAGAGCATTCTCTTGTCTGTTTTTCCTATTAAGCTAATGACTTGACCAAAGGGGCATGTCTGCATTTTAATTACCAGCTCTCTAACTTGCCCCTATTTTTCAAATAATAAATGACACACACGGGCCGTCCTCTTCCCCCATCCCTTGTGTCAGCACATCACCGTCACAAGGTGGGATGCGGTGCCATGTGCGTTACACAGGCTCTACTCTGTGCTGGTGGTTTGGTTTTATAAATAAGAACATTCCTGTTCCAGGAATAAGGCTCAGGCATGCAGATTTTCCAAAACAACGCTCTGTATCCAGGGCACCCGGATAACTCCAATCACTGCACTTTCAAAACTGATGTCACTCTGCTCCTGACGGAGGCTTCTCTGAGTGCATACTAGTTAACTGTGATTCCCCCCCCCCCTTTTTTTTTTTACTATTTCTGGATAAAATGAATATTCACTATTGAAAAGAACATTCCCGCTTATAATTATATAATCAGTTCCAATTTGTGCTTAAGCAATGTTAAAGCATACTTGAGATTCCAACTCGACAAAACAGCTAAAATTGAGCTTTAAAGTACACTTGCTGATTTGGAAAATAGCGAAGAACCCTTTAGTAGCAAACCAGAAATCGACAGTAATCAGCATGCTTTTCCCAGACCCGGTTAACACACAGTGGGAGTCGCCAGGTAGAGGGTAGAACCGGCGCAGACTGGGCCTGCAGCTGACCTGGCTGTCACTGCAGTGTGTCTTGAGCAAGCCGCTGTCCCAGATTCCCTCTTAGTGGAGTGGAGGCAGGATCCTGAGGACCACACGGGATGACAGCGGAGCAAGCGTTTGGTTGCTGGGATGTTGTTGTTGTTGTTGTTGTCGTCGTCGTTGTCAGGGGCCCACTCTCAAAACACTACTAACACACCTCCCTGTCCATACTAATAGAGACCTGGTGGAGGAGTGATTATTCATTGGGCTACTAACCATTCGGCAATTCAAAACCACTAGCTGCTCCGAGGGACTAAGATGAAGCTTTCGACTCCGTAAAGAGTTAGTGTCTTAGAAACCCACAGGGACTGGTCTACCCTGTCCTACAGGGTCCCTAGCAGTGGGCATCGACTTGATAGCAGTGCGTTTTGTTTTCTTTTTTTATACATACGGATCAGAGCCCTGGTGGTATAGTGGGTTACGCATTGGGCTGCTAATCACAAGGTCAGCAATTCAAACCCACCAGCCTCTCTTCAGGAGTAAGATGAGACTTTCTGCTCTGTAAGGATTTACAACATCAGAAGCCCAAAGAGGCAGTTCTACCCGGTCACAGTTCTACAGGGTCACTGTGAGGCAAAGCTGACTTGATGGCAATGGGTCTCTACATACTGAGTCCCTGTGGGACATACAGGGTTTATACCCATCTACTAACCTACAGGTTGGCAGCTTGGCCTGCCTAGTGCCGTGGAAGACGGCCCCGGTGATGTGCTCCGGAGCAGTTCCACTGCGTAACATCTGGAGTTGACACAGCCACAATCACCCTGACAGCGTTGGGTGTGGTTTGGGCTTTGAGATAATGTGGCAGTGGCCATGGTTGGGGCGGAGATTGGCATAATCCTTCTAGCAGGAAGAACCATCGCCTTGTAATGAGTGCCTACCACATTGGGGCACCATGCTGCCATAGTCTAATATAGGCCCTGTGGGTGGTCTAATCGTGGAAAGATCAGGAAAAGCAGGATCATTTAAAACAAACATTGATGGAGGCCAATTCCGCTTCCCATCAGAGTGCCATAACGCATCTCTAGGCAGGGCCAGCCAGAGCGGTGCCATTCAAAGGAGAGGGAAAACAGAGGAAGACACGCGGCCTGAGTCGGACAATGACATATGCTTGAGATTTGGTTGCTGGAGGCTCAATCGAGTAGGTCAGGGGCCAGGAGGTTTAAAGGTTTGTAAACCAGCGGTTCTCAACCTCCCTAATGCCACAACCCTTTCATACAGTTCCTCATGTGGTGGTGACCCCCCCAATCATAAATTTATTTTCGTTGCTGCTTCATCACTGTCATTTTGCTACTGTTATGAATCATAATGTAAATATCTGATATGCAGGATGTGTTTTCATTGTTACAAATTGAACATAATTAAAGCAAAGTGATTAAAGCATTAATTAAAGCATTTACCCAGTAATTATAATTCATGAAGTATTGTTTTACCTCCAATACTGCTGCTTTCAACATAGTAGCTGCTTTTAACAGAGTAGCTGCTTTCTACACAGTAGCTGCTCTCTACACAGTAGCTGCTCTCTAAACATGTATGACTGATCTGCATAAGTACATTATGGTGCCAATCCTGTCACATACACCTGTATTTGTACGGGGTGTATGTGATCGGGTTTGTGTGATGATGTCATCACGCCAAGTACTCTTAAGTGGGACTATCTGCATGTGTGCGGACCTGGATATGGATCGAAGAGCGGTGTCTCGGTGCCTAAGACCATTGGAAATATGTGTTTTCCAAGAGTCTTAGGAGACTCCTGTGAAAGGGTCATTGGATCCCCCAAAGGGGCTGCGACCCACAGGTTGAGAACCACTGCCTAAATGTTGTCCTGGGGTAAAATGTTGCTCTTTTGATCTTAAACGGTTGCTATTCTAACGCGGAGGTGAGTTGAGTTCCACATCTGAAGTGAAAAGGTCTTGGGGTCCCACATGCCTCTATCTGCCCAGTAAGCCCGGTCTTTTAGGGTTTTGAGTTCTGTTCCACATTTTTCTCCCGCTCCATCCAGGAGCTTCTAGTCTGAACCTTTTCAGAGCAGGTAGTCCATGGTAGCCAGGCACCATCGAGTTCTGCTCACAGAGTTGGGGAGACTGATATTTAGAGACTATAGTCCAGGGACTAATGGTTTCATGTGTCTTTGGATTTCAGTCCCTTGTCTTCCGTCTGCATGGCGAGAGAGCAATGATTGTGCCTTGGATGGCTCCTCACAAGCTTTTCAGACCCCAGTCACTACTCACCAACGTAGGATGTAGAACACGGTCCTTGTGGGCTGTGCTATGCCACTTGACCATAGTCTCCCCGTCCACCTGCCTCCCCACCGCTGTTTTCATTGGCTCTCCCTGCTCTAGAAGTTGATCTTTCGCTTTGATTTGCCTTTCAGGTTTCCTATTGCTGTTCATTCCTAATGGAGTCTTTCAGGCCAGTGTTTCTGTTCCGTTGCTTGTCTTTCCCTTATTGTTTTATTGATGGCCTCTGAAATGGCAAGCTATGAACCCTGTTTGGGTGATAGAGATGAACAACATCCTCTCTCTGGTTCTGACTAGCCTTGTCATGCTGGGGCAGCTTTTGTCTATAACGGGATTTAAGTTTTTATCAACTAAGCATCCGGTAAATAATCCACCTTATGCGAAAATTGGTTGCCAAGTGTCAATTTCAGTGGAAAATGGACAGGCCTGGGTCTTGAGCATCAGTCTAAGTGCATCTCTAAAGGCTATTCTTGTACAAATGTATTCACCTTCTTCATCTGCAAAATAAGGACAAAACTTAGCTCACGGGTTTGTGTGGAGACTGAAATGAGAGAATATAAACAACTCCTCTAGCATCCAGCCCAAACCAAGCCCATCAAGTCAATTCAACTCCTAGAAAACTGTGAATTTCTTCGGGAGCAGAGAGCATTCCTCCTCGGAGCAGCTGGTGAGTTTGAACCACTAACCTGGCCGTTGGCAGTCCCAATGCTTATCCACCAGCCCAGGGGCAGGCAAATGCTAGCTCCCTTTCCTTCCTCCCCTTCCCACCTCATGCTATCCTTAAATGGCAAGCTTCTTAAAGATTTTCTATTCCCTAAAATATCATGCGTACAATCTACACTCCATTTTTATTTGCTGTGCTAATCAAATTGAGCTTTTCTTTAAAATGTATATCAAGTACCAAGTATAATAACATGCACTCAATTGACTAGAATGTGGAAGACAGGATCAGAAAACACAAGGTAGCAATTAATTACCTCTTTAACCCAAGATTACTCCAACTGGCCTTTCTGGAGCTACAGAAATAACAAAAAAAGTTGTAGCACGTGACGCATTGAGCATGAGATTTTTAGACATTCTTTTCAGGGAAAATGACATTTCAAGAGTTTGGAATCACAATTGTACACTCACTACAAGTACAAACCCAAAGTATTTAATAGCAAGCTCTAAATAATTACAAAATATGTCATCAGCTTTGACCAAAAAAGAAAAATCACAAAATTAGGTGAATACCTAAGCCTTAACAATTCTATAATAAATTAGTTGCATGGGAAACCCAGTTATCATAAAGATAATAAAAATTTAGAAGTTACCAATTGCCACTAGCTTTTATTGATAAATGTACCATATATATTCAGCTTATACATGGGTCAGTGGAACCCCAGGAAGGTGTAACATCTTGCTGCCCCTCCACCCCCAGGTAGCGGGACGAGCGCCCATTATCTCGCGGGTGATTGCTGTTTCTCCACTGTTCATTCAAAGCCCCGCTGACACTACAGGGTTTTGCATGTTTGTTTACTAACATCTAACCAATCAGAGACGTCCTATGATGTGTATCTTTGAATAAGCCTTTTAAAGACCGTGTGCGAAGGATGTGGCATGAATGGATGTCATCTGGTCAAGCCCGACTAACAAAAGGAGGAAATCTCATGAAGCCTGACATAGAGTTAATAGCAAAGGGGGTTCGAGATGCATGGGAAGACATTCCAGAAGACATGGTGCGACGTGCCTTCCAGAAATGTAGTATCAGTAATGCTGTGGATGGCAGTGAAGACTGCGCTTTGTATGAAAATGACAGCAGTGATGGTGATGACGGCGATCTCAGTGAGGACAGCGTCTATGATGACCTCACACCAGTGAAGCTCTGCATTGGGATATGGATGATGATGAGGAATCCAGTTTTGAAGGATTTCAACTCTACATTTTAGCTTGGTTGCTGATTGAGCTCAGGGAATAGTACTCTTAAGGTATCATTGTTGATACCTTATTGTTTTTGTTGAACCTATTTTCCACTTACTGTGCTGGTTTACTAATGTTACGTGACTTTTCCTTTTATTTATGTTTTTTATTTAAAATAAATATTTAAATACATTACCCCACTGTCTCAATTTTTAGTAATTTTATTTTCATTTGTTTTGATCATTGAAACTCACCAATAGCATCTGCATTTTCCACCCTCGGCTTATACTCGAGTCAATCAGTTTTTCTGGTTTCCCAGGTAATAATTAGGTACCTCGGCTTATACTCGGGTCGGCTTATATTCGAATACATATGGTATTTTTATTAGTCACTTGGCTAGTGGATTTTTTTCATGTTTTAATATTTTGCTGGTGACTACACAGTGTGTAAGAAACCAAACCAACTGCCATGTCAATGCTGACTCCTGGCAACCCCACGTGGTCCCAGCTGAACAGCACTCATTGGGTTTTCAGTGACTGGTTTTTCAGATCGCCAGGCCTTTCTTCCACAGCACCTCTGGGTGGACTCCGCTGAGGATGCTAACGGTTTGCATAACCCGAAGATTCCAAAGACATAATAGGTGTTTTAAAATTTATTGAATAAAATAAATTAGAAAACCTTTCAATAAGCCCTGGACTTCATATACCATGGACCCCTGTTGATACCTTCTTGACACAACGTCCCTCTCTGGCAACAGAGGGTGAACAGACTAAGGGAATTTCCTGGACTGTGTCTGTGGGGCAGGGCCGGTGCTAGATGCTCTCATTTAATTTTTACAACAGCATGTGAGCAAAGTACTACTATATTTTATTTATTTGTTTGTTTCTTTTTGCACAGGAGGAAACTAAATTTCAGAGGAGTGAAGCCACTTGTAAACCTCACTACCATCAAATTGATTCCGACTCCTAAAGGCCCTACAGAACAGAGTGGAATTATTTGCTTCTGTGGGTTCCAAGGCTGTAAGTGTTCACAGGAGTAGAAAGCCTTCTCTTTCTCCCATGAAGCAGCTGGTGGTTTTGAACCACTAACCTTGCGGTTAGTAGCCCAAAGCATAATCCACTATACCACCAGAACTCTGATAAAGTAAGTAGAGAAGACGAATTTAAATTCTAACCTCAGGTGTAAAAACATTAGCTCATCTTATAGGTGAGGCTGGATCATACTGAAGTAAATCCATGACTTTTGTAAATCCACCTACATGGGTCTACAATTATCTCATATCCTACTACCGCTAGTTTCTCCCAAACTGTACCCTTGAAACTGCTGAGTCAAGAGGTCTCCTCCTACAACCTAATCACATTGCGCTCAACTATCATATGGTTTTGCTGCTTATGGTTTTCCAGTACTTTGTTGTGCCACGCAAAACAAAAATAGACAAAAAATACTTTCTGCTGTGTTGCATACAACTGCAAACGATATATATGACACAAAGGGTGCCTCAGATTTGTGGCTAAATTCTGAAAACCAATTTAGAATCTTTCAGCTAGTTCAACTAAAAATAACTCAGTGACAACCACTGGTCCTCGCTGTCCCGAGGAAAGAAGAATGAAGAAAATCAAAGGTGCAAGTAACAAAGAGTCAATGGACTAACGGACCACATGAACATCAGCCTCCAAGCCCCCGAAACCCGGAGAAGTAGATGGTGTCCAGCTGCCACTACCATCTGCTGTGACGGAATGTGCTCTGAAATTACTACACACACACACACACACACACACACACACACACACACAGGCTCACTGGTCAGATAGAGACTGGTAGAACACACTAAAAACTATGGTCCTTGGTCACCCCCTCCAGGCTCAGCACTGAATCCACCCTTGGGGCCCAACGGTCAGCCTGACAGTAGCGAGGTCCATAAGAGAACCACACACACCATTTGAGGTCAAAAGGGCAGCACGTACCCGAGCACAGAGTTCAGAAGGGTTAGGGAAAGATAAGAAATGAAAACAGGAACCACAGGAAGAAGCAGGGTACATGATGGTACATTGTGGAGACTGCCATCCGTAATTTGAAACAAAAGGAGCATCAATTGTGGAATGGAAAACGAATTTGCTCTGTAAACTTCCACCCAATTCATAATAAAAATCCCGCAATGACTACTTGATTGCCATGAAGATGGACGTAGAAATGGAGTTTTATCTATCTCATCAGAGACCTTCCAGTTATTTATACTCCTGGCTTTACCGAGTCACATCAATGGTCCCCCCAGGCCCAGAAGAAAGGGCTGGCTAACCACCATCCCATCACAGCTGTGTGCAAAGACGCTGACACAAACATTGTCAGCAAGAATCATTGTCTTTAACAACTCCAGGAAATGCCACGGAGCTGTTTAGAAGGCCTAAGTCAAGTTTTATTTGACTGTTCTGCTAAATTCAGACAGCTGCTTCCTTCGAGAGTACGGTCCCCTGAATAGCAGATTCAATGCGGCGTTCACAAGGGAGGACGAGAAATGTGATCTAGTCCATGTCCACTTAGGCATGGACGATTGAGGGGTTATCATACGGTGGTGGCAAGTGCCATATACCCAGCCTTCCCAGCTCTGGCTTCTGGGCACGGGGCGGGACTGTACTATGGTCTCCTGCCCTGCACAGGGCTGTGCGGCCAGCTCTGGCCATTGGACTAGGACCAGAAGCGTCACTTCCAGATCAGGGTATTGCTACTGTGCCAGCCCCTCCAGGTCACTGATCCCCGCTGCCAACGTGATGGCAATGTCCAGATGGTGGCTGTCCACCAGCGCGGCCTCCACAGAGAGGTCAAGGACACCAAGCAGCACCTCACACCAGCCCCTCCAATCCCCAGCGAACCTCAAATCAAATCAAACCAAACCAAACAAAAAAAAAAAACCAAAAAACTTCCAAATTATGAGGTCTGAGACAAGAGTCATTTGTGACTATTAGTCCCCTCCTACCTGACACCCCAGACAAATGAGTTGGGAGAAAGGACTTGGTGTCTCTAGCGAGCGATTAGTTAGCAGACTTACATGATTTAGCATCTGCAGCTAAATGTTATTATCCTGTCAGGGAAAGGTCCCTCGGCACACAGTTCACTAGACTACCAATCATCGTGTCCCAAAATCGGAATTAAAGAGAGCTAAACAAAATTAAAGGGAGGAAAGTTATGGCTGTGACCTTCTGAACTGCTACTTCTAATTTATCGATCTGTCAAGGTTCTTAGTTGTAAACAATAGAAACTACTCAGGCTAGTTACACAGAAAATGAATTGATTAGAAAATATGTTGACTTACAGAATCGCAAGGCAGACCAGAGAGCAAAGCTTAGAAGCTGTGCAGGAAGGACCGGTACCTCCAGGCCCGCCTCACCACTGGGCAGGGGCACCAGGGCTCAGTGTACTTATGCCCCAGGTACCTCTGGAGGCCCTGCTGGTACAGGCCCCTCGTGGCCCAGGCACCACCTGGTGGTTCATAGCTGCCTGCTATTTTGCATGGCTTGCATATAAAGTCGCATAGAAACAGATTTGATTGGTGACCCTCTTGTCACATGACTGTACTAATCTGTACTAATTTCTCCATAAAAAATTGGAGAAATTGTGTGAGTAGGTGGGTGGTTTGTTTCTCATTGTTTTTAACTTGTGATCAGGAAGGGGCCACATTTCTCAGACATGGGGCTGATATTCAAAAGTGTGAGCAAAAAGAATGATACATATCCATGACACGAATGGCTACGTGTTCCACTACTTGCTACCTGTACTAAGTCAAAGGTGGGCAGTTAGGGCCCCCCAGAGTTACCTGGGAAGATAGCCTGGCACGCTGTTTCCAAAAGCTCACAGTCTTGAACGCCCCAGTGAGCATTTCTCCGGTTGGATTCAACTCGGAGGCAGCTACACCCCCTCTGCGGTAACGAGTATTACACACAGCAAGGCCTTCCATTCCCACTTAGTCCTGCTCTGTAAGTGCCCAGAGCCACTCTGGTTTCCGAGCTCTGCCTTCTGTTCTACCCCAGAGCCCATCCAATCCCCCCACCCCACCCACTGCCCTGGAGTGGGGCCCCCCTTGCAGTCAATTCCTGTTTCGACGGAAGCCAGTGAAAGTTGGGTCCTCCACAACAGAAAGAGCCCTCACTAGTACAGAAGCACACATTTGTTAAAGAATCCCAGACTTGCCCGCTGAATCAGGGGCTGCGAGTATGCAGATGCCTCGAGTAGTTTCCGACTTCCTTTCCCCGGGTGTGACCATCAGCTTTACGTCAACGTGGATGGGCCAGGGGTCTCCCACGGTGGGATCTAACCTCGTGGGGTCAGCTGCACGGTGTTGCAGTTTGGGGAAGACCAGGGGAGAGTCCCACTTCCTTCATCTGGTCATAGTCTTGAGACCACTGAGGAAGGTTTCATTTGGGACGTGACCTGCTCGTAGTCTAGACTGCTGGTTGCAGAAGCTCGCTCACCTCGACTGCTGGATCTGGAACTGGATCCCGCACCTGGTTCGTTGACCTCCTGTTCTATCACCTGCCAGTTCCCAGAGCCAGCAGGGGTCTGTCAACCTTGGAGTCATTCAACCGATCTCAGATTCATTTCGCGCTGCATCCACCAACCTGTGGTCTGCCAGCTCCATCTTCCTGCTTCCTGTTCATCCACCCCTGCAGCTACAGGAGTCAGGAGAAGCCCCCACCTTCCATCTGACCCACAGACTTGAAGCAGACTGGATTTCGCCACTTCCACAACACTGAGTCATTTCTTGATATAAATCCTTTCTATATACATATGTATGCAAGCATTACTGGTTTTGCTTCTCTAGGAAAAACCTAGCCTAACACACCAAGGAACTCACTACAGTGACCAAACCCCAAACTCCAACTCACTGCCAGCAAGTCGATTCTGACTCACTGAGACCCTATAGGACAGAGCTGAGCTGCCCTTGTGGATTTCCACATCTAATTCTTTACAGGAGCTAACAGCCTCTTCTTTCTCCTGCAGAGCAGCTGGTAGACTGGAACCACTGACCTTGTGATTAGCAGCCCAGTGCATAACCCACTCTCAGGGCTCCTTCACTGAATGACAGGTAAACAAAGAATATAGGACCAACCTTAGTTTGAGATGGAGCCCTGCTGGCACAATGGTGATGCACTGAGCTGCCATTCAATAGGTTGTCCATGTGAAACCACAAACCACTCTGAAGGAGAAAGTCAGGGCTTGCTATCCTCATAAAGAGTTACAGCCTCTTGAGCCTCTACTTAAATCTTACCTCGGTGCAAGAAGGGCTTATTCGAATGATGTGGCAATGTATGATGCTCACCTTCCCAACACAATTGCGGAAGACAAAATGGGTGCATAAGCAAATTTGGTGAAGAAAGCTGATGGTGCCTGGCTATTAAAAGATAGAGCGTCTGGGGTCTTACAGGCTTGAAGGTGAATAAGCGGCCATCTAGCAGGGAAGCCACAAAGCCCACATGGAAGAAGCACACCAGCCTGTGTGATCACGAGGTGTTGACGGGGATAGATAGCAGAAGTTCAAACACTAGCAACCAAATTGACATGAAGGAGTGTAGACAAAGTGGAGACCCAGAACCCACCTGTAAGATCACTGGACAGTCCCTCAGAGAAGGGCCACATGAAAGGCCTGATGAGTCCAGGAGTTGTATAGCACAGAGGACACATCACTGTCCTCTAGTTCTTTAATATCTCCTCCCCTTTTTATTACGGTCTTAATCTTACCTCATTACTCTTGTTAGACCTGTGAATGGTCATTTATATAATTAAGATCATTCAATGCACGAAATCCAAGATACATAAACCCTTCAGAAATAGTAACTGGGGTAATGATTCCCTGCGGGTGCAAGAAGAGAGGGAGATGGGGGGAACTGACAGCTATGATGACTGTATAACCCCACTTGAGGGGAATAAGCAATAGAATCGTAAGTGAATGGATACATCGGATGGTGTAAGATACGGCAAATAATAATAACAACAGCAATATATAACAATAAGGGTCCCTGGGGCGAAGGTGGGGAAGGGAGGGGATGAAGGGGAGCTGATATCAAAGAGTTCAAAAAGAAAGAAAATGGTTTGAAACTGAGGGTGGCAGCAAGTGTGCAATTATTGTTGGTCTAATTGAATTATGGATTGTCATACTATTTGTGAGAGCTCCTAATAAAATGATTATTTTCCAAAGAGAGAGAGTTACCGTCTCAGAAACCCACAGGAGCAGTTCTACCCTGTCCTATAGAGTCACGAGGAGTCGGCATCAAATTGATGGCACTAAGTTTGGTGTGGCTTTCATTTGAGAACCCTAACATGGATCTTTGTGTGAATGCTAATGACAGTTTCTTTCTCTACAAAAAGACCTCACAAATAACTTTTAACTCAAAGAAAGGACATTCGTAAATACATATATATATTATGGCTATATCGACTACCTAAAAATACCAGAAGACTTCGCAAAGTGCCAGCTTACTGCCAAACGCTACCTGGAAATGAAGTTCTCTACAAGATTACATCTCGATAGAGGAATTATTTACCAATAATACATACTTGCACGCACCCCCCACAGATACATAAATACCTGGCTCCATCCCTGACTCCAATGAGTTTCTAGATACCAGGTTCGGGGATCGTTGCAAAATCTCCCTGTATTTCCAGGTACTCGGGAACAGGAGCCCTGAAATGCGAGTGGTTGAACTAAGAGAATCAAACCTGGGGCAAGTTGCGATGTAACAATTGGAGTGGCTAACCAGGACTACTGAGGACTCGATAGATTTCTCCAAATGGGAGACCCTTCTGGGAGCGATTGGAAGGTTTACTGCATTTGCTAATTCTCTAAGAATAGCTTCTAGGAGGAAGGGTGGGGACCCTGGGACTGTTTGTTTAAGGAGCTGTAGCTGGTTGGTCTAGGGCAAATGTCTGCCCCACACTGATCCAGGGAGTCCTCTCTCCTGGGAACTTAGTGTTTGGGAAGAGAGACCTGGGAGTTGCCAGGGGGAGTGAGAGTGAGGGGTGACTTGAAGGACAAGGCCCAGGAAACCAAGGAAGGAAGATTCCCCGGGCAGCTCCACGCCTTCCCTTCCCTGCATGGTTCACTCTTCCCTTAATTCCCTTAATTCAGTGAGAAACGCCCAGATGTTCCCGAGAAGTGTTTTAAAGTTCTCTTCGTGTGTGTGTGTGTGTGTGTGTGTGTGTGTGTGTACTTAAGCTAAGGCAGCATCCTTTTTGTTTTATTTGCCCCCCCCCCCCACACACACACAAAGTTATATTAATAAAATGAGGATCAGAACGGTGCACACGGTGGCTGTAGAGTGGATCCCGCCTCCCGGTGACCCCATGTGTACAGAGTACAACAGCAGAGGGTTTGTCACGCTGGGGCTTTGGAGGGGGCTTTGGAGGATCAGCTCTCCTGACCTTTCTTCGGAGGCACCTCTGGGTAGGTCTGAACTATTAACCTTTCAATTAGCAGTCAAGCACACTATCTGTTTGTGCCCCCCAGCAACTCCAGTTACAATCTTATTTCCCCCAGTATGCAGCTTCAGCCTCAGGGAAGTCATTCTTCTCTAAGAGGAGTGACTGTAAAGGGTCTTCGAGGATCCTGATGGTGCAGTGGTTAGGCACTCAGCTGCTAACCAAACAGCCTATGGTTGGGACTCACCGGTCTCTCTAGGGAGGGAGAGGAGACAGTCTGCTTCTGTAGATTACGGCCTTAAAAACTTCACGGGCATTTCTGCTCTGACCTATAGAGCAACGATCTATGAGCAAAGAAGCAACTCGCTGACTGTGGCTTTTCAGCCTCTGTACCCAGTAAGTAGTCCAGGAGCCCCGGTGGTATAGGGGGTTATTCATTGCACTGCTAACTTCAAGGTCAGCAGTTCAAACCCAAAAACCTCCCTGCGGGAGACAGACAAGGCATCCGCTCCTCTATTACACCACACGGCCAGGGAGCTTTGCAGCAGTAACCTCGCTTGTCATGTTGTTGGTTTTTAAGCCCCTGCTAATTTTGACAGTACCTGATTCAGGGGTTACAGCCTCAAATGCCATTAGAGATCAGGCAGGTGACATAAATAGAGAGAGTGGTGAGCTAAAGCCCATAAAAGATACTTATGCTCCAATGATTCACATGCCTGTGGTCGGAACAAAGTTCTTTGCGGGTCAAATTCACCTCCAATTCACCTAGACAAATGGATGTCAGCCTGGGAGTGCTCACGCATCTAGCTATACCAAAGCACTTGAAACAAGCTGCCTGGCCAAGCTGTTTGAAGACAGCTCTATGTAAGCCCCTAGCCAAGAACGACAAGTCGAGAGAATGAAGAAATTTCCAAACAGTACCTGTAACATCTCATACACGCAGTGATTTTGCTAAGAAAAATTCAAAAGCCGGCTGTACACAGACAGGGAGCTTCCAGCAATAAAAGCCAGATTCCGAAGAGAGCATGGAACTAGAGATATCATTGGTGACGTCAGCTAGCTCTTGGCCGACAGCAGAGAATATCCGAGAGATGTTTACTCGTACTTCGTGTCCATTGACAATGCACATTCAACTCTGTGGATCATAGCCATGGGGAACGTGGCGAAGAATGGGAGATCCAGAGCGTTTCATTGTATTCCTGTGGGACTGTTGTTTAAACTGAATCGAGGGATCCTGCGTGGTTGAAAACCAGGAAAGGTGTGCTTCAGGGGGTATCCTTCCCCCATACAAACTCACCCCGTTCACTGAGCAAACACTGGGAGAAGCTGTGCTGTACTACAGAAGCCCAGCATCAGGCCCGGAGGAGGCTCATTAAGATCCCGAGATCAGAGGATGGCACCGCTTTGCTGCCCCAAGTGAAGAGGGCTCGAAGCCTTTACTGGTGGAAACCAAGCACCCCAGCAGTCAGGGCGGGTGACACCTCAACATAAAGCAAACAAAAATCTTCACGACGGAACCAGTAAAGAACATCACAGCAACTGGAGAAAATATCTCCGAGGCCAAGGATTTCTTTTATAACCGACACCCTTGGAAGCAGCCGTGCAGAAACCAAATGATGCCGGGCATTGGGCAAATCTGCTGCAAAGCACCTCCTTCGAATGTTAAAAAGCAAAGATGCCATTCTGAGGACGACGGTGCGCCCTCCTAAGAAAGGTATTTCCAATGGCTTCGCCTGCACATGAAAGGTAGGCAAGGGGGGAAGAAGACAGGGAGAAACTGGTGCATTTGAATTGTGGGGCTGGCCAAGAATGTGTCATACGCCGTGGCCTGCCAGAAGAAGAAACAAAGCTGTCTGGGAGGAGTAAAGCCAGAAGGCTCCTCGAAGGGAGATTATGTTATCAGGGAGGCCCAGCCCCCGACAAGGACATCATTCTGGACGAAGTCAGCGCATCAGCAGGAGGGCAGATGTTCCCCAAGCCGTGGCTGTGAGAAGGGACTCAGACGCTGCCTGCCGGGACTGGGAGGGCGGTGCCAGATGGGGCTGCTGTGAGTCAGAGCCCACTGCGTGGTGGCGCCTAACAACAACAACAACAAGCAACCAGTAACCAGCTCGCTGTTAAAGTACACATCGTCCCAATGATAGCACTCATAAAACTCAAGTTTTCTCTCAACCATCTGCACCAAATAAAAAATGCTTCTAGACGGAAAATGTCCCCACCCACTTTTAGCAGGGAGATGGGGTGGGGTGGGGGAACCTCTCAAAGCCAATAGTGAGACCAAAGAGAATTATCTAGAGGTCCCAGGGCTGCTTTCAAAAGATGCTTATCAATGATGGCGATGCCTGCTTTGATGTGCGTTGAGGTGAATCAAGCGGCCCTGGTCTCCTTCTATGAATCCCAGAACAGAGAGCCGACTAGCTCCTGGTAAGCACAGCAGAGAGGCTCTCAGGGGTGCCTGCACGGGTGGAAACACTCAAACGCTCGCCGCTCCACCCAGTCTCTGCTTTGACCGCACGGCTTGGATTCTCTTCACAGGCCAACAAGGAAGTCCACTTCTCGTCCAGGAACGTGGTCAGACATTCCTGTCCCTGGAGAAAATGGACTAGGCAAACGACACCCCAAAACCGAACAGTCTCTACCGCTGTGATTCGAGAAACAATGGGGCCCCCAGGAGCCGCTCCTTGGCCTACAGTGTGCTCCCTGAGAAACTGCAGGATTCAGGATGCCGATTCCTCACAGAAGGCACATAAAAGTTTTAATAAAAAGAAAAATGTTTTTAATGAGAAACCTGCTTTTCTTCACAAAACCAAGGAACTGCTATTTCACATCCACATACGCTGGTGTTCCTTCCATGACCCTGCACGACTCTGTTTAAAACGAGAACGCTTCGCCTCCGGAGGACAGTGTAAGAGGATGGAGACACGCTATCCCCCAAGGGAAGAAGTGGAGCTGATCGCCACCAAAAACAAAACATAAACCCTAAGGAGGGAAAAGTACCTCTGTGCCATGTTTCACACGCGACTCAATCCAACCTGCAAATAGTCTGTCTAAAGAATAAGGACTTTGAAAGCAGCTGGAGGTAGGAGGGGCAGACTCTGCCATTTTCCCCGCTTCTTCTAGAAGACACTCACAGAATTAGAAGAGGAGGAGGAGGAGGAGGAGGAGGAGGAGGAGGAGGAGGAGGAGGAGGAGGAGGAGGAGGAGGAGGAGGAGGAGGAGGAGGAAGAGGAAGAGAGGCTACAGTGTGCCAGATAGTTTTTCGGGAGTGCAGGGACTTTCTGGGTGTGTGAGTGCGTGTGACACACAGTAACAAAGATGACTAACAAACAGATCGCATATTGCTGGTTCTGTAGCTCCAGGCCTTGGCAGGCACTGTCCTCTCCAACATAAATGTCAAGTAAAATATCGCCGCCACCGCCGACCTGAGGAGAGGCATCTCTTCAGGAAGCTTGATTCCTGCTGAAAGCCCTCCCTGTACAATTGGACCCTGCACCTTGCTGCTGCCCGATGGCGTTACTGGGTAAGCGTGGGGCTGCCAACTGCTGGGTCCAGTGATTCAAACCCACCAGCCACTCCTTGTGAGAAAGATGAGGCTCCTGTAAAGATGTACGGCCCCGAAGACCTACCGAGCTGGAATCAACTGACAGCAGTGGGTTGAAACACCTACGAGATGTCTCATCTGTCAGACATGATTCATCCGCACCAGAGCTACAGAAAGGAGCACTAGTTGTGGGGGTCATGCCTTAGTCCTCTACTCAAGGCAAGCACGGAAACTGTGTTTACGAACGCCGAAAACAGACATTTTAAATGCAGGCAGAAAGCAAGCAGAGAGGGGGGTAGGAAATAATCACAGTGCTATATTTATGCATGCATAATCTGCAAATTTTGGAGACTAAGAACTCTTATGGAATGCTTCAGTTTCTGTAATACGCAAGAATTGCATAGGCTCTAGGATGGTCACTTTCAAAAAGGGCATCTATTCATCTTCAATCATTTGCCCTTATTCCATAATATTCTTAAGATTATCAATAAATAAATGCACTACAGTGGCGTCAATTCCAACTCTTAGCAACTGTGGTAGTTACATAATCTGGTGTCAATTTGATAGGATTCAGAGTGAAGGGGAGGAGTCTAGTCTGTCGATATGATCATAGCCAATCAGGCCTCTGTATGGGCATGGCCTTCTCCTGAGAATTCTGGGAATTCTTCTATTTCCTCCTCGGAGGCAGGATGGACAGTCTCTCTCTCTCTCCTCTCTCTCTCTCTCTCTCTCTCTCTCTCTCTCTCTCTCTCTCTCTCTCTCTCTCTCTCTGCTTACTCCTTTGGAAACTCTCCACTGACAAGACACATGACACGATGCTGATAGACCCTGTACCCTGGGAACTGGGGAACCCACATGAAGACCGCTGTCAATGTTGAGATGCTTAAAACTTCACTGGACCCAAAGACTTTCTAGCCACTGGTCTGTGCTTGTTCTGCATTTGGCATCATTGTATGTGTTTCATTTGAGTCTGAAGAGGACTTTTAGATTGGTATTGGACATATGGGCTAATATTGGACTTATGGCCTTGAACTGGACTGGTTTGGGATGCTTTCTTAATGTACAATTATCCTTTATATAAAACTCTCTCTGATACACATAGTTGTTTCTTTTTCTTTTTTCTTTTCACATAGGAGTTTCTATGGATTTGTTTCTCTAGTCTACCTGGACTAACACAGAGACCCGACACAGGGCTTCCGAGGCTGTAAATTTTTACATATTTCTCCTCCAATCTTGGGCTAGTGGATTCAAACCCCTGACCTTGCCTTTAACAGTCCAACATTTACTGGGGCTCCTGCTCTAATCATAGGATTAGAACCCATGAACTAAAAGAGGGCTTCCTCTCTAGAGCTAGTTCTGCTATGACTGTGCAAGATGGGGGTGAAGAGAGAAAGACTTATATGAGGATCTTGCTTCTCTTTTTTATAACAAATTATTCTCTGCAAGAGAAGCAGACGCTCTGATTCAAGTGGCAATATAATTGCCGGATTTTTGTGCCTCCAACACCTGCAGAGGAAGCACGGTGACAAGAAACAGCCAGCAACCCAATTACTGCACGCAGGTTTCAGCGCCCAGAGAGCCGCCCTCCAAGGAGGACCAAGCTGTTCCTCCTTCAGCACTCGGGTTGGTGCCTAGGGCAAGGTGACCAAGGACCTCCAGCACACCATCCAGCTTATGGACAAAAACAGAATTTAAAGAGAGTGGGATTCAAGGCACTGAATAGATAACTTTCCCAAGCTTTCGTTATTTCTCTTCCTTAATGATGCATTCAGCTTCTATTTCATTAGGCCTTCGTGTGGGGCTGAAAAAGAACCAGATTTGCCTCCGAGACTTCGGGAGCACTGAGCTTCCTTCCCAGGAGTCGAAGGGAGGATTCGATAACTGGTCTTTCTGGCTTTGAGGAAGACTTGAAATAATCTTAAATCCTTAGGAAATGAGACCGATTCAACATGGAGTCTCACCTTTTAGGAACTTGGCAAGGTTCGGCCCTGTATTTTAGAGATAAGCAAACAAGTAGAGGAGACCCAGGGGAAGTTTCCTGAGGAGGTTAAAAACTTAGACACCATATTAACTGGTCCACTCACTTCATCCTTACATACAAAATTTGGAGACTAAGAATTCTGATGGAATATTTGCAGTTTCTGTAATACGCAAGAATTCTATTCAGAAAGGGCAGTTTTATTCGCCTTCAATGCATAACTGGTTGGAATAGCTAAGTGCTTATGTTTTGACACATTAGTGTATCGGAGAGCATTTACTAGTATGCAGGGCCACACAGTTCTTCCCATTAAGAACAGCCACGGAGGCAAAACCTTACTCCATCTGGGATGAATTTCGAGATCACAGCATGTACCAAACGACAAACCTAAATGCGTTTCTGCTGCATCTCAAACGGAGAGCTGTGCACGGAAGGAGGCGGGTCTGGGGGCCTTTCCAGGCCGTGACTTTGGCCTGAACGTTCGAGAAAGGCCAGGGCTCAGATCACAGGAAAGCAGGCTGGGGTTCCGTAGGCAAAGGAACCCACTGGAGCCAAAGGAATGGAAATCACTTCTAATCAACTCTGTTTGGAGAATGGCTGGGGCCATAGGGCTGCATGGGCTAGTGACAACTGAAGTCACTATTATTGAGGGCTTACAAGACAGAACACTGAGAGTACCCTGGCTGCCAGAAGAACAAACAAACCTGTCTTGGAAGAAGTACGGCCAAAGTGCTCCTTAGAAGCGAAGATGGCCAGACTGCATCTCAGGTGCTTTGGACATGTTATCGGCCCCCATGGAAATGAACCTCCTGCTTGTGGAGTGGAGGTTTTCTGACATGATTCTTCCAACATGAATCTCCTATTCATGCCTCTGTAACTCCCACCAAGTGATTGGGTGGGCCTCGGCAAACAGGCTGTAATGTGAATTGAGGGGGTTGATCAGTTTTAGTTACCGCCCCACCCTGACTCTAAGGAGAAGCCATCTTTGAAGCAGGAAGAGAAAGCAAATCCCAGGCCCACTGGAGGCGGAGCATGTTTGAGATCTCTCCATGAGCGGAGGAAGCTGGGACCAGAGGCACCAGAGGCCAGAGCAAGGGGCAGAGCAACAGGCTGGCTCCCTGGCCCACGGAGGCAGCTGCCAAGGGACCACACGGCCAAGAAGCTGAGGGCCAGAGAGAGGTTTACTGAGGAGAGGTGGTGCCGGTGACCAACGACTGTATTCTTAATGGTTACTCACCCTGGCTGAAAGTCACCACTTAGCGCCCCTCATTAGTAAACTCGTGCGTATCGTCTGTGTGTTCCGAGGGGCTATTACAACAAACTATGCAACACAGCATGGAAGTAGAGTCATGGGAGGAACAGAATGGGTGTCAGAGCAGAATGAAGGAGGATGGAGGGTGGAGCCATGTCTGACCCCTGCCTTGTGGCAATAGGGAAGCCAAAGGTCAGATATGCCCCCCCACCCCCCGCAGCCATTTACTGCAGTCAGTGGGAAAGAAAGAAGACTTCCCGAGATGGGTGGACACGGTGGCTGTAACTGGGGGTTCAAACATAACCACTGTGAGGGCGGCGCAGGACCACGCAGCATCCTGTTCTGTTTCGTACCTGGTCACGGTGAGTCAAAACGAGCACAAAGGCACCGACCAGCAACAAGTCAGGTGCTCTGCTAAATATGCTGTATGTCACCCCCACCCTGACCCCAGGGCATAGACTCAAATCTCAGGCCTTTGTTAACCACTCACTTCCTACCTGATCTCATGATCTTACACAAGGACACTTCCCAAATCTGTACCTTCAGTCTGACGCTTTCCTCCAAATTCCAGACGCGGATATCCACCTGCCTACTTCACATCATTGGATGTCAAATGGGTATCTCAAATTTAACACATCTGGAAAACACAGTCCTCATTCCCATCCACACCACAGCTCACCCTCGCCAACCACACAGAACAGAAACCTGCTCCTCCTTTACCTTTCAAAATATATCCAGAATCCAAACACTTGTTCCCTCCCCATCTAAGCGGCCACCATCTCTAACCTACATCACCACCATCTCTAACCTCCACCATCTCTAACCTCCACCATCTCTAACCTCCACCTCCACCACCTCTAACCTACACAGCCACCATCTCTAACCTACACCGCCACCATCTCTAACCTCCACCACCACCATCTCTAACCTCCACCACCACCATCTCTAACCTCCACCGCCACCATCTCTAACCTCCACCTCCACCATCTCTAACCTCCACCTCCACCATCTCTAACCTACACCACCACCACCTCTAACCTCCACCTCCACCATCTCTCACCTACACTGCCACCATCTCTAACCTCCACCTCCACCATCTCTCACCTACACCGCCACCATCTCTAATCTCCACCTCCACCATCTCTAACCTCCACCTCCACCATCTCTAACCTCTACCTCCACCATCTCTAACCTACACCACCATCTCTCACCTACACCGCCACCATCTCTAACCTCCACCTCCACCATCTCTAACCTCCACCTCCACCATCTCTAACCTCCACCTCCACCATCTCTAACCTCCACCTCCACCATCTCTAACCTCCACCGCCACCATCTCTAACCTCCACCTCCACCATCTCTAACCTCCACCTCCACCATCTCTAACCTCCACCTCCACCATCTCTAACCTCCACCTCCACCATCTCTAACCTACACCTCCACCATCTCTAACCTACACCTCCACCATCTCTAACCTCCACCTCCACCATCTCTAACCTCCACCTCCACCATCTCTAACCTCCACCTCCACCATCTCTAACCTACACCTCCACCATCTCTAACCTCCACCTCCACCATCTCTAACCTACACCTCCACCATCTCTAACCTCCACCTCCACCATCTCTAACCTCCACCTCCACCATCTCTAACCTCCACCTCCACCATCTCTAACCTACACCGCCACCATCTCTCACCTGCACCACCATCTCTCACCTGCACCACCACCAAACCGAATCCCTTTCTGTCAAGTCAGCTCCGACCCATGGTTACTCCCTGTGTGACAGGGTTGTCCTGGGTGTAGTCTTCAACTGCCTCCTATGCACGCAAACCCTAGACAAGGCATAAGGAAGACTGGAGAAGAAATCTTTGGATCATGACATTGCGGAAGAATATGAAAATACACAAGGACTGCCAGGAGAATAAACAAACAGACCTTGAAAGAAATACAGCTCGCATGCTCCTTAGAAGCGAGGAAAGTGAGACTTCATCTCATTCTCTGGACATGTTATCAGGAGGGCCCAGTCCCTGGAGAAGGACACCATGCTTGGTAGAGTCATGGAAAAAGACAAAGACCCGCCACAAGATAGACTACCACAGCGTCCCTAACAATGTGTTCAGATATAGCACTGGCTGTGAGGATGACACAGGACCAGGGAACAACAGCAATCGCTATGCAAGCAGACCACGAAATCTTTCTTCCTCTGGTGGGTAAGAACTGCCAACCTTTAGTCCAAAATCTGCACTAGCCAAGGACCACTGCAGCCGCCTCCTGATGGGAGTGGGTGTGAGATTTCCCTCTGAGTCTATGCCTCTAAACGTTCTCATGTCTGCATTAAGCTCTAGTTATCCAGTCAGACGTCTGAAGTCAAGACAAAGCTTGAAGAGCGATTCTTGGACAAGTACAGTAAAACCATAGAGGTTGCGAATAAATGTGAAAGGGAAAGTGCAGGGTGGAGCTGGGGGCATTTGAGAGATGGGATGGGGCCCTGGAGAACCTCCACAGGACAAAATGGCCCAAACTCTTAAGAAGTACCAAGACCTAGGTCCAATACAATGCTAGTGTTCATGATCCCAAGCCGAGAGTCACACGGCTGGATGTGTGTGCTGGGTGTCTGTTCACTAGGCTAGGAACCCAGCAAAGGGAACATCTGGTACCCGGGAAGGCCTGGGCAAACCTGCGTTGAATGTGTATGGAGTATATGGAAAGTCCTTGAGGCATGGAGAAGGAAGTGGCTCTTCACATAGGAAGACGGTTTACAGGGAGAGAAGGGGAACTCCTTGAGCTTCTCCAGGCTGACACCACTAGCGGCCTAGAGAGGGATGGTGTCTTGAGAAGGGAGAGAGCACTGGAAAGGAAGGAAATCAGCAAAGCCAGCGCTGGACTCCCCTTTGTCTCCCTCCCCAAGAGGGGCGAGGGGAGGGAGGACTGAAGGAAAAGTAGAAAAGCAGGGGAAAGCGGGTGGGGGTCCGGGCATGGAGTTAAAACAGCAGATTTGGAAGTAGGTGTTAACAGAGGCATCAACTCAAAACTCACTGCCACTGAGCTGGAGCGACGTGGTTTCAGACTGCTGCCCTTGCTGATATTGCCCAAGGCGGCCCCACTACGCCCCGGCGCTCCTTCCCGAGGGTACAGGGACTAGGCAAATATGCCTGCAGCGTAATCTTTTCTCCTCTCAAAACTCACTGCCCCTGAGCTGATGCCGACTCATATGGTGGATTCATGTAGGTGGCAGGGTGCAGTAGAATGTGAGTTCCATAGACGGTAACTCTTTACAGGAGTAGAAAGCCTTGTCTTTGAAGCAGCTGGTGGCTTCCCGCTGCTGACCTTGCAGTTGGCAACTCAACGCGTAACCACTACGCCACCAGACTGAAAACCACGCACTGCCATTGGCTCGATGCTGACTCACATCAGCCAGGGCGGAACTGCCCGCGAGTTTCTGGCTGGCCTGGATTTCTCCCCGCTACGCCAGCAGGGCTCCCGGTTTACTCCGTGTAAATGACGGAGCGCCAAAGGAGGATAGGAGGCCGCAGACCTAACATTCAGAGGTTAAAACTATCAATGAAGAGTGAGTCGATAAGTGAATGAGGTAGGATGATCAACATATCTGAATGCTGTACGACAAACTCAGGCCTCCGGAGACAATTAACTTCCCGTTAGACGGTATAGGGTCTTCACTTCTCACCCTTGCCCTGCCTGGGAGGGTGCACCGCCGTCTTGATGATGAAGGTCGAAGGAAATGAGTTCCCGGGGATCACCGCCCAGCCCCGTCCAGGCCTCCAGCAGAAAACAGGGCAGCGAACCCTGACTCTTGCCCTTCAAACACTCGATCCAGAGGCCGCTGCCCTATTGAAGCGTAAGCACGCTGAGAGCAAGGCGTGCCCCGCAAGCTGGGAACTGCCCGGCATGCGCTCAGCAAATCCTTGAGGCCCATCCAAGGACCTGGGCTCCGTCCCGCGGCGCCATCACGGCGCGCGGAGGGCTGAGCCGGGCGCAGCGGGCAGAGAGAGGTTGCAGATTGGTTTGAGAGGGCTCGCGGGGACCCGGACTGCCGGGCTCGCAGGCCGCAGACTTGGCCGTGTGTGTCACTAACCTTCCGGCTGGCGCGCCCGCGCGGGGCGCAGCAGCCCGGCTCCGGCGTCCCGCGCCCGCCGCCCCCCGGAGGCGCGCGGCGCCCGCTGCGCACGTAGGTCACCTGTCTGCGGCTGGCACCGCGCGGCGGCCCGGACGCGGGCCCGGACGGCAGGTGCAGCCGGGGCTGCCGGGGGGCCCGGCCCGGCGGGGCGCTGCCCGCGGGGACCCCGGGCCGGGCGCGCCCCAGCTCCGCGCAGAGCCGCAGGCCGAGCAGCAGCGCGGCGGCCAGCAGGCACCGGCGCAGGTCCCCGCAGCCCCTCGCGGGCAGCCTCTCCCGGGCCATGGAGCCAGCCCGCGCCTGGGCCGCGCTCCGAGCCCCGCCGGCGGCTGCACAGGGCCCCGCAGGCCCGAGTGGCCGACCGGAGACTCCCCGGGCTCAGAGCCGCCTGCCTGCCTGCAGCCCGAGGGCGCCTCCGAGTAACCTTATCCTCGCGGCCGGACAGGAAGGGCGAGGGGCGGCGGGCGGGGCTGGGGCGAGCCCCGCCTCGGGGTCCCCGAGGAGCACCCTCCCCCCTCCCCCGGGCCCCCAGAACCCGTCCGAATCTAGAGCTAGGCGGCCAGGAAAGAGCATCCCGACGGGAGGGCAGGTGAGCTGCGGGGGTGGCACTGCCAGGAACCAACTCCGCTTGTCAAACAGCGTGTGCGCTAAGCGCAATATAAAATAATGCGCCCTGATGCTCAAGTTTACAACTTCGCTGCCTTGAGAAAGAAGTGGGGGGCGGGGGACTGGGGGGAGGCGAAGAGCGCTGGGTACAGAAGAATCAAATTAGAGTCACTCCGTTTCTAAATTCTGCCTGCAGCCAATCCGCGCTGTCTCTCGGCGTTATGAACGTGTGGGGGTGAAGGAGCAGAGGAAGGAGCCGGCGAAGACAGCTGACAGCAGGAGAAAGAACAGAAGCTACATGGCATGATGTAAATCGAATTAATTTAACTCCAAACACACACACCTCCCTGCTGTCTTGCAGAGATGCGAGGGAACACATTTATCTGTGGGCAACACACTCTCCTGCTGGTATTCCCATCAACACCTTGACCCCAATTAATCAGACGGAACTTTCCCCGCCTGCAGCCCAGGGCTGGCTACTCCATTTTCCCTTGTTTTTCGGGTGATTCCCCATCATCCACTGAGGGGTTGGGGCTGTTTTCTGTCCATGTGGCCACTCTGGTGTTCAGGCTTTGCGCCTGCATTTCCTATGCTTTATGGGCAGCAGCCTCTACTGACCCTTCCCCTCCCCCACACAAGAGACCAAATAAGAAGTCCCCACACCCCTCCCTTTAAATGTCAGGAATTTTCCACAGGGAGCATTGGTTTCTAAATTACCCTTTCTCTCCTGGGTTAAGAAAAGCCCAGTCTTTGTCCCCAGACAACACAATGGAATGATTTCGCTCCTTGGAACCCAATCTTCCAATCTATTCCCTCTTCAGGCCAGGTCCCCAGGCGCCTAAATGTTTGGATTATGATTGACTTTTGTGGGGTTTTTGCTTTTTTTTGCAGTCAGCCCTCGGGCATTGCAGCTGGGCTCCGTTTGAAAGCATCCAGGCAAGTCCATTTTTCTTCACACCAACTTATGCGAGAAAGCCTCAAGTCAACAACTGCTAAAAGGACATGAACTTCGGTGTGTCTGGGGCACCGTGCCATTCAGGAGCTGTGAGACTTTGGACAAAGTACGCAACCTCTCTGCACCTCCGATTTCTGGCACGTCGATGCTTATTGCGTGGTATCCCACAAATTGAATTAGATGCATGCTCAGGACAGTACCTGGCTCCCTGGAAGGTGACTGTTATTTAACATTAAGTCAAGCCCTGTATGAGTAGGTTTTCATGAAAAAATAACAGGGAACATTGAATCCTGTTGTAGACATTCTTCTCTGGAATGAGTAATACTCCAAGATATCAAGAGACAACCTTTAGGATCCCAGAGACCCCAGAGCTCTCCATGTATGTTGTGTCATTGTGGCATGCTACTTAAAACAGGATTTATACATTTATACATGGCTCAGTGATATTTAAACATGGCTCAGTGATATCTGATGCAGACCCCCTCCCCTTTTTTTAATGCCTCACAGAGTCACCAACTAAAGAACATCCATGATACCACTAATGAGACCCTCGGCCTGTCTGTTGAGTTATTCTCAGGGCCTGCCTGTGCAGGGGAGTGGATGGGATGAGGAATGTCCTATATTATAACATGCGGATATTTAATAAGGCTCTGGGCTAGGGATGGAGCACACAGAACAGTGTGGCTCTTGAAGAGATGGGCAGGATGACCTCATATTTTCCCTTATCTCATTTCTGTGGTTCTCTAATAAATGTTTCCATTATGAAGAAGTGTCCAAATAAAAGACTGCATTTAAATGTACTTTCCCCTTATCCTTTCCTGTCTACATGTATTAATTAATAATAGAAAGGAACTGGTCATATACAGTACCATTAATTTTCGAGGAAGGAGTTTCATAGATTGTAGCCTCCACACACTATTCCCTTGTGTCATGGATGAAGTGTGGAGTGAAATGGGCCAGCTGGCCAGCTGGGGAGGCAAACCGAACCCAGCACTGTCGGCACTAACAAGCAATCTTTCCTTCGTGGACTCTGCTTTTCTTATACAGTTGGGTTTGTCTAGACCCTTTCTGGATGTTTCAAGACTGCAGCTAATCATTAACTGCCACTTCAGAGATTGGCTAATTAAAGGTGGAGGTCAGTAAACAACAAAAGCAACTTCTATCACATCGCATATTATATCCTTTGTGAAGTGGCAGCTACAAGATGGCTGAACCAGAGCATCTTGCCTGTGTACCGCCCGGGCTGCATGTGTTTCCGTTTGCACTCATGCTGGAGTGCAGCGGTTCTCAATTAGGGGGAGCCGGCCTTGCAGGTGACACTTAGCAAAGTCTGAGTCCTGTTTAGTTGTTATACCTGGCATGGGCAGAGGTGGGGGCCAAGGATGCTCCTGTGATCTGTTGGGTAAGGTGTTAAGTGAGGAAGGAAAGAACTATTTAAAGCCTCACTTCTGGGCCCACCAATTTAAAGTCAGGTAGATGAGGACAGGAGAGCCTTGGTGGCATTACACATTGGGCTGAGATCTGCAAGGTCGGCAGTTCAAAACCACCAACCAGCTCCTTGAGCTTAAGATGAGGTTTTCTACACCTGTAAACAGTTCATCTCAGAAACTCACAGGGAAAGTTCTACCTTGTTCTATAGAGCTGTTGGGAGGCCGCATCCAGTGGATGTTTGGTTTGGTTTTTGAGACGATGTGACAAAGGACACAGACACAGACGGGCTGTGCGGCCAGAAGAGAGCAGGGAGAATGCAGTGTCCCAGAAACAAAGTGAAGAACGTGTTTCTGAAGGAAGAGATTAGAGGTTGTGAGACAGGCATAAAAGAGTGGCAACCAGCCAGGGTGCAGTATAGCACAGACAAAACATACAACATCCCTCCAGTTCTTTAATGCCCCCCCCATCATGACCCCAGTTTTACCTTACAAATCTGGCTAAACCAGAGCATGTACCCTGGTACAGATAAGAACTCTCAACACATGGAATTCAGGACCCCTCAATGGAAAATGGACCCCTCCAGAACAATACTGGGAGTAGCAATACCATCAATACTGTGAGGATAGGAGCAAGGTCGGGGAGAAAGGGGGAACCAATCGCAAGGTTGTATATATAGACATACATACACACGCCCACCGAAGGGGATGATTAACAGAAATGTGGGTGAGGGGGGACAAGGGACAGTATAAGATATGAAATAATAACAATATATAATTGATCAAGGATTCATGAAAGTGGGAGGATGGGGGAGGGAGGGTAAAAAGAGGAACTTATGCCAAGAGCTTAAGTAGAAAACGTTTTGGAAATGATGATGGCAGCATATGTAAAAATGTGCTCGATAAATTGATGAATGGAATGTTATAGGAGCTGTAAAAGCCCCCCCAAAAATGATTTTTAAAATGTATAAATTATCAAGGATTCATGATGGTGGGAGGGTGGGGAAGGGAGGGAAAAAATGAGGAGCTGATACCAAGGGCTCAAGCAGAAAGAACATGTTTTGAAAAGGATGATAGCAACAGATGTAAAAATGTGCTTGACACAATGGATGGATTGTGATAAGAGCTGTTAGAGCCCCCAATAGAATGATTTTTTTAAAAGTGGCAACCATCCTCTTCTGACTTCCCCAGGGAGGAGGAGGTGACTCCCCAACAGGATCAGCCATTGGCCAATTCCTCTGAGGCTGTGGTCAGTCATGTCTCCACCCTCCAACCTTCTTACCTCCCACAACACTCTACTTCTCAACTGGGCTTGATCCTTCCTTGCCATAGCCACACAGAACTCATAGACCATACTCACAGTTATGGAGTTTTTAGGGAAATGCACAGGTTTAATTAGGGAAATTCAGGATCAGAAAGGCCCAGGACACAGTTCTTACAGTCAGGACAGCCTCTTCCTAGCCATCCAGGCAGATCTCTCTCTGGTACTTGGGCTCTCAGCCATGCCACTCCTTGGCTTCTATCCTGCTAGAGTACTTTTAGCACTGCCGATACATGCCCCAAAAGCATACTACTCCACCATAAGCCTCAGCTTGAAGGCACTGAGATCTAGCTTCATGGGTCAGCAAGCCTATCTAGCCAATGAAGAACCCCCACGTGCCCCGTTCAAGAAGCAAGCCTCTTGCCCCCACTCAGCTTTACCCATTCCATGCACCAGGAAGCCAACCTGTCTGTCTCATGCTCTTGTCCTTGGACCTCTGCCACTTCTCTGGTCTCACAGCCTTCTGTCTTTGGATTGAGAAGGTTCAAAGGGCAGGAATCTCAGGAACCAAAGTGCTACACTTCTGGCTCTTCTAGCTTGATGGTAGTGAGATTCTTTCCTCCTGCTTCTGAGATGGCTCATCTTTTACCCAGCAGGATGGCCAAACTGACCAATTCCCACTTGAGAATTCCAAAAGTTTTGCGATCACAACACTGGTCTTATTCGCCTCTGTAGCCCCCGATAAAGCCTTGTGTGGGATGAGTCCTGGCTATGGAAGTACTGACCCTGCTGAGTGGTCAGACCCAAGATGGCAAATTTCTCCCAAACCATATTACTTGTCCCTCAGGCAAAACTGATTAACACTCAAACCTGCAATGGATCCCCGTAATGGCTCAAAGACAGTATCTCCAACCTGGGACCTATTCCCCCAAGGGCCTCGGGACGGATCAGGGAATGCATCACTCAAGCCACTGGGGGAAAAGAACTCAGGCCAAAGAGCTGGGTGGAGAGCTGTGCTAGGAACCCTGCGACTGTTAATAAACACTCAGCAGGAAGCCCGTGGGCAGAAAGTCCCATGTCAAAAGATGTGGCTGGCTGGCTTGCTTTCTTCTCTCTCTCTCTCTCTCTCTCTCTCTCTCTCTCTCTCTCTCTCTCTCTCTCTCTCTCTCTTTCTCTCTCTCTCTCACACACACACACACACACACACACTCACACACATGCACATTCCTGGCTTCTGAAAAATGCACCGCAGGCACTGTTAGTAAGGTTTATTTACAACATCAGCTCCCTGATGAGACATTCCTGTGTCTTATGGCAATAAAGGAGCTTAGGTTAAGAATGGGCAAACCATTGCCTGTGTCATAGGACCACCTGCAGAGTGTCCCCCTCTCCCCACAGCCTGCCCCCCCCCCCCCAACTATCCAGGATTCATCATTGTGAGACTTGCCAGAAATAATCTCCCCGCTATAGATCACTTTGAAGTTAAAAACATTCCTGGATGAGACTTTCCCAAAGTCAAGGGATTAAAAAACCCTTTTAAGGTCAGACGTGATCACTGGGGAGCAGACAGGGTAATGTGAGGCACAGCATGCCCCAAGGTGAAATTCTCAGGCACTGTCATTTCCACTCGGCTTGTGAATATATTAAAAATCCTGGGGTCAAAAGCCACTTTCCTTTATCATCACATTGCTGCTCTAGCCCCGGGGACTGCACGAGTCACAAGCTGAAGTGCGCATCAGACTCATCTGGGGAGTTGTTTGAGTGCAAGGTCAAAAGCTCCACCTCGAGAGAGTCTTCATTCATAGGCGGCTCTCTGAAATCTTTATTTTTACAAGCATCAGGTGGTCCATAGCAAACGTTTAGAAACCCCGGCCCAGCATTCCCCACCGTGATCATGGCTAGAGATGAGATGGCGTGGAGTGTTGTTGTTGTTGCTGTTAGACACCAGTGAGTCTGTTCCAACACACAGTGACCCTATGCACAATAGTCCTGTGGCATCCTCACAATTACTTGTTCCCATGCCTGAGCCCATGGTTGCAGCCGCTGTATCAACGCCTCTCACTAAGGGTCTGTCTCTTTTCTCTGCCCCTCCACTTTACCAAGCACGATGCCCTTCTCCACGAACTGCTCTCTCTGAACATGTCCAAAGCATGTGAGACGAAGCCCTGCCATCCTTGCCTCTAAGGAGCGCTTTGTCCGTACTTCTTCCAAGACAGGTGTGGGCTGTAGGAAGCTGTAATTATGGGGGGAGAGCTCTTGTTCTCCATCAGCCTTCAGGTACAGTTCCTAACAAAGTTTTAGGCACTAACAAGTGGCCTAGATTGAATTATGTCCTCCTCAAAATATACGTCGACGGGGTTGGGCCAAGACTCTTAGTAGTTTGGAAGTTAGGTAAAGGTGTAATCATTGCCCTCTGATGTGATCAGCTCATCAGCTGTTGGGGAGTGAGGGTGGGATGCAGCATCCCAGCTCAGATCCAATGGGCAGGGAGTTTCCGTGGGGCAAAAGAAGAGAGAAGTAAGAAGAGGAGGGACCTCACTACCACCAAGAAAGAAGAGGCAGGAGTGGAGCATGTGCTTTCAATCCAGGCCTTGTGCTGAGAACTCCCAGACCCAGGGGAAGATTGATGATAAGACCCGGGAGATCTTCAAGGAATGCCAGGCCCACAGATAGTGAAATGAGACAGGGCCTTCTGCCAGAGCCAAGAGAGGGAGAAAGCCTCCCCCAAGACCCGCTGCTCAAGCCTCCTAAACTGGGGCGAATAAGTGTCTGTATGAACACCATCAACGTGTGCTGTTTCTGTTCCAGCAGCACTAAATAGCCGGGACACCAAATTGTTGTTTTTGTTGTTGTTGTTAGGTGCCTTCAAGCCAGTTCCAACTAATGGCAACCCTCAAAAAAGTTCATGAAAAAAAATGGAAAGGAATTTTTACAGGAACATATTTGGAAGCCTGCTCATATAACTTTGGACATCCTATCAGGAGAGACCGGTCCCTGCCGAAGGACATCGCATTAGTAGAGGGGCAGCGAAAAGGAGGAAGCCCCTCCAGGAGATGGATTGAATCCCTCAGGGAGATGGACTGACGCCGTGGCTGCCACAATGGCTCAAGGGTAGGACCACTGGTGAGGATGGCGCAGGACCAGGCAGTGTTCATTGTGCTGTGCGCAGGGTCGCTATGGGTGGAAACCAACTCAACATATCATAGAGACAGTGCGCGGTTCTGCCCCTTTCTCTCAAGTGTTCCATGTTTGAGGCCATTGTTGCAGCCACGGTGTCAATTCATCCCTTGAAGATTTTCCTCTCTTTTGATTCCCCTCTACTTGATGTTCTTTTCCAGGGACTGGTCCCTCTTGACAGTATGTCCAAAGCACGTCAGACCAAGTCTCACCATCCTCTCTCTCCTAAGGAGCGTGGTACTGTACAGCTGACCCTTGAAAAAGGTTGGGTGTAGCAGTGCCAACAGCCACAACACAATTGGAAATCTATTTGTATCATTATTCACTGCTTCAAACCTAACGGTCTATTATCTCCTGTGAACCAGAAACCTTACCGATAACATCGTCTTTTAATACATATTTTATATGCTGCATGTATCACACTGCAGCCACATAAGTTGCATTTCAATATAAGATCAAAAATGGTATTTTGCAAAAAGTATAAAGTTTTGCACCTACTGCCATACCTTCGCAACAGCTTCATAACATTCTCTTTATTTTTTACAACGCTCCTTACACGAGACTATTTATCTTGAAATAGTGGGCAACCACCGCAGACCCCAATCTAAGGTATCTAGCAACTCGTGATGTTGCTGGTTCTTGGGAGCACTTCTGGTATCACTCAACTCACTGCCATCGAGCCGAGTCTAGCTGAGAGCGACCCTAGAGGACAGGGTGGAACCGCCCCCGTGGGTTTCTGAGACTGTGCCTCTTGATGGGAATGGAAAGCCTCATCTCTCTCCTGGCGAGCGACTGGTGGTTTCAAACTGCTGACCTTGCGGTGAGCAGTCAGTCCGTGCAAGTAGGAGCCCCTCTTGACAGCTACTCTCCCCCTCCCCTCCAGGACACCTAGTGGGAAGAGGGAAGTTGTCAAAGGAACTGGGTCTTTTTCCCTCTCTGCTTTGCATCAGATCCTTAAATCTCATTTCTGGAACGCTTCATTCCCCACCTTCTCTCCTCCTCACTCGCAACCTCCCCCCCTTGTCTTCCTATCGCGGTGCCTTTGTGTCATTTGTCCTTCTCAATCTGCTCTGGCACTCAGGTATACTGTCCAGTGAGAGCCTGCCCGTTGGTTGCTCTCCAGGTCCCAGTGGCACTTCAGTGTGCTCACTGGGTGGCGATGCCTTTTGACTGAGTCGCAGCTGCAGAGGGTGCAGGCAGTTTGATGGACCCGGGAAAGAGGAAAGAAACAAAGCCCAAAGATCACCCTCAGGCAGAAGAGCGCAGCCCGAGCTTGGCTTACACTGCCCGCTAGCAGTGTCCCTTTGCTCCTCAGCTTCCCCGTCTGGGCCATGGGGCTGTTGTGATGACCGGCTGAGCTCCATTACCATGGACTAGTGTCCCGTGGTCAGCACGATCATGTGAAGCGCGTGGCTGTCCTTCACTGCCAGACCCAAAGTGGTAGGTTTCTGGGGTGGTCCACCTCGGTTCTTGCTTCACAACGCTGAAAGAATTCACGCGGCAGGAGCACTTTTGTAAATCCAAGTCACTTTTATGAGGGAAAGGGAAGCATCCGGTATGACAGCCCCAGACAGTCCACACTCACTCTGGAAAGTATGCGGGATGGAGGGGTGGGGGTGGCGTGGGAAAATGGCCTTTTCAGGGCGCACGGAAAACCACTAGGAAGGAAAATGGGAACAGGGGTGCAGAACCAACAGCAGAAAATTGCCCGAAGCCAAAAGAATGTGGTCTGAGAGGACCCACAGGCGACACACACACAGGAGAAAGAGAGAAGGAGAGAGAGAGAAGGAGAGAGAGAGAGAGAGAGAGAGAGAGAGAGAGAGAGAGAGAGAGGTGTTTCCACCCTCCCCTGGCCTACCACCCCCCCCCCCCAAAGGAGTGCGCCTGCCGGAGGCCAGCTTTGAGCCCCTCCTATCCCCACTGGCTCAGAGATGTGGTTGAAGCTTTTGGCTGATCATATTGGCTGAGTTTAGACATACCTGTGTGATGTCATGTG
This sequence comes from Tenrec ecaudatus, assembly GCF_050624435.1. Taxonomy (NCBI): domain Eukaryota; kingdom Metazoa; phylum Chordata; class Mammalia; order Afrosoricida; family Tenrecidae; genus Tenrec; species Tenrec ecaudatus. Next base: position 62,209,579 of record NC_134536.1, on the reverse strand, counting down.
GCTGATGCCTCCTAGTCTGTGCGCCCAGGTGGACTTCTAAGGTTTATCAAGGGGGTAATACCTCGGTTCTTGGCTTTGCATGATCAAAGTACTCACGCCGAAACCCGTTTCGTAATCCAGGTGGGTGTTTATGAAGGACAGGACCAGGTTCAGGTTTTACAGTCTCAAAGAGTTCATGCCATATTTCAGGGAAGCGTGCCATGCTGCGTGGAAGCCGGGTGGAATTCACAACTGGATACGAACAACCACGTGGAAGAGAACGCCCACATGTACAGAACTGGGGGGCATCCGGGAGGCCAGAGGCACAAGAGCCCTAAAGACTAAGAGCATGTGGGCCGAGAGGATGTGGTCCCAAGTGGGCCAAGCAGCAGGCTCATGTGTGCCATGCAGGGGAGGGAGATTCCTCCCCTCCCCTGCTGCAGAGCTGGGGCAAGAGAGTGTACCAGAGCATGCGCCCTGCCCTGATTCTGGCCACCCCCTGGCTGGGGGAAGGCGTGGTTGAAGGTATTGGTTGGCCCCAATTGGCTGGCTTGAGCCCACCTGGGTGAGGTCATGCACCTGGACCTAGTTTGGTCTGCTCAGGTGTACCTCCCACCTGGCTGGGGCTTGAATAGGAGCATGCTCAGTTTGGGGTCTTTATAGGCATGTAAAGTTTCCCTAACTTCCTTCCAACCCCCTCTTCGGGGCCTTTGCACGCATGGGAGGGACAACCCCCTTTCCCTAAATCTAGCTACCTAACAGACCTCCCACCTGGGCCTAAGTGACTTGGGTCTGAGCATGCTCAGTTCCGGGTTTTCACATAGGTGGTTAATTGGTGTGGCTGAGTTCTTTCCAGTCCCTTTCCTGTGGCATGGGCAGCTGCTTTTCCCTAGTGCAGGCTTTTGGTGGAGACTGCCCCCTTTTGTCCCTCTCTAGCTACCTTTCAAAAGGACACTGGTGTGGGTCTGCCCTCCTTCACGGTCCTCTTTCTATGGCCTCGGGTTGGGGTGTCTCTGGGGCTTGGGCTCCCATTTAAAAGGGGGGAAATGAAAACCAGGGGTTCTGGTTCTGCTTCCAGTGTTGCCATTGGGGCCAGTGGTTGTCCTTAGTCTTCACAGCCAGGATGCTCACCAGGGGTCCCATTGCTTCCGGAAGAAGACTGATCCTATTTCCTGGCCCCATTGTTCTCAAACAGCCCCTTCTTCCTTTGACTCTGGGTTTCTCTGCTTTCTGCACGCCTGTCACCACACAGTAGGTCTCACCTTTACTCCTGGAATCTGATTTGCTGCTCTCACTTTTGTTTCTTTAAACCAAAGCCTGCTGTCTTGCTGCTAGGAGGCCTGGGTTGGGCATTGGGCTGCTAACAGAAAGGTCAGCAGTTTGAAGCCACCAGCTGCTCTGAGGGAGAAAGATGAGGCTTTCTACTCCCATAAACAGTTATCTTCTCAGAATCCAACAGGGGCAGTTTCATCCTGTCCTATAGACTCACAGTGAGTCAGAATCAACCAGACAGTCGTGAATTCTTTTCTTTTTCTTCTTTAAATCCTTACTGACCCAGCTCCATCATTTCTGCTCCCTTTCAGCTGCGCCTTGGAAGAGTCCCAGCTCTGATCATTTGACTGGGTTTGCACTGTCATCAGGTTTAGGGAGGGACCCACCAGACTGCAGAGCATCCCACCTCCCCTCAGGAACAGCCACAGTGCTGAGACTGCCCACGGAGTTCCCCAGAGCAGCTGGCTTTCAGTGCAGAGCGGGAGGCCTGGAGCTGCCCCCTCCCTCCCCCAGCCCCCTCCCACACCTTCCCAAAGGCCTTTAGAGGAAGGCTTGCTGGGTGGGAGACAAAGGCTGCCTGAACGCTCACTGTTGCTAAGAGAGAAGGCAGGAGAACTAGTTCTCCATCACAAAGGGCGGCCAGGAGGAAAGCTGCCCCAGGCTGGGGGACAAAGAAGCAGGGGGCTGGGCCAGCTTTGTGCACCACCCCCATCACCCCACTCATACTGGGGCCCGGTGGGTGGGGTGGTGGGTGGGGTAGCTGCACGTGAGCTGCTTCAGCATTAAGTATGAGATCACCGAAATAGCTTTTTAATAGCTGCAGTTCTTACTTTAATGTCTTTGTGGGTTTTTAATTTTGCCTTTAATGGGGGGACATTGCATGTAGAAATCAGGAAGCAAACTCCCCGTTGCAGCCCCAGCTCGGGCCCCTGCAGGTAACCGGCACTTAACTGCCTCATGGCCCTGGTTGACCAGCCTCGGCCCCGCAGCACGTGCAGTGGTCGGGCTGCGGATTGTGAATTGTTTATCTTTGCATCGCCAGGAGTAACCAGTCTCTCGCACCAGGAATTGCTCAGTAAAAGTGTGGGCACTGGAGAATGCGTGCGTTGCTTGACTGGACATCTAGCCGGAGCCCGCCATTGGCCCTCATGGATCCAGCAGGCCCCTTATTCACATACCCCACTCATTGGGCTTTCCTGCTGTGGAAGCTTTGCTAATGCCTGGGAGGAATGGTCATGGGGCCCAGAGGAAGGTCCCGGAAAACAGCAGTTTGCAGCCTTTGGATTTTATTTAGTGTGCAGTGGGAAGTCCCAGGGGGCCTGATGAGAGGTGAGGGGGGTAGGTGCCGACCCATGATAACCTTGATTACTTGTAAGGACAGAATCAATTGTTCTCCATGATTGGACAGCTAGCCATAAGGCCACCAGTTCAAACCCCCCAGACCCTCCAAGTTAAAAAAAAGAGGAGGCTGTCCACCTTGAAGGGGAGCCCTGGTGGTATAGTGGGCTGTGCACTGAGCTGCTAGCCACAAAGTCAATGGTTTGGAGCCACCAGCTGCTCCGAGAGAGGAAGATGAGGCTGTGAACTCTCGTAAAGTGTTACAGTCTCAGAAACCCACCAGGGCAATTCTACTCTGTCCTACAAGGTTCCGGTGAGTCCGAATCGACCCGATGGCAGGGAGGTTGAGTTTTGCTCCTGTAAAGATTCACAGCCTCGGAACTGCTAACAGAGGGTTGCAATCAGTCGGAATTGACTCAATGGCTGTGAGCTTGACTTGATGGGATGACTAGACCCACTGAGAAAGAACTGAGGTTCAGAGAACTTGAGCACTTTGCTCAGTCTCACAGGTGCTGAAAAGCCTTCAAACAGCCACAGAATGGGAGGAAGAAAGATGAGGCTGTCTGCTCCCATAAAGACTTACAGCTTCAAAAACCCTATAGAGCAGCGGTTCTCAACCTGTGGGTCACGACCCCTTGGGGGGGTGTTCTAACAACCCTTTCACAGGTGTCGCCCGATTCATCACAGTAGCAAAATGACAGCGATGAAGTAGCAACAAAAATAATGTTATGGTTGGGGGGGGGGGGTCACCACACCAGGAGGAACTGTGTGAAAGGGTCAAGGCATGAGGAAGGTGGAGAACCACTGCTCTAGGGGGTCCCTGTGAATCAGAATCCATTCCATGGCCGTGGTTATTTGCTTGTTTGTTTAACGTCTAACTTGAGGTAGGTCCACAGCCCCTAAGAATGCATCATGTGGGCCTCTCAAGCCCCACTTTATCAAATACTTAAAAATAAATACAGTACTAAACCCTAAGACCCAAGACTTCAGATAAATTAATGCTGAAAAGGCTTGATTCTAGATCTTCTGAGGGTAAAATCCCCAATGCAAATGGATAACTCTTGTCTAGGATTCTTCCTCCTCCTTACCACCCAGACTGAATGGCAATCTTTCTTCCATGGGGAATGTTTGCCCCGAAATTTATGGAATTTCATACAGCCTGAAGGCAAGATAACCTGGTTGTTACCAGCTGCCCATTTTCCCCACAAGAAATTAGACAATGGTGTAGAACGATTATTTCAGGGTCGAGACATCTCCTCATGTTGACTGCAGTCTCATAGAACACGTGCAGCATGGCCTCCGTGCATCTACCATGTCCTTCTGAAAACCTTTAGGCACGACACTGATGCAGCTTTAAGAAGGGAAAGCTTAATTTTGAAATGACAGACACCTTAAGTTAGATTCTTGCCAAGTCCGGGGGAGAAGAGTGGAGATTGTGTGTAAACCATGCTATCAGTTTCAGTATAAGGGGGAGCTGGGGTGTATCCAGCATTATATAAACCAAAAAACAAACTTTCAACTCATAATGACTACAGGACATTATGGACAGAGCAGAAGGGTATTGTGGGATATAAAAGGCTGTTCCCCAGCTGGTCTCCCCCAAAATATATGTCAGAACTAGGACACTGCTTCCAACTAATGGTAAATGATTGTCAAGTTATCTCCTTGAAGGCACTCAGCCATCCAGAACAATAAGACTGCTGTCTGGTCCACTGCAGGTGAGGCTCACACCCTATTGATACGATGGTGATTATTTCCCTTGAGAGCTTATAAGAAGTCAAACCTGCTCAGTGACATCAAAGTTAGGCTGCCATCCTGAATCTAGGATCTGCCCATCTTGTCACATGTGTGCCCCCAATTCCTCCCCTTCCTACTGCATGTACACCCCTAGATCGTTCCCCCTCCCATTACTGTAGTACCTATAGTTGACCTTTTAGGTTGCAGCTCAACTCGTAACCCCAACATCCCCAGGGCTCCCATGGGACCACACATGTTGCCAAACTCTTGTTTAAAAAACAAAAGGATGTTGACTTCACCTTTAGGGTTTAGAGTCCAACACTAAACCCTAACTGTGGAATTCACTCTGAAAAGGAGATATATCATACGTTTTCACTGAAAAAATATGAAAATCAAGGCAAAGTCTCTAATCTGTCACAATCTGCTCTCCTTAAAACAGATAAACCCTCTTTAACACAAAGGTCTTTATCTTGGTGACCACCCCACTTTAATGATGAAATAGCAGTCATTTCTGCGTCTCTAGTTTCAAGTCACATGTGAAACATTCTCTCTCAGGCTGTAACAGCCCAGTAGAAATGTGCTGCATTTGCCAATTGTCCAACCACCATTGTGAGAAATTAGGTCTTTGTACTGACAGGGATAAGCCTTAGCTGGGCAGATCAATAGAAGTATTTCTCTCCTCAGACAGTAGGAAGTTAATGTCTAGCAACGACTTTGACATAAGAAAACAAAGCCCTGTCTTTCATTACAGCTCATGTTCCTGAACAAAAGAGCGTATCCAAGGTTCCACTGTTTCATGTATCAGAAACACAGTCCGCAAATCTCATCCCTCTAAGTACCTAGCATAGGAAGAAAGACGAAGCATATTCTACACCCAGCCCCCAAGAGAAACGATATGAAAACCTTCATAATTAACACTCCTACGAATTCTTCACAGGTCAGTGCTAAGCCCCTCCTTCTCCACTGAAGGCCGCCAGTAGCCAGAACACCCCAAAAAGAAGAAAGAAGCTCCCACAGCACAAAACCAAAAATAACAGCTTTGCTCTCCAAAGACAGTCTGCCCTGGCTGGCTGCACCCCTTGGCTGCACGTGGTTTCTTGGGAACGCATTTGTCATGCAATTTTATGATCTGTTAAAAAAAAATTTTGTTTTAAGGTGTAGGAATATTCCTTCTTCCGTACTTCACAAGGATGTTGGAAAGATTAAAATTAGATCAAGCATTTCTAATTCTCTTAGGAAAGACTGAAGAATTCTTCTTTTTTGTAAACTTGTTCATCACAGCCTTAAAATAGCCACAACGATCCCATCTCACAGCTCGTTCTCGTTAAAAGCCCGGGATTCTGCTGATGGGGCAGTCGGTCCCGGGTCTGGGAATAACCATTCCTCCCACAGCCCGACAGTGTTTAATAAATGACCGGCCCCAAACCAAACCAGACCAAACCAAACCGCCTCATTCCACTTCAGCCCCTTCTGGGACTGGCCAGAAGAAGTCCCAGCAGTCCGGCGTTTGCTAGGAGTGGAATTATTCCAGGGCTTGCTCCCTCATTCCTAGTCGCTAAACACACTTTCCTTTGTGTTCCTTCCAAATGAAAAGACCAGCAAGTGAGCCACCCAAGTCTGCACAGCCTGCTCACTCTGGCCAGGTCTGCATTCTCTCCTTTCTCTCAGAGGTTTCAATGGGTACATTGTGCCGTCCCGCTCAGTGCAACACAGCCTCCTCGCCCCAGACACCACCAGCCTTTGCCCACAAATACTTCCAACTCCATCAGATACCCAACCTACGTGCGTTTCCCTTGAACACTCCTGCCTTGTACTCTACAGCTCTCCCCAGCCCCCAAGAGAGCCAGCGTTCAACTGAGCCCTAGAACAGTCACATGAAGGGGTAAATCACCTACAGAGCTACCAGGTCCCACCAGGTGAACGCAACCCTGTGGCTCGCAGCCAAGTATCTGGGCCATTTGCACCACCCCTAGGCTCACTTAAAGACCTACCTCCTAACTACGGTTCCTTCAAAGACCTCCCCTGCGGTCTCTTCGCCACCCCACCCCCTTCTACATTCCCTCCTACACCCCTACCTCCTGCTAAAACAGGACAAAACTACACACTATAAAACATGGTCTGACGGGTCTCGTTTGCCAAGAACAACAACTTGGGAGATAGGAAGGACATGCCTTACATGAAAGAAATAAAACCCTAAGAGTAAAATACCAGGTGAAATGTGAAGGTCGTAACAGACTCAGGTGATTCTGATTCCAGGGACCCATGGCACCGGGCACCCAGTAGGGAGTGGTGGAGATGTTGACGGCTTCTGAGTAAGGTGGGCACGTAACATGCAGTCGCAGACAACAGAAAGGCCATTTAAGCAGAAAGGGGTGTATTGTCCCGTGTGACATGGCTTCCTAAATCTGGGAAAGATGCTGCCTGAGCTACTGCGAACAATGTCCAACGGCCTCTGCCATGATTGGGAAAGCAGCTGCCCCCCTACAGACGCATGCAGTAGAATCACAATAACAGCTGATATTCAACCCCAAGGCACTGGCAAATCCAGGAAGCTTGTCCCTGCTTCTTTCCACGTGTTGTAACTCTTTGTCATTGAGTCCGGTGCAGCCCAAAGTGACCCTAGATGACGCCCAGCGAGCCTCCAAAGCTGAGATCCTTATGCTAACAGCTAGCCAGGCTGTTAGCCCGAGCAACAGCTGGCGGGCTCAAACTGACAGCACTTTCGTTAGCAGAGGGCTTAACCAGAGCGCTTTCCCTTTTCATTCAGTTCCAAGTTCCAGGTTCATGGACATTCATCAGCCCAAGGGACCCTAAGTCAAGGGCATCTAGGAAATGTAGTTTGTAGCTCTCCCCGCGCTCTAAGAATGGGAAGCTAGGGAGGTTGAAATTGCCGTTGAGCTAGTCAGTCCAGAATATCTATTACATTGCATTCCCGATGAGTAAGCTCTTGGTAAGACTCGAGATTCATCCTGAAGTATTAAAACACGTATTTTACCCATTTTTCATGAAAATCGTCCCAACTGTTTTTCACTTTCCCCAGCCTCACTTAAAAATGGAAACTGGCAACTAGATGTAGTTCGGCTTCTTCTCGGTGACCTTGAAGTCCTACTATAGAACTCTAAGCATCTGTTGTTTTACTGGTGCCCTCAGTAATCCTGGACGGTGGTGGAGTTGTTTGCCCCCAAGCAGAATGACCCCCGAGTCTGTTACTGCATTACTCCCTCTCCCTCCGCACTCTAAGCTCCATCCTCTCTCCTCTGTCACTTTCTCTGAAGATTGATGTCAGCTGGGCACCAGCTTTGCTCATTCAAAAGGAAAACAATTCTCCAGGTGAAGAAGTGCTCTGGGTGGGCAATGTGGATGGACACAGGGAGCCAGGAGAGCCAATTCCTCCTCACCTCTGTTGGGTCCCCCTCCTTTGTTCCACACCCAGGCTACTCACTGTGGACCAAGGGTGGGCTTAACTCTTTTTCTATGGGTCTTCTTCACCAAAGTTGGTAAGATTTTATTTCCAAAATATGTTTCCAGGGGGTACATGGAAAAGTAACCATTCCAAAAATACAAGAATAGAAACTTACTTCCAAACCACCCAAATCTGGTCCTAAGGCACTCAGGGCATAAGATAAAAAGATCTTGGCTGGGTTCCAAAGTTCCTCAAGCCAAGAACACTGCACTCGGGGCCCCAAGGCTAAAACGTCATCATTGCCTCCACATGCCTCCTATCCCCCACAATTCAAACTTCCTTCTCAACGAAAAAGCTTACAGCTGCCAGCCTCTGGGCCTGAAGCCCGACCAGAAACTTATCTGTCAGGAAACACAAAATACGTTTTTCTTTCTTTTTTAAAGCAGATGTCAAATAAGATTCTCATTTCAAACTCCAGAACAGAGTTCCTAGTTTCTTCAAATAGAAACTATTAGAAAGACTATGGGGAGAGTTTTCGTCAATGAGCCAGACATCCTTGCTCAGTGAGGCACTTCCACCCACATCTCTGATGACTCCTCCTTCCCCATGACAAGAAGTGATCCTGCAAATGGCTACCCTTGCAGAATCGTTGGGGAAGCAGTTTCTAGTTGCTGGTTGGAAAATTCTGAGAAATTATAGTCAGCCATTTGTGGGAAACTGAGGACGAGGAAGAGAGTGTATGTGAACAAATTGTTTACTCTCATATTTAAGAAGCCTGGAAGGCTAGGTTTCTGGGTGGAGGGAGGCCTTCACTCTGTGGGTTAGAGTTGAATCCCAATCACCTTCTCAGAAAAGATTAACCCTCACAATATCCTCTCATAACATAAGTTACCTCGCACACGCACCCGGAGGATTGCTATCTGTCAGCTTTCTCCTTATGAGCAGACAGGTTGCTAATGCTCTCCCAGCTCAGGGATGGGCACTCCCCCTTACCTGCCTCCAGCACTGGTATTAGGTTACTCCTCCAATGAACTCAGGGACTTCTAGGGTTATGTATATGGTTACCTGTAATTAGCGGGTGGGGGGGGGGGCGCATGCCCCGAGACTATATATGTTGATGTAAGAATACATTTCTCTCCCTCCCGGGCCTGGTTTCTGATATCATGTGTGGTAATTACATAATTTCCTGTGAACTTGAGGATATTAAGAGTGAAGGGGTGGAGTCTAGCCTGTCAATCAGGTCACAGCCTTATGATGCCTCCTAATTGGCGTGGCCTTCTCATGAGGATTCTGGGAACTTCTACTCTCTCTCTCTCTCTGCCTTTGCCTTCCTGCTGACAAGCCACTTCAATCCAAGCTGATGGGAACTAGAGCCCTGGAGAAGCATCCACCACCAATAGATCTACAAGACTTTGCACCCACTGGCCTGTAATCTTCCTGCATTGGCCATCATTGCGAATGACTACATGAGTTTGAAGAGGAATTTATGGACTAGTATCGACATATGGGCTAATATCGGACTTATGGACTTGATCTGGACTGGGCTGGGATGTTTTCTCAATATTCAACTGCTCTTTGACATAAAGCTCTCTCTTACATAGGTATGAGTGTCTCTGGATTTGTTTCTCTAGTCAACCCGGTCAAACACACCATGGAAGAGGAGAGCACTCCAAAACTTGTGTCTGTCTCTTAATTTCTTCCCTTCAATTACACCACCATCCCTTAGGACCCATCCGGATGCGGGCTGGATCCCACGGCTTTATCGAGTCAAGCTGTGACGTTTGGGTAGTAGACAGATTTTTAGAGTTTTTAAGGAGAATCAGTCAGAAAGCCAATGTCTTAGTGATCGGTGCTGCTGTAACAGTAATACCCACAAGTCGATAGTTTTACCAGACAAATGTATTTTTTCACAGTGTAGGAGATTACAAGTCCAAATTCCGGATTCTAGCTCTCAAACCCACACTCCCTGCCATCAAGTTGATCCTGACTCACAGAGACCCTAAAGGACAGGGTAGAAGTGCCCTTATGGGTTTCCAGGAGTAGAAAACCTCATCTTTCTCCTGGAAGAGGCTGGCGGTTTTGAACTGTTGACCTTGTATTTAACAGCCCACCACATACCACTATAGCAACCACTATGCCAAGGTGTTCTCATTCTTCCAGTTCCTCTCAGCATCTGTGAGTGCTGCCTTCTTTGACGCTCACAGTATGTTTGGCATCATTCTTCTTCTGGGTCTGGGAAGTTCCCAGCACAGGGACCTTGGGTCCAAAGGACAGGTTCATTCCTGGTTCTTCTTGGTAGAACCAGATCCTTCTCATCTTGGATTGCTTCTTTAATTTATTTAGTATCTCAAAAGAGATTGACTCAAGATGCAGCTTACTCCTGTACATTATATTCTGCATTATTAACATAATTGCCACTAACGCTCCCTCATTAATATCAGATGGTAGAATTTACAGTATGTTGGATAATTAAACAGATCACAAAATGGAGGGTGATTGCATAATACTGAGAATCTTGGTTTAACCAAGTTGACACATGTTTTTAAAATTATATCCTGTTATTTTAGTTCACTTTAAAAATCATTTTATTGGGAGTTCTAACAGATATGATAGCATTCCACAGTTCAATCACATCAAGCAATATTGTACAATTGCTACTGCAATAAGTTTAGAAACATTTCTTTTTTCTTGAACTCCTTGATATCAGCTCACCTTTATCCCCTCCCTCCCCCACCCAGCCCCCCACCCGGGAACCCTTACTTTTTTTCTTTTTCTTTTTGGCCACATATTACACAATCCAATATATCCATTCACATACAATTCTATTGTTTGATTGAGGGGGTTATCCAGCCAAAAATGCTATCTGCTTCCTGATCTCTCCCCACCCCCACCTCTTCCCGAACCCTCAGGGAACCATTACTCCTGTTACTGTTTCTGAAGGGCTATCGATCTTGGCTTTCATATTTCAAATGATCTTAAATATACAAATGAGCATATACAAATCTAACATGATTAATGAGGTAAAACAAATTAAAATCCATAATAGTCTGGGAAGGAAATATTAAAGAGCTAGAGGATAGTTATGTGGTTCAGCAGTACTACACCGCCCCCTGGATTTATCCTTTAATGTGGCCCTTTGGAGAGGGACTGTCCAATTATCTTACAGGTGGGTTTGGGGTCTCCACTACATCCATGCCCATTCACGTCTATTTGGTTGTTTTTGAACTTCCGATATCTATTTCTGTCAACGCTTCATGACCACACAGGCTGGCATGCTTCTTCCATGTGGGATTTGTTTCTTCCCTGCTAGATAGCCTCTTGTTTAACTTCAAACCTTTAAGACCCCTAACACTATATCTTTTTATTTTTTTTGGGGGGGGACTGCCACCTATTTATTTATTTTTAATAATCATTTTATTAGGGGCTCATGCAACTCTTTTCACAATACATACATACATACATACTGTATCTTTTAATAGCCAGGCACCATCAACTTTCTTCGCCACGTTTGTTTATGCACACATTTTGTCATCAGCAATAGTGTCGGGGAGGTGAGTATCATACAATGTAACATTATTAGAACAAAATGTTCTTATACTGAGGTAAGATTTAAGTAGAGCCCCAAAGTCCATCTGCTTCCTTGTTGTATATTCTCATAATCACATATATTTATATATTTGTGTATGTATATGTATATATATTATACGTTTTTTCCTTCTTTCCTCTGTCCTTTTTTCCTCCTGTCCCACTATCATGTTTACCCATCATTCACCTCTCATTAATTCCTTTTCAATACAATTCAATTGATCAAGCATGACCAGAAAACTCCATCCTCCTCACCATCAATTTTAGAACACTTACTATTCCCCTGTACCCATCATTATCCACTCACTGCTCACTTTCCCCCATCTCCTTCCCTCCCATGCCCCCAGGGACTGTGGTCCAGTCACTGTAAGATTTCCTATCCTGCCTATCTTGTCTAGATAAATAAACACACACACACACACACACACACACGAGCATACAGATAGTCACAAGTCTATGTCTTTCTGTTAAATAGAGATAAGGACATGTTATAAACCCTCAGTCCAGTCCCCATTTCTTTCAAGGTTACATATCCTGGGCCCACTGACACATGATTTTGGGGAGATGCAATTCAATTCATAAGGGTGATATGGGGACTTGTTAAATGGGGAGTACTAGATTTTGCAAATTTAAAATGGGGTAGATGATGTTGCATTGATAGTTATAAACCCAATTGTTCAATGTAGGTTTATTAATACCAGTCTTCGTTCTTAGAACTGAAGAGATAGTACGAACTAAACCACACATATCTTTGCCCTCATGGAGCTTCTAGTCTAGTGAAGGACGAAGTATAATTTCAGAAAAAAGCAGCTCAGTCGTGTGTTGCAGATGAATCTGACTGGGACACAGGCAGGCCCATCTGTGTATGTTGGGATGATTGCTTTGACACAGCAGGGGCACTCTGGGGAGCTGAGCGACTGAGCACATGTCACACCAAGCATGTGGCCCATGACACTGAAAATGGTGATGTAAGCATTCCCTGGCCTTGGAACTTTTTTTTCCCCCTTCCCATCACAAGGGGCTGGGGAATGGAAGTGGGGGTCCACTTGCCTTTTGCTGGCTGTCCTGCACAAGAGTTTTTGTCTAACAGACAATTCAGGGGAAGCTCAAGGGGAAAGGGGTATGATGATCACATAGTTTCTCCTGGCGTTCAGGGGCCAGAAATGAAATACAAGTACTACCGAGTACTACCTTAGAGCAAGTGGTTCTGCCATACAGAGTGACTTCACTCAATTTTCCTTGGAAAGAATTACAAAGGCCCCCATTGGTTTGAACAAGAGCTAGATCAGGAACTAATAACCCCATCAGGAATTTGGGCAGATGAGAGAAAAAGACTTGTCTAAGCAACACAAGAGCTTTGATGGGGTAACTCTGACTTTGTTTATCCAGCAATGGACAAAACCACAATAGAGGAGATAAAAGATAAGTAAAAACATTCAGCCCAAAGGCCAGGGAGCTTGGTAGTGATAGCAAAAGGGCGGACAGACTTTTTTAGCACATGTCCGAGCCAGCAAACACTGAGCTTGATATGTGATGTTTGGATTTTACTCTTCTTGCTATGGTAAAAAATATTTTTAAAACATCTTAGTTATTCAAATTACTGCAGAGGAAATCACTCCTTTGAGGGTGGGAGTGGTGGACAATTTCCCAACATTCATTGCTTTTCCTCCCTTGAAACAATTGCATGTAAAATTGGAAGGCTTCTAAAGAGCAGGGTAGAATCAACTGTCCAGTCCAATTTCCCGAGTCACGAGCTGAGGTCACTCTAGCCTCTAGGATCTAGAACAGTGGTTCTCAACCTTCCTAATGCCACAGCCTTTTAAAACAGTTCCCCAACCACAGAATTATTTTCGCTGCTACTTCATAACTGTCATTGTGCTACTGTTATGAATCAGGTGACCCTTGTAAAGGGGTCATTCGACACACAAAGGGGTTGTGACCCACAGGTTGAGAACCGCTGCTCTAGAGGAATGACTGCTTCCTCAGAAGCGCATGGCCCTTCAGGCTGTCATCTCTGCACTTCGTTGCCTCCTATCTCTTGACCTGGTGGTGTTGTCCAGTAAGGGTTGGATCACTAACTGCAAAGCTGGCAGTTCAAACCTGCCAGACTCTCAGAGGGAGAAAGATGAGGCTGTCTGTGTCCATAAAGATTTTTAGCCATGGAACCCTGTGGGAAACAGAAAGATTGCTCCCAAGTCATCTCCCCCAAATATATGTTAGGCTCAGGACACCGATTGAAGCTAATGGTAAATTACTGTCAAGTTACCTCCCTGAAGGCAGTCAGTTGCCAGACTACTATCTGGTCCCACCACAAATAGGGCCCACTCCCTCCTGTTGTGGACAATGCGCTACTTCACCCTAAAGGCTTGCGGCCATTAGTCTGGTCCCTGAGATGGGTTTATACCCTACTGATACTAGTGAGCCAGAGAACAGGTGAAACCTGCTCAGTGACATCGAAAGTTAGGCCACCATCCTGAATCTAGGATCTGCCCATTTGTCACATGTGTACCCCCAATACCACCCCTTCCTATTACATGGATACCCCTAGATCACTGCCCTCCCATTACTGTATTACTTATATAGCACAACCTTATCCTGTGACCAATTCTTCACCTATAATTAGGGGGCTTGCACGTCCCCAGAGAATATAAAAGCCTTGGTTAGCAGTAAAGAGCTCTCTATCTCTCTGTCTACGTGGACCACCAAGTGAGGCTGGGGTGAGCATGCTACCAGGAAATGTGTCTGACTCCATGACTTCAGTCTCTCTCCTCTCTCCCACGTGCTCTCTGACTCCACCATAATCTTTCGTTATTATTGCCGTACAGTTGCGCTCCTGGACCCGTGATGCTGTGTTAGGAGCAGGTTGCCGTGGTTGGAATTGAGTTGATGGCAATGGGTTTGGCTTTAAGGTTGGATTTCTTGACCAGCTTCCTCTGCACAAACCCGAACCGCCTGTGTTGTCAGCCCAAGTCTACATGTCTCCAGAGCTCGCCATCACCAAAAACTCGTGAAAGTCATTTATTGGCTTAACCCAGTTTATAGTTTGATACTTTTAGCAGAAAATGCAAAACCTTCCAATTTAGCTTTCAAAAGGAAAACCTGATCTGGAAGTCAGTTTGAAATAAAAAGTTTTATTGGGTGGAAAAACTGTTGGAGAACTTGGAACACACTCTGTGAGCAAGGTTCCCATTGTGAGCAGCTTATAGGCAATACAGATGGTCCAGAGCTTCCCCAAGAGGGAAATTGTAAGTGGTTGGCTTTCTTTCTTCGTTGGCCAGAGCCTACCTCCGGGGTCGTGAGCTGTAAAGTAGCACTGCGCGTTTTCTGGAAAGGTGTCCTGGCAGTGGGGCATTTAGACGAATTGCTTTCCCTCATCCTCCATCCGTGTAGCTACAGCATGGATGGTGCTATGACGGCTGGTGCTCTGGCAGCCACTTTGGACTCTGGGCACAGAGGCCACCCTTAAGAAGGCATCCCCAACCTGTAGGAGGAACCTAGGTTCTTGAAGATGATGGAGTTTTCACATTAGACCTGGACTCTCGTCGCCTGTCTTTTTGAGTGAAAGGGAAATACATGCCCCTCTTGTTCAAGTAACTATTCGAGGAGTCCATTATTTGAAACCGAACCCAAATCTGATACATCCCTCTGGTCTAAGAAGCTGTGGCCAGAGAGGTGGGGAATAGGGGCGCTGCCCGTTTAGTGAGCGCTCAGACCTGGGCATATTTCCCAGGAAAGGTGTCTGGGCAGCAAGCCATCACCAAGTGATTGGAACGTGGGACGGAAAATACCCGATACATGCAAAGTGTGCAGGTGGGCGGGTATATGAGAACATACATAGGTGTGAAATGTATGGTTCAAGGGGACAGGTTCTGGGGGTTAAGTTGTGGAATTCATGACGGCTGGCGGGCTTGACAGGTGACACTAGCAGATGGCAGCTGACTGTTCTAGTAATTGGGACAGGGCAGCACGGGCTATTTTTTTCAGAGATCTGGGTGAATTCATTCTCTTTGGCTACTTAGGGCAGTGATTTGTCGGAGACAAAGTCACTTAGGAGAATCAGGCCCCGAGGCTTAGTGGCAAACTGCTGCGATTTTTCAAAAAGAAAGAGATAGTTTAAACCTGGACATCTCAACATGGGCTATTCCTGAGTGAATGATATCCCGAGGAAACTGGTTTCCAATGTGTCTGCATCATCCACACCCTCAAGAGGAAAGAGAAGAGTCCAGTAAAAACCTGTCAACCTGCTACATTCCCTCAGGGTCTCTGCCCGCCCTGAGGCCAGGAACAGGCTTCCATCAGTCTAACCCCCACTACACAGGCCGCGCCATCCTTTCCTATCTTCTTTCTAAAGCTCATAATTGACTGAGAAAACTCAGCTTGAGCGTCAATTGGTTTAACTGCATCGATTTCATAAAATGTAGAAACCATGTCATTTTTAAAGCAGAGCCCTTTCTATTATATGGCTGCATCCTACTGGGCTGTGTGGTCTTTCGGCTGAACTCCTTTTATTTCTAAAAAAAGAAACCCCCAAAGTGCGTGCTGAACACGCGAGATGCCTGCTCCCGCCCAGGGTTGTCCGCAGTCCCGTGTCTCTGTGGGTTGTGGGCGCAGCAGGCACACATTCAGCCATAAAGGTCAGGTACTTGAAAGTGGAGGTTTCAGAAAGAAGCCAGTTGCTCTCCCTGTTGAGGGAAAATAAAAAGTTGCCTGGAATAGAGAAGAAGAAGAAGAAGGAGGTGGAGGAGGAGGAGGGGGGGAGGGGACAGGAGAAGGAAGGAGGTGGAGGAGAAAGGAGGAGGAGGAGGAGGAGGTGGAGGAGGAGGAGGAGGAAGAGGAGTTGATCCCTTTGATGGTGGTGGCACAGATACCCAAGGAAGACCTCACTAGTATACGTGGGGAACAAGTCTGAGGTGGAGAAGGATCCTGGTGGTCGCGATGGGGGTGTGTGACGGGGCTTCCGAGGAGCGGAGGGACATGACCACACCCCTGGGTCTCAGGCCTGGCTTCAGCTCCCAGAGAGCTTTGAACTCACACTGGTCCCTGGGCCTCACCGCCCAAGTGGACGCAATGGTAGTGAGTTCCGTTGTTTGTTCTCCAGTTGGAGCAAGACTGGGAAGCCGTAGGTGATGGTGGGTTAAGCCTGCTGACTGGTACTGTTGGAAGCCTCGGAAGACCAGCCCCACCAGGTGCCTGTGAAGGTCACTTTCCAACCGGGGAGCATCTCCTCTGCGCGCGCCGGCGGGGACGCCATCCGCCAGGCCCGGCTCTCAGACGCACGCACGTGGTTTAGGCGGCCCGGGATCCTAGCGTGTGTGTCTGGGCCGGCAGCCACTGACCAAGTCAGTGACCCTCCGAGATGATGGACTGATGGGCACATCCGCGCTTCGGAAGTCAGCCGGAGATCCGAGGATCCGTGGAACCGGAGGGCGGGCGCCTCCTGACCCGCACGCAAGGGCTCTTGCATGCCTGACCGTGCGCAGAAGGGGGAGGGGGAAAGGAGCTCAAAATCAAAATAAAACAAAATTGCAAAAAGGAACTCCAGACCTCTGTAATGCTGGCCGGCATTGTCGTTTTCATTTTGAAGCGGTTCCGCGGTGCATTTCTTCCAGCTAAAGGCCATCTAGGAGGACACGTGGGCCTCGCTGGTGTGTGCGTCTGTCTGTGTGTCCTGTCTCCCTGCGCGTGTTACGCGCCTAAGGTTCGGAGCATTATGTTCGGAAGCTTTGCACGGTAGCCCTGCTCATAGCAGAACGCAGCACCGCCACATTCCGTGTGGTCCTCCCCATCCCGTGTGGGTCCAGAGCTACTCCCCTCCGTCGTCCATTTCACCGAGGCGCGCTTTCTTTGGCCCCTCGGACGACCCTGACCTGACCGACCAGCGCTCCTGGCCAGACGGTTTCCGTCACCTCAGAGACGTGCAAAAGCCGGCCCAAGCACTCAGGAAGCCCGGAGAAGGGATGCCCTTATGTTCCGAATGCACGAGCAGTGCCAAGAGGAGGAACACACTGTCTTGTAAGGAATGCCCTTTGGGAGCTTGGTGGTGAGACTTGGTCCCGGTGTTTTAGGCATGATCTGCATTGGCACCACAAAACTCCAAAACTGAAAATGTCTGTCTGTCTCGGTCTCTCTTTTAGGCACATGTTATCTTTTTTTATTTCTAGTTCTAAATTTTCAAAATACCAAATTATCCGAATTTGGTACAACAGCACCCTCTGGTGGAAATTTGTAGAAATTTCATTTGCCTTGACTGCAGTAGAGATTGAAGCACTTGACCACACTCCCAGAAAAGCGGCCTTTTGAACCCACGCAGCAGCGCCTTGGAGGATAAGGCTACTTGGATAGTTCAGAAAGACCGCAGCCCTGCAAGATCTACGGAGGAGTTCCAGCAAAAGGCAACACGTGGAGCACCTTGTATTGGACTGGACTGGATGGCAATTAACAAAGGTGGGTTCAGATCTGTTCATACACTGGTGGGTCCCGGGGACTGTAAATGGTTAACATGCATTTGCTACTAACCTAAAGCGTGGTGATTTCAGTCCACCTAAAGGCACTCTAACTGGTTTACCCTGTCCTATACCGTTTCTATGAGTTGGTATCAACTCAATGAGTTGGTTTTCTGAGAGTCACTTTGTGTGTTAGACCGAGTTGATTACAGAAACAAAACCAGGGACACTCACATATGTGTAAGAGAGCTTTCTATCAAGAAGTAATTGTGTATCAAGCAAACATCCCAGCCATTCCAGATCAAGTCCATAAGTCCAATACTAGTCTTTAATTAAGTCCCATACTAGTTCATAAATCCCTCTTCAGACTCACATGGCCACAAGCAATGATGCAGAATGCAGGAAGATCACAAACCCGTGGGTGCAGTCTTGTGGATTCAATGGTGGTGGAAGCATCTCCAGGGCTCTTGGAGATCTCAGTGTGGTTAATCAACAGGAAGATGAAGGGAGAGAGAGAGAGAGAAAGTCCCCAGGATCCTCTTTACGAGAAGGCCACGTATACCAGGAGGCACCATCAGGCTGTGGCCTGATTGACAGGCCAGACTCCACCCCTACACTTTTATATCTTCATGTTGACGTGGAATTATGTAACTACCACATCTTGGAAGAAAGTTCTGGAAAAAAATCAGCCATGGAAAAACATGAGCACATCACCATGAGCTGGAATCAACCTGGCATAAATTGGTTTAACTGGTTTTTCCCAAGCCAAAAGCATGCCAAGAATTCAACAATTCCCAAACTCATCTGATCATGGGACAATTGCGCTCTTCTTCAGCGCTACTTGTTAACAACTGGCACAGAATTCTCTGTTTTCATTTCTTTGGGAATGAGTGTTCCATTTTAATTAGCAAATTAGCTCTTTGGCTGCACATGATGTTCAATTTTCAAATCTGCTTAGTCATTAGTGATAATGGAATGAACCGTCTTGAGTGATTAACCCCCGGCAGCTACTGAGCTGATGCCACATCCTTAGGTAACTTCAAGCTCATCTTCTTCCATCAGGACTAGCTGAGCGGAGGGAGAGGTTACCACTAGTAGTAGCAGGAAGTGTGCGTCGCCTTCGATGAAATATAATAAGCTTGTATTGGGTGATGGCCATGCAGGTTTCTTTAGAGGGATTATGCTGTGATGCTCACTTGGCTACAACTGAGAAGATCCTGGGTGGTGGGGATTTAAATGTTTCCTAGTCTTTCTTCGGAGAATTTACGAGCCAAAATGCTGACAGCTGGCATCACCTATGTAAATCAGCCTGGGTCTATGAACATACACGCAATCTAAAAGAAATCTTCCTTTATATGACAAGTGGTTTTAACAAAAATAGAGCCTGTGCCCTGAATCATTAGTACTGGATTTCCGAAGTCCACTAATACATGTTGCATCCTTGCTGATTTTGAAAACACGTCTAATGAAAATGTTTATGCAATAGAAATGTCATTTGAACCTGTTCCAGAAATTAAATTCTATTTTGACCCATAGTCTCTGGAGCCATCTGCTGTCTGTCACGTCATGCCACCTACAGTTTTTCCTTGGGGGCAGGGGTCCTCAAGGCTTGGACCCACTCACTCACCAACCTGGTGGCCTCCAGAGCCGTGCCCCAGTGCACAGAGAAGCCCCCGCTCCCGTGGCCATAGTGGTGGACAACAGGCAGCCTCCTGCCATCTTGGAGTAGGAGCTCTTTCTGCAGCTGCACACCTGGCCTGGATGGCCTCAAGCCAACTTTCTCCTTTACATCATAGGCTCCACGCAGGGAGGGTTCAAGAGCACAACACCGGGAAAAGATATCTCTGCTAATTCCTGGGTCTGGGGCAAGCTCCCAGGCTCCCTCTTGCCTAGTTCCACCCAGGGTTACGTTGGATGCACCCGGGTAAATGTAGGTCAGCCCACTCTCTTCTCGGATAAAATGCTTCACCCAAGGGGCCTGAACTTTGAGCACTTGGCCCTGCACAGGGAGTATCCGTGAGTCTCCCACAAGCTCTCTGCTCCCAAGGCCTGAGCAGTTGACCACGATGTCAAAGGAGGGCTGGAGCTCCCAAAGGTCTTCCACTCGCCGCATGAGCATCAGGCCGCCACTCGCCTTTATTCTGGGAGGAAAGAGAGGCGTTAGGCTGGTTTCCTGACACTTTCAACAAGGAGAGAAAGTAAACATTGTTAGCTTTTGGTTGGCTTTGGTTTGGGTTTTTGGTGGGGAGAGGAGTTAAGGTTTCCTGTAGATGAAATCCAGGCTAGGTAGATCTTAGAGACAGCAACTGGATCCATGATTTCCTGCGACTAGAGCTCGGGGAGGCTGGGGGACAACGGAAAGCGAGTGACAGGGAGCACAAGAAAGAAGATGGTGTCCTAAAATTGACTGTGCCGGTGATTGCACAGCTCCTCTGGATGTGACCGCATTACTGAATTGTGTGATATGTGGGTGATGTGCCAATAAAACGATTTTTAAAGTATTTTTTTTTAAACTGAAGGAAAATATTTCACACAAAAAAGTACAGACAGGAACACACACAGAGAGAGAAAAATGAGGCAACAATTCAAAAGACAAACACCTCGAGAACTCCCAGGGGCCCACCTTCTTCTCACTGCCGTCAATTCAGAGAACTGCCTCTATGGGTTCCAAGACCTCACCTTTCCCCCACGGAGCTGGTGATGGGTTTGAACTTCAGGCCTTGCAGCTAGCAGCCCAACCCAGAACCCACGAGGCCACCAGGCCTCCTTACTTCCTGGGGCCCAAGCAGGCCAAACCCTAGACACCAACTGTCTCATATCCTTGGAAACTAGTGATTTCTGACATTGAACTTAACTAAGAACCTATTTGGGGTAATCAAAACAAAGAAAGGGAGAAGACCTATCTCTTTTTCATGTGTGGTGAACTTCCTATACCATTCTGAAGGAGTCCTGGTTGTGTAGTGGTTACGAGTTGGGCTGCTAACTACAAGGTCAAGAAGCTCAAAACCACCCAGCTGCTCCACAGGAGAAAGACGGGGCTTTACTCCCATAAAGAGTTACAGTCTTATAAATCCACAGGGGCTGTTCTGTCCCGTCCTATAGGGTTGCTACGAGTCGGCACTGACTCAATAGCTGTGAGTTTTAAATTCATAGCATTCTACCAAAAAGAACAGCTCCATCTGTGGCTGTTGAGTTGATTCTGACTCGCTGTAACCGCACGTGTTACAGAGTACAGCTGTCCCCTTCTGCTTTCTTGGTTGAAATCTTTGTGGAAGCAGGTCAGCAATCCCTTCTTCAATCACTGATCTCTAAGCTACTAACCAAGCCGTGTCACCCAACAATCTGAGGTTAAATAAATACCAAATTCACCTGGTATTTGAAACGCCCACGCGGTCCTTGTTCATGTCGTTCACTTCATGCCTCCATTTCCTGCCTTGGACATTTTGTCTTATTGTGTGAATTCTCTGGACTAGTCAGAAGCAGTTAGGGCAAGACCCCTTATGTCCACCATAGGGTTGCGAGTACAAGAAGCATATGAGATATGTGTAGCTGATCATGTGGCTTGTGGATGATTTTCTGGGCCAACTCCGTGGAATTATGAAAGAAAAGGACTTATCCAGGCTCTCTCATTTTTGTCACTTGTAGAAGTTCACTTGTAGAATTTAGGAGCTTACGGACGAGAAGGAGAGTACCAGCAAGCCTGCTCAACAGATGCAGGTTGTGTGGCTGGGTGTGGAGCACACTGCTACGTGGAACTGAAGATAGGTAGAGTATCAGGTCATCATCAAGGGGTTCCTCTACAAGGAGCTGGAAGACGGAAGTGAACACCACCTCATGTCACTTCTCAAGGGGTGTGTGGTAGTTACACAATCAGGTCAATCAGCTTGCAGCTCGATGACCTCATTTGGAGGCACTAAGGAGATAAACAGCTCGTTGGAGGAGGGAAACACACTCTCTCTGCTCACTCCCTGGGAGACATTGCAGCTGACAAGACACATGGAGCTACACTAGTGCCCTGAGCTGGAGGAGCCATGTGAAGACACCTGCCAGCATTGAGATGCTTACCACGCCCCTGGATCCACAAGACTTCCCACCCCCTGGCCTTTGATCTTCCTGCATTTGGCATCATTGCATGTGTTTTGTAAGTCTGAAGAGGGCTTTATAGATTGGTATCAGATATATGGGTTAATGTCGGACTTATGGACTTGATCTGGACTGGGATGTTTTCTCAATATACAATTGCCCTTTTATATAAAGCTCTTTCTTATACACATCTGAGTGTCTATGAATTTGTTTCTTTAGTCTACTCAGACCAAGACAGGGTGATTGTGAAGATCAAATGAAGGCAAGAAAACAACAGTACCTTGAAAGCTATTAAGCACTATAAATTCTAGGGCACTGACAACAATACATTCTAAGTTCCTCAAGGGAAGAGACTTTGTCTTATGCTTTGCATCAACTTTGCTGGGTCAGAATTCTCAGTGGCAGTTAAGACCTTGTAATCATTCATCATGAGACCTAGCACAATGTGATGTGGTCTAATGCCAAGATGGGAATCTGCTATGAGCAGCCAAACAGCTATAAGAAGATTAGGGTGGAATGTGACACCCTTACTCAGGTCACAGCCATGATGAAATTGAAAGGAAATCCCTTCAGGGTGTGGCCTACTTCCAATATAAGTGAATGCTGTGGAGAAGCTTGCTTGCTTTTTGTTGGGTCTGGATTCTTGATCTGGCTCATGAACCTCCTGTCCTTTGGATTTGAGCTAACAACCTGCCATATTGCCTGCCAATCCTGGGAGCCAGTGACCTGTCATCTGCCCCACCAGTCTTGGATTCATTTGCCTCTCCAATCAGAAGACAGACCTGATCTTGGATTCATCACTTTTGCAGCCATCAGCCTGTGGTGATCCTGCCATTAGTGGGTTCATCAGCCTACAAAGCTACATGAGTCAGAAGAACTTTCCAGCTGAACATCTGACCCATGGATCTGGTATATGCTTGGACTCAACTTTCCCACTTCTACAAATGTAGGAGCCATTTTCTTGATACAAATTTCTCTCCATATATAACATGGATAAGCATCATTAGTTTTGCTTCTCTACAGAATCCAACCTGAGAATGACATAATTCAGTGCTCAGTACCTAGTGGACTTGAAGGAAGTGTTGACCAACACTGGAGACACAATGAAATCCGAGATTGGGTGGTATCACACTGGTGTTGTCTCTCTTTGGGTGCTAGAATTCACACCTGTACCAGAGGGATCTGGGACGGGCTGGCACTGGAAATGGGGATAGAGTGGACTGCCTACTGACCTCCAACAAAGCAAACGTGGTCATTCCAGACATTCTGACCACCATCTGCCTTCCAGGGCCAGAGGAAGAGAAGTTTAGTGCTAAAAAGAAGAATAAAAAAGGATAGAAACCTCAGGAACAAAAATAGGAGATGGCTAAGAAGGTGGCTCACCACTCCTCTGTCAGTTTTGTACTTTGGTGGCTTGTGTATTACTGCGATTGGTGCTACAAGCTCTGCCAGCAGTATTTCAAATACCTAACAGGGTCATGCGCAGTGAAAAGGTTTTAGTGGCGCTTACAAACTAAGAACAGACTATGGAGAAATCATAGGCTATAGAACTGCCACGATTGGGTTTCCAAGGCTGTAAATCATTACAGAAGCAGGCTGCCACTTTCTCCCCCAGAGCAGCAGTTGTTTCAAACTTGCAACCTTTCAGTTCAACACCTAGTGGGCCACCATGGTTGAACAAAACCAAAAAACAACAAAAACTCTCACTGCCAGTGAATCACTTCTGACACACCGCAACTTCATGGGACAGAATAGAACTGTCCCTTTGGGTTTCTGAGACTTCAAATCTTAATGGATGCTGATAACCTCATCTTTCTCCTGCAGAGTGGCTGGTGGGTTGAAACTGTTAATATTGTGGTTAGCAACTCAGTCTGCTTTGTGCATCATCCTTTTAAAAAGAATTATCTATGTAGGATCAAAGTGACAATAGCAAAAAACTTATATAAGATTGACTTCTGGCTAGATGGCGATGGAGTAACACATACCAGAGTAACACATACCCCAGAAATCAGCACAGGAGACCAACTGATAGGGAAAGTGTACGCTGCAAGGTCACAGGAGGAGCACCAAAAAGATAAATAACACAGATCCACTAGGTTTTGAGGAGCTGTGGGCTTTTGGCTTCCACTATGGAGCCAGCTAAGGTTTAACCTTAGCCCTGCTACAGTCTCAGCTGGGCTTCTTTTGCCAGCCCAAGGTCTTTACTTCAACACAGCCACAGCTTGGTACTGCCTCTGGGCAGGGTTTAAACCCTTCCAGCCCAAGGCCAGGTGATCAGGGCTCAGCTATGTCTTTACTTTTGTTTGTCTCTCTTCTCTCTTTCCCGCCACAGTCTCAATGGGCTCAGGGGTTTTTTATTCCTTCCCTTTTCTCTCACATGCCATTGCCAACCTCCAGGCCACTCACCATAGCCTGGGGCAATTACTCCTGCCCTCCAGCCACCTAGGGGAGCTCTGTTCTCTACTGTGTAACATGAGGCTGGGAAAAGTCCACCCACCTCCCGCCACAGGGAAACTCACACTTATCCTCCAAGGCTGCTGGGGGAACACCTTCCCATCCTTTGGGGGATTTCACTCGTCTGGGGGAACCTCTTTCTACCTTTCACATTGGTCTGTGTGACTGGGGGAGCTACTGCCCATCCTATGTGGTCCCACGTGGCTGGGGGAACTTCCTCCAGCCAGCCATAGTGCCTCACATGGCCTAAGGCAGCTCCACCAACACTCGCCAGTGCTCCATGCTGCTGTGGGAACCTCTGCCTAACCTCCACAGTGATCTAGCTGATTAGGGCAATTCCACCCCCACCCACAGTGCTCTACACCAAAGCAGGCACCCCCAGCTGCCTTCCACAGCACTCCCATTACAGCAGGCACCCCCACATGCCCTCTGTGATGCCCTAAGCTGCTATGGACCACACCAGTACATCTTCCTATGAGATCACCCAGTGCAGCACCATCCTCGTGGGTCATAACCACTCAAACAGCATCCCCTGAGATGACCATCCAACTTGCCCTCCAAATAACAGAATACTGGTTGGTTACAAAAAGAGTGAAGCCACAGGAGGATAAAGTGGTAGACCAATCCCATAGTGCAATTAGCTGCAGGCAGGTCGAAGAAGCATTCCTATGAGTCTCCCAGAGAGAGCCCCATGCTCTTCAACTCTCTTGAAAAATGGCCCCGGGCTCCTCTGAAACAATACAACATAAACAGCAATCAGCCACAACAACCTCAACGGAAAAAAAAACAACAGGAGAAACAAGAGGCAATGTTGGAAGGAGTCCTAAACCTAACTATATGCATAGAAGAAGCAGACAATGATCTGCCATAGAAAGAAATCTTCAGAATGCTGTTTGGAATCATACAGGACATGAGGGAAACAATAGAGAAAAAGGATAAAATGATAGAGGAGATAAAGACCATACACCAAAGAAAAATACAAGAGCTTGGGACGAGATACAAAAAACGAGTAGCAAATGTATGGACTCCGCCAACTGACTGGAGGAGGCAGAGAACCGCACCAGTGATCTCGAGGACAGCCAAACAAACTTACTTTAACAAACATGAAAAAATGTCAAATAAGATCATCAGAGAAGCCAAAGAAAACCTGAAAGCTATGTCTAATGCTATAACATTAGAATAATTGGATTACTAGAGGAAGACACAACAAAGAAGACAACAGCAAAAATAGAAAGAGAATTCTTGGAGGAAAACTACCCTAGTTTAATGAATGAAAACCTGGCAACCATTCAGGAGGCTAAAAGAACACCAGCTAGACTGAATCTAAAGAAGAAGTCAACAAGGCACATAAGAGTTAAACTATCCAACTTTGAGGAAAAGGAGAAAATCATGAAAGCAGGAAGGGAAAAACAATCAGTCACATATAAAGGTACCCAAATAAGAATATCCTCAGACCTATCAGCGGACACTATGAAGAAGAGAGAGTGGAGTAACATGTTCCAAAAATAAAGGAAAATAATTCAAACCCAAGAATACTCTATCTAGTCAAATTATCTATCAAGATAGATGAAGAAGTAAGTGTCTTCCCAGACAAGGAAAAAATCTATTTAATATCTTTAAAGAAACCCAGCCCTACAAAATATCCTTGCTGACCCAGTATGGGCAGAAGAACAGCACTCACCAAGCACAAATAAGAGATTGCCACATATAACAACCCCACCCAGAAGGCAACAAAGAGAAAGCATTCCTCAAGATAGCACTGGCTTAAGAGTGGAAAGAAGTCAAGAATGAAACTGATAAGAAAGGGAGGTCGAAAATATCAACACACAAGGTACAAGATGACCTCACAGAGTCCACAGATGTAATAGCCCTGAATATCAATGGACTAAACTCAGGCATTAAAAGGCAGAGGCTAGCAGACTGACTTAGAAAACACAATCCATCATCTGCTGCCTAAAGGAAACACATCTCAAAATTATAGACAAAAATAGGCTGAGAATCAAAAGTTGGAGAAAAATCTAGCAAGAAAATGGCAATTCAAAAAAAGCAGGGGTTTCAGTCCTAATCTCAGACAAAACTGATCTCAAAGTGCAAGCCAAAACAAGAGATAAGGAGGGGCACTATATAATGCTCAAGGGAACAGTAGACCAAGACGCAGTGAGCATAATAAATATATACCGTCTAATGAGAGACCCACAAAACTCATCAAACACTTTAAAAGATGATAAAAGAAATTACAAGTTCAACAGTTATAGTAGATGACTTTAATGCACCACTCTCTGAGAAAGAGAGATCAGGGAAAGAAGCTTAACAAGGAGGCTACAAATAAAAACATTACGATTAGATGACTTGACCTGATAGACACTTTCAGAGCTCTCCACTCAAATGCAAAAAAGTCCCGTTCTTTTTAAGCTCACATGGCACATACTCCAAGATAGACCAGATGTTGGGACACAAGTTGAAACTGTAAATTCAAGCACATAGAGATCACACAGACTTCTCTCTCCAGCCACTATGAAATAAGGCTGGAAATCAACAAAAGAAAGATGAAGAAAAGAAGGGCAAACACTTGGAGCATGAACAACTCTATTGCAAACGGAGTGGATACTGGCCCAGATCAGAGATGAAATTAGGAAGTTTCTAGAAACAAACGAGAATGAGAATACGACATGTCAAACCTTTGGGACACAGCAAAGGTAGTTATTAGAGGAAGTTTCATAGGAATACAGGAACACTTGAAAAAGGAAGAGAGAATTATGATTGATATCCTGGCACAAAATTTACAGCAGCTAGAGCAGAGTCAACAGGCCAACCCTACTAATAGCAAAAGAAAAATAATAAAAATCAGGGCTGAGATTCAGAATAGGGAAAATAAGAAAACTATGGGGGGAAATATATACTGCTAAAAGTTGGTCCTGTGATAGGATAAACAGAATTGACAGACTGCTGGAAAACCTAACCAAAGAAAGGAGGGAAGAGATTTCAATAGCAAGGATGAGGGATGAAATTGGGGACATTACAATACACCCTAATGAAATTAAAAGGATAAGTACACAGTACTACGAAGGACTGTACTCCAATGAGTTCAACAACTTGGAAGACATGGACAAATACTTGGAGAAACAGTCCCTTCCTAGACTATACCACATGGATGTCAAGAATCTCAACAGACCCATCGCAGTAGAAGAAATAGACAAGGTTATCAAGGGAGTACAAAAAAAAAAAAACCAACAACCAAAACAATCCTGGACCAGATGGCTTCACATGAGAATTCTACCAAGCATTCAGGGAAGAACTGACACCAAACCTACACAAACTCTTGCAGAACATAGGGGGAAAAAACACAACAACAACCAGCAAACTCCCGAACTCTTTCTATGAAGCTAGTATAACTCTGATACCTAAACCGGGCAAGGATCCTACAAGAATGAAGAACTACAGACCAACATTCCTAATGAACATTGATGTAAAAATCCTCAACAAAATATTGGCCAATAGAATACAAAAGTATATAAAAGAAATAATTCACCATGACCAAGTGGGATTCATACCAGGGATGCAGGGATGGTTCAACATAAGAAACACTATTAGTATTATTTTCCACATTGACATGAAAAATTATAACCACATGATAATATCAATAGATGCGAAAAATCATTAGACATCATCTAACACCAATTCTGTTTAAGAAACACAAGAAGATAGGAATGGAAGGAAAATCCTGCTATGTAATACAAGCTATATATGAAAAGCAACAGTCACTGTGGTAATCAATGGAGAAAAGATGAAAATATCCCAGTGAAAAAGTGGACCAGACAAGGATGCCCATTGTCCCCACACTCTTATTCAACATTGTATTGGAGGTCCTACCTAACAGCGAAGGCAAAGAAAGACATCAAAAATATTTGCCTGGGGAAGAAAGAGGTGAAACTATTGTTACTTACAGATGGTATGATTTTATATATGGAAAATCCCAAAAGCTCCAGAAGGGGTGTACTGGAAGCAATGGAGGAATATGGCAGAGTGTCAGGATACAAGATCAACAAACAGAAGTCTATGAGACTATGAAATACATCAGACAAGACCACGGAGGAGGGATCAAAAAGTGGTGCCTTTCATAATAGCCAAGCACTAATTGAAATATCTAGGGATATACCTGATTGAAAAAAACAAAAGATTTGCATGAGTAAAATTATAGGATACTATTACAAGAAACCAAGAGCGACCTCAACAAATGGAAGAATATCCCATGGTCATGGATCAGAAGACTCAATATAGTAAAGATGTCAGTTCTGCCCAAGGCACTATATGAGTACAATGCTATCCAAATATAAATACCATCATTTTTCTTAAGGAATTGGAAAAACTGATTACTAATTTCATATGGAGAGGGAAGAAGCCCAGAATAATCAGAGAACTCCTCAACAAGGACAGAATGGGAGGGCTTGCTTTACCTGACTTTAGCACATAGCACATACTACACAGCCACGGTTGTCAAAACTGCATGGTACTGGTATAATGACAGATACCAGACCAGTGTAAAAGAACTGAAAACCCAGAAATAAAATCATCAGCATACAGACAACTGATCTTTGATAAGGACCTAAAAATATCAGATGGGAAGCAGATGCCCTCTTTAACAAGTGGTGCTGGAATAAATGGATATCTACCTGCCGAAAAAAATGAAGCAAGACCCGTACCTCATTCCATGCACAAGAATAAACTCAAGGTAGATCACAGACCTCGAGGTAAAACCCCAAAGTATTACAGCCATCAATGAGGGAATTGGGACAAACCTGAGAACTTCAGTGCAGGTAATACATAGGCCATCAGAAATAGAAAAGGACACAAATACAGATGAGTCACAAATACAGACACGTCACAAATTGACAAGTGGGATATACTAAAGATAAAACACCTGTGTACATCGAAAGAATTCACCAAGAGTGTCCACAGACTGGGAAACATCTTTAGCAATGATACATCAGACAAAGGCCTTATTACTAAAATCTACAATACACTGCTAGCTTTCAAAAAGAAAAAAAAAAGAATTGTCCACTGAGGAGGTGGGCAAAAGGCCTGAACAGAAGTTTCACAAGGATAGAAATCTGAATGGCCACTAAACATATGAGAAAATGTTCCCGATGATTAGCCGTAAGAGAAATGCAAATTTAAACAATTATGAGATACTACCTAACACCCTCAAAGAGAGCCCAATTCAAAAAACCAGAAAGTAACAAGTGTTGGAGGGGCTGTGGTGAGATAGGAACTCTCTTCCACTGTTCGCAAACCTGTAGGTCTGTACAGCCACTATGGAAATCAATTTGGTGATATCTAAAACAGATGGAAACTGAGCTACCATATGACCCAGCAGTCCCCCTACTGGGCATATACCCAGAAGAGGCAAGAAACAAACCAAGGCCAGACATCTGTGCTCCAATGTTTATCGCGGCACAGTTCACAATCACAAGGAGTTGGAAACAACCCAAATTTCCACCAACAGATGAATGGATTAAAAAAACCTGTGGTACATACACACAATGGAGTACTACACATCTCTACAAAGCAGTGATGAATGCATTAAGCACATCACTGCATGGGAAGAACTGGAGGAAATCATGCTAAGTGAAGTAAGCCAAGCACAAAAGGATAAGGACAACATGAGTCTGATGAGATAAGCTTAAAAATGCAAAAAGGGGCATAGGGAAAAAGCTACTGTCTACATACGTTCCTGAGGTGAGGTCCAGGTAGTACGGGAGGGGCCAGACCAAATCCAGGGATACATATGGTAGCCAACTAAAAAGGAGGGGGCGGGGGGGGAAAGACACAGGTAGCGGAGGAACTTGTCACTAACCACCCATTGGGAGAGTATTGTTCATATCGCCACAGGGTAAGAGGGACCAGACTTCAACCTGGTGCTGCAAGATGTGAATGCAACACACCGGCATGAAGCAGGGAACCAATAGAGAGGTCTGCGGCCCTGCTTCTCTCGAGCTGCTTCTCCGCAGGCAGTGTGGGGTCTCCTCTGGCCTCAGGACTCCACCTGCAGGTGTGAAGTGCCCTGAAGGAGACTATATAAAACCGGAAACTTCTCCTGTCTTTTATAAAACTCACTTGAATCACAAACCTAGCGAATTGGAGAGAATTCTTTCTTGCTGAAAGCCAAGGACCGAGGTATTTCTCACTCAAGAAACCCAGCAATATGTGTGTTTTAAAATATTTTTCAGTTATTGTTTTTTGAACATTACTTTGGTTTGCTAAGGTGTGAATTCCGTGTGCTGATATTTGAACATGACCGTTCTGTGTTCCAACCATCTTAATCAAGCCATGGAACTATTTTCCTAATTCAAAGAAACAAGAAGACTCAACCAGCCTTGGGATTTGAACAAATTTCTTAAACTCACTGAATTTGTTTACTTAACTATAAACTGGGGATAATGATGCTGTGCTGAAAGGATTGTTAAGAAGCTTATGTAAGAATTTAATAAATGCAAATGCCCTTCTTTTCCATTTCAAGGATCCCCTGCTAGTTGTGCTGTTGACGAAGAAAGCTGCAATCAGTGTCCCCAGTGATTACAATGGAGGACTCCTTGCTGGAAGGTCTGAGCAGATGTGCTGAGCTCTATCCCTCCCCGGCCTGGTACGCTGGGAGGAAATTTGCTGACTGTGCCCAGGGACTAATCTATATGCTGTTGTATAGGTAAGGCATTAAGATGGTGAGTGCACAGAAGGAAACTGTACCCAGACACTGAATGTTATATCAGACAACCAAGCTCCCACAGGCCTGCTTTTATGGCCAGTTGGGGCAGAAGGAGCCCGAGGACTTCCTCTTGGAGGCCTCCTGGCAGCTGGGCAAGGTCTCACCTAGACCTCGGAGAATAGGGTTTTGCTCCAGCCGCCCCCCACGGGGGGGAGGGGGATGGGCATGGGGATAAATAGCCCGCAGCCCAATGTCCTCCAGTAATTTGCTGAGCAAGTAGTCCTCATCCCCCTAAAACAGACGAGAGCCCATTTTCACCAACCCTAAAAGTAGGGCTTCCTGTGGATCACATCAGCATAAACTTTGGGGACGGTGGTCTTCAGGGTACTTGCCTCCAACTCGGAGTCCCTGCGTGATGGGAACACATTCATGAGTTCAGCTGCTAACCCAAAGTTTGGAGGTTCTTGTCCACCCAGAGCATTTCAGAAGAAAGGCCTGGTGATTTAAAAAAACAAAACAAAAAACCTCCAGCCATTGAAAACCCCTCCAAGCCAGGGGGAAAGGAAGTGGGTGTTAACAAACCCAGAGACAAGGGAACAAGTGATCCAAAATCGGTGGTGAGGAGGGTGTAGGAGGCCTGGTAGGGGTTGATCAAGGGCAATGTAACCAAGAGGAATTACTGCAACCCAAATGAAGGCTGAGCATGACAGTGGGACAAGAGGAAAGTCAAAGGAAATAGAGGAAAGAGCTGGAAGCAAAGCTATTTATAGAGGTCTAAATAAAGGCATGTACATATGTATATATATTTATATATGAGGATGGGAAAATAGATCTATGTGCATATATTTATAGGTTTAGTATTAAGGTAGCAGATGGACATTGGGCCTCCACTTAAGTACTCCTTCAACGCAAGGACACTTTGTCCTATTAACCTGGCATTCCACGATGCTCATCTCCTGACATGATTGTTGAAGACAAAGCAGGTGCATAAGCAAATGTGGTAAAGAAAAGGCTTGAAGATAAACAAGCGGCCATCTAGCTCAGAAGCAACAAAGCCCACATGGAAGAGGCACATCAGCCTGTGTGATCACGAGGTGTTGACGGGATCAGGTATCAGGCATCATCAGAACAACAAAAACATATCATTGTGAATGAGGGGCAGTGCTGAGTGGGGACCCAAAGCCCATCTGTAGACAACTAGACATCCCCTTACAGAAGGGTCTCAGGGAGGAGACAAGCCAGTCAGGGTGCAGTATAGCACCAATGAAACATACAAATTTCCTCTAGTTCTTTAATGCTTCCTTCCCCACTCCCTCAC
The DNA here is from genome assembly GCF_050624435.1 of Tenrec ecaudatus. NCBI lineage: Eukaryota > Metazoa > Chordata > Mammalia > Afrosoricida > Tenrecidae > Tenrec > Tenrec ecaudatus. Next base: position 62,177,267 of record NC_134536.1, on the reverse strand, counting down.
CCCCACTATCACGATCCCAATTCTACCTTACAAATCTGACTAGACCAGAGGATGTACACACGGGATCCAGGATAGATGAACCCCTCGGGGTCAATGGTGAGAGTAGAGATACTAGGAGGGTGGAGGGAAGGTGGGGTAGAAAGAGGGAACTGATCACAATATATAACCCCTTCCCTGGGGAATGCACAACAGAAAAGTGGGTGAAGGGAGATGTCAGACAGTGTAAGACATGACAAAATAATAATAATTGATAAATTATCAAGGTTTGTGAGGAGGAGAGATGGAGGGGGGAAATGAGGAGCTGATACCAAGGGCTCAAGTGGAAAGCAAATGTTTTGAGAATGATGAGGGCAACAAATGTGCTTGACACAATGGATGGATGGATTGTGATAAGAGTTGTACGAGCCCCCAATAAAATGACTTTTTAATAAAAGAAAAGAAAACCCCACCAAGCTTTCTACTCTGGCAGACATGGGTGTGCCAAGAGTGACCCCTCCCACTCAGTTAGAGAGCCAGGGAGGAGGGGAACGGTGCAGGCTCAGCCGGAGAAGGGCAAGCGCCATGGAACATGGCTTTACATACACATGCCTGTTACCTACTGCACAAGGCCTCTTTAAAGTGTTGGGAAGTACTCCTGACCCAAGCTATGGTATTTTCAATTTTCTCTATGCATGTGAAAGCTGGACATCGAATAAGGGAGGCTGAATAAAAATGGATGCATCTGAACTGTGATGCTGGCCAAGAATATTGAAAGTGCCACGGACTGCCAGAAGAACCAACAGACCTGCCGTGGAAGAAGCACTGCCAGAATGCTCCTTAGAGGGAAAGATAGTCACCTTGTCCACCCTGGACATGTTATCAGGGGAGACCAGTCCCTGGAGGACATCATGCTTAGTAAAACGGAGGGGGAGCAAAAACAGAGGAAGGTCCTAGACACGCTGGATTGACACAGTGGCTGCAACAATGGGCGTTGGAACATAACCATTGTGAACACAGAGCAGGGCCAAGCGGTGTTTTCTCCTGTCGCACACAGGGTCCCTATGAGTCGGAACTGACCCACGACACCTAACAACATGTTACTTCCCAGGAGCAAAGGGGTCTCATCTCTTCTTTCCTGAGACAAGAGGCAAGTCCTACACCTGACAGAGTCTAGGCAACACTTCCTTTGGGGGTGAGGGCTATAGTGTGGAGACTGAGCAGGGGGCTCACAGGGGAGGTGTAGGGCCCCGTGTGTGCAGTGCAGACAGACAGGGCTCTGGGAGCTTCTTTGGCAGGAGGCCTGGGTGCTGTAGGGTGAGGGCAGGCAGGAGGGAGGTGCACCCTGCAGGGACAGAGAGGGATGGGAGGCAGAGACGTGGAAGCTGATGGGGAAGGTTCATGTAAGTTTTCTGAACATTTCCGTTTTGCCAAAGGCAGATGTTCAGCACTCCTTTGGGGCCATTTGTTTATTATATCTCTATTGGGGAAACATCCAACTAGGTGTCAGTTTGGCGACTGTGAAGTAAAATCTCTTTTCTGGGTGCTGAGATGGCTTGCGGTGAGAATGTGAGCGCTGCTTGTGTGCAGAGCGACGCCAGTGGGAGCGCTGTGTCCACCAAGGTGGGCCAGGAGGGGAAATCGTGGAGCTGGGGTGGCCTCCACTAGAAACGAGGGCAGAGGCGGAGGGACCAGGTCAGTTTGTGGGATCCAGGAACTTGGAGCTGGCAAAGCTCACATTTCAACATCCCTTGCCTGTATCAAGGTAGAGCGGGGATCTGTGGAAGGCCTGTTACTAGGAGGTGGGGGTCTCTGTTTTAAAGTCAGTTGGAGTGAGTAAAACAATGTGGCAATGTTTGAGTCACTTCTGTTCCCTTCCAGAAAAAGATGGGGGCGGAAGGTGTCAATGAAGCTCAGGGTGGCTCTGGAGGGGCAGCGGGGGTTGTATGGAACAGAGCCCACTGTGCAGCTGCCCTGAGAAGCTATGGCTGGCCCCAGTGGAACACCTCCCCCCCCCCCAGGGCACGGTACCCCAGAGAGCAATCTTTTTGTATTCCCTATTGTTGCCATCCTCAGAACAATCAGAGGCCACGTCTTTTCCTTTCCTGCCCAGCACCCTCCCCCTGCATCTTTGCATACCAAGGGACTAGGGCAGGGGTGTGTCCTGCCGTGTGTGTGTGTGTGTGTGTGTGTGTGTGTGTGTGTGTGTGTGTGTATGTGTGTGATGGTGGCGTGTTCTGTGCTGCCAGTGGTGATGAAGTGTTGGAGGGTGGGCCGTGGGGGTGGAGAGAAAAGCCCAGAGACCTGGGACGGGGGTCTGTGCCTGCAACACACTCTGCGATGCATGGCCCACGTGAGGAGCAGGGGTCTGCCCGCCTCAGGAAGGGGCCTACGGGAGTTGGACACATGGCAGCCTGCTGTTACATACCTGAGACACCAGTCATGGCTGCCGAGTGAGGCCCCGCAGGAGAAGACAAGACACAAGAGCAGAAGGAAATGGGAGGCAGCGCCGCCCCCCCCCCCAAGGAGCATCACAGGGGGCCCTTCTGGGAGCGGAGAGGGATGGGAGAGACGGGTGGCTGTTGCGATCCGCTTGGAAGCTCATGGGGACAGCCTGAGGGACTCACTCAGCATGGTCCCTGGACCAGAAACAGCCCCTATGACATTCCCCATCCCCCTGGGACAATGCCCTTTGGTTCTCCACAGCCTGGCAGCAGAGCCAGCCCCGCCAGCTAGTTGGCTCCACGATTCAATTCCTGGCAGCCCTGGCTGAGGAGCTAAAACAGGAGCTGCCTGGGGGTGGCATTTCCAAGCACAGCTCTGTTCTAGATCCTATGGGACATTGTATGTATGGATTGTGATAAGAGTTGTATGAGCCCCTAATAAAATTATTTTTAAAAAAGGAAAATAATAAATAAGATAATCTCAGAGGAAAACAGAAAAAAAGAAACATGGTTAAAAGGAAACATTTCCAGGAAGTTTACCCAGTTTTGGAAGGCCGGTGTTTGGGCTGAAGCGGAGCCTGAGCGCTGCGGGCAGAACACCCACCTTGTGCAGAAGTGGCACAGGAGGCAGCAAAATAGACCCTGCACGTGCTGGGCTGACCCAGCAGGGCTTGTGTGGGTCAGCCCGGTTGGGGAGGGTGGGTGACCACCCAGGAGTGGGGAGCCCCGAAGGGGCTACCCTTACACGCTGCCCTGCCTTCCTCCTGACCTAGAAATCTGACCCTCAACAGCATGTTCTAGATTGAGAGCCCCATAGAACTTCCTTGCAAGCCGTTGAGCCACCTCAAAAGAAACAAACACAAGAAACTCCACTTTAGAGAAGAAACAAAGTGTGACATTAGGGGCCAGCCAAGAAGTTGGACCATCACCAAGAATCAACTGATGGTCCAAGGAGCCACTGCAAAAGTGTGGGGAACCCGGATAAGACTTGGCTGAGACCTGACCGACGCCCAAAAGCCACCTAAAATGTGGAGAAACCGATAAGACTTGACTGGGATATTGGTGACTTCAAAGAGCCAGCCAAGCTGTCCACTTAAACCTGGGTAGAGATACTGACTTTTCAGAGAGCTAGGAACCAAGGAGACATCAGCTCCTGCTCTCTCCACCTCTATCCGGGTGGGTCCACAGATGAAGGCAATGCTTGTTGGGACTATGATGCTAGAGTGCGATGTGTGAGGGGCCGTTATTGTGCCCTTACGCTCATACTGGCCCCAATACTCTTACCCCGAGTAGTTTGAGTTGTTATTAGATTGTTTGATGCGTGTTTGCAGTGAATAAACCGAGGATTCGAAAATGTCTAAGAGCGTTAAGTAATTATTGATCGTGCTGCTTGTGACCAGAGGACGCCCATCAAGGCATCGCAGCCCATGCCACCGTCTTCCACTCAATGGGCACCTGGCACATGCCAGCTTCCATGGGGAGTTCTAAGTCATCACGCAGTCGTATACACACGGTGTCCAAACAAAAACACATCCAGTCAGTCAATTCGGACTCATCGGGACCCTGTCTGGGGTTCCCGAGGCTTTGGGGGAGCAAACAGCCTCCTTTTCCTGCTGTTGGTGGGATGGTAGTTTTGAACCGCCTACCCTGCAGTTAGCATCCCAGTGCTGACCCCACGGTGCCATCAGGGATCCTCACACCTATCAGGCGACACAGATTTCCATGACTTTATCTGCTAGTCTGTAAGCACCAGGAAGCCTCTACTTAGCTTGCTTATTGAGTAATCTGCCCTGGGTACAAAGTAGACTTGCTTCGTTAGGTGGTTTGTTTGTTTTTTAGCTGTAATCTTGAGAGAGAAAAAAACAACAACCTTTTCTTTTCAAATCCTATTGTGGTTTGGGTGAAGATTTGAAGACCACATTAGCTTTTCATTCAAGAAGGTATACACATTGTGTTTCATGACATTCGTGGCAATCCTTAGCTGCATCAGAAGCAGGTGAAGGGGCTGGGGCTTTTCCCTCCAGGGCCCCCCTCTGTGGGGTCACATGGCCAACCTCCAGACCACCTAGGAAAGAAGGAAACAGCCAACCTCCACGGATGATCTGGGGGAGTTGACTTCAGGAGGCCCAGGAGGTATGAAGCAATCAGGAACACAGTGGGGGTGAGGAGAGAGCGAGGAGGGCCAGGTGTCCATTGCACAAAGACAAGCTTCCCCCTTGCAGACTGCGTGTGCCCCTCCCTGAGCCTGCCACCTTGGCAGATGGGATAGCAAAAGGCCTTCCCTGAGCTCTGGGGACAAGAGCATCCCCCCAGGCCTCTTCTCCGACAGCTGTAACTACAGACAGACCAGAAGCAGCCATTCCCAGGCCCCCATCAGCCACCCAGCCATCAGGGCCTGTGGCCTTACAGTCCGAGGGTGGACCCCGGGGGTCTGAGTAGTCCAGGTTGCTTTAAGTGGAGTCAACTGCTGACAACTGCCAGGTCAGGCTCCCAACCAGTGAAGATTTTCACAAGACCTTCATCCCACAATTAGAGATCAAGCCTGATGATAATGTTACTTTGAAAACACACGGCCTATAGTCTAAAGAAGGTAATGCTTCGGAACTGAGAAGAAGAAATCATTCAGGTAAGACTTGGTTTTGTGTGAAAAGGGTCAGGGGTTCTTCCTGCACATGGGACATGGGAGCCAGAGCAGAACAGATGCATGAATGGACAGTGGTCACACAGGTGCAGAGTGGAGGCTGGGGACTGGTGTTCACCCTGCCCTGCAGGGTGGTCTCCCCTACCCCCATCTAAGCACCCCGCCCTCCACTCAGGGTAGCCCCAGGCTAACTGGGAGACTTATGAAGGTCCCCAGAAGAGGTGACTGGGGGTGAGGTTGGCTTTTCTGCTTCTGCCCACCTCCACAACCCTCAACCCCACCCCAACACACACAGTGGTACCTTCTTCTCTGCCACCTCTTCAAGTGTCTTGGGCCTTTCTGTTCTCTCTCTCTGACTCACTAAAGATGACTCACCTCACAAAAGTATTATCAATTATTTGTCCCTTAAAGCAAAACAAAGGCAATAGGGACCATCTCCTAGGAAGAATTAACTCTTTTTCAGGACTTTACTTGCATGCACTGCTTCAGTAATGATTGAGAGGAATGCTTCATACCCCTCTGTGATTACCTGTGGGCTACAGATTATTGCTAAGATTCAAAACTTGCCCTGGCCAATAGGAGCTGTTCTGCTGGACACCCCAGGGGACTCTGCTCTGGCCTCCTCCAGCATGTCCTTCCCATGAGACAAGGACTACGAGGGTAAGTCCAAAAATATTGCTGCAGAATCACAAAAACCATCCACTGACCACAGAGACAAGCTTACGCATTTTGTTTGGGGTAAACCATGTGTGTATGAAGTAGGACCCCAGTAACACTACCTTGGGACTTATTCTTGTATGTGAGGCTGAGAGATGCATCCAGTTAAGACCCTCTCCCGGTGGAGGCGGGGGTAAGGAAGTGGTGCTGACCAACCCAGGGACAAGGGAGCAACAAGGGATCCAAAATTAGTGGCAAGGAGGGTGTGAGAGGTCTGGTCAGGATTCAGCAAGGGCAATGTAACCGAGAGAAATTACTGAAACCCAAATGAAGGCTGAGCATGACAGTGGGACAAGAGGAAACTAAAAGGAAATAGAGGAAAGAACTAGGCAACAAAGGGTATTTATAGAGGTCTAAAGACTGGCACATACATAAGTAAATATATTTATATAGGAGGGTGAGTAAATAGATCTATGTGCATATATTTATAGGTAGTATTAAGGCAGCAGATGGACATTGGGCCTCCACTCAAGTACTTACTCAATGCAAGAACACATTGTTCTATTAAATTGGTATTCCATGATGCACACCTTCCTGACACAAATGCTGAAGAAAAATGTGTGCATAAGCAAATGTGAAGAAAGCTGATGGTGCCCGCCTATTAAAAGATTTAGCATCTGGGGTCTTAAAGGCTTGAAGATAAACAAGCGACCATCTAGCTGAGAAGCATCAAAGCCCACATGGAAGAAGCACACCAGCCTGTGTGACCACAAGTTATAGAAGGGACCAGTTATCAGATATCAAAGAACAAAAAAATCATATCAATGGGTGCCCACCTTCCTGATAGGATCACTGAAAAAAAAATGGGTGCATAAGCAAATGTGGTGAAGAAAGCTGATGGTGCCCGGCTATCAAAAGATATAGCATCTGGGGTCATAAAAGCTTGAAGATAAACAAGTGGCCATCTAGCTGAGAAGCAAGAAAAGCCCACATGGAAGAAGCACACCAACTTGTGTGACCACGAGCTGTCGAAGGGATCAGGTATCAAGCATCAAAGAACAAAAAATCTTACCATAGTGAATGACGGGGTGAGTGCAGAGTGGAGACTCAAAGCCCATCAGTAGGCAACTAAACACCCCCTCACTGAAGGATATGTGGAGAAGATGAGCCAGTCAGGGTGCAGGGTAGCAACGATGAAACATACAACTTTCCTCTAGTTCTTAAATGCTTCTTCCCCGCCACTATCATGATCCCAATTCTACCTTACAAATCTGGCTAGACCAGAGGATGTACATAGGTACAGATAGCAACTGGAAACACAGGGAATCCAGGACAGATGACTCCTTCAGGACCAGTGGTGAGAGTGGCGATGCCTGGAGGGTGGAGGGAATGTGGGATAGAGAGGGGGAATCAATTACAAGAATCTATGTATAGCCTCCTCCCTGGAGGATAGACAGCAGAGAAGAGGGCAGGGGGAGACGTTGGACAGTGTAATATATGACAAAATAATAATAATTTATCAATTATGAAGGGTTCATGAGGGAAGGGGAGTTGGAAGGAGGGGGAAAATGAGGAGCTGATATTAAGGGCTCAAGTAGAAGGCAAATGTTTTGAGAATGATGATGGCAACAAATGTACATATGTTCTTGACACATAGGATGTATGTATGGATTGTGATAAAAATTGCACGAGCCCCCAATAAAATGATTTTTTTTAAAAAAAGGACCCTCTCCCTTCACCTCTACCATATGTTCTGGGTATGCAGGACACCAATATTCCCAACTCACTGCCTGAGTCGCCATTGTACTCTTTGACGTTGCAATGACCCTGTGAGACTAGGACAGAGTGGAGACGAAAGACATGAGAGTTAAATGGAATGTGTCCTCAGGGATTGGATCACCTATGGGCAGGGATATAAATATGAGGAGGTTCATAAAAACTCTTGGAAGAATTCCATTGTCTTTTAATTCCATTATCCCATCAACATTTTGAAGCCCCCTTTAAGTAGCCCTAGTGGTATAGGGTTATATGTTGGGCTGCTAACCACAAGGTCAGCAGTTCAAGAACACCAGTCCAGTAGAAAGATGGGGCTTTATACTCCTATAAAGAGTTGCAGTCTCAGAAACACACAGAGGCAGGTTGACCCTGTCCTATAGCGTCACTATGAATCGACAGTTGATTCAATGGCAGTGAGTTTGTTTTGTTTTATTTGTGTGTATTTGCTCTAGAGGGCATTATTGGAACACTTAATTGGTAAAACATGAATAAGATCCATAGATTAAAGTACCGTACCAATATAAATATCTTGATTTTATCATAGTGGTATGCTTAGTACTCAGCTGCCAATCTAAAGGCTGGTTTCCCAATCCACCTCAAAGCTCTGTGAGAGAAAGATCTGAATATCAGCCTCCATAAAGATTACATCCTACATAATTATATGAGGCAGTTGGACTCTGTCACTGGGGGGGGGGCAATAATTTTCAGAACAATAGTCAAAAACGCACATGATGGCGCCTCTCAGTATAACAACATTGTGCTTGTGTGAGAGAATGCCCTTGTCCTCGAGGAACATGCATGGGCGCATGTAGGAACCCAGGGGTGCCATGCCTGCAAGTGACACCACTCTGAAGAAAGGTGTGGTATGTGTGATGTGTGTGTGTGAAGAGAGAAAGAAAACAATCAAGTAAACACTACCCATCTGGAAAAAACCACCCTAGCAGACAACAAATTCCTTAAGACCAGTGAGATGGTTTGATTTTATGTCAACTTGGCTGGGACAGAATTCTCAGTGGTCTGGCAGGTAAGGACTACTAATCCTCCACAGTGTGAACCAACACAATGTAATCAAATCCATGATGGGATGTGCTGTGAGCACTCAGGCAGTTGTAAGATTAGGGTGGACAGAACTCAGGTCACAGCCCCAATGTAGTTGACAGGACGTTTCCTCAAAGATGTGACCTACTTCCTATAAAAGGATGCTGTCGAAAAGCTTGCTTGCATTTTGCTGGGTTCTGGATCCTGCATTTGGCTCATCAACTAAGTCTGGTATTGTGGACTTGAGTCAATGGTCTGCCACATTGCTTGCTAATCCCAGGAATCAGGTGAATAGTTGGTACTCTACAAAGATTGTGGAATTCATAAAATATATTAATTCATTGCCTTATTTCTACATTTAAATATTGGGATTAGATCATTATTCCCAATGCTTGCTTCAAAGTCTTTTCCCCAATGTTTATACAATAATTTACATGGTTTCTACTTATCTATGAAAGCTACAGATTTAGGGACTGAAAAAGCCAGCGTCATTCAATTCTCAACACCCTGCAATTTTCAGCCTAATAAGAACTTTTTTGGGTGGACTTCCGGGAAGATGGCGACGGAGTGACACACACCAGAGGGACTCCGCAGAATCCAGCCCAGGAGAGTTGCTCAGAGTGAAATTCAACGCCACTGGATCGCAGGAGGTGCATCATAAAGATAAGTAGGCACAGATCCACGGGGTTTTGAGGGGCTGGGGGCTTTTGGCTTACCTCAGTGGAAGCCGGCTGGGGCTCGACCCTAGTCCAGTTGCCGGATCTGCCCAAGCCGGGACCATTTGGAGCCTGTAGCAGGGCTTGGTCTCAGCACAGCCACAGTTTTTCCCTATCTGCCTCAGGGCAGGAACAGGACTCTTTCGGCTCCACCGGCAGGGATCGGGGTTCATCTACATTGTTGCTTCTGTTTGCATCTCTGCTTTATATTCCCACACAGCCTTGGAGGGCTGTGCAGGGGCTTTTTCAAGGCACAGCCGCAGCCGCAGCCGCGCCGCGTGGTCTGAGCAGGGAATAAACCCAAACCCCGACAGCTCCATAGGCAGGGATCAAGCTTCAGCTACAGGGCGGCGTCTGGTAACATCTCTGCTCTCTGTCCCCCATTTCTCTGGGGGCGGCTCAGCAGTTTTCTTGCGACCCTTCTTGGGGCTCAGCTGCCAACTACCGCTGGGGCTTGGGGCAGGGAGTAAGCCCTTGTAGATCCACAGGCAGGGAGTGGGACTCAGCTACATAGTTTCTTTTGCTTCCCTCGCTTCCCTGTACCCCTGCACAGTCTAGTCTCACTTTTTGATTTTTCTCACCCACCTTGTTCCTGCCCTGCTCTCTCACACTCCATTGCGGACTTACGGGGCACTCCCATTGCCCTAGGGCATTTGGGCCTGGGTCACACCCAGCTAGGTGAGCTCCACCTGCATAGATAGCCCAAGGCTAGGGTAAGGCCTGCTTGCTCTCCAGGGGATACTCCTCAGACTTCTCACCAGGGAGTTCCTGCCTGTGTACCTGGGGACATACGGCAGCTCAGCCAACACTTATCAATATTCAAACCAATAGCGGGAACTTCAGCCCAGCCTCTGCAACACTGGTGCAGGCAGTCGATCTGCCATCTGGGGCACTCCCCTAATAGGGAAGCCACAGGAAGATAAAGTGGTAGGTTAATCCCATAGCAAAATCAGCTGTAGGCAGATCGAAGAAGAATTCCTATAAGTCTTCCAGAGAGAGACTAGAAAATGGCACCTGGTCCCTCAAAAACAACTCAACGCAAACAGCCATCACCCCCAACGACCTCAACGAAAAAACAGGAGAAACAAAAGGCAAAGGAAGAAGATGTCCTGAACATAACAACATACATAGAAGAAGCAGACATTGAGATGCCATACAAAGAAGCTCTCACAATGGTGCTTGGAGCGATGCAGAATATGAGGGAAACACTACAGAAAAAGGATGAAATGATAGAGGAGATAAAAGACATATACCAAAGGAAAATACAGGAGCTTGAGGAGCAGGTAACGAAAAACAATAGCAGAATCATGTTCCTTGAGAATCGATTGGAGGAATCAGAGAACCGCATCAGTGACGTGGAGGACAGCCAAGCAGACTTTAATAAACGTGAACAAAAATCTAATAAGAGCATCAGAGAAGCCGAAGAAAACCTAAGAGCTATGTCTGATGCTATGAAGCAGAACAACATTAGAATTATTGGCCTACCGGAGGAAGACACAACAAAGAAGTCATCTGCAACAATAGCGAGAGAATTCTTGGAGGAAAACTTCCCCAGCCTAATGAATGAAAACCAAGCAACCATCCAGGAGGCTGAAAGAACACCAGCACGACGGGACCCCAAGAAGAAATCACCAAGGCACATAATAGTTAAACTTTGAGGAAAAGGAGAAAATCATGAGAGCAGCTAGGGAAAAGCAAGCAATCACATATAAAGGTTCCCACATAAGGATATGCTCAGACCTATCAGCAGAAACTATGAAAAAAAGGAGAGAGTGGAGTAACATATTCCAAAAATTGAAAGAAAACAACGCAAATCCAAGAATACTCTACCCAGCCAAATTATCGATCAAGATCGATGGAGAAGTAAAAGTCTTCCCAGACAAGGAAAAACTCAAAAAATACGTTACAACAAACCCAGCATTACAAAAGATCCTCGCCGACTCAGTATGGGCAGAAGAACAACACTCACCAAGCACAAATAAGACACCAGCACATAGAACAACCTCACCCAGAGCACAACAAAGAGAAAACAGACCCCAAGATAGCAATGACTTAAGGATGGAAAGAAGTCAAGAATGATACACACACAAAACACACACTAATGAGAAAGGAAAGTAGGAAAACTCCCAACACAAAAAGTATAAAATGGCATCACAGAGTCTGCACATGGAGATAATATCCCTGAATATCAATGGCCTGAACTCAGGCATTAAAAGACTGAGACTAGCAGAATGGCTTAGAAAACACAACCCATCAATTTGCTGCCTACAGGAGACACACCTCAAGGCTACAGACAAAAATAGGCTGAGAATCAAAGGCTGGAGAAGGACCTACCAAGCAAACAGCAACACAAAAAAAGCAGGGTTGCAATCCTTATCTCGGATAAAATTGACCTCAAAGTGCAAACCATAAAAAGAGATAAGGAGGGACACTATATAATGCTCAAGGGAATGATAGACAATGAACCACTAAGCATTGTAAACATATATTCCCCGAATGAGAGATCAGCTCAATACGTGAACCAAACACTCCAAAAGATTAAGAAAGAAATCACAGACTCGACAATTATAGTGGGTGACTTCAACACACCACTCACTGAGAAAGATAGATCACAGGGAAAGAAACTCAACAAGGAGACTAGAGAGCTAAACTCCACAATTAGACAATTTGACCTAATAGATATTTACAGAGCTTTTCATCCAAATACAAAAAATTTCACATTCTTTTCAAGTCCTCATGGCACATATTCGAAGATAGACCACATGCTGGGGCATAAGGCAAATCTACATAAATTTAAGCACATTGAAATAATACAGACCTCTCTCACTGACCACTGTGCCATAAGACTGGAAATCAACAAAAGGAAGACAAAGAAAATAAGAGCAAATAATTGGAGGATGAATAACTCTCTACTGCAAAAGGAGTGCATACTGGTGCAGATCCGAGACGAAATCAGGAAATTTCTCGAAACCAACGAAAATGAACACACGACGTACCAAAACTTATGGGACACAGCAAAGGCAGTCATCAGAGGAAGGTTCATAGCAATACAAGCATACTGAGAAAGGAAGAGAGACTCATGACGGATACGCTGACACAAAATTTACAAAAACTAGAGCTGAGTCAGCAGGACAACCCTACTAATAGCAAAAGAAAAGAAATTATAAAAATCAGGGCTGAGATTCCACATCCAAATTTCACTTGTGCTCACGGAGAAGATTCTTCGAGGCCGTTTGTACACACCTGGAGGCTGAGTGGGTTCTTGAGGGCTCTTGTCACAAAAATGTGCCTCGCTTGGCAAGACTGCATTCTACCATTAACGTACACTGTGACTGAATGTCCTCAAAGTTCACAGCGCGTGGCTGATCTGGAGTCAGCCGGAATTTGTAAACAGGGTAGCAAACAAGATATTTTTCTTCCATGTATACAATCATTTTTTTTAAAAAGTGCAATTTGCATTGCAGCAATCCAGTGTTAAATCATTTACATAAGATTTAACAACATTTTTTATAATGAATGTAAACATTTTAACTTAATGGTACTTAAATCATTTAAAAGAAAAATGTTAACTTAGACATTCTTATGCTTCTTTTACAACTACATCCCATTTCTATCTTTCCAATTGTTGAAAATATTTCAAGAACAAATCTTCTCTCAGGAAAATTGCCTTGCTCCATTTGTTAAGAATTTTTATACAAGAACACCAATAGACCCCCTTTATTTTACTGTGGAATATGTGCTGGAAAGATTGCAACAAAACTACTACCTAACAGATAACATTTGTATATACTCTGAGATATCTGGGCATCTTTAAACACTATGATGAAGTCTGTGTAATGTGCCCAACCCATGGGCAGGTTGGCTTACATGAATTTTTTTTAAATGGGATGTCATATGGAAACCTATTTCACCAGAGTTTTAAAAATAATAAAAAAAAAACCAAGGGTAAAAAAAAAAAAAGAGAACTTTTTTGACGTGCTTTGATCAGTTTCTTGAGTAGCCCTGGCGGTGTGATGGTTATGTGTAGGGTTGAGATCTGCATGGTCAGTAGTTCGAAATGACCAGCAGCTCCATGGGAGGAAGATTGAGCTTTCTACTCCTGCAAACAGTCTCAGAAACCCACAGGAGATCGATCTAAGTCAGCACTGACTTGATGGCAGTGAGTCTGGTTTTGTTTTGTTTGCCTATTTGCTTAACTAACTGAAAACAGGAAGTTGTGACAAACAGGTCAAAATGCAAATTTAAAAAAATGTGGCTGAACTTGTTATCTGTCCGTGTGCCCTACTGCGGTGGCTTGAGTGCTGCTATGCGGCTGGAAGTTATGGCACCAGCATGTCAAAAGGCCATCAGGGTCACCCACGGTGGGCAGGCTCGGCAGGGATCCCAGGTTAAGAGACACTTGCAGGAAGGGCATGGTGATCTGGCCCCAAACTTAGCCAGTGAGAACCCTCTGTGTCGCAATGAAAGATTGCCCCTGCAGTGTTGGAAGATGAGCCCTAAGACTGACAGGCATCGGTGGATTCAGCCTGGGCAGTTGTCAACAGGATGGTGCAGGCGCAGTCTGCACGCTCTTCTGTTGCCTGTGGGCTCACCTTGTTGCCAACTCAGCAACAACTAACAACACCGGGAGGGAAAAAAAGCACACGGCAAGTTGTACCCAACCAAGCCTGCTGCAGCCGAGTTGATTCCACTTCATGATGCCCCGATGTGTTACAGAACTGTGCCATCGGGACTCCTTAGATGTCATCTAGGCAGAAACAGCTCTCAGGCCTTTTCCCCCACAATGCAACTGGGTGCGTGTGAACCGAAAGCCTTTGGGTTAGTTGTTGCTGTTAGGTGCCATCGAGTTGGTTCCAGCTCATAGTGACCCTCTGTACAACGGGGCAAAGCACTGCCAGGTCCTGTGCCATCCTCGCAATTGCTCTTATGTTCAGGCCCATCAAGACAGTGCCTGTGATCATGTTGAAGGCCTTCTTCTTTTTCAAGGCCCCACTACTTTACCAAGCACCACCGGACACCTCCAGGTGCTCCCAGAAGTCAGAACCGTGAGCTAGAACATGGCGCGGCTCACTGGCTGCCACACAAGGACTGCGCTGAGATTGCTTGACACTGGTAAAGGAGCCCTGGTGGCCCAACAGGTAAACACGTGGCTGCTACCGGAAATGCTGGCAGTTCCAACCCAGCCAGCAGCATCCTCCATTAGGATGACCAAAACAAGCACACTCACTGCCTTCGGTCAATGCCGACTCACAGTGGTCCCTGGTGGGTTTCTGAGACTGCCACTGTGTCCCCATAAGCACAACACCACCAGGGATTCTCCACAAAGATGGCAGCCTGGGGAATCCTACAGCATGTTCTATTCTGTCACACGGAGCCGCGATGAGTCGACATCCACTGGACAGCACTTACCAATAGGCACCTGTGAACAGAAAGCCACTGCCAAAGCTCTCTGAAGACCCAGGGGGAATTCTCAGCGTGTGTCTTTGCCCAGCTGTCCAGTGCCTTGCGGTCAGGACAGATAAACGGAAGCAGTCAAGAGGCCTTTCCACTGACCTTTTCTCCATCCAGGGGAGGTAGGTGGGGCCTTCACATTTCAGGGTGGTGAAAGCCTGGCCAAACACGTGCTGGGGGAATTTCTTCAGCTCAGCCTCAGTCATCTTTCGAAATCCCAGGACCACGTCCGCCCAAAATGGCACTTCTTCAACAGGAAGGTTTCGAAATATCTGCCAACTCAAACATATGAGGTGGAGAAATTCCCTCAGTTCTTGTGAAATAACACTTGGCTGGCGAATCCCTTGGGCCATTCGCCAAAGCATTAAAAAAACAAAACAAAAAAAAACACCTAATTTTCTCAAATAGTTTGAGGCTTATAGAAAGATTGCACAAAAATGCAGAGTCCTTGGATGCCTCTCTCCCACTCACCCCTACTCCTCTCCTAGTACTAGCCCACCCCTACTCCTCTCCTAGTACTAGCCCGTGTATGTTGTCACAACTAACGAGCCGATGCTGACGCCTCATTCTTAGTGAAGGTCCATGACTGACATGACTGATCACTCTCCGCTCACATGGGCTGTGGCCTTCAGAGCATTTACAAAGTACACTCCGGGGGGAAGTTGCTGACAGCACCGAGGACTGAGTAGCCCCTATCAATGGGATCAATACAGAGTTGTATGTGAATGGATATATTGGATTGTGTAAGAGATAAACATTTTTTTTTAATTTTAAGGGTTCCTGAGGGGTATGGTGGGGAGGGAAGGGATAAAGGGGAACTGATATCAAGGCGTTTAAAGAGGAAAGAAATGTTTTGAAACTGTTGGCAGTAGCAATCATGCAATACTGCTTGATGTGATTAAATGATGGGATGTTATGATATCTGTAAGAGCTCACATTAAAGTGATTAAAATTTAATATATATATATATACATTCCTTATAAACACAAAAATTAAAAATGTATCTATTTCATCCCTTCTCTTTGGTCCAAATAATGCAATGGTTAAATTTAAAACATTTGTGATTGAGAGAATAAGACAATTTCAAAGTAACATGTCTTAAAGATTGAATTGAATTCTCTTTTTCTTAAAATGGTTTGTCCAGATTTTTCTTCCTGACTTCTGCCTATGCATTTTTTATTTTAATAAATCATTTTATTGGGGGCGCTTACAGCTTTTATAACAATCCAGACATCCATTGTGTCAAGCATATTTGTGCATGTGTTGCCATCATCCTTTTCAAAACATTTTCTTTCTACTTAAGCCCTTGATATCAGTTCCTCATTTTTTCTTCCCTCCCCACCCTCACACCTTCATGAACTCTTGATAAATTATAAATTATTATTATTTTCATATCTTACGTTACCCACTGTCTCTTCACCCATGTTTCTGTTGTTTGTCACTGGGGGTGGTGGTGGGGATGTGTGTGTGTTATATATCAATCATTGTAACTGGTTCCTAGGGACAGATTTTTTTAAATTAAAAGATCAGATTTTTAAAATACTTTTATTGGGGGCTCTTACATCTCTTATCATAATCTATATATTCATCCAGTGTGTCAAGCACATTTGCACATATGCCACCATCATCATTTTCGAAGCATTCTATTCCCATTTGAGCTCCTGATATCAACTCCCCATTTCTTTTCCCTCCCTCCCTAGCCTGCCCTCCTTCATGAACCCTTGATAAGTTATAGATTATTATTTCCATATCTTACATCATCCTCCGTCACCCATCATCCACTCTTCTGTTATTTGTGCCCCTGGGAGGGGGTTCTACATTGATCCTTGTGATCGATTCCCCCTTTCCCCCACCCCCGCCTGATATCTCTACTCTCCTTGTTGGCCCTGAGGAGTTTATCTATCCTGGATTCCGTGTGTTGCAGGCTCTTATCTGTAGCAGTGTGCATGCACTGGTCTAATCCAATTTGTAAGGTAGAATTGAGGTCATGATAAGGGGGTAAAGAAAGTACCAAAGAGCTACAGGAAAGTTGTGTGTTTCATCCTGACTGGCTCATCGCTTCCCTGTGACCCTCTGTTGTGAGGGGATGTCCACTTGTCTACAGATGGGCATTGGGGCTCTACTCCATGACCCCGCCCAACATTCACCTTGGGTATGGTTTTATTCTGGATCTTAAATGCCTGATACCTGATAAAAGATCATTTTATCGGGGGCTCTTACAGCTCTTATAACGATCCATACATCAATTGTACCAAGCATATTTATACATATGTTGCCATCATTATTTTCTAAACATTAACTTTCTATTTGAGCCCTTGGTTTCAGCTCCTCTTTTTTCCCTCCCTGCCCCCATCACCTGCCTATGCATTTTTGAGGGAAAGATTTTCTGGTTTTCATAATGCTTTACATGAATTAAGAGCAAAATATCAAAAGGTTAACAATAGGTCTAATTCTAAACGGAATCTCTCGCTCGGGTTGTGTAATGGGGGACAGGGCTGGAAATAGAGGACATAAATTATGAATTAAGTTGGGACTAGAGCAAAGGCAAGCTCTGCCAAGAGAAGCCCTGTTTTCACGAAGTAACTGACATGGCTCAATCGATGAGGCTAGAGTGACATTGGTTGCTAACAGGAAGCCTGCAATACTGTTATCAAGAGCCGGTAGGGATATGTTTGGATTTTTAAGTATTGAGTTATCCTCATCATAGGAATAAATGCAGTATATTACAGTTGCTCTAAAAAGCAAATAATGATTATTTGAGTCTATGTTGTTAATGATATAATAATTAACATATGAGAATTTACATCTCTTAGTAATTCATTCAATAGATGGTCACAGATAAAATGAGAGAAAAATTCTAGGACAAAACTCATTCAAATTCTTTTTTTAAAAAAAGACCAATTGAAACAAAGTACTCCTTGAAGCTACTGCCCTCAGACACTCTTCCAACCTTGAGCTGAAACTATGCTGAGGTCACCTTTAAGTAAACAGCATGCGTGTACCACACAGTAAAGAACTTCACCCCTCGGTGTGGTGCTCTATCGAAATGGCATCTGTTTGAGGACCAAAAGTCACCCTTTCACCTAAAGCAAAGCAGAGGGGACAAGGCCAAGGGGCCAGGGGAACCAGAGCGCTGGAAGCTGAAGGTCCAGCACACAATGAATTAGAGCGCTGAACATATGCAAAATGGAACTAATGTCACTGAACAACTTCTGTGGAGATTATCAAACGGGAACTTAATCTGCCAAGTACACTTTCACCACAAAACACAAGCAAATGCTATTTTTCAAACAGAAAGCAAAGCAGCCCCTGGGGAAGGTGTGGCTGCAGTGTGCTCTAGACCCTGCCTTCACCCTCTTCCTGCTCCTGCTGTGAACTGCAGAAGGCTGTCTTCGCCACCACTGGGAGGCCAAAGACCAGAGGACTGCATCTCCAGCCCTGGCCTCTCTTGGGCTCTAACCCCACATCCAGACTCAGGTTGCCTCCCTGGATCCATTCCCCACTGGATACATCTACTTAGACGCCACGTACATCTGTGCCTCATGAATCCATGCCCTGCTTTCTGCCCCGTCTTCAGCCAATTCAGAAAATGGCGTTAACACAGAAACCTGGGGATCTTCCTTGATTCTGTCTCCTCTTACATCAAGCTGCCCCCCCCAACACACCCCTCTGCTGCTCCGTGTGCAAACATCTATCACTTCCCATCACATCTCCTCTTAAGCATTTCTCAAGTCTATGTACTCTCCACTGCCACTGTCAGTACGTAGTCACCACCATCACTGTTGCCACAAATCTGTCCTCCACACGACAGAGAGAATAGTTTGGACCCATCACAGTGTAATCCTCTCAATGATGCCTCAGTCCCCGAGCCTTCTCCTTTCCCTCCAACAGCCCACAATGGGACAGGCTCTAGTACGAGCTGTTCCTTAGTTTGGAGTGCCATCGCCCCTGCCCCCACCTGTCCCTGCCCCGCCCACCTGCACAGCATCCGTTTTTACACTTACAGTTCTCCATCTGGCCGCAGCCCAAATGCCACTTTTTCTTTTCCTGAGTGACTTCCTTAGCTTCCCACAAGTTAGTTACAAAAAAAAGCGAGTTTCCCAGATATATGTTTACATTTTTTTTAAAAGCAAAACAAATAAAAACTGCTATCAAGTTGATTCTGATTCATGAAAACCCTTAGGAGCAGTTCTCTTCAGTCCTATTGGGTCATTAACACTAAATATTTATGCGACAGACAGCCTCACCTAGCCACAGTTGATAGTCTTGAACTACACACCTTGTGGTTAGCAGTCTGCCACTTAACCCACTATACCAGTAGTGCTCCCATGCTTCCATATCATTTTTCCTTTAGTAACTCTTGTTTCACTTGGAACTCATTAGATTTAAGACATACCCTATATGCCTATAGCTACATGAAGACGGGAATATAATTTCTTCAAAATTAACTAAAAACATATTTATTGACCATCTATTATTTAATCTAGATGACAGCCTAGGAAGCTCTGTATGAGTAGAAGTGGACTTTAGGGCAATGCATTTAACTCTAGGCGCTAAATCCCTAGCACCCAGTGAATCCCTGACGCTGGTTAAGGCTCAGTAAATCATTTAAAGCGATTAAAACTTAGGTGACTAAGACAATAGAATTAATCTAATGATGTGCCAGGTGTTTGTCCTTTTCTTTGCTTGACAGATTGAAACCCTTTTGGTGGGAATAAATAGGATAAAAGTCATTCATTTTCAGGAAATCAATGGCACTCTTAGGACAGCTTGAAATGCATTCCTTTTAATAACCCTAACTGATAATAAATTCTTATTCTTAAGAATACATCTGACCTTTGGACACAGGTGTTTCCCAAATCTCTTAACACCAAAGTTTGTGACTAAGATTAGGTCGTGTTGGTACTGGATATGGTCACCAAGGTCAGCAGTTTGAAACCACCAGGGGAGAGACGAGGCTTTCTCCTCCCATAGAGTTACAGTCTAAGTAAATCACAGTTCCACTCGGTCCTGCAGGTTCACTGGAGTCAGAATTGAGTCAATGGCAGTGGGTGAGTGTGAGTGAGTGAATGAATTGCCCAGAGGAAAGCAGAGTGAGGAAAATCAAGGACACGTGAAAACAATTGGTCCCAGGAAATAATGGACCATGGCAACACCAGGGGCCAGGCCTTATGCGCAGAAGAACTAGATGGTGCCTGGATACACTGCCAAAGACTCTGCAAGGGATTATGGTAGAAGGTCCTGAACAGAGTGGGAGAAAAATGTGGAACGAAATTAAAAATCGTAACAAAGACCAGGCTTACTGGTCAGAGGGAGGATGGCGGAAGCCTCAAGACCCCCTTCTGGTTGAAACAGAACTCACCTCTGTGGCTCCGTTTTTAGACCAGGGGACCAATGACACTAGAGGGCTATGTACTCCTTAAAACAGCAATTAGTCCACATCAAAAGGGCAGCCTGTGCCCTAGGGCTCCATTCAGAAGGGGCAGAGAAGGAGGAATGGAGACAGGAAACGCAGAGCAAGTGGGATTTGCAATGGCCCAGAGCAACGGCAGGGGTGGGTCTCACAAAGTGTGCTGAATAGAAAACTGATGATCTTGTCTGCAAGCCTTCATTCAATTCACAATAAAAAGTTAAAAAGTAATAAAATAAGATACCCCAAAAGGGGGGAGGTAAGCTTAACGACCTACAAAATTCATTTCTTTGGAATATCTCATTTTCCAAAGATGCAAAATAAATAAGGTGTCCTTCTACCTTAAGTCTGCATCTATTCCAATAGCATGCTCTCCCCACGTAAGCCAAGCTCAGCATTTATCTGCTATCTGGTTTCCTAGCCGGATTTGCAAATCAGCGCCTATTCCCCAAGGAGACTCAGAGTAGCATTTGTGATGAGAAATCATAATTGTTTGTTGTTAGAAAGTGGAATGCTGTGATTTGTCTTTCTTAAGTTCTTTGGAGTAAAGCCAAAAACGTTATGTCTAATTTCTCCCGCATCTAGTTCAGCACTTTCCTCACAGCAGACACTCTAAATATTTTATGTTGAACTCTAGTGTCTATGAAGATAATTGGAATTCTAAAATAACTTTTTTATTTCCTTGCTTACCCAGACACCAGATGAACGCCAGCATCTCCAGCCTCTGCAGAATTGGCAATGGCAAACAGGTGATCAAAGGTCGCTCTAAACCACTGTTTCTGCTTGTAAATAGCCGTGTCTGCAGCAGGGGGAAAGCAAAGCAGAACAGAGGGGGAAATGATGGTGGCGACTCTACGGCAGAGAAGCTCCATCCTACAATTTGAGGGGGAAATTCAAGGTTAAGAAGGAGCGCAGCATCTCAGTGGAGACTCCATCAACGATGGGAGTTTGGGATGTTGACTCTTGCTGTATTTATCTTCTGAAATCATGAGTAATCTACGGAGGGGGAACCAGGAACCAGATGGAAGGTGGTCTTTGGATCAGGTATATTCCAGAGGTCTTCAAAAGGTTTGTGACCAACCTGAAGATAAATTAGTTCACGGCTCAGGCATCCAGCTGGCCCACAGTTGGCACGTTGGAGAAAAAGCTCATAGGCTCTTCCTGGTCAGAAGGGGCTTGCAAACATGATGGGTACCAGGGGAAAGTCCAGAGAACTGACCCTCCTGAACAAGTTTGATTGTGCAAGTGAGCTCCTGAACAGAGGCCCTGCTGGTCAGTTTTCCCCAACAAGGTAGTGCTCCCACAGCCAACAGAGGCATCTGGGGCCACACCAAACACCACCTCTCCACCAGATGCTGTGTTTCCATACTCCCCAGCAACTGGACATCCCAGTCAGAGTACAGGGATTGGAACTAGACCTCTTCCAAAAGGGTCTCAAGCCTGTCAGTGAGGAAACAAGAGGCCAAGTTCAAACAATAAATAATGGTGTCCCTATGGGCAGAAAGAACCAGTATAACCTAGCAGTACCCATGGCTCAGCTGTGGCAGTGTATTTGGCCATCTGATCCCTCTGGAAGGGCCATGGGGGAGTACCCAGGGTCAGAACAGAAAAAATCACCAGTAATTCTGAGGAGCTTCTATGGGGAAGCCACAGAGGAGAGGAGGGACTGAAGCCAAGAGGATGCTGAGTCAGCCTGCCTGGAGAGAGCCTGTTCCCAGACAAAGTCCTCGGGTCAGTGAGGGCATTTCAGAAGCAGGGTTCTGAAACAATTGACTTGTTATAGAGCCAATAAATATTTCTTTAGTAGTGGGTCCACAGTATCTGTAACATGTGCCCACGTGGACCTGACATTGTATTCCTGAACTGCACACTGGGACTACTGATTTAGAAACAATGAAGAAATAAGTAAAAAGTTGTATAATGAGCTAAATTAAAACTCATATGGACTATTACACACACACTCACACACACATAATCTATGTCAATGTATTGGGACTGTATTGAAAGACTCCCTTGTTTCCACCCAGGAACTCCAAAATAGTGGCTGAGATTCACACATCCAACTCATCTCCAAAGAACAGATGGTCCCAATTAAGCAGTGGCTAGAGCAGGTACTGACCCAACTCATGTTTGACACAACTAGAAGAAGACGGTAGCCAGAACAGTTTACGAGGCACCAGGCATGTTCTAAATTTAGTGCCGCCTTGTTCAAACCCTCTGACCCAGCAGAGTGGAAGTGGAGGAAGAAGTGAATGTGCGCACTGAAGCACAAGAGGAGAAAGGTGAGGCAGGGGTCTGGGGAGCCAGTGTGTGTGCCCCGGCATGTGCCGCAGTAGGAGTATAGCGTGCCCGGAGCGGGGTCGTGATACAAGCTGTGTGTTGACTGCACACTACTGCCTGGAACTCCTGTGGATATAGAACCCATCACATTCGATCACCGTGAGACTGAGAGGCCCATCTTGCTCACTACTAATCAGTCCAACTCGGATCCTGTGGCCTGAATCTCTAACACTCTGGGCTAGTTTTATTTTCAGTTTTGGCTCGGTGTAAGGCGCACAATAAATCATCTCTTCTGCTGGGTCAGCTGAAGCATCAAAAACAAATACATATATCCATAGGAACTGATCCACTAAGTCTTACAGCAGCTGCGAAATACATCATGTGGTCTTCATATCGCATTGACATTTCGGAGCACAGACGACATGGTCCCTGGGTATGATCTTCATAGAGAGTCCAGGAAAGCAGTGCAAGAAGATCAACGTCTTGATCGACCAAAACCCATCTGCAGAGGATCTGCTCCGACCGAGCCACTGCCAGAGACACTCGCTACCGACAAGCGTCTCCAACAGCCCTGCCGTCAGGCCGAGACCCCTGGGATCTTGATTACGCTGGATCCAACTCCATACTTGGCCAGGTGACCTCCCTGTAGACGCAGCCCGAATCTGTGCTGGGCGCAGGTATCTCTTACTGGTTCCGTGACAGAAATTTCTTGCCTGGCTTTTTAAATGGCAATGGGGGTCTTTTCCGTCCTACACATTTGTGTTTTTGTCCTTATACTATTATGATTTTAGCATTACTACCTTAGTGTGATTTTGGTGGTGGTGTTTTTCCATTGCTTTCTGTTGGCTCTCCCAGGTGTGAAGCACAGGAGGAGTGGATGCATAGTGATAATAACAGAGACAGGGGGATGTAGGAACTGCAGGGAGGGCAGGGGATTTCGGGAGTCAGTCATGAAGGTGGGGGCGGGAGGGAGCACTAAACTGGATTGCAATTGCATAGCTCATCTGAAAGGCAATCTAACCATGGGGTGAGGAGGGGGTGGGTGTGCGCTCGAAAATCAACATGGTAATGATTCTCCTCGATATGTTTGAATGACTTCATTGTATGAGATGTCAATTATGTGCCAATAAAACTGTTGGGGGCAAAGGGTCTTTCTCTAGAACCCCCTAAGGGACAAGCCTTGCCCGGTGTCCCCCACCACGCAGGCACGCAGAGAGGGCTCTGGCGCTTCGGACCTGGGCGAACTCTGAGGAGTTCCCTTTGAGGATGATTCCTTGACTAGGGCCGGCCGCCTTCTGGCCACCAGCAGGCCTGCTGCAAGGGCTCCTGGAAAGTGAACATGAGAAGCCTGGTGCAGGAACGGCGCCCAGTACACCCAGTGTTGCGGAAAGTTTTTGTCTATAGCTCAGTGAAACAGGATGCAGGGGGTGCACCAGTTCCCCACGTGGTGGCAAAACCAATTACCTGGAACAATAAACCAAGGCAATGGTCTTCTCTTCTGGGGTAGGATGAGGGTTCTTCTCTGTTTGGTGAACTGGGAGGAGCAACAGGGCTGTGCCACTAAGAACAAAGGGTGGCGGAAAGACTGCAGGCTAAGACCGAGGCCCTCTTCTCATCCAAGCCTTCTGGGAGGCTGGCAGCTGGGATGTCAGGTTCCCGAGGGAGGAAACAGGAAACCTCTTCTGTGGGGAACGCCATCAGCCCCAGGGAAGTTTATAGAGTGACCTCAATGGTTTCACAGCGACAGGGCCTGCCATTCTACCTGCAGGGAAACCACAGGCCACAGGCCTGAGCCAGCGCTCAGAACTTCCCCAGCACCTACCTGTTAGAGGTCCTGCCCCTACATCTCAGCAGACACGCGCTGATTCCCACCAGGCCCAGGAAACCCTCCCACGTGAAAGATGGCGATTAGAACGGCCAGCAGAGCTGTGTCCTGGAGGCCACAGAAGCTAGACGACGAGAAGAAACCTTGAAAAACCGATTGTCAGTATTGTTAGGAAAAGAAAAGATACTGTAATCCCATAAGACACATAAGGTATTATTAAAGAGTCAAACATTTTAAATGTACTAGGAAGATAAAAGTGAAGAAATCTTCCAGAAGGCAAAATAAAAAAGGAAAGGAGTAGGGCTGGCAAGGGGAGAAAGCTCCGAGAATTGGAGGGTCCAAGATACACAACCTAATAGCACTTGCAGAGAGAGAGAGAGAGAGAGAGAGAGAGAGAGAGAGAGATGTTGGAAGGGAGGAGCATCGACCAAAGCTGAACTCACTGCTCTCAAGTCTACATCGGCCCATCGTGACGCGACAGGACTGAGCAGAATTGCTCCCTGTGGGTTTCCAAAGCTGTAACTACAGGGGCAGGAAGCCTCTCCGTCCTCCTGGCTCCCAAACCAGCCACATCAGACTCACTGCCCTGAGGCTGTGCTGCCTCACAGAGACCCCCAGGGCAGGGCAGACCTGCCCCAGCAAGTTGCTGAGACTCTAAGTCTCTATGGGAGTAGCGAGCCGCCTCTCTCTTGGCAGAGCAGCTGGGGGTTTTCAACCACTGAGCTGACATCAGACTGCAGCCCAACGCAGAGCACGACTCCGTGGTTCAACTGCTGCCCTCGCAGTGAGCACCCAGCTAGCCATCCACCGCGCCACAGAGCCCCTGTTGGGGGAGGAGCGCCGAGACTGTGCCCTGAACGGAAGAATGTGATCTTCCCAGAGGACGGTAGCAGAGCAATTTCACAGTGCACAGTGCTGGGTACCAAAAAAAAAAAAATCTTGTAAATGACTTGAGGATTTAAGCTAAGGCCATATATAATGTCAATTAAAGAATGAAAGAGAAAATAAATGTAATGAATGAGAAACACTGAAAAAAAGGATGTATCTGAATTATGCTGTTGGGAAGGACTATTTAATATAACAGAACAACCAGTAGAATGAACAAATCTGTTTAGAAAGAAATACAACCAGAATAATCCTTAGTAACAAGAAGGGGAAGAATTTTTCTTTGTGTACCTTCCATGTACTTTATACTCGTTGTCAGACGGGAGCAGGCCCTGGAGGATGGCATATTTATATGAGGAAGAATATGGCCTATGTCAAAGAATTGTACATGCAGAAATTGCTGAATGGGTAGGGTGGGACCAGTGGAATTGAATGGTAATGGATTTTTTCATGACCCTTTTAAAGACCATTCCTATGTGTTGTATCTTTTTACCACAAATAAAAAGAATATAAATTTTTAAATAAAAAAAGGTCAGGCAATACTTTGTTCAACTGTACATAAGGGTTGTTGAGTCAGAACTGATTTGACAGCATCTGACAAAAATAGATGTGTGTGTATCCATGTATCTATATATGTATACATAATATTTAACCTCTCACAAATATGTTTATTCAATAATATCATGGGTTTTTTTAACAAAGTAAAAATGTAAAGGGAAAAGAGAAAGTGAAACAAGCCAACGAGTGTCTCAACTGCAAAGTGATGTCTGGTGTCTGTTTGCTGCTGTTTCCCTCCTTTCCCATCGGAGTGAAGACGTGAACAAGAAAGGAGGATGCTGGGACACAGGGAAGGATTGGTGCATCTTCAAATGTCAATGACATATTGACAGATGGTTTCCGTACTGGCTCGGAATGGAGGGTAATTGTCTCTTCACAAGCCATTTCTAACGTGGTGGCCACTAATGGTGCCCGTGGAGAGAGAGTCGTCCTACCCATCATTACTGTGAGTGTGTGATAGTTGTTGGTATTTTTCCACCTCCCCATCTTCTAGGGAGTTTAAAGAATTGCAGTTCTGGCATCCTGAAGGACAGGGACATCTGACGGCCTCTGCCTATGAATTATGATCACAATTGATGATCACATTTCATTGCTGATACCAGACCCTCTATGCCAGCGGTTCTCAACCTGTGGGTCGAGACCCCTTTGGGGGTCAAACTACCCTTTCAGAGGGGTCACCGATTCACAACAGTAACAAAATTATAGTTATGAAGCATCCATGAAAATAATTTTGTGGTTGGGGGGCACCACAACATGAGCAACTGTATGGAAGGGTCACGGCATTAGGAAGGTTGAGAACCGCTGCTCTAGACTCAACTCACTTCCACTGAGTGAACTCTGACTCTTGGCGAGCGTACAGGACAGAGTAGACCTCCAAACCCTGGGAGTTTCTGAAACGTTAAATCTTTATGGGAGTAGAAAGCTTCCTCTGTCTCCCTCAGAGTAGCTGGCAGTTTCAAACTGCTGACCTTGAGATAAGCAAGCCAATGAGTATCTACTATGTCACCAGGCTCCCAGACCCTCCAGATCCCTCTTTGTCAGGCACCGCTAATAAGGACAGTCAAGATCGTAGTGGCTCCACCTGCTTGGGGTTGAAGGGGTCAGTGGAACCCTTTCTGATGCTCAGTCAACATATGGACTATAATTGTGGCTGTTTTTCTCCTGCAGGACAGCTAAGTCTTCCCTACAGATAAGCCAATGGAAGGTGTGGGCTGAATTGTGCCTCCCGAGAGAGGAATTGGAATCCTAGCCGGCTGGCTGTAACCCTTGGGGAACGAGGTTTCCTCTGCTTTGTTCACGAGGCCACAGTGGTGTAGGGGTTGTCCTAAATCTAATCACTTCTGAGTGGTAAGGAGCAGCAAGGAGGCAGGAGCAGGCAGACCTACAGGCATGAGACGCACATCCCAGAGAGGCAGAAGCACCTGTGTGGCCTCCAGGGAGTCGACGGAGCTCAGGCGGAGACCAGGATCTCCACCCAGAGCAGAGAGCCTGCACCTCCACCAGGTGCCCTGAATCTAGAGGATTATTCTCCTCAACCGGGAGACAGGAAAGGTCTGTTCCTGAAAGCCATGCTACAGAGTCTGTCTGGGACAACAGCAGCAAGCAACTAGACCGCTTTGCTGTTCAGTCCGCATCTTCCTGGCTGGAGGATTGAAATAAGAATCTGAGTTTGGCAAATACACCCTCATCGAGGGGCTTCCTGGGATGTGGAATTTCAGTGCAAAAAGTACAAGAATTCAAATACAATCAAATTGTTGAGGATGGCTCGGGACACAGGAGTATCTCTTTCTGTTCTCCACACAGACAGTCCTTCGAGTCAGATTCCACTGCAAGATGCCTACGAACAACCCCACCCTCAACACCCCCCCCACACACACCCGACACACACACACACACACACACACACACACACACACACACACACACACACACACACACCTGCCTACCTGCAGGGTGCCCCATGATCATGTGAAGGAACCAGCACCTTCCCGCTACCTGGGGCAGACCCTAGGGTGGGGCTGTCAGCCAGGGTCCTGTGGGTGGGTCCCGGAAGGGAAGGGTTTTGGTGATCACCCAGCTGGAGGCTGTTCAAACCCTGAGCCTCCGGGAACAAGGACGGGCTATGCCTTCCCCGAAGTGCGCCCCGCAGAGGTGCACGCTCTCCTCCCGGGAGCAGCGGGATGTGCTGACCCAGAACCAGGATCAGGATGCCAGCAGGGCTGCAGGGGCTGCAGTGCGCATGGGGTCCAGAACCACCGGGTTCGAGAGCATCACATGAATCCCCAACAGGATCCAGGGGGCCAAGGGCCCTCGGACAGCTGACTTCCAGCCCCAGGGTCTGCCACTTGCCTGGGGGCCTGGTTTCCTGCCAGCCGCACCCCCCAACCAGCTCCGGAGGCATCTTCTCCACTAGGGACCCAGGGAGCTTCAACCAGGACCCAGAGTGCGGGGTCCCTGGACAGGCCACCCTGGTCACCCACGGGCTGGGTCCTCACCCCCGGGAAGTCCACCAGAGCTGTCCTATGACCCAGGAGATGCAGTTCGATCCTTCAACCCACCACACGGGTCCTGCCACCTACCACCTGGGTCCTGACCCCGAGGAGCTGGAACCTGACGAGCGGGTGCTTGATGTTTGCACCCACGAGATGGAGTTTGTCACCCAGCATCGGGACCTTTACGCTGGACCTTCCAGCCCACCGCACCCTGTTGACAGTCCTCTCTCCCCCACGACTTCGAGGGCACCCGACCCACACTAATGACCTGACAGTGGGCCCTGCGCGAGCCTAGAGCTCATCTAGGACGCAGAAGGGGCTTAGGGTGGTGGGGCCAGCAAACACCTCCTCGCAATCCCGCCGCCGCCGAGAGCCAGCGGGGACCCTGAACTGGCGCCACCAGTTTCCATCACTGGTGACTCTCCATGTGTCCCCGGCGCGCCTGTGACTGTGCCGCCTTCGTCATTTGAGTGGCGTGTGTGCCTCCCTGCCGCGTGTTTAGCAGGGGGGATTAGGTATTTCTATCCTTAAAAAAAAATAACTAAGTTCATTAAGATACAAACAATGTATAACTAGGGACAAAAACAGGATGCATGCATTCTAAAATAAAATAACGATTTCGGTCAAAAAAAAGAAAGAAACTTAAACACAAAACCAAACTCCCGGCCATGAATTCCATTCCGACATACCAGTGGCCCAACAGGACAGAGCACCCAACCCTGAGACTCTGGATCTTTATGGGAGCCGAAAATCCCATCTTTCCTCCTGGGAAGCAACTGGTGGTTAGCAGCCAGAGGCGTTAAACATGCACATGAAACTGGCCCACAGCCAGCAGGGTTGGCCCATGGGATCCCTCCAATTTGCCCTTCCTCTCTCTCACCTGCAAACTGGTGGGGAATCAGCATTCCGGCTGCGACGTCGCTAGTGGTGTCAGGAGTGAACTTGTCTGACAGCACCGTGATGGAGCTCCTTGGAACCCGATTGGAAATGCACAGGGCAGTGGAGAGTCCGATCACACCAGCCCCGACCACTGCGATCCGCACTGGCCTGCCAGGGGGATCCATGGGCCTGCCAGGGGGAGACACAGGCTGTGAACCAGGTGGAGAGTTTGGCCCCAATGTCTCAACAACAGACCTTTCCTGTAAACAGTTCTCATGGGATACAGAGAGCGCCCCTTCCAGCTCTTCTCTGCCTTCAAGGTCAGGGTGTGGGCAACAAGGCCTCTAGAAAGCGGTGAGGTTTGAGACTTCATCAGCTCCAAAGTGGCCGGATTGGCCTCCAGAGCCCACTAGGAGGTAGGTATGCATTTTAAGGGAGTTCTTCTCATTCTGTTCCATTTCACTCGTGGGTTCTCTCTAGGAGCCACTGTGAGGGGTGGGCTGGGTGTGGGTGTGTGAAGTAAGCAAGCTAGGCAAGGGCAGCAGGGCTGAGATCTCTGCCCACCCCCCAAATCACGGAGGAGTCATTCAGAGGGTATGTCTCATGAGCCATGTAGAGCTCAAGTCTTGCTGTTCATAACACCTGTGCACATTCACTCAGCTCTGCACCCTTCATTCTCATCAGAAACCAGTCTCCTCCCAGCTTCTCCGCCTTGGCCACCGCCATCACCTTCAGCCTGGCAGAGCATTCCTTTGCAGTCAGCGTACCTGGTTTCCTCTCTGGGCTCAGCCAAGGACGGTAATGTGGGGAGTGCCAGGGTCTCCCAGCCTCAACTCCCTTTCCTGTGACCAAACTCACCTTACCCAGGGGTACACGCGTGCGCGTACGCACACTCCCCCCCCACACACAAATTACCCCACTGCCATCCAGACTGATAGTGACCTCCAGAATGGAGTAGAGCTGCCCCCACAGGGTTCCCAAGGCTGTGGCTCTTTACAGAATAGGTGCCCCATCTTTCTCCTATGGAGCCGCTGGTGGGTTTGAAACACTGGCCTTTCAGTCAGCAGCTGAGCACTTACTTAACCGCTGGACCACCAGGGCTCCTTATCTGTAAAGCTGACCAAATGAACTCCTTATTAGGTCCTTGAGGTTGTGAAGACAAGAGAGACCCACCGAGGTTTCCTCACAAGAGGGGCCCCTTTGTGGGGCATTCCTATCAAGAGCCAGCAGGTGATCTCTCCGGAGCCTCCCTAGATGTCAGCTTTCCTATCTGCCTTTCCACTCCTGTCTAACGCTCTGTCCCAGGTCTAAGCTGCAGAGGAAATGCAATGGGAACAGCTGCCCACTGCCCAGGGCGGCAGCTCTGGGGGCTATGGAGGACCTCACCAGCTGACACTGTCAGTGCAGAGGGCACCAAAATGACTCTCTATGCAACTGCTGTGCAATGTTTCAGCAAAATCTATTCTCATGGGGGGGGGGGGGAGACCCAAACTCCCCTTTTTATAGTTACAAGGGGTCCTGTTGGCACTGTCATTAAAATCGACATTTGACGTTGTTTCCAGTGCCAACAAGTCGGTCTGACTCTTAGTGACCCCAGGAACTACAAAAGGAAACAGCATCTTTGTTGAGCCAGCCTCGCAGTCTTGTATGTTTGAGCCCGTTGCTACCGCCACTGTGTCTACCACCTGGTCAAGGGCCTTCTCCCTTTTCTCGGCCCCTCCACTTCCCCAAGCACGATGACCGGTCTCTCCTAACAATGTGTCCAAAGCTTGCACTGAGACAGCCAGGAGAGTTGCATTTTATAGCTTCTCTTCTTTTTCACATACTCCCACTTTGCTTTTGCATTGTGCAGCGCTGTGCGATCACACCACCTGGAGTGTATAAACCAGAGGTCAATGAATGCCAGCACAGGACGGTGAAAGAGGTAAGATTGAAATCACTCAGGGCACTGGCTGGGTTCACGGTCCAGTAGGTCAAGAGAGCAGATGACAGCTCAAGAAACCAATCTCACTGCTGCTGAGTCGGCGCTGAGCCTTCGTGGCCTGACAGGAAGAGCGGAGCGGCCCCTGTGGGTTTCTGAGGCTGGAGTGTAAGTCTTCACACGTGCAGACAGCCTCCTCTTTCCCCCACAGAGGGGCTGGTAGTTTCAAACTGCGGACCTTATGGTGAGCAGCCCAGCGTGTCACAATCCATTATGCCACCAGTGCTGGAGGGTCCCCAGTGGATAAAGCTGGTCCTTCTGATGTTGGCAGGGCAGCAAAGAGTGGAAAGGGAAAGCTTAAAAGCAGCCTCCATCCTGTAAACGCGATGAGACGCTGAGGAGGAGGAGGAGGTGCATGTCGGTTCTACATCGTGTTTAGCAGAAGCCGTGCAAACAAAGCTTTTCAGCGGGGCGGCGAGACAAGATGCCCAGGCCAAAGGAGGAAAAGTGCTCCAGCTTTCAAAAGAGAGCTTTACAAGATGAGACCACATGGGCAAGAACCGATAGTGCTTTTGCTGCCAACTTGTTGCCATTCATGCTGCGGATAGGATGTGCGACTGGGTTTCCTAAGCGATGGAGACCGAGTCTGAAAACACATAACCATGAGAACACAACCAAGAAAACACATAACCGTGAGAGCCAAAAAGCACCTCCAGTACCTTGAAAAAGTCTACAATGTGGGCAGCAGGACTGAGGTTGCACAAAACCACTGACCCCCAAACTATTCCTGAGATGGAAATGAAGAAGAAAGGGGGGAGGAGGGAGGGACATCTGGACAGGCCGCTTGGTGCCCCATCAGTCTCGTCAAGCAGGGTCCATTCGTCCCCATGGTCTCGTGAAGACAGACACTCTTCATTGAATCAAAGCAACGTTCTTAACACAGTTCATGGTGGAGGTGCTTTGAAAATGTGGTCCAGTGCTGGAAGAGCACCTAATGAGATTCAACCAGAGCCCATGGAAGCCTAGGGAATCAGCCTCTCAGCTTGCACCAAAACCCCAGAACGAGTTTACTAGTGTCCTGGAAACTCCTGCACAGAGAAGCTTGTCCTGGACATAAAGCCTGCGAAGGACTGTGGGATCATAGCCGACAACATTCCTGACACTCTAGCAGGGCATTCTAGCAGGACAGCTGGAGTGATCCGATATGTGAAACTCAGAAAGAGAACAGTTGAAATGAAAGGAGTCCTTCTAGGATTTTTGTCCCCCTATTGAAGGGCAAAACGTTGCTGCTCTCAGTTCTGACCGTCTTGAAAAGCATTGTCGAGAAGAGATGCACTGGGCACGTCTGTGTCACACGCAGGTTTACAATGCGATGAACTGGACGCATGCGTCTGTGCCACACTCGGGTTCACGACGAGGCTCGGCTACAGCTGACCTTCAGGGAGGTGTACAGGTCATCCGGGAGGGAAACCGCAAGAGGGGTGCTTGTCCTGGATGTGTGGCACGTTCCCTTAAGCTGGTGCAGTCGGGGCTTTCTTGGTGAAGACGCATCTTGGGTGACACGTTCGGAACTCTTGGGACAATGTTTTTCTTCTTTTGCTGTTTCCACCTAAAGAGTCTGTAGGGGAAATTCCACTAGTTTTTCAAGTCATTGTTCTCCCACCAACATGTTCCCCGAACAGGTGGGAGCCTTCTCATCTTAATGGACAACACTGGAGTGTCAAGGTAACCGCTTTCAGCAACACACTGAAGTGCTCACCGGGCAGCCAGTTACGCCAGATTAAAAAAATTAATAAAAAGTCAATAAACGTGTGACAGTGATTGAGATGCTCTCTCTGAGATTCATGGGAAGTTTTAGATGGACGAGGAGGAGCAGCACAAAATCAATTGCCCTGCTGCCTGTGTGCTGACTTTTCTGTGCTACCCGCACTCCTGCTAAAGGGCTTCAGAAAGGTAATCTTACACAGACGACAGGACCTGAAGACTTAGGGTTAACTCTCCAGACTGTGGTGAGTTAGCCTTTTCTGCACCTGGAGCGCAGTCGCCTAGTGCAGCGCCCAACTGAACAGGGGCTTTAAAAATCTGACGAGCATGAATTGGAGAAAAGAGAAGAGCCAGGTTCAAGAAGAAGCTGGCAGGGAATGGGGAGCAGGGAAGTGTTGTTGAACTCACCGAGCGAGTAGGAAATCAGAGGCTGCTGTCTGAGTGCATCGCTCATTCTGAACTCCTGATCAAATCAGGAGTCATTAAGGAATCCATCGCCATGCCCGAGGCTGTTCAAGTGATGAGTCTCATTGGAAGAAGCGCCACTGAAGAAGAGGGAACAGTATCCTTTCCAACACTGACCTGGTTCTAGGATGAAGGGTCTGAGAGTGAGCCTTTACTAAGAATACCAAGCCTGAGCAGGCCCCGGAAGGCAGCAGGTTTGATCTGGAAGGAGGCAGAGTGGGCAACATTCAACATTCTGACACGCATAGCTGAGCTGGACCTCATAGAATCTCTCTCCACCCTTTGACTAAGTCCAGAATGCTTTCTGACACTCTGTGTGCTATGGCTTCAAGTGAGAGAAGTTTTAAAGGTGAAACTTATAAAGGATTCCTGATCTCTCACAGGACAGCATTATGTTGACAGGGAACTGCCAGAGGTTTGGGTCAGATTCAGAAAAGGATGTGGAACAAGGAATATATCATTGCTGATATCAGATGGTTCTTGGGTGAAAGCAGAGAGTACCCGAAAAACATTTACTTCTGTTTTATTGACTATGCAAAGGCATTTGATGATGAAGATCATGGCAAACTAGCAAACTGGAGAGGAATTCTGAAACACGTCATTGTGTACATGCTGAACTTGTATATGGATCGAGAGGCAGTGGTGGGAATAAAACAAGTTCATACTGCATAGCTCCAATCAAGAAAGGTGTGCATCAAGGTGGTGTCCCCTCACCACACTAATTCAACATGTATGCTGAGCAAATAATCAGAGAAGCCAGATTACATGAAAAAAAAAAAACAAACACACTAGGAGTAGAGGAAGCCTTATAAATAACCAGGAATATGTCGGTAACAACCTTGCTTACTGAAGTGAGGAGGACTTGAAGCGCTTGCTGATAAAGACCAGGGATCACAGCCTTTGGAATGGATGACAGCTCAATGTCAAGAAGACCAAAATCCTCACAACGGGGCCAATAAGTAGCAATGCCATAAATGGAGAAATGGTTGAAGTTGTCAAGGATTTGGCCTTGCTTGGAT
Organism: Tenrec ecaudatus; assembly: GCF_050624435.1. Taxonomy (NCBI): domain Eukaryota; kingdom Metazoa; phylum Chordata; class Mammalia; order Afrosoricida; family Tenrecidae; genus Tenrec; species Tenrec ecaudatus. The sequence goes on along the minus strand of NC_134536.1, from coordinate 62,143,070 downwards.
CCACCATTAATATTTGTGGCAGCAGCATCAAGAGCTCAAACAAGACCTCTTTAGAGTATTGAAAAACAAGGGTGCTCCTTTGAGGACTAAGGTGCCAAGCCGTGCTATTTTCAATTGTCTCATATGCATGTAAAAACTAGATATTGACTAAGGAAGATGAAAGAAGAATTAATGTAGTTAATTGTGGTGCTGGAGAAGAATATTTAAAGTACCCTGGACGCCCAAAAGGACAACCAAATCTATCTTGGAAGAAGCAAAGCCAGAGTGCTCCTTTGAGGCAAGGCCAGCGAGTCTTCTTCTTACATACTTTGGACACTTGGTCAGGACAGACCAGTCCCTAGAGAAGAGCAGCATGCTTGGTAAAGTAGAGGGGCGGGGATGAAGAAGGCCCTCAAGAGGGAGTGGCACGGTAGCATAAGAATGATTGTGAGGATGGAGCGGGACCGGGCCATGTTTCCTACGGTTGTACACATCGTCACTATGAGTCAGCACCAACACAACAGCACCTAACAACAACATGACATTCAGTGATTGACTCCTTATGAGTAACATTAAAACAAACAAACAAAAATACGACGGAGGATTCTCTGTGGCCTGCACAGGAGGAGATGCGTGGGGGAGAGCAGCACCATGGATCACTGCATCCGGTGATGCCATCCTAGAAACACCCCTGTGTGGCCCTCCTTGTGGGACAAAACTCTAGAGTCCTGGTGGTAGACATGTGATCACATGTTTGACTGATAACTGCCAAGGTCAGAAGTTCGAAACCACCAGGAGCTCCTCCAAAGAAAGACAGAACTAGCACAGAGAATCCAGGACAGAATATCTCCTCAGGCCCAATAATGAGAGTAGTGGTACCAGGAGGGTAAGGGAAAGGTGGGAGGAGAAAGGAGGAACCAACCACAATAATTTACACATATCCACCTCCCTGGGGGACAGACAACAGAAAAGTGGGTGAAGGGAGACATCAGTCAGTGTAAAACATGAAAATAAAATGATGAATTATCAAAGGTTCGTGAGGGAGGGGGGAGGGAGGGGAAAATGAGCAGTTGAGACCAAGGGCTCAAGTAGAAAGAAAATGTTTTGAGAATGATGATGGCAACAAATATACAAATGTGTTTGACACAATGGATGGATGGAGTGTGATAAGAGTGGTATGAGCCCCCAATAAAATGATTTTTAAAGAAATGCAAACACAAGGTACAGAGTTATAAATAAATAAGACAGTGCTTTAATTTTCATTAATTTTGCTTTAGTTTTCATTTTTCACTGTTCATGAAGTTTTAATTTTCAGGAATATAAATTGTGCTCCCCCCCCCCAAAAAAAAGACAGGACTGTCTACTCCTGTAAAGAGTCACAGCCTCAGAAACTCATGGAAACAGCTCTACCCTGTCCTTTAGGGTCACTGTGTGTCAGAATTGACTCGATAGCAGTGAGTTTGAGATTGGGTTAAACAGCTTTTAAACCTCCTTATAATAGGTGCCATCTTCTGACCAAAGAGGAATGGCCAGGACCTTGGGCTGCAAGGTACAAATCACACAAAAGCTAGCCTTTCCTCGGGAGGAGATGGGGCCGTCCCCTACAGCGAGGGCTCTGAGGAGGCAAGCATGAGGGCTGTCCAGGTTCTCTGACAGGAGGTTCGCACACTAGGAGACGTAATGGGGCTTACTGCGTGTTGCCCTGATCACTAATGGCATACGATACACTTGTACGCTTGATCTCCCTCCAGTGGGTTGGCTTGCTGAGGAGAAACAGGATAGTTAGGGCAGAGGAAGGAGAGGGGAAATATCTGGGGCAAGGGGAAGACCAGGGGACAGTCCCAAGGGAGGCAGCCCTCACGGATGCCATAGAGGAGGGACCTCAAACTTTTTAAACAGGGAGCCAATTCACTGTCCCTCAGACCAATGGAGGGTCAGACTATAGTTTAAAAAGAAAACTATGAACAAATTCCTATGCACACTGCACATATCTTATTTTGAAGTTAAAAAAAAAGGGCAAAAACACCCGGCAGGCAGGATAAATGTCCTCGGCGGGCTGCATGTGACCCGCAGACCGTAGTTTGAGGACCCCTGCCCTACAGGTTCCACCTGTCTCCATGCTGGCAGCATTGCTTCGCATCAGCCTTCCCTGCCCAGGCACTTTCTAAAATCACTGTAATAAATCAAATTCAGAGGGGAAGCCATCTGTGACTAACAATAACCAGATGCCAGGGAGAAGTGTGAGCCAGCAAGATGAGTGAGCTTGGCACTGTGACCCATTTGTCACTCTGATACAGGCCCATTGAGCGCCCCCTTTGCCCCCCAGGTCCCCTTAGAGCACACAGAACGACCCTGAGTGGCAAGCAGGAGGAGTCAAGTACCTGTCTCAGAAAAAGCAGCCTGGGAACCCACAGTAGCCTCTGGCACCAACACTTGTTTCCCAGTGAGCGCTTGGTCGAATGCCCTGCAAGACAGACAGGAAGTAAAAGCAAAACTGCTTCCCATTGGGGAACGTGTTAAGGACATACCCTCTAAACTCACTCTCCATTGGCCCGCACACCCGTGTCTCTGTCACTTATTCCCCTGGAGAAAGGAGCAAATGACCTCATCTTGCAAGCTGCCCTGGAGCCGGTGTCTTCCCCAAGCTGCCGGGAGCTGGTGGCTCGCTCCCACCAACCCTTCCCTTTCTGGCTGGAATCCCCACCCCCACCCCAGCTCCCTCACAGGCTGCGGTTTCTCGGGGTAAATAATGGGCGAAGCTGTCCAATGTCCAACAAGGTCTGGTGGGAAGCAAACACCCTTTCCTCAAGCGTCTACCCAGACTTGTCACTTGTATCCTTTGATGCTCTCCTGGGTCAAGGGCGAGGGGCAGGGGGAGGGCAGAAGAAGGCACTGATCACCAGTGGCTTGTGCAATTGGAGTAGAGATGATTCAGGAGGTGGCCTGGGAGGGAAAGGGAGTGGCTCTTTTGTCCACATGTTCTAAAGAAACCAGCGCTGAAATCTGTGCCCAAGGCACACGACCTTCAACACATTTCTTCTCAGGCTGTGTTGATGTAACACAATCATGATGATACTATTGTGCTTCACATGTATTTTTCATTACTCATGTGCCAGACACACGAATGAGACCATATAAATCCACCCTCCCTGTGAAGCATGTGCTATTATCATTATCCCCAGCCTATAGGTGTGAAATGAGGTAGTGGTGCATCAGTTCTAGAATTCTCCCTCCCCATGAGGAGACCCAGTGGGTTAGGCTGGGCTCTCTAAAGAAGCAAAACATCTCAAGATGTTTATACAGGAAGAACAGAATCTTTACAAGAAAATGGCACACACAGTTGAAAATTGGTCAAGTTCAAGTCCACACAGGTACCAAGTGTGGGGGTCAGCATTTAGGCTGGAGACGTCTCCTTACTCATGCATCTGCGGGCACTGATGAACTCAAAATCAGCAGGAAGGCAACAGGCTGGCGACTGCAGTGGTGAATGAATTCACAGTCAGCAGGTCAGATGGCCAACCACGGCAGACTCCCAGGGTAGGCAGGCAAAGGCAGGCCTTTGAATCAAGTCCAAAGAACTAGAGATTGATGAGCCAGACACGGAATCCAGACCCAGCAAGAAGCCGGCAAGGTTTCCACAGAGTCTATTTTTATAGGAAGTAGGCCACACCCCAAGGAAACCTTTCAATTGCACAAGGCCTGTGACCTGAGGAAGGAGATTTCACACCACCATCCTCTTGGAACTGCGTGCATGCTCACAGCAGATCCCATCATAGCGGAGGCCACACCAGGAAGCATGATTAGGCTTCAACTGTGAACCCACTGAGAAGGCTAGCCCAGCCAAGTTGACACAGACTCAGCTGTCACCCCCAGGTTCCACTCCTGGTCAGTGCCCATGCCCAGCTACCACCCACCTGTCAGTGGAGGCTTGCGTGCTTCTGTGAAGCTGTGTAAGTTCCAGCACAGCTTTCAGACCAGCACAGACTCAGAGAAAGGGCTAGAAATCTAATTCCCAAATGCCATGGGCCTCGGAAGTGTTTCCTTCTGTTCTTTGGGGCCACCATGAGTTGAGAGCCAACACAATAGCTGCAACTGAAGTGGGCAAGTAACCTGAGGCTCCAAGTGCCTAAGGAAAAGCCAAATTCTCACAATCGCTCTTCACTGGCAAAGCCCAGCGTGTCAGACTCCAAGGTACAGACTCTTAACCAAAGTATAGGCAATGACAAAGACCAAGACTGCATAGAAACACCCAGTAGGCTCCTTCAGCTGAGTGTTGGAATAGTACGCAGAGAGCATTAGGACAGATTTAGGGCTGGGCAGACTGCGGTGGAATAGGACAGAGATAAATCATTTCATTTAATCCCCACAGTCCAAAGACAGACATTAAGTATTACCCTGAATTTACAAATGAGGAAATTGTGGTGAACAGAGGTTGATTTGCTAAAGTGGAAAGGACTCAACTCCAGACTTCATATTCTTTTTTTAAAACATTTTATTAGGGGCTCATATAACTCTTTATCACAATCCATGCATACATCAATTGTGTAAAGCACATCTGTACATTCATTGCCCTCATCATTTTCAAAGCATTTGCTCTCCACTTAAGCCCTTGGCATCAGGTCCTCTTTTTTTTGCCCCCATCCCTCCCCATTCCCCCCTCCTTCATGAGCCCTTGATAATTTATAAATTATTATTTTGTCATATCTTTCCCTGTCCAACGTCTCCCTTCACCCCCTTTTCTGTTGCTCATCCCCCAGGGAGGAGGTCACAGGTAGATCCTTGTAATCGGTTCTGTCTTTCCTACCCACTCTCCCTCTACCCTTCCCAGTATCGCCACTCACAACCCTGGTCCTGAAGGTATCATCTGCCCTGGATTCCCTGTGATTCCAGTTCCTATTTGTACCAGTTTACCTCCTCTGGTCTAGCCAGACTTGCAAGGTAGAATTCGGATCATGATAGTGGGGTGGGGAGGAAGCATTTAGGTCCTAGAGGAAAGTTGTATTTTTCTTCGGTGCTATATCGCACCTTGACTGACTCATCTCCTCCCCTAGACCCTTCTACAAAGGGATCTCCAGTGGCCAACAAGTGGGCTTTGGGTCTCCACTCTTAATTTCCCCCTTCATTCACTATGGTGAGATTTTTTTTTGTTGTTGTTCTGATGATGTCTTATACCTGATTCCTTGACATGACGCCCCTCACTGACCCATGGCCCTGCGGGGGACAGTACCAGAGACACAGTGTGGGTATTGCGCCTGATCTGATCCCACCACACTGAGGCAAAGCACTGGGGGAGTGCTGCAGAACAGCAAGGGAATGGAGCAGCAAGGTCCCCAGGGAATGCTTAAGGTGGATTTTGCCCCAACAGACTGGACTGGAAAACACTCCTAAAGGCCAACAAATGATCCTTGAACTAACTACAAGCTTTTCTTTCTTGTTGTTTGTTGTCAGTGGCTTGTTGTTGTTTTGCTGTATATTGTTGCTTGATTTTGCTCTGTCTTGTTTTTGTGCATGTTATTATCTCCACAGGTCTGTCTAAATAAGATAAGCTGGATGAACAATCTGGAGGAAAAACAATGGGTCCGACAGTTCCGGGGGGAAATGGGATAGGGGGAGGTGGGGGAGAAGAAAGTGGTGTTAACAAACCCAGGGACAAGGGAACAACAAGGGATCCAAATTGGTGGTGAGGTGGGTGTGGGAGGCCTGGTAGACATGATCAAGGGTAATGTAACAAAGAGGTATTGCTGAAACCCAGGTGGGGACGAAGCATGATAGTAGGACAAGAGGAAAGTCAAGGGAAATAGAGGAAAGAGCTGGGAGACAAAGGGCATTTATAGAGGTCTAGATAAAGACATGCCAAAATGCAAATATATTTATATATGAGGATGGGGAAATAGATCTATGTGCCTATATTTATAGATTTAGTATTAAGGTAGCAGAAAGTCATTGAGCCTCCACTCAAGTACTCCCTCAATGCAAGAATACTTTCTTCTATTAAATTGTCATTCTATGATGCTCACCTTCCCAACACAACCGCTGAAGACAAAGTGGGTGAATAAGCAAACGTGGTGAAGAAAGCTGATGGTGCCCGGCTATCAAAAGATAAAACGTCTGGGGTCTTAAAGGCTTGAAGGTAAACAAGAGGCCATCTAGTTGAGAAGCAACAAAGCCCACATGGAAGAACACACCAGCCTGTGCGATCACGAGGTGTCAAAGGGATCAGGTATGACAGACTTCGTATTCTTAGGCTTCTATGCTTCCCACACACATGCCCTTGGAGTGAAATCAATGCTCATCGTTAAAGCAGAAGGGCACTGTCGGAAGTTCACCTCTGTGTATGTGGTTTGTTCTTTTAGCTTCCGTTGCCATGGGGAAGTGCTCCTTGGACCTTGGACGACTGGCAACAGAGCAGATGTGCTATCATGGTCCATTCCTGCTCTTGGTGGCCCCATGGGTGCGGGGCAGAACTGCTCCATAGAGTTCTCCAGGCTGCGATCTCTCTGAAGCAGACATCAGACTTATCTTCTGAGGTTCAAATGAGAAACGTTTCACGTAAGAGCTAAGCACTTAACCATTTGTAACACCCAGGGGCAGTGCATTCCAATTGATGACTGAGTTCTAATTATAAACACATGTCATCATATTTTTCAAGTATGAAATGAGAGGCTATGTATATTAAGAAATGCTGAAGCTGCAAAGTATATTTAGCTTCTTATGTGGTTATTTATCAACTGTTAGGATAAAAGTTTAATTTTTTCCCAAAGTCTATTTTTACAAGCAAATGACAAAATATATTTATTAAGGTAAAAGCTGAGTAGCAAGAATAACCACCTGCATGTCATTATCTTATGAATTGTAGATATATATTTGTATTCAATAACATAAAGTAGGTCTTAATAAAATTTATTTTTAAATGTAATTTTGGGCTCTTAACAGTTCTTATCACAATCCATACATATATCCATTGTGTCAAGCACATCTGTACATATGTTGTCATCATCTCCAAAAGTCTTTTATGAGATCTCTTTTGAATTACAAACATATTCACATTAAGGTTGCCAGATAAAAGTCAATTGCATTACTTTACACCAGCAATAAATAGATGATACTATTATTGGAAGAATATCAACCAAAATAAATTAAATGAATGAGAAAGAATGAAAGAATTTATGTATTTGGATGATGAGGTTGGTAAGGAATATTTAATATAATAAGACAACCAGAAGAATGAACAACTCACCTTTGAAAGAAATACAGCCGGAATAATTGATAGGAGCAAGGATGGGAAGAATTTTCCTGATGTGCTTTATACTTATTGTCTGAAGGGACCAGACCCTACAGGATATCATATTTGACAAAGAAGATTATCTGCAGAAAAGAGGACTTGCAAAGAGACAGATTAACACAGTGGCCGTAACACTAGACTCAAGCATGGCATTTTCCATTGGGAGGATGGTATGAGACCAAGCAATGCAAAAAAAAAAATAAATAAATAAGACTAGAACCTGTGACCATGAATTGTACATGTAGAAATTGTTGAATGGGTCTGGTGGAGCAGGGACTTCCAAATATTTCTGGACCAATGGAACCGAAAGATAATGGGTTTTTTTTTTTTCATGAACCTTTTGAAGACCCTTCCTATGTGTTGTATTTCTTCACCACGAATAAAATGAATATCAATTTTTAAATTAAAAAAGGCCAAGAAATTCTGTCTTATTGTACATAGGGTTGTTGAGCCAGAACTGATGCGACAGCATTCGACAGATGTGTGTATCCATATAAATGTATGCATTTGTAATATTTAATGTCTCTTTCACTTACCAATATGTTTATTAAATAATGTCACAAGTTTTTGAAAAAGAAAAAAATGTAAAGGGAAAAGAGAAAATGAAACAAGCCAACGAGTGTCTCAACTGCAAAGTGATGTCTGGTTTCTATTTGCTGCTGTTTCCCTCCTTTCCCATCGGAGTAAAGGACGTGAACGAGAAAGGAGGATGCTGCTGGGACACAGGGAAGGATCGATACATCTTCAGACATCAAGACATCTTGACGGATGGTTTCCATACTGGCTCAGAATGTAGGGTAATTGTAATCTCTTCACAAGTCATTTCTAACGCGGTGGCCATTAATGGTGCCAGTGGGGAGAAAGTCGTCCTACCCATCATTACTGTGAGTGTGTGATAATTGTTGGTATGTTTCTGCCTCCCCATCTTCTAGGAAGCTTACAGAATTGCAGTTCCAGCATCCTGAAGGACAGGGACATCTGACGGCCTCTGCCTATGAATTATGATCACAATTGATTATCACATTTCATTGCTGATACCAGACCCTCTAGACTCATCTTGCTGTCATTGAGTGAACTCTGGCTCTTGGGGACCACACAGGATAGAGTAGACCTCCTAGCCCCATGGGTTTCTGAGACATTAAATGTTTATGGGAGTAGAAAGTTTCATCTTTCTCCCGCAACGCGGCTTTATGATAAGAAGTTTAGTTTTTTTCCCCAAAACCCTTTATAAGATTATTTTGGATTACAAACACATTCACATCAAGGTTGCCAGATAAAAGTCAATTGCATTGCTTTACACCAGCAATTAATAGATATTTATTGAAGTTTTGAACTGCTGACCTTGAGATAAGCAACCCAATGAGTAATCTATGCCACCAGGGCTCCCCAGATCCCTCTTTGTCAGGCACCGCTAATAAGGACAGTCAAGATCGTAGTGGCTCCACCTGCTTGGGGTTGAAGGGGTTAGTGGAACCCTTACTGATGCTCACTCAACATATGGACTATAATTGGTGGCTGTTTTTCTCCTGCAGGACAGCTGAGTCTTCCCTACAGATAAGCCAATGGAAGGTGTGGGCTGAATTGTGCCTCCCAAGAGAGGAATTGGAATCCTAGCCGGCTGGCTGTAACCCTCGGGGAACGAGGTTTCCTCTGCTTTGTTCACGAGGCCACAGTGGTGTAGGGGTTGTCCTAAATCTAATCACTTCTGAGTGGTAAGGAGCAGCAAGGAGGCAGGAGCAGGCAGACACAAGAATGAGACACATGTCAAAGACATTATCCAATGTGTGTGTGTGTGGGGGGGGGTGGTGGTGTGTGCGCGAAGTAAGCAAGGCAGACAAGGGCAACAGGGCCAAGATCTCTGCCCACCCCCCAAATCACTGAGGAGCAACTCAGAGCGCATGTCCCATGAGCAAATTTAGAGCTGTCTTCCTGTTTAGAACATCTGTGCAAATTCCTGCATCTCTTCTATAACCCTTCATTCTCATCAGAAACCAGTATCCTCTCAGCTTCTGCACCTCTGCCACCACCATCACCTTCAGCCTGTGAGAGCACTCTTGCAGTCAGCACACCCAAGTAGAAATCTAGGGACATATACAACAAATAAATCCATGACCTTTCTATGACTTCATTGAAAGACACTAAATAAGGCTCAAATAGAGATAAATCATCATAATGCACAGATGAATCCATACTAGAAAGACAAAGTAAATTTCCTACACTACTGAAGAATCCCTTTGGTCTACCAGTTCTTTCCACACTTTAGTAATCTGCTGAAATATGTCAGATGATTGTTGTTTTTCTGATTCTACCCTGACTGATGCACAGATACATACACAGCAATAAGAATTATAAAGGAATGCATAAGAACAGAAACTAATAGCTTTGTAGAGCAACACTCTCTGGGAACCGTCAGAAAGCCTTCAATAGTATAGGTTTTAGTTCCATGAGCTAATATTATGTACACGGGTGTTTGTATGTTTTAAATGCTCCATCCTTGTGAGGTGCCATCAAATGGGTTCCAACTCCTAGTGTCCCACAAACAACAGAACAAAACCCCACCCGACTCTGTCCTGTGCCACTGTTACGGTTATTGTTACAGTTGAGCCCATTGGTGCAGCCGTTGTGTCAATCCGTCTTGTCAAGCGTCTTTCTCTTTTCCGTGGCTTGCCTTTAACAAGCATAATGTCCTGCTCCAGAGACTGGGCTCTCTTAACAACGGGTCCAAATAGCTGAGATGGAATCTCACCATCCGTGCTTCTAATAAAGTACATCATTCTGAATGTACTTCCTTCCAGACAGGTCTGTCTGTCCTTTTGACTGTCCATGGTACCTTCAATATTCTCGACTAGCATCATAATTAAATGCACTGATTCTTCTTTGTTTTTTCTTAGTCAATATCCAACTTCCACACACATATGAAGAGACTGAAAACACAACCACAGCTGAGTCAGGTGCTCCTTAGCCCTCAAAGTAGCATCCTTGTCTTTCAACACTGTAAAGAGATCTGGTGCAGACTGCCCAGTGTAATGTGACATTGAATTTCCAGACTGCTGCTTCCGTGTCTGCTGATGAGGGAGCCAACCAAGATGAGCTCCATCATTACCAGGTGTTTCATCACCTGTTTTATTTTGTACATCAAGACTACATACCCAATAGTTTAAATGCATATATAATTTCCCAGTTTATCTTTTCGTTTTTGCTGAGTTTATCTGTTCTTAAAACATTATGTTTTTATTAAGAAGTTTGTGCTTATGAAATCAATGTATCAATCATTTTTTTATGATTTCAGATTCTGTAATCCATTTCACAAAGGGTTTTTCCACCTCAGAATTACAATACTTTACTCCATATTCTTCTGGTATTTTGTGGCTTTTATTTTTAACACTTAAATTTAGAATCTATCAGGGACTCATTTTTGTTTATAGATTACAGTTAAGATTTCATTTTATTTCCAAGTGGGTAGCCTTTTGTATTTTACATTAGTATCAAATATCTTGGTTGGAAATGCCAATTTGACCATATTCTAGATCTCTAAAAAGGCCTGAGTCTGTTTCAGGGCTCTGTCCTATTCAATTGTCCAGAACAGCACATGTTTGATTGCTACAGCTGTACAGTGTGCTTTGATATGGCGTGGCCAGTAGACAAACCCTTGCTTGTTCTTTGTTCTCTCAAGTATGTAATCTGATGAACTGACACCCACATATAGATACACACACACCCCAAAATTAGGGATTCCGCTTATGGGCTAACGTGGGGGAATTTGCTTGTTTGGGTTGTATCTAGGCATTTACACAAAGAACATGTCCTTAATGTCAAGAAACAATTTGACTGAGAGTTGAAAGACATAATTTAGGGAAATACTAAGGATGGGGGTGGCCAGGAGGAAAAGACAAAGTAAGAAATGAGAGAGGATAAAGAAGCGCCTCCTCCTGTTCTCATCTCCTCCCCCATTTACCTTGTTGCTGCTCTTTTCCTCTTACAAAGGCAGAAAAGTTTTTAGCTTTATTTTTTTGCACTTCACAAGCGGATGGCCAAGTAAACAACGAAGCAATTACCCAGGGAACTAAGTTAATATAAAAGGTCTAAATAATTCAAGTCGGATTTCTCCTTTCGCCTGCCCTTTGCAAAGTGGTGTTGTTGGTTTTTTAACCCATAGTATCTGTATAATTATTTCTCTCCCTCCTTGACTTGCCTCTGAAGACGCTTCTGGTTCACCAGTTCTAATACACGGTGGTGGGGTGCGGAGGGCGGAAATAAGACATCTGCAGCAGCTAGTTTCAAGCACAAAGAAAAGATTTAAGGAACTTATGACGAAACCATTGTAAAGTAAAACACAAAGCCTTATGGGCAACCAGGGGTCCTCAAACTTTTTAAACAGGGGGCCAGTTCACTGTCCCTCAAACCCATTGGAGGAACAGACTACAGTTTTAAAAAAAACTATGAATAAATTCCTATGCAAATATCTTATTTTGAAGTAAAAAAACCAAACAGGGCAAAAACACCCGGCGGGCCGGATAAACATCCTCGGAGGGCCGCATGTGGCCCATGGGCTGTAGTTTGAGAACCCCTGAAATCTGACATAACCTTCCTCTAATAGGTACGATTATGACATAAGACTGTTGTTGAGAGAGTGTGATGGGAGGTGGGGGTGGGGAATGAGGAACTGATACCAAGGGCTCAAGTAGAAAGCAAGTGTTTTGAGAATGATGAGGGCAACAAATGTACAACTGTGCTGGACACAATGGATGTATGGATGAACTGTGATAAGAGTTGTACAAGACCCCAATAAAATAATTTTTAAAAGATTATTGAAATGTCCAAGATATTAAACTGTTCTTGTAAGACCATGGTTGCAAGCACAGTTGGGGTGGTGGCGGGGATCTAAGGCCAAAAAAAGACTGTAAAATTTTCACATATTTTTTAAAAGCTGCAACAATCCTTTTTCCTTTTCTTTTTTTCACATTGGCAACAATTCCAGATAGCATTGGAAGCTAAAGTCCCTGCAAGATTCGGCACAGTTTGCAAGTGTGCGACCCACAAAAATGCCACCGCTGTTCTGTACTGTGAAGACCAATGGGGGGACCTGATCCATGGGGCAGGGTGTGTGTGCGGGGGGCATGTGAATATCAAGACTAGAAACCTCACCTCACAGAAGCATATTTGTCTGCTTATTCAAACTTGCACTCGGGGTGTTGGAAAACAATGCACCATATTCTGTAGCTCTAAAAGGAGAAACTTGGAAGAAGTACGGCTGGAGTGTTCCTTGGAGGCAAGGATGAACTTTGGATGTGTTCTCAGGAGAGACCAGTCCCTGGAGGACAGCATCCCTGGTCAAGTCGCGGGGCAGTGAAAGGGAGGGAGGCCCTCGGGAGACTGGCGCCATGGCTGCAACAATGGGCTCAGGCAGAGGAACCATTGTGAGGGTGGCGGAGAACCGGGCAGTGTTTCTGTCTGTGGGGCTTAAGGTCACTATGGGTCGGAACTGACTCCTTGGCACCCGACCACAGCAGTTCCTAAGGTCCGTGGTGAAGACAAGCATTTGCTGGCAGGGTGTTTCTGAGTCAGGTGTGAATGTAGGGCTCGGATTCTCCCAGGAAGAGAAGGAAGGACAAACAGCATCTTCAAGGGGCTGTGTCAGAAGAAACCCGTTCTCCCACCCCCTTCCTCAAGGGCAGGCCCCCAGGAGAGAAGGACTCCTTGGTCCTGGTGGAAGGTCAAGTGTTGGAGTCCATAACGCAGAGGAGCAAACTCGGAAAAGACTTCATGGCAGTAAGTACAAAGTGTTTTAAAAATGAGAACTCTCAGCTTGGTTTTTATTTCTTTTACTTGTGCAAAACAATTTTGAATGTTTTTTTCTTACAAGAAAAGATACAGAAACAGCATGCTGGAGAGGAGAGTGACACTCCTCTAACACAAAAGGCGTTCATCTGTACACAGTATCTGCGGTGCTGGAAGGTACAGACGGCACCTTTCTTCAGAGACCAGAATCCCCTGCGCCAATCATGTCTATTTTTTCCAGCGCAACGCTATTGGTTGTGGAGCTTAATTTTCCAGTACTGCTATCTTTTCCGGACTCCAGACTCCCAGCCTCTTCCCAAGTTGTCACCAGGGGCTTCCCGAGGGTTTCTGGAAGCTTCAGAGTCAGCACCCCACTCACACAGGCCACAATTCCAACAACCAGCTAGAAAAGGGAAAGATTCCATCATAAAAAGAAAATGATACATCAAGAAACAAATATGCTTTTCAGAAAATCATCATGTCTGGACCCTTTGGAGAGGGCGAGAGAACAGAATTTAGCAAACAGTTGTTTTCCTTCTTGGGTGAGCCCCTGGGTTACTTAGGCTGGACTGCAAGTTTTTAACTGCAAGTAAGTTTAGGTTGAAATGTACTGCCTGGGGAATCCCATAACGATAAGCAAGGGCCCGATTTCACGGACCAGTCCACACACACTTGCTGCTGCAACTGCCCCGGAGGACGACAAGCAGGGAATGCAGAATGTAAGGAAGTCAAGGCCACCGCCGTCCAGCCATGAGACCTGGGAAGAGTGCCCATGCCTTCCTTTAGTAAAATGCTGATAGCCCCATTCTGAGAAATCCACGAGGAAGCAGAGCCCCGAGGCAGGAGGAGAAGTGACAGCACTGCTGCAGAGGCTGGGTCTCAGGATGCAGGCCCAGAAATCCCCGGAGAAAAGACCTCTGACTGGGGCTGAAAAGCACTGAGTAAGGGTGAAAGCAAACTGGAAAATAATAGATGCTCCAAGGTGGGGTTGAATTTGCCTTTTCAGGCTGGCAGTAAAATCAATCAGGCTGTTTAGATAAACCCATAACTCTCCATCTTCCCCATTCTAAGAAGAGAGTCTGATCCCCGACCTGTGTGGCCAGCTCCCCACACCCTACAAAACCCAGAGGAACATCCCAACAAGCTTTCCCCCCCCTCCCCTCTCCTCCTTCCTAGCCAGATAGATCCCTCCTCTCCACCCCTCTTACCTCCTCCTAAAAGGCTCTCTCTCTCTCTTTTTCCTTGCTGACTCTCTCATGTTCCAGTATCAGTATCCAATAAGCAAGTTCAACAACAACAAAAACTAAGCCAAACCCACAGTAGGTAGGTGGATTCTCAATGGCCCTAACTAAATAAGGCTTCTGATGCCATAATCTTTAGGGCGGTAAGTTGGCCTCCACTTTCTCCCCTGGGATGGCTGGTGTGTTTGAACTGCCAACCTTTAGGTTAGCAGTCAACATTTACCTTCATTTGTGCTTACTTCCACATCAGTCATGAACCATGTTGCTCAACCAATTAGTAAATTAGTTCATCTCAATCTTACTTAATGGGTAATCTGACCCCGATTATTTTTTTCACTCTTCCCTCACTGCTGGCCATTTGTTTAGAAATCTGTTCATTTGGTTTTAGTCATTGCATATCAGTTAGTTTTGTCTACTTTCTTTTTGTGTGTTTCAGCTCTTAAAAAAACAAAAACCCTTTCCCACGTCTACCTTTAATTAATTCATTTATTTTCCTGAGAAACCCAAAGTGTTTCTCACTAAGGTGAAGGCCCAACCCTCTTACAAGCCCATTCCCACTCAGCCTGGGTTCTGCCATTGGAGACTCATGCCACCTTGGGAAAGTTACGCTCATTTCCCTGTGTGTGCAACAGAAATAATAGCAGCACCTGCCTCAAAGGATTATTCAAGAAACTGAATTCTAAATTATGTGTAAGGCACTTTAGACCAGGGCTCCGGACCACCTCGGTCATGAGGATTAAGAGAAACTGGCACAGAGGGGAACTTGTAAAACACAGATATGCTGGAATGATCCTCCAGATGAGAAAAGTTATAGGTTGACACCTTGCTAAACACCTCATCTCCCACTTAGAAAACAAGAGCGCACGGTGCCTCTTGCAAGTCTCACCCCCCTACCCCCGCCCCTCAACCTCCCACTCTTCATTAATCTGGTATACCCTGTTCCAATTTCACTACACTTGCCCAGGCTGAAGTGGTTCGAATTGGTTCAAAGCCCTGCTTATAACAGTGTGTGGCCATGGTAAGCAGTCAAGGAACCAGGGTAGTGGCAGTCGAGTGGATTCTGACTCATGGCAGCCGCAGTCAGAGTCGAACTATGCTTCCTGGGGTTTTCACTGGCTGTCATCTTTCGATCACCAGGCCTTTCTTCCCAGGCACCTCTGGGTAGACTCAAACCACCAACATTTCAGTTAACCACTCAGAATGTTAACCTTTTACACTGCCAGGGGGGGGACTGCGGGTCTTTGGGAAGCTTTGGGGACCATGACACATTCTGGGTCACAGAGCCAGACACTCCAAACACTCAATAAATGTGAGTTATTGTTACTCCTGTTATATTTTTTAAATAAGCAAAAGAAGGCCTAGCCCTTGTCCACACCCACTCTGGCCCCTTCTCCTTCTCCCCTTCCCTTCTCTCAGCAATCCCTCTCAGTCCTGGCCATCTGCCACCTGGCCCACTCTCCCACCCACAGGAGGGCCCTTCCTAAGCCACAGATCCCCGGCAGCTTGACCCAAAAAACATTTTCTTGCTGTACTCTTTTCTGGCCACTGTCTTCTGCTTGTAGGAACCTGGTGGTGTAGTGGTTCTGAGCTGGACTGCTAACCTCGAGGTCAGCAGTTCTAAGCCACCAGCTGCTCTACATGGAAGAAAGATGACACTTTCTATTCCTGTAAAGAGTTACAGTCTTGAACCCACCCCCTCTCCCAGGGGCAGTTCTGTCCTGTCCTGTAGCATTGCTGTGAGTCAGAATCAACTCCCCGGCAGTGAGTCTGGTTTTCAGATTTTCAGTCTGAGCCTACCCCAACAATGGTCATGAAATCTTCCTTCTACTTTCCACGGCATTATCTGTCCTCTTCTCCCAAACCTCTTCATGAGTTGCTTCCCAAATCTATCCCTCCAAAAGGGCTATTGCTGAGGCGCCACACCTGTCGGGTACCTGCCTCCTGCAGGCTTCCCCTGGCCTTAGCTTCAGCCACGTCACCCTCAGCACACATAACAGTTAGGGCTCTGTCCTTCCCCATGTTGTCTGGGACTTCTCTGAGTTCTCTCACTCCCTCCCAGAAGAGCTCTGGTACATCCAGTCCTCCTCTCCATCACTACGAACTGGTCTCCAGATCCAGCTGTGGATACAACTTTCCTGTCCTGTTCGCTTGAACTCTAGTGCTCTTACATCCTGGCCTCCTTTGCAATCCGGGCCCATCTTTCCAGACTTATCTCCCAACTCCCCACAATTTGCAATTAAGATGCACTGATAATTAATGGTGAATATAATGTAAAATCAGAAAACAAAGAAGGATCAGTAGTTGGAAAATATGGCCTTGGTGATTTAAACAATATCAGAGACAGAATAATACAAGTTTTAGAAGACCACAAACCTATTCATTGGAAATACCTCTTCCCATCAACATAAACAGTGAGTATACACGTGGTTCTCCCTACGTGGAACAAACATGAAACTATGTAAAGAGACTAGGGAGAAACTCAAAATTATCCATCAGAACAAGGTCAGGGGCCAAGTATGGAACAGACCATCAATTGCCCATATGAAAGCTCAAACTGAAGCTGAAGAAAATGAAAAACCAAGTTCATGAGAACTAAAGCATGACTTGGAGTCTATCTTACCTGAATTTAGCAAGGCCTAATCTCAAGAATAAATTTGACCCATTGAATAATGATGATTGAAAACCAGGTAAGTAGTGTGATAATCTCATTGACATCTTACATGAAGAAAGCAAAGTGACACGAAAAAGACAGGAAAGGAAGAAAAGACTGAAGTGGAAACAAACAAAAAGACTCTGAAACTTGCTTTTGAATGTAGTGGCCATATTAAAAGGAAGAAGTGACGAACAAAAGATTTCAAAGGGTAGCTCAACGTGACAAAGTAAAAAAAAAAAAGACGACGACAAAGTAAAGCATTATCATGAAATGTACAAAGACTGGGAATAAGAAAACCCAAAGATAAGAACTCATTCAACATTCTTCAAGCTGAAAGAGCTGACAAAAAAATTCAAGCCCTGAGTTACAATATTAAGGATTCTATAGCAAAATATTGAACAACCCAGAAAGTGTCCAAAGAAGAAGGAAAGAACACAGAGTCCCTGGACCAAAAGGAACAGGGCCGCGTTCACTCACTTCAGAAGTAGCCTATGGCTGAGAACCAACGGAATTGAAGGAAGAACCTCAAGCTGCGCCGGAGGCATTAAAAGCTCCAGGAACTGATAAAATACCAATTGAGGCGGTCCAACCAACAGGTCCTCCATGGGAAGCACCCACTCCTATATGCCACGGCCCACTGCCTGGAAGGGATCCCTGTGCCTGCCCTCCCAGAGAAAGGTGCTCTGATGGCATGCAGCAATTATCAATTAATATCATGAATACCACACAGAAGTAAAAGTCTGCTGAAACCAACTCAGAAATAGCTGTGGCAATACATCAGCAGTGTTTGTCAAAAATTCAAGTCAGATACAGAAGCGGCTGTGAAACAAGAGATATTATTGCTGACGTCAGGTGGATCCTGGCTGAAAGCAGAGAATGCCAGGAAGATGTTTACTTGTGGTTTACTGACTATACAAAGGCATTCAACTGTGTGGATCATAACAAACTATGAATAACAAAGAATGAGAATTTGAAAGCAGTTCATTGTGCTCAAATGGAACCTGTTCATAGCCCAGGAGGTGTGGTTCAAGAAGACAAGGAAATACATGGTTTAAAATCAGCAAAGGTGTGCATGAGGCTCGCATAGTTTTACCATACTTATTCAATCTTTTCTCTGAGTAAGTAATCTAGGAAGTTGAATGACATGTAGAAGAATAAATTGGAGGGAGATTAATTTGAAGGAAGGAGAAGAAGAACATGAAGAAAAATGGGAGGAGGATTAATGAACAACCTGAGATAAGCACATGACACAATCTAGCCTGCTGAAAGTGAAGAGGACTTGAGGCACTTACTGATGTAGCTCAAAGCCAGCCTTCAGTGTGCATTACATACACTCCAACATAAAGAAAACAAAAACCCTCACAGCTGAACCACTAAACAAGACTGTGAGAACTGGAGAAAAGATTAAAGCTGTCGAGGATGTCATTTTACTTGGATCCACTATCAAAACCCATGGAAGTAGCAGTCAAGAAAACAATTAACACATTGCATCAGGAAAATCTACTGCAGAAGACTTTTTTTTAAGTGTGACAAAGAAAGATGTCCAACATAGGCTCGACCTAAGCCACGGCATCGTTTGCGTGTGAAAGCTGAGCCATACATCCGAGAAAAAAACACCAATATATCATCGTGAATGAGGGGGAGTGTGGAGTGGGGACCCAACACCCATGTGTAGGCAACTAGACATCCTCTTACAGAAGGGTAGAGGGGAGGAGATGAGCCAGTCAGGGTGCAATGTAGCAACAATGACACATACAACTTTCCTCTAGTTCCTAAATGCTTCCTCACCACCACCACCCCACCCCACTATCATGATCCCAATTCTCCCTTACAAATCCAGCTAGACCAGAGGATGTACACTGGTGCAGATAGGAACTGGAAACACAGGGAATCCAGGGAGGATGAAGCCCCCAGAACCAGTGATGAGAGTGGGGATACCGGGAGGGTGGAGGGAAGGTGGGGTAGAAAGGAAGAGCCGATTGCAAGGAGCTACATATATCCCCCGCCTTGGGGGACGGACAACAGAAAAGTGGGTGAGGGGAGATGTCGGACAGTGTAAGATATGACAAAATAATAATTTATAAATTATCAAGGGTTCATGAAGAAGGAGGGTGGGGAGGGAAGGAAAATGAGGAGCTGATCCCAAGGGCTCAAGTATAGAGCAAATGTTTTGAGGATGATGACAACAAATGTACAAATGTGATTGACACGATGTATGGATGTATGGATTGTGATAAGAGCTGTATGAGTCCCCAATAAAACGATTTTTTTAAAAAGAAAGAAAAAGAAATGAAACAGAAAATCTTAAAATCCAGATCAAGCCCAGCGTGTATTAGAGGGCAGATCCATTGACAAGGTTCTAACCATTTAAGTCAGGTTTATCCAATTGCTGTCTTGACAGGTTTACTCTCCTGAATGTCATTGACTGAAATCATTAAAGAACAAAAGAACAACAACATACCTTGGCGGGGGGCTGGGGGGGGGGTCGGGGAGTGGTTGGAATGGTTGCAGGGCAAGTGGGCAGCTGATAACAATAAGTACAGGAGTGAATAAAATGTCCTAAAACTGGAAAGCAAGCAAGCAAGCAAGCAAGCAAGCAAGCAAGCAAGCAAGCAAGCAAGCAAGCAAGCCAAGCAAGCCAAGCAAGCAAGCCAAGCAAGCAAGCCAAGCAAGCAAGCAAGCAAGCAAGCAAGCAAGCAAGCAAGCAAGCAAGCAAGCAAGCAAAGCAAGCAAAGCAAGCAAGCAAGCAAGCAAGCAAGCAAGCAAGCAAGCTAGCTGAGCCGTGACTGAGGAAGACTGAAGGGGAGTGGATGCCTGTGGACTGGGGCTGGGCAGAGAATGTCGGCCACGCCCTGCACCGCCAGAAGGTGAGCACATCTCTCGTGGAAGGGCAGCCACGGCACTTCTTAGACACGAGCCTGGCGAGACTTCCCCCGGCCTACGGGGGGCATGGTATCAGGGGGAGCAGTCTCTTGATAAAGTAGAGGCCAATGAAGAAGAAGGCCTGAAGTGAGACGGATGGACACAATGGTGGCAGCAGAGGGCTCAAGCAGCATGGACCGTGAGGACGGCACGGTGTTGCAGGCACTGTCACATACAAGGTCACTGTCAGTGGGAGCTGGCTCGATGGCACCTAACGACAACAGCAAATGGCTCTATGAACAAAAACGGATATGGCTTTGGTGCCCAGTTCTTTAAGATTGCTGTAAAATAGCGGTTGGTAGTAACCGCATCAGAGCACGCGCTCCTCTTCCAAAGAGAAAATGTGAGCTGATCTTGTCTTCTAGGTTGGTGTTTCTGTTCCCCACAATGAAAGCGCTTGCTCTCTAGCTGTTGGACTCTCATAAACAAACGTAATGAGAACTTTTAAATTTTATGTTTTACCCAGTAAAAACAAGCAACATCGGCTGCACCCAAAGGTGGCAGCACAGTCACAGAATATGCCTGCAAGAACACCCAAGCCCCTGATGACAGGGGACATCTTGGGAAGGGGAGTCGGGTGAGGAGGGGCTCCTTCCATGCATTCCCTTTGTCCGTCCATTGGGTTGGGTTTTGCTTTGTTTTCACTTGTGGCAGAGGCAGCCGTATTTGTGGTCACTTCTGGCTGTCTAGCCCTCCAGGCCGGAGTTCTTGCCGGCGCATCAGAATCCGCGTCTGTACAACGGGGACGGCGGCAGCAAAGGCGCTATAGGAGAGCTGTGATCTCTGGCATTCTCTCTCCACCCCTCCCCACAACTGCCCCTTGATCCGTGTGCAGGTTTTGCAGGAATTCCCAGGGTGACTTAAGGTGGTGCCAAATATTGTGTTTTATGACTCGTGAGCTTGTTTTACTGGATCTTAGAAAAACATATCACTAGTATGACATAGTCATAGAGGAAACTGTCCCAACAAAAAGTAAGTCCACGCAGCCGGGCCGTGGCTGTCAGTGGTTCGGCAGCTCTGTGAGAAGGCAGCCGTCCCCTGTGGTGTGCTCCAGTCAGCCAGGTAGTTCAAAGGCCTTCACTCAGGTCCCAGTCCTGATGTAAGGGGTATCACTCTTGGGTGGGAGCTGCCCCACTTTTTACCTTACCAGACAGAGATGGAGAAAGAGAGGAGGGTCTCAGTACAGCCTAGAAAAGAGGGCTAGGCTGATCACATCCTTTGGACCGAGGGTCCCTGGGCTGGAAATCCAGGGGGGGATATTGATGCCGATCCATCCACATGGAGATAGCCAAGGATACAAGGCTCAGAGGTGTTGCAAGGGGACAAGGACCTTCCTCCAGAATTGTCAGAGAAAAACTGTCCCCTAGAGTAGTGCCCTGGATTAGAACTTCAAACTCTTGCACTGGGAGGGAATATATTTCTGTAGGTGAAAGCCATCCACTGGTAGTATTTGTGTTATAGCAGCCTTAGATAACAAACGCCCACAATATCATGGATACTGTTATTCATCTGTCTATGTGATGAAAAACATGAATAAATAGCAACCCGTTGGTACACAAGGTTAGAGAAATGGTTTGCTGGACTAGGCTGCTGTGGGAATCTCAAACTCCCTTCACTGTTAAGAGTTCATGTTCAAGACAAACACATAAATGCAAACAATAAACACAGACTATGATTGAGGCTTGTGAATGGGGGGAGGGAGGTCCACCTGCGGCATGAAGATCCAAACGCTCGTGAGGTACACGCAGAACGGAGCCACGATGCTCCCCACACGGCACATCATGCTACCACTGCCCACAGCCAGCGACCTGCAAACAACAAACACTGCCGGTCATCATGGAGTGGATGCTGAGTCAGGGCAGTCCCTTGGGCGCCAGAGGGGAACTGTGTTCGGTAGGATTTGCAATGGCTGATTGTCCAGAAGGCCTTGCTTCCTTTGGGTGGACTACTGACATCTAGAACATAAATTACATATCCTGAGAAATTTAGCTTTGTGTCAAATGGGAAGCTGGTGGAAGTATTTGAGGTTTTAAGCAGTTTTAGGATTCCACTCACTTGCTATGATTCCAACTCAAAGCAACCATATCTCACTGCCATTGAGTCAATACCAACTCATACAGACCCTGTAGGGTCGGGAAAACTGCCCTGTGGATTTCCGAGACTGTGTTTCTCGTCAGGGAAAGACAGTGGATTCGAACTGCTGACTTTGCAGTGAGCAGCCTCAATAGGACACCAGGGCTCCTAGCTTTAGGATAACAGAGTTCTATTGCAAAATGGTTTTGTAATGTCTTTACTAATGACACATAAAACTCACTCACTGCCACTGAATCTATGCCTCCTCACGGCGACCTTATGGGACACGGTAGAACTGCCCTGTGTGGCAGGTAGTTATTTTATGTCAACTTGAAGATGTCTAGGGGTGGAATCCCACCTGTCCATCAGGTCACAGCCTGATGCTGTCTCCTTGGGAGTGTGATCTTCTTATCAGGAAAACCCCGGGAACTGTCGTCTCTGTCTCTCTGCAACTCTCTCACTTTGCATTCCTGCCTGCTTGGGCTGTGCCATTGACCCTGAGAGCTGCTGGAGTCCTGCCGTGTTTCCTCTGACCTTGGATCCAGCCAAGTCTACGCCCACGGCCTGTGATCTTCCTGCTCTCGGCATCATTGCATGTGCCTGCATGAGTCTGAAGAGGGACTGATGGACTAGGATCGGATTTATGGAGTTGGACCTTTCTTGATATTTAATCACTTCTTTATATAAAAGTTATTTCTTATAAAAAGATGAATGTCACTGGATTTGTTTCTCTAGATAACCTGGCCTAACCACCCTGTGAGTTCTCCAGACGGTAACTCGATGGGAATAGAAATCCTCATCTTTCTCTTGCTGGTGGTTTTGAACTTTTGAACCTTGTGGTTAGCAGCCCCACTCGTAACCACTACGTCACCGTAATAGCCTTCGAGTGGGCATCATACTCAAACGCACCCTACCTCAGCACTCAGTGACTTTGATGGGAAGGAAACATTTGCATTCCTGGGCCACATGAAGGACACATCAGTGAAGGAAGGATCACCGGAAAACAACCAAAACTTACCTTACGACGGTTGGGTACAACTCTGCTGTGTAAAGGTAAATCAAGCCAAACGCTGCCCCGACGGCAAACTTGCCAGCCATAGCTGCCACCACGCACCAAATATGATAATCCTGGGGTGCAGCGGGGAGAGGGGGAGAGTAGAAAATAGAACGTTCTGATATGGTTTTTAAAAATATAAAATCCTTAAAATTAAAACTTTAAAATTTCTTCTAAGTCCTCCAGTATTTTTTTAGAACCAATGAGAGTTTCATTTTTTCCACTGAAATTTATTTTGTAACCCAATCATGGTTTGTAAAAAGCTTTCCTTCTTTATCAAATTAGATGGGGGTGAGGGGGAGATTTGAGGAATGCCTGCCCCTAATCTTGGAAGACTTGATTTGTAAAATAAGAAGGGTAAAAAAGGCTAAGATTTTTTAAAACTCTGAACATAAAGTAACCGGAGAAACTCAGATCACACCAATTGGATACCACAAAACCACTGAAAGCTGGACTCACACAGACCAGACCGGTTCACCAATGTTCCTTGTAGTCTTACCCGCAATATCGAGAAGGTGAAAGCCATCCACCGGTAGTACTTGTGTTATAGCGGCCTTAGTGTGGCAGTTACATAATCTGGTGCCAATATGAGACTATTAGGAGTGAAGGGGTGGAGTTTAGCTTGTCAATCAGGTCGCAGCTTGATGACCTCATTTGGAGGCACCATGGCAATAAATAGCTTGCTGGAGGCAGGACACACACTCTCTCTGCTTCACCTCCCTGGGAGACATTGCTGTTGACAAGACACATGGAGCCACGGCGC
Source organism: Tenrec ecaudatus (assembly GCF_050624435.1). Taxonomy (NCBI): domain Eukaryota; kingdom Metazoa; phylum Chordata; class Mammalia; order Afrosoricida; family Tenrecidae; genus Tenrec; species Tenrec ecaudatus. The sequence goes on along the minus strand of NC_134536.1, from coordinate 62,119,325 downwards.
TGGAGCCCTGGAGCTGGAGGAGCCACATGGAGACCCACACCAGCGCTAAGATGGTTCTATCACCACTGGATCCACAAGACTTCCCGCCCACTGGCCTGCGCTCATCCTGCATTCAGCATCATTGCATATGTTTCGTGAGTCTGAAGAGGACTTTACAGACTGGTATTGAACATCTGGGCTAATATCGGACTTATGGACTTGATCTGGACTGGGCTGGGATGTTTTCTCGATATACAGTTACTCTTTATATAAACTTTTTCTTGTACACATATGAATGACTCTGAATTTCTCTAGTCAACCCAGACTAACACAGTAGAAACGATCCAAATGCCCACCAAAGAAGACTGTGGATGCCTACGATGGAATACCATGGCTAGCTTTGATCAAGAGAAGTGAAGTTCTGATAGCAGCTATGACAGGGATGAGTCTGAAAAGCACTGTCAAATGAAATAAGCCGGACACAAAAGGCTATCTATTGTGATCCCACCGCTATGAAGTGTCCGGACAGCAAGTAAATTAGTGGTCTGTGGGGCTGGGGAAGGGAGGTGGGGGGTGGTGGCTTAGTTTGTGTGGAGCTTCTGTTTGGGGTGATGAAGAGGTTCTAAGATAAAGAGGCCGATGATTGTACAGCAATGTGGTTATCATTCCTACCACTGGACACTTGAAGTCCTCTAAATAATAAACCTCGTATTAGATGCATTTTGCCACAGTTAAGAAAAAAACAACTTCAAAAAGGAAGGTGTGAAGGACAGAGGGAGGGAAGGAGGGAGGAAAAGGAAGAAAAAGAGAACCAAACAGCCTGGGCGGTTTGCACCAAGGAGCCCTAAACACACATTGTTCTGCTTGCTGCAGGCATCAGACAGTGAGCGCGGACCATTAGTACAACCTTGGGAGGGTGGGCAGCAGCACGCGGGAAGCTCTCAACCGCAAGCCTTCTCAGAACCTCTGTCTCTCTAACTCAGTTTCTGCTGCTTCGCTCTAAGCCTGGCCCACAAACACCACTCACTTTCCATCTTCTCCCCTCCCCCACCTCCTCCTCCTCGCCTTCTGCATTCCTGGGTTGAGAAATGGCAGCACTTCTGTCAGCCTGAGTCCCTGAGTGACTGCCTGGAGTTGAGAAATCTTCCCTGCTCCCACTGAGCCAAGTACGTCCATCTTCACCCTCCTATGAGTGAGAAATGAACCTCTAGTATGTTACGTCCCTGAGAGGTGGGGGTGTATCTGTGAGCACAAACAGCACCGTCTTCATTCACATTGCAAACGTCTATAGATAGTTTGAAGAACAGAAAGAAGAACAGCACTCCTGCTTGTCTCGGCTAACTTTTTAAAGGCAGGAATGTATTATTTTCTTACTAGTAATACTTCCGGGTGCTTTAAGAACAATACCAAGGGAACAAAATTAATTAGAGAAAACAATATTTTAATTAGTTAACTCATTAAGAGGAAATCCTGAGCAGCCAGTTTGCAGAAGACCGAGGATGGCATCCAAAATCCACTTGAAGGGTCCCATGAGGAGTAAGCCTCTGGTGAACGCCCTCTGACCGCGGGCCAGGGATGTGAAGAGCTTCGCGAGCAAGCCGGGGCTATTAGAAAGCGTCGTTCAGTTACAATTTAACACCTTCGCATTTGCTCTCCCTTTTGAACCACTTTAAATTTGTTCTAGTTTCCATTCTGCTCTTTTTGATTGAGGTTTTCCTCTGTTTTATTTTATTACTGTTGCTAGGTTTTTAATCTTTTTCTTTACGTGAAACCTGGGACCAGTTTATCTACAGAGACAGTTAATGGATTAATACTTTCTTAGGGTTATAGCAGGGAGTTTGGGACAAATGGGGAACTGGCAACAATAAATACAAGACAGAAGAAGAAAATGTTCTAAAATTGTTTGTGGTGATGATTGTGCAACTCTTTCGTATATTTAAACCATTTAATTGTGTGGTATGAATTATATGTCAGTAAACTTGTGACTTTTTAAAACATAAAATAGAAAAGGAAATTCCTTTCTCCTTAACACAGAAACAATTTGGTCCTGCCCTTTAAGGTCTCTTCCGCCCTCTTTGTACACAGTCAGCTGTCCGCAGCCAGAATCACTGCAAAGTACAATCTCCTTTTCTCTCTCAAGGTTATTTTTCTTCTCAGCATGCAATACTGCTCATTCCTAGACGCAGGATTAGGTATTTTCATTATTTAAAAGCACATTTTCTACAAGGAACACACAGTGCTTATGTACACCTACTGCCTTCCAATCAAGTCCAATGCCTAGTAGCCCCATAGGACAGGGTGGGACATGTCACAGGATTCCCAAGGCTGTAACCTTGATGGACGCAGACTGCCACATCCTCCAGTGCAGCTGGAGAATTCACACCAGTGATCTTCGGGTTAGCAGCCAAGCATTTCAAGCTCACTGCCACCAGGGCTCCTCTTGCCAATACAATGGAGCCAAACAACATTGCTAAACACACACACACACACACACACACACACACATTATAAAATATTTCCTATGTGCTTCTTTCCATGTACTTCACTTGGTCTTTATGCTTATTTTGATAGTGATGAAATCCACCCATCCAGCTGCCGTGATTGAGTGTAACTAACCATTCCCAAAGAGAATGAGCCATAATATCACTGTGTCTCACCTGGGGGATCAACATCATTACACCGCAGATCAGCGCACTTGAGATAAGGGAGAAGACCAGGACGTTCCTTCTCCCCACCTTGTCCATCCCAATGCATATGCAGACGTAGGCAGGAATTTCCACTGCACCTGTCAAAACAGGGAGGGGCATTATGGCATAGACCTGCTCTGTAGGGCTTTCTAGGCTGAAATATTTTTTTTATCATTATTAAATCATTTTACTGGGGACTCGTACAATGCTTAACACAATCCATCTATCCATCCATTGTGTCAAACACATTTGTACATTTGCTGCCATCATCATTCTCAAAACATTTCCTTTCTACTTGAGCCCTTGATATCAGCTCCTCATTCCCCCCTTCCCTCCCCATTTCCCCCCTCATGAACCCTTGGTAATTATAAATTATTATTGTTTTGTCATGTCTTACACTGTCCGATGTCACCCTTCACCCACTTTTCTGTTGTCCATCCCCCAGGGAGGAGGTTATATGTAGATCCTTGTAATGGGTTCCCCCTTTCTACCCCACCTTCCCTCCACCCTCCCAGTATCGCCACTCTCACCACTGGTCCTGAGGGATCATCTGTCCTGGATTCCCTGTGTTTCCAGTTCCTATCTGTACCAGTGTACATCTCTGGTCTAGCCTGGGATCATGATAGTGGGGGGAGAGGGAAGGAGCATTTAAGAACTAGAGGAAAGTTAGGCTGGAATCTTGGTGGAAGCAGAGCTCCAGGCCTTTCTTCTGTAGCACAACTATAACCTTCCCATTCGTAGCCCAGAGCAAACTGTTGGCACCACATAGGAACTGTCCACTAACGGGGCCTCTCACCTGTGGCACCCAGCTGCACAGGAGGCCCCGTCTTTTTACCCATCACTCAAAAGCAAGGACCAGCTCTCTCCTCCCCCCAGGGGCCTCAGAGCACTCCCCAAAGGCCTGCCTGCACGGCAGCAAAACACGCTCCAGTAAATTCACCCAAAGGGGCAACATCCCCTCTGAAAGGCACTAATGCTCACATAACAGCCAGGCACTGGCCACTGCGTTGAACTGTTAACCAAGAGGCTAGCAGTTCAAACATACCAGCTGTTCTGCAAGAGAAAGTTGAGGCTTTCTACTTCTGGAATGAGTTACCTTTTCAGAAACCCATGGCGGCAGTTCAAACCTGTCCTGTAGGGTAACTATGACTGGGAATGGGCTCGGTGGCAGTGAAATGAGATGTACTGTCAGCTTCCCAAGGATACACCTCTGTGTCTGAAGGGCAAGCCTGTGGAATGAATTAACTAGGACCACACTGCTTACTTTTGATGTGGGGTCTGTATGCATCTGCCTCCTTAAAGACGACAGCCAAGGAAACCCTACGGGGCAGCCATCCTCTGTGAAGTGGGGTCACGGTGAGTCAGAGTCAGCTCAGAGCCACCCCAGTGGCAAAACTGAGGCAGAGTATCCGCGAAAGCTCCTGAACGACTGGAGACCGCTTAGTAGATGTTGGGCCTAACGGTAAGCATTTTAAAGTCGAACGTGACTTCTAGAGGACAAGGGATTGTACTCTCTTGCAAAAAAAGGTAGGCACCAGGTCCCTAAGTCCATCGTCACTGATTCAAAACCCTTCCTGTAAACCACTGTTTGAAGATTTGTTCCAGAAAAACAAGGCTTTATAGCTACCAGCCAGAACCAAGCAGAAATCTCTTTCAACTCAACCAATGTCCACATGTCACCAGCTCAGAGCTCCACACAAGCCACAGTGCTTAGCTGTCCCTCCTCCTACAGCTGGTCTGGCCGCAGGCCACCGCCCGGCCCCCTTCAGGGGTGGTGTGCCTGTGTGCATGATGTGGGGTAGGGTGGGGGCCATTATGCCTCTGCAGTTCTGTAGCCCATGATAGTAGTGGAGGCCTCTGTCCGGGTGAACATGACCTACTGTGCATCGGTTGTAGTTGCTCAGAAACGAACAGACTCAGGTAAAGGCAACCCTTTGCGAGATGTTGGGCCCCTCCATGAAGTGGAGCACAAACAGCTCCAGAAGAAGAGGCTGCCACTGTTCCCAAGGTAGGACAGACCCCCCCGGAAGGTGCAGAATATGTACGAGGAGGGCGTTGCAACAAGTGTACGGGAGAACAGAACGAAAAGATGCTGGAATTTTCTCACACACTTGGTGACGCCCCTTGGACCTCTACCCAGAGCCCTGGTGGTGTAGTGGTGATATGTGGGGCTACAATCTGCAAGGTCAGCAGTTTGGAACCACTAGCCACTCCCTGGGAGAAAGATGAGGCTTCCTACTCCTGAAAAGTGGCGGTTTTGGAGACCCACAGGGGCGGTTCTGCCCTGTCCTACAAGACCGTTATGAGTTGTCATTGACTTGATGGCAGTCAGTTTTTGGTTTTTGTTTTCATACATCTATTACTGTATTCCACTCTCTTTTTCTTCGTTTTTAGCTAATCAAGCACTTTTGGGGACCAAATAAACAAGGATTCTCCAAAGAGCCTTGTACATATGTGTGCAGTGAGGGTAGGGGGGCGGTTATTGCTGTCTTATGTCCTTGGGTTGATCTGCAAGTATTACAGAGGACAACACTCCCATAGAGTTCCCTTGGCTGTCATCTTTACAGAAGCGGGTGACCAGGCCTGTCCTTCCTCAGAAGAACAGAGAACTTTCCAGCAATAAACAAGTGCAAAGCTGGATAATGATTTTTAAACTAAGAGTAAGTTATTGGAGTCAAGTGAAAGATTGGGGGCTGCAAGTAAGGTCCCAGTGTAAGTCCCACTCCCTTTCTGCATGCAGCCCCCGAGCCCAGCCCTGTGTCTGACTCAGGACTGCATGCACATCCTGGCTCTTGCAAAGCTGGGCAGCATCTATAAAACAGCCGGAAGAGGTGTAGAGTACAACACATGGGTTTTATTCGAGTTCATGTTTAAGGATGCTACTATCTACCTACGTATGAGCCCTGGTAGTGAAGTGGTTACTAACCACAGGTCAGCAGTTCGAAACCACCAGCCACTCCTAAGGAGAAAGATGAGGCTTTTTGCTCCTGTAAACACTGAGTATCAGAAACTCATAGGGACAGTTCTACCCTGTCCTGTAGAGTCGCTATGAGTCAGCGTCCCTCAATGGCAGTGAATGTGGTTTATGACTCTGATCTAAATAGCGTAAGCAGAAGGGCCCACCCTTTGGGAATTCGGTCAGCACACCATCCCTGTCTTTCTTTTATATGGCATGCTCCCTCTAATCACTTGGACCACCAACCTGCCCCCACAGCCACATGAACACCGGGGCTCTCTCTTAAAGCCACTGCAGTGTTTATCAGTTGCAGGTGGCACAAAAATATAACTGAAAGTGCCACCTAACCATCTCAGATGACAACTTGTTCAAACAGGTCATAACGCAAACAAACTCACTTCCGCCGAGTCAGTGCTGGCAGAGTACAACTCTGTGAGTTTCTGAGACGGTAACTGTTCGCGGGGGCAGAAAGCCCAGCCTTTCTCCAGGCAGCTGCTGGTGATTCTCAACATGTACCCTCTACACCACCCGGGCTCCAGAAACGTGCCATAGCATACAAGGATTGACTAGATGCATCTGCCAGGCACTCGTGGGGAAGGATAATGAGGTGAAAAATAAAATCAGTAGGGGATATAAAACGATGTGCCTATTTGTCTTTGACAGCACGTTGATAATTATGAGGTTGCCTGGGTTCTCAAAAATGTAAATCGCCTTCAAAGCTTCAAAGCGTGTCGTAAAGACCCCAAAGCCCAGTGTTTCTGAGTTTCTCCATGCCACACCTGACCATGCACCAGCTGCCACTTGTTTCTCTGTTCTATTCTGAAGCTGACACCGAGAAGGGTCTGAGGTCAACACAGTTCTCTACAATCTTGCCAATATGTCTTCCTCTCCCCGCCCCATCCACTCCTTCCAAAGAGAGAGTAAAGTTGTTTTTTTCCTTAAAATGACAGCTTCTTCCATAATTCTTACTAAAAAAAGACACATGTCAACACAGCCCCCGAATGAGAAGGAATGACATCCATTTTAGATATGTAAGTGCCAAGTTTTCTGAGGGGAGTATCAAATGTAGGCAGACTACATGGGATCATACGTGACATCTATCTAAACCAGTGATTCTCGACCTGTGAGTCACGACCCCTTTGGGGTTCGAATGACTCTTTCGCAGATTCATAACAGTAGCAAAATTGCAGTTATGAGGTAGTGATGAAAATAATGTTATGGTTGGGGTCACCACCACACGAGGAACTATATTAAAGGGTCGACATTAGGAAGGTTGAGAACCACTGATCTAAACTGATGGACAAATGGACATTTCTAATACTTCTCCAATGTTTGGTGTGGCGTAGAGACTTCAAGTCTCAAGAGATAGCAAGATCTGAAGCCATTTTAACCCTCTACTAAAACGAGAGCAGCGTAACCAGATAGACTGCATGTTGTTGTTGTTATTGTTGTTGTTAGGTGCGGTTGGGTCGGTTTGACTCAAATTACATGTTGCATGTATTTTAATGCTATTTCACGGACTGCAACTTCTAAATTAAGCCTATTGAAAGTGAAAAGATAGAAGAAAGCCTTCAAGCAATAGTACAATTTTTAAAGAAAGAAATTTTCCAAGGCTGATATGGAATGAATGATCTGACTTATGTTAAGACATCAGACTATCTATGTAAAAATGCGTGGAAAGGTGTACAAAGAGCCCCAAGAGGTTATAGGAAAAGCGTTCGAGAAGTCACCTCAGTGGGAGGGCGTTCCGGGGTGGGGGTGGCTGGGAAGGTGGAAAGCAAGCAAGGAGAGCAGGCAAGAGGGCATGGGGAGACAAGCTTCTCTGGGCCGTTGCATTGTGCTACAAGGAAATGCACACATGGGTTACAGCATACGACTACTAAGAGACTCCATCATAAGACAGCTGGCCATCTGTCCCTGGTAGAACAAGACAAGAAAACACACAAAAAGATAAGGAGGTGATTCAACTTCATTGGCACATGTAAATATATTTTAATACTTACCCATGAGGAAGAGGTTTAAATATTCGCTGCCTCCCAAATTAACAGAATTCAAGGAGAACGAGTAGAATCCCAAGCTCCCCGTGAACCAGACGAGCCAAAGAGTAAGGGTTCTTAGTGCAATATTCCAGTCACAAAACAGATCCGAGACATTATGCTTCTTTGCATCAGAGGGGTTGCCGCCAGCTGGACTGTTTGGATCCAGGGATAGAAATTCGGACAGTTTACAGGAGCGTGTTCTATTCCACTTGGCCATCGTACCAACCACCTTCTGTGCTTCTTCATATCTTTTCTCAGAGAGAAGCCAGAAGGGTGTCTCTGGGAGCATCCAGCAGCATAGGACAAAGGGAAGGGTCACTGTGGACAGGACTATCTGGTAGTGCCACCAGGTCCTGACCAAGTAGCCCGTCAAAGCCACTACCATTATTCCTACTGCAAAGAAGGAATGCAAGTGGATAGATGCCCATGTCCGAGACTTCATGCCAATGAATTCCGTCACATAGACAAACACCACCACGAGGTAGCCACTTGCAGCCTGAAAAGCAAGGGGAGTGGTCCAGATTTAAGGTCACATTTCTAACCACTGAGGGGCTGATTGCCCTGCAAATCACACATAGGCCAAAAAAGCAAATGACTGAGAGTTGCTTTCCACAAACCTTATCACAATTGTAAAAGGGCGTTCAATTTGATCATCTTTCTTCCTTAAATAGGCCCTCCCATCTTCTCCCACCCTCTCAATCCCTAATGGTAAACTATGAGAGATCGTTTCTGTTATAAATGTCAGATGCATTTAGATACTGCTCCATTCGACAGTGGGTTTATTTCTCAGTTCCTTGTAAATGCACATCTCAATTCTCCTGCAGGGGTCATGGCTAATGGTCCAAAATGACCACACTTCAGCTCAGCAGCAGTCCCAGTTTGTCCCCCAGCTCACCCAGATACCTCCCCTCCCCCGTTGCCATAGACAGGCATACCACACCCGGGCATATCTATCGTACAGTCTGGTGTGTAACCTACCTCACTCAAAGTCCTTTGTCAACTGGCATACAAAGAGCCTACACAACAACCTCCCTTGTGGCTCCTCTCCTGTGAGGCCAGCTGCCACTGCATACAGCACTGTTGGCCCGGTCTGTAAGCCCCTCATGCCAACACACTCAAGTCTCTCTAATTGGCGCCAGTTCGGTTTTTCCATCTCTCGGTCTCTACCTATAGGGAGCCCCTCCCTTTCTTGGTCTTGAACCCCAATGCAATCATCTGTATGGGTACCCACCCTACTGCTGTCCCGTGGATTCTGACTTCTGGATACCCTCTCCACAGAGGAGGATTGCTCCAGAAGTCTCCAAAGCGGCCATCTTTATGGAACTAGACTGGTGCGTCTTTCTCCCTCAGAGTGTCTGATGGGCCCAAAGGGCTAAGCTCTCCGCAGCTGAGTGCTCAGCCACTGTGCCACCAGGGCAGTTTATCCACATACAAGACGTTCCTATTGCTGAAGTCACTGAATATGGGGTCATAAATTGTATAGTAACTAATAGGAAGAAAGACATCATTGATGAAAACTTTATTTTGAAAAGGTCTGCTTTTAATTAACAGAATTTATATTAAAGAGCCATTCTGGTGTGATCCATATGGTCAACAATCCAAAAGCACCAGTAGCTCCTCGGGAGAAAAACTGGGTTTGCTACTCTCATCAACAGTTGGCATCTGGGAAACCCACAGGGGCGAGGCGGAGGGGGCGTGGGGGGTTCGCTGTGAGCCAGCATTGCCTTGATGGCAGTGAGTTTGGTTTGGGGTTTGGAAATAAAAGAGGAGGGAGGGGAGTGAAGAGTTAAAACTTTCATGACAAAAGTATTTCACACTGAGTAGTGCAGCATCCATGAGAAAGCTATTCTAGGGCACCACTGGTTCCCCCAACGTCCGTGCTTCATTTTATTTTAAATATATTCACACTGTACTCGTCTCATCACCCTGGTGATGGAAATTTCCAGTCGGATCCTACTTGTCAAGGGTGGGAGTTCAGCGTCATGCCTCTGTGTTCGAGCAGCAATCTCCCCTTGCCTAAAGCGGTGGCCCACACAGGGGCCCCGCCATGAGCGGGAACTGGGAGGAGGAATAAGCAGGGAAGTACTCATTTCGGACTACCGAACCCATGCTAGCTTCCTGAATGGGGGACAACAGTCTTCACTTCCCCTCGCCAGATTGTCACTCAGGACCCGGATGATGAACTCTGACCATGGCAACACCAATACCCAAGAGCCCCAACAGCCAAGAAATCTGACAGATGATTGGGGTTTCCACATCTGAGAACCGGGCATCGCTCCGTAAATGTGTGCTGCATTCTTCAAATACCGTGAGGGGCTTTCAAGCCTCGTGGGAAAACACCAGGATCTTTTCCTGCCATTTCCCCACTGACTTGTTGAAGGCTCCTTGTTTATGTTCCCCATCAAGTTAAAGTGTCCTATCAGTCCCTCTCCATGTGTACAGTAGTGATAGCTCTTCAGTCCACACCCCAGGCAGGCACTGCTCCCTGAACATATGAAAACCTCCATACACCTCGGATCGATTCCCGCCTATCAGCTCTGCTCATAAACTCTCCTCCTCCCATGCCTTCTCTAGTCTCTGGACAGTCTGACCTTTAGCCTTCTCATCTCAGAGCCTTCCCGCCTGCTGTTCCTGCTGCCTGGCATGCTCCCCTCACTGACCGCTGGAAACTAGAACAAAAACCATGACCCTCTAGACCCAGTGGGGACACCATACACACTGTGACAGTCTCATTGTCTTAATTGTTTTACTTTTTAAGACAGCTGGTGTCTTGCTTTCTCATTGGAAGGCAGGGCTCTGAAAATAGAGCCTGGGTCTGGCTTACTTAGCATTGCATTCTGTAGGCCAATCAATAATGTGTTGGACAAATGACTCTCTTGGCCTCGATCAGACTCAAGATTCTTCCACGAGCGCATAGCGCACAAAAAAAAAAAAATCAAAGGAAAGAGCCACCAAAAATCAAGGCCACATTTCAGAGCTCTATTCTGGGATGCTGCCTCGTGTTCTCGGCACTGGAAACCAACACGTGGTATTGTGCAAGACTGGCATGGAGATCTCCAGAATTATCCTCGCAACCCTTCCAGCTGAGGGCCCTCAATCTCTCTTGGTGCCCGTGGCCTGTTGCAGTGTCGTCAGGACTGCAGGTGTCCCTTTGTCAGAGCTGAGTCTGCAGTTACAGAGTCCTTTCCCCTCTTACCCTGGCCTCGATGGTGGAGACAGTCCTCTCCTATCTTGTTTCTTTTTAAATCATTTCATTGGGGCCTCTTACAGCTCTTATCACAATCCATCCATCCATCCATCCATTGTATCAAGCATATTTGTACATATGTTGCCATCATCATTTTCAAAACATTTTCTTTCTACTTGAGCCCTTGGTATCAGCTCCTCATTTCCCCCCTCCCTCTCCCACTCTTCCTCCCTCATAAACCCTTGATAATTTATTTTTAAAATGTCATGTCTTACACCAACCACTGTCTCCCTTCACCCATTTTTCTGTTGTTTGTCCCCGTGAGAAAGGGTTATATGTAGATCTCAGTTATTTTTTCAATGCATAACTAATTCCCTATCCATGGACACCTGGTGTGGCTGCCTATAAGTCCTTTCCCTCCATAAATGAAGACTCCCAAACTGAACACACCACACCTTGTTCTCTGAGAAGGGGCTCATGACTTCTTAGACTTAACTCCTCGGCTTCTCGCTAGACTCTTAGATCGCATGCCTGCCTCTGTGTTGACCGCACAGTCATTAGCTTTTCTCTTTAGATGAAAACTTCACTCCACTGTTGTTGATGAGGAGTCTCCAAACAGAATCACTGCTGTTGTTTGGAAGTCTGAGGCCTCTCTGACTGCCTCACCAAGTACAGATGCCTTCCTGTTGCACTGGCTTGTTCTCAGTAATTGTTACCATTGCGATGAGTGTCTACTCTATGCCAGGGGCTATACCGTGGGTGTTTATATTTAATCTCATCGAATCTTGATAACAATCTAATGAATCAGGTATTATTCTCTACAGTTTATGCATGAGACACTAAGATACAGGGAGGATAATGTGTTAGTCTGAGGTCATACAGGTAACATGTCAATCAATGACAAAGCTGGTATTCAAACTCATGTTCTTTCCACCACACTTGCTTCCTCATAAAATAAAGCTCTAATGCCCTCTTATTTTCATTATTACTGTGCATTACACAAATTACTTTAGCAAACTTAACCCCCTGTTTGGCTCATATATATGGGGTCTGACTTGACCAAGAAGTAAAATAATGCCTTAGTAATAATAGGAAGTAGGTCATGTGCCAGGAATTGCATCAAACAAAACCCTTCTGCCTCATAAGAAACACTTCTTGTGTTTGTGTACTCCATTCTAAACTTGAGGCCTTAATACCCCACAGAAAGGCTCCTACAGTGGAATGAACAGAGGTTCCCCTGGCTCGCTTTCACTAGATCCTAAAGGAGCAAATCAATGGTTTCACATAGAAATGCTGCAGAACTGAAAGATGAAAATTCCAAACTCACCATGGCAAGAAGAAAGCGCGTGGCCATGAAGCTGTAATAGTCAAAGGTGAACGCCACTGCTATGCCGAACAAAAACTTGCCGATGCTTGTGGACCACAGGATAAGTCGTCGTCCTACCCTGAAACATAATAATCACACTGTGGCAAAAGGAAGGAAGAGCTTTAGCAGTTTAAGTAGCCATTCCAATTCAGAAAAGATGACTATTGCCTATATTTCTGAGAATCCTGTTCTCCCCTTCCCTAAGACACCTCTCAGAATGGAGGCGAGCCTCAACACAGGTGCAAGGTACTGGTCACCTGTTTGAAAGCACCAGCCCCTCTGGGGGAGAAGGATGAGGCTTTCTGCTCTCATAAGGATTCACAATCTCCCAGTCCCACAGGGGCAATTCTTCCCTGGCATATACAGGGTGGTAATGATTCGGCATCAGTTGGATGGCAGTGAAATTTTTAAATCTTATTACTTCAGCATGGCCTCATTAATATACCTGATAACATTTTTCAAAGAAAGCCTTTACCCAAATGAGGTCGTGTGCACAGATACATTTCTTTTAGAGAAGGGTCTGTTGGTGGCAAACTGGCTTACTTCCCATTGGAATAAAGATAGCTCTATTTCGTACTTCTTCTTGAAAGAAGTTTTGTTTTCACTATGTACAGAATTTGAAGTTGGCAGTGTGGGTTTGTCCTTCTTGGAAGAAGTACACCCAGAATGCTCCTTAAAGGCAATGATGGTGAGAATTGGTCTGAAGTACTTTGGTCATGTTGTCAGGAGAGACCAGTCCCTGGAGAGAGACTTCATGCTTTGTGACATTGAGCGACAGCGAAAAAGAGAAGTCCCTTCTACAAGATGGATTGACATAGCGGCTACATGGAGAGGCTCAAACATAAGAACACTTGGGCGGAGGGGCAGGACCGAGCATGTTTTGTTCCATGGTGCTGATGTGTCGGGTCGCTGCGAACCGGAACAGACTCAGCACCGAACAGCAACAGGCGAGGTTTTCTTTTTGTTGGGATTTTTGTTTTGTTTTGTGTTTGGGGGTTTCTTTGGTGTTTGTTTATCTCCAAAGAGAAGTTTGCTTTTAATCTTCAAATGTGAAGACATCCTTGCACTGTCTTCTGCTTTGGACAGCTGCCATTAAGCAGATACTGTTTTAACAGCTGCACCTTGAGGATGATCTGTCCTTTCCTCTGGCTGTACTTAACATGATCTCTTTGCTTTGATATTCTACAGATTTGGGATGTGTCTACTTATGAGTTTCTGACCTCTTCAGAGTATTGAAAATCAGGGAAGTCACTTTTGAGGACTAAGGTGCACTTGACCCAAGTCATGGTATTTTCAATTGCCTCCTATGCATGTGAAAGTTGACACTGAATGAGGAAGACTGAAGAATATATGTTTGAATTGTGGTGCTGGTGAAGAATACTGGAAATACCATGGACGGGAGGCCAGATACACACACTCTCTGCTTCATCTTCCTGCTGACAAGACACATGGAGCTACGCTAGAGCCCTGGAGCTGAGAGAGCCATGTAGAGACCCCTGCTAGCGCTGAGATGCTTCCACTGCCACTGGATCTACAAGCCTTTCCACCTACTGGCTGTGATCTTCCTGAATTCAGTGTCATTGCATGTTTTGCATGAGTCTGAAGAGGAATTTATAGGTTGGTATTGGACATATGGACTTATGGACTTGATCTGGACTGGGCTGGGATGTTTTCTCAATATACAATTGCTCTTATATATAAAGCTCTTTCTTATATACTATGTGTCTATGAATTTGTTTCCCTAGTCAACCCTGATTAACACAGGAATATTGTCAGGAGAGACCAATCCCAAAGAAGGACATCATGCCTGGTAAAGTAGAAGGACAGCAAAAAAGAGGGCTATCAGGAGATGGATGGACACGGGGCTGCAACAACAGCTCAAACAGAATACACCTGCGACGGCCGCACAGGACGGGGCTGAGTCTCCTTCTAGTGTACACAGCGTGCTATGAGTCAGAGTTGACCCAACAACACCTAACACTTACAAGATTGTTTTGCTGTATTGAATTGTAATGTTACAATATTATTAGTAACTGAACAAAAGCCTTTCATTTTTCATATCTGTCTTCTTGAGTTACTATTTTATTTTCAACAAGCTTATAAATATAAGGTCACAAACACTACTTATCACAATGTTCTAGCTAAAGCACCAGCAAGTTTGACCAAGTCAGTGACTGAAAGCACCGGCAGTGTGCCTGCAGCAAGTGCGGCTGTAACTGGGTAACAAGGGCCGCCCTGACACGAGTGCATGGGAAGGTTCGAAAGTTAAACCAGGGAAAGAGATTTAGACTTACATGTATATTGATACATGTAGGCTGGGCTTACAAAATGTTTTGCTATTATAACTAACTACAGGGATATTTTATTTAAAAGAGAAGGTTTCTGCCAAAACACTGCACAAACACTTTATAGATGGTTATTTTGTTGTCACCTCCTCTGACAGTGTCTCCTGGGGCAGTCCACACGCCTTGCAAGGATACCCTTTAGTAAAACCACTGCTTCGTAAAGAAAAATATTTAAAGTAATAACCAGTATGTCCAGAGTACACTTTTCAGTGTTAACCTTGTAACAATCCTTTGAGGTGAGTGCTATTGTTTTCATCAGCGGCTTACAGGAAAGATACTGAAGCACAGACCTCATCCCTGTTGGGATGACTCAAATCCATCGTGACCCTGTAAGATCGGGTTTCCTAACTATAATCTTTGTCGTGGGGGGAGTGGCACTACTCTGCCACATCTTTCTACTGTGGAGCAGCTGATACGTTTGAACTGCCAACCTTTTGGTGAATAGCCGAGAGCTTGGCCACCGCACCACTAGAGTACCTTGGGAAACACACATAGTTTGGTTTTCCCTGGGCCTACAGTCAATATGTGGTCGAATGAGGGCTGAAACCTAGTCCAACTGGCTTCAGAACCCATCCTTTCAGCATACTGTTCTGCTTCACCAACAAAAGGACAAGATGATGGGCTACGTAAACAGTTCATACACTCGACTGCTAACCAAAAGGATGGAGGTTCAAATCCACCTAGAGGATCCCCAGAAGAAAGGCCTGGTGCCCCAGCACCAAAAATTAAGTGGATTCCTGCCCCTCCCCCGAGAAGAATTTGTTTCAAAGGACGACATTGATTCTGCAGCTCCGGGAGAGGGACATATCTGATCAGAGCACACGGGAGCAGATGAAGGGGGAGGAGGAGACAGTGGAGCACAGCCTGGCCCACCAGGCCGTGAGGACGATGTTCCTGAGTAGAGCAGCCAGTCCACAGAGAGGACAACATGGCTGGACCCAGTATGAGACATGATGTCCCTCACTGACCCATGGCGCTACAGGGGACAGCACCGGAGACACAGTGTGGGAATTGCACCTGACCTGATCCCAACACACCGAGGCAAAGCACTGGGGGAGTGCAGCGGAACAGCAAGGGAATGGAGCGGCAAGGTCCCCAGGAAATGCTGAAAGTGGACTTTGGGGCCAGGGCGTGGTGCCCCAACCAACTGGACTGGAAAACACTCCTAAAGACCAACAAATGATCCTTGAACTAACTACAAGCTTTTCTTTCTTGATGTGTTTTGTTTTGTTCTTTGTCAGTGTTTTTTTGTTGTTGTTTTGTTGTATACTGTTGCTTTGTTTTCCTCTGTCTTGTTTTTGTGCATGTTATTATCTCCACAGGTCTGTCTAAATAAGATAGGCTGGATGAACTATCTGGAGGAAAAACAATGGGACCAACAGTTCGGGGGGACTTGGAATAGAGGGAGGTGGGGGGTAAGGAAGTGGTGTTAACTAACCCAGGGACAAGGGAACAACATGGGATCCAAATTGGTGGTGAGGTAGGAGTGGAAGGCCTGGTAGAGAATGATCAAGGGTAATGTAACGAAGAGGTATAGCTATAACCCAGGTGGGGCCGGAGCATGATAGTGGGGCAGGAGGAAAGTCAAGGGAAATAGAGGAAAGAGCTAGGAGGCAACGGGCATTTATAGAGGCCTAGAAAAAGACATGTCCATATGCAAATATACATATGAGGATGGGGAAATAGATCTGTGTGCCTATATTTATAGGTTTACTATTAAGGTGGCGGAAGGACCTTGTGCCTCTACTCAAGCACCCCCTCAATGCATGAATACTTTCTTCTATTAAATTGGCATTCTATGATGCTCACCCTCCTGACACAACTGTTGAAACCAAAGCGGGTGAACAAGTAAATGTGGTGAAGAAAGCTGATGGTGCCCGGC
This sequence comes from Tenrec ecaudatus, assembly GCF_050624435.1. Lineage (NCBI taxonomy): Eukaryota > Metazoa > Chordata > Mammalia > Afrosoricida > Tenrecidae > Tenrec > Tenrec ecaudatus. Next base: position 62,102,884 of record NC_134536.1, on the reverse strand, counting down.
TATCAAAAGAGATAGTGTCTGGGGTCTTAAAGGCTTGAAGATAAACAAGCGGCCATCTAGCTGAGAAGCAACAAATTCCACATAGAAGAACACACCAACCTGTGTGATCACGTGGTTCCAAAGGGATCAGTTATCAGGCATCAAAGAACAAAAAAATCCAATCATTGGGTGCACACCTCCATGATACGATCGTGGAGGACAAACGGGTGCATAAACAAATGTGGTGAAGAAAGCTGATGGTGCCCAGCTATCAAAAGAGATAGTGTCTGGGGTCTTAAAGGCTTGAAGGTGAACAAGCGGCTATCTACTGAGAAGCAACAAAGCCCACATGGAAGAAGCACACCAGCCTATGTGATCACGAGGTGTTGAAGGGATCAGGTATAAGGCATCATCAAAAAAAAATCTTACCATAATGAATGAAGGGGAAAGTGCAGAGTGGAGAGCCAAAGCCCATTTATCGGCCACTGGAAATCCCCTCACAGAGGGGTCTAGGGGAGGAGATGAGTCAGTCAGGGTGTGACGTAGCACCGATGAAGAACACCGCTTTCCTCTAGTTCCTAAATGCTTCCTCCCCACCCCACTACCATGATCCAAATTCTACCTTGCAAGTCTGGATAGAGTAGAGGTTGTACACTGGTGCAGATAGGAGCTGGAGGCACAGGGACTCCAGGGCGGATGATACCTTCAGGACCAGGGGTGTGAGGGGCGATACTGGGAGAGTAGAAGGTGAGTGGGTTGGAAAGGGGGAATCGATTACAAGGATCTACATGTGACCTCCTCCCTGGGGGACAGAAAACAGAAAAGGGGGTGAAGGGAGACGCCGGATAGGGCAAGATATGACAAAATAATAATTTATAAATTATCAAGGGCTCATGAGGGAGGGGGGAGGGGGGAGCAGGGAGGGAGGGGAAAAAAGAGGACCTGATGCAAAGGGCTTAAGAGGAGAGCAAATGCTTCGAAAATGATTAGGGCAGGGAATGTACAGATGTGCTTTATACAATTGATGTATGTATATGTATGGTTTGTGATAAGAGTTGTATGAGCCCCTAATAAAAAGTTTTAAAAAAATAATTTCACATAAAAAGAGTTGTATGAGCCCCTAATAAAATGCTAAAAAAATTAAACTAAACTTTCCCCCATTAAAATAAATAAATAAATAGAGAGATACATAGAAAAAAATAAATTTAAAAAAAGAGAAAGGCCTGGTGATCTCCTTGCATAAAGTCAGCCATTGAAAGCTGTATGGATGACAAGTCTACTCTGCCACACGTGGGGACACCAGGGGTCAGAATTGACTCAACAGCAATTGGTTAGTTGATGGACAAGCAAAGAGATAGGTATTCAGAGAAGAGTATGACTATGAAATTGACTCAAGTTTTAGACATAATTCTCCCTATCTTAAGAACCGGGAGGAAAACGAACCCCAGACTGATGGTAAAGCTAAATATTGATCACCAACAATACTGAACATCCCATTTTACCTGTCAGAAAGGTAGCCAAAAATCACCGCTCCCAGCAGAACTCCAAACATAAACACAGGCTGGATCAGCTTTGCGAGCCATCGGCGATGACAGACCAGATCCCACTCGGTCACCACAGTGCTCTCCCACTTGCCCTGGTCATAGATGTAGCCATCTGAGCAAGGGAAGTCGAGCTTACTGCCACCGTACTCATACTCCAGGTGCAGGGCATCCTCTCTCCTGGACCTGCGACAGCTACTGAGCTCCCAGATGGTACCGTTCTGCAGCTGCACCGCAATGTGGTCTTCCTGGCGTGGTGACACCAGAGCCCAGATGTCTTCCACCTTCCAAGCAGAGTGATTGTGGAAAAGAACCCGGCTCACATTGCCTGGGGGCCTGCAGGCATGCTGAGGCGTCACCGCCATGAACACAGAAGCCAAGTAGTGGATGCCACAGGAGATGTTCTGGAAGGCACATACGAAATAGAGGAATATCTGGAATCTGAAGAAGAGATGGAAAGCTAATTACTATACCTGGCAACATAAACAAACACACAGGTGTTCCATGGTGTGTGGCTTAATACACACACACAGATGGATAGATACAGAAATAAGGATAATATATACGTTTATATACAGGACTGACTATCATGTGTTGCCTGGCTCTAGAGGACCTAGAAACGACGGCATTCCAGTCACAGCTAGTACACCCAGTGCCCGGAGCTTGATTTACAAACGCTATTCCCCAATAAAAGGAACCAGTGCTCACTGGGGAAAGGGCTGGATTTGGTCACTGGCCATGCTAAATCAACTCAGAGCGGCCCAGGGGCTCCGCATCTGTCACTCTTTACTGTCATGGCGTGCAGAGCAACTACGGAGGTTCAAACTGCTGGCTCTTCAGTTAGCTGTCCAGGACTGACCCCACGGGCCACCAGGGCTCCCAGAACAAGAGAAGGATATTCATTAAAAAATTGGTGACACTAAGGGAAGTCTAGAGTTTAGTTAATAATAATGTCCCAGTTGGTTTCTTAGTTTTAACAGATGGCTCTTGGTAATGTAAGATGTTAGCAATGGGGGTGGAATTGGATGATGAACAGACAGTACTATTTTTGCAAGTTTTCTGTAACTCTATAATTGCTTGAAAGTCAAAGTAGCTTAAAGTAAACAATTCAGCGCCTGTGGTCCACATCCAGTATAATGGATAGTCTGTACAACTTGCCCTCTCTCAAGCCTGCATCCAATTTGTCATCCTTTGAGTTGTGGTTCTTGAGGAGCGTGCTGCCTGACCTGCAGATTTGGGGCTTTGTCAGTTCCTGCGGACCCACGAGCCAGCGGGCTGACAATCTGGGGTTTGTCAGCCCCTGCACCCACGGGACTCAGGAGAAGCCTCTAGCCTAATGCCTGACCTACACATTTGCACAACTGCATGAGACATTTCCATGAAAGAAATTTATGAATATATGTCATTCATGTTTTTCTAAGTTAAAAATCTAGATGTAGATATCCAAAACCAACTCCATGGCATCTAGTTGATGCTTACTCATAGTGATCCTATAGCACAAGGCAGAACTGTGAGCTTCTGCGACAGTAGCTCTTTACAAGAGTAGAAAGCCCCATCTTTATCCCATGGATTGCCTGATGGTTTCAAACTGCTAATCTTGCAGTTCCCAGCCCAATATGTAACAACTACACCACCAGAACACACAAATCACAATTAAATTGTAAAAAAATATAACTCACATCATTGAATAATTGGTATAGAAATTATCAAATGGAAACCTGGTTTGCAATGTAAACTTTCATCAAAAACACACTAAATTATTATCTTAAACTACCTAGGTATATGCAGGATCTCCAATTCATACACGCAAACCAATGGTGATGTATTTTCTGTAATAAAAACTGTTTCACAAGGATAGTTTGTACTTACAGGACAGAGGAACATAACATAATGTGAGTTGGCCCGTAAGATTCACTCCTCTGGACTTAAGAGCCAAAACAGCTCCTCTGGACAGATGATTTGAATGTTTATATTAAAAGTAGAATCCATTCAGACAGGGAAAAAAAAGAACATTACTGTAAAATTATAACATGAAATAGAGAATGGATCCTATCAGAACCAAACTCAGGGGAAATTGTAGTTGACAAATAATATTACCTCTATCACCTTTCTCAGTTGTGATATTTATGGGTTGTGTCAACTTGGCTCAGCCAGGATTCTCAGTAGTTTGACAGTTCAGACCTAGGATTTTTCCATGACCTGACTTAATGCAACCAGTCAATTATAAGATTAGGGTGCAATACAGCACCCTTACTCAGGTAACAGCCCTGATGATGTTTCCTCGGGGGCATGGCCTGTTTTCAATATAAGTGGGTGCTGTGGAGAAGTTTGCTTTGCTTCGTGCTGCGTCTGGATTCTGCATCTGGCTTATTGATCGCTCATTTGGGATGTGAGCCAACAGCCTACTATATTGCTGCCAATCCTGTGTCAATCGTTGGCTGCTGTCCAACACCAAACTTGGATTCATTCATCTCTGCTGCCACAAGCCTGACCTGTTGACCTGGGATTCATTTGCCTCTGAAGTTACCAGCCTGTCTCCTTCCCACCAACTTTGGCTTCATCGGCCCCCAAATCCACAGAGCTACATGAGTCAATCAGGAGAAGCCTCCAACCTAGCATCGTACTTGCCCACAGGGACTTGGACCCTTCCCAGACTTGGACTTGCCTGATTCTACAACGATGAGAGCCATTTACTTGATACAAATTTCTTTCTATATATACGTGTAGAAACTTCCTTGTTCTACTTCTCCAGAGAAGTCAGCCTAAGACACCAGTTTTCAGACCTGCCCACACTGCCCAACCCGAATGCTTGCTCTCCTTGGAAGGACCTTTCAGCTCAACGATGCTCACACTGTTTTCCTTGTTAAGAATCGCTGTCCTTGGTTCATGGCAGAGCAGGGAGAGGGGAAGGAGGGGAAAAAATGAGGAGCTGATGCTGGGGGCTTAAGTGGAGAGCAAATGTTTTGAGAATGATGAGGGCAATGAATGTACAAATCTTTTTTACACAATTGATGTATGTGTGGACTGTGATAAGAGTTGTATGAGCCCCCAATAAAATGATTTTTAAAGAAAGAAAGAAAGAATCGCTGTCCTTGTCGGGGCTGCAGAGCTCATTCGTGCTCATAGCAACTCCATGTGCAGACAGAACTGCCTCCAAGAGCTGTCTTGGCGGTGACCTTGGTGAAGCTGCAGAGCTCGGAGGTAGGTTTGAACTGCAAACGTATCGACTGCAGCAGCACGCTTCACTGTTGCCCCAACAGAATTCCGTTCAAAGTCAGTGAAAACCCCAAAGGGCCTCCCTTCAGGTGGAATCCATTTACATGTTAGGTAAATGCAGCACAAAGATATGTAGAAGGTATTTACGTCTCAGAAATTAAAATGGAGACTTTTAAATTAGCTTTAAAAATACCAATGGAAACATGCTAACATGGAAGTGTTAAGAACATGGCGCAGGACCAGGCATAATACATGGGGTTGTCATGAGCCAGAGCACTAACAACAACGCAGTTGAGAAGGCCTTGTCTTCCATGTATTTCCCGGATAGCTGCTTCTGCATTAATGTGCTGCATCGCCACAGACCGGGCCGTCTCCAGAAAGCACCTCTGGGCTGCCAGGAGAGGAGAAGGAGAAAGGCGACTAACACCCCGGCATGGAAGTGACGATCAGTTAGAGCTGGCAGGCCCCAATGGGTCTTGGGTGTTTGAGACCTGTGGGGCCCTTTGAGAACTACCTCTCTAGCTTGTTTCCCCCCCTTCTCTCACACCCCACGTTTCCCTAACACAAAGCCCTCCATTCTGTCCCCCTTCCCCCTCACTGCCTGCTTCTCCCAGTACTGATTCCACATTTCTACTTCCTGCCTTCATTTCCACTCTTATCCTCGTGTCCCTTCACCCCATTTCTTTCTTCCTCTTCTATGACCAAAATATACAGCTAAAGTTAGGTTACTTAGGTTGGCTTTTAAAGCACATGAGGTGATGTTTTTCTGCATTTGTCTCCCAAACAAATTAACTACTCCAACCCACTGTGGTGGAGTCGATCCTGACTCACAGCGACCCCATGGGACGCAGGAGAACTGCTCCATGGGAATCCTCCAAAGATCCTTCACCTTATGGGAGGACACAGTCCTATCTGTATCTCGCCGAGTGCAGGGCTGGTGTATTTGAACCAGAGTCTGCAGTTAATAGCCAACTGCTCACCCAACTGCACCCCAGGGCACCTTAAATAACCCCAAAGTCCCATAACGGCAGAACTCCATCCCCGCACCAGTCGAAGCTGTGGCACAGTGACCACAGTGTCTTTTGTAGCACCTGTGTGCAGAGGGCATGTTTATGGATTACATTTTCGTCACTCATCTGTGTCCAAGTTCACGGAGGTGACAGTGCCTATGGAATGTCATAGGGTCCCATAGGCTAAACTCGGGTGACTCTGACCCTAGTACCTCTGAGTATTCCAGCAGCCAGTGTACCTAAAAACATGTAACAGAGCTCCCATTGGTCAAAATAAAAGAATATATGTGTGTGTGTAAATATATACATTTACATATATACTTAAAATGATCATATTAGCTTATTAATGTAGTATTGAATTAATGTTACTGATTAACATATGAATTTACATATGTACTTATACATTCATATAGAAAATGAGTGTTTTTTATGGCTCCCAAAAGCACCATCTTTTCCCACCACATAGGTGAACACACCCCACTTGGATAGTCTTGCAAGTGGTCATGCTGGGCAAAGCCACCAAAGTGGCCATGGAGTGATCAACTTGGTGAGTTCCCCAAGTGCGCAGGGATGGCTGCCAAACCCGCAGGTGGCTACTCGCTTCTCCTGGAACCTGGTGTCGATAAAGAAGTAAAACATAATCAATGTACAGTGTTGCAGCTATCAGGACACCACAGGCTGATCATATTGGCCACTGTTTCTGGCAACGGTGCTGGTGCCAGTTTAGAGAAGAAACAAAGAGCAGAAAGTAAGTGGCTTTCTTCTCACAGTAGAAGGCGGGAGAAGCACCTGGGAGAAAGACGTGACCGCTGCTTCCATAAAGGTTTATGGCCTCAGACCCCCTGTAGGGCAGTTCCGTCCTGTCCTCTTGGGTCACTGTTGACTTGATAGCCATGATGGGTGAGTTGTAGTCAATTAATATGGCTTGACGTAGGATATTATAATTCTGGACTTTACACGCATAGTAGCATTTTAGTTACTCCTGTATGTAAAGTGTCTATAATCTCAGTTTGGAGGATGGACAGGATCGGGGTGATTAAAACCTGGCTTTAGTAGCGGCTGTCAACAATTCAAGCCCTTTTCCTGGGGAGGGGAGTGTCTTTAGACTCTACCTTACTAGTGGTTGTGAACCAAGCCTTTGTTTTCTGAGGGTTATCTTAAAGGAGCTACTTTAGTAGAAGGTTCGAGCCAAGCCACATAGTCTGATCCCTTAGGGATATCTTTAAGATTCTGACTTAGTAGAGGGTGTGACTTAAGACACCATCCTTTGTTTTCCTTCGATGGGGATATATTCTGCTTCCATTGTGCTGTCCCAACACACATCACATCCATTGGAAAGCCATACCTCTGTGTCCTAAGATGATCCACTGTGACTTTGGAACACTCTGGGCCTCTGGCTCTGGACCCTGAATTTGGCTCACCTTTGCCTAACCTTTGGATTTGGGGCTGAAGAACACCAGCACCAGGTGAGACGTTTCCCCCAGCTTGAAGGGAGTCCCAGACCCAGGGGTGGGAGGGAGTATACTCAGGGAAGGGGTGCGGGGAAATGCAGCCAAAGAGCACCTTGGAAGGGTTGGGTATTTCTGACATCTTTAATCTCCAGCTCCTTGGAACTGTTGTCAGGTGCCAATGAGTCCCTCCTGATCCGCCGAAACCCTCTGCACAGCAGAAGGACACACTGCCCGGTCCCATGCCATCCTCACAATTGCTCTTCTGCTTCAGCTGCTTATTGCAGCCACTGTGTCGGTCCATCTTGTCGAGGACCTTTCCCTCTTGCACGGCCCCTCAACTTTACCAGGCATGATGCTCAGGGAGTGGTCTCTCCTGACTACATGTCTAATATAGGTGAGACAAGTCTCCCCATCCTTGCCTCTAAAGAGATCTCTGGCAGGACTTCTTCCAAGACCGATTTGTTAGTCCTTTTAGCAGTCAATGGCACCAGAAGGAAGATGGCAGAAATCAGTCCTTGGGCTGTTTCATACAGAGAAGTTGGGCAGGAATAGGCAGAGAAGATGGGCCTTAGCTGCTATGGCTCAACAGACCCAGGGACTTGCTAGGGTAACAATCTGAGTCTGGTGCTTGGCCCCTTCATCCCCCACTGCTCTGAATGCTGGGGCAGGCCCTAGCCTATTCCCACACGCTGTACTGCCTATGGCCTCATGGGAGCGTACACCTGGCATGAGTGATGAGTGCACCAGGCAGCAGGATCTCCTGCCACCAGGGAACCTGTGGAGGTGTTTCTCCTTCCCTGGCATCTTTAAGGGAGCAAATCTCAGTCTGGAGGAATCACTAGCTGAAAGGTCTTGGTTACATAAGGCCTTAGCAGTAGATACATCAGAACCAAACCTGCTGCTTTCTCATCAATTCTGACTCATAGTGACCCAAGAGGAGAGTCAAACCACATAGACTTTCCAAAGCTAAAAAAGTCAGCCCCATAGGCCTTCTGAGGTTGAAAACCCTTCCTAAAGGAGACCTTCCCTTCTTTCTCCTGCAGAGTTTCTCCTTACAGGTAGCATCCAAGAGCTTTGAGCACTGCACCACAGGGCTTCTTGGAGTAAATACAAACACTAAATAGGAGAGGAAGGTCACACATGAGTACAGTCACATAAATATACAGGGATAGTGATGGATATTCCTATACACATATTTGTAACTCCTGTATATATACTTATATAGATAATAGAACTCAATGGGGCCCAGTAATAGAAATGAACTAAATATCAAGATAAAATAGCTGATTATGTTAGTCTGGGTAGACTAGAGAAACAAATCCAGGGAGACTCGTATGTGTATGAGAAAGAGCTTTATATACAAAAGCAATTGAATATTGAGAAAACATCCCAGCTCAGTCCAGATCAAGTCCATAAGTCCAATATTAGCCCATATGTCTGATACCAATCTATGAAGTCCTCTTGAGACTCACGAAACACATGCAATGATGTTGAATGCAGGAAGATCACAAGCCAGTGGGTGGGAAGTCTTGTGGATTCAGTGGCATTGTGTGTTAAAGTCTCGGTAGACTAGAGAAACAAAATTCATAAACACTCATAGTTCATGAGAGAGTTTTATATAAAGGTAATTGTACATTAAGCATCCAAACCCAGTCCAGTCCAAGACCATAAGTCTGACATTAGCCCATATGTCTGACATCGATCTACAAAGTCCTCTTCAACTCACACAACACATGCAATGACCCAGAATGCAGGAGGAAAGTTGAATCAGTGAGCGTGCAAGCATCTCAGCACTGGCAGGGGTACCCACGGGGTTTCTCCAGCACCTAGGGCTACATCAGGGTAGGTCCATGTGGTTTCTCCTCAGGGATATCTTGCAAGAAGTGAGTCTTGCCAGCTGAGGCAGAGAACTAACTAAGGGAGCTGCAACTGAGGAGACCCCTACCAGCACTGAGATACTTACACACTCTCTACTTTGGCTTTCCTCTTGCATTGCAGATCAATGTCGGACATAAGAGCTAATGTTGGACTTATGGGCTTGGACTGGAATGGATTGGAATGATTTCTTAATGTACATTTACCCTTTATATAAAACTCTTATATAAAATATGAGTGTCTATGATTTTTGTTTCTTCATTCTAACAAGACTAACACACATTGTAAACATCTCAGTGCTGGCATGGGTCTCCATGTGGCTTCTCTGGTTCCAGAGGTCTGGCTCCATCAGCCTTTCTCCACGTGTCTTCTCCACAGGGATGTCTCACAGGCAGTGAGCAGAGAGAGTGTCTCTCGCCTCCAAGGGAGAATACAGGTGTTCCTAGAATCCTCAGGAGAAGGCCATGCCCTCACAGAGGCCTAGTTGGATATGACCTGATTGACACACTAGACTCCACCCCTTCACTCTGAATCCTCAAACTGATGCCAGAATATGTGACTCCCATACTGATTTTAACAGCCAGAGGCCATAGTCTTGGAACATCTAGGTAAATTGGCAGAGCACAGTTTCCAAAGATAATGGTCTACATTTGAGGTCTTAGAAACTTATGAGCAGTCACCTGTGAAGCAGCTATTAATCTATTCCCCACCCCCACCCCACCCCCGCCTGGACGGTGCAAAGGAGAACAAAGAAACACTAAAGTCAAGGAAGCAATTTGTCCCAAGGAATCCCCCAGCCTCCTCTAACCTGAGACTAGATTAGAGGGTAGTTGGCTCTCACAGCTGACTGCTCTGACCAAGACCACAATAGGAAGGTCTTGGTTAGAATGTTTTTTATTTTAAATGAAGAACAAAATGAAAAGAAATAAGCAGCAGACCTCCTCGTTGTCAAGAGACCAGAGGAGCCTGCAAGACTATTGCCTGAGACAGCCTTCCACCTTGAAACCAAGGACACCCTAAAAGATCGCCTGCCAGCCAAATCATCAATGGGACTGCAAAGCAAATACTAACAGCGCTGAAGAATGTGATCCCTAGGACAACTGACAGGGTGACACCCAAAAGGCAGCACACACCCAAAACCAAAGACCAGAAATCAGGGAGGAACAAGAAACCCACATGCACAGAAATGGGGGGTTCATAGAGGTGGCAGGGATTGTTGACACAGAGGAAGGGTGGCAAACATAATGCAATTTGTGCATGGACTACTGATTGGAAAGCTAATTTCCTGTGTACATGTTCACCTAAAGCACAAAGGTTTAAAGACAAACTTTTAAAAATGAACATCTTTGTTAGAGAATCTTTGACCCTACTACTCCATCCAAGCTGTTCTGCTTCTTTGGGGCAGGTCCTGGGTGGACTTCAGCTCATCGAGTAGAGGCAGCCTTTCTCCTTCTCTCGCTTGCTCCTGTCTGTTGCCTGGGCTTTCCTTTAGTGCAATTGAGTTGACGGGACAGAGGAGAACTTCCCCACAAGGTTTCCTAGGCTCTAATCTACAGGGCAGATGACCAGGCTTTTCTCCTGCGGGTCCAACGGCTGAGCTTCCTCAGTTTGTAGGTGAGCACTTACCCATTGTTCCACCTGGGCTCCTTATCCAATACCGTATGTCAGTCCTCCCAAAGCTGGTTTAGGAATTTAACATCCAACCCTAATGAAAATGTCAATAATTTGTTTGTTTGTTTTGTTGATATGGAACCAGGGAAAAGTCAAGAGTGGGCAGGTAAACTGATTCAAAAATTTCATTTAAAAATATTATCAAGGGTTCATGAAGGAGGGAGGATGGGAAAGGGGGGAAATTAGCTGATAGCAAGGGCTCAAGTTGGAAGAAATTGTTTTGAAAAGGATGATGGCAACATATATACAAATGTGCTTGACACAATGGATATATGTCTGGATTATGATAAGAGCTGTAAGAGCCCCCAATAAAATGATTTATTTTATAAATAAAAATAAACCAAAGCACAGCTGTAGAATTTTGAAAAAGAACTGTGGGAGGGGAACTAATCTTAGCAGGTAAGAAATAAATAATGAAACCACAATAACTAAAGCATGGTAGCATGGGCAAACACACAGACAGGTGAACGGAATAGAAATAAACCAAATGTATGTGGAAAAGTAACAAAGATTAAACCCAAAACCAAACTCCTGACCGTCGAGTCTTCCAACCCCTGGCAACCCTGCAGGACAGGGTGGAGCTGCCCCTGTGGTATTCTGTACTCCTGTTACTCTTTACAGGAGCACCGGGCTTCCTCTTTCTCCCATGGAGCACTTGGTGGTTTCAACTGCGGCTTTGCAGATTGAAGCCCAAAGTGTAGCCATTATACCACCAGGGCACCTTTTCACATTGAAGAAAGGTAATGGGAAATAATTCCCAGACGAATTAAAGTGTTTTTTACAACTTTTTATTGTGAAGTAGCTGAATGTTTACAGAGAAGATCATCAGTTTTGGAGGCAACAGCTCATCAAGCCTCCCACTATCTTGCCCTACTGCCATCATTTTTTGACCCTCCCTGTCTTATTGGCCATTGCCTTCCTCCTCAAACAATGTCACACCTGTCCACCGCTCTGTGGTGATTTCCTCCTCCCTCGCATGCTCTTCCATGCCTGGTTACCATTGTAGTCTGTTTCTAGAGCAGGTATTGTTATTTGAAAATTGAAATCATAAAATAAACCATTGTTCTCAAATTTTTTGGTGCCAGAGCCCCTTCACATTTTTAAAAATTATTGAGGACCCCGTTGAGCCTCCTTTTCTTTTGTTCATAGGATTATATTTATCAATATTTCTCTTTTATATTGAAACATGAGAAATGTTCCCTTAAAATGCCACAAAAAGAATAAACATTTTGAATTACATGATCAATATTTGTAATTGTATTGAGTAGTGAAAATGTAAACTAAATTTTACTTTTTAACTAGTTAACTATTTACTTAAAAAATAAACCCACTATAAATTTTTACTACAAATAACATTTTTATTAAAAGCAACTATTTTTTAATTAGTGAGTAAAGTGACATTATCTTATTTACAAAACACTTTAATGTCTAGCTTAATACAAGGTATTCTTATAGCTATTGACATATTCAGTCTGGTTTGATGTTGTTTGGGTCCAATTATAAATGAAAAAAACATCTGTCCTTACACAGCTCTATAGATGGTACAGGGCAAAGTAATCATTAGAAACCAATAAAGGTTTCTTAGGCTAATTATGACATGGAATCTGAAAAGGTATCAATAAAATCTCATGTTTAAATCCTACTGTCAATCTTAAACTTTGCCGAGATCTTTTTCTTACATGATTTTTAGCAGCATGCATTGCTCATTGAGAAAATATGGGTTCACTGAGCTATGTAGCTACTTCAAATGTTGACCCATGTCATGAAACAAGATCAAAAGTTCACATTTGTTACCATAACCAGCAACCTCACAGTGTTGTTAGGTACCTGTGAGTCAGTTCCTACTCTGTGTACTACAGGACAAAATACCGCAAGGTCATGCACCGCCCTCACAACTACTGCTGTTATTATTAAATTATTACAGTAATGCAGCCACTGTCCATCAATCCATCTCCTTGGCAATCTTCCTTTTTTCACGAACTTTCTACTTTATGAAACATGATGTCCTTTTCCAGGGACAGGTCACTCCTGATAACATGCCTAACGTCCTTGAGAAGTCTCACCATCTTCACGTCTGAGCAGCACTGTCGCTGGGCTTTTCCCAGGCAGATGTGTGTGTTCTTCCAGAAGTCCATGGCACTTTCAAGAATCTTTGTTAACACTTTACTTCAAATACACTAATTTTCCTCCAGTCTCCTTAGTTCGTTGTCCAGCTCTCACATGCAAATGAGGCTATTGACAATACCAAGGCTTGGGTTAAGCATACTGTAGGCCTCAAAGAGGCATCTTTGCTCCTTAGCAGTTTAAAGAGGTCTTTTGCAACAGATTTTTCCAATGCAGTACTACTGTATTTGATTTATTGACTGCCTCTTCCATGAGCATTGATCATGATCCAAGTCAAATGAAGTATTTGACAACTTCAAACTGTTTTCTATTTATCATGATGTTGTCGATTGGTCCATTTGTGAGGATTTGTTTTCTTTACATTGAGTTGCAATCCATACTAAAGAACTGTCTTTGATCTTCATCACTAATGTTCCAAATCCTCTTCATTTTCAGCAAGCAACGTTGTGTCACCTGCACATCATAGGGTGCTAATGAGTCTTTCTCCAATCCTACTGCCATATAGTCCAGCTTCTCAGACTCTTTTCTCAACACACATATGGAATAACTATGGTAAAAAATCACAACCCTAACACACTCAGAATTTCCTAGCTCTAGTCAAACAGCTGCCTCGTGGTCCATGTACAGATTCCACATGCAAACAATAAAGGGTTCTGGAATTCCTATTATTTGCAATAGTTAGGATTTTTGTGCCAATGTGGCACCTGTAAGAAGATATGGGTGGAGTTTAGCCTGTCAATCAGGTTGAGCTTGACAACTTCATTTGGAGGAGCTGAGTTAAATGGCTCTCTGGAGGCGGGCCTCTCTCTCTCTCTCTGCATTCACCTTCACTATTGAGTCATGCTGAGACCTGCCCAAGCCCTGGAGATGCATCCCCACCACTGGATCCACAGACTTTGCATCCACCAGCCTGTGATCTTCCTGCACCACTGCATGTAGCTTTGTGAGTCTAAAGAGGGATTTATGGACTAGACTTGGTCTTATGGACTAGTGTCAGACTTACGGACTTAACTTGGATGTTTTCCTGATATATAAACTACTTCTTGATACAAAGTTCTTTCTTACACATATATGAGTATCAATGACCTTGCTGCATAGTCAAAATAGCTGACAGAAGACCCACTCTGGCTTGACACAGCCAGAGGCCTAAGGCAACATTGCATATGAATGGGATAGTTTAGATAAGATTAAATTTGACTTTTTAAAATGTGCTTAGTATCTGACTCTCCCAGGTTTATATTGATTTTTTTGCATATTGTCATTGATATAATGTCTGATAGAAATTATTATTGGGAAGTCTGAAAATAGAGTCTATAACCCCACTGCCTTCAGACATTAGTTGGATCTTTGATTGGGTATAGGATATGCCTGCACAGAAGTCTCTGAAAATATAAGCCCCGCCCAGTGCCTTGAGTGCTCAGTACATCTGCATTTTAAAAGACTTGCTGAAAAAGCTGTCAACAGACTGAAGAAAGAAAAAGGAGTCCTTTGGCTTTTTGAATTTTGAACTAGTGGTTTGTGTTTGATGCTGGAAAAAAAATTAGTCATGAAGAAACACTCCTTTCTAGGATTGAAAGTTAAAGAGAGCCTGCAGGTAGCCTGAAAAGCTCGCAAAGTGGCCACCTGGATCCACTTGTTGAGTGGAAGTGTGAGAAAATAAGCAATACAGAGGCATGTTGAATCTGGCCAGTGACACCAGTGGACCTGATTCACAGCAACAAGACAGAGAGATGAGAGGAGAAACTAGTTTGTTGTCTGTTGTCTCATCTGAAGTTTAGAGTTCAGTGGAACCTGAGCATATGGCATGATCTAGCCCCAGGGGCTAGGTTTGTTGATAATCTGTGAAGGGACCCATGGTTGATTGGTGAGGAGGCCAATGGGCACCCTGGTGAGGCTAAGTGAGGCAGCCCACGTTGAGTTGACCAGAACCCAACCAGATGAAAATAAGATTTTCAACCTGTGAACTGGTGTATATTGTTGTTGAGTTTATGGATGGTCTGTCTAGATTTGACTTTGTTTATGGAGGGAGACTCACAATGTTCCAACTGGAATGAAAATTCTTCACATCAAAGAACATTCTTGTCTCCTCAGAGCACTGGGTTGATATAAGTGGGCAGCATAGAAATTGGATACCCAAAATGGGGGGAGGGATAAAGGCCTAAAGGGGCCAGCTTACAAATTTTCATGCATGAGGGAATATTTTGACAGGAGTATGGTCTAGGTCAGAAGTGCTCACACTTTCTCAGCATGCGAGCTTCTTATAAAATGATCAAGTCAAAATGATCTACTAACTACAAAAATGCAAAACATATATTTATTTTATTTATTACATCTATTCATATATGCATTGAGAATTCTTTATATGCCCAATGTATGTTTATAACCACGAGTCCTTATTGCACAACACAATACAATGAACTATGTACATTTTTTGTCATTACCTGTGTTTACTCTGATGACTTGCACTGAACGGAATGAGCCAGGGATGCATAGTCCAGACAGTAGCTGCTGACAGCCAGCCTCAAGCACACTTCCAAATGAGCATCAGTCATGATGGAATGGTACTTGGACTTAATGATTTTTATGTGGGAAAAGGCTGACTCACATAAATAAGTAGAGCCGAATAATGCAGTCAAGGAAGTAGCATATTTTCTCATGTTTGGGTACTTTCCCTCTGCAAGTACATTCCAGAACTGTTTGAGTGCTCTGGACTTCAGCTGAATGTCGGCTTATAGTGTCACAATCTCCCATTTCATATGAAAGTGATATGTTTTTGTCTTCTTATTGGTCCAGATCCCCCACTCATTTTAATACCCTTTGTTACATTTAAGAGAAAAAAAACAAAGCCTAAAAATTGGCAATAACTTAGCTTGTCAGTTTTGCTGCACTTGGTGCAGTTGTTTGTGCATGCGTTTGACACCTAAGATTGCATCTGATTGGCTGTGCTGTATATCAATTAAGTGACAGGATTGATGATAGGCTTATGTCTATTTTTTTAATGCCATACGATCTACCCACACTACATTCGCAATCGACTAGTAGATCGCTATCGACATATTGAGCACCCCTGGTCTGGGTGTTCACATAACTCCAATTGTTAGGCCTACAATATTTTTGTTTTGTTCACTTATAGAATATTAGATTTAAATGGGGCTGGTACATTTTTAGTTGTATGCCATTTAGTTTTATCCTGCTAGGCTCAAATAGGATTTTACTACTGTCCTTATTTTTTAAATTATATATGAAGAAAGAATTGTTTACAAGTGCCAAGTTGGCAAGGGGTGGACTGTGATAGGTTTTTTTGCGTCAATCAAGTTGCAGCTTGATGATCTCATTTAGAGGTGCCACCAAGACAAATGGCTCCTTGGTGGTGGGGCACTCTCCCCTCTCTCTGACTTCACCTTCATGCTGAAGAGCCACGTCGAGCCCTGCACGAGCCCTGGAGATACATTCACTGCCACTGGATCCACAAGACTGCACCGCCTGCCTGTGATCTTTCTGCATCACTGCATGTGGCTTCGTTAGTCTGAAGAGGGGTTGTTCGATAAGAATTGACTTATTTATGAATTAGTATCAGACTTATGGACTTGAGTGGGACTGGGCTGGGTTGTTTTCCTGACACATAGCTACTTCTTGATATCAAGCTCTCTCTTACACCTATATGGGTATCACTGAATTTGTTTCTCTGGTCAATCTGGCCTAACATAGTTACCCATAGTTTGTTATGATTCACCTCATCTAATGCCTTTGCACAGTTGATAAAACACAAGTAAATATCTTTCTGATATTCTCTACTTTAAACTCAGCAATGATATCCCTCATGCCATGTCCTCTTCTGAATCCAACTTGAATTTCTGGCAGTTCCCTGCTGATGTTGATAACTACCAATGTCTTTGATGGTCTGTTCCACCAGCAGCCCCTGGCTTTGTTTGAGCTAATGAGATTGCACTTCTCCATCATCTTTTCCCATAGATATAGTCAGTTTGAGTCCATCAGACAAGATCCACATGCATACTCACTGTTCATGTGAGGCACAGTGGGGGGGGGTTGTGATGAAAAAGTCGTTGGTCTTGTAAAATTATACCATGGTGTCTCTAGTTTGATGTTTATCACTAAGGCTACATTTTACAACTACTGGTCCTTTGCCTCCAATGTTGTTTCCATTTTATGCATTCCAATCAACCATAATTATCAATACATCTTGATTGCATATTTGATCAATTCAGACAAAAGACATAGGTAAAATTCTTCAATTTCTTCATCATTGGCAGAGTAGTGGATTAGCAAATTTGAATCATAGTTGTGTTAACTAGACTTCCTGATAAGTATATAAATATTATCATACCACAGAAAGCACTGTACTGTAAAGTAGATCTTGAAATGTTCTTTTGACAAAGAATGAAACCCTTTTTCTCTTGAATTTGTCACCTCCAGCATAGTAAGCCAGATGATTGTCCCATTCAAAATGACTAATACCAATTCATTGCAACTCACCAGTCCTTAAGATAGAGATCTTTATACATTCCACTTCATTTTTTATGAACTCCAATTTTCCTAGACTCATTCTTTATACATTCCACCTTCTGATTATTAACGGATATCTGCAGCTGCTTCTTCTCATTTTGAGCCACCTGTAGCACAACTCAAAAATCCATCTCATTAGGAATGTACTTAAATATTGTAAAAGCAAAGTGATTAATTATATATACACACACATATACATATAGTAAAATAAACAAGGTCCAGGTGCAGATATAAGTTGCCCAACCTCCCTGATCTTCTTGAAAGTGTAAATATTATCATTGGCAAGAAATATTGTCAATTGTTTTCTTTGAAGTAACACTTTAAAGTAGCTTAAAATAAATTAAGTCTTGCTTCATTCATCTTTAAGAATATGTCTGCCAGATACCTGGTGTGAATCATTATAGTTCATCAGTTGTCCTTTCAAGTAAAAAGTCATGTTGCATGAAAAGGCAGGTGGGTTCCACTCACAGCTCACCACAAATGTGCTTTTCCTCAGACAAAACCATTCTACTCCCATGTCTACACCAGACCACCTGCTGAGGGCTTCCCACTTCCTCAGATGGAATACTAAACAGACCAGACACGTGGGTCAAGCTTTCATTAAATCAATGATTTGATTTACTGCTTTATTAAAGACTTTTTTTTTTTTTTTAGTGAAACTGGCAGTTTTCAGTGTGGAAAATGCAGACTGCCACATCTTCCTCCCAAGAACTGGGTGCCCCAACCATTGCATTCCTGTTGGCTGCCAAGCGTGTACCAACTGCCCCTCCAGGGCCCCTCCCATAAAAATCCCAACCTTGGAATCCCGAAGGGACAGTTCTACCCTGTCATGAAAGGTCGCTAGAAGTTGAAAATTGACTAGAAGTCCCCCCCCCCATCAGCTGGGACTTGGTTAAATAAACAAAAGGAAAGGTTGCCTGGAAGATCCCCAAAGGACAGGGCAGCGAGGAGGTGCCACGGGAAGAGGGCTGCTGGGGTCTTGAACATGAGAAGGGTCCGTCCAGATGATTCTGCATGGAGCTCGTGGTAGACCAGTGTCTCACTGCCAGACACGGCAATGCAAGGTTTAGCTGTCAGGTCTGACCTCCTGAAACTGAATCCTTTTGAGCTCAAAGAGGCAGCCTATAATAACAGTCCCACATGACTGAAAATGTACCATAGATCATGTATTACACACATGTTTATAATTCTGACACGCCCCCACCACCATCTCCCATCTGCAATTGTACCTCAGCAAACCAAAATCAGCAGGCTTGTTTGGTTAGTTTAAAGCTTACCAGCCTGGTCCTGAAAGTATATGGCCACCCTAACTACGTCATGCAATCTCTCTCTCAGATCATGGTCTCCCGCCCTATCAGTAGCCCCCGTATTCCACTGCCCCATTTCCATCTTTATCCTCATATCTAATCTTTGGATCCCAGCCCACCCTGCAGCATCTCTGGTTTACAGCCATGTCCCTGTCTTCCTGTGTGCCATCTCCCCCACCAGCCTAGACTCTTCAGGGGGCACTCTCCTCTCCCCAACCCCCCTCTCCCCTCACATGGACTCCGGACCCACCCTGGTAGGCCCCAGAGGATTGTCTTTCCTTGCTCTCACCTCTAGAAAAAGCTGTGATTCAGGAGGCCTCAGGTGAGTCCATGACTCCCAAACCCAAAAGCTCCCCAGGAGATTCTAAAGTAGAAGAGAAAGATCTACAGCTCTGGTGAAACTCTATGCTGCCACAAAGTCTAACATGCAAAACATGTACCAGCTTGTGCACTTGCCACCTGTTACAACCACTTTGGAAAGCAGTTAGGCAGTTAACTGTATACCCCGCCCCCCCGACACACACACATGCACACTCACACCCAACAAAGCACCTACAACCATCAACTTGATTCTGGCCTGTGGTGACCCTCGAGCCTGTAGCAGCCCTCCTGGACCATGTTGAACTGCCTCATAGCATTTCCACGGCTGCAAATCTTGACAGAAGCAGTTGCCACCTCTTTCTTCCATGGAAGAGCTCCTGGGTTTAAACCAGTGGCCCCTTAGCAGTCGGGCACTTTAACCCCTCTGCCACCACGGCTTCTCATGCATAGCCCCCCACCCCCACCCCTGCAAAAAAACCCAAACCCTCAAAACTCAAACTGTCACTAGGTAGATTCCAACGGGCAGAGTTGATTCCCCTGTGGGTTTCCAGGATGGTAACTCTCCCCCCCCCCCACCCCATTTTATTGGGCACTCTTTCAGATATTTTAACAATCCACAGTTCAATGAGACCAAGTGTGATTATACAACTGTCACCATCACCTAAAAACATGTTCTTTCTTCTTGTAATCTGGTATCTGCTCCCCTTTATCCCCACCTCCTCCCTCCAAGAATCCTTGTTATCATATTAAATAGTATTATTGTTTCCACCCGCAGCCCCGTATCTTACCCCATACAATTTATCTGTTCACCTGTCATTCTGTAATTCACTCCCCTCGAGTGAGGTTACATAGTCATCATTGCTGTCACTTCTCCCTTCCTCTCCCCTCACACCCCTGCCCCTTTCTTTCTGAACCCTCAAGGAATCATTCATTACTTGTTACAATTCACAGAGGGTTTATCTAGCTTGTCTTTCATGAATCAAATGACCTTAATTATACACATGAACATATGCAGGTCTAATAGGATTAATGAGGTAAAAACAAAGACCATAATAATTGGGGGAGGAAATATTAGAGAACAAGTGGAAAGTTATGTGTTTCAACAGTGCTATACTGTACTCTGAATGCCATTCCTTCTGTGTGGCCCTTCTGTGAGGGACTGTCCCAGTATCTTGCAGGTGGGTGTTGAGTCTCTACTTTGTCCATGCTCCTTGGCATCAATTTGACAGCTTGATTTTGAACTTCTGATACCTGATCCCATCAACACCTCATGATCACACAGGCTGGTGTGCTTCTCCCATGTGGGCTTTGTTGCTTCCCTGTTGGCTGCTTGTTTACCTTCAAGCTTTTAAGATCCCAGACGCTATATCTTTTAATATCTGGGCACCATCAGCTTTCTTTACCACACTTGCTTATGTATCCATTTGTCTTCAGCAATCATGTCAGGAAGGTCAGTATCATGCATTGCCACATTATTAGAACAAATTATTCTTGTACTGAGGTAAGATTAAAGTAGAGGCCCAAAGTCCATCTGCTTCCTTGATATGTGTATGTATATATATTTTAACTAGCTTGTTCTGTCCTCTATTTCTTTTTTCTTTCTTCCTGCCCCACTATCATATTTACCCATCATTCACCTCTCAGTAATTCCTCTTGGATACACTTCAATTGATCAAACACAACCAGGATGCTACCCCCTCCTCACCATCACTTTTAGATCCCTTGCTATTCCCCTGTCCCTGTGGTTATTGGCTTATTGCTCCCTTCCCCTCACCTTCTCCTCTCCCATGCCCCCACCCAACCTTCGGTCCCATTGCCATCTCCTTGGGATTGGTTATCCTGCCTATCTTATATTGACATGCACCAAAAAAGAAAGAAAAAGAAAGTTCCATATCTAACGACTGTCCTGGTCCTGAGTAGCTGATATCCCTCTGCTAAATAGTGAGCAGGCCCTGATAAAATGTACTGGCCCATTCCCTTTTCTTTGAGGATCCTTGACCCAGGGCCTGCTAACCCCACAGCACTTACCTCCCTTTTAGTCCTCAGCATTCCCTCCAAGGGGTGCACCATCTACAAGACCCAGTTGCTCTTCCTGCAGTCAGGGCTGGAGAGGTCTAGTGCTCTACCCCCACCCCGTTACACCTTTAACTTTCAGTGCGGCCCCTTGTGACTATCCCCCAACCAGTTAAGATGGGGTGCCAAGCGCTGCCCCCCCACCCAGCCACCCCTCCCCACCGAGTGAGATGGAGACAGACTCTTTATGGAAGTTGAAAGCCTAATCTTTCTCCCTCAGAGCAGCAGGTGGTCTCCAACTGCTGACTGGTGGCAAGCAGCCCAGTGCATAACCCACAGGGCCACCAGGCTCCTTTGTGTCACCCTGAGGCCCAGCAATCCCTTTCCTGGGTGTATGTTCAGAGAAATGCAAACCCGAGTGCCTCAAGAGGCATGCCAGAGAATGCTCACAGAAAGACCTCATGGTAAGACTAACCTAGGAACATTCAGAAGACTAAACTGAAATAGCGATGGCAGTGGACAGAGTGCACCACATGGACCAACCTCACAAACACACTGCTGACACAATGAGGGCATTTTAAAATGCTGCTGTAAATTTAGAATCAGGCGACCCTGACTGGTGACGTTAGATGGGAGGAGAGAAGTGAGCTGGGGGAAGGCTTGGTGGCGGGGGGGACCAGGAGGTGGCCACACAGGGTGTCCATGCTCTGAGAATTCACCAAGTCGTACATCCCAGTGTATACCATTCTGAGTAGGTGTTACATTTTCATCGAAAGATTTTTCTTCAAATCTGCATTAAAGGTATGCAGTAAGATCTCTGATAAAGAGCGGTTGGTGTCCCACGTGGCCAGTCAGGCCACAGTGACAAGGAGGCCTCTTTCCCCGAGCAGTTGTTTACCCAATTGCCTATGTTGCAACCTGTAACCCTCAAAGGAATGCAGGTGAGACAGGTCTCATGTGGAACTCTGTAGCAAAGCCTCTGCTGGCATGCAACCATCACTGAGCTGAGGACACCATCCTTCACACCTCCCACCATAGAGGCCGGCCGGCTTGGTTCCTCCCAGTCTTCCTTCAAGCCTAGCAAAACTGCCCCATACTCCCCAGGCCCCATCCCACCTCCTCTGTCTAGGATCCCATCTTCTTTCATCTGGGCTCTCCCAATCACCCGTCCCTCCGAGGCACCCTCCCCTCTGCCAAAGTGACCTTGCTCATAACCACACTCCTTAGAATGGCATGCAAACAGACTCCTTCGGGTTACTGCAAGTTCACCTCTAGTTTCCTTCTCTCGGGTTTTATACACCAGATATATTCATCCTTGTAGTTGTGCTTAAACGTGCCATGCTAGGTCTCAATAGGTATACATATATGTAGCTTCTGACTCCTGATGACCCCATGTTACAGACTATGCCTGTGTTCATGAAGTTTTCTTGGCTGTCTCTTTTACAAAAACTAATCACCAGGTCTTTCCTTCCTCGGAGCTGATATGTGGATTTGAACCACAAATCTTTAGGTCTAGCGCTGTAAGACATCACTCTCTCCCATGTTTCCCTTCAGACAGGTCATCCGTGTCTGCAATCAAAGACTTCACAAGGACAACAGACCAATAGACACCCCACACTGTACCTGCAGATGAAGAGACATGCTAATGTGAACAACAACAAAAACAACAAAATCACAAATACAATCAGTAGAAAACCCAGAAGTGAGGAAAAGCAAAAATGGCCAAAACTCACAGGAAACAGTCCCATGCCATGTGGATGCCCGGGAGGTGGGGGATGGGGCTTTGAATGCATTCAGATAGCAGTCTGCATCATTCTGTATATAGAAGGTATAGTAACTACAGAGATTCTGATCAGAAGGTTATTGTTATCAGGGATGCCTGCTCAGAAGGTCAAGCTTTGAATCTGGGTTCAGCCACTTGCCACATATGCCCTTGAACAAGTCATCTGACAAATGGACTAGGGTGAGGATGAAAGGTATTAGTACTTGCCGATGATCATGGCACTGTCAGCACAGAGCGTTAGACTGCATTGACTAGAGAAACAAATCCAGTGACACTCACGTGTGTAAGAGCTTGATATCAAGAAGTAGTTATTGATCAGGAAATATCCCAGCCCAGTACAAATCAAGTCTATAAGTCCAATACTAGTCCATAAGTGTGATTCTAGTCCATAAACCCCTCTTCAGACCATGAAGCCACATGCAATGATGCAAAATCACAGGAAGATCACAGGCCAGAGGGTAGCAGCTGTGGATCCAATGGTGGTGGATGTATCTCTAGACTCATGTAGGTCTCAGTGTGGTTCACCCGGCACGAAGGTGCAGATAAAGAGAGAGGGGAGCCGGGCTCCAACAACCCATTTATCTTGGTCACACCCCAAATTAGGTTATCAACCTGCAACCTGAATGGCAGGCTAAACTCCACCCCTGCGCTTTATTGATCAAATTGACACGAAATTATATAACTACCCACATGTAAGAGTTAACTATTACTACGTGCATACTCATATTTTTTATAAAGTTCACAAACAAAAAATTCACTGTCATTGAATTGATACTGACCCAGTGACCTTAAAGGATAGGACAGAACTGCCCTGTGGGTTTTTAAAATTGTAATTCTTTACTGGGATAGAAAACCCTGTCTTGGAATTGGCTGGTGGTTTTGAACTTCTGACCTTATGGTTTACAGCCCAATGCACAACCACTACAGCACCAGGGCACAGAGAGGGAAGAACTACCGAAATCCATAAATATGGGTCAGTCACAAGCTCCACATTCCAATTCAGAATTTTAAAGCCCTTCTCCCTAGACACCCATGGATCCAGGTTCTTAAGAGCCTCACAATGCAGACGCCTGAATCCCATATTTATGGAACTTCAATATGGCTTCAGGACAAGTCCTGGAGTAGCTCTTTATTTCATCGTGAATGGGGTGAAGGTTTACAGAGCAGATCATCAGTTTTACATTCAACAATTCACACACATTATGTTTCAACTCATCTGTTATAATCCCTTCACCATCGTTTATCCCACTTCCTTCCTGCTTCCTGTTTCCATTTCTCCTTCTTTCCTAACCCTCTAAGCGTTGTCCTTGGGGAAATGCTGCCCTTTGGATCTTACATGGTGGATCATTCTACCACACTGGTGAGTTCAGTTTGAGCCCTGAGTGTGACTAAGGGCCACAGTCTTGGAGGTCCCGGCAGTCTCTAGCTGGCCAATAAGCTTGGTCTCTTTTATGATGTGGAGGGCTTTCCCCCACATTTTGCCCATCCTCTATTCACGACCTCCTCATGCGATCTGTTCCAGAGCAGTTGGTAGTGGCAGCCAGACGCCCTCGAGTTCTTCTGGCCTCATGACTGGAGACTGTGATGTCTGCATGGCCCATCAGACCATTGGACTAACTGTTTCTATGGGTCCTTTGACGTTCATCGCTCTTCTTTCCTCTCTGGACATGGAGAGACCACCTTACATGGCTGCTCACAAGCTTTAAAGACATCACCTTTGTGGACTTGGTTATGCCAATTGACCTCAGGGTCCCCTGAGACTACGGTCCCGAGGCCCCAAGCCCAGCAACTCATTCCCTCAAGGTGTTTGGTTGTCTAAAAACTCTCCATGGCTTTTCCCTCTCTATGCTCCAGCACATTCATGGATCTGTTTGTGACAAAAGTCAAAAAGATACTTACGAACATCCTCTGACAAAGCTGCATACACTCATGGATATACTCCCATCCTCCCTCCTGTACCTGTTCAGCGTGGGTGTCTATCCAAGCATCTACTCATGGATGACCACTACTGCAGGGCTGTGTGTATAACAGTATTTTCCTTGGTTGCCCTCAACAACTGAAAAACCCCCAGTGTCTTCAGCTGCCCTGGAGTGGCTTTCTAATGCCTCTCAGACATCCTGCTTAAGATAGCACATCCTTGCCCTACAAATGACTGATTCAAAATGAGCAATCATCATGATTCCCTGCTGAAAAAGTTCATAGGATTTCCTTTAAAAAGACTAAACTATAACACACAATAACCTCCATTTCTGTCAATAAGCAGTAAAGAGACCAATTAGAACAAATCCTGGATCCCCCCAAAAATGAGGTGTCATGTTCTGACCAAGTAACCCTGGCTGCCTAAAGGTAAACAAAAAGGCCTGTGACTTCAAATTTACCAGCCACTTGGTGGAAGCAAAGATGCCTCAAGATTATAGTCTAAAAATAAAAAATAAAATATTATAGTCTAGGAAACCCTCTGGAGCCTTTTACTTTGTCCTGCAGGGCTGCTCTGGGTCAAAATTGACTAACCACACGCAATAACACGTTCTGGTCTGGCCATGCTGTTTCTAATTTCTGTTGCTAGCATTGTCTTGTTAATCCTATCTGCTCTTGCAAGCTGGTTTCATGAGCAAAGCAAACCCATCCTGCCCACATGGAAACCCAGGAGGCAAAAACAGTCATGAACTTATTGAATGATGAGACTTTTTCACATGCATTTCTGTGGTCCACTCAAAGCCGTCCTCCCAATTCATTCTCTCCCTTTTTCCACCTTGGTGAGCTATTTGCCCTGTGGACAGCGACATGGGAACAGAAAGAGGTGATGAGGACAATAGAGCTGCCTCGCCTGCCTGGGTCCCCCAGTGATCCTGTGGAGCTGAACCTGTCCACTTAACCTGGATGGTGACTGGGTTGGACAAATTCCCAAGTGAGCGATTTTTGTTGTTACAGCACCTTAGCCAAGCACCAACTGGTAAACCATTTTAGCTTGTACATGGGGAAAGGATGGTATTTTACCTCCTACCTCATAGGGTTATTGTGAAGTTGGCATGAAAGAAGGCAAGAGACATCCTTAGAATAAAAACACTGCTCCCATAGGGCAGATGAGGAAAGGGTTAAGTAACCGCCTGAAGCTAATAAACGGCAGAATCAGGATTGGAACGTGGCCATCCAACCCAAGATGATATTTTAATACACATACTATTCTGCTTCCAGAAGGGTAGATTGAAACCGTGTATCCAAGGCCACAGAGTCGCGGCTGGTACAAAGTGTGCTAACACAGGACCGCGGTGCACCTGCCCGCCCATCTTGACCTGCCATGCCATGGCTTGGGCAGAAGGCTCGGTTTCTCCTCTGCACATGGAGAATCGCCTAGGGCTGCGGGGAAGGCTGAAGGAGGCAGTGTGTACAAAGAGCTCACTGGAGCCCAGCCCAACTTCGCTAGTGTTCCCTAAAGCAGGAATGGGGAGAACCAGGCGAGTGGGGCCTCTCACCTCACCTCCACCCGCTCAAATGGCCTGTTTCGCAGACGCTAGGAATCATAACCAACATTTGTGCATGTGCACGTATGTGCATACCCTGTCCTTTCTTCACCACAGCCTCGGAGGGAAGCAGGGCAGGAATTCTAGTTCCAGAGTACCATAGAATGTAAGAGGCAGGTCAGCAAACTTAGCACCCCATCTCTGGGGGTAACATCTATGTCCCTCGCCCAGCTGCCTCTTCCCCCCCCCCCCCCCAACACTCTGACAGACAGAAGAAAGAAGAAAAAAGAAAAGAAAAATATCAAGTCAGCTCAGAGCCACCTCTAGGCCTGGGTAGAACTGCCCCTATGAGTTTCCAAGACCTAACTTTTCTCTGGAGGAGTGGCTGGTGGCCCTGCAGTTAGCACCCCAACGTCAGAGAGAGGGATTCCGTAAATGAATGAATGGACAGGTGGAGGAATAAATGATTTTTAAATTAAAAAATCTTTTTCGTAAACAGAAAAATGGGGAGGGGGTGCCAGGTGCCCTTGGGTGAAAAGGAACACTCGAGGCTGTGGTGGGGTGAGCCACCTCTCGCGGCTGAGTTCTTGTGGGTTTTCACTCAGGAACACGGCCTGTCATCACCCACCAAAGTGTCACTGGCACATACTAAGCCTCTAGGACCAGTAACGAACTTTGACAAGTCGTTTCCGGGACAAGGGAAAGCCAGGTGTGGCCTGGCCCCTCCGCGGGTCTCTCTGACTCCAGCTCCCTCCAGGGCTCGGGCGAGGGGACCCCCTGCGGGCAGCAGGCTCGCCCCGGCTGGCCCTGCACCCGTACGCCCCACGGGGAGCGCCCGCCTTTCTAGCCGGGAGCACCCACCGGCTGCGCAGCCCAGCCCGGCTCGCGCCCGGGACTTTGGGCGTTGATGTCCAGCTCCCCGGGAAAGGGAAGGGGTGCAGGTGTGGGAGGTTTCCGCGCGCCACGCGAAAAGCCCCGCTGTGGGGGGAAGCAACGTGGTGCGGAACACCCCGCCGCCGCCTCTAGCCACGTGGCACCCGCGCCCCGCAACTCCCTACCTGCCAAAGTGGCCCACGCGGTCAAAAACCCGCTCCAAGTTGCTGGGCCCCATGCTGCTGCCGCCATGCCACTGCGAGCCGGCCCCCGTCCAGCGCCCCCCGCGCCCCAGACGCGGGCACCGCCACCCGCCCTGCCTGGCCCCGCCCCGCCCCGCGCGCAGGGGACGGGCCGCCCAGAAGCACCCAGGGGCGCCTGCCCGGACACCAAGGACCCCGGGGTCCCTCGCGCGTCCAAGGTCTCGGGCTGCGCTGGGGGACGGACTCTGCAGCCTCGCCTCTGCCCTGCTTGTCCACGTCCCCTGCTGTCTGTCTACTCCAGCGTGCTCTGGTCCCCGGAGTCAGAGTCACACCCATGCCCCCGCCGCCGCAGCTCTGCCACTGCCCGCCCCGCCGGCCCCCGGCCCCACCGTGCGAGCATGAGTGCTCACTGCGTCCGTCCCTCCGTCCGCTTGGTGGCCACCCTTACACCCGAGGGCAGGAATGGCGAGTGCGGACTCCATTTGGGAGCCATCATAACACTCCTTAAAAAACGTTCCTACTGGTCCTGAGGGGGTCATCTGTCCGAGAGTCCCTGTGTTTCCATCTCTTATCTGTGCCCGTGTCATGCTCTGGTCTAGCCAGATTTGTAAGGTAGAATTGGAATCATGACAGTGGCGGGGAGGAAGCATTTGAGAACTAGAGGAAAGTTGTAAGTTTCATCGTTGTTCCACTGCACCCTGACTGGCTGTCTCCTCCCAGCGAGATCCGGGAGGGTGGAGGGAAGGTGGTGGAGAAAGGGGGAACAGATTACAAGGATCTACACACAACCCCCTCCCTGGGAGACAGACAGCAGAGAAGTGGGTGAAGGGAGATGTCAGACAGTGTAAGACATGACAAAATAATAATAACTTATAAATTATCAAGGGTTCATGGGGGAGAGGGAGCGGGGAGGGAGTGGAAAACGAGGAGCTGATACTAAGGGCTCAAGTAGAAAACAAATGTTTTGAGAATGACGATGGCAACAAATGTACAAACGTGCTGGACACATGGATGGATGTGTGGATTGTGATAAGAGTTGTATGAGCCCCCAAGGAAATGATTTAATTAAAACAAACTTTCCTACTGACAGACACCCACCCCACTGGAGGGGGAAGAACAATGGAAACCATGGGGCAGGGAGACAGCGGTTGGTGTGAGAGATGAAGATAAGAACAATGTACAAACTAAGGGAGGTTATGAGGGTGGGGGGGGAGGGGGAAAGAGCTGGCACCAGGGCTCAATAGAAAGTAAGCACTTAGAGGAGAATGAAGGCAACATATGAACAAACATCCCTGATTCCATCCATGTAAGGATTGTGATAAGAGTTGAGCGAGCCTCCCCCACCCCCAAGCACAACCACAACAACACAACTTTCCTACCTAGGAAGCTACCAGAGTACTTGCTTTTAAAACGTACGTTTCTGGACTTTATTTCTAGTAATTCTAAGTGCCTACAGTGGGGCCCAGGACTCTGAATTTTAATACGCAGAGCAGATCATTCAATGGACAACACTCTAAAATGGGCATGTTGGCAGGTTGGCATGCACCCAGCACAGCTGAGGGGTGCCCTCCACTGGAATCCTAGCTGGTGAAGAACTGGCAAGGCAGGCATGATGACTGGTGCTCTGAGCTGACAGACTGGTCTGGGCTGGGCTTTGTCTAGAGGAGCAAGCTGTTTAAGAGAGCGGGGCAGATAAAGGAGTGTTGTGCAAAAAGAAATGGGTAGACATAAGAGAGTACCCTGCCCCCTGAAGACCAAGATATGCAAATAGAAGTGGGCTATCTCCTTTGTCCTCCCCAAGTCTAGCCTGATGGATCAATGAAGAACTCCTGGCTGTCTTTATTACAAAGCTTTCGACAAAGATCTTTGCAGAAACCAAACCAAACTCACTGTCTCCTGTCCATGACAGCTCATAGTGACCCTGTAAGCTAAAGTTTTGGAGACTTCGTCTTTATGGGAGTAGAAAGCCCCGTCTTTCTCCCAAGGAACAGCTGGTGGTTTCAAACTTGCAGTTAGCAGCCGTTGTGTAACCAGTATGCCACCAAGGCTCCGTCTAGTTACTGCTTATGTTGGTCTCACATATTAAAAGAACCAAACCTGTACCAACTTGGTACAGGCAATCCTCCGCTGCTCCTTGGACAGCTGTGGTGGCGGTAGCTCTCTTCTCGCCTCTTCTGTTTTTACCACGGATGCCAAAGAAGATTTTGTTTTTCCTCACTATTTTAACTTCTTGATGATTTCCCTAGAACAGCGGTTTCCAGCCTGTAAGTCATGACTCCTTTGGGGGTCGAATGATCCTTTCACAGGAATCGCCTAAGACCATCATAAAACACTTATTTCCGATGGTCTTAGGAACCCAGACACCACTCCTCTATCCGGCTCTAGGCGGGTCCGCCCACATGCAGATATGCCCACAGACGGTACCCGGTGTGAAGATTGTTACACATGCTACACCATGCTTCAAGACAAAATTACATTTAGTTGTCAATAGAAATAAATATTTCACAATATATAATTTCATATTGTTTTGTGATGAATCACTGTTTTAATTACGTTCAACTCATAACAATGAAAATACATCCTGCATATCAAATATTTACATTACAATTCATGACAGTAGCAAAATTACAGTTATGAAGTAGCAACAAAAATAATTTGATGGTTGGGGGTCACCACAACATGAGGAACTGTATTAAAGGGTCATGGCATTAGGAAGGTTGAGTACCACTGCCCTAGAACAATCTGTACATAAAAGTCTTCTCACAAAGAAAAACTCAGGCTCACACACATTTGAGTAGAAATACTGCAAATGCAACACAAAGTCTGAGAAATTCGGAGAGGAAAAAACAACTCTCAATTCATTGGTAGAGACCAGCATGGTCTTGATACTAAAATCAGGGAAAGACATTATAAGAAAAGCTCAGAGCCCTAAGACCCGAAGAACCGGAAGGTGCCTGGCTACCACCACCATGGGCTGTGAAAGGGATCCCTTTACAGAGTTCTGAAGAGATCAGGAAAACAAGGGTCAAAATCATGAAAGAAGCCAGGCTTGCTGGTCAGATAGACTGGAGTTCAGAGTCCCTGAAACTATAGGCCTCCATCACTCTTCAGGTCTGGAACAGAATTCTCCACCAGGGCTGTTTTCAGCCAAACAATAAACAGGTCTCTAAGGAGGCGGGGGTGGGAGAGAATAATGCTATTGATACATTCATACCTTAGAATAATTGACCATTTGGGATCAAGGGGGAAACATTGACTCAAGAACAGAGTTCAGAAGGCTGAGAAAAGGAGGAAGGCAACCAGAGAAGAGACAAAGGGTGATGGTGCATTGTGGGATTGCCATGAATGACATGAAACTGCGTATGAACTGTTGAATGTGAAACTGACAATCTGCTCTGTAAACCTTCACTCAATTCACAATGAAGAGATCTTAAAAAAAAAAAAAGAAACCTACAGACCAATGGCTCATGACCATAGATGCAAATTTTTTCCTACGATTTAAGCAAGTTGAACCTATCTGAACATAAAAAGGAAAACAATGATGGCAACATATGTACAAATGTGCTTGATACAATTGATGTATGGATTGTTATAAGAGCTGTAAGAGCCCCCAATAAAATGATTTTTTTTAAAGGGTGGGGGACAAAAAACACAAGGTTGGTTACACACCCAAAGAAAAACAAATTCAGTGCTAGGGTAAGAGACAAAAAGAAAAATTATATAATCATCAACAGATTCAGGAAAACAAATTGGCAAAATCCAAAACCCTTACATGAAGAAAATATATAAATGTCCTTAACACACTAGGAATAGAAGAAAATTTTCTCAATCTAATAAAGATCATCTGTGAGAAACCAGCAACTAACAATATTCTTAATGGTATGATCAGAAACAAGAATATGCTTTCTTGCTTATGTACTCAAATTTGTATGGGAGGTTGTGACCAGTGTCATAAGGCAAGAAAAGCAGATAACAGGTATGCAGATTAGGAAGGGAAAAGCCAACTATTTCTTTACAGATGACTAACGATGCAGAAAATCTAACAGCGTCTATAAAGAAACAACAAGGATAAGGTAAGTGAATTTAGCAACGTTTCAGGATACAGATTAATATGTAATAGTCTGTTACATTTCTGTATACGAACAAAGGATCATCAGAATTGAGATTTGTTTAAAAACATCGTGTTGTGAACTGAGTGAAAGTTGACGGAGCACATTAGTTTCACAATCAACACTTTAGACACATTTTGTTTCAGGACAGTTCCTTACAATCAATGTAAATTCAGTGTCACACCACTCTTGCCTCCTCCTCCCTGGGTTCTATGTTTCTGTTTGTCCCTCTTTCCCGCCTCTTTCTGCCTTCCGAACTTTGTTGTTTGCCACATTCTGCCCTTCTGGTTTTGTATGACTGATTGTTTGAGGAGTACATTTCTCACTTAGAGACCTATCATTGGACTGAAAGATGACAGCCCTGGGTGGTTCAGTTGGCAAGTGTGGCAGATGTGTCAGGGCCATAGTCTCAGGGGTTCCACCAGTCCCTATGAGATCATAAATCTAGTGTATTGTTTTGTGACCTTGAATTGTGTTCTACAATTTTTTCTATTCTGTCTAGGACCCTTAAATTTATTCTAAAATACTATTTTGAATGATGAGGGTAACAAATGTACAAATGTGCTTGACATATAGTGGATCTATGTATGGATTGTGATAAGAGATGTACAAGCCCCCAATAAAATGATTATACTTTAAAAAATACTATTTTCAGTAGCAGAAAAATAATGCAGGGATATATCTAGTAAAAGATATTAAAGACCTGTGCATGAAGAACTAAACATTAATGAGATAAAGCCTAAATAGTGTACACAGAAAGGAACACTACTTCTGGATGAGAAGACTCGATATGGTTTTCAGTTAACTGAACAAAGACAAGATACCCAAAAAGGGGATCTCAAAAAGGGCTCACAAAGACTAGCATTTGAAATGTGCCTCAGAGGGGCAATAGGACTCAACAGGCGGCCATCGGAATAGACTCTGCTAAGAGAAGTGCAAGGTGGGTGGGGTGTGAGCTGCTTGGGGGGCAGGGCAGGGGGGTGCTGAGTACATGTCGCCATGCTCTGGAGGAATCTAGGAGCCAGGGTCACTGTGCGGGAACTGCCTTTAGAATTGACTTCTATTTCAGAGCAATGAGGAGTTCTCAGTGGTGCCCAGCATTTGGTCTGAAGTTGCTGGTGGAGTTTGATTCCTTTTCTGACTATTTTTATTTTCTCTTAGGACTGGCTCAGTTCCGTATCAAAATGTTTCAGCCCCTCGCTAAAAGCACTTCTTGCAAATGGAGCAGTGAAGATTAGAGTCGGTTTTCTGTTACCACTAAAGAGTGGTTTGCATTGTGAGCTGGCAGAAGCCACACCCTGCAGCAGACAGGGGAGCTGCCAGGATGTGAGGCTCTGTCCTGGAGCCTCCACTACTGCTGAGTGACTTTATGAGATATTTCTGGTTCCATGCTCTGGCCCCACCCCAAGGCCAGGACATCAAAAAAGAGGCGATGTTCCAGTTCAAAGGACCTCTTGGGGATTCTCTCCTGATGCCATTTTCACTTCAATATTCATATGATTTTGAATTTTTAAAGTTTAGAATGGTCTTTCATTCTGGATTACAAATGGAGGAGGGAGAAAGATGGTTTTGTCAAGTTATTGGGGCCTCTAAAAAATTTAGTCCTTCCCAATTCTCTGATCCTACCCCATTCTCCCATTCCCCTGTCATTTCCTTACCCTCGTGAACATGTCCTGCCAACGTGGGTCTCAGCTTGACTGTGTCCGGGATGATTTACTTTCATTTTCATTTAAATTTTTACTCCTCTTCAGCAGAAACCACTTCCATATAGCTAAAAATTAGAAATGTAGAAAGGGATCTACAGTGGAAATTCTTCCTCTAACTCGTTTCTCAGTTTTTCAGTTAAGTTGACTAACCTTGTCTCCTTTCCTCCCAATTCCTCTTCTTTATGTTCCCCTAACAATTTCATATACAGGAAATTAAATAAGAAAAATTGCTTAATATTGTTAATTCATATGATATGTTTACCCTGCTGCTTAAGAAATCAAACATTCTCAATAGAGTGAAGCTCCCAGGACTTCCTGATTGCACCCCCTCCTCCTAGCCACCAAAGCAACTATCACTTCCATTTCCTGTTTATAATGGCCACTGTATTTCATCTCTTTATGCATTTTCTGTAT
The DNA here is from genome assembly GCF_050624435.1 of Tenrec ecaudatus. Lineage (NCBI taxonomy): Eukaryota > Metazoa > Chordata > Mammalia > Afrosoricida > Tenrecidae > Tenrec > Tenrec ecaudatus. The sequence goes on along the minus strand of NC_134536.1, from coordinate 62,069,303 downwards.
ATGAATATGATGTATGTTTTAAATTTATTAAATTATTTTATTTAAATGTGATCAGAAGGAACCCTGCTCATCTGCTAACCGAAAGATGGGCAGTTCAAGCCAATTCCTTGCTCCATGGAAGAAGGGCCTGCGATCTGCTTCCCTAAAGCTGATGGCCCAGAAAACCCTATGGGGCAGTTCTGCTAGGTTTCTTGGGTGGAGAATACCTCGGTTCTTGGGATTTCACGAGAAAGAATTCAAGCCGAAGCTTAGTTTGTGATCCAAGTTGGGTTTTATGAAAGATAGAAGTTTCAGGTTTTACAGCTGATTGAACAAAGGACTGTACCCACCCCACATCCCTGAGACTACCACCCCTCACACACACAGAGGGCAGCCTGAAGCCCAGAGAGAGAGAGAGAGAGAGAAGCATGGCCGAGTGGAAGGCAGAGGAACAGCGTGGAGGGAGAGGGTGTGGTGGTCTCCAGGTTCCAACTTTTTAGGGTCTTCCACTGCAAGGCATGGTTGAAGGTACTGCTTGACCCCATTGGCTGAATTAAGCCCACCTGTCCTAGATTGGCCAATCCAGGTGTATTGTCCACTTAGGGATACCGTACCCCCCTGACTCAGGCCTGAATTGGCACATGCCCTTTAGCATGTCTCAGTTTCCAACTTCCTGTAGTGGCCCCCTAGGCATGGAGAGGAACAGCCCTCATCTTGCTACCTAACAGTTCCTATTCTGTTACAACAATCGAGAGAGAAGTGACTGCACAGCACCTAACACTGTGGATATAATCATAATTACGTATTTTGCAAGTGGCTTTTCCCCTGGTTATTTTGTTTGTGTGATTCGAAGCGATGCATAAGGTTTCCAGCGGTTTCTTCCCCTGAAGGGAGGAGCCGAGTCCTTCATCGAGTACTCGCCAGTGCACGGTAGGCACTGGCATACGCATGGGGAAGCTAGATACTGAACGAGGAAGACGAGGAAGAATCGATGCGTCTGCATTGTGGTGCTGGAGAAGAATAATGAACGTACCTTACAAATCCACTAGACCACTAGACCAGAGAACACACATTGGTAAGAGCTCTAGACACATGGAATTCAAGACAGAGAAACCCCTCAGGCACAGTAGTGGGAGTAGAAATATCATAAGGGGAGGGGGATGATCAGGGAGAGGGGAGGAGAAAGGGGGACTCCATCACAAGGTTGGATATATAGTGCCCCCTCAAGGAGATGAATAACAGAAATGTGGGTGAAAAGGAGACAAAGGACAGTGGAAGACAGGAAATAATAATGACAATATATAATTGATCAAGGATTCACGAGGGTGGAAGGGTAGAGGAGGGAGGGGGGAAAGAGGAGCTTATACAAAGGCTCAAGTAGAAAATGTTTTAGACATGATGATGGCAACATATGTACAAATATGCTTGATACAATCGATGTATGGATTATTCTAAGAGCTGTAGGAGCCCCCAATAAAATTATTTTTTTTAATGAAAAGATACAGCCTGGAGAGAGTGGTGGGTCTGCCCATACCAGAAGGGAGCAAACTAAGAAGGACAGAGAGAGAAAGAGAACCGCATCCTGGCCCAGCAAACCTCGAGGACGACACTCCTGCTCAGAGCAGCCAACGCACAAAGAGCACCATAGGGCCAGCCCTAACATGAGACACGATATCCTCTTACTGATCCATAGCACTGCAAGGGACAGCACTGGAGACACAGTGTGGTAATTGTGCCCAGTCTGAACCATCCCCTCCCCTCCACTCCCACCAGGGTGAACCACTAACGGAGGGCAACACAGCAGCAAGGGAAACAAAGCAATGAAGTCCCCAAGGAATTCCAAAAATAGACTTCAGACTCAGAGGTCAGGGCTTGGCACCTCATCAGAATCCATCGGAAAACATACGTAAAGGTCAGCAGACAGACCTGGAGCTATTTATGTCTATTTGGGGGTTTTTTTCCATCCGTTTTTTTCATGTCTATGTATATAAGATAGGCAAGATAAACAAACCCGAGGATAAAGCAATGGGACCTATGTTTCCAGGGAAACAGGGAAGAAGGGGAGATAGGGAAAAGGGATGGGGAGCCAACAAACCCAGACACAGGAAACAACAAGAGATCTAAAATTGATGGCCAGGAAGGTGTAAAACACCTGATGGGGTTTGATCAAGTCCAATGTAACAAAGAAGAATTACTGAGTGCCAAATGAAAATCAAGCATGATAGTGGGACAGGAGGAAAGTAAAAGGAAGTAGAGGAAAGAACTAGGAGGCAAAAAACATTTATAGAGATATAAATATAGGCATGTGTATATGTAAATTTATTAATACATTATGATGGGAATATAGTTCTATGTACATATATTTATAGGTTAAGTATTAAGGTAACAGATGAACATTGGGCCTCTACTCAAGTCTCCCCTCATGAGGTGCAAGAACACTTTGTTCTAATAAGCCGGCATTCAGTGATTCTCACCTTCCCAACATGATTGCTGAAGTCAAAATGGGTGCATAAGCAAATGTGGTGAAGAAAGCTGATGATGCCTGACTATTAGAAGATACAGCGTCTGGGGTCTTAAAGGCTTGAAGATAAACAAGCATCCAACTAGCAGAGAAGCAACAAAGTCCATATGGAAGAAGCACACCAGACTGTGTGATCTCAAGGGGTCCATGGGATCAAGTATCAGGCATCAGAAGATCCAAAACAAACAATCATATCCAGGTGGGTCAGAGCGGAGACCCCCAAGCCCAAATGTAGACAATTGGACATCCCCTCACAGAAGGGTCACAAGGAAGGGACAAGCCAACCAGGGTGCGGTATAACACTGAGGAAACACACAACATTCCTCTAGTTCTTTAATCCTTCCTCCCCCACCTCTCATGACCCCAGTTTGACCTTACAAATCCGGCTAGACTGGAACATGTACACCGGTACATATAAAAGCTCTAGACACACAGAATCTAGGACAGATATAAAGCCCTCAAGAACAATAATGGAAGTAGTGATACCATGAGGGTAGGGGGAAAGTGGGGGGAGAAGAGGGAGAAAGAGAGAACTGATCACCATGATCAATGTATAACCCCGCCCACCCAGGAGGGACAAACAACAAAAACATGGGTGGAGGGAGACAGCAGATGGTGTAGGATATGAAAATAATAATCATTTATAATTTATCAAGGGGTCACGAGGATGGGGGGGCTGGGAGGGAGAGGAGGAAAAGAGGAGCTGATACCAAAGGCTCAAACAGAAAGAAAATATTCTGAAAAGGATGATGGCAACATATGTACAAATGTGCTGAATGCAATTGATGTATGGATTGTTATAGGAGCTGAGAGAGCCCCCAATAAAATGATGTATAACAAAAAAAATTACAGCCTCCAAAAGCACAAAAGAAACTGATTCTTTATCTGTTGTTTAAGGTAGAGCATCGACGTTGTTGTTTTCTCTATATGGAGGACACCTTATCCCCACATCATTTACTGAATACTGTGTTCTCTCCCTGCATTGCCATCGCCGTCGTATATTAACTGCTATTCATGTCTCAGTTTGTTCTGAGTGTTCTAAATCTGTTTCTCTGGCCACCTTACTTGTGATTGTCCCTATAATCACACATTCTCTTCATTATTACAGTTGTCTGCAATCTGCGCCAATCAAATTCTCATTCCTACCACTCTCAAATAACTCTTGCACCCACCCAAACAAACTCACTACCATCAAGTTGATTCTGATTCACAGCCATCTGTCTGAGACTACAACTCTTAAAAAAAACAAACTAAAACTCACTGTCGTTGAATCGATGGCAAGTCAGAGTGACCTGTAGGACATGGCTGACCCAAGAGTGTCTGCGACTGTAACTACTGACATGAGTAGAAGGGAGTGAGTCTGTCTGTCTGTTGTAAAATAGCTCAAAGATAGTGAGGCTTTCACTAGACTTACTTATATTACCGTAACTGGCCCTTTACAGAAGTTTGCTGGTGCCTGATCTAGTCTAGCCTCGCATTTTTAGAAGCACTCTACACACTGATGACTCTTGGGTTTATGCGTCCAGGCTGACCTCACCTGAACACTCTAAGCTCACTAATACCAGTGCCTTTTCCATGCTTCCACAGCATTCCTACAAGCCGCCCTCCATCCTGCACTTCTTAGCTTCGCACATGGGACCACTTCTCCTGGTTGCTTAGAACAAAACATCAATATTTTCTCTTCTCTTGCACCCTACAACCTCTAAAAAAGAAGAAGAAGAAAAAGAATAAGAAAACCCACTGCCATCGAGTTGATATCAATTCACAATGACCCTACAGAACAGGGTTAAACTGTAGCTGTGAGTTTCCAAGATTGGAAAGCCCTGCCAGCAGCTGATGGTTTTTAACTGATGACCTTGTAGTTAACAACCCAACGTGAAACCACTATGCCAACACAACCTCTACCATCAGAAAGTTCCAGTTGTTCTGTCTTAACAAAAAAGTCAAACTCACTGCTACTGAGTCAATGATGACTCATAGCGACCCTGAAGGGCAGGATAGAACTGCCCCTGTGAGTTTAGAAAGTAGAAAGCCCTATCTTTCTCCTGAGGAGCAGTTGGTGGTTTTGAACTGCTGATCTCCCAGTTAGCAGCCCAATATGTAACCACTACACCACCAACGGTTCCTTCCGTCCTTTATAGTAAAGCCTCATTCCCAGCATTTCTCTCTAGTCCATAACTCAAACCACTATTGTGTCATGTCTGGATTATGCAATATCCTCCTAATGGATCCTCCCGCTTCCTCCATTGCCCACACCGCAGGCAAGTGCTCCTTTAGAAACATAAGCCAGGTCCACTCTCCCTTTCTCTCAGTAGCTTCCTATCATTCTTAGAAAAACATTCAAAGCTCTTTGCAGCCCCCTGGCTGCCTCTCTGACACACACCCTACCACTCTCCCTGTGTCACGACTCCACTTGAGCTTCGTTGGCCAACTTCCTCATCTTCACACACATGCACACCTTCTTCTCGAACCCTTACACTTGGCATTCCCTCTGCCTAACACTGCTTCCTCCAGAGAGCCATGTGCTTCACTTCTTCGTTTAAGTCAGGTCGTTATTGAAAGTTGTTTCTTCCAAAAGGCCTTCTCTACTCCCCCTAGCTAAGAAGAGCACTCTCTGGCCCCTTACCAGACTCTCTTGTTTTAGTTTCCATAGCATGTGGACAGATACTGGGCAGATGTCTTTCTGCCAGTGGTTGGGAGGTGGAAAGAACTGGAGAGAGGAACAAGACAAAGGCTTAAGAGAAAGCAACGTTTGAGCATGCTTCTAAATCTAAAGGGAGTCGTTGTTAGATTAGGTGACTTAAAATGCCTGGCATGTGAATGAAATTCAGAAGTTTCATAGCCCCCTATGTCTACATCCCAGCCCTCAGCCAGCCTGGCCTTTCAGTTCTCAAGGGCTCTGTGGAAATGCATCTAAGTCCCTGCAAAGTGTCCACAAAGTGTAGAGAAATCAGAGAGTCATCACGAGGCTTAAGTTAATTGGTGGGCAGAGATGGGCCCAGAGCTATACTTATAAAATGGCAAGTACATATCAGCATGTTCGGTTAGCTATAAATGTACTGGAAACTGTTCATCTGACTAGAAAATCGCCAACAAAGCATAAAGGGGATTTGGTATATGGGATGGAAGGTGGGGACCTTGGTGAGCAGCCCAGGATTGTCCTGTCAGAAGAGGCCGGCAGACCTTCCTCAGGAGAGCCCTGCCAGAGCCTGCTGGAGGGAAAATTCCAGTGTGAAATTTGCCTTAGAAACTCCCACTGAGGAGCCCCAGTGGTGTTAGGGTCTATGCACTCAGCTGGTAACCACCAAGACACCCCCATTATCCCTGCCTGTTGCCCTTCTTTCCAATTTTGGGTGCTCCTCGCCTGTGTCCAAGTACTCTAGCCTGGTCTCTAATTACTGCTCCCTCCCTCTCCATCACTATAGCCTACTCTCCTGAGGGCTCCAGGCCCCACACTATCCCACTCTCTTTCTTAAATCCTCCTCCTCAGGGATGCTCAAACTAGATGGAATTTAATGGGGTCATGTTGGCATCTCGGTAGGAAAAAAATACACCTGGGCATTTCTACTGCCTTTGAATGATGATATTCCTAAGTGTTTCTTAACCTTGACCTTCTCGTCTTCTGACTGCATCCCTTCCCTTGGGTGATCAGATTCTATGATGCTAAAACTCCTAAAAATAAGCCCAAAACAACGTGATAAAAATGAAGACAACTTTCTGTTAGTCATGGTAAGGGAGAGCAGTACTCAAACACGCTGAGTCTTTGCTCACTGCCATCGAGTCGATGCTGACTCTTAGTGACCCTATAGGACAGAGTAGAACTGCCCTTGTGGGTTTCCAAGACTCTAAATTTTTACAGGAGTAGAAGCTTCATCTTTCTCTCACCTTTGCACCTTGATGGAGTCAAAAGGAGGAGAGCAAAAACAGGTAAGACTTTGGAATTGGGTTTAAAGCAGGTCCTTCCATGGAGGGGAGTCCTTGAGTGGTGTAAACGGGGTTAGCACACTCAGCTGCTAACCAAAAAGATGGAGGTTCAAGTCTACCAGCGGCATCTTTGATTAAAGGCCTAGCTATCAGCTTCCCAAAAATCAGCCACAGAAAATCCTATGGAGCACAGCTCTTCACTGGTGATCATGGCATTGCTGTTTCCAATGGAGGAACTTGATCAGAGTGTGATGAGGATCATGATTTAAGACTTGCTGACCATGTGGGAGCAAACGGTTGGAAGATCGTGGAAAGTTAAGAGTCATAGTAGGCTTTCTATTGAAAAGTTGATGAACTTGATGATCATCTCAATGAGTTTGAGAATTGCATGAAATAAACAACAAGGTATTTATAACTTTTCTCTTCCTGATCAAAAAGTTTCCTAAAATAGAACACTCCCTTTAATGCAGACAGTGAAATAGTAGCAGTCAACTGTAGACATGTCAACGTAGAGGGTCAATTGTGAAGATGGCTTCCAGTCTTGTCGCTCAGCTACATGCCTAAAGGGTCCTGAGCAGACGCCTCCAGCTCAGTCCTCTCTCATGAGTTCTAGACTCCTATCTCCAGCTCGTTACTGTGCAATGTTTCCAGGTCATGCCTCCGGCTGCCAGAGTAACCTGTCTAAAATTTCTGTGTGTTACTCTACAGTCACAGTATTCAAAACAGCCCCATTCTGGTTTAATGGTAGAACAATGGAATAGAATTCAAAAATCAGAAATAAATTCATACATCTATGATCAACTGCTCTTCAACAAATCCATTCAATGTGGAAGGAACAGTCTCTTCAACAAGTGGTGTTAGCAAAATTATATTTCCACATGCAAAATAATAACAAAGTATGATCCATACTTCACAACCATACACTAAAACTAGTTCAAAATGGATGAAATACCTCTAAAGCCATAAAGTTCTTAGAAGAACTTGAAAGAGTAAAAACTTAAGAATCAGTCTTTTTGTTTTCAATGATACAATTGCACAAGGAGCAAAAGGCAAAATAGATCATTAGAAGCCCATGGAAATGAAATACTTATGTTCATGAAAGGATTTTATTTTAAAAAATGAAAAGACAACCTGAAGATTAAGCATCATATGTCCAATATGGATCTGATACGTAACATCCCATGACCAGGACTAAATCTCTGTTTACCTCTCTGGCTTTATCTGCAGTCACATTCCCCTGCAATTCCTGTGTTCCTGAATTAAAGTCATGCCTGTGTTAGTGCACATCACTTCATGGTGCTTTGTGATACTGTGTTTTATCCACTGAAAGTTTGTGGTCTCCCTGTGTACAGCAAGCCTACTGGGGTCATGTTCCCAACAATATGTGCTTCATTTGTGTCACTGGGGCCCATTTTGGTAACTCTCACAATATTTCAAACTTTTTCATAATGCACTTAATAGACAACAGTGTTAAAAATTTTTTTAAAACCCTCACTGCCACCAAGTCAATTCTGACTCACAGTGACCCTAGATAGGGTTTCTGAGACTGTCCATCTTCATTTGAATGTGAAAATCATATGCTGGGAATGACACCCAAGAGAAATGGCGTTGCATTTACTGTCAAAAAGGATACTTCAAGAGAAGTATAATGTTTTATCTGTGATAGTGTAATGTTTATCCACATAAAGGGAAATAAAATTAACACAATATTACTCAAACTTACACACCAACGCTAAAGCTGCTGTTGTTGTCAGGTGCCATTGAGTTGGCTATGACCCACAGTGAGCCTGTGCACAACACAACGACATAGTACATAGACCTGCACCGCCCTTACAATTCTTCCCATGTCTGAGCTCATTGTCGCCGCCACAGTGTCAATCCATGTCACTGAGGACCTGCCTCTCCTTCACTTTCCTCTACTTAATCAAGCATCATGTCCATCTCCAGGGACTGACTGGTCTCTCCTGACATTAAGTCTAAAGTATCTTAATGGAGGCAGAAGGTCTCATCTTTCTCCCTAGAAGCAGCTGGTGGGTTCAATCTACTGACCTTGGGATTAACAACCCAAAGCATAACTCCAAACTCCACTAGCACTCCTACCTAGCATCGGGAGACCAAAAACATTGCGTGACTCGCTTGATTTCCATATTTGCTTTACTGCAGTGGAATAAAACTTGCAATATCTCTGAGGCATGTGTCTGGTTCCCGCACTAGTGCTCACTCAGACCACCCACCTCTGCCGGCACTGTCCCCTCAGCCTGGAAGTCCTCCTCCCTGCTCACTTACTAACTCACTCCTACTGCTCATCCCTCAGGACCAGTCTGGGTTCGAGCTGGCCTTGGGTTTCAAAAGAAGTTCTGACTCCTTTCCTTCAGGTAATGAGTCAGAATCGCCACAAACTGCCTCTGTGACCCTGCGCAAGTCATTTAACCTCAAGCAGTTATCTCTCAAACATAACAACAATTGTGAGGATGGGACAGGCCCCAGCAGTGTTCCGTCCTATCGTACACAGGGTCACTACACGTCAGAATCAACTCGAGGGCGCCCGACAAAACCAGCAACAAGTGTTCTCGTGAGGATAACAACTGCGCCTGCAGCGGCGGCAAGTTATTTGATGTGGCCCTTTCCAGCCAAAGTCTCACCAAACTCTCACCAAATGGCTTTGCCCTGCATGGGTCTGCTGAGAAGGTGGGGGAAGATACTGATAGAATTCTCCTGTGAGTAACTCAATAACATCCTGCTGCCTATAAAATGAGCCCTCGGAGAAGCAGGAGGAAGGTTCTCAGTACTGGCAATAGCCAGGAGTGGAGCACATCCTCTGGACCCAAGCTACCTATGTGGTGAACCTCCTGGATCCAGAAGACAGCTGTGACCCCAGAGTAGCAGCAACATGGAAGAACTCTCTGCTCTGGGTCTGAACGTTAAAGGGAGCCTGTGGGCAGGCTGAAATGCTTGAGTGGAAGTGAGAGAAATGCAGCAATAAAGAGATGGGTTAAATCTGGCCACTGACACTGTGGACCTGCTTCACAGTAACTAGAGGAGAAAAAGAGAGGAGGTAGACTGGTCTGAAGTTCATGACCTAGCACAAGGGGACTGGGGTTGTTGAGAATTTGTGATGGGCCCATGGATCAAAAGGCAAGGCAGCCAATGAGCCCTGGTGAGGCTAAATGAGGCGGCCCACATTAAGCTGACCAGAACTCGACCAGATAAAGAGAAGATTTTTGAGCCTGTGAACTGGTGCATATTGCTGCTGACTTTATGGATGGCCAGTCCTGATTTGACTTTGCTTATGGATACAGACTTCACAAGGTTCCAACTGGAAAGAAGATTCTTCACATCAAATAATATGATTGTCTTCTCAGAGTGCTGGGTTGATGTAAGTGGGCAGTATAGAAATTGGATACCCAAAATGGGGAGGATAAAAGCATGAAGTGGCTGACTTACAAACTTTCATAGGTGGGGGAATAGATTCATAGGATTATGGTGTAGATGTTACTTAAATGCAATTGTTAGGCATAGAATATTGTATTGTTCACTTACAGAATATCATATTTAAATGAGGGTTTGGCACATACTGAATTGTATGTATTTTAGTTTTATCCTGTTAGGAACAGATGTGATATTATTATTGTTTGTTTGAAAATTATATGTCTGAAGAGTTATGCGAAAGTGTCAAGCTGACAAAGGGTGGTCTGTGGTAGTTACAACCTGGTATCAACTTGAGACTATTAAGAGTGAAGGGGTGAAGTTTAGCTTGTCAATCAGGTTGCAGCTTGATCACCTCATTTGGAGGCGCTACAGAGCTAAGACCCGCATTCTATCTCTGCTTTGTCTTCCTGCTGACAAGCCACATAGAGCTACACTGATAGATCCAGAACCCTGAAGCTGGAGGAGCCATGTGGAGACCCACACCAGTGCTGAGATGGTTTGACCACACTTTCTACCCACTGGCCTGTGATCTGCCTGCATTCAGCATCATTGCATGTGTTGTGTGAGTCTGAAGAGTAATTTACAGACTAATATCGGACATATGGGCTAATATCAGACTTATGAACTTGATCTGAACTGGGTTGGGATGTTTTCTTAATATACAATTACTCTTTGATATGAAGTTCTCTCTTACACACATATGAGTGTTTCTGTATTTGTTTCTCTAGTCCACCCGGACTAACACACCAGCCCTTTACATTCATTGCCCTGTTGACTTCTCACAACTCTCTATAAGCAATATTATTCACATCCTCATATTCAGATGAGACTCAAGAGAGAATGTGTCACCTGTTCGAGGTGACCTAAACTCAATAGCTGCAGAATCAACTTCAAACTCTGCATTTCTCACTCCAAAGTTATGACTTGTAATCATAATACTGTCACGACTTGCTATTAAAGATGTGGTGTTCTGCAGATAACATTGAAATGACTAAATCTAATGACTCAATGCCATTGGTCATCTAATCTCCCAAAGAAATGCCTACAAACTATTGTGTTATAAGCCCACAAACTCACTCACCTAGCCTGGTGTTCAAATCAAAGTCTTTTGGTTTCAAAGAAAGAAATGTTGATACTTTGATAACTTTTGTGTTTTCATAAACTGCAACTTTTGCTAGTATAAGACTAGCGGTCCCTTTTGTTCTTTGGAGTCTGACTACGGAGGTGCCCCTCGCAGCACACAGTTCTCAGTGAGGAAACCGTGGTTGGCGTCTGTCCCAAGTGTTGGCAGGTTGAAGTAGGTCCCTAACATCTAGCACGCCGTGAAGGTTTTTTTAACATGTAAAACTCAAATTTTCTAATTGAAATATCCAAATGTAAAAAATCAAGTGTTTCGTTAGGTTTACTTGATAGAAATTTCTGTATGTAAATTGTATTTTATATTGAAAACTATATCACTGTACATTAAAACGTGGAACTTGAAAAAAAAATGTTGACTTGGGCCTCAAAGAATTTTGAAGGCTTCCAGGAAAAGTTGACATTGGACCAGACTTTGAAGGAACAGTAAATATTGCCATTCAGAGTTGGGCCAAGGAGAGAAAGTAGCCTGAGTAAAGATGCAGATGTGGGAAAATCCTGGGCCCGGGTGAAGCTGTAGTCTGCAAAGCGGAGGGAAGCAGCATTAGATGAAGTGCAAAGAGGTGTGGGTTTGCTTAACCTGGTGCCCAACACATGGGATATTGGCTATGTTTTCCCGGACTGTTTTGGAGTAAGATTAAGAATGTGGGCTTTGGAATCTGATGGCCTGGTTCTAAATTTTGTCTTCAACAATCTAAAAACTGTGAGATGTAAAGAGAGGAGATCTCCTGGGTTATGCAAACACTTAACACAGGTGGGGGGGTGGTGGTGGTGAAATTTCTTAATAAGACTCTTCCACCCATGTCGCTGTAACTCCCACCAAATGATTGGACAGGATCAGGCAAATAGAGCATGTGTAACCCTAAACTAAAAAACCAAACTCGCTGCCACCATGTCAATTCGGACTCCTAACAACCCTATAGGACAGGATATAACTGTCCCTGTAAGTAACCGAGACTGCAACTATTTTCTGAATTCCTTTTTCTTTGAAGGATAGATTCTTTTTTTTTTAAAGGATAGATTCTTTAATTGGCATTGACTATTTGCCAACATTCAGGTTGACAGACTATTGCATAAAATACATTTTATAATACAATGGCTGGTAGATGCTGGGGCATGGGTGAACCTCTGGACCTTGGTGGGCTGATGTTAGTTCTCCAGCGCATTAGACACCAGACTTAGCACCACAGGACATGTTTTGACTTGTCTTCCACTCAAGGCAGTGGCTGCTACTAGGCTGTACCTCTCTACTGGACTAGAAAGCCTCATCTTTCTCCTCCAGAGAAGCTGCTGATCTTGTGGTTAGCAGTCTAACACATCAACACTAGCCCACCAGAACACCTGTGTTTAACACTAATAGAGAGGATTTGTCACTTTACTTGGGACTCCCATGGCTATAAGGATAAGCCAATTTAGAAGATGAAACAGAGAGAAATCCCAGAACCATTGGAAGAAGAGCCCCCAGGCCAGCATGCTCTAGATCTCTGTCTGAAGTGGCGAAGGACAAGACTAGAAACACCAGAGGCTGAGACAAGACTATGAGGCAGAACAGAGCAGCAGCACCAAGACTGAGACTGTGAGGCAGAGCAGTGGGCTAGCTTCCTGGCCCCCCGAGGCAGAGCTGAAGGAACACGTGGCTGAGAGTGTGCGGACGAGAAAGTGACTTGGTTATTGGTGGAGGAGAGATGTTGGTGTGGACTAATGACTGTATTCTTAATGTTTTCTGATCCTGACTTGTGGTAACTTGTTAACTTCTCTAAGAAACCCCTTGATTGGGAGTGTTGGCTGTGAGTTCTGTGTGGCCATTGCAATGCATTCTCAGTGCAGCATAGAAGTAGAGTGCCCCAGGAGGGACGGTCAATGTTAGAGTCGGTAACGGAGGGCTGAGAGTGGGGGCATGCCTGACCTCTGCCTCGTGGTACCAGAGAAGCCAGGGGAGGTCAGATACGACCCCTGTGCCATTGACACACACCTTTAGTTGCTCACAAAAGTGTCGGTCATTCTACTTCACCCAGAGAGGAGCCCTCACAGTGTAGTGGGCTACACATTGGGCTGCTAACCACACGGTCAGCTGTCCAAAACCTCTCAGCTTCCCTGAGGGAGCAACATGGGACTTTCTTTTCCCAGAAAGATTTACAGCCTTTTCAACAACCTCTAGGAACAGTTCTTCTCTGTCCATAGGGTCAATATGAGTCAGAATGGACTCAATGGCAGTGAGTTTGCGTTCCCCCAGACATGCTTCAGAAGAAGAGCTTAGTAATCTCCTCCTGGAAGATGGGCATTGGAAACCCGATGGCGCACGGTTCCACTCTGAGCACCGTGAGTTGGAACCCACTGGGCGCGTTCTTTGTTTTGTTCTCGATGTTTCTGTCCATGAGGTGGTGATGGACATTAAGTAAGCCTTGGAGATTGCTCAATTCACTGGAATCATGTTAGTTGCAGGCCAGCAGATCTAATGCAAACTAACTTAAGTAAGAATGGTTCTTTGGGGCATTCCATATGGGAAATGTCCAGGGGTAGGGTTAGCTATGTACATGTGAGGTTGAGGGGAAGAAACAGTGCCTTTAGGGCGTGGTGCCCCAACAGACTGGACTGGAAAACACTCCTAAAGGTCAACAAACGATCCTTGAACTAACTACAAGCTTTTCTTTCTTGTTCTGTTTTGTTTTGTTCTTTGTCAGTGGTTTGTTGTTTCTTCGTTGTATACTGTTGCTTTGTTTTCCTCTGTCTTGTTTTTGTGCATGTTATTATCTCCACAGGTCTGTCTAAATAAGACAGGCTGGATGAACTATCTGGAGGAAAAACAATGGGACCGACAGTTCCGGGGGGACATGGGATAGGGGGAGGTGGGGAGTAACGAAGTGGTGTTAACAAACCCAGGGACAAGGGAACAACAAGGGATCCAAATTGGTGGTGAGGTGGGAGTGGAAGGCCTGGTAGGGAATTATCAAGGGTAAGGTAACAAAGTGGTATAGCTGTAACCCAGGAGGGGACGGAGCATGATAGTGGGACAGGAGGGCAGTCAAGGGAAATGGAGGAACGAGCTAGGAGGCAAAGGGCATTTATAGAGGTCTAGAAAAAGACATGTCCATATGCAAATATATATATGAGGATGGGGAAATAGATCTATGTGCCTATATTTATAGATTTAGTATTAAGGTGGCGGAAGGACCTTGGGCCTCTACTCAAGCACCCCCTCAATGCATGAATACTTTCTTCTATTAAATTGGCATTCTATGATGCTCACAGTCCCAACACAACCGCTGAAGCCAAAGTGGGTGAATAGCAAACGTAGTGAAGAAAGCTGATGGTGCCCAGCTATCAAAAGAGATAGCGTCTGGGGTCTTAAAGACTTGAAGATAAACAAGTGGCCATCTAGCTCAGAAGCAACAAAGCCCACATGGAAGAACACACCAGCCTGTGTGATCACGTGGTTCCAAAGGGATCAGTTATCAGGCATCATCAAAGAATAAAAAATCATATCATTGAGTGCACACCTCTATAATACAATCGCCAAGGACAAACAGGTGCATAAGCGAATGTGATGAAGAAAGCTGATGGTGCCCGGCTATTAAAAGAGATAGTGTCTGGGGTCTTAAAGACTTGAAGGTAAACAAGTGGCCATCTAGCTCAGAAGCAACAAAGTCCACATGGAAGAAGCACACCAGCCTGTGTAATCACGAGGTGTCGAAGGGATCAGGTATAAGGCATCATCAAAAGAAAAAAAATATTACCATAGTGAATGAAGGGGAAGTGCAGAGTGGAGACCCAAAGCCTATTTGTCAGCCGCTGGACATCCCTTTGCAGAGGGGTCTAGGGGAGGAGATGAGTCAGTCAGGGTGCAATGTAGCACCGATGAAGAATACTGCTTTCCTCCAGTTCCTAAATGCTTCCTACCCCCCAACTATCGTGACCCGAATTCTACCTTGTAAATCTGGATAGAGCAGGGGATGTACACTGGTGCAGATAGGAGCTGGAGGCCCAGGGAATCCAGGGTGGATGATGCCTTCAGGGCCAGTGTTGTGAGGGGCGATACGGGGAGGGTAGAGGGAGAGTGGGTTGGAAAGAGGGAACCGATTACAAGGATCTACATGTGACCTCCTCCCTGGGGGAAAGACAACAGAAAAGGGGGTGAAGGGAGACGCCGGACAGGGCAAGATATGACAAAATGATAATTTATAAATTATCAAGAGCTCATGAGGGAGGGGGGAGGGGGGAGCAGGGAGGGAGGGGAAAAAAGAGGACCTGATGCAAAGGGCCTTAAGTGGAGAGCAAATGCTTTGAAATTGATGAGGGCAAAGAATGTACAGATGTGCTTTATACAATTGATGTATGTATGGATTGTGATAAGAGTTGTATGAGTCCCTAATAAAATGTTTAAAAAGAAAAACTTATAAATTTTAAAAAAAAACAGGAAAAAAAAAAGAAAGAAAGAAACCGTGCCTTTTTAGATCTCCATTTCTCTTTATCTGGAGTCTTCTGAGCTTTTCTGTATAGGTTTCAACCCCAGAAGAAGAGGAGGAAGAGGGCTGGCTTGGGCAGCTCACTGCCTGGGAGGGTAAGCAAACATGAGGAAGTGGTGGTTCCTCTGGCTACACACTTGGGAAATGGAACAGATGATAGCTGGCTGGCACACTCAGGCTCCTCTTTTCCCTCCTCCCTCTTTATCTTCTCCCTGCCTCCTTCTCGTTTAGGCAGATGATGCATGCTTCTCTCTCTTCCTGGGCAGCAGTGTTTCTTTGGCACCTGGCACTTACATACCCATCGAGGGACTCTGCTGGAGCAGTTTGTACAGTCTTGGTACCAGCAAGCCTATGAAGAAATGTGCTCTATCACTAGCCACGGAAATGGAAATGAAAACAATGATGAGATGCCACCTTCCTCCCAGCATTGTTTTTTAAAAAAAGTTTTATAAAAACAATAACAGAAAATCACAAATGTTGGGCAGAGAGATTGGAACCCTCATGGACTGCTGGCGGGACTATAAAACAGAACAACCACTGGGGAAAGTGGTGTGGCTCCCTCAAAGAAATGGGACTAGAAAAACCCTGTGGCTCCGTAATCCCGCTCTACTTGGTCCACACCCTAAAAAACAAAGAGCACAGCACTAGCAGGGAGAGGCACACCCACGTTCATCACTGTGCTATTCACACGAGCAAAAAGGAGAGGCCACCTAAATGCCCATCAGCAGAAGAATGGATAAGCAAACCTTGGTGCATACACACATCACTATAGAATAAGGATGAACAGTGAAGCACCACACGATGGGTCTGGAGGCCGTTATGCTGAGTGAAGTCAGTCAATCACAAAAGGACAAACCGTGTAGGAAACCATTGTTATTTTAAAAATCAGGACGAAAGTTTTCATGCCAAAAGAAACAGATATGGGGGAGAGTAGAACATAGAGGAAGGAGGGAGAAAGCATGCGGGAGGGAAAGGAGAACCACATAGATGAAGGGGCTCACGGGATATTGTTGATTTCACTTTTTGAGATGGGCTGTGTAAATACATGCAGTTACTTTAAAAAATAAAAACCTCTCCAGAGTCCTTATCCCTCAAATCAAACTAGTGTTCCGAGTGGCTGAAAAATCAAAGGGAAACTAAAAGGAACTTGGAGTCTTGAGTGACAAACAAGTTCATCTCAAACAAATAAACAAACAAACACAGTTGATAATTACAATGAGGCAGAGGGTTCAAGCCAGTGCAGAGCCGAGCCCCTATTTGACCTCCTTTGTCTTCACAAAAGAGCAGAATCCATCTCAACATCCGTCGAAGGCCGAGTGCCATAAGGTAGTGGAGTCAGACCTGCCTCCACCCTCCGTTTTCTGGACCTACTCTGACACTAACCATTCCTTTTGTAACACACTTCTTCTTCTGATGGTGTCATCATCCATTCCCATGGCCACACAGAACTCAAAAACAAGACTCACAAGCATGGGGATTGATGAGGGAAGGGAGCAGGTGACTATCAGTTCGGATCACTAAACAATAAGGATACAGTCATTGGGACACAGCAGTGCCTCTCCTCGACCAGGAGCAAACTCTCTCTCTCTCTCTCTCTCTCTCTCTCTCTCTCTCTCTCTCTCTCTCTCTCTCTCTCTCTCTCTCTCTCTCTCTCTCTCTCTCACTGTCTTCAGCCTCTCAGCCAGGTGGTCTCTTGACTTCTCCTCTCCACCGGCCAGGAAGCGCCCCGCTGCTCTGCCTCACCATCTCACTGGTCAGCACTGCTTCTCTGCTCTGTCCCATGGTGCCCTTGCCTCAACCTCTGGTCTCCCTGTGCTGTAGCCTCTACTGCCTCTCCCACTTGAAGCAGGAAGGGATCTTGAACGTGCTCCACCGGTGGCTTTCCTTCCCAATGGCCCCAGGAATTCTCTTTCTGTTTCTGAAATGGCTCTCCTATACACAGAAGAATGGCCTCAATGGGGGATGGGGTGTTTTTGTCTTTCAGCAGACCATATCCCAAAGGAAACAAAGTGTAGTGACTTGGTTCACACCCACTAGTAAAATAGAGCCTCAGAATACAACGCACCTTACTCCTGTACATTGTCATTACAGCAAACTCCCTCCAAAATGGGATTATAACCACAGGCATAGAGAATGGGGTTTCCAGTACATCACAAAAAAGCATTATATCTCAGGGGAAGGTAGGGGTAGGAGAACTATGTAATAGGCTAGAGGGTAGGCAGGTGTTCCTTGGATGAAGAAGAAGCTAACATCCTACAAGAGGGAAGTGAGGGGCAGGGGAGAGGTGGGAACAGGGCAAGCTACTGAGAGATTTGATACGTTGTTTAAAAAAAGTTGTTTGCAAAAAGATGATATGATGTGTAAGCCTTCATCCAATTCAAAATAAAAGGTTTTTCAAGAAGAGTCTGGGTTCCCAAGCAAATGCAGTGCACGAAGGAGTCAGCCGTGAATGTGTTCGCTCTGGCCATGAAAGAACACAAAAGGTGAGATGGGTTGTAGAAGGCCAGCGAAGAGTGGGGACCATTGCTGTGGACCATCTTGTGAACTGGGCAGAACTTTTGCTCAGAATCTTGAGCATTACAAAATGTACATGTTAAAAGTGCAACACAAAAAAATTTAAAACCAGAAACACTGATTTAAAAACCAGTTTCCATGGAGTTGGCCCTGACAGGTGACAGCCCCATGGGTGTTCCATCGGGCTGTAAGTGACTGATTTTTCACAGAGAGCCGGGTCTTTCTCCCAAAGGACTCTGGGAGAACACTGACCTCCATCCTCATGGCTGGCAGTCAAATGTCCCAACCCTCTGTACCACGCAGGGAGGCCTACAGCAGTAACAAGTGCAGCAGCAGAGAAGATGGAGATGGCGGGCATCCATAGAGGTGGGAGATGTCTGTGTTTCTATTTGTATATGTGGGTCTGTGAGGTGCTGAAGGAGAACAGCTGACATGAGAAACTGTCATGTCACAGTGATACTGACTCAAGTAGTCAAAACCTGAGGAGCCTGAGAAAGGGAAGAGAGAGATTTTCCCAATTCTGGTTCCACATGCGTTTCTTCTGGGGCTGGGAGGCAAGGAGGGGAGCTGCAAAATGAGGCACACCAGACCCATCTGGAAGCAACCTGTTTCTAGTTCAGGGAGACCTCCCCTACAGCTCCAGCTTGCCCAGGCTGAAGAGTGCCCTCTCACCTCTGCACAGAAGGACTAGGGCCCAACAGTTCAGTGTTCTACTACTAGCTGAAAGGTTGGCAATTCAGACTCACCTAGAGGCTCTTCCCGGGAGGAAAGAACAGGTGGTCTGCTCCTGTGAAAACCCAGCCTATAGAATCTGATGGGAGGTCAATCTACAGATTAATGGCTTATTGGGGTATAAGAGGGGAGGTTGGAGGGAAATGGGGAGCTAGTAGCAATGCATACAGGAAGGAAGGAAATGTTCTGGAATAGACTGTGGTGATGACTCTACAACTCACTGTGATATGACCTATTGAAGTACATCCCATGAAAATCATATGTCAATACAACTGTTTCAAAAATCTGACTGGACAGTTTCTACTCTGCCATGTGGGGTTTCTAGCAGTTAAAATCAACCACAGTAACATCACCTGTGTAACTGGAGTATGTTTCTGCCTGATGGCAACCTAAAGATTCATCTCCCACTCCATCATCTGAGACGTAAAACCAAGTATACAACAATCAAAGACATTTTGGTTATGACAGCAACTAGAAACACACGGACTCCAGGACAGAAGACCCCTTCGGGACCAGTGGTGGGAGTGGTGGTGCCTGGAGGGTGGAGGGAGTGTGGGATGGAGGGGACCCGATTGCAGGAGTCTGCGTATGGCCTCTTCCCTGGGGGATGGACGGCAGGGAGGTGGGCGGCGGGAGACGTCAGACAGTGTAATATATGACAAAATAATAATAATTTATGAATTATGAAGCGTTCATGAGGGAGGGGGAGGGGGGAGGGAAAGGGAAAAATGAGGAGCCGATATTAAGGGCTCAAGTAGAAGGCAAATGTCTTGAGAATGATGATGGCAACAAGTGTACAAATGTGCTTGACATAATGGATGGATGGATGGATGGATGGATGGATGGATGGATGGATGGATGGATGGATGGATGGATCGTGATAAGAATTGTACAAGCCCCAATAAAACGATTTTTAAAAAAGACATTTTGGTCTTTGGGCCTGCTCCCTATCTTATTTCATAATTTAACTTCTTGAATGAAGATCGCACCGAGTACAGCAGGGAAGCAAGCTAGGAGGTGCTGAGAACCCCAAGTCTTAGGAGAAAGGCAACTGAACTGCTCGCAGGACATGGGGATGGTGAGGCTTTGTTTTGCTGACTTGGGGCATGTGATTGGGAAAGCCGAGTTGCTAAAGAAGGGCATCCTGTTTGGTAGAGGATCAGTGAAAACCAGGGGGCACACTCAGTGAGACGGGGCTCACTCACACCACAATCTCCTGGGCCACGGGCTCAACCACAGCAAGGATCACCAAGACCTTGCAGGACCAGTTAATGTGTAGTACCTAAGGCTGCCATTAGTTGGAGCCAACTCCTCAGCAACAAACAACCGTGAAGGATCCCTACAGCCTGATAGACAAGATCAGTGACAAATGACATTATCTACAAAGATCCGGCATTTGAATTGTAGTCTTGGGGCAGAACATTGGCAGTACCATGGATTGTCAGAAGAACAAACAAATCTATCTTGGCAGAAATACAGACAGAATGCCCCTTAGCAGTGAGAAGGAGAGACTTCACCTCATGACTTTGGGTATGTATCAGGAGAGAGAGCAGTCCCTGGAAAAGGACATCGTGCTTGGTAAAGTGGAGGGTCAGTGAAAAAGAGGAGAGCCTCCAGGAGATGGACTGACACCGTGGCTACAAGCATGTGCGGCTGGCACAGGTCTGGGCAGTGTTTTGATCTGCTGATTTGCTGTGAATCAGAACCAACTCAATGGCCTATGACAAGAGAAAGACTGTGGACAAACTCTCTCTCTCTCTGGCAGTCTTTTGCAGACAACTGAGACAGCATTGTTAGTGTCCTGCTTTAAGCATGAAGTCATTGCTCCTGAGAATTCTGGCCCACCCTTCCTTAGTACCAAACTCCTCATCCTTCCCAGGTTCACTTCTGGGACCATTGCCCTGATCCCCACTACCCAAGACTCTCTTATGCAGGGAACTCTCTGTATGGTTCGCCAAGTACTTATCTTCTCCAATCGCTCTCAACCCCCAAGACTCATCTAGCACCTAAGACTATATATACCCAGCAGTGGATACTCAATAGAATGAGTGGGATGGAGTGAAATGTCCCTTTACTTGGAGTTAGATAACCAAATGAACAGGCTCCTTGACTTGGGTGATCTTGGACAAGTTACTCCACTTTTGGTGCCTCAGGGCCCTCATCTGACAACTAAAGCCCTACCTTCCATCCCAAATTTATCTTGGGATGCATATGAAATAAGGTATTTGGAAGACCCGTTAGCCCCCAAGGAAGGAAATTTGAGGAAACACTAGTTCCACTCACTCATTTTACAGTTAGTGAAATCTAGGCCTTCAAACACTTTTGATTTGATGTCAGTTTACTGTCCCCACTTCCATTCTTACAGGCGCCGGCTCATGGGAGTTGACCTGAAACCAGTAATCTGACCAATTCATGTTTTCCCAGAAATAATGGTTTTTAAGAGAGTGAGAGTACTCTCCTGGAGATATTTGCATTTTAAAAATAAATATCCACAGTAATGGATTTTCTTTCAGGTCCTTGAGCAGACTAGTAAAAAGGTCCTTTGGGGCAGGGTTCATTTACAATTCCTTCCCAATTCACAGCACATAAATAGTTACCTATGTATGTCCCATACCTTACGTGGATGATTGGGAAAGGACTACATCAAAATTGAGAAAGCCTCGGTGGTCTCTTTCAAGTTTCCTATTCCCCCAAATCCAGAGAATTTACCATGTTCAATTACAAAAATTGGGAGGCTCACCCACCAAAGTCACAAAGGAACAAACATCTTCAAAAATATGAGAAGGTGATTGTGGTAAGTTAAAAGAACCTACAAACATGTGAGAAAATCTGGAGACTAGTTCTTACCCTGAGGAGCCCTGGTGGCCCAGTGGCTACATGCTGGACTGCTAACCGCAAGGTCAGGACTTCAAAATCACTAGCCTCTATGAGGGAGAAAGTGAGGTTTTCTATGGCCGTAAAGAGTTATAGCCTTGCTTGAAGACAAAACAAGCGGCCATCTAGCTCAGAAGCAACAAAGCACACAGAGAACAAGCACACAAGCCTGTGTGAACACGAGGTGTTTTAAGGGATCAGGTAGCAGACACCAAAGAACAAAAACCATCATTGTGTGACCACCATCCCCACATAAATGCTGAAGACAAATGTGTGCATAGGTAAGTGTGGTGGAGAAGGCTGATGGTGCCCGGCTATCTAGAGATATAGCGTCTGGGGTCTTAAAGGCTTGAAAGCAAACAAGCGGCCAATTAGCACAGAAGCAACAAAGCCTACATGGAAGCAGCACACCAACATGTGTGATCTTGAAGGGCCGAGGGGACCAGGTTTCAAGCACCAAAGGTGGGGGTGTGGGGGGGGGAAATCATATCATCATGAATGAGAGGAGAGCATGATGGGGACCCAATGCCCATCTGTAGACAACTGGACATCCCTTGCAGAGGGGTAGTGGGGAGGAGATGAGTCACTTGGGGTTCAGTGTAGCAATAATGAAACTCACAACCTTCCTCTAGTTCTTGTTCTTAAACGCTTCCTCACCCCAACTATCATGATCCCAATTCTACCTTGCAAACCTGGTTAGACCAGAGGATGAACAGCGGTACAGATGATAACTGGAAACACAGGGAATCCAGAACAGATGAACCCCTCAGGACCAGTGGGGAGAGTGGCGATACTGGGAGGGAAGGGGGGATAAAGAGGGGGAACCGATCACAAGGATCTACATTTAACCTCCTCTCTGGGGGATAGGCAACAGAAAAGTGGGTGAAGGGAGACCCTGGACAGTGTAAGATAAAATAATAATTTATAAATTATTAAAGGTTCATGAGGGAGGGGGAGCGAGAAGGAAGGGGGAGGGGAAAAGGAAAATGAACTGATTCCAGGAACCCAAGCAGAAAGCGAATGTTGAGAATAATGAGGGCAATGAATGTATAAGTGTGCTTTACACAATTGATGTATGTATGGATTGTGATAAGAGTCGTATGAGGCCCAATAAACTGATTTTTTAAAAAGAGTTATAGCCTTGAATACCCACAGGGACCATTCTGTCCTGTCCTATAGGTGGGCTATGAGTTGGAATTGACTTGATGGCAGTGAGAGTACCAGGGCATTCCATGAACTCCAGTAACTCACTTCATCTTTATAAGAGTTCTTCCCCAATCTCCAGTATTTTGATACATGTGTGTGTTTTTACATAGGTCAAAGTTTTAAAGGTACAAAAAGACAAACAGTGAACAATATCCTGTCTAATCTTTTTTCCGCAGCTTCCATTTTGACTGTCCAGGTTCAGAGGCAATGACTATTGTCAACTACCTGGTTATCCTTTCAGAAATGTTTAATGCACAAACAAGCAAAACCAAATGTTTATAGCTTTTCTAAGCTCTGCTCACCACTGTCAGCCATATCAATAACAACAGAACTTAAAAGTGGCCACTCCATACCCAATGGAATCCAACTCAGATCAAGAAAGGAGGCCTTGCAGTGTAGTGAAGTATGCCTTGGATTGCCAACCCCAAGGTCAGTAGGTTGAATCCACCAGCTACTCAGAGCGAGAAAGATGAGAATATTTACTCTCACAAAGGTACGCAGCCTCAAAACCCCAAAGGGCGGGTCTACTCTGTCCTGTAGGGTCCCTAGGAATCAGAATTGACTTGATGACAGTGAGGGGTTTTTTTTGTTTTCGGGGGTGTGGTTTTTTTGTTTGTTTGTTTCCATACCAGTAAACACAGGCTTACCAGGTTCTAGGCTCAAGCTACCCAAACTGCTCCCCTTCCGCAGTGCTACGTACCAGAGGCAACTCTGTGCAGGACTGCTGAGAAATCTAGAGGTCTGATTGCTCCTCTACAGACAGGGCACAGCTCATCTGGCAAGGCAATCTCCGACACAGGACAGTCAGGGTGGAGAGGGGGAATGGGGTGCTGAGCTTCTGTTTGGGATGAAACAATCTTGGAATTAAATAATGGTAATGGATGTATAACACAGTGGCTGTCATGAGTGTCATTGAATTGTACATTTGAAAACGATTACGATGGCTTTTTAGTGGTTGAGAGACATACTTTATCACAATGATTTTTGTAAAAGTTGAACAAAAATGTTTATAGTTTTACCCCTTATCCACACAAATAGTTCTGCAACGTTCTATAATTCTAGCTTGGAGATTAGTTCAAGCCAGTACATGAAGAACTGCCTCATTTCTTTTTTTATTGACTCACAATTTTTTTCCCATTGGATTGAGGTACAATAACTCATCTCACCAAACTTCCATTGCTGAAAGATTGTTTCCAGTCTCTTGTGATCACAAATGATGCCTCAAAGAATAACTTTACACATATGTCATTTGTACATATGTGAGCTGTTCACTGGCTGAATTCCTAGAATGAAAGCCCACTCCTTTTGAGATACTTTGCCAAATCACTTGTCATACTTATTCTGCCAATTTGTGCTCCACTTAGTATGTATGATAGCCTTTCTTCCCCATTGTCACCCACACTGTACATTAGCAAACTTTCTGAGATTAACCATGTGGCTCTGTAAAATGCTACCACAAGGGGTTGCCAGGAACCCTAACTGGCTAAAGGACAATGAGTTTTCATATTGAGTCTGAATTGACTCAATAGCAATGAGTTTGGTTTGGGTTTTGGTATTAATTACAATTAGGTGTGAGGTTGGGCGTCTTTTCATGTATTTGAAGAACCTTTTGCATTTTTCTTCTACAGTTTATGTCACTCATTTTTCTCTCGGCTGTTTCTCTTTGTAGGAGCTCTTTCTAGATCAAGAAAATCACACTTTTGACTGTGATAAGAATTGTATACTTTCCCCTCAGTTTGTTTTGTCATTTGTTTTTTAATCACTTCATTGGGGGATCATACAGCTCATCATGATCCATACATCCATCTATTGTGTCCAGCACATTTGTATATATGTTGCCATCATCATTTTCAAAACATTTTTTTTTCTATTTGAGCCCTTGGTATCAGCTCCTCATTTTTTTTCCCTCACCTCCTCTACCCTCCCACCCTCATGAACCCTTGATAATTTATAAATTATTAGTATTTTTATGTCATACCAACCGCTGTTTCCCTTCACCCACTTTTCGGTTGTTCATCCCCTGCAGGGCATGGTGTGTGTGTTATATGTTGATCATTGTGATCAGTTCTCCTTTCTTCCCACACCTTCGCCATACCCTCCTGGCATCACTACTCCCATTGTTGGTCCTGAGGGGTTTATCTGCCCTGGATTCCCTGTGTTCTGAGCCCTAGTGCACATGCTGTGGTCTAGCTGGATTTGTAAAGTAGAATTAAGGTCATCATGATGGGGAGGGGGAACATTAAAGAACTAGAAGAAAGTTGTATGTTCCATTGGTACTACACTGCACACTGACTGGCTCATCTCTTCCTTGTGACCCTTCTGTAAAGAGATATCCAGTTGTCTACAGATGGGCTTTGGGTCTCCACTCCACCCTCCCCCTCATTCATTTTGATATGATTTTTTGTTCTGGGTCTTTGATGCCTGATACCTGATCCCATCGACACTGCATGATCACACAGGCTAGTGTGCTTTGTTGTTTCTCAGCTAGATGGCCTCTTGTTTATCTTCAAGCCTTTAAGACGTCAAATGCTATATCTTTTGATAGCTGGACACCATCAGCTTGCTTCACCACATTTGCTTAGGCACCCATTTGTCTTTTGCGATTGTGTTGGGAAATTGAGCATCACAGAATGCTGGGTTATAGAACAAAGTGCTCTTGCATTGAGGGAGTACTTGAGTGGAGGTCCAATGTCTGTCTGCTACCTTAATACTTAACATATAAATATATGTACATAGATCTATTCCCCTATTGTTATATATAAATATATTTACATCTGTACATGCCTGTATTTAGACCTCTATAAATGACCTTTGCCTCCTAGATTTTTCCTTTATTTCCTTTTATTTTCCTCTTGTCCCACTATCATGTTCAACCTTCATTCAGGTTTCAGTAATTTCTCTAAGGTACATACATTGCCCTTGATCAAACCCCACCAGGCATCCTATGCCCTCCTCACCATCAATTTTAGATTCCTTGTTGTTCCCTTGGCCCTCAGTTTGTTGGCTCCCCACTTCCTTTCCCCCGCCTCCCCCTTTCCTGTGCCCTCCCACTCCCACCCCTGAACAATTATTTTCTCCTCCGGATTGTTTATCCCACCTATCTTACCTAGATAGATATGCAAAAACAATTTCTCAGGGTGAGCCTTTTCACACTGAAATTTATTAATTTTATATATGTTCAATTTATCACACTTTTAAAGCTTTGGGGTTTCATGCTATATTTTAAAGTCCCTTTCCCACTTCAAGATCAAGCATGTTCCAAGCCTTCTTCTATTTTGTCACTACTTACAGGAGGGACCTTCCAAAAGTTCATGGAAAAATTCCATTTTCCACAACATTTTTGATGCTCTCTTGTGTCTTTGACCCATCTGAAATTTCTTTTGTATGAGAAATAAAATATGGATCCAACTTTGCTTTTAGACAATCGCCTCATTTTAGCTGGCTTTATTTATTGAGTAATCCATTTTTTCATTTTATGAGTTTGAAATGCACCTTTATCAAAATTGTGATCATTAAGGTTTAGGTCTGCTTGACTAGGCTAGGTTTTTAGTGGTTTGGCAGTAAGACTTAGTAATTCCCCCATAACGAAATCCCCTTAGAGGGATAGCCTGCTTCCAATTCAATTGAACAAAGTGAAACGACTTGCTTGCTCTTTGCTAGAACCGGATCTGCGTCTGGCTAGTCATCTGGCCACCAGTTCTTTGGATTTGAGCCTGTGGCCTGCTCTATTGTCTGCTGATCCTGGGTGTCATCAGCAACCTGCCGTTTTGCCTGCCAACCTTGGGTTCCTTCAACGCTGAAGCCAGGAGCCTTGAACCTGCCCACCTTTTTAACAGTGATAATCAGTTCCTGGATATAAACCTCTCTAGGTAATCATAAGCATCATATACAATGTCATAAACAAGTTTGAGGGTTTGTTTCAGGACTTTGGTTTTATGAAATGGTTTCATACCCAGGTTGGTTTCTCTACTTTCCCTTATAATTTCCCTGGTTTTCATCCATTTGTTTTTTCATATTAATTTGAGAATCATCTGAATTAGTCTAAAATATTCTTTTTTTTAATTTATTTATTTTAACAATTTATTGGGGCTGATACAATTCTTTTCACAGTTCATACATATACATACATCAATTGTATAAAGCACATCCATACATCCCTGCCCCAGTCTAAAATATTCTTGATAGTACTCTACCAAGATTGAATTTCAAGAAGGAAAGCTAACATGGTGAGGATGCCTTTCCATTGATCCACATTCTCTCTTGGATCTCTCCGTACTGATTTAAATTTTTCTCTGATGAGAACACCCATCTTTCTTTTAAATTTAATTTACTTTTTCAGTGGCAATCGTGCTGTGATTGAATTGTGTCCCCTCAGTAAATGTGTTAAACCTAACTGCCTATACCTATGACTATAATCCCATAGAGAAATGACTCTGTTATGTTAATGATACCGCATTATTTTATGCGGTATCTTAAGTCAATCCTTTTGTGAAATAAAGCAGCAGGTGTAGCAAGCAACCACGCACATTTGGGGAAGATGGATGACATGGAACTTGGATTCATTCATGTACTTTCACATATGCTCAAATAAAGAGAATGTATGATTATCTGGGAATTATAGGACTGGGGAAAATCATTAATAAATCAATATATATTTATATACAAGTCACTTTCCTGATCACTAAGAGGACAATCAGAGAAAAACATTTCACACAAAGATCCGGCCTTTAAATAGCTTCATTGCCAATTAAAAAATGTATTAAACCAGTACAGGTGGAATTTAATGCAAAGAAAATTCAAAGGTTTAAGACTTCAGTGATCATTTCTTGATTTGGGTATCTTAAGTACCATTAAGTACCCTTTTACACTCATTTTCAAAAGCTAGTTTCTTCTGGAAGCAAACCTCTCACCTTTCCTTAAGCATCAGCAGATCCAAATTTTATAAGGATTGATGTTAATACAATTTGGGGAACAACTTTAGAGAATAAAGTTTTATAAACACAATGTTATTTTGAATAAGAAAATAAATTAATAAGCCATCCAACAAAAAGTTAACTAACATTAAAAACCTCACAAAATCTAGAAAACTAGTATATTTTAATCGGTTAATGATCAAAGGCCCTTAACATTTTTCTCTTATATGACTGTTTCTGGACCTTGTTTCTATGGGACAAAAGCAAAATGTATACACATTGTTGAATGCAAAATCAATCTTCTCTACAAATATTCACCCAATCCACAGTCCCAGTGTTCATAATAAAAATAGAGAAGAATACATCTCTGCTTGAAAAATTCAGAGTGGGTTGTGCGCTCACACAACAATCTCCCCAAGTAGCAGAAGGAACTTAAAAGAATTTCATTTTTATCACTGGGTAACAAATATAATTGACCACCCAGACTAAGTGGGAAAACAAAAAACACTTATTCAGTCCAAACAGAACAACAGAAAGATGATTATGGATTTTACCAAGTACTTAGTAATTGATCCTTAAACAGTCACAGAGCCCCTCTGAAGAAGTGGCCTAGAATTAATTGCCAAGAACTGCTTTGTTTTCTGTGAAATAGTGAAACAATATGAGTAAGTATGAGGGGGTAAATGTGAAAAATTTTAATTGACCAAAAATTGTGTTGACTTAACATCCATTAAGTAAGGCATTGAAAGAAGCAAGTGGAAATTACAACATGCAACAAGGATTAGGTAATGTAGCTTTAAGACATAAGTGTGTCATAAGAAAACAACAAGCTGATGCCAGCGGCTTAAGTGGAGGGCAAATGTTTTGAGAATGATGAGGGTAAGAATGTACAAATGTGCTTTACACAATTGATGTATGGATTGTGATAAGAGTTGTACGAGCCCCTAATAAAATGATTTTTTTAAAGAAATAAAACAACAACAGTTCTCAAAAGTTTCTGCATTGCTTTCTCAGTGTGGTAGAAACAAACAGACATCTTGGGGTTTGTAAGTTCAGTGTGGCTTTGTTTGGAATAATCACAGAAAAGAGCCAAAACAATAATAGCAGAATAAGATTTGGAGTAGAATCCTGCTGGGATTCATTATTTTATGACTGCCAGCTACAGAGTGGAGACTGCCAAGCACACGAAGCTTTAGTATGTCTTTTATAATTGCGGTTTATTTAATGACGACCTTCTTGGGTTGACTTGGAATGTAAAAGAGAAAAGGGACAGGCTGTCTTTAAAAGCTTGCACAAACAGCTACTACTCATATGTGGAGTGAATTTTCTTTACAGCAATTTTACAAAACAGCATCTTTAATTACTGCTCATAAAGGAAAAATGTTCCACAGCAAATAATGATACCATGGGTGGGGTCTTGAGCTTCATATCCAAGACATGCTTTATGGGTAAATGAAGAAATGTGTTAGACGGTTGCCCTCTGTCATCATCCTATGTAGTAACGTGCGGGAAGTTTCAGCCAGAACTATCATCAACAAGGAGAAATTAAAGGCATCCAAATGGGCAAAGAAGAAGAAGTAAAACTCTCTTTGGAGATTATATGATCCTATACATTAAAAAGTCCCAAACACTCAGCACGAAAACTAATGGAAGTATTTAAAAGAATCAGCAAAGTAGCTGGGGTACAAGATCATCATACAAAAGTCAGCCTGAATTTTTTTACACTAACAATGAAAGTGCTGAAAATCAAGTCAAGAAAATACTATTTTCAACAATCACCTCAAAAATGAAAAACTTAGAAAAAGATCTAACCAGAGAAACAAAAGACCTATAAAAATTTACAAAACACTACCATAAGAAACCAAAAAAGTCTAACATAAATGGAGGCATACACTATGCTCATGGATAGAGAGAGTTAAGATTGTGAAAATGTCAGTCATACTCAAAGTGGTCCACAGATATAATACAATCCTAATCCAGATTCCTGCATCACTCTTTAAAGTGATAGAAGAACAAATCGCCAAAGAAAAGGAAACAGATTCTAGATAAGGAAAACACTTCTAAAGAAGAAAGACAAAGCAGGAGGCTCCCGTTTTCCGGTTTCAAAACCTCTTACACAGCCACAGCAGTCAAAGCAACCTGCTACTGATATAGTAACAGACACATAGACCAAAAAAATAAGAATTGAGAAAGCAGAAGTAAATCCATCCACTTATGGACAGTTGGTCTTTGACAAAGGACTGAAATTCATTAAACGAGAAGGAGAGTCTTCTTAAATGATGCTGGCAAAAGTGAATGTACATTTGCAGAAGAAAGAAGTAGGATCCATATTTTGTACCATCTAAAAAACAAGTTCAATAACAGTTAAAATGCTCCACTAGTAGCCTAAAATGTAGTGGCCAAGACCACCCAGAACTGCCTTGGAGCAGAGGCCTGGCAATGTGCTTGTGAAAGTTACAGCTTTGAAAACTCTCTGGAGCAGTTCTACCCTGTGCTCATGGTGCTGCCTTCAGTCCAAATTGACTAGATAGCAAGTAAGAACCACAACCGCTGGAAGCTAAGCAATATTGAAGAACCACGATGAAAGAACCACTGTTTATCAAATCATAAAAAGTCTAACTTTGTGTTGATTTATTTTGTGGCAAAAGTTGGAGGTGGGAAGCAAAACTAGTGTCCTGTACAGGTGTACAAGAGTTGAATGACTTTCTAGTGGTTAACTACTTCTACTGTAATATTGGATACACGAGGAAATCAGATTTATCCTAATTATATAGTGTGTTAGACAGGGTTCTCTAGAGAGATAAAACCAGGGTTGCTGATAATTTTATATATATATCACAAGAAATGAACAGTCGAACTATAAACAGATATATATATATAATACAAGAAATGAACAGTTGTTATAAAGCAGTACAAATGGCTCAGTGCGACTCACTCCCATGAGAGTTGTGAGACACTAGCAGTCCTTTAAGTCTTGAGGGCCGCCAGGTAGTCCTCTGTAGAGAGAGAGCTAGGCTATCCCAGAACAGGCAGCAAACAGCAACGCAGGTCACCAACCTTCAGCCAGGTCACCAAATGTCAGTCGTCAGCTCAAGAGTTGTAAATTTCAATCCTGTGGTCTTACAGGGACCTCAACTTACAGCGACACAGTCCACAGGCTAGACGTCTGCGATAGTTTATTGTGCCAGCCTGGCCAATAAACACACGTTGGATTAATTGAAGGGCGGAGAGATAAATGACTTGGTGAGCCTCGCCTTGCTAGTTCTGTGCCTCAATTTAAAGGGTACACTACCTGTGGGACGGCTAGCCTGTGCACTGTGTCGCTGTAAGTTAAGGTCCCTTTAAGCCCACATGATTGGAATGTTCATCTCTGGAGCTGGGGACCCACAGTTGGTGGCAGCTGTATGCTGCCTGGGTATATATAGCCCAGATCGCTCTACAGAAAAGGGACTGGCGGCTCTCAAGTCTTAAAGGACTGCTAGTGTCTCACTGCTTTGTAATTTATAATTTAACTGTTAATTTCTTGTATTATCTATCTGTATATAATTTAATGGTTCATTTCTTGGGTTATATATCTTTATAAATATATAATTGCTAGCAATCTGGTTTTGTCTCTCTAGAGAACCCTGTCTAATACAGCATCCCACAGGTAGCGTGCCCTTTAAATTGAGGTACAGAACAAGCAAGGCAGCTGCACACAAGTCCAATGATTAAAGAGGGAGCGACAAGAAAGGCGAGACTCACTGAGCCACTTATCTCTCTGCACTTCAATTAATCCCACTTGTGTTTAACGGTCAGGCTGGCACAATAAACTATCACAATCCAGCCCTTGTCAACCTGGCAAATGTACACAATTCTTTAGCCATATATACTTATATAATTTCTGGACATTGTTAAATCACACATACTTATCATCAATCATCTATCATATATATAAATGAAAACACTGAGTCCAATTGTATCTGATATATCATACCAGAACAAAAGAAAGATATGCAATAAACACATAAAAATAAAATACATTGACAATTACAAACCTCGCTTTTGCAATTGATCACATGGTTGTAACTGATAAGTAGAACTACCTTCTTCTACTACCCATTCTGTATTACCTTTGCCCTCAGCAAGCACCTCAGCTGGCTGTGGGTTTTGCCTGGTGGGGTGACCCAGATCTTCATTCCTGAGGGGTCTGGGTCATTATAAGTCCTGTCAGGATTGGGTTTCTGTAATTTACCATTTACTTTAATAACAGGGCATGGTAACACTAAGAGTCGGCCTATGGGATCTCCTGGATTCCAGACATATTCTTCTTTACCTCCATTATGTAGTACCAGTCCAATTTCTCCTCGGTAATCGGGATCAATCACACCACTTAGTACAGTGACACTCTTTCTAACCTGTTGATCCAAAAGCATGAGAAGTCCAAACTGCCCAGGGGGCATTCTCAGCTGCCAGTTCAGTAGAATCCATGTTGTGTTTCCAGGTGGGAGAGTTCCTTCCTTTGGGACCAGGACCTCCAGGGCTGAGGAACACAGGGTTGCTGGGACAGGAAGCAAAAATGCTGCAAGTGGATCACTAGAAGTAATAGTGAGAGGTGCCACTCCAGCTCCCACCCCTTGGTTCCTGGACCCATGAATTCTGGCTATTGGAGACATAGCACCATATATTAGCCGCTGGTTTAGAGCATATACAGCTTCCTGGAGAACATTGCCCCAGTCCCGCAAGTTGTTGCCACCTAGTTGGTGTTGTAATTGTGTCTCTAGGAGCCCATTCCATCGTTCTATCAAGCCGGCAGCTTCAGGGTGATGATGAACATGGTATGCCCACTGGATTCCATGGGAATGGGCCCATTGCCACACTGTATTTGCTGTACAGTGAGTTCCTTGATCTGAAGCAATGCTATGCGCGATGCCACGCCGGTGGATGAGGCATTCTGTAAGTCCACGAATGGTAATTTTGGCAGAAGTATCACGTGCAGGAAAGGCAAATCCATATCCAGAGTAGGTGTCTATTCCATTAAGAACAAAACGCTGCCCCCTTCATGATGGAAGTGGTCCTACGGAATCAACCTGCTACCAAGTTGCTGGTTGATCTCCCCGAGGAATGGTCCCATATCTTGGACTCAATGGTGGCTTCTGCTGCTGGCAAATGGGACACTCAGCAGTGGCAGTGGCCAACTCAGCCTTGCTGAGTGGAAGTCCATGTTGCTGCACCCATGTATAACCTCCATCCCTGCCACCATGTCCACTTTGTTCATGTGCCCATTGGGCAATAACAGGAGTGGCAGAGGAAAGAGGAGGACCAGTCTCCACAGCGCATGTCATCTTATCCACTTGATTATTAAAGTTCTCCTCTTTGAGGTAACCCTTTGGTGAGCGTTCACGTGAAATACAATTACCTTTAATTTCTTGGCCCATTCAGAGAGGTCTATCCTCATACCTCTTGTCACCAATTATCCAATCACGGGCCTTCCAATTCCCTAACCATCCAGCCAAGCCATTAGCCACAGCCCATGAATCAGTATACAGTCTCACATCTGGCCATTTCTCCCTATATGCAAATTGATTGGCCAGGTGCTCTACTCGAAGTTCTGCCCATTGGGAAGATTTCCCTTCACCACTGTCCTTAAGGAAGATCTCAGAAAGGGGCTGCAGTGCTGCTGCTGTCCACTTACAAGTGGCACCTGCATATCATGCAGAGCCATCCGTAAACCAAGCATGACATTTTTGGTCTTCAGTTAAAGCATGGTAAGGAACTCCCCAGGAGGTCATAGGTGCAGACTGGGAGAAAGAAGGTAATGTGACAGGAGTGGAGACTGTGGGCATTTGGGCCAGTTCTTCATGCAGCTTACTTGTTCCTTCAGGTCCTGCTTTGGCCCGATCTCGTATATACCACTTCCATTTAACAATGGAGTGTTGCTGCGCATGTCCAACTTTATCATTCCGTGGGTCAGACAATACCCAGTTCATGATAGGTAGTTCAGGCCTCATGGTGACTTGGTGGCCCATGGTGAGGCGTTCAGTCTCCACCAAGGCCCAGTAACAGGCCAACAGCTGTTTTTCAAAGGGGGAGTAGTTGTCTGCAGAGGATGGCAAGACTTTACTCCAAAATTCCAATGGTCTATGCTGTGATTCACCAATAGTGGTCTGCCAAAGACTCCACACTGCATCTTTATCTACAACTGACACCTCTAGCACCATCAGGTCAGCTGGATCATATGGTCCCAGTGGCAAAGCAGCTTGCACGGCAGCCTGAACTTGTTGAAGAGCCTTTTCTTGTTCGGGGCCCCACGCAAAATTGGAGGCTCTTCGTGTCACTTGATAAATAGGTCAAAGTAGAACACCCAAGTGAGGAATATGTTGCCTCCAAAATCCGAAGAGGCCCACTAGGCGTTGTGCCTCTTTTTTAGTCATTGGGGGCGCTAAATGCAATAGCTTATCCTTCACTTTAGTAGGAATATCCTGACATGCCCCACACCATTGATCCCTAGAAATTTTACTGATGTGGAGGGTACCTCAATCTTCGCTGGGTTAATTTCCCAATCCCTTGTACGCAGATATTGCACCAATGAATCTAGAGTCTTTGATACATCCTCCTTAGTGGGTCCAATCACCATAATGTCATCAATATAATGGACTAGTGTGACATTTTGTGGAATAGACAGATGGTCAAGGTCCCTTCGGACTAAATTATGGCACAGGGAAGAAGAGCTGATGTACCCCTGGGGGAGAGTTGTGAAAGTATATTGTTGCCCCTGCCAGGTGAAGGCAAACTGCTTCTGGTGGTCCTTTGAGACTGGTATTGAGATGAAGGAATTAGCCAAGTACCAGGAGAAGTATTTTCTCAAGCAATGTAATCACATCTGGAACGGCAGCAGCAATTGGAGTCACCACCTGGTTAAGTTTAAGATAATCCACTGTCATTCTCCAGCATCTATCTGTCTTCTTTACAGGTCAAATAGGTGAGTTAAATGGGGATGTGGTAGGAATCACCACCATCTTTCAAGTCTTGGATGGTGGCACTAATCTCTGCAATCCCTCCAGGAATGCCGTACTGCTTTTGGCTTACTATTTTCCTAGGTAATAGCAGTTCTAATGGTGTCCACTTAGCCTTTCCGATCATGATAGTCCTTATTCCACATTTCAGGGATCCAATGTGGGTGTTCTGCCAGTTACTAAGTATGTCTATTCCAATGATGCATTCTGGAACTGGGGAAATAACCACAGGATGGGTCCGGGGGCCCACGGGACCCACAGTGAGGCGTACCTGAGCTAAAACTCCATTGATAACTTGACCTCCATAAGCCCCCACTCTGACAGGTGGGCCTTTGAAAAACTTTGGGTCTCCTGGAGTTAGTGTCAGTTCAGAGCCAGTGTTTAGGAATTCCCGAAAAGTTGGATGATTTCCTTTCCCCCAATGAACTCTTGTGAGAGGCCGCAGGTCCCTTTGGGGAAGGCTAGAAGAAAGACTAACAGTATAAACCTTTAGTGATGTAGCAGGGTCCTCCTTACAAGCGACCCGGCCTCCCCCTAATTCAAATGAATTCTTTAACATTAGAAATAAGATAAATAGTAAGAATTATATATTTTACATGTTTAGTTTAACTAATTTCTAACCCTTTTGACTGTTGGATTAAAAAAACATTACCACTGGGGAAGAAAAAAACAAACTCAAGATGGATCAAAGACCTAAATGGAAAACCTAGAACCAAGAGAAAACTGGAAACATCAGCAGCAAAGGAAAAACAAGATGACTAAGGCCTTCTAACAATAAAACACTTATGTGGACCAAGAAGGTAAAAGGAGGACCCACTAGCTGGTGGCAGGGGTGGCGGCAGGGGTGGCGGCGGGGGGGGGGGGAGGAGATTGACAATAACATATCAGACAAGGAACTAATATTTATAATTAGATTTTAAAAAGGAAACCTTAACACTGCTACAAGAAAAAGACAACTAATTTTTAAATGGCTAGAGGATGTGAACAGACCCTTCACCAAAGAAGATACTTAACTTATAAAGAAAACGTATGCAGCAATATTCATGATTACTGGCCATTTGAGAGATGCAAATCCAAACAATGAGCTATCATCTCACTCCAGCATTAAAAGCAAAGTACAAAAAAACAGTGCTGGAAATGGTGTAGAGGGACAGGAGTCCTCATACTTTGATGCAACTGTAAAATGGTGAAATCACTGTGAAAAAACACAGTATGACACTTCCTCCCAAAATTGGAAAAAGCAATGCCACATGACCCAGCAATCCTG
This sequence comes from Tenrec ecaudatus, assembly GCF_050624435.1. NCBI lineage: Eukaryota > Metazoa > Chordata > Mammalia > Afrosoricida > Tenrecidae > Tenrec > Tenrec ecaudatus. The sequence continues at coordinate 62,033,349 of NC_134536.1, read as the reverse complement.
CTCATTGGTATCTAGCCTACAGAAAGAAGAACCAGGATATGAGTGAATATGTGCATGCCCGGCTTTATCAGAGCACTATTCACAATAGCAGAAGAGATGGGAACAACTTAAATGTCCGTCCAGAGAGAATGAACAAAAAACGACGGTACATACGCACAGTGGAATAGTATGCATAATTGAAGATCAGGAATGCATCATCAAAATGCCTCATTACAGGGATGAACCTGGAGGGCATCCTGCTGAGTAAAATGTCAATCACCAAAGGATTGTGTTGCCAAAAGTAACATTCTCTGATGGTTTCCAAATGTGGAAGAGTAAGAGAAGTGAAGTTTCTGAGTAGACACCTGTTAATTTGGGTAAAGAGGAAGGCAATGTATACTAAAGGGGAGGTCAGTAAATAAATGATAGACCCCGAAGTCACTGAGAGGCGTTAAAGGAAGCAGAGGCAAACAATGTAACAGACACAATCCTGCAGTAAATATGCTCTGTAAATAGACACATGGATAAACTCAAAGGCTGAATGGTTAGAAGAGGGAGAGTAAAGGTACACCCGAGAGAGTGTGTGTGTGTATGTATACACACATATACATACATACTTATAAATGTATACATAGGTTTAACAGATATGTTTGTGCATGGGTATTTACCTTTGTTGCAAATATATCCATAAATATGGTGGAGTATCCAGAAGGCAAAGTTATGAAATACAAAAACTTCTCAGATCTAACCAAACACTGACAGAATGAGTCCATGAGCCTGAGGATCATAGTGTCAGGGGACAAGGTCAACCATCATAACATAGTCCAAAGCAATGTTCTACATTCTACCTTGGTGAGTATAGACTGGGGTCTTGTATGCACACCAGTAGCCATCTAAGGCCTTTCCCTTTCTGAAGGAAAGAAAGTGATGAAAATTAAAGATGCATGTATAAAATTAGTTCCATGGATCACGATAAATAATATCAGCCTTTTGGGCTCTGAGACCCAAAGAGCTGGATGGTGTCCGGCTCCATCTACCAAACCTCTAAAAGGTGCCACAACTGAAGGTCTTGTATTGGACAAAGATGTTGTGATAGGTAGGTTCATTGTGCCAACCTGGCCAATAGGAACATGTGGGATTAATCAGGTCACAGTTTGATTGAAGAGCAAAGGGATAAATGGCATGGCAAGGCTTGTCTCCCCACCCATCGCCCCTCTCTCTTTCTCTCTCGCGCTCTCTGGTGATAGGACCAGCTTGCAGCTACTTTAGCTAGTTCTCTGCCTCAACTTATGAGCTACACTACCTGTGGGACAAGCCAACCCATGGATCCTGTCACTAGAACTTGAGATTCCTTCGAAACCTGCTTCGCCACGCTGCTGGGGTGTACATTCACTTGAGCTTGAGGCTGGATCCTGTCTTCTTACATTGCTTGCGTTCAATAACCTATGTGGACCTGCTTGCTAAGCTCCTGGGTTGGTGACCTGCCCTGCTGTTTGTTGCCTGTGGGTGGACTCTGCCTGCACTGCCCGAGGGAAAACTCAGCTGTCTGCTTCCTTGACCTGGGACCCTGTAGCCCTAGTGAGTTGAAGGACTTCCCGTGTATTAACTGTTCCATGGAAGTTAGTTGAACTGAGCCCTCTGTACTGCTGTGTGGACTAATTAGCTGTTATATTCCTTCGTGCTGTATATATCTATCCATATATATGGACATGATTATATACATAATCATAAGTGAACTGGTTTTGTTTCTCTAGAGAGTTCTGCCTAACACAATTGGTACTGGGAGTGGGTCTAGAGTAACAAGATCATAAATATGGGCTTCTCAAATTGGTTCTCCAGCTTGATTAGGCTTAACAGGACTGATAACGTGGTCTCTACCCCTAAAGACATGGATAAGTCCACCACTCTTACTAGAGAGGGTGATGTTAATCCATGGTGTGAAGCAGCGAAGCTATTGTCCACAGTATCACCACCAATAGATGAAGTGCTGGTGAGAGGAGAGGCTCTAGGTAACTGTTTGTTTGATATTTTCCAGCAGTTTTTGTGAGGATGAGAAGTATAGGGAAGCTGGTTCTAATCTCAGAACCTCGGAGGCACGTCTCAAGTGCCGAATAACAGACCTAGAAGCTTCTGCATGTGCTACAAAGGAGAGCCTTTTCTCCTCTAGTAATAGAGCTAACATTGCTGAAAAACAAATTGAGTCTCATGATACGAGTACCTAACGGAATCACAGCGTCAGTCAAATTGCAGGTCTAGAACAGTGTCTGATATTGAAGTAAGGGCTTTAATCAGAAAGAATTGGGAACCTGACACATGGGATGGGAACATACGGACTGATGATCCAGAAGAGGAGGATATTGAGCCCCTGGAAATGATTGAGCCACCCCAGTCAACAGATCCACCCTTCGCACCTAAGGGGACTCATCCACTATCAGTAAAACAAATCACACTTGAGCAGATTAACCACAATGTTCAAAATGAAATTCCAGGTGGGGTTGTATCTGTAACATTGCCTGGGGGAGATGTCTTACAAGATATTGCTGAGAGCCCCAAGGATATACCCCTACCACCCATTATTTCCTCTAGACCTGTAACTAAAATTAAGTCTCAGAAAGTTCCTAAATGAGGTTCAGATAATGACTCAGGAAGAAGTGTGCTATACTCATAAAGATCTGCTCAAGTTTTAAAACATGTACAAGCAGAAGCCTGGGGAATATTCCTGGAAATGGTTACTAAGGGTGTGGGATACTGGTGCTTGTTATGTAACATTAGATCAGTCTGTACACTGTTGAAGAAGGCATCCAAGAGCGTAGGGAAATTGGCATGTTGAAATGGATCTATCAGAATAATCCCACAGATGCAAAAAAAGGAGTGCCCTGAGGACATACCTTTCACCACAATCGTAAGGAACAACTTGTGAAGTGGGACTCAGCATCTCTGAAGACTCCTGTGATTGCTATTTTACGTGCACCAGGATTAACTGCCCTAAGTGAACTGTCCTAAGTTAACTCCCACGTTTGCCTACAATGGGGCTGATTGGGCCCTGCGGTGGTAGGGGGCAGGTGTTAGCACTGAATCAACAAAGACAGGGTGGACATGGTTATTATCATAATGGACAGCAAGGTTTCTGTAGTAATCAAAACAACCTATCTCCTGTGAGCTTATGGCATTGGCTACATGGGAAACCTACTACATATTTCTGTGATCTATACAGGCAGAAGATTGATAGATCAAGTGAACAGCAGAATGGAGAGTCATTGATGCCCCTGCCAGCTCAATCAATTCCAAAACCTGAGCCAGTTTAAAGACCCACAACCCCTTGAATGAGGGGAAGACCAGGTCCCTTTGAAGAAGGACTCTGCTACATCACCAAAGGTTTATACTGTTAGTCTTTCTTCTAGTCTTCCCCAAAAGGGACTTACAGCCTTTCACATGAATGACTGTTCATTGGGAGAAAGAAAATAAACTTTTCAGGGATTACTAGACACTGGCTATGAACTGACACTAATTCCAGGTGACCCAAAATGTTTCAAAGGCCCACCAGTCAGAGGTGGGGTCAAGTTATTGATGGAGTTTTAGCTCAGGGTGTGCCTCACCGTGGGTCCAGTGAGCCCATGAAACCCTCCTGTCCTTATTTCCCCAGTTGGAGAATGCATCATGGGAATAGTAGACATACTTAGTAACAGGCAGAACCCCCATACTGGATCCCTGAAATGTGGATCCACATAGCCCTATGAGGAATAAGGTCTATTGAGGTAGGAAAGGTCAAGTGGTCACCATTAGAACTGCCATTGCCAAGGAAAATAGTAAACCAAAAACAATACCGCATTCCTGGCGAGATTGCAGAGTTTAGTGCCACCATCAAAGACTTGAAGGACACAGGGGTGGTAATTCCTACTACATCCCCATTTAACTCACCTATTGGCCTGTACAAAAAACAAAAAAGGATCCTAGAGAATGACAGTGGATTATCGTAAACTTAACGAGGTGGTGACTCCAATTGCAGCTGCCATTCCAGATGTGATTTCATTGCTTGAGAAAATTAATACTCCTTCTGGTACCTGGTCTGCAACTATTGGTCTGGCCAATGCGCTCTTCTCAATACCAGTCTTGAAAGACCACCAAGAGCAGTTTGCCTTCAGCTGGCAGGGACAATACATTTTCACAACTCTCTCCCAGAGGTACATCAACTCTTATGCCCTTTGCCATAATTTAGTTTGAAGGGACCTTGATCTCTTCCACAAAATGTCACATTAGTTCATTATATTGACAACATTATGCTGATCGAACCCACTAAGGAGGAAATAGCAAAGACTCTAGAACAGTGGTTCTCAACCTATGGATCGTGACCCCTTTGGGGGTCGAATGACCCTGTTACAGGGGTTACCCAATTCATAACAGTAGCAAAATTACAGTTATGAAGTAGCAATGAAGATAAGTTTATGGTTGGGTGTCATCACAACATGAGGAACTGTATGAAAGGGTCAGGACATTAGCAAGTTGAGAATCACTGCTCTAGATTCATTGGTACATCTGCCAGCAAAATTTGGGGAAATCAACCCAACAGATACTCAGGCACCCTTCACCTCAGTAAAATGTCTAGGTGTCTAGTGGTGTGGGGCATGTAGGGACATTCTTACTTAAGTGAAGAATAAGCTACTGCATCTGCCCACCCCCACCCCACCCAAACAACTAAACAGGAGGAACAACACCTAGTGGGCAACATATACCTCATGTGGGTGTTCTACTTCAACCTATTTGTTAAGTGACACCAAAAGCCTCCCATTCTGAGTGGGGTCCAGAACAGGAAAGGGCTGTGTAACAAGTTCAGCTGCCGTGCAAGTTGCTTTGCCACTGGGACCCTATGACCCAGCTGACCAATGGTGCTAGAGGTGCCAGTCATAGATAGAGATGCACTGTGGGGTCTTTGGCAAGTCCCTATTAACGACGAATCATGGCACAGACCCTTCGGATTTTGGAGTAAAGTCTTGCCATCCTCTACAGACAACTACTCCCCCTTTGAAAAACAGCTGTTGGCCTGTTACTGGGCCTTGGTGGAGACTGAACGCCTCACCATGGGCCACCAAGTCACCATGAGGCCTGAACTACCTATCATGAACTGGGTATTGTCTGACCCACGGAATGATAAAGTTGGACGTGCGCAGCAACACTCCATTGTTAAATGGAAGTGGTATATACGAGATCGGGCCAAAGCAGGACCTGAAGGAACAAGTAAGCTGCATGAAGAACTGGCCCAAATGCCCACAGTCTCCACTCCTGTCACATTACCTTCTTTCTCCCAGTCTGCACCTATGACCTCCTGGGGAGTTCCTTACCATGCTTTAACTGAAGACCAAAAATGTCATGCTTGGTTTACGGATGGCTCTGCATGATATGCAGGTGCCACTTGTAAGTGGACAGCAGCAGCACTGCAGCCCCTTTCTGAGATCTTCCTTAAGGACAGTGGTGAAGGGAAATCTTCCCAATGGGCAGAACTTCGAGTAGAGCACCTGGCCAATCAATTTGCATATAGGGAGAAATGGCCAGATGTGAGACTGTATACTGATTCATGGGCTGTGGCTAATGGCTTGGCTGGATGGTTAGGGAATTGGAAGGCCCGTGATTGGAAAATTGGTGACAAGAGGTATGAGGATAGACCTCTCTGAATGGGCCAAGAAATTAAAGGTAATTGTATTTCACGTGAACGCTCACCAAAGGGTTACCTCAAAGAGGAGAACTTTAATAATCAAGTGGATAAGATGACACGCGCTGTGGAGACTGGTCCTCCTCTTTCCTCTGCCACTCCTGTTATTGCCCAATGGGCACATGAACAAAGTGGACATGGTGGCAGGGATGGAGGTTATACATGGGTGCAGCAACATGGACTTCCACTCAGCAAGGCTGAGTTGGCCACTGCCACTGCTGAGTGTCCCATTTGCCAGCAGCAGAAGCCACCATTGAGTCCAAGATATGGGACCATTCCTCGGGGAGATCAACCAGCAACTTGGTAGCAGGTTGATTCCGTAGGACCACTTCCATCATGAAGGGGGCAGCGTTTTGTTCTTAATGGAATAGACACCTACTCTGGATATGGATTTGCCTTCCTTGCATGCACTGCTCTTTACAGAATACCGTATCCACTGGCATGACAGCCCACATAGCATTGCTTTAGATGAAGGAACTCACTTCACAGCAAATGAATGTGGCAACGGGCCCATGCCCATGAAATTCACTGGTCATATCATGTTCATCATCATCCTGAAGCAGCTGGCTTGAGAGAACAATGGAATGGCCTCCTAAAGACACAATTACGGCCAGCTAGGTGACAACAACTTGTGAGGCTGGGGCAAAGTTCTCCAGGAGACTATACACACACGAAACCAGCGGCCAATATATGGTGCTGTCTCCAATAGCCAGGATTCATGGGTCCAGGAACCAAGGGGTGGAAGCTGGAGTGGCACCACTCACTATTACTCCTAGTGATGCATTTGCAGCATTTTTGCTTCCTGTCCCACCAACCCTATACACTTCAAGCCTGGAGGTCCTAGTCCTGAAGGAAGGAACTCTCCCACCTGGAAACACAGCATGGATTCCACTGAACTGGTAGTGTGTCACTGTACTGAGTGGTGTGATTCATCCTGATTACCAAAAAGAAATTGGACTGGTGCTATATAATGGAGGTAAAGAAGAATATGTCTGGAATCCAGGACACCCTGTAGCTCGCCTCTTAGTATTACCATGTCCAGTGATTAAAGTAAATGGTAAACTACAGCAACCAAATCCTAACAGGATGTCTAATGACCCAAACCCCTCAGGAATAAAGGTCTGGGTCACCCCACAGGTAAAGAACCACGGCCAGCTGAGGTGCTGGTCAAAGGGAAAGGTAAAATAGAATGGGTAGTAGCAGAAGGGCGTTCTATCTATCAGTTACGGTCACGTGATCAATTGCAAAAGTGAGGTTTGTGATGGTCAGTTTATCTTCTTTATATATGCTTATTGAATATCTTTCATTTGTTGATGTAAGATGTACCAGATACAATTAAACTCAGTGTGTTTTCATTTATATGTATGATGTTAGATGTGTGATTTCATTAACGTCTGGAAATTATGCATGGCTAAAGAATTGTGTACAGGTGCCAAGTTGGCAAAGGTGACTGTGATAGGTTTATTGTGCCAACCTGGTTAATAGTAACACAGTTTGGAGGGCAAAGAGATAAATGGCTCGGCAAGGTCCACCTCTCTCTCTCTTGCTCTCTGGTGACAGGACCAGCATGCAGCTTCTTTAGCTAGTTCTCTGCCTCAACTTGTGAGCTACACTACCTCTGAGATAAGCCAGCCCATGGATTGTGTCACTAGAGCTTGAGGTTCCTTCAAGACCTGCTTTGCCACACTGCTAGTGTGTACCCCGCTTGAGCTTGAGGCTGGTGCATCCTATCTTCTTGCATTGCTTGAGTACAATATCTCATCTGAGCCAGCTTCACTAAGCTCCTGAGTTGGTGACCTACCCTGCTGTGCCTGCATTTCCCGAGGGAAGACTCAGCTGTCTGCTTCCTTGACTGTGTTAGTATAGGTAGACTAAAAAAACAAGTTCATAGACACTCATATGTATATAAGAAAAGAGCTTTATATACAAGAGCAATAAATATTGGGAAAACATCCCAGCCCAGTGCAGCTCAAGTCCTTAAGTCTGATATTAGTCCATATATCCAATACCAATCTATAAATCCCTCTTCAGACTCACAAAACATATGCGATGACGCCAAATGCAGGAAGATCTCAAGTCAGTGAGTGAAAAGTCTTGGGGATCAAGTGGTGGTATAAGCATCTTAGCACTGGTGTGGGTCTCCACATGGCTCCTCCAGCACATTCCATGTGTCTTGTCAGCAGGAATGTCTCCCAGTGAGTGAGCCTGTGTCCCACCTCAAGCAATCCATTTATCTCCTTAACGCCTCCAAGTGAGGCTAGCAAGCTGCAACCTGATTGACAGGCTAAACTCCACCCCTTCACTCTTAATGGTCTCAAATTGACAACAGATTATGTAACTACCACATTGCTCTTGGACATGGCAGCCCTTGTGAGTTGAAGGACTTCCAGAGTATTAATTGTTCCACAGAAATGAGTTGAACTGAGCCCTCTGTACTGCTATGTGGACTAATTAGCTGTTTAACATATATGAAATCAAAAGTGTCCTGGTTTTCTTTCTCTAGAAACAAATGTGGAATAGATGTGTAACAAAACTCAAAATCTTAAAACAAAAGCAAAAAAATTACAAAACTAAAACAGGCAGCCTTGACGTATAGAGATATCTGATAGAGATAGGCAAAATGCCTAAGACTTGGCCCTTAGTAATCTTCAAGCTTAGAATTGAATTAACCCCTGTGGCTCAACTTCTTCAGCCAAAGGATACATGTGTCTATAAGGTGAACAAAACACCAGGTAGGTACACACTCAGCATAAACAACTCTACGAGACCAAAAGTGTAGAGTTTGTATTTTCTCATGGATAAAGATCAGAAAGCAGAAGGAGCTAGGAAAAAAAGGACATGTAGACTCAACAAATATAGGGATGAGATGGGAAAGAGTGCTGGTACATTGTGAGAATTGCAATCAATGTCATGAAACAGAATGTGTAAGAATTGAACAAAAAATCAATTTGCCCCCCCAAAAATTTAGCCAAGTAATAACCTAAAGTTTTTTGTTTTATTTTTAATTTTCCCTTGTGTTTATGCTGCAAGCTAAAAAAAAAAAACCATTGGTCAAAATCAATGCATGAATACTGAATTATATATTTATTTTCATAAAAAGTCTATCTCCAGCCACTGTGAAATACAGTATGGTGGTTCCTCAGAAAGTCAAACATGGATCCATTTGGAATTTGTTCTAATTTTTCAACATTTTCTGCTTTCTTTCCTATTGGGGTTTTTATCTGTTCTGCTTACTGTTGTTACTTATTTTTGTTTTATTTTTTAATGTTTTCTGTATATGAAATCCAGGGGAGGTGAATCTATAGAGACAGTAACTAAATTAAAGGTTTTCTGGCAAGTAGAGCAGGGGAGATGGAGGTGGGGCGGGGGGGCGGCATGGGAGCTAATAATAATGAAAATGAAGAAAATGTTCTGAAACTGAGTATGGTTATGATTGTACCACTGTTCTTTATGTGATTCAACTATTGAATTATATGACGTGTGACTTAGGGGACAATAAAACTGCAAAAAGAAACAAGAAAGTCTAACAGAATTACCATTGCTGTTTTTATTAGGTCTCTTTGGTACAGAGACATCATGTATTCCTTCCATCTTCTTTTGATGCATCCTACGTCATTCAATATTTTGCCCATAGAATCCTTCAATATTTCAACTCCAAGATTGCAGTTGTTGAGTAAAATGGCAGGGTGGCGAAGGCCCTCAACAAGAGGGATGAGCACAGTGACCGCAGCAGTAGGCTCAAACACAAGGACAACTGTGAGATGGCACAGAACTGGGCAGGGTTTCCTTCTTTTGCACAGAGAGTCGCTATGAGTTCATCTTTTCCGTTTCCATTTCATTTTTGGCAGCTTCCTATTTTGCTAGATTCGTATATATACTTCATACAGTCCATGTTCTGATTAATAATGAACACGTGCAGCGGTTTTTCATTTTCAGATATGTTGAGCATGTTTTTCCTTTTTGGTTTTCCTTTCCATTTTATGCCCATTCACAAATGACGTTCCCAAATCTTTTTTTTTTTTTTTTGTTCAAGGTCTTAAATTTTTTTTTTAATTTTTTTATTTTAACAATTTATTGGGGCTGATACAATTCTTTTCACAGTTCATACATATACATACATCAATTGTATAAAGCACATCTATACAGTCTTTGCCCTAATCATTTTTTTCTCTTTTCTTCTTTTACATTTTATTAGGGACTCAAACAACTCTTACCACAATCCATACATATACATACATCAATTGTATAAAGCACATCCATACATTCCCTGCCCCAATCATTCTCAAGGCATTTGCTCTCCACTTAAGCCCCTTGCATCAGGTCCTCTTTCCCCCCCCCCTCCCTCCCCATTCCCCCCTCCCTCATATGCCCTTGGTAATTTATACCTCGTTATTTTGTCATATCTTGCCCTATCCGGAGTCTCCCTTCCCCCCTTCTCTGCTGTCCCTCTCCCAGGGAAGAGGTCACATGTGGATCCTTGTAATCAGTTCCCCCTTTCCAACCCACTCACCCTCCACTCTCCCAGCATCGTCCCTCACACCCTTGGTCCTGAAGGTATCATCCACCCTGGATTCCCTGTACCTCCAACCCTCATATGTACCAGTGTACAGCCTCTGTCCTATCCAACCCTGCAAGGTAGAATTCGGATCATGGTAGTTGGGGGGAGGAAGCATCCAGGATCTGGGGGAAAGCTGTATTCTTCATCGATACTACCTCACAACTTAATTAACCCATCTCCTCTCCTAAACCCCTCTATGAGGGGATCTCCATTGGCCGACACTTGGGCCTTGGGTCTCCACTCTGCACTTCCCCCTTTATTTAATATGATATATATACATATATACACATACATATATACATATACACATATATACACATACAGACACACACATATCTTTTTTTTTTGCATGATGCCTTATATCTGGTCCCTTGGGCACCTCGTGATCGCACTGGCCGGTGTGCTTCTTCCATGTGGGCTTATTTGCTTCTGAGCTAGATGGCCGCTTGTTCACCTTCAAGCCTTTAAGACCCCAGACACTATCTCTTTTGATAGCCGGGCACCATCAGCTTTCTTCACCACATTTGCTTATGCACCCATTTGTCTTCAGCGATCCTATCATGGAGGTGTGCAGTCAATGATATGATTTTTTGTTCTTTGATGCCTGGTAACTGATCCCTTTGGGACCACTCGATCACACAGGCTGGTGTGTTCTTCCATGTGGACTTTGTTGCTTCTGAGCTAGATGGCCGCTTGTTTATCTTCAAGCCTTTAAGACCCCAGTCACTATCTCTTTTGATAGCCGGGCACCATCAGCTTTCTTCACCACATTTACTTGTTCACCCACTTTGGCTCCAGCCGTTGTGTCGGGAGAGTGAGCATCATAGAGTTCCAATTTAATAAAAGAAGGTATTCATGCATTGAGGGAGTGTTTGAGTAGAGGCCCAAGGTCCTTCCGCCACCTTAATACTTGACCTATAAATATAGACACATAGATCTATTTCCCCATCCTCCTATATATATTTGCATGTGCATGTCTTTGTCTAGACCTCCATGAATGCCCTTTGACTCCTAGCTCTTTCCTCCATCTCCCTTGACCTTCCTCCTGCCCTACTACCATGCTTCATTGCCACCTGGGCTAGAGTATACCTCTTCTCTAAGCAACCTTACCCTTGATCATTTCCCACCAGGCCTGCCACTCCCCCTTCTCTACCATTTGGGGTCCCATGTTTTTCCCTTGTCCCTGGGTTTGTTAACACCACTTCCTTATCTCCCCTACCCCCCCACCCCAAGTCCCCCCGGAACTGTCGGTCCCGTTGTTTTTCATCCAGATAGTTCATCCAGCCTGTCCTATTCAGACAGACCTGTGGAGTCACTAACATGCACGAAAACTAGACAGAGGAACACAAAGCAACAGTATACAACCAGACAACAAAACAACCAAAACAAACCACTGAAAAAGAACAGAACAAAACAGTTCACGAGAGAAAACTTGTAGTTAGTTCAGGGATCGTTTGCTGGCCCTTAGGAGCGTTTTCCAGTCCAGTCTGTTGGGGCACCACGCCCTGGCCCCAAAGTCCACTTTCAGCATTCCCTGGGGACCTTGCCACTCCATTCCCTTGCTGTTCCGCTGCACTCCCCCAGTGATTTGCCTCGGTGTGGTGGGATCAGGTCCGGTGCAATTCCCACACTGTGTCTCCGGTGCTGTCCCCTGTATCACCCTTAGTCACTGAGGGGCATCATGTCTCATAGTAGGGCCAGCCATGTTGTTCTCTCTGTGGACTGGCTGCTCTACTCAGGAACATCATCATCACGGCCTGGTGGGCCAGGCTGGGCTCCACTCTCTCCTCCTGCCCCTTCATCTGCTCCCGTGTGCTCTGATCAAATATGTCCATCTTCCATAGCTGCAGAGTCAATGTCGTCCTTTGGAACAAATTCTTTTCAGGGGAGGGGCAGGAATCCACTTAATTTATGGTGCTGGGGCCAGCCTCCCAGACCTCTCCACCGGTTCCCTCCTCCACGCCGGGATATTGCATTCACACCTTGCGACACTGGGTTGAAGTCTGGTCCCACTTTCCCTGTGGAGATATAAACCATACCTTCCCCTTGGGTGGATTAATGCCCCATTTCTGTCATGCTAATTGTACTTACCTCAAGGGACTCATGTTGTACCTGTCCCTTTGGGTCTGGCTTACCTCGCTTAACATAATTCCTTCCAGCTCTTCCCATGAAATAACGTGTTTCATGTGCTCATCGGTGCTTTTCAGTGCTGCATAATACTCCATTGTGTGTATGTGCCAAAGTTTGCTAATCCACTCGTCTATCGATGGAAACTTAGGCTGTTTCCAAGTCTTTGCTATTGTGAATTGTGCCGCAATAAACATTGGAGCGCATATGACTGGTCGTGTTTTATTTGCTGCTTCAACCGGGTATATGCCCAGTAGAGGGATGGCTGGGTCGTAAGGTAGATCAATTTCCATTTTCTTTAGGTATCGCCAGATTGCTTTCCACAGTGTCTGTACAAATCTGCATGACCGCCAGCAGTGGAGGAGGGTTCCTACTTCACCACAGCCCCTCCAACACTTGTTGCTCTCTGATTTACTGATCTGGGCTAGCCTGAGGGGTGTTAGGTGGTATCTCATGGTTTTTTTGATTTGCATTTCTCTTATGGCAAGGGACTTCGAGCACTTTCTCATATATTTATTGGCCATATTGATCTCCTCTCTAGTGAAAGTTCTTCTCATTTCTTTTGCCCACTTCCTTAGGGGGTTAACTGTTTTCCTCTTTTTGCAGGTCATGATGGTGTTGTAGATTTTAGTAATGAGCCCTTTGTCTGACGTGTCATTACTAAAAATCTTCTCCCAGTCTGTGGGTTGCCTTGTCACCCTCTTGGCAAAGTCTTTCGAGGTGCACAGGTGTTTTATTCTTATTAGATCCCATTTGTCGATTTCCAGATCACCTGTGTGTGTCCCCTTCCCTGTTGCAGTGAGCCTATGTGCTCCCTGGGCCAGTGCTCTGAGATTAGTCCCGATTCCCTCCTTAATGGTCCTGATGGTTTGGGGTTTGACTTCTAGATCTGTGATCCACCTTGAGTGTATTCTTGTGCATGGGGTGAGGTAGACGTCTTGTTTCAACTTTCTACATGTGGATATCCATTGTTTCCAGCACCACTTATTAAAGAGGGCATCTGCTTCCCACTTGACGTTTTTGGGACCCTTGTCGAAGATCAGTTGTCTATATGCTGATGATTTTACTCCTGGGCTTTCTATTCTTTTCCACTGGTCTGAGTGTCTATCATTGTGCCAGTACCATGCTGTTTTGACCACTGTAGCTGTGTAGTAGGCATTAAAATCAGGTAGGGCGAGTCCTCCAATTGTGTCCTTCTTCTTGAGGAGTTCTCTGCTAATTCTGGGTTTCTTCCCTCTCCATATGAAGTTGGTGGTCAGTTTTTCCAATTCTTTGAAGAAGGTTGATGGTAATTGGATTGGTATAGCATTGAACTTGTAGAGTGCTTTAGGAAGAACTGTCATCTTTACTATGTTCAGCCTACCTAACCATGAGCAGGGGAGCTTCATCCATTTGTGAAGGTCACTTTTGGTTTCCTGTAATAGGGTTTTATAATTATGCTTATAAAGGTCTTTAGTATTTTTTGTTAAATATATTCCTAGGTATTTCAGTTTGTTCTTGGCTACTGTGAAGGGTACTTCCCTCTTAATCGCCTCTTCCATGGCCCTGTCCGATGTGTATAGAAACCCTACCGACTTCTGTTTATTGATCTTGTATCCTGCTACTCTTCCGTATTCCTCTATTGCTGTAAGTATTCCAACTGTGGAGTTTTGGGGGTCTTCAATGTATAGGATCATGTCATCTGCAAATAACGATAGTTTCACCTCCTCCTCTCCCAACTGGATCCCTTTGATGTCCTTCCGCTGTCTTATGTTGTTAGCCAGAACCTCCAAAACGATATTGAATAGAAGAGGGGACAGGGGGCATCCTTGTCTTGTACCCTTTTTCAGTGGTATTGTTCTTGTCTTTTCTCCATTGACTATGATGTTGGCTGTTGGTCTTTCATAGATAGCTTGTATGAGCTTGAGGAACTTACCTTCCAATCCTATCTTCATGAGTGTTTTGATTAGGAATGGATGCTGGATGTTGTCAAATGCTTTTTCTGCATCTATGGATATTATCATATGGTTTTTATCCTTTTTCTTCTTGATGTGGTGTATGATATTGATGGATTTTCGGATGTTAAACCATCCCTGCATCGCTGGGATGAATCCTACTTGGTCGTGGTGAATGATATGTTTGATGTTCCTTTGTATTCTATTGGCCAATATTTTGTTAAGGATTTTTGCATCTATGTTCATTAGAGATATTGGTCTATAATTCTCTACACCTGTGGGGTCTTTTCCCTGTTTGGGTATCAAAGTAATGCTGGCTTCGTAAAATGAGTTTGGGAGCTTGCCGTTCTTTTCTATGTTATGGAATACTTTGTGGAGGATCGGTGTCAGCTCTTCCCTGAATGTTTGGTAAAATTCTGCTGTGTAGCCATCTGGCCCTGGGGCCTTTTTCCTTGGTAGGTTTTTGATGACACTCTCTATTTCTTCCTTCGCTATGGGTTTGTTGAGGTTCTTGATCTCTGTCTCAGATAATCTAGGGATAGATTGTTTTTCTAAATATTTATCCATGTCTTCCAGGTTTCTGAATTCATTAGAATACAAACCTTCATAGTACTTTGTGATTCTCCTTTTTATCTCATTGGGGTCTGTTGTTATTGCCCCCGATTCATCCCTCATCCTGGCTATTGATGATTGCTCCTTTCTATCTCTGGTAAGCTTTGCCAGGGGAGTGTCAATTTTATTAATTCGTTCATAAAACCAGCTTCTAGTTGCGTTAATCCTTTGCATTGTTCTTTTGTCTTCCCACTGGTTTAACTCCGCCCTGATTTTTATTATTTCTTTTCTCTTGCTATTGGAGGGGTAGTTCTGTTGACTCTGTTCTAGTTGTTGGAGGTTTTGTGTTAACATATCTGTCATACGCCTTTCTTCTTTTTTCATGTATGCATTCAGTGATATCAAGCTACCTCTGATAACTGCCTTTGCAGTGTCCCATAAGTTTTGATATGTTGTATGCTCGTTCTCATTAGTTTCTAGAAATTTCCTGATATCCTCTCTGATCTGGAACTTAACCCATTCATGTCGCAGGAGATCATTGTTTATTCTCCAATTGGTGGCCCTTGCTTTTCTGGGTGCCCTCCTATTAATCTCCAGCTTTATGGAATGGTGGTCTGAGAAAGATGTCTGGATAATATCTATGTGTTTGAATTTACTCAGGCTGGCCTTGTGCCCCAGCATGTGATCTATTT
Source organism: Tenrec ecaudatus (assembly GCF_050624435.1). Taxonomy (NCBI): domain Eukaryota; kingdom Metazoa; phylum Chordata; class Mammalia; order Afrosoricida; family Tenrecidae; genus Tenrec; species Tenrec ecaudatus. Next base: position 62,017,803 of record NC_134536.1, on the reverse strand, counting down.
TTGAGAAAGATCCGTGTGGATTGGAGAAGAATGTGAAACCTTTTGCTTTTGGATGAAAGGCTCTATAGATGTCTATCAGGCCCTGTTGCCTAATTACATTGTTTAGCTCTCTGGCCTCTTTGCTGAGCTTCTTTCCCTGTGACCTGTCTTTCTCTGATAGTGGAGTGTTGAAGTCCCCCACTATTATTGTTGTTTCCGTGATTTCTTCTGTCATTTTTTTAATAGTTTGTTTGACGAAATTTGCCGCACCATTATTAGGTGCGTAAATATTCAGTATGCTTAGTGCTTCCTGGTTTACTGAGCCTTTGAGCATTATGTAATGTCCCTCTTTGTCTCTTTTTATGTTTTGGATCTTGAGATCCATTTTGTCGGAGATTAAGATAGCCACTCCTGCCTTCTTGGAGTTACCATTTGCTTGGTAAACTTTCTGCCAGCGCTTTATTCTCAGCATATGCTTGTCTGCTTGCTTAAGGTGTGTCTCTTGCAGGCAGCAGATTGATGGGTTATGTTTTCTAATCCAATCCTCCAGCCTCTTTCTTTTAACATATGAATTGAGCCCATTTGTATTCAGAGTGATTATTACAATCTCTGGCTTCATGGTTGCCATATTCTGTTTTGTGTTTTGGGTCTTTGCCTATCTTCCTTCATATCAGTGTACTGCGTTTGAGTGGAGGGTTTCTATCCTGTCCTCTTTTCCATCTGAGACCGTGTTGTCCTGGTACGTGTTGCTGGCATGTTGGCTTCTAGATGGAGATGGGCTATATGGTGGTCTCCTGGTGGTTCTAGTTGGAGCTTGATCTTCTGGCCATAGTGAGTCAGCCAGTATGTTCTGCAGGGTCGGGTGACTTGCAGTATATTTTTTGAGTTCTTCCTTGTCCTGGAAGACCCTTATCTTACCCTCTATCTTAATGGATAACTTGGCAGGGTATAGGATTCTTGGGGAGGCATTTTTATCTTTCAGTTTTTGGAAGATGTTGCTCCATTCTCTCCTCCTCTTCATGGTTTCTGCTGATAAGTCTGAGCATATTCTTACCTGCGCTCCTTTGTATGTGACTGTCTTTCTTTCTCTTGATGCTCGTAGAATTTTCTCTTTTTCTTCTAAGTTGGATAATTTTACAATTATATGTCTTGGCGTGTTCTTCTTGGTGTTTAGCTTAGCCGGCGTCCTCTCTGCTTCCTGTATGAGAGTCGGATTCTCCTTTGTTAGGTTGGGGAAATTTTCTTCCAGGAATTCCTTTGCTATCTTGGCGGTCGATTTGTGTGTTATGTTGTGTTCCGGTAGACCGATTATTCGAATATTATTCCTCTTCATAGCATCTGTCATTGATCTCAGGCTGTCTTCTGTTTCTTTAATTTTCCTATCTGATTGTTTTTCTCGCTTGCTTCGTTTGGTTTGAGCGTCCTCGAGTTCACTGATACGGTTCTCAGCCTCCTCAAGCCTAGATATAGCTTCTGTGACCTTTTGTGTGGCCTCTGCTACCTCCTCTGTTAGTTTCTGCAGTTCCTTTTGGTGGATAGTATTCATCCCCTCTATTGTGGACTTCATCCCCTCTATTGTGCATTTCATCCCTTCTATCGTTGCATCCTTATTTTGGTTTGCTTCTCTTAGCTCCTGTATTACTGCAAGCAGAGTTCTGAAGATTTCCTTTTGTGGCTGATCTATATCTGTTTCTTCTATGAGTGACGTTAGGTCTGTTAAAGTGCCTCGTTTCTCTGATTTTTTTGTTGGGAGTGATGTGGTCTGTTGATTTTTCCTTGATCCTTTAATAGGCCCCATGCTTCTGGGAGACAGGAGTAACCTTATTGTGTGGAGGCTCAGGCCACTGTGCCGTCTCCTGGGGTGGCTGGGGCGGGCTGCGGCAGGCTTAGGGCTGGCACTGGGGACCCAACAGGGCCCCAGGTGGTGAGAGCTGGCTGGAGCTCACTGACGGCTCCTCAGGGACTGCAAAGCCGAGACCCAGGCTCCACTGCAGGTGGAATGTTTGATCTGCCCGGGCTGTGAGCGGGCGCGGGGAGGCCCCTCGGACAGCTGCGCAGACAGCTGCGCGACACTGCAGGGAACAATGGTGTTCGCTCTCCGCCCTGCTCTGAGCTCAGAACCCCGCGGACCCGTAGTGGCTTGGCGCGAAACCGCAGGGGGCAATGGCGCCCTTCCTCCGCTCAGGCTCAGAGTTGCCGCAGCCGGGGTCCCCGCAGCACCCTGGGGAGGGCACCTACTCTTGTGCCTTGCGCAGGGAGGGGCCCTTGGTGGGCAGACTCAGCAGCGCGGGGCGCGGCGCTCCGCGGGAGCTCAGGGTCCGGGACAGGCGCGGGTTGGGCTATGGCTCCTGTTGGCGGGAAGTGCTCAGCGCAGGGTCCCCGCCAGGAGTGGAGCTGGCGCTAGGCTGCCAGGGGCTGGCGGGGGCGGGCGGGGGTGGGAGGTCGGCGCACGGAGGGCAGGTGGAGAGGTCCGCGGCAGCGGTGCGGGTGGATGGTCCCCCGTGGGGGTCGCCAGACAACCCGCAGGTCCGCTCCCCTGAGCTTGGATGAATGGAGGGAGGGACGTGGGCCCGAGGGCAGATCGCTGCCCTGCGGGGAGAGGGGAACTGCGGGAGAGGAAAGCTTCTCTCCCAGTGGGGATCTGCGAGTGGGCCGCTGGAGTAGGGGAGCGTGACCTGCTGTGCCTGTCTAGGCAGGGCAGGCAAGCGGCTCTGGGCTGGCGTCCGGTTTGGGGATGGAGCCTAGGCCGGTCGCCAGTGAGCTCACGGCAGCTTAGTGGCCAGAGATGTCCCACTAGTCCGGTCCTCTTTCACCTAGACCCCTGCTCAGGAAAAATACGTGGGGTAGGACTGGGGTGCTGTCCCAGGGGGATATTTCACTCACCAGACTCTTACTATTCAGCTACCTGGTCGCCAATCCCGCTTTGTTTGGAGGAGCTCTCAGAGTATGCCGGTGTCCCTGTCGGCCATCTTCCCAATCCCTGACTGACGTTCCCAAATCTTTACTCCATCTACATCATGAAGGCCAGCTCTATTTTGAGGAGTCAGCTCTTCCCTCAGTCATATTTTGAGTGCCTTACAACCTGAGGGGCTCATCTTGCAATAGTACACTGATAACCATCTCTTGCTAGTCATAAGGTTTTCCGTGGCTATGTCTCAGAAGTGGACAGCCTATCCCTCCTTCTCAGTCTGTTCTTAGTCTGGAAACTCTGCAGAAACCTATCCACCATGGGTAACCCTGCTATATTTGAAATTCCAGTGACCTGCCTTCAAGGCTCACAGCAGCGAGCAAGCATGGGAGATGGACAGACAAGTGGTAAAGAACCCCCACTCGATGCAACAAGTCTACTCACAGGTGTATATATATCCAAAGCATTAAAAGCAGGAGCTCACACATACATTTACATACACATATTAATTGCAGCATTATTCACAATAGCCAAAAGGTGAAAATACCCCAAATGTCTGTCAACAGATAGATAGAAGAAAAGATCAATAAAATGTGACACATGCGGGGAACTGATTACAAGGATCCACATGTGACCTCTTCCCTGGGAGAGGGACAGCAGAGAAGGGGGGAAGGGAGACTCCGGATAGGGCAAGATATGACAAAATAACGAGGTATAAATTACCAAGGGCATATGAGGGAGGGGGGAATGGGGAGGGAGGGGGGGGGGGGGAAAGAGGACCTGATGCAAGGGGCTTAAGTGGAGAGCAAATGCCTTGAGAATGATTGGGGCAGGGAATGTATGGATGTGCTTTATACAATTGATGTATGTATATGTATGGATTGTGGTAAGAGTTGTATGAGTCCCTAATAAAATGTAAAAGAAGAGAAAAAAATGATTAGGGCAAAGACTGTACAGATGTGCTTTATACAATTGATGTATGTATATGTATGAACTGTGAAAAGAATTGTATGAGCCCCAATAAATTGTTAAAATAAATAAATAAATAGATAAATAAAAATGTGACACATGCATGCAATGGAATAGTATTCCACCAGAAAGACAGTGAAGTCCCGATGCATGTCACAGCATGGGTAAATCTTGAAAATCTGCTAAGTGGAATCGGTCCATCACAAAGGGGCAAATATATTATGATTCCACTGAAAGGAAATAGCTAAAGTACACATATACATAAAGAAAAAAGTCTATTAGTTGTTGCCAGGGGGTTTGAAGAGGGCAAATGACAAGTTATTGTTGAAGAGTGCCCTCGTTTCTGTTGAGGGTGATGAAACACTCTTGGGAATAACAGTGGTGTTGGTGATACAACATAGCGCATGCCATCATCATCACCGAGTTATACACTTACAATGGCTACAAAAGCAATTTCTGGCTAGGGACCACAATAAAAGTTTTGATTTTAAGTGGGCTTCAAATTGTGAAGATATTTGTGCAAAATATTGATCTTTTCAAGGAGTGCTGGGCTGGTTGCACTCTTGTCAAACGCTCAGCTGCTAACTATAAGGCTGTTGGTTCAAACTCCTTGGCAGCCCCACTGAGGGGAAAAGACCCAGCAATTTGCTCCGTGAGGACTCCGTGACCTGTATGGGCCAGTTCTACTGAAGGTGCCAACAACACAACCCAATACTGACCCTTTCCTAAAAATGAAACGTAGGAGAAGCTCCCTCGCTTTTATCGGATTTGTCAGACTGATAATCAGTGCTCATGCCCTCACTGCCTGCCTACATGCTTTCTGTGTTTGTGTGTGATGAACAAGAACTCGCCTGAATTTCAGAGTTGTTTTGTGGGAAACTGCCCATGACCCGAATGGCATGTGGGTAGGATTGTTCATCTCCCATTCAAAAGCTGCCTCCTAACATTTTCCCAGCTGGGCCGCCTGCCAGGCATAGGGGGAGGTGGGCGGAGGAGGAGGGGCAGTGTTCAGCACTCACAAGGGCCACATTTTAGTGTTGTAAAAAACAAGGATCATTTCTAGTTTGCACGCCTTCTGGGCACATTTTTCATCCTAATATCTTTAAAGGGGCAGATATTGCTCTGTATGAACGTTCTGGTTCTGTGACCAGATTGTACCACTGAGAAACAATGTGTATGTTCCATGCAATCCATCTATATCCAGAATGATACCAGGAAGAGAATGGCAGCGACTGTGGGCAGGAAAATAATCATCGACTTCTGGTGACATTGCAGACTGAGTCCCAAGTCCCTCCCTCTACAACCCTTCCACTGCCAAGCAACTCAAGTTGCTGGATGATAATATTAAGATGTGTACCCTATGAATATAATCTGTAACAAAACATTGAATCAGAAGCTTTGAATGAGACATCAAGATATGACGGCTAATCAATCAGATACAGAAGTAATACATGAGACAGAAAGTAAGATGTACAATGCAGGTGGTTGGAAGTTTAACGCGCGTTGAAGATACAAAACAATCTAGAAACCCCTCCACCCCCCATTCATCTGGGACTCCACTAGGGGTGGGCTTGGAAAAAAGATGTTCTTCAAGAAAGCTACTGTCATACTGGGACAGTGATGGCCACCTTCCCATCACCAGTCTAGTGAGACCAGGATGGATTACCAAATAAGCAAGGAAAGCACAGGATTACTTGTGCTTTCCTACTAAACTGTGCTTACTTAACTACAGAAAACAAGTGTCTTATTCACTACAGATTAGTAAGTAAGCACAAGTAAGCCCGTGCTTACCTTGCTAAATGTATGATGGGCATACTTGCTTTTACTGGGCACATCCCTGCCAGGAACTGTAAATTTGAAAAGAGGCTTTGATTCTACAGGAAGGTGCTGTGAAGTTGAGAAAGTTAGACAGCAGTCCTACCTTGAAGCAGAATCTTTGACGTCGTGAAAAATGGTGGAAGTTGTTTGCTGAAGATTAGTAGTCAGCACAAGTGAGCCCATGCTTACATTCCTTATTAGGAACTCTGACACTGAGTGAGAGGAACTGCCAGGAATCCTTTCAGAGAGCTTGAAAGGGTGGGGAGGTGGCTTAGGGCCGGGGCAGATAAGGAGAGGGGGGTGGCTTTGGGTCTGGTGCTGGGCAGAGAAAACATACTGTTTCACTGTGATGAACTCCCCGCAGATGGCGGCGCCAAAGCACAAGACTCCTGAGAAGGCATGTGTCTCGATGTGATTGAACTACTGAATTGTATGATATGTGAATTTATGCCAATAAAACTGTTTAAAAATGAAGGAGAAGGTGGCTTTTGTCAGAGGCCAAAAGAACCCCAACAGTCTGTGACTGAACAGACAAAGGCAACCAATTGAAGGCAAAGTTCTGTTGTCACCACAAGCAGAGGGACCCAGTAGAGAAACCCCAAAAGGGCCCGTGAAATTAACTAGTCGACAATGCACACATGAGAGGTCCCAAAAGTCAGCAGCCACCTCTTGATAGGGCCACTCGCAGCCTCTGCCTTGCACCTCAGCCTCCACGTCCAGGAGCCAGTCAGGAAGCTGGAGGAGGAGCTACGGCAGCACCACTGGGTGGGCCTGAACTGCCACCCTTCACGCCAGTGCAACCTGTTTGGGCCAACTAGGGAGCCTTGCTTGGGAAAGTGAGGAGGACGTGAAGCCCTTGCTGATGGAAATCAAGGATTGCAGTCTTCAGTGTGGATTGCAACTCAAGATAAAGAAGACCAAAAGGCTCCCAACTGGACCACTAGATCCAGTGCCTTGGGTCAGGTGGTCCTTAGTCCTCAAAGTTTTATCCTTGGTTTTCAATACTATTCAAAGCATCATTATATTTAGAAAAGATTGACATTGTCAAGGATTTGATCTTGCTTGAATCCACAACCAATAACATGGAAGCAACCGTCAAGAGATCGAACAACAAGATGTCCCTGAAAGGGTGGAAGCTTGAGCCCACCGAGAGGTACCTCAGAAAGTAGGGAATCTGCTTCTGAAAAGTCACAGCCTTGCAAATCCAGTGGGTGGTTTTACTCTGCATCCCTGGGTCTCTGTGAGGCAGCACGGAAGTGGCACTTCTCATTGCTCAGAGACTGAGATGCCGGGGCGACTCATTTGCTCTGCAGCGGACGTTACTGTTGTGTGTCCGTAAGGACGACTACACAATGTGAAAAACTGGGTATACTGAAGACTAAGCAGGAAACGAAAACGTCCGTTTTCTGATAGGCGTGTCTGCACATCTGTTTTGACATGGGGCTCCTTCCGAGAGTGGCCGCCTTAGTGTGAGGATGGACCCATCCAGATGGGTAGCATCTAAAGCAGTGTTTCTCAGAGTGAGTGACGCCACCCCACCCGCCCCAGGGGGCCTCTGGAATGATCCAAGGCGGCTGCAAAAGCAGACACCTATACTTCAGCCTGGACTATGTATGGGCTATAATACAAAAGTCTCCATTGGGTGTATGTGCGGGTGGTGGTGGTGAGGGTGCACTGCGTAATTTTTTTCTGAGGAGAGCCTATGATCAGTAGCAGTCTGAAAGCCTACCACCTCCTGTAAAAAACCTTTGCACTTGAGAAAACTTTCCCAGAATCCATTACTTTCCCAAAATCGATTCTGAATCAAACGCACGCTTCCCCTAAATTGTAAGAGCAATCATGTTTCTGCCACAAGAGGGTGCGCTGGTCCTGTGTATACTGACCAACAAGGACACCGCTGCAGGACACACACTGTTCTCGTGGTTGCTTTTCATTCTTTTCATTTGAATATTGTTGTTTCTGCGTATCCTTGAATTCGTTTTACTTTTGAAGGCAAGAATAATTGAAAGAAGGAAATTTCCACTATATTATTCTGGAAATAGCCTTCCTCCTCCCAGGGTTGTGTAACTGGTTAAGTACAAACTTGGCCTCATTTATTTTGTTTAAAATCCTGTGATTCACCTCCTTTCTGGGAATCGTTTCCTGTAAGATTTTAAGAGGACTTCTAGCCGCAAATTACTGTACATTCCCAGTGCTTGTTATGGTTCCTGCAGGCCATCAAGTTCATGGCTTTTATTATAGCCTTGCAAATTAGTAGAAAAAATTTACTACCCTATAAACATTGTATCGGCCTCATCTTGCTCCTAGGGGCAAACTGGTAACAGAATAGCTGAAAGCACTATTATTTATAACTGACTTAGGTATGAAACTAATTATTGTTATGCAACCAGTTTCTTGTTTTTTCTTTTTCCCTCCTTGTAAATAGTGCATGTGTTGTAGCCTCCCACTGTGCTTAGTCAGTGTGTATGCCCAGCTGGACTATATGAACAAGAACATGGTATCAGGAATGAAGGAAGGCTTAGTAACAACCAGCAATACACAGATGTCACAGCCTTGCTTGTTGAAAAGGAGAACTTGGAAGCACTTGCTGATGAAGATCAAGGACTGCCGCCTTCGGTATGGATTGCAACTCAATGCAAAGACACAAATCCTCACAACTGGACCAATAAACACCATCATGATCAATGGACAATACATTGAAATTGTCAAGGATTTCATTTTGCTTGGATCCACTACTCAGTGGAGCAGCGGTCAAGTAATCAAAGGACATACTGCATTGGGCAAATCTGCTATACAAGTTCATACTGTTGAAGAGCAAGCGTGTCGCTTTGAGGACTAAGGTGTGCCTGACTTAGGCCATGTTGATTTCAACGGTCTCATAGGCATGGGAGAGGTGGACAATGAATAAGGAAGACCGAAGATGAACTCATGAGGAATGGTGAGGAACACTGAATGTACCATGGATTTCCTGAAAAATGGACAAATCGGTGTTGAAATAAGGACATCCAAAGCACTCCTGTGAAGCAAGGATGACAAGACTTCATCTCAAGTTATCAGGCAGCATCAGTCCTTTCTGATAAGGACATCACGTGCTTGGTAAAGTAGGGAGTCTGCCCAAAAGAGGAAGAGCCTCAGAGAGATGGACCAACCCAGTGGCTACAACAATGGCCTCAATAGAGATGGTGTGAGGCAGGTGTACAGTGAACTGGACAGTGTAAGGGGACCAATCAAAATGATCTCATATAACCCCCCTCCCTGGGGGACAGACAACAGAAAAGTGGGTGAAGGGAGACATCGGTCAGTGTAAGACATGAAAAAATAATAATAATTTATAAATTATCAAGGGCTTGTGAGGGAGGGGAGGAGAGGGGAGAAATGAGGAGCTGATACCAAGGGCTCAAGTAGAAAGAAAATGTTTTGAAAATGATAATGGCAACAAATGTACAAATGTGCTGGATACATAGATGTATGGATGTATTTTGAAAAGAGCTGAATGAGCCCCCAATAAAATGATTTTTTAAACTATTAAAAACAGAAGAAAAAGAAAGATTGGACAGTGTTTCATTTTGCTGTACTTTGAGTTGCAACTGATTCCATAGCACCTAACAACAGCAACAATTCAGTGGGTGTGGGCACAAAGGTGACCCAGTAAGTCGGAAACCCAACACAATGAAAATCCACAGCATGAGTGTGGAGAGTGGGGCCAGGCACAGGCTGATTGCATTGACAAATGAAAGTTACCCCTCCTCAGAGAATTTCCTCAAGAGAATTGTGACCAGACTGTGCCTGTTGCCCCTCCTTGTCTCTCCACTAACCCGACGCTGTACCCTCACCTCTCGGCGACCGTGGGCCAAGACTTGGTGCACTGTTTTAAAACGTTTCTGAGCTCTGGACTGAGATGGATGCTTCCACCCACAGGAAGCCATCGCCTGTGCCGTGTGTGGTCTAAGTCCCATCTGGTTGTCTCCCTTTGAACTTTGTGGGGGAAACAGAATCGAAAACCAAATCCTTTCCCAACTCAGAAAAATCTTCGAAACTGGAAGAGAAGAAAAACCATTCCATTACTAAACAACTATTAAGCCATGATGAGATGCATCACTGGTAATTAATCAGTGTTATTTTTGGAGGAATGAAATGGTATCTTACAATAGTTTTTCATTTGTATCTTTCTACAGACTAATGAGGTGGGAGAAAGACCCGGCATGCTACTCCCTTAAAGAGTTACAGTTCCAGAAACTCACAGGGCAGTTCTTCCACCCTGCTGGTAGGGTTGTGTTGGCTCAACATCAACTGGATTGGGAGTGAATTTTGGGGTTTTTTTAATGACTACTGATGTATCCCTGGTTACACTTTTGGGTAAGTGTTGGACTTCTAACTGCAAGATCAGCAGTTCACACTCACTAGGGGGAACTATGGGACCTCAGATGTTCTATATAGGATTGCTACCAGTCAGCATTGATTCAATGCCATGGGTCTGGTTTGTGAAACAGTTCAAGAGAAAGCCTCGGTGGTGTCGTGGGTTAAGTGAAATCAGTCAATCAGGAAGGAGCCATGGCAGCATAGTAAGCTGCTAACTGCAAGGTCAGCAGTTCAAAACTACCAGTCACTCCTTGAGAAAAAGCTAAGGCTGTCTACTCCATAAAAGAATGACAGTCTCAGAAACCCCGTCTATCGGGTTGCTATGAGTCGACGTCACTGGGTGGCAGTGAGCATGGCTTCAGAGGGGAAGGACACTGTCCACTACAGGGTGGCTGAGGAACATCAGCAGTTACTAGTTGTGGAAGGAAAGGTCTGACGAAAAAGAGGGCAGTTGTGAATAAACGGGGAGAAGAGGCAAGATCTTTTTCAGCGGTCAGCACTGAATTTCTCAGTGAATTGAAGGCTCAAAGGAAGCCGGCATGAGCTTGCCTGGCACTGTATTAATGGGTATTAGGCTTGGTCCCACAAGCAAAGGAAGTTGAACAATGAAGCCCCCAATAATATGTAGGAGGAGGAGGAGGAGGAGGAGAAAAAGAAGCCACTGGATGAGGAGGCCAAGATGGCACCAGAATCATCCCCATGCCAGGATCTCCAGCGAGCAGAAGGTGCCTGGGATGTGGAACCCAGGCACTTCAAGACAGACTATGGAAGCAGTTTTCCCCAAATGCTCTGAGGCATGTGCATACAGCCTCGGTTGCAGGGGGTGCCATGAAGGGCCTTCACCTCAGAACTTGTTGGGACTTTAATACGCCAAAACTTGTGTCTGCCCACTGCCCCTGCCCCAATAAATTAAATTTTAAAAGCCCATCCACGTGGAATTGATCCTGACCTAAAGCAACCCAATAGGACAGAGTAGAACTGCTCCTTCACATTTCCAAGACTGTAAATCTTTACAAGAGCAGTCAGCCTCTCTGTTCTCCCGTGGAAAAGGTGTGTCTTTGAACAACCAACCTTAGTTAGTAGTCCAATACATAATCCTCTGGGCCATGGAAGGAAGTGGTTATTTTTCATAAAACCTGTTTTTCAAACAATGCCGTACGGACTTTGTGTTTTGAGTTGTACACGTGGGAGCGGTGGTTCTAATCCTTTCATTAGGGCCAACTATTCTAAAAGAGAAAAAACTCACAACTTATTAAATAAAAGCAAAGATCATTTAACTTTGCATGAAAAAACAATAATAGTAAGATGGACGAGCATGTCCAGCCACAATCACTGTACATTTTCCAATGCTGGAGTCCCAGAAGAGCGCCCCAAAATGGCCGTTCCTCAGGCACATCATTTCACCACGCCTGTGGTCCTTCTCAGATGCCCCTGCGGGTTTCCCAGACTGTGACTCTTCGTGGGAATATTAAGTCTCATCTTTCTCCCGCACAGCAGTTGGTGGATTGGAACTGCTGACCTTGTGGCCAGCAGCCCAATGTGTAACCACTACACCACCAGTACCTCCTTTCAGTTGTCACCTTGTAAGAATTCCCAAGTTCCAAAAAGTGGGTTAGCGTGGCCAGGTGCATGGTATAATGAATTAAGAAATGAAAGGGCTCAATGTTCAGCAGGGTTTGCCTGTCTGATATCTCAGGAGGTTAAACATTGGGGCCACTGTCTAACCCTGGTACAAGAAGCTGGTTTTTAAAAACCGTGATGAGACTGCCCCGTCTATGTAAGGCAACGCCAGTTGATGACCTGACCGAAGATGCATTCATTAGAAAGCAGCAGGTTGTGGACAGATAAAATCTCAGGCAAACTTGAAGTAGTTTGTAGCGTGGTATGGCCACCCTTCTCTTATGGGGTCAGTTTCCTCATGATGTGGTTGGGGGAGGTGGTGAGGGGGTGGTGGGAAGTTAGCCAAAAAGTCAAATCCGTGCCCAGACTAGAAGCTCTCTCTACAACTATGCAAAGAGAAGGAGACATATTATCCTGAGTAAGCACTACTCCGGAACGCGACACATCACAGGCCATCATGTGAATGTGAAGACGGAAAGACATCTTCTCCTTTAGACAGCTGAGTAGATACAATGGGTGCTGTTTTTGGTAGAGATAAAATTTTCAATTAGTCGGGATCTTTTTTAAAAAAAGATCATTTTACTGGGGGCTGTTACAGCCTACTATCTGTATGGCAAAATGCCTGAAGGTGGCGGGGAAGGCTACCACCTGCAGTCACATTTCAAAGAGGTGTGCTCAGAGATCACAGGGAGCAATGAGATGGACATGCTTTCAAAGAGCCAGAGCATTGGCCCTCACCCACCACGGAAAGGGTATTTTGCTAGCTCAGGAGGGGAGGGGCGCTTTTCCATGGTCTGCAAGCCTCATTGATTTCTACTTTCTTCTCACACTACTGAACTATAAACACCCCCAGGGGTGGTTTCAAAGAACAGGCATTTCTCTTCCCACACGTTGAAGCACTACGCGTTCAAATTCAGGATGTGGCTTTAGGTGGGGTCCTCCATTGTCTACTTTCACTTCTGTTGTTCTTGAGGGTAGGAGGAAGCCCCCCCCCCCAATGAAGCATACGTGTTCTATAAAAATTCTGCCATCGAGTCAATTCCGACTCCCAGCAGCCCTGCAGTGTGTTTTATAAAGAAGTCTTTATTAAGCCTTCAACAGGACAGACACAAGACAAAGACCAGATGGAGGAAAACTGGGCATGACGCCAAAACAGCATCCACTGACTGTAAGACAGGGTCTCATACTCACTGTTGTCAAGGCAGTGCTGACTCACAGCAACCAGGCTAGAACTGCCCGGTAGGCTTCTGAGGCTGTGAGCCTTCAGGGTGGCAGAGGCTGCACACAGGGGCTAGTGGTTTCCCAGGGCTCCTTGGCAGGAGCAGTGCAGTGCACAGCCCACTGCGGCACTAGGGAGACCCTTGAAGTGCCTTCACTTACAGATGATCTTTGCATGACTCCCCCGCTTTGTGTGTTGGTCCGTGTCTAATATGCCCTTCTTGTAAATCAGAAGTGATTCCGTTTAGGACACACCCATGACACCAACATTGCCTCCTTTACATAACCAAAGGACCCCTGTGTTCTAATAGAATCACACAGATAGAGGAGGTAGGATTCCAACACATGTTTTGGCAGGACACAAGTCACTGTATCACATACAAGAATTGTAATTTTAAAAATCACTATGGTAACGGATGGGATGAGAACGCAAGAGGCCATGCAGGCTGGTTTCTTTTCCAAAGAAGGATCCTTTTCACTCACTGATAAGCCATCCTTAAGGCCTGCTGAGTTTGCTTTCCTCTGGACCACCAGGGTGACGATGAAAGAAACTGTCCTTAGTGCATATCCGAGGACTGCTAAGAATTCGCCTCAGAATTCCAAACGCAGGAAACCAACCATCAATATTCAGGGCTCAAGAACCTATGACAACCGTTACACATACGTCTAGTTCCCTTCAGGTGATCTAGTCGTGGACCATTCCACATCCGGTTTCTCCCACAATGGCAGACACCAACACTTAGGACCAGTAGAAGCTAAAAACTTTTACTAAAGTTTCTCGTGCCCACTTAGTCGCACTACTGCGCAATAGTGACCCGCAGGACTCTCACCTGGTACTACAGTCAGCCATATGTTGTAGAATATCAAAGGGTAACTTTAAAACACAAGGAAACAAACCAGGAACTAAAGGGAGCAGCACCCTGGCATCCCCGAGAGCGGGCAGAGGTGCAGACCAACCCTGTGGGCTCCGCAGTGAGAGGACTGAAACAGCCTGGGGTGGGGGCTGGGTGGTGCCATGCTAACTGGAGAAGAAAACAGCTTTGTCTAAGACTTAAATTAAAAAAAAAAACTGTACAAACAGCTAGCAGCTGCTTTTCAGCCTTTGCCTTTTAGAGAAAAAGCCAATGAAAGACACACTCTTTCAAATGTGTTTTTTTGTGCAGAGCTCAATTTTTCTACAACTGATTTCCATGCCAGAAACAGGCCCTCTTTGGTACAGTTTTGTTCTGAAGAATAGACAAAACTGCAAAGTTCAGTAGATCACCGCAGAGCCAGAGAAAGGCTCAGATTTTTTAAACAACGATACCCACTCCCATTGAGTGAGTCCTCGCCCACAGAAACACTGTGAAGGGTTTTTGAGAGCAACAATCTATACGGGAAGCAACTTCATTTTTCTCCCAGAGTGGTTGGTGGGTTTGAACCGCTGACCTTCCTGTTAGTAGCCCAACCCCTAACAGGGAAAGGTCTTCAGTATATAAAAAACAGAATCCAGTGCAAACCCTTCCACAATAAGTGGACATTGGGAGGGGGGAAGGGCATTAACTTTATAAGCAGAATAGGAAACAAGGTGAATCTCTTGGGGACAAGGTCGTTTGATTTCAGCACCCTTAACAGTGGTGATTATCAAGAGGTGGAGCTAACACACCATTCATTGTCCACACAAAGGGCCACCTGATAAGACCAGGAGAATTCTAAGGAGCACCCATCCTATAAATAAGGACTTTCAAGAGGAACATTCATATAAGTAGGGGACTTTCAAGAGGAACATTCATATAAAAAAATTACTAGCTAAATCCTGTAATTATGAAGCCAATGGGTAAATTAACAGTGATGGCCCTTTTATAAACAGAGACTCAGATGGGCCTTAGACTACTCCCTCGGTATGTCTCACTGGGCTGCTGACTCACCCTTCAAGACCAGCTTCAGTCCCTTGTAGCAAACCTTACACTTCAGTACCAGCTCTGTATCCACCTCTAACTTTTAAAATATGAGGAGGCTTCAAAAAGGTCCTGGGGAAATGGAATTAAAATTGTGTGTGTGTGTGTGTGTTATTGTTATGTGTCATTGTCCCTAAGAATGAAATAGATGGGAAAACTACTAAATATTTCCGTGATCTACACAGGCGAAAAAACGGTAGATCAGGTGAACGGCAGAATAGACAGGCACGATCACTCATTCAATTCCCAGACCTGACCCTGTTTACACAACCCTTCAATGAGGGGGAGACCGGGTCCCTTTGAAGGAGGACCCTGCTACATCACCAAAGGTCTATACTGTCAGTCTTTCTTCTAACCTTCCCCAAAGGGACCTTTGGCCTTTCACAAGAGTGACTGTTGGGGAATCCAGGGCGGATGATTCGTTTTAGACCAGTGGTGTGAGTAGCAATACTGGGAGAGTAGAGAGAGGGTGAGTTGGAAATGGGAAACCAATTACAACGATCTATATGTGACCTCCTCCCTGGGGGACAGACAACAGAAAAGTGGGTGAAAGGAGACGTTGGACAAGACAAGATATACCAAAATAATAATTTATAAATTATCAAGGTTTCATGAGGAACGGGGTAGTGGGGAGGGAGAGAAAAAATGAAGAGCTGATGCCAGGGGCTTGGGTGGAGAGCAAATGTTTTGAGAACGATGAGGGCAATGAATGTACAAATGTGCCTTACACACTTGATGTATGTATAGATTGTTTTAAGAGTTTTATGAGTCCCTAATAAAAATGATTTCTTTTAAAAAGAGGAGCTTTGGGGAAAAGAAAATCATAAAATTTTTCAGGGATTACTGGACACTGGCTCGGAACTGACACTAATTCCAAGAGACCCAAAGTGTTTCGAAGGCCCACCAGAGTGGGGGGCTTATGGAGGTCAAGTTATCAATGGAGTTTTAGCTCAAGTACGCCTCACTGTGGGTCCAGTGGGCCCCCGGATCCATCCTGTGGTTATTTCCCCCATTTCAGAATGCATCATTGGAATAGACATACTTAGTAACTGGCAGAACACCCATATTGGATCCCTGAAATGCAGGATAAGAGCTATCATGATAGGAAAGGCCAAGTGGACACCATTAGAACTGCATTACCTAGGAAAATAGTAAGCCAAAAGCAGTACAGCATTCCTGGAGGGATTGCAGAGATCAGTGCCACCATCCAAGACTTGAAAGATGGTGGTGATTCCTACCACATCCCCATTTAACTCACCTATTTGACCTGTAAAGACAGATGGATCCTGGCGAATGACAGTGGATTACCGTAAACTTAACCAGGTGGTGACTCCAATTGCAGCTGCTGTTCCAGATGTGATTACATTGATTGAGCAAATTAATACTTCTCCAGTTACATAGTATGCAGCTATTGATCTGGCTAATGCCTTCTTCTCAATACCAGTCTCGCAGGGCCACCAAAAGCAGTTTGCCTTCAGCTGGCAGGGACAACAATACACTTTCACAACTCCCCCAGGGACACATCAACTCCTCTGCCCGTAATTTAGTTTGAAGGGACCTTGATCGCCTGTCTATTCCACAAAATGTCACACTGGTTCATTATATTGATGACATTATTATGATTGGACCCACTAAGGAGGATGTACCAAAGACTCTAGATTCATTGGTACAGTATCTGTGTACAAGAGATTGAGAAATTAACCCAGCGAAGATTGAGGTACCCTCCATATCAGTAAAATTTCTAGGGGTCCAGTGGTGTGGGGCATGTCAAGATATTCCTACTAAAGTGAGGGATTTTGGAGTAAAGTCTTGCCATCCTCTGCAGACAACTACTCCCCCTTTGAAAAACAACTGTTGGCCTCTTACTGGGCCTTGGTGGAGACTGAACACCTCACCATGGGCCACCAAGTCACCATGAGGCCTGAACTACCTATCATGAACTGGGTATTGTCTGACCCATGGAATGATAAAGTTGGGCGTGCGCAGCAACACTTCATTGTTAAATGGAAGTGGTAAATACAAGATTGGGCCAAAGCAGGACCTGAAGGGACAAGCAAGCATGAAGAAGTGGCCCAAATGCCCACAGTCTCCACTCCTGTCACATTACCTTCTTTCTCCCAGTCTGCACCTATGGCCTCCTGGGGAGTTGGTTACCATACTTTAACGGAAGACCAAAAAAGTCATGCTTGGTTTACGGATGGCTCTGCACGATATGCATGTGTCACTCATAAGTGGACAGCAGCAGCACTGCAGCCCCTTTCTGGGATCTCCCTAAAGGACAGTGGTGAAGGGAAATCTTCCCAATGGGCAGAACTTCGAGCAGTGCACCTGGCCGTTCAGTTTGCATATAAGGAAAAATGGCCAGATGTGAGACTGTATACTGATTCATGGGCTGTGGCTAATGGCTTGGCTGGATGGTCAGGGAATTGGAAGGCCCGTGATTGGAAAATTAGTGACAAGAGGTATGAGGATAGACCTCTCTGAATGGGCCAAGAAATTAAAGGTAATTGTATTTCACGTGAACGCTCACCAAAGGGTTACCTCAAAGAGGAGAACTTTAATAATCAAGTGGATAAGATGACACGCGCTGTGGAGACTGGTCCTCCTCTTTCCTCTGCCACTCCTGTTATTGCCCAATGGGCACATGAACAAAGTGGACATGGTGGCAGGGATGGAGGTTATGTATGGGCACAGCAACATGGACTTCCACTCAGCAATGCTGACTTGGCCACTGCCACTGCTGAGTGTCCCATTTGCCAGCAGCAGAAACCAACATTAAGTCCAAGACATGGGACCATTCCTCGGGGAGATCAACCAGCAACTTGGTGGCAGGTTGATTACATAGGACCACTTCCATCATGAAGGGGGCAGCGTTTTGTTCTTACTGGAATAGACACCTACTCTGGATATGGATTTGCCTTTCCTGCACGTGATACTTCTGCCAAAATTACCATTCGTGGACTTACAGAATGCCTCATCCACCGGCGTGGCATCGCGCATAGCATTGCTTCAGATCAAGGAACTCACTGTACAGCAAATACAGTGTGGCAATGGCCCCACTGTCATGGAATCAAGTGGTCGTATCATGTTCCTCATCATCCTAAAGCTGCCGGCTTGATAGAACGATGGAATGGCCTCCTAAAGACACAATTACACCATCAACTAGATGGCAACAACTTGCGGGGCTGGGGCAATGTTCTCCAGGAAGCTGTATATGCTCTAAACCAGCGGCCAATATATGGTGCTATGTCTCCAATAGCCAGAATTCATGGGTCCAGAAACCAAGGGGTGGAAGCTGGAGTGGCACCACTCACTATTACTCCTAGTGATCCACTTGCAGCATTTTTGCTTCCTGTCCCACCAACTCTGTGTTCCTCAGGCTTGGAGGGTCTGGTCCTGAAGGAAGGAAATCTTCCACCTGGAAACACAGCACGGATTCCACTGAACTGGCAGCTGAGAATGCCCCCTGGGCACTTTGGACTTCTCATGCCTTTGGATCAACAGATCAGGAAGGGTGCTACTGTACTGAGTGGTGTGATTGATCCTGATTACCAAGGAGAAATTGGCCTAGTGTTACATAATGGAGGTAAAGAAGAATACGTCTGGAATCCAGGAGATCCCATAGGCCGACTCTTAGTGTTACCATGCCCTGTTGTTATTAAAGTAAATGGTTAAGTTGCAGCAACCCAATCCTGACAGGACTTATAATGACCCAGACCCCTCAGGAATGAAGGTCTGGGTCACCCAGCCAAGTAAAACCCACAGCCAACTGAGGTGCTTGCAGAGGGCAAAGGAAATACAGAATGGTTAGTAGAAGAAGGTAGTTTTACCTATCAGTTACAACCATGTGATCAATTGCAAAAGCAAGGTTTATAACTGTCAGTGTATTTTCTCTTTATGTGCTTATTGCTTATCTTGCCTTTGTTCATGTATATCAGATACAATTGGACTCAGTGTGTTTCTATTTATGTGTATGATAGATGATTGGTGATAAGTATAAGTGTGATTTCATTAATGTCCGGAAATTATATAATTATATATGGCTAAAGAATTGTGTACAGGTGCCAAATTGGCAAGGGGTGGATTCAAGTAGTTAGTTTATTGTGCCAACCTGGCCGATAAACACACATGGGATTAATTGAAGAGCAGAGAGATAAATGGCTCGGCGAGCCTCGCCTTTCTTGTCTCTTGCTCTATGATCATCAGACCAGTGTGCGGCTGCTTTGCTTGTTCTGTGCCTCCATTTGCAAGCTATACTACCGTGGACTGTTGCGGTAATTTGAGGTTCCTTCAAGACCTGCTTCACCACACCATTGGAATTTACATCTCTTGAGCTGGGGACTGTCATACCCTGTTATCTGGCTGCCTGTTGGTGACCTGCCTTGCTGTTTGCTGCCTGTGCCGGATAGTCTGAATTGCTCTATAGAGGACTACCTTTCAGGCCCTCAAGACTTGAAGGACTGCCAGTGTCTCACAACTGTCTTACAGGAGTGAGTTGCACTGAGTCATTTGTACTGCTTTATAATCTGTTACTTCTTATGCTATATATCTATCTGTATAAATATATATAAAATCATTAGCATTCATATTTTGTTTCTCTAGAGAACCCTGTCTAACACGGCAGCCAAGCACTAAGCACTACAACTCCAGGGCTCCATGGCATGTGAAGCAACATGGACTATCTGATATATGTATACCTGTATAAATGTATTGTTGTTCTTCTTAGGTGCCATCAACTTGGCTTTGACATGTAGTGATACCATGTGACAGAGTAGGATTTCAGAGGTGGTAATCTTTTTTCTTTACATTTTTATTGCCACATAATCCATATATCATGCAATTCAATAGTTCAATAATATCAGGAAGAATTGTACAATCATACCGCAATCAATTTTAGAACACCTCCACTTAGTTAAATCACCATGAAAATGAGTTGTGTAATCTTAATCAAGTCTAGTGCTCCCTCCCTCCTCCTGCCTTCATTGTTTACTCCAGAGATCCCCTCAGCCTCCTTATCTCCTAACTCCCACCCCTACATCCCCTATAAATCCTGGAATCCCTTATTATTGCTATGCACCCATTCCTTCTGTGGAACCCAATAGAAACAATGAAAAACAAAATCAAAATAAAGTGGTAAGGATAAAGTATGTAATAATAATATAAAGATAAAAATCCAAATAATGGGTAGGAAAGAAGAGACCACTCTCAGTATTTAAAAAGCCAGGGAAGAAATTTTTGTCATGGAACACACAATAGATATTTGTGTGAACAAATTCAGGTTGGGTCAATAGGGAGGTTAAATGATCAAGTATCAAGTTCAATACAGCATAATCTGTTTGAGACCCTTGCCTGTGTCTAGTGAGGGTCTGCCAGTGGCACAGTCTAACTAGATACTCTGCAGATGAGTTTGGGCCTCCCACGGACCTCCACAGCCTTCTACAAATTGGGTATTCATCATTTTAGCTGATATTTTTCCCTTCATCATATTTGTTATTGTGATCTTTGGATCACACAAGTTGATATGCTTCTTCCATGTGACTCCTTGCTTAGATGGCTGCATGTCTGAATACAAGCCTTTGAGAACCCAGACACTATTACAACATTATCACAATTGATAGCAGGGCACCATCTGTTTTCTTCACCACACTTTGCAGTAGCACCCTATCTTAAGCAATCATTTCGTGACGGTATTAAGCAGGGCCATGCTATCAGAACTAATTGTTCTTGGATTAGGGCTAGAGCTAAGTAGGAATCCAGAATCCATGTGCTTGTCCATGGGATATGCAGGACTCAGGTTTACTTTAACACCTATAATATAACAAAATCAAAACCCCATAAGGTCAACTACACCAATCACAGCAACAAATCATCCAGCAAAAAACAAACAGGAGAAAAAAAAAAGCTAAAGGCAGGAAAACAAAAAGTACATTGTCCATCACAACCCTCTGGCTTATATGAAGATTACACTGACAGCATTACCCATTTTCCCAATGACACAGTCCTCCAGACACTGTCAGTCTGAGGAACCTGTGTGAGTCAATTTCCACTTTGAGCCGCTGCCCTACACGGTTCCATCCCCCATTTGATCCCCACTCTACGTGTGGGGATTGGTGCCAGGGGTGATCTTCCTGGATCAGTGCTTCCAAGTGCAGATCCCTGCTCAGCAGATGGAAACCTGTCATGCCACTGCAAGGTGGGTGTCAAGGTACTAAATATATGATGATTCTGGGTCCCTTTCCATTGGTTACCCACCAAGCTGGGGGTTCCCCCCAAGGTCCAATGACCACCATGTCCACAGTCCTGAGTCAACCACTCTCTGCTTCCTCTCCCAGTCAAGTACCCTGTCTTCAGTCCAAGAGGGTCAGGGAACTTTGAGGGGCTCAGTTCATTCAGCCAGGCCCAACGTGAAGCCCTTCTGGGATCTGGAGGCTGTAATCTTGATGGGAGATCACTGGGCCCTTCTCTTGCAGAAATGCTGGCTGAGTTTGGGTCACAACCTTTTCAGTTCACAACCAAGGACATAACCATGACTCTACTGAAATATTCCCTAATTGTTTCCAATGTTTGTCTGTATCTTCCTAAAACGTGGAAGTATGTATGGTCTAGATTTTCTTCTGCTATCATCCACCTGCTGCATCCATAACCTGAAACATTATGAACACATGATGAACCCTCCCGGCACCAGCTTGAAGGTCTTTAACTCTCCACAGGCCCTCCTACTACGACTCGACTAGCTTCTGGATACAATGCGGTGCTTAACCCACTGCTGGGTTTGCTGAGTAGAGAACTCTCCAAGGAAAGGAGAGCAGTGAGCTGAAATCCAAGTGGGAGGTAGTAAGTATAGGGCAAACTCGACTACTGGACCTGGGCCCATTAAAGGTTCAAGAGTCAAACCAGAGTCTCTTCCTTTAAACTCTGACCCTTGAAGGTGGATAAATCAATCCTCAGAGTCTTGAAGAAGCAAACAAAAATTCGTGTTGTTATGTGCTTGACACAATAGATGGATGGATGGATTCTGATAAGAGTTGTGTGAGCCCTCAGTAAAATGATTTTTAAAAAAGAAATAAAATTGGTGTTGTCCAGTAAGCATTGGATTACTAAGCAGCACAAGGTGGGTAGTTCAAACCCACCAGCTGCTGTGAGGGAGAATGTTGAGGCTTTTGTCTTGTAATTTGTAGCCCCAGAAATGCTATATTGGGTCAGCATGAGCTTAAATTTACTCAATGGCAGTGGAATTTGGGGAGGAAATAAGTACAAATTAAGCACTCGGGATTCCCACAAATGAAGCAAAGTGAATTCAGAATCAGCTATCATCAAACTACAAGAAACCAAATTCACTGCCTTCAAGTCACTGTGACTCGTGGAGATCCTATAGGACAGCACAGAACTGTCCCTGTGGGTTTCCAAGACTGCAACTCTTTACAGAAGTAGAAAGCCTCATCTTTCTTCCTCAGAGTGGCTTTGAACTGCTGACCTTATGGTTTGCAGCCCAACTTGTAACTCACTCGTAACTCTTAACCACAAGAAAATAAGCTATCATATGTAAGAGACAGCAAAGACAACAAACAATTGATTTATCCACCAAGACTTCAGATATTGGATTTGCCCAATGCAAAATATAAATATTATATGTGGAAATATTTAAAGAAATCCAAGAAGGAATGAGGAATGTGTTCCAGTATCAAGAGACTATCAAATAGGCCCCAAGCAGATCTGAAAGCATCAAGTAAAACATGGATGTGGTAATGACATCATTTCATGTCAACTTGAAGATATGTAATAGTGTAGGGGTGGTATTCCACTTGTTAGGTCACAGCCTGACAGTGACTCCGTGGGCATGACCTTCTCTTAAGGAGGGTCCTGGGAACCTCCCCGCCTTCAACTTCCTGCCCTCAAGCCATGCTGAGACCTGCCAGCGCCCTAGAGATGAATCCACTGCCTTTGGATCCAAGACTTTATACCCACCGACCTGTGATCTTCCTGCATTCTGCATCATTGCATGTGATTGCGTGTCTATAGAGGGACTTATGGTCTAGTATCAGGCTCAGGTTCTTGAGCTGGACTGGGCTGAGATGTTTTATTGTTGTACAATTACTTCTTGAAATAAAGCTCTTTCTTATATATATTTGAGTGTCACTGAATTTGTTTCTCTAGTCAACCTGGCCTAACACAATGGATAAATGAAAAACTTAACTGTTGACATTATAAACTCAAAGACTAGATTAAACAGTAAATAAGATTCCACCAGAAAGAGAAATAGTTCATATTTCTGAGGAAATTACCCAGAATTCAGCATAGATGGACAGGAAGACAGAGGATGTAAAAGAGGTGCTAAGGCATGGGAAGTGGGGGTGGAATGAGAAGCTTTAAAATATTTGCTATATGAATACCAGCAAAGACCAGAGAGAGGAAGTGGAGGGCAATCTTCAAAGAGATACCAGGTGATGATTCCCAGAACCCACAGATAAAGGAAGCACAACCTGTGCCAAGCAGATACCATTTAAAATTCAACCCCCCCAACCCACAGTAATGAAAGGATACACACACACACACACACACACCAAAAAAGATCTTAAAGGCAAAAGACAAATAAAAGCAGTTCATACTTTTTTTACAAAGAAACCACTATTAAACTGTCCAGAAAAATCTGGAGTGAAACTTCAAAGTGACACAGGAAAATAATAGCATCGCACGTGCACAAACTGCTGTGAAGGAGCAGTGTGGGCTAGAGAATGCGCAAATGCTCTATGCAAGCAAGGCAGCGCAGGCGACCAGGGGTCCTATGCTTACGCTCCCTTCTGGGCATCATACTAGGAACTCAGGTTTTTGGTCAAAAAAACCCAAGAAACAAAAAGCTTTACGTATGAGGTGAGCATTGAATTAGTCGGTGACAAAGGGTTTTCGTGTTGCTTGACCCTCGGGGAATTCTGGAAACAAGTGAAGTTTTCAAGGGTTGGAAATGTCAGAGAGTAGGAATGGCAAGGTCCTTCCCGCTCTCCATTACTCAAAGCATTGTCGGGCTTTAAGGCTATCTTGAGAGCTAAGAGCTGTTTCTAGGGGATATTGTGTCGCTTCCACAGCCTGGTATGACCCATGAGTTAGTCACAAGTTAGAATGTGAGAGGCACTGGAACTACCTCGGGGTTACCCCATCCCAACCAACCCATTCTCTGATGTCTCTGTCTCTGAGACCAGCCCTCGTCCTGGCAGAAATGAGCTGCTTTCTTTTTCTTTTCTTGTTTTACTTTGCATCGTAGTGGGGTGAAGGTCTACAGAGCGCAGTTTCCCAGCCAACAAGCCACACACATGTTGATTCGCAACACAACTGCCCTCCCCACCTGGTAGCAGGACTCTTTCCTCTTCCTCCCTAGTTACCATTCCCATCCCTCTCCTTCCCGGTCCCTTCCAGCCTCTGAGCATCATCCCGGCATCATGTTGCCCTTTGAGGGGGCTTTACTGATGGGTCGACCTTGCTGGAGTTACTGTGCACCTTACTCGTCTGCCTACTGTGTGTCTGAAAGGCGAGCTGCAGGGGTGAGCTTGCTGCTTCTGGAAGTCCTTCGTGCAGTGAAAAGCCTTCTGCCTCTTCTTGGTGTGACCGCCCTCCATTTGGCTCACCCTCTGTCCCACACGCTGTTGTCTGGTGATGAGAAAATGTGTGAGCCCAGCTGTTGGGAGAGTCGAGGACCGGAGAGTCAAGAAGGGCGATTAGGTGGAGGTTGGTGGGACTTGAACAAAGATGTCTTACACTCGGCTCCTTGCAATCTGGAAAAGCTGGAGCTGACATAAGTGTTGTGGATTGAATTGTGTCCCCAAATAAAGAGAACGACAACCCCTATACTTGTGTGTGACTTTAAGAAGATCGCATGATACCCTTTGAGTGGCATCTTATAAAAAGGGAGCCACACAGAGGGAAGGCAGGTGCCATGTGGTACTGGAGGCAGATGGATAAGCAACAAAGGAACATCAAGGATTGCCGGAACCACCAGAGATGAAGAGCAAACAGTGGGAAGTGCCTCACTCAAAGCCCTTACTTAGCAGGGACGGACATGGTCAATACCTTGATTCAGAGTTTTAGCCCAAGACTTTTGAGAAAATAAATTGCTGTCCTGTAAACCCATCTGCCTTCTAGTATTTGACATGGCAGTCCTCAGAAACCAAGCCACCAAGATCAAAATTCCACACGCACTGTAGGAGCCCACTTCTACTCAAGGCCGAAGATGGTTACAGGAGCAGAAAGCCTCATCTTTTTGCCTTGGAGTAACCAGTGAGTTCAAGCTGGTGACCTTGTGGTTAGCAGCCCAACATAAAACCCGTTAAGCCACCAGAGCTCCTAAGACGCCAGGTAAACCAATCATCAGAAACTAAGCAAACTTAAGCAAAGGAATAAAATAGAATGTTATAGTATCAGGACTAATGATGACCTCAAGGACTATGTGACCTGTGGACTAGGGAGTATCTTCATGTGTAGGGCTGCTACAACAGAAATGCCACAAGGAGTGTGTCTCAGTCTAGGTAGACTAGAGAAACAAATTCGTAAGACACTCGTATGTATATAAGAAAAAGATTTATATACAAGAGCAATCGATTATGAAAACGTCCCAGCCTAGTCCAGATCGAGTCCCTAAGTCCAATATTAGCCCTTAAATCCGATACCAATGTATAAAGTCCTCTTCAGACTCACGAAATACATGCAATGATGCTGAATGCAGAAGGATCACAGGCCAGTGGGTTGGAAGTCTTGTGGATCCAGTGGTGTTGTAAGCATCTCAGCGCTGGCAGGGGTCTCACCGTGGCTTCTCTGGCTTCAGAGGTCTGGTTGTAGCAGAGTAGGTCCATGTGGCTTCTCCAGCTCCTAGTAGCACCATGTGTCTTGTCAGTAGAGCAGAGAGAGAGAGATGTCTCCTGCCTCTAAGGAGGAAAATTAGAGTTCCCAGAATTCTCAGAGGAAGGCCATGCCCACACAGAGGCCTCATTGGTTACATCATGATTGATGGGCCAGACTCCACCCC
Organism: Tenrec ecaudatus; assembly: GCF_050624435.1. Lineage (NCBI taxonomy): Eukaryota > Metazoa > Chordata > Mammalia > Afrosoricida > Tenrecidae > Tenrec > Tenrec ecaudatus. The sequence continues at coordinate 61,991,984 of NC_134536.1, read as the reverse complement.
CTTCATTCATAATCCTCTCAAATTGACACCAGATTATGTAATTCCCACAGGGTGGTTTTAACCAACAGAAATATATTTTCTAACAGTTTAGGAGACGAGAAGTCTGCACGCAGAGTAACAGCTCTGGGGGATGGGCTTCTCTCTGGGTCAACTCTGGAGGAAGGCCCTGTCTCTTCTGAGATTCTGCTTTGGGGCAGTTTTCATGTGGTTTGGCGTCTCTCTTCCCCCATTCCTACTTCCCAACTTGTTTGTTCAGTCTCTTTCATATCTCAAAATAGAGGGACTCAAAATATGCCCTAAGCTAATCCTGCATCATTAACGTAACAAAAAAACCAAAAACATTCCCAAGTGGGATTATAACCACAAGCATGTTGTTATTGTTGATAGGAGTCCACTCTGACTCACAGTGACCCTAAGTACAACAGAATGAAACACTGCTTGGTCCCATCTCCCTCACAATCTTTCCTGTTCCTGTCCATTGCTGCAGCCACTGTGTCAATCCATCTCATTGAGGGCTTTCCTCTTTGTCTGTCTACTTTACCACGCATGATGTCCTCTTCCAGGGACTGATCTCTCCTGAGAACATGTTCAAAGTACATGAGATGAAGTCTCACCATATTCCCCTTCTAAGGAGCGTTCTGGCTCGACTTCTTCCAAAACAGATGTTTGTTCTTTTGGCAGTCCGTGGTACTTTTTCAATATCCTTCACCAGCACCATTGTTCGAATGCATTTCTGTTTCTTCAGTCATCCTTGTTTAATGTCCAACGTTCACATGCATTGTGGACTACTGGAAGAAGCCATGGCTTGGGTCAAGTGCACCTGAGCCCTCAAGGTACCATCCTTGCTTTTCAAGCCGTTCAAACGGTCTTGTGCAGCAGGTTTACTTAACACAGTGTGCACTGCTGCTTCCGTGAGCATTGATGTGGACCCAAGGGGACGAAATCCTTGACTTCAATCCTTTCTCCCTCTATCGTGATGTTACCTACTGGCCCACTTGGGATAATTTGGGCTGGCTTTACGTTTACATTGAGTTGTAGTCCATACAGAAGGCAGCAATGCTTGATCTTTATCAGGCAGTGTGCTTCAAGTCCTCCTCACTTTCAGCCAGCAAGGTTGTGCCACCTGCATATGGCAGGTTGTTAATAAGCCTTCCTCCAATCCAGATGCATGTTACCTCCTTTCGAGGTGCTATTATTTTCGAGGTAATATATATACACTTTGTAAGCATTCTAAGTGTTAGGTCTCAATGTTTGTATCTGAGAACAGTATCTCAGACCCATGAATGCCCAAATCCCTCAAGCCTCTGACAATTCCTCCTGTGCTCTCCCCGCCCCTCCCCCCACAATGCTGACATTCCTTACAAACACCGTTCCTAAGGGGCACCTGGGCAGCTGGCAGCGCCTGAATTATATGCCACTGTGGGCTATCAGTACCAGTGGTCACACAGGACATCCATCCATCCTGCTGTCCTATCCTTGATGCTGGGCCAAAAAAGGCTGGAATTCAAAACAAGTGAACAGATCCCCACATGACTGATTCAAACAGCTTGGGGCCTGGCAGTACCAGTGCAGGAGCTTGAAAAGAAAACCAGCACACAGCCCGTCTTTGTCACGGCTAACCCAGCTCACAGCCGGGCACGGAAACAGAGGGCTCTCGGAGAAAACGTCTTTCTTTCCGTGCCGTAAGGGAATCCACTTGTGAGTTGAGACTGTCCACTAATGAGGACGCTGAAGGGTTTGCCTCATGGACACGTCCACTCCAGCTGAACAGTCGTTGGTTTCTTAGTGCTCCGAGGGGAGCGGGGGCTAAGGCATCGCGTACAATATAATCCTTTGGAGCCGGGCTCTCACACACAGGCCTGCTGGAGGTCTTTTGTGCTCTGTAGAAACTAAACCTCTTGAGCAGAGTCCAAGACGGCCCCTGTAGATACTGAGTTCTGCTTTGCAGCCAAGAACATTTGCGGCAGTTTGGGGGGAGAAAGGAGAAAGTCTAATTTTTCAGCACCCTTTGGATTGACTTCAAGCTAATTCCTCTTCACAAGGACTCCCCTTGGCTTATCATCATTCTTTGGAGCACCCCTAAAGGGGTATGGCGAGAACAGAAGATTCCAGAGTCAGAGTTGGTGCTCTTGTCCCACGGCTGTTGCTGCCCGCTGACAGAATGCTCAGCACTGTCCCTGTACTGGCTGCTGCCACCGAGTCACGACAGCAAGACTCACATACCCAGCTGGAGTCCTGCCCCAGTGCCCTCAGGAGCACACACAGTCAAAGAGCTTCATGAGGAGCTCTTCAGAAAAGCATGCTTTTTGTAAAAAATCATTAAAAACATTGCTTTGGTGGTGGTGGTGGTGTTAGTGCCATTGAGAAGGTACTGACCATAGTGCCCCTGTGCACAACAGAACGAAACCCTGCCTGGTCCTTAGTCCATTGATGCAGCCATGCATGGCATCAATCTATCTCACAGAGGGCCTTCCACTTTCTTGTTGCCCCTCCACTTTACCAAGCATGATGTCCTTCTCTGGGGACTGGTCTCTCCTGACAATATGTCCAAAGTACGTAAGACAAAGTCTTACCATCTGTGCCTCCAAGAAGCACTCTGGCCGTAATTCTTCCAAGACAGACTTGTTGGTCCTCTCGGTGGTCTGTGGTACTTTCAATATTCTAGTCCAGCACCACATGCTGTGGTAGTCCTGTGCAATGATGAGATGTTCTCCGTGGGAAATAGAGCTCTTATGTTGCAAAGAGTCGAGTCTGCTTGACTTGTGAAAGCAAAAAAAAAGCATTAAGCATCCACACAGACTCTGGCTGTGTGCAGGCCACAGTGTGTGCCTGGAGGCCCTGGTCTCAGACCATTAGCGATGCTCAGTTCTCCGGCATCTCCAGGGGAAAGGTCTTTCCATCCCTGTCAGCAGGGGTGCTGGCCAGAAATCAGTGGCACATTCAAAGATGGGGCAGAGTCTGATAAAGAAGCTATCTGCAGAGCTATGGACAGGGTGTTGGGGAGCCAGGAGGCAGCACAGTGGTGTGAGATGGCCAACAGGGGGGCACAGCTGAAGCGAGCAGACAGTTATAGGTCTGAGGGGAAAAAACACCTCGGAAGGGGCTGTCTTGCAGCCTACACGGCAACCCCACAGCTAGGAGCCAGGGCGCCATGGCCCCTACAACACCTGACCTCTCCTGCCTGCCTCCTCACTGGTCCCAATCGCCAGCTCCCCATACTCCATGGTGCCTGTGGCTGATGCCATGCAGGTCAGTCTGCTGGGCATGAGCAGGCAAGGATGGATCTGGAAGAGCCAAGAGCAGACTGCACATTTAGGAGTTTTCTACAAGAAAGGTACCAGGTTTTGCTTGTATTCCAATGCCCGGTACACAAAGGCTCTATGGTTCTTATTTTTCTGGACAAAAGTGTTTTTTTTTAAAGAAAGAACTCGTGAGTGGGTACATACATACACGGAGACATTTTTCCCCCTCACACATGAAAATGGAGCAGGACCCAGTCCCCCTTCATTCTGATGCTCTTTGGGAGCACTCTGACCAGTCGCCCAGTGCCAGTTACTCATTTGTAAACGTCAGCCTAGACTTGACTGTGAGTCTCAGAACCCTATTTCCAATGGTCTCCTGGTCACCTCCACCCCCATGTCCTCACAGGGATCTCCGCCTCCTGTTTTTCAACCTTGTGTTCTCACCCTTCCACCTCCCCCATTTCCCCGCCCCACACACCCCATCTCTGTGCCTGGGGCCACAGTCCTCGCCCACGGTGCCCTCCTGGTGTCTAGCTCCATCCTGACTGCTTTCCCGCAGCAGCTCCTCTCTACCTCTGAGGTTTTGCTCATTTGGGGGCTGCTCTCCTGATGCCAAAGCCACTTCCATCTCCCATTTCAACCCAGGACAATGTTCTAGGTTCATGTAAGTTTCGCAACCCACAGTCTCTCCACCTCACACACGGTTGGTATTTTCAAACACACTTCTGATCCACATCATCGGCAGTCTTCGTGAGGTGGAAGTGTGAACTCTTCACCTGAACAGGCAGGGCCTGCCCTGGGAGGACCTTGGCCTGTGCTCCTCCACACCTTGTACCCTCTGCTCTCCAACCGAAGAGATGGACTGTCTGTCCTTGATGCCTGTCCCACACATCTCCTCTTACCTGTGCGCACTCAAGTGACGAGCTTCCAAGTGTTGTGAAAGACCTCTTTTCTTTTTGGAAGAGATGAGTTAAAAAAAGTAAATGAGACTGAATCAAGAGAAGGCTGCCAAAACCCATGGAGTTGCGCAACTCCTCATTCCCTGTACCCAACAGAAAATGCCTCTTAGGTTATTCTTATCGGACAGGGTAACAAGCACGTTTTTGTTTGCTCTTGGAATTCACCAGCTTGGATGGGAAGCCTTATCTTCTGAGAAGTCACACTTGTGCTTAGTGACTCACTGACGGGAGGGAAGCATCACATGGTCTGCTCCTCGGATGAGAGCTCCGGTGACGGATCAGATGATCGCTTCAGACTCGGACTCCTGGGGGTGGAATTTCCAGGATATCAAGCAGTGCTGAGAGCCGTGACATAGTCATTGAACGGGAGAGAGCTTCGTTTCACAGAAAGAACTTGTGGATAGGCCAGAAGGGGCTTTGGCTGGGGACTTACTGATCGTGCACTTTGGTGTCCAGGTGCCTGACCTACTCAGGAGAGGGCATCCGAATCCTTGCGAGAGGCTTCCACCCTTTAGCAGCTCAGTCCCACCAAAGGGGGTGAATGCCTGTGGGATACTTCAGGGCAGCATCCTTGAATTCACTGGAGAAGACCCAAGGAACAGATCTAACTTGACAACATCTGACGTAGTAACCTCCTCCTGTCCTCATCTCATGCTATTTCTGTGCCTGGAGCACTTGAGAAGTTCAAAAGGCAGCTGAAACGGCAGCTTCTGAAGCTGTAGAAGCACTGAGCACGAGTACCTGGACCCGAGTTCAGGGAAGATTGCATTTCCTTCATCGAGAAAGACAGTCTAGTTTTGGTGGCCTATCTCCAAATAACAAAGGGAGTTGCTAGCTGGGTCACTCTGGGCGGAGTATTCAACCTCCAGAAACTACTGTTTCCTCATCTGTCAGGCAGGAGTATTGAGATAACCTTGTGGAGTCGTACAAATCCTTTAAAGCAGTCCAAGGCAAAGGGCCTCAATAGACTGAAATGATTTTCCACCATGTACTTTGGGTGAAAAGACCAAGTTGTTCTCCATTAAGAATCCTTTTTGTGTTTATTAGCTACATGATAGATTTGTCTTTGGGTGGGGGGCGGAGTTAGCGTGGTATTCGAGAACGTCTCCCCTTCAGCTGTGAGGCTCAGAGGGCACACCTGGCATGGACCTGCGTGGTTGTTCTCACCCATCAGGAGCCCGGGGGCTTAGTGGTTCCGATCTGGGCTGGAGAGAGAGGGTGGCACGGTGACCCTGTTCTAAAGGGTTGCTGAGAATCAGAATCACCTCGACTGACGGCAGTGTTGGCTAGGGTTTCTTTCTTTGCGGACATAAATCTCAGAGGCCGCAGTTGTGGCCGTCCTGTAGTCACCACACGGGGCGTGGTGCAAGGACAGTCAAGCTGAGCCAGGGAGAGGAGAGGGGGTTCCAGGCCCCCAAACAGATGGGGATTTGAGTAGAGTAAAAAAAAAAAGTCCAGGGTTGAAATAGAAAAGGGAAAGGATTCAGAAATTACAGGGTGAAAGAGAAGAAAAAGAAGTGGAAACTAGAGAGGAAAGGAGATGAAATGAGCAAACAGGAGGAGGAAATAGAGAGGAGCCGTCGGCCATCTCTGACGTCCAGCTCCTTCTAATCTCCTTCCATGTCCTTCTCCATCAGAGCACATTCCTGCCATTGAATGTGCAAGCCCCAGAACAGTGTCCTGCTCGCCACTTGTGCCAGGCAGAGGATAGAGGGGCGCCTAAAGAGCCATGCTCAAAGGTGTTCCCCGCACTCACTAGAGTAACAGAATGCTGCTAACAACGTGTCACTGTTTGTAGGCGTGGTTTCCACACGCTCGTCCCAAGAGGAAATGCACAAAATTGACAATAACAGCCCTGGGGGAGGGAGGGTGGGGGAAGGAGGGTATAAAGGGGGGCTGATATCAAAGAGTTCAAGAAGAAAAAAAATGTTCTGAAACAGATGGAGGCAGCAATTGTACAATGATTCTTGATCTAATTGAATTATCAATCATTATAATATCCGCTAGAGCTCTCAATAAAATGATAATAACAGTGGCTGTTTGGTGCTGAGACGGTGGGTGGTTTTATTCATGAGTTTCTCATCTGTGTGTTCTACAGAGTACGTCTCAGAATCTCACAAAGGCAGTTCTACCATGTCCCAGAGGGTTGATAGGACAGCAGAGACTCAGTGGCAGTCAGTTTGGCTTATTTTTCATCTATATATTCGAATTTATTCTCTAAACAATATTTTTTGCTTATTGAGGGAATCACCAATAAAATGAACACGTGCCAAGGCTTCAGCAGGTGCACAGCACAGCGCCTGCTGCCCTGTGGCCAAGAGGTCTTCCCAAGGGCCCCTCCCTCGCAGGAGAGCTGCCTCCCCCAGTGCACGCCTAAGGCTAAGGCGCCACCTGTGGCCTTCCCCTTGGGACCAGCCGGAACTACAGCCGCTAGGTCTAGAGACCAGAAGCCTAGAGCGGAGCTTCGGTTCAGAAAATCACCCCTCCACTTAAAAGGGACACGGAGCATGTGACCCTTAGCTGGCTGGATCCGGCCGCTCACTCCTTTTTCCTCCCAAGGAAGACAGGCCATTTCCTGAGCCCCATTTCAGAGGAAAGGCTTTGGCCCAGGGACCAGGTGTGCCAGGAATCTGACAGTGATGGTGGCTGGCCCGGAGCCTCTCCCTTGCTCATTAGCATCTCACACACCACTGGGAACCAGATCACAAAGTAGAAAAGCCTCTTCACAGAGGTAATTGTGTCTTTTGGGGGTAGGACAACATTTGTTTTGTTTTAAAGACATAAAACATGTTTGTTTGTTTGTTTTACTTTCTCCTTGAATCTTCCTTCCCAAATGGGGAGCAGTTCCCTGAATGGCATCATAGGTCAATTCCTAATTTCCCAGTGGCATGCTTTACTGGTTTTTTTTAAACATTCATGTGCACAACAGCATATTGTAAGCACCCATAGTAATGTTCATTCCGTCCATGGGCATTAAAAATTAGACAGAACTATGCTTGTAATATTTATTTAATTATTATACTTTTGAGGAAATGCTACATTTATATTCCATTTCATTTGTTACTTTAGTAAACAACCATAGAACATAAAGAGAAAAAGTTCCATACAACCAGAGGGTGACACACTGTCATTCGTTTCAGTTCTGTGCGCTGTCCCAGATTCCCATGAGATAGAATGAGTGGACTATGCTTCCTGAGTGCGCCCAAAGAACTAAACATATTGTCAGAGCACTTGCTGGACGTTCAGCAAAAGCGAAAAATGGTTTCTCAAAGATGAACAGAACATGTTCAGAGAAAAGAAGTCGCCTAACTGTTTCTAATATATCAAACACAGTGGCCATTGTCTAATTAGCCTACCTCTGAAGGAATGGGATCCTTTCTCCTACAGTGAAAAGAGGATGAAGGATAAATCCCACAGCTCATGATGCTCAGATAAAAGTGAAGAATATTGTGAGGACACCAGTCAAGAAGCAATATGGAAATAGCTTAAACAACAATTTTAGTGTTTTTATCAGGTGTTATTTAATATGCTTTCATTAATATTTCAAAACTCTCTTATAACATCATCTAGTTTGTGTACCTCTTTTATTGTTCTTATTTAAGTATTAACTGCATGAAATAATAAACTGAACTGGTTGTTAAGTTCTTTGAATTCCATCATTGGTTAAAAAGAATGGGCTATCGATCAGAATGACCTATCTGTGTGTGCTGCTTTTTCCAGGATTCTTGCCTATGGATTCTGGTTGCTTTGATCTCTCCGGAGCCCCAGTTCTCTCTTTGCTACTCAGAGAGACCACCAAGCTCCACTTGGGTGGCCCTCCCTGCACTGTGGCCTGGGCATCCTCTCCAGACTGTTAGCTGGGGGCAATCATTTGTACCTCCTCTTCAGGAACCACTCTCCTGGATTGCCAGCAGTCCACTAACTAGAAACCATGGATTCAAGGATTTTGCCTGCTTCTTTGCTTCTTTGCTTTCAAAACCTGGAGTTACAGAAGCATGTCTTAGAAGGACTTTGGAGATCATCTAAGTCCAGAATTTCTATTTGACACTGAAGAAACCAAGGGAGCAAAGGGGAGCTTGCCTGAATTTTTGGTAGACCCAGAACTTGGTCAGGTCACGTGACTTTGTCTGACAATTGTTTTGAAGACAGTGAGCCCCAGGGGAAAAAAGAAGCTGGCGGGGGTTGGGGAGGGCCCTTCGAATAATGACGTTTTTCCATAGGAGAGGAAGCAGAATCCATTGCTCTGTGGATCCCTCTAGCTTCCCTATTTCACCATTTGCCCTCTTCCATGCCTTCAGTGATTCTAGCACCTTCCCTCCATCCCCGGACTGATAACACAGAGCCCTTCCATTTCCTGTATGTCCTCTACCCACTGGTCCACAAGGAAAATCCAAGGGAATTACAGAATCTCACACAAGGTAGAGACACGACACATAGCACAGATGGGATCTGAGCTCAGGTTCCAAGGAAGGGCATTTGGGACAACGCATCCCTCTATGAACAAGGACACTGGGATCCACGCAGATTCACCCAAGGTCACCCAGGACAACACATCCCTCTATTGACAAGGACACTGGGACCCACGCAGATGCACTGGGTCACCCAGGAAGGCTAGGATCTTGGTTTTGCACTCAGATGTCCATCTCTGAAAGATGATGTGCTTCCGTGTTAAATCGCTGGCTCCTAATGACCATGCGTTTTTCTGTAGGTTCAGCTCCCTACCTTGTTTGGCCTCAAGAGCCACTCCAAACCCAACTGGAATCCGGTCTCAGAAGCTTCCCAGGCCTGTTGAATCCATTTTAAGATCACTTAGGGCAGTCTTCTTTGCTTGCTCATTCACACAGCAGGAAGGCATTCCAAGGCATTCCCTAGGGTCACTCTGAGAGGAAGTTTTTGGAGAGAAGGACAACTGACAGGAAAAGGAAGAAGAAAGGAAACAATTAAAATAAGCCCATTCCTCGGGTAATTTTTAAAGCCTCTGCTGGACACCTAGCCAATAGTCTATTTTGTTTTGCCTTGGGGTATGTTTAAAAGAACTCCCAACCCCACTTACTTCACTCCAATTCTAAGCACACACTTCTCAGCACTAACACATCAGGGTGTTCCAGGTCTGGAGGCACGTGGTGACCTCTGCTTTGCCTTGCTGACCAGTCACCACAATAAGGCTTTTCATTGCAGGGCTACACAGTTCAGGCCAGTGTGACCCAAGACCTGGCACACAGGATGGTCAGCACAAAGGAGCGGAACTTGTCTGTGTGCTGTGAGCGTGCATACCAATGGACAGACAGCATTTAGCTTCCTGCTTTAAGTTCAGAGCCGCTCCAGTGTTCCTCTTTACCTAAGGAGTCCGTTTCCTACTATTTGCAAATTAATCAGCGGTAGAGCTGCACTAGGCTTCCAGGGCAGCAGGAGGAGGGAGCCCCAAGGAGGGTACATTCATTTGGGGAAACACACACTACGTGCACAGGAAGACCTTTAGCAGGGCAAATTACTGCACTCCAAGACCACTCCTTTGTAGGTACGTGGAAACTAGCTTCTTTGATGAACTTAGTAAATTTTCAGTGTTAAATTAAGTTCACTCAGTTATCAAGTCCGCTCTGACCCTTTAGGACGGGGAGAAGTGTCCCTGTGGGTTTCCGAGATGGTCCGTTTTTAAGGGTATTAAAAAGCCTCATCTTACTCCCACTGAATAGCTGGTGGTTTCGAACTGTAGTCCTTGCAGTTAGTCACCCACCTCATAACCTGCTATGCCACCAGGGCTCCTCTTGAATGAAACAGAAGCTGAAAATGGAAAGTTTCCACATAGATACAAGAAGAGGAGGTGATGGTGGGCCTTCACCCCTTGACAACACACTGGAGAGCTAATGGCTTTGAGGAGATACCCAAAATGGATCTGTGTTGGCCTTTACGGCAAAGTCGGTGGTCTTTTATTTCTTTACATTTTATTGACCCAGTAAAACCCAAACCCACTCTATGATGTCTACATGTACAATTTGGTGACGGCGGTGGCATTCTTTGAATTGTGCCACCCTTCTTACCCTCCTTTTCCGAGCTGTTCCTTCCTCATGACCTTCTTTCTGGGAAGCCTGTCTGATAGGGCAGGTTGCAGTGGTCTGTTTGCCCTCCAGTGGGCGTGATCTAATCCTCGTCTACACTGACCTGACAGCATGATGCAATGATTCGAGGATCTTCAAAGTGTTGTGATGGTTGATGTGGGGCTTAGGAGCCTCCTGTGTTTGGCACTTGAACTGCTCCGTATGGTTTTCTTTAAAAATATCAATCACCAGGGTCACTTCCTCCTTGGTGCTTCTAGGTGGGTTTGAACTGCCAACTGTTCTAGGTGGGTTTGAACTGCCAAGCCATTTTCACTACCAGACACCTTCCAGGGTCTTTTCATCTCAATCCCCAGGAAAAAACTTTCATTTGGAGAAGGAGGGAGCAAAGCCCAGCTGGGCAGGGGTGGCATTGGGCAATAAAATGATACCCTGGGCCCTCTACAGCCCTGATATGGCAGTCTGCTTCAATAAAGAGTGCCAGCATTGAAAACCTGATGAACAATGAGACAGAGCCACTAAGGGTCAGGGTCAATTCGACAGCAGTGAATGTTTCAGGGGAGAACTATGCTAGTCCCCTTCTCATGGTCTTATTACGAGAATTTAGTGACATACTGTCTGTGAAGGGCCAAGTACAGGGTACATTAGGCAAATGATGTCCACTCTTGTCATGAATGGTCTGGTGACCTCCTAGCTGTTCTTGGTGGCTGATCCACAGTGACACTGTCACAATGGAGGACCCTGGGGCGCCATTGGAGTGGTCAACAAACCTCACTTGTGATGACCGTTAGAGACACAAGTAACTTGTGGTGACCGTTAGAGACAAAAGTAACCTCCCAGCTGCTAAACATCTCTTTAGAGAAAATGGTGGATTCGAACAGCTGATTTTTCTGTTAGCAACCCAATGCTTAATCCATGACACCAACAGAGCTCCCTTCCCGGAATCTTGCAGAAGAGGAAAAGGGCTCTAAGAGGTTCAGGATCTGGCCTGAGGATAACACATGCAGAGTCAGGATTTAAATCCAGGCAATGCCAGTATCTGTAAGCCAGCATGATGTCAAAGGATCTGGATGGCCCAAGTAGTTTGCCATTAGTTGAGAACCTGAAGTTTGGTGGTTTGAGCCCACCCAGCGGCTCTGTGAAGAAAGGCCTGGCAAGCTGCTTCCTTAAGTTCACCTGCGTAGCATGAGGGTTAGAGTCAGCTCGAGGGCAGAAGCTTCTTCTGTGCCCAGAGAAGAGGACCAGAGAGGCAGAAATGAAGTGAGAGGCATGAGGGGTTGTCATAAAAGTTCAGGACTTGTGGAGATTCCTAAGGCATCTCCAAGAGCAGCCACAGGGAATTCCTCATGAGCAAACCAGGCAGCAAGCCGAGTGGTGTCATTTGCTCATCTTGGGTTGTTAACAAGCCTTCCTCCCATCCTGGTGCTGCGTTCTTCTCCCGGTGCCTTGTGATGCTCACACACCTGCCTCTCAATCCGTGCACAATGTCCGCTGGAGCACAATGAATGGTTTTGAAATTCCCATTCTTCTCGAGAATGTAGATAGTTTGCTATGATCCTGTGATTATGCAGATGATATAATCTTGCTTGCTCAAAGTGCGGAGGCCTTGAAGTGCCTACTAATGAGGATCCAGGATGGCAGCCTTCAGTGTGGGTTACAATACAGTGCAAAGAAAACCAACATCCTCACCACTGGCCCAAGATGGAGACAAGATTGATGCTGTCCAAAAGTTCACCTTGTTTAGATCCACAATCAACACTCATGGAAGCAGCAGTCAGGAGATCAAATGACACACTGCATTGAGTAAATATGCTGCACAAAACCTCTTTACCGTTTGGGAAAGCAAAGACTTTAAGGACTAAGGTGCACCTGACCCATGCCACAGTATTTTCAATTGCCTCACATGCAGGCAGAAGTTGGACATTGCCTAACGAAGACTGAAGGAGAATCCATGCATTTTAAAGTTACGGTTTGGACGAAGAATATTGAAAGTACCATGGGCTGCCAAAAGAACCAACAACCTTATCTTGGAAGAAGTGCAACCAGAATGTTCCTTAGAGAGAAAGGAAAAATATCTTGCTCTAAACGAGAGGAATCCGAGTGCTGACGGTGAAGTATCGGTGAGATGCTGGATTTTTCCTGTGTCTGTCCTCTCCGGCTCTCCTAGCAGCAGGTAAGCATATTCATGTTGATGGCTCAGCAAGACGCTGGCTGACAATTTCACAGGCCCAGTGTCTCTGGTAAACAGAAATGCCTGCTCATTTCTGCTCCGTTAAGCAAGGGAGACATCATCCAGCTTTGCCCGCTGGAGAGGGGCAAGAAACAGATGGAGATATGTTTGAATTTCAAGGCTACATGAGAACAAAGAAGAAAGAACAGGTTGTAAATTATTTTCCCGAGATGTTAAGCTACGAACTGAATCCGAACACTCACCAAGGCAAGACAACAGGGGCGGCGGGGAAATGGAACGAGAGCCCTGACTGGGGACGTTTTGCCTACCATATTGCTACTGCCACACTTTTGAAGAGTGTCTGACAATCTCAGCCTTTAAAATACATGTGCATTATGTTTTCAAGACGTGTGTCTATAGCCTCAGGGTGGCAAAACAAACAACTCTATTGCCAATGAGCTCATGCTGGAGCCTGTGTGGACGGTTTCTCTTCCTTCGCTCTAATGTTCCTAATTAGGACGATTATGGAGGATGAGCTTTGTGGGCTGAATTGGCTCTTTGTGCTAATTGCAAACCCAGGGCTCTGTGCCTGCCCTTGCTCAGGTTGACCTGTTTCTTAGATGCACCACTAGATGGGGAGGGGGCCCCCAGCCCTGCCCCTGGTGCCCCAGAGAACGCCCTGATGCTTCAGAACTATGCAAAAGCCACAAGGGACGCACCACCTGCCATCAGAAAACAAGACATGGCCCCAAAAGAAGCGAAAAGACTGTTGACCCTGGCTTCTCGCTGGCCCTTTTACTCCACCCAAACCTGAATTCAATGAAGATCCCGTTTGAGGTCATTTCTCTCAGAGAAAACGATTTCCGTAAAAGGCCGTCAATCCTTGCTTCTCCCACAGCCCCTGGAATTCTAGACATGCCCCAGTTTGACCCTTGTTTTGTGGCAGTGGAGCAGGACTCGGTGCCCCCCGAACTCTGACATCTCAGAGAGGGGAGCTGATCCCTGAATATGCATCTCCCTGGCCTGGACTCCCCCCTGCTCACTACCTCTGTCGTATTCTTCTTTGTAGGTCAGAGACACTTTAGAAATTAACCCTCTACTGTCAGAGTGGCCAGGATCCCTGGTGGTATAATGACAATGCATCGGGCTGCTAACCACAAGGTCAGCAGTTCAAACTCACCAGCAACCTCTTGGGATAAAGAGTTGGCTTTTGGCTCCTGTAAAATGTCTACTCTGTTCCATAGGGCTGCTATGAATCAGAACTCCCTCAATGGCAGTGAGTTTGTTTGTTTTTTTGTTAATCAGAGTGGCAGGGAGCCATGGTGGCCTAGTAGGTTATGCACTGACCTGCTAACCACAAGGTCAGCAATGCAAACACACTGGCTCTCAGGAAAGAGGCGGCGTTCTGCTCCTGTAAAAATGGACAGCCTTGGAACCCACAGGAAAACAACTGTGCTTTGTCTGTCGGTGGCTCTGAGTCAGAAAGGACTCACTGGCAGTGAGAGTGAGTAGCTGATTATCATTCTGTTTGGAAGCTACTTGTGGGTGCCAGACACCCATCATGCCTTTTCTGGAGTTAGCTGTGCTGGGTGCTGTGTAGAGAGATCCCGTGTTGACTTGGCTTAGCGGTCTCTGGATATTTGACCTTAAAGTTAGTTCCGTGTCAGAACTCTAACACAACTGTCTCATAGTGGCTACAGGAGCTCCATAATTTTAAGTGACTGTTGGAATTTCCAAGAGGGCTGGGGCTGGTGCAGAATCTCCTCCAGGGATTCTGGTAGGCTCTGGTGGGTGGTTGTGGTGGGCTGGAACAGGCTGCCCATTGCGTTACACCAGTGCAACTGGCTTTTGCCTGGGCCTGCAGAGTTAGAATACTCCAGGTCACAGAGCTGAAGACATGTTGGAAGAAGTCAAAACCGAATCCAGAGAGTACAGAGGCCCTTAAGGAAAAGCCCCAGTATGGTGGTCCCTAAGGAGCCCAAGGGAACAGGTGGATCTTCAGCCTGTACGTCTGTTGGCAGCTCCCTGGGGTCTGAGAACCAAGCAGGCCAGTGAGTGAGGCCCAGGAGCTGCAGGGCATGGGGTTTGTGGGTCATCTGGCTCCGCAGCAGGCCATGGGGGCGGCAGCACACAGCTGTTCTGAACCACAGAGTACTCATGCTCAGACCTGGTGGTTTCCCAATGCCTGCTGGTTTCCGGATGCCTGTCTGGATGCCCTGTCCACCCTTGGGCTTCCAAGGGGGCTAAAATAAGTAACACACAAAACACATTGCATAGTCAATTCTTCATGAAGCTAAATATGTACAATTTCGACAACTGCCACTCGTGAGATTCTATCCTTTCTATATTTTAATGGGCTTGGTAGGACAAGAGAGCGGCTTGTTTTTAACAAACAGACGTGAAACTGTGAATAACAGATGATAAAATCTGGAGGTTGGTTTTTTAATATTCTGATTTAACAAAATAGAATATGGCAGGCAATATTTTAGCCTTCCATTTCATTTGCTTATCTGTTTTCGTTTATGTGGCTGGTAGATTAGAGCTCATCAGAATCTTCAGCATCTCTCCGTTTGAGAGGTGCATCTCATTCCTCAGATAATTAAATTCCTTGTTTGGGCTTAGTGTTGGGCCTGGGTCAGGCATCCTCAAACTACAGACCGTGGGCCACATGCGGTCTGCATAGGGCATTTATCTGGCCCGCCAGGTGGTTTTACCAATTTGTTTTTACTTCAAAATGAGAAGTAAAAAAGCAGTGTGCATAGGAATTTGTTCATATTTTTTTTAAACTATAGTCCGGCCCTCCAACAGGTCTGAGGGACAGTGAACTGGCCCCGTTTAAAAAGTTTGAGGACTCCTGGGCTGGGTTCTCTAGAGAAGCGAAACCAGTGAAACTTGCATGTGTGTTGCATATAGAAAGAGATCTATATCAAGAAATGGCTCGAGGGGGGAACAGGAAGAGGGGGAGTGGAATTGGGGAGCAAATAATAAATGCTGGAGGAAGAAGGGAGAATTAGAATTGATTGTGATGATGTATTTGCAACTCTTTTAAAAAGTAACAACTATGAAAGTGTATGATGTGTGAATTTTATATCAAGAAAAACATTGAAACAAAACCAAAGTTGACCAATGGTAACCATGGGTGAAGGAGGAAGAGTTTTTGCTTGGGGGGCATTGAGCGTTGGTTAATGGTGGTGGAATCCTTAGGACAAGAATATCAATAATGGTTGCACAGCAGAGTA
The DNA here is from genome assembly GCF_050624435.1 of Tenrec ecaudatus. NCBI lineage: Eukaryota > Metazoa > Chordata > Mammalia > Afrosoricida > Tenrecidae > Tenrec > Tenrec ecaudatus. Next base: position 61,976,321 of record NC_134536.1, on the reverse strand, counting down.
GAATCAATGGATTAGAAGATGTTAAATTGGAGAATGTTTTGTTGTGTAAATTTTTACCACAATTAAAAAATACCAGCAATTCCACTGATAATGAATATAAGGAAGAAGATAATGTTTTCAAATTGATTGTGGTGATGATTGTGCAACTCTACTTGATATTATTGAGCTATTGGATTGTATATGTGGAAGAAGTGCCAATAAAACTGCAAAAAAAAAATCATGTAACATTGAATTAAAGATAATGAACTCACATTGTTGTGGAAGTGGCTAAATTCGGTCCACTTCAAGTCTATGGGTTAGAAGTTAGCTAGAGGCTTCTCCTGCCTCCTGTGGCTGCATGGGCTGACAAAGAGGAAGCAGAAATTTGAAACAGGAAGATCACAGGCTGGCGGATGCTGAGCTGACTGGATCCAAGACTGGCTAAAGGAAAATCCCGATAATGGCACCTGGGATCAGCAGGTGATATAACAGGAGGTCAAAGATCTAGATGTAGGATCCAGATCCAGCAGAAGTAAGCTAACTTTTATTGTTCTATCCTAAGTATATATCTATCCTAAGTATCCATCTACACTATGTACCAATCTACACTAAATATCAATCTATACTAAGTATCCAGCTATCTATATTAAGTATCAATCTACCTATACGGTCAATCTATACTAAGAGTAGGTCACACTCTGAATGTAACATACCTTAATTGTATCAGGACTATGACCAGATTAAGGAGGTGGTACTCTACCCTATTTTTCCTACAGCCTCTTTACAGAAGATTCCATCATGAACTTGACTGCACTATGTCAGATTGTCAGATGGGAAATGCCTGGCTCACCCATGTTGACATAAAACCTAACCCTCACAGTCCACTCCTCTTGACACCTACTTGTCTATTTTAAGTCCCAACCAACCAGCTTTCCTAAACTTCTTATCCTGACAAAACTGTGGAAAGACACCAAACACATGATCATCCAGACCCTTGCTTCTCAGCAACACTCATTGGTGGTGCTATTTTGGGTGTTAACTTGGCCACCGCATACCACAGATTAACAACACCCTCTTGACTAATACTGACAGACTGATCCAGACAAAAAGAGACTGGGGCTGATTTCTCTATGCCTTTAGACCTAATCAGACTTGAGACCAATTTAGAAAACTCATCTTTATGATTTTGTTTCTCTAGAACTTTTAGAGCAGTGGTTCTCAACCTTCCTAATGCTGTGACTCCTTAATTCAGTTCATGTTGTAGTGACCCCTAACCATAAAATTATTTTCGTGCTACTTTATCATTGTCATTTTGCTACTGTTATGAATCGGGTGACCCCTGTGAAAGGGTCATTTGACCCCCAAAGGGGTCGTGACCCACAGGTGGAGAACCGCTGCTCTAGAACCACCCACCCTCAGTACTGTCTGCTGTAGATATCACAGTCTAGGGTCTCTGAAACTAGGTCATAGGAAATGTTGCAGCTTGCTCCCATGTATGTTGGAACACTTACTTTCAAGCCCACTCCATACTGTTAGGAAGCTCAAGAAGCCATGAGGAGATGCCCATGTGGAAAAGAAGGAAGGACCCTGGCTAATAGCCATGGGTGAGCTTTAGATTACAGCAGAAAGTGTGGGCAACATTCAAGAGTCTGGAGGGTGAGTTCCTTGCTCACATGGTCCCAAAGAAGAGATTATTTTCAAACCTTTCAAGCTAATACAACTTGTTCTGCTACGTTTTACTTTCTGGGTGCCCCTCTATTATTTCTTTTCCTTCAGTTTCTCCCATTTGTAATGGCAATGTCTGCACATTGTGCCTGTCCCACCATTGTATTTAAGAGAGCCTGTGTTTTAGTTTTCACAGGCTAACAAGGAAGCATTTGCTCCCAGGTGGGATTTTGTCTAAAGTTCCATCCATTATTTGATTCAGATTCTTCCGCTGTGAGCAGAGACTTGGGGGTGATTGATGATTGAGGGGTGATGTGAATAGGTTTTGGATGTGGGAAGGACATGAATTTTGAGGGGTGAAAGGGTGTAATGTTATGGTTTTAATTGTGTCTTCCCAAAATATTTTGTAAGTTGATATGCCTGGTTGATAATTACATTTAGGAAGGCATTGTCCTCGTTATGGTGATAGCAGGATGTGGTGTGTCTGGTATCAGGCTCTTGTGAGAAATAAAAGGGATTAAACAAGCAAGAGAGCATGCAGCGACAGGGAAGGGCTATAAGGAAGAGCAGTATCAAGCCACATGTCGATTGCGGAGGAGCAGATGCTCCGGCAGGGCAAGGCTCTTCTGCCAGAGCTGACCCAGAGAAGAAATTTTCCCATATAGCTGGCCCTAACTTCAGACTTCCAGCCTCCTAAACTTTGAGAAAACAAATTTCTGTCTGTTAAAGTCACCCACTGTGGACTTTTTGTTACAGGAGCACTAGGCATCTCAGACATGCCCTTTGATTAATTTCCAAAACCCCAAAGTGCTTGTTGTTTATAATTTGGCTTAGCATTATGCTTGATTGGGACTGCACTGAAAGGGGGATTCGTGCAGATACAGTTTGGTTAAAATTTGACACGCTATCATTTACTCTCCCTTTTGACCTATTTGGAATTTGCTCCGATCTGTAATATTTTCTGCCTTCTTTTCGATTGAGGGTCTTCTCAGTTTTACTTTGTTGTTGATAGTTCTTTGAAATTTTCGGTTTTAAATGTTTATCTATACGAACTCCAAAACAGGTAAAACTATAGAGACAATAACTGGATTGAAGGTTCTTTCGAGGTCTGGCAGGGGAAGCTGGGGGGAAATGAGAAGCTAATAATGATCAGTACAAGAAAAAATAAAATGTCCTAAAATTGATTGTGGTGATGATTGTACAACTCTTCTTGATGTGATTGAACTACTGAATTGCATAGTTCTACGAATTATATGCCAATGAAACTGGCTTTTTTTGAGGGGGGTAAGATATGCAAAAAGAACCAAAGGAAGTTCATTTACTCTGCAACCCTTCACCCAGTTCACAATAAAATCTATAAAACTTCACTCTCCCATAGTCAAAACTCTCATCCTAAGATCAAGAGTAAGTCAAAAGGCATTATTATTACTGGGACATGGCAAGAAACAATAGCGGCACGGTTTGTTGTTTTTATTTAATACAAGCTGCTATAATTTTGTGGTAATTCTTTTTCACTTACCCTCATACACTTTCAAAATGAAATCACATTGCACATTTGTTTCCTGTCTATTTCAATTTGATGAGCACATCTGATAACTTGGTTTCTTTTGATCTTGAAAATTCAAAAGCGGAACTTTTTGAATTACTGTCTCTCTTTGAACTAGAATCCCTTTTAAAGCCCTCCCAAAGCATTCAGTGACCATGCAGTCTTAGTAGACTCCAAACTTGGGAACTGAAAACTCTCAGGGTGGGAAAACAGCAGAGACAGGGAGGAGCCAATAAAGTTATTGTCAATATTTCAAACACACCACGTGGAAGCTGCACAATCACTAGAGATAAGGTGACTTTATAAATGACAATACCCCATTTCTAAATTTGGGGCTAGAATGACTTCGACTCAATAAAAGAATTTTGGCAATCTTACACTGACCAATTTTTAAATTATTATTGGTACTTGTAAATAGCGTCAGTTAACAAAAGTGGAAAAGCAAGCCAATGATTACATAATGAAGTTTTTTATTTAAACCTGGGTGTGGTTCCAAGGGAACAAAGTAACAATCATAGGGATCCTTGAAGATAAGATAGAAACCTCTGATGTGGCCCAGGCGGGTCTGGTACAGAGGGAAGTGCAGCCAGGCAAGTAAGTCACGTAGCAAGTTAATATCCCAAAACCCACTCACTGCCATCGAGTTCATTCCGACTCATAGACTCTCTCTGCCTTCGAGTCAATGCTGATTCGTAGTGGCCCCGCAGGCCAGGGTAGAACCACCCCTGTGCATTTCTGAGACTGGAACTCTTTCCGGGAATAGAAAACCCTATCTCTCTCCCCTCCAGAGCTCAGCTTCCAGAAGGGGACAGTGTCTGTGCCCAGGGACAAGAGTGAGGTTCCTTGATATCTGGGAATATTAAAAAATAATTCTGCCCTCTGACTCCAACTGTCGATGGATCAGAGAGCAATATTCACCAGTAACTCCCAAGCCCCGACGCCTCCACATTACCTGATTGGAGGTATTCAACCTCTTTTTAAAGAGGTCTGTGAAGGATGGGGTAGGCCAGACCTGAGAGGCCACTCCGGAAGGCCACCTTGCAGTCAGGGGACGGACCCTCAGCGGGCTCCGGGGCATCCTGGCATCAGCTCTCTCCTGGCAGGGGCGCCTCTCTGCTCCTTGGGCGAGCCCACCATGGCAGTGCTTCTGGAAGGCCACCCGGCCGGGTTCATTCTGCTTTCTCCGCCTGGAACCGACTTCTCTCGTTCGCGGGACTGGGGGGAGGGGGGGCTGACGAAAGTATTGGTGGCCCCCCGAGAGGGCACCTGGGCTGAATTGTGCCAGGCTGCCGAGCTGAGGAGGGCGCCTTGACGACTTGGGTTCAAGGGTGCATTCCAAAAACGAAAGCTTGGAAGACTGAGGGACCAGAGCATGCCAGCGGCCGCCCAGAAGAAAGGCCATGCTTGAAGCAGAAGGTTTCTGCGCACATACAGGCAGCACGTGCTACGTGCTGTTGCTGCGCATGCGTGCGAGCGTGCGTGCGTGCGTGCTGCGTGCGTGCGTGCGTGCTCGGAGGCTGACGAGGCAAGGCACGGAGGGCACGCGGCAGCACGTTGAGGATCTCGCTGGGCCCCGCCCAGATGACCTGTCTCCAGGCCGCCTGTCCCCACGGGAAGGGACGGCGAACCCCGGGCCGCTGGGACCGCGCCTGCGCACACACATTGCCCGCCGCAGGGTCGTGACCCGAGAGTCTCGGCTTGTAAGAAGCCCGCTGTTTTTTGTTTTAAACGAATGGCTGAGGAAAGTTCCTCCAGACCGACCTGTTCTGAATGTTCCATCCTTGCGTCAACGGCCACACGGTGCCTCTGGGGAGCATTGTGTCCCCCTCTCCGCCCACCACCCAAACCGCCACCACAAACGTGGCGTCCCACGACGCTCGACGACTGCCGTAAGCCGTGGCGGTGACGCCGCAAAGCGCGGTGGTCCGGGCGCCTGTGGTGAGCGCCCCATTCGGAAGGCGGTGCCCACTCTGTCGGGTGGACCTTGAGTGATAAAGGAACAGAGACAGACAGACAGACAGCTGGCCAGCCACTTAGCTTGCCCAAGGGCGGACGGGCCTTCCTCCATCCCAACAGAAGAAAGCCTGGCCCCAGAGCCGCTGCCCCAGGTGCCATGTCTAGCCTCCTCCATTGCTAGGAAGCAAATTACTTGTGAAAGCCACCACTCACAGTATGTCTGCGATAGCAGCACTGGATAACGTGGACTTTAACTTCCCATGGCTAGATGATTCAGGCCACAAATACCAGAAAACTCAACTAAAATGAATTTTTAAAATAAGAACATGTCTAACTAGCTCCCTCCCCCTACCCAAATAAATCCAGTGGTAGGGCGGTTTGCGGAGGGCTGGTTTGATCTTCCTTCGCTGGCTTCTGGAAGTTTGCTTGGCTGCTTGGGATGGCCCCCTTCAGGGTTCCCAGATGGCTGTCACAGCTCCAGGGCATCCCAGATGCCCAGCCATGCCGTGTAGTCTGACCTTTCACTGTCCACACTCTATTTCATAGGATTAGCGCATAGTTTAACCATGCTCCCTGAGAGTAGTAGAGAAGATGGAAATAAAAAGTATTGAGTAATTCCATGGTTGTTTTCTCTCTTGTAGCCAATGCCCTTTCTTCATAACAAATGTGTTTGCAATGCCCCTTTATCTATAATGATATTAATAGATAACAATCTCCTTACCTGGACTATTGCAAATTATAGTTGAGTCAAAATGTGCCACCTCATCAGTGAACTTCCTTTTGACCCAATGTATCATTGCTCCAGTTTTTAATATGTTCTTCTTTGCTATCAGTGAGGTTTTCCTTTGTTTCATTATGTCATTGTATTTGTTTGTATTCCTATCTGGATTTTGAATAAATGAATCCCATATTAGGCAACCTAGAGAGACAACAAAGAGTTCAGTAGATTTAAAAGGACATGGCTGGGCAGATCGGTGGGAAATGATCACAAACTGAGTACAAGGAAGAAGAAATGTCCTGGAATTGACTATAATGACAGTTGCACAACTTTTATGAGTGCGATTAAACTATTGAAATGTATGAGTTGTATGTTGATCAAGTTGTATGTTGATCAAGTTGTTAGAAATAATCATTATTAAATTGAAAAACAAAAACCTAACTTCCCTACCATGGTCATCTTTTGACATTTGAAAGGAATGCTAGAAATTACTCCAGAAGTTTCTCCCTCAAATTTTATTGGCCAGAATTGTGTTACATGCCCATTCTTAAATCAATTGCTTAATAAAGGGAATGAGGCCAATCAACATTTGGTTTGGTCTAATTTTTGTTTGTTTAATATTGATCCTCTACAGTGGAGAAGGGGCGGGGTTTACCCTCTAAGGAATGAGATGGCCACTTTGGGAAAAGTGGAGAAAATCAGGCTTCTGACACAAGATAAAAATACCTGGGAACTGTGGATGTGGCAACAATGGCATCAGTCACAGCCAGGGACTTCCAAATGGTTTTCTCTATAACATCCTGTGAGAGCTCAGGAAGAAAAGAATTCTTTGATCAAATGAACATAGAAAGCAGCATAGAACCTTCTTGGAAATCCACAATACTTGTTAGTATATTAAGTGTTTAGAAGGCCTATACTTTGTTTTAAAAAGTTAAAAGCCACAGAGGTTAATATAGTCCTACAATAACTGATCTACAAACAGGCATGGGTAGACATGAAGGCTGAACAGGGGTAGGAGGGAGAGTGGGACTATACCCAGGAACATATATAGATTTGACACAGGATGTTTGTATATGTGTGTTTACCTTTGCTGCAAATATATCCATGAAGGTGGTGGAGCACATGGGGGGAAATGTTATGAAAACTTCTGGGGACTGGGGGGCTCAGGCAGGGTCGTAGTCTCAGAGGACTGAAGTCAATTGGCACAACATAGTTCATAAAGTCAATGTTCTGCATCCTACTTTGGTGAGTAGCGACTAAAGTCTTCAAAGCTTGTTGAGTAGCCATCTGAGGTTGGATTTTTGGTCTTTTCCTTTCTGGAGCAAAGAAGAGTGATGGAAACAATTGGTCCAACTGACTAGTGGACTACACAAACACCAGTCTCCATGACTCTTGAGACCTGAAGACATAGATGGTGCCTGGTTACCGTGACCAGCTACTTTGAAGGGAATTACATTAGATGATCCCAGATAGGTAAGTCTATAGAGATAGTAACTGTATTATTGCTTTCTTGGGGGCAGAAGAAGGTAGGGGAAAATGCAGAGCGACTAACAATGAGTACAAGAAGAAAATGTCCTAAAATTGATTGTGATAATTGTACGACTCTTCTTAATATGATTGAACTATTGAATTGCATGACTTGTGAATTATAGGCCAATAAAACGGTTTTGTTTTATTTTTTAAGAAGGTGGAAAGAAAGAAAAAGATCCTTGAGAGAATGGGAGGAAAAGGTGGAACAAAATCAAGAACATAAAAGAAGCCAGGCTTTCTCATCAGATGGAGACTTATGGAATCCTCAAGATGATATCACTTAATCATCCATCCTTCACGTCTGGAACTGAAGTCTCCCCCTGGGGTCAATTTTCTGCCAGGCAAAAGACAGGTCTATAAGGGGGACAATAAGAGTATGAGTTAGGAGAACCAACCATTAAAGATCAAAAGGGCAACAAAATGTTGTCCTTGACCTGAGGACCACATCCAGAATGGGTGGGTAAGAAGGAAGATGGAAGTAGGAAACACAGGCAGGAAGCTGAATAAGTCATGGTCCATTGAGGGGATTGCAATAAGATGAAACAGTGTATATGAATTATATGTAAAACTGATGATCTGCTCTATAAATCTTCACCCAATTCATTGTTTTTAAAAAAAAACATGGAAAGGGTGTACAATCTCACCTTCCTGGAAATTTATAATGCTTATAAGCAAATTAATAGCCCAGGGAAGGCCTATCCTTGATGTCTAACCCAGAATTCCAGGTATTTTTGGGCCATATAATCTTTGGTCTGTGAGAAATCCATGAGCAATGTCACAGAAGCAGCGTTCCATGAAACATCTGTTAGTGAGACATTGGCAGGATACTGGATCCTTTGTTTGGCTTTCCTGACAATACTTCACATGGGAGCCAGGTGTTAAGTTTTAGTGCAGTCACATTTACCGGAAGAGTTTTAGAAAGCTTTCATTTTGAGTGTTTTGCCTTTTTTTTCTTTTAACAGAATAAAAATTTTACAGAATTCATTTGTTCCCTTCTATGAATTGGGAAGGCACCGTGGTGGAGGCAGGCTGGGGACTCGCTTGCTGGCTATAATTAGGTCTGGTGCAAAGATCTAGGTTCTAGAGCTATTGTTTTCACTCCTTGCCCTTTGGAGCAAACAAAAGTTAATTCTGTTGGCCAGGGTGATACCAGATAAGGCGTCCAGCCTTTTTATTATTTTGTTTCCCCCCAGAACCTCGGGCAGACACAATCCAAAGAGATTATCCCAATCATGTGGTACTTAAACTACCTCAGGACGATGGAATACTTACTGGTCTCTAACTGAAAGGCTGTGTGTCCTTGCTTAGGTAAATGAAGAGTTATGAGAGCTTTCATCTTTGGAAGTTATTCCCTAAACCCAACCTAAATCTTCTATGGCTCATGTAAGAAATGTAATTGAATATTTATTATATGTACACGGCCCTGGGGAGATTCAAAGGAGAAGAAAACGAGAAATATGGATTTACTTCCAAAATCATATAATCTGTTTGGTGTCAAGCTACAAGCCAAAGGGTCTCTGGGCAGTGCAACAGTTAAGACCTGCTCAGCTACTAAGCAAAAACTGAGGTTCAAGTCTACTCAGAGATGTCTCAAAAGAAAGGCCTGGTGATCTACTTTTGAAAAACTAGTGTGTGTGGTGTGTGTGTGTGTGTGTGTGTGTGTGTCAGAAGAAAGGCCTGGCGGTATGTGTGTGTGTGTGTGTGTCAGAAGAAAGGCCTGGTGATGTGTGTGTGTGTGTGTCTCAGAAGAAAGGCCTGGTGATCTACTTTTGAAAAACCTGTGTGTGTGTGTGTGTGTGTGTGTCTCAGAAGAAAGGCCTGGTGATCTACTTTTGAAAAACCAGTGTGTGTGTGTGTGTGTGTGTGTGTGTCAGAAGAAAGGCCTGGTGATCTACTTTTGAAAAACCTGTGTGTGTGTGTGTGTGTGTGTGTGTGTGTGTGTGTGTGATGGGGTGGGGGGATGTTGGAAATCCAAGTTCAAATGCTTAATGATAATGGTAAGTATTGTAGGGAAAATGCCAACTCAGACTCATGGTAACTGTATGCACAACAGAACAAAGCATAGCCCAGCCCCGTGTTATCTTCACAAGTGCCGTCATGTTCAAGTCTGTTGTTGCAAGAATTATGCCCATCCATCTAAGGATCTCCCTCACCCTCTACTTCAATGGGCCATCTCCCATTGGCCCTCTACTTCACAAAACATGTCCTCTAGTGATTGATCCCCCTGATGTCCACCGTAAATGGGTCACAAAATGTTCTGTTGTGATCCATAGAGTTTGTCATTTTGAAGAAGTTGAGGAAGTAAATTGCTAAGCCTTTATTTCTGGTTTGTGTTAGTTTAGAAGTCCCACCATGGGTGACTGAATCAGGACTCTGTTGGACATCCTCTGACAACACAAAGGAAGAGCATTCAACTTGCCACCTGCCTCAAGCTGATTGCCACACTGCAAGGGCCAGACATGCCTTCCCCCTCCATGCTTCTGTAACTTAGTCTAACACCCACTATCTATCTCTGCTGGGTTCAGTCATGCATTGCAATGGCCACATAGAACTCACAGACACTACTCCTGATTTGGGGTTCGTCAGGGAAGCTAATGTGTAAGGAGCCCTGGTGGTGCCGTGGGTTATAAGCTGGGTTGCTAACCTCAAGGTCAGCAGTGCAAAACAAGTGGCTGTCCTGAGGGAGGAAGGTGAGGCTTTCTGCTTCCATACAGATTGAACCCTCAGACCCCCAGGGGCAGTTCTACTCTGTCCTATAGGGCCACGAGTCAGAATCAATCGATAGCAATGAATTTCGTGGGTTTTGTTTGTAAAAAGGTACAAAATGTCAAGGACATGGGTCCTTTTTGTCAGCAATGCCTCTTCTCAGCCACACTGGCTATCTTTCTCTGATCCATAACCTCTCAGTCACGTGGTCCCTTAGTGTCTGCCTTATTCCATGGGCCAGGAAGCCTGCCACTCTGTCTCCTGGTCTCAGTGCCGCTCCTCTGCTCTGTCTCATGGTCTAGAGCTGCAGCCTCTGTTGACTCGCCGGCCTCTACTGCCTCAGAGAGGGATCTCGAATGTGGGCCTCTGGTCATGCTTCTTTCTTGATTACAGGTTGCAGGGTTTTCTCGCTCTCTCTGGTTCTGAGATGGATCACTTACATACCCAGGAATGGCAAAACTCTGCTTGCACAGTCCCATCTAATCACTGGGCGGGTGTTACAGAGACATGGATAGAAGAGCCGTCCCAAGCAACTTCACTTCACCCCAGTGACCCAGGTGGTATTTGAAATAAGGGCGGCATAGCTTCCTGTACGATAGCAACACGCAAATCATTACAGTGTGACGAGCTGGCAGCTGGGTGCTAGTTTACCGTGAAAAAATGTTACACACAATGGGGCACTTTCACAAGAAATGTCATGAGGCATCTTAAGACAGACTGAGACACAGCTGAGTGTCTACTGCGTTCCCAGGTCCAGTCTTTCCTAGAAACAAAGAGTACATTAGAAACAATCCTTTAAAACTTTGTGCAGCCTGACCTGATCCCACCACACCGAGGCAAATCACTGGGGGAGTGCAGCGGAACAGCAAGGGAATGGAGTGGCAAGGTCCCCAGGGAATGCTGAAAGTGGACTTTGGGGCCAGGGCGTGGTGCCCCAACAGACTGGACTGGAAAACGCTCCTAAGGGCCAGCAAACGATCCCTGAACTAACTACAAGCTTTTCTCTTGTGAACTGTTCTGTTCTTTGTCAGTGGTTTGTTTTTGTTGTTTTGTTGTCTGGTTGTATACTGTTGCTGTTTTCCTCTGTCTTGTTTTCGTGCATGTTAGTGTCTCCACAGGTCTGTCTGAATAGGACAGGCTGGATGAACTATCTGGAGGAAAAACAACGGGACCGACAGTTCCGGGGGGACTTGGGGTGGGGGGGTAGGGAGGATAAGGAAGTGGTGTTAACAAACCCAGGGACAAGGGAAAAACATGGGACCCCAAATGGTAGAGAAGGGGGAGTGGCAGGTCTGGTGGGAAATGATCAAGGGTAAGGTTGCTTACAGAAGAGGTATACTCTAGCCCAGGTGGCGATGAAGCATGGTAGTAGGGCAGGAGGAAAGTCAAGAGAGATGGAGGAAAGAGCTAGGAGTCAAAGGGCATTCATGGAGGTCTAGACAAAGACATGTACATGCAAATATATATAGGAGGATGGGGAAATAGATCTATGTGTTTATATTTATAGGTTAAGTATTAAGGTGGCGGAAGGACCTTGGGCCTCTACTCAAACACTCCCTCAATGCATGAATACCTTCTTTTATTAAATTGGAACGCTATGATGCTCACTCTCCCGACACAACGGCTGGAGCCAAAGTGGGTGAACAAGTAAATGTGGTGAAGAAAGCTGATGGTGCCCGGCTATCAAAAGAGATAGTGACTGGGGTCTTAAAGGCTTGAAGATAAACAAGCGGCCATCTAGCTCAGAAGCAACAAAGTCCACATGGAAGAACACACCAGCCTGTGTGATCGAGTGGTCCCGAAGGGATCAGTTACCAGGCATCAAAGAACAAAAATAATATCATTGACTGCACATCTCCATGATAGGATCGCTGAAGACAAATGGGTGCATAAGCAAATGTGGTGAAGAAAGCTGATGGTGCCCGGCTATCAAAAGAGATAGTGTCTGGGGTCTTAAAGGCTTGAAGGTGAACAAGCGGCCATCTAGCTCAGAAGCAAAAAAGCCCACATGGAAGAAGCACACCGGCCAGTGCGATCACGAGGTGCCAAGGTACCAAGTATAAGGCATCATGCAAAAAAAAAAAAGATATAAGTGTGTGTATGTATGTGTATATGTATATATGTATATGTATATATATACCATATTAAATGAAGGGGGAAGTGCAGAGTGGAGACCCAAGGCCCAAGTGTCGGCCACTGGAGATCCCCTCATAGAGGGGTTTAGGAGAGGAGATGGGTCAGTCAGGGTGCGAGGTAGTACCGATGAAGAACACAGCTTTCCCCCAGATCCTGGATGCTTCCTCCCCCCAACTATCATGATCCGAATTCTACCTTGCAGGGCTGGATAGGACAGAGGCTGTACACTGGTACATATGAGGGCTGGAGGTACAGGGAATCTAGGGTGGATGATACCTTCAGGACCAAGGGTGTGAGGGACGATGCTGGGAGAGTGGAGGGTGAGTGGGTTGGAAAGGGGGAACTGATTACAAGGATCCACATGTGACCTCTTCCCTGGGAGAGGGACAGCAGAGAAGGGGCGAAGGGATTCTCCGGATAGGGCAAGATATGACAAAATAACGATGTATAAATTACCAAGGGCACATGAGGGAGGGGGGGAAAGGGGAAGGAGAGGGAAAAAAAAGAGGACCTGATGCAAGGAGCTTAAGTGGAGAGCAAATGCCTTGAGAATGATTGGGGCAGGGAATGTATGGATGTGCTTTATACAATTGATGTATGTATATGTATGGATTGTGATAAGAGTTGTATGAGTCCCTAATAAAATGTAAAAAAAGAAAAGAGGAGAAAAAAATGATTAGGGCAAAGACTGTACAGATGTGCTTTATACAATTGATGTATGTATATGTATGAACTGTGATAAGAATTGTATGAGCCCCAATAAATTGTTAAAAAAAAAAAACCTTGTGCAGAGGTGACCTCACTGCATTTCAGTTTTGATTTTTTTCGGGGGGGCATCTTCTTTATGTGAAAGTTTCTATGAATTGCAAAGAAGTAAATATTATATACGACAAATATGTGCACACATATTACAGTCGATGCTGAGCTCCTTATTTAGACCTAAAGAGCTTTAATCTGCGGTGTCGTTTCCAAATAATAAAGGGAAATCTACAGTAGTGTGGGTGGAGCATCAGATAACTCTTTCTTGTTTGGGGCGGGGGGAGTGGGTGGACTGTGTGGAATCACTGTAAGCCACTGAGAAAGTGGGTTTTTCCAAAAGAAATTTTTTTAGAAAAATTTAGACTTGAATGCATTGAATGGTTATAAAAGCCTCATGAGTTTCTTCACATTGCACATTAGAAGAAAATGCCTTCGTGCCTTCTGTTTTTTTCTCTCTCTTTCTCTCTCTCACTCACTTTCATTGGGACCGTCCCTGTCCTTGGCACCACCCCTCGCACCCCTCGCCCATGCCTTGCTCAGTTTGGGTGGTGCCGTGTGCAGTTCCTCCTAAGTGGAGGATTTTGCTTAGAAGGGAATTTTGCTTTATTGGGTTGGAGTTTATGGGCCCAGACTGTTCCTGTCCTGTCAGGTTGCACAAAGTGGCCCTCCATAGCAGATGGGAGTCTGGGAACCACCCACCACCAGCTGTTTTCTATTGTGAGAATCTCTATCTCCTTCTTCTTCAGCAGCTCGAAGGGACCGGGCCTTTTGATCTTGGCCATCGAGGCCGACAGGCAAAAGGCAGGTGTGTGTGTCCCTAGCTATCCTTCTTACATCCGTGGTGCACGCTCCCCCATCAACCCACTGCCCTGGAATTGATCTGGACGCTCCTAGGTTTCCAAGGCTGTAAATGTTTACGAGAGCAGACAGGTCCATCTTAATGAATAAGCACTCCACGGCTTCCCCAACAGCAGCGCAAGGGCTCCTTCCTGGTACAAAAGGATTGGCAATAGAGGGCCACGCTTTTCTAAACTAGGATCACCCAGGGACTGGAAGTAGACGGTAACTGATGAGACCCGCCACGGTGAAATGGGAGACAGTGTTCTCTGTGACCCCAAACGCTAACTGGATCCAGACGAGGTGGGCGGTTTATGCTTCGTGTTGCAACTGCGTGCACGGAAGAGATAGGTGCTCTCACTGGTAGAAGCACAGCTAGAAACGGCATCGAAACACAGTTTAATGATCTTCTCATTGAGGTGGGGGTGTGGGGGAGGGAAGAGAGGTGGTGATGCAAACAAAGTATGATAAAGGAGCCCTTCATTTTGGGTCGTTTCCTTAAAGAAGCTGAACCCTGGTGCTCGTTCCTTGGCCCTCTGCCTGCAAGAGTGCTCCCTGGCCTTACGGGTGATGTCGTCCTTGGTATTTGTCCATGCACATGTATGGCCTAATGGTCTCCACGGATGTGGACGTCATCCTCTGGACCACGAATGATCATCAAACAAAGGCCATAAGGACCTGAAACATTTTGTTAAGATTAGAAATGCCCATAGAAAGACACTGCGCTCAGAGAAACAAGGGGTGCCATGCTTGTTGTGAGGCTACTATGAAGCAGGCACTCCCTCCGGCAATGGAGCTATTAGCTGATTTGATCATCCAACTCCACGAGGCAGATACTATTCTTGACATTTCACAGATAGTGAAACAAGATCAGAGAAGTTTAGTAACTTACCCAAGATGACACAGCTGAGAGCAGGAGGCTGAATGTCATGCTTATGTTTGTCTGCCACCAAAACCCATGTTCTTTCTGCCAAGCCATATAGGAATCTCTGGCATGAAGGTGAAGATCACAACTCAACAACTAGCTGCTTCTGTCATGATTACAAGGCAGGCCCTGGGCAAGATGCAACGACACAGTGGCTGCAACAGTGGGCTCAGATATCGCAACCATTGTGAGGATGGCTTAGGACAGGGCAGTGTTTCCTTCTGTGCTGCACAGGGCCATTATGATACAGTCCCTGACACCTGACAGTCCCTAAGGACAACACACATCTCTACAAAAGCCGTCTACCTCAGCTTTCTCTGGTGGAATGGCTGGTGGGTCTCAGGACCTGCCTTTAGGTCAGCAGCCCACCCTTCACGCACTGCGCCACCACTTACTTTAGGTCATGGTCGTGCCAACAAAAGAGAAAATACATTACATGATAGCATCTTCTTGGACCAACTAAAAAACTCACTGCCACAGAGTGCCCTCTAACTCATAGCGACCCTTCAGAACAGGGCAGAACTTTCCTGGTGGGTTTCTGAGATTTTACAGCAGTAGAAAGCCTCATCTGTCTCCCGTGGAGCAGCTGGTGATTTCAAACTGCTGACCTTGTGGTTAGCGGCCCAACCTGTAGACCATTTTGCCACCAGGGAGTTTCTTAATTTTATTGGAGGACCCAGACATTTCAACCAGGGGTCTAGACATGAGAGGGAGTGAATGCAGAGGACAAGAACAGAAGAAGGCAAACATCTGAAAGGTTGTTTTTGTCCCCCGCCCCCGAATCCTGTCTATCTCTCACATGCTGAGTAGACCTGTTCAGACCATCCTCCCACCATGACGAGATCTAAGATGGAGGCTGTAGCGACTTATGGGCTCTCTTGAGTCATTTTTAACCTTTCCCCAACTCCTCCTCATGCCACCACTCATCACCTATGCACCATTCTCAGCCCTAGTTACTTACAGCACGCACCAAATTCATTCGTGTTTCTTCCTCTGCCTTTCTCCTCGGTCAAACCATTCCTTCTCTGGTACTAGCTGTCTCACTTCTCCATGTCCACTTCTATCCTATCAATGCCTATTATTAGTTATGTCACCCCTCAACGATAGTCAGGAATGTTCCAGGTCCTGAGATGTCATATGTTGTTATTGTTAAGTGTCATCAAACCCGTGGTGACTCACAGCAACCCAATATACAACTGACGGAGCCATCCTCCAAACCGTGCTGTTTGAGCCTATTGTGACAGCTGCTGTGTCTGTTCATCTCATTGACGGTCTTCTGCTTTCTCGTGCTCCCTCTCTTGTACCAGCATGATCTCCTCCAGGGACTGGTCCTTCCTGAGTGCATGCCTAAAGCATGGGAGACGTAGTCTTGCCATCCTCACTGCTAAGGAGCATTCTGGTAGTACTTCTTCTGAGACAGAGTCATCTGTTCTTCTGTCAGTACATTCAATCTTCTTCACAAACATCCTAATTCAAAAGCATCAATTCTCCTCCCCTCTTCCTTATTTACCATGTTGCGTTCACATGCACTCGACACGACTGAAAATACGAAGGTGGACTTTAAGACTTCGAAGTGACAGCTTTGCTCTTTAACACGTCCCAGAGGTCTTTTGCAGATTCGCCCAGTGCAATGCGCTGCTTCCATGGGTCTGCATTATGGATTCAAATAAAATGAATCCTTGACACGTTCCATCTTTCCTCTGTTGGTCATGAGGCTGGTTTTGTTTGCCATAAGATCTTTTATTTTTATAATAGTTTTAGTGACAGAACTTACACAATCCAATATATCCATTCACACACAATTCTGTTGTTTAATCCCATCAAGTGAAGTTATACAATCATCAATGCCACCAGCTCCCCATTCCCTGTCTTCCTCTACCTCTCTCTTCCCGTACCTCAGGGAACCATTACTTCTGTTACTATTTCTACAAGGTTATCTATCCTAACTTTAAATATACAGGTGAACATGTGCAAGTGAGTTTTGGGGGTCTATTGCATCCATGCCCCTCCACATTCCACAGTGAGTTGGTTACGTTTTGTTCTGATCCCTCTTCCTGTCACGATCACACAGGTTGTTTACAGATTGGCTTTGGGCCTCCACTCCACACTCCCCCATATCATTTACATTATTTTTTGCTCTTGGTCTTTGATGCCTCATACATGATCCCATTGACATCTCATGATCACATAGGCTGGTGTGCTTCTTCCATGTGGGCTTTTGCTTCCCTGCTAGATGGGCGCTTGTTTAATTACAAGCCTTTAAGACCCCAGGTGCAATATCTTTGATAGCTAAACAACAACAGCTTTCTTCACCACATTTGCTTCACCCATTTTGTCTTCAGCAATTGTCAGGAAGGTGAGTATCATACATTGGCAACTAGAACAAACCGTTCTTGTACTGAGGCAGGATTTGTTGTGATACTGTTGACTGGTCCAGTTGTTAGGATTTTTGTGTTGAGATATAATCCATACTACAGGTTGTATGTAGTCTTTGATCTTATCAGTGCTTTCAGCAAGCAAGGTGTCATCTACATACCACAGGCTAATGAATCTTCCAGTCATGACATTCTTCATAGAAACATTTCTGATTATTTGCTCAGCATACAGATTGAGTAGATATAATGAAAGAAATCTTGACCACAGCTTTCCTGATTTTAAAACATGCAGCATCCCTTGTTCTGTTGGAACACCACCTCTTGGTCTAGGACAGGCTCCTCTGAGCACAATTAAGTGTTCTGAGAAGTCTACTTGCTCAGCACAGTGCTTGGCTCACAGTAGGCACTGAGCAAATGTTGTGGGGTGCGGATGGGAGTAGGGGAGAAAGCCATTTGGGGGCAGGAACATTAACGGTTGTCCTTCTAGGAGTTTGGGTAATTTTTCAGGAAGACAAAAGAATAATCTTTAAGTGTGTATAGGTAGGCAGATCATCTTTGGGTAGAAAACTGAGAACTTTACATTTATCCTGATAGACAAGAAGAGTGCAGATTTCAGTTAAAATGAAGTTGCTGAAAAAGGAGGTGGTGTTGGGGAAGACTGGACGTTTGTTGAAGGTAAAGACTGATCAGTTGATCTGGGGAGAGGAATGAAGTCAGAGGTGAAGTAGAGATGACTGACTTGCTAGCTTGACAGGGTGAGACTCTTTTGTACGAGCATTCAGCACCGTTTTCTGGGAAAGTCTAACCAGCCAAGAAGAAATGTGCTCAATCAAGGCATTTACATGTCGTAAGTCGACATTTGCATTTCTGTCCCCATACATTCTCTCACTTAGGTACAGTGGAGTTTCCCCATTAGGTTAGTGTGTTGCATGTCCCAGCTGGCTTTCTTATTTATTGCCTGCTACTTCAAATGATGCTATACAAGGCTTGAATATGCGTACATGTAGGCAGCCCAAGAAAGGTGGTTTCTAAAGAAGATGGCTCAAATGCCTAATTTGGTATAATTTGAAGATTCGAGTTAATTTAAATAATGTATTCCGTTGAGCAGTATTCCGTCTTTGCAGCCCAAAACATAATGAACTTATTTTAAGAAAATGATTGACTATTATTGCTGGGTTTTATTTTTTTTCTATTTATTGAACAAAAGTATGTTCAACCTTGTCCATGTATAACAAGGCTTCTAAGTTTGTGGAGGAATTTAATCTTTTCCATTTTCCTATGTACTTTCTTGAAGCCCTCTCATATAACCATGGCGATATTATCTTAACCCAGGAATTCTGTGCCGGTCTATGAAGGTGATCCTATTGATTTACCAGATTAAGCATCAGGGGCTTTCTACTCCCTTAAAGTTACAGCCTCGGAAACTCAAGTTCTAGCCTGTCCTGTAAGGTCTCTATGCATCAGCATCAACTTGATGGCAGTCCCTTGGGTTAGACAGCACGCCAGGTGTAGGGGAGCAGAGGTGATTAGGGCCCTGTCTCTGTCCACAAGGACCTTATCGTCTGTTAGAGAGACAGATACACACTTCAGAGTAAAAAAAGATTTGTTCAGCCATTTGCTTGCTCTTACCCAGCGGGCTGGTTAGAAAAGGCAGCTGTGGTCGAAGTATAGTTTTCCAAAAGACGACTTCTCCTACAAATAACATGGTATCAAATATACAATCAGCGCCAACCAGTGAGGCAGTCTAACCTCACTCGCTACCATCAAGTCAATTCCAACTCATAGCAACTTTATAGGACGGGACAGACCTGCCCCCAGTGAGCTTATGAGACTGTAGCTGTTGAAAGCCCGTCTCTCTCCTAGCAAGTGCTGTGGACCTTGTGGATGGCAGCCCACCCTGGTTCCTTGAGGCAAAGGAACACATAATCAATTGTTGTATGTGTGGCATTTAAACATGCACTCCCTCCATGTTTTTGACATTTAGAATAACCAGTGAAAATTCACCTGGTAGATTACTGAAGAGCAGCAGCAGTGACCACAGAAATGCTCTTAGAAAAGGAGAAACTCCTGATTCAAACTAGCCTGTGAAATGTTGCCTGCTTCTTTTCTAATACATTCATGCTCACTCAGAGGGAGGAAAGCCTTTCCTCATGAGGTTGCTGCTTCTGTGGCTTTGTGACCTAAAGATCCTGAATAAAATAACTTGTTGCAACTCACAAGAAGGCTTTGTACTCTTGGCAGGACAAGGGTGATCTTCAACACTTCCCAGAACTCGAATAAAATTTCAACACTAAAAACTTTTATTACAAGAGTATTTCAAAAAATAAATAAATAAATAAATTTTAAAAAAGAGTATTTCAGTGTTCGAAATATCCATTGCAATGGAACATTAAAAACATTATGCTGAGTGAAATGGCCAGTCACAAAAGGTTAAGTATTGTATGATCCCCCCACCCCCCCCAAAAAAAGGGCAAGTGGATGAAGAATGAAATTTATGAGTGGTTTACTGGTTATACCATGGGCTGAAAACTGCAAGGTAAGCAGTTCAAAACCACCAGCTGTTCTGTGGGAGAAAGATGGGGTTTTCTACTCCGGTAAAGAATTAGGCTCAGAAACTCACACCGGCAGTTCTGCCCTGCCCCTCGGGGTCGATTGGTCAGCATCGACCAGATGGCAGTGAGTTTGGTTTTTTGTATTTTTTTTTTTTACTGGGGCCTGAAAGAAGAGGGAAGGAGTAGTCTTGGCTTGGAGGGCTCTGGATGCCTGTCCATGGTGGGGACTGTGGGGAAAAGAACTATGGTGATGGTCACCTGCCGTCCTAAACATGCCCATGTCACTGAGTTGTACGTGTAAATCGTGTTTCATTATGTGTGTTTCACATATACTAAAAATACATTTAAGAAAGTGGTGACTTACAGTTGGTAGTTTTTATTCATAGAGCAAAATTATGGTCAAGCCTGTGCATATCGCTATTTGGGGGCTTCAACGAGTTTGTGGAAGTTCATCTTTTAATCACGTTAATACTGTAGGTTTCATTTATATGTAATTTTTTGAAACCACAGCAAAAGAAATTCACATAGAAACAAAGTCCATTAAATTTTATTACAACCAAGAATATAAAATAAATGCAATGTAATTTATTTTAGTTTTTAACAGTCATCTCAAGGAGGATGTCGGGACAATTCAGCGCAGGGCGTCTCGGTGGCGGCCCGTGGAGTGGGCCTCCGGGGCAAGGCATACACAGTCAGTTATCTAGAGCATTCTACAAAGGGGGTGCGTGCATAAAATTACTAAGAGAGGAGGCGGCCAGGGCAGGGACATTTCACAACAGGAATTATGGGAGGTACAAACGCAGGCAGTTTAGAAAGGATATACTACTTAACATATATAAAAAGTACTTTAAATTGTTGTTAAAAAGGACATTTTCAGTCCAGCTTTTGTGTAATACTTTTAGTGTCTACACAGACAAATCTTTAAAAAAATTAAATAGTATTAATTTACTAAATATTTAAGAGATAACAGTGCATTAAGGATTTTTTTCATATAATACATACATATCACTCCTTTGCAGTGATAGCATAGAAGAGTAAGTATGGCCTTAGGTACAAGACATTTTAAAAAATCCTAAGACAATGATCTTTGCTTTATGATATGTGTGACTATGCCCCAAGACAATGAGGACCTACACTGCTATTTCAGATGAACTGTCGCTCCTGCCTCCTTCAATCTAACTGCTATTCCATGGTCTCCTCCGGTCCCAAGGAAGACAGCATCACAGTTAAAGATTTGCAATTTTTATAAAATTCTTCCTTCATTGCCGAGTTTCTGCTACATATATTTGCCCAATGCAGATCAAATTCTAGCCTGACTCTTGGGCTGCGGTTCTCCCGGCAGCAAAGACCACCCCTTGGGTGCCAAGGCAGAGAGTTAGCAGTTGTTCTCCACCAGGGGCCAGCCACGGGCCAACATGGAGTACACATCAGCCCTTCCATCCTTAGAGAGTAAATGATTTTTTTTTTTGTGGTTACCACAAAAGAGCCATGCTGAAGGCCAACACTCTACACACTATTTCAAAACCACACACATCAACACAGCCAGGTCCTTGGCTTCCAGGTGTTAGTCACTGCATGATCTGCCTCACCACCCGGCCCTGCTGCCCAGGCTACCTCAGGCTTTTGCTCTTGGGTGCCTGTTTCCAAACACACATCTTGCCAGAAAGCCAACTGTAGGATGGAGTTTATCCTGTGGAAGGAAGAAAGCCTTCACTTGGGCTGTCCTTCCTTGGGCGTCCCCACAAGCTGAGAGAGCTGTTTCTCCATTGAAGGGTGACCGCCCACTGTCTTCGGGGGACATGACTGCATCTAAGGAGTTTTCTGAGAGGAACAGGATCATTTGGGGACCACACGAATCCATTTTAACCTTCAAGTGTCACCGGTCTCCTCAGTGGTCCAATAGTTTCAGGGCCCTTATGAGTGTTCAAGGTTTTGTTCCTCTTTATAGGGAAAAGGAAAGGACAAGCCAAAATTATATGAGCGTTCAAGGGGCACTAGTGGGTAGTCAACAACCCTGAGGAGGAAGAGCCACCACCAGCCCGGTGA
Organism: Tenrec ecaudatus; assembly: GCF_050624435.1. Lineage (NCBI taxonomy): Eukaryota > Metazoa > Chordata > Mammalia > Afrosoricida > Tenrecidae > Tenrec > Tenrec ecaudatus. The sequence goes on along the minus strand of NC_134536.1, from coordinate 61,954,591 downwards.
CCAGAGACCCGTTTGTTGGCTACGTCCTGGAAGACACCGTGTATGAGAGAAAGTGGTGCATGTCCCTCCTGCCCATAAAGTCACTCTGTATCCGTAGGAGGGAAGTTATGAGTGTACAAGCACAGAGTACAAGAACCACAGATCAAAGTTGCTTACAAAGGACTAAGGAGGCATGGCATTTAATTTATGCACATATTTGGGTTTGTCTTCTTTTATTGACTGCCTTCTTCCCCTGAGGACAGAAGCAAGAGCTTCTATTTTCACTGTATGTCATTTCCTACAGCACTCAGTGGAGTGTGCTGCCTTGAGGACCGCCTGATTGGACATTTAAAATACACACCAAGGCCTTTTGTGGTCTTTGGCCTCTGACTGTCTTTAAGGTGGGTGCACTGTAGAAATTTCTCCCTAACACAATTTACTACAGTGAAGACTTTGAAATAGCAACTCCCTCCAAGCAGGGTTAGAAGTCAACCAAAGAACCTTCCTATCAGACAATAACTTCACATGTGAGCCAATCTCGCGGCATAAACACTCCAAGGCAGCCTCACTTCTCCTCCTCAAACTGGCCCGAGGACTGGAAGCATGCCCCCCTCCACTGAGCCCCCTCCAGCCTGTGCCAGGCATGGGGAGGGGCAGAGAGAAGTCTGTGCTGGCCAACAGCTTGGGGCAGCGAGGCTTCCCGGCACAGGGCAGAATTGGGAGTATCAGTTTCTTAGTTTAAGAAACAGAAGGGATAAACTACCATGGATACGATCAGAACTTCCTTCCAGTGGAGCAAGTCAGCTGTCTCACCCACAGTCTTAAAGAGTGCCACTTTATGATCAATAAGCATCATTCTGTGGAGACCAGTAAGGTCCTTGATGGCTACGGCATCACATCAATAGTGCAAAATGTATACTGGCTTCTGAGTAAAATCCTATTCCACTTATGTATGGACCCAAAGTATTACAACCAGGTAGATAAGTTCACAAAAAGTAAAAAAAAAAAAATGCATGTAATTTGCATATACATCAGCTATTTCTTCTAGCCCAATAAAGAGGGAGGAAAAATCAATGTTTGAAACGAGGCTGGTGCTGCTAGTAGCATTCAGAAGAATACCGGTTGCTTGGCTGTGGCATTCCAATGGGAGCGCTACCTCTTTCCAGTAATTTCTGACTCTGGCGAGTAAGAGGCTCCCTAGGCTGGCTACGCACGCGCTCAGTCTCGGATTCATAGATGATTGAAATGCAAATATTTGCTTCATTAGGATAGTCTTAGCCTACCTGCCCACAGCTTTCAGGCACAGTTATTACGTTTTCTCCTAAGGGCAAAAGAAAGTATTCAGTGCAATGAAAAGGTTCTTGATAGAATTAAGTTTCGGTAAAGACAGCAAAGATATGCATACGTAACACACGCTTTATAAACATGAATGAAACCTAAATTTTTAACATGCTTTAAAAATAGTCTATGTCTAATGCAAACATGAATGGATTAACACTGCCTCTTGACTCCAAAAGCAGATTAATTTGCGGGCTTCGGTTTGCACACCCTTGATGATTTACAGCTGACGCTGAGGTGAGGAAGCGGGCAGTTCTTCAGAGAGGCAACAGTATGCATAATACACACGCACAGCTTGTTCCTGCCTGCGAGGGGAGGCAGCTGGCCCGCTCCTGGACATGGCTCCTTCTTGGAGAAACCCGCGTGCAGGTCAGCTCCACTTGCAGCTTTCTGGCAAAGGTTGCCAGAGGACAGCATTTCCTCAAAGCTCTCAAACCCCTCTGTAAGGTAGACAAATGATCATTCTTAATTACTCTACCTTTCTGGATACGAGGATGATTCTCGGAATGATGTCCCAGATGGATGGTCATATACAAATGAGCACAGGCTTCACTTCTTTACCGCGTAAATCCTAGTAACGGCAAAGATGTAGGCTTTTTGGTTGGAGGTTCTGTCTGTCCCACCGCCTGTCTTGGAGTAGACCTTCCCTGAAACTAGATAAAGAAGCACACAATCGCACAGTACTTTGGGACAGGAACGATTGCTGCTGAAGACCGCCATGAGCACAACAGTGCTATCCTGTAGAGATGGCGTAGTGCTTCCAAAGGTGCCTTTCTGCGCGTGTCGCTAAAACACTTGGGAGTCATATAAAACTATACACCACCGGAATCCTGTTCCTGAAACATTACAATGCGATTAAAAGAGCTTCGAGAAGTTAAGTCACACTGCTTGCCACAGCATGAGAAAGGCGCACCAGGATATCCTTCCAAACACTGCAGAAGGTGGCAGAGTTAAGTGCTGGGGTTAGATCAGACGTTCCATCGGCGAGATGACCAGCGAACACATGCGGGGAAGGGGCTCAGGGAAACTTCACGGGGTCTTCCTTAGGTTGATAAAGAAGTGGGGTCAGACCTGCAAGATGCTCAGGTTCTACCCCCCAGGGGAGTTTTCAACCGGAAGCGGGGTCCGCATTTTTGGTTCTCGCCGACACAATCAGCAAATTGCTGAGTCCGTGCAGGGTCTGCACCAGGTGGCTGGGCGGGGAGGGCTCGGGCCGCGCCTGTGCCATACTGCTCAGTACCGGTGCGCCTGGTGAGATGGGTGGTACTGCGCACTCTGCTGGGCCGATGAGTAGCTGCCCAGGGTGCTTTGAGATTGAGAGGATCCCTGGACGCTGCTTTGGTAATTCAGACGTGAAGTGGAGTGCTAGGAAAAAGGAAGAAGAAAAGGGTTCAAGGCATCAGTCACAAGTAACAGTTGCCCCAGTGTTGACACGTGACAAGTCCCGGTGTGTCAGCACAGAACTGCACTCCTCGGGGTTTACAAGGGCTAGTTTTTCAGAAGCAGATCACCAGGCCTTTCTTCAAAGTGCTTCTGGGCGAACTTGAAACTGCAACGCAGTCAACTGTATAAACGATTTGCCGTTAACTACCCAGGGATACTTAATCACAGTTACCACTACCACCACTAACACTCTGCCTAAAAAACAACCCTCACTGTTCTGACTCATGGTGACCCTACAGGGCAGGGTGGAACTGGCCCTGTTTAGTTTCCCAACTTGTAATTCTCTACTGCAGTAGGTGGCCTCCTGTGTCTCCTGCAGAGAGGCTGGGGTTTTGAACTGCTGAAGCCAACATGCAACCAGTACCTCACCCAGGGCTCCAGTTAATCACAAAGGGGCAGAAAAACCAGTGGTTTTTATCCCTGGGCCCTTGGGTTGGCTCCATGGTGGTGCTTTGTTTATTTAAAACCACAGCCTGTAGCCGCATGTCCCGACAGGCACTTCAAATGGCGGCCTTTCTTTGGGAGATAAGCTACACTGGCAAGGGAAGGCGGTGGAAAACTCACGCTGACTCACTGCTCTTTACCCTAATGCTGGGGTGCAATTCAGCCCTTTGCAGAATGGAGGTCTGTAAACAAGATTCACTGATTTGGCATGTGGGTATCAATAATATATATTTAACATAGAGAGACGTTGCTAATTCTCTCATTCGAAATGACCAGACCACGATGAAGAAAACCTGGTTTTTTAGAGATGAGAGTCTTTGGAGGCAAGGGCAGATGGCAGCAGCATCCACGAGAGCTGAGAGAGGTCCAGGGGGACATTCCACGATCTCTTCTTCCGCTGGTTCCGTGAACTTTCTGACACCACCTCCCATAAGACAGAGCAATGGGAGGTCGGCAGGGTGTAGCAGTGCTCTGAGCAGCTTTCATAGCTGACTGCTCTCCAGACAAGGCAGGGACAAATGTAGTTCAATTGAATATGGGCTATTAGGAGTCAAGAGCAGCTTGAAATGAAACCCTCATCTGCATAGTACCACAGTTCATATGAAAGCACAACACCCCAAAAAGGGCAAGGGCCATTCATCTAGAAACCTGGGGTCTGGTTATATACAAGCCAGGCGGGAGCCTGAGTCTTTGGGAGGCTCAGGAGGTTGTTTTTTTCCTGTGAGCAGAGTGGGGCTAAGTGCGCATAATACAGTTATTACTCAAGAGTTAACAATGTGAATGCCCTGGAGGTGGACCTGGGGGGTTACGGCCAGATGAATCAGTGAGGTCCCTCCTCAGGGTGCAAAGGCTGCCAAAGTGGACTGGGGACATCTGATCCAAGACAAACAGTGTAATAAAACAGTCCTCAGTTACATAACTCTGACAAAGTGTGCTGGTGGGTGAAGTCTTCCAAAATTCAACTGTGTTTTATTTGACTGGCTGTACTTTGACGGCATTAATGGCAATTTCGCTGGTAAGCTATAAAGCACAGGAAGATGAGAATCTAATGTGTCGTAGTTTATCTCTTTTAATAAGAAATTAAAAAGTCCCAATGGCCTGTTTTGAAAATACTAAGTCTACTTGTTTATAAATCCTTGCTGAACCCACTGAAAATGATGGCAAGGTTCTCTTTAATAGAAAAGTTAGATATGGCCTTAAGTAAAGGAGACGAAAGTGACTCAGGGAGGATCAAATACAAGAAAATACCAGAGTAGTCTTTCTCATTTTATAAAAGATGGTTGTTGATCTTTTTTATTCTAAAGCATGTTTGTGATGAAACAAAGATGCTTTATTCCCTCCCCAAAAGGCTTAAAACTCTAAAATCTGAGAGAAACTACTTACAAGATTAAAAAAAAATTCAAATTCATAGTGATCCTCTACAGGGTTTCAGAGACTGTTCATCTTCACAGGAACAATGTCAGTGTTCTCCTCAGAGTGGCTGGTGGATTTGAACCACTGACCTGGTTGTTAGGCTATGACTACGTTCAGGTTAACAGACGAGACTCAGCAAAAAACAGCTTTTCCGTCTGAGAAACTATTTTAATTCTCCTGGAATCTAGATTTCTGGGCCCATGGAGTTGGGGTGAACTACCTAGGCCACGTGTCCTTCTGTGTCCTTTTGACCCTCGAACCTTTAAGGTACTGGTTTTCTGAAGATCACCTTCAGATTAAACAGCAGCCTAGTAAGCAGCTCAGGAGACCACTTTGCCTTGGGCAGCAGTCATATTTAGACTAATGACCTAAATCATCTCTGTGTAGCCAGTTTTCTGAAGCAGGAGCTCCAGGGTCTGACCGGAAGCTGTGCTTTAAGATAATATATACATATTCTTAATAACTGTAGTTACCACTGACTGAACCTTGAAACCTGGACCCTATTTCCTGAGAAAGCAACAGGAGAGGACTTAACCATGACCTCCAGGAGACCCCCTGGATAACCGGTTTCCACTGTGCTCCCTCTTGGAGATCCTTCCTGATACATTGGCACTTTCCAATTCAAGGGGTGGTGTCTGCACACAATAAACATATTCTGTGGCAGCAATTCCTGGTGTTCCTCTGTCCATTTAGGTTTAGCACACAAACTAGACAGAGAACAGACTGCTGCACAGTAAGACTCTTCTCCACCACCCATGCTAGTTTCTCCAACTTATTGAGGAGGAAATTAATAACAAAGATCTTACTTTAAGGGATCCACAAAAGTGTACAGGCATTTGTTTAGCTTCCACTAGAAGTGGCTCTGCGGCTATGGAAAACTGTCTTTTCCAACTATGAAAGGGCAGCCATAGCAAACCATTACTTTGTGATTCAATGAAAAGTCTCTGAGTTGACTCCAGTTCACAGGCCCTAGAGGGCAGAGCACGATTGCTCCCCAGGTTTCTGGACAGTACAAATCTTCACAGCAGGAAGCCGAGGGCCTCATCTTTTCCCCACAGAGCTGGACTGGCTGGTGTGTTGGCGCTGCTGACCTGGGGTTTAGAACAGGCCACGGTGCCACCAGAGCTCCTTGGAGAAGATGCTCGGCTCTCCTCAGAACTAACGGCTCAGAAAGGCATGACAGCAGGTGGGTGGAGGGCCACAGGTCACCAGTACCTGATCTGAGCAGGAAGAAGGCAGCAGGTCACACTGTAACTGAGTATCAGCAGGAAGAGGAAAGCAGGTCACCATCGTCCTGTTAGACTAGCCATGGCTGATCTAGTCTTCACCCTCGTCTTCTCTGTATCAACCTCATTATACCCAGCCTACTTCCAGGCATTTGCTTTTTGTGAAATCAAAAAGATCCTCCTATATGCACACAGAGTAGCTACTTAAGAGTGAACCTTCTGTTTCCATGTCTTTGAAGTTTCATTATTTTCCACACACTCGAGCCAATTGGCTTTGAGTAGGCTCTGAGTCATGGCACCCCCACGGTTGTCAGAGTAGAACTGTACCCCAGCAGGGCTTCATGAGTCGATTTCTGGAAAGCAAACAGCCGTAGCCAAGTGTTCCAAGTCCCAGACCAATCACGGTTGTTGCCCATGTTTGTAGCTCCACGTGTGTTCGGTAAAGGTTTGGCCTGCCACCAGTCATGCTCTGGTGCTGATGTACTTTCTCGTGTATCATGGACACCCAGGCTGTGCCTCAGAGGGCTCTGTCGGCGCCTCTGCGCTGTGGGTGACCACCGACAGCTTCTCACACCTGGGTGCTTATGTTTCTGTGTCTTTAAGACTTGATAAAAGCCTCTCTACAGAATAGATTTGAGTCTGGGGTCTTTGTTCCCTAGCCCAGGACAAGAGAAGCATTTTGAAAAGCTGAGTTTGAAAGAATATGAGAAATGAAGTATTTGAGAAATCTGTCCACAACTGACTATAATCAGGATAACACATTGTTATCAGACAACAGGGAGATAAATTAGTATACAGTAAAGCTATGTTGCTTATATTAACAAGGACAAGCTAATATTAAAGTTTGGGGGAGGGACTTGAATTTCTAATAAAATTCAAATATATCCATGACTACTCACTTACTAGCTAGCAAGCTACTTTTAGTGACTCAAAGTTGAAGTGTTAGTTGAACTGCACCCAACTGCAAGTACAAGGATACCTTGCTTTGTTACACTTGGCTTTACTGTGTTTCGCAGGAAGTGCATTTTGTCGCTGGTTGTTTTTTAATAAGTTGAATGTCTGTATAGACCAAGTCCATTGACACCATTATTCTAACCAGCATGTACTCACTTCCTGTCCCCGCGTCTCGCACTATTTCACATGTCACAGTACTACTTCATAAGGTACAGACTAATATAGTGTCAACGTAACTTTTATATGCACAGGGACACAGCAAACAAAAATTGGTATGGCTCATTTTATTGCAATCTCTGTTGTACTGCAGTAGTCTGGAACTAAGCCATCAGTGTCTGCCTATACTACATGCATGTGTTCTGCTTGCAGGGACTCAGGGAAGAGAATGTTCCAGGGTAATCATGTGGTGCAAATGGTTAAACACATCTCTACTACCCAAAAGGCTGGCTCTATGAATGCACCCAGAGGCACCTCAGAAGACAGGTCTGGTGATCCACTTCTAAAGAGTTGCTCTTGAAAGCCCTCTGGGGCAGTTCTACTCTGCACACAGGGGCCACCATGAGTTGGAACCAACTGGAAGGCAAGCCAGCAACAACAACACTGATGTGAACACAGATTTGTTTGTTCAGATACTACAAACACACAGGCTGTGTAGGCAGCTACTGCTTCTATCTTTCTGGCTAATGTTTTCCTTTATTCCAGTTTCTCATCAGTGAGTGAGGGCTCCCTGGCCTGGTTTTCTATTCCTTTCAATCTACGAGTTCCTTGAGGGACTGTGCTTCAACACTGTCTTTAAACAAACAAACAAACCTGTAAGTCCCCTTCCTAAGTTCGTTCCTTCCTCAAACATGTGCTCTTGCTTTTTAGAAGCCCCCCTATTGTTGCCACATCTGCTCTCCAAATACTAATGCTTCAGGCTTTAATTCTTTAATTTCTTGATTAGTAGCATAATTATAGTTTTCTTTTGATCTTAACAACAAAAAGTATTTTCTGGTCTAAAAATTATATCTAGGGAGACGTTTTTGATACTTGAAAATGTTAAACTGTTGTTATCAGTATTTTTACAACAAAGAAACATTTTTTAAAGTTCTGTCTAGAGAAGCTTACAGTTGTTTAATCTCAAATTTGTCCTTTTCTATGCCCCTGTAGTATTTACTTAGTGAAAGCACATTAATCCTTCGTGCAATTTGTTTTATCCAAAGCAAGCATCTGCATCCCAACCCAATCCCTCTCAACTGCTTCCCATCTTTAGCCTGCTCAGAGTCTCAGGGCAAGCACACTTGGAAGCCAAGTATCTAACAATACTGTGAAATACAATGTTTTTTTAAAATCTTATTTTATTTTTATATATAATGCCCTAGAACAGCGGTTCTCAATCTGTGGATCACGGCCCCTGGGGGTCAAACGATCCTTTCACAGGGGTCACCTTGGAAAGCACATATTTCTGATGGCCTTTGGAACTGAGGACACCGCTCCTCTATCTGTCTCCAGGCGGGTCCACCCACATGCAGATACGCCCACATACGGATACCCAGCGTGAAGACTGTTACCCATGCTACACCATGCTTCAAGACAACATTTCATTTATTTGTAATCAGGAATAAATATTTCACAATATATAATTACATATTGTTTTGTGATTAATCACTATACTTTAATTATGTTCAATTTTTAACAATGAAAATACATCCTGCATATCAGATATTTACATGACAATTCATAACAGTAGCAAAAGTACAGTTATGAAGTAGCAATGACAATAATTTTATGGTTGGGGGTGGTCACCACAACTTGAGGAACTGTATTAAAGAGCTACAACATTAGGAAGGTTGAGAACCACTGCCCTAGAGATAAAAGTATATGCTTTGTGTGGCCAACACTTTATGGAGCTCTGGTGGTGCAATGGTGAAGCCCTTGGGTGCTCGCCCAAAGGTGGGCAGTTCAAACCCACAAACCCCTGTGAGGGAGAAAAGATAAGGCTCTTTGCTTCCCCAAAGATTCCAGCATCGGAAAGTCTTACTGTCTCCTATCTACTCCCTTTAACAATTACGCCTTGGAAACCCATGGGGGCAGTTCTACTCTGGCCTCCAGGGTGCAATGAATTAACATCGACTCCATGGCAGTGAATTTGGTTTGGGTTTATAAGGCCGTTAGTGACATAATGGCTATGGGTTGGGCTGCTAACCAAAAGATCAGCAGTTTCAAACCACCAGCCGCTCCATGGAAGAAAGATGAGACTTCTATTCCCATAAAGCGTCCGGCGCAGAAACAAACCCACTGGGGCAATTCTACACTTGCATATACTAAGGTCACTAGGTTTTGGCATCCAATTTGGTATGGATAGAGTCAGAATTGACTTGATGGCACACAACAACACTGTCAAACTTTACAGTTACAGAGTTTATTAACCCAGGCCCTATTTCACAAACTTATAAAGGTGAAAAAGTGCACGGCTGGGGCATACCTGATAATCTGACGGCATGACGGGGCCACCTGAGTTTGCGCCTGAAGGCCCAAGCCGTGGTTTCTTGTTGGGAGGCACCTGGTTGAGGCCAGAGTCCTGGCCATGCTGCAGACCCGCTCCACCGCCCCCAGCCCCAGGCCCCGCACCCCCTGCCGTCCCGTTGGTCTGGGTGTTGTTCTGGGGCTGGGGTGGTGCCTGTGGAGGGGCTGCTGCTGGTTGCGGGGGTGCCGTGGGCTGCGGATGCTGGTTCTGTTGCTGTTGCTGATTCTTTGCAAGGGGAAGAGAAAAAAAACAAGCTAGGTATGAAACTAAATTCAGTCCATTTCTCTCATGTGACTGCTGACCTACCTACGAAACAACATATGGGATACCAAGGTGACAAGAACTGGCCGGAGAATAAAAGTGTGGGAGAAGACGACACTGTCCCCAAAGATGGAAGTGCCAAACTCTGAATAGAGCTCAGTCTCTGATGTGCATCCAGACAGCCCGATGATGGGCTAGGGGGACACACAAGCGGGCTGCATTCATAAGACAGCCGACCTCTGGCTTTCAGTCCTGGTCTCAGGGAAGCAGAGGGGCTCAAGGAAGGGGACCAGTTAAAAGAAGGGAGTGAAACTTTGAACCCACAAAATGAGCAAGAAGCTGGAAGCCTGGAAAAGATAGGCTATACACAGACTGGGGCATTCACAAGTAAGGTCATGTATCTGTGCAAATTACAGTGTTTCACAAGTCAATGTGCATCTACAATCTCAAAACTCCCAAAATGAATGAAACAAAAACAAAGCCCACCATAGTTTAGTGAAAGGCAGAGGTAGGAAATGTGCCCCATGTGGTTGTACCTTGTCACCTTTCTCTTCGGGTTCATCTTCGTTAAGGAATTCTCGTTTGGGGTAAGGAATCTGGCAGCCAGCAAACACACTAAACATTATTTTAAAAAGAAAAAAAATAGAAGGTGTATGTGTCATAGTATGACTTAAAATGCACATCATCAGTAAGTGTTCTTCATTTTAAATCCCCCCTTTCTTGGCTTGACATATCCCTCTGTATGCTCTCCCACTCCTGATCTAAGGAGCCCTGGGTGGGGGTGTAGTGCACCACGAATTGACCTGCTGACCGCAAGATCCGTGGCTGCCATGTGTTGAATGTCTCCCAGCACAACTCAATTATAAGCAACGAGAAAGCACAATTTAGTTTTCTGAAATTTTACATTAATTTTCACGTTCAACAACAAATCATAGCTGCTTAGATAAGGCAGAATATGCACTACAGAAGATTTTCCAAATAAGCTTCATCAGCATCAGAAATAGCTTAATTAGTATTTCTTTCAACTGTGAACGCATGTCCCCCTTCCCCCACCCAAGAAAAGCTGCAGCTCATGGCAGGCGTGGAGGGGGATGGACCACTGGAGAGTTGGACTGGAGGCTTGGACTGTTGGATGTAAAACTGATGATCTGAAATGTAACCCCCACCAAAATTAGTTAAAGTTTCACAAAAGAGAAGAGCCGCCTCAGTACACCATCCAAGACCGTGTTGTATGTCTAGATGAAGTCCAGGGCCTCTTGTGGTGCAGTGGCTCTACTGTGGAAGACACATTGGTAGATAATCAGGCTCCTACTGCTTTGTTGACTCTCTGATCTGGCTGATTGACCCATGTATTCTCTGCTTTAGTTTTCATCTGCAAAACCCATTAGTTGTTATCCTGAAAACAGCTGTTTCCATCCACACCTCTCTTCAGTTCTGCTGTGTCTAAAGGCCTGGCTTTCCCTTGAGCAGGCACTCTCTAGTAAGCCTCACTGAGGAGAGCAAACTGCTTCCGCAACAGTGCGTCTCTCGCTCTTCGCCTCAGTCCCACACCCTCGACCTGGATCCACGGACACCAGGAAGGCAGGACACATACTCCAGTGTCGGCAAGGGGTCCTCCTGAAAGTAGAGATCCTGCAGAGCCTGCTCAGAGGTAATTCTCTTGGTTGGATCCATTGTAAGGAGTCTCTGAAGCTAGAGGAACGTGTAACAAAGTGAGAGAGAGAGAGAGAGAGAGAGAGAGAGAGAGAGAGAGAGAGAGAGAGAGAGAGAGAGAGAGAGAGAGAGAGAGAGACCATGAGAAAGTTGTTCACAAGTCAACAGGGAACTTTTACATTAATATCTAATTGGATTAACATCAGATACAGTGTATATACGTCACAGTAGACTGCTATACTACACACAGTTATGGCCAACTGGCAAAAATCATCAGCATTAAAGCCCTAGAATTTCATTGCTTCCTGCTAACAAAACATTGGTGGGGCCCACAGGGATGCAGACCAGAAGTCAGGGATGATATCTCAACAACACAAAAACATTTAATACGCCACCCTAACCCTATCCCAGTTGATTCCCATTCATAGCAACCCTATAGCACAGAGTAGAACTGCTCCTTAGGATTTCTGAGACTGAAGTTTTACGGGAACAGATAGATTCATCTTTCTCTCTCAGAACAGCTGGTGGGTGTGAATTGCTGGCATTGCAGTAACAGCCCAGTGCTTAACCTCAGCACCCACCAATTTCTTTTCTTTCTAAAGAGGACTTCAATGGGTTGAGGTGAGACTTGTGCTAAGGTTCAGACTTCACAGCCTGGGAGGGGTGCACCTACCAAGAGGAAGACTTTGCTGTCCGGCTTGACCTTGTGCTTCTCCATGTACTTGATGAGGCTACTGTTGGCGTACCTGCAAGGACACGGACAATCACCCACTGCTGGGAACACTCAAATAACTAGATTTTGCTCCAAGACTGGTTTTCCTATAAAGGCAAGTATGTTTAAAACATTGCTTTCCATGGATAAAAAGGAACAAACCCATTACCAAATAATGGCAAATGCGTGAAGAAATAAGAATTGTTGAATAATTAAGTGTGTGAATGTTTATATTGTTATATCACTCTGAAAAATAAGTCAACATTAACCACTAGAGCTGGAATGTCCATAGCCTGTGCCCCAGCATCCATCCTGACTATATATTCTAGCTCAAGACATAGTTTTGCACATGCACACCAGGATGCAGCAGCAAGAATGTTCTTTATGACACAAGACTTGTAAAACCAGTCAAATGCCCAGAGCCTGAAGAACGAGCAAATGAATTCTCAGAATGGAATGTTACACAATAATAAAAATGAAAAACGACAACAAAAAACACAGCTATATACATAGAATTGCAATAGGGGAAAATAAACTGCAGAAGAAAATACACAGTATGACACCATTTATATAAAGTTCAAAGACACATTAAACAGAATAACAATTTATTTTGAGAGTCAAGCACAGTAGTAAAACTGTAATAGAAACGAGGAATGAATTGCTGATACAAATCGAGGAGACTAATGGCTTCTCTAGGGGAGAGCTGGGACCAGAAAGGAAGGACACGCAAGTTGCTTCAGCGATCACATTGTTTGGTGTCCTTGAGTCAAGAACTCATGATGACCCCATGTGTGCAGAGTAGGACTGCTTTATAGGATTTTCTCACACCCTGTTGTTTATCTATTAAATCATTTTATTAGAGGCTCTTAAAGTTCTTATAACAATCCATACATCCATTGTGTCAAGCACATTTGTACATATGTTGCCATCATTCTTTTAAAAACATCTTTCAATTTGAGCCTTTGGTATAAGTTCCTCATTTTTTCCTTTCTCCCCTACCCTCCCACCCTCATGAACCCTTGCCCTTGATAAATTATAAATTATTATTATTTTGATAACTTTACAGGATTTTAAAAGCCTTGATCTTTTGGAAGCAGATTGTCAGGCCACTTTCTGGGGGTGGTGGTGGAGAGGGTTAAATCACCAACTTTTTGGTTAACAGTCCAACACTTAATCTTAATCATTTGTGCCACTCAGGGACTCTCCTGAAGTAATCTAAGTAATGTTCTATTTCTTAGGTCAAAGGATATTGGCTATGGAAGGGTAGCTTGCTATTCGTTTTATTATTCCAAATATCCTACACCTCTGAAGTTTGTCATCATATGTATTCTTGCGTCCATGTGAAATACTTCAAAATTAAAAGGGCAAAAGTAAGCAAGTTCGTGAAAGGAAATTTACAGAACACAGGAAAGAACAAAGAAAATATAACTTTTAATTTTATAATCACCACTGTCGAGATCTTGCTAATTTCCCTTTGGCATTTTTTCCTAATTATACACAGAAATGATACACATTAACACAGATGTTCGGTTTTATAAAACTGAGGTTACATAAATAATTTTTCTTACAGAAAGTTGTCTCACTGACAACTTCTCTCCTCAAAAATGCTGTAAACTTACCATCTTCAGCACCTGCACATTCCTGCGGCTCTCTATGCTGTTCGCCCTCAGTCCGGGGGTAAGGGCCCTTGTGGAGAAGTGTGGCGCCTGCCCAGGTAGGCACTGCTCAGAGCAGACAACAACAGGAGTCCTGATGGGCCTTGGCCTGCTCCTTTACCAGTGGTACCATCTTGGGTGAGTTAGTTAACCTCTATGCCAGCGTTAGACGCACCCCCTGACAGGGGCTTATTAGGAGGTCACAGCGTTGTTGGAAGGACCATGAGGACATCTAAGCGAGGCTGCTCTGATTGTTTCCAAAGAAGAACTTACTGGGATTACGTGACCAAAGCTTTTTTTTTAATCCTCTAAAGCTTTTTAATGTTCTCTAGAACCTGGGGAGGCAAATGCGCTCCTCTGCTCTGCAGCAGCCTGTGAGGAATGCAGAATCTCAGGTCCCATCCAGATTTTGCATTTTCACAAGGCCCAGGTACTGTGTAGGTGCATTAAAGCACTGGCCCTGACCAGTGGCAGACCTCACAGAGTGCCAGTTCTATTACACTCTTGCCAACACAGCATTTTAATTAAAAAATTTGTGGTCATGTGCATTTGTTTAAAAACAACAACAAAATCTTCTGGATTTAGTCATGGGAAGGAAGAAACCTGAATATTCAGGGAAAAGTGGAGTTTGCGTACTTGTCTCTGGTCTTTATGTTGAATCCACTGTTGACTTGGGTGACTCAGAGCATCTACAAAGGATTTGAATCTCAGAGTCCTGTTGAACAATTCCCATTTGGGTTTCTTATTGTTTTTTCTGGTACTAAAGTTAAGTTGGCTTGTCATTTTTCTGAATTATATTCTGCACATGGCTACAGTTCAGGAGGTAAACTGTCTTCAAAGTAATTCAAACTCTTTACCTACTCTATAAATCATTTTATTGACTGTTTACTTGAACATTCAGCTTGTTAAAGTCAACTCTATGGTATCCTTTTAATTCCATCTTCACCTTACATTCAGCTAGTCAACTATCACTTAATTAAACTTACTAAGTCCCAATTCAGTTTAAGCACAGCTGTTGTAGTTCTTTTCTTTATCTAATATGATTCATCATATTTTATTTCAGTGACTTAGTACTGCAGTTTGTATTTCTGGATAGCATTAGATATAGTTGGTTCTCAACCTTCCTAATGCTGCGACCCTTTAATACAGTTCCTCATGTTGTGGTGACCCACCCCCCCACCCCCGAAGCATAAACTATTTTCGTTGATACTTGTAATTTTGCTACTGTTATGAATTGGGCAACCCCAGTGAAAGGGTTGTTCGACTCCCAAAGGGCTCTTGACCCACAGGTTGCAAACCGCTGAGTTGGACAGACCAGTTGTTCTTAGGTCAGTTCCGATTCAAGGTAACCTTGGGTGTGTTCCACGAGGTTGTTCGGGGTTGGATTTTAAGAAGCAGACCAGCAGGCCTCACTTTCAGGACATTGCTGGGTAAACATGTAAGCAGTGGTGCAAGTTAACTGCTCACGTCAGTTAGTTTTTATTAATTTCCTGTGCATTTATGCGGGTAGAATTGTTTGCTACAAAGTATGGGTTGTTCTCACAAAACTCTTCCTATTACTTTTATGGCTGACTTTCATTTATCTTTTTAAAAACATACTTCCTTTTATTTCTGATTATGTAAATACTATCTTATAATCGGGTTGCTAAAATTTTCCATTTGGTCTTTAAACATTAAGTGCCAAGTGCCTTCACTAGTTTTCTCCATCTTTTGTATTACTGGAGTGGCTTCAATAACTTGAGCTACTTTTACTCAGTACCTGCTTGGCAAGTATTTACCGAGCAGGTACTATGTGGCAGACCCTGGAGATGCTACGGTGTATACAATACACATGCTCTGTATTATCTTGAGGGAAAGGCAGGTAAGTATCAAATAACTAACCGTAGTGCAAGGTGTTGGCGCTGGCAGAAGTGGCAGTACAGGATGCCACAGGCCTGCCAAATAGGGGGCACGTCACTTAGACTGGGAAGATCAGAGGAGGCCTAACAAGGGAGTGATACCCAAGGGTAACCAAAACCAAACTCAGTGCCACTGAGTCGATGCCGATTCATAGCAACCCTACAGGCCAGGGTAGAAATGCCCTGTGAGTCTCAAGATGTATTAGCAGCCCGATGTATACCCACTATGTCACCAGGGCTCCTACCCGAGGATAAATAAGCCAGAGCTTGTCTGATGAAGGAAGTGGGAGAAAAGTACATCCTAGATTGAGGAAACACCTCATGTAAAAACCTAGAGTTCCAAGAATGGTCAGAGGAATTGAGGTACTTAAAGATCATCATGACGCCTGGGCTGTCGAAACATAAAGCAGAGAATGGTGAGGAGATGAAACAGGAAAAGAAGCCAAGGTCCCATAAAGAACTGAGAGCAAATGTGAATTACAGGCAAATAACAGAGCCCTGGTGGCATACTGAGCTGCTGAGCACAAGGTCAGCGGTTTGAATTCACCAGCTGCTCAGCAAGGAAAAAGCTGAGGTTTTCTGCTCTCCTAAAGATTTACAGCCTCGGATAAACAATCTGGAGGAGAAAACAATGGAGCCATTGGTTCTGGGGGTACATGGGAAAAGGGGAGTTGGGGGAAAGTGGGTGTTAACCAACCCAGGGACAAAGGAACAACAACAGTGATCCAAAATCAATAGCGAGGAGGGTGTGGGGGGCCTGGTAGAGCTTGATCAAGGGCAATGTAACTGAGAGGAATTACTGGAACCCAAATGAAGGCTGAACATGATAGTGGGACAAGAGGAAAGTAAAAGGAAATAGAGGAAAGAACTAGGAGGCAAAGGGCATTTATAGAGGTCTAAATACAGGCATGTACATATGTAAATATATTTATATATGATGATGAGGAAATAGATCTATGTGCATATACGTATAGGTTTAGTATTAAGGTAGCAAGCAGATAAGACTTTGGGCCTCTACTCAAGTACTCCCTCAACGCAAGAACACTTCGTTCTATTAAACTGGCATTCTATGATGCTCAGCTTTCCGACAGGATCGCAAAGCGGATGCATAAGCAAATGTGGTGAAGAAAGCTGATGGTGCCTGACTATCAAAAGATATAGCATCTTGGGTCTTAAAGGCTTGAAGATAAACAAGCTGCCATCTAGCTCAGAAGCAACGAAGCCCGCATGGAAGAAGCACACCATCCTGTGTGATCACGAGGTGTCAAAAGGTCAGGTATCAGGCATCAAAGAACAAAAAATCCTATCATTGTGAATGAAAAGGAGTGCAGAGTGGAGACCTAAAGCTCATCTGTAGGCAACTGGACATCCCCTTACAGAAGAGTCCCGGGGAGGAGATGAGTCAGTCATGGTGCAGTATAGCACTGATGAAACATATAACTTTCCTTTACTTCTTTAATGCCCCCCACACCCGCACTATCATGATCCCAATTCTACCTTACAAATCACTGCAAGACCAGAGGATGTACACTGGTACAGTTAAGAACTGGAAACAACAGGGAATCCAGAACAAATGAACCCCTTAGGACCAATAATGAGACTAGCGATACCAGGAGGAGAAAGGGAAGGTTGGGTAGAAAGGGGGAACCAATCACTAAGATCTGCATGTAACCCCCACCTTGGGGGACAGACACCAGAAAAGTGGGTGAAGGGAGATGTCGGACAGTGTAAGACATGAAAAAATAATAATTTATAAAGAGTTATCAAGGGTTTGTGAGGGAGGGAAGGCAGGGAGGGAGGGGAAAAATGATATCAAGAGCTCAAGTAGAAAGAAAATGATTTGAGAATGATGATGGCAACAAATGTACATTTGTACTTAACACTATGGATGTATGCATGAACTGTGTGGTAAGAGTTGTATGAGCCCCCAATAAAATGATTTTAAAAAATTAAATCTCCTCTCCTCAAAAAAAACCCAAAAATATTGCAGCCCCAGAGAGGGCAATTCGACTCTGTTACATAGGGTCGCTATGAATCAGAGTTGGCTGGATGGTAGTGAATTTGGGTGGTGGTGGTTTTTTTTGTGGGAAGGTAAGTGATGAAGTCAAATTTTATTCTGACAAGGACTGCACTATAGACAGTGAGTGCAAGGAAGAGGGGAGTAGAAATCCCATTCAGGAGGCCACTGCAGGGTGCTCAGTGAGAGATGGTAGATGGTAATGGCCTGGCAGATGGAGAGAAAGAGGCAGAGCTCAAGGACATTTAAAAGAAAGAACTGACCAGGCTTGGATGCGGTGAGTGAGATGTAAGTGAGAACAAGAATGATTGGGAGTAACTCCTACAGCTTTGGTTTGAGCAACGAGGTAAAAACACAGCCATTTCTGAAGGCAGGAAACGGCAGGAGGAGAGCTTTAGGGGATAGGTCCAGTTTTGTAGGTTTAATCTGAAGTATTTAAAACCATTGAGCTGGGGTCCCACAGGGCAATTAGAGAAATAAATCTGAAAGGTAAAAAAAAGCTGAGCAGGTACGCAGTTGATGAGTATCAGCCTAAGTTCTGATAAGACAGCCTGGGACCATGTCTAGAGAGAAGGCAGAGGCCAAGACAGAAACCTGAGCAACACCAGTGCTCCCTTTAACCTGTACAGACAAAGGGCAGCAGCGTGAAAGAGAGGTCAACCAGACGGGATCAGTGGCATTCTCTACTTTCCTTTCTGATGTCTGCTCTTGCTCCAACCGCCATGCTGTCCTGAAAGGTGGCCCAAAGGGAGCCACTTCTCCCTGTTCCTTAGATGGACACAAATTAAAATAAATTCTTATCAGGCCACCACAGCCACTCTCCTCTCACTGGTACTCGATGTTCAAATCCCCAGGGTGTTTTCCTCTGCTCCTCCTGCCATCCTTCCTGGCCTCCCAGGCCAGTCACTAGTCATGACCAAGAGGGAAAGAAACTCACAGCTGCAACCTCAAACTAAGTCCCTTGTCAAACTAAGACAGGAAAAATGCTTCAAAAGATCTACTTCCCCTAACCATTAAAAAATATATATGCAAAACCTGCAATCTAAACCCAGAATATATGTTAACATTATCTTAGAAATCTTGTTTGAATTGTGGGCATAAATCACTGTACCCAATCCAAGTCTCTGGCTCTAATTATCTACATTTGACTTTTAGATATCCCCATGAAGTTTCCACCTATACTTCCTGTCTGTTGAATATTTAACGTGGCATTACTTACGTTGTTCTTCTAAAATCCTTTTGAAGCGTGGGGTACTCTGGCATCTTTCTAATATCTTCCCAATCTTTATCTTACAAAACAAACACACACACAAATGGAATTTGTTACAGAAAATTCAAAAAAATCACCTAATTATGTTTGCTTCAAAATATACAAAATATACTTACAAAATATGTTTGATTTTGAAAAGGAAAACCAATTACCTGCAGGAAATCCCATGACACTAAATATTCGATCTAGTTGATCATGATGAAAAGGATTGCTTGTTTTTATATCTTCCTGACGACAGTGAAAAATAGGTTCTGAAGTTAACAATTCAGCAAATATGCAACCTATTGCCCATATATCTATGAAAGAAGAACAAGTTTTTGTATGCATTTGTTAATTTATTTGGTTATATTTCCTATAGTTACAACCAAAACATAAGAATACTTTGAATGAATTAATGTATAAGGTCCATTAATTCATAAGCAAATATATATATATATATATATATATATATATGACATGAACCACATAACCACATATCAGATTAAAAGCCTTTAGAAACATTTTGGAAATTTCCTGATGCAGATAAATTTGGTTACTTCAGCTTAACAAGTGATAAATCCTTTGTTAACTGTGTTTGTTTGGGGCTGTTGAATCGGATTCAGCTCATAGCAACCCTATATGCACCAGACTGGAACACTGCCCAGTCCAGTGCCATTCTCACACTGGTTCTGAGGCCCTTTTGTTGTAGCCACTGTGTTAATCCATCGCTTTGAGAGCCCTCCTCTTTATCGTTGACTTATTTTCCCAGCAGGGGCTCCTTTCCAGGGACTGGTCTCTCCTGACAACATGTCCAAAGTCTGTGAGACAAAGTCTCGCCATCTTCACTTCTAAGGAGCATTCTGGCTGTACTTCTTCTGAGATAGTTTTGCTTGTTCTTATCACAGAGCACAGTAGTTTCCATATTCTTTGCCAAAACCAACATTCAAAGGCATCAATTCTTCTCCAGTCTTCCTTATTCAATGTCCAACTTCAATATGCATTTGAGGCAAATTAAAAAAATACGGCTTGGGTCAGATGCACCTCAGTCTTTAAAATTTAGTTGTAGGCAAAAAAATCTTCCTAATGTAATTTTTAATTTAATCACTAAAACATTCCACTGATCATCTAACACAGGGCATGATGAAACAATAGCATCAACTATGGTGATATAATTCCTGTCAGCCAACCAAATACAGAATGAAAGAATGTAATTTATTAGATTCTGAATCTATACATTATTTAGACAGTGTTAGACAATTGGGGGAAAGTTGCCTTTTGTTAGCAATGTCAGCTTTTTCAACATATTGTACAGTTCTAGAAGCTGATAAATAATACAAGTAGATGTAGGCACTGCATGAAATCAGTAATGACAGATTGTATCTAAACATAATTACTTAGAGACTCTTCCCACCTACCAAACCAGGAGAGTCAAGGAATCTTTTGAAAATTTGATTAGCCATCTTAAGTCACCAGTCACAGGTTATTCTCTTTGGACTTTTAATGTTAATTTTGCAACCACAACATTATATGCCCAACGGACTACCTGATGTATATGTAAAACCATTTTTGTGAGATCACGTGTGTCCACTTAAAATACATCAAAAACTAAGGTCATGGAATCAGTTCTGACTCACGGCAGCCCAACAGGGTTTCAAAGCTATAGATCTTTTTGTTTGTTTGTTTGCTATAGATCTTTATGGAAACAAACATCCTCATCTTTCTTTCAGGGAGTGGCTAATGGATTTGAACTGCAGACCTTGTAGTTAGCAGTTCAACACTTACTCAACAGCACCAAATGATCACATTCCCTACCTTAATACCTTTGATTACAAAAAATTACTAAATAATTTTTTTACATAGGAGTACAGTATTCAGTAGTCTACTGAAGTTGGGGACCACATTCTGTATATAGGCTAAACAGGAAATAAATTTAATGTATGTACGCTAGAATTAACATTGGTATGCTCTTTCATCAAACAAATTGCCAAATGGAACAAAACAAACAGGGAGGTCGCTTTTGTCTGACCCCATTTAGGAATGATTTCTTTGCACATCAGTTAGTCTTCTGGATAATGGGAGCATATGCCTCTGGCAACCATTTTTTATTATGCCGTTACCTGCCATCTTAAATGGCTCTGAAACATAGCTTAATCACTTTTAATGACACAGCAGGGTCATCATCATCATCATGAGCATCCATCACTAAAGCCTAGGGTAGTGAAACCGTTCAGTGTCTGATTTCTACTTCTTTTTCCCCTTCTACATCATGTGGGGTTGTCACTCTTGTCCCTGATGTGCTGCCTCTGACAGTCCTATCTATCTTCCTTCTGGGCTGGCTCTCCCCTGCAGTCAGAGGAGACTACCGTGATTCTGATATGCTACCTATCACGTTGATCTGCAGCGTATCCTCTGTTCAAAGGATGGGAGGCAGGATCTCGATTTCCCTAAGAACTGCTATGAAAAGGAATCTTGAGGTAGCAGGCCAGGGGTGGGGGTGGCAGGGTGAGGATTCTAGAGTTTCCTGCTTCATAGACAGTTCTAATTTTAAATAGTTACCCCTCAGCTCTATTTTATGAATCTGTTTCCTCTATAAACCTCCACTGATACAAAATCATCAAGCTTTCTTTTTTAATATCCTCTGAATAGGAATAATGCTGTTTCTGACATGGACCAGGCCTGGAGAGAATGAGAATGAGTAGATGTACGTACACCTACATGTCTGCTTTAAATGTCTCGTGAGCCCAAAGAGAACAGATTTGGGGTTATTCTTATTCTGTGCTTTCTTCTCCCTCCTGACTTCTAACCAACATGGGTAATTGGGACTCGATTAAAGTTGGAAAATAGTGATTATGCTTTTATCTTTAAGTGGAAAATCTCGTTAACTGAGCAAGAATGTTACACCAAAAGCAACAACAAACAACTCACTTTCCATGAATCAACACTGACTCAGAGTAGAACTGCCCCTGTGAGTTTCTGAGACTGTTTGTCTTTATGAGAGTAGAAAGCCCCGTCTTTCTCCTGAGGAGCAGCTGGTGGTTTCAAACTACTGAGCTTGTAGGGAGCAGCCCAATGCATAACTACTTGCCACCAGGGTGTTGGGTGTTAAAATTCCATTTCAGTTCTCCTAACCCTAAGAAAATTAGATCTACAGTCGGTTTTCCATTCATACCCAGCAACTTTTATTCCATGACCGCTACCACCAATTCTATTATCATTTCAACACTAGAGCTAAAATTACCCAGGAACCTGCATCTCTCGAAGCATGGGCTCTAGGCCCAGCACACACAACAGAAAAGCTTGAGAGTACATATTTAAAAGTAGGTCCTGTCATGAACCAGCTGTGTAAGAATCTTTGGGAGGGGGTGAAACAGACTGGTGGGGAGCCATTTATTTTAACAGACAGTTTTGGTGGACTGGCTTTTCTTAATAATCATCTCTCTTCTTGAGATGGGTGTCCTCGTGTTTGGTGAGAGACAAAACACATGGAGTGCAGCTGTCCTCACATCCTCTACTCACACCGTCAACCACCCTCACAGTCCGCGCCCAGCCCCCTTCCCTGGCTTGCATTCAGTTTCTTCCTGACCTTCTAAGATTGTCTAAGGGATTTATTTTACTGTTTCCAATAAGGACTAAAGGAAACATAACTCGCAGCAAATGTAAGCGTGTAGTTTGAAAAGTCTCACAATGGAGCCCCTCACTCTAAGTTACTCATTGGAATGTAAATCACCAGGCTTTTCCCATCTTGGGGCCACCACTCCACCCCTTCCACTGCCTGCCTATAATTCTCCTCCCTACACCCTCCTCAGAGAGCGGCCTTGGCCGCAGCTGATAGAGTGTCCCTGCCAGCCTCTTATCTGCGGCCACCCTGTGGGCTCAACTGTAAAGGGGGAGGGTCTACGGTCGTCTCACAATCCTAGAGGGGCAGACACACTGGTTTTCCTCACGGTTCTGAGATGACTCAGAAGCTTTCTCCCCAAGTTAACAGAAATATTCAACCCTATTCATTAAAAATTTACAACATAGCCTGTGCTGTGAGTGCTGCCCCAGTTCCCACCTGGGAGAAAACCTATGTGTGTTCTGCATGGGTCTGAGTTTTGCAGAACTCAGAGGTCCTGGACTGGAGGCAGCACTGTGTTTTGTTTGCCTTCATTGCTTATGGCCAAGTGAATTATCAGTCTCATCCTTCCCAATCTAAGACTTCACTCAGAGGGACCTGGGTGCCGCCAACGCTCGCTTAACACGGATCCTGCTCACATACATAGTTTTCAATCATCTCGTATTCTAATGTCTCTCTGAAAAGGAGCTCAGTGAAAGTAACTGAATGTAGTCAAAAATTGATACAAGCCTAATATCAGTTAATAAACTAGTCAGTAAAAGAAACTTTTTAAGAAATACATCTTCCACCAACCCCCGAGGATGATATTACTGCTCAGAGAAGCCGATGCACAGAGAGGACCATAAGGCCGGCTCCACCACTAGACACAACATCCTTCACTGACCCATAGTGCTATGGGGGACAACACTAGAGACACAGTGTGAGAATTGTGCCCAACCTGACCCGATGTAACACTACAGGCACAAAGCAGCAAGAGGAGCAAAGCAATGAAGTCCCCATGGAAAACCAAAAATACTTTGGAGCCAGGGCGTGGCACCCCATCAGACTCCATCAGAAAACATTCCTAAAGGTTAAAAAAAAAAATCTGTAACTATTTATAGGCTTTCCTTTTTGTTGTTGTTGGGGTTTTTGTTGCTGTTTTCTTTTGCTCTGTCTTGTTTTTGTGCTTATTGTCTCTGCATGTCTATCTACATAAGAAGGGAGGGATAAACAATCTGGAGGAGAAAACAACAGGACCAATGGTTCTGAGGGGGACAAGGGAGAAGGGGAGATGGTGGAAAGGAGGGGGGGTGTCAACAAACCCTTGGACAACAGAACAACAAGTGATCCAAAATCAATGGCAAGGAGGGCACAGGATGCCTGATGGGGCTTGATTAAGGGCAATGTAGCTGAGAGGACTTACAGAAACCCAAATGAGGGGCAAACATGATAGTAGGACAAGAGGAAAATAAAATAGAAGAAAGAACTAGAAAGCAAAGAACATTTATAGAGGCCTAAATAAAGGCATGTACACATGTAACTACATTTATACATAACAATAGGGATAGAGCTATGTACATATATTTATATGTTAAGTATTAAGGTAGCAAACAGACATTGGGCTTCTACTCAAGTACTCCCTCAACAAAAGAACACTTTGTTCTAATAACCTGGCATTCTGTGATGCTCATCTTCCCTGACATAATCCCTGAGGACAAAATGGGTACATAAGCAAATGTGGTGGAAAAAGCTGATGGTGCCTGGCTATCAAAAGATATAGCATCTGGGGTCTTAAAGGCTTGAAGATAAACAAGTAGGCCTCTATCTGAGAAGCAATAAAGCTCACATGGAAGAAGCATACCAGCCTGTGTGATCATGAGGTGCAGATAAGATCAGGTATCAGGCATCAAAGACACAGAACAAAAAATATCAATGTGAATGAAAAGGAGTGCAGAGTGGAGACCCAAAGCCCATCTATAGACAACTGGTCATCCCCTTACAGAATGGTCACAAAGAAGAGATGAGCCAGTCAGGGTGCTGTATAGCACCAATGAAACATACAATGTTCCTCTAATTCTTTAATGCTCCCTACCCCTACCCTACTCTCATGACCTCAATTCTACCTTACAAATCCGGCTAGACCGGAGCATGTACACTGGTACAGATAAGGGAATCCAGGACAGATAAACCCCTCAGGACCAATCGTGGGGATAGTGATACCAGGAGGGGAAGGGGAAGGTGGGGGGAGAAAGGAGGAACAGATTACAATGATCGACATATTGCCCCCTTCCAGGGGGACAGACAACAGAAAAGTAGGTGAAGGGAGACAGCGGTCGGTGTAAGACATGAAAAAATATATATGTACATTATCAAGGGTTTATGAGAGAGGGGAGTAGGAAAGGGGAGGAAATGAGTAGATACCAAGGTCTCAAGTGGAAAGAAAAGGTTTTGAAAATGATGGCAACATATGTACAAATGTGCTTGACACAAAGGATTTTTGTCTGGATTGTGATAAGAGCTGTAAGAGCTCCTAATACAATGATTTTTAAAAAGAATACATCTCCCAAATCCAGGTAGCTTTCTGAACGAGCCATTCATTTTTAACGATTTCTTCTTTTGCTATTCTTTGTACCCCTTCAGCCCATTCATGATCTGTGGGGCATCCAGCGACCACTTACACTTGTCTCCTGTGGCATTCACTGGGCAGCTGCCTTCTCACTGACCGTGCACGTGGCCTTAGGGGAGGGCCTCTGTGACTGTTTGACATCTAGTAAGCGGGTATCATGTAGGCAATACATCTTGGAGGTGTGATTTTGAAAAGCCTTTATCTCTTGGTTTCTTTAAGTTCTATTAAAATTGAGTGGAACAGGTGATTTTCAAAATTCTTCTTGTTAACCCCAGTACAAAAATACAGTTGATGACTGGACAAAAATGGCTCCCCCTAGGGCTTGAAGACTCCACCTCTGGGGGTGGGGGAGGAGCAGCTGCCAGGTGGGGCCGAGTGCAAGCACACTACACAGGCAAACCCAGGCAGGCAAAGAGGAAGGAATCTGGGAAGAAGCCCAAGATTATTCCCAGCAAGAAAAATAGGCCAGTACCTTCCTTCAGCCAGGGAATCAGGCTACCGACTTACATTTACCATTTGTTATTGAAGATTCATAAACTGTCACTAATTTTAACATTTTAAAAAGAT
The DNA here is from genome assembly GCF_050624435.1 of Tenrec ecaudatus. NCBI lineage: Eukaryota > Metazoa > Chordata > Mammalia > Afrosoricida > Tenrecidae > Tenrec > Tenrec ecaudatus. The sequence continues at coordinate 61,929,055 of NC_134536.1, read as the reverse complement.
GCCACTGCCCTCTTGCCACCATCATGGTGAGGTGCGGTGGGGTGGACTAAACACTTACACAGGAGGAGTAAACGTCCAAGGGACGCTTAAAACTCAAGTTTTGTGTCAAAAGAATTCATTCTTTATGTTCAATGACAAAATGACATTTGGTGGCAGGGGAGCCCCCAACAGTGAGAAAACTCCTTCTGGTGTAGGGAGAGCAAGGTTTTCTGGCTGTCAGTGGATCTGGGCAGTTCCTCAATATTCCCTTCCCACTGCTCTCTCTCGAGAACACTGGCTTTGATGAAAGAAAAGATACCTCCGTATTACAATTCACCTTCAAGATATTTCTCTCGGAAAGCCTTGCCCGTCAGCCTCTCAGCATGGTTCATGTCCTGACTGACGTGCTCCAAACAAATGTAGAAATAATTGTGGCTGGGGTGGGTTTCGTTCTTATTGATGATTTCTGGACGCACCTTGCCACTGGGATCCGGTAAAAGGGTGTGTGGAATATAACCCCCATCAGAGCTAAAATCACCCTGGGCTCCTCTCCACCCCCCAGATCAAACATACTAAAATTAGGGGAAAGTTCTGAAATTTCTGTGGATTCTACCTACAAATGTGGGCTTTAAGGTTTTGTAAGTGCCATACCAAGATTATGGGGAATCATCCTCAGGGGCAATCCACTGGCAGCTGCTTCTTTCTTCCCATCTCTGGTGTCCGCAAGTCACTGTGGTCACCAGAACCCTTTCCAACCCTCACGGTCCACAGAGGAGGTGGTGAGGAGCCGCAAGACAGGAGGTCCCAAGATGAGACCATAGCTCCTTGGTGGATACTGGGCCGCCCGGCTCAGGGCTGGAATCATAGCAGAAGGTCAGCAATGTTCCACCTCTTTTTTGGCCTTTTTAACTGGCAGAGAAATCTTATATATTTCAGGTGACTGTGCACTGTTTGAAATTGCCTTTCTCACAGTGGTTCCATGGTCCCAGGAATATCGGATTTTCAGGTGCTCTAAATTGTAGGTGCCTGTCAGTGGATCACAGGTGATGTCAGATGATGTCAATAGAAGATTATGCAGCATTCAGGGAGACTATGCATCCCACACAATATGCATCAAAATTAGCATTCCACATCAAAATCTCAGAAATTCTTCTTGATTCAGCATACCTTCCCTTAACGAAATAGTATCAACAAAGCATTCAAAGTGAAAATAATTGGGTTGTGAAAGGGTTAAAAATATACATATGCTTGAGGAGGGCTCAAAGAGTGTCTCTGTACACGGTTTCCAGGGTCGCATGACTTTACACAAGCAGACAGCCTTATCTTTCTCCCTGGGAGTGACTGGGGGGCTGCTAAGTGACTTGCAGTTAGCAGTCAACACTTACCCGACAGCCCCTACTGAGAGTGTGTTTAGAACAGGTTTTCTCACTTTTAAAAAGTGAGTTAGATAGAATGTCCTGAGCACTTCCACAATACCAGACTGCATCTATTTCATACCTTAGTGGGGAGAAAGAGCAGGCCCAAAAATTGCCACGGCAAGAGAGGAAGAGCAGCCATGGTGTTGCTGGTTGAGGAAAAGATGTGGCTGACTGGCTTTCCCCACACAGCAGGGGCTGACTCTCCAACACACTGCCTTAGACTTGTTTGTCAGTTTGGAAAGAAAACAGGTCTATTTTCTTTCCCCAGTTCTTTCACCAATAGCTAGATGAACACAGAATAACATTTGCATGTTACTGTTCCCATAGTTAATCCAAGTAGATCAAATACTTCTATTATTGAAAAGAAGCAGCTTTCTTCTCTTAAGAGAACCACATTCTCCAAGAGAGTTAAAAATCCAAAGCTACCAGAATGTAAAATCTAGAAATACAGGAGAAAATAGGGATTTTCCAAAGAGCCATAAAGTGCTTTTTTTAACCACATAACTTTATTATTATATTATCTGGTACTTATTATAGTACAATGCCAAGATAATAAATCATTTTGTATTTACTTACCAATGGCTTTTGTATAGTGTCTGGCACCCAGCAAAAGCTCTGGAGCCCGATACCAAAATGTCACCACTACTGGATCCAAATCTGCTAGCGGCTTCAGAGGTGAATTGAATAATCTGGCAAAACCCATGTCAGCTAAAATAGAAAACAAATACAAAAGTCAGCTCGACAAGCTAACAGAACCATGTAAGATTGGCATCAACGGCTGCTAACCTCAAAAGGGAGCTCTGTCCCTCCCTTCTGTTTGACCGGTGTTGTGCACCTGGTCCCAGATGGGAATTACCTCAGTGACCTTTCGTGTCCCCCCTCTGAAGTTGATACTCTGACTTACCTGAGGTCTTGTGAGAACAGTTAGAATTAGAATCCAGGGATGGCTTCAGATTCCTGGCTTTCATTGAGTTAACAAAATATTCTTTTCTTTTTTAAAAAAAATATGTATATCTAAAGCTTCCGTGATTTATTATGACTCCTCTTTGCCTCAAACTCCAAAACCAAACTCACTGCTATCAAGATGATTCTGATTCGTGCAACACCAGTGAACAGTGTACAAATGTCCCTGGGGGTTCCGAGACATTAGAGTCACTCTTTACAGAAACGGAAAGCCTCATCTTTCTCCCAAGGAGCACCTGATGGTTTCAAGCACCAACCTTGTGGCTAGCAGTTCAACATGTAACCCACTAAGCCACCAGGGCTCCAACCCTGTAAACCAGTGGTTCTCAACCTTCCTAATGCCCAGGCCCTTTAATACAGTTCCTCATGTTATGGTGACCCCCAACCGTCAGTAATGTGTTTTCCGATGGTCTTAGGTGACCCCTGTGAAAGGGTCTTTCAACCCCCAAAGGGGTCGCAACCCACAGGTTGAGAACCGCTGCTGTATACCTACACACCTAAAACCGGCTGTATCTAGTTCTACGTGCACTGGGCCAGCTCCCACAGGCTGATGAGAACCAATGGTGAGCATCTGCATTCAAGCTGGTGCCTTGAAAAATGGCAATGCAGAGTATGGACATGATGGGAACCAGCAGCAGCTAGAGTTGCTTGTTTTTTCACCCAAGAGTCAATTGTTGAACATTTACCAACACAGCATTGTTAGTAATACAAGTTTCAATAGGTACCGAACACATGAGAGAGAGTTTACTCAGTTTAGCATTTAACACCAAAGCTAGTAGATTTAAATATTAGGAAGGAAGAAAGAAAATACCTTCTCTATTACTGTAAGAAATACCTTATACAAAGTTTTCTCATCCATCCTACCTTTCCTCATAAGAACAGTTTTAAGTATTTTGCTCCCCATTTCGTAGTTAGACAATTCTAAGGCCCAAGGGAATTAAGCGACTTGCCATGGTCATAAGATATGCCAAATTTAATTTTTTTTTTAAACTGAAATTTAGGAACTAGTCTAAACCCCAGATCTGATATTTTATAAACTATACACATGATAATTACAAGTGACAAAGGCAAAGTGTCACAGGAATGATAAATCTCCATCATCTGAAATACACAATATACACAGTTCATTTGATTATATGAAGGGTCGCAAGGTGCTGTACTATATAATGCATTGACAACATGGAGCAGTTTCAACTAAAGAGTAACATTCGTTTTAATATTAACATGCTATGATAGCACACACACTAACATTTTAACGTACCGTGATTTTGTTTCAGGAGAGTTTGAGCAATCTTCAAGACTTTCTGAGAAGGCTTTGAAAAACCCTGGCCTTAAAATATAAAGTTGTCCAGAAATACATATTCAAAAGTTCGCTCTTTTTCTTTTTTCTTTCTCTCTCTCTTTCTGTCTCAGCAGTTATATTGACATATAATTCAGCTTTTTCTTTTTTAACTGCATGTCTGGATAGTAAACCAGGATAGTCAAGATCATCCCACCAGGCTGCACTTACTTCAAAGCACTGCCAGGTACCTTCAATAGATGCTGAATGTTGTTGATACAAAGCAATACAAGCAAAATACTGTTTTGTCTATTGATATCTAAAGTTCATATTTCTGTCCTTATTCTCTACTTGCTTAGTTTTCTCTAAGCCCCACTTATTCATAGTCAAATGAAATCAATATTAGTAAGAAGCAATAAATATTAAGAATATTTATTTGCTGTTTAACTTTAAATGAGTATTAAACCATTAAAAAATAATTACCAATGCATGCTAAAAGTAACTCACCTAAACATTACTAACAGTTGCTTCCCTAATATTAAACATGAACATTTACTGACACACCACTTAAGTAATGTATCTTTCCACAAACATGTATCGGGTGAAGCCGTTGCAGTCAATGGACAATGGTACCGGCTCACTGTCACTCTTCAGGGCAGAGCAGAACTGCACCACTGGGCTTCCATACCCGTAAACTTTACAGAGCTGGCAGCAGCATCTTTCGCCAATGGAGTCACTGGTGGTTTTAAACCATTGACCTTTCTTGTTATTGTTACACTATGCCACCAGGGCTCCTTCAGGTCGTGATTGGTAAGTTATCAGATGAGAGAAAGAGGCAAAAGACAAGGTCTACCACTAGGAAACTTACAAGGCAAGATGGCAAAATACATGAAAATAAAAATTTTTTAAAGAAACATTTCTACTAGTTTCTACTGCATTCCACATTATTTAAGGGAAGGGTCTCTGTCTCTTACATGGTTTAATTTGGACAATATTTACTAAATGTCTGTGAAAGTGAACTAAATTGAAAGTGGAATGTGAATTGGATGATGCAAGATAAATCATTCTGAATAATGATTTATAAATAAAAGGCAATAAACATTTTTGTAAGGCCAGGGAGGAAGGCTGCTAGGCAGGGCAAGGCTGAGGGGCAGGAAGGGACAGTGCATAAGGTGGCTTTGAGAAGTTCATGAGAAAATGCCATTGTGGTTTAATCTCATTTCTCCATAAACTACTTGAAGTCCTCTCATACTTTCTACTCAACTATGCTTTTCCTTTTTTGTCTAAAAACAACTATATTAAAATGCTAAGAATGGGCATTTAGTGTTATTAGTTCTTAAAAGATAATGTGCTCTTAAAATAAAAAATGTCAACCATTTAATTGATTCTTTGCTAGACTTCTACTTATTAATCATTGTTTACTTTTAACCTTGGTTTTATCTCTAATCTTGGAATAGCAAACCTAAAACTCTTAAGAGCAAGGCAAGTGAGTTGGCTTAGCTAAAGTAAGGAATTTATCTAGGGGGATAGAGAGAGATTTGGGAATATTAAGAAGGTAGTAAGTATGTGTGACTGGGATGAATGCGAGGATGATATAAACAAAGGAGAGTGGGAGTGATGATAATTTGTCTGGAGACAATGGAGCACAAGGTGACAGCAAGACCTACGAAGGCTTCACTCAGGTAGGGCAAGAGAACAGAAACAAAAATCCGGTCTCAGAACCATGTGCACAGACTATAAAATGTTGAGATTGTAAAGATTTACAAATTCCCTGGAGAAGTCTAAGTAAAAGGAGCTCCTGTGTCAAGTGTGAGCACCTAGGGTGTTGAAGAAGAGATAGAGGCACTGATTAACAGAATGCTGAGGTAACAGCAAGAACTGTAGGTAGAAAAATAGAACGCATGCTGTCATGTAGTGCGAAGGAGAGAAGACCATTAAGTCTCAAAACCCAGTTGGTCAGAAGAACAAAGTGCCCAAGGAAGTAAAGGAGACTGGCAACTAAATACGGGCCATTGGCTCAGGTGCAACGGTGGTCACAGTACCCTTTCGAGAGCAGTTTCTACCCCGGAATGGAATGGGAGGCCCTGTTACAGCACACCAGAGAAAGAAGAGCCAAGGGGTGAGCATCATGTGTTCCAGACGGAAAACAAGAAATAGGAAAAGGCTGAGGAAGACAAGATAGATATAAAAAGATTTGTGCTCAGGTTGAGAAGAGACCGTGACTTGTTAAAGGTGAAGAGGAGAAACTTGAGGTGGAGAAACTGTGATCCCAGGGATCGAAGTACACACAGGGTGGAAGGGGATTTGGAAAGTAGATCAAGTACTAGTAGACAGGGCTTGGGGAAAACAGAGTCACTCTCTGAGACTGTTTCAAAGGCATGGGGGTGCTAAGGAACATGGAGGTCAGTGAGGTCACAGCAGATGGCATTAGTACTACCTGGCAGCAAGGTGCAATGGAAAGACGCTCTGACCTTCAAACTCAAGGCCGAGCTTTAAAAGGCCAACCAAGTTGCTGCCACTCTAAATCCGGAGTATCTTATCTCTAACAGCCACCACAGAGGGTGGCTGTATAAAATAAAGGAGGTAATGTAGGAAAACACTGTGGCACTGTGGAACACGCTGTTTCTTTTACGGTCTTATTTATGGGGTCAGATGGAGTGAGGAGGACCATCTGCTAGCTCTCTTTCACCTCATCGTACAAACAGGAGATAGTCAAGAAGTGCCTCTGGTCTAAGTGTATGAGAGAGGAATAAAAAGAAGCATGCCCACAAAACCACTCATTTTCACATATATATGAGAAGCGAGGAGTATGAGTGGGGAGGGGCAGAAAGATGAAAAGAAAAGACCAGAGAAGGAAAACAGCTACCTGGTGTACTTCATTAACATTGACACATTTTTAATGACTCTGAATCTCAGTCTTAGAATACTTAGGAGAGCTATAAAGAAAGGGAAATTGGCTTAGAACATCAGTTTCCAAACATATTTGGCCTACAGCTCTCTTTTCAGAGGGAAAGGGGGTAGAAATGGCTCAGGGTCCCTTTAGCAAGGAAGAGCTTTTGTTCTACAGCCTAAAATTCAGAAGAAAGAGTAGGCATCTGCTTTTGCAGCCTCCCTAGATCAGTCCACCACCACCACATACACCACCACCACCACCACCACCACCACCCAGTTCTAAACTGCTTCTTCAGGGACTAGGCTTAGGGATCAAGTGAAGAAGCTGAAGACTAAGGAACAGGGCAAGCTTGGTTGAGGTAGCATAAAATAAATCAGTACTAGGTTAAGGCAGCACAATTATCTATCACCACAGCATGACACTCTCTTTAATAGCAAAGAAAGCAGGCTGGCAAAATACAATTTTAAATTCTTTTTATAAACATTGATCCATTCAATAAATACAATTTCTATTAAGAAAAATTAGAAATAGCATGTATTAACTGACTTCCCCCAAAGCTATCAAAGGTATAAATGTTACTGATTTCTTTTTGAATGTTCAAGGTTGGAAAACCACTAGCACACAGATAAGCCTCTTGCCAGTGCTTCAAACTAGGGTAGTCCAGTAAGAAAGCTGGGAACACATATATTCATTTAGAAAAGAGATGTTGGTTCTTGGCACACCATCTGCAGGCAGGCCTGAAGGGCAGGGAGGAGGGGTGCCCATGAGGCATATGGGGTGGGGTGGGGGCAGAGGAATTGTCCTCGGGAAGGGAACGTGGTAAAAGCTGAGGCAAATGTAAGATTGAAGGGACTGTGCCTGGGTGACTGTGTAGGGCAGTAGTAATAGTGTAACACAGGCTTAAGGCATTGCATGGCAATTGGGTATCAAATCCCAGTGATGAATCATAGAATCTTATTTTGGGACTAACCCTGAAGGTAATAAATCATCTATATTTCCCAACCTCTTCTCTAAAACTATTATGGGGAAGTAAGTTTAAAACTAACTGTCTAAATAAGAGAATCAAAGAGAAAAACCATTTGTGCAGTCACTTCAGTTTCTGAATGAACTATTTTAGGCATTATTACCTACCTATTTTGACTCTCCCCCTCTCGGGACCTTCTCCCATTACTAGGATATTTGCTGGTTTCTAGAAATAAAAATAGAGCACTCAAGTTACTACGTTTATTTATTTATTTTTTGACATGCTCTAAAAGGGAGGTAAAAGTTCTTACAATATGGAAATATCAATCTATATTTTCATCAAAACTATAAGCAAATGTCTAAGCACCCTCCTACACAGTTAAAGCACTTGCCATATTTGAAATTAATACTAACTTTAATGAATCATCCTTGTGATAGAAATTATATCATATAAATAAATACAAAGTCATTAAATAATTTTAATCATTCCACAGGGAAAAAAACCATCATTTTAAAAAAAAGGTCCAATAAATTGTAAACTGTCTGCTAACTGCCCATGACAAAGTATTGGAAATTTAATATAAAACTGAGAGTTTTGTATAATATTTCAAACCACCACAAAAATTTTCAATTTTATATTGAAACTTCAAATCCATAACATAATTACCTTCATTTAAGTGAAGCAACTGGAATGTTCCTTTCTAAAGGTTTTTAAACTACTATAGAAGAGCTGGTCAACAGACTCCATGAGAATTCATGCATCTTTGAAGTTATGGCGCATGCATAGTGAGAAACTGAAACTAGACGTTCAAGACGTAGAAAAATGAAACCACAATGACTCCTGAACTGCAAGGGGAAAACAAGTGAGCTATAACTGTATTGGCCATCTTTTAAGTCACCCTTATTTGTAGACATCTAGAAGCACAAGAACTGTGGGAATGGACTCTGTTTATTTGTGGAGGGCAAGTAAGTCTCCTTTGTAAACTATCTGGAGACAACGTTTATGTGTTTTTAACTTATTGGATTTACTTATTCATTTAGTGAATCTATTTTTAGGTGTTTGTCCAGGGACAAAGAATCATATTAAGCACCCTGAGGAAAGATAAAAGTTAACAAAGTCCCTAACTTCCAGATGCTAACTATGTTAGCAGAAATAAAAAATCACAAGTTCTGTGCGATGTTTGTAGCTAGTGCACTATATGAGTTCTTATAGGCAGGATTCCAGTTTGGGTTGAAGAGATTAAAACGGATTGCTTTAAGATACCATCAAGTAAAACCAGCGATTCCTTTGCTAAGGAATATACGAAGGGGTACCCCCCGCCCAAAAAAATGGGTAAAAAGCTCTGCTGGGTGAAGTGTCTGTAGTTGTATTTTTCCCACCAAGTGAGCAACAGAGCAACCTGCTCTCAGGGAGGGCACCCAGCGGCAATGCCTGGGAAGGTTCGCTCTGGTCACAGTGAATTTTTTCATACAAGCAGTATCACTTGAACCTCATTTTTTGTGACGGCTGATTTAAGAGAACATTGTGCAGCTGGGAAATTTTGTTTCTTGCTCAGGAAAAATGCTGCAGAAACTGTTGTGATGATAAGCACAGCTTATAAGGACGGTGCTATGGGAAAAACTCAAGTGTATAAATGGTTTTCTTGTTTCAAAAAAGGTGAAATGTTGACTGATGACAAACCTTGTTCCAGATGGGCAAAAAATTTAGACTTGTAATGCATTCGGAGTTCATTCCACCAGGTCAGACTGTTAATCAAGCTTTCTAGTTAGAGGTTCTGAAAGGATTGAGTAATGGTGTGTGACAAAAACGGCTTGGTATGTGGCAGTTGGGTGACTGGTTTTGCCACCATGACAATGCACTTGTTCACACAGCCATGTCAGTGTGCCACTTTGGGGCAAAAATCAGCATGCCTCTCTTGCCCCACAAACCTGACTCACCTGACCTCACTCCATGTGACTTCTTTTTGTTTCTGGGAATAAAGAGGGTCTTAAAAAGACAGTGATTTGATGATGTAGAAGAGGTGAAGAAAAATAACCAGGGAGGTTCTGTCAGCCATCCAAACAGATGAGTTTGAAAATGTTTCCAAGAATGGAATTGCAGATTTGATAAATATATTAAGTGTAATGGAGAGTACTTTGAAGGTGATAAAGTTGTTTTGTAAACAAAATTTAAATACATAGCTTTGAAAAAAATTCAAAGGGGGGTTAACCCCTTGTATGTTCATGGGGATGGAAAGCTATGGGGTTCTCCATCAGGAACATGAATTAGCATTATAGAGTAGAAGGGCACTACAAGAGGTGGAAAAGGCTGTGAATATGGTATGCTTAGGAGACAGAAAGAAGTTTCACTTGACAGAAATGAGAGGGCTCATGCTGGAGTGGTAGGATGAGCCTAGAGCAGTGGTTCTCAACCTTCCTCACGCCGTGACCCTTTCATACAGTTCCTCATGTGGTGGTGACCCCCAACCATAAAATTATTTTCATTGCTACTTCATCACTGTAATTTTGCTACTGTTATGAATCGGGCAACCCCTATGAAAGGGTCATTCAACCCCCAAAGGGGTTGCGACCCACAGGTTGAGAACTGCTGCTTTAAAGTAACAGTTAATAGGGTTCTAGTAGGTTGAAACTAGAAGATTAAGAAAAAGGGAGATAAAACTTTCACTAAGGTTTTGAGCTAATATGACAGACAGAATGACGATGCCTTTTCTGGTAATGGGAAAGTTCTGAGCAGCACCAGTTTAGGATGGGAGATAACTGAGAGAGGGAGATAAGAAAATGAGTTTGAGTAAGATCCAGAGCCATCAGAGCCAGGGGAGTGGGGACAGGAATAGTCCCCAAGGAACATGAACATACTGTCCTCAGAATGTCCTAACAGAGGGCAGGGTTAGCTCACTGTTACAAAATGACAAGAACCAAGTCTTCAGCAGTCAAGCAGGACAGCTACTTATCAAAGATCCATTTATGTATATAACGCATGGTGCTGGAGATGTTCAGGAAACAAAGAGAAATAAAGCATTAAGTTCTTCACTTCCAGGGGGTTGAAATTTAGTTAGTAAAGCAGATAGCTTTTTAGAATACAAGGCAAATTTTGAAAAATACCAAAGTGGCTAAATAGAATGCCAGTAAGAAATGGGAGCATGAGGATACTGTTTAAGAGGGCAAGGACTTTGGATGGCTTTAAGGATAACTAACGTCATGATAAGCATGACCAGGAGGAAATGTTTACGCAACCATCTCAATAATGGCATAATCAATATAAAACCACACAGCTGGTGTACTAGAAGAGCCTACTATGAATTCTGAAGTGACCAATGCAGATGATACTCAGTCTGGACATAAAACTGGAGAATGATATTGAGAATAAAAGGACACATTAAAGACACTAAATTTTATTTTATAGCAAAGCAAAGACAGGACAATGATGCAATCAGATCTATATTCAGGAAGAAACTCTGGTTGCAGTGTGAGAGATGGATTAGCAAGGACGGATAGCCCACAAAGCAGAGGTGGAGAAAGCAGTTAGAAATAGCCCACAATCGTCCAAGGAAAGGGCAAGGGGCCCTAATTCATGACAGTGGTCAAAAGGGGACACTATAAGAGCATTTCAATGTAAATATTTAAGACAGCACCATTATTTTGTAATGCTCCGTCCACTCTCTATAGATAGATATCCAACAAATATTTACTAAATACATACTAAATATCAGACAGTGAACCAGGAAAAATCCTGGCCCTCATGGAACCCACTTTCCAGTGACAAGAGAAAGACAAAAAGCAAATATACAGTCTATTGAGTGCTGATAAGCACTGTGAATAAAATAAAATGAGGAAAACAAGATCCTTCCCAAACCAAGAAACCAAACTCACTGCCATACAGACTCACTCAGTACTGACCATAGTGACACGACAGGGCAGCGCATAACTGTCCTTGAGAGTTTCCAAGACTGTAACTCTTTACCAGACTAGAGAGTCCTGTAGTTCACCCGTAGAGTGGCTGGTGGTTTGGAACTGATGACCTTGTGGTCAGCAGCCCAACTAGTAACCACTGTGAGCCACACCATCAGAGTTCTTAAGATACTTCCACATCTGGCTTTACGGCTGATGAGGTGCCGCTCTCAGGGACTCTGCCACTGAAGAACTAACTATATGCTGCATAAGGTACTTCCTTAAAGAGTCCTTAACCACTAAGAGTTTGAAAATATCTAAAGCAAGCTGCTGACCCTTACCCCAACTAGTGTGTTCTTGGATAAGAGTTGAATGGCTGGACTGGAGCAGTAAGCAGTCAGGAAAGACAGAACAGACTTTGAAGGCAGATGCCCATAACACTTCAGTGGGGACACTGAGCCTTTGTCTACCAGTAAGGTTGGGAAGTTGGGCCTGGGGTCAAGCCCTTCAAGGGGGTGAACGTAAAGTAAAATAAATAAATCCATATGAAGCCAGTATATACAAAAGCAAACTTCCTAGGCATCCTAACTTGGATCCAAGACTAAAACAATATATTTTTTCAGCTTAATAAAGATAGATCTTTCCTATGTTATTTACAGGAAACCCACTTAAGCATAAAGATATTTAAATGTGGAAAGTGAAAGAAAGGAAATGCTAAAAGTATAAGAATGGGAAACGATCTATCAGCTCTTCAAAGAAAGAAGAATCAACTGCAGTTGGGTCTAAAAGCAGAAGTAAAGGTATTATAGTGGGTAAAAATCTTCTAACCAGAGAGGATCCATATTATAGCTTCTTGGGCAAATGAAGCAAGAAGAGGTTCAAATACACTCCCTTAGAAATGACCAAAAAGAACACAACTGCATTATGAAAACTTCTTAGCTATAGGCAAACCTTTTAAGGGAATAAGGTGCTGGGCCTGGGTGCTCAGGACCATAGTCTCAGGATATACCAAGGTCAATTGGCACAATACAGTCACAAAGAAAACGTTATAATACATCCTACTTTGGTAAGTAACAACTTGAGTCTTAAAATTTTGTGAGTGAGAACACACAGATATGAACTGGAAGCACAGGGAATCCAGGACAGATGATCCCTTCAGGACCAGAGGTGAGAGTGGCGATACCGGCAGGGTAGAGGGAGGGTGGGGTGGAAAGGGGGAACCGATTACAAGGATCTACATATGACCTCCTTCCTGGGGATGGACAACAGAAAAGTGGGTGAAGGGAGATGCTGGACAGTGTAAGATATGACAAAATAATAATTTATAAATTATCAGGGGTTCATGAGGGAGTGGGGAGCGAGCGGGGAGGGGAAAAATGAGGAGCTGATGTCAGGGGCTTACATGGAGAGCAAATGTTTTGAGAATGATGAGGGTAACGAATGTACAAATGTGCTTTATACAATTGATGTATGTATGGATTGCGATGACTTATATGAGCCCCAATAAAATTATTTTTAAAATTTGTGAGAGATCATATAAAGGAATAACTACTACTGTCTTTTCATCAAAGGCAAGGAAGGGTAAAGAACAAGACAATTACTCCACAGTACTAACGGACCACGTACACTCGGCCTCCATGACCCTGGGCCCAGAATTAGAATGCAATAGAAGGCATCACATTAAAGGTGCTGTCTGAGTTGGGGGGAAATGTGATACAAAACTCAAAATTTAAAAAGACCAGGCTCAATGGTTAGACCAGCGGTTCTCAACCTGTGGGTCTCAACCCCTTTGGGGGTCCAATGACCCTTTCATAGGGGTCACCATTGGAAAACACATATTTCCGATGGTCTTAGGAACCGAGACTGCTCCTCTCTCCGTCTCCAGGCGGGTCTGCCACATGCAGATACACTCACAGACAAGTACCTGGCGTGAAGACTGCTACCATGCTACACCATGCTTCAAGACAAAAGTTCACTTATTTGTAATTAGAAAAAAATTTTCACAATATATAATTATATACTGCTTTTGTGATTCATCACTATGCTTTGTGTTCAATTTATAACAATGAAAATCCATCCTGCATATCAGATATTTACATGATTCGTAACAGTAGCAAAAGGACAGTGATGAAGTAGCAATGAAAATAATTTTATGGTTGGAGTCACCACAACATGAGGAACTGTATTAAAGGGTCCTGGCATTAGAAAGGTTGAGAACCACTGGGTTAGACAGAGATGGGTGAAATTCCCCAAGGCTTTGTCCCCACTGAATTCACCCTGTGGGTCAATTTTCAGTCAAACAATAGATTTACAGGTGAGCAAAAAGGGAAGTGAGTATTCCTCAGCATCATCAAGCACTCAAGATCAATGAGCAGCATCTGCCCAAAGACAAAGTTCACAAGGCAGGTAGGGTCAGAAAGAGAGGAGGGATAGAAAGAGGAAACAAGGAATAGAAGTAGGATTACCTTGTGAGGACTGCAATCAATGACGTGAACTAAGTGTATGAATTGTTGAATGGAAAAATGATTTGGTCTGAAAACTTTCACACAATTCACAATATAAAATTGTGGGGTTGGGGGAGGATATCTTCCTACCAAGAAAACATCAGCTCCCATGGGATTTTAGAGGTATGTTATCCAAATTCTCTAGGAACAAATTATTTCATCTTATTCCAATTTTTTAATAGAATAGAAAAAATGCTTACAAAACATTCTAAAAGACTAGTATAACCTTGATAGCAAAATCAAAGTATGAGAGAGACAAATTTCAAGCCAAATTCATGAGTATAGATATAAATTTATTACATAAAATAGTAGTCAATCAAATCCAGTGACAATAATACCAGGGTGCCTTTATGTAAGAAAATCTATCTAAATCCCTCAACCTATTAGTCAGAGTAAAGGAGAAAAATCATACAATCATCTTGACAAATGCAGAAAAAGATAAAATGTAACACACACCCACAGTAAAAACTCTCAGCCAATTAGACTAGAAGAAAACTTCCTTAACTTGACAATGGATATATACCAAAAAAATCAGAAGGAAACATTAGAAGCATTCCCTTCAAAATCAGGAATAAAGATTCCCATTATCACTACTTCTAAATTAACAATGTAGTAGAAAAGTCAGTGTTCCCAGCCAAGAATAATCAAAGGCATGTGAATTAGAAAGTCAGAAATAAAACTATTGTTATTTGCAGATAAAAGTTATCTATTTTAGTCACAGACTAATAGCAACAGTAAGAAAGTTTAGCAAAATGTATAGCTAATGAACAAAATGAAAAAAATTCAGTGTATTCCATACGCCAGCAAAACAAAACAAAAACCAGAGAATATAATTTTGGAATGATAGTACTATATAATAACTAAAATCATAAAGTACTTAGAAATAAATACCGAGGATGTGCAATTTTTTTAAAGATCATTTAACTGGGGGATCTTGTAGCTCTTATAACAATCCATACATCAATTACATCAAGTATGCTTGTACATATGTTGCCATCATCATTTCCAAAACCTTTACTTTCTATTTGAACCCTTGGTATCTGTTCCTATTTTCCCCATCCCTTGCCCCCTACCAACCCACATGACCCCTTGGTAAATTATAAAATATTATTGCTTTCATATCTTATACTAATGGCTGTCTCCCTTACCCAATGGTTTCTGTTGTCCCTTCCCTAAGGGGGGAGGGGGCGCAATGGTTATGTGTTGATTACCGTGATGGATTTTCCCTTCCTCCTCTTCCTCTCCCCACTTTCTCCCTACCTACCCTCCTGGTATCACTACTACTCCCATTTCTGTTCCTAATGTGCAAGATTTATATGTAGAACACTATGGCATTACGAAGTCGTAAGTAAATTAAGAATATATATATATGTCAGTTTATTAGGGGCTCATACAACTCTTATCACAATGCACACATACATCCATTGTGTCAAGCACATTTGTACATTCATTGCCCTCATCATTCTCAAAACATTTGCTCTCCACCCAAGTCCCTGGCATTATTAGCTCATTTCCCCCCTCCCTCCCTGCTCCTCTTCCCTCATGAACCCTAGATAATTTATAAATTATTGTTTTGGCATATCTTGCACTGTTCAATGTCTCCCTTCACCCATTTTTCTGTTGTCCATCCCCTAGGGAGGAAGTTATATGTAGATCCTTGTAATCGGTTCCCCCTTTCCACCCCACCCTCCCTGCCGGTATCACCACTCTCACCACTGGTCCTGAAGGGATCATCTGCCCTGGATTCCATGTGTTTCCAGTTCCTATCTGTACCTTACAGTTCTGTAAGGTAGAATTGGGATCATGATAATGAGTGGAGGGGAGGAAGCATTTAGGAACTAGAAGAAAATCATACATTTCATCGTTGCTACACTACACCCTGACTAGCTCGTCTCCTCCCTGCAACTCTTCCATAAGGGGATGTCCAGTTGCCTACAGATGGGCTTTGAGTCTCCACTCCACACTCCCCCTCATTCACAATGATATGATTTTTTGTTCTGATGATGCCCGATACTTGATCACTTCAACACCTCGTGATCGCACAGGCTGGTGTGCTTCTTCCATGTGGGTTTTGTGGGTTCTGAGCTAGAGGGCCACTTATTTACCAAGAACCCATTTTAATAGGTAATATTCACTAAAGACATCAATTCTCCCAATACTTAATCTATAAACTCAATATAATTTTGATCAAAATTCCAATACGACTTTTTGGAGACAACTTGAAAAACCTGATTCTAAAATGCATGTGGAAGAACAAAGAGATAAAAATAGCCAAGATTATGATGAAGAAGAATGTGTTGGGACGAGAGGAAAGGAAAGAAATCTGGCTCAAACAAGATACAAACTAAGCTAGAATAAGTAAGCCAATGGGGACCTGGCACAGAGGTAGGCAAGGCAGTCAATGGGACAGGGTACAGACCCTGGTGGAATCAGGGTACCGACAGAGGGGGAATTGCATTTGAGTGAGGAAAGGAGGAACTGGCACAGCGAGTATCGGAGGTAGATTAGAGACTGAAGTATGACAAGCCAAATTCTAAAATCCTTAAATGGGAAAGAAAGCACTAGCCATAAAGAGCAAAAAAAAGGAAGAAAGTTATATTAAAATGGCTGCCAAGCATCAGACAATAAAAGAAAATAAAAAGACAAAGTACAAACAGGTAGGCGTATTTGTAACACCTAAAATTTAGTCATCAGAATAAAGAACTTCTATAAGTCAATATGCGAAAGAAAAACAACCAAATAGAAGAGTGTATAAAAACGTGACCTTTTAACAAAAGAAGAAAGGTGCTGAACCAACAGGCACTTATAAAATGCTCAAGCTCATTATTAATAAAGAGACAAAGATCACAGTTGGATACCGTTTTACGTCTACTAGCTGGTAACAAGTGAGAAATGCTGACTCGGAAGCCTATCAGTGGGAACCCCAGCACACTGCCGTGGGGAGAATCGTGTGGTACAATTGCTTTGGAAAACAATTTGGCATTATCTTGAAATATTGGACAATGGCATAATCCTTCAACTCAGTAATTCAATTCTTAGATATACCAGTGACTGTTCATAGCAGAACAGCTGTAACATCATTCACTCACTCACTCACTCAATCTAGAAACTACTTCAAATTGCTAGTTAATATGAAAATGGAAAAAGTAACTGTGGTGAGTGACACAATTAATTTTTAAACTGCAATAAAAATCCATGAGCTACAAATAAATGCATAAACATATTTAGTCTTGAAAGGATTATGTTGAGGAGGTAGTTTTAAGAGACTATATACAGCTGATTATCATTTTATAAAGCTAAACACCAAGCAAAACTAAAGAATATGTTATTCAGGCATACATATAATGGCATATATATATGCCTTATATGCCATATATATTTTAAACAGAGAGAATAATAGATTCAAAATTCAGGATATTGTTACCTCTGGGAAGGAGCAAAAGGATGGAGTAGATGCAAAGGTTGAGCAGAATCAAGCTATTGGAAAAGTCCCAGCAATTAGGTTCTCGTATATGCATTATATCATTTTGCTTGTACCATGCATGAATGTTCCAAATATTCTTCTTTATGTATTACACTTTAGAAGGATAATGAAGCAAGAAATGGGATGGGGGCACTGGTGAGAGTGGAGTTGGTGGGTGTTGTTTTAAAAATAACTAAGGATTGTTTTAACTTCTGCAAAAAAAAGTCTCCTTAAGAAGGTGCCATTTGAGATAAGAACTGAAGGAGTGCAGTACTAAGTCTGGAGACTATCTGTGGGTAAAGGCCTTCGGGCAGAGGGAAGAGCAAGCTGAAAGAATCCAGGAAGGCGTCTGTCTGGTGAGCAAGGGAGAAGAGTGGACATCAGGAAGCACAAAACATTGATTTTAGGGAAAGAAACCCAAGGGAAGATTTCCTTGTTACTTTAAATGCTTCCATTTGGGGCACAAGTCATTTTTGCACCACAATGGGGTGAGTTCTTGAGTACTGGCTGGCCTGTGCTCTGAGAGTTGGTGATGGTTACTACAAAGTTTGCTGAAGGGCAAGTTTTGGCAAGTTAGTGGGTTGGCAAACTGGGGAAAGAGCAAAAAGAGCAATGTGGCTCGACGTGAGAGGAGCAGTCAATGACAGAAGTCATCAGAGAGGTGTGGCAAGGGCTGAGGAGGGGCTGTCCACTATACAGAATCTTGTAGGACCTTACACAGACTAGGTTTTACGTGACTGCCATCAGCATTAAAGCATCCTGATGGGGCAACAATTGAACTTTCCAGCTGCTAGTGCTGCTGTGTGCTGTCAAATCCACGTTCTAGGCTTGAAAATCCTACACAGGGCTGTGACCAGTCAGAATCGACCCGGTGGCAGTGGGTTTGGTTTTTGTTGTTGACTTGTTTAATTTTTAATGAAGATTGCCAGCTCATTTACCCATGGAGCCACTGGATAGGTGTGAACTGCCAACCTTATAGACAGCAGCCTAATGCCTGGTCCACAACATCACCAGGGCTCCTTTGTGGTTTCATAAGAGGCTTCAAAAAGTTTGTGGAAAAATAGAATTAAAAGGTAATAGAATCTTTACAGAAAAAATTTGGAGCACCGATGTAGTTTCTGTGAGGTTTTATTTGTTTACACTCAAAAATGGAACTCAGGGGGGGGGGAATCACATCACTGTGAATGCGGGGAGTGTGTGATGGGGACCCAATGCCCATCTGTAGACAGCTGGACATCCCTTGCAGAGGAGTAGTCACTCAGGGTTCAGTGTAGCAACAACGAAACTCAAAACCTTCCTCTAGTTCTTGAACACTTCCTCCCCTGCAATTGTCATGATCCCAATTCTGCCTCGCGGACCTGGTTAGACCAGAGGATGCACAGCGGTGCAGTAGGGATCTGGAAACACAGGGAATCTAGGACAGATGAACCCCTCAACACCAGCAGTTGGAGTGGCGTCACCAGGAGGGAAGGGGGTGTAGAAAGGGAGAACCGATCTCGGGGATCTACGTGTAACCTCCTCTCTGGGGGATAGGCAACAGGAAGGTAGGTGAGGGGAGACGCCGGGCAGTGTAAGATAAAATAATAATTTATAAATGATTAAGGGTTCATGAGGGAGTGGGGAGCAAGGAGGGAGGGGGAGAGAAAAAGGAAAATGAGCTGATTCCAGGAACCCAAGTGGAAGGCAAATTTTGAGAATGGTGAGGGCAACAAATGTGTAAGGGTGCTTTACTTAATTGATGTATGTATAGATTGTGCTAAGAGTTGTATGAGCCCCAATAAAATGATTTATTTTTTTAAAAATTATAAATGCAAAAAAAGTGGAACTCAAGCATCATAATAAAAACAAACTACGCTGAGGATGAAAGGAAGATCATGAAGGGTCACCGAATGAGGCAGCAAGGGAAAACAAAAGTAAGACAGCCTAGATAAGACTAGGAGCCAAGAGTTTTAGAAGGAGACATAGTCACCAGGGACAAGCGAAGGAAAACTGACCAGAACAACTGGAGTGGACCATGTGAAAATCATTGGTGACATAGGGAAAAACGTTTCTGTGTACTTCTATGGGAGCCCTGGTGGCGCAGTGGGTTGCCCTTTGGCTTCTAAGTCACGAGGTCAGCAGTTTGAAAGCAATCCTGCTCAACAGGAGAATGATGGAGCTTTCTCCTCCTATAAAGATTCACAGGAGCCAGACATAGTACTGGAGGCGTGAACATTTGGAGAGGAGGCAAAGGCAAGTACAGACATACAGAGCACGCCTTTGAAGGCCTCTGTGAATCTATTATCACAAAGGCCTTCAACTGCTTATCTGAACTATCCAGTGCCAGACATTTTATTTACTCGTGGTTCAAAAGCTAGAAGTCCAATTTCAGGACACCAGCTTTCGGAGAAGGCTTTCTCTTTCCACTGGCTCTTGAAGAAGGTCCTTGTTGGTTGGTGATCTTTATGTGAGATGGCCTCTCTCTCCCCCCATCTCTGCTTGTTTCCCTGTCCTAAGAGGCCCTTTTTATAGCTCAGGGGTGACTGCTTAACACAAACCCAACACTGACGTGACTTTTAGCATAGCAAAGAAAGCTCACTCCCAAGTGGAGTTACAACCACTGGCATAGGGAACACAATTTAATTCATTAACACAGGGATAGAATAATTTCTAAAACTGTAAAGTTATAAAGAAAATTATTTTACCTACCATTTGTTGCATTATTTGTAATTGCTAAATTCTTAGTGTGTTAGTCTGGGTGAACTAGAGAAACAAAATTCATAGACACTCATATGTGTATAAGAGAGAGCTTTATTGTATATTAAGAAAACATCCCAGCCCAATCCATATCAAATCCATAGGTACGATAGAAACCCATATGCCTGATACCAGTGTACAAATACCTCTTCAGACTCATTCAAACATGCAAAGCTGCCGAGTGCAGGAAGATCACAGGCCAGTGGGTGGAAAGAATTGTGCATCCACTGGCAGTGGAAGCATCTCAGCGCTGGCAGGGTTCTCCATGTGGCTGCTCTAATTCCAGGACTCTGGCTGCAACACTGTAGCTCCAGTTAACAGGAATGTGTGGCATAGTGTGTGTCTGGTCACCAATGAGCTATTTATATCTCCATTGCACCTCCAAATGAGTCCAACCCTTCACTCTTAATAGTCTCAAATTGATGCCAGATTATGTAAGTACCACTCCTAGCTTAAGGCCCTTTCAAAATAGAGATAATCAGATGAAAACATTAAGTCTAAGAAGGGGAGCAAAAATTGCTTCATGTAAGAAATGGTAGTAATAGATCATGAGCAGCTGAATAGAGGGAATGGGGAAAGTTGGTTTTAGGTCACCATTAACTTCTTAGAAGTTCTTTAACCAGGTTATGCTGAAACCATTAATATGAATAAAAGGAAAGAAAGATCTGGCAATGATTAAAGTTAGAAGAGCATGCCTTTGATATAAGATAACTTGAAGCCTAACCGTAAGAGAGGCGTCTCCATGGGATTTCATATGAGGGCTGAGGTAGAAACCGTTTAAGGGGGCTGTTAACTGCAAGGTCAGCAGTTTGAAACCACCAGCCATTCACTCCTTGGGACAAATACAGGATTTCTACTCCTGTTAAGAGTATTAGTCTTGGGGAACTGATTACAAGAATCTACATATAGCCTCCTCCCTGGGGGAGGGACAGCAGAGAAGAAGGTGGGGGGAGACACCGGACAGTGTAATATATGACAAAATAATAATAATTTATGAATGATGAAGGGTTCATGAGGTACAGGGGAGTGAGGAGGGAGGGGGAAAATGAGCAGCTGATATTTAGGGCTCAAGTAGAAGGCAAATGTTTTGAGAATGATGCTGGTAACAAATGTACATATGTTCTTAACACAATGGATGGATGGATGGATTGTGATAAGAATTGTACGAACCCCCATTAAAATGATTTTTTAAAAAGAGTAATAGTCTCAGACTCTTACAGAGGCAATTTTATCCTGTCCTACAAGGTCGCTATGAGTCAGCATCAAATCAATGGCAGTTAGTTTTTGGTCTATATGAGTTTTTTTGTACAGTCTGAAATAGAAACTCAGAGCTTGGGCCGCATCCGCACTGCAGAAGGAGTTGCGTTTTTAAATGTGAAGCCCATCTCTTAACTAGGATTTACTATGCCTGTCAGCTGTCCTCGAGTTGGCACCCAACTCACGGCGATCCCGTGCACAACAAATGAAACATACTGGCCAGGCCTAAGCTATCTGCACGAGCAGTGTGGATAAGATCAATATGATCCAAAAGGTTTTCATGAGCTGATTTTTGGAAGTAGATCACAAGATATGTTTTCTCAATCCATCTACATTTGAAAGCTCTGAAACCTGTTTGGTATCACAACAACACCCAAGTCTCCTATGACAGACAGGAGGCTGCACATGAAGTATACTGACAGGAATTGAATGGGGGTCTCTTGTATGGAAGGCAAGAATTTACTAAACCACTCCCTGCCTCTTCAGGACACACAAATAAACGCTAAGTCCACAAGGTATTTGATGTGTCAAAATAACAATAACAAAATAAATCACATAGTCATTTTTTAATTATTCAAAACATTTTCATATCAACCATCTTTCTTACTAGAAAGACTCGAAGGTATGCAGAGGAACAGGGCAAGTCTCAAAGCAACTCCTTCTAATTGACTTGTGTTAACATGTAGGATGCTTAATTTTCAAAAGACTAACTTTAATTGATTAAGAATCTAAGTCAAAGAAAGTATCTACTTTTAAAAAAGGAAACTAGTTCATGTGCAAGCACTTGTACCCACACATCACACGTGAGCCTAAAAGGAAGAAAGGATACCAAAATTGTTCTGACCTAGTTACATCCCAATTAACATAGACTATGCTTTACTCCAATTCCTCTTCTTACTGTGAACAGAAAATGCCAGCTGTGAAAGAAAGTGATACTGCTGGGTTTGCACACTTGGGTTACCATAGAAACTGTAGAAATGGCAGGATGGCTCACATTTAAGTTATCAGCAATAAAACTGGATAAACAAATCCATGCTGCAGGGTTCATTTTAGCTGTATTTTAAAGGCAAAAGTCACGGATATAATGTGATAAACAATATATTTGCTAAAAGACTATTCTTGAAAAATCTGCATTTTAAGAGAATTAGTTAATTTTGAATTTACATTCATGATGCTTTACAAGTACTCCAGATTTGCTTTTTCCTTTTATAGAGCCAATTTTTCACCGGGTTAATTTTTTTCCAGTTAATTGGTTCATCACAAACAGAACAGCTTAAGGACACACTATCATTCCACTTGGTTTGTTTTGCGCCCCCACCCCAGGGCACAAATTTGAACACAGTATGACTAGCAGTACTACTAGAGAAGACAGAAAATACACAAACACAATTATCTATAATCCTGAATAATAGGCACAAACACAGTCAGAGTATCAATCAGACCAGTTTCTGAAACAATGAACACTGCTGGCCTCGGGCACTAATGGCTGCAGGTATTCTATACTGTATTTAACACAGTACGGGCACAACTTCCCTCAGGCTTGATACATAAGTGCATCCCCAGGGGGAAACCCTCAGCTCGGGTCCCTTTCTTCCACTGTTCTCCATGGTTTACCCAGAAAGCAAGATTGTGTATGGTAGCAAATAGGCAAAGAACTATCTAAGAGTAAGAATTTTTTCCCAAGAAAACACAAACCATTTGCTAATACCAACAGCAGTTAGTAGGTTTAAAAAGAGGGAGAACTGTCAGATGTCAGGAAGATATTCTGATCCTAGGTATTACAGCCTCCTAGAAAGTAAGGAGTGTATTATTTCCACAACTTTATTTGCCAAAAGTCAGGCACCTAGTGAGTATTTAAAGCAGTGTTTGTTGAATGAAGGAATGAATGAAAAAGGCCGATGATTATAGCACTCAGAGTTCAGCAGGCTTTGGAGTAAGGTCTGAGTGTTTTACTTCAAGAGACAAATTCCCAATTCGGAAAGAAGCTGCACAAAACTAGAATAAGTACATATCCCCATATAGGTCAAGCTCCATTATACATAAAGGCGGTATTATTGCAGGGTTTCAACAGTCACATGCATGCTAATGACTGCCACATCAATCATAACTCTAGGTCTCTAAATGTCTGTGGACCTTAAAGATATGCCAACTGTGTTCTGGCCATCTATACTAATCAGCTCAAACTCAACATGTCCAAAATGGTACTTTGGCTTTTCCTTGCTCAAACCGTTTCAGAAGCCTGAACTTCACCTATTCCCTGAGCCCTACAATCTAATCAACCCTCCATGCTCCTTTACTTCTTAAATATTTTTATTTGTTTACTTTCCTGTGGTGATCACTTTTGCCCTAGCTCTGTCCTCACCGTGTCTCAATCATCAGATTGCATCAGTCTGATAAAGCTGGTATCCCTCCCTCTAGAAACCAATTTTCTATATCCCTGTCATAGTAGCAAAATCTGACCAGGGCAGCTCCAACAGGCCACGGGACACAAATCTAAGCTAACCACAAGATAATTAAGATATGTTATAATCTGTCCCCCTCTCTCTTCTGCCTCTTCTTCCACCACTTCTTGCTTTGCCTCCTTAACAATGAAGCTTATGTAGTTCCTTATGGAGATTAGTGGGTTATGCATTGGTCAGCAGTCGAACTCATCAGCCACTCTGTGAGAGAAAGATGAGCTCCTTACTCTGCGCTCGTATCCTTTCTGCTTCCTCTGTCTGGAGAGCTCTCCCTTCATCTCATAAAGCTACGACTCCCTTTCCATGCAGCATGGTAACAGCCCTTCAGGAGGGCTCTGTCCCATCTTGTTAGGTGCTCTCCATGTACTATGCATCGCTGATCCCTGAATGCACCTATTATTTCATTTTTGTGACTTTGTCACTTGATTCTTTGTGACTATCCACTTTTGTGTATCTTCCTCACCATATATTTATTGAGGGAAGGGATTATATTTTATCAATTCCTGCTTTCCCAGTACCTAATATACACTATTAGCATAGTACCCAACACATATTCCAAAACCAAACTCCCTGCCATTGAGTTGAGCACAACTCACGGTGACCCTATACAAGGTTTTCAAGGCTGTAAATCTTTATAGGAGAAGACAGCCTCATCTTGCTTCTGAGGAGTGGCAGGTGGGCTTGAACTGTCAACCTTGTAGTTACCAGTCCAGCATATACCAGACAGCACCAACCAGGGCTCCTTTAAAGCATATTAAGAGGTGAAACTATATTTGTAAAGCAAATATTCTAAATCTGTCAATGCAGTTATGAAGAAATTATCTAGTTAAAAATGGGTTCTAAAAAAGCAGCCATCTAAGTGAGATGTCAAGTTAGTCCACACGGAAGAAGCACATCATTATATGGTAAACCATATAATCTGAAGCCAAAGGAGGGACTAGTATCAGAGCCTAAATTGTGAAAACCTGGTGTACAAAAGGCCACAGTTGAGGGTGGGAGGTCAAGATTCATTTGTGAAACTACATAGGAAGTAAGTCTCCAGAGAACTCCCTCTTTCTACAATTGAAAGGTGGGAGGAAGGTGGTTGCTAAAGAGAGAACTTTGGAAAGATGAGTATTGAAAATCAAAGGCGTAAATCTGACTTGAACAGTTAAAACATTGCCATTAGATTCCCCCCTACGATACATGCTGGACCTGATCTGGTTTCCTAAACTATATCTTTGGTTTGTATTGTTCTGTTTGGTTTTTGCTTGTCCATATTAGGTTGTATCTCAGAAGTGTCATGTCATTGGAGAGCACCCTCTTAAAGTTGTGTTATATGTTTTTCGATATATAAAATACAGGATTGATGAACCTTTAGAGATACCAAGTAGAATAAGGGTTTCGGTGGGAGCGAGGTTCAGTGGTGGTGGGCAGGTGACGGGGAGATGATGTTATGGAGTCCATATAAAAAAAGAATGTTTAGAGACCGGTTGTGGTAGCAATTATACAATTCTGCTTGATGTGATTGAACTATGGGATGATATATATATATTATATATAAAACATATATATTACATATATATAATTTTTATAAAAGACAAGCAGATCTAAAAAGTGGGTTCTAATTCAGGGTGTTATTATAGCTTAAATACATCTTTCTATGCAGACTCTCTAACCACTATTGAAAATGCTGTTTCTAAGCAAAAATGTTTTCCCAGTTCCAAATTACGTACTTACAACTAGATGTAAACTATCTGTGAATTGGGTTCAGCTGATGATGCTAGATGCTGTGATTCATTCATTTAACTTTAAAATGGCCCAGAAGTATCTGTAATAAAGAGCCTGTGTTAATTAAATTTTGGCATCCACAGTTTGTGGCAGCGTCTGCCAGCCTAGCGCTGCCAACAGTTAGCAAAGCCAGTCTTTGTCTGCTTCTGAGGAGTGGTTCCAGGCCTGAGCAGCAGAGATAAGGTTTTCTTTTCTCTAATGTCAACCAATAAAAGTAACCACTATAAAAAGCTCAATGCAAGACAAACACATGCATCTCCAAGGCTGTTTACCTAACTAACTGCAAGGTCAATAAGAGGGTTTAGTCAAGGTCTATTCCACACTAACAGCAACGGCAGGAATCATGCTACAAAAGCATTCAGATGCTGCCCCCCTCTCTAATGAGTTGGATCCATCCTCAGAGCAACTACACGGGTAGAGAGTTTTCTATTCACATCTGTAGCACTACACTCCAACTATGTCAGTATTATAAGTATAACTAAGTCCTGAATGATAAATGAATGGTGCCAGAAATGGGCAAATGAAGCCCTCTGTTTTGCTGATGAAGAAATTGAGGCCCAAAGAGGTGGAAGACCTCAACCAAGCTCATCCTACCTGTACAACAAGCCAGTCTAGAATTAGAACAGAAGGGTGGTTTTAATTTTCCAGGAATCCACAGATTTCTGGGGATCATGAACTTTAAAGAGTCTGGTCTCCTCAAAGTCACCTTTACATCAAACAAATGATCTAGATAAACTCATAAACGCTGGTGCACCTTAGACATTAGGCCCTTTTGAAGAATTCAGTTTTGAGGACCTCCAAGGTCAGACTAGATTTTGGGGTATCTTGCTATTATATAAACACTGTTCTGACCCCATTTTCAGGCATGGGTGATAGAAGGGATAATTTTGAAAGCTCTTCTCATCACTGGAACATTTTTACTTAATCTAAGTGTCACCCTGATTTGCAAATCCCATGTTCAATAAACGTCAACTTCTATTATTGAGATGATATGATTTTTGTTTGAACAGTAAAGAATCTCAGAAATGCAACCCAGGCCCCGGTCCTGAGAGCAAAAGCACACCTGGAAACACACAATCCTCTAAGAGCCGGCTACACAGTTTTGTGTGCTTAATTAAGGACATGACCCCACAAAACACTAGCTATGTAATTTCCTGGTGAAATGAATCATCCGCCCTTGCCTGCAAGATTCCCTCTTCATTATCATTAGAGTGTCTTGACTCGTCCTAAACTGGTAGCCAAGCCAAATGCTTCTAGTGATTACTCAGGTATACATCTGTCAAAAGTTATCTATCCATCTACAAACTTAAAAAAGGGATGCATGCCTGAATTGATTCTTCAGTTTCAAGTGCAGAACACAAATGTGCTGTTTGGTTTCTAAGCAGTTCCTGACTTTGGTACCAACAAGGACTGTTTTGCTCATCCCCTCACAGTGACCAGGAACTAGCTGCAACAATGCTATGAACATGTCTGACCTCCTCTAATGTCACAAAACGGGGGGGTGAGGGTCAAAAGCAACAGTCCAAAGCCAATTCCGGTGAGGCAACCATTAGACATGCCTCAATCCTCCAACTTTTTTTTTTAAACCAATTCTGACACAAACCATCCCTCCCATGGCACTCTATTTGTCTGCTGGGTTTACTAGTTTAGTAACAGATTATACTTCAAGTTCAAGAATGACTCCAGGTATGGTTCTTTCATCAGGAAAGCTTCCTCTCAGCCATGCCCTCAGACATCCCCAGGCCCTGTAACCCCTGGCCTCTGGCCTGCTCAAACAACTGTCACAGAGCTCTTCTAGCTCTGTCAACAAATGCCCAGAGGCATCCCGCTCTCAGCAGTAACCATTGGCCCAAACGCATTCAGCTCTAGCTCTACAGCTTGACAGACCTCCTTCCCCAGGAGGCACTGGAGTTTTCTTGCTCTGTGGACTGCAGAGACACTTCTCATCTCTGGTGTCAGGGCTCTGTTTCCTGGAAATTCAGCACAGGGATTTCAAAGAACATGTTCCATTCCTGGTATGGACCCTTCTTTCTGATGATAGTGAAACCCTCCCTTTCTACTTTTGGGGTGGCTCATTTTAAGCCTAACTCACCAAAATTCACTGGCATTGAGTTGCTTCCGACTCATAGCATGCCTACACGACAGGGTAGAACTCCCCTTGCGCATTTCCTGAGGAGCAGCTGCTGGTTTCAAGCTGCTGAACTTGCAGTTGGCAGCTGAATGCATAATCACTATGCCACCAGTGCTCTTTTAAGCTTAAAGAAAAGACATTCCGTTTTTCAGTCAGGACAGCCTCTTAGGTTCTATACACTCTGTTTGCCTGGTCCTACCCCACAAGGGTGCTATGTACAATATTTATATTATTAGCAAGCTATCTCATCCCCTTGGTAGGCCATAAGCACCCAGTCATCTGATAAAAGTTATGAAGACTACAGTTTATAAGGGCCACATCACATAATTTACTGTAGTGCAATAGCCTTCTCTATACATGTGTTTGTCAGAACTGGCTACTAAAACTTTACAGCAAAAATGCTTTATCCCTGAGCTGAACCTCACTTGCCACCATGAGTTAACCCAGCTCCCTTTGAAGTCTGGCCCCTCAGAAGTACGGTTCTTAGCAAATATCCTCTGCCTGTAGAACAGACGGTGACAGATCAGGTTCTAACCCAACTACAGGTGTGTGGCCGGTGAGAGAGGTGCTTGGCATAACTACAATCCCTGATAGCCCCTCTGGATCTGCTTTCATTTTGTCTTAAACCCCTGGTTCTGCCTATAAAGTATGCACACTATTTTAGAGTAAACAAGTCTTGTTTTGCAAATAAATGTAGTTATCCTTGCTTCCAGGAAGTGTGTGGATTGATCTTGGAAAAAAATGTTTGCCTTCAGGAAAAATGTACTAGAAAACAGACTAAGTAACATGAAAAAAAGGCCTACCCTATATTGTATAAAACCCCTTCTTGTATACCCTGCCTTCCTTTGTGAATACTGGAGCACTTTCGACTTTCCCCTAGGACTACCGCAACTTAAAGTGTAACGTTCCTGGATAAAACTCGAATCTTTTCTGATCTAATTGAGTAAGAATTCTGTTCTCTGACAGGACTCTGTTAAAAGCTCTAGTTATTGGTTTTGAGTATTGGAAACAGAAAATGGTCATACTGGAAAAAAAAAAAGCCCATGTCTAAAAAACACCTTAATAATACCATCTTATACCTGGGAGGTGACTCAGAGGAAGTATCCAGAGCATCATAAGATATTCTCTGGTAAGATCTTACAAGGTCTGGTGAAGATCTTGGAGTCCAGTATGGTTCTTTTAGGGTAACAAGCTTTGTCTCAAACCACATAAATTCCAGATTAGAAGATGTCCAAGTCATATTTTGTAATTATTAGTTCACATGTTAAATAAATTAGGATGATTCAGTCAAATTAAAATAAACACTACTTGTCTTAACTCTATACATAAAATGCTAAACAATCAAATGAAAAATGGAAAGTCATCTGAGTAGCATGGAATTGTTACCCCCACAGCCCTCTTAGTTTTGCCTCTTTCAAGAAGAAAGAAAGAAAAATAATTTGAGACATTTACTAATTTTACTCTCATTTAACCCGTTTATTTTTAACTTTCCTGGTTTTAAATGTGAAAATTTGGCCCCAAAAAATAATTTTTAAGATACGAACAGATATGAAACATGACCTACTTAAAAAAAAAAAAAAGAAAACTTGAAAACCACCAAGAGGCATGTTCCACGTCTTTACACTAGGGCTGTGCCTTATACCACCGATGGCAGCCTGCAGGAGGATCAGGCTAAAGGAATTCTGCAGAAGGAAGAGATTAGCAGAAAAGGCATCCTGGGGTTGCAAATGATAGAAAGAAAGAAAAATGTGTACTGCATTCCCTGTCTGCACTAATGTACATCCTCTGGTCTAGCCAGGTTTGTAAGGTAGGATTGGGTAGTGATTAAGAGTTGTATGAGCCCCCAATAAAATGATAAGAAGGAAGGAAGGAAGGAAGGAAGGGAGAGAGAGAGAGAGAGAGAGAGAGAGAGAGAGAGAGAGAGAAAGAAAGAAAGAAAGATTGATTTAAGGAAGATTCTATAGAGGGAAACTAGGAAGAATTTAGGAACTCTGGACCTGAGATGAGGGAGTGGGACATCTGGCTATGGGACATGAGGGGGAATGGAAGAGATACCTACTGACAAAAGAGCAGGGTTGGGTAATTCCCCAACACTGCTGTCCCTTTAGCTAGACGTGATTAAGGTTCATAGATAAAGTTCAACCACAGCCAGCCCTAAAGAATTCGTAAATGTATTATCCATGGTAAATTGTAATTCAAAGAAAGTTTTTCTTGCCTACCAAACCCACTTCTGGGCTGTTCTCTCCTAATACAGAGTTGACTGCTCAAAGAATGTGAGCTCTAAGCTTAAAACTCACGGCCAGCAAGCCGATTCCCACTCATGGTGATCTATACCAAAAACCAAGCTCACGGCCTTCGAGTTGATTCTGACTCAGAGCAACTCTACAAGACAGAGTAGGCCTGCCCCTGTGGATTTCCAGCTGCAACTATTTACAGAATAGAAAGCCTCTTTTTTCTCCCAAGGAGCAGTTGGTCATTTTGAACTGCAGAACTTGCGGGTAGTAAGTAGTCCAACTCGTAACCACTACGCAATCAGACTTGGTGATCTACACAGAGTTTCTCAAACTGAAAATTTTTATGAAGACAGACAGCCTCTTCTTTCTCCTGTAGAATAGCGCCTATGAAACAGCTGATGGGTTTTAACCACCTTGCAATTAGCAGCCCGATGCCTAACCCACAGTGCTACAGGACCCCTCTCTGAACAAGACCCATACTAAGTAAATCTGGTGGTCTTTTTTTAAAATTCAACTTGAATGATATTTTAAACATATTTACTATGCCTCCTGTTTCCCTGGAGTGTGGGGCAGGTGGACAGATTAAAAAATATACAAATATGTATACACGTAAATGAGCATATCCTGGGAGACAATTAATGGATCTTCACCAAAATGGTTAAAATTGAACGTCAAGGAGTTTGATATTTACTATTTTCTGAAGTTCCAATCCTCTTCACTCTAATTTTGCTAATCAAAAAATAATGTCGTCAACAGTAAAGTAAGTAAAATTTCATACTACTATTCATATTTAAGTGTCCTCTTATACTTCATTAAATACAACAATAATAATAACAGCTAATACTTTTAGCACTGACTGTATTTAATACATAGTATCAAATTAAGCTCTCACATATCATGATCCCCATTTTACAGATGAATAAGTTGAAGCTTAATGCAAGATTAACTCTTAGAAATACCTCTCTTTTAAAAAGTCAACAGCCTCAGATCTCCAAGCCAAAAGTGGCACTGAAACGTCTGCAACATGCTGGCAAGATGGTTTCTTTGAGGCATGATCCCGTTGCCTTGGCAGCCCCATTGAGCTCAGAGAACGGAGGTCTCAGTGCAGGGCCTTGTCAGGAGGCCTGAGGGATTGGAGCACTTACTTTAAGAAACACACTTGGACACAGAGTAACAGCAGGGCTTCTTTTGTTTTGAAGTTGGGTGGGAACCCTTGACTTTGGGAAGACACCCTTGACTCTTATATATTGTACTTTCATGAAGAGAGGGTCCTAAACTTAGCTAAAGAACTACATTCCATACTTCTGCATGACATCGTTATACTACTGGCCAACCAGCTGTAAACAACTAAGCAATATCACCAAGCGTGGAAACAATGCTTTTGCCATTATTTGAAACCTGTGTTTCATTTTTGCCATGTCTTACGCAAATGAATTGGAGGGTGATGAAGACGGAAATAAAAGCACACTGATGCTAGGGAGAAGGAGCCCCAGGGGTGCTGGGGAAGGGGGTGTGTGTCAAGCATTGGATTCCTAGACACAAGGTTGGCGGTTTAAGCCCACCGGTCAACCCTGAGGAGAAAGATTAGGCTGTCTCTCCTATAGAGATTTACCATCTTGGGAATCCTACAGGGTCACTATGAGTTGGAATCGACTTGATGGCAGTCGTCTTGGCTTTGGTTGGTTTTGGGGTTTGTTTTCTTTTTAAAATCATTTTATTGGGGGCTCGTACAACTCTTATCACAATCCATACATACATCCATTGTGTCAAGTACATTTGTACATGTGTTGCCATCATCATTCTCAAAACATTTGCTTTCTACTTCAGCCCGTGGTATCAGCTCCTCATTTTTCCCTCCCTCCTTGCCCCCTTTCCTCATGAACTCTTGATAATTTATAAATTATTATTATTTTTTCCTGTCATATTACATTGTCCAACGTCTCCCTTCACCCACTCTTCTATTGTCTGTCCCCCAGGGAGGGGGTTATATGTAGATCCTTGTGATCAGTTCCCCCTTTCTACCCCACCTTCCCCTTTACCCTCCTGGTATAGCTACTCTTATTTTTGGTCCTGAGGGGTTTATATGTCCTGGATTCCCAGTTTCCAGTTCTTATCTAGCTTTGGTTGTTTTAATGCTAGTAGTAAGTATAAACTTAATCCTGCATGGTAAAGTAAGATAGAAACCTTTGGGTATGTTCAGTATACACATAGTAGCAAATTAAATTCTCACATATCATGAACCCCATTTTACAGATGAGTAAATTGAAGCTTGATGCAAGACTAACTCTTAGAAATACCTCTCAATTGAACACACCCTCTGAGGTGAAAGTTGGCTAAACCTGTAGTTCACTGGTGGGGATGGGAAGGGCGGGGAATAGTAAAGAACACATATTGAATTCTGGAAATACATCATTGAAAAATGTTTCTAATAGGTAGGGGGTGAGTGGTACATGACAGTATATTTTAGCTCTCTGCTGCCCTAACTAATCCCAAGTCCCTATCACCCATGTGACGTTTATATATGAAAGAAATTCCATATAAAATGAGCGAATTGTTTACATTTTCTTTATGGTATTTCTTTAAGAAAAAAAAAGAGTGTACAAATGTCATTTAAAAGACACTAGGCCAGTGGTTCTCAACCTTCCTAATGCCACGACCCTTTAATACAGTTCCTCATGTTGTGGTGACCCCTAAATCATAAAATTATTTTTGTTGCTACTTCATAACTGTAATTTTGCCACTGTTATGAGTTGGGCCACCCCTGTGAAGGGGTCATTCAACTCCCAAAGGGGTCACGACCACAGGTAGAGAACCGCTGCTCTGGACTGTGGCAGGAGGTTCAGAGATGGTTTCCACTGCTCCCCAGCTGGTCCACATGCCCTTGCGTAGGCTCCTCCCCTTAAGTGTCAGCTGTACCCAGTGACTTGTTTCTAATGGGAAAAGCAGAGCAAAAGTGATGGGATTAGGTTCCAAGAGACTGTGACTCTCGTCTTGTTCACCCTCTTTCTTGCTTCCACTCTCCCTGGCCCTTTGATCACATTTGGGTGAAACAGTGTCATGTTGTGAGATACTCTATGGAAAGGGTCATGTAGGAAGGAACCAAGTAAGGCCTCTCTACCTCTCTGCTCATGAGGCAATGAATCCTGCCACCAACTGCAAGAGTAAGCATGAAGGTGGACTCTTCCCAGGCAGGCCTGGACGTAATGGTAGCCTTTCATGAGGCCTTGAAAAGTGACTCCTGACCCACAAAAACTATAGAGATAGCCAAAAGAGATAGTGTCTGGGGTCTTAAAGGCTTGAAGGTGAATAAGCGGACATCTAGCTCTGAAGCAAAATGCCCACATGGAAGAAGCACACCGGCCAGAGCGATCACAAGGTGCCAAAGGGAACAGGTATAAAGGCATCATGCAAAAAAAAAAATATATATATATATGTGTGTGTGTATATGTATATATATACCATATTGAATGAAGGGGGAAGTGCAGAGTGGAGACCCAGGGCCCAAGGGTCGGCCAATAGAGATCCCCCCTCACAGAGGGGTTCAGGAGAGGAGATGGGTCAATGAGGGTGCAAGGTAGTACCGATGAAGAACACAGCTTTCCCCCGATCCTGGATGCTTCCTCCCCACAACTACCATAATCCGAATTCTACCTTGCAGGGGTGGATAGGGCAAAGGTTGTACACTGGTACATATGAGGCACAGGGAATCCAGGGTGGATGATACCTTCAGGACCAAGGGTGTGAGGGGCGATGCTGGGAGCGTGGAGGGCGAGTGGGTTGGAAAGGGGGGACTGATTACAAGGATCTACATATGACCTCCTCCCTGGGAGAGGGACGGCAGAGAAGGGGGGGAGGGAGACTCCAGATAGGGCAAGATATGACAGAATAACGATGTATAAATTACCAAGGGCACATTAGGGAGGGGGGAGAGGGGAGGGAGGGGAAAAAAAGAGGACCTGATGCAAAGGGCTTAAGTGGAGAGCAAATGGTTTGAGACTGATTGGGGTAAAGAATGTATGGATGTGCTTTATACAATTGATGTATGTATATGTATGGATTGTGATAAGAGTTGTATGAGTCCCCAATAAAATGTAAAAAAAGAAAAGAGGAGAAAAAAATGATTAGGGCAAAGAATGTACAGATGTGCTTTATACAACTGATGTATGTATATGTATGGACTGTGATAAGAGCTGTATGAGCCCCTAATAAATTGTTAAAAAAAAAACTATAGAGATAGCAAGATGCTGTTTAAGCCACAAAGTTTGGGAGCCATTTGTTATATAGCAATAGGTAATCAATGCAACCTCAAAATATGCACAGCCTACATACAAGACACAATCTAGGGTGATGTCAAAGAACCAGAATAAGCAGGAAAAGACAACACACCAACTCTATATAATTCTCTGTCATTTAATATGATAAAGTATTCAGAGTTATAGGTTAAAGCTGTCTCTGCAGCTATACCTACTGCATCATTCTTTTAAATCGATCAAAACTATTTCTGACTCAAAGTATAGAAAAGTTCTTTATTAGTACAGTAAGCGTTTCATAAAATAAAGTAAGTCAGTGGGCCTGGGATAGATGTGACCTTTTGATAACACCAAAATGTTTAGTGGATGTTAATTAAAAACAAAACCCAAAAGGTCACTCAAAAAAAATAATTTTCTTCCACAATGAGATCTCACCAAATTCCCACATTCAACCTTCACACACCATGTAGTTCTTTTGCCACTTGTTCCTAAAGACTTCAAAATATTGTGAATTCATTCATAATTGGTGTGAAAAATAATTATTTAAAACTCATTAGATTTGGAATGGGACTTCTATACTTATTTGTTTAAGGCAGAGAGTTAGGATCAGAAGAGTTTTGGGGCATTCATTAAAATCCTTCATGCAGTAAACATTTAGAACATCTCATACACTAGACTATGACATTGAAAAGAAGACAATGTTCAGTTTATGCCACTAATCCACTAGAAATAGTCTGTACCTAATAAGTCATATAAATCCACTTAACAATTCTATCATTTACCCAGTATTTCTCCATCCTTGCCAACAAATAATGTGAAGTTGCCAGACACTTTGCTGAAACTCAATTCAAGTAATTTATGAACACAAACAATATACCAACTCTAAGAATACAAAAATTAGTGCAGTATGATCCCTGCTCGTAATTTAGAAAAAGAGATAAACTTTATTTTGGCATTGCTCCAGTCTACCAGAATAGTAATCCCATAAAAATGAGTCAGCCTGTATTTCATCTTCTCACTCTTACCTACATCCTGCTGTAAAATTAAAATACAACTTTTCTCTCTTGGTGTTTACAAGTTCCACATATTTATAGACTTATGTATCTATGTCCCTGTTTCTGGCCAAGATGAATATATTTAGCTCCTTTTCTCCCGTTCTTTTAAAGCAATTCCTCAATATTGTAACCTTTTCTGTACTAAATGCTAGTAACCAAATGATTTGACCACAAACATAAAGCAGGCAAACAAACGAAAAACTCACTAGTCTTTTTGATGACAGTAATGTCTCTCTGTGTGAAACAATGGCTATTGTTCACTTTTTTAATTTTGGGGTGACACCTTCACAGCAAGCCTTTTTATTTACTCTAACACCCCTAATTCTATAAATTTAGAGATGATGTGATTAACAAATAACATAAAAAAAGATAACTTACAGCATTAGAAAATAAAGCTTAAAACAAAACAAAAACTACTCACTAAAATAGCAACTCTAATCTGAGACTCTCAAAAAATCATTTTTAAACATCTCCATCCTCTTTTTAATTTTCTTTTTTTTTGCGTGAGAGAGTGAGACAGCTAGTGAGAGTGAGTGAGTGAGTCAATGAGTGAGAGTGAATGAGTGAGCGAGAGAGTGAGAGAGTGAGTGAGTGAGCGAGTGACTGAGTGAGAGTGAGTGAGCGAGAGTGACTGAGTGAGTGAGTGAGAAAGTGACTGAGTGAGAGAGTGAGTGAGCAAGAGAGTGACTGAGCGAGTGAGTGAGCAAGTGACTGAGTGAGAGAGTGAGTGAGCGAGAGTGACTGAGTGAGTGAGTGAGCAAGTGACTGAGAGTGAGTAAGCGAGAGAGTGAGAGAGTGACTGAGCGAGAGAGTGAGTGAGTGACTGAGTGAGAGAGTGAATGAGTGAGAGTGAGTGAGTTAGTGAGAGTGAGAGCGAGTGAGTGAGAGAGCGAGAGAGTGACTGAGTGAGCAAGTGACTGAGTGAGAGTGAGTGAGCGAGAGAGAGAGAGAGAGTGACTGAGCGAGAGAGTGAGTGAGTGAGTGAGTGAGAGTGAGTTAGTGAGAGAGTGAGAGCGAGTGAGTGAGAGAGTGAGTGAGAGTGAGAAAGCGAGTAAGAGTGAGAGAGCGAATGAGTGAGTGAAAGAGTGAGAGTGAGAGAGGGAGTGAATGAGAGTGAGTGAGAGAGTGAGGGAGCGAGAGTGAAAGAGTGAGAGAGGGAGTGAGTGAGTGAGAATGAGTGAATGAGAGTTAGTGAGAGAGTGAGTGGGTGAGTGAGTGAATTAGTGAGAGACTTAGTGAGAGTGAGTGAGAGAGCGAGTGAGAGAGTTAGTGGGTGAGTGAGAGTGAGAGCGAGTGGGTGAGTGAGAGTGAGAGACTTAGTGAGAGAGTGAGAGTGAGTGAGAGAGCGAGTGAGTGGGTGAGTGAGAGAGTGAGTGAGAGAGCGAATCCCATCCTCTTTTTAACATCATTCATATTTCACTTCTATTGAAAGCATATAATTTAAATCTGAAAATACTTAGCAAACCATGGTAAAACCATGCATCAAGACCAGTGAAAATAATTCAGGAGGCTGCCATAACGCAAGTTGTTTCGAAGTTTCATATCTTATTGAAAAGCTACTTACTTGAGGGTGGATGCCATTTGTGAGTTATAAACAAGCACTGTAGTAGGTCAGAACCAGACTCAGAGCACATTTTCATGATTTGCTTAAAGTCGTAATAACCAGTGGTGACTATGGTAGTAATGTTTGGGGGCAGGGATTCATTCTGTTGCCCACAAACTTCCAGTACTAAACCAAACAAAAAAAATTCCCTATCCTGATATTCACGGTTTTCTTCAACTGGGCTCTACTCTATCTCTTTCCGGTCTTATTTCACACGAGCCTAATTCAGACTGTTCATATTTGAGCCAGACAGAACTGCACACCCTTTCTGGGATTATCCAAGTACTTTATATCGTAGAAACTTGATGTCCAACACTCCCTTGGATTACTCTAATTTCCTGAACTGTTATTTAAATTCAACATCATCCTGCAAGGTCTCGCTCAAATGCCACCTTCTCTCCAATTTGTCTAATCAGAACCTCTTCTGTTCTTGAGTAACACTGAGTTTCCATCTCTTACATTAGCCATGATCACATTTTCTTTCATCTTATCTAATATACCGTATATTCTCGAATATAAGCGGACCCGAGTATAAGCCGAAGTACCTAATTATTACCTGGGAAGCCAGGTATAAGCCTAGGGTGGAAAATGCAGAAACTATTGATGAGTTTCAATAATCAAAACAAATGAAAATAAAATTACTAAAAATGAAAACATCAGGGGGGTAATGTATTTAGATATTTATTTTAAATTAAAAATTAAAAAACATAAATAAAAGGACAAGTCATTTAACATTAGTAAACCAGCACAGTAAGTGGAAAATAGGTTCAACAAAAACAATATGGTATCAACAATGATACCTTAAGAGTACTATTCCCTGAGCTCACTCAGCAACCAAGCTAAAATGGAAAGAATTAAAATCCTTCAAAACTGGATTCCTCATCATCATCCGTATCCTAATGCAGAGCTTCAGCTGGTATGAGGTCATCATAGACGCTGTCCTTACTGAGATCGCTGTCATCACCATCACTGCTATCATTTTCATATAAAGCGCAGTCTTCACTGCCATCCATAGCATTACTAATACTACATTTCTGGAAGGCACATCACACCATGTCTTCTGGAATGTCTTTCCATGCATCTCGAACCCCCTTTGCTATTAACTCTATGTCAGGCTTCATGAGATTTCCTCCTTTTGTTAGTCGGGCTTGACCAGATGACATCCACTCATGCCACATCCTTCGCACACGGTCTTTAAAAGGCTTATTCAAAGATACATCCAGAGGCTGCAGTACAGATGGAAGCCCAACTGGAATAACGGCTAAAGTAACTTTACTAGATTTTGCCAATTTTTTTATGTCATCCAATAGGTGGCCTCTGAACATATCCCAAACAAGTAACAATGGCTTTAAGGCTGCTCCTGGTTGTCAGTTCCAAATTTCTTTCAGCCATTTTTTTGTTCCATCTTCATCGATCCAGCCTTTAACATGTGCACGCACAGTAATTCTTGGTGGGAAATTTATCTTTTTAGACAAGGTCTTTCTTTTAAAAATAATGACAGGATGCAGCTTAGTTCCATTAGCCAAACATGAAAGAACAACTGTAAAGTGGTTTTCTTTCATTTCCTGTGGTTTTGAGAAAACTTTTTTTCTCCTAAACTTGCCACAGTTCTGTTGCTTGGAAGATCAAAAGTCATGGCAGTTTCATCCATATTCCCAATATTTTCCAGGTCATAATTATAAATCCTTCTTTGTTTTATAATATATCACTGGAATAACATAATTTTTTCTTCAAGGTCTTGTGGTAATTTCTGGGAAATCTTTATTCTTTGTCTCAAACATAGTAGGCCAAACCTATTCATGAAGCGGGTACACCATCCTGCTGATGCAGCAAATTTTTCACTGCCTGGTGTTTTATATTTGTTATCCTTAGCCATTTGTAGTGCATATATGCAGATTCCCACGCATGTTATGCAATAACCATTTTAACGACACTCCATAACACATCTATGCAATTCATTCTCTAGAGCCCCATAAAAAGACATTAAACCATGACGAGCTTTTTCAGCTTTTGGAATCTGTTCCAAGTCAGCCTTCATTTTCCGCCACTCCCTCACTTGCTTTTCGTCAACACGGAATTCTCTACTTGCAATACTGTTATTGCTCTCTTCTGCTATTGACACAAC
The DNA here is from genome assembly GCF_050624435.1 of Tenrec ecaudatus. Taxonomy (NCBI): domain Eukaryota; kingdom Metazoa; phylum Chordata; class Mammalia; order Afrosoricida; family Tenrecidae; genus Tenrec; species Tenrec ecaudatus. The sequence goes on along the minus strand of NC_134536.1, from coordinate 61,890,085 downwards.
CTTCATTTTGAAACCAGTCTCATATGACCGCCGTTTTTGTTTTGGTTCAAGAGTATCCATTTCTAATAGGATAAAAAAAACAAGACTTTGAAAAAGAACTTTCAAATAATGCCCCCTCCCCGCACACACACGTGTTGGGGGGGAGGGTGGAGTCTGTGCGGGCGGGGGATGCAGGATGTGAATTAACACAGAGACCAGAGGGGAGAGATGGAGCGCAGCCACAGACACATCCTTTGTGAATTGGAGCCATCCATGACAAAGGACGGCTCTGATTGGTTAGATGTGAGTAAACAAACATCCAAAGCCCTGCAGTGTCAGTGGGGCTTTGAATGAACAGCAGAGAAATGGCAATCACCCGCAAGATAACAGACACTCTTCCAGTTACCTCAGGGAGGCCCCAGCGAGATGTTGTAACACTGACCCATGTATAAGCCAAACCCGTTTTTCAGCACATTTTTAGTAATGACAAACTCTGCTTATACATGAGTATATACGGTAATTATTTGCCTACTAGGAGGCTTTAAAAAGTTAGCTAGCTAATTAGTTAGTTAGTAGACAAGTGGAATTTCAAGATACTTAAATTTTCTCACAAGTTTTATGAAACCGCCGGGTACACAGCATAGTCTTCTATCAGACTATAAATTTCTTGAGAAGATTTTAATGCAGTCATACTTATATTGTCACCAACTATTCATGCTTTGCACATACAAGTAAATCATAAATGCATATTGAAGCCAGTGGTTGCCAATACATATGTTACTTGATCCAAAGAAAAAGATAATCCATAATATTCAGTTAATATTTTTATTGATATTAACTGAGGAGTCATTTATTTAGCACCTATTGTGTACTGGGGTAGTTTTGTACAAAAATGAATCAAACAAAAAAATTATTCTCTCTTCAGGTTTATGGTCTGAAAAGAATAGGTGTGTACATTAAGAGATAAATACCAGAAGAGAAACAGAGATGAAATATAACAAAAACAAACAGAAATTATCTGCAAATATGGATGGATATCATGGAAAGTTTGGATGTTTGGCAGAGGTAAAGAGTTTTAAGATAGGGGAATACAATGCTAACTAGTCAGCAAATCTCATGAGAGACAATCTCCGAGGTTCAATAAACCCAGAGAGTGGTATATGCAAAAGATGATGGGAAGGCAAAGCTTATATACTGACACTACACAACCCTGTTTAAGAAATCAAAGACAAATTCAAAACATCCCACATTTGTGAAACAGAAGGCTCAGCATAGCTAAGATGGCAATACTCTCCCATCTAACTGACAACGTCAGTATGGTCTCTATGAGAATTCTGAGTGACTTCCTTTTACAGGTTGTCAGGCTGATTCTAAAATTCACATGGAATTGCAAAGGGCACAAAATAGCCAAAACAATCATGAAGTACAAAGTAGGACTCACCCTTCCCAAAACAATGTTAATAAAGACAGTGTGATACAGACACGACAGTAAGACATAAAGATCAATGGAATACAACTGAAATTCCAGCAGAAGCAAAAAGGGGTGTGGGGGGGGGGGCGACTAGCATACATTCTAGTCAACTGATTTTCAACAAAGATGTCAAATCCATTCAATAGGGAAGAAAGGTCTCTTCAGCAAATGATGCTAAGACAACCGCAGATGGCCACAGGAGCATGAGTTGGACACTTTAGCTCATGATGCATACAAAAATTCACTGAACATAGATAAAAGATATATATGTGTAAGAGCTGAAACTATACAACTCTTAAATGAAAACATAGGGGTAAATCTTCTTGACCATGGGCTTAGTAAAGGATTCTTTGCAACAACACCAAAAGAAACATGAAGGGGGGGAGGGAGCAGGGGGATAAATTTAATTTTATCAAAATTTAAAATGTGTTTGCTTACCACCACCACAGACAAAACAACAACCAGGGAATAAAAAACAATAACGAGGTGGATATAGAAATCCTGGGAGCGCTGGCACAACAGCAATCTAGCTGAAAGGAAGTACTATGCGATAGAAGTAGAGTGAGCATGATGGTGGGGCAGAAAGAAGGTAAAAGGAAATGAAGGAATGATCTAGGAAGCAAAACTATGTTTAGAGGCACAAGCATTGGGGTGTCCATATGTAATACATTAATCCATAAAAATAGAAGTATTGGCTTATGTACATATATTTATATGGCAATACACTGAAGTAGTGGATGAATTTTGGGCCTCTGCTCATACCCTCCCCCTCAATACAAGAACATGTTGTTCTAACAAACTGGAGATCTGAGATGCTCATCCTCCTGACACATCACTTAAGACAAAATGGGTGCATACGCAAATGTAGTGAATAAGGCAGATGGTGCCCAGGAGAGAAACAACAAACCCAAATGGAAGAAGCACACCAGCCTGTGTGAGCATGAGGTGTCATCGGGACCAGGTACAGACATCAGAAAAACCTTATCAAACAAACAAAATCATATGGTTAAGAATGAGGGGTATCAGAGCAGAGACCCAAAGCCCATCTGTAGACAATGGAACATCCCCCACATGGGGGTCACAGGAAAGGGATGAGTCAACAAGGACACAGTAAAACACCAATGAAACACATAATATTCCTCTGACTCCTTGAGGTTTCCTCAATGTGGGTGAGTGCAGAGTGGAGACTCAAAGCCCATTGGTAGCTAACCGGACACCCCTTACTGAAGGGTTGTGGGGAAGAGATGAGCCAGTCAGAGTGCAGGGTAGCAACGATGGAACATATAACTTTCCTCTAGTTCTTAAATGCTTCCTCACCCCCCAATATCATGATCCCAATTCTACCTTACAAATCTGGCTAGACCAGAGGATGTACATAGGTACAGACAGCAACGGGAAAGACAGGGAACCCAGGACAGATGACTCCTTCAGGACCAGTGGTGAGAGTGGCAATGCCTGGAGGGTGGAGAGAATGTGGTGTAGAAAGGGGGAACTGATTACAAGAATCTATGTATAGCCTCCTCTCTGGGGGATGGACAGCAGAGAGGAAGGCGGGGGAGACGTCGGACACTGTAACATATGACAAAAGAATAATAATTTATGAATGATGAAGGGTTCATGAGGTGGGGGAGAGTGGGGAGGGAGGGGGAAATGAGCAGCAGATATTAAGGGTTCAAGTAGAAGGCAAATGTTTTGAGAATGATGATGGCAACAAATATACATGTGTTCTTGACACAATGGCTGTATGTATGGTTTATCATCTATCAAGGTGTCACAAGGGTGGGGGGAAGGGGGGAAGAAGAGGAGCTAATACCAAAGGCTCAATAGAAAGTAACTGTCTAGAAAAGAATGATAGCAACATATGTACAAATATGACTGAGACAATTGATGTATGGATTGTAATAAGTATTGTAAGAGCTCTCAATAAAATGATTTTTTTAAATGTGCTTGCTTCCAAAGACACTCTCAAGAAAGTAAAAATACAATGTACAGAATGGGAAAATATTTGAAAATCACTTATCTGATAAGAGATGTTTATCTAGAATATATAAAGAGCTCTTTAAGAAAATATCCCAGTTAAGAAGGTCAATTATTCTAAATAGACATTTCTCAAAAAGGATATTTAAATGGCCAATAAGCACATAAAAAGATATTTAACAGAGGGAGGGAGAAGTTGGTAGTGGGGAGGGAGGGGGGAAAATGAGGAGCTGATATCAAGGGCTCAAGTAGAAAGCAAATGTTTTAAGAATGATGATGGCAACAAATGTACAAATGTGCTTGACACAATGGATGGATGGATAGTGCTAAGAATTGTATGAGCCCCCAATAAAATGTTTTAAAAGATACCTAACGATATTAGTCATCAGAGAAAGCAAACTAAAACCACAATGAGACATTACTTCACACCCACTAAGCTAAAACAAAAAATCCAGATGATGTTAAGTATTGACCAGAAAGATGTAGAAAAATGAGAATTCATACACTACTGGTGGGAATGTAAGTAATGCAGATGCTTGGTAAAGTCTGACAGTTTTGCAAAAGGTTAAATATAGAGTTAATCATATGACCTAACAATTTTACTCCCGGGCATATATTCAAAAGAAATACAAGCAAATGCCCACACAAAAACTTGTATAGAAATGTTTACATAAGTATTACTCATTACAGCCAAAAGGTGAAAACAATTCAAATGTCTGAATAAACAAAATGTGATATACCCATACAATCCCCCTACAGTAAATATTACCTGCCCATATAAAGAATAAAGTAGTATACATGCTACAACATGGATGAACCTTGAAAACATTAGCTAAGTAAAATAAGCAAATAACCAAAGTCCACATATATAATTCCTTTCACAGAAACATAGGGAATCAGAAAGCAGATTCTGGAGGGTGACAAATAAAGGGTACAGGGCTTTTTTTTTTTTTTTTGAGGCGATGAAATATCCTGAAATTGACTGGTGATGGTTGTCCATATCTGTGAAGATAGTAGAAACCACTGAATTGTCAACTTTAAACAGGTGAATTACATCTAAGCATACATAGCTAAGCAAGATAGAGGAAGAAGAGAATCTATGTTGAGGATACAGACACTAGAAAAGATAGTTGATGCTGTATCTGAAATCCAAAATGAGAACAAGAATTATAATCTATAAACAATAGGAACTATTTCAAAGTTATTGAGCAGAAGATCAAAAATGAAATGGCGGGGAAAGAGGTTACTGATAAGGGGATATATTAAGAGGCAGAACCATAATCAAAGGGAGGGGGTAAAAACCCCACTGCCATAGTCCATGCTAACTCCTCGTGATCCCTGTGGGTTTCCGAAACTAACTGTTAACAGGAGTAGAAGACCCGTCTTGCTCCTGAGGTGCTGCTGGTGGTTTCCAATGGCCTGCCACACAGTTCAAAACCCAACACATGACCACTGCACCACCATCCAGGCTCCAGCCTCAACAATGGGCTCAACCACAGCAAACTCCACGGAGACGGTGCAGGACCAGTTAGTGTTGTACATAAGGCTGCCATTAGTTGAAGCCAACTCCACAGTAATGAACAACCACGGAGGATCCCATCAACCTGATGCAGACTAGGTCAGGGACAAATCACATTAGGGACAAGATTCTGCATTTGAATAGAAGCAAAGAAAAAGGTAGTAAAATGTCTGAAATATGAATGAAGTGCCAGGAAAGTAACAGATGAATGGAATAGATATTTTATATGTCAACCTAACCAAACTTGGCAAGCTAGGGATATGGGGTGCAAAGAAAAGTCTGCAATGGTAAAATAAGGAGGGAGGCTGGGAGAAGGGTTGGGTGGTGGTGGTGGTGGTGGTGGTGGTGGTGGTGCTGTGGAGTAACCAAAATAGAAGACAGTGAAAGAGCAGCAAGTTTGGATGTGAGTAAAGTTAGTCTGGTCAAACAGAGTTTCAGTTCCAGTAGGCGGTCAAATGACAATGTCTTGGCTAAAATGTATTAAACTATGCCAAGAAAGCGTACCATTAATTAATCTTCAGGGAAAGGTTTTGATCAACTATTTAATTGAGAATTATCTTAAGTGTACAACAAATTAAAACTTTAGAAGCCTATTTATGAAGATCTCTGAATCTAGAAAACCCCCTGGGACAGTAGAGATTTTAAAAGTATTGAGAATGATGATGGCAACAAATGTGCTTGACACAATGGATGGATGTATGGATTGTGATATGAGTTATACAAGCTCCCCAATGATATGATTTAGAAAATAGAAAAAAGTATTGATTCATAATTTTGAGTACTGAGAACCTTACAGTTGAAAATCATAAGATGAAATGTTTTTGGTGAAGTGATAACTGCATCTTCAGTGCTCACTGTCATCTTGGCCCAATGTCACTGTCAATAATAAGAGTAAGAGTTGATCAAACCAGATGACTAATCCTGACTGGCAGTGTATACAAGCTATCTTTGAGCATTTCTTTCTTTCTATAATAAACACATCTCTCTAGTTAATATAGATGGAATCAACCTATGACATTTCTCTACCATATGCCTATAATTACATAATCAGTTATTAATAAATGTCTGCTATATGTATACTGAATCTAAAAAGTAAAACCACTTGAATATAGTCTAATTTGCCTAATAAATATATTAATCTTATTAGATATATTCATTCATTTATTGTTAATATTGATAACAACATTCTTTATGCTGGATGCAATGTCATTATTTCAGTTTGGATCTTGAGGATAAAAATAATGAGAATTCTGAGGGGCCAGCCCCAATCCCAACTACGTGGACACCTGCCACTCCCCATAGAATTTATTTCAGAGGACAGCACTGAAGCTGCAGCTCAGGGAGAGGGACATGTCTGATCAGAGCACATGGGAGCAAATGAAGGGGGTGGAAGAGAGAGTGCAGCACATCCTGGACCACCAGGCCTTGACGATGACATCCCCGCTCAGAGCAGCCAGTCCACAGAGAAGACCATATGGTCGGCCCCACTATGAGGCACGACATCACTCCCTGACCCATAGCCCTACAGGGGACCTGTAGCCCTACAGGTGACAACAGTGTGGGAATTCCACCCGATCTGATCCCACACTGAGGCAAAACACTAAGAGCATGCAACAGAACATCAAGGGGGAACAGAGTAACAAAGTCCCCAGGGAATACAAAAATAGACTTTGGGGCCAGGGCTTGGCACCCATCAGACTCAACCGGAAAACACTCCTAAAGGCCAACAAACAGTCCTTGAACTAACTACAGCTTTTCTTTGTTATTGTTGTTGTTGTGTTGGGTTTTGTTTTATTTTTGTCACTGGCTTTTTGTTGTTGTTGTTTTGTTTTCTTTTATTGCTTGGTTTTGCTCTGTCTTGTATTTGTGCATGTTATTATCTCCATAGATCTGTCTAAATAAGATAGGTTGGATGAACCATCTGGGGGATAAAACCATGTGACCAACAGTTCCAAGAGGACATGGGAGAGGGGTAGATGAGGAGAGAGGAAGTGGTGTTAACAAACCCAGGGACAAGGGAACAACAAATGATCCAAATTGGTGGTGAGGAGGGTGTAGAAGGCCTGGTAGGGCGTGATCAAGGGTAAAGTAACCAAGAGGAATTACTGAAACCCAAATGAAGGCTGAGCATGATAGTGGGACAAGAGGAAAGTAAAAGGAAAATGAGGAAAGAGCTAGGAGGCAAAGGGCATTTAGAGAGGTCTAAATAAAGGCATATATACATGTAAATACACATATATGAGGATGGGGAAATAGATCTATGTGCATATATTCTACATGTTTAGTATTAAGGTAGCAGATGGACACTGGGCCTCCACTCAAGTACTCCCTCAATGCAAGATTACTTTGTTCTATTAAACTGCTCACTTTTCCGACACTACTGCTGAAGACAAAGTGGGTGCATAAGCAAATGCAGTGGAGAAAGCTGATGGATCCAGGTTCTCAAAGGATATAGCGTCTGGGGTCTTAAAGGCTTGAAGTTAAATAAGAGGCCATCTAGCTGAGAAGCAACAAAGCCCACATGGAAGCAGCACACCAATCTGTGTGATCACGAGGTGTTGAAGGGATCAGGTATCAGGCATCAAAGAACAAAAATCATATCATTGTGAATGAGGGGGAGTGCGGAGTGGGGACCCAAAGCCCGTCTGTAGGTAACTGGACATCCCCTTACAGAAGGGTCTTGGGGAGGGTGCAGTGTAGCAACGATGAAACATACAACTTTACTCTAGTTCCTAAATGCTTCTCCCTTCTTCCCCACCCCACCCCCCCACAACCCACTCTCATGATCCCAATTCTACCATAAAAATCTGGCTAGACCAGAGGATGTTCACTGGTTCAGATAGGAACTGGAAAAACAGGGAATCCAGGACAGATGATGCCTTTAGAACCAGTGCTGAGAGTGGTGATAGCAGGAGGATAGAGGAAGGGTGGGGTGGTAAGAGGAAACCTTATTACAGGGATCTACATATAACCGCCTACCTGGGGGACAGACAACAGAAAAGTGGGTGAAGGGAGACATCGGACAGTGTAAGATATGACAAAATAATAATTTGTAAATTATCAAGGGTTCATGGGGGGGGGGGGACAGGACGGGAGGGGGAAGAGCCAGGGGCCCCTGATGCCAGGTGTTTAAGTAGAGAGCAAAATTTTTGATGATGATGAGGGCAACGAATGTACAAATATGCTTTACACAATTGATGTATGTATGGAATGTGAGAAGAGTTGCATGAGCCCCAATAAAATGATTTTTTAATTGAGAAAAAAAGATGAGATAAAAAAAATGAGAATTCAGTCTTTAATCATAAACATTTTTATTAATGACCAACAGTAGCAATGGGTGAAGGGCAAAAAAATAAAAACCAGTACTTACCTTCACTGAATTCACAATAAAAATCCAAACCACCATCATTACCACGCAAACAGGTACTTATTTCATATATGACTTCACTATTAAAGTAATATTAAACATTTGTTTAAAAACCACACTGACACATATAATAAAAGGAGACAAAATGTTATTAATACTTATTTTTAGATTATAGGTTGATTTATGGGTGATTTATGTTTCCTTCTTTTTTGCTATGTGCAATGTCATTTTTTTCTGAAATTAATGTTTTATTATAATTACATTCAAGAAAATATTTTTTAAAGGAATGAGAAAAATATATATTTGATCAATTCAAAAGCAGCATACTCACCAGGTCTCTGTGAAGTACCCAATTTGCATGGAGGTAATGGATACCATCCAGAATCTGATAGAGCAATGATTTAACCATGGATCTTGGCAATTGCATGGGCTTCTTATTTGCTTTGGATGCGCGATGAAACTTAATAATATGCTAGAAATTTAAAAAATAAAACATACTATAATTTACAGTCTTTGCTAACACACAGCACAATAAAATCTCTCTGTTTTAAAATTACTTATTAAAGGCCAATGGTGACAGAAAGAAAATAACTTGAGTAGTAAGGTCAACCAAAACTGTATTTTGGGAGTGAATGTGGCCATGCTAATGAAGAGCATAGTTACTAGATTTGCTTAAAATTTCAATTCAAATAGAAACAAAAGGTAAGATGCTTCGATGAAAAGCCTGCTTAAAAATAGAAATAATTTAGAAATTAGGAGCTGAAACCAAGGGCTCAAGTAGAAAGCAAATGTTCTGAGAATGATGATGGCAACAAATGTACAAATGTGCTTGACACACAATGGATGGATGGATGGATTGTGATAAGAGCTATATGAGCCCCCAATACAATGATTTAAAATTTTTAAAATAATACAAAATAGAAATCAGACTACCTGCTCACACTTCATCTAGTCCTACCATTTCATAAATTGTTCATATTGGAAATATCCAGTTCAAATATACACATTCAGATGTAAGAGTTTAAGACAAGCATATACTTCATAAATAATTGCTTCCTGTCATTTGACATAACATCTTCAAAGATTTATTGCTATATCTTGCTTTTCTAAAATTTATTTTGGGGTGATTATATACACAATCAAATACACATTTGTTTACAACTTCTACATGTACAGTTCAATGACACTGGCTAGACATATACCCTCCTCGCTGTCTCTACACATGCTGTTATGTCACCGCTAATTCAGGCTCTGCCCTGAAAGTTCCCATCTGTGATTTAAATGAACTGTTGTCAGTCTGATCTCATATAATAATTCTTTATGAAGAACACAACACTCAAGGTAAACATTCTTTACCAACTGAGCCCAACTGCTATTTAGTTCAACAATGGCTTCTTGGGACAGTTTTGGTCCAAGGTCCAAAGATGATTTCTGAGTAATAACAGATTCAGGGGTCCTCTGTATTCATTTCTTGATGGGAGCATAGTTCTACTAGTTCTAAAACACATTCAAAATCAGTATTGTGGCCCTTCCCCACCGCTAGTTCCAATAGGTACGGGACTCTCCACTAATATCTTCACAAAAATTGTCTCCAGGTGTCTAACTTGGTAAAAAGTATCCCCTCTTGACAGAATAAGGTGCCCTAGTGGCCCTGTGGGATAAGCACTGGGTTGCTAGCTGCCAGGTTAGTGGTTTAGACCACTAGCCGCACCAAGAGAGGAAGATGAGACTGTCTAATCTTATAAAGAAGTACAGCCTCGGAAACCCTACAGAGAGAGTTGTTATACGGTGGAGTAACCTCAATGGCAGTGGCCTTTTGAGTTTTCACTGACAGAATGAAAGAAGAGAAACAAAACAAATCTTTGGTGTTCTTTAAAAGTTAGAAAGCACTTACTGCATTTGGGGAACATCACCAGCTATGTGTGACCATTGGGAAAGTTCTACCTCCTTTTGGTACCCAATAAAATTAGGATAAATTCCTAATGGTTAGCTATAAATAGGAACTCACCAAAAAGGAAGAGGGAGAGAAATGCCATTGAAATAAACACAACTGAGCACTGGACCACCATGCCCCAATGTTTATATTCACCTGTTACATGTGGATTACAAAAAGATTGTAATAAATGGGAAGAAATGTTCCCTGCTTCTCCGCATATCCCAGCCCCACCCTCAATCCCCATTTCAGGTGTGCTGGGCCTTATACAATACAGGTGAAGTTATCAGCAGTGCTCACTCAGGGCCAAAGCCCAAACCTGATGCAGTAGACTTGCTTCAACTCATAGAAACCTGCTGGGACAGAGTGGAACTGCCCCACAGGGACGGGAGGGCACCAGGGGTTACAAAGGCACACTATCGCATCGTTCCTCCAGAGCACAGCTGGTGGATTCAAACTGTCAGTCTAAGCAGCCGAGTGCTATAACCACTGGACCATCAGGGATCCCCTTCAACAGTGTTCCATTAGGCTTAAAATGGCCAAACGGTACTGAAAAACTACTAAGCTATTTATGCAGTTTATTTTTTATAACATGTCACGTGATTCTGAGGAGTAATAGGGGCTCCAGGTTGACACAATAATGGTGCTCTATCTAAGGAGCCCTGCAGGCTAGTGTTAGGCTGCTAACTGGTGTTAGGCTGCTAACCAGCCCCTCTGTGGGAGAAAGCTGACGCTGTCTGCTCCCCTAAAGATTTACAGCCTTGGAAACCTAGTATAGGGATGCTATGAGTCAGAAACAGCTAAATGGTATTGGCGTTTGGGGAGGTTAGCACTTTATCTAATAGGAACATAGAAGCAACATATGTAGCTATAAATTTTAATAACCACATTAAAAAGAAAGAAAATAAACATGTAAAATTAGTTTTAACATTTGAGCTAACATATCTAAAATATTATTTCAACAGTGTATTTTACATTTACAGCACATCTCAATTTGGACCAACCACTTTGCAATGGCCATTATGTGGCCTTTGTTAAGCACCATCAATCAAATTGATGTTCAACTCATAGCAACCCCATGTGACAGACAAACTGATGACCCATTAGGAACTCTGGTGTCGTGGCGGTTAAGCATTTGACTGCTAATCAAAAGGGTGACCGTTTGAGCCTACAAGCTGCTCCCTAGGACAGATACAGAAGGAGTCTGCGTCCATAAAGATTACAGCCTTGGGAACCCTATGGGGCAGATCTACAGGATCACTGAGTTGCAATAAACTTTATATCAACAGGTAAGGGTCGCTAAAAGTCAGAGTTGACTCCAAGGCAGTGGTTGGGTTCATTCATATGAGAGCAGAATACTAGCTCTCTCCCCTGTGCATGTGTTGGATGGGTTTGATCAGGCAACCTTTTGGTTAGCAACCAAGTGCTTAACTGTGTGCCGAGTAACTCTTTATGTGTAGAGTGTAGCTACTGAACGGGACAGCATCAGAATCTGACTAGACCAATGTGCTACATCTTCTTTAAGGTAATTCATCACTATCAAACTCACTGCTGAAAGGACAGAGCAGAACTGCTCCTGTGGGTTTTTGAGGCTACAAATCTTTACCAGAACAAAAGCCTTATCTTTCTCTCTTGAAGCAGCTGGTGGGTTTGAACTGCTAACCTTGAGGTTAGTGGCCCAACAATGTTTCCCACTATGCCACCCAAGCTCCTGGTTAGTAGAACTATAAACCAAGAGAAATGGGGATAATGTATAATTACTCATGGATGGGGATAATGAAATTATTCATGGATATCTAAGAAGTGACAAAAACATACTGGAGGTTCTTAACAATATTTGCTGTCCTAATATAAACTCTGAAAGTTCCTTCCAGATCTGAGTCTGTTAAAGTAAGTCCAAACAGATTTAAAATTTACATAGATGACAAAATATGCAGTATTGAATCAAAATTTTGTTATCCGTAATTTGAACATATTTCCAAGTATGGTTTAGTTTGTTTTCTGACTTTTAGCAATTCCTGACAAAATATTTAAATGTTCTGATTACTAACTTAAAAAGTTAAGACAGAATTCTTTGTTCTTTGATATGTCACTATTATCAAGGGGATGCCGACTCTGAGTGTGATAGGTAGGTTTATTGTGCCAACCTGGCCCATAAGAACATGTGGAATTAATAACGTCGCAGATTGATTGGAGAGCAAAGAGATAAATGGCTCGGCGAACCCTGCCTCTCTCTTGCTCTCCGGTGATCGGACCCTTGTGCGGCTGACTTAGCTAGTTCTCTGCATCAGCTTGCAAGCTACACTACCTGTGGGACACCCAGGACCATGTCATGTAGGACACCCAGGACAACTGTGCACCATGTCGCTAGAATTTGAGGTTTCTTCGAGACCTGCTTCACCACACTGTTGGTGTATACCTCACTTGAGCTGGGTCCCATAGGATCCTGTCATATGGCTGACTGTTGGTGACCTGCCCTGCTATTTGCTGCCTGTGGTCGGACTGTCTGCATTGCTTTACAGAAGACTCAGATGCCTGCTTCCTTTTCCTTGGACCCAGCATCCTCCATGAGTTGAAGGACTTCCAGTATATTAGCTGTTTCATGAATTTTATATATTATAGTGTTTTATATATATATAATCATTAGTGTCCTGGTTTTGTTTCCCTAAAGAACCCTAACACAATGAGCAACCCTTTAGGACAGGGTTCTATATAATTGCCCTGTGAGTTTCTGAGACTGTAATGTTTTATGGGAGTAGAAAACCCCATCTTTCATATATTGATAAAATATCCTTAAAACTTGCAAAACCAAACACACATACACACTCTTATTTGTGGAATCGGTTTTAAATGGCAAAACAAGAATATAACTGGAGAAATTGGAAGTATTGTAGGTACCACAAAAGAAAGTCATTTCACTACACATTATAAACTGTCATCAATTACTTACATAAAATTACAATCTCCCACTCATTAAGATTTTCTGAAGTAAAATGTCTAGCTAGGGAAAATACGGTAAAACTTGGGGAAACCAGAATTGTGTAAAAGACAGAAACCTGTCAGAGAAGAAAAACTCAAATATTTCCCACTAGTAGAGAGTGACAGAAAGAAGGTAAGACTGTATGCACTCTGTCAGAGGTGGAAAAATTACAAGATCCAGAAACACAAGGTGTTTTGAATAAAGTAGCATGTTTATAGTTATTACTCACATTTTTAAACTTCACGTTATATTTATGGATTTAGTCTCAACAGAGTAAGGTTTTCTTTCTGTGAATCAGCAATATGGGTCACATACATTTATGACTCCATAATAAACTCAGTGCCACTGAGGCAATTTTGACTCACAGGGACCCTGTAGGACAGATCAGAAATGCTTGTGGATTTCTGAGATTGTAACCCTTAACAGAAGCAGACAGCCACATCATTCTTCCTTGGACTGGCTGGTGGCTTCAGATTACTGACCCTATGCTTAGCAGTTCAATGTGTAACCCACTTTGCCACGAGGGCCACGAGCGATTACAAAACAGTGCTCCATGCCTCTTACAAACAATGCTCAAGGTACAGTGACGGACTTACCCACAAATCATGCTCTGCATAGTCAAACAGCAGCCACACCTTCCTGTCGCTGTGAGAAAGGAACACCTTCTGCAACGCGATCACATTCGGGTGCTTCAGTTCTCGCAAAAGCTAAGTGCAAGAAGAGAGGTGGGTCACGGCTTTGTTAGCAAGGAGGAGGAGATGAAGAAGTTGATAAAGCTCTTTAATTTAGAAATAAAATTGGTGAAGTTATGGAAAATCCAGATAAGCAAAAGTACAGTACAAACAAAACAAAAGAACCCGCCATATATAAGTGATGTGTTTTGTGCTGTTGCGCTGATTCCAAGTCACGGCGACTGTGTTCAGAGCAGACTTTCCCTCGGCCTTCCAAAGCTGAGGGCTGCCTCTTAACCCACAGAACGGCTATGGACTGCATCCGATAGCAGCTGAGCAGTTAACCACTGTGCCTGCCACCAGAGTTCCTTAGTTATAGAAGGCTGTGGCCAAAACACTAAGAAACAATGAGGCAGAATTAAGTGTATCATGTCATAAAATAGAAATATAGCTTTTTTCCCCTGAACAATTACCTGAATCATCTACCACACAAATCCCCAAATGCAGTTGTTTTTGTTTTCTTTTCAAGTGGTAATGACAGTTTCTTCTGGTTCTCTGCTACTGAGGAGGGCTTCTTAAGCCTAGATGCCAAACATTAGGGAAATCGTTTCACTCATACTAGGTTCTTCGCAAACATTTTCTTTTGCTCTTTAAACTAGATGTTTACGCTTTGGCAGGTCACTTAAATCATCCAGAGTCCATTTTCTCATCTGAACGGTGGGGAATTGCCTAATCCACCCCACATCACAGAGGTTACAGTGCAAAGCAGATGAACAGGAGAGAAACTTCTGAAAACTACATAGCAGTACAGTAAGCAAAAGCAACAAGGTCCCACTAGAGAACCATGTGGTGTATGCATATCCTTTTACCTAGAAGTACAGCTCCACTGGATGCAAAGGATGGTGGGAGAAAGACGTGACAGTCTGCTTCTGTACACAAAGACAATCTTAAGGCAGTTTCCACTCTGTCCTAAGAGGTCACTCTGAGTTGGAACCAGATAGATGGCAATGGGGTTCTTATGGGGGTTCAAAGAGCATTCACTACTCCACTACCCTAAAGATTAATGGTTCTAAACACCCAGGCAGCACCAGGGTAGAGAGGCCTGATAACTGCCTGTTAAGAAGATAACAACCAAGAAAACCCTAAGGAGCATTTTTACTCTGTAACACATGGCAGCTGGTGGTGCTGATATTGAGTGTAGCATAGCCACTGATAAGAAACGGGTGGGAAAAGGGTTCTGGAAACAGAAAAGGAACAAATGTTCACAAAGTAAAGGCTTTCATCTGAATGCTGATATCAAGAAGGCCAGAACAGCAAGTGAAAATGTTGCACTTGGTACATAGCAGGCAGGTGCTTGATAAAATATTTAGCAACAATGACATTAGCTGCTCAAGGTGAAAGCCTTGTAAGTGAGTATGCCTGCCTCCAGCTGTCCTTAATCAAGTTCAAGTTGCATACAAAGAGAGAAATAAATTCGAATTGACAAATATTTTTGGTACCTTTTAAGTATAAAGCTCTGTGGATGTTACAGAGAGGGAGAGGGAAAGAAACTTCTACTAAAATGTTTCTTTATGCAAAGTGACTACATATAAATGCTCTCTCTTACTTAACCTAATGACAACCCTAGGGTGGGCACTGTCATGTGTTCCCCAAAACCTGTGTCAACTTGGCTAGGCCATGATTACCAGTGCCTTACCAGTTATGCAGTGATATATTCATCCCACATAATGTGATCTGCTATAATAACCACCCCATCACAATGGTAAAGGTCTAGAATGCCTTGGAGAGACTGCTAGTGGGATTCCTGGTGTCAAAAGCTGATCCAGTGATGGCTCAGATAGGATGTGAGAAGAGCTTTCACATGGAGCCAGTGCAGAGAGCAAGATGCCATGGCACAGAAATGGTCGCAGCAGAAGCAGGAAACTGGCACAAGATGGCACAGGATCTGACCCACAGAGCAAGCTGAGTGCCTTCAGGCAGGAAGTTTCCTGGTAGAGTAGGGTGGTTCGGGGCATGTGCCAACTAAATTAGGCTTTCCAACCCAAAATGCGAGAAAGCTGAACACATTTTTTTAATTTTATTTTTAAGCTGAACACCTTTGGAACAACGCTTACCAAGGTGGAGTGGGGTGCTTCTGGGCACGTGTCAGTAGAGTTAAAGAGTTTTGTTGTGAGCAGGCCAGAAGCCAACTCGGCCCAGGATACCTGGCAAGCATAGGGACCAAGGCACCAGGAGGTAAAAGAAACAGAAAGCAGAAGGTGTCTCAAAGGGTAGGCCCCTAACTCTGGGATCTCAAAGGGTGGAATCATGGTCTACTGGGCTTTAAATGATAGGGTCAAAGATTTAAAAGAGTCAGTTCTTCACTAGCTCATTTCCAGAGTGTGGGACTACCATTTACAAATACCAGAAGGATGCGGCTGAATCTACTGCCCAGTGCAGCAGAAGTAGGGCTGCCAAGGCAAACAGAAAGGAGCCCGCTGGGGCCATGGGGTTGAGGATGCCATTCAGTAGGATTAGGAGAATGAAGCTGCTCAAAGCCAAGGAGGCAGAGCTGCCAGGGAGGCAGAGCTGCCAGGGAGGCAGAGCTGCCAGGGAGGCAGAGCTGAATGAAGCCCAAGACTACAGGACTCCACAGAGCACATGGCCAACACCCAGTGGGGAGGGCAAAGCCACTGCCTAGATGACTTCAGAGAATGATTGCTTTCAAGCCCTGGGAGTTCATATATACACATTTCTGCTAGCTTTGGACTTGCTCGATGCTTTCTATCCCTTCTTTCCCTCTAATTTCTCCTACTCTGTGCCTGTTCCACCACTGTACTTTGGAAGCAGTTAGCTTGTATTCTGAGTTTCACAGGTTCATATATAAATCATTTTGCACACTCACACACACACGGGGACTAACAATAGAAACATGGGTGGAGGGAGACAGTGGATGGTGTAAAATATGAAAATAACAATAATAACAAGTGCTCCTGAGGGTGGGGGAGGGAGAGGAAAAAAGAAGAGCTGATACCAAGAGCTCAAGTAGAAAGAAAATGTTTTGGAAATGATGCTTGATGCAACTGATGTATGGAGTGTATGGAGTGTATGGAGCTGTAAGAGCCCCCAATAAAATTATTTATTAAAACAAATAAAGCATTTTGCCCCAGGATGGAATTTGACCTTGGAGTATATTTAAGACCTTTGTAATGATATAATGTGGTAAATATGTTTGCATGTGACAATGACATGAACCTGAGGGGTCCAAAGGTTAGAATGTCATGCACTGAATTGTGTGCCCCCCCCCCCCAAATATGGCTAGGCCAGAATTCTCAGTGGTTTGGCAATTACGTAATGATGTAAGCATCCCTGTGACATGAGCTGATGCAATTGCCCTGCATTTGCAGTGTGTCTTGAAGAATGCATTGACCTCTTATGTGTTATGGGCTAGATTCTGCTCATGAGAATTAGGTTATGTTTGTTGCATTAATGAGGCAGGATTAGGAGGGGATACAATACCTCTGAGAGAGAGAGAGAAAGAGAGAGAGAGAGAGAGAGAGAGAGAGAGAAAGTCAATTCCTACTCAGGGTAGAACTACCCCTGTGAGTTTCGGAGATTTTAACTGTTTGCAGTAGAAAGCCCCATCTTTCTCCCCAAGAGCACTTGGTGGTTTTGAACTGCAGACCTAACAGATGGCACATGCCCTACACAATCAAAGCTCCTTGCAACACCTCTACACAGGTCATAACCCTGATCTGTTGGGTTATGGCCTTCTCTAAAGAGAAGGAGGGGCCCAACTACCACCAAGAAAGAAGACCTGGAAGTGCAGCATATCCTTTAGACTTCAGGGTCCCTGTACAGTATACCACCTAGACTCAGGGGATGATTAATGGCAAGACACCCTGAGATGTCAGAGATATCAGGCCCATGATTGTTGAACCTTCGTCCAGAGCCTACGCAGAGAGAAAACCTTCCCCTAGAGCTGGCACCATGAATTCAGATCGTTCCTTAGGAGCAAGGCATGTTATCAGGAGGGACTAGTCCCTGGCAAAGGACATCATGCTTGGTACAGTAGAGAGTCACCAGAGGAAAATCCTCAAAAAGATGGACTCTCACATGATTTCATTTTGCTTGGATCCACAGTCAATGGTTATGGAAACAGAAGTCAAGATATCACATGACATAACTCTACCAGGCAAATGTGCTATACAAAGCCTCTTTAAAGTGCTGAAGAACAAGGATGTTACTTTGAGGATCATGGTACACCTGATCCAAACCAGGGTATTTTCAATCACCTCATTTGCATGTGAGAGTTGAGCAAGGAATAATGAATACCAAAGAAGAAATGATGCATTTGAATTGTGGTGCTGGATAAGAATATTGAAAGTACCATGAACTGCCAGAACAACAATAACAACAAACATCTATATTGGAAAAAGTACAGCCAGCATGTTCCTTAGAAGAAAGTATGGCAAAACCGTATTTTTTTGGAAAGGGACAACATGCTTGCTAAAGTGAAAGGTCAGCCAAAAAAAAAAGGAGGAAGACCATGAATGATCTCACTGATGATTGGCACAGTGGCTGTGACAATGGGCTCCAATATGACAAACTGGGAAATCCTTCCTTCTGCTGTATGAAGGGTCAAAATGAGTCAGAGTACCTGAATTAATGGTACCTAACAAGTACTCAATAAATATCTGTTGACTAAGTTAACCTACTAGATTCATGTGATTCATACTTACTCTGGAACCAGTAAACACCCTCTAACATTAGAAAGTGTTGCTGCTCTTTCATGCGGTGTTTTCAATGATTTTGTTTTTATTAAGTTAAATAGTCCACATCTAACCTATTTATTTCAGGAAAATGAACACATCACAGGCTATTATCTACACAGGCCTAAAGAATTAGCTCTCTCTCTTGGCAGTTTCTCTGTAAAAAATTTACTAAGAGTGCTATCTTAGGTGTAGAGCATAAACAGTTTAATAATATATCAGGATCAGGCAGATCACCTGGTATATGTATAGAGTCTTAAAACATAGGCTAAAATAAAAGGACATTATGAGGGTTGGTGGTTGGTTTGCATTCCCTAAGGAGATATGTTCAAGTTCCAACCTCAAGTACGTGTGAGTGTGACCACCTCATTTGGAAAGAGCTCCTTCACAGATAAAATTAATTCAACTAACGTGGTTATGACGGAGTAGCTGGAAAACCCAAAATAGCTGGTGTCTTTGTAAGAGAAGAGACATAGAAAGGGAAAGATGCAACAGGCTGTGTAAAGACAGAGGGAGAGCATGAAGTTGCACTTCCACCAACTTAGGCTACTTGGGGTTAGCAGAAGTTGGAGAGGGCAAGGAAGGATCTTCCTCTAGCGCCTCCAGGGCGAGTAGAGCCCTGGATCTATTGGTCTTTGTTGGCTGCCATGAAGCCGATTCTAACTCCGGTGCCCCAAAGTGTGCAGAGTAGAACTGCTCCATACGATTTTCAGGGCTGTAGCCTTTTGAAAGCAAATCATCAGGCTTGTCTTCCAACGCACCTCTGGGTGGGCCAGGAGTGAGCATTTAACTACTTGCATCACCCAGGAAGTTTGTAGCTCTCAAACTTATTCAGTAGACATATAGCCCCCTTTTCAGAAAAAAATATTACCCAGCACCCTCCTGGCTACTAAGAGTTTTTATATTGTAGTCCACAATCCAGATATAACATAGGTAGCTGCTTCTGCTACCCCTGCTCCAATTGTTCCAGTATCCCCAGGGGGACACTATCAAGCACTCTGGGGAACACTGATCTAGTTTATGGTCATTTGTGAAACTAGCCTTAGGGAACTAAGATAAGAATCTTTCCTGCATGGGAGTAAAAAAGCATTAAGGGCTACATAATTCTAATGAAAATGATACTTAATATGAGGGAGCAAAACAGACTACATCAGAGGAACTGAGGCAGTTACTTCCTAGTTTACTTATCAAAGCTAGACCCAGAAATGCTCAACAACTAAACTCAGCAATTGCCATTTACTGAAACAAATGGACCAATAAGTAAACAGCCTAAATTTTCAGTAAGACGCTGATAAGTAAATTGTGTTATGTCCACAAATCCCCAAATATGTTATTTTGCTAAGTTTTTTATTACATGAAAAAAGCTGTGATCATGTAATGTGGCTACAAAATGTCTACAAGGCAGGAGATACACTAGAATATTAACAACAGTTATTCTAGATGGAGAGATTAGATGGATGTGACTTTTCTATTTTGCTCTGTGCACAATTAGCATTACTTAGTGTTTAAAAAGAACTCAAAAGGAACATAAGTTCCTTAAGATATCCATTTCTTTCCAGAAAGCCACCTGCCAAGACAGCAAGCTACAATACTGCCTCACTTTCTTCTTAAATCACTGATTTGAAAAGAAACCCAATGAAAGGAGATTGGTCATGCTTGTGCTTTCCCCAACTCTTGGGAAAAATCAGATTTTAACAATGGACTTTAATCACTTGTCTGATAAGTATTTGTTCAACATGACATCCTGCAACTACAAATATGCTTTAATCATTTCTAAACAGCAGTTAAGTACACAATGATTTTCCTGTGACCCGCACTAAATGGTGACATCTCCCATGCCAAATACAAAGTACATGATCCCAAAGGAACCCAATGAAGAAATGGACAATGGACATTTTATCTGATCCCTTCCAGTGTTTATGAAAAGTGCTCACTTTTCAATATCTTAAACCTATAACAATCCAACCCCCACCACCCCCAAACCCCGAAAAAAGAAAACTCACTGCTATCGACTTAATTCCAACCTCATAGGGACTCTATGGAAAAGAACAGAATGGCCTCTGTGGGTTTCTGAGACTGTAAGTCTTTTCAGAAGTAAAAGCCTTCTCTTGCCAAGTGGCTGCTAGTTTCAAACTCGAGACAATGTAGTGGCAACCCAACACTTAACCCACTTATATTTTTATCCACACAGATTTCTTCTCTTTTAGTCTCCACTTTCTGTGCTCCCAATCCCTAATAACCCCCTTTCCCTACCATAGGATGGGTCCTAGGCCCTCAGTACAATTCATATCCAAAGAGAAGACTTGAATTGCAAGGTTCCTCTTATAATTCAATAACTCACTTATCTCAAAGTAAATCCAATGTTCTATTCTTATTTGAAGGAGCCCTGGTGGTGTAGTGGGCTACCCATAGGCTGATAGCCAAAGGTCCACAGTTAGAAACCATCAACTGCTCTGTGGGAGAAAGAGTTACAGTCTCAGAACCTCGCAAAGCAGTTCTACCCAGTCCGATAGGATCGCTGTTGCCACTCCATGGCAATGAAGGCAATGAGCTTATAGTTTAAGATTCTTGTGTGACCTTTTATAGTAACAATGATTCATTGGATTATCAAGAATTCCTATTGCTGAAAAGTGTCAGTTGCATTATTTTAGAAAACAATGTGACATATAATGCTTCGCTCCCCTTGAAAGGAAAAAAAACAAAACCTAAAGGTTATGAAACAGTGCATTTTATGGCAAATACGGGCTCTGTCAAAGCCCAGAATGCCCTAGAATCAAAACTCGCTGCCATCAGGTCAGTCCCAACGCACCAAACCAGAACCCAACTCAAGGCTGGCCATGGAGTAGATTCTGAGTCACAGCAACCCTATCGAACAGGGTAGAACTACCCCTGTGAGATGGTAACTCTTTACAGGAGTAGAAAGCCCCATCTTTCTCTCGCAGAGCAGCTGGTGGTTTTATCAGCCCAACGTATAACCGCTATACCACTGGGGCTCCCAATTCTAATTCAGAGAGAAACAGCATTATGAATTTTGGTACTTTCGCTTGGACCCTGGTCTTTAGAAGCACGTCAGATGCACTCTATCCTTCCAGTAGGTGGCACTCATCCTCTGCAAAGGGGTCTCCAGAAAGAGTAGCCCACGTGGCCCTGGTCCAAGGTGGACCTACCTGTTTTGCTTGCTTTTACTTTGGTGACATTGCTTAGGTCCCATTCATATGTTCAGGAAAGTCAATCTTCCCCACTGGCACCAAAAGAAACAACAGGGATAATATAAAGGGAACAGACTTTAAAATTCAAAGACCTGAGCTTTAGTCCTAGGTCCAACACTTACACAAAAGCAACTTGCTCAAGCCCTCTAAGCCTAAGGTAGGGAAAATGTTTACTCACAAACATACGTGAACAGGCTTCATAAAGATTAAATTAATATAAGTATACTATATATATAACAATGCTTGGAATATATGAAGCGTCTGAAGCTACTGTTGTCCCATCAAGGCATTTCCAACGCAGAGTGACCCTGGCTGCAGCAGAAGGAAACAGGGCCGTACTGAGCCATTTCCACAACCACAATCGTTGCTGTGTTTAAGGCCCTTGTTGCACCCCCCTACTGGGCTAATCCATTCCCCTGAGGGGCTTCCTCTTTTTCAGCTGGCACTGCTCTTCCCAGCACAATGTCCTTCTCTGGGGACTGGTCTCTCCTAAAAACATGTCCAAAGACTCGCCATCTTGCTTCTAAAGAGCACTCTGGTTGTCCTTCTTCCAACACAGACTTATTCACTCTTCTAGAAGTTTGTGGTATGTTCTGTATTCTTCCCCAACAATATCATTCAAAGATATTAATTCTTCTTTGGCTTCTGTTATTTACTGTCCAACTTTCATACACATATGAAGTGACTAAAACCACGATGCCTTGTAACAGGAGCACCTTAATCCTCAAAGTGGCACCTTTGCTCCCCACCCCAAAGCAATGTTAAAGAGTCATGGACATCAGTTCCGCCCAGTGGAGCGTGTCATTTGATTCCCTGACTGCTGCTTACATGGTCATTGTTCACAATTGAGGGAGCCCCAGGTGGAGAGTAGGTAACCAACCCATCGGGCTGCTAACCAACCCATCGGGCTGCTAACCAAAACATCAGCAATTCAAATCCACCAGTCATTCTATGGGAGGAAGAAGAGACTTTCTGCTCCTGTAGCAATTTACTGCCTCAGAAACCCACGGTGCAAGTTCAAGTCTGTCCTATGGAATCAACTCAATAACAGTGTGTTTGGTTTTGTTTGCTGGTTTTGTACAGCCTGGTACACTTAGGTATGCCATGAATGTCAGCTAAGTGAATAAGTGATCACTTGTCTCCAATTTCTTCTAACACTAATATATTCTAGGTAGGCACTGACAGCATATCTTTCAAAAATCAAAGTTTGATAATGTTAAACTTTTCCACTCCAAAATCTTAAATGGTTTTAAAGTTAAAATTCCTAACAAAAACCTTCAAAACTACCCACCCCAAAAGCTCAAAGTGTTTTTCCTAAAACTCATTTATTGGCTAGGATTAGGGACTGGGAACTTGACCAGCAGTTCTCAACCATGGGTTGTGACCCCTTTGGGGGTTGAGCGATGCTTTTACAGGGGTCGCCTAAAACCATCGGAAAACAACATTTTGGATGGTCTTAGGAACCTAGATGTTGGCTTTGTACACAAAGTGTCACAAAATGGAGCAATGTAGTTTACTATTGTTATATTAAGACTGTTATCCATATTACACCAGGCTTCAAGACAAAATTTTATTTACTTGTCATTAGAAATAAATATTTCACAATATATAATTACATATTGTTTTGTGATTAATCACTATGCTTTAATCATGTTCAATTTGTAACAATGAAAATACATCCTGCATATCAGATATTTACATGATGAGTCACACAGTAGCAAAAGTACAGTTATGAAGTAGCAATGAAAATAATTTTATGGTTGGGGGGTCACCATAACATGAGGAACTGTATTAAAGGGTTGCAGAATTAGGAAGGTTGAGAACCACTGGACTAGACTCAAGATAAAAAACATACTTCAAAGACCTTCCCAGATATGAAACAGGTAGATGAGATCAAAGTTAAGGCCAGTGAGCTTTACCCTGCTAAAGATCAAATGATGATTGGCTTATGTTGTAATCATCCCTCTGAATTTACTCCACATACAGTGATCACAAATAGGCTTCCCAGAATCCTGGCCCATTACCACCCAGGAAGCCTTGCCCTGGAACATGGAATGAGGCAGAAATATAGTGCACAATATCATCAATCAGCAATCACACACACATATACAAATAAACATTTGGAAACCCAGCAAATTCCAGTTCAGGGAGCCATAGGGAGTTTACAACCTCACAGAAACCAAAGGGGAAATGGACAATTAAAAAATGTTTTAATGATATTAAGAGAGAAGTTATCAAGAAAATAAAGGCTGTACATATACAGGAGCTACATCATCTGTAAAGTTTGAAGAAGGAACTAGAACTACAGAGAATATCAAGAACTGTAGGCAAGTGTTCTAGCAGGCTTTCTCACCCGGTACTGATTCTAAGAACTCCTCCTTCACTACACATCTTTCAAAAGCAAAGGGCAGATGAAACCCTTACTTTATTCTAAAATTGCTCTCAGACTTCCATCACTATACAACTTCTACCTCTTTTCTTTCCAGATAAATATTGATAAAGTCAGCTATACAAGATCTGGCACACAGTAGCCCCTCCACATTTGGTTGAATGAGTCATGAAATCAGGAGTAATGATTTGGTTTTCAAAGATGTTGGTTAGATGACAACTGATTCCACATTAAATGAAGGTCATTTTTTTAAAGTGCCTGTTGGCTTTTAAGCTAGTTTCAAAAAAACTAAATAGGATTTCTCAAGGAATCTAATCATAAGTCTGAAAAAAACCCTTCAGCTTTCTATATGATTCATTAGGCAAAATAAATTAGCAATTGTACCCTAGGTGACCACACTAAACCTTATTTTTATCTTGGTGTAACCTCAAATTATCTGGCTTTACACCTAAATATCTTCTCACGTTTATCTTTATGAGTTACACTTCTAAATTACACACTTACGTTTGCTTTACTAAAGCAGGCAACCCGGCAGGACTCCTCTGGAATGATCCCTTTCGCTCTCCCTAAACCAGGCTGGAGATAGCTGCAGGGAGAGGGAACGGCACTGGCTTTCTAATGACATTTATCTAACACGTGTTGAGTGTCTCAATTTTCAGAGGCTCTAGTATTGCACTACAAATGGTCAGATACTACAGGAAACTTACTAACACAATCAGAGCTGAGTCTTGATTAATTATTAATGTTTAAATTACTGGTACCAATGATTCACTCTATTTTAGATGGTTGTGCTTCTAGAAGAGATAAACACAGTAAGGTCAAGGCTCAAATAAATTAATCATTTTTACTTTCCTAAGAATCTCGCAGGAGTTTGACATTGGAGTAATAATACAGAATGCTATCAAATGATCTACCTACCAAAACAGAATCCAGAAAATGTTTACTATATTGTTTCCACTAAACAGAAAATTCACTCCCTTCCTACTCTGCTGAGAAACCTCCGTGTGAGAAAATGCAGGAAGGGTTTCCACAGTGAGATAAGTTATTTTCCCATATTTAACAGCTACGGTAGGGTAGCTAGCATCTACTACAGGTCACTAGGAGTCAGAACAGAGTCAATGGCAGTGAGTCTGGAGGTTATATTTTAATAATACATTCTAAAAATAGTATTTTCACTAAGAGTATTAACTGTAACTTTTGAAAAATAAGTTACATTAGAGACCAGGTTTACAAGTCAGTTGAGACTGGTGGGGACCCTTCAGGTATGGAACTAACTTCACCACTGTGGTAGAAGAATCAACCCTCTGAGCACAAAGGGGAAGCATTTATCCACTGGCAGAGTACAGAGGGCTAGGAAAATGTTAAAAGGAAACTAGAAACATGGGGAAGAATGGGAGTCCTGATGGCACACTGAGGGGCTTGTAATCAATGTGTATGGGTGGTGAATGTAAAACTCATGGTCCATTCTGTAAACTTTCACCTAATTTAAACACACACACAGTAATTTTTAATAAAGCTACATTGCAAAAAAGTAACATTGTGATACACGTGGCATTTATGAAAAGAATGCACAGCATTAATTTCCAATAATTCTTTTAAGCAGGGCATAGGCTCAAGGACAACATTAATTCTAAAGATAGCTTCTTAAAATTATTTTGTGTAGGCAAAAAAAAATTATTTTGTGTGAGAGGTATAGACAAGAGATAAAGTTCATGACACACAGAATCCAGGTACAGGAATGGCAATAGGGATATCAAAAGGGAAGGGGGAAGGAGGGGAGAGGCGGTGAGGACAGGGGAACTGATCACAATGATTGGCACATAACTACACACACCCCTGCAGGGGGGAGAACAACAGAAACCAAAGGGGAAGGGAAACAGTGGTCAGTGTGAGATATGAAAATCATAATTTATAATCTATCAGGGGGCCACAAAGGTGGGGGTAAGAGGGAGGGAAGAAAAGAGGAGCTGATCCCAAGGGCTCAATAGAAAGTAAATGTCTAGAAAAGAACAAGGGCAAGCTATGTACAAATCTGTCTGATACAATTGATGTATGGATTGTAATGAGTTATAAGAGCCCCCAATAAAATGATCTTTTAATCAAAGAAAAAAGGAGCGAAAAAATTATTTGGAGTGAAGTTTAATATCATTATTAAGGCTGCTTGAAATAAAAATGTCAAATCTCCTCTTTGAAGTTTTCTTTTCCAACTCAAATTCCAAACTTTTTTTTAAATCATTTTATTGGGGGTTCATACAACTCTTATCACAATCCATATATCCATCCACTGTATCAAGCACATTTGTACATATGTTGCCATCATCATTCTCAAAACCATGAAACTATCTTGTATAGAAAATACACCCAAAACCAATTCAAAATAACGACACACTAGGAAAACATCCTATTTCCCAATGAAAACATCAATACTCACCACCATCCTGTCAATTCAGACTCATAGCAACCATAGAACTGCCCCTGTGGGTGGTCTGAGACTGTGAATCTTCACGGGGGCAGAGAGCCACATCTTTACTCCTCTGAGTGGATGGTGGTTTTAAAATGTAGGTCTTGTTGTTAAAAGCCCAAGCAATAACCTACTACACCACCAGAGCTGCTTCTAAGAACATAAAATTGGATTTGCTTTGAGGTGAGTGCACTATTTAGGTAGAAGAGGGCTCTTTGCATTCGAGTCTGGTGGCTAGCAGCCCATGGCATAACCTTCTACACACACCATCTGCACGTCAGGAAGTGGACGGCCAGCCCTGGTGCTTCTGTTACAGCTGAGCACTCAACCACTGCACCACCAGAGCTCCTTCGCTTAACTTATAGAGCTTATAAAACCAATCCATTTAAAAGACTTCAAAAGGAGAATGGGAAGAGAATTACATTACGTATTTCGTTAAAATATAATTTAAAAACGCAAAAAATACATGAAAACATGACTGGTATACTTAAAGAAATACGCATTAAAACAATGAAGATACATTCCTTACCTGTCAGACTAGATAAAAAAAATATTTTTAACATAATAATATTCAGTGTTGGCGAAAACATGGAAAAGAAAGGCCCTCAGACACTGTTCCTCTGGTTTTGGAAAGACCATTGACAGTGCTTGTAGAAACTTCCAATGCACATACGCTCTGACCCTGAAATTCCACTGGGTAGGATGTGCACACCAAAGAAGATCACTCAGTAGAGGACACAGATGTTCCTACAGCATTACTTGCAAGAGCAAACTAACTCAACCTGGGGGGTGTCTAAAGGGCATCAATAGTGAACTGGCTGACTCAATGCCTAACCTGCTAATATTATATAACCCTTAAGAAGAGGAAGAATAAGATCTGTATTGTTGACAAAAAAGATCACTAAGATACTTTATAAACTGATTTTAAAGAGATGAAACAAGGAATAGAACAAAATATATAGTATATATTGTTCTCTTATAATATCTGTACCACATACTGCTATCTCCTTTTTTTCGCCCCCCTCAATATCTGTCTTTTAAGGCCAACATATGCCGTTTTTTAACCTTACCTTTGTGCAGAGGACCAGATGGTGAGGAAGGTGAAGGTTTAGTTCTTTCATTTACATCTTTCTACATTGTTTGTATTCTACCATGCCATTTATTACTTTTGTATTCATAAAATGTTAACAGGGATTACCTGGAGGAACAATTTATGTATAACTTTGATTTATTACCTTATACTTTTTTTGGTAGAAATCTACTCTCAGGTATTTTTTAAAGATTTAATTTTTTAGAGCAGTTTTATGTTTGCATAAAATTTGTGGAGGAAGTATAGATATAGTGAACTTCAACCAGGATCCCTCACCCCAACTCCCCCATGAAATTACTTACACTGAACTGGGCAAACTTGAAGCATTAGTGTATTCTGACTGATACAAGGCTATTGTCCTGAGTGAGAGTATTTGTTTCATGTGACTTTTACTTCAGTGGGGAAAGGAGGGAGGGAAAGAAAGATTAAAGAAAACAAAACCAAGAAAAGGAATGGGAAGAGAGATTAAGAGCGAGACAGAGCCAGAATGAGAGTGAGTGGATTAAAGCCAAGCACATTTAAAAACCGCTATTCTAGGACAGTAAGGGCCCTGGTGGCTCAAACAGTTAAGTACTCAATTGAAAATCTAGTATGTAACTGACAATTTGCTTCTATAAAGAGTATAGTCACCAAAAAAATAAAAACCCCATGGCTCAGTTCTAGTCTGTCCCAAGGTTGATTATAAGTCAAAAGCTACTCAACTGCCCCTAATCACAGCATTCTAAGACGTTATTTGAATAATTTTGATTCCTACTTCAAAAATCATGAATCATTTCAGATAAAACCAAGATTTTATAAGCTAATTATTAGTTGATCCAACTTGAAAAAAAATACTTTAATTACAATAGTAACTAAGAAGAAATACAACTTCTTGAAGTGCACAGGGAAAAAAACGCTAAGAAGATATATTAGGATAGCTATAAAACACACTAAGACTTCACTGAATTCTAAAGAATGGAATATATATATATATTTGTAATGTCTCCCCATTACAAATTATATGCATTTTTAATTTGAAATCAACATGGTTAAAACTAAATAAATTCAGTTAATATTATTTATCTATAGAAAGGTCACCAAAATAGCCTCTTTAAAAAATACTGGACTGATAACTTCAGGATTCTGACAGAAGGCACATAGCTCAAAATAAACATACACCAGACATCAGTATTTGAAGGATTTCTGTATTGTTCTGTTATTATTTTCAATGTCAAAGGGTATTTTTATACTAGTTGCAAACACAGTTTGTTGCTCAACTGCAGTAGCAATAAGACCTTGTGTGAATAAGAAGTTGGTAAGGGTGGGGTGGTAAGAAGAGGGCAGAACTAAGGAAGTGGGGGGAGAAAGAAGTGAAACTGAAGGATTCTTTTTTTAAAGAATCATTCTATTGGAGTTGAAGGATTCTTTAGTAAAGTTCTTTATTCCTAAGAATGTTTCAGAAAGTATCAACATGAAGACTCTGACCTGATTTCTCACTGGCTGACTTTATTCTTGCACCCTAAGCTCCAGCCACTCCAAACCACTTCTAAGGCTACTTGCCCAGTATAACATCCTACCTTATACCTCATATCTATGTGTTTAAGGGTTTTTTGTTGGTTGTTTTGTTGTTGTTTTTTTTCAAATATAATTGGGGCTTCAGAAAGTTCTTGGGAAAATTCCACTCCCTTTTAATCCCTTTTTTCCACTAACTTTCTGAAGCTCCCTTGTATTTACATCCAAAACAATCAAACAAACAAAATCCTGGAACACATTAACCACGTGATTTCTCAACCAGCCTTGTCATACTTAATGTGTTCAAAACAATTTTATGTCAATAAATGTCTCTATATTAGCATTTCAGTAATGGCATAATATTCCATCATCTGGGTGTAGAATAGCCTGACTTAAATAGTAGTATTTCTGTTAGTCCTATATTGTACACACTTTTAAATAATATAAACAATGTTGTAATGACTAGTTTTATACAGTTGCCTGAATAGCTCCCTAAGATAAAAATATCCCAAAGAGGAATTTCCTTTTAAAAGCTTTTAGTACTAATTTCCTTGGTTGAACCAATCCCATTTCAAGTGCTCAAAAACCAGGTGTGACTACGGCCTACCATACTGGAAGAGCAGAGATAGATTTCTCTCACTGCAGAGAATTCTACTGGATGATGCTCATCTAGATTGCTCTAGAGCAGTGGTTCTCAACCTTCCTAATTCTGCAACCCTTTAATATAGTTCCTCATGTTGTGGTGACCCTCAACCATGACATTATTTTCATTGCTACTTCACAGCTGTAATTTTGCTACTGTTGTGACTCATCATGTAAATATCTGATACGCAGGACGTATTTTCATTTTTACAAATTGAACACAATTAAAGCATAGTGATTAATCACACAAACAATATGTAATTATATGTTATGAAATATTTATTTCTAATTACAAATTAATGAAATTTTGTCTTGAAGCATGGTGTAGCATGGGTAACAGTCTTCATACCTGGTACTCGTATGTGGGCAAATCTCCATGTGGGCAGACCCGCCAGGAGATGGATAGAGGAGCAGTGGCTCGGTTCCTAAGACCATCAGAAATATCGGTATGTGTTTGCGATGGTCTGAGGCGACCCCTGTGATGGGGTCGTTCGACCACCCAGGGTGAGAACCGCTGCTCTAGATCCTGTAGCTCACTACTGAACTCTAGGATGAGGTTGTCTCCCTTTTCACCCTGAAGGCCCCTCCTCCACCCACTAGCTGTTTGTTGTTGGCCTTCAGTGGAAGCTCGTGGGAATCACCTCCTTGCTCTTGGAGCTCCACCCAGGCAGGAGATACAGATTTTACCTGCTGACATCTCTGTTCCTAATTCTTATTTCCAACCCCAGCTCCCAGCCGGAACATGTTACTGAGTTTATATGGGAGGACAAGCTCGCTGGGCAACCTCCTGAACAAGTTTCTCTCAAATGTGCTGACGGGCACCTGGCAAGCAAGTGTTCCTCGCTTCACGCTGCCCTACTGAAACTCTTCTTTATCTTTCCATTATGCATGTGTCTGCATTCTAGCATTGGGAGTCTTTCAACAAAAAAATGCTAAGAGGGATACAGGTGAATGAGTCACCTTGGACTCAGAAATTAGTTTAAGTGTTACATTTTTTTTTTAATTTTTAAAAACATATAGAGTTTTAACTTAAGAAATCCATCATTAGGGGAAAAAAGACTACAATAACAATTCTAATTTCATTTTCAAACTCACCCTTAAATTCAGTCAGCAAAATAAGAACAAGCTGAAAATCCTATGACATACAACTAGTTCATCACATATAACAAATCAGAGACTAGACCCATGTGAGATGTGTTTGTGACTAGAAAACACATACACAATAGAAAAATAGTAATTTCTAAACTAACAAAGAAACCAGACTTAGAGCCAACACAACCCAAAACAGCTTTGTTCCATGGGCCTGCACTTCACGTTTGTCTACATGCCATGACTGTCTTGTGAGAGATGTGTTCCGGCTCTTCAGCAACTCACCTGGGAGTCATTTTGTCTCATCTGAATCCATAATGTTCTCTCTTTGCCAGACCTGGCTGCCTTGCTGGATCAAGAGCCAGCTGTGTACAAGTAACTCTGAACAGCCCTCAGAAAGCAAAAAAATATAAATGGGCTCTAAACAGAAATATGTAAACACTCCTAAAATACATAGAAGGCACAGTATCCTTCCTACAGACTTCCTTTGCCCATTAGAGAGCTGCACCACGGCCACCTCCACCCCCCACCCCCACCAACCCCAAAGAAAGGCATGGATACAAACAAGTCGCGACTTCTAAACAGTTCTACAGTTTCATACTGTAAGACAGCTCACAAATCACATATGAATATTGGCATTTAAACTATGAAGTTCTCAAAAGCAAGAAAGGCCAATGTAATAAGCCAAAGGCATTTCATAGAGAAAAGAAATTCAAGTACTTGGGAAAGCCAAACTCCCCACACTAATTAAACCTAATAAAAGGAGAACTTATACCTACACTAGGTTTCTTCAGAATGACATATAAAATATGAATACCTGCATATTTATATGTGTTAATAATGGATAAACATGAAATGCCAGCTTTATCCTTTAGAAGATGATTAACGAAGTGAATAAACTGTGCTTATTTATTAATTATACCCTTCTCCATTCAAGGCTAATTACTTTTTAAGGAAGGACTTGTCTTAAAAAAAATCCATAGTAAATGAAAACATGGTTTGAATTTTACAAGGGTGTTTGACTTACACAAGCCTTACATTTTATACTAGACTCAACAAATAAGCTTTTACAACCTATTTCACTAAGGAAGTAGAAAAGTATATTCGTCAATTAAACTTTGAAGTGTCCCCGTGCTTTATTCACGCCTCCCAAAATATTCTGTATAAGTTAATTAAGGATATAAATAAAGGCTCTCCTTGAATGAACGAGGAAATCACTGGAAAACAATCATCATGAATTTGCATGTGAGGAGCATTTGTAATCTACCTAAGGAGGGAGCTCTGGTGGCACAGTGGGTTATTCACTGGGCCGCAAATCACAAAGCCTGCAGTTCAAACCTACCAGTTGCTCCACAGGACAATGATGAGGAGGCTCTCTGCTCCCATAAAGATTTACAACCTTGGAAACTCAGAGGGGCAGTTCTCCCTTGTCCTAAAGCAATGGTTCTCAACCTGTGGGTCACTACCCCTTTGGGGGTTGAACGACCCTTTCACAGGGGTTGCTCGATTCATAACAGTAGCAAACTTACAGTTATGAAGTAGCAATGAAAATATGGTTAGGGGTCACCAAAACATGAGGAACTGTGTTAAAAGGTCACGGCATTAGGAAGGTTGAGACCCACTGTCCCAAAGATTTACTATGAGCTGGAGTCAACTTGATAGCAGAGAATTTGGTTTGGTAAACATAGCTGATATGCATATGAATAAATTGGGTCATATGAACCATAGGTATATTTTGGTACTAGCCAGTGAAAGAAACTATTTTTTTATTGTTATTACAGTTGCACAAATTTATAATGTTCTTGGACAGTGTCTCTCCAACTGGTTATAAAGGATATTAATAACTATAACTATGTTCAAAAAAATTCTTAGCTTAAGTAAATTTGAGAAATGATAACTCGGATTTCTTGAATAAGTTTGTCTTGAAGCCTTTAAAATCTAAGTAAGGTCCCTTGTAGGCCTGCAACAGGAGAACCCTAAGGAATCGCTGAGCGAGCAACTGCAGGAAGCAGCCGCCACTACTAGCACCACGGACACAAAGAGAAGAAGCTAGGGTTAGGAGAACGGAATGAGGAAAGCAGAGGGTGACATAGGAAAACTCTAGTCAGAGAGAACCACAGTTAATAGTTGGTCCATTTCCTTCCCGTCTTTTCTGTGTACACGCATGTCTTTAGAAACAAGAGAAGATCATTCAGCATCCACTGTTTGTTCCCACGTCTTCACTAGATTTTCTTTATCATAGTTTTTAAGTAAAACTTGACAGTTTAATAGGTGGGTCTATGATAGATATTTTTTTACAAATAGAAAAGTATAAGTTTAATAGCTCATTTTGTTAGACAGCTTATTAATTCTATGGTATAATACCATGTTAAATATTGCGATAAAAACGGTGCATATGTTGGTACACTTATCATCTCCTTATACTTGGAACTGTTCTACATCTGTAAATCAATTACCTTTGTTATTCCCCACAGTCTACCAACCACAGGTTCAAAGAGAAATTACAATATTGTTTGTGCACCTCTTCTTAATGAGTCCACAGATTTAAAACACAATTAGCATTGTTATACTTCCTTCAATAGAGAAAATATATGCTTTCTTAGTGAATGTAAAATGCTTTTGTTCATGAAGAATGTCACTGAATAGTGCCAGACTATTTTAGGATGCAAAAATAAAAATATTTAAAGCTAAAAATACTTTTAAATTACTCTTATAAGAAAAAGATGTCCCATTGTTCTTTATCTATTATTTAATCATGGGAAAATGTTGTATTCATAGACTTTGGTGATCATCTAAATAAAAATGTTGATAAAGAAATGAAATCAGAATAAAGACTCATTATCCATCAGACTTATTATTAAGTATTTAAACAAAGGCCCACTTCACACCTTGAATATGAGTGGCTAACTTTAAGTAAAAAGTTGGTTTTGACCTAACCCACTAGCATTATGATTTTTTTCACTTAGAGATTTAACTCCATTAATCACAGTAAGCATTGTGAGCTGGCCTCGCTATTCCAGAGGCATTGTGTACTGTGAACTTGGAGGTGGATAAATAATTGTCAAAGAAAAACAGAAATGTGTCCTATCCAAATATTGATAAAGCCAGTTCAACCTAATTGAAAATGGTACAAAGGGCTTGAACAGACATTCAGAGAAGATACTGTATAGATAAAAGGCCAACGGGTCATATGAAAAGATACTTAACATCTTCACTTATTAGGAAAACGCAAGTCAAAGTCACAGTGAGATGTCACTTCACTTCCACCCACTCACTGCTATTGAGTGCATGCCAACTAATAAAGACCCTATCCCTATCTGAGACTCTAACTCTTTGTGGGGGTAGGGAGCCTCATCTTTCTCCCATCCAGCCCACTAGAATGGCTACAATAATATAAGCATTAAGTATAAAAAAGTAAAAGAATACAGAGTGAGATGGGGTAGGTAATTAGAAACAAAGCAGAACTACATAACAAAGAGAAATGATGGAGGAGGTATCTGTACTAACCTGAGGGATATGCTTAGATGAACTTGAAATTTTAAGTAAATATGAATATAAAGTACATGGGTATTAACTAAATTAGAAGAAGTATAATACTATCCAAGCCAGAAATTGAGGACAGGGGAGGGTGGGCCAGACTGGGGGAAATAAGGAAAACTCAATTAAATGTAAGTTGGAAAAGAAAAAGGAGGGAGAAGCCTGAGATATAGAAAACATCAAAATAAGGCAGAAATAAAACCAAATCATGAACTCCTTCAACTTAAAATGTTTAGATTAGAAAGGACATTATTTTAAAAGATAATTAAAATGAATTAAACAAAAATCTATTTCAATTAGAAGGTTGATGCTCTAGCTTTTCTTAAATAACAAAACTGAATTGTTTGGAGGATTTTTAATATTGCAGTAGATTAAACAATCAAATAGATTACCACAAACTCACTGCCATCAAGTCGATTCTGACTCAGAGAAACCCTACAGGACACAGTAAAACTGGCTCCTTAGGATTTCTGAGACTAAATCTTTACGGGAGCAGCTTCATCTTTCTTCTATAGTATGACTGGTGGGCTTGAACTGATGACCTTATAGTTAGCAATCCAATGGCTAACCCACAGCACCACCAGGGTGCCTAGATTACCAACAATATTCTGAAAATCCTGATTCATATTTCTGTAACAAATGGAATTAGAATTTTCCAATGTTTTAAGAATTGTTCTCCAAATCAATGAGAGAGACTAACCTCATGTTCTATCCCCATTTTTCAAGAGAAGTACTTGACAAGGCAGTGATTCAAGTCCTGAGTGGGCTAAAGTGTGACTTTCAGTGTTTAAGACTAGAAAGATTTCTTTCAGGATCTTTGGCAGAGCCTTTGATGTCAATGTAAAAGCAATGATTCATAATGAGCTGTGGAGCTTCCTTCACCAAAGCAGCAAAACCAGATGTGTTACCAGGTACTTGATCAGTTTTGCTGGCAAGCCACTTTTTACTGGTTTATACGTCAATGGCTTTTCCAGTTTCCAAGATGGATTCACAAAGCAACAACTCTTTTATGGCATCAGCAGGCTCTTAAAGGGCAAACAAGAGAAGTAAGCTTGACTAAAAGTATCAGAATTTAATTCAGTTACATGAAAGGAAATGGTCTAGCTGTCAATTCATTTACAACCTTAATTCAAGATAGCAGGGGGAAAAGATCAACCAGTTTAGTGAAATAATGCAGTCTCAAAGAGGCCTTAATTGAGTTCCTACAGCCAGCGATAAACAGCACATAGCTTCTCCAATGAGGTTGCTTCTTTACTGTCAAGATTTTGTAAAATTAGGAAATTTTTTGGTGGGGGATATCCACAATTTATCTAAGATGCTAGCTAGCCTTTCTCAAATTAATACACACACACACAAGGCTTGAGGGCACAGCGAGTTACGCACTGAACTGCTAACCACAGGTCAACAGTTCAAATCCAGCAGTCACTCCACAAAAGATGAAGCTGTCTACTACCATAAAAATTTAGTCTTGGAAACCTTATGGAGCAGTTCAACTCTGTCCTATGAGGGTCACTATGAGTTAGAATCAGCTCCACAGCAGTGAGGTTTTACTATGTATAGCTATAATGATATCTCTAATCCCATATGTTCCTTAGGAACTATGCCACATCCTCAGCAAGAAGTCTAATTCCTCTCATTTCTATCTGGGAAAGGCAAAGAGCATTCTCATGTGTCCAGCACCACAATAATATGCAGTGAAAATGATAAGACTTTGCTTAAGAAGCTTTGTCCAAAAAGACAATGAAACGTCTGCCTTGTAAACCTAAACACTTATGTTTAGAGCCCTGAGCCACCTGTAAGAAGTATGGCTGCCTTGAGCCTTTTGTGTTGTGAGGAAGTCAAGGTCACATGTAAACACTCTGGTCAACAGCACTAGTCTTCAAATTGTGTCAGACATGTTGACAGACAAGGTAACAAATTATTCCAACACCTACCACTTAAGCAAACTACAACCTCCAGAATGTGGCAATTTGAGAATGGTTGGAGTCTAGCCTGTTAATCAGGCCTTAGCCAATAAGGGTTCTGTGTGGGCATGGTCTTCTCCTGAGGATTCTGGGAACTCCTGTATTCCTCCCTGAAGGTGAGAGACGCTCTGCTTCATCTTCCTGATGACAAGCCACATGGAGCTACACAGATGCAGCCAGAGCCCTGGAGCTGGAGAAGCCACATGGAGACCCATGCCAGCGCTGAGATGCTTCTACCACCACTGGATCCACAAGACTTTCCACCCACTGGCCTGTGATCTTCCTGCATTCAGCGTCATTGCATGTGTTGGTAAGTCTGAGGAGGAGTTTATAGACTGCTATTGGACAGATGGGCTAATATCAGACTTAAGGACTTGATCTGGACTCGGCTGGGATGTATTCTTAATATACAATTCCTTGTTGATATAAAGTTCTCTCTTATACACTTATGAGTGTCTCTGGATTTGTTTCTCTAGTTAACCCAGACTAACACAACAACCTTCAAGCAGTCCCAACGGAAGCCCAGTCACCACAGGACTGAAAGAAAAGCTATCCCCCTTGTGTCCTTTATGAGCTTCCAACTCGCATGACCATAATAACAATGCTTATGCCACAAGTTTTGGAATGAGTATCAAACAGTAATAGTAACTGGAATAACTATGTTGCAGGTTGTTGGGTTTGTTTTTTTTTAGCTTAAACAAAGCTAAATTCAATCTATAAATAACTACCAAAGACTATAAAATTAAATGCAATGAGGTTATATAAGTTTTCTCTTGTGATTACCAACATTTTAAAATAAATCAGATTTATATTGAGCACTTCTGCTTGCCACAAATGACATTGAAGGACTTTTTACACATCAAGTTTAAATCCCATAGAAATGAAGTGAAAACAAACATAACTAATAGGCTAAAATGCTAGGTTAGTTGTTTATCTACAGTTAGAGTGCTCTTTTCTACCACTAGTATTAAAAGCCATTCTCTTTCCATTAGTTATAAAGAATGAAGTACAGTAACTAAGACTCAGTATGCCTTTCACATGTAACCTACAATTGGTGGTGATCATTTATTACCAACAATAAGATTCTGAAAGACATTTGATAGGTTTGATGTCAACTTGGCTGGGCCAGGATTCTCAGTCGTTTGGCAGTTAACACTTGATAATCCCCTATGACCTGATATTACATAATCACAGCCAATTAGTTGTAAGATTAGGGCGGAATGAAACTCCCTCATTCAGGCCACAGCCCTGATGTAATCAACTGAAAGGAAGTTTCCTTAGAGGTGTGGCCTACTTCCAATAAAACCAGACACTTCAGAAAAGACTGCTTGCTTTTTGCTGGGTCTGGATCCTATCTGGCTCATCCACAGGCAGCTCTCTGGACTTGAGTCAGTGACGTGCCATATTGCCTAACATCCTAAGAGTTATCAACAGCCTGCCATCTGACCTGTTGACCTTGGATTCATTTACTCTAGAGCAAGAAGCCTGTCATCTTCCTGACATCCTTGGGTTCATCAGCTCCTGTACAATAAGGAGAAGCTGCCAGCCTAACATCTGACCCAGAGACAGAATCTGTCTAAACTTGGGCTTGCCTGCTTCTATAACTGTGCTAGCCACTTTTTAATATCATTTTCTCTATATAAATAAGCAAAAGTGTCACTGGTTTGACTTCTCTAGAGAACACAATCTAAGAATGACATACAAATATTCTAAACAAACCAATTTTACAAGGTGATAATAAAAACCTTAACCATTGTAAATGTAGCAAAATGTATGAAGCCTTAATAATTAATTGTCTTACATAATTATGGAAATCAAGTCTGAAATAACCTCTCTACCTCTACAATTCAGAAGCATCCCCTCTATCTATTCTAGTAGCTGGAAAGAAAAAAGGGCCTATCAATAAAGCAAGTACATAATCTGATAAAGGATGAAAACATCACTGACCATTGCCCCAGCTGATCCTTGAGGGCCCCATGGTGATATGCTCAACACCAGCTCCTCCCCAAATCTTAATACAAGACTCTTTGTTTTAGCTAAATACTAAATCAAAGCCAAAATCAAATACCCACTAAAAACATGAACTAATTCCATGTGCTCTATTTCAACTACCAATCTTTCTTTTGTTGCTATGAGTTTTTGATGCTATAACTCCAGAAGAATTACACTTGAGTTACTATAGGTCAGATTGATATCATTTGTATTTAAAATATGCCTTAACTGGCTCATTTAATCAATTGCAAGTGTTGAAAATAAAATAGTGAAAAATACAGAGAAAAGCAATCCTCTGGCAGTTAGGTAAGCGCAGTGCACTCAAGCAGACTGTAACTTGTATTGACTCCACAGCACAGAGCAGAAGCCAGACAGCATTCCCAAAGCTTTCATCTTCAGAGACACAAACTGCTGCATAAACTCACACCAAACTCACTGCCCTCAAACCGAGTCCAACCCATCGTGACACTTTAGAGCAGAATAATAACAATCTGGTCAATATTTTAAGAAGATTAATCCATAGCAATGTTTAAGAGAGGTTAAGAGAGGTTGCCATTCAAGCCGATGCCCAAGCATGGTGACCCTATAGGACAGGGTAGAACTGCCCCTTCTGAGTTTCTGAGACTGTAACTGCTTACCAGAGTAGAAAGCCCCACCTTTCTCCCAAGGAGCAGCTCTTGGTTTAGAACTGATGACCTTGAGGATCACAGTCCAATGCATAGCCACTAGGGTGGTAGGCAGGCAAAGAGAACAATTAGAAGATGATTGTTTAAGTTTAGGCACAGTAAAAACTTAAAAGATAAAAAATGCTTTGAAAGAAAAATTAACGAGACTTGGAAAGCAAGCAGTGTAAATCGAACTATAACATCAAAGATATACAAAATTGGAGAAGATACCTTAATAAGGTCATTTTGCTGCTGCTGTGTTTTCTGTATCTGCACTCAGTAATAATAAAATTACAGAAGCAAATACTAATATACAAAAACCTAGCTGGAAAATGAAATATCACAGCAATGATCATATAATCTGTAGAGTCCTTTTTTAAAAATCATTTTATTGGGGGTTTGTACAATTCTTATCAAAATCCATTGTGTCAAGAACATATGTACATTTGTTGGCAGCATCATTCTCAAAACATTTGCCTTCTACTTGAGCCCTTAATATCTTGCTACTAATTTTCCCCCTCTCCCCACTCCCCCCTACCTCATGAACCCTTCATAATTCATAAATTATTTTGTCATATATTACACTGTCCGACCTCTCCCCCCGCCTTCTTCTCTGCTGTCCCTCCCCCAGGGAGGAGGCTATACGTAGATTCTTGTAATCAGTTCCCCATTTCTACCCCACAGTCTCTCCACCCTCCAGGCATCGCCACTCTCACCATTGGTCCTGAAGGAGTCATCTGTCCTGGATTCCCTGTGTTTCCAGTTGCTATCTGAGCCTACGTACATCCTCTGGTCTAGCCAGGTTTGAAAGGTAGAATTGGGATCATAATAGTGGTGTGTTTCTTCCATGTGGGCTTTGTTGCTTCTGAGCTGGATGGCCACTTATTTATCTTCGAGACTTTAAGACCCCAGACACTATATCTTTTGATAGCTGGGCACCATCAGCTTCCTTTACCACATTTACTTATGTACACGTTTGTCTTCATTGATCGTATCAGGGAGGTGGGCACCCATTGATAAGATTTTTAGTTCTTTGATGTATGATAACTAGACTCTTCTGAACCTTGTGGTCAGACAGGCTGGTTTGCTTCTTCCATGTGGGCTTTGATGCTTCAAAGCTGGATGGCCGCTTGTTTATCTTCAAGCCTTTAAGACCCAGACACTATTAACTTTTGATAGTCAGGCACCATTAGCTTTCTTCACCACATTTGCTTATGCACACGTTTGTCCTCAGTGATCGTGTCAGGAAGGTGGGCACCCACTGATATGATTTTCAGTTCTTTGATATCTGTGTAGAGTGCTTTTTGCTCAGGCTCTGGTCCTCTGGATTTTTGCTGTTTTCCACTTTTTTTTTTTTTTTTTTGTAAAATCAAGGCCAAAGCATTTAAAATACTTTAATTGTATAAATTACATTATTCATTTTATGCTCTCTATCTTTTATTGTCCTTTAGCACTTAAGTCATTATTTCTCTAAGATGGTTTGAGGAAAACATTAAATTTAATAAGTAGAATTATTAATCTCATGTTTTCCTCTTCTATTTACCTTTTCTTTACTTTTTAAAATTAGGTTAACTTACTAGATAACTAGGTCTACACAAAAGAAAAAAGAATTCTGGAAATGGTAACTATGTAGTAAGTGACTTAACTAAGAACGTGAATGTTATGTAAATTTTATATCAAGAAAACTACTAAAAAAATTTTAAAAAACAATAGTTACTTTAAAATGAAAGAAAGTTGACCAATGGCTACCGTGGATGAAAGAAGAAGAGTTTTTGCTTACAGGGCTTAGAGTTTATGTTAGTCATGGTGGAATAATTTGGAAAAAGGCTATCAATAATAGTTGCATAACAAAATGTATAAATGATGGCACTGAATTACATGTAAAAGTTGTTGAATTAGAAAACATTTTCTTTGTATATTTTTCCATTTAAAAAAATAATAATTTTACTAATGAGTACAAGGAAGAAGAAAATGTTCTGAAATTGACTGTGGTAATGATTGTGCAACTCTACTTAACATGACTAAATTATTGAATTGCATGATATGTGGATCAAGTGCCAATAAGACTGTTAGATACATATATTTAAAAAAATTAGTTTAGCTGACAAATTCACCCAACCTCTGAATTACGTAAATGGAAAAAGTACAAGACAGTGGAGCCATGAAAGTGGCACCATGAAAACAGAGATAACATAGGCCAACAACTCGCCCCCCCCCCCAGAAGAATTCACTGCAGAGGACAGCACTGAAGCTACACTCAGGGAGAGGGACATGTCTGATCAGAGCACAAAGGAGCAAATGAAGGGGGAGAGTAGAGGCACACCCTGGCCCAGCAAGCCCTGAGAATGATATTCCTGCTCAAGCAGCCAGTGCATAAACAGGACCCTAGGGCCAGCCCCATTACAAAACAGTGTCCCTCACTGACCCATAGCACTACAAGGGACAACACTGGAGACACAGTGCAAAAATTGTGCCCGATTTGACCCCGCCACACTGAGGCAAAACACTAAGGTATGCAACAGGAACAGCAAAAGGAGCAGAGCAATGAAGTCCCTAAGGAATACTATAAATAGACTTTGGGGTCAGGGTGTGACTCCCCATCAGGCTTGACTGGAAAACACTCCTAAAGGTCAACAGAACTTGAACTATTTATAGGCTTTTCATTTTGTCATTAGTTTTGTTATTTTTTTTTCTTTTGTTGCTTTGTTTTGCTCGGTCTTGTTTTTGTGCGTATTATTATCTCTGCAGGTCTATCTAGATAATATAGGCAGGATAAATAATCTGGAGGAGGAAACAATGGGACCAATGGTTCCTGGGGACATGGGAGAGGAGGGGCTGGGGAAAGGTAGTGGGTGTTAAACCCACGGGCAAGGGAACAACAAGTGATCTAAAATTGATGGCGAAGAGAGTGTAGGAGGCCTGGTAGAGCTTGATCAAAGGCAATATAACTGAGAAGAATTACTGAAACCCAAATGAATGCTGAACATGATAGTGGGACAAGAGGAAAGTAAAAGGAAATAGAAGAAAGAACTAGGAGGCAAAGTGCCTAGTTTATAGAGGTCTAAATACAGGCATGTACATATGTAAACGTATTTATATAGGATGATGGGGAAATAGATCTATGTGCATATATTTATAGGTTCAGTATTAAGGTTGCAGATGGTCTTTGGACCTCTATTCAAGTACTCCCTCAATGCAAGGACACTTTGTTCTATTAAACTGACATTCCAAGATGCTCACCTTCCTGACTCGATCGCAAAGCAGGTGCATAAGCAAATGTGGTAAATAAAGTTGATGGGGCCCAGCTATCACAAGATATAGTATCTGGGGTATTAAAGGCTTGAAGATAAACAAGTAGCCATCTAGCTGAGAAGCAACAAAGCCCACATGGAAGAAGCACACCATCCTGTGTGATCACGAGGGGTCGATGGGATCAGGTATCAGGCATCAAAGAACAAAATAATCATATCATTGTGAATGAGGGGGAGTGCAGAGTAGAAATCCAAAGTCCACCTGTAGGCAACTGGACATCCCCTTACAGAAGGATTACAAGGAAGAGACAAGCCAGTCAGGGTACAGTATAGCACCTATGAAACACACAACTTTCTCTAGTTCTTTAATGCTTCCTCCTACCCACTATCATGATCCCAAACACAGGGAATCCACGATAGATAAACCTCTCAGGACCAATAATGAGAGTAGTGATACCAAGAGGGTAAGGGGAAGGTAGGGTAGAAAGGGAGAACCGATCACAAGGAGCTATATATAACCCCCTCCCTGGGGATGGACAACAGAAAAGTGGGTGAAGGGAGGCATCAGTCAATATAAGACATGAAAAAATAATAAAAATAATTTATAAATTATCAAGGGTTCACAAGGGATGGAGGGGTGGAGGTAGGGGTGGGGGGTGTAATGAGAAGCTGATACCAAGGGCTCAAGTAGAAAGAAAATGTTTTGAAAATGATGATGGCAACAAATGTACGAATGTGCTTGACACAATGTATGGATGTACGGATTGTGATAAGAGTTGTATGAGCCCCCAATAAAATGATTTAAAAAAAGAAAATGATGACAACATATGTACAAATAAGCTTGATACAATGGATGTATGGATTGTTATAAGAGCTATAAAACCCCAAATTAAAAAAAAAATGTTAAATAGAGGTGAGGGACTGTGGTAACAATATAGTATTCAAAAGAGTTACAGATCCACTACTGGAGCCCTGATTGTTTAGTAGGTTATGCTTTGGGCAGCTAACTAAAAGGCCAGCAGTTTGAATCTACCAGACACTCTGCAGAAAAAAGATGAGGCTTTCTGCTCCCATAAAGATTTATAGCCAGCCGCAGAAACCAATAGCTATGAGTCAGAATCAATTTGACGGCAGTGAGTTTGGTTTTGCGTTTCTGCAGTAGTCTGCCCCTATACCGATGACAGCCTTGGAAATGCTACGCAGCAGCTCTACTCTATGCCAAAACAAATCAAAATCGACTAATAGCAATGGGTTTACATACCGCCAAAGGATTGCTATTGTCTGCATTTTTCTCAATTTCATTTCCAACAGCTGCAGTTGATTAGAAGAGCCAATTAAGGAATATTAAATACAAATGACATAAATATGAATTATAGTAACTCAAATGTAATTCATCCAGAGTCATAGTATTAAAAACTCATAGCAACAAAAGAAAGAATGGTAGCGAAAATAGAGCATATGGGATTAATTCATGCTTTTGCAATGTTGAAGAAAGTCCAAAAGTCTGAATTGGTAGAAATTAAATAAAGTTGGGGAGAGTAGATTAAAGTAAATAAAAGGGGAAATCTTGTGATTAATGATTTGCATTATTAAATATAATGTTTTCCCAAAACCATGTTTTTAAAATAGCGACCCAAGTGATGAAATGAAACTGAATATATCTAAAGGGAAATCAAGAGTAAGCAGAACATAAAATTGATTCTGTAATTTATATAACTCAAATATTAAACTATTTTAAATGTTTTCGCATTAATTTTACAAC
The DNA here is from genome assembly GCF_050624435.1 of Tenrec ecaudatus. NCBI lineage: Eukaryota > Metazoa > Chordata > Mammalia > Afrosoricida > Tenrecidae > Tenrec > Tenrec ecaudatus. Next base: position 61,845,895 of record NC_134536.1, on the reverse strand, counting down.
AAAAAAATCAGAAAAACAACAAAGAATCATGAATAAAATGTTTCAGCCTACAGTATTAGGAAAGCATTGTAAGGGGTTATGGGTACTGCTTTAACAGGCTTGTAAACAGACTGTGAGCTTCCAAGTACAGGTAAAAAGGACTCAAACAGAACTTAGAAAACCGAAAGTTGGCAGTGCCTATGTTTTTAAGTCTAATTATGAGGTGGGAATGTTAGTTTAGAATAAATTCCAAGAAAAATCTTTACATAAGCAAGAAACTTACTGGGGAACTCACTTTTAACAAGGCTATGTCAAATTTTTCTTTCAATTCTTTAAAATACTGTTTAAAACAAAGGTTTTTTTTGCCTTTTTTCTTTATCAATAAATCCTTTCAAAAGGCATTTCTCTTTTTAATGCAGGTTGTGAAAGAAAACAGTGTTTGTCATAAGATGCTGAAGCATGTTACTATGGAAACTACATTTTAAATGTGAGGAGCATCAAAGAACAATGAGGTGACGAAAATGCCCACATGTAGATGGCTTTAACAAACAGAAATTGATTTTCTCACAGATTAGGAGGCTACAAAACCAAACTCAGGGCACCAGCTCTAGGAGGCCTTCTCTCTCTGTTAACCCACAGTTAGAAGGTCTTGTTCTCCTTGCTGTATCTGTGGTCCCAGGGTTTCTTGGAGACCCTGCTGTGTTTTGCCATCAATCTTCCACTGAGTTTAGGAGAGCCTGAGGGCAGGGTCCACACACCTTCTGTGCTCTGGGCTCTTCTTTTCCAATGGTACTGGTGTCCTCGGAGGAGCCCCGGTGGTGCTGTGGAATAGGTGTTGGGCGGCTAGCCCACAGTCGGCTGTTCAAACGCATCAACCACTAAGAAGGAGAAAGTAACAATTTGCTCCCATAAAGATTCACAGTCTCAGAAACCCTATATAAATCATTATGAGTTGGAATTGACTTGATTGTATGAGTTGATTTTGGTTCGGACTATAAATGATTTAAGGAGCTTGGTGTAGCAGTTACATGTTGGGCTGCTAACTGCGAAGTCAGGAGGTTCAAAATCACCAGCCACACTGTGGGAGAAAGATGACTAAGACACTATCCAGTCCCTATTCCAGACTGTGGCCTACCAACTCATCTTGGCAAAACTACAAGCACAGGGCTAGAAAGGGTACATAGAAAGAGAAATCCGGTGACTGCAGAAAAGATGTGGAAATCTTATTCGCAGAGTAGTGAGATTTGGTTCCAAACTCTTCTGATTCTTTTTCCATAAGCATTTGAAAATCTGTTCAGAACTATCCCTCTTTTGATCAGGATACTTCTACAGAATGTTTGACCAACATGTTCTATAATAGTAGCCAGGCACCCTATCAAAAGATATAGCGTCTGGGGTCTTAAAGGCTTGAAGGTGAACAAGTGGCCATCTAGCAGGGAAGCAACAAAGCCCACATGGAAGAAGCACACCAAACTGTGCGATCACAAGGTGTCGAAGGGATCAGGTATAAGGCATCATCATCAAAAAAAAATCTTACCATAGTGAATGAAGGGGGAAGAGCGGAGTGGAGACCCAAAGCCCATTTATCGGCCACTGGAGATCCCCTCCCAAAGGGGTCTAAAGGAGGAGATGAGTCAGTCAAGGTGCAACATAGCACCGATGAAGAATAGAGCTTTCCTCCAGTTCCTAAATGCTCCCCCCCCCTCCGCCCCCCCCACTACCATGATCCGAATTCTACCTTGCAAGTCTGGATAGAGCAGAGGTTGTACACTGGTGTATATAGGAGCTAGAGGCACAGGGAATCCAGGGTGGATGATATCTTCAGGATCAGGAGTGTGAGGGGCGATACTAGGAGAGTAGAGGGTGAGTGGTTTGGAAAGAGGGAACCGATTACAAGGATCTACATGTGACCTCCTCCCTGGGGGACGGACAGCAGAAAAGGGGGTGATTTAGGAGAGGAGATGGGTTAATTAGGGTGTGAGGTAGTATCGATGAAGAACACAGCTTTCCCCCGGATCCTGGATGCTTCCTCCCCCCAACTACCATGATCTGAATTCTACCTTGCAGGGCTGGATAGGACAGAGGCTATACACTGGTGCATATGAGGGTTGGAGGTACAGGGAATCCAGGGTGGATGATACCTTCAGGACCAAGGGTGTGAGGGACGATGCTGGGAGAGTGGAGGGTGAGTGGGTTGGAAAGGGGGAACTGATTACAAGGATCCACATGTGACCTCTTCCCTGGGAGAGGGACAGCAGAGAAGGGGGGAAGGGAGACTCCGGATAGGGCAAGATATGACAAAACAACGATGTATAAATTACCAAGGGCATATGAGGGAGGGGGGAATGGGGAGGGAGGAGGGGAAAAAAAGAGGACCTGATGCAAGGGCTTAAGTGGAGAGCAAATGCCTTGAGAATGATTGGGGCAGGGAATGTATGGATGTGCTTTATACAATTGATGTATGTATATGTATGGATTGTGGTAAGAGTTGTATTAGTCCCTAATAAAATGTAAAAGAAGAAAAGAGAAAAAAATGATTAGGGCAAAGACTGTACAGATGTGCTTTATACAATTGATGTATGTATATATATGAACTGTGAAAAGAATTGTATGAGCCCCAATAAATTGTTAAAATTAAAAAAAAAAAAGAAAAGGGGGTGAAGGGAGACACTGGATAGGGCAAGATATGACAAAATAATAATTTATAAATTATCAAGGGCTCATGAGGGAGGGGTAAGCGGGGAGAGAGGGGAAAAAGGATTTGATGCAAAGGGCTTAAGTGGAGAGCAAATGCTCTGAAAATGATGAGGGCATAGAATGTACAGATGTGCTTTATACAACTGATGTATGTATGGATTGTGATAAGAGTTGTATGAGTCCCTAATAAAATGTTTTTTTAAAAAAATAGTAGCCAGGCACCATTCAGTTCTTCTGGTCTCCTGGCAAAGGATGTCACTGTTCATGGAGGCGATTAGCTACACATTTCATGTATCCCCCCCTAGTCCTGCACCTCCTTCTTCTGTTGCTCCAGGTGAGCAGAGGCAAAGTGTTATGCCTTCACAGGCTTCTTCCATCTCTCATACTGCACAACAAACTCCAGAGGTAGAACGAAAGCACTATACACAATATTAGGCAAATTAACTGGGACATCTCATGAAAACATGACCCTAAAACTTCCCTGTCAGAAAATCAATCCCAGGAAGAGTCTGGTTCTATATAAGCTGGCTCAGGGGCTGCTCTCAGTGTTGCTATTGGTGTAAATATATGCATATATATATATATATTCTCATAATATTTGCCAATCATTTTTACAGGTATACCACATAGGACATCGATTATATTAATAGGCTGTGCAACCCTCGCCATTAATCAATGTGATTATTCTATCACTCTATGGAGTTTTCAGCCTGTGACCTCCCAGAAGTAGCTCTCCAAACATGTCTGCTGAAGAAGCTCTGAGTTCAAACTGCCAGTCTTTCAGCTAGTAGTGGAGCACCTAACTATTTGTATCACACCTAGGGACCTCAAATACCTGCTATTACAAAATTATTTGGTCTGATGGGAATAAACGATACTGCCTTATGATTTTAATTAATATCTTTCTGATTATTAATGACTGGATATAATTTGTTTTTAACCATTAACCCTCCCGCATTCTTAAAAGTTTCTGTTCAACTCTAGACTATTTTGTTATTGAATAAAAATTATTTAGCTTGAAGAATTCTTTCCGAAGCAGCACAGATTAAAATAATCACCATGTCAGCAACATCCAAGAATGAAAACCACAAATTCAGGTTTATTAATCAAATTATTTTAGCACAAAATAGTAAGTCAAAGTTGCAAAAAGCAAACTTCAAAAAGCAAACAAACCCCCCAAAAAACATTTTTAAAGATTTATTTTTAAGTCAGAACTTACTTATGGATAAAGATGAGGCTTTCTAATCCCATAAAGATTTACAGTCTCAGAAATCCACATGGGCATTTCTTCCCTGTCCTATGGAGTCATAGTGCATCTCTTTTGCAAGTGACATGCGTTAAGCACTACAAGGTTGGTGGTTCAAACCCACCCAATGGGACAAAAATGAGGCAGTCTACTCCCATAAAGATTTACACTCTCAGAAACTCTAAAGCAGTAGGTTCTCAACCTTCCTCATGCCGCAACCCTTTAACACAGCTCCTCATGTTGTGGTGACCCCCCAACCATAAAATTATTTTCATTGCTACTTCGAAACTGTCATTTTGCTACTGTTATGAATTGGATAACCCTTGTGAAAGGGTCATTCGACACACACACCCCAAGGGGTCGTGACCCACAGGCTGAGAACCGCTGCTCTCAAGGGCAGTTCTACTCTGTCCTTTCAGGTCCCTATGAGTTAGAATCAAACCCATGATGGCAGTGTGGGTAGCTAAATGGCTTAGCTACAAACCAAAAGGTCAGGCCATTCAAAACTACCAACAACTCCACAGGAAAAAAAAATGTGGCAGTCTGCTTCTGTAAAGATAACTGCTTTGGAAACCCTGGGGCTAAATTTATTCCACCTGTAAAGGCTGCTATGAGTTGGAATCAATGGACAGCAAGGAGGACTCCCAGCCATGGGGTAAGGAATTTGACTTATCCAAAGAATTTGGTCCATAACCTTAATTCCTGAGATGACCTGTAAGGTCTGAACTTTCCCCAGTGATTGAGTATCTTTAAGGAAGCCTCCACCACATCAGAGGGTTCGTGCTAACAAAATACTTTTAGGGCAGGGGCTTGCAAGGCCAGAAGACTTCCTGCTTGAGATCTCCTGGCTTTACAGGAGTAGGAGGCACTCAATCAGCTATGTGATTGATTGTTCAGGCCCCCAAGAGCTCTGGACGAGAAAGTTGCATGAGCTGCTGCGCAGTGAAGGGTGCTGGTGTGCATGGGAGCATAATGGGTCCCAAGCTAAGACACAGTCGTTGTATGTTGGGACCTCTTTCATATCTCACATCATTGCATTTGATTTTTGCTTGCTATATTAAAATTCCAGATATGCAAGGTCTCTGTCTAAAGTTGTGGAGGCTGCCAAAACCAGATGTATCACGGAATGTGGCAGAGACTCAGGTGTAGTTTGAGACCATGGGGTACCTTTCCTTATTTGGCCTGAGACTATGAAACTGTGTGACAAAGTTAACAGGTGGGCTGGCTTCCTGGACCATGGAGGCAAAGGCCAAGAGACCAAATGACCAAGAAACTAAGAACCAGGGAGAGACTTGGCTACCATGTGGCTGAGAGGCTGAAAACCAGAAAGAGACCTGGCTGCTGGCTGAGGAGACCAATGAACGTATTCTTACTATTTGCTTATCCTGACTTGTGGTAACATATTCACTTCCCTAATAAATCTTATTATTTGTGAAAAAAATAGAAGGAAACTCTAATTTTAAGTATGACCTCGCACTGACAGTGAGTTTTGGGTGTGAGCCATTGTAGTGAATTATCACATCCAACGAAGAAGTGGGAGCCAGCAGGTCAGAACAGAGGAAAGCCTGGGAACCCCCAACCTTATGACAAGAATCTGAATTTTTGAATAGACTTGATAGTCTGGTAGAAGACTGCATCCTTGAACTTGTGAAGTCTGAGCTAGCTATAAGTCAAATTCACTGACACTGAACCTATCCCGATGCATAGTGGACCTATAGAACCGCCCCTGTGGATTTACGAGACTAACTCTTTACAGAACTAGAAAGTCTCATTTTTCTCACATCGAGTGGCTGGTGGTTTTGAACTGCTCACCTTTCACTTAGCAGCTCAACTCGTAACCAGTATACCACCAGGGTTCCTGACTTACTCTGTTGACATCAAAAAAAATAAATCAATAAACTGAAGTAATCGACTACATTGAATTGATTTCTACAGTCTGGTGTCTGAGAAATGAAATTTAACTGGATCCTCATAACCTAACCTCCAAAAAGATAACTAATCTTTCCCATTATGATTGAAAGAGTCCTCCAAAAAGATGTGCTAAAACTCTAGTACTTGTGGATGTGACCCTTTTGAAAATAAAGATTTTTCTTATACTCATGAAATCATGGGGAAAAGTGCAAGTCCTAAACAGAATCTTTCTGGGTGTTTTATTTAAAAAAAAAATGGGGGGTGGTTGTGGTGAGCACTCTGTGAAGCCTGATGTAGATGAATCCACAAACTTAGGGACCTGAGGAATTGGCAGCAGCTACCAGAAGCTAAAAGAGACAGAGAAGGGACTTCCCTGAGTTAGTACTCTAAATTCAAACTTCTTGTCTCTGTAACTACGAGGACATTTTTGCTCTTTAAAGCATTAGATAACTAAGACCCACCACCTCCCTGCAATCACTACTCCCATTTTAATACCTCTGGGACCCAACCAGTGACCTGGACCTGAAAAGCCAGGGTCTGTTCCCATTTATAAAACTAAACAAGGCACAGTAAATTTTTTATTCCAAATGTATTCTCCAAACAAAAGGAACATTATAACAACACTGTAAGTAGTTCTCAGGTACTATAGTAGTAGAGTGTACCCTAACTCAGCTATTGCATAGGTTAACTAGGTCTTGGTCAGGTAGACAGGTAACCTGGACATTGTTTCCTGAAGGAAAAGTTATTCACTGCTTCAAGTATATGACTAAAAAGACTGCCATTTTCCTGAGGTTATTACTCTGAATTCTCTCAGCAAACAACACTGTGTAACAAAAACCAATAATCCATAACTGAATTAACTGACACGTTGAGGTGTGGAGTGTGGAGGGCAATGTGTCTGCTGCGAGTTTCTTTTAAATATATTTTAGCATGCTAAGGTAACAGTAAAATAACAATTTTAATGAGTACATATTAACTAGACCTGTTTATTATTATTGATCTTATCTAGCTAAAATCAAACTCATTGCCACCGAGTCAATGCTGACTCCTAAAGATCCCCCGTGGGTTTCTGAGACTATAACTGTTTATGGCAGTAGAATGGCCAGGCTTTCTTCCAAGGAGTTGCTGATGGTTCAAACTGCTGATCATGTGGATCATAGTCCAACACATAACCACTACACCATAAAGCCACCCACCATTCCCTTTCATCATACTGAAGAAAACAAAAACAAACACTCAAGTCAAGAGAAAGAAAGCTAACTTTCAATGAGAAGTGATTATAAGCCAAGAAGTGTGATACAATTCTGTCAAGTTAAAAATGCTGACATGGATTGAAGTATGTGTCTCTCCCACATCCCCCACCCTCAAAGATAATTTGAAGTCCTAAGCCCCAGGACTGGTAGATGTGACCTTGTTGGGAAATAGTCTTTGAAGATTTTAACAGTTAACATGAGGCCATAGAAGAGTAGGGTTGGTCCTAATCCTACTTCAAGGACCTCCTTATAAAAGAGGGGGTAAAAACACAGAGACTCAGAGGGGCGAGGGTAGTCATGTGAATATGCATCTACAAACTAAGAGAAAACACTTAGGCTTAACAGAAACAGGGAAAGACCAAAAAGGATCTCCCCCTAGTGCCTTCAGAAGGAGCATAACCTTGCCAAAATTGAGAGGCAATACTGTATATTTCTATTGTTGAAAGCTACCTGCATTTGGTATTTGGTTATGACAGCCCTATGAAGCAAATGCACCTTAGACATAAAGAAGCTGACGCTCAGAGATTAAAACTCAAACTCATTACCATCAAGTTGATTGAGACTCATAAGAACCCTTACAGAAGAGTAGAACTGCCACAGGTTACTGTAATCTTTATGGAAGCAAACTGCCACATCTTTCTCCCAAGGAGGAGCGGGTGGGTTCCAACTGCTGACCTTCTGGGTAACAGCCAAACTCTTAAACCACAGAACCATCTCAGTCTTTCGCAAAGACTGGGTAATTTGCATTACTAAAACTCACTGCAATTAAGTCGTTTTCAACTCATGGCGACCTTACAGGTCAGGGTTGAACTACCCCAGTGAGTTTCCAAGCATGTAATTCTTTATGGGATTAGAGCCTCGTATTTTGATAGATAAGGCTTTCTACTCCCATAAAGAACTACATTCTGACTCTTTGGTGTTAGTAGCCCAAACCTATTCCCGCTCTATGGTCATGATTCATTCCTCAATTTATAATGATACAGGTGAGATAATTAAGGTTTTGTGTCAATTTTGCTGTGCTAGGATTCTCAGGAGTTTGGCAAAAGCTTAGGTACCAATGAAAATTATGCAGGGGCTTCAAAACATTTGTGGAAAATAGAATTGAGATAGAGTAATTTTTCCACAAGCTTTTAAAAGCCATTTCATATATGAAGGGTCAGACCCTTTGCTTTCACAAACAACCCCTCTTAAAAAATTATAAGATTCTTTAACGTGTCTTGAGATTTGGTTGAGAATGACCTGGAATATTAGCAGGGAAAGAGGTTTATGGATTCTGAGAATCTGAATAACCTGGGGCTGTTCCAGGACAATGCCTGCCCCAGTAGCAAATCAAGACATAACTGATTGCTCTTTTAAATAGTTTCACCTCCACAGCCGCTAGAAAATGGGGTCTAGTACGAAGAAAAGGTAGTTAGAATAGGGACTAAGGGGGTGTCTTCCCAGTGCCTTCACAACTAAGGGGCTGTCAAGAAACCAGGCAGCCACTGAACCCGTATGGGGAAATCCAGAACTGGGTATATGCAAAGTAAGCCCCCTGAGCCCAGGTGGGAGATCCACCTGGGCTCATAGACTAGACCCAGGCCCATGACATCACCCAGGTGTGCTTAAACTCAGCCAGATCAGTCAATGTCCTCAACCATGTCTCCCGGAGCCGGAGGGGGGGGGGGGGAATAAGAGCCAGGTGTGCAGCTCAGCACACTCACTTGGCACCCTCTCTTGGCCCTCTGGGCCTGCAGTCAGTCTCTTTTACTACTCTGCCCTTGCTCAGGTGCATGCTGCAAAAGGCGCACCTGCATGTCCCCTCAGGGCCCGTCCCACAAATCCTCTTGGCCTCTGGGGATTTCCCAGCTCTGCATGTGTGGGCTTCATGCTCCCCATTCCTGTATTCTTTCCACGTGGTTTTTCACGCCTATTTGCAAGCCACCCCAAGCTTCAGACTTCCATGTGGCCTAGCATGCTTCCCAGAAATATCGTGTTATCTTTTCAAGACTGTAATACCTGAAACCTCCCTTTCCTCCATAAAAACTCACTTGGATTACAAAAGTGCTTCAGGCACATGAATTTTTTCAGTGTGCGAAGCAAAGAACCAAGGAAAACCACTCCTGAAATCTAGCACTAACAGCAATTTACACAGTACACTATTAGAGTTTAAAAAACAAAAAGCTGTTCTTACCAATCGCAACCATTTATCACACACTTGTTTTCACACTCCAAGGAAAGCCCTTCCTACACCATTGTTTATACACATACACACACAGAGAGACACAGTGGTAGAGCCTAGCAATAACCCCCATCTGTCTGAATTCAAAGTCCCCATTCTTTCCCACTTCACAATCTGAAATCAAATCCCTGCTTTATCATATTTAGCTTTTCTACTTCAATCTCTATTTTATATCTAGACTACTAAATTTGTTTATTTTATACCTGCAGAATATGTTCGATAGTTTCTATAAGAACACATTTTAAAGATTACATTGATAAATTCTTTAAAATAATTGATTTTTTACTAATATACTTTTTCTAAGGTCTAAGTATAAAAGGTATTCTTACCAATAACAACCATTTACTGCACATTTATTTTGATGCTCCGAGTGAAAGTCCTTCAATAGTACTTTCAGCTTTATTTTCAGTCCTGTATTATTAGCATAATCCTGCATTAACATTATTCCAGAGAAAAATAAGCCACACTAACAACAGAGGCTCGCCAGCCAATTAAATCCAATTTGCTTAGAGTTGGACTATGAAGTGGGCAATTTTTATGGATAGTTTTAGGAGAAATGAAATCACTCCACTGATGTCCTTGGTAGGATGCACATTGACACAACAGAAAATCCAGCTTTTCTATCACAACCCACCAATCAGTACTGACGGAAAGGAGTTGCAGCGACCAGAGGTACCTGAAGGCACTACCTCGTCACCAACTAGTCTTTATTCTTTACTGTTAAGCGGGGATAAGGGAAGAGCTAAAGGCGTTTCCAGTTACACCTAAATTATTACCAAAGCAATCCATAACCGTCTTCCCTCATCATAACACACACAGGAAACTGGTACGCAAAACCAGTATCTCCCCTTAAGCTGTAGTCTCTCCCTTTTGCTGCCTTTATAGGAAAACCAAGGAAATCTTTATGGCCTACTCTTTTCTGCCTCAGGCAGTAATAATGTTTAAATAAGCTTCTGGAAATACAAAGATTTTATCACTTAGTTTTCACATAAACTAAACCCTACTACCATTGGGTCAAATCTAACTCATAGCCATCCTATAAAGGATTTCCAAGAGAAGAGTGACTGGTAGGTTTGAGACACTGACCTTGAGGTAGCAGCCCAGAACATACCCAATGGCCCTACCGGGAGACCTCACAGAAACCATAAAGATGCCTGAAATAGAGATGGAAATTGAGCTGCCATATGACCCAGAAATCCCCCTACAAAGAAACTGCAAAGATGGTTAATCACCATTTGATGGCAAATCAAGAGAAAAACGAACTCTATGCCATCAAGGGGATGCCAACTCCTAGGGACCCTGCAGGACACAGAACTGCCCGTGTGAGCTTCTGAGGCTCTTGACTCTTTCTTGGACTAGCAACCCCTGTCTCTCTCTAGGTTAGATGGCTAGGGAAGCGAAAATACAACAAATGATCATAATAACACCACTCAAAGCATCACCAAATAGAGAGAGATTTTAAAAGTTTTTTTTTAATCACTTCTCAGCCTTTTGGCTAAGATCAAGTGTAAAAACCACCCTATAAAGAAACAGCAAACACCTTTAAATGATGAATCCTGCCATTTCTGAACTCTCTTGCCAAGTTGAAGTCAGTGCCCTCATAGCGACTCTTCAGCTCAAACCTGGACTTCTGGGCCTTTAGAAATAAATCAAGACTAAAGCGAAAAGAAACAAACCAAAAAAAGATGCCTGAAACATACAAAACCCAAACTCACTACCATTGAGTTGATGCCAACTCATAGAGACTCTATAGGCCAAGTTAAAACTGACCCTGTGAATTTCCAAGACTGTAACTCTTTAAGGGCATAGAAAACCCCATCTTTCTCCTACAGAGAAGTCGGTGGTTTTAAACTGCTGACCCTGTCATTAGCAGCCTGGTGCATAACCACTATGACACCAGATTACCTACATCCTTGGAAAATTCAGTGGAGGCTTAATCTAAGTGGAGACCCTGAAAATGGGTTAGGGGTCTTCTGCAAATGGGGGTGCGCAGAATTTAAGCTCTAGTACAGCCTCAATCATTTCACATTCTCACCATTTAACTTACACACACACAAAAAGGCAATTAAGAGTGTAGCTTCCTATAAAAAAAAATGCACTGCCTCATCATCTCTCAGCTGCATACTGACAACATTCTCTTTTCTTTCCTTTCAGTTTCAGAGGACAAACTATTCCACTTCATATTCAAAGCCAGCTATGTTTGTGATCCATGTAGTGTCCCAAATTTCTCTTTCACTGACCCACTGATCCACTATTAACTCTGTATTCTTTACTGATTTTCCCCCAACATTACTAAAGCATAATCAATATGGAACAAACTGTAGATTTAAAGCATAAATTTTATTGATTTTTTAATACAGGTACATCCATGCAATCACCATGACAATATAACAAACACTTCAATCATATCCAAAAATTCCTCATACACTTTCATATTACATCCCTGTCTCCATCCTTATTCTGCTGTATGTTACTGTAGATTAACTCACTCATGATAGAAACTAAAGTGTATAATAAAAAATTTAATCTTGCCCAAAGAGAAGTCTGACTTCGGAGACAGAATCGCTATGCTCTTGAAATGCCATGCCTTGTATGAGTGAAGGCTTTGAACTATGCCAGAAATTCTAACGATATGACTCAAGACTGGGGGTTTGGAGAAACCAGGTATCACTCTTACTTCCAGAAGGATGGAGACTAAGGTTAGTGTGTTAGTCTGGATAGACGAGAGAAACAAATTCAGAGACTAATATGTGTATAAGAAAGAGGTTTATACACAAGACCAATTAAATATTGAGAAAACATCTCAGCCCAGTCCAGATCAAGTCCATCAGTCCGCTATTAGTCCATACGTCCAATACCAATCTATAAAGTCCTCTTCAGACTCAGGAAACACATGCAATGTCGTCAAATGCAGGAAGATCACAGGCCAGTAGGTAGGAAGTCTTATGGATCCAGTGGTGGTGTAAGCATCTCAGCAATGGTAGGGGTCTCAGGTCTATGGTTCCTCCAGGTCCAGGGTTCTTGCTTCCATCAGCATAGCCCCATGTGTCTTGTAAGTAGAGTCTCTCATGGAGTCTCCCACCTCCAAGAAGGAAATACAGGCATTCCCAGAATCCATAGAAGGTCATGAACACACAGAGGCCTCACTGGCTATGACCCAATTGACAGACTAGACTCTACCCCGTCACTCTTAATCTTTTCAAGTCCCAAATTGACACCAGATTTTGTAACTATCACAGTTGGTCTGGAAATTTGGAAATTTTCTGTACTGTTCACTATGAAAAGTACAATAACTAAAGTGAAAGTTCAGTGAAGAGCTCAAAAGCAGATTTCACCTGGCAGAAAAAATACACAAACTTGAAGAAAGGTCAATTCAGATTATCTATTCTGAGCGACAATAAAGCAGCAGACTGGAGGAAAATAAACAGTCTCAGAGACTTTGACATATAAACATATGCAACAAAATTTGTATGAATTGTTCACTGTAAAACATGGTCTGCTCTCTATGTTTTTATCCAATTTATAATAAAAAGTTAAGAAAAAACTTGGAATCATGTAACTTTAGACTTTTGATGAATGTGTTCTATTTATTCAACAAACATTTAAGGCGCATCTGCAGAAGAAAGATGAGGCTATCTGCTCCCATAAAGATAGACAGCCTTGGAAACCCTATGTAAAGTCACTATTAGTTGGAATTAACTCCATGGCAGTGAGTCAGAGTACTATGAGCAGGATCCCTGGTGGTGCAGTGGTTAAAGCACTCCACTGCTAAACAAAACTGGTGGGTTTGAGCCCACCAGCTTGTCCATAAGAGAAAGATGTGGTAGTCTGCTTCCATAAAATTCTACAGCCTTCCAAAGCCCATTTGTAGGCCACTGGACATCCCCTTACAGAAGGTTCTCGGGGAAGAGACGAGGTAGTCAGGGTGCAATGTAGCAACGATGAGACATAGAACTTTCCTCTAGTTCCTAAAGGCTTCCTCCCCGCCTACCCCACCCCCACTATCATGAACCCAGTTCTACCTTACAAATCTGGTTAGACCAGAGGATAGACACTGGTACAGCTAGGAACTAGAAACAGGGGATCCCTTCAGGACCAGTGGTGAGAGTGGTGACACTGGAAGGGTAAAGGGAGGGTGGGTTCAAAAGAGGGAACCGATTACAAGGATCTACATATAACCTCCTCCCTGGGGAACAAAGAACAAAAAAGTGGGTGAAGGGAGACATCGGACAGTGCAATATATGACAAAATATTAATTTGTAAATTATCAAGGGTTCATGAGGGAAAGGGGAAGGGGGAGCGGGGAGGGCGGGGAAAAATGAGCTGTTACCAGGGGCTTGGGTGGAGAGCAGATGTTTTGAGAATGATGAGGGCAGTGAATGTACAAATGTGCTTTACACAATTGATGTATGTATGGATTGTGATAAGAGTTGTATGCGCCCCTAATAAAACGATTAAAATCTTTTTAAAAAATTTATACAGCCTTGGCAACCCAATGGGGTAGCTTAACCCTGTCCTATCCATTCTCTATGAGTTGGAATCAACACAATGGGGTGGGTGTAAGTATTCTGATGTACCGGGCACTATGCTACAAACTAGGGTCTTAAGGACATGGGTCTTATACTAAGAACTTCCATGTAAGTGAAGCGGAAGCATGAAACTGTAGGCAAAGCATATAATAGCTACCAAATTTGACAAAAATGCCTAATATTATGGAAAACATTAAATATTCAACAATTTAGATACAGATATTTCTAATGATGTTAGTTGCCATCAAGTAAGTTCAGACCCAAAGCACAACAGACGAAACCCTGCCTGGTTCTGCACCATCCTCACAATTGTTCCTCTGCTTGAGCCCAATGTTGCAGCCACTCTATCAATCTGTTTTGCCAAAGGCCTTCCTCCTCTTCACTGCCTCTCTACTTTACCAAGCATTATGTCCTTCTTCCAGGACTAATCTCTCCTGATAACATGTCCAAAGTATCTAAGACGAGGTTTTGCCATTCTTGCCTCTAAGGAACATTCTGGGTGTACTTCTTCCAAGACAGATTTGTTTGTTCTTTTGGCCGTCCCTGGTACTTTCAATATCCTTTGCCAGCACCACAACTCAAACCCATGCATTCTTCTATGGTCTTCCTTATTCAGCGTCCAACTTTCACACGAGTATGAGGCAACTGAAAATGCCACGGCTTCAGTCAGGCGCACCTTAGTCCTCAAAGAAACATCCTTGCTTTTCAATAATCTGAAGAGGTCTCGTAGGGCAGATTTACCTAATGCAATATGTCTTTCGACCTCTTGAAATGTCTAATAGATGCTACTTATTAAATCTTTATTTCCACCTTTATTACAGAAGCAGGACTATCTGGGTAGTACAAATGATTAAGCACTGAACTACTACTACCTGAAAAGTATCTTGGAAGACAGGCCTCGTGATCTGAAAAACCTACAGAAGTGCTGATCTGTGCACAGTGGGTGGGGGTGCTGCCAAGAGGGAAAATCAACTCTGTGGCAACAAACAAGTGTTTGAGAACTCATATATTAAGAGTAGGCCTTCTGCACCATAATTACATGGAATTTTAGCCCGATTTTCTGATCTGTAAAATAAGGATATTAAAAGTACCTATTTCAACAGACTGTTGTGAAAATTTAGTGAATGAACATTTAGCAAACCTGGCACCTTACTAATAAATACGTATGCAGCAACTGTTATACATGGAAATTAATTTCTCAAATGCATGATAGTCTCCTATCACAAAAATCTAAATTTCGGAAAAAGTAATTAAAATACATAAGACCTAATACCATCTCCTTTTCTCCATAAAGATATACATCAGCCCTATAATTTTTTAAAACGACATTAGATTGTCTCTTAATTTGGTATTTATAAGACTATAAGTCATAATAGCATTTTGAAAATGTTCAAATATTACTATAGCTCTTCTTATCTAACATAAAATATCCTTACATTAACATGTATGAAATGACCAAGCATTGTATATATTAATAAAATTATTTCATATTAAAATAAATCACTTTTAATAAAATAACAATTCAGATACACTTACTGCAATCTCTCTACAAGCCGACATGGATATTCCTGTGCCTTCAATTTGCTTCAAAGCATATTCCTTTTCATCTTTTCTGCACATGAACAAAAAAATATGTATTATATTTTCTGTGCATTACTTTCAGGTTGAAAATTGTAACTACAAAAACAATGGTAGTGTAGTAAGTCGTCTCCATAAGTAAACACTCTTGCTATGCCATGTACTGCTTATTATCTTTTAAAGTATTTCAAATACAGAAATATGAAATACCAAAAGAAATTCATGTCACAATGAAAACATTAAACTGAGTCAAAACACAAATTTCAAAATAGAAAAACAGAACGGGATACTAAACACAGCACCAGTTTCAAGGAATAAACTCCTTTCAAGGGAAGTTCAATAATAGTGATAAATCCCCTACAATTACTACCAGTATCAGATGAGTGACTAATACACACAGTAGCCTCAGAGGATTGACACCACGCCCAACCCAAGGCCCAAGGTGAATGCCCAGGTGTCATTCATATCATGAGCTATTTTGACTTTTGATTGTGTTAGAGACACAGCAAGGTATCACCATATCATGACGGCTTTGTCAAATGTAGCACTGACAACATCACATCTGTATTACTCAGCTATTCCTCACGTTCCCCAATCAGTGTTTAGGAGATGAGAAGGCAGTTTATTATTAATAGTATCCATTTAAAAACACTTTATTAGCCTCCATTACTGAACACTCTGATGAGAAACACAACAGAGGAATCCTGTAAAACGCGAGAAAAACATGCAAAAAAACTTCACATTCTTAAAGAATCCAGACTTCCGGGAGTTTTTGAGTCTGGAGGAATCCCTGAGACTATACTGTGGGTTCTTTGAAGTCATTTTGAAACTAAGCATAGTTTCAATGAGTGTATGTCACCCTCCAGTACTACATTACTTTATAAATATATACGCAAACACATACACATACATATACAGGTACAAGACCAAAGGATAAACAGCTATTTGAAAGAAAAGAAGAGAAGGCTGAGCCTCCGGGGAATACATGACAGAAACTAAACATATGGAAGTGCAGCAAGTTAACAGAAATACCAAGAGTCTGAATATAATGTAAAGAAAGTAACCAATTTCCCTGATCATGAGGTCTAGAAATGGTGAAATGGAAGTTTTATAGTGTATAATTCCACCAAAAATAATTTATTTTTTAAAAAAGGATTACGTGCCTTTTAAAGTTTTCAAAATCATCTATGTTTTGAGCAAATAATTAAATGATGGTTACTTTCTCCCATACATTTAAAAATTATATTCATTTTTTTCCTTCTAACAAAAGTTATTCAAGAAAGAATTAAGCATTTTGATAAACAAAAAACAATTCTTAAGATGAAAGTAATTCTTTAAAATGTTACAAGAGTGTTCTGGCAGGGGTCAGACTCAACCCAGGGATGTATATACAGCAGTGAACCAAAAAGAAGGGGGGAAAAGAGTACATGGACAGTGGAGGAGCAGGGCACTAACCCACAGGGAGGATATTGTTTATGTCTCCACAGGAAAGTGAGAGAGAGACCAGACCTCAACCTGATCCGCCAACCCTTGAGGGCAACATACCAGCATAAAGCAGCAAAGAACAGTGAGGTCTTCAGGGCTGGCCCCAATCCCAGCTACATAGACCCCCTCCCCCAGAAGATTGCACTACAGAGGACAGTATTAAAGACACAGCCCAGGGGTAATGGTGGGTCTGCATAGACCATAAGGGACCAAACTAAATGCAAGGGAGGGGAGGGGGAGGGAGGGAGAGGGAGAGAGAGAGGGAGAGAGAACTGCATCCTGGCCCACCAAGCCTCAAGGAAGACATTCCTGCTCCTAGCAGCCAATGCACAGAGAGGACAGTAGGGCCGATCCCACCAGGAGAAATGACTTCCCTCGCTGACCCAAAGCACTATGGGGAACAGAAATGCAGACACAGTGGGGGGGTTGTACCTGGTCTGACACACCCCGGTGGGTAACAAGGGAGCGCAACAAAGCAGCAAGGAAAGCAAAGCAACAAAGTCCCCGAAAAAAGACTTCGGACTGGGGGGAGAGGCACCTCATCAGACCAGATCAGAAAATATACATAAGAGTTAGCAGGCAGACCTGGAACTATTTATAGGCTTTTGTTGTTGTTTTGATATCTTTTTTTCCATGTCTATATGAGAAAACAAGGGGCCAACAGTTCCAAGGGAAAAGGGGAGAGGAGGAGGCTGTGCAAAGGGAGGGGTTGCCAACAAATCCAGGGACAAGGGATCTAAAATCGATGGTGAGGAGGCGTAGAATGCCTGGTGGGGATTGATCAAGTGCAATGTAGCTGAGAGAATATACTGAGAGTCAAATAAAGGTCAAACATAATAGTGGGGCAGCAGGAAAGTAAAAAATAGAGGAAAACTAGGTGGCAGAAGATGTTTATAGAGGTATAAACATAGAGATGTGCATATGTAAATATATTAAATGTATAATGATAGGGCTATAGCCCTATGTGCAACTATTTATATATGTTAAGTATTAAGGTAGCAGACAGACATTGGGTCTCTACTCAAGTACTCCCTGAACGCAAGAACACTTTTAATAACCTGGCATTCTGTGATGCTCACCTTCCCAACATGATCCCTGAAGTCAAAATGGTACAGAAAATGTGAAGAAAGGTGATGGTGCCCGGCTATTAAAGAGTTAGCATCTGGGGCTTTAAAGGCTTGTAGTTAAACATGTGGCCATCTAGCAGGGAAGCAACAAAGCCCACATGGAAGAAGCACACCAACCTGTGTGATCACGAGGTATCCACAGGATCAGCTATCAGGCATCAGAAGACCCAAAACAAACACCCATATCGATGCAAGCTAAAGGGATCAGAGTGGAGATCCAAAGCCCATTTGTAGGCAATTGGACATCCCCTCACAGAAGGGTCACAAGGAAGGAACGAGTTGGCAAGGATGTAGTACAGCACCGACGAAACACACAACATTCCTCTAGGATTTTTTTTTTCAAGTATACTGTGAATTTATTTTTCATCTTATATCCCAGGCACTTAATATTGTTGGGGATTTAAAACAGACAACATGGATTTTAATAATTTTGGTATACGTATGAATAAACTTTACATAACTATCTTTAGTAGTCAAGATTGGGAAGTAACTGGTAAAGAAATAAAAATGATTTAAATTGATGAGATAAACCCTATCACCAGCACAATTTAAAGTATTATCTTAATGTGTAAATGTCGAATATATAATGTTTAAAAATGAAGTCAATGTATTAGCATAATTTTTCTTGTAGTACTTAAGGTGCAGATGGCTAAAAATACACTTGTGGTCGTTTCTTTACTTTATATTTGTGATCCATACTGCACCTCTTTACGGCCTTTGATAGTTTTCAGATCTGAGTACGGCCCAGTCTCTTCATCTGTTTTCTCATCCCCATCCTTCAGTGGAATTGCATACCCTGCTGATTCGTTGGATGCTGGTTTACTTCTCTTTTTTGTTTCTGGCAGAGTTTGGTATGGTCTCTGCCCCACAGGCTCATCACCTTGAATAGCTGTTAAACCATGTGTGCTGAAGCTTCTTAACCGCTCGTTATTGCTCCTTGACTCTTCACTGCTGCAGTGACAGCTGCAGGTGCTGCTAAGTTTAAACCTTGTCGTCCAAAGTTTACTATAGTTTCATAGCCTCGTTCTTTTGCTTGTATAATGTAATCATCAATCTCCCTTTCCTTTGAAGAAAGAAGCGGATGAAGAAAATTTCTATATATTAAACTTGCTCCTTTGGTATAGGGGGAAAGCAACCATATGACAAAAGCAATCTTAAACTCATAGTACAGGGGGAACCAAGCAACTGTTTGATCTGCTACTGCTTCAATCACAGTATAGAGAGCAAAAACAATCCAGTACATCATCCATCGAACCTACTCCTATCCCCTCTTCATTTGTTCTGTCCAAGCTATGTCCTTTTGTTTTCTTTATGTGTGTTGGTCTGGTTCTGCCTCAGGGCCTCTGGGCATATTGCTTCATTGCTGGAAATGCTCTTCTCTCAGTTATTCACATGGAGAGCTTTCTCTTTGCTTTAGGTCTCTGCTCAAATACTACCCATCAGAGAGGTCTTCCTAATGGCATATTCTTTCAAATTTTTTGCTTTCATAGCTTTGTATGAATAATATGCAGGATAAAGCATTCCAAACACCAACACCATGGCTCTGGAGATCATCCAGGACACCATCTTCTCCAGGGTTCAGACCGCACCTCGGCACGGGTGGGGGAGGGGGAGGGAGAGGGTGCTGCGAGCGGGGGCTGGCCCAGCGGAGGACCAGGCCACCCACAGCAGTCCAAGCGTGACGCTTCCTCTTCCTCGTGCGCCCCAGGGCCTCGCTGGCCCCTCGGGAGCCGGCCCGGTGTAGTCTACTCACCTCGGCCCAAGCTGCGCAGAGGTCGGTCCCCCCATTCCTCTAGTTTTTAATGCTTCTTCCCCCCTACTATCATGACCCCAGTTCTACATTACAAATACAACTAGATCAGAGCATGTACACTGGTACACATAAGTGCTCTCAATACAGAACCCAGGAGAGATAAACCCTTCATGAACATTAATGGGAGTAGCAATACCAGGAGGGTAGGATGAAAGTCGGAGGAGAAAGGGGGAACTGATTGCAATGACTGATGTATAACACACACTGAGGGGGGTGAACAACAGAAACGTGGGTGAATGGAGACTCGTATGGTGTAAGATATGAACATAATAATTTTTAGTTTATCAAAGGATCACGAGACTGGAAGGGTAAGGGGAGGGAGGAGGAAAAAGAAGAGCTGATACCAAGGACTCAAGTAGAAAGAAAATGTTCTCAAAAAGATGATGGGAACATATATACAAATGTGCTTGATACAACTGACGTATGGATTGTTACAAGAGCTGTAGGAGTGGAAGGTCTGAGGGCCGTCCCAATCCCAACAATGTGGACACCTGCCCTCCCCCGGAAGAATTCATTGCAGAGGACAGCACTGAATCTGCAGCTCAGGAAGGGGGACATGTCTGATCAGAGCACACGGGAGCAAAGGAAGAGAGAGTGGAGCACATCCTGACCCACCAAGCCTTGACGCTCAGGGCAGACAATTCACAGATAAGACCACATGGCTGGCCCCACTATGAGACACAAAATCCCTCATTGACACATAGCCAGCCCTACAGGGGACAACACTGGAGACACAGTATGGGAATTCCACGCGATCTGATCCCACCACACCAAGGCAAAACACTAAGGGCATGCAACAGAACTACATGAGAAACAGAGCAACAAAGGTCCCAGGGAATGCCAAAAACAGACTTTGGTGCCAGGGTTTGGCACCCCATCAGACTCGACTGGAAAACACTCCTAAAGGCCAACAAACAGTCCTTGAACTAGCTACATCTTCTTTGTTGTTGTTGTATTTTGTTTTGTTTTGTTGTCATTGGCTTGTTGGTGTTGGTGGTGTTTTGTTTTATTTTGTTGCTTGGTTTTGCTCTGTCTTGTTCTTGTGCGTGTTGTTATCTCCGCAGGTCTGTCTAAATAAGATAGGTGGATGAACAATCTGGAGGAGAAAACAACGGGACCAACAGTTCAGGGGGGACATGGGAGAGGGGGAGGTGGGGGGAAAGGTAGGGGTGTTAACAAACCCAGGGAAAAGGGAACAACAAGTGATCCAAATTGGTAGTGAGGAGGGTGTAGGAGGCCTGGTAGGGCATGACCAAGGGTAATGTAATCAAGTGGAATTACTGAAACCCAAATGAAGGCTGAGCATGATAGTGGGACAAGAGGAAAGTCAAAGGAAATAGATGAAAGAGCTGGGAGGCAAAGGGCATTTACAGAGGTCTACATAAAGGCAAGTACATATGTAAATATATTTATGTATGAGAATGTGGAAATAAATCTATGTGCATACATGTATAGGATTAGTATTAAGGTAGCAAATAGACATTGAGCCTCCACTCAAGTACTCCCTCAATGCAAGAATACTTTGTTCTATTAAACTGGCATTCAGTGATGCTCACCTTCCCGACACAACCACTGAAGGCAAAGTGGGTGAATAAACACATATGGTGAAGAAAGCTGATGGTGCCCGGCTACCAAAAGATACAGTGTCTGGGGTCTTACAGGTTTGAAGGAAAACAAGCGGTCATCTAGCTAAGAAGCAACAAAGCCCACATGAAAGAAGCACATCAGCCTGCATGATCACAAGGTGCCAAAGGGATCAGTTATCAGGCATCAAAGAACAAAATATCTTATCACTGTGTGCTCACCTCCCTGATACGATCGCTGAAGAAAAAGTGGTGCATGAGCAAATGTGGTGAAGAAAGCTGATGGTGCCTAGCTATCAAAAGATACAGCATCTGGGGTCTTAAAGACTTGAAGGTAAACAAGCAGCCACCTAGCTCAGAAGCAAGGAAGCCCATATGGAAGAAGCACACAATCCTGTGTGTTCACGAGGTGTCGAAGGGATCAGGTAGGTATCAGGCATCAAACAATAATAAATCCTATCATTGTGAAAGACGGGGGGAGTGCAGAGTGGAGACCCAAAGCTAATCTGTAGGCAACTGGACATCCCCTTATGGAAGGGTCACAGGGAGGAGATGAGCCAGTCAGGGTGCAGTATAGCAACGATGAAACATACAACTTTCCTCTAGTTCCTAAATGCTTCTCTCCCAACACCCACCCCCACTATCATGATCCCAATTCTACCTTACATATCTAACTAGACCAGAGGATGTACACTGGTACAGATAGGAACTGGAAACACAGCGAATCCAGGGTAGATGATCCCTTTGGACCAATAGTGAGAGTGGCGATACTGGGAGGATGGAGGGAGGGTGGGGAAGAAAGGGGGAACCAATTACAAGGATCTACATATAACTTCCTCCCTGGGGGATGGACAACAGAAAAGTGGATGATGGGAGACATCAAACAGTGCAAGATATGACAAAATAATAATTTATAAATTATCAAGGTTTAATGAGAGAGGGGGCAGCAGGGAGGGAGGGGAAAAATGAGGAGCTTAAGTGGAGAGTAAATGTTTTGAGAATAATGAGGGCAATGAATATACAAATGTGCTTTACACAATTGATGTATGTGTGGACTGTGGTAAGAGTTGTATGAGCCCCTAATAAAAAGATTTTTTTTAAAAAAAGACCTGTACAAGCCACCAATAAAATGATTAAAAAATAATTTTTAAATGTTGAGTGTTAAGCAATTCTTAAAATGAAAATCATAACCAGTAGAAACAATGAAAATATTTGCCATCTATTATTTAGGAAATATACAAATTATACTATGTGAAAATACTAATACATACACCGGGTGCCTTTAAAGGTTCGTGGAAAATATGGGATGGCAAAATAATGGAAATTTTTCCACAAATTGTTTGAAGCCTTTTTGTATACTTACTAAATACAACAAATGAAAAATAGTTAAGATGGTGGTATCACAAGGAGTTGTTTTATCTAATGTTAGTACTTTCATTCTATCACTTTTTACATTAAAATTAGAGGAGAGGTATAGCCAAAATAATTTGCTACCTGGCAAATACTAACCTGTTAAAACAATCTTTCATATTCCCAAAGTGGTATTTTAGTATGTCTTACAGAGCAAAGTGAAAAATAGGGAAAGTGTAAGTAAACTTATTTTTTCCTTTTTCTCCACTCTTGTTTCTTCCCAACATAAAAGCAGGATTCATTTAGCCTACCCAGAAGTGACTGAAAACCACAAGGAGGTGACTGAGTATAATTATAGCCAAATATCACCCTTCTGCCTTAAAAGCATGTGTAGGTATGTGTGTAAAATCATATGTGCTCCAGGGGCTGTCACAATGCTTATAAATTTTATACACTTATTAAATCAGCCATCAGGTATCTATTACTAATTATTTAAGCTTAACCAATTCTTGAAATGAAATTCTACCAACTTTTTGATACAATTTCCAAATGGATCCATAATTTTTTAAACAGAAATATTTAAATCCCAAGTTCCTCTAGATTAAGTATGCCAGAAGCTCATGTAATTTCATACAGTTTTATTTTTAATGCTGTAAAGAATATTACACAATCTGGATAGGTTACCGTTGCTATAGAAACTTTTAAGGTTTTTTTTTTGCAGTAAGACAAAAAGTGCAAAATTAACACATTACATTAATGGCTTTTGAATTTCACATCCAAGCTTTCTGAGAAATTTGAAAGCTTGAGCAGAAGACAGAAGCCGAAGACCTCTTACTCTAAATTGTACAGACAGAATGGCTCTACAACATACCCCGCAAGGACTGCATTTAATAAACTTAAATATAACTTCCATCTACAACACTTATAAAATTCTGAAAGATCTTCTAAATTAAAATTTCCAGTTTCTAAACCAAGAATGACTGAAAGCATGCATAGCTTTACCATCTCTCTTTTGTACATCAACTGCCAAATGATAAGTGATGGTGTGAAACCTGAGGTTCACCATAAGAAGAGGTAGGTCGAGAAGGCAGCTGGGACTACATGGCACTCTACTATGTCAATGCCAACCTTTGGCCTTCTACCAGTACTTAGTCAGGAAGAGTAAAGATCATCATCTACTGAATGTCCAGCAGTGCCTGCCTCACAGACTAACACGCAGGATGAGGAATTTGTTCCCATTCCATGTGTGTGCCCTCTCCACAAGCTCTTCCACGTGGTAAAGGCAAATCACACCACAAAGATTAGACGTCTCCAGCACACATAATATTAAGTATCATGAAAGCACACTTTGCTCTTTCACATGACAAGGCTGAAAAGCAAGTGAAGATAGCCTGCAATCCTAGGGGAGCCTGGCTTTTCGGAGGCAGCTCAGTCCTCCCTTAAGACTGTCTTCTAAAAGCATAAGGACAGATACACCAATCTCAAAATATTTTGCCTGTAGGGAACCTGCTTTTCAAAATGTACTACAGACGATCATAACAATAGAGTAAATGTATAGTTTTGAAAATAAAGGCATTTACTAAAAAAATATTCAGGAAAAATTTAAATGTATGTATTTGTAGTATATAAACCTATATGTGCTATATAGGTGGGTTTCAAAAAGTTCATGGGAGAAAGCAGAAGTCAAAGATAGTGGAATTTGTCCACAAATTTTTCATTGACTCTGAAACCTCCTCATATCAGAATTTTTCTTTAATTTGAAGATCACATTTCTTCCACATGTGTATAATGTGTATCGAAACCATACAAGCTCCACTTTCCTCAGTTACAATGAAAAACAATTGCTTAACAGGAACACTAAGTAACAGCCAAATAGAAACTTAAATCAGGTAGACACTGTGATACTATTAAATTTCCCATCTGTGACACTATGTTCTAGAAAAATCCAGAGGAAGCAATTCTATAGATAGCAGAAAACTAAGATACACTTAATTGTGCCAGGAGTAGAAAAGTATTACCTTAAAAGGAAAGTTGTAGCCCAAGAAACCAGATTCAGTAGCAGACTCTAAATGTACTCCGGGGAAGACAACCCCAAGCCTAAAGACCCAAGTCCAATCATAACACCTCTTGGATAAAATATTAAGAATTGGTTTAATGAAGAACATATATGTACTTTTTGAGCATGCCAAAATTTAGTGACAATCACATGTCAAGTGAATTGTGGCAAGGTGAAGCACCAGTCAACAGTCTTACATGCATGGGCATGGTTAAGATCTAACCACAACTCCATTTGTTATCATTACAATGAGACTGCCCCAGGACCCTATAGCTCCTATCAAAATACTACAAGTGACCAGACCAGTTCGGGTCATCTTTGAAGCATTTTAAAGAAAAGATTCCAGCTCAAGATAATAGTTAAAATCTTTTTTTGTGTGTTTGTTTGTATGAAAAGCAGAAGAGCCTTACTATTTATATCAATCAATAAATAACTCTTTCTATGTCCCAAGACTGGGCCCAACTCTAGGGATGAATAAAATTTCTTATAAACTACCCTACGTATTCAAGACTTCACAATCCCCCTGAAAAAAGATTTTAAGTGAAGAAATATAATGAAAAACTCTGTTTTGACACAGTCACGCACGTGTCCACCCCCATGAAATACCTATGACAAGCTCAGAATTATTGAGATTAATAATCCTCTTGGTACCTTACGGAAGGTACTATGTGTGCCATGTCTTGTCAAGAAGTCTCCCAGGCAGTGGAAGGAAAGAGAGGGTCAGAGAATTCCAAACAGAAGTTTGTTAGGAAGAAAACAATTGACGCATACTCAGGAAAAAGGAGCCCTGGTGACACAGAAGTGAGGAGTTGGGCTGATATCCTCGTGGTCTGCAGTTCAAAACCAGCAGCAGCCTTGGAAGAAAGATTGGGTTTTCTACTCCCATACACAGATGGTGTCAAGGGGAGACGTCGGACAGTGTAAGATATGACAAAATAATAATTTATAAACTACCAAGGGCTCATAAGGGAAGAGGAGCGGGAGAGAGGGGGAAAAAATTAGGAGTTGATACCAAGGACTCATGCAGAAAGCAAATGTTTTGAGAACAATGAGGGCAATGAATGTACAAATGTGCTTGACACAATGGATGTATGCATGGATTGTGATGAGCTGTATGAGCCCCCAATAAAATGATTTTAAAAAGGAAAAAAAACAGTCAGTCTCAGTACCCACAGGGGTCACTCTGGGTAAGCACTGACTCAGTGACAGTGAGTCTAGTTTATTGAGGAAAAAGCTGGCTTCAGAATGGCTGGAGAGCGAAGGTGCAAGATAAGCAAAGGCAGGATTAGCTTAGACAAGTAAACCGGGCCAAAAAGGGAAGGAATCATGGGAACCCTACCCAAAAAGCTTGTACTCCATATGTAAACAGTGTAGAAGAAAAGGTGTTTTGTGGGTTTTTAAATCATTTTTGGGGGGCTCGTCAATTCTTATCACAATCCACACATACATATTTCGTGTCAAGCACATTTATTATTTGTTGCCATCATCGTTCTCAAAACATTTGCTTTCTACTTGAGCCCTTGATATCAGAGAAATAATGAATTCAAGCAACACTTCTGAGACAGAACTGTCAGAATTTAGTAATCAATTTGATACTGTAATTGAAGGAGAGGAAGGCTGAAAATGGATAAAGTTTCCATTTTGTCGGTTATGATGCTGGTAATGCCATTCGCTGAGACAATATCAAAAGATGCTACATTTGGAAAAGTTCATAAGGAAAATGGTTTGGGCATGCTGAGTTTAGTGAATGGGAAATACTTATAACTTTATAACTTACCTTGAGAGCACATGAATCTCAAAGCAGATTTGTTTGCTGAAGAAGGGAATATAACAAGTAATATCTGGCATTCATTTCTGAAATCTATTAAGCCCAGACTGTGGTGCTAAGCACTTTGCTGGGCTAGGAATACAAAGAAGAACAAGACTATCCTTTCCCAAGTGAACCATTGCACCCCGAGACACACAAGCGAGAATTACAGTCTGGTGTGCATGATAACAGGTGTACACGAATATACAAAGCATATCAGATCAATAATGGAAAAGATGTGGTTCTGATGAATAAGTAGGTAGAGGGGTAAGTAATTTTCAATGGAAACATCAGAGAGGAACTAGATGAATGAGCAGGACTTCGTGAAGCAAGTATCAGGGGACAGGGCCCTACACACAACAGGAATGTGTGGGCAAAGTCTAAGAATTAAAATCCATGCTATACTCAAGACACTGACAGAAGACAAGTACAGCTAGAACACAAAGGGCTGAAGATGAAATAGCACATGAAAGGGGGAAGGGCAGAAATGGCATCCTTTTCCCTGAAATACTGAAAAGGCGGTACTTTTCCCATCCATATGGAGCCACCAAGGGATTTTAAGCAACAGAAACATATGATCAAGCAGGTATTCTTGATTCAGACAGGACTTACCAGAGGATTTAAAACCAGAGGTAAGTACACTATTGAAGAAGTTGCAGGGAAGGACTGATGAGGGACAACCAGAATGGAGGGGATAGATGCAAGAAGCAGTCCAGGGATAGGCTTTGTAAGCAGCCAAATAGATAAGGCACATCACTTAAGACATCTGATGAACAAAAGGAAATTGCATGGGAGTCAGTGCTCGCTGACCTCTTTCACATCACGGCACCCACGGTGTTGTACTGCATGTGCCATGTTGGGAGTATCACATGTGCCGTGCCTCACAGGCGTACTCACAGAGTCCAAACTCCACTGGCTGTCAAAGAAGAAACGAGATTAATAACAGGATCCATAAGCCCTTTTCTTCACAGCATCCATAATACAGGTGTTGAGGGAAGCCCTTCTCAAGTGAATGCCAGTCTTCAATGGACTACAGAAGAAGGAACTTTGAGAATAGACAAATCTAGACGTGGGACACTACCAAGAAAAACTGGCCCATTGCCTCTACTCAAGTACTCCCTCAATACAAAAACACTTTGTCCTAATAACCTGGCATTCCATGATGCTCACCTTCCTGACAAGATCGCTGAAGAACAAAATGGGTGCATAGCAAATGTGGTGAAGAAAGCGAATGGTGCCCAGCTATCAAATGATATAGCGTCTGGGGTCTTCTTAAAGGCTTGAAGTTAACAAGCGGCCATCTAGCTCAGAAGCAACAAAGCCCACAGGGAAGAAGCACACCAGCCTGTGTGATCATGAGGTGTCCATGGGATCAGGTTATCAGGCATCAAAGACCCAGAACAAAAAATCATATCAATGTAATGAAGGGGAGTGCAGAGTAGAGACCCAAAGCCCATGTGTAAACAATTGGTCATCCCCTTACAGAAGGGTCACAGGAAGAGACACGAGCCAGTCAGGGTGCAGTATAGCACTAATGAAACATACAACTTCCTCTAGTTCTTTAATGTTCCCCCTGCCCACTATCATGAACCCAATTCTACCTACAAATCTAGCTAAACCAGAGCACATACATGGATCCAGCTAAAACTGTACAGATAAACCCCTCAGGACCAATAATGAGAGTAGCCATCCCAGGAGGGGAAGGGCAAGGTTTGGGGAGAAAGGGAATGTGATCACAATAATCTGCATATTCTCCCCTCCAGGGGGGCAGACAACAGAAAAGTGGATGAAGACATTGGTCAGTGTAAGACATGAAAAAATAATAATTTCTAAATTATCAATGGAGAGGGAGGGTAGAGAAAGGAGGGGGAAAATGAGGAGCTGATACCAAGGACTCAAACAGAATGAATATATTTTGAAAATGATGATGGCAACATATGTACAAATGTGCTCGACACAATAGATGGCTGGATGGATTGTGATAAGTGCTGTAGGAGTCGCCAATAAAATGTTAAAAAAGAAAAACTGGCCCATTAAAAAACCTGAGTGTCTGTGTGTGTCTGTGTCTGTGTGTGTGTATTAGGAGGGTACGGTATAGACATATAGCAACAAAATCCCATGGATGTACACTATGACTGAATCGTGGTTCAAATAAAAACCGTTATAAACATTTACTTGTATAGCCAAGTGGACCACATAAACATCAGTCCCCACAACCAGAAGACAGTACCTGATTACCATTACTAACTGCTCTGAAAAGGATCACATTAAAAGGTCCTGGACCGGCTATCAAAAGATATAGCATCTGGGGTCTTAAAAGCTTTAAGTTAACAAGCGACCATATAGCTCAGAAGCAACAAAGCCCGCAGGGAAGAAGCACACAGCCTGTGAGATCACGAGGTGATGACGGGATCAGGTAGAAGACACCAAAGAACAAAAACCATCATTGTATGATCACCTTCCCCATATAAATGCTGAAGACAAAGGTGTGCATAAGTTAAGTGTGGTGAAGAAGGCTGATGGTGCCTGACTAATTAAAGATATAGCGTCTGGGGTCTTAAAGACTTGAAAGTAAACAAGTGGCCATCTAGCCCAGAAGCAACAAAGCCCACATGGAAGAAGCACACCAGCACGTGTAATCATGA
Source organism: Tenrec ecaudatus (assembly GCF_050624435.1). Lineage (NCBI taxonomy): Eukaryota > Metazoa > Chordata > Mammalia > Afrosoricida > Tenrecidae > Tenrec > Tenrec ecaudatus. The sequence continues at coordinate 61,816,615 of NC_134536.1, read as the reverse complement.
AGGGTCAAGGGGACCAGGTATCAAGCACAAAAGGGGGGAGGGGATCATATCATCATGAATGAGGGGAGCGCGTGACAGGGACCCAATGTCCATCTTTAGACAACTGGACATCCCTTGCAGAGGGGTAGTGGAGAGGAGATGAGTCACTCAGGGTGCAGTGTAGCATTAATGTAACTCACAATGTTCCTCTAGTTCTTAAACGCTTCCTCCCCCCACTATCATGCTCCCAATTCTACCTTGCAAACCTGGTTAGACCAGAGGATGCACAACAGTACAGATGGGAACTGGAAACCCAGGGAATCCAGGACAGATGAACCCCTCAGGACCAGCGGTGAGAATGGCGATACCGGGAGAGAAGGGGGGATAGGAAGGGGGAACTGATTACAAGGATCTACATATAACCTCCTCCCTGGGGGGTGGGCAACAGAAAACTAGGTGAAGGGAGACGCCCGGAAATGTAAGATATGATAAAATAATAACTTATAAATTATCAAGGGTTCATTGTGGCGGGGGGAGCGGGGAGAGATGGGAGTGGGGGGGTGGGGAAGGAAAATGAGGAGCTGATTCCAGGAGCCCAAGTGGAAAGCAAGAGTTTTAAGAATGATGGGGGCAACGAATGTGTAAGTGTGCTTTACACAACTGATGTGTGTGGATTGTGATAAGAGTTGTATGAGCCCCAATAAAACGATTAAAAAAAAAAAAAGCAAGTGTGGTGAGAGTGGCAATACCAGGAGGGTGAAGGTGGGGTGGAAAGGGGGAACCGATTATAGGGATCTACATATAACCTTCTCCCTGGGGGACGGACAACAGAAAAGTGGGTGAAGGGAGACATCAGACAGTGCAAGACATGACAAAATAATAATTTATAAATTATCAAGGATTCATAAGGGACGGAGATCTGGGAGGGAGGGGGAAAAATGAGGAGCTGATGCCAAGGGCTTAAGTGGAGAGTAAATGTTTTGAGAATGATGGGGCAACAAATGTACAAGTGTGCTTTACACAATTGATGTATGTATGGATTGTGATAAGAGTTGTGTGACCCCCCAATAAATGATTTTTTTTTTAATCTTATGGATTACAATTTTTTTAAAAAGGTCCTGGATAGAGTGGGTGAAAAATGTGAAACAGAACTCAAAATCATAAAATACACCTGGTGTATTAGTCACGAGACTGATAAGACTCCCCATCTGTGGCCATTTAGTCATCCTTCAGGTCTGCAACTGAACTTGCCCCCATTATAGTAATCAAACATTTAAGATCAAAAGGGCAGTATTTACCCAAGGACAGAATTCAGAAGGATAGGAAAGAAGAAGGAATGGAAATAGGAAACACAGGAAGGAAATGGGCTAAGTTGTGGTATACTAAGAGGGTTGCAATGAATGAGATGAAATAAAATATATATGAATTGCTCAATGTAAAACGATGTTCTACTCTGCAAACCTTCACCTAATTGACAATAAATAGACTTTTGTGTTTTTGTTTTTCAGTTTGTAGAAATTTTTTAATGAAATAAAATTTGTAGAAATATTAATATGGAGTAGATATTGTATTATATTATTATGGTATTATGGTTAATTTTATTTTTAATTTTTACTTTACTAATTTTCTTACATCAACAGAATACTGGTGCTGTGGCTATTATGTAAGAGAATGTCCTTATTCTTCTAAGATGTAGCTAGCTTTAAGTTTTGAAGGTGGCATGTGATGACATCTGCAATTTAATTTGCAATGGCAGTAACAGTAAGAAGCACATTTACAGTGATAAGTACAGAGAGAAATCAAGCAAAATATGGAAAAATGATGCTAACTCATTCTAGGTTGAGAATATTAGATGTTCATTTTTCTAAAGTCTCAATTTTTCTGTTTTTATGAAGTGTTTATGAGCAGCTAAGAGAGTTAAAAGGAGCCCTGGAGACAGAGTGGTTAAGTACAGGACTGTCAACCAACAGATCAGCTACTTGAACCCATCAGCTCTGGGAGGAAGAGGTGGCAATTTGCTTCTATAAAAATTTGCTTTGGCAATCCTACAAGCAATTCTACTCTGTCACATGAGGTCACTGTGAGTCAGAATCAACCCAATGATTTTGTTCAGTTCAGAGAGTTGAAAGAGAAAAACAGTAAGAAAGTGACCTACAGAAAATAAGGAACAAAGTTTAAGAAGTTTTCAAAAGTATCAAATGCAGAAAGTAAATTAGGAGAGAGCAAAAAAAAGAGATTAAGAATTGGCAACAAACGATGTTTTGCAAGTGCATGGATGGTAGAGAACATACTTTATTCAAAACTGCCACAAGCAGAGGCATTACTACAGAAGTCTGGGGGATCGGGGTGGGGGGGGCCACACCAAGTTAACACTGTCACAAGAGGTAATATACCAAAATGACAGCCAAAAAAATTAGGGGGCAGTGTTTCAACAAAAAGCTCTTATTTTTTTATAAAAATCGTTATTTAAACAAAATATTTTTATGAGCCCAGTTTTCAAGTATTAATATACCTATAAGGCTAAAAATTATATACTATTTTATTTTCTGAACCATTTAATAAATTCTAGTCATAAACACCATCTTCACCCAATTTCAATAACGTTTCAAAACCCACATGGTTAAAAATGCACGGCGCTACAGGCACGTGATACAAGTTCACATTGCAGTTTTTGTTGCTGCCAGTGTTTTCATAGTCGATTTTGTCAATTTTTCTGGTGTTTTAGCTACAATATTGTGATAATTAGTATTTATCAACAACCTACATCACTAACTTTTGAGAATGAAATAATATTTAAAGGAAAAGGAGAAAAATTTAAAAGCTTCTGCTCAGTTATTAATATGTAACTCAATGCAGAAAGATTGTTAGTTCTCAAATAATCTAAGAAAAATTATTGTTAAGCAGCTTACAAATATATTTATTCAACATCATTCTGATTAAAATTGACAATAAACATACATAACAATTAACAATTATATAACACTTTGCCAACTATATAGAGAAGTTGACAATATACAACATGAAGTGGAAGAATGCTGTTTCTTGGCACATGTTTATGCAACTCTAATTTCTTTTTAAACATTATTTTAAAATCATCTTTAAAAGCATTGCTGTCTTGCAAATATATATTTGATTTTATTGATTTTTCAGGATTGAAGTTTGAATCACGGTTTTTAAAAAATACTGAGACATTAAAAGATTTACACGGATAGAACATAAATCACAGATTTACATTTCTTGTAATTCTTCCAGTATTGCTCATTATCTTTTTTATTGCACAGGAACATCCTAGTATGCCACAGAGAATGCACAAATCAAAGAGGCCAACTGAATGCCAACAAAGGAAAACAAAAGAAATACATCACTCAAAGCACTGGTTGACTCCATGCTTCAATGTGTTCAAAGGCCAGGTGATGACGAAGGTGCATCAAAGGGCACTGCTTAGTCGTTCTCCAATCAATCTAAATGCTAATACTCGCACTTCTACTAGAGAGGAGCAAAAAGTAGAAAAGGAGGAGTTAGAAGCCGGAGAGTGTTGAAAGCGACTCTAGCCAGGATACTGTGAGTGAGATGCGAAGCATTCATGAGGAAGATCAGCAAATTTTGGGTGATTTCTGGGTTTCAAATCATTTTTGGTTTGAAATCATCCAAAGGGAAAAGGCTTCTTTCCAGAACAAATGTGCGCCTTTCATTATTGCAATAAGGTGAGATACAAATGCAAAGGGAGGAGTGTGCCAGCTTTGAAAGAGTGGTTCTACAAGGCGATACCCAGCAGAGAAAATGCCATAGCCACAGATGGTTTACCCCTCATTGGTGAAAATCTATACTGGCCGTCAGTGCTACAGACACAAATACCAACTTGCGACTGCATTTCAGAAGTGGTGTAAACCAATCCCAAAAGTCCCGAAACAGGAGACTGTGAAGAACACTTTCATTGCCTTGAAAACTGGAAAGCAGAACTCAGCCTGCTCAAAACCTTTATGGACATCTAAACTATTTGAAGGAAATCAAGAAGAAAAAGTGGAAGGATATTTTGTGCAGGTTACTTGTTATATTGTTTCTTGTCTGGTAGAAGCTGGTCTTCTGTGGCCACAAGAATAAAGAGCTTTCTTGAGGTGCCTGAAATGCTTTTAATATATGAACCAATGCTGGAAGAGATTTCAGTGCCAGAATGAGATTCAAGCAAAGCACGTGATACCTTAAAGCAGCAGTTCTCAACCTGTGCGTCGTAACCCCTTTCACAGGGGTCGCTCGATTCATAATAGTAGCAAAATTGCAGTTATGAAGTAGCATCAAAAATAAGTTTATAGTTGGGGGAGGGTCACCACAACATAAGGAACTATAGTAAAGAGTCACAGCATTAGGAAGGTGGAGAACCACTGCCTTAAAGAATCAGCCTCTTATCTTGCACCACAAACTCAGAATGAGTTTACAAATGCGTCCTGGTAAGTCACATGAAGGAGACACTTACAGAACATGAACAGCAGGCTTGATGTTATCACCTACTGACCTGATGTCTGAAATGACCAGATTATATAAAAATCAACACTGGGCGAGTTGAAGTGAAAGAAGCCTTTCTATCATTTTTCTCTTAAAAGAGAAAAGTTGGAAAGCGATAGCCTGGACGTGATGATGACCCATGCTAATGGTTATAGTGCTGCTGCTACTAAAGTTGGAATCCATGAAAATGCACAAGTCCTTTCTTAGGAGAAAGAACAAGAAAGGTCCGAGTGAACCATTCACTAACTTCTGCAACCACTGCAAGCGCAAAACCTTCTGCCGACAATGCATCATATGTGACATTTTCCCTTTTTTGAAACTTTTAAAACAGTATTTTCTTTCTTTGCTTCTTTTTTGAAACTTTTAAAACAGTATTTTCTTTCTTTGCTTCTTCCCCTCATCTAGGGGCATGCTAACTGACCATACTGGAATGTCAGTGGAAAAGCTATCAACAGCCTGCTGCAGTACTTATCATGCTGCAATTAAGCCAGTAAAAGAAAAGTTGGATAAGTTTGTGGCAGTGATAGAAGCTCTATTTGACCCACCTCAAAACCTGAACAAAGGAAGAGCAGCACAAGTTGTTACTTGTTGTCTATGATCTCATGTTTCTTTGCTGCGTACACTTCTGGTGTGACGTAGGAAGGTGAGTAAAAAAGTTTTGCTACTGGGTTCCAGTTCATACATACATGTTCATTCCAAACAAGATGTGTTGACACGGCCTCTGTAATGAGTGGATATGCAGACAAGTTCCCTCAGTGCCACATGGGCTTAGTTTCATTATCAAGTCTCCAATAATAATACTAATGGTCTAATCCAAGCATTGGCTTCCAGGGGGATCTGCTGGGCCTATTAAATTCAAAATAGAGAGGTCATAGTGACTGAGTTTTGGGATTGCAATGAAGCAATCTTGCTAGGTTTTCTCAAAGGTATAGGACAATCTCGAGATTTATGAAGCAGTCTTAAGAAAATGGAAAGTGCAGTGGTAAGGAAAAGGCCAGGAAATGTGTATTGAGGAACATTTTTCCATCATGACAACACACCTGCTCATTCTTTAAGGATAGCAAGGGCAATGCTACACAAATTTCACTGGGAAACCTTACCCCATCCACCCTACAGCCCTGACCTTGCCCCCTTTATACTTCTTTTGGTTCCCACACCTCAAAAAACACTTAAAAGGAATATGAATTGAATCCCTGACACTTTTTTTTTTTTACCTGTTATCTATAGAAGAGGGTAGAATGCTTCAGGAAAGGGTTGTTGTTAGGTGCCATGCCTTAGTTCTGATCCACAGGAACCCTTTGTACAACAAAATGAAGCATTGCCTAGTCCTGCCCAATCTGAGGAAAGGTAAGAGATGGAAAACCACCTTCAGAAATGTATAAATCTAGGTGGGAATTGAGAAACAGCAGCTTCACACTTGCTATTTTTTCTAACCGCTTCTCTGATTGTGTAGCAATGCTTTCATACTTATCCTCATACTTTATCTCACACAGTCATGCCTGCACGAAGGACTTAACTCTTAACAAGGGAGCGCCAAAGCTAGCGGTGCTAAGACATATTGTGCATTAGGTGCTCAGTCACCAAGCAGAGCAGGCAACTAAGCAGGCACATTTCCAATCAGAAATATATGAATTACAGAAGCAAGAAGAACCAGGTTCCAGACAAAGAGGGCAGGAGGGCAGGAAAGTGACGCTGGGCTCACTGTGCCAGAAGAGTTCAGAGGTGAGCACACTTAACTGCACTGATCACTTTCATTCTCAACTCCATATCAGAACAAGAACCACCAGGGAAGTAGCAGCCATATTTAAAGCTGTCCAAGTGAAGAATCTCATATCTGCCACTGAAAGTTTTTAAGTATCCCTGAAGGCACTACAGAGTATGCTGTTGGGTTGCTAACCACAGGTCAATAATTCAAATCCACCAGCTGCTACATCGGAGAGAGATGGGGCTATCTGCTCCCACAAAGATTAAGAGTCTCAGAAAGCGTCAGGAGCAGTTCTGTCCTTAAGGGGAACTGCCTATCAGAAATGGCTCCATGGCAGTTGGTGGGTATTCCAAAATTGGCTAATTTCTAGGCTGAGAATATCAGAAATACCAAGGCTGAAAAAGCGCCTGAAAGCAGCAGAGATTTATATGAAAGAAGTTCAAGAATTGGTAACATTAGACATTTTGACATTCGTAGCTGAGAGGGACTTTTTAGAATCTCTCCCAATCCTTTGCCTAAAATAATTTCTGATTATCTATGTATCTATGGTTTTTATCTATCTGTCTATGGTTTCAGGTGAGAGGAGCTTTTCAAAGTTGAAATTTGCAAAGAATTATTTGTGATCTACCATGTAGAGAAAGAAAGTGAGCTAGCAGAGGTCACTGTTCCTGATAACGTGTTTCAAAAGTTTGCAACTCTGAAGGTCAGGAAAAGAAATTCCAGTTTAGTTGAGATGATCGCTAAGGAGTAAGTATTTGTTCCTGCTTATTTGTATGATATTATTTTATTGATGATTATATTTCCATATACATTTATCTATACCTTCTATTATTTAGGGGATTATTACTGAATTTGCTAACTAATCCATGAGTGTGTCTTATGTAATGTTATATGATTAAAATGAATATATTTTAAAACCATTTTATTGGCATACAGTTCAAATGTCATACAATTCCATAGTTCAATCCTATCGAGAAGAATTGTACACCCCCAGAAGAATTTATTTCAGAGGACAGCACTGAATCTGCAGTTCTGGGAAAGGGGCATGTCTGATCAGAGCACACAGGAACAAATGAAGGGGGAGGAAGAGAGAGTGGAACACATCCTGGCCCACCAAGCCTTGACGATGAGATTCCCGCTCAGAGCAGCCAATCCACAGAGAAGACCACATGGCCGGCCCCACTGTGAGACACGACATCCCTCACTGACCCATAGCCCCACAGGGAACAACAACGGAGACACAGTGTGGGAATTCCACCCAACCTGATCCCAACACACTGAGGCAAAACACTAAAGGCGTACAACAGAACAGCAAGGGGACAGTGTACCAACCACCACAACCCTATGAGCTGTTGGATGCCCCTCGTATGTGATGGAGCAGGTGCCACCCTCGCTGTACAGAAAAGGACACTGAAACAGGAGCTAAGTAATTGGCCCTAGTTACTAAATAGTTACATAGCAGATCCAGGAGTCACACCTAAGTAGTCTGGCTCCAGAATCTATGATTTTAATCACTACAGGAAATAATTCCATTGCTTCATATTTCACTTCTGGCAAAAGAGGAACAGCATGCATCAGGGCTCAGAAGCAAGAGACTTTGGTGCACATAAAGTTCAACAAGACTCGTTTAAAGGAGGTGCAAGAAAGTACTGAGAGTTGGAGCTGAAGAAGCACCAGGTCAAGAAGAAGTGAGCCTTCTTAAGAAAATCTAGATTCCAAACCAAGAATAAAAGATAAGCACTTTTAAAAAAAAGTATTCTAAGTAATATGTGTTTTTATGAAGCATTTCAATAGAAAGATCGAACAAGAAGATTATTATATATACTCGAGTATAAGCTGACCCGAATATCAGCTGAGGCACCTAATTTGACCACAAAAACGACATTAAAAATATGCTGAAAAAACTGGGCTCATACACAAGTATATACGGTAAGTAAAGAATTTTCACAATAATTTAAGAGATGGCAACAATTAAAATTAAGATTGAGAAGGAATAAACAGAAGTGAGTAGATTTAAAAGATAACTGGTAGTGAGAGGGTAGATGGGTCTTAACTTTGGTGAAGGGAAGCTAGTATTCTACAGAAGGGAGAAGGGAGAAGAGGGCAGGGGAGGCAATTGAGAGGTGCAATAGGTAGTTTAAGTCATTGAATAAAAAAATGATCATCTGAAATGTAAATCCTCACTTAATTTACAATAAAAAGTTAAAAACAAAAAGCTAATTAGGAAACCATATCAACAGAGCACAGTGAAGAAGTATCAGGACAAAAAGGGAAAAATGGTTCTCAGTTTCTGGCTTGGACAAGGAGGTGACAGTGGTGGGTAAAAGAGTTAGTCTGTTAATACTGAGTTAATAGCCTGAGCAGGTGTTAGGGAAGTCCAAAAGGCATTCAGAGGAACCTATAACTCAGAATGCAGATGTTAGCTAGAGATATGAAAGTACTTAGAAACTGAAGTCGTAAAGTAGATGACCCAAAGAGAGCACAAATATTTAAAGAAAAAGAGAGACAGCCGAAGGCATAACCCATAATATCACCTAAGAAAAAGTTTCCAACAATGTACTTACATTAGTATTAAAGTACATATTAGTATATATTAGTACTGCTAAATAATTTCTAATTGGTTTACTTTTACTCTTTCCAACAAAAACAGTAAGTTGCCTGAAACCAGTGATGCCTTTTATAGACCTTTTATAACCCCATGGCATTTAGCACACTGATGGTCATTACAGACTTCCTTACTGAGATACGGGGCTGCTATGAGTCAATCAACTCTATGACCGTGAGTTTGGTCTTGTTTTTCTACTGAGCTAGAAGGAAGAGGCAAACAAAGTATTATGGATTTTTGGGAAATCATTCTGGACATTCTTTTTCCTGGGCCTTCTGCCCTCTTAGTTACTGCTGCACTGATTGTTCTAACCCAGTCAATAAATATGAGCTTGGGATTTTCACAAGAGTGTGTCTATTTTCTCAAACGCAACTTGCCAAAGCAAATCCAGAAAGTGTTTTGTTGAAGACCAAAAAAAAAAAAGGGGAAAAGAGGACTTGTTTAAAATAAAAGACAAGAATAGTTAAACTGCATTTTACTATTTATTCAAAATTTTTATATTGTCATCACAAAATACTAGTTTGGGCCCTCATTCTGACCCACATTAACTGATTTCTTTCCCTGTGCTCTTTCTGTCCATCTAACAAAGACAAGGTTTCAAAAATCCTGTGAGCATCCTATTCTCTTTTTAATGTGAGGTCAAAGCTATCTCCTGTGCACTCACAAACCACATCTCTGCACCACACCCAGGGCATCTATAATGTACCATGTTATATAATCCTTTCTAGTGGATGCTTGAGAGAGCTTGTGCTATGGAACCATATCTATTATACTAATTCATGCAGCTATGCAGCTAATAAGTTACTTAGAGTCTCAAATAATCAGCTTGTACATCTATAAATCTTGTAAGACCTGTCTTGAAGATGAAATGAGATCATATCCGTACAAAGCACCTAGCACGGTGTCCAGCACCAAGAAAGGCTTAATACACAAGGGGGTATCAAAAAGTTCCCTGGAAGATTTCATTCTCTTTGTTTTCCCATGAAATTGTTGAAGCCTCCCACGAACTTTTTGAACATTTTCTTTAAACATATGGAAGAAGTCTTTGAATAGATATCTAACTAGAATGCTTAGAACAGGACATAAGAATATGAGTTCTTGGCAAATATATTTCAACAAAAAATAAAACTAACCAAACTCACTGCCGTGAGTCAATTTCAGCTCACAGCAACCCTTCAGGACAGAGAAGAACAGCCCTTGTGAGTTTGCAAGACTATATACCTCTTCACAGGGTTGAACACCTCATTTTCTTCCACAGGGCAACTAGTATTTTTGAACTGCTGATCTTGACGTTAGCAGCCCAATATGAAACCACTATGCCACCAGGGCTCCCTAAAAATGAAACAGGCATTTGAAACTGATATGTCACATTGTTATTTAGTTTGATGAGTGAAATATATATATATATATATCTTTATATATAGTTTGCAAACAGCATTATATATATCTTTGTTACCACCTAATGCCTTGTACCTAACACTCAAATATTTGATGCATTGATCAGTTGATTTGATGACTAACTTCTCTAATCAGAGGAAGGTTTACAGTGAGAGTCCAGAATTAAGTCTTTCATTCAGCAGTTACTGAGTGCCCAAGGTGGTGAGTAAGTCGCACCTTGGTATATGAGTTAGGTGCTAGACTGCTAACAACCAGTCAGTAGTTCAAACCCACCATCAGTTCCTTGTAAGAATGATGAGGTTGTCTGCTCCTACAAAAAGTTACAGTCTAGGAAACCCTGTACAGGGTTGCTACAAATTAGAATTAACAGAATGACAAGGGTGTCATTAGTTGGCAATCTATTGACTATATCTTCTATGTTAGACAATATCTTGGTCTAATAGATGTTCACATGAGACTAGAGGAACTAAGTATGTGGAAAAACTACCTGAATCTGTCTAGTAAAATACTACTATATAGACTCTCATCCTCTTCCCACCATCCCACCTCTGAGATTATGGCCCTTACTCACCCGTCAAGTCTGGAACCAAATTCACACTTCTGGCCCAATTTTCTGCCAACTAAGAGAGAGCTCTATATGGTGAACAGTAACACTAGAAAGGTATGAAATCCTTAGAACAATCAACCATTTGAGATCAAAAGGGTATCATTTCTCCAAGGAGAGAGTTCAGAACGCCAAAGGGTTATGAAAGGAGAAATGGAAACAGGAAACACAAGGCGGAAATGGGATAAGTGATGTTGCACTGTGGGGATTGCAATCAGTGACTTGAAACAAAATGCGAATGAATTGTTGAAATGAAAATTGATTTATTCTGTAAAACTGTACCTAATTAATTTACAAGTTAAATATATATATATAAATAATTCTTTAATTACCCATTTAATCCCATCTTTCTCATAAGAACTTGTGGGGGAGAGTCTACCTATACCCTGAGATCAACAGTATTTTACCTCTTTGATACTACTGATTAGGATAATCTATTGAGATCTTCAATTGATAACAAAAATATGACACAATCAGATAAGCTAAACATATTTTAAAAGGGAAAAAAGTACTACCAACTCTTCCAACTCACAGTAATGCTGTAAGCCCAAGGAGACCAGCCCCACTGGCTTTCCAAGGCTTGAACATTTTTATAGGAGTAGAAAGCCACATCTTTCTCCCACAGAGCAGCTAGTGGGTTCAAACCACTGACTTTTCTGTTTGCAACCAAACACTTAACCATTGTACAACCACAGTTCCTAAACAAAACAAGAGTACATAATTCAACAGGGGTGAGAATAGCCAACCAGCCTGAAAATGAAGTATGAAAGGCCTTCAAGAAATTACTTCCAGTCTAACTAGTATCTCTAAATAGAAAATAGTCTCAAAATGGCCACAAGAGCAAAAGAAAGGAGACAATACTTGGGAGGTAAATTGTAGGTTTCCTAAATAAACAGCTTCAAACTCATCTACCTCCTCCAGTTAAAAACAGGCTCTGCTCTGAATAGGAGGGAGGTGAAAAAGGCAGTGAACCTGCACTACCTATAAAATGAAGTGATTCTGTGCAAGGCACAAAGTAAAGATTAATAAATAATACCCAACTTCATCTAAGGTGTGCATCTTAGAGGGTATAATATGCAGGCTTACTTCAAAGCAAAACAAATAGAGTTTCCAGGAGATTTAAGAAACCATTCCACTAACTCTCATTCAGAATCTATCTCAAAACTAGCTATTTACTTACATCTAAAAGTATAAAATCATATAAGCTTTTGATCTTAAAAAATAAAATCTACTTATATATTGTCTGAAAAACTCAGACAATTTTATAAATTCACTAAAAGTGGTATTGAAATATCTGGTACATGAATTACAAAGTGTTTCTTAAAAAAAATCATGGATATATAATCCAGGAAAGAGATATGTCACAATTTCTGATCTCTAGTCACGCATGCTATTTTATTTAAAAGTAACTCATTAAAACTGTCTCTATAAAAACATATTTTATAAGTACGTGGGATGTGTTTATTTCTCTACTGAAACAAGAACTAACCTGAGAGAAGAGCATATTAACGAGTTCTGAAGGGATAATTAGCATATTGAAACTGACATTTTTGGCACACAGGATCTATAGCAAGAATGTCTATCCTCCTGCCATGAGTCACGGACTAGGCAGCCTCCTGATTTATTCTGAAGCAGTCTTTGAGTGAAAAGAGCAGTAGTCATGAATAATGACTTGGACAACTTCCCAAGAAGAAAACCACAGTGAAGCTAGGTCTAGGAAAATTATACAGTACCTATTATACATTATACTAAATGCATCCTTTTCTTAATTACTCCTACCTTTGTAGTTTAAGGAAGAGAAGGTGAAATTTAGTCTTTGTTTCTATCTGAAATTTCCTTTTTTCAAGTATACAGTAATACTGAAAGAAATTTTGCATGTATTAACTTGCTGTTAAATTTTGTGATAGTGAATTATGCAAATATATCAATCATTATAAATTACTTTGTGTTGGCATTCTTGAAAAGCTCTAACCTGTCACATGCCCACCCCAGCACACACACACAATGACACCAGAAGGCAACACTCTGCTTTACCTTCTGCTGAAAAGTCTGCTACCTCCAACGCTTGAGGTCCATACACGAAGCCCTCCTGGAATCTATGAACACAGCAGAGGCAAAATGCAGAGAAATTTATGTAGATTTAAAAGTTACACTGCCCAAAAACATAAAATGCCTATCACAAGTCTACATATCTGCCAAGGAAATCAGATTTTAGATTTGGCAGTGAGCAAATCAATAATAAATTGATTACATACAGAGGTCATTACATAATATGCAGCTAATTATATGAAAAGATCTAAAGTTGAACCTAATTTATATTCTCACCCAGCAGAAGAAATGATACTACTAGAAAAACTAAAAGAGCTATAAAAGCACAAAGTAATATATGCTGAAAGCAACTAATTTTAATTATGTGAGAATGCCGATGAATATATAAAATATGTATAATAAACTAAGGATAAAAATAGACTTTACAACGTGACCTCAGTTGGACCTCAGCTCACGGCACATTCTCCTCTTAGCACCAGAAAATATTGGACTATTGGAGAAAAATTGTCATTTAAAACTGACCTAGAAGAGGACAAAAGTGAAGAAAAATGGGAAAGTTGAACTGCAAAGATATTCCAAAAGTTCATTCCTTTTTTTAAGTTAAATTCATTTTGACTGATATTTAATTAAACAAGGTACTACACATGCTAGGGTCTATGAAAGAAACCTCCCTAGTTCGGATTGTATGAAACAAACAAAACTAATAGCAGCCAAGGTTTCCAAAGGCTATACCAGGCATAGTTCTAGGGGCTCAGCTTCATGTGATCTTCAAAACTACTCAGAGGTAAGTGCTCCTATTTTTCCCCAGCTTTTCTTTCTTTTTTAAAAAAATCATTTTATTGGGGGTTTATACAACTCTTATCACAATCCACACATACATCAATTGTGTAAAGCAAATTTGTACATTTGGTGCCAGTAAGTACTACTATTATCTCTGCTTTACAGATGGAGAATGTAAGACAGGGAACTTCAGAAATTTGCTAGACATAGAACTCTGGATAAGGCACTGGGCTGCTAACAAGTTCAAATCCATCAGCTGCTCCCAGACTATCTGCTCCCGTAAAGAGCTATAGCCTCAAAAACTCAAAACAGTGTCACCTTGAATGGGAATCTACCACTTGTCTGTCTGTCTGTCGTACTCTGGTAGCTTGTGTGCTGTGATATTGAAAGTTAAGTCACTGGTATGTCAAATACCATCAGGGTCACTCAAAGTGAACAGGTTCCAACTGTGCTTCCAGACTAAGACCAAACTATGAAGAAGGAATAGGCTGTCCACTTCAGAGGAATTAGCCACTGAAAACCCTATGGATAGCATCAAAATATTGTCAGTTACTGAAAACCTAATGAATAGAAGCAAAGTACTGTCAAGAGATACTACCAGAAGAGAAGGCCCTCAGGTCCCAGGGCACTCAAAATGTGACTGAGGAAGAGATGCCTTCTCAACTCAATGCCATGGAGTTAATACTAACACATAGCAACCCCCGTGGAATTCCAAGACTATAACTGTTTACTGGAGTAGAAAGCCCAGTCTTTCTCCCGAGTAGATGCTGGTAGTTTTGAACTGCCAACCATGCAGATCGCTGCCCAACGCCTAACTACTGCACCACCAGGGGCTTCATGCTTTCTCAAATTAGAGTCAACCAAAATGACAGATAGACCTTCACTTGCTGATGAAGTTTGACCAAAAATGAAAAGAAACAACTGCAAACATCTATTAATTGGATCTTGGAATGTACGAAGTATAAATCAAGATAAATGTAAATTTTAAAAAATTAAATGGACGGTAAACCAGCATTGTTGAAAACCATATAAAATGATCTAAAAAAATGAAAAGACATTTCATATTCATGGATCAGAAAAAATTAACAGTTAATATGAATCATTCCCCAAATTGAAACTCCCTATCAAAATTCCAAGTTGTTTTCTTTTTTAGCATAAATTGATAAGCTGACAATAAATTAATATAGAAATGCATGTGATCCAGTATAGCCCAAGCAATTTTTTAAAAGGACAAAGTTAAAAACACATGGTAAGTTTAAAATTTCCTACACAGCTGCAATAATAACATGTTGCTGTTTTTTTAAATGAACACAAAGACTGAAATTCTAGGCATTTGGTGAGCCAAAATGTACTGGTATTGCCACTTTGAATCAAACGATGATATGGTTTACTATGCCAGTGAAGACACATTACAAACAGTGTTATATTCCTCATCAACTGCTATTCAAATGTATTCACTACCCACTAAAACTAGAGGTGCATAAAAAGAAGAATGCTACCAAAATCTTCAGTCTGAAATTGATCAAACATGTAATCAAGATGCATTGATAATTATTAGGATTAGAGTGCAAAATCTAAAATCAAAGAGGAAAGATCTTGGTGATGGAAACAAAGCTGCAGTTATCATGATAAAATTTTGCAAGACTAATAGCTTCTTCATCTTTCAACAAATCTTTTTTCAACAACACAAAAGGCAACTATACACATGGACTTCTTCAGATGGTATAAACAAAAATTAAACTGACATCTATGGGAAGAAATAACAGAGCAACTCAATATCAAGCAGCTAGAACCAGACAAGGGACTGGCTGTGAAACAGACCCATCAATTGCTCATTTATAATTTCAGGTTAAAATTGAAAAAGAAAGAAGAAAACAAGTCCACAGGGGGTGCAAAATACAATTTGGATTATATACCTCCTCATTTTGATGACCCCTCAAAAACAGATTTGATGTGTCAAACACTAAAGACAGAAGACCTGATGAGCTGTTGGATGACATCCAGAATATCACGCATGAAGAAAGCAAAGTTATTAAAAAGAAAGAAAAGACCCAGTAGATATCAGAAGAGACTCTGAATCCTGTCCTTACTCATGGGAGTAGCTAAGGCAAGTGGAAGAAATGAAGTAAAAACACCT
This sequence comes from Tenrec ecaudatus, assembly GCF_050624435.1. Classification (NCBI taxonomy): domain Eukaryota; kingdom Metazoa; phylum Chordata; class Mammalia; order Afrosoricida; family Tenrecidae; genus Tenrec; species Tenrec ecaudatus. Next base: position 61,800,858 of record NC_134536.1, on the reverse strand, counting down.
AACCAAAAATTTCAAAGGGCAGCTCAAGAAAACAAAGTAAAATATAACAATGCTTGAGAATAAGGGCAACAAATGTACAAATGTGTTTTGCACAATTGATGTATGGATTGTGCTAAGAATTGTACGAGCCCCAATAAAATGACTAAAGATATACGTGTGTGTGTGTGTGTGTGTGTATATATATATATATATATATATATATATATATATATATATATATATATATATATATATATATATATATAAAACAATGAAATGTGTTAAGACCTAGAGTTAGAAAACCAAGAAGGAAGAACACCCACAGCATATCTGAAACTGGGGGGGGGGGGGGGAAATCAAGAAAAAACTCAAACCTAAAATTGCAATATTGAAAGATTCTATGGGCAAAATATTGAATGATGCAGGAAGCATTAAGAAAAGATGGAAAGAACACAAAGTCACTGTATCAAAAAGAAATAGTCGACATTCAACAATTTCAAAAGGTAACATAAGGGTGAGAACCAAAGGTGGTGCTGAAGGAAGAAGCACTGAAAGCATTATCCAAAAACAAAATTGAAAAAAAAAACTTGCTGCTAATGAGTCCATGCTAACTCATGGTGAACCATGAGGGTAGAATGGCTCCTATAAGTTTCCAAGACTGCAACTCTGTACAGGAACAAAAAGCCTCATCTTTCTCCCAAGGAGCAGCTAGGGGTTTCAAACTACTAACCTGGCAGCCCAATGCATAATCATTAAGACACAGCTCCAGGAACTAATGGAATATCAAGTGAAATGTTTCAACAAGCTGATAGAGCACTGGAAGCACTCACTGTCTATGGCAAGAAATTCGGAAGACACTTAAACAATTAACAGGAAGAGATCCATATTTTTACCCGTTCCAAAGAAAGGTGACCCAACAGAATGTTCAAATTATAGACCAATACCATTAATATTTCATGCAAGTAAAATGTTGCTGAAAATCATCCAATAACGGTTGCAGAATACACTGAAAGAGCTGCCAGAGGTTCCGGCAGGATTCAGAAGAGAGTGAAGAACAAAAGCACCTAAAATTTAAAAAGCTAAAATAATTAAAGCATGATTGTTAGTCTAGAAACTTACAACCATTATGGTGTCAAAATAACAGCTTCAATCCTCTCGGTTTTCCAGTAGCAAAATTAGTAATAATAAAATGAAGAGCCTAAAAAAGAAAGCAGCTTAGATGAAATTGTTTATTCAATTCCATGATTATCGTGATCTTCTCAAATCTCAAATAAAATTTATTTACTATGACAGCACACATATTCAAGCAACCCTTTAAAGAGGTTCATAAGAAGATATAAAATAAAACTAAACAAGAAATGCCTGAAATAGTGGCAGAAGATATCAGAATTTTTTAATGTCACAAGTGAAAATTATTCAATGAAAACATAAACAACCAAAGGAAAACATTTCCTTCTAGGAGAATATTAAAAAACAAACAAAAAACAAAAACAATGCCATCACGTTGATTCTGGTTCATGAGAAATTCCAATTGAATCCTACATGACAGCAAATAAGTTAATATTATTGACCTAAGTCTTTCTTACCGGCCAATGAATGCATTCATCCTATAAACCTGCAGCTAATAATGAGCTGCTCCAGATTTTAATTGTATCCCATAGGTCTAGTAAAGACTGGTGGAACCCCTGAGACTATGGCCCTTAGCTACTCATCAGGCCTGTAACTGAACTTACTGTCATGGCTCAATTTTCAGCCAAATCATAACTCCACTGCTATCCAGTCAATTCTGAACTATTGTAACTCACAGAGCTGGGCACTGAACTGTTTAATGTGACTTTTGTAGTCGACGTCTCCGATTTCTACCAAATGACCTTCTCCGGCATTGGTCTGGTAAAAAGGCATAAGACGACAATGATGGGACTCACCTAGGAGTAGTTGTGAACAGGATTCCCTGCAATGCCTTCCTGCTGAATATAAAATGAGCCCTCTGCGGAGGAAAGATCTCATTACTAACAAGAGACAGGAAGAAGTAGAGCCTGTCCTCTGGACCCGATATCCCTGTGCAGTGAGAGCATGGAACAGAGTGGTGAACTTCCCAACCCATGGAGCAGGTAAAGCTGAGTGCTTTTGTGTAGGAGGCTGGCTTGTGGAGTGGGGTGTCTCTGGGCAATTAATTCAGGGAGCTGAGTTTGCTGACCCACGAAGGTTGAGCTGAATGTCACAGGTTGAGGCTTACAGGAGCTCTTAAAATTTTCTTAAAACCAAACAATTTAGCTTAACTAGTAGAAAAGGGGGGGGGGGGAGTCTGCCTTCAGCATTGTGCTCTTTCAAAATCTATCATATGAGATCCATTTGACAACAGCAACTAGAAAAATTGGATGGGAAACATGAGGGGCAGTGAGTTTATTACCTGGGAGAACAGGAGGTTTAAGGAGGGCTGCACAACTGAAAGAATATAATCAGTGTGACTGAATTGTAAATGTACACACTGTTGTGTTAGTATATATTGGATTAGTGTATGTTCTGCTTTGTACACTCTCAAAATTTAACAAACTAAATTTAATACACATACAACTGAATTACTACTTTCCCCTTCCCCTTCTAAATAAACCTGGGAACAGGCGTACACAAGAACAAAAACATCTACTCTTCTCCACTTTGGAATTACATTAGTAAAAATCCTTTTTATCTCTGCCCAAATAACTCCACAATTTGATCCCAGATTCTAGGAAATCCATTATAAAGCCTCAGGAACCCAGTATCGAGGGTCTCTGGGAATCAGAATCCATTTTAGGCAGTGGGTTCACTGCCTGTAGCTCTGGTGATGTGTTGGTTAAAACAGATGCTGCTAACTGAAAGGTCATCTATTGAGACGACAAGCCACTCCAAGGGAAAAGGTGAGACAGCCTACTTCCACAAAGATCTACAGCCTCAAAAACCCTTCAGAGCAGTTCTACTCTGTCCCAGAAGCTCATCAGGAGTCAGAATTGACTCAACAGCTATGGGTTTGGGTTTTTCACTCCACATTTTTCACCTCCTACATTGTTTACATCTTATGATAAGTGTGTTCCTCCTAAATTCAGGGAGTGGAATCCAGTAGGTCTGTTTAGGGAACTATTATAATTACTTCCATTTATAACTTATTATTTCTCTTCTCCAAAATCCAAATTCTTTAGCCTAGCCTAGCATACATTATCATGCTACTTTTCTCTTAAATTCATTTGCAACCTCGATCCCAAGTACTTGCTCTAACCATCTTTAATTGCTTGCTCATGTAGTTCATTTCAATTTTATAAATTTTTGCTTCCTCTGAAAAAAGAGATGTCACAATAATCTTGAGTCTATTCCTAAGCATCAATCTGTGTCCCATTAGTAGTTACCATATATAGTAGAGTATAAACCAACCCAAATATCCACCAAGGCACCTAATTTTACCACAAAAACTGCATTAAAAATGTGCTGGGAAAACTCAGCTTATACACAAGTATATATGGTAGTTATCCTAAGTCACAAATCTTAGGAGAAAATTCTATCTCCTCTTACAACACACTACTCGTATGACCTCCAATTCCACAGTTACACCAACACTCTAAATTCTTTCCTTCTGGCATTGCTAAAAGATAAAGCAGGATGATTTATCACAAGTAGTCTGAGAGAAAACCTAGGAAGAGGAGACACAATGTTGAATGCTAAATTAAGGCAAGGGCAAGAAGAGTGGAGAATAGCAGGGCAGGAACCCTAGTTAGATTTCCTGCATGTTTTTCAGAGTGGAATAGCTTGCTATCAAATGTTCTAGTTTTCATGTAAAGACAAAAAACACAATTCAACGTTACACTGGAAAATATTTGGAATCTGGATATTACTTTATGTCCTTTATTATAAGAAATCAAAACTGGATACTCTTCATAGTGTGGTAGAATATAACAACAAAATGTTTGCCATTTCAATTATTTCTATATGTACAATTCAGTGATGTTATGTTCACTATGTTGTACAACCACCAGGACTGTATCCAAATATGTTCATACTTGAAACAGAAACTCAGCACCCCTTAAAAAAAGTTGGCAAAAAGAGAAGCTGGCCAATTTTTAAAAGCACGCAATTGGTTTCACCTTACTTCGATTTTAGCTATGTATCAAGAACAACTGAACAGAAGTTACGAAGATGCATGTAATTTCTTTTTCAAAACTATACATAACCATTATGCCCTGGTGCCTTAGTGGTTACTTGTTAGGCTGATAACCTCAAAGTCAGCAGTTTAAAACCAGCAGCCACTCTGTAAGAGAAAGATGAGGCTTCCTACTCCCATAGGAGTTACCATCTCAGAAACCCACAAGAGCAGTTCTACCCTGTCCTATAGGCTCGATATGAGTGGGCATCGACTTGCCAGCAGCGATTTGAGGCTGTTTTGTTTTTTTGTTTTGGTTTTTTCCTTAGTTTGGGCACATAAACTGGACAATGAATAAGAAAGCTCATAGAAGAACTGATGCATTTTATTGGTGACGAATATTGAAAATGCTGTAGACTGCCAGAACGAAAAACAAATCTGTCTCGGAAGAAGTGAGTGTAGTCAGAATCCTGACAGGCAAGGATGGTGAAACATGATCTCAGGTACTTTGGACATGTTATCAGGAGAGACTTGTCCCCTGGAAAAGGATCTCATGCTTGGTAAAGTGGAGGGGCATCGAAACAGAGGAAGACCCTGAACAACCAGTTGCACTCATACAGTGGCTGGAACGATGGGTTCAAACAATGAGGATGGCTCATGACAGGGTAGCCTTTCATTCTATTTACACAGGGTGACTATGAGGGGGAACCAGCTCCAGGCAACTAAAAACAACACTTAAAGACATCTGTCTTTATTATAAATTGCACCTAATTCCCTATTTAGATCATATAAGATACAGAATGGGGGAAAAAACACGTTTGTTTTTTTAAATACAAACTCAAAGCATTTAACAAATAAAAACATTCCTTACAAATGACTATGTAAGTCAACCAAATGAAATCCAAAAACAAGTTTACCTAATACAGATTTCTAACTAAAGAAAAAGACAAGGAGAAATGAACAGAGCTAAAAGACAACATATTAACCATGTTGAGGAGTAAATCTAAGGATTCTTATACTTTTGAGCTACATGACATCATCTTGGTTCTACTAAAAAGTAAAAAGTGATATTCTGTTATATGCTATGATGTAGCTGTATCTTTAAAAAATCCTAAGTTAAACAAGCCCAGATACAAAAATACAAATACTGTATGATCCCACTTATATTAACTATCTAGACTAGATTAAGTGACAAAGTGGTTATTGTAGTCCACAGGTAGATGATATACGGAATGCTTAATAGGGTAAAAAAAATACTTAATAGGGTAATGAAATTTTTTTGAATGAACAGTGGTTATAATTGCATAACACTGTGCTTATAATTTATGTCACTGAGATATACTTAAAATGATTTAAATGGCAAATACAAGGAGGGACACCCCCCAAAAAAAATGAAAAAGCTCCACTTTCGAAGTACACATTTTTCCCACTAGGAAAGTATCCAGCAATTCGCTCTTTGTCAGTGCACCCAGTGGCATTGCCTGGGAAGGTACTCTTTGGTCACAGTGAATTTTTTCTTTTTTTAAACATTTTACTGAGGGTAAATATTTTTCCTAAGAGCAGTTTCGCTTGAACCTTGTTTTTTGTGATGGCCAATTTAAGAGACTAGTGTGCAGCTGTGAAATTTTGTTTCCAGCTTAGGGAAATTGCCGCAGAACTGTTGTGATGTCTAGGCAGCGCTACTGGTTTTCTCATTTGAAAAAAGGTGAAATGTCAACTAACTCATTCTGGATGTTCAGCGAGTTTTAAAGGGAGATTTGGGAACGAGAAGGGTCACTGCATAGTTTGTGCCTCGGGTTCTGACTGACCAGGAAAAAGAGCTTCTTGTGGAAACATGTCTTGCTTTGAAAAAACAGCTCTGAAACAACCCAGACTTTTTTTCCAAAGTCATTACTGGTGAGGAGACAGAGTGCTATCTTAGGACACTGAAAGCAAACATCAGTCAAGCCAGTGGAAGAAGTCTTCATCACTTAGCCCAAAAAAAATCTCATCATATGAAATCAAAGATCAGGACTATGCTCATGTGTTCTGTTTTGGTTTTTATGTGAAGGGGATAGTACATTTGGAGTTCATTCAACCGGGTCAGACTGTTAATGAAGCTTTCTATTTAGAGATTCTGAAAAGATTGAGTAACACTGTGTGACAAAAAAGGCCTGAATTGTGGCAGACAGGGGATTCCCGCCGCAATAAGCACCTGTTCACACAGCCATCTCAGTGTGCCAGTTTTTGGCAAAAAAGCAACATGCCTCTCTTGCCCCATGCACCTAACTCACCTGACTTTACTCCTTGCAACTTTTTGTTTCCTTGATGAAGAGGGACATGAAAGGACAATAATTTGATGACACAGAAGAGGTTAAAAAAAAACAGGGAGGTGCTGTCAGCGATACAAACAGATGAGTTTGAAAATGTTTGTAGGAATGGAGTCACAGATTTGACAAATGTGTCACTGTAATGGAGAGTACTTTGAAGATAAGGTTGTTTTGTAAAAAAATTTTAATACATAACTTTGGGAGGAAAAATTCTGGTATTGGAGGGTTACTCCCTCATGTAGATATTATATGTGTTGGACAGGGTTCTCTAGAGAGACAAACCAGATTGCTAGTAATTATATATTTATTTATTTATTTATTTACTTATAAAGACAGATATATAATACAAGAAATAAACCGTTACATTATATACAGATATATAAGAAATTCAAAGTTAAATTATAAAGCAGTGAGACACTAGCAGTCCTTTAAGGCTTGAGAACTACCAGTTGCCAGTCCCCTTCTGTAGATAGAGCTGGGCTATATATATCCAGGCAGCAAACAGCAAGGCAGGTCCCCAACTGTCATCAACTGTCGGTCCCCAGCTCCAGAGATGAACATTCCAATCGCGTGGGCTTAAAGGGACCTCAACTTAAAGCGACACAGGCCACAGGCTAGGAATCCCACAGGTAGTGTACCCCTTTAAACTGAGGCGCAGAACAAGCAAGGCGAGGCTCACCAAGCCATTTATCCCTCTGCCCTTCAGTTAATCCTACTTGTGTTTATCGGCCAGGCTGGCACAATAAACTATCACAATCCACCCCTGGCCAACCTGGAACTTGTACACAATTCTTTACCCATACATACTTATGTAAGTTCCAGATATTAATGAAATTACACTTCTACTTATCATCAATCATCTATCACCTATATAAATGAAAACACAGTCCAATTGCATCTGATATATCATACTTGAACTAAGGAAATATATGCAATAATCACATACAAAGAAAATACATTGACAATTACAAGCCTCGCTTTTGCAATTGTTCACTGGTCATAACTGATAGGTAGAACTACCTTCTACTGCTACCCATTCTGTATTACCTTTGCCCTCAGCAAGCATCTGGCCAGGCAGGGTGACCCAGACTTTCATATAATGACCCATATCAAGACCTATTTATCAAGTGACATGAAAAGCCTCCATTTTTGACTAGGGTCACCTCACCTAGGAGTCTGGGTCATTATACATCCTTTTAGGATCGGGTTGCTGTAACTTACCATTTACTTTAATAACAGGGCATGGTAACAACAAGAGGCGGCCTATGGGATCTCCTGGATTCCAGACATATTCTTCTTTACCTCCATTATGTAGTACCAGTCCAATTTCTCCTTGGTAATCAGGATCAATCACACCACTTAGTACAATGACACTCTTCCTGACCTGTTGATCCAAAGGCATGACAAGTCCAAAGTGCCCAGGGGCATTCTCAGCTACCAGTTCAGTGGAATCCGTGCTGTGTTTCCAGGTGGGAGAGTTCCTTTCTTCGGGACCAGGACCTCAAAGCCTGAGGAATACAGGGTTGCTGGGACAGGAAGCAAAAATGCTGCAAGGGGATCACTAGGAGTAATAGTGAGTGGTGCCACTCCAGCTTCCACCCCTTGGTTCCTGGACCCATGAATTCTGGCTATTGGAGACACAGCACCATATATTGGCCGCTGGTTTAGAGCATATACAGCTTCCTGGAGAACATTGCCCCAGCCCCGCAAGTTGTTGCCACCTAGTTGGCACCGTAATTGTGTCTTTAGGAGCCCATTCCATCGTTCTATCAAGCCAGCAGCTTCAGGATGATGAGGAACATGATACGACCAGTGGATTCCGTGGGAATGGGCCCATTGCCACACTGTATTTGCTGTAAAGTGAGTTCCTTGATCTGAAGCAATGCTACGTGGGATGCCATGCTGGTGGCTGAGGCATTCTGTAAGTCCACGAATAGTAGCTTTGGCAGAAGTATCACATGCAGGGAAGGCAAATCCATATCCAGAGTAGTTGTCTATTCCAGTAAGAACAAAACACTGTCCCCTCCATGATGGAAGTGGTCCTATGTAATCAACCTGCCACCAAGTTGCTGGTTGATCTCCCCGAGGAATTGTCCCATATCTTGGACTTAATGTTGGTTTCTGTTGCTGGCAAATGGGACACACAGCAGTGGCAGTGGCCAAGTCAGTCTTGGTGAGTGGAAGTCCATGTTGCTGAGCCCATGCATAACCTCCATCCCTGCTGCCATGTCGACTTTGTTCTTGTGCCCATTGGACGATAACAGGGATGGCAGAGGAAAGAGGAGGACCAGTCTCCACAGCGCGTGTCATCTTATCCACTTGATTATTAAAGTCTTCCTCTTCAGAGGTAATCCTTTGGGGAGCGTTCACGTGAGATACAATTTACATTCTTGGCCCATTCAGAGAGGTCTATCCACATACCTCTTCCCCACACCTCCTTGTCACCAATTTTCCAATCATGGTCCTTCCAATTCCCTGACCATCCAGCCAAGCCATTAGCCACAGCCCATGAATCAATATACAGTCTCACATCCTGCCATTTTTCCTTATATGCAAACTGAACGGCCAGGTGCATTGCTCGAAGTTCTGCCCATTAGGAAGAGTTCCCTTCACCACTGTCCTTTAGGGAGATCCCAGAAAGGGGCTGCAGTGCTGCTGCTGTCCACTTACGAGTGGCACCTGCATATCGTGCAGAGCCATCCGTAAACCGAGCATGACTTTTTTGGTCTTCACTTAAAGTATGGTAAGGAACTCCCCAGGAGGCCATAGGTGGAGACTGGCAGAAAGGAGGCAATGTGACAGGAGTGGAGACTGTGGGCATTTGGGCCACTTCTTCATGCAGCTTACTTATTCCTTCAGGTCCTGCTTTGGCCCGATCTCGTATATACCACTTCCATTTAACAATGGAGTGTTGCTGCGCACGTCCAACTTTATGATTACGTGGGTCAGACAATACCCAGTTCATGATAGGTAATTCAGGCCTCATGGTGACTTGGTGGCCCATGGTGAGGCGTTCAGTCTCCACCATGGCCCAGTAACAGGCCAACAGCTGTTTTTCAAAGGGGGAGTAGTTGTTTGCAGAGGATGGCAAGACTTTACTCCAAAATCCCAATGGTCTACGCTGTGATTCACCAATAGGGGTCTGCCAAAGACTCCACACTGCATCTTTATCTACAACAGAGACCTCTAGCACCATTGGGTCAGCCGAATCATATGGTCCCAGTGGCAAAGCAGCTTGCACGGCAGCCTGAACTTGTTGAAGAGTCTTTTCTTGTTCTGAACCCCACTCAAAAATGGAGTCTTTTCGTGTCACTTGATATAGGTCGAAGTAGAACACCCAAGTGAGGAATATGTTGCCTCCAAAATCCGAAGAGACCCACTAGGCGTTGTGCCTCTTTTTTAGTTGTTGGGGGAGCTAAATGTAATAGCTTATCCTTCACTTTAGTAGGAATATCTCGACATGCCCCACACCACTGGACCCCTAGAAATTTTACTGATGTGGAGGGTACCTGAATCTTTGTTGGGTTAATTTCACAACCCCTTGTACGCAGATATTGTACCAATGAATCGAGAGTCTTTGATACATCCTCCTTAGTGGGTCCAATCAGCATGTTATCAATATAATGGACCAGTGTGAAATTTTGTGAGATAGACAGATGGTCAAGGTCCCTTCGGACTAAATTATGGCACAGGGCAGAAGAGTTGATGTACCCCTGGGGGAGAGTTGTGAAAGTATAGTGTTGCCCCTGCCAGGTGAAGGCAAACTGCTTCTGGTGGTCCTTTGAGACTGGTATTGAGAAGAAGGCATTAGCCAGATCAATAGCTGCATACCATGTACCAGGAGAAGTATTAATTTGCTCAAGTAATGTAATCACATCTGGGACAGCAGCTGCAATTGGAGTCACCACCTGGTTAAGTTTACGATAATCCACTGTCATTCTCCAGGATCCATCTGTCTTCTTTACAGGCCAAATTGGTGAATTAAATGGGGATGTAGTAGGAATCACCACCCCTGCATCTTTCAAGTCTTTGATGGTGGCATTGATCTCTGCAATCCCTCCAGGAATGCGGTACTGCTTTTGGTTTGCTATTTTCCAAGGTAATGGCAACTCTAATGGTGTCCACTTGGCCTTTCCTACCATGATAGCCCTTATTCCACATTTTAGGGACCCGATATGGGGGTTCTGCCAGTTACTAAGTATGTCTATTCCAATGATGCATTCTGGAACTGGGGAAATAACCACAGGATGGGTCCGGGGGCCCACAGGACCCACAGTGAGGTGTACTTGAGCTAAAACCCAATTGATAACTTGACCTCCATAAGCCCCCACTCTGATTGGTGGGCCTTGGAAACATTTTGGGTCTCTTGGAATTAGTGTCAGTTCTGAGCCGCTGTCTAGTAATCCCCGAAAAGTTTCATTATTTCCTTTCCCCCAATGAACAGTCACTCTTGTGAAAGGCCGCAAGTCCCTTTGGGGAAGGCTAGAAGAAAGACTAACAGTATAAACCTTCAGTGATGTAGCAGGGTCCTCCTTACAAGGGACCCGGCCTCCTCTTCATTCAAGGGGTTGTGGGTCTGTAAACTGGCTCAGGTCTGGGAATTGATTGAGCGATCGTGACTGTCTATTCTGCTGTTCACCTGATCTACCATTCTTTCGCCTGTACAGATCACGTAAATATTTAGTAGTCGTCCCATCTATTTCATTCCTAGGGACACAGTGGCTAAGTAGCCAATGCCAAATTCCACACTAGACAGGTTGCTTTGATTATTATTGAAAACTTGTTGTCTATTATAACTACGCCCACCCTGTCTCTGTTGCTTCAGTGCTGACACCTGCCCTCTACCATCACGGGAACCAATCAGCCCCATTGTGGGCAAGTGTCGGAGTTCGCTTAGGGCAGTGCCCACTGTTAATCCTGGTGCACATAAAATAACAATTACAGGAGTCTTAAGAGATGCTGGGGCCCACTTCACAAACTTGTTCCTTATGGTTGTGGTAAAGGGTATGTCCTCAGAACACCCCCTTTTTGGGTCTATGGGAATATCTTGATAGATCCATTCTAACATACCAATTTCTCTAAGCTTTTGGATGCCTTCCTCTACAGTGTACCAAGGTAGGTCAGGTACTTCAAGTTGGTCTAATCTAAGCCATCTGGCAGTCCATGCTTCATTGAACCAACCAAATAAAGACTTAGATCCTTTTTTAGCCTGTCTCGCAGAGACATTGAAAGAAGAGCCTGTGCTTAGGGGACCCATATCCAGAAACTCAGACTGGTCTAATATTACATTTCGTTCACCAGTATCCCACACCCTTAGTAACCATTCCCAGGGATATTCTCCAGGCTTTTGCTTGTACGTATTTGAGAACTCGAGCAGGTCTTTATGTGTGTAGCGCACTTCTTGGATAATCATCTCATCCTCACCTTTAGGTGGTTTCTGAGACTTAATTTTAGTGACAGGTCTAGCGGAAATAATGGGTGGTAAGGGTGTTTCCTGGGTGCTCTCAACAATATCTTGCGAGGCATCTTCCTCAGGTAACGCTACTGATGCAGCCCCACCTGGCTTATCAACTTGAATAGTTTGGCTAATCTGCTCAGGTGTTTCTAAGGGCTCAATATCCTCTTCTTCTGGATCATCAGCCCGTATGTTCCCATCCCATGTTTCAGGGTCCCAACTTTTCCCAATTAATGCCCTTACTTTGGTTTCAGACACTACTCTAGATCTGCAATTCAGCTGCCGTTGTAATTCAGCCACTCATATAATGAGACTATGGACCTGGTTCTCAGCAATGTCAGCTCTTTTACTAGAGGAGAGGAGGCTCTCCTTTGTAGCACAGATGGAAGTTTTCAAATCTGTTAGTCTGCCCCTGAGGTGTGCTTTTGAGGCTCTGAGATCATCCCTCTCCTTAATCACACTTTCCATTGTACGAAGGACCAGCCACCCAGCTTCCCTATACTTGTCATTATCATATAAGTCCTGGAAAATATCAAATATACGATTTCCTAGAGCATCTCCTTTATCCAGCACATCATCTACTTTAGGTGCTACTTTAGGTATTATCTTTGCTATTTTACACCATGGATTAGTAAGGGTAGCAGACGTATCCATGTCAAGCCTAAATAGGTTGTAAAGCCAATTTAAGAAATCCATATTTATGGTTTATTTCTCTAGAAGCACTCCTGGTACCAAAATGTGTTGGACAGGGTTCTCTAGAGAGACAAACCAGATTGCTAGTAATTATATATAAATATATTTATAAAGATAGATATAAAAGAAATGAACTGTTAAATTATATACAGATAGATAATATAAGAAATTCAGTTAAATTATAAATCAGTGAGACAGTAGCAGTCCTTTAAAGCTTGAGAGCCGCCTGTTGCCAGGCCCCTTTTGTAGAGAGAGCTGGGCTATATATATATCCAGGCAGCAAACAGCAGGGCAAGTCCCCAACTGTCATCAACTGTCGGTCCCCAGCTCCAGAGATGAACATTCCAATCGCGTGGGCTTAAAGGGACCTCAACTTACACCGACACAGTCCACAGGCTAGGCATCCCACAGGTAGTGTACCTCTTTAAACTGAAGCACAGAACAAGCAAGGCGAGGCTCACCGAGTCATTTATCCCTCTGCCCTTCAGTTAATCCTACTTGTGTTTATCAGCCAGGCTGGCACAATAAACTATCGTATTATACCATAATATAAATGTGCAAAAAGAATATAGAATTATAATGTTCTCAGCTGTAATAATTATATTATGATTATGCAAGAAAATTTTTGTTTTTAGGAACTATATGCTGAAATCTTAAAGCTAAGTATTCTAACTTATTTCCAAATGTTTCAAAACAATATGGATGCATATACAAATATTTAAGGGAAAAGTTAATATAGCAAAATACAAACAATTATTTAATCTGGATCAATAGATAGGACACCAGAAACCAGGCCAAATCTAGCTGCTGGTTGGTTTCTATAGATAAAGTTTTATTGAAACACTGCCATGTTTATACACTTACCTGTAGCCTATGGCTGCCTTCCCACTGCTGCTCGAGAGCTGAGAATGACCTAAAATATTTACTATTCGGTTCTCTACAGAAAAAAAAATTACTAGCTATAGAGTGAACTTAAGATAAAACTTAAACCTTTCTGTATGTTTTAAATTTTTTATAATCAAAAGTTAGCAAATATACTTTATTCAGGATCCTTATTATTTCTCAATAAATAATAAGGATATATACAGATAAATATAGCAACAGATTACTAAAAGAAGAAGCTTGGCCACACTCATAATACTAATTTGGTACTAAACAGTTTTTAATGCAAGAAAAAATTATTGCAGGTTTTTAAGAAAGCAATTTGTGATATCTATTTTATACATGCAAACCCTTATAGGATGGTTAGACTTTAAAGTACATGTGAAAAGATTAATAATAGTGATTATCTGTCAGACACTACTTTAGGAATTTCACAGGAATTTCCTCATGGTAAGCCCATGAAGTAGATCCTAGTACTATCCCCATTTTACAGACCAGGGCACTAAGACAGAGGGTTAATTTGCCCTAGTCAAAACCCTTGTAAGTGGTACAATTAGGAGTACAAATCCAGATAGTATAACCTCAAGGCGTTTAGATGTCCTACAATACTACCTACTAAAGAAAAAGGGGGTAAAGGACAGAAAAATAAATGGGAAATTTAAAATTTACAATATAATCCTATTTTTGTAAAATGGTTAGGGTAAATATATGCCACAGATGGATGAAAAGTTGTCAGGACAGAAATGGCACCAAAATATTAATTATCTCTATTTCAAGAGATGATATACCAACAGCTAATAAACAAAAGGAGACAGTGAACCTCTCTGGTAATAATAATAATGATGGAAACACTAAGCAAAACACTAACTGTCTTCAAAGGAACCAGGATTACTGGTTGAACACAACAATCTACGACCAGCAATTTCACTTTATGTATTTATGCTAAACACAAACAAATGGGCAAGCATCCTCATCATTATTTGCTACAGGAAAACACACACACACACCCAGTTGCCAGGAGGCAATTCCAGCTCCTGCGGGCCTCAAGTATATCAGAATAGAACTGAGCTCCCAGGGGTTTCCCAGTGGCAATTGTTTTCAGAAGTAGATTGGCTGGTCGTCCTTGAAAACGTTCAACCATAGGTATAGCCTGACAGTAAAATATCAGTATAAAACCTACAAACACTGTAGTTTGTACAAAAACAGTTTGTATGACTACAAACACCTACAGTTACTAATATGGAAAACCACAATACAGTATTTTAGATGTAAACAAAGGCTAGACAGCAATATATACAATGCTATTTTTGTAATTTTTCAAAAGTAAATGCATGCGCTTCTGTGTATGCCAAGAATGGACAAAAAGATGCCAAAATGCCAAGCAAGAGAAGCACCAAAGTAGTAATTATCTCTAGATGATAGGGCTTTGAGTATTTACTTTCTTCCTTATATCTTAACTTACTATGTAACTATTTTTTGGAGATTTAATCATTTATGTTGCCTTAAAACAATATTCACGTTTAAATATTTGCTTAGTAATTTCAACAATCACCATTTTCTTATTTATAACACCCTATAGATTATTTCTACCACTCATCTGTCACGTAGCCATACGGTGGCAGCTATGTGTTGCTGGAAGGCTGGAAGGTATGCTGCCAGGATTTCAAATACCAGTAGTCACCCAAGGTGGAGAGGTTTCAGAAAAGCTTCTAGACTATGCGGAGCGAGAAGGACCTGGCAATCTTTTTTTTTTTTTTAACAGGCCACTGAAAATTTCATGAATATTTTCTAATATAATTCCAGAAGATGAGCCCCTCAGGTTGGCAAATACTGAAAATATAACTGGGGAAAAGCTGCCTCCTCACAAGAAAGTTGTCAGCTTTAATGACAAGCAACGTTTTCTGGACCTTCATTTATTGATGCATCAAGACTCAAAATAAGGAGAAAGAGCTGCAAACAGCTAGTAAAAATCACAATGTGGAATGTACAAAATATAAATCTAGGGAAAAAATAAAATTTAAAAATATGAATCTAGGAAAATTAAAAATGGTCAATAATCAAATAAGAATACTTGTAGATTTCAAAGGAATTACTGCACTGAAATAGACTGGTATTAACCATTTTAAATAGAGTAATCAAGGTCTGCAATGCCAGAAATGACAAATTGATCATATTCATTATCAAAAAGAATTTAATAATCTATCAGAAGTACAGCACTGTCAGTGCTAGGACAATATCCACTCACCTACAAGGACAAATAGCTAATATGACTATTACTCAAATTTATGCACCATTAATATCAAAGAAGAAACTAACAGATTCTTACCAACTTCTGCAATTGCTGACCAAACATGCAACTGAGATGCACTGATAAGTACTGGTGAAGGGAATGAAAAACTGAAAAGGAAAAATCAGTAGTTGAAAAAATATG
The DNA here is from genome assembly GCF_050624435.1 of Tenrec ecaudatus. NCBI lineage: Eukaryota > Metazoa > Chordata > Mammalia > Afrosoricida > Tenrecidae > Tenrec > Tenrec ecaudatus. Next base: position 61,785,001 of record NC_134536.1, on the reverse strand, counting down.
GCCAAAAACAAGAAGAAGAAATATGACTTTGGTGATATTATAGAATGATGTTGAAGATCACATTATTCCCTGGAAATAACTTTTTCAACAACATAAATGAAGATTAAATGTAAGGACCTCGCCAGATGAAATACACATGAATCAAATTGATTACATTGGTAGAAAAGAAGATGGAGAAGCTCAACCTTCCTAATGCCATGACCCTTTGATATAGTTCCTCATGTTGTGGTGACCCCCCCTATCCATAAATTATTTTTCTATTTTCATTGCTACTTCATAACTGCACTTTTCCTACTGTTATGAATCAAGAAACCCCTGTGAAAGGTTGAGAACTGCTATACTAGAACAAAGGTCAGTGACTGACTAAAGAACAGACCCATCCATAGGTCGTATACAAGTTCAAGTTGAAGCTGATATTTCAAGTAAGTTCAACAGAGCCAAAGCATGATCTTGAGTATACATCACCCGTACTTAGAGATCATTTCAAAAACAGGTTTGATACAATGAACACTAATGACCAAAGACCAGAGAAGTTGTAAATAACATCAGGTATGTCACACATAAAAGGTCGTTTTAAAAAGCGGTAGATAGAGAAAAGATCAAAATGGATGTCAGAAGAGACTGTAAAACAGAAGAGACTCCAAAACTTGCTCTATTCTCTGAAACAGAAGAACTACAATGAACAGTAGACAGGATGCCTGAACAGTCGACTACAAAGGGTGGCTCAAGAAGACAAAGAAAAGCATTGGAAGGAAAAGCACTAAGACCTAGAGCTAGAAAATAAAATGGAAAAACATAGTAGGCATTTCTCAAACTGAAAGAACTAAAAAGAAAGTTCAAGCATCATGTTGCAATACTGAAAGATTTTACAGATAAAATAGTGAACAATGCAGGAAATCTTTTTTTAAAGATTAAAGGAATACAGTCACTATATCAAAAAAAAATTAGTCATTTGATCATTTGCAAAGGTAGCATCTGATTAAGAGCAGATGGAATTGAAGGAAGAAATCCACGCTGCATTGAAGGCCCTTAAAAAAGGCCAGGCTCCAAGAACTGACAGACCACCACATGAGATGTTTCATCAACAGATGCAAAACTATAAGCATTCGTTTATCCAGGCCCAAAAAATCTGGATGATAGCTTCCTGGCCAACAGTCTAAGGAGATTCATATGTGCCCATTCCAAAGGAAGGTGATCCAAAAGGATGTGGAGATTATCAAACTCTATCTGCAAGAGAACACACAAGTAAGTTTACTTAGAATACTCCAAAAACATAGACCAACAGGAACTACCAGAAATTGAAACCAGATTCAAATGAGTACATGAAATGAGGACTATCATCACTCTTGATGCCAGGTTAATACTGACTAAAAGCAGAGAATTCCATAAAAGTGTTTACCTGTATTTTTATTGACTTCTTGGATCATAAACAAGTCATGAATAACATTTCAGAGACTGAGAATACCAGAACATTTTATTATGCTCTTCCAGAATCTGCACATAAACCAAGAGGTGGTCGTTCACACAGAACAGGGAACACTGCTTGGTGCAAATCAAGAAAGGTGTACATCAAGGTTTTATTCCTTCACCATACTTATTCAGGTCAGCTTATACGCGAGTACATACGGTATATGCCACAGGTTGTAAAAAGGGGGGGGAAAGATCTACATTTGTTGATGGGGCACAACTCAAAAGATTCAAAATGAGAAGAAACAGCGGCAAACAATTAATGATTAAACTTATAATTTAGGAATCTAGGAAAATCTAGGAATCTAGGAAAATCGAAAGTCATCAAAAATGAAACAGAATTCATAAAGATGGGTATTTTAGGCATTAGTGAACTGAAATGTACTGGTATTGGCCATTTTACATCAGAAAATTACATGGTTTACTAGGCCAGGAATGGCAAAACAAGAGGAATGGTACTGCATTCATCATCAAAAAGACATTTCAAGATCTATCTTGATGTACAATGCTGTCTGTGATAGTATACTGTCTATCCACATACAAGGAAATCCAATCAATACAACTCTTATTCAAATTTATTGAAGAATTTTAGAAGTCTTCAGTCTGAAATTGATCAAACATGCAATCAAGATGCATTGATAATTATTGGCAATTAGAATGCAAAAGTTGGAAAGAAACAAAGAGGAAGGAACCACAGTTGGAAAATATGGTCTAGGTGATAAAAATGAAGCTGGCGATCGCATCATAGAGTTCTGCCACATCAATGACTTCATCACAAATAGCTTTTTCAACAGTTCTGCAGATGGAATATACAGAACTCAAATAGACTACATCGGTGGGAGAAAACAATGGTGGGGGGCGGGGGAGGGAAGGAGCATTAGAACTGATTGTGATTATGTACATCAATTCTTTTTAAAAGCACTTTAACTTTTTTAAAATCATTTTATTGGGGCTCAGACAACTCTTATCACACTCCACACATACATCAATTGTGTAAAGCACACTTATACATTTGTTGCCCTCATAAAGCACTTTAACTTTTAAGTGTACGTGAATATCATATCAAGAAAACTACTTAAAAAAAAAAGAAACCAACCTTGAATTATAATTACAATGGGTGAAGGAGCGTAGGGAGCACTGAGTTTCACAATTTGAAGATCTCAATAATTGTTGTACAACAGTGACCCTGAATGATACATGTAGAAGTTCTTGACTGGGACAATGTTTTGTTGTGTATATTCTTGCCACAATTAAAAATAATAATTACATGAATCACACACAGGGAGTACAAGGAAGAAGAAAATGTTCTAAAATTGGTTGAAGTAATGATTGTACAATCTTCTTGATATGACTGAACTATTGAATGTTATGATATGTGGATGAATTGCCAATAAAACTGTTTTTTGAGAAAAGAAACAATGGAGAAGCTCAGTATCAGCAGCTAAAAGAAACCAGGTTTGATCATGGAACAGACTATCAATTGTTCATATATAAGTTCACACTGAAATTGAACATGAAAACAAGCCCCTGAGAGCCACAATAGGCCACCATATTTTGAGACCATCTAAAGAACAGATTTGATGCATACACGCTAGTGACAAGACCTGATGCACTATAGGGTGATATCAAGAACAACATACACAAAGAAAGCAGAAGGTCAGTTAAAAGATAGAAAAGACATGAAAGTGAATGTCAGAAGATACTCTTGAGACTTGTTCTTAATCTTCATTTGCTAAGGCAAACTAAAAGAACTGAACAGAAAATTTCAAAGGGAAAAAAAGAAAAATTTCAAAGGGCAGTTCAAGAAGACAAGTTGAATATTATAAATGAAATGTGCAAAAACCTAGAGTTAGAAAACCAAAAAGGTACATACTCAGCATATCTTAAACTGTAAGAAGCAAAAAATTCAAGCACTCAATTCTAATATTCAAAGGCTGTAATTCTTGATGCATTCAAAATACTGAATTATGCAAGAAGCCCCAAAAGAAGATGGAAAGAACACACAGGGCACTGTACCTAAAAGAACTAGCTGACATTCCACCATTTCAAGGGGTAGCATGTGAGCAAAGAACCAATGGTGCTGAAGGAAGAAGTCCAAGCTGCACTGAAAGCATTAGCCAAAAACAAGGCTTCAGGAATTGATGGACTACCAATTGAAATGTTTCAACAAACTGATGAAATACTGGAATCACAAATTTCAAAGACAACTACATGGCCCACTGACTGAAAAAGATCCATGTATGTACCCATTCCAAAGAAAGGTTACCCAACAGAATACGCAAATTATAGAACAGTATCATGAATACCACATGCAAGTAAAATATTGCTGAAGATCATCCAACAATGGTTTCAGTGTACATTGACAGGGAGCTACCATAAATTCAGGCTGGATTTAAAAGAGGGCATGGAACAAGGGATATCACTGCTGATATCAAACAGATCTTAGATAAAGGTAGAGAATACCAGAAAGATGTTTACTTGTGATTCATTGACTATGCAAGGCACTGGACTGTGTGGATCATTACAAACTATGGATAGCCTTGAGAAGAATGAGAATTCCAGAACACTGCACTGTGCTCATGCAGAACTTGTACATGGATCAAGAGGCACTTGTGCGGACGGAACAAGGAAATGCTGTTTGGTTTAAAATCAGAAAAGGTGTATATCACAGTTGTATCCACTCACCATACTGATTCAATCTCTATGCTGAGGAGCAAATCATCAGAGAAGCTGGATTACATGAAGAATAGAGCATCAGGATTGCAGGAAGGCTTATTAACCACCTGTGATATGCAGATGACACAACTTTGCTTGCTGAAAGTTTTTTACCTCATGCACAAATTGTTGAAAGATCAAGGATGTCAGCCTTCAGTATGGATTACAACTCTACGTAATGAAAACCACAATCCTCACAATTGGACCAGTTTATCATGAAAAACTGAGAAAAGATTGAAGTCATCAAGATTTCCTCTTGCTTGGATCCACAATCAATGCTTATGGAAGTAGCAGTCAAGAGATCAAATGATGCATTGCATTAAGTAAATCTGCTGCACAAAACCTCTTTAAACTGTTGAAAGGCAAGGATGCTACTATAAGGACCCAGGCCATGGTATTTTCAGTCGGACACTGAATAAAGAAGATCAAAGAAAAACTAATGCGCTCTGGAACAGTGATGTTGGCAAAAAAATAAAATAAAAATTCTCAAAGCACCATGGACTGTTCAAAAGAATCAACAAATCTGTCTTGGAATAAGTATAGTCAGAATGCTCCTTGGAGGCAAGGATGACCAGACTTAGTCTACATAGTTTGGACATGTTTTCAGGAGACGCCAGTATCTGAAGGAGGACATCATTCTGGGTAAAGTGGAAAGGCAGCAAAAAAGAGGAAGACAAGAAGGATTACCCAGTGGCTACAACAACGAGCTCAAACATAACCACTGTGATGGCAGCACAGGGCAAAGCAGTATTTTGTCCTATTTTACACAGGGTGACTAATAGTGGGGACCGGTTCAAGAGCACTTAATAACAAATCCAGGATGCTGTAAAAATTACATTTTAAATATCAGATGGGTAGAAAGTAGAAGTATTGCTCTTAACATTCATATCAGAATGCAGAAAAGTAAAAAAAAGTTTTTCAAGAAAAGTAAATTTAAGTTCATAATTTGATGTCATATAGGAAGCCACCAGGAAAAAAATGTTCATTATAAAAGCAATAATTGTAAAGTCTGGAGAGAGCAGGAGGTAGTAGGACTTTAAACAAACTAGTTAGCTTTTATCATGGGAATCAACAAAAATATACCAGTTTAACAAGTCAAGAAACAGAATTATATGCGTTTATCAGTGAAAATTTTAATGGTAACACCATTAAGAAACTTAGGAAATGGTTAACAATGCTCAATGGGCTACCTCTGAGAAGTGATGAGAGGAGTGTGACAGTAAGGGGAAAAAGCAAGGCTTTTACTTTCCATTGCATAAAACTGTGCTGCTTAGGTGTTTTAATCATAGGCAACTATTACTTGATAATTTTAAAAATACAAGTATCTCACTTTGATACTAATATACCACAAAAGCCAACAAATCGCTGAAATTAAAGTTAATATAACAGGCTCAGTTACACAAGATCAAATTACATAAAGTTTTCAGAGGGAAATAATTGGTCATTATTTTTTTTCATTTACAAATCAGTAAGATTTGATGTGTTTAAAGCACTCTTTGAGTACAACTAAAATAATTGCATTACAAAAGGGGAAAAGGGGAAAGAAAACTAAATTATAAAAACCAACATACTTGGTGCCTCTTTATGCTTATTTAATAACCATAGGGAAAATAGTAATTTTCCTACAGAAGGGCAAAAAGTTAACCCAGTAAGGCAAAAGCTATGTATTACATTTCCAGCAGCAATTGAATTGCCTTTCTAGAGAATTTTAAATATCTACAATAGAGCTTATTATAACTGAGTTTGAGTGTGTAGTCGCAGAATAAATTTAGTGAAATCCATTCCTTAACCACATACAACTTAGAACCTAAGATGTATATGGTTCTTAAAACCCACCCACTGCCATCAAGCAGGCAGAATTGGGCAGAGGAGAAGTGGTCCCTAGGGCTTTTGAAACTGTGAAGCTTTCCAAGAGCAGGCAAGCCTCATCTTTCTCCAGCAGAGCGGCTGGTAGGCTTAAACTGCAAACTTTGCTGTTAACAGCCCAATGCATAACCTCCCGTGACACCAGGGCTCCTCTGCAACCTACAATGCTCACAAAAATGTTTTTAAATAGTGCATGCACCACAGGTTTAAAGCCCCTATAGAAGCAGAGTGTATGTTTGCCCTTTAATAAGATTTATTGCTTTATAGATTAAAGATATTTTATAATAAAGACACCAGTTATTTGAGAAGCTGACAGGTTTTTATGTCTCTTTGATCACTCACTCACTTCTGGCTAAGAACGCAAATCTTCAATAAAAAACTACTGCTGTACACTCGTATCCTGAATTACATCCTGTCATCTCTCTCGAGATTCTCTTTTATCCTACACAACGTAGGCTCAAAACAGCTATTACAGGAAGTGTTGGACTAGCAGCTATTTATAAATGGACAGAAATCTTTAAATAGCTTTGTCTGTTACCTCTTTATGGCCCTAAACCTAAAAATACCTATTTTAAAGAAATAGACATGTTAGCAATACAAAACACTAAAATGGGGTGGGAAAAAATGTTTCTTGTCCCTTTGTTTGGGAATCCAAAAGCAGCACTACCATTATACAGTCCCATCACAAGATAATGATCGTTAAAATTACATTTACCAATGCTCTCAGAGTTTTTACTACCATGACAATCATCAAAACATTTGGCTTGGCTTATTTGTTGGATGCGATCAAGTAGATCCCAGGTCACAGCACCCTAAATGACAAAGACTACCCTGGCGGGGTTTCTGGACTAGCACCTTCAGAGGAACAGATCATCAGGGCTTTTCTCCCATGAAGTCACTGGACGGATTCAAACCTAACACCTTTGGTCAGCAGCCAAAGAGTTAACTACATTGCCACCAGAACACCTTCAACTTACAGCATATTGCCTATAAAGTCTTTGACATATAAGCCTAACACTCACTGCACATCAGGAAAAAACAATTATAAAAAAGGACATATTTGGTAAAGGGTCAGTTAAATTGAGAGATGTCCTCAATGAGACAGATTAACCCCAAAGTCCCAACACCAGGTTTAAGTGGACCGGTAACATGATACTCTCACCAAACCAAACTCACTGCCATCGGTTGATGCTGACTCATTGTGACCTCATAGGCTACAGTAGAACTGCCCCTGTGGGTTTCTAAGACTGTAACTCACTGTAACGGGAGTTGAAGGCCTCATCTTTCTCCCGAAGAGCATCTGGTGGTTTTCAAACTGTGGAACTTGTGGTTAGCAGCCCAATGTATAACCACTACACCACCAGAGCTCCTGAAAATCACCACAGGAGCAGACAATATTTCCTTCTGTTATACATAAGGTCACAAAGAGCTGGAACTGAATCCAAGGTAACTAACAGCAACCACATGTGACTACGTAACTTAATTTGTTAAGAAATTATGATTAATAAAATTAAGGATTCCATTTCTCAATCACACTAATCATATTTCAAATGCTCATGTAGTTACTGCTCAAATGTGGGAAACAGAACTAGGAAGACTGTATGCAGGGCAAAGTCAACATTTATAGGCTAAGGAATCTGCGAGGCCAGGGCTCCCATGGAGGGAACCTTCACATTAGTGGGTTGGAGATGTGTCCCACGACATGCTCTTAAGTACAAATTATTTCCCTTAATGTTCCCCCATAATTAAACCAAATTTAAGATGCTGTTTGCAATTATGTGGTCGATTACTATACTCTTGATGGTCAACTGCTTGAAGGCTATCTGCCTGAAAGCTGTCTGCCATCAAAAGTGATAAGACTCTATTGTCTGTCCCACCCTAAGTTCTGCTCACTCCCTTCTGCTAAGGATCATAGATTGTCCCCCTGGAGAAGAGCTCAAAGACACCTAAGGTCAAGCCAACTCAGGGAAGACCAAGGTTAGGCTGCCATCTTGACTAGAACCCACCCATCTTGTTACTTATGTGCCTTCCTGTCACAGGTATACCCCTAGTACGACTCCTTCCTGTCACAGGTATACCCCTAGTACGACTCCTTCCTGTCACAGGTATACCCCTAGTATGACTCCTTCCTGTCACAGGTATACCCCTAGTACGACTCCTTCCTGTCACAGGTATACCCCTAGTATGACTCCTTCCTGTCACAGGTATACCCCTAGTACGACTCCTTCCTGTCACAGGTATACCCCTAGTACGACTCCTTCCTGTCACAGGTATACCCCTAGTACGACTCCTTCCTGTCACAGGTATACCCCTAGTATGACTCCTTCCTGTCACAGGTATACCCCTAGTACGACTCCTTCCTGTCACAGGTATACCCCTAGTATGACTCCTTCCTGTCACAGGTATACCCCTAGTACGACTCCTTCCTGTCACAGGTATACCCCTAGTAAGACTCCTTCCTGTCACAGGTATACCCCTAGTACGACTCCTTCCTGTCACAGGTATACCCCTAGTAAGACTCCTTCCTGTCACAGGTATACCCCTAGTACGACTCCTTCCTGTCACAGGTATACCCCTAGTACGACTCCTTCCTGTCACAGGTATACCCCTAGTACGACTCCTTCCTGTTATGTAGGAGCTTACTATGGCTTCCTTGCCGCGATTTTGTCTGTCTCATTCTGGCTCCGATCATTGCATGCTTTAATGTGTCTGATGTCTCTTTAATTTATCCCTCAATTACACAACTGTCCCTTGGACACACATTCAGTTATGGGGAGGCTGGTCCCCCACATTCAAATAACTACATATAGTTTGTGGCAACACACTGAACAGCACAATGCAGAGCAGGTCATCACCATCACAGCAAGAGCTACTGGAACTAACTGCTCTAGACCAGCAGTCACCTGTTTTTGTAACTAAAGTTTTATTGGAATGCAGCTATGCACACTCAGACTAACTTATATATGTCCCCTTTTGGCATTCTAAGAGTAGAGTGGAGTGACTGGGATAGAAATAGTCTAGCTCACAGAAACTTAAAATTTTACTGCCTCTTTTCCTAAAGTTTGCAGATTACATCCCACTGCTTCAGATAAATTCCATCTAAAAGGGCACCTATTTCTCTTGGACTTCAAAAACCCACTGCTGCCAAGTCGATTCAGACTCATGGAGCCCCTATTAGACTGACTAGAACTAACCTATCGGGCTTCCAAGAGGTTGTAAACCTTTACTAAAGCAGGCTGCCACATCTTTCCATCACGGAAGAGCTGGTAGTCTCCGTCTGCAGCTGAGGGCTTAACCACTGTGCTATTAAGCCTCCATTGGAAGTCAAATTATTTTCAAATGTTTGCAATGGTAAAAAAATACACAAATAAATGTCTACTTATTGTGTGCTAAGGATAATTTTTTAGCTTAACTATATAGTAGCAAAATACTTCCTAAAATATGAACTGACATTTAAACATTTTGTAAAATAGCCAATAAAAGCAAATGAAATATATTACAATAGTCTGGCAAATCCAAAAAAGCTGGCCTAAGAGGGAAAAAAATGCTTAATATCTCAAATTAACCTGCCGCTGTTTCCTAGCAATATCTATTAAAGGAAATGCATCAACCACCTTGAAAAGTAGCATATCACTTCAGAGAAAAAACGAAATATTTACATTTAGCCATCAATCTCAAGCAACTGTATTTCAGACTTGCAAAACAATTACTGAAAACATTGATTTTACAGTAAAGTCCTTTTTGAAAAAGTATTTTTATCTAAAAGGGTCAGTTTTTTACTTTGGCCACATTTTTTAGTGTGTATCACAAGCTCAATTCTGGACAAGGTACTTGAGAGTGACAGGGGCCCTTAGTTTGCGGAGCCGAATAAAAGCACAGTGCCATTACACACATAACAACAGAGGGTTGTGCAGCAGTAGTTTATGGGCAGACCGAGTACTTAAGGGAAAGCTTTGAGGAGAAAAGCTATGTGAATACTGAAGTGTGAGTAGTTTGTCTGATTTGTGCAGATGGGGAGCTTAGGGGGACATGGCAAGGCAAAGCCATTCTGGGTGAATGTAGCACAGAGAGATAGCCTGGCATGTCCTGGAAATTACAAGCTGTACAACGTTACATATGGCTTGCATGCCCCTGGAAAACAAGAGGGGATGATGGCAGGTGTAAAGATGAGACCTCTGGTGGCATGGCTGGGTTACGTGTGGAACTGCTGGCAGCAAGGTCCATGATTCAAAGCAACCAGCCACTCGACAGACAAAAATGAGACAATCTGCCCCTGTTCACTGACAGCCTTGGGGTCGCGTGAATTAAAATCAGCTCAACGGTTAGGGGTATAAAGTCTAGATATATTTTGGGCTCAAAATGCAGAGATGACGGCCAAAAGGATTGATCAAACACTCCCTGACATCAAGCTGATCCCTACTCACAGTGCCCCAACAGAACAGAGTCGAATTGTCCCTGTGTGTTTCCAAGACTAACTCTTTACAGGAACAGAAAATCTCATCTTTCTACCTTGCAGTGGCAACCCACTGCATAACCCACCACGCCACCATGGCTCCTTAACTGTATCACAAATTCAAAATCTCCCAACTCACTGCCACTAAGTCAATTCTCACTCATATTGACCCTATAGGGCAGGGTAGAAGGGCCCCTATGGGTTTCCCAGATGATATTCTTTTTTTTGGGGGGGGGGCCTAATACATATGTATTATTCCATAGTTCAATCACGTCAAGCAGTATTGTACAATTGCTATCACTATGTTTCAAAGACTATAACTCTTTATAGGAGTAAACAGCCTCATCTATCTCCCATGGAGTGTCTGGTTGTTTCGAACTGCCGATCTTGCAGTTAGCAGCCCAACACTTACCCTATTATGCCGCCAGGCCTCCCAAAATAGTGATCGTGAGAATGTACACAAGCTACAGGTGGTAGTGTCCAAAGACCTGCACTCCTACTTTATTAAATATCCTTCACATGTGCTGTTTTCCATTTCCCAAACTTTGGAGTATAAAGCAGTGTTTCCAAACATGGGCAATACTGCCCCAGAGGGGAGAGGTGAGGGTGGGGAGAGATAGGGGTGTGGCCTGGACCTACCCAGGGAGCTGCAAAAGCAGATACTTCACTTTATTCTGGATTATTGGCTATAGTAAAAAGTTAAATTTTTTTTCTGAGAGGTGGGGGTGCTAATCCCCACCCCACTAAAAAGGGTAAGTAGGCCAAATAAATTTGCAAACTTAGGCTATAAGTATCTTTTGCATGGAAAAAGGCCATACAATAAGATAATAAAGATTAGAATGCAACATGGCCTTTTGGGGTTTCCCTGACATGGTATTAGGAAGTAAAGGGAAAAAATAAAGCAATTCTTGTCAAGATGTTGACATGTTTTTTGCTGAGATTTTGGGAATGTCAATTAATCTCTCAAAGTTTTTATTTTCTCACTTGTAAAATTAGGAAACTGAACTAAGAATTAAATTCTTCATAGCAGTTCAAACCCACCAGAGAAAGATGAGGCTTTCTGCTCCCCTAAGAAACACACAGAGGTTGGGGGCAAGGAGGGAGGGGGGAAATGAGGAGATGATACCAAAGGCTCAAGTGAAAGAAAATGTTTTCAGAATGATGGCAACAAATGTACAAATGTGCTTGACACAATGGATGGATGGATGGATGGATGGATGGATGGATGGATGGATGGATGGATGGATGGATGGATGAATTGTGATGAGTTATATGAGGCCCCAATAAAATGATTTTTAAAACTAACAAACAAAAAAACTAAATCTGCTCCTGAAAAAGAATAAGGATCTCCCACAGAGGCAATTCTACTCAGTCCTATCACTTTGAGTCAAATTGGACTCATTGGTAGTGAGTTGGTTTTGGGAAGTTTATAGGCTCCAGAATGCTATAACCACACTGATGTATCTTCTGGTCTCCAATAAGAACACAAATACAAAATACTACAAATAAGCTGATACTCTGGTACCTACTATTTACCTGTGTGTACTGACATTCACTTGGGAAGGATGTCATGACTTACATTATGTAGTCACCAACTATTCACCTAAAACTCTAAGGCAAGACTAAAACTGGAGGATGTCTGTCAACCATTTCTATTCCAATTACTAAGTATTTATCGAAACAAACATATATTCAACCAGGAGCATCCTTTATGTCAGTGGTTCCAGAAACTAAATCAATGTTCATACAGTTGAATTGCTAGGTAATACCATATATACTTGTGTATAAGTCGAGTTTTTCACCCCTTTTTTATCCAGTTTTTGTGGTAAAATTAGGTGCCTCAGCTGATATTCAGGTCGGCTTATACTCGAGTCTATATGGTACATTTTTCACACAAAAATTAATTTTTTACAGAATTCTTTTGTCAACTAAAATTAAAATGTTCCAATTTGAGAGGAGATTCATAACCATTAATTGTGTGTTCTTGCTAATGATGAAAGAAAATTTTAATAATTATTGCACATATTAAAAACTCTAGAAACATTCCGAACTTGTTTCTCATCAGGAAAATCTGTCAAGCCTGGTTTTTAAAAAAGAACAGTTGAGTCAAAAAGACTCTTTTCTAAGAAGAAAAGTGGTAGAATAAATAACACTTTTATCAAAGGCAAAAACCAGTTGCAAATTTCACATTTCCAGTGTAGGTAAAAAAATCACACTAATATTTTAAAAGTAATAATTCTAAAGTTTTGTAAACAATAGTGTTAAAATATAAGAAAGTTTTCCAATGATAAATTTATGCAAAGATATTTTCTCCAGTGTTTCTTCTAAAAACCAGAATCTTTTTTTTCTTATGTACTATATTATATACACCAGAATAATTTCCCTTGAACAGACTCATGTGCATTTTCTCTAGCTCCCCAAAATAGCATTACTCATTTTCTATGTTAACAAAAATAAAAATGGAAAGAGCTAAACTGTAATTTACCGTGATTGGGACAAAAAATCCTTTACTATACAAATTTGCATCACAGTTTAGATCACATTTTCGTTTGTTCTTTCAAATCGCTGGTATCAATGCACATAAAATGCCAATACCAACCACATCTAGGGACCCCTGGTGGTGCAGTAGCTAAGCACTTGGCTGCTAACCAGGTCTGTGGTTCCAACCCACCAGCCAGCCCACAGAAGAAAGATATAGCAGTCTGCTTCCTTAAGAATATAAACTCTGTCCACAGGTTCACTATGAGTTGGAATCAATGCCAGGTCAATGGGTTGGGCTTTTTGGTGTTGTAGGAATCTTCAAGAGATTTGTATACTATAAAGTTTTCAAATCTCACCATACTCTTGGTCCAATAAAAATACCTTTATTGTGGTTTTCCTTATATACTATAGACTGACTTAAGCAAATGCTTTCAGATGTTAAAAGTTCACCACAAGAAATTTTTAAGTATAGGTTGAAGATGCACAGTTATCTAATGTGATGGAATCATCTTCCTCTATGTTTAGCTTTATTATTTCTTATCAAATAAATCCCACTCAAGAAGAATGTATATTAACTCAATTACTATATTGGGGGTGGGGGTGGAAATACTCAACTAGAACAACTAGAAACAGGAATTAAATTATCTGGTGGTTTTTTTGTAAGCCCATGCTATTGTAAATACAATTTAGAAGCAAAATGTTGAACTTTTCTCATAAATTGTCTAAAATGATGTAATTTTTAACCAAGATAATGTTTTTATGCATTTATTTCTAGATTAAGTATATTACAAAGTAACCCATGAATGTGAAAAGAACCACTTTTTGATTTATTTTGTAACGGTAATGTCCAAATAGAAAACTTGATGTACTTTCCCAGATACATTCCATTAGACTTCCACAGAAGCACCAGTATAATAAGTAGAGTAGAACAACAACAAAATACAAGTTAATTATATGTTCTTCACATTCTATGATGCTCATTCAAGAACACCTGGTAATTAAAAGAATTATAAGAAAAGTTTACAAACAATTGAGTTCTATCCGCCTGTTCAGGCATAAGGGGGGTGGGGACTACAATTACAACAAACCTCAACATGGTACTTTGTAATTTTCAATGTTCTTTCACAGAAAACACGTCTGAAATTCTGTATTGAGAAACATTATTCTTGACACGAGTAGCCCAAGTTTAATTTGGGGGTGGAGGGTGGAAAATAGGGTAGGTCTCCAAAACTTTACAGTAAATGCTGTCATGTCGCCCACCCAAATGAAATTAATGGTCCTACAGTTCATAAACCAACCACATCAAATCACAAAAGCGTGCGCATCCAGAGAAGCAGCCCTTGGACTGTTACTGATGTCTGGGTGGCTGAAATTCACTTCTTCACATATGTTCCACTCCAATTCTAAAACTCTCTTTTTTAGAGTTTGACCATCGTTATCGTGGAGTTGAAGCTTGGCAGGCCTCTTTCCGGGCTCCCTACACCCTGGGGGAGGGCAGAGAGACTGAATGCTTTGAACCCATCACTCACTCAAAGAGCTGGCTGCACCTGTCCTGCAGGAGCTCGACTACGCATAACAGATCATACCCTCGTCTACCAGGAAGACATTCGATAGGGGACTCCCAGGGGGCTCCTCCGTCGGAAGACAACGGTTCGCGCCCAGCCGTCACTCCGTATTCCCTGGTGATCGCCTAGGTGCCCGCTCAAGGGCCGCGCGCAGTACTCCTGGCGCACAGAGGGGAAGGAGACGAGGACACAGGCAGATGCAAGGGCGCGGGGAATGAGGTGCCAAAGAACCTGGGAGAACTCTGAAGTTCCCTTGGCAAAACAGACGGAATCGCGCAGGAGGTCCCACCGCCGCGGGAAAGTGCGGAACTCAGACAGCGAAGGTAAACTCTGAGGCGGGTGACCGGAGGTCAAGTACTCGAAAGGGGCCCAAGGGGCTGACAGGTCGCCCGTGGCCATCGCGCCAGACCCCGGAGTCCAGCGGGGACCCGGGCCCGGCGCTCCACAGCCTGACTGTCTCCGCGGCGAGCTTTCAAACACCCCCCCCCGCCCCCCGCCCCGGGAGGGCTCCTCCGATTGGAAGTTCACCCACCACCGTCACAGGGCCGGAGCGGCAACTCCTCGGCGGAGCTCTCCCCGCCCTCCGCCGCTTCCCTGGAGACCAGACCCCACAAACTCCACACCTAGCCGCGCTCGCAACTCCTGTCGCCGCAAGCTCCGGGCTCGCGGAGCGCGCGCTTCGGGATGGAACCGACGGCCCCCGACTGGGCTGCGCCCCCAGAGCTCCAGGGGCGCGAGAAGATGCGGGGGGTCGGGCAGGAGTGTACCCCCAGAGTCCTCCCCAGGACGCGGCGCCGCGAACACCTCCGCCTCGCCCCTCCGGAACAGTCCCATTGGGCTCCGACCCACCCATCCCGACCGGCCGCGGGCTGCGCGAGGACCCGAGCGACCCTACTCTCCCCCGCCCCTGCTCTTACCCATCTTTCCGCCTCGCCTTGTAGACGTGCCCGTAGGTGCCGCGTCCCACTTTGCACCCTTCGTACTCAAATAAATCCTCCACCCGCTCCCGCTCCGCCGCCAGCTTCGCCTTGAAATCATAATCCATTGTCTGCTTTCCCCATAGAGGCACCGGGACGCGGGGGCCGCCGCCGCTCAGTCCCTCCTTCTCCTCTTCCTCCTCCTCCTCCTCCTCCCCCCGCGGCCGCCGCTCCACTTCTCCAACAGTCGCCTCTCAGGCGCGCGCGCGCCACCCGCCGCTCCGCGGTCCGCCTCAGTAAGGGGTTCCTCGGCGGCCGCGGCAGCCACCTCCTCCTCCTCCGCGGCGGCGGCGGCGGCGGCGGCTCCCGCAGGCACCCCCAGTCCCGCCTCCTCCCTTCATTTCCTTGTTTTGGAACCTGGTGGGCCGCTCCGCGGCTTCCTCGAGCTCATCAACGAACCAGCCCGCCCGCCCCGATTTCGCGAAGGCTCCCGGGAAATGTAGTCCTGACAACCTCTCCATTGGTCGAAGCATCGCTAACCTAAGAACTATAACTCCCAGGTTGCCTTAGGCCCCCACGGCCCCGCCTCCAAAAGGCACGCACGCCTGCGTACTGGGACCGCCCCTCCCCCTCAGGTAGCTCTGGAATCTCAGTTCCTGAGAAGGTAGAAGTCGCAAAGTTGGTGTGGGCTCTCTGCGAATCTGTGGGGCGGGTAGGAAGAAAGTCCGTGTTTCGGTAGGAAGGAGGAATTGCACTCTGACTGTCCAGGCGAAAAAGAGAGGAGCAAAAAGTATCTGCCCTGTCCAAGAGTTTGTTCCAGGGGATTGAGAGGCGAGGATAGTGATCATGGAACAGTTGTACTGCAGATGGTTGGTTGTTTGCTATGGTATTTTGTTCGGATGCCCCGGCCCCATCCCATCGCTCCTTGGCAGAGACGAGAGAATGACGTCCTCGTTGGTGCGTGGGTTTCCCCAGCCTTTGGCTTCTTTTCCTGCTTTTGATTGGTAACTGATTATGCTCAGTTCTCCCTGATAGGTTAATATTTTCTCTTTACGTTGCAAACACCTTATTTCAAATGCTGAACTGTCAGCAGTTTCTTAGTTCGTTCAGTGGTGTCAGCACACATAAGTTCTGAGTCTTTCCTTTTTGTGGGCGCTCTAGTGTTACCCCTATCCCCACCCCACTCCCGGTAATGAAATGTATGTGGTTCTGGTAGCCAAGAACCATTCAAGTGCCTAGAAAATGCAGCGGTTTAAAGACAATCATTTCCCCAAAAAATAACTAAAAAACAAACAAACAATAATTTCAGTTGTTTTGAAAAGTGGTTTTGTTTTATGTAGTCTATGCACGACATCATATAAGGTCCGTGCGGACATCAGACAGATCGATTGATTGGAAACGGAGAATACCAGAAAGATGTTTATGTATGTTTCATTGACTATGCAAAAGCATTCAACTGTGTGGATCATAACAAACTATATATAGGAATTAAGAACACTTCATTGTGCTCCTAGGGAACCAGTACATGGATCAAGAGGCAATTGTGTAAGCAACAAGGGAAGACTGCATGATATAAAATAAAAAAGAATGTGAGGGTGACCTGGCTGCGACATTTGTCACCCCATTAATAGCCAGGATTGATTTGGTTGACCTGGCTGACTAGCTGGGTGTCTCCTTCCTCCCTCACCGCTCTATGTGTGTCCCTCCCAAAGCTGTTCGCTCGGTTTAAGAAGACCGTCCTTCCTTCAAGGGTATACGAGTAGTTGTGCTCCTCTTCTAGAACCTTAAAACAAGCTCTAAAATCAGGAAATGTGTGTCAGAGTTGTATCCTCTCGTCATACTCAATCGGTATGCTGAGCAAATCATCTGAGAAACTAGATTTTATGAAGAAGAATGCAGCCTTGGAATTGGAAGAGACCTTATTAACTTGTGCAGGTAACACACAACCTTGCTTGTTGGAGATAAGAAGTGCTGCCTTTAGTATGCACTAGAACTCAATGTAAAGAAGACCAGGATCCTCACAACTGGACAGAGAAAATTAACGTTTTCAAGAATTTCATCTTGCTTGGATCTAAAATCAATACTCATGAAAGCAGCAGTCAAGGGATCAAAAGATGAGTTGAATTAGGCAAATTTACTGCACAAGACCTCTTTTAAGTGTTGAAAGGCAAGGGTATTACTTTGAAGACTAAAGTATGCCTGGCCCAAGCCATGGTATTTTCAATCACCTCATATACATGTGAAAGGTGGACATTGAATAAGGGAGACCAAAGAAGAATCAATGCATCTGAATTGTGGTGTTGGTGAAGAATATTGAAAATACCATGGACTATCAAATGTAAAAACATCTGTCTTAGAATAAGTATAGGCAGAATGTTCTTTAGAAGCAAGGATGGCAAGACTTCTCACGTACTTTGGACTTGTTAATAGGAGGGACAAGTCCCTGAAAAAGGACATCATTCTTAGTAAAGTGGAGGGACAATTAAAAAGAAGGCGGCCCTGAACAAGATGGATTGGCGCAATGTCTGCAACAATGGACTCAAACATAGGCGAAATTATGAAGCTGCCTCAGGACCCGTCTGAGTTTCAGTCTGTTGTACAGACGATCCCTATGGATCAAAGCTGACTCAATGGCACCTAACGATGTGCATGGTGCTAAGATTCTAGAATGTTTAAGAAAGTACCTTTAGTTAGTATATCATTGGTTAATTTCATTATTGTGTTCAGAATGTCTCAGATACTCAGGATACAAAGTTAAATGTGCTCAGTGTTAGAATAGGACTGCTGTACCACATGCAGTAGGAGCACAACAGAGGGAATGATACCGGAAGTCTACAAAGTTGATATTAGGCCCTGCTTACTACACATTGGAAGCAGCCGGAAAAAAGCTGAAAGGAGGGATGGGCCAGGGTGATTAAGTGCTGAAAGTACAAGAGAATGAAACACTGCCCAGTTCTGGGTCGTCCCCACCTAATCCCATTGTTGTACCACTGTTAGTCTAAAAGTATCCTTGATAATCTTCATCTTCTTCACTGGTCCTCTAACTTGACCAAGCACAATGTCCTTTTCCAAGGACTGGTCTCTCCTGATAGCAGACCCAAAGTTTGTGAGAAAGTCTTCTCATGTTCACCTCTAAGGAGAATTCCGGCTAAACTTCTAAGATAGATGTGTTTGTTTTTAAACAGTCCACAGTACTGTCAGCAGGCTTCCCCAACACCATAATTCAAAGGCCCCAATTCTTCCGAAGTCGTATTTATTCATTGCCCAACTTCTACATGCAATATGAGATGAATGAAGATACACCATGGCTCCCATGTTCATAGCACAGTTCACAATCGTAAGAAACGAAAGCAGCCCAACGTTCAACAGTGGATGAATGGATAAAGAAACTATGGTACATACACACAATGGAATACTGTCCATCCCTTACAAAAAAGGGACAAAAGCATAAAATACCGCATGTGTTAGTCTGGGTTGACTAGAGAAATTCATGGACACTCATGTGTTTAAGAAAGAGCTTTATATACAAGAGCAGTTAAATATTGAGAAAACATCCCAGCTCAGTCCAGATCAAGTCCATAAGTCCAATATTAGCCCATATGTCCGATGCCAATTTATACAGTCTTCAGACTCACAAAGCACATTCAATGACACCAAATATAGGAAGATCACAGGCCAGTGGGTGAACAGTCTTGTGGATCCAGTGGTGGTGTAAGCATCCCAGTGCTGACAGGGATCTCCACGTGGCTCCTCTGTGTCCAGATCTCTGGCTGTATCAGCATAGCTCCATCAGGCTCCTTGCAGTAATGTCTCTTAGGGAGTGAGCGAGAGTCCCGCCTCCAGCAAGCTATTTATCTCCTTAGTAGATCCAAATGAGGTCATCAAGCTGTGACCTGATCGACAGACTAAGCTCCACCTGTGCACTGCTAAGTCTCAACTTGACAATAGATTATGTAACTACCGCAGCACATGAGATGGAAGGACCTAGAAACCATCTGCTCAGTGAAGTCAGTCAATCAGAAAAGGACAAGAATGAGTCCACTGCTGTAAGGAGAAACACCAATTAAACACACCTTAGGGACCAATTCCTGAACAAAAGGGGAAAAGGCTACTTACTGGCCATGAACCACACACCCCCTCCCTATTACACACCTCACAAGAGCCACCTTGAACAAGGAGACCTCACATTGTGTGAGGTAACTCCTTCAAGAGAGGGGTAATGGGAAATGACTACCCACTTGAGGCTATACAACATCAAGACAAGGCTGGGACAACTCAATGGCCCCTCCATAGAAAGGGAAGGAGAACCTTGCCAGAAAATCAAGCCAAGACCAGGAGAGAGGAGCATCTGCATTTCAGAGGAGACACTAATAGTTCTGCTGGTGTGTATGGTGGGTGACTGAGGAGAATTAACCTCATATCAGGAAGGGATGCTAAACAATGATTGTAGGGAACCTAGGGGGCCAATGGACAGATTATATGTTCCTGAGTAGACTCTATGAATACATTTCTACTCAACCCTCAGTGAAACACGCCATGGGCCAAACACCAGAATGACCTTGGATGCTGACTTTTCGGCCAGCATGGAATGACCCAGGAGCTGCACCAGAAGAACTTAACATAGAGGCCCAGCAGAATGAACTGAGCCCTGCCTCAAAGGTGCCTGAACCCTTGGACTGAGGCCTGGGGTACTCGGATGGGAGAGGAAGCAGAGTGGCCTCCCCGGACCTGTGGTAGTGGTGGTCATTGGACCTTGGAGGGAACCCCCAGTTTAGTGAGTGTCCAATGAAAAGGGACTCAGAATCACCATATATTTAGTACCTGGATGCCCCCCTCTCGGTGACATGACAGGTTTTGATCTGTTGGGCAGAGCTTTGAACGTAGAAGGATGGATCCAGGAACTTTCCCTGGCACCAATCCCCATACTTGAACAGAGCTAAGTCAAATGGAGATCCAACTGTGTTGAGCAACAATTCACAGGTGGTTGGGGCTTGTGGTAGAACTGTACTTGCATAGTCTCCTCATACCGACAGTGTCCAGAGTGGTGTCACTGGAAAATGTGATGATGTTATTAGTACAATCATCTTATACCCCAGTATTGACAATGTTTTACTTTTTTGCTTCTATGGGTTTTTGTTTTCCTGCCTTTAGTTAGCTTGTTTTTGTTTGTTTGTCTTCTGTTGTCTGATAATTGGTTTGTTGCTATTATTGGTGTAAGTGGTCTTAATGAGGTTTTGATTTTGTCATAATATGACCACCAAAGTAAACCTGAGTCATACATAATCCAGAGACAAACAGATGGATTCTGGGCTCCCACTTAACTCTAGCCTCAATCCAAGGACAGTTAGCTCTGATAACATGGCCCTGATCAATATGCACCTTCATGAAGTGATCACTGAAGATAAGGGTGTTACAGCAAAGTGTGGTGAAGAAAGCAAATGGTGCCCAGCTATCAATTAGAATGGTGCCCAGGATCTTAAAGGTTTATATTCAAACAAGCATCCATCTAAGCAAGGAGTCAACTGAGCCCACACTGAAGAAACACTCCTTATATGATCCAACTTTTATGATCCAAAGACAACAATTACAGAATTCAAATATGACAAAGGGAAAAGTATCAGAGCCTAAATTTCTAACACCAATTGGTAAAAGGCTATGGAGACAGTGGGAGCCCCAAACCAATCTGCAGACTATCTAGTGAGATTAAGCTGCTGGCAACTCCCTTCTAGCCACAGGCAAGGGTCTGGAACAGCTTTACACTCAGACAGAGATCATTGTAATCGTGATTACACTGGATCGAACTTGATACTTGGTCAGTTGACCTCCATCTTGACCCAACCTGAAATTGTGCTAGGTGCAAGTATTTCTTGTTTGTTCCATTATTAAAAATTTTTCTTTTCTGGCCTTTTAAATACTGATAGTGGCCTCTTCTTCCTTACTCATTATTTGTATTTTTAATCTTTGTATTACTATTATTATATCCTTACCACTTTATTTTGTTTCTGTTTTTTATAGTTTCCTTGGGTTTTCCATTTGTGAAGCACAGAAGGAGTATAGAGATAAGAAATTATGCCAGGGTTTTATAGGGGAGGAAAGGGTAGGGGGTGAGGAAGAGGATCTGGGAGTTGGGGGAACAAACAATGTGTGTGGGAGGGGGGCGTGAGCACTAGAACTGAAGGTGATTACACAACTCATTTTAAAAGCTATTTAACCCTGGGTGCGGAGAGAGAATATAGTCTATAATTGATTGTGGTAATGACTGTGCAACTCTTCTTGATATGATTGAACTATTGAATTGTGTGATGTGTGGATGAAGTGCCAATAAAACTGTCTTTAAAAAAGCTACACGTTAGTTCTCAAAGAGACATCCTTGCTTTTCTACACTTAATCTTGTGTAGCACATTTGCCTAATGCAATACATAGTTAGATTGTTTTCCCCCAACACTTCTATTGGCATATAACTCACTTACCTGCAATTCAGTAGTTCAGTCACATCAAGAAGAGTTGTAAAATCATCACTACCATTAGTTTTGGATAGTTTGATTTTTTTTTTTTTTTACTTCTTCCATGAACATTGATTGTGGGTACAAGCACAATGAAATATTTCACAACTTCAATCTTTTCACCATTAGTCTGAGGGTGCTATTCGTTTGTTTGTGAGGATTTTGCCTTTCTTTACCTTGAGAAGGAGCTCTGGTGTCATAGGAACCCTGGTAGCATGAATAGGTATGTGTTGGGCTACTAACCACAAGGTTAGCAATTTGAAACCACCAGCAGCTGCAAGGGAGAAAGAAGTGACAGTCTGCTCCCATAAAAAGTTAACCGTCTCAGAAGCCCATTGGGGCAGTTCCGCCCTGTCCTGTAGGGTCATGAAGTGGAATAGACTCTGACAGTGAGCTTGCTTTTATTTTTTTAATTTACTTTGAGTTGTAATCCCTGCTGAGAAACTTCCTCAACCAAGAAGTAACAATTAGGTCAAAAGCAAAGAAAAGAAGGTAAGGGGGCAGGGAAACTAGGACTCTGGAAAGGGAAGAGACTGAGACAAAGAGACACATCATGATGAGCGTCGCCTATGCCACTGAACAATTTGTGTGGGAATTGTCAAACCTAACTTGCTGTGCAAACTGTCACCAAACACGCAATGATAGCTTATTTTCAAAGAAGTAAAATTTCTCCTTATTGAAAACCACTAAGTGCTGGAGATATTAGTTGAAAAACTTGCCTTCTTCCCCAAGGGAATCAAAACCTCCTGCAGAAATAAACATGTAAGTAAACAAAGAGTAATAGATGAATTGAGAGCTCATAAGTCGAGAGGTAGGCTTCCCAAAGGTAAGTTTGAGCCAAATTTAAAAGCTGATCAGGAATTTGCCTTTGAAGACAGTGAGACAGTAGGGCAGTAGGGAGCAGGTCACTGTTTCAGGCAGAACAAAGTAAAAAAGCAAACTGCTACCGAGTCAATTCCAGCGCATAATGACCTTATAGAACAGAGAAGAATTGCTTTTGAAGGTTTTCAAGACTATTAACTCTTTTCAGAAATAGAAAGCCTCACCTTTCTCCTGTGGATGGTTTCAAACTGCTGACCTGGCAGTTGGCAGCCCAACATATAACCACACCACCACCAGGACTCCGTCAGGCAGAAGAGCATATACACACACCAGGAGAGAGTCTGATGTGCTCTGAAAAATGTGAGTCTTTGAATAATATGAAACTTAATACTTTTTCCTAACATGTAACGTCATAATTTTTTTCCTGCTGACCCTTATGTACGTTGTATGATCAAGTCTGATGAGGTGCCAAGCCCTGTCCCCGACGTCAGAAGTCTATTTTCAGGATTCCTCAGGGACTTGGTTACTTTGCTCCCCTTTCTGCCCTGTTGCACTCACTCCCTTCGTAGCTTCCTGATTTGGCCTGAGTATATTTGTCCATTCCTACTTATCCATCTCCTTTTCTACCTCTCTGTATGATATTCAAATTACAAGCTATTTGCCTGAAACAGTTCATCTTTGGTGCCACAAGGACGGTTCAAACTGCCAACCTTTTGGTGAACAGCCAAGTGCAAATTATTTGTGCCACTTAAGGACCCGAAAAAATAGAGAATGTCCTCAAATACATGGTGAATATGCTGTGCTACAGAATAATAATGAAGAGACTAATCATTGTCAGGTATTGACAATTATTTCAAAGAAAGCAGGTTGTCGTGGTTTGGTTTTGTTTGTTTTTTTCATTCAGAAAAAAGAAAACTCCTTCCAAGTAGTAACAATATTAAGTAGGAATCTTATTTGTCTCTTTTGCTTTCTTGAAAACATAGGAAATACTCCTTGATACCAGAATGCAGCCACATACATGAGCATCCCACAGAAACTAATAAAGCCTAATTATATGCCAAGGGAAAAACCCTAAAAGCATAGTGGTTACACTTCTGGCTGCCAACTGCAAGGTCAGCAGTTCAAAACCAGCAGCCACTCTGAGGGAGAAAGATAAGGCCTTCTGGACCCATTAAGAGTTGCAGTCTGAAAACCCACAGTTCAACCCTGTCCCATATAGAATCTCTGTGAGTCGGAATCGACTTGAGGCCAGTGAGTTTGGTGTTTTGGGGAATCACATTCCAAAGGAGCCCTAGTGAAGCTATTAAATAAGTATTGGGATGCTGACCTACAAAGCGGGCAGTTCAAATCCAACAGCTGCTCTATAGAATGATGAGGTATATGCGCTCATAAAGATTGACAACCTCAGAAAGCCTTTGAGTCGGAATCAATTTGATGGCAGTGGGTATATAATCACATGAATTTTGAAAGTTTGATTTAAATATTAAAAAGTTAAGCTCACTCAATGCTCATATAAAACCTACAATGAAAGAAACGGAAAAAACCAATGGTCTCAACAGTTTCTTCCAGGCAGAAGGACAGATGGGTGTGCTTAGCATCTGATGGATTAGGCATGAAGAGAGCAGAGCTGCAAATCTTGCAGGCCAGGTTCACTGCGTATGTGACGGCAGTAAGCAAAACTGTGACTGTATTATAATGTATATGTCCTTCTTTATGATTAGTTTATAAGGTGTGTTGATGTCAAATCTGAATGTGGTGATAAAATTCTAGCTCAGAAAGTTATATTTAAAAAGGACACCCTGGTAAGCTCTCAGCGCCTCAGTGAGCGAGGTTTAGGCTGGATCACTCCCCATCCTGCCATTTGGTTCTGTTTTTACTAAGTTTATTAACTTCCTGGACAGCCATACAAAGTACCACAAACTAGTTGGTTATGACATCAGAAATTCAAAATAGTGCCAAGTTACCTAAGTTGTTCATCTGTACAAAACAGTCCATATACTTTAGTCTAGAAAACTGCCCTATACATGTATACTTATTTTTTCTTGACAGTGCTTTAAATTCTATACCAGTGGCTAATTTCATGATAATATCAATAGAACTACCATATGCCCCATGGAGATCCTTTGTAATGTCCTTCAATAAAATAAATGTCTTTAAAGTGAATCAGGGACATAGATAAACCATAGATATATGAATGAATTTTGAGCTTGCACTTAATCATGGCCGCAATGTAAGAATAGTTCATTCTTATGTCAGGGCCCTGCTCAATACGTACCCCTATGATGTGATCATTGAAGATATGGGTGCTGTAGCAAAGTGTGGTGAAGAAAGTAGATGGTGCCCAGGTAGCAGACAATAGTATCTTGGGTCTTAAAGGCTTGTCTTAAAACAAGCAGCCATCTAAATTGAGTATTAGCTAAGTCCACACAAAAGAAGCACACAAGTATGTATGATCCAAGAACTGTAAAAATTAAAATCCAAACCCGGAGGAAAGAATGGTATTAAAGCTTATATGGGAGGGTGGAGGGAAGGTGAGGGAGAAAGGGGGAACAGATTACAAGGATCTATATATAACCTCCTTCCTGGGGGATGGACAGCGGAGAAGTGGGTGAAGATATGACAAAATAATAATAATTTATAAATTATTAAGGGTTTATGGGGGAGGGGGGCGAGGGAAAGGAGGGGGGAAAGTGAGGAGCTGATACCAAGGGCTCAAGTAGAAAGCAAATGTTTTGAGGAGGATGAGGGAAACAAATGGACAAAAGTGCTTGACACAATGGATATATGTATAGATGGTGATAAGAGTTGTATGATGAGCACCTAATAAAACGATTTTTTTAAATGAGAAAAAAAAGAGTTGTACGATCCCCCAATAAAATGATTTTTAAAAAAAAGACTTGTGTTAGTCCGGGTAGACTAGAGAAACAAATTCATAGACACTCTTTATATATAAGAGTAATTGAATATTGAGAAAACATCCCAGCCCAGTCCAGTTCAAGTCCATAAGTCCGATGTTAGCCCATATGTCTGATACCAATCTATTGATTCCTCTTCAGACTCACAAAACACATGCAGTGATGCCAAATGCAGGAAGATCACAGGTCAGTGGGTGGAAAGTCTTGTGGATGCAATGGTAATAGAAGCATCTCAGCACTGGCAAGGGTCTTCACGTGGCTCCTTCAGCTCCTGGGCTCTAGTGTATCTCTTGTCCACAGGAATGTCTCACAGGGAGTAAGTGTGTGTCCTGCCTCCAGTGAGCTATTTATCTCTTTAGCGCCTCCAAATGAGATCATCAAGTTGCGACCTGATTGACAGGCTAAACTCCACCCCTTCACTCTTAAATCTCAAATTGATAACAAATTACGTAAGTATCATAAACTTAAATACTGAACACAGGATTTGCAGACGGCTATAGATGACAGCAAAAGCCCAGAAGCCATTTGCAGGGTTCCCAAGTATATTAAGCCTCTGTTGAGTCCCCTCTGACTACGGACCCGAGATGGGGAAGGCCTTGTTATCAGACAGAGCAGGGTGGATTCCTGCAGTTGTCATTGAGTCGGTGTGACACCTTGTCATTGATGTCAATGTATAATTGCTCCAGTTTTTAATGTTTCCTGCTTTGTTATCTATTGAAGGGTTTTTTGTTTGTTTCCTTGTTTTATTCTGTTATCGATGGTTTGTTTTTATTTTTGATTTTATATGATTTTCTCTATGTGAAACCCAGATTAGGTAATCCTATACAGGTAAGCTATAGAGATAACAACTAGATCAATGGATTCAATGGGGCATGACTGGCACAGCTGGCAGGAAATGGGGAGCTAGCAACAAGTACAAGAAGAAGAAATGCCCTGGAATTGGTTGACGCGATGGTTACGCAACTCTTATGCGTGTGATCGACAACTGAAATGTATGATATGTGAATTGTATATCGTGAAGTTGTTGAAAATAAATTAACTAATTTTTTCTTCTTTTTTTAAAAATTTAAATTATTTTATTAGGGGTTCATACAACTCATCACAATCCATACATACATCAATTGTGTAAAGCACATTTGTACATTCATTGCCCTCATCATTCTCAAAACATTTGCTCTCCACTTAAGCCCCTGGCATCAGGTCCTCATTTTTCCCCTCCCTCCCCACTGCCCCCTCCCTCATGAACCCTTGATAATTTATAAATTAGTATTTTGTCATATCTTTCCCTGCCTGACGTCTCTCTTCACCCACTTTTCTGCTGTCCGTACCTGAGGGAGGAGGTCACATTCAGATCCTTGTAATCGGGTCCCCCTTTCCAACCCACCTTCCCTTTACCCTCCCAGTATCGCCACTCACACCACTAGTCCTGAGAGATCATCTGCACTGGATTCCTGTGTTTCTGGTTCCTATCTGTACCAGTGCCCATCCTCTGGTCTAGCCAGACTTGAAAGGTAGAATTGGGATCATGATAGGGGGGGAGGGGGAGCATTTAGGAACTAGAGAAAAGTTGTATTTTTCATCCTTGCTACATCGCACCCTATCTGGCTCATCTACTCCCCAAGACCCCTCTTCAAGGGGATATCCAGTGACCTACAAATGGGCTTTGGGGCTCTACTCCATACTCTCTCCACTCATTCACTATGGTAAGATTTTTTTTGTTCTGATGATGCCTATACCTGATCCGTAACATACCTCATGATCACACGGGCTGGTGTGCTCCTTCCATGTGGGCTTTGTTGCTTCTGAGCTTGTTTACCTTCAAGCAGACGTTATATCTTTTGATAGCGGGGCACCATCAGCTTTCTTTGCCACATTTGCTTATGCATCCATTTGTCTTCAGCGATCACATCAGGGAGGTGAGCACACAATTATATGATTCTTTGTTCTTTGATGCCTGATAACTGATCCCTTCAGCACCTTTTGATCACACAGGCTGGTGTGCTTCTTCCATGTGGACTTTGTTGCTTCTGAGCTAGATGGTCACTTGTTTACCTTCAAGCCTTTAAGATCCCAGATGCTATATCTTTTGATAACCGGGCATCATCAGCTTTCTTTACCACATTTTCTTATGCACCCACTTTGTCTTCATTGGTTGTATCAGGAAGTTGAGCATCATATAATGCCAATTTAATAGAAGAAAGTATTCTTGCATTGAGGGAGTACTTGAGTGGAGGCCCAATGTCCTTCTGCCACCTTTATACTAAACCTATAAATATATGCATATAGATTTATTTCCCCATCCTCATATATATTTGCATATGTACATGTCTTTATCTAGACCTCTATAAATGCCCTTTGCCTCCCAGCTCTTTCCTTTATTTCCCTTGACTTTCCTCCTGTTCCACTATCATGCTCAGTCCCCACCAGGGCTTTAGCAATTCCTCTTGGTTACATTACCCTTGATCATGCCCTACCAGGTCTCCCACACCCTCCTCACCACCAATTTGAATCACTTGTCATTCCCTTGTCCCTGGGTTTGTTAACACCACTTCCTTCCCCCCACCTCCCCCTCTCCCATGTCCCCCCGGAACTGTTGGTCCCGTTGTTTTCTCCTCCAGATTGTTCATCCAGCCTATCTTATTTAGACAGACCTGCGGATTTAATAACATGCACAAATAAACTAATTTTAAATATATAAATGAATACAATAACAGAAATCAACCTCTCACCAATCTGGAGGCAGGTGGTCCTAAAGGCACTAGGAAAAGTCTTTTTGTTGTTGTTTTTTTCTACCAGCTTCTAGTAGGTCCAGGCATTCTTTGTGCAAAAATGTGTCTTAGAAAATGAATACAATACTAGTCTCAGTGAGGTGGAGGGTAAGTATGTCCCACTTTTCTAAGGTACTACACTACTCTGTTTTCCCTGATGGCAACCACTAGCCCTCGTAGGATGTTTCTTTACATCTCGGGACTCTGCATGGCCACAAATAACTCACAGCATGAAGGAAATAGCTCACAGAGTCATGAGTGCTGCAAAGCCTCAAATCCGAAGTCCGGAGGTCCATCTTGATGGGAGGGCCCCTCTCATGCACAAAGCTGTGGAAGCGGGTGCCGGTCAGGTGACTGGCTGCAGCCCACAGTCCAGCAGAGAAAGGCTGGCCAGATGATGTCCAAAGGACACCCTCTCTTCCCAGCTCTTCTGTCTGGCTGGTCATGAGGACCCACTGCCAGCTTCTCAGGTGGCTCGTTTTATTCCCAGCAGGCTGGCAGTCACAGTTCATCCTGCTAACAATCACCCATGGCTGAATCAGGCTCTCTAGAGCTTCACAAATGTATTTGGCCTACTATCCACCCCTTTTCAGAAAAACAAATAAAATTACTCACTACCCGAACCCGGACTCCAACCCACCCCACCTCACACCCAGCAACCCAGCAATTAAAAACCTTCGTACTATGCCTCATAATCCAGGAAAAAATGCCTCACTTACTGCCATCGAGTCAATTCCAACTCATAGCAGCACTTGAGGAAGAGAAAGTGTAAGGATATGCTTTTATTTTTATCTGTTTTTGCTCCCTGCGCCCCCTCTCTCTACCCCAGCCTCTCCCCCACCTCTGCCCCAGGATCATTCTAACACCACCCAGGGGTATAGTCTCACCCACTTTGGGATACACTGCTGTAATTCTCCCAGTATCTGCTCTACCTTCTGATGCAAGCCTATCACAAAAAAGTCTTTCGGTGGATTGACGAAGACTGACTATGGCTAGAAGCACCAGAAGTCATCCACGGCCTTGCACTCTCACTGGCCAGTGGACCCCCATCTGTCTCTCGGGGTCTCTTCTTTTTGACATGGGTCCTGCTTTGATTGAATTAAGGCTCACCTTGAATTAGGGCCCAGCCTACTTCAGCATGCCCTTATGTTGACCTTATCTCCAAAGAAAGTTATGTTCACAGCCCAGGGTTTATGACATCATCCTGTCTTTACAGAAACGCAGACAAACCAAAACATGGGATTCAAAGTTCTAGGTTAAAAATACGTTTACCTCAGGATTCAAAGTTCTAGGTTAGAAATACATTTTCCTCCGAACCTTCAAGGCATTACTCCATTATTTTTAAATATTCAGTGATTTGGCTGTGTTATTGTTTGTTAGCCCCATTTCAAGTGTCCTTTTTATTTCATAGGAATGTCTAGGATCGATTCTTTAATCTTGGAAATGTAATCTCACACAAGAATGTGTGCTGGTGAGAGTATTTTTAATTCATTTTGGACATTTATTTCTGAGATTTCCCTTCCTCTCCTTCACTACCACCCCCTCACTACTCCATTCCGTATTATTTGGGGGACTCTAAATGTTTAAATGTTAGATTTCCTAAACTGGTGTTCAATGCGTCTTAACATTTCTTTCTTATCTTTCACCGTTGTCTTTTTATTGCTACATTGGGTAGAATGGCCTAAATTTTATTTTTCACCCCTCCTGTTGAATTTGTAATTTTGCTGTCATTGTTCTACACTTGAGGTTCTTTTTCTGAGAGTTACTCAACCTTATAGTGCTATGTACTTATTCAGTAGATTAAACATAGTCTTGATTACCTCTGAATGTAGTAATTACCATATGTACTCATGTAAAAGCCTAGTTTTTCTGCACATTTTTAATGCGGTTTTTGTGGTAAAATTAGATGCCTCAGCTGATATTCAGGTCGGCTTATAAAATTAGGCGCCTCAGCTGATATTTGGGTTGGCTTATACTCGAGTATATACGGTAGATATTTCTTTGTCCTGCTCAGGCAAGTGTTAACAAAGTTGTGTTCATGCTGATAAAGGCACCCCACTCTGTAAGCCAGCCTCCTGCCCAAAAGTACTCAGCTTCACCAGATCCGTGGACCAGGATCTTTCTGATGCTGCCACCACCGTTTCCACTTCTTTACACAGGGATCTGATCTCCGACCTGTTCTGCTCCAGTGGCTTTTCATTCTGGATGCTCATGAGATTCTCCTTTCCTACTTCTGAGATAGCTCACTTTATACCCAGCAGAATGGCAAATTGACCAATCTCCTAATATTAGTTCCAAACCCTCTATTTGCATTCTCCTACCCAGTCATTTGTTGGGTGCTATAAAACTATGGACAAAAAAATACCAAGTAATTTCACTTTACTGCAGTTTTGGCAGGTTTGTCTTGTTATTATGTTTATGGATCTGTTGCATATTAGGTCTCGCCTCTACACTAGAAGTTTTTATGAGAAGTTCTGAGGACTTAGGCTGGAGGTTTCTGCTAATATTTTACTGTGGCAGGAGAGTGCAGGCAACCCACAAGTGGCAGAAGGAGGTCTGTGCTCTGACTTGCTAATACTTAAGGCCGTTAGTAAATCCAAAGTACATGAGATGGTCTCACCATCCTTGCTTCTAAAGAGCATCCTGACTATACATCCTCCAAGACAGACTTGTTTGTTCTTCTGGCAGTCCCTGGAACCTTCAATATTCTTCGCCAACACCATAATACAAAATTTGGTTTTCCTAATTCATTCCCCACCTTTTACATGCATATGACCAGCTGTATTCACAAAATAACTCACATGCAAACTATTAGAATAACCCTCACACACACATACAAAAATATTACATGAAGATTATTTAAGTATATTTTTAGACTCCCAAAAATGCAGCACTCATCAAAGAACTAAAAATCATATCAATGGGTGCCCACCTCCCTGATATGATAAATGACGACAAACATATGCATAAGCAAATGTGGTCAAGAAAGGTGATGATGCCCAGCTATCAAAAGATATAGCGTTGATGTGCTTTATACAATTGATGTATGTATATGTATGGATTGTGATAAGAGTTGTATGAGTCCCTAATAAAATGTAAAAAAAGAAAAGGGGAAAAAAAAAGAAAGAAAGAAAAGAAAATGATTAGGGCAAAGAATGTACAGATGTGCTTTATACAAATGATGTATGTATATGTATGGACTGTGATAAGAGTTGTATGAGCCCCTAATAAAACGTTTAAAACAAACAAAAAAAAAGATATAGCGTCGGGGTCTTAAAGGCTCGAAGATAAACAAGTGGCCATCTAGTACAGAAGCAACAAAGCCCACATGGAAGAAACACACCAGCCTGTGTGACCACAAGCTGTCGAAGGGATCAGGCATTAAGCATCAAGAAACAAAAAAATCATATCATTGAAAATGTGGGTGAGTGCAGAGTGGAGACTCAAAGCCCATTGGTAGCCAGCCAGACACCCCTTACTGAAGGGTTGTGGGGAGGAAATGAGCCCGTCAGGGTGCAGGGTAGCAACGATGAAACATATAACTTTCCTATAGTTCTTAAATGCTTCCTCCCCCTCCCCCCACTATCATGATCTCAATTCTACCTTACAAACCTGGCTAGACCAGAAGATGTACATAGGTACAGATAGCAACTGGAAACACAGGTAATCCAGGACAGATGACTTCTTCAGAACCAGTGGTGAGAGTGGCGATGCATGGAGGGTGGAGAGAATGTGGGGTAGAAAGGGGAAATTGATTACAAGAACCTACATATAATCTCCTCCCTGGGGGATGGACAGCAGAGAAGAAGGTGGAGGGAGACATCAAACAGTGTAACCTATGACAAAATAATGATAATTTATGAATTATGAAGGGTTCATGAGGTAAGGGGGAGCCGGGAGGGAGGAGGGAAATGAGCAGCAGATATTAAGGGCTCAAGTAGAAGGCAAATGTTCTGAGAATGATGCTGGCAACAAATGTACATATGTTCTTGACACAATGGATGTATGTATGGATTGTGATAAGAATTGTACGAGCCCCCAATAAAATGATTTTTTTTTTAAAAAGGAAAAAAATTTAGCACTCAGAGGTCAGAACTGAAGTGGAAGCAGGAATCCAGGATGTAAACAAATACAAAAGATAGATTTTATTGGTGGGGGGGGCTCTTTGGAACTTTGGTGAGCGACCTTGACCTACAATTCTAATACCAATGAAATGTGTAGGTGTCAGATACACACCTAAAGCCCCAACGAAGGTAGGGAGCCTACTAGGTGATCCCCATACTTATACATAAAAGTCCACATCGTCATAAAAAAATTAATTTGCTCTTCTCTGGCTTGTAGCTAGTTCGTGGCGAGTTGGCCAAATGCACCAAGAAGGTCAGGATTATGGGTAAATCTGGGACCCGTTACGGTGCCTATCCCTGGAAAATGGTGAAGAAAATTGAAGTCAGCCAACATGCCAAGTATACTTGCTCCTTCTGTGGAAAAACCCAAATGAGGAGCCAGTCTGTGGGGATTCAGCACTGAGGCTCCTGCCTGAGAACAGTCGCTGGTAGCGCCTACATGTCCCTACACCACCACCACCGCCGTCACAGCAAAGTCTGCTATCGGAAGTCTGAAGGAATTGAAAGACCAGTAGAAGCTCTACTATTTGAAACTCTCTGGCCTGTAATAAATGGATTAATTTATGGAAATATAAAATAAATAATAAATTTTTCTAGTACCAGAAAACAACAAGAAAATTTATCTTGACCTTGGATCTAAGCAGATGGAGGAAATAACTCTGTGGATTAGGATATAAACAATCTTGGGAGTTGGGGCCAGCGGGGATGCATTAGTTTGCCTCCCATAGAAACCAATAAACGGGTTTAAGAAAATCCCAGTGAAGTTTAAGCATAATTTTAAAATTCACACCTAGTCAAAATCCATATTTAGTCATTTCATCATGAAACTTTAGAATGCCAAAGGCAGAAAGTAAATATCTAAAGCAGCCAGATATAGCTGCTGAGGCTGCTTGCATAAAATCAAACACGTCGAAAAAAAAAATCAAACACGTCGTGGGATTTAGTTCATCGGTTTGCAGGTTTAAGGCTTCATGGGGCATCCTACCTTCCAGTTTGTAGCATAGTGCCCAGAATCTTAACAACTTGCAAGAAGCCACCAGCCATTGAAAATGCAATAACTGGTCTCTATTTGCCTGGAGAAAGAAGTAGAGTCAGGAATCCTAAAATAAACTCACTGCCATCTAGACAATTCAGGTTCATAGTGACCCTGCAGGACAGACTAGAACTGTGAGTGTCTGAGAGTGTCCCTCCATTCAGGAATAGAAAGCGCCATCCATCACAGTGCCTGTGGTTTCTAACTGCTGACCTGTGTTAGCACCATAACACATAGCTCACTGTGCATGACCCTCTCTGCCACTGGGGTGCCTTAGATTCAGAAGAAAATGGAATATGTGGCTGATTGCCTCAGTGAACAATGGCTTCCTTTGCCATAAGACCAAAAGATAATAACTGACTGCATTCCTAAACATTTTTATCAAAGATCCCATAGAAGACTCCTCTGGGTAGACCAGAGAAACAAATTCATAAACATGCATATGTATATAAGGAAGAGGTTTATATAAAGGGTGATTGTACATTTCTTTTTTAAAAACTATTTTATTGGGGGTTTGTACAATTCTTATCACAATCCATACATACATCCATTGTGTCAAGCACATATGTACATTTGTTGCTGTCATCATTCTCAAAACATTTGCTTTCTGCTTGAGCCCATGGTATCAGCTCCTCATTTTCCCCTCCCTCCCTACCCCCTCATGAAACCTTGATAATTTACAAATTATTATTATTTTGTCATATAGGGTAATTGTACATTAAGAAAACATCCATACCCAGTCTTGATCAAGTCCATAAGTCTGATACTAGCCCATATGTCCGATACCAATCTATAAAGTCCTCTTCAGACTCATGAAACACATGCAATGACACCGAATGCAGCAAGATCACAGGCCAGTGGGCTGGAAGTCTTCTGGATCCAGTGGTGGTGTAAGCATCTCAGTGCTGACGGGGTCTCCACGTGACTTCTCTGGCTCAGCTAGTGCAGTTCCATGTGTCTTGTCAGCTGCAATGTCTCCCAGGGAGGGAGCAGAGAGTTTTCCACCTCCAAGGAGGAAAAACAAGATTTCCCAGAATTCTCAGGAGATCATGCCCACACAGAGGACTCGTTGGCTATGACCCGATTGACAGACTAGACTGCACCCCTTCACTCTTAATCCTCTCAAGTCTCAAATTGACACCGGATTATGTAACTACCACAACTTCTATCAAATATTCATGGAACCTACACTTCCTGGATCCCTGGAAGCTAGATGAACCCTTGGAACCATTGTCCCAAGATCATCTTTAAACCTTAAATCTTTACATCTGGGCACTAGGTTTTCAGGAGGCTGTGATTAATAGTGAAAGGCCAAAATCCGTTTACAGAGTCCGCTGTTGGAGTAAGGGTCTGTTAAGTTCTTTCTAATAGCCAGGGAGGTGAGCCATCTTGCCCTCAAGCAGAATACAAAGAAAAGAAAAATTTCTTCACCCTCCTGACCAGCCCACAAGAAGGGCAGTCTCCTTTAGGGGCTTGCCTGGATATGTCCTTGATGGAGACAGGAGGGCCCATAGTTATGAAGCATGCCCTGATTGCTGAGGTCAAAAGACCCTGGACCAATCTTGTGAGCTCTTCTAACATAATGTATGTATCTCAGTCATGGTCCATTTCCCAATCCTGTAGTCCCATCTGTAACTGTCATGTATTGACATGCTGCCAATCATGCTTTTGTGACAGTTTCCTTTGCTCTACCATATCCTTTTTTTTTTTTTTTAAGTCTGCCATATCCTTTCTAAGCCTCAGAGTCTCCGCAAATCCTGGGACATTATTACAACTTTGTGCTAATGGTCTCCCTCATCCAGATAATGTGTCTTTATCTTAAGACTTAATAAATGTTCTCCTTAAATTATATTTGAGATTTGAGTTCTCTTGAGTACCTTAAAACAAACTAAAACCACCCCTTGAAGTCATCTCAAAACCAAACCAAACCCACTGCTCTCAAGTCAATTACAACTTACACTGCCCTCATTTGTTTCCCTCATAAACTCACTGCCATTGAGTCAGTTCTGACTCATAGCGACCTTATAGGACAAGATAGAACTGCCTCTGTGGATTTCTGACAATGTAACTCTTTTATTTAAATTAATTTATTCGATTTATTTTAACAGTTTTATTGGAACATAATCCACATATCATCCAATTCAATAGTTGAATCATTGTCAGGATGAGGGGGCCCCCAACACTCGAATGGGTCCTCAGGAGAGACTTTGCAATTATAGAAAATATTGAAGACAAACAGACAGGCAGCGGGGCTCAGGGGCTCCTCATCCCATGTCAGGACTGAGAACTAGAACGTATTTTCCAATGGTATATATAATGGGGCATATGGATCTTTCATAAGGCATGCACGTCATACAGCTAACATCAGACATAATCAATAAGTAATAGCATAAGCAGGTAACATAATAAACAAGCAATAAGATGAGTCAGTGTCTTGACCTAGTGCTAGTTGGCCTCAAATCCACCTAAGCCCTTCCCAGAGGGCTGCTACATTTATGGTAGTTGACAATAGAACCTGATTGCTTTTATCTATAGAAAACCTTTAGGCCTTGTGCAGTAGCCAGACACAGAAATGATTCACCTTATGACAGTTCCTTTATGGGGGGTTATTGGAGGGACTTTGTCCAGTCCTGAGAATGTATATTAAGATTTATTTATATCTCATAACCGTGAGAGTCTTCCCCCACCACAGTTGGCTTCCCGGGCCTATAGTTAGGAGCATGGATGATTTAGCCATGTTACATTCTCATCCAGCCCCTCAGTTTACCACAGATCATATGAAGAAGAGTTGTACAATCATCACCACAATCAATTTTACAGACCATAACTCTTGAGTAGAGTAGAAATCCTCATCTTTCTTCCCAGGAGTGGCTGGTGCTTTTGAGCTCCTGACCTTGTGCTTGGCTGAGTGTGACTTGTAACCAACCACTCCTCCCTCAAACTGGCAAAAGCAACTTGAAAGACTACCTAGGACCTGAAACATGAGCTAGAAAACACAGGGCCAATGAGTTTATGTTAATGGCAAGGGATTTTTGAAAGGTATGTGATAATGAATGTACAATTTAAAGAATATTATCCCTGAATTGAACAGAAATTGCTGTATGCTCTGTTGTGTGTATTCTCGACAGTAGCCTAAACAAATAAAGAAATAGACCGGCCAGGAAGAAGAGAGATAGGGCCACAGTAAAAATGTACCCTTGTCACTTAGCAGCATTTTCCAACATCTCTCTCAGTCCCTGTAGGAAGCCTGCTCTCTGAAGTGCTGGGACTTGGCAGAGATGAAGGAAAAACCCATGCCTGGGACTTGGGTGCAAGAATGTTTAGGGTCTGTAGATGTCTTGCCACCAGCTGCGTGGAGGGAGGAAATGGGGCTTTCTAGTTCCATGCTACCTGCATTTTAGGGAGGCTATGTGTTGGCACTGACGGGTGGCAGTGAATGTGGTTTGTGTTTCAGTTTGGTATATGACTTTTGATATGGGATGGTATGTTTTCTGGGTTTTTTTTAATCATTTTATTGGGGGCTCATACAGCTCTTATCACATGAGATAGTATTTTTTGCTTTGCTTTTCTGTCCCCTTCTATACTTAAGGATTCAAATGTATATTTTAAAGAACTTATTACACAATGGAAGATGCAGAACAGAAACATGTTTTACTTGAATTAGACTTCCTTAGTTTTTGTGATGCCACACCTTAATTGCTAAAGTGTTGGGAAATGCTGGCACAGCCCTTCTAACACTCAGGGTTACAGCCCTCTGCAATGAAGCAACAAACAACTTCACAGCAGCCCCTGAATTTAAATGAGAGGCAAAAACCCTTTAATGTAGGTCACCAAGGTGCATGGAAACAAAAGGCACTAGTACAAAGATATAAACACAAAACAACTCAGTGTTACCAAGTTGATTCGGACTCATAGTGACACAATTGCACAGAAGAGACTTGTCCCAGAGGGTTTTCAAGACTGTAAAAGTTTACAGACACAAACGGCTATGTCTTTTTCTGAAGGAATGGCTGGTGGGTCCACACCACTAGCATTTGGATTAGCAGCTGAGAGCGTAACCACTGTGCCATTAGGGTCCCTAGTTATATAACATAAACAAGTATAACGACTAAAATCCTATGTGGATAAAAAATATATATCAATGCCAACTTATTTGGACATAGCAAGCCTAAAAGTACTACAATACTTAATTCAGAAAATAGCTTTCTTTTTTAAAATTAAAAGCTTTAAAATAATCATTGATAAATTAGAGTAATGGTTAACAAGTAAATTAGAGTCATGATTAATGAGTGTTAAATTAACACTTTCAATAGTCTTTTTGTTTACTTTTTAATTTTATTGTGGCAAAATATACATAAAAACATATGCCATCTCAATAATTTCTGCATGTACAATTCTGTGGCATTGATTACAGTCTTAAGTTGTACAAACTAAATATTGTTTTTCTTAGAAAAAGCTTAGATTCTTGTGAAAGCTTTGGTTATTGTCACAGTTTATAGGGCTCAGAAACAAAGATTATTTCTAATGTTGTTTCTATTTTAGTAGCTAGCATATAGAAACAGTAATGTTAAACATGGAATAGGCTGTAGAAATATCAGAGAGAACAGTGTGTTTAAGCTTAAACTCTGAGCATGGTTTGTAGGAGACATGGATCCTTGTGATGGTCTCCCCTTTTTACCCCTACCTCCCCTCACCCTCATGGTATTGCTACTCCCATTATTGTTCCTGAAGGGCTATCTATCCTGGATTCCATGTGTCCAGAGCTCTTATCTGTACCAGTGTACATGCAATGATTGATGTATAACTCCCACCCACCCAGGATAAAGAACAACAGAAACATGGGTGAAGGGAAACTCCAGATGGTGTAAGATGTGAAAATAATAATGTATAAATTATCAAGGATTCATGAGGGTGGGAGGGTGGGAAGGGAGGGAAAAAATGAGGAGTTGTTACCAAAAGTAGAAAGAAAATGTTTTGAAAAGGATGATGGCAACATATGTACAAATATGCATGATATAATTCATGTATGGACTATTATAAGAGCTGTAAGAGGCCCCCAATAAAATTATCTTTAAAAATAAAAATAACTACTATATACACAAACAGACGCACCAATTCATAGGGAAAAAGATTAAGAAAAGTCTCCAAAGCTGTGTTAGTTTTTTCCTTTGAGTATTAGCACTTGGGGTGATTTCAATACCTTTGTTCTAATGAAATATTACATGAGATATATATATTACTTCTGAAGAGAATAGAAGTAGAACTTTGGTTATAAATATAAATATTATTCAACTTATCAATAAACATATATTTCTGTATTTTTAAAAAAGGATGAGGGCAACATATGTACAAATGTTGTTGACACAATGGATATGTTAGTCTGGGTACTTTGAGAGAAACAAATCCACAGAAACTCATGTATAAGAGAGTGTTTTATATAAAGGTTAAGTGCACA
This sequence comes from Tenrec ecaudatus, assembly GCF_050624435.1. Lineage (NCBI taxonomy): Eukaryota > Metazoa > Chordata > Mammalia > Afrosoricida > Tenrecidae > Tenrec > Tenrec ecaudatus. The sequence goes on along the minus strand of NC_134536.1, from coordinate 61,745,917 downwards.
TCAAGAAAACATCCCAATCCAGTGCTGCCCTAGCCCACAAGTCCAACATAAACCCATTATATCTGGACCCATATGTCTGACACCAATCCACAAAGTCCTCCTCCATCTCACAAAACACACTCTGATGTCTACTGCCGGAGGAAAGCCGAATCAGTGAACATGTAAGCATCTCAGCGCTGGCAGGGGTCTCCACACGGCTGCTGCATCACGGTAGGTCCATGTGGCTTCTCCTCAGGGATGTCTTGCAGGAAGTAAGCCTTGCCAGCTGAAGCAGAGAACTGACTAAAGCAGCTGCACCCTGGTGCGACCATCAGAGAGCAAGAGACACGAGAACTTGAAAGGCGAGGCTCACAGAGCCATTCATCTCTCCGCCCTTCAATTAATCTCACATGTTTATCAGCCAGGTTGGCACAATAAACCTTAACTATTTCGTGTGGTCTCTCCCTTCTGTTCTGGTATTCTTTTAATGTGGTTTTCAGTGCTCCCTGAAGTGGCCATCTTCAATCATGAGCTCCCTGGAGGTCCCAGTGTGGCCTTGTTCACTTTCCAGAATAGTGTGTACTTTTGGGAGGCTGTAATACCTGAAACTTTCCTTTCCCTCATAAAAGTCACTTGGATTACAAAAGTGCTTCTGCAGCATAAAGCAAGAAGTAAGGTATATCACCCCAGAAACCTAACAAAAATAACATGACTTGGATCAGATGCACCTTAGTCTTTAAAATAACATCCTTGCAGAAAACTAGTCGGAGGAAAGCACTGGCAAGTTTCAGGTAAAAAAAGAATAATTTTAGTTTTATAAATACATTACATAAAATAAATGTTTAAAAAAATAAATAAATAACATCTTTGCTTTCCAACCCTTTAAATAAGTCTTAGACCAGCAGTTTTCAACCTCTGGGTCATGACCCCTTTGGTGGTCGAACAACCCTTTCACAGGGGTCACCCAATTCAGAACAGTAGCAAAATTACAGTTATGAAGTAGTAACGAAAAATAATGTTATGGTTGGGGGGTCACCACAACATGAAGAACTGTATTGAAGGCTCACAGCATTAGGAAGGTTGAGACAGTAGATTTACCCAATGCAATTCATTGTTTGATCTCTTGACCACTGCTTCCATGAGCATTGATTAGAGATCCAAGCAATATGACATTCTTGCCATATTTAAAATTTATAAATGTTCTCCATAAATTACATTTGAGATTTGGGATCTCTTTTGTCCTCTACAATAATAGAAGAGTTTTCACATTTCACTTTAGGTGTGAAGCTAAATAAAAAATAATGATACTTAATTATTTAAAGTAAATAAGAATAAAAATTCCTTAAATAGTTATAATCACAAAATAACCTAATGTTAATTATCCAAGGTCAGAAGTAGTTTACTTTTCATCCAAAAATAATGATGATTTTTATTTTTAGTCCACCTTTTGTTCCTAAGGATAAAATAATTGTAAACAGTGTGGCTGATTTTTAAACAAATGTATAGTTTTTATATCAGAATTTATTTTGAAAGTCATTTCAAGATGAAGTTATTTTTAAATGTATATTTTGTGAGATAATCAAATACCAAAGTACCTATAAGTATCTGATACCTATATAAAAAATTATCAATTCAATCAGTCTGGACATTGATATCTCTTATACATTTTTATCCTTCTTACATTTTATAGACTAATATTTGGTAGTTGTGCTTATACCAAAATGTATATTCCTTGTTTTATGTATCACTTACACACACTCACAATCACTCACTGGCATCCAATCTATGCTGCCTCAGAGTGACTACACTGTGGGTTTCCAAGACTGTTTATAGGAGTAGAAAGCCCAGTCTTTCTCCCGCAGAGCTGCTGGTGGTTGTAACTGCAGACTCTGAGAATCACAGTCGGATGTGTAAACACTACACCTAGCCCTGGTGACTTAGTGGTTACATTTCAGGCTGCGATCCTCAAGGTCGCAGTAGGATCCTTTTGACCCGGTTTCAACTGGGTGGCTGTGCATTTGGCTTTTGGTATAGTCCTTAAAAGAACACTACTTTCATACTGCATAATGTGAAGTACACAGTAGCCAACAAAAATTTGCTAAATTGAAGACTAGAGTTGTGGATTTCAAATGATACTAATGGTCCTTTTTAGATTCTCTCCACATTTTTCTGAGTGCACAGTTTAAAGATCTCCCCTTTGAAATTTTCTTAGCAGAGACTTTCTCAAATAGATATCGCAACACCACATGGTTTATTAAAAATAAAGTTTCAGCTAAAGATCAGGAAGAAAACCTAATTCTCTCCAAAACAAGCAAATCCTTCAGAGGAAGCCTCCTGACTTTGAAATGGGGCAGTGTTTTCAGAGTGTGGCGGCAAGGAACTGGCATTTCTTTTTTCCTTTCTTTTTTGGGAGGTAGGGGAGTTGGTCTGCTTTTCCTTCTTTCTTTCTTCTTTTTTTTTTGGTGTTGATTTTCTTTCTTTTTAAAATCATTTTATTGGGGGCTCATACAACTCTTATCACAATCCATACGTACATCCATTGTGTCAAGCACATTTGTATATTTGTTGGCATTATCATTATTAAACATTTTCTTTCTACTTGAGCCCTTGGTATGAGCTTCTCATTTTCCCCCTCCCTCCCTCCCCCACCCTCCTTCCCTCATGAACCCTGGCTAATTTATAATTTTTTTCCATGTCTTACACGGACCAGTGTCTCCCTTCATCCACTTTTTCTGTTGTCCATCCCCCTGGGAGAGGGTTATAGATAGATCATTGTGATCGGTTCCTCCTTTCTCCCCCCACTTTATCCTTACCCTACTGGTATGGCTACTCTTAATATTGGTCCTGAGGGGTTTATCTGTCCTGGATTCCCTGTGCTTCCAGCTCTTATCTGTACCCATGTACATGTTCTGGTCTAGCCGGATTTGTAAGGTAGAATTGGGGTCATGATAGTGGAGGGGAGGAACCATTAAAGAACTAGAGGAAAGATGTATATTTAAAAAAAAAAAAAGATGTATATTTTATTGGTGCTAAACTGCACCCTGACTGGCTCGTCTCTTCCTTGTGACCCTTCTGTAAGGGATATCTAATTGTCTATAGATGGTCTTTGGGTCTCCACTCCACACTTCCCTTCATTCACAGTGATATGATTTTTTTGTTCTGGGTTCTTTGATGCTTAATACCTGATCTCATTGACATCTCATGATCACACAGGCTGGTGTGCTTCTGAGCTAGATGGCCGCTTGTTTATCTTCAAGCCTTTAAGACCCCAGACACTATATCTTTTGATAGCTGGGCACCATCAGCTTTCTTCACCACATTTGCTTATGCAACCACGAACTGACAGTTCTCTTGTAGTAATGCACAATGCTTATATTTAATTAGGCTGATGTTAAAGACTTGTATCTTGAGATACAAGAGAGTTGTATCTTGTGTTTAAACTTTACACAGATTATTCATCAGGTGACTGATACTAGTTTCTTCTAACAGCTATCAGAACTGCCAAAGGACAGACAGGCTGAGGCTTGAAGAGGCACTCTAGAAATGCTAAGTATAAAGATCCAGACTTCTCTTCCTTAGGTTACATGGCAAGGAAAATGCTTCTCCTTCCTGATTTCCCTGTTCCCAAAACAATTTAAAACAGATTTCAGGAGATCTATGTGATTTAAGTGGTAAGAGATAAATACCACACACACACACAAAAGGGGGTGGGGGGTTTGAATGGGGCTTGGAGATGGCAACAAAGAATAAACTTAAAACAAAATGAGTCAGGAATTCTTTGATTATAGGCAAAAGAAACAATTCAAGTACAGTCAAGAGGAAAGGGGTTCCGTAGAAGGCCAGAAGGGAATCTCATGCATTCCAAGTATGAGTATGAAAAACAAAACAAACACCCTTACCTCCGCACCATTCTGACTCATAACAACCGTATAGGGGAGACTCAAGGTCATATTTTGGTGCTCACGGACTTGTTTTCATCTTCTTCAGCTTTATCCTGAACTGACATATAGGCAATTGATGGACCGTTCCAAGTCAAATTGGTCCCTGTTCTGGTTTTAGCTGCTGATATTGAGCTTCTCTATCTTCTCCTCCCAGAGATGTAGTTGATTTGATATCTGTGCATCTCATTTGTTTGGGGAAGTGCATGCGTATAGTTGTCTTTTGTGTTGCTGAACAAGTCTTTGGTTTTGCAAATTATATCATGGAACGCCATATTCTTTTCTACCACCAAGTCTGTATTTTCCAACTACTATTTCTTCCTCTTTTGTTTCAAATTTTTGCATTCCAATCACCAGTAACTATCAATGCATCTTTTTTTTTTTTACTATCAATGCATCTTGATGGCATGTTTGATCATTTTCAGACTCAAGTCTTTGGTAGACGTCTCCAGTCTCTTCATCACTAGCTTTTGTGGATGATGCATAAATTTGAATAATAGTTGTATTGATTGGATTTCCTTGAAAGCAGATAGATATAATCCTATCACAAATATCATTGTACTTCATGATGGATTTAGCTAGACCTTTCTGAAATCAATGCCAGCCGTTCCTCTTGATTATGTTAAACCCTGTATGTGATTTTTCTGATTCAAAATAGTCAATACCAGTCTATTTCAATTCACTAGTGCCTAGGATATCAATTTTCATGCATTCCATCTCTTTTTTACCCCCAACAGTTTTATTGGCACACAATTCACATATCACACAATTGAGTAATTCAATTATTCAGTCATATCAAAGAGAATTCTACTCTCAGCACCACACCAGTCTCAGAGCACTCCCCCCGCCATGGCTAAATCACCTTTAAAATGTGTTGTGTGGTTATGATCTGTTCTAGTGCTCCCTCTCCCCTCCCTATCCATTATTTACTCCCAAACTCCCCTTTCCCTCCCTATCCATTTCATTTTTGACCACTTGCAATTTTCCTAAATCCATCCATTGCCCAGTCCAAGTTCCAATCACTAGAAGATTTGTATAGATGTTTCTTTTTACCTTGAGTCATGCCCATCAGCAAATGAAGACCCCAAAGGCTGCACTTCCACAAGCTTCACCCCACTCACATCATCATGGTAGACTCCCCTCCAAGGAATCAGCTGTCTCCAGTCACATTTTTTTTCTGTTTTTCTTCTTCTGATTTCATTTATTTAGCTATTTATTTTTAAAAACATTTTATAAGGGGCTCATACAACTCTTATCACAATCCATAGATACATCAATTGTGTAAAGCACATCTGTACATTCATTGCCCTCATCATTTTCAAAGCATTTGCTCTCCACTTAAGCCCTTGGCATCAGGTCCTCTTTTTTTCCCCCTCCCTCCCTGCTCCCCACTCCCTCATGAGCCCTTGATAATTTATAAATTATTATTTTGTCATATCTTGCCCTGTCTGACGTTTCCCTTCACCCCTTTTCTGTTGTCTGTCCCCCAGGGAGGAGGTCACATGTAGATCCTTGTAATCAGTTCCCTCTTTCCAACCCACTCTCCCTCTACCCTCCCAGTATCGCCACTCACACCCCTGGTCCTGAAGGTATCATCCGCCCTGGATTCCCTGTGCCTCCAGCTCTTATCTGCACCAGTGTACATCCTCTGGTCTAGCCAGACTTGCAAGGTAGAATTTGGATGATGGTAGTGGGGGAAGGGGGGAAGAAGCATTTAGGAACTAGAACAAAGCTGTATTCTTCATCGGTGCTATATCGCATCCTAACGGACTCATCAGACGGACTCATCCTAACAGACCAATGATGGAGAAAAATATTGAAAGTACTATGAATTGCTAAAAAGACAAACTGATCTATGTTGGAAAAAGTAAGGCCAGAGTGCTCCTTAGAGGCAAGGGTGGCAAGACTTTGTCTTACATACTTGGGACATCTTGTCAGGAGAGACCAGTCCCTGGAGAAGGATATCATGTTTGGTAGAGAAAGGCTGCAAAAAAGAAGACCCTCATCAAGATGGTTTGACATGGTGACTACATCAATGGGCTCAGGCATAGGAGTAATTGTGAGGATTGTGTAGGACAGGATGGTGTTTCAATCTTCTTTGTATAGGGTCACTATGGGTTGGAGCCAACTTGATGGCATCTAACACTAACAACAGGAGAGAATAGAATTTCTCTATAAGATTTCCAAAACTGTAACTCTTTTTGAAAGCAGATTGCTTCATCTTTCTTCCATGGAGCAGCTGGTGGGTTCAAACTGCCAACCTTTTGGTCAGTAGTCAATGCTTTAAAACAGTGGTTCTCAACCTTCCTAATGGATGGAAAACTCAAATTAATTTTATGATGCAAGCATAACCCTAATGCCCAAACCAGGCAAAGGCATCACTAAAAAGGAAAATTACAGACCAATAGCCTCATGAACATAGATGCAAATATTCTCTACAAATTCCTAGCCTAAACAATCCAACAACATACCTAAGAAATAATATATCATGACCAAGTGAGATTCCTACTAAGAATGCAAGGATAATTTAACATTAGAAGAGCATTCAATGTAATCTATCACAAAAATAAAACAATGGTGATGAGGGCAACGAATGTACAAATGTGCTTGACACGATGGATGTATGTATGGATTGTGATAAGAAGTGTACGAGCCCCAATAAAATGATTTTTAAATAAATAAATAAAACAGAAAGGAACCACATAATCATATCAACTGACAAGAAAAGACATTTAACAAGATCGAACACCCATTCCTGATTTTAAAACAAACAAACCACTCAACAAAATAGGACTGGAAGAGGAGATCCTCAACATAATACAAAACTGAAAGCCCACATTCACCTCAACTGAGAGGAACTGAAGGCACTCCCTCTGTGGAATGGAACTAGACAAGATTTTTCTACATCAGCACTCATATGCAATATTGTGCTGGAGGTCTTAGCTGGAGATATCAGACAAGAGAGGAAACTAAAGTTACCCAACTGGCAACAAAGAAATAAGACTCTTCTCCGTGTGCAGATGATGGGGCCCTGTACACAGAAATTCCAAAGTCTCAGCAAGGTTGTGGCATCTTCATATCACGGGTTGTAAATCAGCCTTCCTCTGATCCTTATGACATGTTCTTTTTATATAGTCTGGCAGCTCAGATTATTTGCTCAGCATAGAGATTGAATTCTTATGGTGAAGGGATACAACCCTGACCCACATCTTTATAGATTTTAAATTATGCAGGATTTCCTCATTCTGATGACACAATTGTGTCTTGATTATGTACAGATTCTGCATGATCACAAAGTAATGTTCTAGAATTCCCAGTCTTCTCAAGGCTATCCATAGTTTGTTATGATCCACACAGTCAAATGCCTCTGCATAGTCAATACACAAGTTTTCTGGTATTCTCTGCTCTAAGTGAAGATTCATCTGATGTCAGCAATGGTATCCTTTGTTCCATGTCCTTTTCTGAATCTGGTATGAATTTCTGGCAGTGCCTGTCGATGTACTGATACTACCTTCACTGAATGCTCTTCAGCAAAATTTTACTTGTTGGTGATATAAATCATATCATTATATAATTTCCACTTTATGTTGGGTCACCTTTCTTTGGAAAGGGTACAAATATGCATTTCTTCTAGTCCTTTAGCCATGTAGCTGGCTTCCAAGTTTCTTGATATATGTGAGTACTTCCAGTAGTTCACTACCTTATGGAAACATTTCAATTGATATTTCATCAATTCCTGGGACTTGTTTTGGATTCATGCCTTCAGTGAAGCCTGGACCCATCCCAGCAGTACCATCTGTTTTGGTCAGATGCTTTCCTGAAAGGGTTGATGATCAACTAGTTTTTTTGGTACAGTGACTGTGTATTCCTTCTATTTTATTTTGATGTTTCTGTATGGTTCAATATTTTGCATTTAGAATGTTTCAGTGTTTTTTCCTTCAGTTCTTTCAGCTTAAGATATACTGACTGTTTGGTTTTTCTAACTCTAGGTCTTTGCACATTTCATTATAATACTTTGTCTTCTCACGCTGCCCTTTGAAATTTTCTGTTCAGCTCTTTTATTTCATCATTTCTTCCATTTGCTCTAGCTTCACTGAGATCAAGAGCAAGTTTCTGAGTATCCTCGGACATCCACTTTGTTCTCCTCTGTCTTTAAAATGATCTTTTGATTTCTTAATGTATGATGTTCTTGCTGCCATGCCACAGCTTGTCAGGTCTTCTATCATTAGTGTTCAATAAGTCAAATTCATTCTAGAGATGTTTTAGAAACTCAGTGTGATATATTCAAAGGTGTATTTTGTTCTGATTCAGGCCCTGGGCCTCATGTGATATTTTGCTTCTCCATCATCTCTTCCCACATATGTAGTCAATTTTATTTTCGTGTATTCTATCTGGAGAAGTCCATGTGTATAATTACCATTTGCTGTTGAAAAAAAGGTATTTGTGATGAAGAAATTATTGGTCTTGCAAAATTCTATCATGTGACCGTCAGCTCCATTTCTACCACCAAGGCTATATTTTCCAATTCTATTTCCAACTGTCCTCCCTCTTTATTTCCAACTTTCACATCCCAATCACCAAAAATTATCAATGCATCTTGATTGCATGTTTGAATGATTTCAGACTGAAGAAGTAGGTAGAGTTATTCAATGTGTTCATCACTAGCTTGAATGGTTTGTGCATAATAGTTTTATTGACTGGATTTCCTTGCATGCAGATAGATATTGTCCTTGAACTAGTGTGAACTTACCTACTTCTACAACTGTGTAAGCTATTTCTTGATAGATATCTTTCTATGTACATAAACATACAAGTGTCCCTGGTTTGGCTTCTCTACAGAACCCAACCCAACACAGTAGACCTTGAAATGTCCTTTTTGATGATGAGTGCCATGCCATTCCTCTCTTGATTTTGTCATTCCTGGCATATCAAACCTTAAGATCCTCTGATTCAGATTGGCTAATACCAGTCCTATTTAGCTCACTAGTGTCTATGCAATTGATCTTTATGCTTTTCATTCCAATTTTCCTAGATTTGTACTTCATACATTCCAAGTTCCAATTATTAATAGATGTTTGCAGGCACAGACAAACTAAGTGCTATCAGCTACTTCTACCTACCCCTCTGAAAAGGATCACATTAGAACATCCTAGATAGTGTGGAAGAGTACTTGGAACCAAATCAAAAATCATAAAAGAGACCAGGATTATTGCTCTGAGAGACTGGTAGAACCCCCAAGACTATGGCCCTTAGTCGCCCTTCATGTCTGTAACTGAACTCACATCAGTGTTAGAATAATCAACCATTTAGATTAAAACAAAAAACTTAGCATTTGCTCCAGGACAATAAAAAAAAACAGGGTTAGAAAAAAGCAGGGATGGAAACAGAGAACTCAGGGACAGGGAAGAAGTAGGATACAAGATGGTACATTAAGAGGATTGTAATGGATGAGCTGAAACAAAATGTGTATATGATTTTGAATATAAAACTGATTATCTGCTCTGTAAACATTGACCTAATTCACAATAAAAAATGTTTTAAAGGCTGTCACTTCTGAGTGTGCCTGACTACTGCTCTGGTGTTCGGTGTACTTCACTGGTGTACTGACTTACTCACTGCGTACATCTCTGGGTAGAAATTATTGAGCAAAATACGTCGACCGGACTGTTGTCCTACCCAGATTCAATTGTTGTGGCTAAGAAGACAGGATCTAAAGCAGTGGTTCTCAACCTTCCTAACACCGCGACCCTTTAATACAGTTCCTCATGTTGTGGTGAGCCCCAACCATCAAATTCTTTTCATAAAATTATTTTCATTGCTACTTCATAACTGTAACTTTGCTACTGCTATGAATTGTAATGTAAATATCTGATATGCAGGATGTATTTTCATTGTTACAAATTGAACATAATTAAACTTAAGTAAGCAGAGTGATTAATCACAAAACAATATGTAATTATATATTGTGAAGTATTTATGTGTTTTCTGATGGTCTTAGGTGACCCCTGTGAAAGGGTCCTTCAACCCCCAAAGGGGTCTCAACCCACAGGTTGAGAACTGCTGGTCTATAGGGACTTCTAGGGACTGTAGGGAGAGCAGATTCTCAGAAGTGATATGGTAGGGTGTGTGTGTGTGTGTGTGTGTGTTGCCCAAACCAAACCATGGAGTTGATTTTGACTGCTTCCTAGGATTTTCTTGCTGTGAACTTTATTGAAGAAGATCACAAGGTCTTTCTTCAGTGACACATTGGGGGCAGGGATGGAGTGATTTAAATAGCTACTATTTAGGTTACAGCACAAACTGTGCCTCCTGGGGTCCTTCCCAGATAACAGGTAGATATACCAGACTGGATTTTCTCAAAGTCTCCCACACTGGGGAAAGGTGTTGGAGGGGGGAAAGAGTCTAATCTTATCATCTTTTCCCTTGTTCCAAAACATGACATGAGTTTGATTTGTGCTGGGTATTGAAAAGAGCACCTGGGAATAGGATGGCACTTGTGCTTGTTTGTTTGTTTTTTAGTATTCTCTTCCTGCATTCTAGGTTCTAATATCCATTACAATGGCAACACAGAACTCACAGGCAAAATTCTCGATTCAGAGATTTATTAAATAAGTTATAGGTGACTTGCCAGTGAGAAATGCTCAAGATAGTTGTTTATCAAGACTCGTTACAACATTCTTTCAGGTTTGCTACCAACTGGGGCCGACCGAAGGGGCATGCGAATCCACTGGAAACCTCAACGAGGGAAGGCATCCACCTCAAGATCCGAGGGGCAGCAAACCCAACTGCCTGAATTAAGTGCCCAGAGGCACCCCACTTGATCTAGCCTCAACCCAAGGTCACTCAGCTCTACTTCCGTGGGTCAGCAAGTCCAGCCTCTCAGATCAAGTGCCGAGGCATCCCATCCACAGCCAGCCTCCTGCACGAAAGCACTCGGCTTTACACGCTCTGTGGGTTGGGAAGTTAGTCACTCGGCTCCATGCTCTGGCTTCTGGTTCTGTTGCTGCTTCTCTGATGTAACAGCTATCTTCTGGATCCAAGAGGTTCCCTGCACAGGGAGATCAGGTCCAGGGGATGCACTTCCCTCCTTGCTCCTTTGGGTAGTGAGATCCCTCCTCAGGTTTCTCAGAGGGCTCATTGTATGCGCAACAGGATGGCACTGCAGGGAAGCCTGTCCACAATTACTCACTCATAGGCTTGTAGGCAGGCAAATCCTGTCAGTATCTTTCCCTCACCTTTTTATCAGACCTATGCAGGGTAAGGTTGACGGGCATTAGAGTTATTTTCTATCAGAACCAAATTAAATAATTTACTACACCTGCAATGCTTGTTAGGGTTCTTGGTCCCCAACTTACCCTCTTAGCTTCAAAAACAAGTAGATTATAGCTGAAAGTATATCAATAGACCTCAAAAATGTATTGGAAAGATGGAATTAAATGATAATGGAATTTTTCCATGAAATTTTTAACTCCCCTCAGAGTTCACAGAAAATAACATAGGGGCAAAACTATGGTAGCTAGTATTAAAGAGAGAAGATTGTTAAACAAAACTACAAATACATGAACATTAGGAGACAAACTAGATAACTCAAAAATAAAAAACTCACTGCCATCAAATTGATTATGACATATTACAACCTTGCAGGATAGGATAGAACTGGCCCCTTTGGGTTTCTAAGACTTAAAATTATTATGTAGACAGCCTCGTCTTTCTCCCTCAGAATGGCTAGTGATTTTGAACCACTGACTTTGTGATTAGCAGTTAAATAATTAGGACTTCTTAAAAATTAAATCCTTAGGCTTATCAACATACTGTCAAAAGAAAAGAAAGCATATCGACTTGGAAAAACATCTTTGGGAATAACATATCCAGCAAGAGTCTGGGTACTAAAATATATAGAACACTTTGATAATTCAACAACAACAAACATCTAATTTAAACATGGGTAAAGAAGATGTATAGATGCTGAAATTATATCACTTATGCACATCAAAAAGACTTATCAGGAGTGTGAAATGAGAGCTCATAGACTGGGAAAATTTTTACCAACGACAAATCAGACAAAGGTCTAATTACCAAAATATACAGAATTCTACAACAGTTCAATAAGAAAAAAGCAAATGTCTCAGAGAGAACAACATGGCTGGCCCTACTATGAGACATGATGCCCCTCAGTGACTAAGGGCGATACAGGGGACAGCACCGGAGACACAGTGTGGGAATTGCACCTGACCTGATCCCACCACACCGAGGCAAAGCACTGGGGGAGTGCAGTGGAACAGCAAGGGAATAGAGTGGCAAGGTCCCCAGGGAATGCTGAAAGTGGACTTTGGGGCCAGGGCGTGGTGCCTCAACAGACTGGACTGGAAAACGCTCCTAAGGGCCAGCAAATGATCCTTGAACGAACTACAAAAAAAAAAAAAAAAAAGCAAATGTCTCTCCCCACCACCCCAACTATCATGATCACAATTCTACCTTACAAATCAGGCTGCACCAGAGGATGTACACTGGTACAGATAGGAACTGGAAACACAGGGAATGCAGGACAGAAAAACCCCTCAGGACCAGTGGCAAGAGTGGTAATACTGGGAGGGTGGAGCGAAGGTGGGGGTAAGGGGGGAACCTCCTCTCTGGGGGCCAGACAACAAAGAAGTGAATGAAGGGAGATGTTGGACAGCATAAGAAATGACAAAATAATAATGATTTATAAATTATCAAGGGTTCATGAGAGAGTGGGAGCAGGAAGGGGGGCGGGAATGAGGATCTGAGGCCAGGGGCTTAAGTGGAGAGCAAATGTTTTGAGAATGATGAGAGTAACTTATGTATAAATGTGCTTTATACAGTTGACGTATGTATGGATTGTGATAAGAGTTGTATGAGCCCCTAATAAAATGAGTTAAAAAAAGAAAAGAACAAATGACCCATAAATGGGGAAAAAAGATGAATAGATAGTTCACAAAAAAGGAAGTAAAAATGACTAACAAACGTGAAAAAAAGACATGTGAAAAGGTGTTCACAATCACTAGCCATGGGGGCCTTGCAACTTAAAATCACAATGAGATACCACTTTACACCCAAAATGCTAGCCCAATTAAAAAAAAAAGTTAGCAACAGATACTGGAAAGGATGTGGAGAGAATGGAACTCACATATACTGTTGGTGGACTTGTAAATATATACAACTGCTATATGTTGTGGATATATGGTAATACTTAAAACAACTGGGAATTGAAATCCCATATGATCCAGCACTGCCATTATTAGGTACACACCCTAAAGAAATCAGAGATACAACCTGAGTGGATGTATGCTCTCCCCCGTTCATAGCAGCACAGCTCACAAGAACAAGAAACTGGAAACACCCAAATGCCCAGTAGTGGAAGAAAGTATAAAGAAACCATAATACATACACACAATGGAATGCTATGCATTCCTAAAAAACAGTGATGAAAGCATGAAACACCACATGACATGGAAGGACCTGGAAACCAGCATGCTGAGTGAAGCAAGTCAGTCACAAAAGGACAAGTACTGTATGAGTCCACTACTGTAAGGAGAAATACCAATGAAGCAAACTTTAGGGACCAATTCCTGAACAAAAGGGTAGAAGACCACCTACCAGCCATGAACCATACGTACATCACCTCCCATTGATGTGAGACTTCACATTGGCTGGGGTCACTCCTTCAAGAGAGGATGAAAGAGAGACCAAATCAATGAGGCATTGCTATAGTTTATTGTGCCAGCCTGGCCGATAAACACAAGTAGGATTAACTGAAGGGCAGAGGGATAAATGGCTCCGTGAGCCTCACCTTGGTTGTTCTGTGCCTCAGTTTAAAGGGGTACAGTACCTATGGGATGCCTAGCTTGTGGACTGTGTCGCTGTAAGTTGAGGTCCCTTTAAGCCCACACAATTGGAATGTTCATCTCTGGAGCTGGGGACTGACAGTTGATGACAGTTGGGGACCTGCCTTGCTGTTTGCTGCCTGGGTATATATAGCCTAGCTCTTTCTACAGAAGGGGACTGGTAACTGGCAGCTCTCAAAACTTGAAGGACTGCTAGTGTCTCACTGCTTTATAATTTAACTGTTAATTTCTTGTATTATCTATCTGTGTATAATTTAACGGTTTGTTTCTTGAATTATATATCTATCTTTATAAATATATATATAATTACTAGCAATCTGGTTTATCTCTCTAGAGAGCCCTATCCAATACAGGCCTCTACAGGAATGAAAGGAGAATCTAACAATGGAAGATGCTCAACAAGGGGTCAATGGATATTAGACCAGTGAAGGCTAACTGCATATCACAATACCTGAATTATTCATCTGTACAGAATAAATCCTTATGTGGTTGGACGCTATTTACACAAACAATGGGAGTTGCTTGTTGGGTAACATTTACAATAATATTTACTGATAATGAAAATCACAGGTCTGCAAGAATAATATATATCTGTGGTAGTTACATAATTTCCTGTCAACTTGAAGTGCAGGGGTGACTTCATTTGGAGGTGCCACTGAGATAAATAGCTCTCTGGAGGTTGGCCACTCTCTCTGGCTTCACCTCCCTGCTATCCAATCACTTGGAGAGCTGCCAGAGCCACCACCATTGCATCCATGGGACTTTGTATCCCCCAGCCTGCCAGCGCTCTTCCTGCATTCTACACCATTGCATGGGGCTGCATGAATCTGAAGAGGGCCTGATAGACTAGTATCGGACTTTAAGACTTGATCTGGACTGGGCTGGGATGTTTTCCTGATGTGTAATTACTTCTTGATGTAAACCTCTCTCCTGTTCTTACATGATTTGTTTTGGATATGCTTCTCTAGTCAACATGTCCTAACACAAATTCTTAAAAGCAAACAGTGCATTGATGTACTAAGTCAATGTTTGTCTGCCTACTAACAGTTCAATACTCTAGTAGCTGTCTTTTGCTTCTTCAAATGCCCCAAGTTTTCAGTCTTATGTCCTCAGGTTACAGGTATGTTTGATGTGGAGTTCAGTTCACCTAGTGGAGTTTCCACATCTGATCCCTCTGGTATGGCCTCTGGATTGTGTAGCGCACCTGGAAGGTCCAGGATTCAATTTCCCAGTCAATGGCACTTGCCCTGGGTCCTCAGGGTAAGTAAAGAAACTTGGGCCAATGTGGCTTCTGAGGAGCATATTACCAGGCATCATAGAGTCCTTAAAAGTAGTTAGTCTCCAGACCAAATCCAGGGATACATATGGTAAAAAGGTGGGAGATGGGGGGGGGATGGGTAGCGGGGGAACAGACACTAACCCACCCAAGGGGGTGGTATTGTTTATATCTCCACAGGGAAAGAGGGACCAGACTTCAACCCGGTGCTCCAAGATGTGAATACAACATGCTGGCATGGAGTATGGAACCAGTGGAGAGGTCTGAGGGGCTGGCCCCAATCCCAACTACATGGACACCTGCCCCGCCCCCCAGAAGAATTTAGTTCAGAGGACAGGACGGAAGCTTCAGTTCAGGGAGAGGGACATATCTGATCAGAGCACACGGGAACACCACTATCATGATCCCAAGTCTACCTTAAAAATCTGGCTAGACCAGAGTATGTACACTGGTACAGATAGGAACTGGAAACACAGGGAATCCAGGACAGAGGATCCCTTCAGGACCAGTGGTGAGAGTGGCAATGCCTGGAGGGTGGAGGGAGGGTGGGGTAGAAAGGGAGAACCAATTACAGGGATATACATATAACCTCCTCCCTGGGGGGTGGACAACAGAAAAGTGGGTGAAGGGAGATGTCAGTGTAAGATATGACAAAGTAATAATTTATAAATTATCAAGGGTTCACGAGGGAGGAGGGAGCGAGGAGGGAGTGGGGAAAATGAGGAGCTGATGCCAAGGCCTTAAGTGGAGAGCAAATGTTTTGAGTATGATGAGGGCCACAAATGTATAAATGTGCTTTACACAATTGATGTCTGTGTGGATTGTGATAAGTTGTATAAGCCCCCAATAAAATGATTTTTTTAAAAAAAAAATAGTGTAACTACTTGGACGTTGGACTTCCTCATTTTTCTACCAACAGACATGCACTTGTCTTCTCCCAGATGTGTCTGTTCCCTCTCCCCAATCCTCAGTTGACTTTCCCATCAGTATCCCTCATCCTTCTGACAGGGATGTCTACCTGTCTGGGGGGACCTTATCATAACTTTGCATGGCAGCCACTAAGTGGTCAACATGCTCTTCCACTCCCCTGACAATTTGATCCCAGCTGACATGAAGAGCCCTCAGCTGAAATGACCCTCAAGATACATACTAAAGAGGTTGGTGCATAGTTCATGAGCACGCATTGAGCTCTCTACCGGGCTGACTGGGTGCCCTGCAAGCCTAAGCTTCTGCCTGTCCTCTTCCAACACAGATTTATTTGTTCTTGTGGCAGTCCATATATTTTCTTTCATTTTAAGCAGTTTATTTATTAAACAATTTATTAGGGGCTCATACTACTCTTATCACAGTCCATACATATACATACATCAATTGTATAAAGCACATCTGTACATTCTTTGCCCTAATCATTTTCTTTTTTTTCTCTTTTCTTTTTTTACATTTTATTAGGAACTCATACAACTCTTATCACAATCCATACATATACATACATCAATTGTATAAAGCACATCCATACATTCCCTGCCCCAATCATTCTCTAAGCATTTGCTCTCCACTTGGCAGTCCATATATTTTCAATATTCTTCACCAACATCATAACTAATGAATCAATTCTTCTTTGTTCTTCTTTTTTCAAACCACAACACAGAGGCTACAACTTATAATACATCACAAAAGGGATGATGGAAAAAGGGATTATAGCTAGAGGGCCCATATTAATTGATTACACCTCAGTAACACATTAACAAGGTATGTCTGGCAGAAACAAATGCCAAGAAGTGAGCTGAGAGAGAGAGTTACCGTGATGATTAAGGTTATGTGTCAAGTTGGCTGGGCCTTGATTCTCGGTGGTTTGGGAGTTATGTAATGATGTGGTTATTCTCCATTTTTGCATACTGCTGTCTGCATAGTTGCCTCATCTTTGTACCCTAAGTGGGCACATGATGAGTGGCTGGACTGACCTTTCCTCGGCTGCGACAAAAGAAGGAAACGAAAGACACATAAAGAAAGTAGTCTAGGCGTCGGGGCGGCGGAGACGGTGCTGCTCTCGAGGAGGGCTGGTCCTGATCAGGCTTCGGTGCCGCTCCTGGTTTCTTCTCCGGTCGCATCCCCTGCCATGGAGAAGACGGGGTCGATCCAGAAGGCGAAGCTGGCCGAGCAGGCCAAGCTCTACGAGAAGGCCATCTGCACGAAGGCCGTGACAGAGCATGACAGGGAGGCGAGTTGTCCACCGAGAAGCGCAACCTGCTCCTGGTGGCCTAGAAGAATGTGGTCGGCGCCGCAGGTCCGCCTGGAGGGTCATCTCGAGCTTCGAGCAGAAAACCCACACCTCCGACAAGAAGCTGCAGCCTATTAAGGCCTATCAGGGGAACGTGGCGTCGGAACTGCACCATGGTCCTGGAATTGCTGGGAAGTATTTAATAACCAATGCGACTAATCCAGAGAGCAAGATCTTCTACCTGAAAATGAAAGATTATATCCGGTACCTTGCTGAAGTCGCGTGTGGTGATGACGGAAAACAAACGATAGACAATTCTCAAGGAGCTTACCAAGGAACATTTGATATAAGCAAGAAGGAGATGCAACGTACACATCCTTCCGCCTGGGGCTGGTTCTTAACTTTTCTGTATTTTACTATAAGATCCTTAATGACCCAGAGTTTGCCTGTACGCTGGCTAAAACAACTTTGATGAGGCCATAGCAGAACTTGATACACTGAATGAAGACTCACACAACGACAGCACCCTTCATGCAGTTGCTTAGAGACGACCTAACATCAGGGACGTCAGCCAGTGCAGGAGGAGAAAGCGATGCAGCAGAAGGGGCAGAGAACTAACTGCCCACAGTGGGCCATCCTTCTTCCCCCTGAGAAACCTTTCTGCACATCTCCAGTCCTTCTTCCGCTTGGATTTCCTAGAGCAAAGGAACCCATTCCTGTGTATGGGATCAACTGTGGACAGTCGCTTCACACTGCAGCTTTGGGAAAACTCCACTCTTTGGTTTGTGTTTGTCTCGGCCTTGTTGGTGTGCAGGTACTGCTGTAGAAAAGTGTTAATAGCTTCGTTTCTTATAAACACAAGTAACTTAAAAACACTTATATAGAGAGGACTAAAATGTATCTGGTATTTAAGTAATCTGAGCCAGTTCTACAAGTGACTGTGCTTTGTATTACTGTGAAGATATAAAAATGTAGTTAATTACAATAAAGAGTGTTCTGCCTCCTTTCTTAATGTCTACATTCCTTCCCTTACTCTTTCAGGGTGTCCTTTCAGTAAGCAACTTTTCCATACTCTTAATGTATTCCTTGTTGGGGGGAATCCAGAAGTATTAGATTGAATGAAAATGCATTTGACACTTCTGGCTTGGGGGTCACACAGTGAAATGGCTCCTACCTTATATATTGTGGAGATCATGTACATCTGTGACCAAAGGGAGTTTCCTTGTTCTCTCTTCATTTGCTGCTGTTTAAGTGGACAACTTCCCTTCCCAATAAAAATTCACTTACACTCAAAAAAAAGAACGAGGTCTACCAGACTAATCATCTGATCAAAGCCACAATGGTTGGATTCTAATAAAATGAAAGGAAAATGTTAAAAAGAATTTGTGAAGTGAAATTATTTGGAAATGGGTCTTCTATCTGTATCTTTGTAACTCCTATGAAATGATTGGACAGGACCACACAAATAGGGAGTGTAAAATACTAATCAAGGGGAGCAGTAGGTGTAAGAAAGAGGCATCTCAGAAGCAGAGAGAGAGCTTTCTGTGACTGTGAAGCAAAAAGGGCCACCAGCCAAGGGCATTTCAGACTCCCACCTGAAATGGCAGAGGAAAGCAGCGGCCACAGCACCAACAGCATGAGACAGGCAGAGGAGCATCACCAAGACCTTGGACACAGCAGAAGAGCTGTGATGGGGAGGCAGCTACAGAACAAAGGAGGGACCAAGGTACCGTGTGGCTGAAAGACTGAGGACTGGAGAGCCATGTGGCTGTTGACTTGGCTTAGAAGAGTCACTGCCAAAGACAAAAGGATTGTATACTTACTGTTTTTGATCCCGGCTTGTGGTAACCTGTTAACTTCCCTAATAAACCCCATAATTGTGAGTGTTGTCTGGGAATTCTGTGTGACGATTGCATCAGACTATTGAAATCAGCAGAGCAGTAGAGTGCTATCAGAAGAGAATACAGAAGGATGGAGGGTGAAGGCATGTCTGACTTCTACCTTGAGGCAAGCAGACTTGGGCTAATGTGGAACTGTATTCTCCCCCACCCCCTACTGAAACCTGAGGAGGTCAGCTGTGGCCCCACACACCATTTTCTCAGAAATTAAAAATTTTAAAAGTCCAGACCTGTTGGACTAGTTGAAATTAGAGAACTTCCAAAGACAATTGCACTGAGACACTCTTTACACCTTAAACCAAAATTACCCAAAGGATCTAGTAGGTAAGCTCATAAAATAAAGAATATCATCAATGAGTAATTAGCTCCTATAAATCATCTCTGACACTAAATGGTCAAAAATTAATCTAAAGCATAAATGAGAAGGGTGGGGACAGGGAAACTAGTACAACCAGAAAGGAATGAATGCTAATGACACGTTATGAAAAATGTAACCAATATCAAGGAATAAAGTGTGTAGAAATTAAAAGGGAATCTAATTTGCTATGTCAATTCTCACCTTAAACAAAGAATGAAAACCTATATCCAGATACTTTTGTTTTTCAGATCCACATGAAAATATCTTTAGAGTGCAGTAGTTACATCTTCAACGGGAAGATATATGAAAAGGTAGGGGTGGAGTTTAGCCTGTCAATCAGGTCTCAGCCTGATGACCCCACTGGGAGGTGCCACCAAGATATATAGCTCTCTGGAGGCCAGCCTCTCCCTCTCTGCCTTCACCTTCCTGCTTGCAGGCCACCCTGAGAGCTGCTGCACCCCTACCATGTTTTCCACTGACCTCAGATCCACACGACTTTACACACACCAGCCTGTAATCTTCCTGCATTCTGCATCATTGCATATGGCTTTGTGGGTCTGAAGAGGGACTTATGATCAAGTATAGGACTTACAGAGTTGGACTGGTCTGGTATGTTTTCTTTTCTTTTTATTTTTAACCATTTTATTGGGGGCTCTTACAGCTCTTATCATACTCCATCCATCCACTGTGTCAAGCACTTTTGTACATATGCTGCCATCATCATTTGCAAAATATTTTCTTTCTACTTGAGCCTTGGTATCAGCTTCTCTTCCCCCCCCCACCCTCGGGATGTTTTCTATATATATTATTACTCCTTTATTTAAGGCTCTTCCTTACACATAGATGAGTACCCCTGGATTTGTTTCTCTAGTCAACCTTGCCTACCACAGAGAGATAGCACATTGCTGCTGTTGTTGATGCTAGCTGCGATCAAGTAGGTTCTGACTCATAACAACCCTATACACAACACAAGGAAACACTGTCCAGTCCTGTGCCATCCTCACAATTGCTCTTGAGCCCATTGTCGCAGTTACTGTGTCAGTCAGCTCGTTGAAGGCCTTCCTCTTTTTCACTGCCCCTCTGCTTTACTGAGCATGATGTCCTTCAGGGACAGGTCTTGCTTGACAACATTCTGGCCTTACTTCATCTAAGACTGCCTGGCGTAAGCGTTCCTCATTTTCAAATGCATGAGCTGTTTGTTGATACAATTAAACAGCCTTTTCTGGATCAACATTTTCTATAAGCTTTGTAGCAAGTTCTAAAGCCATAGCTGCTGTGCGGTGGGTGCCATTTTTCAAGAACATCATGCTAGCTTTCTCAACATCATTTCTTCAACATCATGCCAGCTTGCTCATAAACTCTACCTCCAATTTTAAAAATAAATACTCTACAAAAGCTATAAAATGTTCTGCTTCTTTTCCACAGGCATTATTATTTAGCAGCTTGGAAAAGAGCCCTATCAGTTATCAGGCATCAAAGAACAAAAAATTATATCATTGTGTGCTCACCTCCATGATACGATCGCCGAAGACAAATGGATGCATAAGCAAATGTGGCTAAGGAAGCAGATGGTGCCTGGCTATCAAAAAATACAGTGTCACAATAAAAAAAAAAGAGGACCTGATGCAAAGGGCTTAAGTGGAGAGCAAATGCTTTGAAAATGATTAGGGCAAAGAATGTACGGATGTGCTTTATACAATTGATGTATGTATATATATGGATTGTGATAAGAATTGTATGAGCCCCTAATAAAATGTAAAAAAAAAAATACAGTGTCTGGGGTCTTAAAGACTTGAAGGTAAACAAGTAGCCATCTAGCTCAGAGGCAACAAAGCCCACATGGAAGAAGCACACCAGCCTGTGTGATCATGATGTGTCGAATGGATTAGGTATCAGGCATCATCAGAACAAAAAAATCTTACCATAGTGAATGAAGGGTGGAGTAGGGAGTGGAGACCCAAAGCCCATTTGTAGGCCACTGGACATCCTCTTATAGAAGGGTCTCTGGGAGGAGATGAGCCTGTCAGGGTGTGAAATAGCAATGATGAAACATATAACTTTCCTCTAGTTCCTAAATGCTTCCTCGCCGCCTCACCCCACCCCCTGCCACTATCATGATCCCAATTCTACCTTGCAAGTCTGACTAGACCAGAGAATCTACTCTGGTATAGATAGGAACTGGAAACACAGGGAATCCCGTGCAGATGATCCCTCAGGACCATTGGTGTGAGTGACGATACTGGGAGGGTATAGGGAAGGTGGGTTGGAAAGGGGGAACCGATTACAAAGATCTACATGTGACCTCCTCCCTGCGGGACAGGCCACAGAAAAGTGGGTGAAGGGAGAGGTCGGACAGGGCAAGCTATGACAAAATAATAGTTAATAAATTATCGAGGGTTCATGAGGGAGGTGGGAGCAGGGAGGGAGGAGAAAAAATGAGGATCTGATGCCAGGGGCTTAAGTGGAGAGCAAATGTTTTGAGAATGATGAGGGCAATGAATAAACAAATGTGCTTTACACAATTGATGTATGTATGGATTGTGATAAGAGTTGTATGAGCCCCTAATAAAATGATTTTTAAATATTTCACTATATATATAAAGAAAAAGAGCCCTATAATTCTCATGTTTACCAGCTTCTCTCAGGCAGGCACCTTTTGCTTGATCAAACTGTGTGGCATTTTTAAAAGCAACAGTACTTCTCTGCTTTGACAAGGTGGTCCAGCCCTTCATTTATTTTTTGAGCTGCCATCTCCCAAGGCCAGCGCCTAATGTGGATAACAAAGCACCGGCTCACTTCCACCTTACAGTGCTCTGTCAAGTACTCTTAACTTTATGTTTTGAAACAATTTGGTTGGCACATGATCCACATAGCATACAATGAATAGTTCAAGACCTTTTCTGAGTTTAAGCCAAGCCGAATCCCTTGGTTTGTTAACACAACTGTCTCTTGATGTATATGTACAAGACCCAGGTACAAGTGTCGGCTATTGCTCCAGCTGTTCCTGTTATCAACTCTCAATCAAGAATGCAGGAGAATGACCCATGAACAGAATTTCAGCAGTTTTTAAAACTTAGGTAGGTATTTTTGCACTGCTCTGGGAAAAAGACCAGGCTTTCTATTCCTGTAAACAGCGATAGTCTTGGAAACGAACAGGGGCAGGTCTACCCTGTCGTATCGGGTGACTGTGAGTCAGCATGGACTCCTCGGCAGTACATTTGGGTTTGGGTTGCTCTGTTCACATCACTCCCCCTTTAAAAAATCATCGTATTGGGAGCTCTTATAGCTCTTTTAACAATCCATAACATCAAGTACATTTGTACATATGTTGCCACCATTTTAAAAGCATTTTCTTTCTACTTGAGCCCTTTGTATCAGCTCCTCTTTTATCCTTCCCTCCTCCACCCTCTCACTCATGGACCCTTGATAAAATATAAATTATTATTTTCATATCTAACACTGTCCACAGTCTCCTTTTCTCCACATTTTTGTTGTTAGTCCCCCTGGGGGTAAGAGTGGTTACACACCTTTCTCCCCCTTCTCCCTCCATCTCTCATTATTGTTCCTCAGGATTCCGTGTGTTGAGAGCTCTTATCTGTACCAGTGAACATGCTCTGGTCTAGACAGATTTATAAGGTAGAACTTGAGTCATGATAGTAGGGGGCTGGGCAAGGGGGAAGCAATAAAGAACTATAAGAATTTTGAGGATGATGGCAACAAATGTACAAATGTGCTTGACACAATGGATGGATGTATGGATTGTGATAAGACTTGTACAAGCCCCCAATAAAATTATTTTAAAAGAACTAGAATACCGTGTGTTTTGTCATGCTATACTGCACCCTGGATGGCTGTCTTGTCTCTTCCTTGTGACCCTTTTGTGAGGGGATGTCCAATTGTCTACAGATGGCCTTTGGGTCTCCACTCCAAGCCCCTTCGTTCATATCTGTGGTAGTTACATAATCTACTGTCAACTTTAGAAAGGGGTGGAGTCTAGACTGTCAATGAAGTTATAACCAATGAAGCCTCTGTGTGGGCATGGCCTCCTCCTGGGGATTCTGGGAACCCCTGTCTTCCTCCCTGGAGGCAGGACACACACTCTCTCTGCTTCGTCTTCCTGCTAACAAGTCACATGATTCTACATTGATGGAGCCAGAGCCCTGGAGATGGAGGAGCCACATGGAGACCCATGCCAGCACTAAGATACTTCCACCACCACTAGATCCACAAGACTTCCCACACACTGGCTGTGATCTTCCTGCATTCAGAGTCATTCCATGTGCATGAGTGAAGAGGAGTTTATAGACTGGTATCGGGTATATGGGCTAATATCAGACTTATGAACTTGATTTGGACTGGGATGTTTTCTTAATAAGCAATTACTCTTTGATATAAAGCTCTTTCTTATCCACACATGAGTATATATGAATTAGTTTCTCTAGTCAACCTGGACTAAAACAGAATCGATATAATTGTTTGTTTTGGGTCTGCTGATGCTGGATACCTGATCCCATTGACACCTTGGTCACACAGGTTGGTCTTGCCATTCTTTGTGTGATAAAAATAGAGCAGCAAGCACATTTTGCTTCTGACTTTGAAAGTTTATTTGCATTTATTAATTGTTAATGCACTATGTTACAGTAACAATTTGACTCACAACAAACATTACACATTCATGTTATCACAGTGCCTAGCTTGAGGAAGCTTTAGGTATTGACTGTCATTTTTCTTCTCAGAATGTTAAAGGTATTGCTGCCTTGTCTTTAAGATTCAAATTTTGCTCCTGAGAAGTACAATGCTTTGAGATTCTTCCAACCTATGTGATAAATTTTGTCCTCTATGGACACTATTTTTATCCCAAGTGTTGTGAAATTTTACAATTACGTGCCCTTTTTGTTTTCTCATTCATTGTGCAGGACACTTGGGAGTTCTTTTGATCTAGAAATCCATGCCCTTTCATTTTTTTTTTTTAACCTTTCATTCTAGAACTCTCATTACTTGGATATTGGAACTTTGGGGCTGACTAGTTAACTTTCTCTCTTTTGTTTCTTATTTTTCAACTCTGAATTACCCTATTAACAGATTTCTTCAAGTTTATCTCCTACTTTTAAAAAATCTATTTATTTTGAATTTCCAAGCACTCTTAGAATTTCCTTGTTTACAGCATTATCTGTTATTTGGTTGTTTTGTTTTTGTGGTTAGAGTGTCTTCGGTTAAGCCTTTGTGGTCTAATTATGGTTTCTTGCTTTGGAAGTTTACTTTTTCCTGTATCATTTCTCCTTCCTTTAGTTGTATTTATATGTTTTTCTTCTATCTGCTTTGATCTTTAGGGCCTCTGGCACAGTGGATTATGTGTTGTGTTGCGCACCACAAGGTCAGTGGTTCAAACCCATCAGCTGTTCTGTAAAAGAAATATAAGGCTTTCTGGTTCTATAAAGAGTTACATCCTTGGGAACCCACACAGGCAGTTCAATTGTGTCTTACTGATTCCATGGCAGTGAGATTGTCTGGTTTTTATCTTTTTCATGCTGGTTTTATTTAAATATCTCATACTTGGCTGTTAGAATGAAGCACTGCAAAACACATTGTAAGCTTCTGATTTCCGAATTAACTTCTGACCTGTGGGCTTCACCATAGGATTACCCAGCTTGGACTCGTTTTGTAATTGAAATGAACCTCAAATGTCTGAATGTAAAGGTCTTTCACTTGGGGGTACTCAGTTTCCACACAGTGGAAGCTTCCTAATTAAATTTGGACATTAGACTTTGAGGTTGAGGAGGGGAGGTCTGATTTTACATAAATAAATATAAATTAAAAAATGAAAAATAACTTACTTCCCTCAGTACTTAACATCAACATCATGCTGAGTTTCTAAATATCTATCCACAGAAAAAAGCGGACTTCTAAATTTTAGTTTGACAGGTTTTTTGAAATGAATAGCTGGTGAGACCTAAAAAGTTAAAAGACTTTTACCGTTTTGCGTTTATTAGCGGTATAGGAACTTTGCATTTATTAGTGGTATAGGAAGAATTGAGAAGAGCAAGGATTTTAGGGTTCCAGCTGCTGGGAACTGCTGTCAGGTCTCCTCTGACTCAGCAACCCTGGGTGCAGCAGGACACAGCCTACCCCACCCTCAGGATCATCGCTGCGTTGGACTCCACTGTTGCAGCCACTGTTAATCTATCTTGTCCAGGTTCTTCCTCTTTTTTGCTGCCCATCCATCTCACCAAGCATGATGTCCTTTTCCAAGGACTGGTCTCTCCTGATAATATGTTCAAAGTTCCTGAGACAAAGTCTCACCATCATCACTTCTAAGGCGCATTCTTTCTCACAGATAGTATGAATGCAATAGATTTTGGCCTAATGAAGTATCATTTCCTAATGTCAAGTATCTATTTTCCCTTCTTAAGCAAGTGACACCTTGCTCTCCAACACTTTAAAAAGGTGTCACACAGTAGATTCGTCATACATTACATCATTTGACTTCCTGAGCATTGTTGCTTCCATGAGCACTGATTGTGGATCAAAGCAAAATAAAATCCTTGACAACTCCAATCTTTTCTGTTTATCATGATACTGTCTGTTGGTCCAGTAGTGGGAATTTTGGTTTTCTTTACCTTGAGTTCAATCCATACTTTACCTAAAATTAAAAACTCAATGAAGAACATATTCATGAAATATTTTAGAAGTATTATCAACAATGCTAATTATGGATTAATATACTGGGAGTGCATAAAAGATTGGAATCAAGGGTGGTTTTGTATGTGAGCAACCACTATTTATTTATTTATTTATTTTCATTTTATTTTATAAACAATTTATTAGGGGCTCATACAACTCTTATCACAGTCCATACATATACATACATCAATTGTATAAAGCACATCCATACATTCCCAGCCCCAATCATTCTCTAAGCATTTGCTCTCCACTTAAGCCCTTTGCATCAGGTCCTCTTTTTTTTTCCCCTCCCTCCCCACTCTCCCCTCCCTCATGTGCCCTTGGTAATTTATACATCGTTATTTTGTCATATCTTACCCTATCCGGAGTCTCCCTTCCCCCACTTCTCTGCCGTCCGTCTCCCAGGGAGGAGGTCACATGTGGATCCTTGTAATCAGTTCCCCCTTTCCAACCCACTCACCCTCCACTCTCCCAGCATCGCCCCTCACACCCTTGGTCCTGAAGGTATCATCCAACCCTGGATTCCCTGTGCCTCCAGCCCTCATATGTACCTGTGTACAACCTCTGCCCTATCCAGCCCTGCAAGGTAGAATTCGGATCATGGTAGTTGGGGGGAGGAAGCATCCAGGATCTGGGGGAAAGCTGTGTTCTTCATCGGTACTACCTCGCACCCTAATTAACCCATCTCCTCTCCTAAACCCCTCTATGAGGGGATCTCCATTGGCCGACACTTGGGCCTTGGGTCTCCACTCTGCACTTCCCCCTTCATTCAATATGGTATATATATACATACACACATATACATACATACACACACATATATACATATACACACATATATCTTTTTTTTTTTTTTTGCATGATGCCTTATACCTGGTCCCTTTGGCACCTCGTGATCGCACTGGCTGGTGTGCTTCTTCCATGTGGGCTTTTTTGCTTCAGAGCTAGATGGCCGCTTGTTCACCTTCAAGCCTTTAAGACCCCAGACACTATCTCTTTTGATAGCCGGGCACCATCAGCTTTCTTCACATTTGCTTATGCACCCATTTGTCTTCAGCGATCCTATCATGGAGGTGTGCAGTCAATGATATGATTTTTTGTTCTTTGATGCCTGATAACTGATCCCTTCAGGACCACTCGATCACACAGGCTGGTGTGTTCTTCCATGTGGACTTTGTTGCTTCTGAGCTAGATGGCCGCTTGTTTATTTTCAAGCCTTTAAGACCCCAGTCACTATCTCTTTTGATAGCCGGGCATCATCAGCTTTCTTCACATTAACTTGTTCACCCACTTTGGCTCCAGCAGTTGTGTTGGGAGAGTGAGCATCATAGAGTTCCAATTTAATAAAAGAAAGTATTCATGCATTGAGGGAGTGTTTGAGTAGAGGCCCAAGGTCCTTCCGCCACTTTAATACTTAACCTATAAATATAGACACATAGATCTATTTCCCCATCCTCCTATATATATTTGCATGTACATGTCTTTGTCTAGACCTCCATAAATGCCCTTTGTCTCCTAGCTCGTTCCTCCATCTCCCTTGACTTTCCTCCTGCCCTACTACCATGCTTTGTCGCCACCTGGGCTAGAGTATACCTCTTCTCTAAGCAAACTTACCCTTTATCATTCCCCACCAGGCCTGCCACTCCCCCCTCTCTACCGTTTTGGGTCCCATGTTGTTCCCTTGTCCCTGTGTTTGTTAACACCACTTCCTTACCCCCCCTACCCCCCCACCCCAAGTCCCCCCCGGAACTGTCGGTCCGTTGTTTTTCCTCCAGATAGTTCATCCAGCCTGTCCTATTCAGACAGACCTGTGGAGACACATGCACGAAAACAAGACAGAGGAAAACAAAGCAACAGTATACAACCAGACAACAAAGCAACAAAAACAAACCACTGACAAAGAACAAAACAAAACACTTCACAAGAGAAAAGCTTTTAGTTAGTTCAGGGATCATTTGCTGGCCCTTAGGAGCATTTTCCAGTCCAGTCTGTTGGGGCACCACACCCTGGCCCCAAAGTCCACTTTCAGCATTCCCTGGGGACCTTGCCACTCCATTCCCTTGCTGTTCCGCTGCACTCCCCCAGTGATTTGCCTCGGTGTGGTGGGATCAGGTCAGGTGCAAATCCCACACTGTGTCTCCGGTGCTGTCCCCTGTATCGCCCTTAGTCACTGATTGGCATTATTTCTCATAGTGGGGCCAGCCATGTTGTTCTCTCTGTGGACTGGCGAGCAACCACTATTTAATAAAATGGTTGCTAGGTGAAGGTTGGATGTTAGGGAGGTGTGTTAGGCCAGGTTGACTAGAGAAAAAAATTCAGTGACACTCATATATGTGTAAGAAAGAGCTTTATATCAAGAAGTAGTTATATATCAGGGCGGCATCTTAATTTAATTTTTGTTTATGCAAAGATGCGGCAGATTTTTCTATGGAAAGGAACCGAGATTTCTTTAAGTCAAGTAGAGATATCAAGTTGAAAAGTGTCCCAAAGGTGTGAAATTCAAGAGCAATGTCTAAGCTGAAGATAGGATTTCAAAAGTTATTAATATATGTCTACATCATTAAGTCATACACTGGACAAGGTCACCTAGGGAAAATGTATACAGAGGGAAGAGGGCAGAGGAGAAACCAATGGCACTTCGGCCTTTGGAAGAAATAATGTATGACAGATGAGTGGTATATCTGGGTCCCAAGTTGCAGCTATTGGGTAGTGCCTTTCAACAACGCACCTTCATGATCCAGCAGAATGTCAGAAAATATTCTGTTGTGTAATGTTTTTACTGGCTAATTTTTGGTTGTAGGTCACCAGGCTTTGCTTCCTAGTGTGGAAAATCCACTAACACTTGCTTGTGTGACCCTGATGCTATTTAAGACATAGGTGCCATAGGCGACCTGATGCTGGCCTGATGCTATTTAAGACACAGGTGCCATAGGTGACCGGATGCTATTTAAGACATGGGTGCCATAGGTGACCTGATGCTATTTAATACATGGGTGCCATAGGTGACCTGGTGCTATTTAAGACATAGGTGCCACAGGTGACCTGGTGCTATTTAAGACATGGGTGCCATAGCTTCCAGAATCAGAGCAGTATGGTAATGATGAGCACAATACAACAAACTGACAAGCCAGCTGAAAGACTATGCAGCTATAAAAGGAAAACTCCAAGAGAGGCTTCACAAAGGCCTAGAGAACTGTTTCAAGAGAGGCGGTACCACTAATTGTGACACAGTGACAAAAGGTTGACTTAAATGTGGATAAAGACAAACCTCTGGCTTTGTTGAGAAAGGGGTCTTGAAATGAGCCATTTCAACAAGGGAAGAGAGAAATGGGCAAGTGTTGACAGTAGAAGAGGTATCAAGTGATTTCTTTTTCTTTCCTTTAAATCTGGAGGAGATCCCAATAGTAAGGATTACTAAGGAGAACAAGAGAAGAGAGCAGGATCAACCAGAGGTGCTTTTAGAAGGCCTTGCCCTAGAGTGACCAAGTCAAGCAGTCCTGGTGTGCAAAGTGCAATAGGTGTTTTCCTCTTACAGTGGGAAAAATGGCACATTGTGAGATATAGCTTAATGATAAAGAAAACAAGTTTAGGAGTGCTGGACAAGTTGAGTGCAACGAAGTATTTAACTTCATTTAAGATTAACCGACCAGCAAGATAATTAACACAAGACTTTTGAGTTTCAGGATCATAATGATGCCTACGTTAAATAGTACCTGTTACTAAGCACCAATCCACCCATAGTCACTATTTAAATTGTACTATACCAAATTAACAAGGATTTACCCTGCCAAGATGCCTGTCACTTTAATGTTAACTTAAATTACATTAGAAAATAGCATAATAATTGAACTAATTAGAAGCAATTATAAATCCAATTAGGTTTATACAATTAGTGTTTTGAGGTGGTTTAGTAAGTAGACTGATTCTTCATTTCAATAAGCAACCACCAAATTAATTGAATAGCTTGTAAAACACTTGTAAAAGAAATACTTTTAATCTTTATTCCAATTATAACTATGTTCTCTTTTAATTATTATAATAAAAGAATCAGCATTTATTAGGCCCCAGCCCTCTCCATCAAGCCCCAACTGATAGATTTGGGCACTCTGTCTTCTGAGAGTACATAACGAGTTTGAGGTGGAAGCTTTGAAACAACATGTCAGAAGTAGCAATATGTGCTTACCTTATTACAACCTAGTTTTTTTCAACAGGCATCAAGAAGAAATGAGAACAAATCCAATTTCTAGGTGTGTTTTTTTTTTCCTTTTCAATTTCTAATTAAGACAACTAAAACCAGGTCTTTTTTTCAGCAGCGTTTTCATGCTTACTCCATCTTACTGCATTTTTAGTTAGGGCAAGTCATCTGCGGACAAAGGTATTTTCTGTCAGGTTCTTGTTCCTGTGTTGTTTCTTCTCACACATTTCCCCACAAAAGTCGTAACTTTGTTAGCGCAATTTTACCACCTCAAGTTAAACTTTTTGACCATGTCTTGACAACTCTTAGGACTCTGAGTTGATTACTGACCTAATTGAGTTTTTTAAATTGCCACTGAAATTTAATCCTAAAGTTGCTGTTTTGTTAACTTCCCTGCAACGCTAAAGTACGTGAGCTAGTCTGCCAATTTGAGAGTGCGGGCGTAGCTCCGAAACCCAGCTAGAGGACTATCAATTACAGTCTGATTATATTTCATGAGTATTTTCGGAAAGAATTCTGCAGACTATTTTCACTGAACGCGGCAGGAGTTGCCAGTGGCCGCGCGCTCAGCCAACTCGGAGGCTTGCAGAGCCCCACGGAGGGAGGTACCGAGCTCGGCGCCCTCCGGGGCCGGGCGCCACGTTGCTTTCCCCCTTTTCAACAGGGCGACCCCCCAAAAGGGCGACAAAGCTTCAGCCTATTGTGTAAACGGGCCAGGCGCTGCATTTAATCGCACATCAAGGGAGGCGTGAGCCGAGTTCGTTTTAGGGCCAGAGCGCCGTAACAAGGTGTGCGTCACAGACAAACGCAGTCGTCCCAGTCGGATTTGCGTTCGGCCCGGGGCAGCCCGTTCCAGAGCATGACCGAGCACCTACCTCAACCGCCGGGCCGAACCACGCGGTATCAAAACCACCGCGCCCACCGAACCCGGCCCACTCTCCCAAGGACCCACCCATGTTCGCCGCTAACTGGCTGTCTCTCCTGCAGCACGGCTCGCTCGGCTTCTGCTCTCCCCACCCGGCCCTGCATTCGGCCCCAGGCTCGCAGTCGCCCAGCGGTCCGCACAGCGCCTTCTCCCGCCCAGGGACGGGGAGCGCAGCGGGCAGCTCCCCGCGCTCCTCGCGGGGCCTCAGGCCCGCCCGCCCGCCAGCCGCTCCTCAGCCGCAAATGATTGACAGGCGGTTGCCGCTATGAGGCGCCGGGGCGGGGCGTCGTGCGTCACTTCCTGGCCTTTCGGGAGAGACGGGGTATATAAGACCGGCAGTCACGCAGTCCCTTCGCTTACACAGTATGGCCGGCGACATTAGCTAGCGCTCGCTCTGCTCTCTGTAACGGGGAAACAGCGGACTGCAAGAGACTGAACTGTATCTGCCTCTATTTCCAACAGACTCACGTTCAACTTTCGCTCACACACACAAAAAAGCCGGGAAAATTTTATTAATCCTTTTTTTAAAAAAAGTTAATATAAAATTATAGGAAAAAAAAGGAGCCTGAACTTTAAAACACAGCTGGAACAATCCGCAGCGGCGGCGGCGGCGGCGGCGGCAGCGGCGGGAGAAGAGATTTAATTTAGTTGATTTTCTGTGGTTGTTGGTTGTTCGCTAGTCTCACGGTGATGGAAGCTGCACATTTTTTCGAAGGCACCGAGAAGCTGCTGGAGGTTTGGTTCTCCCGGCAGCAGCCCGACGCAAACCAAGGATCGGGGGATCTTCGCACCATCCCGAGGTCAGTGTTCGCGGGTCTTCCCGCCGACCGGGCCGGCGCTGGGGGCTGCGGCCGCCGGGGAGGCGCCCGACCCGGGAGGGGGCGGGGGCCGGCTCCGCGGAGCCTTCAGGTGGCGCCTGCCCCTCGCGGCAGGGCCGTTTCGGCGGCCCCGGAGCGCGGGGCCGGGCTGCGAGGGAGTGGCCGCGGCCACTCGGGGCCCGAGCGGGCTCCCCGCGGCCGCCGTTGCCGGGCCGGGGTCTGCCGGGGGGAGGGGCGGGAGCCGGCGCCGCCGCGAGCTCAGGTAACGTCCCCCGCGGGGCGGGAGGCGCCGCTCGGAGGCCGCGGCGCTGGGCCCGGGCCTCGCGGGGAGCCCGGGGGTCTGCGCGGGCGCCCTCCCGGCAGGTGTGGCACGGGGAGCTTAGTCAGGCGCTAATTCGGGCGTGCCCGCGGAGGGCGGCGGGGAAGAGGAGGGAGGGGGTGCTTCTGGAGCCCGACCCGCGCTTGGCGCCGAGGGGAGGGGGCCCCTGCCGGCCGGGCGGAGCAGGCCTCCCACCCGCGTCCCCGCCGGCCGCATGTGGCGCTCGGGCGACGGGGATTGGGCGGGAGCGGCGGTGTCGCAGTGGCTGGCTGGGCCCTCCCGCCGCCCCAACGTGCTCTGCACCAAACCCTTTTGGGGGCGGTGGGGCGGACGCCCCCAGGAGGTGGCCGCCAGCCTGCGAGGGCTGCACCCGAGACTCCTGACCTTGGGTTGTGTAACCTGTGCACGACGCGGGAGGTGCGGGTGCGGCAGGGCTTGCGTGCCTTTGCGAGACCGAGGGCCGGCGGCAGCGGGGCCTGGGCCCAGCGGGCCACGAGGGAAAGGCGATCCCGCTGGACACGGAGAGCGCCTCGCGGTGGCCACATTCCCGTCCCCCCGGTCTGGGGCCCGCCGAGGAGCCCGCCGGAGCCTGTGGGCTGCTAGGCGCTTGAGGAATGCTGGCCGCCCGCGCCGCCGCCGCCCCTAGACCAAAGCTCCTGGTGAGGCAGACCGGGCGGACACGTGCTGCCGAGACTTTAAGGCGACCCAGCTTCAGCAGCCTCTCCTAGAAGGGTTTCATTGGAAGCTGAAGGAAGTAGGCCTGTGAAGTAAAATGTCACCGGGTCTTCCTTCTCTAGGATAATTCGCTGCCTCCGATAGCCCTGTACATGTGTATTACAGGAAGCGGTTCCTAGTCATACTAAATATGGGGATAGGGAAGCGTTTAGTATTTCCTTCATTTCACAGATGCAGGAAAACTCCCGGGTGTTAATAAATGATCAGGATTTAAGCTTGGACTTTTCCCCTGTGTTTTCTGTATATTTTTGGGTTGTTTTTAAGTATAACCTGATCCCTGAGTTTGGAGAAGAAAGGCTGTTTTTTAAAAGGTAATTTGCTTTTCTTTAAATGTTTGAGAAAACACCCTTCTCACTTTTATTATAAGTTAATAAAACAGTTCCACTGTGCATCTTGAACTGATTACAACTCATCCGTTTAAGAGCCAATTAAATTCTCATGTTTGGTGGAGTCTCATGCATTTTGTAGATAGTTAACATTTATGAAACTATTTTTGAGCATTTATTACATCTCAGTTTCTGCAGATAGATCAAGAACTGGAAAATCTATGGATTTAGCTAAGAAGATCATTGGCCAAGAACATTTTTTCAGGGGTGCCATACTAGGATGTACTGGTTAAAGTTCATTATTAGGACATAGTAATCAGATAATGAAAACCCAAAATCAAACTCAATGCCATCGAGTTGATGGTGACTATAGGACAGGGTAGAACTGCCCCAATGCAATTCTGAGACTCTTAATGGAGTAGAAAGCCTTGTCTTTCTCCCTCAGCTTCTAGTGGTTTTGAACTGCTGACCTTCTATTAGCATTGCGGTGCACCACCAGAGGTCTTTGAATAGTGGTAGGTAAGATAAATGTTGAAAAGGTGCTGATTAAAATTGTAAATTTGCTTGGAAAGAGAGGGCCTTTCTATTAGAGAAGTAGGTCTCAACCTGTGGGCTGCAACCCCTTTGGGGGGTCAAATAACCCTTTCATAGGGGTCGTCCGATTCATAACAGTAGCAGAACTACAGTTAGGAAGCAGCAAGGAAAATAATTTTTTGGTTGGGGGGTCACCACACATGAGGATCTCTTTCAAAGGGTCGCGGCATTAGGAAGATTGAGAACCATTGAATTAGAGGAATACAAGGCAAGGGAGTGTTCTTTCCCTGCACCCCCACCAAGATAAGTAAGACTTCTAACAGTGACTTGAAGTGAGGGACTTAATGGAGTCTGCTACCCAAGGGGTTGAGGTAAGGGGTGGGATTCAGATCCCATGAATATGGATTATCATCATTGAAAGAATCCTAAAATTTGTTAGGGTAATGATTGTACAACTCTTCTTGATATGATTAAACTATATGTAGATTATGTTCCCTTTTTTTTTTAAGAAAATAAAGTGGCTAAATGCTTGCCCTTTAGAGGAGTGTCTACATTTGAATTCATACTTCCTGTAATGGTGTGTTTGCTCATTTCCAAAATGGAGGTGGTTGTGAAGATGACAGTAATAAAGCCAAGCCTGAGTTCCTTCAAATGCAAGGCAGCAGGGTTTCCAAGGCTGTAAATCTTTACACACCACTCACATTTCAGTTTGCTCAACTGGTTAGTGGCTGAGCATTTTAACACCAAAATAAGTTAATCTGTTTACCAAAAAACAGTGCCTGAAACGCTAAGCCACTTAAATATTGACTGGCATTATTTTATCTCTCATCTTTTGCTCTTAAGGATAAAACAGGATAAGATAATCCCCTCCCCATTCTTCCTCCGAAACCATCTAGAACTAGGAAAGAACGTATATTATTGGAGTCTAGTCTAAAGGTGTGCATTAGAAAGTTTGGCGGTGAATATTGTTATTGATTACGCAACATGACTGATGTAATTGATACCACTGAATCATACATATGAATATTGATAAATATGTTGTATGAAAGATTGTCAAGTTTTGTGACATCCTGGAAACCTTTATTAAACAAAAGTAGCAAGAGATGAAACCATTGTTTCTCCACATACTTCTTTCATAGGTTCTCAAACTTAGTGTACCCACCCCCCTTTCCGGAAAAAAATTACTCGGTGTCCCCCTGACAAATAAAAACTTTTGTATAATAGTCCATAATCCAGATAAAGTGTATGGATCTGCCTTTGCACCCCCCTGGATTGTTCCAGCAAGCCCTCTCTTCCTCCAAGGGGTGATATTGGCATTAGTTTAGAATCTAGATTTATATTCTTCTGAAGGCTGAATTTCCATCTGTCTTCTTCCTCCTTAGAGGCCTGTGCTCTTTGATTTACAATCATATAACCATGCTAAGACTTCAGCTGGGGAGACTCATTTCAAATTGTAGTCTTTTAAAATGTTCTTTGAATTTTGGGAACCGAAAAAAAAAATGATTTAAGGGTAAGATTAAGGTCGTGGGGGTGGAGTAAGGTTTCTCAATGAAATTCTCAAAGATCTTTGAAGATGGAAAGAAAAAAACCATTGATGCAACCCTACTGGCCTTTTCCCTCGCTAATACAGGTTTTCATTTTCTTAAAAGATCTCCACAACAATCGAGAGTTTTACTTCTTCTCACTCCCTGCCATCCTGCAGATTCCCACTCATAAGGAAACCTTGGAGACCGGGTAGAACTACACCTGTGGGTTTGCAAGACTGTAATTCTGTAAGGGAGTAGAAAGTCTCATCTTTCTCCCTTTTAACCCCTTAAGAATCTGGAGGGAAAAAAAAGAATCTGGAGAAACAATCTTTGAGTTGACTTTCTGTCTTTAGTTCATCTGCTAACCCAAGAGTCTAATATAGGGTTTCTTTTTAATAGCAAAAATAAAGTTTTATTCAGCAGATGTTGTAAAGAAAGGGGGAATGGGTGGGGTGGGGAGACGATTGACATACCCTCAAAGCTATGTCTAACAGCCTAAAGAGCAATTCTAAATGCAAGACCATCTGTTTAAAATTCAGAGTTGGTGGTGGCTTGATCGTTTGAACAGAAACTAACCTGGAAAGATATTTTTCCAAAGTTTTGTAATAGAGAGGGAAAGGTGTGTGGTTAAATCCAGAAGACCAGAATTGGGGAGGACAAAGGAGATACCTCTCTTATGTACATGCCTAAGTCTTGAGGTGGTTGACTTTTGAGACTGAAAGTCTGTGGGAGCAGACAGTCTCATCTTTCTCTTACTGGTAGATTTGAACCTGTGTAACCTTGTGGTTGACAGCCCAACGCTTAACTTACCAGTGTCATCTTAAAAGTTTTTAAATGCTTGCTCCATCTAAACATTAATTTTTATGTGTGGCGGCAATCCTGTAAGCTTGTTGCAAAGCTCTAAGAATTTGGAAAGATGTCTACTTGACTTTTTAATTAAAAGTAAAAGTTGACTCTGACCTCAATAGTTTTTTGTTTTGTTTTTTTTCCCCATTGTGGTACCATGGGTTAAATCCTGGCCTGCCAACCACAAATCTATTCCTTTGTACTATTTTCTCATATACAGTTGCCGAATCAGAATCAGCTCAATGGCAATGGATTTAATGAGACTGGGAGGTATTATGAGAGAACTTGTCTGCAGCATCCATGAATCACAGAGCCATGCAAATATATTTTGTTAGGAGTAAACTAATACATACAGCAATTAGAATAGGTGTTGGCCAACTGTTAGATGGAAGAAGAGCTAATCCAGTACTCACAACAGCTTGAAAATTATTTGAGCCCCCTCCCACCCCCCAAAGTTATCTGAGAGCCATAAAAATATATATATTCATAAATATATTTTTACTAGCAAATAAAATAGCTATTATCTGAATAATATCCTTTAAATGAAACTGATCGTTCTAGCTTCATTTTTCTTTGGAGCAAGCCACATGTGTGTACCCATATGGTTTTACAAGCTGATCCAGAACTTTAGTAGTAATAATCGTTGACTTACCCTTGTATGTTTATAACAATTTTTAAAAGTGAAAATACTGGAAGACGGCACATTTTTAATACAGTTTTTGTGCAGGCCAGTGGGTAAAAGTTTGAGTCCATTGGCAGAGGAAGCATCATCACAGGGCTCTGGCCTGTCTCCGCAAAGCTTACCAACAGGGGGGTAAGAGCAGAGAAGAAAGCTAGCCAGGGTGCAGTATAACACCGACAGAACACACAGCATTCCTCTCGTTCTTTAATGTCTGTTCCCTTCCCCCATCATGACCCCAGTTCTATCTTACAAATCTGCCTAGATCAGAGAGAGCTTTTACACTTGTACATATAAGAGCTCTCAACACACAGAACTCAGGACCAATATTTAGAGTAGTGATAATATGAGGGTAGAGGGGAGGTGGGGGAGAAAGGGGGAACAGATAGAAATGATAGATGTATAACCCCCTCCCCTGCCCACCCTTCCAACAACAGAAACATGGGTAAAGGGAGACACAGTGTAAAATATCACGGGTTCACCAGGGTGGGAGGGAGGTGTGGAAAGCAGATACCAAAGGCTCGAGTAGAAGAAAACTGATGGCAACATGTACTAATGTGCTTGATACCATTGTTGTATGGATTGCTATAAGCTGTAAAAGCCCCCAACAGTTTATTTTAAAGAGATTAATGTTTTTCCTGAGAAATCATTGTTTTAATTACACCTAATATATTGAATGATCAATTTTTGCTCTCTAATAAGATAATTTCTCTTTTCAAAAAATATTCTTTCTTTCTGAAAACTTTGTTTTTAGATAGTTTTCATATTTATATTTAGATTTACACTCACCTGGCATTTCATTCTTCTAAACTGTAACTCCCCAAACAAGCTTTGGTGATTGTAAGATGCTGAAGGGATCAGTTATCAGGCATCATAGAACAAAAAATCATATCATTGTGTGCTCACCTCTATGATATGATCGCTGAAGACAAAGCGGGTGCATAAGCAAATGTAGTGAAGAAAGCTGATGGTGCCCAGCTATCAAAAGATACAGCATCTGGGGTCTTAAAGGCTTGAAGGTAAACAAGCGGCCATCTAGTTCAGAAGCAACAAAGCCCACGTGGAAGAAGCACACCAGCCTGTGTGATCACAAGGTATTGAAGGGATGAGTTATCAGGCATCAAAGAACAAAAAATCATATTGTGAATGGGGGGAGGTGCGCAATGGGGACCCAAAGCCCATCTGTAGGCAATTGGACATCCCTTTCATGGGGAGGAGATGAGCCATTCAGGTGCAGTGTAGCAACGATGAAACATACAACTTCTAGTTCCTAAATGCTTTCTCTCCCCCCCCCCCCC
The DNA here is from genome assembly GCF_050624435.1 of Tenrec ecaudatus. NCBI lineage: Eukaryota > Metazoa > Chordata > Mammalia > Afrosoricida > Tenrecidae > Tenrec > Tenrec ecaudatus. The sequence continues at coordinate 61,707,502 of NC_134536.1, read as the reverse complement.
CCACTATCATCCCAATTCTACCTTACAAATCCGGCTAGACAGAGGATGTATATTAATACAGATAGGAACTGGAAACAGGGAATCCAGGACGGATGATCCCTTCAGGACCAGTGTTGAGAGTGGTGATACTAGGAGGGTCGAGGGAGGCTGGGGGTTATAAAGGGGGAAGTGATTACAGGGATCTACATCTAACCTCCTCCCTCCGGGATGGGCAATAGAAAAGTGGGTGAAGGGTGACGTCAGACGTGTAAGATAAGATAAAATAATTTATAAATTATCAAGGGTTCGTGAGGGGGGAAATGAGCTGATGCCAGGGGCTTACGTGGAGAACAAATGTTTTGAGAATGATGAGGGTAATGAATGTGTAAATGTGCTTTACACAGTTGATGTATGTATGGATTGTGATAAGAATTATATGAGCCCCCAATAAAATGGTTTCTTTAAAAAAGCTTTGGAACGCAACTTTGCTGAATGTTCAAATTTTCTTCTAAACACTTTCTACTCTTGGAGGTCATTTCATTTCATGTACCTTGGGTATAATTGGAATAAATTAACTTCTCAAGAGAATGTTAGGTCTTGGGTTAAAGAACATTGTTACCAAAAGATGGAAGAAAACTTTTTAAGTGGGAGGCATGTCCAGATGAATCAAGGAGCTGGTAGTTCATACCGAGTTCTACAACTAAATTTTTTATGTGATACTAAAGTTGAAGTAGAGTAGGCTCTTTGTTAGGATTAACTTACAGCTTTCTCCATGCCTTGTTTAAGATTCATAGGAATGTTTAGAAATGTCACTGGACTAAATGATTTTGAAATGATAGCTTGGAGGGAAGCAGAAATGGAGAAAGTCTACTAGAAAAGATAAAAAGTAACGGTGAGAGAAGAGATTGTTTTATTTTTACAGTTATTTGAAAACTCCTTTTTAATGTTGAGAATGAAATTTAAGACTGTTCTCACTCTGCTTCACCGAGATTTTACAAGCTAAAAAATAATCTTTATTAAAGGATGGGGCAGTTACAAAAATAGTATATCAAACCCCCAGCATTAACTCTCCCAGAACTCAAATCATTAGACTACATGCTTGTACAATATTGTAGTATTTCAGTTATTCATATTAAAGGAATATAGCCCACTGTCAAACACTTTGAGTGTAAATGTTTTGGCGTAGAATAGCCTACTTCATTACTACATTCCTTATTATCTTAAAAAATGCTTTGAACTATTGGACCCAAGCTGTCTTTGTTTAGGACATGTTGAAAGTAGCGATCAGATGAGTAGAAGAGACTATATAGATCAGTAACTTTGGGGTAAAAATTTGAGCTAGAGAAGCAATCTAATACTATGATTATTAATGAGTGGTTTTGTGTCATCTTAGTTGGTTCCTTTGAACAAAAGAGTATCCAAGTGGGCGGGGCATCCCCAGAATATCAGTTTCTGGTCGACTGGTTTTTGCTAAAGGTTGTATTTTAAGATATTTTTGACCCAAAACTTTATGCACCTTGGGTCTATAAAGCTTGATTGGAGTATTCTCAGACAAGTGAAGATGTAAACTAAGGGTTAGACTAAGGGGACAAAGCTTCAGTGACTTTGACTAATTAACTCAGTGACTCTGTGATTAATTACTTAAACACTACAGAAGTAATTCAGAGCCTGAAGCCTACTAATACAGGTGCTGAGGTACCAGCCTCAGGTACTATATGGAGCACTGGATCCTGTGGGCTTGCTGTTCTTAGCCACCAAGTCCTGGTAACACCTACACAACCCGATGATGACAGTGTCATGGTGATCCATCCCACATGTGGAATAGAATTTGGAACTCTGCCTCATGGGATTTCCAAGGCTCAGAAGCAGATCGCCAAGGTCCCTTCAGGCTAGTAGTTGCAGGCTTAACATTTGTGCTACCCAGCTGCCAACCATTTTTGAAAACTTTTCAATATAATATAAAGTGCCTTGTCACTCTGGACGTCATGAAGAAAGCCATTCAACCCATTTGATATTAGTCAAGAGTATGCAGTTAGACTTTTCCCTGGAAGTGGTCCATTTACGAGTGTCCTGCATGATCTCTAATATATTTAAACTACTGTACATACTCGTATAAGCCGAATATTTCAGCACAAGAAATGTGCTGAAAACGGGTTTGGCATATACACAGGGTCAGTGGTACCCCAGTGAGGTGTACCATCTCACTGGGGCCCCTGAGGTAACTGACTAGTGTCCATTTATTATCCGGCGGGTGATTGCTGTTTCTCCGCTGTTCATTCAAAGCCCCGCTGAAATTGCAGGGCTTTGAATGTTTGTTTACTCACATCTAACCAATCAGAGCCGTCCTATGGCGTGTATCTTTGAATAAGCCTTTTAAAGACCGTGCGAAGGATGTGGCATGAGTGGATGTCATCTGGTCAAGCCCGACTAACAAAAGGAGGAAATCTCATGAAGCCTAACATAGAGTTAATAGCAAAGTGGGTTCGAGAGGCATGGGAAGACATTCCAGAAGACATGGGGCGACATGCCTTCCATAAATGTAGTATTAGTAATGCTATGGATGGCAGTGAAGACTGCACTTTGTATTAAGATGACGGTGATCTCAGTGAGGACAGCGTCTATGATGACCTCACACCAGCTGAAGCTCTGCATTGGGATACGGATGATGAAGAGGAATCCAGTTTTGAAGGATTTTAACTCTTTACATTTTAGCTTGGTTGCTGAGTGAGCTCAGGGAGTAGTACTCTTAAGGTATCATTGTTGATACCTTATTGTTTTTGTTGAACCTATTTTCCACTTACTGTGCTGGTTTACTAATGTTAAATGACTTGTCATTTTATTTATGTTTTTTGTTTAAAATAAATATTTAAATACATTACCCCACTGATATCTCAATTGTTAGTAATTTTATTTTCATTTGTTTTGATTATTGAAACTCACCAACAGCTTCTGTATTTTCCACCCTAGGCTTATATTTGAATCAACCAGTTTTTCTGGTTTCCCAGGTAATAATTAGGTACCTTGGCTTATATTGGGGTCAACTTATATTCAAGTATATATGGTACTTAAGTTAGCATTTATTTCAGCTCTGATACTTGACATTTAGGGCAGATACTTTTTTTTTTAATTGTGGAGAATGGTCCCATTTAGTGGAGATATATTTAGCAAGTTTTACTACAAAGCTTAGCAATATCTTCTGACTTTATCCACTATATGCCAGCAACATCACCACCAGTTGTAACCAAAAATGTCTGCATAAATTACCAAATTCCTTTTGGGGGAAGCAAAATCATTCCTGGTTGAGAACCTTTCCTAGATGAATGAGAAAGGTGGCTTTTGAGTTTAGGAAAATTATTCAAATTTGATTTATCTGAGTTTTTCTGATTTGTAAGCCTCATAATTGTTGAACACTCTGATTTTTTTCAGTTATAAGCCAGTATTTTGTGATGTCATAACTACACACTTAATCGTCTTTTAGCCCTTAAATAATTTTATCTCTTTTTGCTTACTTAAGTAAAACATATTTCACATTTTACGTTTATAGTGTGATTGGAAACATACTCCTTTTGCTGGGATTGCTATGGCATGCTGATTTTGAAATTACAGATCTATGATTTATAAAATACTTCCATCAGCTGTATAAAGCAGTTTGCCTTTTCCTTCAGTAATCTTCACAGAAAGCAAGGCACTGAAAACCTTTAAAGTTAACAAACGGCCAAAGAGTAATAACTAGGTTAGATTTTGAAAGACAGTGTGTTGGCAGTTTCAGTTCTGTCCTAAGAAGGAGAAAGTAGCCATAGACATACATTAGTGAATAGATGTAGCTTGGTTCCAGTAAAACTATTTATGAAAACAAGCTCTCCCCTGGCCCACATAAAGTTTTGGGAAGAGAAATGCAACAAAATAACCCCTGCTGAAATTTTGGGCACTTGGAGTTTGCCACCTTTTTCTTTTATGTGCCTACTGTAGCTAAGAACTAGAAGAGCACTCTGGTTTCAGTTGATGAAGCAAGCACATACTACTCTTATGAACTGCAGCTACAACAGAATGCATGAACAGCTGTCTGAGGCCTGAAAAGACAATGTTAGATGAATTGCAGAAGGAAACCGGAACTTAAAATACCACTGAACCACAAGTGAATTTCCTGTTTCTTTTTTCCTCTTGCTATCTCCTAGCCTGCCTCAAAGGAGTCCGGAAACTAGGTGCAGATAGAAAGAGTTCCCTGAGAAGTGGGGGAAATCCCTTTCTCTTTTTCTCCTCCCCCTTCTGTTCTCTCTTGTCCTGGAACCTGACAGTGGTAATCAGGCAGACAGCCGCCTAAAACTCCATGGCAAGCCCCGACCTCCGCCTCCCTTTTGACCAGAAGAACTGAGGTGTGAAAGGGCATCGGAGGAACCCTGTTGCTCAGACTCCAGAGGAGAAAGAAACTGGGATCGATCATGTCTCAGGTTCCACACTGGCCATCAGAGGAAGGGGCACTGTGTTGTGTAGCAAGCATGGCAGAAGCTTTGATAAATTGACAGTGCAACCAGATGCCACAGGAGTTGGGTTGGAACTTGAATTGTGTCTGCGCTAGAAGCTTGCTGAAACTACCCTTTAAAAGGTGATAAAAATGTTCAGAATGCAGTTCTACCCTACAAGATATGACAAAGGACTAGGAAAGTCTAAATATTTCTCAAAGGAAGGCCCATCAACTCAGACTAATCATGAGGTAACACAGAGCAAGGTTCAACCATTCTGCCAGAAGAATGGGACTCGGGGCAAAGAGGGAGGGTGGGAAAAGGCAGGGAGGAGTTTTGCTTAAGGGGAACCTTTAGGTTTCTAGTATTGATGCTGGAGTCATTTGGAAAGGGATCATAGGAATAGTTTTACCGTGAAGATTGTAAGGTGCTTAGGTTTTATATATATGGATTGTTGAATATCTTACTGTACATGTCTTCACAATAAAAATGGGCAAACATTTCAAATAAAAGCAATGATAAAGTTTTCAGCCGAGAAATAATGCACAAATCAAATTTTAAGAACTGAAAATTACAAGGCAGTGGAAAGTCTGGACTGCTTTCAATAAAATTAAGATGATGAAAAGTTGTGAAATTGAATAGAGAGAGAGAGAAGCTTGGGAGGGACAGGATGAGAGGAGTGAACAGGATCTCAGGGATCTGTAGAAGACAGTACCATCAGATTTCACATCGCATGTTGGTGGATTCCCAGGGAAAAGGCTGAGGGGTGGGCAGGTATGCTGCTAAAAAAAATACTTTTGAAGAAATATCTGTGTTTAGATTCATCATAAAAGACGGTTCTAAATTATTGATGGTGAAAAGTGTAAGCTTCATGTATGGAATTAAGAGTGACATGGCATTTCATCAGGTCAAATGTATAAGAAACCCATAGTCATTAATAGGCTCATTCTGTTAAATTCGTGTTCCTCAAAAGTGCGTGAGATTCCTCCCCTAGGGTGGGAATGGGAGGGGAGTTGCGAAAAATAGAACTCAAGACTTAAATCTGGGCCATGGACTATATAGTACAAAAGTTGTAATTGCCAGGAAGCGGTGCTTCTCTTAATTTTCTGATAAGAGGGTATAGACCAAATTAAATTAGTTTGAGAGCGTAGGTGTTTAGAAGACAAATCCTTAAAAAGTTAAATTTAGACTAAACTGTTATAGTGACAGATATTTAGAAGATTATCTAGTATTATATGGCCGCTCGTGGTTTTATAGCAATCTTGTTCAATCTAAATAGAATCGTTGCTTCTTGCCAGATTCGGCCAAGATTTGAGGGTCCGTTATGTTACAACTGGGCTAGGCAGCTGGGATGAAAACAGTGGTGAGTCTTTCGATATAGTGGTCTCACATGAGTATAGTCCTGAGCCTTACCCAGTACATCAGTAAGATTGCTGATTTAAGTTAGCTAACCAAATACCATGGAGTATTTAGATAGGTATAAGACATATCGTATCTGTCACCGCCACCCCATGTGCTTTATTATATATAGGTATATATTCACATGTGTACCCAAGTAGCATATCTATACTTATCTATATGACTACTGACATACTTCCTGCTTGCTATTCCTGATGTTGCGACAGCCCTCTTTCTAGGAATAAGATAGAATGTGGAAGGTGCACGGTAACGAGTCTTGTTACCATAGGGAAAAGTAAAAGTCTCTGTGATGGAAGAGATCACTGTCTTTAAAATGGTTTTGTTTTTAAACTTTTTTGTTGCCTTTCTAAAATACAGCCAAATGTAGTGTATGTCTGGAAAATCCATTTATTTCAGGATCTTCCCTTCCAGGAACCAGACCAGCATTGTTAGATTTTTCCCATTTAGCCAAATCTGATACGATGAAAGTAATCTTTCTTCCTTCTGTTGTAATTTCAAACTTAGTGACATATCTCTTAATACCATATTACCAAAGTCATCAAAAACCAGAAGCATGTCTATCGTTTGATTATCACAGGGGAGAGTTTTGATCCTGTACACTTGTCTACAAGCTCCAGCAACTGCCACAGCTGGTAGGGGGGCAGTGTTGGCCACCATGGCTGTGCCCTTTCTTGTGGACACTTTCTTGATACCTATGCATAGAGCAGTTTTTAAAGGGCTGGACAAGACTTTAGCTCTTTTTGCAAATCTGAAATGCAAAGTATATTTTCTATTCCAGTTTTCTTTTTAAAATTCTGTGTATATACATTTACAGAATAAAACTTAGTCATCTTTTAAAGGGTATGCCTACAAATACAAAATATGAAGTCTTAAATTATTGTAAATCTTGGATGTATGGAAGCTTTGAATCTTAAGAGATGTTAAGACAAGTGCTATTATAGGTGACTTGTTTTTGTTTTTAAATCATAGATCCGAGTGGGACATACTTTTGAAGGATGTGCAATGTTCAATCATAAGTGTGACAAAAACTGACAAGCAGGAAGCTTATGTACTCAGGTAAGTGTTACAAAACAAGAGTTAGCTAATTTCCCTCTGAATCATGGAATATCAAATTGCTTCCCTCTTAATCTTAGTTTAATGATAATTTTTACCTTATTCTAAAATTTCCCAACTTCGGGTGCTGTTACGTTATCATCCTTGTAGCTAAGACATTGTACGTTTACTCCCTAATTCCATAGGCAAGTCTCTTTCCTTTTTTTAGTGTATGATAAAGTGAAAACAAGCTTGTGCGATCCAAAGATGACAATAATAAAATTCAAATGTGGTGAAGGGGAAAATATCAGAGCTAAAATTATGAACACCCAATAGAGGACAGTGGGAGCCCAAAACCCTTCTGCATGGGAACTATTGAGATTAAGCTGCTGGCAGGTCCCCACTGGCCACAGGCAAGGGTCTGGAACAGCTTTACTATCAGAGTTGATTGTAACCTTGATTATCCTGGGTTGAACTTGATACTTAAGTCAGTTGACCTCCCTATTGACCCAACTTGAATTTGTTCCGTGACAAAAGTTTCTTCTGGCTTTTTAAATATTGAGGGTAGTCTGTCTTTCTTACTCTTTGTATTTTTATCATTAATTATTATTTATCCATACACTTTATTTTGTTTGTTTTTTTCTATTGAGTTTCCCAGTTTATAAAGCATGGAAGGAGTGGATGCATGGACAAGAAATTTCAAGGGTTTATAGAGGATGTAAGGTTGAGGGTGTGTGTAGAAGATAGGGAGAGTGGGGATTTCAGGAGTAAACAGTGAAGGTGGGAAGGAGGAGGGAGCGCTAGAACTGACTGTGATTACACAACTTATTTTAAAGATGACTTAACCATGTGGGGGAGGGTGTTTTAAAATTGACTGATAATGATTGTACCATTCTTCTTGGTATGATGTGTAGATTGGTTGCCAATAAAAATTAACGTTAAAGTGAAAGCAAACTTGACAATACAGATAGTGTTGCTATATTGGCATATACGTGAAGAGAACCGGTGAGCTATTTCCCGGGGCCCCGTTGTTCATTCAGTAATGACTTAGTGCTTTTGCAGTACATATACCCACTGAAGAGATTCCAAAGACCAGGTGGTAAGATGACAATCAGTGCTACAGGAAGCGGAGGGTGAACACATTGGCACAAAATGGAGAATGACTACAGCATTGGGAAGAACTGCTGGAGCACCAAGATTGAGGCCCATGTTGACTCATAACCCTGACCATCACTGCCGGTGTTCCTCCTGCCTGGCACCCAACATTTGCTTGAGCCAGACGTATGTTGTTACTGCACAGAACAATAGATAGTCGTTTTTTACTGCTGTAAATGCACAGAGTCTGATAATGTAACAAGTGAGGAGCCAGGTGTATATTGTATTGTTCAGGGCTTTGGGGCTGGGATGGAAGGTGCCCTGCTCTGTTCTAAGCTTATGATTGGCACACAAACAATTATTTTATCAGAAGCTTACTATGTGCCAAGTACTGGCAGTATTGTGGTGAGTAAACAGCACATCCCTTTCTTGTGGAACTAAGTCTTGGAGGAAGCAATCAGATGATATAAAAATCCATGTGCGAATGAAGGCATAAGCTTGAGGAAGTGTGGATTAGGAAATGCTAGCGGGCTTCACTCTGCTAGCCTGCTATGGGGCAGCCCTCACAAAAAGTTGTGGAGAAGTAGAATTGCACACAACGGAAATTTTCCATTAACTTTTTGAAGGCCCTTCACATAATCAGCTACCTGAAACTTTATACTTTAGATTTAATGTGAACACAATTTCTCTCTGAAAGGCATAGGAACCTCATCCAATTCACAATGACTAACTACATCAGTAAAGGAAGGAGGGGAGAGTCGGGGAAAGATCTTGTTATGCCACCTGCAGATGCTTGTGTCCTAGAGTACTCATGAAAGTTCCCTAGTAAAGGTGATATGTGTGTGTGTGATGTGTTTATTATGCTTTATGTTTAATTCAAGGCCTGCTCCTGGGGGCTTAAAAACTCGCTGCTGTGTGGAAGAAGTACTTGCGATACAAGGATTTATAGGGGATGTAAGGGTGGGGGGTAGGGAGAGAAAGGGAATTTCAGAGTAAACAGTGTAGTGGGGAGGAGGGAGCAGCGCTAGAACTGACTGATTGCACAACTCTTATGAAAGGCTGGCTATTTAACGGGTGGGGGTTCTGAAATTGATTTAATGATTGTACAATTCTTCTTGATATGATTCAATGATTGAACTATTTAAAAGAAGAGGAAGAATATTGTAGCACAGTATCTGCCTTCTTGAGATCCTAACTTTCTCGCTAAAAACCAGTTTGATAATTCAGTGACTAACTAATTGCGCCCTGAGTGCTATGTAACCATTTTCACAACGCCGCTCTCTTCTCGATTACAGTGAGAGTAGCATGTTTGTCTCCAAGAGACGTTTCATTTTGAAGACATGTGGTACCACCCTCTTACTGAAAGCACTGGTTCCCCTGTTGAAGCTTGCTAGGGACTACAGTGGGTTTGACTCCATTCAAGTAAGTAATTAAAAAGCACTTACTCCTTCATCAGCATAACATTAGGATAGTAATATGCGCCCTTTTTTCCCCAGTTGTCTAAGTGATGTCTTTCTTATAAATCATGTTATTGGGGGCTATTATAGCTCTTATTATGTATAATACAATATATCAATTGTATCAGTCACATTTGTACATATGTTGCCATCATTCATTTCAAAACATTTTCTACTCGAATCCTTGATATCGGCTCTTTTTTCCCCCTCCCACCCTTGTGAACCCTTGATCAATTACAAATTATTGTTATTTTCATATCGTACACCATCCGCTGTCTCCCATCACCCGTTTCTGTTGTTTGTCCCCCACATGGGGGACCGGCCTCTTTACTTTTACCCATTGAGAAATTATGTACCCTTTATCTAGAAAAAAATTACCATATATATTCGAGTATAAGCTGAATTTTTCGGCACCTTTGTAATGCAGTTTTTGTGGTAAAATTAGGTGCCTCAGCTGATATTCAGGTCGGCTTATACTCGCATACATATAATATTATCACAACAGAATTTTTGCTTTGATGCCATGTAAGAGTAGACACCACTGTTGTAAAAATAGCTATTTGTGTAATCAATATTCTTATTTAATTATTAAGGCTCTACTGCTTATGAAAAAAGAGGCTTTTTCTGTGCACCTCATGGTGATTGGTCTGAGACCTTGCCCTGCTGTTCTGTCTGTCTTCCCCTCTCTTTCTCTCTGGTCTCATTTAACACATTAAAGAAATATATTTTTTATATATTTTTAATACCAATTTAAACAGTTTCATCTGTTATAGAAAGTAAACTATTGAAGTACTGTAAAAAGTTGATCTGTATAGAGAAGCCAGGGGAGTGGTGTGTCTAAACTTCTCCACTTGTCTTTTAGAGCTTCTTTTATTCTCGTAAGAATTTCATGAAGCCTTCTCACCAAGGGTACCCACACCGGAATTTCCAGGAAGAAATAGAGTTTCTTAATGCAATTTTCCCAAGTAAGTTTAAATACATGAAATGGAAGCCACCTTCTTCACTAAAGTTACAGCGTATGAAGGTTCAAGAAACTAGTGCTGATGTGACCTTCTAAAAATCATATTACATAGTCATCCAAGTGAACTTGCCCTTCAATATTTACTCCCAGTACCCTACTTAATTTTATTCCCCAGTGATAGAGCTCCTAACCCGTATCTGTATGTCCTTTCAGAGACCTTTTATTCATCGGACAGCATATTAGAAATCCCAAGTCAGTGAATACTAAAGAAAATCAAACACCTGCCTCCTTTGGTTTTTCATATAACAGAGGGAGAGAGTTCACCTTCAGCTAGCTAATTGCTGTAATTTATGTCTTAACTCGCAGCTTCTTAACATAGTACATATTGTACATCCTTTGACAGTACACGGGGGCAGCTGTGATGCCTTTTTGGAGAAAAATGCCCAGAATTGTGCTGGCTTAACACTTGAGCTTCAAGGCCAGAGAGCTAAGGGTTTTCTAATCTAGCAATTTGATTATTTAAACTCTATCTCAACCATGGCTGAATTTTATCTCTAAATGAGAACCAGTGCAAGTTTCAAAAATTTATATTGACTGGATGACATTTCTTATAGGTGAGAAATATAGCACATTGTCCTATGTTTACTGGAAGGGTTCTGATGAGCCATCTCGTTAGAATGGAATTGATACATTTTGCGTTCTCTTCCCTCAATAGATGGAGCAGCGTATTGTATGGGACGTATGAATTCTGACTGTTGGTATGTTTGACACAATTTTAAGGAATTGTTTCTTTTTATATAAGATTGCCAGTTACCATCTTTAGAAACTTATTTCCATTCTTTCATAGGTACTTATATACTCTGGATTTCCCAGAGAGTCGAGTAATCAGCCAGCCAGATCAAACCCTGGAAATTCTGATGAGTGAGCTTGACCCAGCAGTTATGGACCAGTTCTACATGAAAGATGGTGTTACTGCAAAGGATGTCACTCGTGTAAGCTTTATGTGGCTGACTAGAAGTGTTGTTTGGGTGGACAGCATTCACAATTTGTTTTTCAAATTATTTTTTTAAAGACTTTTATTGGGGGCTCTTTACATCTCTTATCACAATCCATACATTCCTCCAATGTGTCAAGTACATTTGCACATAATGCCACCATCGTCATTTTCAAAACATTCTCTTCCCACTTGAACCCCTGATATAGATTATTTTTTCCATATCTTACATCATCCTCCATCACCCCGCACCCATTTTTCTGTTATTTGTCCCCGTGGGAGCGGATTCTAGATTGAACCCCTTTCGTCCCCCTCCTAATCCTCCTAGTATCTCTCCTCCTTGCTGATTCTGAGGGGTTTATCTATCCTGGATTCTCCATGTTGCGGGCTCTCATCTGTAGCAGTGTGCATGCTCTGGTCTAATCTGACTTGTAAGGTAGCACTGAGGTCATGATAGTGGGGTGTAGGAAGAACCAAATTGCTAGAGGAAAGTTGTGTGTTTCATTGGTGCTATACTGCACCCTGACTGCTCATCTCTTCCCTGTGACTCTTCTGTGAGGGGATGTCCACTTGTCTACATATGGCCATTGGGTCTCCACTCCAGCGCCCCCCTCCACCCCCAGTTCACCTTGGGTATGGTTTATTTCTGGGTCTCAGATACTTGATACCTCATGATCACACTTTCAACACCATCTTTAGAAACTTATTTCCATTCTTTCGTAGGTACTTATAATATACTCTGGATTTCCCAGAGAGTCGAGTAATCAGCCAACCAGATCAAACCCTTCAACACCTCGTGATCACACAGGCTGGTGTGCTACTTCCATGTGGACTTTGTTGCTTCTCAGCTAGATGGCTGCTTGTGTATCTTCAAGACCCCAGACGCTCTCTTTTGATAGCTGGGCAGCATCAGCTTTCTTCACCCATTTGCTTATGTACCCATTTTGTCTTCAGTGATCGTGTCGGGAATCACAGAATGTTGGATTGTTATAACAAAGTATTCTTGTTTTAAGGGAGTTCTTGAGTTGAGGCCCAGTGTGTATATCTGCAGCCTTAATTCTTAACATAGATATGAGTACAGAATTTTATTCTCATCGTTATATTTGCATATGCATATGCCTATATTTAGGCATTCTTATAAATGTCCTTTGCCTCCTGTTCTTTACTCTATTTCCTTTTTACTTCCCTCTTGTCCAACCATGTTCGGCCTTCATGCAGGTTTAGTAATTCCTCATTGCTACATTGCCCTTGATTGAGCCCCACTAGTCATCCTATGACCTTCCTTCCATTGATTTTAGTTCACTTGTTGGCCTTGTCCCTGGGTTGGTCTCCCCCCATTTCCTTTTTCCCACCTCCCCTTCTCCCCGGAACCATTGGTCCCATTCTTTTCATCTCCGAATTATTTATCCTGCCTATTTTGTCTAGATAGACATGCAGATATGTTAATAACTGCCAAAAAAAAAAAAAACAGGCAAAGCTGAATAAAACAACAAAAGAAGTCAAAACCCAACAAAGCAATAACAGCAAAAAAACCCCACAAAATAACAAAGAAATCCACCGACAAAAATGGAAAAGCCTATAAATAGTTCAAGGTCAATTTGTTGTCCTTTTTGAGTGTTTTCCAGTTGAGTCTGATGGGGTGCCACTCTGTCTCCAAAGTCTATTTTTGGTATGCCCCAGGGGGTTCATCAGTCTGCTCCCCCTGCTGCTCTGCTGCATGCCCTCAGTGCCTCGCCCCAGCATGATGGGGCAGACCGTGCACTATTCCCGCACTGTGTATCTCACCATAGTTCACTGAGAGACGCCATGTCGCCATGCTGGCCCTATGGTCCTCCCTGCGCATTGTCTGCTCCAAGCAGGAACATAGTCCTCCGGGCCTGGTGGGCCAGGATGCCCTCTCCATCCCTTTGCTTTTCTCCTGTGCTTTAATCTGACACGCCCCTCGCCCCAGTGCTGTCCTCTGAGAGTACATTCTTCTGTGGCGGGCTTCTCAGACTAGTTGGGATTGGGGCCAGCTCCTTGGGCCTCTGTTGGTTCCCTGGTACATGCCGGAATGTTGTGTTCACATTTTGGCACATTAGGTTGAAGCCTGCTCTCTCCCTCCCTCTCCTGTCGAGCTATAAACAATACTCCTCCCCTTGGGTGGATTCGTGCCCTGCTTTCACCCTTCTCCCCTTACCCATGTCTTTTTATCTTTTTTTTTCCCTCTCTTTCCCCCTCTTATTTAGTTGGTTGTCGTAAGTATTCTTGGATTGGGTTTGGCCCCTGCCATAGTTGCTGGACCTCACCCCAGGGATGTATGTATATAGTAGCTTTTCCCCAAGCCCCATTTTTGTTTTTAAGCTTACCTCAGTGGACTCATGTTGGACTTGTCCTTTTGTGCGTGACCTACATCACTTAGCATGATTTCCTCCAGTTCTCCCCATGTGGCGATGTGTTTCATGCGTTCATCATCACTGCTCTTTAGGGATGCATAGTACTCCACTGTATGTATGTACCACAGTCTTTTGACCCATTCACCTCCCAATTTTCTGGTCTGGCAGCAGGAGCTCCGAGCAGGTGAATCTAACTAGACGCCATCTTCTTCCATTTACTCTCAAGTTATTTTTAATATCTGCTTGTTTTCTAGGAGAGTGGAATTCGTGACCTGATACCAGGTTCTGTCATTGATGCTACACTGTTCAATCCTTGTGGGTATTCAATGAATGGAATGAAATCGGATGTAAGTAAATACATCTTATCTGAATCTTTATTTGAATATTTAAATGTAGTCTTTTTGTTATTAACACAAAACTTTTTCGCTTAGGGAACTTATTGGACTATTCACATCACTCCAGAACCAGAATTTTCATATGTTAGCTTTGAAACAAACTTAAGTCAGACCTCCTATGACGACCTGATCAGGAAAGTTGTGGAAGTCTTCAAGCCAGGAAAATTTGTGACCACCCTGTTTGTAAACCAGGTAGTTTGTTTTATTGTTTTATTACTGACTCGTGTGAGCATTTTAAATAATTGCTGTTAGATTCTTCTTGTTGGGTGACTAAAATTTTGGGTTTGAAATCTTGGAGGAAACAAGGAGAGTGAGACATGTTGTAGCGCCTGTCCTGTTGCCCTGTTTGTGAGACCAATAAGGAAGGGACTAAAGTTTCCCACTGCTGTCTACCCCATAAGAAAGAAATTAGCATGCTCATGTCTCTGTTTCATTAAGCTGTCCTGTATCCAAATCAAAAACTACCATGAGATACCATTTCATTCCTTCTTAGCCCATTGCCTCTGACGCAGCGTGCAGTGACCCCATAGAAGCTTCCACAGGCTGCCATTTTTGGTGGTGGCAGATGACTCTCGTTCTCACTCTGTAGTTAGAAGTCCAGTGCAGATGGGATAGGGCCAGCAGGCTGCTGTTCACTTCCACTCGGATGACTAAAATCCGGCATATGAAACATTGGTTTATCTGCTGAGACTGATTACGTACAGGCTAACAACTCTAGATTTGGCTGGAAGATTTTCATGAGACATCCCAGTTAATAACCCAATAACAAGGTTACTGCTCTGTCCTACCCCTCAATTCTGGTGTGCATAGGGCCTGGAGTCTTAAAAGCTTGCAAACTACCCTCCAAGACACAGCAGTTGGAGCAAAAGAGGAAGAAGGGGAAGTAAGGAACAAACTGTAGAAGACTTCTGCTCCAAGAGAGGGGAATTTAAAGTTACCGTGTAATAGCCAGGCTTTCTGTGGCCATTGAAGGCTAGTTGAACTCTTGAAACTATCAGCCTGATTATCTTTAAAATGTCCCTAGACGGTTAATCTTAAATCCAAACAGTATTAGTTTAACTAGTTTTTTAAAATCTGATTTTAGCATAAAGCTTTTTGAGAGCAAAATGTGAGAACTGTCATGGACAAGAGCTCAAAAGTTCACCTGCTAGTCTTAGGGGAAAGCCACCCCCCAACCCATTGAGGTGATTCCAATCCACAGTGACTATAGGTCAGCCATTGAAAGCTCCAACTTCCCCCTCGAAGCGGCTGGTGATTTTGCACTGCTGACCTTGTGGTTAACAGCCCAACTCGTGACCATTACGCCACCAGGCTTCTGCGGAAAAGCCCAGTTTGTGTAAAAAGTCAGATCTAAGGAACAACTTCGAAACAGGGTGAGAATGTAATCAAGGTCACAAATGGTACACACAGAGAAACTTGAGTTTGTGCCATGCTTTGCTGAGTTGTCAAAAACTAAAATTGAAAGGCAAACTAAAGGTTATTCTGTATGAAAAGAACTTAGCAGATTTGAGGCACTAATGATTCTGTATATTTTTCTCCAGAGTTCTAAATGTCGCACAGTGCTTTCTTCGCCCCAGAAGATTGAAGGTTTTAAACGTCTTGATTGCCAGAGTGCTATGTTCAATGATTACAACTTTGTTTTTACCAGTTTTGCTAAGAAGGAGCAACAGCAGCAGAGTTGATTAAGAAACATGAAGAAAAAACGCAAAAAGAAAACACACATAGAGGAAGGTGGTGGCTGCTTTCTAGACACTGATCCCGGGGGCGGGGCTTTCCGTAGCCACCGCCTTGTAGTTGCAGAAAGCCCTAGATGTAATCATAGTGTCAACATTTTGAATTGTATGCATTATTATATCAAGGAGTTAGATGTCTTGCATGAATGCTCTCTCCTGTGTTTAGGTATTCTCTGCCACTCTTGCTGTGAAATTGAAGTGCATGTAGAAAAAACCCTTTACTATATGAAACTTTACAACACTTGTGAAAACAATTCAATTTGGTTTATGCACAGTATAATATTTCTCCAGGTATCACCCAAAATTCCCCACAGACAAGGCTTTCGTCCTCATTAGGCGTTGGCCTCAGCCAGCCATCTGGGACTGTTCTATTCAGTTGCTGCCAGAAGTGTACATCCAGTTACCTCCAGTTTCTAGAACACACACTCTCTGAATGAATGTTACTGAAACCAATTTCTACTTCATACAGGTTTTTCTTTTGCAACAGCAATTAAAGTTTTTCTTCCACAAGTCGAGTCCTCTTAAGAAAATGTTTGCAGTTATTTGTCTTGTGTATTACTATTTCAACATTATTGCTTCCTGAATGTGTAGTCTTATATCTGACTACTCTCCTCCCTGTGGCAGATCTCCAATTCCCAGCCCCTGGTCCCTCCAGACAGAGCAACACATTGTCACACTAAGGGTTTATAATATTAGGCCCCAAAGGAGGGCAGACCTTGGGCTTATTTTATTATTATTTTAATTCAAATGAATTTTATCTATAGTGGCACAGGCTCTTTTGGAAGACACTGAAAAATAAACTTGGAGTATTAGTTAACAAGGAAGAACCCTTCATTGTCGTGGATTGAGTGCACTGGCTGCATGCACCGAGCTGCACGGACATCTTATTACCTTACCATTCTTTGCTCCCCAGTAAAAAAGATGATCTCATGAGCCTATGCCATGACTAACTTGCTAAGTAATAGTACTCAGTAAATTTAAATTTACATTGGTAAATGTAATAGTACTTGGCAAAATTTAGAAATGCATTAAATTTGTTATCAGGAAGATTGCTGGGTTCACTAAGTCAACTGAGTTTGGTTCATTAACTTAAATTTTAATAATCATTTTATTCACATATTCCATTTGGTTTAAAGCAAAATCACCTTTTTCACCTTGAGAACTTAAAAGTTCTGTGGTAGTGTTCTGCCTTCATCTGTTTTGCTCCACGTTGTTCCTTCCATCAGCGTTGGATGATATTATAGTCAATGAATGATGTCCTAGAATGAGAATAGTCTAGGTTAGTAAACAGGGAAGCAGAAATAATATTCGTAAGACAAAGTTCTGTGAATCACTTAATGGGAATGACTTAGAAATACAGGCTTTCCAGATCAGCATCATTTTAGCTGTTTGACTACACAGCAGATGAGAATACCAAATTTGATTCTATTTTTTTGTGTTCCCTGACCTCACTATATATTTTAAGATTCTTCCTGGATTGATGCAGTGATGATTTTTTTCCTTGAGTATTTATAAATGAAACACTGTTTTCTAGTGTTTCTAAACATAAAACTCGGTTTGAAATCAAGTGGTGGGAACACCATTTTGGCTTTTCTGTTAAGCATACAGTTGATGGGATGCTTCATTGATGCATTCAGTGTGAGCAGTCTGATTTTGTAGGCAATCGCACAGCCTCTAATGTTTGTAATGTGCTCTGTCTGTTTTGAGGACTAATACTCATAAAAGTGGATTTCGTTCTTGAACAGTATCCCAGTAGATTGAATGACATTTGTTGGCTTGAGGTCTGATTTTTAATAGATTTGATGATTTTTATGTTAATGCAAAATTGTGTGCAAAGAAAGCTAGCAGAATGAAAACGCTAGATTGACTAGTATTCAAAATTAATCCCAGCGTGGCGACAGAGAAGGGGAAGTTTGGTGCCATATTTCTCCCTTCGTGGTGTTGGACTTAAATCAGTTGAAATGTATTTCTGTACCACAGTTTATGCTTTAATAAAAATTTGCTTAATTCATTGCCTTAGTGACACTGAAGCGACTTCTGTTTTTAAAATTCTAAACCAAACATACACCTAAAGTGTTCAATAAGTTGTGAAAAGAATATAAAGACAAGATCATTAAACTCTTGGGATAATGATTAATTTGCATCAAGTTTAAACATTTTCTTTGAACTTGAAAAAGCTACATGAAGCTCTTTAAAAAGTTGGATAGATATATACATACTGAAAGTTGTCATCTGCATTGAATTGGTGTCCTTCAAAGGCTTGCCATAAATATTTCCCCATGTTTCAATCTTGAGTTCTTTGCAGAGATTCCTATGGTGTGCGTCCGTCACTTCCTCTTCAAAACAGTTCCATTAGTTAACATTTTGTAGTTTTCCCCTTGCTTCCCATTGGTTGGTCATCAGTACCATCAGTTGCCCTCAACACCCACTCTTGAGTGAGTCCTGGTTACCTATCTGGCTGTCAGAATTTTTTATTTTATTTTTTGGACAGGCCTTCCCTGGCATGCCAACCCATATAAAAAGCGTAGTGTAACCCATATCGAGTCCCGGAGGTAGTGTGTCACTAGGCTGCTAAACAAAGTCTTCGTTAAGACCTATCAGCCACTTCTAGCATGGAAGACTGGGATACCCTATACAGGGCTGCTGTGAATTAGAACGAACTTGACAAGGGATTTTGTATTGATCAGCTCCGTGACACAAGGGCAGTAAATGGTAACCATAATCCTGAACATTTGGAACAACTTTTAATAGGGAGATGTGAGACACCCAAAAGTTTAGATTTATGTCACACTTCAAACCAGATTCTGAGCTCTTGGTAGTAGTATACCATTTAGCTCCTAAAGAGCCCTGGTAGTAAGTACAATGGTCAAACACTCCGCTACCAGCTGAAAGGTTCTCTGAAGCTAGGGAGCCAACACTTGGTAATAAGCCCCAATAAAGAAGGCGGCATAGAAAACCCTATGCAGCAGTTCGATGCTTCCACCAACAAAGTCACATTTTGTAATTTTTTAAATGCCTACTTGGGAAGCATGTAAAAGTGATCGCTGGGGTGCATCTAAATTCATGCTCGAAGGGACCCTGGTTGCTACCCAAAAGATGGTTTGGCCATTGCTAACGGCAAACACCAAGACAAAGGAAGATGATCTTTTACTCCCAACTAGAAATGAGATTAAAAATCTTTTTAAGGTAACTGTTGGTTAAGATGTGGGGCTATTGTAAATGGTGATACAAAATTGCATAACCGTTAAGAGAAAATGACAATTCCTCAGAAAAGCAAAAATAGCTACCATGTGACCTGGCAATTCCATTCCTACTTACACAAGACAAAAAGATGTGTAGCAACATACTGTACATGACTAGGAACAAGGAAGCACCTCACAACATGGTTGGACTTGAAAAGTCCGTTTTCCTGAGTGAAGTTAGTCCTTGACAGCAGGCATATTGTAGGAGACAATTCCCAGGTCATACAGTCATTCCATCTGGGCTCCTGGCATCGGAATGTTAAGACACTCAAACATTTTACCCTTTTATCAGGAGAGGAGCAAAGGGTGTTGGAATGCCTTACAGTCATCCCTATTGGGTGGCCACTCCCAGATTGGTGTTCAGTACATTTCTGTGGAGATTCATGACCACGACGGGGGATGCCAGAGGAATGTGTCTCTGAAGATGAGCTCGCATCTGTTGTGGGACGGGAAACTTTCCTGTGGGAAAAATGCTTGACATTGCCTGTTGGTCCCCTCCAAGAGAATCCACCAGATACTTTGGCTAGTCATGCATGTTTAACAGTTGGTTTTCAGCCCTTGGGGAGCCAAGCCCCATACTGTAGGTGACCTGGACTTTATCAGTCTTGTCCACACCATACTATAAAGGCCACATCAGGAAGGTCTGAGTGGGAAAACTCACCAAGTGAACTTGACTTTACCTTAAACCTGTTGTAGATTAAAGGAAGGAAGACACTTGGACTTGAGGCTGTAACGCCTTGGAAGGAAAGCAAGGTGGGTTAATTGAAGGTCATGGAATTGGAAGTCGTTGCATTTTGGTTCAAACCTTTTGCTTTTGAGGTTGCCCAGGAATAGTCCCTTTAAGACTTTTCGATTTTCTTAGCTTCCTAAAACGGCCAATGTGTGGGTGTTAGTTAAACTTTGTGCCTTGTGTCTAACTCATTGTTTTCTTAAAGATTCACTAAGTTTTTAAGATGTAAAGTAACATCCCATGTGCTCAGTCTGAAAAGCTTACCCAAATGCCAATATTCCTCTATCTCAACAAAATTCTAAATTTTATATCAGTGCCTAGTTTAACAATACTATAGAATTGCTAAAGGTCCCGTGGAGGTCACGTATGGTATCTCAAAATCTGGTAATACTGCCACCAAAGCGGAACAAACCCTCACTACCATCAAGTCAATGCCAACTCCTCTGACCCTATAGCACTGGCTCTTTCCAGGAGTAGGAAGCCCTTTCTCCTAAGAAGCAGATGGTGGTTTCGAACTGCTAACAGCTTGCAGCCCAACACATAACCACTACATACATGTACACCTTAGCTGTACGAATGGTTTTGAGCTCTTAATCAGTTCTTTCGGTGCGACCCTGCTCAATGTCATGAAGGGATTATGGAAGATAGGGTACTGTAACTGGTGCAGAGATCAGTTGGTGCTAGATATCAGAAAGAATAGTGTCAAGCACACCAGCCTGTGTGATCCAAGGATTGTAAGTAATGTAATCCAAATCTAAAGGAGGGAATAGTATCAGAGCTTAAATTATGAACATGTGGCTGTGGACTACAGTGGAAGCCTAAAATCCATTTGGCAAGGTCCACACCTGAATTAAGCCTTATGAATCCCTTCCAGTCTTGGTCAAGGGATGTAAATAGCCCTTATCAGACATCATTGTAAAGTTGATTGTGGCAAATTTAGGATAAAATCTATTATCTTGATCTCCCTTTAGGCCAACTTAAAAGATAAGGCTGTTTAAAAAATGTTAGAGTGGAGGAGAAACATGTAGATGAAGTCCCTGGTGCATCCCCTTTACCATGGATCAGGGCTGGGCTTGCTTTGCTGTCATGGAAAATGTATCAGAAAGTGGTTTGTTGCAGATGTAGTCGGGTTAAAATGTAGCACCCTATCATTTGATCTCCTTTATGATCCAGTTAAATTTGTTCTCGTTTTTTATGTTTTCTACTTCGTATTCAATTGAGGTTTTTATCTGTTTTACTTTATTAGTTTTTTAAAATGTTTTTTCTAAATATGAAATACAGGATAGATAAATCCATGGAGATGGATTATTAATGGACTCCGTGGGGGATTAATGGTTCCTGTCGGTTTGGTAGCAGAGGTTGGGGGAAATGGGGAGCTAATCATGATGAGTACAAGAGTGAGGAAAATGTTCTAAAACTGGTGGTGATTGTACAACTCTTTTGATGTGACTGAACTATTGAAATGTATGACGTGTGGATTGTATGCCAATAAAACTGTTGGAAAAATTTTAAGTAAAGATTTTTTTTTTAAAGAATAGTGTCTTGTTTTACAAGCTGGTCTGAAAACAAGCAACTAAAACACACACACACACACAAACAAAACCCAACAAGCTACTATGAAGTACATTAGCCTGAGTAATCCAAGGATTATAAATAACAAAAGCAAAAATCAGAGGTGGGGGGGATGTATTTAGAGCTTAGATTCCGACTACTCGGTTTACATGGTTATGAATAGACAGGGAACACTCAACCATCAATTTGCAGAGACCCCGTGGGGTACAAGTGTTCCCTGGATTCTCTGGAGCCATTGACCAGGGTTAGGAAAAGTCTTGCGCTCAAAGGGCTTCAGAAAGTGAATCAATGCAGGTGTAGTTAGGTTAAAATTTAATAATGTAAAAAAAACAAAAAAATAAAAAAATTTTTAATGTTTTCCTTTTTAATTCATTCTTTTTAAATTTTTTTTAATTCATTCTTAATTTGTTCTATTTACTTTTTTGTGGGTGGCTAGGAATAAAACATGACATGACATTGAACAAGTTGTATAGAAATTATAAATAGAGAACCTAATTTTCTATGTAAACTTTCACTGAAAACATGATAAAATTTTACTTTTTGGACCACCAGCCAGTTCCTAGGGGGAAAATGCAGCACTTTTGCTTCCATGTAGCCTAGGAAACCCTGTGGGGCAGTTCTGCGAGGTCCTTGACAATGGGCTTGACAGCAGTATGTTTGTTCAGGTGTATGTTCTTCATCACTTTTGAAGCTTCACTTCGGTTGTTTGGGTTTTGTCTTCGTTCATAAGGTTTATACTACGACCATGTAGAGGCAGTCCTTGCCTCCACAAAAGCAAGGTTCTGAATCAAACACAAAAGCAATTATTTAGCACTTGGTATAAGGAGCCTTGGTGGCTCATCACCCTGTAAAGCATTGGATAGACAGCCTCGCCCCATATAGTACTGTATAGACTGTATACCTGCATTGCAAGGTAGTGGTCTGCAACTTGGCTCTAGCTTCTCCAGAACACTGCGGCTACGCACTGGGCTGCCAACCATCAGGGCAGCACCTGGAAACCCCAGAAGGAAAACGCAACGTTCCATTCCCATAAAGGGTTACGTTCTTAGTAGCTCCCAGGGGCAGTTCCATCCTATTCTCTAGGGTCAGTATGGGTCAGAATTGACTCAATGGCAGTGAGTAAAGGACTGAGAGGTGTAACTAGAGTAGCGAATGTAAGTAAGTGTGCTACTACTCTTGATTTGTTATTAAGTTTTAATTTGGGCCCTTTATGTATGTACTATCCACAAAGTAACCATGAGAAAATGATCTTAAAGATCTTAAGGAACTTTCCAAGTTCAATAGTAGTATATTCAGATTTAAATTCTCTGGGGTCTGGTCACACAAATCTCTGCTTTTCTAATGTTATACTCCCTCCTGGCACTAACCCTTAGCAAGAACACTCCCTAGGTCTAGCTGGCTTGATCGGTTTCTTATTTTATGAACTTGGCAATGATTTATTTGGTATGGCACCAGAAGCAGGAGCAACAAAGGAAAAAAAATAGGTAAATTGGACTGACCATATTAAAATTAAATGGAAACTTTGAAGAAAGTGAAGACAACTTTCAGAATGGGAAAAATATGTGCAAGTTACATATTTTTTAAAAGTCTAGTACACTCTTACAACTAAATAACAAGAAGATAACCAAAGTTTATAAAGGGAGAAGGGCAAAAGCAGCTCTCCATTTAGATGTATAAATGGCGATGCTCAATGCCATTTTATTTCTCTTAGATGCCACGAGTCAGTTCTAACTCACAGTGATCTTAAATACAACAGAAGGAAGCATCGCGAGAGCCCAGTGCTGCAGTCGTGTCAATCCATCTCCTCCAGAACCTTCTTGGCGACCCTCTACCAAGCATGATGACCTTTTCCAGGTATTGGTCTCTTGATAACATGTCCAAAGGATGTGAGACAAAGTCCTGTCATCTCACTTCTAAAGAATATTCTTGCTGTACTTCTTAGAAGACAGACTTCTTTCTTTGGTGCTTTCAGGACTCTTCACCAACACCTTAATTCAACCTCATTGATTCTTGTAGGTCTTCCTTATTCATTGTTCAGTTTTGATATGCATATGAGGCTAGTAACATACTATGGCATGGGGCAGACACAGAACTTTGCTCTTTAGCACTGCATGAGAATTTAAATTCTGTGCACTAGGTTTGCAGAAGGCTGTAGGAAACAGCTAAAGATCATCCAACAATGGTTGCAACAGTACATGGACAGGATTCAGAAGAGGATGTGGAATAAGGGATATCAGTGCTGATATCAGATGGATCTTGGCTCAAAGCAGAGAATACCAGGAAGATATTTACTTGTGTTTCATTGACTATTCCAAGGCATTCGACCATATGGAATATCCTGGAAACCATTAACCATGACAGTGAAGTCTTGTCCTCAAGGCAGAGAACATTAGAAATTACTGCCCTAATTAGCCAAGGGAGGGGCCTGTGGGATACAGAAAGATTTTTCCCCAGGTTGTCACCTGCTTGCTAGGGCATTGTGTAGTCAGCTACTTAGAGGTATTCTTCCTGAGGGCATCAGCCACCTAGAGCAATCCGACACTATTGCCTGCCCACCATAGATGGGGCTCACGCCCTACTGATAACGATAGGGATGGTTTCTCTGAAGGAGAGCCCAGAGACAAAGTCAAGCCAGCTCAAGGAGGATCAAGGTCATCTTGAATCTAGGATCTGCCCAGTTTACATGCGTGCACCTCTAGTCCCTCCCCTTCCTGTCATGCATATGCCTATTGGACAACCCCTTCCTGTTATGATGTGGTTCCCTGTCATCAGAGGGGTTTGCATGCCTCCTAAGTATATATAAGCTGTGATTGCAAATATACTCTCCCCTCTTCCCTCTCTCTGGGGGACCTGGCCACCTCCCTTGGGGGCTTGCCTGGGTGTATCATTGATGGAGATAGGGATACCGAGATTGCATAGTCATGAGTCTTAGCTGCCCTGACTGCCTGGACCAATTTTTTAAATTCTCTGTCTAGTACAGCGGTTCTCAACTTGTGGGTCACAACCCCTTTGGGGTTCCAACGACCCTTACACAGGGGTCACCTAAGACCATCGGAAAACACCTATTTTCAATGGTCTTGGGAACCGAAACACCACTTATCTATCCATCTCCAGGCGAGTCGTGCACATACAGATACACCCACATACGAGTACCCATGCTACACCATGCTTCAAGGCAAATTTTCATTTATTTGTCATTAGAAACAAATATTTCACAATATAGAATTACATAGTTTTTGTGATTAATCACTATGCTTTAATTATGTTTAATGTGTAACAATGAAAATACATTCTGCATATCAGATACATTACGATTCATAACAGTAGCAAAATAAGTTATGAAGTAGCAATGAAAATGATTAGGGCAAAAAAAAAGAAAGAAAATAATTTTATGGGGGGAAAAAAAAGAAAAGAATTTTATGGTTCCTCACCACCACACGAGGAACTGTCTAAAAGGGTTGCAGCATGAGGAAGGTTGAGAAGCACTGGTCTAGCGTAATACAATGTAGGTGTTCTAGCCATGGTCCTGCTCCCGTTTCCATAGTCCCACCTGCAGCTCTGCTGTACCGATCTGCTGCCAATCATGTTTCCATGACAAGTTCCTTTGGTTTCGCATGTCCTATTTAAGTCATCTGTTCTCGGGAAACCCTCGGACACCACTATATCCTCTTGCTATTATCTAATGATTTGTGTGTCTTGTCTTTTCTTAGTCAGGGCTTAAGAAATATAATTTTAAAAATATATAACCTAAAATACAGTCAAAGAAATTGCCTGCATTCAATTTCTCTGCTTCGTTTACCCCCTAACAAGTGTTGCTCTTGAGAGCATTCTCTTGTTTCCCGGGATCCCACCTGACATGTAATAAAACGCAGACTTTCGTGAATCATTGAGACCGGATGGACTTCTGAACTGCTGTCCTGAAAAATATCTGAAACCAAATGTAAGCTCTGAAGTTTTCTTCTTTCAAAAAAAAAAAAGTATGTGAAGATTTATTGAGCAGATCCTCAGTTTTACATTCAACAATCCATAGGCATTCACCCCCACCACCCGCCCCCAACTCATCGACTGCAATGGCCATTCAGTGGGCCACCACTTCCCACTTCTCTGTATTTCCCATTCCCATTCTATCTTCTTTCCTAATGTCTGTCCTTTTTAAAATTTGGTCTCATCTTTTGATAATCACTTCCACTTTTAGGTGATAAAATACTTCAGAATCCACTTCCACTGCCCTTCTTTTATCTCAAAATTAAGACTGGATTCTTGGGTTGGATCCCAGTGGCTTAGCTGAAGCAGTCACCTGCAGCTTGGCTCTAGTGGCTGCAGAACACTAAGGGGTGGGTTGTATTTACATAAGGGAATGGAAAGAAAAGGAAGGCTGCCCTTTATATATATATTAACAGAGCTTCTCTGGTTTGTTTGGTTTTTTTTGAGCATTTTATTGTGTTTTAGATGAAGTTTAAAACATAAATTAGTTTCCCATTCAACAATTTATGCCCATATTGTTCCCTGACATTGATTGCTATTTATCTTTCCACCTGACCTTTTTGTCTTAGATAGTTGATTCTTCTAACCTGGGCAGGGGAGGTGGGCAAATTCAGTTCCAGACTTGAAGTCTAATTAAGGGCCTTCTGATCAGCAAACTTTTTTTTTGTTAATAATGTTTTGAGTCTGTTCTCTATTTGTCTCCCACTCTATCTAGGACGTTCCAATGTGACCCCTTTCAGAGTGGTTGGTAGTGGTAGCCAGGCTTCATCTAGTTCTGTGGAGACTAATGTTGAAGTTTTCTTAAAACTACTGGGATATAATAGCTGAGTGTAACCAGCAAAAACTGCTTACCCTAAGCACTATACCCTGTTAGGAATTAACTGTACATACACAAAGGGTTGCTTTAAAAATTGTGTATGTGTGGGGGGAGGAATGTGGGGAAATTCCATTATCTTTTCACTCCATTTCCCCAGAAACTTCTGGAAGCCCTTTGTAGAAGATCAACATAGCAACATAGGAACCCCTGGGGGCGGTGAGTATATGTTAATTGGGGAGGAACAAAGAGGGAGAGCGTGGTGGCACAACCCAAAGCATGTAATCAATGTCACTGCACACTGCATTAGAGCTTAATGCTAAGCACCCAGTTCGCCAAGGGCTCCTGGTCATTGTCAAAACCCCAAATCCATTTGTAGATTCCTCCATAGAATTCCTTGTGACCATGAATCAGGTATTTGACCAGTCATGTCCTTAGGTAGAGTGCACTGGAAGGTAGATTACCTCCAGCCAGCCCAGGGAAGGGCCATTGTCCCTTATGGGCTTGCCTGGGTGTGTCTTTTTGATGGAGGCAATGTTGGGGTGGGGGGTCACATAGTCACAGGTCATGCCCTATAAGCCTGAATATCAACAAACACCTGGAAGGCATTTTGATTTTATACAAATGGTCTCCTCCCTCATCTGGATGATGAGTCTTTGCCCTATTTAAGACTTAATAAATGTTCTTCTTAAATTATATTTCAGAGTTGATGGTCTTCTTTGTGCCCTAAAACAGCATGTATATACAGAAACTGTTGACTTGGTATACATCTTGCTTTGTATATTCTCACCAATATAGCAGCCCTAG
Organism: Tenrec ecaudatus; assembly: GCF_050624435.1. Taxonomy (NCBI): domain Eukaryota; kingdom Metazoa; phylum Chordata; class Mammalia; order Afrosoricida; family Tenrecidae; genus Tenrec; species Tenrec ecaudatus. The sequence continues at coordinate 61,680,453 of NC_134536.1, read as the reverse complement.
TGGTGTAGTTCTTATGCATTGGGCTGCAATCCGAAAGGTTGGTAGTTCAAAACTACTAGCTGCTCCTCGGGAGAAAGCTGGGGCTTTCTACTCCTGTAAACATTTAGTCTCAGAAACCCACAGGGGTGGTTACTATGAGTCAGCATCGACTCAATGGCAGTGAATTTTGGTTTGATTCTCTTTTTTTAATTTTAAAAATAATTTTATTGGGGGCTCATACAACTCTTATCACAATCCATTCGTACATCAATTGTGTAAAGCACATTTGTACATTCGTTGCCATCATCTTTCTCAAAACATTTGCTCTCCACTTAAGCCCTTGGCATCAGCTCCTCATTTTCCCCTCCCTTCCTGCTCCCCTCTCCCTTAAGAACCCCTGATAATTTATATTATTTTATCATATCTTGCACTGTCCGACGTCTCCTTTCACCCACTTTTCTGTTGTCCATCCCCCAGGGAGGAGGTCACATGTAGATCCTTGTAATTGGTTCCCCCTTTTCACCCCACCCTCTCCACGATTTGATTCTTAACAACAAAAATTAAACCAATCATATATATATATATAAGATATTTTGAGAGGTGTTGTAGGGTACAAAAGAGACTTTGATCTCAAATATAATTTGAGGAGAATATTTATTAATTCTTAAAAGGGACAAAGACACACCCTACTCAAAGTGCTTTTTTGACTCTATGGACTTATTTCATTTGCTTCACCTTCAATTTGAAATTACATCTGAGCAATTGATGATATGTTTCACAGCCAACTCCTAGCCAGGTATTAGCTGCTGACATGAGCTTCTTAACCATCATTTCCTACAGATGTAGCCAATTTGATATCTGTATATACCCTCTGTGTTGTTAAAAAAAAGTATTTGCAGTGAAGAAGTTAATCTTGAAAAATTCTACCATGCTGCATCTCCAGCTTTGTTTCTATTACCCAGACGGTATTTTCTTTTTCTTAAAACATTTTATTAGGGGCTCACACAACTCTTATCACAATCCATACATATACATACATCAATTGTATAAAGCACATCCGTACATTCTTTGCCCTAATCATTTTCTTTTTTTTTTCTTTTCTGTTTTTACATTTTATTAGGGACTCACACAACTCTTATCACAATCCATACATATACATACATCAATTATACAAAGCACATCCGCACATTCCCTGCCCCAATCATTCTCAAAGCATTTGCTCTCCAGACGGTATTTTCAAACTATTGCTCCTTCCTCTTGGTGTCCAACTTTTGCATTCCAATCACCAATCATGATCAATGCCTCTTGATTGCATGTTGATCAGTTTCAGAATGAAGAAGCTGGCAAAATTCTTTAATTTGTTCATTGCCGGCTTTAGTGGTTGGGACTGCTTGACAGAAACTTGGATAGTGGTAAGCCGGCTGGAGAGACAGGACTTTGAAAAGGAGCGAGGAGGCCAAGGGAAGCTGTCCCAACAGCTTGATTGGCAGTAAACGAACATGTCACAGATGTGGGTGGGAGCACTCAAGCAGGACTGGAGTTTGATTGAGTGATGATTTGATGATTCATCCTGATTACCAAGGAGAAATTGGACTGGTGTTGCATAATGGAGGTAAAGAAGAATATGTCTGGAATCCAGGAGATCACATAGGCCGACGCTTAGTGCTACCATGCCATGTGATTAAAGTAAATGGTAAATTATAGCAACCCAATCCTGACAGGACTTATAATGACCCAGACCCCTCAGGAATGAAGGTCTGGGTCACCCCGCCAGGCAAAACACCACAGCCAGCTGAGGTGCTTGCTGAAGGCAAAGGTAATGCAGAATGGGTAGTAGAAGAAGGTAGTTCTACCTATTGATTACAACCACGTGATCAATTGCAAAAGCGAGGTTTGTAATTGTCAATATATTTTCTTTTTATGTGCTTATTGCATATCTTTTCTTTGTTCAGGTATGATAAATCAGATACAATTTGACTCTGTTTTCATTTATATGTATGATAGATGATTAATGATAAGTACAAGTGTGATTTCATCAATGTCTGGAGATTATATAAGTATATATGGCTAAAGAATTGTGTACAGGTGCCAGGTTGGCAAGGGGTGGATTGAGATAGTTTATTGTGCCAGCCTGGCCGATAAACACAAGTGGGATTAATTGAAGGGCGGAGAGATATATGGCTCGGTGAACCTCGTCTTTCTTGTTTCTCATTCTTTAATCATTGGACCAGTGTGCGGCTGCCTTGCTTGTTCTGTGCCTCAATTTAAAGGGCACACTACCTGTGGGACGCCTAGCCTGTGGACTGTGTCGCTGTAAGCTGAGGTCCCTTTAAGCCCAAAGGATTGGAATGTACATCTCTGGAGCTGAGGACTGACAGTTGGTGACCTGGCTGATGGTTGGTGACCTGTCTTGCTGTTTGCTGCCTGTGCTGGGATAGCCTAGCTCTCTCTCTACAGAGGACTACCTGGTGACCCTCAAGACTTAAAGGACTGACAGTGTCTCACAGTGTCTTGTATTATATATCTATCTGTATATAATTTAACTGTACATTTCTTGTATTATATATCTATCTATAATTTAACAGTTCATTTCTTGTTATATATATATATATATATATATATATATATATATATATATATATAGAGAGAGAGAGAGAGAGAGAGGTTTTTTTTGTTTTGTCTCTCTAGAGAACCCTGTCTAACACAGGAGGTTACATTCAGGATGAAAGTTTGCCTGATCCAAGGCATGGAGGAACTGAAAAGGCGGGATCCGGAGCTCACCATGTGACTTTTCCATCTCTCAAGCAGCTTCTCCGCAGGCTGTGCAGGGGTGGAGGGCCCTGAGGCTCCCTGTGGAAACCTGAAACATCTGTCTTTCATAAAACTCACTGGGCTCACAATCCAGGCTTCGGAGTGAATTCTTTCTCTCGCGAAGTAAGGTCCGAGGTATTTCCCCCACGAGAGAGATCTAACATTTTCAGTTGCTTCCATACATGTGAAAGTTGAACATTGACTAAGGAAGACCAAAGAAAAATCGATGCACTTTAATGATGGTGAATGATACTGAAAGAATCATGGATTGCCAAAAGAACAAATCAATCTGTCTTGGAAAAAGTACAGGCAGAATGCTCCTTAGAGGCAAGGCTGGTGGCTCAGTTCTGACTTAGTGACTGTATGGTCAACAGAACAAAACCCACCCTGTCCTGCTCTGTGGGGTACCAGCCCCACAATCGAATGGGTCCAAGGGCAGTTGTGTAATTGAGGGGTAGCATTAAGAGACATAGTCCTGATGTCCAATGTTCTACAACAAGCTGCTTCCCAACTACTCCACATGAATGTCCAAGATAGTTTAAGGTTCACATGTTAAACACTGAACTCCTCATCCCTCGCTACCACCCACAAGCTGATATGTTCACCCTTGGACAACAAAGACGAAATGTATGTCGAGGAATGAGCTCCCAAAGTGGTCTCCCAGGGGGGAAAAATCTGATTGAATACCGCTCATCATTTAGTTGTATTTTTAATTGTACTGGCAAATGAAAAATATACCAACTATGGACAGTGTAATTTCAGATTTTGAAATTAAAATGGAACCTAATTGAGTCCTTTAGTTAATCAAGTAAAAAAAATGAAAGGGACATCAGACAATATAAGGCATGCTAATTGCTCACCTCCCAGACAGCCATGACCTCAGCAGCTAGGTCCGAGCAGAGAGAGGGAGGAGGCGGGTGGTGGGGTGCATTTCCAAGCAGGACATACATACACTCTCTGGGACGTTCAAGCCCCCCTGATTACATCATAACAGGAAGGGGTTGTACAACCGGCATATATCAATTGGACGGGGACAAACTAGGGGTGCACACGCAATTGGAAGGGGTGGCACTAAGGGGACACATGTGACAAGATGGGCGGACCCTAGATTCAAGATGGCAGTCTAACCTTGGTCCTCCTTGAGTTGGCTTGACCTTGTCTCTGGGCTCTCCTTCAGGGAAACAATTCACCATACTTATCAGCAGGGAGTGGGCCCTACTTAGGGTGGGACAGACTAGAGTCTGCTCTAGATGGCTGATGACCCTCAGGGAGGTAGCCTATGAGCACCTTGCATTGACCTCCAAGCTTACAGTCATTTACCATGTGTTGCATGCAGTGTCTTAGGTTTGGCATATATTTGGGGGACAAACTGGGGAAAAACCCTTCTGCATCCCACACTGCTCCATCCTCCCAGCTGCTCTTTGAACCTATTGTTGCAGCCACTGTGTCAGCCCATCTCATTGAGGGCCTTCCTCCTTATTGCTTCCCCTCTTCTTTTTGTTGTTGTTAAATAGCTATTTTACTGGTGTGTGGGGGTTTTCCGGGAAAACCAGAAAACCTGCTAGACAAATTCTAAAAGAGCTGTAACACTTGCTTCCCCTCTTCTTTATCAAGCATGAAGTCCTTCTCCAGGGACAGGTCCCTCTTGATAACATATCCAAAGTACTTGAGAGTCTAGTTGTCCTCTATCTGTAAACACAGAAAGTTTGTACTTCTTCCAAGATCAACTTGTTTGTTCTTTTGGAAGTCCATGGTTCTTTCAATAGTCTTTTCTAACACTATAATTCAAGTGCATAGACTCTTGATACTATATGTATTTATTATTTACTGTCTAGCTTCCTCTACTAGAATGCAAACTTCATTAAGGCAGGATCTATTTCTTTTTTATCTGCTGATATATTCCAGGCTGCAGGGAGCAGCCTCCACAACGGCTCCCAATGTTTCCTGTCCCCTGGTAGTGATCCTAATGTAGTCTCTTCCCACACTGGATAGGGGTGACTTATCTCCGCAGTGATATTAGGGAAATGATGTAGTGTGACTTTCAAGGACAGGTTCTAAAAAGCACTGTAATTCTGGGAAATGCCTTAGCCAAATCCTAAGGATAGTCAAGCAATCCTATGAAGCAGTGTCTATGGTATAAGACTGAGGCATCATGCCAATAGCCATGGGTGTAAGCCACATTGGAAAGAAATTCTCCAGACCCAGTGAAGCCTGTAGATGAAGACAGGCAGCCAACTTTTGACTTCAATCTCATATGGCAGCCTGTGCAAGAACAGCAGCGCTGTTGTAGATCCCTCTACGACAGAGCAGACCTGCCCATAGGGTTTCCAAAGCTATAATCTTTACAGAAGCAAACTGCCATACCTTTCTCCTGCAGAGTGCTGCTGGGTCCTACTTGATAGAGGGAATGGGGACAAGGGGGGAGGGTGAAAGAGTTAGCCTGCTGTTAATAAAAACACTAGAAATAAAATATAATTTAAGATGTCATAGTTCCCTCTCTTACAGTAAAAATCCCTTTTAGCTTAATCAGTGGGCATAGTTTTCTAACTCAAGAAGGCCACAGAAGCCAGACCACAAGAAAAGGCACCCCTTGTTCAGATAAGCAGGGGAACACAGTGCTTCAAGGGATGGTGACTTGTCCTTGGAAAAACATGTACAGATCATTGCTTCCTGTGATCATGTTAGGTAGCTAGCACCAGGGATGGGATGTCCATTGACACATGCCCAGGAGAGCCAGCATAGGACAAAGCTGGATTTTCCCGCCAGTGGGCACAGATGGGCGTTACACCTGGAGCAGCCCACCTGGGCCAGGTGATTGCAATTCAGCCAATGGGATTGACCTGGGGTCGTTCACCACACCTTCCCCGGGAATCCTTGAAAAGGCAGGAACAGAGAGGGGTCTTGTGTGGTTGTCTTCATGGGAGGAGAGAGATACTTGCGTGACCCTGAGCAGTCCCTGCCAGGCCGCATGGTCAAAGGAATCCTATGGGTGCCGCGTAAAACCTGAAGCTTCTTTTAACTCACATTAAATTCACTTGGATCACGAGCCCGGCTTTGGCATGAAATCTTTCTCGTGCAGAGCCAAGGACCGAAGCTGAAATCTAGCCCGGGGAGAGAGACCTAACAATCACTGCAAAGCCTGCTTCGACTCACCTACTTTGAGATACACACATTGCTTAATTTCTACTGGGCCTTGAAGCAATTTGGAGGTAGCAAACCCACTCTTTCCTTCTGTCTTGTGCTTGCAGAGTAAACCGTTTCTCAAATCAGCTGGTCTCTGGCTTTGGCTGAAACAGTGACAGACAATCCCGGACCTGACAACACACTGACTTTTGGTTAGTTATATAGTAACTGATAGTCAGTGTAAGGTTTATTGGAGCGCGAAACAGAACCAAAGATCCAATTGGCAAAGTTTAAGAAGCAGGCTTTATTGAGAAGCTTGCGGGCGGGTTCAGCAACTCAGGGTATTGAGCTAATGAAGCCGCGCCCTACAGGTGCCAAAGCGAAATTTTTATATGCGGGAGAGAAGGCAGGCTGCCTGGGATACCTGGTGTTCTGAGCACATTCCGTGCAGACCACGGTCATCCTGCCCTTTCTTTGTGGTTATTCCGAGAGGGGTGTTCACTGAGGGAGTGGAAGGGCAGCAAGGGGTGAGTTTGAGAGCTAAGAGGGAAGTGTTGGATTCAAAATGGAGTTCCTCGTGCCAAGACCAGGCAGTCAGTATATCACGTATCATATCTAGAACTACGTATCTGGTATATATTACCATCAAGTTGATTCCGACCTGTGGTGACCCAGTAAGGACAGCATAGAACTGCCCCTGTGCGTTTCTGAGACAGCAACTCTCTATCTCAAGGAGTGACCAGTGGTTTTGAACTGCCAACCTTGAAGTTAGCGGCTCACGTGTAACCACTATGCCACCAGGGCTCCTGGTTATTTACTGATCCCTTGTTAGGCTGTCAGCTGGTCCTGACTCAGGGCAACCGGATTTCTCTTCACTGCTGTTTCTATGGATGCTGACTGTGAGTGCAAATAAAACGGAGTCCTTTACAACATCAGACTCTTCTCCTTTATCATGACGCTGCTTACTGGTCCCGTTGTGGAGATTTTTGGTTTCTCCATACTGAGGTGTGCTGCACACTGAAAGCTGTACTCGTTGCTCCTCACCAATGGGTGCTTCAAATCTCCTTCACTTCCAGCAAGTACCGTTGTGTCACTTTCACATCACAGGCTGTTGATGCGGCGTCTTCGGATCCTGATGCCAGGTTCTTCCTCGTGTAGGCCAGCATCTTGGATTCCTTGCGCAACATACAGATTGAATAAATTTGGCGAACAGATATCCCTGAACTATGCCTTTCCTGAGTTTGAACCACAAAGTATCCCCTTGTTCTCTGTGAACAACTGCCGCTTGGTTGACACAATGGAAGTGTCCAGAATGGTTATGATTTAAAAGATTGGAATATGGAAATAACCTAAAATGTTCATGAACACAAACGGATCAGTGGATAAAGTGTGGCATATCCATGTGCCTTGCTTGCTCCTCATCAAGGAGCCCTTCTGGGGCAATGAAGAAGCATTTGCCAACAGAAGGATTGAAATCACTTCTTGACTTTTGAGCTAAGATTACGTGTAGACAGGTTGGCAGTTTGGACCCACTCAGTGGTTCTGAAGAAAAAGCTCTGGCAATCTGTTCCCAGAAAGATTTCAGCCTCAGAAGCCTGAGGAGCAGTGCTACTTTGTCCTATAGATTCATCATGGATTGGAATTGAGTCGAAGACAATGGGGCTTAAAAAAATGCACATAACAACAACAACCATATGAATCAATCTTTTCATGTTTGGCTATCTATCCAGGAGAAATGAAAGCAGGCAAAGACTTGTACATGAGTATTCTTAGCATTTTTATTTATTATAGCTCAAAATAAGAAACAACCTATTACATGAGGAGATAACTGGAGAAGCAAATTGTAATATGTGAATATGCATGAGATCCAGCCTCATATCCGGATGGGTCCTATGAGGTAGTTGGGTAATTGAAGGGAAGAAATTAAGAGACAGACAAAAGTTTGGGGTGCTCACCTCCACCAGAGTTGGAGATTGTAGTATCACATCACCTTATGTACTCTCAGGGCATACAAGCCCCTGTAATTACAGGTAACCACATAAGAAACTAAGTGGGCTGCACCCTAATCCTAGAGGTCCCTGAGTTCATTGGAGGAGTAACCTAACACCAGTGCTGGAGGCAGGTGAGGGGAGTGACTGTCTCCTCCACCACCACCACCACCACCACCACCACCACCACCACCACCACCACCACCACCACCACCACCACCCCTTCTGCAGGGAGAGCATTAGCAATCTGTCTGCTCCTATAGATACAGCTGCCGGCCAGATAGCAATCAGCCAGGTGCGTGTATGAGGTAACTTAAGGCAGCACTATTATGGGAGGATATTGTGGGGGTTAATCTTCATTATGAGAAGGTGATTGGGACTCATTTTGAACCCACAAGTGTGAAGGCCTCCTGTCATCCAGAATCCTCTCCTGCCAGGATTCTTAAAATATGGGAATAAAGAATCGGTCCACATGCACTCTTCTTGTTCCTCAGCCTCCCACACATACGATGTGCAGCAAGGGTGTGAGGGCCTTGTTTGACCTCCTCTGACTTCACCAGGGGAAGGAGAATCAGACGCCACAACGGTATCAGCCCACGGCCAACCCCTCTGAGGCTGAAGTCAACCTTCCCGACCAATTCTGATACCAACCAACTCCTCCTGAGTTCTAGGACACCTCGCTGCAATGGGCACATTGAACGCAAGACAATGCCTACAATCAGGGGTTTATTAGGGAAGTTAGCAGTTTGGAAGCCAGGGTCAGAAATGCGCGAGACACTGTTTTTTGGTCCAAGACAGGCTCTTCTCAGCCATGCTCACTGGCAGGCCTCTTTCCAGTCTTTGCCCTTTATCCACCCCTCTGCCCAGAGCACAGTGATGTTAGGAAGAAGTTCTGGAGGGCTGCTGATACATACGCAGTGGGTACTCCACTCCCCCATAAAGAAGCCTCAACCCAAGTGCACTCAGTGCTAGCTTCCCAGGTAAGGGCCCAGAAGGACACCATCCCACAAGCCAGCCCCAGCCTGAAGACACTCAGTTTCATTAACCTAGTGGGCCAGCCAGCCCACAGCTTTATCTGCTGCTTTGGCTCTTGATTCTGCTGCTGCTTCTCTGGTGTTACAGTTTCCTGCTCCTGGAACCATTGCATTCCATGCACAGGGCCCTCAGGACCTAAGAAGGCACTCCACTCCTGGCTCTTCTTTCTGGAAGCAGTGACAGATCCCCCTCTTGCTTTTGAGATGGTGCCGTTTCTTTTTTTTTGGGGGGGGGGTGTCTTTATTCAAAATTTTAATAAATTATTTTATATGTATGGATTGCAATAAAATAATTTTAAAAAATAAAAAAACTTTATTACAAATTGTTACTTAAAAATACTAATAAAAATAGATAAATCGTTTTATTGGCTCATACAACTCATCACAATCCATACATCCATCCATTGTGTCAAGCACATTTGTACATTTGTTGCCATCATCATTTTCAAAACATTTTCTCTCTACTTGAGCCCTTGGTATCAGCTCAAGTTTTCCCCTCCCTCCCTCCCTCTCCCTCCCGCATTGACGCTTGATAATTTATAGATTTTTATTTTTTCATGTCTTACACAAACCAATGTCTCCCTTTACCCAACTTTTCTGTTGTCCATCCCCCTGAGAGGAGGCTATAGGTAGATCATTGTGATCGGTTCCTCCGTTCCCCCCCCCACCTTCCCCTTCCCCTCCTGGTATGGCTATTCTCAGGGGGTTATATGTTCTGGATTCCTTGTTTCCAGCTCTTATCTGTACCTGTGTACATGCTTTGGTCTAGCCAGATTTGTAAGGTAGAACTGGGGTCATGATACTAGTGGGGAGGAAGCATTAAATAACTAGAGGATGTTGTATGTTTCATTGGTACTATACTGCACCCTGACTGGCTCATCTCCTGTCTGCTACCCTTCTTTAATGGGAGGTCTAGTTGCTTACAGATGGGCTATGGGTTTCCACTCCGCTCTCCTTCTCATTCACAATGATATAATTTTTTTCTAGGTCTTTGATGCCTGATACCTGATCCTATCGACACCTTGTAATCACACAGTCTGGTGTGCTACTTCCATGTGGGCTTTGTTGCTTCTAAGCTAGATGGCTGATTGTTTACCTTCAAGCCTTTCAGACCCCAGATGCTATATCTTTTTATAGCCAGTCACCATCAGCTCTCTTCACCGCATTTGCTTATACATTCACTTTGTCTTCAGAAATTGTGTCAGGAAGGTGAGCATCATGGAATGTCAGGTTAATAGAAATAAGTGTTTTTGCATTGAGGGAGTACTTGAGTAGAGGCCCAATGCCCATCTGCTACCTTAATACTAAACCTATAAATATATGTACATAGATCTATTTCCCCATCATTATATATAAATATATATATATTTAAAAATCATTTTATTGGGGCTCATACAACTCTTATCATAATCCATAAATACATCAGTTGAGTAAAGCACCCTGATACATTTGTTGCCCTCATTCTCAAAATTCGCCTTCCGCTTGAATTCCTGAATTTAGCTCATTTTCCCTTTTTCCCTCCCCTTCCCTCCCCCCATAAATATATTTATATATGTAGATGTCTATATTTAGACCTCTATAAATGCCCTTTGCCTCCTAGTTCTTTCCTCTATTTCCTTTTACTTTCCTTTTGTCCCACTGAGATAGTTAACGTTTATTGTGCCAACATGGCCAATGAACTTATGTGGGATTAATCGAAGGGTGGAGAGATAAATGCCTCAGTGAGCCTCGCCTTTCTTGTCTCTCACTTTTTGATCACCAGACCAGTTTCAATTTGAAAGCTACACTCCCTGTGGGACACCTAACCTGTGGACTGTGTTGCTGTAATTTGAAGTTCCTTCAAGGCCTGCTTCGTCACACCATTGGAATTTACATCTCTTGAGCTGGGGACTGTCGGACCCTGTCATCTGGCTGACTGCTGGTGACCTGCCTTGCTGTTTGCTGCCTGTGCGCGAATAGCCTGAATTGCTCTACAGAGGGACTACCCGGCAGCCCTCAAGACTTGAAGGACTGCCAGTGTCTCACAGGAGTGAGTTGCATTGAGCCATTTGTACTGCTTTATAGATTAATTAACTGTTTTTTCTTATGATATCTATGTGTGTATGTATATATATATATAAATTATTAACATCTTGCTTTTGTTTCTCTAGAGAACCCTGTCTAACACACCCACTATCGTGTTCAGCCTTCATTTGGGTTTCAGTAATTCATCTCAGTTCCACTGTCCTTGATCAAGCCCTACCAGGCCTCCCACACCCTCCTCACTGAGATGGTGCATTATATACCCTGCAGGATGGCAACATTGAGCAAAGTTCATGTAAAAGTTCCAGTTTTTTTTATTAATATCAGTGTCTTCCCCCTCCTCTTTTTACCCAGACCCATGAGGAAAAGAGGAGATACACCCAGTCATTTGATTGGACTTACAAAGAAAAGCCATATTAAATAGTTACAGTTTCATGGAATGTTGAAATATGTGTATGTGAAGTTATAATCAGGCAACACAAAAAATCCTTATTCCATCTCCCTCCCACTCCCCTCCTTCAGTTTATTGCTTCTTATGGCTGTGTTACTCCATATATAGAAGTTGGTGGTGGACTCATACATTTCTTCATGATAAAATCACATAGAATTAAGTACGTATGCACACATGCACACACAGGAGTACAACTATAACATAAGTTGACTGTATCAATATCAAGATCCTTTGTACTTATTTTTCTTAAAAATGTTTTTGCAATTAAAGAGAAATATTTTTGTCCTTTTTTTTTTTTTTCGTGATCCAAGTGAATTTAATGAGAGTTAAAAGAAGCTTTAGGTTTTACGCGGCACCCATAGGATTCCTTTGACCATGCAGCCTGGCAGAGACTGCTCCAGGTCACGCAAGGATCTCTCTCCTCCCACGAAGACAACCAGACCACCCCTCTCCCTTCCGGTCCCTGCCTTTTCAAGGGTTCCCGGGGGAGGCGTGGTGAACGACCCCAGGTCAATCCCATTGACTGAATTGCAATCACCTGGCCCAGGTGGGCTGCTCCAGGTGTAATGCCCATCCGAGCCCACTGGCGGGAAAATCCAGCTTTCCTATGCTGGCTCTCCTGGGCATGCGTAAATGGACTTCCCATTTCCCTAGGCTAAGCTGCCTAACATTCCCCCCTGAAGATATATGGACCCAAATCTTTGGGGGTACTGGACGACGACATCTCTAGCTGCTTTCTGCTGACAAAGGGGCGTAGTGGGTTTTGGGTCCATACCCTTCCTACTCTGTTAGAAGGGGTTGTCCATTAAGAGCCCAGGATAGATAAATAAGGTCGAGGTGGGTTAAGGAGGCAGGCAGTTGTCCTGGAACTGGCACACTTGGTTTATAGGCCTTTGTAACCTGAGAACTGGAAAACAAACAAACAAAAAACAGGTGAACAGCTTAAGTGAGATATGGGTAAGATTGTAAGGTGGCAGTGCCCTTGAAGTTAGGTTAGTGTCACAGACTTTGGTCATTGTAAACACAGGAATGCAGGAAAGGTATTCACTGGCCTAAAGGCTGTGAGGGGTCTGAGGTAGACTCATTTGTGTAGCCCTCCTCTGTCCTGGGGTGGCGATGAAATATCATCCTCAGATCATCCAGTGGCTCAAAGGAGTATTTGTTCCCACGGTTTCTGTGGGGGAATCTGAGGCTCCTCCACTGTGAGGAACACCTGGAAGCTGTAGAGGGACCTGGATGAGGCCCGATGACTGCAGGTGTGCAGTTTGGACAGCAGGTCTCGGCCTATGAGAGGAGCTGGACATTCAGGTATCACTAGGAAGCTATAAGAAAAATAGAAGTTATTCCAAAGACATCTGAGAGACTCAGTAAAATGTTTAACTGCAGGCTTTCCTGACACTTTCAGTATGGAACAAGTGCGGGGTGCCAGGGGTTCAGGGAAGAAAATAAGGACAGAAGTGACTCCAGTATCCAGAAGAAAGTCCACTAACCTTCCCACTACGTCAATGCTCACCCTAGGTTCCAGACCAGTGACAGCTATCTTATGCTGCTGGGCCATCCGGACCAGGCGCCTTCAGTCCTCCTCCTCCATCACCAGCTGCGCTTTGGCCTGTGGGCGCCTCCCCTCCAGGTTTTGGGTCTTATGACAGAGGCCAGCCCAGTGGCCAGTCTGCTCACAATGGATGCATGGCGTCTGAGGAGGCTTGTTCCGTCCTAGCCCAAAGACCCGATCTCCGGCAAATGTAGCACTTGGTACCTGGTTTAAAAGTCTGGGAAACCTGGGAGGCATTTGACGGGCGTCTGCTATTGAGTGCAGCTAATACCTGGGCATGCCTAATGTCCTTTCTTTCCTCCTTCTCCGGGGCTCGAGCCTCGCTCTCCTGCTCCCTGTTGTAAAAAGCCGTGTTGGCATAAGCAACCATCTCCTCCAGTTTTTGTACTTATTTTTCAAGATTTTCCCACGGGTGAAACTACCTAAAGAGTACCCAAGCTGTCTCATTTTTACCTGCTATAACTCTATGTAAATCTGTAATTGTCTCACTAATTTCAATGGAAAAATGAGGTCGGCACACAGCAGCATGGGTGAATTTTTAAGTTGTATTAAAGCTGAAATTCTGAGCATCTCGTTTGCAGGAGGCTCTGGATGACGGTGAAAATTAAAATCCCTTTGCAGAGTCCCCATGTGGAATTTAAGCCTCCCTTGAACCAGCGAGGAAGTAAGCCATCTGGGATTACCTCCACTCCCTCCCGCCAGCCCAAGGGGAGGAGGGGAGGGCTCCCTCAGGGGCTTGCCTGGGTGTGTCTTTGACGGAGATCTCCTGACGTGAGGTCACGCAGCCATGAGTCATGCCCCCTGAGTCATGCCCCCTGAGTCATGCCCCCTGAGTCATGCCCTGAGTGCCGAGCTCCAGGAGCCCTGGACCAGCCTGGTCAGCTCTTCTGCCCAGCAAGCACAAAGTATGTGTCCCACTCATGGTTCTGTCCTCGCTTGCGAAGCCGCAACTGACGTATTGATCTGCCACCCATCGAGATGTTGTGACGGTTGTCTTTATCTTCCCGGTCCTATGTCAGTGGCTGTGACTAGGACGCCGTTATGACCTCGTGCTAATGATGTGTGTAACCAGAGGACGTGTCTCGGTCCTGTTTAACTCCATTTGAGATGTGGGGTCCCTTGTGCACTCCAAAACAAAGTCTGCTGAGTGAACGCAGCGCACAAAAAGAAGACGCATTGGCCCGATCGCATGTATGGAAAATTCTAAAACGTGCTCACGATTCCAACACGACAGAAAGCAAATCAGGGGCTACCTGCTGTGGGGGCTGGGGGGTGTTATGAAAAGATCTGAGGATACTTTTAGAGGCCATGACTGTGACAGTTGTCAGCTACCCAAATTTATCAAGTTGTACGTTTCAACACGTGCCGTTTATTGTATGCCAATTACTCCTCGATAAAGCTGCTTGTTTTTAAATAGTCAAACTAACAAAAAAACAAACAAACCCCACCTTATTCCAATAAAGCAGGAAAACAAAACTTTCCAATCATGGTTTCACCACATGGCCATCTTCCCTAAAAGAATAATGCGTTTCACAGCCTGATCGGAATCGTCTTAGGGACGGCATGGATCGATTCATGAGTTTTTAAAAGTGCAGGCTGTCGGGTCAGGGTTAGTTGGTAAAACCAGAAAGCACAAAGCCCTGCAGTGCATGGGTGAGGTCAGCCACCTCTCCCACCGGAACCTGTTCAACAGAGCTTCTATTGTAGCCGGGAAGGTGCCTGGGGCGTTTGTGAAACCTTATCTGGAACATTTCATTGCTGAGACGTTTTTCCCACATTAGCCAGAGGCAAAAATATTTCAATTCCCTTATTTCTATGAGCAAGAAAGTTTGGTTGGTTCTCCTCCACCACATGCGTTCCACCCTACCCCACCCTTAAAGTGTGAATTCTGATAAAAGTCACAATGTCCAGAGAGCCCACTAGAAATCTTATTAAAAACTCGTGGGACTCTTTCTCTATAAAACCTCTCTTTGTTACTAGGTTTCTGTTTGCTAGTTTCAATTTTAAAAAAATAACTTTATTGGGGTCTCGTACAACTCTTATCATAATCCATACATACATCCACTGTGTCCAGCACATTTGCACATTGTCACCATCATCATTCTCAAAACATTTGCCCTCCACTTGAGGTCCTGGTATCAGCTCCTCATTTTTCTCCTCCCTCCCCATCCCACCCCCTCTGCTTACTAATTTTTAAAACATGCATGCTTTTTTTGTTTTTGAGCAATACCTGTGCATGATATAAAATTTGAAAGGTACAAAACGTATAGCAGGGAAAGTCATTCTTTGTCCTACCTGATCCTCCCTTCACCCCCCCTCCCCAGAGGCCCATTTTGCCTGAACTCTGGAGTTCACAACAAAGCAAACAGCGATCACATCAATTCTAACTCATCCCACCCCCACCGCACAGGATAGAGCTGCCTCTGTGAGTTTCTGAGACTGTAACTCTTTTTGGGAGTAGAAAGCTCCATCTTTCTCTCAAGGAGTGGCTGGTGGTTTTGAACAGTCACCTCGCAGGCATCAGGCAACAGTAGTAACTACTGACAGCAGGGCTCCTGGGCCCATGAGAGCAGCAGGGGAGAGAGAGGGGCGGGGGGGAGAGAGAGAGAGAGAGACGGTAGGCAGATGACTTAGTACAGAGCACAGTGTTTATACCCGTATTTTAAAAAGATAGCTTCAAAAATAGACTGTTCATAGTCCTATGTTACAGTGTAATAGGTATGCCGAACAGAGTGAGAGAAAACAGAACAAAAGCAAACTCATAGCCAAAGAGCAGGCTTCCTGCCTGATCGAGAGCAGTGGAGTCCCCCAGACTATGGCCCTTGGACTTTTTTCCCAGCTCAGACCTGAACCCTCCTGTCTGGGGACTGCCTCACAGGCAGACACGAGGCAGGCCCTCACGTGAGTGCTAACCCCTGTGAAGGACAGGTTCCCAGGACGTTCAACAGAAAGGGCAGTGTTTGCCCCCAAATAAAATGCTTCAAAATAAATAAATAGAATTCTTAAGCCAGGAAGGGGCAAGAAAACTGGGGGAAATGGAAACGGGGAAATCCAGTAGAGAGGGGGGTTAGACCATGGGGTGGATGGGGGGAAGTGCCGGCTCATCGAGGAGCTTGAAACCTCAGCCAGGGTCACGAATGGACCTACGTATTAATTGTTGAATCTGTAATTCATTTATCTTTCAAAATTTTCTTCTAAACCACAATAAAACATCCCTTTCTATGCTTCCTTTCTCTCCATGCCCAGACGGTCTCCTTTTTCCCCTCCAAAACAGCCAGTATTGCCAGGTCACGGTGCCTCCTTCTAGAGCAAGCCTGTAGTCTTGCCCTAAGTTACAGACTTTGTCTATTTGGTTCACTGTTTTCCTGGAACACAGCAGGTGTGCAATAAATATTTTTGGAATGAAATAGTATAAACACAGATATTATCATAATCCCTCTAATCACTCTCATTCCCATTTTAAAACATATCTAGAGAGCTTGATTGATCCTTCCATGGGAATTTTTCTCAGATGTATCCTCCCTCGTTTTTTCTGTGATTGTAGTCTAAGCTGAGACTAATTACCATCCACCTGGTCATTAGATGCCTCGGAGTAGGCTCTGCTGCCTAGGCACCCGATGCACAACCGAAGGAAACAAGGCCTGGTCCGGGCCACCCTGACAATTGCTGTCCCAGTGCCCTGCTGCAGTCACAATGTCAGTCCATCTCCTCGATGGGCTGCCTCTCCCCTGACTGTCCACTTCACCAAGGGCAATGTCCTTTCCCAGGGACTAGGGCTTGCAGATTACCTATTCCAAGTATGAGACATGGAGTCTCGTCTTCCTTGTTGTTGTTCTTTTTAAATCGTTTTATTAGGAGCTCATATCACTCTTATCACAATCCATACATGCATCAATTGTGTAAAGCACATTTGTACATTCATTGCCCTCATCATTCTCAAAACATTTGCTCTCCACTTAAGCCCCTGGCATCAGCTCCTCATTTTCCCCTCCCTCCCCACTCCCTCTCCCTCATGAACCCTTCATAATTTATAAATTATTATTTTGTCATATCTAGCCCTGTCCAACATCCCCCTTTACCCACTTTTCTGTTGTCCATCCCCCAGGGAGGAGGTCACATATAGATCCTTTCAATAGATTTCCCCTTTCCAACCCACCCTCCTTCTACCCTCCCAGTATCACCACTCACACCACTGGTCCTAAATGGATCATCTGTCCAGGGTTCCCTGTGTTTCCAGTTCCTATCTGTAACAGTGTCCATCCTTTGGTCTAGCCAGATTTGCAAGGTAGAATTGGGATCATAATAGTAGGGAGGAGGAAGCATTTAGGAACTAGAGGAAAGTTGTATGTTACATCGTTGCTACCCTGCACCATGACTGGCTCGTCTCCTCCCTGAAACCCTTTTGTAAGGGGATATCCAGTGGCCTACAAATGGGATTTGGGTCTCCACCCCGCACTGCCCCCCTCATTCACTATGATATGATTTTTGCTCTGATGATGAACTGATACCTGATCCCTTCGACGCCTCGTGATCGCACAGGCTGGTGTGCTTCTTCCATGTGGACTTTGTTGCTTCTGAGCTAGATAGTCGCTTGTTTACCTTCAAGCCTTTAAGACCCCAGACACTATATCTTTTGATAGCCACCATCAGCTTTCTACACCACATTTGCTATTCACCCACTTTGTCGTCATTGGTTGTGTCAGGAAGGTGAGCATCATATAATGCCAATTTAATAGAAGAAAGTATTCTTGCATTGAGGGAGTACTTGAGTGGAGGCCCAATGTCCTTCTGCCACCTTAATACTAAACCTATAAATATATGCACATAGATCTATTTCCCCATCCTCATATATATTTGCATATATTTATGTCTTTGTCTAGACCTCTATAAATGCCCTTTGCCTCCCAGCTCTTTCCTCTATTTCCTTTGACTTTCCTCCTGTCCCAATATCATGCTCAGTCCCCACCAGGGTTTCAGCAATTCCTCTTAGTTATATTACCCTTGTTCACGCCCTACCAGGCCTCCCACACCCTCCTCACCACCAATTTGGATCACTTGTTGTTCCCTTGTTCCTGAGTTTGTTAACACCACTTCCTTTCCCCCCACCTCCGCCTCTCCCATGTCCCCTGGGAACTGTCGGTCCCGTTGTTTTTGCATACAGATTGTTCATCCAGCCTATCTTATTTAGACAGACCTGCAGAGATAATAACATGCACAAAAACAAGACAGAGTAAAATCAAGCAACAATATACTACAAAACAACGGCAACAACAAACCAATGACAAAAATAACAGAAGAAACCACAACAAGAAAGAAAAGCTTGTAGTTAGTTCAAAGATCATTTGTTGGCCTTTAGGAGTGTTTTCCAGTCTAGTCTGTTGGGGCACCATGCCCTGGCCTCAAAGTCCACCTTCAGCATTCCCTGGGGACCTTGCAGCGGCATTCCCTTGCTGTTCTGTTGCACCACTCTTAGTGATTTGCCTCGGTGTGGCAGGATCAGATCAGGCGCAATTCCCACACTGTGTCTCTGGTGTTGTCCCCTGTAGGGCTATGAGTCAGTGAGGGACGTCATGTCTCATAGTGGGGCCGGCTATGCGGTCCTCTTTGTGGACTGGCTGCTCTAATTGGGAACACCATCTTCTAGGCTTGGTGGGCCAGGATGTGCTCCACTCTCTCCTCCTCCCCCTTCATCTGCACCAGTGTGCTCCGATCAGATATGTCCCTCTCCTGGAGCTGCAGATTCAATGCCATCATTTGAAATAAATTCTTCTGGGGGGAGGGGAATTCAAATGCATTTTTAAATGAATTCAAAATCAAACATGTAATGAATCCAAGGGGTTTCTCTAGTGCTTGTCTGTGTTGCAGATTTCTTGGACAAGAAGGGTGACAAGTAGAAAAGTTAAGGAGTCTTAGAATAATCATTCTTCACCAAGACCATAATTCAAACACATCAATTCTGCTTAGTCTTCTTAGTCATTGTGATAGTTACTAATTCCATGCCACCGTGATGGTATATGAAAGTGTAGGGGTGGTATTCAGCCTGTCAATCAGGCCTGATGGTGTCTCCTTGTGGGTGTGGTGCTTAAGGAGGGTCCTGGAAACCTCCTCTCTCTCTTTGCCTTCACCTCCCTGCTGGCTGTCCTGGTTGCTGCCAGGTCTCTGAATGCATCCACCACCATTGGATCTACATGACTTGGTGCCCACCAGCCTGTGATACTCCTGCATTCTGTATCATTGCTTATGACTTGTGAGTCTGAAGAGGGACTTAAGGACTGGTATTGGACTTAGGCACTTGAGTTGGACAGGGCTGGGATGTTTTCCTGATATATAATTACTTCTTGATATAAAGCTCTTTCTTACACATATATGTGTGTCACTGTATTAGTTTCTCTAGTCAACCCAGCCTAACACATTTATTGTCCAGCTTTCTTATGCATATGAAACTATTAAAAATGCCATCTGCCTTAGAGAGCTATACTTTTTAAAAGAGTGAATCACATTCTTATAATTTTTCACACCTGAAATATACAAAATTAATATGAAATCATTTTATTGGGGACTCTTACTGTTTTTTATCCTTTGGTAGCCAGGGACCATCAGCTTTCTTCACCACATTTTGACTTCAGCTATCATGTGAGCATCACAGAATGACAGATTGTTAGAACAAAGTGTTCTTGCGTTGAGGGAGTCTTGAGCAGAGGCCCAAAGTCTGTCCACTTCCTCTATGTTACTGCTCTATAAATATATGTACATAGACCACTAATCCTACTTTTATGAGTTAATATATTTTTATATGTATATACCTATGTTTATACTTCTATCCATAGCTTTACTTCCTAGATCTTTCCTCGGTTTCCTTTTACCTTCCTCCTTTCCCACCGTCACGCTTGCCCTTCCGCCTTTTAATAACTCCTCTCAGCTAGCTTGTCGTTGCACCAGCACGACCAGGATCTCTACATCCTCCTCATTATTGATTTTAATTCTCTAGTTGTTCCCCTGTCTTTGGCATTGTTTGCTCACTGCTCTCTCCCCCACCTCCTCCAGACTGCTTTAATTTTTAAAAATTGAATAATGCTTGTGCGCAGTTCAGGAATCTCCCAGCAATGTCACATATAAACTCAACTAATAGCTTTATAGAAAGAGAGGCCTTGTTCCAGAATGCTTAAAAACACCAGGTGTAGAGGGAGATCGCCTGAGTTCAGATTCCAGGTCTGTCTCTTGGGGAAGCAAATTACTTTATAGCCTTTATAACTCTGTGCCACTGTTTCCCTGGATACAGGAGAGATGATAAACATCACACTCATAAGTTTGTTGAAAGATTAAATGAACTTACATGTAAAGCCTCTCCATATGTGTACCTGGTATTTATGTGTTCAATGGATATGCATATAGGGTCACTATGCATTATGTTGTGTGTGTGTGTGTGTGATTATGGCAATAGTTATTTACCTCAAACACTTTTTTGTTGATGTTGTTTTTTATTAATCATTTTATTGGGGGCTCTTAGAAATCTTATAACAATCCATCATTCAATTGTATTAAGCACACTTGTACATATGTTGGCATCAACATTTCCAAAACATTTTCTTTCTATTTGAGTCCTTGGTATTGGCCCCTCTTTTTTTTTTTTTTTTACCCTGTCTGAAACTAGCCCGGGCTCCAAGAGCACTGAGGGGTAGGCTTCAATGTTAGTATTGGCCCCTCTTTATTCCCATCCCTCCCCCACCCTCTCACCCTCATGAATCACCCTCATGGCCTATATATGCAACCTTGTGAGGAGCCACCCCCCCATCCCCCTACCCTCATGATATCACTACTGACATTACTGTTCCTGAGGTTTTATGTGTCCTGAATTCCTTGAGTCAAGAGCTCTTATCTGTACCAATGTGTGTACTCCGGTTTAGCTGGATTTGGAATGTAAAATT
Organism: Tenrec ecaudatus; assembly: GCF_050624435.1. Taxonomy (NCBI): domain Eukaryota; kingdom Metazoa; phylum Chordata; class Mammalia; order Afrosoricida; family Tenrecidae; genus Tenrec; species Tenrec ecaudatus. Next base: position 61,659,568 of record NC_134536.1, on the reverse strand, counting down.
GGGCCTTGGCAGTGCTAGGGAGGAAGTATTGAGGAAATAGAGGAACACTGTGTGTTTCCTCGGTGCTACACTGCACCCTGGCTGAATTGTCCCTTCTTTGTAACCCATTTGTGGGGGGTATATCCAATTGTCTACAGATGGGCTTGGGGTCCCCACTCCGACAGTCCCCTTTCACATTGATATAATTGTTTTGGATTTTTTGATACCTGATAACTGATCCTGTCAACACCTCATCATCACACAGGCTGGTGTGATTCTTCCATGTGGGCTTATTTGCTTCCCTGATAAATGGCTGCTTACTTAACTTCAAGCCTTTAAGATACCCCAGACACGCTATCTGATTGCTGAGCACCATCGCTTTCTTTGCCACATTTGCTTATGCACCCGTTTATCTTCAGTGATTGTGTTAGGAAGGTGAGTATCAAAGAGTGCCAGGTTATTAGAAAGAAGTGTTCATGTGTTAAGGGAGGCCTTGAGTAGAGGCCCAAAATCTGTCTGCTGACGTAATACTTAACATATAAATATATGCACATTGGCCTCTACCCCATCATTATAAATTAATATATTTACATATATACATGCCTAAAGCTGCACCTCTACAAATAGCTTTTGTCTCCTACTTTCCTCTATTTCCTTTCACCTTCCTCCTGTCCCACTGTGATGCTTACCCTCCATTAAACTCTCATTAATTCCTCTCGGATACATTATACTTGATCAAGCCTCACCATCAATTTTAGATCTCTTGTTGTTCCCTTATCCCTGAATTTATTGGCTCCCTGTTCCTCACCCCTTCTCCCTTGTTCCCTCAGGACCGCTGGTCCCATTGATTTCTCCTTGGGATTGTTTGTCCTGCCTATCTTATAGAGATAGACATAGGGAAAAAGAAAAAAAAAGCCAATAGATAAGTTCCAGGTCTGTCTGCTGACCCTTATGAGTGTTTTTCAATCAGATCTGATGAGGTACCAAGCCCTGTCCCCGACGTCAGAAGTGTATTTTCAGAATTCCTCAGGGACTTGGTTACTTTGCTCCCCTTGCTGCCCTGTTGCACTCCCTTTGTGTTTCACCCCGCTGTGCACAGGGCTGGCCAGGCACACTTTCTGTACAGTGAATCCAGTGCTGTCCCCAGAGCATCAAACACGGCTTTGGCTTTCAGTGGTTCATCATGGCAACCGTTAATTGTTTACTCTGACTTTGACCCCCTGTGTAGGAACCCTGGTGGCATAGTGGTTATGTGTTGGGTTGCTAACTGCAAGCTCAGCAGTTCAAAACAATCAGCCATTCTGAGGGAAAAAGACAGGACTGTCTACTCCCGTAAAGACTTACAGTCTCAGAAACTCACAGGGGCAGCTTCTACCCTGCCCTGTGAGTTGGCCTGGACTGACTAGGTGGAAATGAAGGCCTTGTATCAATCACTGTCCTCTTCCTGGAGCCCTGATGGCTAGGGGGTTGTGCACTGGGTTACTAATGGCAAGTCAGCCCTGCAAAAACAGCAGCTACTTCATGAGAGAAAGATGAGGCTTCGTCCCATAAACATTTACAGTCTTGGAAACCCACAGGGGCAGGTCTATCTTGTCCTATAGGGTGACTGTGAGTCACATCCACTCAGTGGGAGTGAGTTTTTCTTTTTCTCCTCTTCTTCCTCCTTACTCAACCAGTTTCTTAATCTCCCATGGATTGTGAACGCCACACCAGCAACGCAGTGTGAGTGTCACCTGCATTCACCCCGAAGCATTATTTAATACCATCCCTCTTTCCTTTCCTGGACCTTACTTCTGCCATCTTACCTGTTCTCTCTTTCTTCCTCTCTCCCTCCCTCCCCCTCTCACTTCTGGCCTTCTTTGACTAGCTCTAGCTTTAAGTACCATGATACAGTTGTTTGTATAAAACGTGTATTTTTCTTTCTATGTTACACATTCTTACGTATTTCCAGTTACCATATATAATCAAGTATAAGCCAACCCAAATACCAGCCGGGACACCTAATTTTACCACAAAAACTGCATTAAAAACGTGCAGAAAGACTTGGCTTATACACAAGTATGTATATATGATATGTGTGTTCAGATTATTGCATTGAATTGTGAAGTCCTCTGACTCTGCCAGTCCCTTCTGTCCTTACTTGTTGTGTACAATGTGTTCCCAATTAACTGGTGGGAAAGCATTTTAATTTTCTTTCTTTCTTCTTCTTTTTAAAAACTGTGTCCTCCTCCAAATATCTCTTGGCTTCCAGGAAAAGGAAGGCAATAAATTACAGCACACTAAGCCTGGATAAGCCCGGGGGAGCCTGCACAGGGGTGGGGGGATGGGGAGAGGCCTGCACTGAGGAACAGAGGAGCATCGCTAACACCCCACAGCACTGTCTCCTGGGAGGAGGCCAGCTGCATCAGTTGAGGTATTTTCAGGGCTGTCCCAAGCCACTGGTTGGAACCATTCACAACAGGTGTCCTATGAGGGACCCTCACGATCACCACAAATATTCACTGAACACCTTTGCTGTGAAAGCACCATGCTTACAAGACACAGGGAGATCTTGAACGCTTCTGCTCTGTGAATGTGATGATACAGACCCCAACTGAATGCTAAACCGCCTGAGGGGTATGAAAAATAAAAGGAACCTAATCATGAAGGGCTATGATGATCAGTAAGTGCTTCATCAAGAAGGATGAACCTGATGTGACCCCTGGAGGAAGTGTCAAATAAAATAAATATTTAATAAACCTAGGGAAGGCAGAAAGCAGCACATGGCTTAGGTATAAGACACTGAGTATTATGGTCTGCAATGTGAAATGCCATTTAAAAACTAAGTCTCTATTGTTTTAGAGACACAGATTATTCCAACGATACTGAGTGGTTTATAGTGTATAAGTACTAGTCAAAGTAGAACGGGCCATAGACATAAATAGGGTTTGATCTGGGCCCTCCGTGGGATGAGGTAACAGTATCACAGAGACTGCTGCTGTTAGTGACCAGCCCATAGCGACCCTACACAGAACAAGGACACACTGCCCACTCTGCACCCTGCTCCAGTGCTTCAGCCTCTGCTGCAGCCACTGTCAATCCATCTCGTGGAGGGCCTGCCTCATCATTCTGCACGTGATTAATTAAGTATTTCACGGACACTACCGAGATGTATGAGGTAGTTAGTTTATTGTGCCAACCTGGCCGATAAACACATGTAGGGTTAATTGAAGGGCAGAGGGATAAATGGCTTGGTGAGCCTCACCTTTCGAGTTGTCGGGTCTCTTGCTTTCTGATGGTCAGACCAGGGTGGAGCTGCCTTAGCCAGTTCCCTGCTTCAGCTGGCAAGGCTCACTTCCTGCAAGACATCCCTGAGGAGAAGCCACATGGACCTACCCCGATGCAGCCCTGGGTGCTGGAGCAGCCATGTGGAGACCCCTGCCGGCACTGAGATGTTTACACTCTCACTGATTTGGCTTTCTTCCTTCCTGCAGTCAGCATCATTGTGAGTGTTTTGTGAGATGGAAATGGAGGAAGACTTTGTAGATTGGTGTCGGACATATGGGTTAATGGATTAATGTTGGACTTGTGGGTTTGGGCAGCACTGGATTGGGATGTTTTCTTGATGCACACTTAACCTTTATATAAAACTCTCTCTTATACATGAACTTCTGTGGATTTGTTTGTCTAAAGTACCCAGACTAACACAATGTAAATACCTAATTAATAATATACAGAACAGTCTTAAAGGATTGAAGGTAAACAAGAGGCCATCTAGCTCAGAAGCAACAAAGCCCACATCGAAGAAGCACACCAGCCTATGTGACCATGAGATGTCTAAGGGATCAGGTATCAGGCATCAAAGAATAAAAAATCATATCATTGTGAATGAGGGGGAGTATGGAGTGGAAACCCAAAGCCCTCTGCAGGCAACTGGACATCCCTTTACAGAAAGGTCACGGGGAGGAGATGAGCCAGTCAGGGTGCAGTGTAGCAATGATGAAACATACAATTTTCCTCAAGTTCCTAAATGCTCTCCCCCCCCCCCACTATCATGATCCCAATTCTACCTTACAAATCTGGCTAGACCAGAGGATGTATACTGGTACAGATAGGAACTGGAAGCACAGGGAATGCAGGACAGAAAAAAACCCCTCAGGACCAGTGGCGAGAGTGGTGATACCGGGAGGGTGGAGCAAAGGTGGGGTAAAAGAGGGCAACCAATTATAAGGATCTACATATGACCTCCTCTCTGGGGGCCAGACAACAAGGAAGTGGGTGAAGGGAGACATCGGACAGTGTAAGATATGATAAAATAACAACTTATAAATTATTAAGGGTTCATGAGGGAAGGGGGAGTGGGGCGAGAGGGGAAAAGTGAGTTGCTGATGCCAAGGGTTTAGGTGGAGAGCAAATGTTTTGAGAATGATGAGGGCAACGAATGTACAATTGTGCTTTACACAATTGATGTATGTATGGATTGTGATAAGAGTTGTATGAGATCCCAATAAAACGATAAAAAATAACAAATAAAGGAACCTCAGGGAACAGGAACTCATAGTCTGGGACAAAGGTTTGCTGACAGTCACACTACTGTGTCCTATATATCTTGTTGCTGCTATTAGGCATCGTTAGGTCTATTTCAACTCATCGTGATCCCTGGTGACAGAGCGAAATTTGTCCCACAGGGTTCTCTAGACTAACCACCTTTGTGGAGGCAGATAGTCAGGTCTTTCACCCCCAAAGGCACTGGGAAGGTTGAAAAGGTCAACCTTTGGGTTAGCAGCAGAGTGCTTGCCTGTAGTGCCATCACAGGGCTCCTAGCGGGTGGAGAATTCTGGCACAACCTTGCAGAGGGAATTAGGTGAGTGCCTGGTTCAGTGCTATATGAGGCTCACAGATTTGCCTCATGGGAGGATGAGGCTAGATGAGGCTACAAGCTAGTCTACCGACTTCTTTGTTATTATTCTTACTGTGACTGGTTTTACTGATCCCCTAAGTCCTATAGTTGCTGGTGAAGGATTGAGCAAGCTGTGCAGAAGGCGCGTTGGCGTGCACTGAGTTATTTCGTATGGCACTTCTAGTCACAGACTTTATATCGCTCCCTATATGGGACTGTGCAAATGTGAAGGGCTTGTGGCCCCCAGGAGGACTGAAGAGCTTGCAATTATGTAACTAGTATTCCACCAACCCATGGAAATAAGGCATATGATCCGAAGTGTTCGGGCTGGTCAGTTTTGTCATCCTGGTCTCGAAATGAGCCACCCCAGAGGCAGAAAGGGGGATCCCACGCTCATCAAGATAGAAGGTCCAAGAGTAGAGCGTGTCCTTTGGACCCAAGATCTCTGCACTGAAACGCTAATCCAGGAGACAGAGAGCTGTAACGCTGGAGATGAGGACAGACAGAAGCAGTGTCAGAGAAGCAGCTTCAGCAGAGGCCACAGAAGCAGGAGACAAGGCGCAAGCCCTGCAGCAGGCTTTCTGGCCCGTGAAGCGAGCAGCGGAGTGCCTTTGGGCAGGAGGCTGGCTGGTGGATGCCTCAGGCAGTTGGTGGGGCGAGGTTGACAGCACTGAGCTAGAGCTGAGCATCTTAGGGCTTATTTCTGGCCTGGGTGTCTCTGGGCTTTTCATCAGCAGAACTGAAAGAGCGTTGTGGTCACAGCTGAGAAGGGGCTGCCTGACCAAAGAACTGCATCCTAAGCCATTTCTTATCCTGAATTGTACCTGTTGTTACTTCCCTAATAAAAATCTTCATTTTGAATCTGTTCTGTGTGGTCACGGCAGGCATTGTTGAATGAAACAAAGACGTAGAGAGTTGCTGTGAGAAGGGCAGTTGGAGTCAAAAATTAGTAACAAAGTTGGAAACTGGAGACATGTCTGACTTCTACCTCAGAGGAATCAGCCTTGGGTGGCTGATACTGATGTTTTGGTGTTTTGTTTTATATTTTCAGTTTTATTGCCATGCAATTCACATGCCATGCGATTTAATAGTTCAATCTGATGATCTTACCTCCCTTTCTCTTCCTTTGTAAGATTAGGGGAGTCAGCTGCTGCCCACCCATCACCATTTTGACAGACCTTAATTTTATCTGTTCCACTGTTTTCATTGCATAAAAAGGCAACTTTCATTCCTTTGCTTAATGACAAGCCACTTATCCTTTAAGCTTTGTACTTTGTCTTTTTTAGGCATTTCTTAGACTTCCTATTTTTCACAGAGCAGAATAGGCCATCGGTGACAGAAAGTAGCACTGACATCAGTGGATGCTCTAAGAAACTCCTATTGCCACATCCACACACCCATTAGTAATGCGACACTTACTTTCCATGTAGTTAAAAAAAAACTTTTGTCTTTTCTCCCAGGAGAACATCCATACCACTGAACATAAAAATACGTAAGACATTTCAAATTAATTTTTCTTAAAACCTATGTGTATATATTTTCCCCAGGCTTCAATTTCAAATGACTCAGTTAGATTTAATATACTTCTAAAATATACATATTTTTCATTTAGGAATGTTAGATGAACTGAAGTTGCTTTTATCCCCCCAGACAATCTTTCTTGGCCCCTAAATACGGAGGGTTTTGTCTGCAAACTGCATTCAGCAAATATGTCTCACAAATATGTGCCAACTCATCAACTACATCTCACATCCCTTCTTGGAGCTTTGCAGAGCAGGGAGCAAAACTAAGGTCAAACAGTCCCCGCACATTGCTTATCAGATGCTGTGCAGACAGATACCACAAGCTCCATGAGAGATAAATGAATCCTGTTCAGTTAGCATCATGCGAGCAAAATAATGTTTTCTCCTTTCCTAAAGTGTGTCTCAAGCTCTCACTGATGATGCAATACAGATAGGATTAAAAAGGCAAGTCTTTTCACTGTCTGCACAACACACGTAATGTTTCCTTTTACCTGTGTTCACATAAGTAACATAAATATTTTCCTTCAGATCTTAAGTAGCCCACACTCACAGGCACCAGGAAGATAGCAGCAACCTCACAATGTTAGACACTACTTCAGTGAATCTCAACATTGGACGTGTTATCAGGAGAGACCAGTCCCTGGAAAAGGACATCCTGCTGGCCAAGTGGAGGAGCCTTGAACAAGAGGAAGACTGGCACAGTGGCTGCAACAATGGGCTCAGACGTAACAACTGTGAGGATGGCCCAGCACTGGCCAAGGCTTTGTGTGGTTGTACCAGGGGTCATTGAAGTGGGCCTATTAGATGGCACTTACCAACAACAACAACAATAACAAATAAGAGCCATGAAGCTTGAGCTCACAGGGACTTGAAAGGACTGCCTTCTTTGTTTGGATGTTGCAGGTTTTCTGCTTTTGACAGGGTACAGTCTTACCACTTTTCTATCTCCTGTTTTAATGGAAAATATTTGGGATTTCCTTTTCTGAAAAGTTTCTGCCTTCCCTCAGTTCTGGCTCTAGGAGCCGTGACTGGAACAGGAGGAAAGACCTGTTGCTCTGCTTCTGAAAGCAGCCAGTAAAAATCCTACGGATCCTAACAGCCCAACTCCCACAGAATGTGGGGATGGCACAGGGCTGGGCAGTGTTTACTTCTGTGGTGCATGCAATTGCTATGAGTCAAGAACTGATAAGATGGCAGCTGATCTCCCCCGTTCATAGCAGCACAGTGCACAATAGGAAGAAACTGGAAACATCCCAAATACGCTACAGTGGAAGAATGGATAAAGAAACTGCTACATACACACAATGGAATACTGTGCATCCCTCTAGCTCAGAAGCTACAAAGCCCACACACCAGCCTGTGTGATCATGAGGTGTAGATAGGATCAGGTAACAGGCATCAAAGAACAAAAAATCATATCATTGTGAATTAGGGGTAGTGGGGAGTAGAGACCCAAAAGCCCATCTATAGGCAACTGGACATCCCCTTACAGAAGGACTGTGGGGAGGAGACGAGCCAGTCAAGGTACAGTATAGCACCTATGAAACATACAACTTTCCTCTAATTCCTAAATGCTTCCTCTCCACCCACTATCATGATCCCAATTCTACCTTACAAATCTGGCTAGACCAGAGGATGTACACTGGTAAAGATAAGAGCTGGAAACACAGGGAATCCAGGAAAGATAAACCCCTCAGGACCAATAATGAGAGTAGTGATACCAGGAGGATAAGGGGAAGGTGGGGGAGAAAGGGGGAGCTGATCACAAGAATCTACATATAACCCCATCCCTGGGGGATGGACAACAGAAAAGTGGGTGAAGGGAGACGTTGGATAGTGTAAGACATGACAAAATAATAATAATTTATGAATTATCAAGGGTTCATGAGGGAGGGAGAGGCAGGGAGGGAGGGGAAAATGAGGAGCTGATACCAAGAGCTCAAGTAGAAAGCAAATGTTATGAGAATTATTCTAGCAACAAATGTACAAATGTTCTTGACACAATGAATGTATGTATGGATTGTGATAAGAGTTGTAGAAGCCCCCAAGAAAATGACTTTAAAAAGGAACACAAGAGTAAAGATGTCACTTTGAGGACTCAGGTGCATTTGAACCAATCATCTAATATGCATATATATATGTGTGTGAAAGTAACCTTACAATATTGGACTTCCAGAAGAACAAACGAGTCTGTCTTGGAAGAAGTACAGCCTAAATGCTCCTTAGAGGGCAGATGATCAGACTTTGCCAAAATTACTTCGAGCATGTCTTCAAGAGGGATTCGTCCAGTAAGAATGACATGATGCTTGCTAAAGTAAAGGGTCATTGAAAAAGAGGAAGACCCTCTTTGATCCCGTGGCTCCAACAATGGCCTCAAACATAGGAATGATTGTGAGTATGGTGTCGGACCGTCAGTGGTTTGATCTGGTGTTCATTGGGTCGCTCGGAGTAGGTGCTGGCTTAGCAGCACCGAACACCAACAATTTCATCCAGTAAGCAGTTTCCCACGAGGGGCACAGATGAAATCATAGCCGATCTCAAGCATGCTTCAGAAATGTGAGCTGTACAAGATAAGAAACAGGGGTGCTCCCGTGGTTAGCTGAGTACCTGGAAGGAGTCTGCTGGGTGTTATCAGCCTCTCTTGCTCCGGGACTTCAAGGAAGCCCTTTGCTCTCTGTAATGCTACATTTCCCCATACAGTGGTGCTAACTTTCTACAGGCGGGCTGTGTTCACACAGGATCTAAACCAAAGTCAAACTCACTGCCATTGACTCCATTCTAGGACGCAGAGCAAGGCTCTCAAATAGGGTAGAACTGCCCCCGTGGGTTTCCAAGCTATAACTCTCTGTTGTTGTTAGATGCCATCTAGTCAGTTGTGACCCTGCCCACCGGTCCTTTATCATCCTCATAATTGTTCCTATGTGTCAGTCCATTGTTGCAGTCACTGTGTCCATCCATCTCGCCAAAGGCCTTCCTCTTTTTTGCTGCCTCTCTGCTTGTCCTTCTCCGGGGGCAGGTCTCTCTTGACAGCATGTCCAAAGTACGTAAGACGAGTCTAACCATCCTGGCCTCTAAGGAGCACTCTGGCTGTACTTCTTCCAAGACAGATCTGTTTGTCCTTGTGGCAGTCCATGGCACTGTCAATGTTCTTCTCCAACATCACAATGGAAATGTGGCAATTCTTCAATGTTTCTTATTTAATGTCCAACTTTCACATGCATATCAGGCAACTGAAGATACCATGGCTTGGGTAAGGCACACTTTAGTCCTCAAAGCAATGCCCTTGCTTTGCAATACTCAGAAGAGGTCTTGTGCACCGGATTTACCCAATACAACAAATTTCTTGATCTCTTGATTGCTGCTTCCATGAGTTTTGATTATGGATCATAAGTAAGACAAAATTCTTGATACCTTCCATCTTTTATCCATTTATCATGATGTTACCCATTTTCGGGGATTTTAGTCTTTTTTGGCCTTCTGTACACTGAGTTGTAATCCATACTGAAAGCTGCAGCCCTTGGCTTTTATCAGCAAGGGCTTCCAGTCCTCCTAGCTTTCAGCGAACTATCTTGTGGCATCTGCATATCACAGGTTGTTCATATTACAGACTGGATAAGTACCGTGAGAGGAAACAACCCTTATGCACACCTTTCCTGATGTTAAACCATCCTTGTTCTGTTCACACAACCTGTTGATCCAGGAGCACGAGGAAGTGTTCTGGCGGTTCCATTCTTCCCAAGGCTATCCACAGATTATTGTGATCCACACAGTTGAATGCCTTGACATAGTCAGTAAAACATAGGTAAGCATCTGTCTGGCATTCTCTCCTTTGTAACTCTTTATGAGAGTAGAAACCCTCATTTTCCTCCCAAGGAGCAGCTGGTGGTTTCCGGCTGCTGGCCAGTCTACCATGCGACCCACTGTGCCACCAGACACCCTTCACAATGAATAGAATGAAAACCTTCACTGCACAGGCCGAGTACTGCAAGTGAGCCTCTGTCCTCTTGAGGGACTTGTGTTCAGTATGAAATCACCCTGGTAGTGCTGTGACTTTAGCTCTTGGCTCTTAACCAAAAGGTCAGAGGTTCAAATCCACCAGCTGTTCCATGGGAGAAAGATGTAAAAATTGCCTCCATAAAGAATGACAGCCTTGGAAACCCTCTGGGCAGTTCACGGTCCTGTAAGGCTGATATGAGTCAGAATCTACTTGCCGGCAAAGGATTTGAGCTTGGGGTTCGTTTTAATTATACACTGCATGCTTACCATGATCTCACAAAATTTATGGCTACTCATGTCACAGGAATGAAGATTCACGCAGAGACCTGGATGTACTTACTGTAAGCATCCTCTGGATGAGGTAGTTGTTAATAAATGCTAATCTTCATTGGAAGACAGTCCACTGGCAACAAAAACACAGAAGTGCCTGCTTAATTCGCGAGCTATTGGACACCCTCCAGATTCACCAGCGCTTCAACAGAACAGTTAACAAGGAAACACAGAAATGAAATGACCGAAGAGCAAATTCACTCCTTAAAGAGCTCAGAACTGGCTGTTTCCCGTCTCTGAACTGATCCTTTGATCTTTCGTCTATAAACAAATGAAATTTTATCTTAAATGTTCTTTGCACCCTGAAATAAATTATTTCAGCTTTTAAGAGAAAATGGGGGTGAGGGTGGGATAGGGAGGGGGGAGAGAAAGCACAACAAAAAGGCATCTTCGATGAGCCCAGCAACTCTCAAATGAGCAGCAACCTTGGACTTCTCTTGCTCCATCCGCTAACACACCAGCATGCCTTTTAGTAAATATTTATTGAGCTGAAAACCAATATTTGTGCTTATAGCTAGACTTTCATCTACCATAATTCATGTCAGATGTTGCTACAATCTGAAAGTGAGGCTACCAACAATGATTATTACCCTTCTGAGTGGGTGTTGCTGAAAAGACCGACACCAGATTTTAGTTTATTGGGTGCAGTGTATTTTTCCAGTTAGGAATTAAGGTTAGAAGGACATCGTGTCTAACTTACTCTTATGTGTCTCCACAGCAAGAAGTATGTGTGTGCGTTTAATGTGAAGAGCAGTTTTGATTAGTCTTCACACTGAAATTTCATGTAAAAAGCTTTAAAATTAAATTAACTAGGATTCATAGACATGACATATTTTTGAGTGAGTGCTGAAAACTGGAGTAAGACTTGAGCTGTAATTCATAAACTATCATGGAATCACTTTTTTATGAGACTCAAGATTCATTTAAGCATGAATTAAACTACTATTTTGCCAAATGATTGTGGGAAATAGTCGCGGAAACTTACCTCTATCTCTTAAGTTTGGTAACAAAGATTATATTATACTCTTACTAGATGAAATGTTAGAAAATAAGTCCTCGTGTACTTATTAACTACTATCAGGAATAATTAATTACCCCAAAGTAAAATATTTAATGACATTTACATTTTTGGCCAATGAGCACAGATTTCAGTAATCTACCCAAGTTATCCAAGTTAACTAAATCCCATGAAATGTACACCTGGTCCAAGTACTAACAATCTCTCAACCTTCAACCAGCCAGCTCCTCTTCATAAAAAATCTAGGGAGTGCTGAGGGGTGTTTGCAATTAGGCCATGGCAAGGCCTGGTGCACCCACCTCCCTCCAGCCAAAGATGGGGCTCTGCCCACTGTGTGCCCGGCACACTCACCAGCAGCCATGCCCTGGCTTCCTAGATGGAGGGGCGGCAGGCAGGAAACCTAAAACAGGATACTGTTGTGTTGGGGGAAGGCGAGAGGGGAGAAGGGAGAACGGTTTGGATTTTGTTTTGTTTTTGTAGTTGTCTGTAACTTTCCTTAAGTGCTTTTTTTTTCTTTTTTTGAGCTGAAAAAAAAAATCTAGGGAGTATCCAGTTGCCTACAGATGGGCTTTATCTGTAAGCAACTGGACACCCCCTCACAGAAGGGTCACAGGGAGGAGAAGAGCCAAACAGGGTGCAGGGTAACAACGATGAAACACACAACTTTCTTCTAGTTCTCAAATGCTTCCTCCCCCAACTATTATGATCCCAATTCTACCTTACAAATGTGGCTAGACTAGAGGATGTACACTGGTACAGATAGGAACTGGAAACACAGAGAATCCAGGACAGATGATCCCTTTAGGACCAGTGGTGAGAGTGGTGATACCTGGAGGGAGGGTGGTGGGAAGGTGGGGGAGAAAAGGGGAACCGATTACAAGGATCTACATAAAACCTCCTCCCTGGGGGTTGGACAACAGAAAAGTGGGTGAAGGGAGATGTCGGACAGGGTAAGATATGACAAAATAATAATAATTTATAAATTATGAAGGGTTCATGAGGGAGGGGGAGCTGGGAGGGAGGGGGGAAATGAGGAGCTGATATCAAGGGCTCAAGTAGAAAGCAAATGTTTTGAGAATGATGATGGCAACAATTGTACAAATGTGCTTGACACAATGAATGGATGGATAGATTGTGATAAGAATTATATGAGCCCCCAATCCAATTATTTTTTTTAAATCTAGGGAGTTATATTAAATGGTGTTAGAAGCATCTGCTAGCACTCACTTTCTATTACAAGTTCCTTTTTTACAAATAGGGAAATAGAAACTAATTTTAAGTAACTTTGCAGAAGTCACATGTTAAGAGAAAAGCTCATTTTAAGACTCAATCACATTCCAGCTGAATACATACCCAAACAAGGCACCCATTGTAGAAAAACTGTCCTAAATGTCCCAAGACACACCTGTTCTCAAAGCTCTATCCACGACTGATGACTTGCCAAAGCTCTTCCCACTTTACAAGGGGTGAGGGATGGGGAGTTCTAAGCTCTGGACTCGGGAACGTTTCTTTGTGTCTATCAGAGAAGGGCAACCCTCCTGGCAACAGGAACAGGAAGGAAGACAAGGCCGTGGAGTCGACATGACCTCCACAGAGCCCTGGGACAGGAGGTAACTTGGCGCAGCTCTGCTGGGCCTTATGTTACACTTTGTAGTCAGCCAAACGCTTTCTGGTAAGTGAGGAAACACGTAGACTCATCTGAATCCCTGCCCTTTTAATGGGGTTTTAATTATGGGAACTTGGTTTGGGAAGCTGCACAAAAGATTGAGGCATGATCCCCTGTCTTGTCAGCATGTGGTGAATGAGCATAGCTTTCATGGGGCAACTTTGCACTGCAATAAAAACTTCCTGGCATCCAGTGTCTGCTTCTCTGAAAAGGAAACCAGGGCAAGTGACGTGGGTTGGATTTTCTACAGCATGAAAGGCTTTAGGCACAAATGCATGGTTCTGCTACAAACAAACAAAAACCAACAACCCAAACTCACTGTCAGCCAGGGGGCACCTACTCCTAGAGACCCTATAGGACAAAGTGGAACATTCCTGTACGTTTCCAGGACTGTAACTGCTGATGGGAATAGAAAGGCCAGCCTTTCCTCTGTGCTGGTTTTGATCTGCCGACCTCATGGTTAGCTGCCCACCAAGTAACCGCTAAGGAGCAGGGCTCCTTTTTCTGTTACAAAGTGGACATGATAACTGTAATAAGTGGAAACATAGAATAGTGCTTCCACAGTATGTTTAGGCTTTGTTCTATGAACCTTACGTATTTTGACTCATTGGATACAACAGACTATACTCCTCATCTTATAGACGAGGAAACAGGTCCAAGCAACCAAACCACACCTCCTGCTGTAGTGCCACTTCGGATTCTGTAGGACCAGAGTCGAACTGCCTCGTTGGAGCTGTACATCTTTACCAAAGCAGACTGCCTGCAGCCGGCAAGTCCAGTACTTTAACCAGTGTGCCACAGGGGCTCTCTAAACTGAGGTAGCTACCCACTGCCATCCAGTTGATTCCACCTCATACTGACCCTACAGGACAAAGGAGTTCAGAGTTCAAATAACTTGCTCAAGGACAAACACTTAGGAAATGGTGGCATTTGATGTTACCAGGAAAGATGTGCAAAGATTCTAGGCTTGGAAACCCTACGGGGAAGTTCCGCTCTGTCCTATCAGGTTGCTATGATTTAGACACACAACGACAATGGGTTGGGTTGGGTTGGGATACTGTGCACTTAGGGCAATGATGCTCAGACTTCAGAAAGCATCACTTTGTGGGCTACAAAAAGGCTTTCCCCAGCTTGTCTCCCCCAGTTGATGTCAGCCCTAGGACACTGCTTGCAAGACCTGATAAATGATTGTAGCACACTTGGAAGCAAGCTGCTTAGACGTTTTCTCCCTGAAGGCATCAGCCATCCAGGGCAATCAGACACTATTGTTTATCCCACCTGAGGTGGGGCTCACATCCTATTGATAGGATAGAGATTGTTTTCCGGGGGAGCCTAGAGTAGAGGTCAAGCCCACTCAAGGACAACTAAAGTTAGGCTGCCATCTTGAATCTAGGATCTGCTCATCTTGTCACATGTGTATCCCTAATCCCTCCCCTTCCTATTGTTTGTACATTCCTAGCGCATCCCCCTCCCATTGCTGTATTGCCTATGGCACAACCCCTTCCTGTGACGTATGTGGTAACCTGTAATCAGGAGGACTTGCATGCCCCTAAGTATATATAAGCCTTGGTCAGAAATATATCTCCTCCCCCTCTCTCCTCCCCCCACTATCTGCGTGGACCTGGCTGCTGCGATCACGGCCATCCAGGAGATGAGCATGCTACTACAAAATGTGCCTGACTTCTTTATTTTATCCTCTCTCCTATCTGCCCTATTCTCTATGACTTTGCTGTAAACTTTATATATTATCGCTGTACAATTGCACCAACAGGCCCGTGATATCATCAGAGACTGGTTATTCTGACATCACTTGAGCGTACATATTTCTGGTCTTTAGAGCCCACCTCCCAGGTTCAGATTCCATGGCCTGGAGAATCCATGTTCTTAACAAGTGTGCCAAATGACTAGTGTAAGGGATCCAGTATGATACTCAGAAATAGGGACTTAGGGAAAGAGAATTACTTTCCCCTAAATCCCTATTTGTTAAGCATCCCCATAAACTCAGAAAGAAACCTTGTGGCATAGGGATTATGCAGATCAGCAGTTCAAACCCACCAGACATCTTTAAAATGTTGAAGATTAAGAAAGCCACTTGGAGGCCCGAAGTGTACCTGACCCACGCCATGGTATTTTCACGCACCTCATATCCTGGATAATCAATACGGAATATTGGAGAACAGATACATTTGAACTATGGGATTGGTGAAGAAGTACCATGGATTGCCAGAAGGACAAACAAACCTGTGCTGAACGAAGGACAGGAAGTCAGGATGCTCCTGGCTAGACATCTCTCCAGTACTTTAGAAATGTCACCAGGAGATGCCAGTTTCTGAAAAACTACATTATGCTTGATAAAGCAAACCTTCATACATTGTGCTTGATAAAGCAAACTTCAAGGATATGGACTGCCACTGTGGCTGCAACAATGGGTTCAAACATAACAATTGTGAGGACGGCGGAGCACTAGGCAGTGTTTGGTTCTATTGTGCATCAGATTTCGGTGAGTTGGAACCAACTGGACAGCACACAACAACAAGTATAATATACACAAAATAATTTCAGTAAGTCCCTAAGCAGTGGTGGGATTCAAATAATTTAACAAATGGTTCACTGCCCTAATGACATATTTAAGTATGAAAAAAGATACACTGAAAAGTAGAATATTATTTCACACAGTTAATACTTAACCAAGAACAATAAAAGAACACAAAACTAGATTATAAGAGTTTAAAATATTAATGGAAAATATTAAATAATACCTGACAAAAAACACTAAGCTGCTATTTAAGACACTTCCACACTGCTTCTTGGCTGGCATCCTCATTTGCAGTATTGTCACTTTTACCCAAGCATCATCGGCCGAGTGATTTACCCTTAACCATCTTTTCACTGTAGGAGTAGGATCGTATTATTTTAATTAGACAATAGTCATGTGTTTGCTACATTAGCACAGGCAACCCCTCTTCTCTGAACATAGTATGTTCGTCTTTGAAAAGTCCCTTTCTGATTCTGCTGAACTTACAGCAATTGTTCTGACAGTATTTTTTGGTGTTTGAACACTTTCAAAAAGGGCATAATTCACTCATTATTCTCATGAGAATCCACACCGGATCACAAAGCTGAAATGAATGACAGTGTGTCACCCGCCGGTTGTTGGGCACTTTTTCTTCTTATGTTCTATGTTTGTTTACTGAAGTAACAAATGCAAGAGAATAAAGATGTAGTATCTCATCAAAAGTATAATGAGTTTTGTGAAATGAATAAATAAATATTACAAGCATAGTTCTTTCTCTTTTTTCCATCTATGTACAGAATGAACTTACTGTGAGTGTTTAGAATACACTGTTGGGCAGATGAACCTTAAAAGAATAAGGAGGGGGAGGAACAATAGAAACATGATGAAGAGAGACAGAAGATGCTGTAAGATATGAAAATAATAATAATTTATAATTCATCAAGGGTTCATGAGGAGGGAGGGTGGAGGAGGTAGGGAAAAAAGTGTAACTGATACCAAGAGCTCAAGTAGAAAGAAATATTTTGAAAATGATGATGTCAACATATGTACAAATGTACTTGATACAATTGATGTATGGATTGTTATAGGAGATCTAAGAGGCCCCAATATATTATTTATATATTTTTAAAAGAGTAAGGAATATAAATAGTGATTTCCACATTGGGTGACTGCCCAGCCACCACTTTAGAGAGAAGCCTAATTACAAGTACCATTTTAACAACAGATTCCCTGAACTCAACAAAAAATGAGGTATCAGTTCTGCAGGACCAGTGTGACCCAGCTGAATCCCACCCCTGTCTCTGGCTTACCATGTTCAGCTATAAACCCGAAGGCTGGCTGTACGAGTTTACTCGAGGTGTCTGGGTCCAAAGGCCTCTTGATCTGCTTAGGGAACACCACTCGCTAAAAACCCTACCGAGCACAGTTCGATTCGGAAACACACGTGGGGCATGAGTTTGAATGGATAGCAATTATTTTGGTTTCAATAATTCAAGAAGTATTTGCTGAACATTCGCCAACATGACAGTCTTTTACATTATTTCCATAAAAGAAATAATCTACACAGCGAATAGGGTAAGAAAAAAAAGATAATCCCAACCCAAGATAGTCATCCACAGTATAGAGACGCACCGTTTCCTTATCTATCATGTGACCTTCAGAACTATTTGGACTTAGAATGACTTTTAAATATAAGTGCATTATTTTGCTCAACTTCCTCTGAGTTAAACCACTTTCACAGTGCTTAATTCATACATCGATGGTAGCACGTTTTATTTAAAGAAATGACAGTTTGCAAACAGACAAAAGAGAAATGTTATAAGGTTGACAAAGTAAAGACTAACCTGGTGTAAATAATGTCACGGATGAAAGGGCTTTAGCGATTACCTGAGGTCCTGGCAGTCTGCTTCTGTAGAGATTGTCGGTGCATGCTGTCCACTCATGTCTTCTCACGGTGGCCCTACAGGACAGGGTAGCACTGCCTTACAGGCTTCTCGAGGCTGTAATCTTTACAGAAAGACGACCAACTACACTTTACAAATGGAGACACTAGAGGTCTCGAACCACTGTCCTTTTGGTCAGTAGCTGAGTGCTTTACCATTATGCCTCCAAAACCCAACCAAACTCACTGCCATCCAGCGGATTCCGACTCATCATGGCCCTGTAGGACTGTGAGATAGGTAAGGTTTATTGTGCCAACCTGGCCAATAAACACATGTGGGATTAATTGAAGGATGGAGCGATAAATGGCTCTGTGAGCCTTTCCTTTCTAGCTCTCAGGTCTCTTGCTTTCTGGTGGGTGGACTAGGGTGCAGCTGCCTTAGCCAGTTCCCTGCTTCAGCTGGCAGGGCTCACTTCCTGCAAGATATCGCTGAGGAGAACCCACATGAACCTACCTTGATCAGCCTTGTGGAGAACCCTGCCAGTGCTGAGATGCTTACACGTTCACTGATTCGGCTTTCCTCCTGCAGTCGGCGTCATTGTATGTGTTTTGTGAGCTAGAGGAGGACTTTATAGATCAGTGTCGGACATATGGACTAATGTTGGACTTTTGGGCTTGGACAGCACTGGGTTGGGATGCTTTCTTAATGTACACTTATCCTTTATATAAAACTCTCTTATACATATGAGTTTCTGTGGATTTGTTTTCCGAGTTTACCCAGACTACCACAGACTGGGTAGAATTGTCCCTGTGAGTTTCCAGGACTGTGCCAGGGCACTGTATTTATAAAGATGATGACAAAACAAAGCAAGAAAACACAGTGGTCCTACTGTGTAACACTTGGGATCACCATGAGTCAAAATTGACTTAATGGTAACTATTTTTTTTCAATCAGATGAGACAAAATAAACAAACAAAACAAACTCAAGGCCCTTTAGGGTCCTGTCCAAGGTATTGACAGCACCGGGCTAGGCTGCTGCCTCACTTACCAATAGGTGATGGAATCATTGTGTTTACAGCTCTGCCTGAGTTGAAGATGAGGATGAACAGCCTGAAATTTTTTTTAATAATAAAAGAAAAGATAAAACACCATTTGCAAAAGACCTTGAGGTGTGATGTGGGCTGTGTAGACCAGGACTGGGAGACAGAAAAGGATGGGGGGAAGTGAAAGAAAGTGAGGTAGAAAGTGCTGTAGGACTTTTTCAGGCATCTGCCTGAGTGAGGTGGCCAATAAGAGCAAACAAAACCCAAATTCACTATCAAGTCAATTCGGACTCATAGAGTCCCCATGTGAGAAGAAAGCAAAAGTGACATCTCCAGCTATGAACTGAGCGTCAGCCTTGATGATAGTAGCTGTTTATGAGAAAAAGTGATGACGCCCTTAGAACAATTTCATTTAAAAAAATCATTTTTAAAGTAAATTTTATGTTATGAGATAAAAACACAAAACCTCAAGATGCAGAAAACTGAATATAGAGCAAAATTTCTTTTGAGTAGATTTAAATACATGCAATTCAAATTTAGAAAATTAAGTATTTTATTTGATTCTTTCTCTAAATGACATGAATTAATAAAAAAGGAAAAGAGTTATCCAGGGCACTGAAGCAAAAATGTTGTAGCAATTAAAATAATTAATGTAATACTTTTGTTCCATCTATTTTCAACCTGTATCATCTAGTTAAGCCTTAGAACACAGATTCAATGAGGCTACTTCGAGTAAAGAGAGATCTATCTACTGCTGTCAGGGTATAGATGACAAGAATGTCATAGGAATATAGACATAGCAGTAGCCGGGCTTCATTGAGAAACTGAGAAGCATATGGAATTGGACAAATTCCCTGCGTACCGAGAGATAAGGCAAAACTGTCACCCTGGGCAGTTTCTGACTCCCCGTCAACGATCTCATGTAGTCATCACTTCTGCTTACTCATAACTCCAGTTGACTCATGGCCTCTTTGTAAGCAACATTCGATCTCCCTTTCTCTCTCTGTATGACTTGATTCAGATTTTTTTTTAAGATCATTTTTTGGGAGCTCTTACAGCTCCTATAACAATTCATATATTAATGGTATCAAGCATATTTATACATATGTTGCCATCATTATTTTCTAAACATTTACATTCTATTGGAGCCCTTGGTATCAGCTCCTCTTTTTATCATCTTGCTCCCCTATGGCCCCTTTATAAATTAAAATTTTCATATCTTACACTGATTGCCATTTCCCTTTCCCTGTGGTTTCTTCCCTCCTCCTGTCCCCACCTTCTGCCTACCCTCCTGGTATTGCTACTCTCATTTCTGTTCCTGAGGGGTTTATCTGACCTGGATTCTGTGTGTCCTGAGCTCTTATCTGTACCTGTGTACATGCTCCAGCCTAGCCCACAGTAACAGGCAGAATTGGGGTCATGATAGTGTGGGGTGAGAATGCCTCAAGGAACCAGAGGAATATTGTGTGTTTCATCAGTGCTATACTTCATCCTGGTTGGCTCATCCCTTCCTTGCAACCCTTCTGTGAAGGGATGTCCCATGGTCTACAGATGGATTTGGGGCCTCTACTCCAACCCTCCTTGTCCTCACCAATATGTTTTTGTTTGTTTGTTTTGGGTCTTCTGATACCTGTTACCTAATCCCATTAATACCTCACGATCCCACAGGCTGGTGTGCTTCTTCCACGTGGGCTTGTTGCGTCTCTGCTAGATGGCTGCATGTTTAACTTCGAGCCTTTAAGACCGCAGATGCTTTATCTTTTGATAGCTGGGCACCATCAGATTTTTTCACCTCATTTTCTTATGCACTCATTTTATGAGCATCACAGAATACCAGGTTGTTAGAACTAAGTGTTCTTGTGTTGAGGGAGGGCTTGAGCAGAGGCCCAAAGTCCGTCTACTTCCTCAGTGTATTGTCATATAAATATGTGCCTAAGCCAATACCTCTATTTTAATGAATTAATATATTTACATATGTGCACACCTATGTTTCTACTTCTATCCATAGCTTTGCTTCCTAGATCTTTCCTGTTTCCTTTTACCTTCCTCCTTTCTCACCATCACACTTGTCCTTCTGCCTCTTAGTAATTCCTCTCAGCTAGATTGATGTTGATCCAACACCCCAGGCTCTCTATGTCCTCTTCATTGTTGATTTTAATTCCCTAGTTGTTCCCCTGTCTATAGCATTGTTTGCTCACCGATCCTTTCCCCTGCCCCCTCCTCCCTCTAAGTCCCTCTGGAGCCTTCAGTCCCTCTGCTTTTTCCTCAGGGTTGCTTCCCATCCTTATTCTATATAGGCAGGCAAACCAACAATAATGTAGACAATATACAAAGAAAAAAATTGAATAGAGAAACAAATAGAAATATATATATAAAGAAAAATAATAACTAGCAAGAACCCCCCCCCCCCAAGCATAGATAATTCCAGGTCTCTCTGCTGACCTTTATGACTATCTCCCCCACCGGCCCTGGGGATCCTGGGAACTGCCCTTCCTAGACTGAAGTCTATTTTTAGGGCTCCTTAGGAGCTTTGTGGCTTCACTTTGCTCCCATTGCTGACCTGTTATGTTCCCTTCTTGGTTCGCCCCACTGTGGGGGGGGTTCAGACTGAACTCACTCCCTGCTGTGTGTCCCCAGTATTGTCCTCTGTGACAGTATGCTCCAGCGAGGGATCATGTCTCCAGCTGTTGTCAGCCCTACAGTCCTCTCTGTGCCTCAGCAGCTCCGTGCAGGGGCTTGGTTTGCCTCCTGGGGGCATGGCATACTGGACCCTGACCCCAACCTCAGGGTTTGCAGAGGTTCTCAACCTGTGGGTCGCAACCCATTTGGAGGGTCAAGCGACCCTTTCACAGGGGTCGCCCGATTCATAGCAGTAGCAAAATTATAGTTATAAAGTAACAACAAAAATAATTTTATGGTTGGGGGCGGTCATCACAACATGAAGAACTGTATTAAATGGTAGCGGCATTAGGAAGGTTGAGGACCACTAGTTTACTGTTTCCCTCTGTAGGGCATATTTCTAGGGAGGGGATCAGTTTGGCTCTAATTGGGGTGGGCCCTCTAGCTCACTCTGTTTATGAGTTGCTCCATGTGGTTACATTACCCTCAAGGTTTGGTTCTCCGTGGTGGGATCTGCATGCACACTCCCAAGTCTGTGGAGACATAAGCAATACTCTCCCCCTAGGTGGGTTAGCGCCTTGCTCCCCCAGTGTCATCGTCTCCCCTTCCCCTTTTCTCCTTTCCCCTTTCCCCCACTCCCCTTCTTTATTTTGGAATGACATGTACATTCTTGGATTTGACCTATTCCCCACCCAACTACCTATCCCCCTAGCCATATAGTGTGAGATAAGTGGCTTTTCTTCTATAACTACTTCTTGTTTTTTTTTAACCATTTTATTAGGGGCTCATACAACTCTTATCACAATCCATACATACATCAATTGTGTAAAGCACATCTGTACATTCATTACCCTCATCATTCTCAAAACATTTGCTCTCCACTTAAGCCCCTGGCATCAGCTCATTTCCCCCTCCCTCCCCGCTCCCCCCTCCCTCATGAACCCTTGATAATTTATAAATTATTATTTTGTCATATCTTGCCCTGTCTGACATCTCCCTTCACCCACTTTTCTGTTGTCTGTCCCCCAGGGAGTAGGTCACATGTAGATCCTTGTAATCGGTTCCCCCTTTCCAACCCACCTTCCCTCTACTCTATACCTACTGTGCTGATTATACTTACCTCAGGGGACTCATGCTGTACTTGTCCTTTTGTGATTGGCTGACTTCGCTTGGCATGATTTCCTCCACATCTTCCCACGAGGCTTCATGCAATCATCAGCACTTTTTAGCGATGTACTTTGGAGTACAATAGTACTCCATTGTGTGTATGTGCCAGAGTTTTCTAATCTACTCATCTCTCAGTGGAAATCTAGATCATTTCCAATTCTTTGTGATCATGAATCGTGCTGCAATACACATTGGGGCACAGACAATTGGTGGTGGTCTATTTCTTACCTCTGCTGGGTATATGCCCAGTAGAGGGATAGCTGGGTCATAAGGTAGCTCAATTTCCATTTGCTTTAAATATTGCCAGATCGCTTTCCACAGAGGATGTGTGGATATACATGACCACCAGCAGTGGAGGAGAGTTCCCATCTCGCCACATCCCCTCCAACATTTGTTGCTCTCTGATTTTCTGATGTGGGCTATCCTCAAGGGTGTTAGGTGGTATCTCACGGTTTTTTTATTTTGTATTTCTCTGATAGCTAATGATCGGGAGCATTTTCTCATATGTTCATTGGCCATTCGGCTCTCCCTAAAGAACTTCTGTTCAGTTCTTTTGCCCACTTCCTCAGGGAAGTGTTTTCCTCCTTTTTCATGCTAGGAGGGTACTGTAGATTCTGTGGTGTCATTGCTAAGAATCCTCTCTGTGTCTGTGGGTTCTCTTGTTACTCTCTTGGTGAAGTCTTTCGATACCCAGGTGTTTTATCCTTAGTACATCCCATCTGTTGATTTCAGGTTCACCTATGTGTGTACTCTTCCCTATTGCAGTTAGCCTATGTATTCCCTGAGCCATGGTGCTTAGGTTATGGTTAAGATTCTTGAAGAACTTCTGGCTGGCCCAGCGCAGGTGTCAACCTTCAGTGTGGCTTGACATCACCTGGAGCGCAGGAAACTGCTGGGCCCCATTTCCAGTGTCCTGATTGTTGTTGTTGTTGTTAGGTGCTGCAGTGGGTTCCCAATCAGTGACCAACACAACTAGAGGCTCCCTGGTCCTACACCATCCCCACAGTTGTTCCTATACCTGAGCCCATTGTTTCAGTCATTGGGTCAATTCATCTCATAGAGAGCTTCCTCTTTTTTGCTGCCCCTCTACTTTACCAAGAATGATGTTCTTATCCAGGGACATGTCCCTTCTGAAAACATGTCCAAAGTACGTCATCCTGAAATCTCCCCACTGTTCCCTCTCGTTTAGTATCCACTGTCATCTAGTCAATTCTGACTCAGCAACTGCATGTCCATTCTGAGGCTGTGAATCTGAAGTCTGTAAGTCAGAAGTACAGTCTGTCAGAGAAGAAGTACAGCCAGTGTGCTCCTTAGAAGCCATTGTGGTGATATTTTGTCACACATACTGTTCTGAGGGACAAAAACAAATTTACAAAACCCCTCACTGACACGGAGTCAATGCTGACTCACAGCAACTCTATAGGTCAGGGTAGGACTGCTCCTGTGAGTTGCCAAGACTGTAAATCTTTACAGGAATAGAAAGTCTCCCAAGGTTCAACTGGTGGTTTCGAACTGCTGACCTTGCAGTTAGCAGCTCAATGCATAACCACTATACTACTCCAAATCTGAACTATACTTTATGGAGAACTCTACTTTAAAGAGGAGAATGAACACAAGGCAGGCAAATCACTTAGATAAAGGAAACATCAGCAGGTCAAGTCAGTTCAAGATACAAGTCCAAGGTCAATACAGTTCACTATACAAGTCCAAAGATTTACAGAGAATTGGCAGCTTAAATAAGACATGGGAGGTAAAAGGAAACTGGCACAAAAGCACAATCATACATCATAGCTATCACTATTTGTCTGTCAGTTTGCCATACTGTGGTGGCTTGTGTGTTGCTGAAAGCTGTGTCACTGGTATTTCAAGTATCAGCAGGGTCACCCAGAGTAACCAGGTTTCAGACTCAGAACAGACTAGGAAGAAGGAATTGGCTGACCACTTATGAGGAATTAGCCGCTCAACTTCCTGTAGATAGGATCGAAACATTGTCCCTTACTGAAACTCTCATGAACAATAGCAGATACAATGATACATGGGGAAAAAGATTGAAGTTGTCAAGAATTTCATCTTGCTTGGATTAACAATAATGCTCATGGAAGCAGCAGCTAAGAGATTTTTAAAAACTGGGTTAAAAAAAGATGGTTGCTTTAAGTAAATCTGCTGTACGTGACCTCTTTAGAGTATTTAAAGACAAAGATGTTACTTTGAGGATTAACGTGTGCCTGACCCAAGTCTCAGCATTTTCAATTGCTTCATTTGTATGTGGAAGTTGGACACTGAATAAGGAAGACCGAAGAAAAATCGATACATTTGAACGATGGTGTTAGGAATAGTGGTGAAACGTACTTTGGACGTGTTATCCGGAGAGACCAGTCCCTGGAGAAGGGCAGCATGGTTGGTGAGGTGGAAGAGCAGGGAGATGGAGCGACACAGTGGCTGCCACATGGTGCGCTCAAACCTAACAATTGTGAGGATGGCGCAGAACTATATGGTGTCTTGGTCTGCTGCACATAGGACACCCTGAGTTGAACCAACTCGATGGCACTTAGCAACCACAAATCTTTCCAGGAACAGACAGCCTCATCTGTCTCCTGAGGAGCAGCTTGTGGATTTGAACCGTGCTCTTGCTGTTAGTAGTTCAATATACAGTCACCGCAGGGCCTGGGTTGTCAGAATTTGCATTTCTAACAAATCCCAGGCAAATGCTAACTACACTGTTCTGGTGACCACACTTGAAATCAAGTAGTTTTTTATCTGTTTGGGCAGAGAAACCCAGGCCAACTATGTCATATTGCCAATCCATTTGTGTTAGACAGGGTTCTCTAGAGAGATAAAACCAGATTGCTGATAATTATATATGTATTTATAAAGATAGATATATAACACAAGAAATGAACAGTTAAGTTATAAAGCAGTACAAATGGCTCAGTGCAACTCACTCCCGTGAGAGAGTTGTGAGACACTGCCAGTCCTTCAAGTCTGTAGAGAGAGAGCTAGGCTATCCCAGCACAGGCAGCAAACAGCAAAGCAGGTCACCAACTGTCAGTCCCCAGCTCAAGAGGTATAAATTTCAATCCTGTGGTCTTAAAGGGACCTCTACTTACAGCGACACAGTCCACAGGCTAGGCGTCCCACAGGTAGTGTGCCCTTTAAATTGAGGCACAGAACAAGCAAGGCAGCCGCACACTGTCCAATGATTAAAGAGCGAGAGACAAGAAAGGCGAGGCTCACTGAGCTATTTATCTCTCCACCCTTCAATTAATCCCACTTGTGTTTATCGGCCAGGCTGGCACAATAAACTATCTCATCATCTTCTGGATTTGACTCTAGGACTTGTAATTAGAGAGTTGTTTGGGTTCTTTTTTCCACCTTCCTTCTCTTCTCAGCCTTCTCATTCAGGCAGTTGCTCAAATCCTATCACTTTTCCAACTGTAAGGGCTCCAGGTTCTCCTGTGATTTTCCTCAATCACTGCCCTAACTCAGAGCCTCTTCTCAGACCTCAATAGCTACAGAAAAGCCTAGGGTACCTCTTACCCCACACATTGTTGTGCGATTACTTTTCCCACTGACAGACCTCAAATGTGTTATGGTTTCTCTGAAGTTCCATTGGCTTCCTTTTATAAACACCCTAAAGCAAACTTTGGAACAGGTTTGAACTTTTTGCTCTTCAATCAATAATATCTACTTTTTTGTTCCCATTGGTAGTTCCTTTCAACTGTGACCTTCCAACCTGTCTCCTGGGAACACACCTCTCAGCACCAGAAATTTAGGGGGGAAAAGCATCAACTTTTTCTTTCTTAAAAAAAATTTTTTTTATTTAAGTATTTAATGAAAAATTCAGTCAAATGTAAAAACTAGCTCAATGGAGAAGCTGAGGCAATATTAGGAGTTGTTAATATTTTAAAACTGTTCACTAGCCACAGAGAAATAATCAGTTACCTTTCATGGGCAAGTATATCTGCATATTTACAGACAAGAATGATTTGTATTAGCAGAGTTCTAACATGAGAGTGTTAGCTCAAAGGCAATGGAAGACACAGGCCACTCTCTATAAGTGGATGATCGTGGAGGGCGATTGCTAATATTCTGGCGGCAGGTGCAACTAACATTCCTGAGGCTTTCATTGTGGGTGGCTCCCTCCGAGGAAGGAGGAGGAGAACTCAACCACCCAAAGGTAAAAGAGGCTGACCTTTGTAGCTCCGCTGACAAACTCGCTACACCACCAGATGGTAAAACATTTTGTGAATTACTGTAATTTATATATGTTGCCTTGATCCTACTGCAGTAGCCAGGTAGGAAGAGGAAGAGATTATGTCTAACCAACAGAGGCCCCACTAACACTGTTGTTAGGTAACTTCGAATCTATGTTCACTCCTAGTGACCCCATGTGAAAGAGTCTCATCCACATGGGCTTTCTTGGCTTTCTCTTCATGGAAGCAGATCACCAGGCATTTCTTCTGTTGGGTTGGTGAGGAGGTTCAAATGGCAAACGTTACCCTTTCAGGTCTGGAAATGAACTCGCTCTCAAGGCTCAATCATCAACCAAACAATAGCCGGTTCTCCTGGATGGCCATGATCTTACCAGCCAGGTCCGTGCACAGCGTGGGCGGGGCAAGGTGGGTCAGAGCCCCTGCTGGAGGCTGGAGGACAGGGCAGCTGGCTGGAGGACCCCGTTAATTGCTAACCCAGGGTTCCAACTTTTTCTAAAGATAACTTTTTCCAACTTTTTCTAAAGATGATTCTGGGCTCTGAACCTCAACCGCTCCAGGTTGCATGACAGTGTCTTCAACGGCTCAGGGCAGAAAGTGAACGCAGTTAGCTCCATTTAATTGGATTCCCTGAAGCTCAAACTCGGTGTCCAAAGCATTTATCCTCTCAAACTCATTCTCTTCGTGTATTTTTAAAATACTCCCCTGTCACCAGGCATCCAGCCTTTGAATCCTCGTAAGTTGGATTCTTCTCTCTAACTGCCCCTCTTTCTCTTTGCTTGACCCCAGTCCATCTAGTCAGGGTCAGATATGTCAACCATTCAACCACATAGGATAGGACGACAAATGTCACCATGATGTTCCCAGCTGTTAACTTGGACCGGTGCTTCTCAAAGTTTCCCATAGAAGTACCTAACAGCAGCAGAGACTGCGTAACGGGCAAGGAGGGGTGACCAGAAGCCCTGCTGTGGAGCAAGGCAAGTGGCTCCTCATCCAGTTTCGTGATTGGAGCCGACCAGCCGCTCAGTGGAAGAACGGTGTGGCAGATGTCTTCCATTAGAGATTGGCAGTCTCAAACCCTCCAGGGCATTCTACTCTGTCCGACAGCGTCACTCTGGGTCAGAATCAACTTGACAACAATGGGTTAGGGCGAGGGGATTCTTAGCGACTGCTAACCCTAAGCAGTTTTTACAACTCCCTCCATCTACTTGAAGGAGTGTGGTGGCACAGTAGTTCAGAGTTTGGCTGCCAACTGAAACGTCACTAGTTCAAACTTACTAGCTGCCCTGCAGAAGGAAAGTGTTGTAATTTTCTTCTGTAAAAAATTAAAGTTTGTACCCGAGCCGGCCCGCAGACAGTGTGGCCTGCTGCCCCTGCCAGACTGCTGGGCGCCCGCATCCCACTGGAGCGTCCGTGTAGAAGGGGGGCGCCGGGGTACTGTAAGAGCTCGTGGTCTACCTCCTAGCAAATTATTGGGAAGAGCATGAGCAATGTAAAAAAAGAGCGACTGTGAAACTAGGATAGTCGTTGCACAGAAGAGAAAGAGTCTTCAGTCACAGGAGACTCCTGGAACGAATGCTGCTGCGAGCCTCACCCAGTTGGCCAGATGACCTCACGATGGAGAACACAGATCTGATGCATCTTCCTTGCACACTCAGTACACTCGACAAACCTGGAATGCAAGCCCATCCCCAGATTAATTATCGGACTTTTCAACCAGGGCAAAACCTCCAGTATTTTTTCCCTTGACTTCTGACGGTTCAAAAGACAGCCAAGGAATAGACATAGGTTTCTGTTTGGGCATTACAGACGAGTAAATTTCAAAGTCAATTCTAGGACCAGTGAACAATCACGACACCATCCACCCAGTCTCATCTTTAGATTATAGTACGTTTCCAGAGCTCTGATGAGCACCCCCCACACCCCTGCTCCAGGAAATGCAGAGAACGGATGACATGGGTGAAACATGTAACAGAGCTAAGGTTGGTTGGGTGCTGCATTTGGACTTAAAAACACCAAAACATCACTCAATTTAGTGACATGCTACACTTAAATGATGTCTTCCACCACCCTAAGACTGACAGCTGTGCTCAGATCATAATAGTTTTTCCAGGATAAATGTTAAATTTGAGGGACAGGATAAACTAAGTGACCACACAAACTGAGAGAGGGAGGAGGGGAGAAATCACACAGATGATTACTTACAATTCAGGACCAGTGTGTCGTTTTTCTCTTGGAAAACTGTTCTTTATTTATTGTACTAAGGAAAGAAGATGGGACATAATGAGAAAATGTGATACAGAAAGATAAACAATCTGAGTTACTCAAAAGGAATAAGTCTAAGACTTCCAAGGGATTCTTTGAATTCTCTTAAGGATTGATTCTAGATTAATGGATTCTTGGCTAACACAAAATCAACTTTTATGTAAAGGAATGTTTTTGGTAAGAAACCTATTTTTTTCTCTTATAGAAAATAAAGACGACAGGAAGAACTAGAAAAAAATTAAAGTTTAGGAAACCCTATGAAGTAGTTCTACTCTGTTCTTTTTTTTTTCTTTTCTGTTTATCTACTCTGTTCTATAGGGTCTTTATGAATCAAAAGTAGCTTCCAAGGGGACCTGCTGGGCCAGCTCCACTCAAAGCAGAGAGGTCAGCTCAGAAGTCTCCTTCGAGGCAAGGATGGCAACACTTTGTGTTCCATACTTTGGGCATGTTGTCAGGAGAGACCAATCCCTGGAGAACCCCTGGATCATGCTTGGAAAAGTGGAGGGGCAGCAAAAAAGAGGAAGGCCCTCAATCAGATGGATTAACACTGTGGCTGCTACAATGGACCCAAGCATTGGAATAATTGTGAGGCTGACAAAGGACTGGTTGGTGTTTTGTTCTATGGTGCATAAGGCGGGTAAAAGCTGTAGCCATAGCAACTCGATGGAACTTAACAACAAAGAGATAATCTCGGTAGATTTTCTCACAGGGCACAATATGATCATGAGGGCTTATTATGTAGTAGTTTTAGGAACATTGGAAACTGCATGGCAGAGGGCAAGGCTAGGAAAGTTGTGCTGAGGAATTTTTCCCCCATCCTGCCAACACACCTGCTCATTCTTCGAGGATAAGAAGGGCTGCTATGTGCGGCTTTAGCTGGGAAACCTCACCCCATCCACGCTCAGCCCGATCTTGCCCCTTCAGATTTCTTTTTGTATACCAACTTCAAAGCATGGTTTAAGTGAGCATGATTTGAAGCCTCTTCAAGGATGTCAAACTGAAGTTCACAGGATTCTTTGGGGGTAGGCTTGCCTCCAAAAAGGTGGAGGATATATTGAAAACAATCATGTTATATTTTTATACTTTTGTGTAATAAAGGTGTCTATTATTTTACAGCATTACTTTTGGAATCATCCTGTTATATTGCCCACCAATACTTCAGATTCTTGGGAACGAGGGATCCCAGCTCTACTATATGCTGCCACCTGGTGGGGACTTCTGAAGAAAAAGACCTCACCCATCAATCCTAACTTGGAACATAGGTGACCCATATAATTGTATCAAAACCCCTATTACCTTGTTTTTTTTCTTGATCTCAGAATGCCTTCAATTTCAAAAAAAACCTCATGGTATCAACAACAATAAAGAGTCAAAGCAGAATGTAACCTCTTCCCTGGAGGACAGACAGCGGAGAACTGGGTGAGGAAGACGTCGGATGGTGTAAGATATGATAAAATAATAATTATTTATGAATTATCAAGGGTTTGGTGGGGAGGAGGGAGCGGAGAGGGAGGAGAAAATGAGGAGCTGATGCCAGGGGCTCAGATGGAGAGTGGGTGTTTTGAGAATGATGATGGCAACATATGTACAAATGGGCTGGACACAAATGATGTATGTACGGATTATAAAAAGAGTTGTGTGAGCCTGTAATAAGATGATTTTTTTAAAAAAGAGTCAAAGCAGAAAATGTTCCAGTCATGGACAGTTGAATAACTATGCAGATTTTACATTCTCCTTAAAAAACAAACATAATAATGGGTTACTTGCTAGCGAGCCAAATTGTTTGCGAACATTCTTTTTTTTGTGGGGGGGGGGAGGAACGTTTTCCCCCCTTCTGTTTATCTGGTGCAGGGGTCCTCAAACTTTTTACACAGGGGGCCAGTTCACTGTCCCTCAGACCCGTTGGAGGGCCGGACTATAGTTCAAAAAAACCCAGAAAAACTATAAACAAATTCCTATGCACACTGCACATATCTTATTTTGAAGTGAAAAAACAAACGGGGCAAAAACACCCGGTGGGCCGGGTAAATGTCCTTGGCGGGCCGTAGTTTGAGGACGCCTGTAGGTGATTCACACTGGGCGCCTGTGCCTGGCTTTGAGAAGAACTTCTTACTAGTCCCCTACTCAGTCTTCTTGGGAGAAAGCAGGGGCTTTCTACTCCCATAAAGAGTTAGAGTGTCGGAAACACACAGGGTTGGGTGGGGGGCATTTCCACCCTGACCTATAGGGGCACTGTGAGTTGGCCTTGCCTTGATGGCAGAGTTTGGTGAGTTTGGCTCCTTGCTCTCAGGCTCTCTAGCCACGCCACAGCCACACCACAGCCGAAAGCCCAGCAGACATCAAAAGAAGTATAAACTGCTTTGCTTTGAAAAGGACATGGCGAGCCCCACAAAAATGATCACACCATCTGATTTAACTCGCAGACTGTCATACGTTGTCTTCAATATTTTATTGAATCTGGCTGTCAGTAAATGGTTCCTTTTCTTTTTCTTTTTAATTTATTTATTTTTATAAATCATTTTATTGGGGCTCATACAACTCTTATCACAATCCATACATACATCAATTGAGTAAAGCACCTTTATACATTCGTTGCCCTTATCATTCTTAAAATTCGCCTTCCACTTGGGTTCCTGGAATCAGCTCATTTTCCTTTTTTCCCAAATAGTTCCTTTTCTACTTGCCTTCCCAATTGTGTTCCCAAATTGTGTCCCCAGGCCTAGGCTTCTCAGGGCACACACCCCTGGCCCCCACACACAGGTAAGGCGGGCCTGCCCTCTGGCCTCACTCTGACCCACTGAGTCACACAGCTGAGACATGAAGGCAGTTTCAGGCAATTTGTCACCTCAGGTGATCTCCAGTGCAGCTGAAGTTTGATACCCACTGACCTAGCATTTAACTTTCAGATCTAAATGATTAAAATATGGATTAAAAAACACCCGATTGTCCTTAAGGGGAATATTCACTATTATGTAGGTGGAAAATGCCCGTTAAATTAAATTTTTTATTTTATTTTAAAGACAAAGTGTTATTATTCGTAAAAGGCTGTGACAAAATGTCTGCAGTAAATGAATTTTTCATACAGGCGTTTCTTACACTGAAAATGTAGAACAAATATTCATTCATTTGTCTCCTCCTAGTGGCAGACTCCTAAATGTTGACCATGACATTCCATTATATTTCTGAATTTTTTTCATGAGATTCTTCTTTTTAATTTCAATTAAAATCAATCGCCTCTCCTGACCAGATCGTAAACATCCGGAGATGTGGCGTCCCTAAGGGGCGGCAGGTGTGGCATGTGCCCGGGGCACCACTGACAGTGAGGTCACCGCTCTTAGGGGTGCAGTTTCTCGCAACGGAAAGTGACCGGCGGTGGCTCTCCTTTCTATGCTGTACCTCCGGTCCCTGGCTGGCCACGAAGGGCTAAGTGCTGAAAGATGGGTGATTCCACCCGGCAGGGCGGCTCCTCGGGCTCCCAGAGCTCACAGTTCTGCCCTGCACGCACCGGCCCTGCACCAGCGAGCATCACCCGAAAGCGCACGCAGAAAACCAGAGCAGCGTCTCCATGGCTCTTCTCAGTCCGATGGTACATTTCCCCTCATCTTCTTATCCCATAACTTATACACAGTAGAACTTCATTACTTCTCTTTCGGACTCGGTTTCTTTTAAACATCCTGGTGTGTTCCTTGTGCCCCTTCACTGCGCTCTTTCTTATACTCCCTCTCAGCCACCCGGGATGCTAGGGCAGCAGAAGCCATGGCCACTGAATCCCCTCAAGGGACCTCCAGTTTCTCAGCTCTATTAACCTGTTCTTATTTTGTTGTTAGGTGCTGTCGAGCCGGTGCCAGTTCCTAGAGACCCAATATGCAAGAAGGTTTGTGGAAAATTCTACTGTCGTGTAGTTTCATCATTTCCCCGATCGTTTGAAACCCCTGGTACAACAGCATGGACTGCTGCTTGGCCCTGTGACGTGCTCCCGATCATCGCTGGGTTTGAGCATGTTGTGGCAGCCAAGGTCAGTCCACGACCCCTACGTTATCATCAAGTATGACCTCCTCCTCCAGAGACTGGTCTCTCCCATAACCTATCACATGAGATGAAATTTCACCATCCTCACTTCCAAGGAGCATTCTGGCTCTACTTCACTCAACACAGATTTGTTCATTATTTTTCTGGCCAAACTGAAAAAGCAGCAGTCCGTGGGTGCATTCAATCTTCTTCACCAACATTATAATTCAAAATGCCTCAATTGTTCTCTGGTCTTCCTTATTCATTGTCTAGCTTTCACACACAGTGGAAGCCATTGAAAATGCCAGGGTTTGTGTGAGGCACACGTAAGTCCTTAGAGAAATGAGTGGGCGCCATATCTGACCTCCGGCTACACAAACTTCTTATCTGCCTGAGACAGAGGAGCAAAAGAAACTCCATTTTTGTCAGCTGCCAGAGGACTTGTCTACTTCCCCCTTCCCTCTTGGAAAGCTGACTGCTAGTTGACCTACCCATTTCTTTCCTTTTGGGAAATCTCTACTGGTGATGGATTTTAGAATGTAATTGCATGTTTCCTGGTTCAGGACATTATTATAATGAGTATTTTTTACTATTTTTCGATATATTGTTTCTTTTGGTTATTCTTCAATATTGTACCTTTTGATGTTATAATCTAATGGTGTAATTAATCTTGTTATGTTAATCAGGATGTTATAATCAATTTCTGGTTTTGTTTCCTTTTTGATAAAAGATATACCTTGCAATGCTTACTTGCTCTTTGTAAGATTACAATTAACCTATTAATTTTGCTTTCTGCTTCTGTCCACACTTAACTTCTAGACAAATGATAAATGAGTTTTTGCCTTTAAAAATGTACTAAGGGTAGACAACTGGGGAGGAGGTGGGGAAAGGAAAATAAAAGGATGAATATAAGGAAGAAATGGGGAGCGGGGGCATGGGGCACTAACCCACCCAAGGGAGGGTATTGTTTATATCTCCACAGGGAAAGTGGGACCAGACTTCAACCTAGTACCGCAGGTGTGAATGGAACATTCTGGCGTGGAGTAGGGAACCAGTGGAGAGGTCTGGGAGGCTGGCCCCAGCACCAAAAATTAAGTGGATTCCTGCCCTTCCCCAGAGAAGAATTTGTTTCAAAGGATGTCATTGACTCTGCAGCTCCGGGAGAGGGACATATCTGATCAGAGCACACAGGAGCAGATGAAGGGGGAGGAGGAGACAGTGGAACACAGCCTGGCCCACCAGGCCGTGAGGATGATGTTCCTGATTAGAGCAGCCAGTCCACAGAGAGAACAACATGGCTGGCCCCACTACGAGACATGATGCCCCTCAGTGACCAATGGCGCTACAGGGGACAGCACCGGAGACACAGTGTGGGAATTGCACCTGACCTGATCCCACCACACCGAGGCAAAGCAGTGGGGGAGTGCAGCGGAACAGCAAGGGAATGGAGTGGCAAGGTCCCCAGGGAATGCTGAAAGTGGACTTTGGGGCCAGGGCGTGGTGCCCCAACAGACTGGACTGGAAAACACTCCTAAAGGTCAACAAATGATCCTTGAACTAACTACAAGCTTTTCTTTCTTAATGTGTTTTGGTTTTTTTTTGTCAGCGTTTTTTTGTTGTTGTTTTGTTGTATACTGTTGCTTTATTTTCCTCTGTCTTGTTTTTGTGCATGTTATTATCTCCACAGGTCTGTCTAAATAAGATAGGCTGGATGAACTAACTTGAGGAAAAACAATGGGACCAACAGTTTCGGGGAGACTTGGGATAGGGGGAGGTGGGTGGGGGTAAGGAAGTGGTGTTAACAAACCCAGGGACAAGGGAACAACATGGGATCCAAATTGGTGGTGAGGAGGGAGTGGCAGGCCTGGTAGGGAATGATCAAGGGTAAGGTTACGTAAAGAAGAAGTATAGCTGTAACCCAGGTGGTCACGGAGCATGATAATGGGGCAGGAGGAAAGTCAAGGGACATAGAGGAAAGAGCTAGGAGACAAAGGGCATTTATAGAGGTCTAGACAAAGACATGTACATGCAAATATATATATATGAGGATGGGGAAATAGATCTATGTGTCTATAGTTATAGGCTTAATATTAAGGTGGCGGAAGGACCTTGGGCCTCTACTCAAGCACTCCCTCAACGCATGAATACTTTCTTCTTTTAAATTGGCATTCTATGATGCTCACCCTCCTGAAACAACTGCTGAAGCTAAAACGGGTGAACAAGTAAATGTGGTGAAGAAAGCTGGTGGTGCCCGGCTATCAAAAGAGATAGTGTCTGGGGTCTTAAAGGCTTGAAGATAAACAAGCGGCCATCTAGCTCAGAAGCAACAAAGCCCACATGGAAGAACACACCAGCCTGTGTGATCACGTGGTCCTGAAGGGATCAGTTATCAGGCATCAAAGAATAAAAAAATCATATCATTGGGCGCACACCTCCATGATATGATCGCCTAGGACAAACAGGTGCATAAGCAAATGTGGCGAAGAAAGATGATGGTGCCCGGCTATCAAAAGAGAAAGTGTCTGGGGTCTTAAAGGCTTGAAGATGAACAAGCGGCCATCTTGCTCAGAAGCAACAAAGCCCACATGGAAGAAGCACAACAGCTTGTGCGATCATGAGCTGCCAAAGGGATCAGGGATAAGGCATCATCATCATCAAAACAAAAAAAAAATCTTACCATAGTGAATGAAGGGGGAAGTGCAGACTGGAGACCCAAAGCCCATTGGTCGGCCACTGGAGACCCCCTCACAGAGGGGTCTAGGGGAGGAGATGAGTCAGTCAGGGTGCGATGGAGCACCGATGAAGAATACAGCTTTCCCCCAGATCCTGGATGCTTTCTCCCCCCCAATACCATGCTCCGAATTCTACCTTGCAAGTCTGGATAGAGCAGAGGTTGTACACTGGTGCATATAGGAGCTGGAGGCACAGGGAATCCAGGGTGGATGATACCTTCAGAACCAGGGTGTGAGGGGCGATACTGGGAGAGTAGAGGGTGAGTGGTTTGGAAAGGGGATTACAAGGATCTACATGTGACCTCGTCCCTGGGGGACAGACAACAGAGAAGGGGGTGAAGGGAAACGCTGGATAGGGCAAGATATGACAAAATAATCTATAAATTATCAAGGGCTCATGGAGGGGGGAGCAGGGAGGGAGGGGGGAAAAGAGGACCTGATGCAAAGGGCTTAAAGGAGAGCAAATGCTTTGAAAATGATTAGGGCAAAGAATGTACTGATGTGCTTTATACAATTGATGTATGTATATGTATGGATTGTGATAAGAGTTGTATGCGCCCCTAATAAAATGTTTTTTTAAAAATGTACTAAGAAGATCCCCTTGTAGAGGGGTCTAGGGGAGGAGATGAGCCAGTCAGGGTGCAATGTAGCAATGATAAAAATACAACTTTCCTCTATTTCCTAAATGCTTCCCCTCCCCCCACCCCACTATCATGATCCTAATTCTACCTCCCAAATCTGGATAGACCAAAGGGTGTATACTGGTACAGATAGGAACTGGAAACACAGGGAATGCAGGGAAGATAATCCCTTCAGGACCAGGGGTGTGAGTGGTGATGCTGGGAGGGTAGAGGGAGAGTGGGTTGGAAAGAGGGAACCAATTACAAGGATCTACATGTGACCTCCTCCCTGGGGGACGGACAACAGAAAAGTGGGTGAAGGGAGATGTCGGACAGGGCAAGATATGACAAAATAATAATTTATAAATTATCAAGGGCTCAAAAGGGAAGGAAGAACGGGGAGGGAGGGGAAAAAATGAGGACCTGATGCCAAGGGCTTAAGTGGAGAGCAAATGTTTTGAGACTGATGAGGACAACGAATGTACAAATGTGCTTTACACAATTGATTTATGTATGGATTGCGATAAGAGTTGTATGAGCCCCAAATAAAACAATTTTTAAAAATGGACTAAGAGTCATTCAGGGCTCTTATGAGGGGAAACAACTTCATTTTCTTGGTAGCCCAGCTAGCTGAATAAAGACTTCTAAATTTCAACACTTTACAGTGGCTGTATTTATTTGAACCTGCAAAATGCCCAAGTATGAATCCTATGAGGCAGAGGTCAGACATGCCTCCACCCTCCAATTTCCTTGACCCTATTCTGACACCAACTAATCCTCCCATGACACAACTTCTCCGTTGGGTTTGAAAATCTTTTGTAATGGCCACCCAGAGCTCATAGACAATACTTAGGATGATCAGGATTTAATTGGGAAAGCAACAGTCACATCAAATCAACAAATATAAGGATGCAGTCTTTTCTTGTCCACGGCAATGCCTTTTCTCAGTAATGCTGGCATGCACCTCTCTCTCCCCCTCTCTGATCCTTGGCCTCAGCCACATGGTGCCTCTCAATCACATGGTGCTTCCCCACATCCAACTCTGCCCTGCTTAGACAAGTGTTACAAAGCTCCTTTTGCACTGAGAAACACCCAAAGGGCATCAGCTCCACAGGCCTGCCTTCTGCCTGCACACAATTGGCTGTTCTCATTGCACAGCCTACTCAGCCTCGGTGCTGCCCTCTGTTGCCTCTCCAGGCAGGGACCTTGAACATGATTCACTCCTAGGCCTTCTTTCTTGCTCGTTATGGATTCTCTTTCCGACTCCTGAAATGGCTCGTTTTATAACTAGTGTAACAGCAAAACAGATCAATCCACTTTATTAGTTTCAATACCCATTTTGCATGGGTTATATCTCAGTGCAAAAAAAAATGATTCTCACCACTGGACCAATAGACAACCTCATGATAAAAGGAGAAAAGATTGAAGTTGTCATGGATTTCATTTTACTTGGATCCTGAGTACGGTCGTTACATAATCTGTTGTCAATTTGAGAGGATTAAGAGTGAAGGGGGTGGAGTTTAGCCTGTCAATCAGGTCACAGCTTGATGACCTCATTTGGAGGCACTAAGGAGACAAAAAGCTCACTTGTGGTGGGATACAGGTTCACTCCCTGGGACACATTGCAGCTGACAAGACACCTGGAGCAGCCAGAGCCCTGGGAGCTGAAGAAGCCATGTGGAGAACCCTGCCAGCGCTGAGATGCTTCTATCACCACTGGATCCACAAGACTTTCCACACACTGGCCTATGACCTTCCTGAATTCTGCATTACTGCATGGGTATGTGAGTCTAAAGAGTAACTTATGGACTAGTATTGGACATATGAGCTAATATTGGACTTATGGATTTTATCTGGGATGGGATGTTTTCTCAATATTCAGAGGAAAGTTTTCTCGTTATTCAGTTGCTCTTGTATATAAAGCATTTTAAAAAAACCTCTTTCTTATAAACATGAGTCTATGAATTTGTTTCTTTAGTCTACCCAGACTAATACACTTAGTCAATATTTATGGGAGTTGAAGTCAAGAAATCAAATGGTGTTTGCCCTTTTGCTTTCTTAAAACTGGTGGTTTTAAGGTCCCCCCCATATCTCATCAGCTCTTCTGTCATTAGTGTTCAATATGCAACAAATCTGTTGAGAAGTTCTGGAATTTCAGACTGATATACTCAAGGCGTATTTTGGCTCTCATGGACTTGTTTTAATTTTCTTCAACTTCATCCTGAATTTACATATGTGCAAATGATGTTTCACAGTCAGCCCCTTTCTTGGTTTTAGCTGCTGATATTGGTGTCTTCCCATGGATGTAGTCAATTTGATTTCTGTGTATTCCATCTAGAGAAGTCCATGAGTACAGTCACTTTTTGTGCTGCTGAAAAAAGCTATTGGCTATGAAGAAGTTCGTGGTCTTGAAAAATTCTGTCATGAGATCTCCAAGCTTTATTTCTATCGCCAAGACTATATTTTCTACCTACTGTTCCTTGCTCTTTGTTTGCAACTTTTGCACTCCAGTAGCCAATAATTAGAAATGCATCTTGATTGTATGTTTTATCAATTTCCAACTGAAGTCATTGGTAGAATTCTTCAATTTGTCATGACTAGCTTTTGTAGTTGGTACATAAATTTGAATAATAGTCGTGTTGATTGGATTTCCTTGAAGGTGGGTAGGTATGATGCTATCACAGAGGATAGCATTGTACTTCATGCTTGATTTTGTGATGTATTTTATTTATTTATTTATTTTTCTTTTCTTTTTACGATGTATTTTTTGACTATGAATGCAACCCATTCCTCTTTCCCAGCATAGTAAATCATATGATTATCTGATTCCAAATGGCCAAAACCAGTTCATTTCAGCTCTTTAATGCTAAATATATCAATTTTTATGCATTCCTTTTCCTTTGTGATGACTTCCCCTTTTCCTAGGTTCATACTTCGCACATTCCAAGTTCTGATCATTAGCAGATTTTTAAAAACGGGGACTCTTACAGTTATCACAATACATACATGGATCCATGTGTCAGGCACATTTGTTCCATCATCATTTTCAAAACATGCTCTTTCAACTTGAGCCCTTATCAGCGCCTTATTTTTCCCCGCCCCCTCCTCCCTCACAAACCTTTGATAATTTATTATTTTTTTTCATGTCTTACACTGGCCAATGCCTCCACCCACTTTTCTGTTGTCTGCCCTCTGGGAGGGGGTTATATGTAGATCATTGTGATTGGTTCCCACCTTCTCCCCCAACCTTCCCCTCCTGGTATCACTACTCTCATTATTGGACCTGAGGGGTTTATCTGTCCTGGATTCCCTGTGTTTCCATCTCTTATCTGTACCCTTGTACATGCTCTGGTCTACCTGGATTTGTAAGGCAGAATTGGGATCATGATAGTGGGGGGAGAAAGCATTAAAGAAGTAGAGGAAAGTTGTATGTTTCTTTTATTTAAAATCATTTTATTAGGGGCTCATACAACTTTTATCACAATCCATACATGCATCTATTGTGTAAAGCCGATTTATACATTCATTGCCTTCATCATTCTCATAACATTTGCTCTCCATGTAGGCCTCTGGCATCAGCTCCTCATTTTTTTTTTTTGTCTTTTGACTTTTTTTTTTTAAACAATTTATTAGGGGCTCATACAACTCTTAGCACGGTCCATACATATACATACATCAATTGTATAAAGCACATCTGTACATTCTTTGCCCTAATCATTTTCTTTTTTTCTCCTCTTTTCTTTTTTTACATTTTATTAGGGACTCATACAACTCTTATCACAATCCATACATATACATACATCAATCGTATAAAGCACATCCATACATTCCCTGCCCCAATCATTCTCAAAGCATTTGCTCTCCACTTAAGCCCTTTGCATCAGATCCTCCAGCTCCTCATTTTTTCCCTTCCCACTCTGATCCCTCCTCCTTCATGAACCCTTGATAATTTATAAATTATTATTTTGTTACATCTTACACTGTCCGACATCTCCTTTCACCCACTTTTCTGTTGTCCAATCCTCACGGAGGTTAAATGTAGATCCTTGTAATTGGTTCCCCCTTTCCACTCCACCCTCCAGGTATCGACACTCTCACCACTGGTCCTGAAGGGATCATCTGCCCTGGATTTCCTGTGTTTCCAATTCCTTTCTGTACCAGCGTACATCCTCTGGTCTAGCCAAAATTGTAAGGTAGAATTGGGATCAAGGTAGTGGGGGTTGGAGTGAGGAAGCATTTAGGAACTAGAGGAAAGTTTCATGTTTCATAGGTGCTAAACTGCACCCTGACTGGCTCGTCTCTTCCTTATGACCCTTCTAGTAGGGGATATCCAATTGCCTACAGATGGGCTTTGGGTCTCCACTATCTACTTCCCCTCATTCACATTGACATGATTTTTTGTTCTGGGTGTTTGATGCCTGATACCTGATCCCATCACCTCATGACCACACAGGCTGTTGTGCTGCTTCCATGTGGGCTTTGTTGCTTCTCAGCTAGATGGCTGCTTGTTTGTCTTCAAGCCTGTAAGACCCCAGATGCTATATCTTTTAATAGCCCAGCACCATCAGTTTTCTTTACCGTATTTGCTTAAGCACCCATTTTGTCTTCAGCAATCGTCTTGGGAAGGTGAGCATCATAGATTGTTAGCAAATTTTTGTAGCTGATTCTTACCTTAAGTCATTCTGCATCAGCAAATGAGAATCATGAAGACTCCACTCCCACAGGCTTTACCTGACTCACATCACCATAGTCAGCTTCTCCTCAGCCACATTTTGAGTGTTCTCTGGTGCAAGGGGCCCAAGCTGCAGCACGACTTCCAATAATGTTTTGCTTCTATTCATTAGGCCCTCAGTATCTGACAATGTTTCTAAGTTACGCATAAGGTTTTCAGCAGCTACTTCCTCCGAAGTGGGGAGCTGAGTCCTTCTTTGTTGTCCTCAGTCTGGAAGCTCCGCTGAACCCTGTTCACTTTGGGTGACCCTGCTGGCATTTGAAATATCAATGTCATAACTTCAAGCATTACAGCAACACACACACCTCCACAGTTCAACAAAATAATAAACAAGTAGTAGAAATTTAGTTGATATGCACTCTGAAAAGGCATATCAATTGAAGTTTTTCCCTATCGGTTACTAAAAACCAACTGCCCCGACCATGATTCAATTTCTCCAGGAACCTACTGTCGTTTGGCTAAGTAACTGCATCCTGTTGTTGTCCATTGTTGTTGTTGACAACTCCATACACCGTAGAACGAAACGCTGGCTGGCCCTGTGTCATTAACGTGATCGTTTCAGATCAGGGGCTTTTGGAAGCATGTTGCCTAGACATCTGTTTGGAAGAACCCCTAAAGCCTGTTGAGCATGCAAGCTTCCCCTGACATATGGGTGGTGGTTCTACATCAGGTAAGTACCAAACCTCGGTCTCCCACAGGGAAGGTATTAGCCACTGCACCACTACTGTGCCCACTTTCACCTTACAAATTGTTAAATATTTTGAACACCAACCTTGATAGTAATTACTACTTGGAACTGTCAAGGACCTCAAAATGGCTGCAGTTATAAACCATTATTCAGTCATTTCCGATTCAGTGACGATGTAGAACAAAGTAGAACTGCTCCATCGAGTTTCCAAGGCTGCAAATCTTTACAGAAGCCCAAGGGCACATTTTCCTCCCAGAGGGTGACTGACAATTTCCAGGTGGCGATCTTGGGAATAGCACCGTGCACGTCATCACTGCGCCACCAGTGCCCTATTGCTTCAGTTACAAGGTGCTTAGGCGCACTGGAATCCGTTACGTTGTGCTCCTATCACATAAATACTGTAAATAGTTGACTTTAATAAACAGAATTTTATTCTCTTGCAGGTTAGGAGGCTAAAATTTAGTTTCCAGTATTTTCAGAGTAACCATCGCCACTAATTCCAGGACATTTCTATCAGTGTCTCCAAAAGAAACATCAAACAGAGAAGAGTGACAGATTGATACAATGGCTGCGACCATGGGCACAAACGTACCAACAACTGTGAATTGGCACAAGCCAGGGTAATGTTTGGGTAATGACTCCTTCTGTGGTACATGCTGTTGCTATGGGCTGGAGTGGATGCCAAGGCAATTAACAACAGCAAATAAATTAAATGCATGTAAAACATTTAGTATGCACAGAGATCTGGGCCAAATCCATTGGATATAAACGTACATATAATCTCATTTCATTCTCCAATAACCAATTTGCTATTAAAAAACCGGCAGAACTGGCATGGACTCTGACTCAAAGTTCATAAACAATAGATCAGTCATCTGGTCTCAAGCACAAAGACCATTTATTTTACAAGCAGAAAACCCAGGAGGGTATTTTAAAAATTCTGCTCAAAACTCTATAATCAAGTCTTTTCCTTCCCATAGCAATTTGTATCTCTACAGCATTTGGGGTAATCTGATTAGAGTGTACATTGGTTGGGTCCGTTTCAACTTGATGCCAATTAACATTCACACAGCCCTCCTAGAGGCTGGGCCTCACCTACTTCGCAGGTGTTATCAGCAGAGCTCAGTCCCTGGCCCATGACATCATGCTTAGCAAAGTAGGTGAGCTAAAAAGAAAAAGGGTTCTAGAAAGAGGAATTCTGGTGTCATAGTTGTTATGCCTTGGCCCAATGACCACAAAGTCAGCCGTTTGAAGCCCCAGGTGCTCAAGGGGTGCAAGATGAAGCTTTGTACACCCATGCAGAAATCCAGGCTCGGAAACGCACAGGGGGTGGTTCTCCGACTCCACAGCACTCGACAATTTAACAATCCCAGGTGACACAAACGGCTGGCGCTGGACTGCCAACAGCAAGTGCCATCAGCAGCACCAAGGAAGAAAAGGACAGGTGATGTGCTTTCCTAAGATGACAGAAAGAGACCCGGGGGAGCAGTTCTACGGGCGCACCTGGGGTCACTGCATCCGAATCCATTCTCAGGCTCTAACCACCGGGCCGTGTTCCCGCAGCTAAAACCCAGACCGCTTGCCACGTTTTCAGCTCTCCTAGCTCGGCGAGTTCATGCGGTCCACTCGCATCGCAAGTTTAACGGAAATGTGCCTTCAAAATGACTCGGCGGGCGTTGAATTGAAACGAATGCTCCCACGAAAATGATGAGGACAAAGAATGTACAGATATGCTTTATACAATTGATGTATGTATATGCATGGATTGTGATAAGAGTTATATGAGCCCCTAATAAAATATTTTAAAAAAAGAATCGCCCAGAACAGTATGTTGGGGTTCACACAAAGCCTCTCCACCGTCCTGCTCCACGGTGGTTCCGTTGCCCGTCCGGGGGCGCCGTGGGCCCGGAGCCTGACGAGCACGAGGAAGGAAGGGAGCGGGCGGAGCAGGCAGGCCCGAGGCCTTGCGGAGGAGCGCGGACACCGCCGAGACGCTGGGGGGCGCCTCCGCCCCTTCTGGCCGGGGCGCTCGGCAAACCGAGACCGGAATGGCGTCACGAAGCGCCCGCCCCGACTCAAGAGGGAGGCGGCGGGGGGCGGGGTTAGGGAGGGGGACGCACCGCGGCGGCGGCGGGGATAGCGGGCGGGGCTAGGGTGAGAGGCGGTGGGGGCGGGACGCACCGCGGGAGCGGCGGGGCTAGCGGGCGGGGCTAGCGGGCGGGGCTAGCGGGCGGGGCTAGGGTGAGAGGCGGTGGGGGCGGGACGCACCGCGGGAGCGGCGGGGCTAGCGGGCGGGGCTAGCGGGCGGGGCTAGCGGGCGGGGCTAGCGGGCGGGGCTAGGGTGAGAGGCGGTGGGGCGGGGCTAGGGAGGGGGACGCACCTCCGCGGCGGCGCGATCATGGCGGCGGCGGAGAGTTGGGACTGCGAGGAGTGGGAAGAGGAGGAAGTAAGTGTGTGCCCCGTGCCGGGCCGGCGGTCTCGGGGGTGGCTTTGCCGACGGTTTGGCGCAGGCATTCCCGAAGCGGGGGGCTGGAGGGCGGCCCCCGGCTGCCGGTGCCTGCGAGAGTGGGGCCTCTACCCCGATTGCCGGTGTGGTCAGGGTGCGGGTACGAGGGGACGGCCTTAGCGAACGAACGCGCCGCCCCTCCTGGGGAGCAGGACCGCGCTTGCACTAGGGTTTGATCGCGGTGCTGTTTAAACTTCCTTTGTCGTCACTTTACGGCACGCTCATTCAGAGCCTGAATTCTGAACAGTAGGCGTAGGGAAGGCTGC
Source organism: Tenrec ecaudatus (assembly GCF_050624435.1). Classification (NCBI taxonomy): domain Eukaryota; kingdom Metazoa; phylum Chordata; class Mammalia; order Afrosoricida; family Tenrecidae; genus Tenrec; species Tenrec ecaudatus. The sequence continues at coordinate 61,614,922 of NC_134536.1, read as the reverse complement.
GGCTTACAGAGCGCCCTAGCTCCATTTTGAGCCTCCACATGGGCTCAGCAGCCTGCGTTGACTTCGCTGACCACTCCTCTGCCGCGTGAACAGCTTTGCTCTGTGCTGCAGCTCTCCTGGCCCTTGACAACTTGCCTGGCGGGGCTTTGATGCAAACTAGTACTAGGTTGTGAATCACACCCCCACATCTCCCGCCGCTCCCCCCAATTGATCGGAGGACCCGGAACCAGCCTTGTAAACTTTCCTAGTTCGTTGGTGCATCCCAGTCATGGTCGCTTTCCCACTTTAGTAGACCCACCTTTTGTAATTCATTAATTTCCCGCCAATTGTAATTTTGTGACTTTCCTTTGTTTACGGACCACTTTAAATTATCAGATGGGTGTTAATCCTTCACTCTGACCTACTGCCCGGATTCTCAATTCTGACCCTTCCGGATATGGTGGAATTGCCCCTGTTGAGTAGGTGTGTGAGGCTATTAATTTTTATGGGAGCAGCCAACGTCATTTTTAACCCTCAGGTGGTTGTGAACTGCTGACTTTGAGGTTGGCAGCTCAGCTGCTCCCCTCGTTCTCCCTCGGAGCTGCTGGTATTTTTGAACTGCCAACCTTGGGGATCACAGCCCAATGGTACCCACTAGCCACACGATGATGGCTTCATATTGTGGGCTCCCTCAACCAGACGATTCGTTTATCTTTGCCTTCTTTGTTCTAAGACTTCGTAAAGGAGGCTCTGTGAAAAAACCATTGAATTTGGGATCTTTCCCCCCTTTGTGCTAATATGCTAACCCTCTTTCTTCCACCAGGAGCAGTTGGTTTTGGTGGAATTGTCAGGAATTATTGATTCAGACTTTCTCTCAAAATGTGAAAATAAATGCAAGATTTTGGTGAGTTTTCCAGAATTGGGATTGTTGTTGATTTTCTTCGGGTTAAAACTGGAAAGAATAGTGGAATAACTGGTCCCCAAAGATTAGTATATTTACTCCATGATAGAAAGCAGTGTACATTATAGAAGTACATGAAAGGACTATGGGAGCAGATAGGAGACTCCTGGATTCAGCTTGGGGGAATGTATGGCTGGAGTGAAAATGTTTAGAAGGGGTAAGATTTTAGTATATGTTGATACATAGTGATGCAGTATATTTGGAAAAAAATATGTGTTTTAGAACATTCGAGGGAAAGACAGTGAAGGAAGGAAAATCAGTTACCCACACACTGGAACAGGGAAGGAAGCCACCTAAGCAAGACCTCAAAGGCCTCGCTCACTCTGATGTTGACTTGCATCATTTGTTGACCTTTGTTTTTGTCACTTTAAAATCTTTTAGCTACTCGTGACTAAAAGTTTTGACAAAACTACCTGAGACATGAAGAGGATGTTGATTGATTAAGTGGTCTTCACTAGCTGCTGTGGACAAAGTAGTTTTAGCTTATATTGAATGTGCTGGGACAAGAAGCTCCAGAGGTTCATCAGTTTGGGAGAGCAGTCTCCTGGTTGCAAGGGTGCATGCTCCATGGCTTTTTCTAAAGGTGGTTTTATGATCCTATATTCTGTTGTAGGGGATTGACACTGAGAAGCCTATCATGCAGGTGGACAATTATGTCTTTGCTGGGGAGTATGAAGGTAGGAGGATAGCAGATAGATTGAATTCCACCACCACCCTTTTAAATATATATCTATGGTAGCGCTGCTGGTTTCGGAAAACAATTTTCCTCAAATTTTTCTGCAGACACTCTTGGGACCTGTGTTATATTTGAAGAAGATGGGGAGGAACATGGTAAGTGGTTGCTATACTGTCCCAACTATTTCACTCTGAAATGTTTCAAGCATGCTTATGTACAGTTAATATTAGCATCTCTTTTATCCATTGTCTTGTCTAGCTGTATCAAATACTACCATTTTGCCAATCTTGACTCAGATTATACTTAAAGCGTCCCAGTTACATTTGGAGCCCCTTGTCTCTCTCCAGACTTGTTCCCTATTTTCACTAGAGGTAATCCTTCCTGAATTTGATTACCTTTTCTGTCACCAGATTCTAAAAGGAGCTACTTTGTCTTTGTACTGTTTAAGACTGCCCCAGTGGTGTAGTGGGCCATGCACTAAGCTGCTAGTTACAAAGTTAAGTGGTTCGAACCTACCAGCTGCTTATCAAGAGAAATGAGGCTTCCTTCTACTTGTAAAGATTTAAGTCCCAGAAACCCAAAGGGGCAGTTCTACTCTGGGTCAGAAATGACTCCTTGGCAATGAGTGAATAAACCTTTTATATTACATAGTATATGTAAGAGTAGCCCTGGTGATATAGTGGCTATGTTGGGAGCAGCTGAAACCACCAGCTGCTCCTCAGAAGAAAGGTGAGGTCCAGCCCTAGAGATTCACTGGGCAGTCCTGCACTGTATGAGAGTGTTGCTGCGGACTCCGTGGCAGTGAGTTTCAAGTAGACACAAACCACAAACAGCATTGTTTTGTGTATTTCCTCTCAGTTTTCTAGCTCCGGGTATTTGTATATTTCACTATCATACTGTACTTTTGAAATCTTCAGTCCTTTTATGTCATAATTTTTTCCATTTGCTTTTAGCAACTTGGTATTAAGAGTACATTTCAGGGTCGGTCTCTTCTGACGTCCATTTTGTTTTTTTCTTTCATTCTTGTCTCTTTTTTTCATCTCGTGTATTTTATTGCTTTCTGTGAGGTATTATTTAATATATCTGTGAGGTATTATTTAATATATTTTAAATCATTTTATTGGGGCTCATAAAACTTCACAATCCATACATACGTCAATTGTGTAAAGCACACTTACACATTTGTTGCCCTCATCATTCTCAAAAATCTTGCTTTCCCCGCTTGGGCTCTTGGAATCAGCTCCTCATTTTTCTTTTTTTCTCCTCCTTTCCTGCTCCCCCATCCCTTGATTCTTGTCTTTTTCACGACTTTTTGCTTGCTCCTTATATTCCCTATTAACAAATCAAAACCACAATGAGATACCACTTCACCCTAATTAGACTGGTGATGATGAAAAATAAATAAAGACATTTTTCAAATCAGGAAAAAGTCTTGGAAAGAATGTGTAGAAATTGGAATTTTCATTTCTAGTTGGAACATAAAATGGTACAGCCACTGTGGAAACAGTTTGGCAGCTTCTCAAAGTCGAACGAACATAGAATTACCATCTCACTCACTGCCATTGCGTCAATTCTTACTCCTCATGGCCCTATAGTGAAGGGTGTAACCAACTGCTCTTGTGAGTTTCCAAGACTATTTTTTTCCCTAAATCATTTTATTGGGCGCTCATAGAGCTCTTAGCACAATTCATCCATCCATTCATTGTGTCAAGCACATTTGTACATTCATTGCCCTCATCATTCTCAAAACATTTGCTCTCCACTTAAGCTCCTGGCATCAGCTCATTTTTCCCCTCCCTCCCCGCTCCTCCCTTCCTTATGAACCCTTGGTAATTTATAAATTATTATTTTGTCATATCTTACACTGTCCGACGTCTCCCTTCACCCACTTTTCTGTTGTCTGTCACTCTACCCTCCTGGTATCGCCACTCACCACTGGTCCTGAAGGGATCATCCACCCTGTATTCCCTGTGTTTCCAGTTCCTATTTGTACCAGTGTACATCCTCTGGTCTAGCCAGATTTGTAAGGTAGAATTGGGATCATGGTAGTGGGGGGTGGGATGGAGGAAGCATTTAGGAACTAGAGGAAAGTTGTATGTTTCATCGTTGTTACACTGCAACCTGACTGGCTAGTCTCTTCCCTGTGACCCTTCCTGTTTTAGGGGATGTCCAATTGCCTACAGTTGGGTTTTGGGTTTCTACTCCACACACCCCCTCATTCACAATGATATGATTTTTTTGTTCTTTGATGCCTGATAACTGATCCCTTCGGCACCTTGTGAACACGCAGGCTGGTGTGCTTCTTCCATGTGAGTTTTGTTGCTTCTGAGCTAGTTGGCCGCTTGTTCACCTTCAAGCCTTTAAGACCCAGATGCTATATCTTTTGATAGCCAGGCACCATTAGCTTTCTTCACATGTACTTATTCACTCGCTTTGTCTAAAGCGATTGTGTCAGGAAGGTGAGCATCATGGAATGCCAGTTTAATAGAACAAAGTATTCTTGCATTGAGGAAGTACTTGAGTGGAGGCCCAATGTCCCTCTGCTACCTTAATACTAAATCTGTGCATATATGCACATAGATCTATTTCCACATCCTCATATATAAGTGCATTTGCATATGTACATGCCTGTATTTAGGTCTCTATAAATGCTCTTTCCTCTATTTCCTTTTACTTTCCTCTTGTCCCACTATCATGTTCAGCCTTCATTAGAGTTTCCGTAATTCCTCTTGATTACATTACCCTGGATCACACCCTACCAAGCCTCCTATACCCTCCTCACCACCGATTTGGATCACTTGTTGTTCCATTGTCCCTGGGTTTGTTAACACCACTACCTTTCCTCCCACCTCCCCTTCTCTCATGCAAGACTAACTATTGGGAGTTGAAAGCCCTGTCTTTCTTCCACGGAGTAGCTGGTGGTTTTGAACTACTGACTTTGCATTTAGCAGCTGATGCATCCCTAGTACACTGCTAGAGCTCCTGGGATTAACGTGTGACCCCGTAATTCCGATCCTAGCTACTTACCCAGGGAAGTGAAGGCAGCAGTACAGATAGAACCTGTGGATTCGTGCTTAGTTCTTTTCCCAAGTCCAAAGGCCAACAGATGAATGTGGATAAGGACAGTGTGATAGATATTGTAATATTAAACCAAAAAATACATATTACTGTCATTGAGTTGATTCTGACTCCTCGTGACCCCAGCACAGGGTAGAACTGCCCTTGTGGGTTTATGGGAGAGAAAGCCTTGTCTTTGTTTTGAGGAGTGGCTGGAATATCATACGCCTCTAAATAGAAAAGAAGTTGTGATGCAGGCCACAGTGTGGATGAAGCTTGAAAACATCATGCTGAGCAAAATCAGGCACAAAAGGAAACACTGCATCATCTCAATAAAAATAAGCAAAAAATTGGCACAGGTTACCAGAAATGAGAAAGGGGTGGGGGTGGGGGAGCCAGGATGATATGTAGGCATTGAATTGATTTAATGATAGTAGTGTGTTTTGAATTAGGAGAGTGATAAATGACACAATATGAAAATATGTAATCACTCATTGAGTTGTAAATGTGGAAGTTGTTACGTTGGTTTAAAAAGAAAAATGCTTCCATGAATATTCTTTTATATATATATATATCACTTTATACATGTGTAAAAAGGTCATAACTTTTCCTTGCTAACCTAATGAGTGTATCTTCAACTCTATTAAGTTGAACCATATTAAATTACCACTTTTAGTTGGGTATAGATAATTCCATATGGTTTAGTCAAAGATACCAATATGTATGTCTGAAATGTATCAGCTTATACTCACAGCTGTATGTATGTGTATACACACACACACACTTCCTTGACTCTGCCTCCTTCTACTCTGTAGTTTTCTAAAAAGCTTATTTCTAGGCAGTTGTTGTTTCCCCGCCCCCCTCGTGAACTGGGTTCCCCCGTATAACCCTCATGAGCTGGGTCATTTCACTCCAGCCTTGGGCTTAAAATAGTGGGTTTGACTCTGGTCTTCCATTTTGAGTGAATTTTAGACCTCATTACCAAACAAAAACTCATTGCCACCAAGTCAATTCCAACACAAAGCAACCCTATAGGACAAGGTAGAGCTATCCTTTGGGTTTCCAAGGCTAAATGTTTACAGGAGTAGACAGCTTCATCTTTCTCCCACAGAGCGACTGATGGGTTTGAACTACTGGCCTTGTTCCTAACAGCTCAGTGCACAGCCTACCACAACACCTGGGCTCCTAGAACTCATGATCTGTGGAGTCAAATTGCTACTTCAAGGCGTGAGTCTAGTAGGCTCAGGGCTTTAATCTCATTATAACCTTGCTGTTTTTAAGTCTGGTTGGACCTTTGGTTGTTAAGGTTTTCTTTTTTTCTGTACTTGGAGCTGAAAAGTTGAAGTAAACTTTAAATTACAGTATCTTGACATGAAATACTTTTAATATAACTCCGTAAACTGAGACTATCCAGACTTAACATGATTCTTTGATGTGTCAGTCAGTATGATAATTTTCATTTTATGTCCTAGTGGATGCCGAAGGCAATAATAAAACAATGTTAAAATACAAATGCCATACAATGAAGAAGCTCAACATGACGAGAACTCTTCTGACAGAAAAAAAGGAAGGAGAAGAAAACATAGGTTAGTTCAGTTGATTTTCTGAAAATAGGCGATTCAACATGGGCTTTAACAATGACATATTGCTGCCAGAACATTCCCTAGTTTTTTTTTTTTGTGTTTGAAATTCTTTCTTTTTTTGAATTTTTTAAAAAATTTATTTTAACAATTTATTCACAGTTCATACATATACATACATCAATTGTATAAAGTACATCTGTACAGTCTTTGCCCTAATCATTTTTTTCTCTTTTCTTCTTTTACATTTTATTAGGGACTCATACAACTCTTACCACAATCCATACATATACATACATCAATTGTATAAAGCACATCCATACATTCCCTGCCCCAATCATTCTCAAGGCATTTGCTCTCCACTTAAGCCCCTTGCATCAGGTCCTCTTTTTTTTCCCCTCCCTCCCCATTCCCCCCTCCCTCATATGCCCTTGGTAATTTATACATCGTTATTTTGTCATCATTCCCTGGTTCTTATAGTAGTAACTACATGTACTATGTTTAATATATTAAATTTGCGGTATTCCATAAAAAGTAACAAGCATAGATTTAAAACTCAGTGGAACTATAATATAGCAATGGGCAAGGGGGGCAGGTAAGAAATCTCTCTGGTATTTTCTTGTCGTTAGAAACAACTTTTAAGAGATTTGCCAAAAAACTATGATTTCCAACCCAAAGAGACTTCAGTCTTTTTTTTTTTATTATTAAGGAAGACTTCCTTGTAATCGGAGAAAATATGGCAGCAGGACTCCTGGATTCCTAAAGTGTAACCCCAGGGAATCCTGTAGGAACTTTTGGCAGGTGCAACAACCTTTTTCAAAAAGCTTACAATTAGGAGAAATTGGTTTTATGTGTAGTTGAGACTCTAGTATCACTGGTTGTTGGTCCTAAGGCTAGTTCTTAATCAGCATCCATTGAGTGCCCTTCAGTTGCTGGATGTCACCGACTAGAGACGTTTTAGACCACTGCTTCTTGAACTCATAGCAGGCACATGTTGTAAAACGCAAATAACTGCTCGGTGCTTTGAAGGCTCGATGGAAAATTTGAAACTTGGACAAATATGGCTCCAGTGATGAGCATTCCTAACTTGGTACACTTTAAACTAGGAATAAATATTTGAAGGTAGCTAAAGTACCACCTTGTCTATGGCACCCTGCAGACTTAAGAGGCAGAAGGAGGTACCTGAAATTCTAGAATGCACGTGGAAGCAGACAGATAATAGATAAGCTTGGCTATGAGTTAGACACTATTTCTAAAGGAAGTTTTAGGGCTTTCTTTTCCAATAGTCTTTAATAATCCCATTATCTTTGGAAAGGTAGCGTATTTCCTTTAATAGTTGGTTAGCAACCAACTAATTTGAGGTTCTAATGGTCATCTAATGCTGAGGAAGCAGTAACCTCTACAACTTACAAAGATATGAAACAACAAAATCCACTAGCTTGTGTGATCCCGATGAGTCTCGAATTTGGGAGCCTCGTAGCTGGGTGGTTCTGGTTCAGGACCTCCCCGGAGTTTATGTTGAGGTATGTTGGGTGGGGCCTTAATCATCTAAGGCTAGAAGACCTGATTGACAGACAGCTTACTCATATGACTGGCAAGTTTATGCTGGCTCTTGGCTGGGGCCTCATTTCCTTGCCACATGCAACATGGACCTCCTCAGCGAACTGCTTGAGCCTGGTAGTTAACTTCTAGGCTTGATCCATGAGAGCAGTGTCTTATGATCTAGCATCAGAAGTTACCCGTTACCCTAATGTAGTGTAGGAGGGGGTTATCCCCCTGGAGTCAGTTCCAACTCATAGTGACCTTAGGACAGAATCTGATCATCCCAGAGAGTCCCCAAGGCAGTAAATCTTGAAGGAAGCCACTACTGTCACATCTTTCTCCTACAGAGGAGCTGACGTGTTCAAAAGCTTACCTGTAGGCTAGCAGCCAACCACTCTAAGCACTCTGCTACCAGGGCTCCTTTGCTACCACACAGGAGCATCGATGCCAATAGTGAGGGGCGCTGGAGGCCATCTTGGAGGCTGGCTACCAAATGTGGCGCTGTGCTAGAGACAGAACACAATAAAGACGGGAGACACTCAATAGATATGGGTGACTGTGACTACACCCATTCCATTCAACTTACTGTTTATAGTGTGTCTATATACGGAGTACTTTGTTAAATAACAGCAGTGAAATACAGCTTCCAGATTTAAAGCCCAAGTGACTGGGAAAGTAATGTTATTATAAGGAAAACAGTAGGTAAGTCAACACAGCTGGAGGAGAGTTGCAAAGAAAAGGATCAATTTATTTTTGATGAGAGACTGTGGAATAGCACAAAGATGACATGAAGTTAGCAGTGAAGCAGTTTCATTAAATAAACAGCTACAGAGGAGTTAGCTGATGTTGGGGAGTAGGAACAGCACAGTATCTTCGAGATAGCCAAGGGAGTGTTAAAGGTTGAGAGTAAATAATTTGAGCTTGCTGAAGAAGTGATGGAGGTGTCATTACAAATGTTTAAAAGGGTAATAAAGAAGAAAAACTCAGTAGCATTCCTGGAGAAATTCTAGGAGACTCGTTGAGAGATTAAGGCGTTGACAGCAAATACAGAAAGAAACAAAAGATTATTTATTTAGAAACGATTATTTTCACAAGTAGATGTTTTACCTTAAGATGACATGGAAGTCTTGACTTGGAAGACCATAAAGTAGTAGTATCCATTATATTATGAAATTGAGTAGGCAAGGAAAATATTGTAGCGTTTTCTTTAAGGCAGCGGATCTTAACCTGTGGGTCACAACCCCTTTGAACGACCCAGTTATGAAGTAGCAACGAAAATAATGTTATGGTTGGGGGAGTCACCACAACATGAGGAACTATATTAAAGGGTTGCAGCATTAGGAAGGTTGAGAACCACTGCTTTAAGGCATGAGAAGGTAGTAAGAACTCAAATTATTTCTCAGAATGAGAAGCTAATTGAACCTCTGGAAAGAGTGCTGAGAATATCAAATCGAGTTGATTATGTTTATTGCTTTTTAATGAAGCCTATCCTACAGTGATTTTTGATGAAACATCCTAAAGTGTCCATGGAAGATGGAACTTACATGATTTTATCAGTTATAGCCACCATGCCATTCCTTAGTATTTGCTGGGGTTTTACTTTGACATGTATTTATGGGATAAAAATTTAAAGAAAAACATAATCAATATGATTAATTTAACAAAACTTAAATAAATAAAATTTTTGCGTGTTTTTTTTTTTCTCTTGGCGTGCCTTCTCCACGCCTCAAATTAGGTGGTGTGGAATGGCTGCGTATCAGTGATGGTGATTCCTCCAATAGACCCAGCATGATTTGTAGCTTTCTACATGAAGACGAAGACATGGTTGCTTCAGCTCCACACAAATCTCTAGAGTTGAAGGAGCAAGATATTCAAATGAAAGATAATTCAGATCTGAGTTACGAACAGGAGAAACCACTGCACTTAGATATAGAGGATTCGAGTCCTCTTATCGAGATCCCTTCTTTTGATACAGAAGGGTTTGTTTTTATGGATTCTCAAGATGGTGCGTTGGAAGCCACTCCTCGATGAAATGTTCCTCCTAATACCGCATATCTTGAACTTGGTAGTTTTTACAACTGTAGGTTCCATCTATTTTATTCTTTTTGTTGGCTTTCTAATGATAGCAAAACCTAATATAGCAGTCATTCCAAGAGCAAGCATGAATTGAATTAAAAACCAAACTCCAAACTGGCTAAATTAATCCTAGACTCATCTCTGATGAATCCTTTAAATTTGGTTGTTTTACTAAGGTAAGTATATTAGTTTTTAATTACAAATACCATAAATTACCATAAACTTGTGTTTTTGGCTACCATGGAGTCACAGTTAATGGTGGTTGACCCCAGGTACAATGGGATTGGGAGGAGAGTGAAGATTCTTCTGGCTGAAAAGCTTGATGCTACTGTGCATCAGACTGCATCTCTTGCTCTGTAAACTGCACAGTTAAGTGAGCCCGGTGCCAGAGTAGATCTCACAAAGCTTCCTGGGTCCTGTGAGTGTGGACGTCATGCCAATCCTGTGACTGCTGCTGCTGCCCAGGCAGAGAGTGCATTGCCACCGCTGACCTCGCCGCCTTTTGTGTGGGAGAGAAAGAGACTTCTCTTGGTTCAGTCACTCTGGTACAGCCAAACTTACTCCTAATGGATACATTATACATTTTTTAAAACAAAAAAAGTCTAGAGAAGTATCAAGAAGTAGAGTGGAAGATTCTTGAGATTGTTAATCCTACAAAGGAAATTGATCCAGACCAGGGGTCCTCAAACTATGGCCCATGGGCCACATGCGGTCTGCTGAGGACATTATCCGGCTTGCCGGGTGTTTTTGCCTCGTTTGCTTTTTTGCTTCAAAATAAGATATGTGCAGTGTGCTTAGGAATTTGTTCATAGTTTTTTTTTTTAACTATAGTCTGGCCCTCCCAATGGCATGAGGGACAGAGAACTGGCCCCTGTTTAAAAAGTTTGAGGACCGCTGATCTAGATTATCATAAGTTCTGATAGAATCACCTCGATGTCACTGAATGAGTAACCTTATGTTGGAAAAGGAGAATAAACTCTTAAAATTCTGGAGAGAAGGTAGTGTGCTTTAACTCCCTATCTGTTAATAAGGAGAAATGTGTGAAATTGACTCAAATAAAGTCTGATTTTTCAAATATGTGCATAGCATTTTGTGACACTAAAATTTTATATGCAAATTTCTCAGCCATTGATCAACTCACTGTCATATGATCTTACTGGAATTACTTACAAACTAATCTTAGAACCAGAGTCTCTATGAGTGTCATAATAACTACTACTTTTGATCCTGAATGAAATGAGTCGCTTTTGCTTACACACACTGATATTCTACCTAAAATGGTCATCTTATTAAGGTACATCATGGAGAATTCTTCATGGCCATTAAAGAAATATTTGAAAATTCACCCATTTGTTCATATGTTAAGACTGCTAACTGCAAGGTTCGTGGTTCAAACACCAATTGCTTGTAGTCATAGAGATTTAAATACGGACATATAAAGATGTACATATATTTATATATGACAAGGGGGGAATAGATCTATGTATATATATTTATAGGTTTAGTATTAAGGAAACAGATGGACAGTGGGCCCCTGCTCAAGTACTCCCTCAACACAAGGACACTTTGTTCTAACAATTTGGCAGTCTGAGATGCTCACCTGCCTGGCATGATCGCTGAAGACAAGGGGTGCACAAGCAAATGTGAAGAAAGGTGATAGTGCCTGGCTACCAAAAGGTATAGCACCTGAAGTCTTAAAGACCTGAAGATAAACAAGCAGCCATCTAGCTGAGAGACAACAAAACCCACATGGAAGAAGCATACCGGCCTGTCCCGACTCAATCACTGAGGACAAAGTGGGTGCCTAAGCAAATGTGAACAAAGCTGATGGTGCCTGGCTATTAAATGATATAGCATCAGGGGGTCTCAAAGGCTTGAAGACAAACAGGCGGCCATTTAGCTAAGAAACAACAAAGCCCACAAGAAGCACACCAGCCTGCCCCGACGTAAACGCTGAAGACAAAGCAGGTGCATGGGCAAGTGCAGTGAAGAAAGCTGATGGTGCCCAGTTGTCAAAATATATAGAATCTGGGGTCCCATAGGCTGGAAGATAAACAAGGGACCATCTAACTGAAAAACAACAGCCCACATGGAAAATGCACACCAGCCTGTGAGAAGACAAGGCATCGAAGATTTCAGGTATCAGGCATCAAAGACCAAAAAAAATACCATTGTGAATGAGGGGGAGTGCAGAGTGGGAACCCAGGGCCCATCTGGGGGAAATTGGACATCCCCTTGCAGAAGGGCTGTGGGGAGGTGACAAGCCAGTCACTGCAGTGTAGCAACAACAAAACACAATTTTCCTCTAGTTCTTAAATGGTACCAGGAGTGCTTCTAGAGAAATAAACTAAATATGGATTTCTTAAATTGGCTTTCTAACCTATTTATTCTTGACGTGGATACGTCTACCACCCGTACTAATCCATGGTGTGAAATAGCAAAGATATTAGCTAAAGTAGATGACGTGCTGGATAAGGGAGATGCTCTAGGCAAATCGTATATTTGATATTTTCCAGTTTTGTGATAATGACAAGTATAGGGAAGCTGGTTGGCTGGTCCTTCGTAATTAATGTAAAGTGTAATTAAGGAGAGGGATGATCTCAGAGCCTCAAAAGCACGCCTCAGGTGCAGACTAACATTTGAAAACGTCCATCTGTGCTACAAAGGAGAGCCTTCTCTAGTAAAAGAGCTGACATTGCTGAGAACCAGGTCCAGAGTCTCTGTATGAGTGGCTGAATTACAACGGCAGCTGAATTGCAGATCAAGAGTAGTGTCTGAAACCAAATAAGGGCATTAATAGAGAAAAGTTGGGACCCTGAAACATGGGATGGGAACATACGGGCTGATGATCCAGAAGAGGATATTGAGCCTTTACAAACACCTGAGCAGATTAGCCAAACTATTCGAGTTGATAAGCCAGGTGGGGCTGCATCAGTAGCATTACCTGAGGAAGATGCCTTGCAAGATACTGCTGAGAGCACCCAGGAAACACCCTCACCACCCATTATTTCCGCTAGACCTGTCACTAAAATTAAGTCTCAGAAATCTAAAGGTGAGGTTTAGAGGATTATCCAAGAAGTGCGCTACACAAAGACCTGCTCGAGTTCTCAAATACGTACAAGCAAAAGCCTGGAGAATGTCCCTGGGAATGGTTACTAAGGGCGTGGGATACTGGTGCATGAAATGTAATATTAGACCAGTCTGAGTTTCTGGATATGGGACCCCTAAGCACAGACTCTTCTTTCAATGTCTCTGCGAGACAGGCTAAAAAAGGATCCAAGTCTTTATTTGGTTGGTTCAATTAAGCATGGACTGCCAGATGGCCTAGATTAGACCAACTTGAAGTACCTGACCTACCTTGGTACACTGTAGAGGAAGGCATCCAAAAGCTTAGAGAAATTGGTATGTTAGAATGGATCTATCAAGATATTCCCATAGACCCAAAAAGGGGGTGTCCTGAAGACATACTCTTTACCACAACCATAAGGAACAAGTTTGTGAAGTGGGCCCCAGCATCTCTTAAGTCTCCTGTAATTGCTATTTTATGTGCACCAGGATTAACAGTGGGCACTGCCCTAAGCGAACTCCGACATTTGCCCACAATGGGGCTGATTGGTCCCCGTGATGGTAGAAGGCAGGTGTCAGCACTGAATCAACAGAGACAGGGTGGGCGTGGTTATAATAGACAACACGTTTTCAATAATAAAGCAACCTGTCTAGTGTGGAATTATGGCATTGGCTACTTAGCCACGGTGTCCCTAGGAATGAAATAGATGGGAAGGCTACTAAATATTTACGTGATCTGTACAGGCGAAAGAATGGTAGATCAGGTGAACAGCAGAATAGACAGTCACGATCGCTCAATCAAATCCCAGAACTGAGCCAGTTTACAGACCCACAACCCCTTGAATGAAGGGGAGGCCGGGTCCCTTGTAAGGAGGATCCTGCTACATCACTGAAGGTTTATACTGTTAGTCTTTCTTCTAGCCTTTCCCCAAGGGACCTGCGGCCTTTCACAAGTGACTTCACTGGGGGAAGGAAATAAACTTTTCGGGGATTACTAGACACCGGCTCAAAACTGACACTAATTCCAGGAGACCCAAAATGTTTCGAAGGCCAACCAATCAGAGTGGGGGCTTATGGAGGTCAAGTTATCAATGGAGTTTTAGCTCAAGTACGCCTCACTGTGGGTCCCGTAGGCCCCCGGACACATCCTGTGGTTATTTCCCCAGTTCCAGAATGCATCATTGGAATAGACATACTTAGTAACTGGCAGAACCCCATATTGGATCCCTAAAATGTGGAATAAGGGCTATCATGCTAGGAAAGGCCAAGTGGACAGCATTAGAATTGCCATTACCTAGGAAAATAGTAAACCAAAAGCAGTACCGCATTCCTGGAGGGATTGCAGAGATCAGTGCCACCATCAAAGACTTGAAAGATGCAGGGGTGGTGATTCCTACTACATCCCCATTTAATTCACCAGTTTGGCCTGTAAAGAAGACAGATGGATCCTGGAGAATGACAGTGGATTATCGTAAACTTAACCAGGTGGTGACTCCAATTGCAGCTGCTGTCCCAGATGTGATTACATTGCTGGAGCAAATTAATACTTCTCCTGGTACATGGTATGCAGCTATTGATCTGGCTAATGCCTTCTTCTCAATACCAGTCTCAAAGGACCACCAGAAGCAGTTTGCCTTCACCTGGCAGGGGCAACAATATACTTTCACAACTCTCCCCCAGGGGTACATCAACTCTTCTGCCCTGGGCCATAATTTAGTCTGAAGGGACCTTGACCACCTGTCTATCCTACAAAATGTCACACTGGTCCATTATGCTGATTGGACCCACTAAGGAGGATGTATCAAAGACTCTCGATTCATTGGTACAATATCGGCATACAAGGGGTTGGGAAATTAACCCAACAAAGATTCAGGTACCCTCCACATCAGTAAAATTTCTTGGGGTCCAGTGGTGTGGGGCATGTCGAGATATTCCTACTAAAGTGAAGGATAAGCTATTACATTTAGCTCCCCCAACAACTAAACAATAGGCACAATGCCTAGTGGGCCTCTTTGGATTTTGGAGGCAACATATTCCTCACTTGGGTGTTCTACTTCGACCTATTTATCAAGTGACACGAAAAGCCTCCATTTTTGAGTGGGGCCCAGAACAAGAAAAGGCTCTTCAACAAGTTCAGCTGCTGTGCAAGCTGCTTTGCCACTGGGACCAAATGATCCAGCTGAGCCAATGGTGCTAGAGGTGTCAGTTGTAGATAAAGATGCAGTGTGGAATCTTTGGCAGACCCCTATTGGTGAATCACGGCGTAGAACATTGGGATTTTGGAGTAAAGTCTTGCCATCCTCTGCCAACAACTACTCCCCCTTTGAAAAACAGCTGTTGGCCTGTTACTGGGCCTTGGTGGAGACTGAACGCCTCACCATGGGCCATCAAGTCACCATGAGGCCTGAATTACCTATCATGAACTGGGTATTGTCTGACCCACGTAATCATAAAGTTGGACATGCGCAGCAACACTCCATTGTTAAATGGAAGTGGTATATACGAGATCGGGCCAAAGCAGGACCTGAAGGAACAAGTAAGCTGCATGAAGAAGTGGCCCAAATGCCCACAGTCTCCACTCCTGTCACATTGCCTCCTTTCTGCCAGTCTGCACCTATGGCCTCCTGGGGAGTTCCTTACCATACTTTAAGTGAAGACCAAAAAAGTCATGCTTGGTTTACGGATGGCTCTGCACGATATGCAGGTGCCACTCGTAAGTGGACAGCATCAGCACTACAGCCCCTTTCTGGGGTCTCCCTAAAGGACAGTGGTGAAGGGAAATCTTCCCAATGGGCAGAACTTCAAGCAGTGCACCTGGCCGGCCGTTCAGTTTGCATATAAGGAAAAAATGGCAGGATGTGAGACTGTATATTGATTCATGGGCTGTGGCTAATGGCTTGGCTGGATGGTCAGGGAATTGGAAGGACCATGATTGGAAAATTGGTGACAAGGAGGTGTGGGGAAGAGGTATGTGGATAGACCTCTCTGAATGGGCCAAGAAAGTAAAGTTAATTGTGTCTCATGTGAACGTTCACCAAAGGATTACCTCTGAAGAGGAGGACTTTAATAATCAAGTGGAGACTGGTCCTCCTCTTTCCTCTGCCACTCCTGTTATGGCCCAATGGGCACATGAACAAAGTGGACATGGCTGCAGGGATGGAGGTTATGCATGGGCACAGCAACATGGACTTCCACTCACCAAGGCTGACTTGGCCACTGCCACTGCTGTGTGTCCCATTTGCCAGCAACAGAAACCAACATTAAGTCCAAGATATGGGACAATTCCTCAGGGAGATCAACCAGCAACTTGGTGGCAGGTTGATTACATAGGACCACTTCCATCATGGAGGGGACAGCGTTTTGTTCTTACTGGAATAGACACCTACTCTGGATATGGATTTGCCTTCCCTGCACGTGAGGCTTCTGCCAAAACTACTATTCGTGGACTTACAGAATGCCTCATCCACTGGCATGGCATCCCACATAGCATTGCTTCAGATCAAGTAACTCACTTTACAGCAAATCCAGTGCGGCAATGGGCCCATTCCCATGGAATCCACTGGTCGTATCATGTTCCTCATCATCCTGAAGCTGCCGGCTTGATAGAACGATGGAATGGGCTCCTAAAGACACAATTACGGTGCCAACTAGGTGGCAACAACTTGCGGGGATGGGGCAATGTTCTCCAGGAAGCTGTATACGCGCTAAACCAGCGGCCAATATATGGTGTTGTGTCTCCAATAGCCAGAATTCATGGGTCCAGGAACCAAGGGGTGGAAGCTGGGGTGGCACCACTCACTATTACTCCTAGTGATCCCCTTGCAGCATTTTTGCTTCCTGTCCCAGCAACCCTGTGTTCCTCAGGCTTGGAGGTCCTGGTCCCGAAGAAAGGAACTCTCCCACCTGGAAACACAGCACGGATTCCACTGAACTGGCATCTGAGAATGCCCCCTGGCCACTTTGGACTTCTCATACCTTTGGATCAACAGGTCAGGAAGAGTGTCACCGTACTAGGTGGTGTGATTGATCCTGATTACCAAGGAGAAATTGGACTGGTACTACATAATGGAGATAAAGAAGAATATGTCTGGAATCCAGGAGATCCCATAGGCCGACTCTCAGTGTTACCATGCCCTGTTATTAAAGTAAATGGTAAATTACAGAAACCCAATCCTCATAGGACTTATAATGACCCAGACCCCTCAGGAATGAAGGTCTGTGTCACCCTGCCAGGCCAAAAACCACAGCCAGCTGAGGTGCTTGCTGAGGGCAAAGGTAATACAGAATCGGTAGCAGTAGAAGGTAGTTCTACCTATCAATTACGACCACGTGATCAATTGCAAAAGCGAGGCTTGTAATTCTCAATGTATTTTCTTTGTATGTGATTATTACATATATTTCCTTTGTTCAAGTATGTTATATCAGATATAATTTGACTCAGTGTGTTTTCATTTACATGTATGATAGATGATTGGTGATAAGTATAAGTGTGATTTCATTAATATCTGGAATTTATTTAAGTATGTATGGGTAAAGAATTGTGTACAGGTGCCAGGCTGGCAAGGAGTGGATTGCTATAGTTTATTGTGCCAGCCTGGCCGATAAACACAAGTAGGATTAACTGAAGGGCAGAAGGATAAATGGCTTGCTTGTTCTGTGCCTCAGTTTAAAGGGGTACACTACCTCTGGGATGCCTAGCCTGTGGGCTGTGTCACTGTAAGGTGAGGTCCCTTCAAGCCCTTCTGATTGGAATGTTCATCTCTGGAGCTGGGGACCGACAGTTGATGACGGTTGGGGACCTGCCTTACTGTTTGCTGCCTGGATATATATAGCCCAGCTCTTTTTTCAGAAGGGGACTGTCAACTGGCAGCTCTCAAGCCTTAAAGGACTGCTAGTGTCTCACTGCTTTATAATTTAGCTGTTAATTTCTTGTATTATCTATCTGTATATAATTTAACTGTTCATTTCTTGAATTATATATCTATCTTTATAAATATATTTATATATAATTACTAGCAATCTGGTTTGTCTCTCTAGAGAACCCTGTCCAATACACTATCATGATCCCAATTCTACCTTACATAACCAGCTGGATGGGAAGATGTACATGGCACAGATAGGAATCCAGGATAGATGAACCCCTCAGGATCATTGGTGAGAGTTGCTATATCGGGAGGGTGAGGGAGAAAGGGGGAACAGATAACAAGGTCTACATATAACCTTCGCCCTGTAGAGTGGACAGCAGAGAACTGGATGAAGGCGACGTCATATGGTGTAAGATATGATAAAATAATTATCAGGAGCAGGGAAGGAGGAGGAAAATTAGCTGATACCAAGGGTTCAAGTAGAAAGCAGGTGTTTTGAGAATGATGATGGCAACATACGTATGAATGTGCTGGACATAATGACGTTTGTACGGATTGTGAAAAGAGTTCTATGAGCCCCTAATAAAATGATTTTAAAAAGATGTAAACAAAAGAACAAAAATAAAAAAAACAACTGCTCCTTGGGAGAAAGTGGAGGCTATCTGTTCTATAAAGACCCTGCCTCAGAAACCCTGGGTAGGTTTGCTAGGAGTCAGAACCGACATAAAGAGAGTGGGCTTGGATTTTTGTTGTTGTTACTCATTATATACTACAAATCTGGCCATAAAAAGCTTCCCGACAGAAATAGCTTAGTGAAACTTGATTTATAGTTTTTCTTTTTAAAAATTAATAAATCATTTTATCGGGGGCTCTTATAGCTTATAACAATTCATACACCAATCGTATCAAGCACATTTGTACATGTGTTACCATCATTTCCAAACATTTTCTACTTAAGCCCTTGGTTTTATAGTTTTCTATTCACACACTAGCAGTTTATTTTATTTTTTTAATCATTTTATTGGGGACTCATACAACTATTACAATCCATACAAACATCCATTGTGTCAAGCACATCTGCACACTTGTTGCCATCATCATTCTCAAAACATTTGCTTTCTGCTTGAACCCTTGGTATAGCAGTTTATTTTAAATTACTGTTTTCATTCCCTATTTTAAACAGTTTATGTGAATGCAGTATCTTCATTGATTATGAAAATGGATTTGCTATCTTCTATGATTTCCACTGTCATTTCCTCATGGAATAAGCAAATTCTGTTCATAAATGTGTCAAAAATACAGTTTGTGTTAATAAAATAATGACAACTTACTAATTTCTAGGTATTTTACAAATTTATCTGGGTTTAAGGTAAGTAGTGTATTAATGAAGATGTCAAAGTAGCCAAGGTCCTAAGTTTCCTCAGATAAAAAAATAAAGATTTCTTCTTCTATCATAGCTTAACAATTCCTTCTACTTATGTGTCTGTTTGTTATTAATATTCTATTGGTGCTATAATATATACTGCAAATTGAGTGGCTTAACATAAATTACAATTTGGAGGTCAGAATTTTGAAATCAGTCTTCAGGGCTACGGTCAAGATGGCAGGTTCTTTGTAGATGGTCCAAACAGAACTCATTTTCTTGCCCTTTTCCGTTTCTAGAGGCCATCTCCGCGCCTTGGCCTCTGGCCCTTCCTCTACCAAGGGAGTTAGCAGTACAGCACCTTCAAATACTGCTCTCGCTTGCTTCTGCAGCCACATTTCTGCAGTCTTTTAAAAGCCCTGTCATTATTTTGGGCTCACTCAGAAAATCCAGGATAATTGTCCCAGCTCATGTTCCTTAACCCAATCACTTCTGCAAACTCCACATTGCTATGTAAGGTAACCCAGGATCTGAGGATTCGGACCTGGACATGTCTCTGTTCACCACACCGAGCCTCATTTTAATGCTTACTTAACTGTCCTGGGAAACACACGAGTTGAGTGATGACTAAGATTAACCACACAGAAAATGCAGGAATGGAATTTAGGCTTGCACTTAATTCTAGGCCAATTTGAAGAGCAGTTAGTTCTCTTTTTTTGGTTTTGGCCAAATTTTATTTAGTATTCTGTATTTGTTTCACACACTTTAAATGGTCTTAACTGGGGAGGGGGAAAGGGAGGTTCTTGCAGATTCCCAAGGAGATGTCAGAAAGGCAACATATTGGCCAGAATTTGTTTGGGTTTACTGAGTGGACAGTACTTTCCTAAGTACGCATCTGACCTCAGGTTCTTCCCCACTGAGAACATTTTGGGGATTTCAGTTTGAAGACACTCTGCAATCTTTTTTTTTTAAACAATTTATTAGGGGCTCATACAGCTCTTATCACAGTCCACACATATACATACATCAACTGTATACAGCACATCTGTACTTTCTTTGCCCTAATCATTTTCTTTTTTTTTCCTCCTCAGACACTGCAATCTTAAAGAGTGGCAGAAACCCCAACCACCCTTCTATTATCTAGCTCGTTTATAGGCGGCCTCATCTCTCCATTTTGGATGGCGAGATGTTGATGGAAGGTCTTAGTATTGCTGGCCTCATGTACTGGCAAGAATCAAAGGGGAAGTGGCCTTCAAGGAAACTTAAAGAGTATTACAACCCCAGTACACAAGTCAAGTCTTACACATTGAACATCTGCTTGTGGAAAGCAATGTCATAAAAATCAAAATTACACAGGTTTTCCTTTTTCCTCAGCATAAACATTATGGGAGAATTTAAAACAGGTTTTAAAAATAACAATTTTCCTTAATAGTCCTCGGGTAGTTATGACAGAACAGTTTGCATTTTGTTTTGTTTCTTTGAACATGTATTTTGTCCAAAGTTTTGTTTGTTCTTAGTATCTGGTGCTGCCTCCCCTTCTATCAGACCGCTTCCTCCACGGCCACCGCCTCTTGATGCTCCCACGGCTGGAAATGGTGTAGGATCATGTGGGGGATACCCCCCTCCATAGAAGGGGGAAGCCCTCTTTCTTGTCTGCCAACCCAATCATGACCACTTGAGTAGAGGTCACTTTGGTGAGCAATTAGTTCTTAAGATATGGTTCTGCGTGATGCTCGACCTCATGAGATCACTTACACAGCTCATTTTAAAACCATGCAGAAAAAAGAATGAAAATGTTCTACAATTGATTGTGGTACTGATTGTGGAATTCTTGATATGACTGCACTATTGAATTGTATGGTATGTGTCTATGTGCCAATCAAGCTAAAGAGATCACTGAAGATCTGGGTGCTATAGAAAAGGACAGTGACAAAAGTTGTGGTGCTGCCGTCAGAATACTTCTGGGGGTTAATGGCTTGTCTGCAAACTGCTGAGCCCACATGGAAGCAGCACACAAGGACTGTGATAATATACTCCAAATCTAAAGGAGGGAATGGCATAGGAGCTTAAATTGTGAGCACCTGGTTTGCTGAAAGCTGTGGATGGCAGAGGAAGCCCAAAGTTCATTTGCAGGGTCCACACATGGATTTAGCCTCTGGCGAATCCCCTTCCAATCATAGTTTAGAGATATGAATAGCCTGTTATCAGACAGAGGGTATTGTAAAGTTGATTATGGCCAATGTAGTTAAGTCAAAATGTAACATCATTTGATCTCCCTTTTGACCCATTTTAAAGCTATTTTAGTTTTTTGTTTATTTTTAAGTGAAGGAAATACATGTGGATTAAGCCCTTGGTGAATCCTCCTTGACCATGGACCAGGGATATGAATAGTCCTGCTTACTGAAACTGATTGTGGTGATGATTGTACAACTCTTCTTGATGTGAGTGAACTATTGAATTGTATGTGAATTTTATGCCAATAAAACTGTTGGGAAAAATAAAGAGGTGTCTGTGAATGGACCTAAACCTTTAGCCCAGCAGTTCTCAACCTGTGGTTTGTGACTCCTTGGGGGTAAACAACCCTTTCACAGGGGTCACCTAATTCATAACAGTAGCAAAATTAGTAATGAAGTAACAATGAAAATAATTTTATGGTTGGGGGTCACCACAACATGAGGAATTGTCTGAAAGGGTCGCATTATTAGGAAGGTTGAGAACCACTGCGTTAGCCACACACATTAATCATTTGGACTATTAATACACATTGCATGTTGTGGGAAACTGAGCACCTGGAAGAAAGTGTAGATAGCCTGCTTTCAGCACTGGCGAACACAGGGTTTGTCCACCTGCCTCAGTGAGAGGCATGCCGCCTCCACAGTCTGAGGTAAAGAAAGCGCCTCTATACACAATATTCCAGGATGTTTTGCCACACAGCACCTGGGTCCCATTAACACTTGGACAACGCTGTTTTCTACAGATGGTTGACTCCTGTCATACATAGATAGTGTATGCTTATCTCAAGGAGCATTTGCTACTCGTCTCTCGAATGTTACATACTCTCTCTGAAGTATTCCCTTTGAAGGCTTGGAGTATTCAAGATTAATGCTTTGCCCATTTGTTTGATGTATGTGATCAACAAGAACCTGGCATGTATCAAGAGCTGTAATAACCCATTGTTAAATAATCTCAGGACTCTTCTGCTTCTTGCTTCTCCTGAGAACAGGGTCGAGTCCCCTGCACCCCACTATTCTCTCTTTTTGGATTTTTAAATGTGCCCATTGCTCCACAGGACCATTTGACTGTGGAGCTGCACCCCACAGGATCGTTTGACTGTGGGGCTGGACCCCACAGGATGTTGTCAGTTATTTACTGTCAAGTCCACTCCAACTGATAGTGACCTCATGGATAACAATGAAATTTTGCCTGGTCCTATAATGTCTTACTATATGCGCTTACTGGACACTTGTTAAACTTAAAAGAGTATAGGTTCTCTTTTGAGTATGTTTACAATTCAGGAAATAAGATAACATAAAAGTTAGAGAAAGGGGTATCAGAAGAAAGGCAAGTTGAAGAAAAGTCTGTGAATCAGTGAGTAACCTGAAAGTAGTAGCGTGATGTTGATGGCGTGTGGTTAGGTAATACAATCGAATAAGCTTAGCCTGCCAGTAAAGTGAGATCAATACAGTGTAAAGTGGAAACTTGCCAGAGAAGTAAAACTCAAATCTCTTCCACGAATAGAGAGCAATAGAACAGGGGTACAACTACACTCTCACAAGATCCAGAAAGGTGAAAACCTCACAAGATCCAGAAAAAAATTAGGCAGGCCCATTGATTTCTGGCTCGCCGCCTTCACTGACATTTCTTCCTTTCCTAGGACATTTCAGGGATGAATCGGAAAAGTAACTATCATCAGAAAGGTGACTTGGCTTTTACTTATGTATTTTTCTCTGAACATCAGGGTAAAAGGCGTCCTTATATTTTAAGATCTTATATTAAGCTATTATCTCTTTGACTAGTGTGAATTCTCTCGGAGGCAGAAACCACCTCACTCATACGTGAGTTCTATGGTACCTAGCATAATGGCCGTTGCATGGTAGGCAGTCAGGAAATATTTATTAACTGAATAAAAGTGGAACCCAAAGCGAAAATCTGTCCCATGTGAAAAAGCAGTCCCATGGTTAGTTGTCTATGCCTAGATTATAGACACAAATAAAACTAGATGAAAACTTAACCGAAAATATTTCTCCCACAATTGCTAAACTGCTTAAAAGAACAAACAAAGTCTTGAAAGAAGTATGGCCAGAACGCTCCTTAGAGGCAAGATTGGCAAGAAGGTCCCATGTACTTTGGACATGTTGTTAGGAGAGACCAGTCCCTGAAGAAGGACATCATGCTGGGTAGAGAGGCATCGAAAAAAGAGAAAGACATATCCTTAATTGAGTTATACAGCTTAGTCCTATGGGCCATGTGAGGACCATTTCTGAGGTGGATTGAGAAGTAGGGATTAACTAAAGTTTAGATGTCCTAAAGAGTAATTTGTTGTCTTTAGGCTCCACTGAGTATGAGTCAGGTTGCCCATACACAGAACAAAAGTCTGCTAGGTCCTGCACCCCCTGATTGTTCCTATGCTTGTGTCCATTGTTGCAGCCACTGTGTCAATGCATCTCATTGAGGGCCTTTGGAACAGTGGTTAAATTAGTAGTTACTTGCAGCTGGTGGGACGCAAGAAATAGGAGTGATAGCTACTGTGGATGGTTTTTTTTTAACCATTTTATTGGGGGCTCGTACAACTCTTATCACAATCCATCCATCCATCGTGTCAAGCACATTTGTACATTTGTTGCCATCATCATTCACAAAACGTTTGCTTTCTACTTGAGCCCTTGGTATCAGCTCCTGATAATGAAAACGCCCTGGAATCGGATAGTGATTGATGATGGTTACACAGTTTTGTGATTCTAATAAAAACTACCTAATTGTCCACTTTTCAGGGTGAATTTTTTCTTGACACGTGAGCTCAATTTAAAAACGGGGGCGGGGCGGGGATAATATCACTTCTGAGCATTTTTATGTTTCGAGCACTGTGAGGGTCACAAACTATCTCACTGATCTCAGTTTAGTCAACAGTGCGCATTTCTATTTTTATCGTGGTACACATAAGTAACAAAATATTTTTCGTTTCAGTATTTACCTGTCCAGTTCCGTGAGAACGCATTCATATTTTTAATGACTACCGACTGGGAAGCGCGGCGGGCGATTCTCTGAAGAATGCCACCTCACTCCAGGCAGCTGATGCGAGTATACACGCGCAGGGACAGGTGACGCCACCTAAAGCATTATTTCGCATCTGGTAGTTGTTGAACGGCTGGGCAAAAATTCGTTACCAAGGCAACGGAAGAAGAGCCGCTTCAGAACGGCCGCCGGCGCCTCCGGGGACCCGCTGCGCGGCGGACCCAGGAAGTGACGTCACGCTCGACTTCCGGTTCCTCTTGGTTGGCGGCTGGGACGTCAGTCGCGTGTTCGCGCGGCGCACGTTGTTCGCCCGGCTCGGCCTGCGGGAGCGATGGACGCCCTGGATCGGGTGGTGTAAGTGCGCGCGGGCTCTCGGCTTCCGGGACGCGGGGGACGGGCTCCTGGGCCGGGGAGAGGTGCTGTCCGCCTCCTCCGCCCGCGGGGCCGGCCCGTTCGCGCCCGTTCGCGCCGGGCCGTCCGTGGCGGCCGGTGGGGCGGGGGCGTCGGGCGCTTGCTTCCCCCACACGGAAGTGTGGGTCTGAGCGCAGACTGCGGCCCTTGACGGGTCTAGGTGACAGTGCAACTTCGGGGCAATTAATCTCCCCACGTGTCGGGTCACTGTAAAATAGCGGTTATCGTAGTCATACATGCTTCATACGGCCTTACTCGGAGTCGTACGTTAGAGAAGTTGAAGGACCCCGTGAATTGCCATTCCTTGGTGACTTGGAAGCCCTTTTGTAGGATGCCTGGTGGCGTGGTCGTCCTGCGTTGGGCCGCTTGCTAACCACAAGCCCAGCAGTTTGAAACCACCAGATGAGACTTGTGCTCCCCTAAAACTTGGAAACTCACGGGAGCAGTCCTGCTCTGTCCTGTAGGGTCGCTAGTAAGTGGACGTCGACTCGATGGCAGCGAGTTTAGTTTTTGTTTGTAGAACTTTTGAGATGCGTTGTGAAAATGTAGGCGAAGCATTTTGCAGCGCGAAGAATATACACAGTCATTTCTTTGCTCCCATTTTGTACGCTTCTCTGCCACATTTGAGTGATAGTATTTTAGATTTATGGCAATGGTATTTATTGAACCTTTAAAGATTCTTACTATTTGATTTTCTTGCAATTTACCTGCGTTAGTGTGTAATTAAAATGAGTTTCTTGTGAGTCATTCAGAGATTTTGTGTACTTGCTATATATTCCTGTATGTACTGTATCTATAGATGGGATGACTCAGACTCGTTTATAGTCTTTTTGAGGGATAAAAAGCTGATGAAATATGTAAGGTGCTATATGCCTTGCGGTTGGTTAATGATAAGTGACAACTGGGGATATAGAATATATAGAACCTTTATTGCCATATGCCAAGGCATATTCAGCTGCCGTGGAGATGATTCTGACTCATAGTGACCCTGTACATGGAGTAGAACGAGCCCTTTGGGTTTCCAAGGCGTAAGTCTTTACAGGCCTGAAAGGTGTAATCTTTCTCTGCTGATTTGGTAGTGAGCAGCTCAACCTGTAACCCACTATACCACTTGCATGCCTTATATTGCCATGAACTACTTGATTTGAGTTAATAAATAATGTGTATATTTTATCAGCTAGTAAATATGTGGAAGTCTTATGTGCACTTTGCTTGGGAGCAATTAAAAAAAAGCTTGGCCAACTAAATTGTGCATGTTTTTACTTTCCTCCTGAACTGTCCATTGGACTGGAACAGGGAGGGTCATAGTTTTTTAAGAGAGAAGCGCTTTCACTGATGGCAAAAATCTGTAGGAAAGTAAGATCCTCAGTAGAGAGGAAACACCTTAAGGGGGTACCCTCAAACCACAGAATGGCCCCCCCAAGTTATGTGTTTAAGTTCTTTTACAAAACAACCTCATGACCTTCAAAGTACACTCCATTACACTTAATACGTTTGTCAAATCTGTGATTCCATTCTTGGGAACGTTTCTCAAACTCATGTGTCTGGATAGCTGATAGCACCACCCTCATTTTTTCCCTACCTCTCCTACATCATCAAATTGCTGTCTTTTCATGCCAGTCTTCATTTTCGGAAGCAAAAGCACATTGCAGGGAGCTAGGTTAGGTGAATCAGCTACAAGAGAGGCATGCTGGGTTTTGCCCCAAACTGCCACACTGAGATGGCCACATGAGCAGGTGCTTTGCCCTGGTGGCAAAACTTGTCCCCCGTCTGCTACATATCAGGCTTTTTTTGGTTATACACTGTTGTTACACAATCTTTTCAGAAAGAAAAGAATAAATAGAAAGCTTGGTTAACAGTCTGACCTGGTGGAACGAACTCCAAATACACTAGGAGTCATTATTTTCGTTCGTGAACTTGACCTCCCCAAACAAGGTTTGTCATCAATGACTATTTCAACTTTTTGGAAACAAGAAAACCACTCACACACGAGTGTTTCCCATAGTGCTGTCCTTGTAAGCTGTGTTCAACACCACAACGGCTTCTGCAGCATTTTTCCCCAAGCAGGAAACAAAATTTCACAGTCACATGCTATTCTCTTAAATCGACCATCACAAAAAACAAGGTTCATGCAAAACTGCTTTCATGAAAAAATTCACTGTGAGCAGAGAAAACCTTCCCAGGGATGCCACTGGGTGCACTGACTGCAGAGTGAGTTGGTTGATGCTAGTCTAGTGCGGGGAATGCGTACTACGAATGCTCCACTCTGCCCAGCAAAATTCCAGTTCTTTTGGGGTACCTCCTCTTACAGCTCCCTTCCTGAACAGAAATGTCTAAAAAGGTGCTACTTATGCTGCTACATCTTCAATTAACAATAATATTTATTTTAAGACTTTATAGAGTAAATAGTTTAAATGAGCTTTAAAGCCTGGGATTTTCAAGATTAATCCAATAAGTGTGCACATTACCTGTCTGCCCCAGTTGCCTCCTTTATAAACAGAAAATTATAATTATACCTTATCTCATAGGATTGTGAGGATTATGCCTTAAAACAGTGAATCTATAAAATGATGAGCCATTATTCCCCTTTGGTGGCAATACGTAACTTTTTCAGCAGTGATGATGGAGAAGGACAATATGTACTTGCTGGCAGGCATTATTGCATGGCAACTGGAAGAAAGATAAACAATAGCCTGTTTATCATTAGTGGATCTGGATTCATAAGCTACATTAAGTAACAGCCTAAAGGTTCACTAGCAGTTTCCTGTGCAAATCTGTGTATTAGGATATAATTTGACTGCTTTAAGATCGAAGAATAGTAACAGTGTATTAATTTGGACCATTTTAATATTTTAAATAATAAGATTTACTAAAATAAAGCAATGTTAGGGGTTATGAAAGCTTGCTAGCAGCCATCCAAGGTAAACCTATTGGTCTCTGTTCACCTGGAACAAGTTGGTGCAGATTCTGAAGTGTAAATCTTTAGGGGAGCAGTTAGCCTTGTCTTTTTCCCATGAGCACTTGGCTTAAACCACCATTAGCCCTTCAACCCTTACTCCAGACAGAGCCACAAAGTCAGGAAAAGGAATAGGAAAAAGAATGCATCACTGATTGTCTCCTAAACCCTGCTGCTTCCTCTGCCTCCAGGCTAGAACTAGGTGGTGCTTATAAAAGAATTCTGATCAAAAGGGGGAAGAGACAGAACAAAAATTCAGATTTCATTGTATCTAAGGCTTCAGGAGCCATGGTCGGCTGGATGAATCCCTGAAACTACTGACTTGAGATAATCTTTGAGACTCCCTGCCTTTTGAACTGCTGACCTTGCAGTTAGCAGCCCAACTCCTAACCACTGTGCCCCCAGTGCCCCTTCAACATCAACTCAGTTTAGCTTAACTACTAAAGAATGTCTGCTTTGAGCATTGTACCTGTTTATTTAAAACAAAAACGCTTTATTGTGAATTAGGTGAGTTGCAGCTGAGGTGCTTGCTGACGGCAAAGGTAATACAGAATGGGTAGCAGTAGAAGGTAGTTCTACCTATCAATTACGACCACGTGATCAATTGCAAAAGCGAGGCTTGTAATTGTCAATGTATAGTCTTTGTATGTGATTATTGCATATATTTCCTTTGTTCAAGTATGATACATCAGATATAATTTGACTCTGTTTTCATTTATATGTATGATAGATGATTGATGATAAGTATAAGTGTGATTTCATTAATATCTGGAAATTATATAAGTGTGTATGGGTAAAGAATTGTGTACAGGTGTCAGGCTGGCAAGGGGTGGATTGCTATAGTTTATTGTGCCAGCCTGGTCGATAAACACAAGTAAGATTAACTGAAGGGCAGCGGGATAAATGGCTCAGTGAGCCTCGCCTTGCTTGTTCTGTGCCTCAGTTTAAAGGGGTACACTACCTGTGGGATGCCTAGCCTGTGGACTGTGTCGCTGTAAGTTGAGGCCCCTTCAAGCCCACACGATTGGAATGTTCATCTCTGGAGCTGGGGACTGACAGTTGATGACAGTTGGGGACTGGCAACTGGCGGCTCTCAAGCCTTAAAGGACTGCTAGTGTCTCACTGCTTTATAATTTAACTGTAAATTTCTTGTATCATCTATCTGTATATAATTTACTGGTTCATTTCTTATGTTATATACCTATCTTTATAAATATATTTATATATGATTACTAGCAATTTGGTTTGTCTCTCTAGAGAACCCTGTCCAACACACAGAGCATAACAGTTTTCCACTAAACAATTGATAGTATTTATTTGTGTGTATGGTCTTTAAGTACAATCTGCACTGTACTTTTTGAAGATCTATCTCTGTAGAACCGCATTTACAGCAACTCAAAAGATCAGCTAGAAACCGTATATGACTAGGTGAGGAGCAGCCAGAAGAGGAGGGCGGTGAGAATGGCAGCCTACTTTGAAGCGTGTAATCCATGTCACTGCTGTGTCCATGTAGCACGTGTTGAATTGGTGTATGTTCTGTGTGTATTTTGAACAACATCAATGAAATTTTGGAAAACAATAAAAACCCTGGGACTATAAAAATGTTTTTTTTAAACCAAATGTTAGGAAAATTAACACTGAACAGCAATAACCTTTTACTAATATATCATTAAAAATGAGAGCTTGTTTAATGGTGGACTCCTAATTGATAACTAAGATAATGCACTATCTCAGCTGATTTTTAAGAATTTGCACATCAGTCAAGATCTAGCTTTGAAATACGAGGAAAATGTCTTATGCTGTTCTTCTGTATTTTGAATTTTCCAAACAGAAAGCCCAAAACAAAAAGGGCCAAGAGGTTTCTTGAGGAGAGGGAGCCGAAGCTCAGTGAGAACATTAAAAATGCCATGCTGATTAAAGGAGGAAATGCAAATGCAACAGTGACACAAGTCCTGAGAGATGTGGTATGTATAGAAGTTTAGTTTCTAGTCATTTTGGGGGAAATTTCACAAAAATTTGAAGACCCCCTCACATAGCTTTACCTTGACTTAACTGCTTGTCTTAGAATAGAGTTAAAACCTAAACCCACTACTTTCGAGTCAATTCTGACTCCTAGGAAACCTATTGGGCAAGAGTAGAACTGCCCCATATGGTTTCTCAGGCTGTAATCTTGACAGAAGTCTGCCACGCCTTTCTCCCTGGGAATGTGTGGTGGATTCAAACTGCTGACTTTTCAATCTCAGCCAAGTATGTAACCAGTGTGTCACTAGGGAGCTTTTGAGACGAGTTAAAGTTTTATGGAAATTAACTAGCTCCCTTAGTTAAAATTAGAAAAATTTAATGGCTTTGAATGAATAGACTTTGACTCAAATTTTAGGAAAGTATTTAATTTGTCAAGTGTAATAAGGACACATTCCTGTATATTTATTTGTTCTATGAAGGAGACTTAAAAGGTTTTTAAAATTCCTTTGTCTTTCAATTCCATTTTTCTGTGAACTTTTTGAAGTCCCCATGTATATTATTTTACAATGCTAGGAGCCCTAATGTTGTAGTGGTTATGTGTTGCGCTGCGATCCACAAGGTCAGTAGTTCTAAACCACCTGCCGCACTGAGGAAGAAAGGGTTTTCTGCTTGTGTTAACCGTTGCAGTCTTGGAAACTCAGAGGCATTTCTACCCGCTCTGAAAGGATTGCTGTGAAGGAACATTGGCTTGATGTCAGTGCGTTGGGTGTTTTAGTTCCTGTGCATGGTTCACAGTTACATCAATTAGCGAGGGAGGCTGACAAGTAAACAACTGTAACCTTGTGAATTACGTACTGTGCTCAGGTAGTCACAGGGGAGGGTGGGAGCTAGGGCTAAATCACCTGGGGGTTTCACATAGGCTTTCAGAGGTGACATTTGCATTCCATTTTGAAGGAAGTTACTTACTAATTGCTGTCAAGTCGGTGCCGACTCGACTCACGGTGACCCTGTAGGGCAGGGTAGAACTGCCCTGTGAGTCTCTAAGACTGTAACTGTTGATGGGAGTAGACAGCCCCATCTTTTCTCCTGTTGAGCAGCTGGTGGTTTTGAACTGCTGACCTTTTGGATCGCAGCCCAACTCGAAACCACTATGCCACCTGGGCTCTGGTTTGAAGGAAGGGTGGGGTTTAAACAGGAGAGAAAGAGAAGGACTGCCAAGCAGAAGAAACAGTTTGTGAAGAAGAGAGTGTGAAGGAGCCTGCTGCATTTGGGGATCTGTAAACAATGGGGACTGACTTGAGAGGAGTCTAGGTGAGTTTCATTGATGTGGGTTGAAATTTATTCAGATTTGCTGATGTTACCATTCTCGTGTTTCTATGTAATGGTTCCAACCCACAAAGGTAAAACTCAGATTTCTAAAGACACTGATAATAAAAGGCAATAGTAATGAAAACTTAAAAGAAGTGGTGGGTTTCAGAGAGTGGGTATCAAGAAGTTGGTGGAATGGAAGGTTTCCCTGAACTTTTTGAATTCCCCTTATATCAGAAATGATATATATATATCAGTTGTCGGAATAGAACCCAGTGGTAAGTTGGGGACTACCTGTATTATGTATTGTACTCTCAAGTGGTTTTTTGGGGCAACCAAAATAGGTAAGACTTCCAAGAAATTATGAATTGGATATAATATGGAAAAGACATAGAAACATCTAGGTAGGAAAGTAAGTCCAGTGTAAGACTATTAAGCTTATGTTATAAATTATATGGTAGGAACTGTACATGAACAAAAAGGAGCCAAACAGAAGACGTCAGAATAGGATTCAGGGGCCAGGATTATCCCGATTATCATGACTTATGACTGCTTTTACTGCAGTATTGTGATTGCTGCTTTTCAGAATGTGCTTTATTTTGAAAGCTATTTATGTTTTACAGTATTCACTGAAAAAACCATATGGCGTTCTGTATAAAAAGTAAGTAATAATTTATTTTACCTTATTTTATTTTGTTCCATTATAAAAGTAAAGCACTAGGGGAATTTGGAATCTCTCCTTTTGAAAACACTATAGTTCCTCATGCACAGCTCTTAGCGCCTTAATTTCTTCCTAGGCCTTTCTCGTTTGTACTGAGCGCACTTACATGGTGTGATCATAGCATTTGTGCAGATTAAAAACATTTTCCTAAACTTATTTTAAAATAATTATGTTGTAGGTGCTATTGCGTTGGTTCCAACTCGTAGCAGCCCTGTGTACAACATACTGAAACACCAGCTGGCCCTGTGCCACGCAGGGCTCACAATTGTCCTGAGGTTTGAGCCCAGTGTTGCAGCCATTGTGTTGATCCATTTCGTGGCGGGTGCCTTCATCTTTTCCTTGCTTCTCTACTAAGCATGACGTCCTTCTCTAGGGACTGGTCTCCTCTGAACAACATGTCCAAAGTACGTGAGAGATGAAGTCTCATCTTTGCTTCTCAGAAGCATTCAGGCTGTACTTCTTCCAAAATTGATTTGTTTGTCCTTTTGCCAGTCCATGGTACTCTCAGTATTCTTTGCCAGCACCGTAAGCCAAGTGCTCTGTTTCTTCTTTGGTCTTCCATAAATAACGTCCAACTTTCACATGCTTATGAGGCAATTGAAAATATGATGGCTTGGGTCAGTACCTTAGTCTTCAAAGTAATCTCCTTGCTGTTCAACACTTCAACAAGATCTTATGCAGCAGATTTAGCCAGTTGCAAACCATCTGTTGATCTCTTGACTGCTGCTTCTGTGAGTACTGATTGTGGAGCCACGCAGGCCAAAATCCTCGACATCTTCCGTCTTTCCTCCGTTTACCATGGAGATACCGCTATCGGGTCTTTGCATGCTTCATTATATTGTACTTTGCCTGCTCTAGCTGCTCTTTGAAATGGTCTGTTCTGTTTATTTCTGCTGTTTGCTTTAGCTACTCTACGTTTAAGAGAAAGTTTCAGACTTTTCTGACATCCACTTGATCTTTTCTTTCTTTCCTGTCTTTTTAATGACCTTTTGCATTCTTCATGAATCTACATAGCATGCTCTTGATGTCTTCCCACAGCTCATTAGGTCTTCTTTCATTAGTGCTTAGTGCAGCAAATCTGTACTTCAGATGTTCTCTAAATTCAGATGGGATAGACTCAAGGTCATCTTTTGCTCTTGTGGACTTGTTTTAGTTTTATTCAGCTTCAACTGGAGCAATTCATAGTTTGTCCCACAGTTAGCCTGGTTTTAGCTGTAGATATTGAGCTTTCCCATTGCCTCTCCCCACAGATGTAGGCAATTTGATTGCTGTGTAGTCCATCTGGGGAAGTTTCCATTTGTATAGTCGACATCTGTATTGAAAAGATATTTGCTATGTAGAAGTCCTTGGTCTTACAAACTTTTATCCTGTGATCTCCAGCTTTGTTTTTATCACAAAGACCATGCAGATTTACTTATTCCAAATTTGTGTGTCTGAAACCATATCCAACTTTTGCATTCCAGCGGCCAATAATGATCAGTGCCTCTTGAGTGCATGTTTGATCAATTTCTGACTGCAGACTGGTAGAGTTCATTACTAGCTTTAGTGGCTGTTGCATACATTTGAATAATAGTTGTATTGATTTTCTTTGAGTATTCATTTAAATAATAGTGGTATTGATTGATATTCCTATCACGGACAGCCTTACACTTTAAGACAGCTCTTGAAATGTCCTTTTTGACCATGAATGCAATGCCATTCTTATTGTTGTGTCATTCCCAGCAAAGTCAACCATAAGATTTTCTCATACAAATTGGTCACCACCAGTCTAGTAGATTTTCACAGCTGTTTTCCGCATTTGAGTAGAGATCTCCGTCAGCAAATACACGTCCGGCACGCTTTTCTCCCACATCTTTACTCCACCCACAGCATTACGGCCACTCTTCTTTGAGAAGGCATACCTCCTCCTTCAGACCCAAGGGGCTCTGTTTTCTGCCGGCACTATTTCTGACAATATTTATTAGGCCTTCAGATCAGAATTTTTACACTGCCCATACGTTTTTTGGTGGCTGATTTCTCTGCAGTGGAATTCTTCATCTTCTGTTCTTAATCTGGAGACTGCTGAAACCTGTTCATTGTGGGTGACCCTGCTGGTACCAGTGACATAGCATCCAGCACCACAGCAACACACAAGCCACCACAGTATGACAAGCTGTAGACTTAGAGAAAAGTTACAAAATTTGTTATCATTTCCATATACCTTTCACCCACTTCTTCTATTGTCAAACCTTGCATAACTATAGCACAGTGATCGTTAGTACAGTATTGTGAACTAAGTTACAAGCTTAATTTAAATTTTACCAATTTTCCTACATAGGATCCCCTCTTTCCCCACAGGATCCCTTATTGCATTTAGAAGTCAAGTCTTTTTACTCCAATTTGTGACAATTCCTCAGTCTTTGATGATCTTGACAATTTTGAAATGTACTTGTTAATTATTTTGTAGAATGTCTCTCAATTTGTGTTTATCTTAAGTTTCCTCATGAATAGACTAAGGTTATGCATTTTTGGGAATGCCACAAAGGTGAAGTATGTCCCTCCTTAGTATTCCACATCCGAGGTAGATGATACCAGTAAGTCTTTTTACTGGTAGCGTTATCCTTGGTTAAAGCTATGTTTCCTGGTTTTTCAAATATAAAGTTACTCTGTGTGTGTGTGTAATTAGATATCCTTGCATAGATACTTTTAGACTATGTAAAAACATCAATCCTTCTCAAAACATTTGCTCAATTTTAGCATTTATTGTTGATTACTGTGTTATTACAATGCATTTTTCTTTTGATAGTTATGTGTCATTTTTAATGGTAGTATGATGCTTATTAAATGATTTAAAATAACTATTCCTTAATTTTAGCAATTTAGGTTCTCTCAGGTTTTAAATTCTCATAAATTATGTTGAAATGACCATTTTTACTTTGAAATAACAATAAGTTATTCTTTGGCATTTTCTGCATGAGATTTATAAAAATGGCATTATATACTGGATATAATTAGATGCTCAATGCAGCTTTTTGAAAAATTTGTTCTGAGTGAATGTAATATAGATTTTATGGATATTTATCTAATTTTTGCATATTTATATAATTAAATGAAAACTGATCATTGTTTAATTTATATTTTCCATATCACCAGTAGTTCCTGTTTCCTTATTTGTAAATTACTGTTAGCTGTTGTTTTAGTTACCTACTGGTGCTGTATCAGAAATACCCCGAGTGGGTGGCTTTAACATACAGAGGCTGGTTTTGTCACAGTTCACATGGTCAGCAGTAGCATCCCCAGGTCCTAGAAGGTGAGCCACTAAATGAGTATTTAAATGCATGAGCATCCTTCCAGTGCGGCTTTTTAAAAACGCCTATGCATGAAATTTACTTAATATATTACTTAATTGTTTTAGGCAAATTCACGATGAATAAAATTGGGACTGACTTAAAACTGTCTTTTTAAATATCCTTAGGAAGAACATTACAAGGCCATTTGAAGATCAGACATCACTGGTAAGAGATTTCTGATTCAATAAATATGATTGAATTCCTTTTTAATTAGGAGTAATCTAGTGTGAAGAAATCTTTATATAAAATGGAGACAGACCCACTTTCAAAAATACAGTTGCAGACCTTAAATCTCACAATGGTTCGTACTAGATGCATTAGTCACTGCTTATAAGCAAATTAATAAATTTTGAAGATTTGAATTATATTTCTAGTTTAATTAGCAGATTGTGAAAGTTTTATGGTCCTGATTTATAAAATAAGGTTTATTTGTAAAAACTTGACCTTTTTAAGTAAAGATTTAAAAAAAGGAACTCTACCTGAATTATAGCTAACCATTTTCATTGTTTTACTAGTTAACAAATTTCTGTTTGTTTTAACAAAAGTGAAATGAAAAAGAATAGTGAGTGAAATCAAGAGATAAAGATAGCTTATCATACATAATGAATGGACTTTATGATGTAGGTGTTTTGGTTTAGAAAATTTTAAGGACATAAATGTTTAAAATATTTAAATTTTAAAAAGTGATTGTTACCTTGATTGGAGGGTCCTTGCTTGTTTCTTTCATTTAGTGTATTTGAAAGGGAAAAAACCTTTGATTAAAATCTCTATGCTTAATGAGAAGACTAGAATTGAACATCTTATCCTAATGTGGCAACTGATTTAAAATGTAAAATTTAAATGTTAAAAATAGTGGTGAAATAAATGTTAATCTTCCTTTAGATAATTCCTTTGTCTCATTTCTTCCACCATTGGTGGAAAGGATCATAAAATCAAAATAGAGGGGGTAGCCCAAAATTCTAGCTCTCTCATACACCACTTAAGACTGATTTGGATTTGTAGCGTTCTTTATTTCTTTTTTAACTTTTTATTGTGAATTAGGTGAGGGTTTAGATACAGATTAGATAATAATTAAAAATCATTTTATCGGGGGCTCATATAGCTCTTATCACAATCCATCCATCCATCCATTGTGTCAAGCATATTTGTATTTATGTTGCTGTCATCATTTCAAAACATTTTCTTTCTACTTGAGCCCTGGTGTCAGCTCCTCATTTTCCCCTATCCCTCCCTCCCCCAGCCTTCCCTCCTGAACCCTTCGTAATTTATAAATTGTTATTATATTTTCAGTGTTACACTGACCAATGTCTCCCTTCACCCACTTTTCTGTTGTCCATCCCCCAGGGAGGGGGTTATATGTAGATCATTGTGATTGGTTCCCCCTTTCTCTCCCCACCTTCCCCTGCCCCTCCTGGTATCGCTACTCTCATTACTGGTCCTGAGGGGTTTATCGTTAATCTCCCAATGGCTTACCCTGTTTATATAATTAAAAATTTTTTTCCCTCAAACTCTTTTGTTGGGTGTTACTTCGCCTTCATCAAAGCTAGCTAACACCTGTTGGTCCTCTGGTCTATTGCTTCCTCTTCCTTCAGTTCCCCTCCCATGTCTGGTAACCTTTGAACTGTTTTTGTGTCAAAGATGTTCCTTGAGTTTTTTTTAAATACAAATGACCTCATACAGCAGTTGCTGTTTTGTATTGACTACTTTCAGTCTGTAAAATGTCCTCCAATTTCATCCATGTTTAGAAATGTTTCACTGATACCTCGTTTTCCTTAAGAAGTTATGTAATATTCCATTGTGTATATGTGGCAAAATTTGCATATCCTGTCTTCCACCAATGGACATTTAGGTTGTTTCTATCTTGTTGCTGTTGTGAATAGTCCTGTGTGAACATGGGTGTGCCTATATCTGTTTATGTTAGGTTCTTATTTCTGTAGGGCATATACCAAGTAGAAGAATTTCTACCCAGACTTTATGAGGAGGCTCTATTAGCACTTCTCACGGTCGTTACATTGTTGTACTGTCCTATCAGCAGTGTGTGAGGATTTCAAGCTCTCTGCTCCTGGGTCAGCATTTCTTTTTCTGGTGTGTTTGTGTGTGTGTTGTTGTTGACTGTTAGTATGCTTATGCCATGTATTAGGGCTTGTAAGTTTGTTCATATTTTTTTCTTTCTGTCCATATTTTTTTATCGATGATCGCCATAGTTCTTGGGTTTGCATTTAGGTCTTAAATCCATCTGTTTTTTCTATATAGAGTAAGGTATGGGCCCTATTTCATTATTCTTCTGCAAGTGTCAGTCTACGTTTGCAACACCATTTGTTGAAAAGACTATCTCTTTCCCATTCCATATGTTGTCTGTAGGTGCATGCATTTATTGTTGGGGTAGCATTCTCTTTCTTGGCATCTCGTGTGCCAGCACCAGGCTGTTGAGTTAGCTACTGCAGCTCTACAGACAGCTTTGAGATCGGGAAGGAAAAGTCTCCCACTTCTTCTTTAGCAGTTCTTTGTATAATCTGGACCTTTCCTTTCCATATGAAGCTGGTGATTACCTTTTCCAACTTTTAAAGAATGACGCTAGGATCTGGATCGGAAATTGCGTTATATTTGTAGTTTACTTTTGGTCGCATTGATATTTTTACAACATTAAGTTTTACCATCTGTGAATGTGGTATGTCCCTCCATTTATGTAGGTCTCTTGGCTTTCTGTTTTAGCGTTGAGTTACTAACCATAAGTTTAGCCGTTTGAGACCACTAGCCGCTCCGAAGGAGAAAAGACAGGGCTTTCTACTCCTGTCAAGAGTACAGTCTCGGAAACTTACAGGGACCTTTCTACGCTGTTCTTAAGAGTTGCCGTGAGTCGGGATCAAGGTTTTATTCGAGACCTCTTATAACAATCCATACATCAATGGTATCAAGCATATTTATACATATGTTGCCATCATTATTTTCTAAACATTTACTTTCTATTTGAGCCCTTGGTATCAGCTCCTTCCCCCTCCTCCCCTACCTAACTTCTTGACCCCTCGATAAATTATAAATTATTATTATTTTCATATTTGACACTGACAGCTTTCTCCCTTCCTCCATAGTTTCTTCTCCCTTCTTCTCCCTACCTCCCATGGCCGGCCCCCCTATCGTGACTCCCATTTCTATTCCTGAGGAGCTTCTTTGACCTGTATTCCATGTGTCCTGAGCTCTATCAGTGCCTGTGTACATGCTCCGAGTGAAAGGTAGTACTGGGGTCATGGTGGTGGGGTGAGGAAGCCTCAGGGAACCAGAGGACTATTGTGTGTTTCATCGGTGCTCTACTGCTCCATGGTGTTTGAGTGAGTAGTGTTTTGTGGTTTTCTTTGTACAGACTTTGTTTCTCTGGTTAGGTTTATTCCTAAACATTCCATATTTTAGGTGGTATGTTAGGGTTCTCTGGACAAACAAAAGCAGGACACTACCATTTTTATATATATTAGATAGATAGATAACAAGAAATAAACAGTTAATTAATCTATAAAACAGTACAAATGGCTCAGTGCAACTCACTTCCGTGAGACAGCTAATACACTGGCAGTCCTAGTCTTGAGGGCTGCCGGGTAGTCCTCTGTAGAGCAATTCAGGCTATCCCGGCATAGGCAGCAACAGCAAGGCAGGGCACCAACAGTCAGCCAGGTGACAGGGTTCGACCGTCCCTAGCTCAAGCAAAGTATACTCCAGTAGCGTGGCGAAGCAGGTCTTGAACCTCAAACTACAGCGATACAGTCCACAGGTTAGGTGTCCCACAGGTAGTGTAGCTTACAAATTGAGGCAGAGAACAAGTTAAGGCAGCCTCACACTGGTCCTATGATCAAAGAGCTAGAGACAAGAAAGACAAGGCTCATCGAGCCATTTCTCTCTCTGCCCTTCAATTAATCCCATTTGTTCATTGGCCATGTTGGCATAATAAACCTACCTATCATAGGTGGCTGCCCTAGATCAGTGTGTTTTCTTGCTTTTCAGAGCTGTCTTCAGCAGTACACAGGAATTCAATTAATTTTTGTATGTCGATCTTATACCCCTCGGCATGCTGAATCTTTCCATTAGGGCTACAGTTTTTTCTTGTTGAGTCTTTGGCGTTTTCTACATATAGTTTCATATCACCAACAAATAGAGTTCTTCTTTATTGATTAGGATGCCTTTGCTTTCTTTTTGTTGTCGAATAACTGGTGAAGACTTCCAGCATAATGCTGAATACAAGTGGTGATAAAAGGGCATCCGTAAGCTAGTTCCTACTTGCAGGGGGAATGCTTTCCACTTCTCTCTACTGAGTAAGATGTTGGCTATTGGTTTTGCATATATGTCTTTATTATCTTGATGAATTTCCCTTTTATTCCTATTTTGTTGTGTGTTTTTATCAGGAATGGCCGCT
Organism: Tenrec ecaudatus; assembly: GCF_050624435.1. Classification (NCBI taxonomy): domain Eukaryota; kingdom Metazoa; phylum Chordata; class Mammalia; order Afrosoricida; family Tenrecidae; genus Tenrec; species Tenrec ecaudatus. The sequence continues at coordinate 61,575,439 of NC_134536.1, read as the reverse complement.
CTTGCTTTTTCAATATAGAGTCGATAGAGCAGTCTTTCTTATGTCTGACATGGTGACATTCTAGGTCTTTTTGCTTTCTTACTGCTAGAGATCAGGGGTCCAGCACGAGTGTTTTAGTTATTTGTATTGCTATAGCAGAAATGGCACAGATGATTCCCACAATTAGAAGTTTATTCCGTTTCAATTTAGGAGGCAAGGAGTCCAGGGCTCTAGGACAAGCAAGGGGCTAGGCAAAGGCTTTTTCTGTTGGCTTTGGGGAAAGTGTTTGTCTCCCTTCAATATGTGTGGGCCCAGTGTCCCTTGGAGATTCCCATGTAATCTGGCCATCAAAATTCTCCCGAGTCTAGGAGGCTTATAGCACAGGGATCCTGGGCTCAAAGGAGGTATTGTGCTCCTGACTGTTACTTCGTGGTGGTAAGTCAGGTACCTCTCTCTGCTCAAAAGAGATTGACTTAGAATACAACCTAATCCTGTAGATTTTGTATCCTGTCTTGTTAACACAACAGCACTTCATCCATGTTGACTTAACTCAATTGTGCCTTATTAACACGTAGAAGATAGTATTTAGAACACATCACAAATGGAACCTAATCACACCAGAGCATATAGGGTAGGGGTCCTCAAACTTTTTTAAAGGGGCCAGTTCACTATCCCTCAGACTGTTGGAGAACCGGACTGTAGGTTAAAAAAAAAAAAAAAAAGATGAACAAATTCCTATGCACACTGCACATATCTTATTTTGAAGTAAAAAAACAAAACAGGCAAAAACTCCTGGTGGGTCGGATAAATGTCCTCGGCAGGCCGCATGTGGCACACATACCGCAGTTTGAGGACCCCTGACATAGGGGATGATTACATTATAACTTAGCTATCATGTCATTACTCATGTCCAAATGACATCATTGCATAACTGCCCAACCACTGAGAATCATGCACCAGCCAAGTTGGCAATATTTTGAAGGACACAATTGAACCATGACAAAGAGAATAAAACAGGATACATATTAAGACAGCTTCCACTGATTAGGGCATTTTAAAACGTTTTTTGAACACCTGTTTTGTGCCAGACTTTATACCAGTTCCTTTCACAAATAACATACAGAAGGTAAAACTAATTTCAGAAAGGTTAATTTGACTAATCACATGCATGTGGCCAAGACTAAATCTTGACTTTGTGGCTGTGTCCTCCCCACTGGGAGTAGAACTGGCAGGCACACAGCTGTCTGCCCGATTGCTTTCTGCTTATTTGCTGGAATGAATGAGAAACTGAACTACAGGGGCCCACAGCTGAGGCTTTTACATGAAAAGTGGAAAATAAGACTATTCCATTCGTTCTTTCATTTTTAGAAGTTCATTTACCCATTTTTGATTACAATAATATTAACCAGTTACCTAACATGATTAAGGTACATAGTATAATTAAAAAGCAAAATTTATGTTCCTTCATCTATCAAAAATATCCATGGAGTGAGGGTGTGTGAATACATTGAACTATAGGGACTACTCAAGGCCTGTCTTGTCTTAATGATTTTTAAATCCAGAATTATTTCCTCAAAAAAGGTAATTGGGGTGAAATTACACATACCAGAGCATTAGCCATTCCAACCATTTGGGGATGTGTAATTCAGTGTGCACCATGTCCTGCATGCACTGTTGCTGTTTCCATCTGCCGTGAAGAGAAGAAACCCAGTACGCCTGAAGCAATAGCTCCTCATTGCCTACTTTTTCATTAGTTTTTTTTGTTATTAATTTATGAAGCTTTTCCAACTGACCTTTGGACTGAACCACATTGAATCTAATGTTTCTGTTGAGTTTGGGGAGCTGAATAAGCAGAATTGACCTATGTGGGAAGGAAACAGGATCAACATGTGTAAAAGGAGCTGTCCAGGGCTATGACCCCATAACTGTGTTCCCTCTTCTCATCTGTGAAGGAAGGTGGATGAAGTTTGCACTGAGAAAGAGCTATGTGCATTGTAAACCGATTAACCTAATTGGGAACACTTAAAACCATAGCATTGACTGATGTCCGTGGGTGCCGTGAACATTCCTGTGTGTTTTAAATGAATAGTAAGATGTACCACCAGGAATAGCCTGTGGCAAAGACATTTTCTCCACAGATGAAACATTTGATTCAATGGCCGCAAATGAATGATTTGAAGATGATGGGTTAGCTAAAAACAAATGCTCTCTTTTTACTCTATCACATAATAGTTTTCATGCAATTTTAGTCTTGAGTTTACATCTTTTTTTTTTTGCAGTACCCCAAACTGGATAATTTAAACTGAAAAGCTAGAATAAAATATTTTCCTCCTTCCCATTTGACTACTGCTTCAGATCTTAATAATAGATTAAAGTGGTTATGCTTGTGGGATAGATTAACACTGCCATGATCTGAAGAGGGAGGATTATTTTAATGTCCTCCTTCTATATGAAATGGCTGTACATTAAAAAAAAATTTTCCTCCATATGATCTAACCTAGTTCTGCCTTCATTAATCTTTCATGCAAAAAAATATATATGTATGCACACATTTCCTTTAAAGCTTTTTAAAAAGATTTGTTATTTAGTTCTAAGATACCATTTTTTTAAAGCTACCATTCTTAAATGGCTCTTATTTATGTATTGACTAATGAGATTTCTTTGATTTTATAGGAATTCTTCTCAAAGAAATCAGATTGTTCTTTATTCATGTTTGGCTCTCATAATAAGAAGCGACCAAATAATCTAGTAATAGGTGAGTATCATTTACTTCCTAGTATTTGAGAGTCAGTGCATTGCCTTAGGCTAACTGATGGTATGGAACATTCAGGAGCATCATTAACTGCTAAACTGGTTTTGTTTTGTTTCTTCCTTGTGCCGCCCAGTAAAATCTTTTAGCTATTATTGTCCAGGTGAAGAATAGGGGCACATAAAAATTCTTCAACCTCAAATTGTAGGATGTTTTTCTAATATGGAATGTATGAGAAGGTTTCCCAAAGTTTATGGAAAATGCAATTAAGAGCTAATAAAATTTCTCCTCGGATTTTGGAAGTTACCTCATTCATATGTATTCACATATATTCCCACCAACTTTTGGAAGCACCTTCATACCTCCAAATCAGTATTGGAATTAGGAAAGCAAACTAACTTGCCTTCTCAGATAAGTGGACGCTTTTCTGTCAAATAGCTATTGGATAAGTACACTTAACAAGAACTCAGGCCTAGGTGCACCGAGGGCCACTTTGGCATGCTTGTTTGCATGCCTTACCCTCGGAGGCCTTCAGTTTTTTATTAAATGAGGGAATTGTACTGAGTGATATCTGAGATCCTTTCCAGGGCTTAGGTCCTAGGAATCAATCCTAGGCAAAGTTTACTAGTTAAGAAAGGGCCTTAAGGGGATTTCAGTGAATAAGATAAAATAAAATGGGGGAAGGAGAAGAACGGGGAAACTGATCACAAAGTTGGATATACAACACACACACACACACACACACACACACACCCTCTCGAGAGGGGTGAATAATAGAAACATGGGTGAAGGGAGACAACAGATGCTGTAAAATATAAAATAACAACAATAATATATAATTGATGAACGATTCACAAGGGTGGGAGGGTGGGGGAGAGAAGGGAAAACTGATAACCAAGGGCTCAAGTTAAAAAAATGTTTGGGAAATGATAATGACAACGTATGTACAAGTGTGCTTGATGCAATTGAATTATGGATTGTTAGAAGATTTGTAAGAGCCCCCAATAAAATGATTAAAATAAATGCTAAACCCAAACAAACAAGGGCATGCTTGGGGATATAAGAAGTAAAGAAAAAAGGTAAATTTAGGACATGCAGAAAAGTGGGTACATACAAGGTAGCTTCAAAAAGTTTGTGGAACTAAGATAGAATGGACTTTTTCTCCCACACACTTGTGGACACCCCTTATGTAAGACACCTCTTGGGGAGAACGAAATACTTAAAAAGCAAATGTGTTTTTCTTCTAGGCCGTATGTATGACTACCATGTGCTAGATATGATTGAATTAGGCATCGAGAAGTTTGTCTCTCTCAAAGATATTAAGGTAAGACACCATAAGACTAAAAAGCAGTTAATGATGTTGCTCTTCAAGGAGCCTGGCTGTGCTGCCGGTTCAGCATTGGGTGCTGCCCTCCAGGTTGGTTGAACCCAGGAGCAAGTTGAGATGGTCCGCTCCCAACGGTTGACCTGCAGCCCCTGACACTGTATAGCCACACCGGCCCACTGCGGCTGAGCTTATCTCACACATAAACTCTAGGTAGGGCTGCTCTAAGTAGAAATCAACTCAACTGCTATGGGTGTGGGTTAAAAATTTTTTTTTGAAGATTTAGTCTTGGAAACCCTACATAGGGTCAATGACAAAAAATCAGAACAACAAAGCCGCTGTTGTCGTGTTGCTTCTTAAGCGACTGTAGTGTTTCCAAGGCTGCAGGAGCAGGCGGCTTTCCCTTTCCCTTTGCAGTGGCTGGCAGGTTTGCACTTCGGAGTATTTTAAGTGTGTAGCATACGTGGATCTTCTGCCAATTAGATTTTAATTACTAACTTTTAATAGTCTTAGCAAACAGTTTAAATGCTCACCTCTCCCTTTGAGTGACCACATCAGCTATTTTGTAGACTCTCCAAAATACTAAGATTTTCAGAGGGAGCTTTGTTCTAAACCTGGGAAGCTAGAGCTGATCCTATTCTTTTTTTGATTGCTTGCCAGGAAATTGTAGCTCAGTCCTATCTCGGGGACTTGCCTCTTCTTGTCCTCTGTGTTTAAATGAGAACATGAAATAGAAGTAAACAGTCTTGGGAAGACAGGAGACTGCCTCTGCTTCTGGGTCCAAGTTTGGCCTCTTGCTTCTTCCAGAACTCTGTTTCTGTCTTGTCCTAGTCCTTCAAATACAAATGTATCATCACTCTCCCAGCCACCCTCTATAAGGCCAGAGTTATTTTTCTTATTTTATAGATTTGTAGATTGAAGCTTAGGGAAGGGCCATTGGTCAACGAGAGCCCTGCATAAAGTAAGTAGTGTGGCCAGGATTAGGCTTTCCAGGAACAGGAGATTGCAGTTGGTAATGTAACCATTCTGTTGATGGGCTTCTAAGGTTCATGGTGTAGTTGAAGGGTTGCAGCACAGCACACCTACAAACCAAGCCAAACTCACTCAGTCCCTGGCTGCCCTTAATTCTGACTCCTAGTGATTCTGTAGGACAGAGTAGAACTGCCCTCTAAGATTTCCAAGCCGGTGAATCTTTTCATTTATTTATTTATAAATCATTTTATTGAGGGGCTCTTACAGCTCTTATAACATTCCATACATCCCTTGTTTTTTAAAAAAATCATTTTATTGGGGTCCACATGACCCCTATCCCAATCCACACTTACATGAATTGTGTAAAGCACATCTGTACATTCATTGCCCTCATCATTTCCCAAACATCTGCTCTCCACTTAAGCCCCTGCCATCAGCTCCTCATTTTTCCCCCTCCCTCCCCACTCCTCCTTCCCTTATGAACCCTTGATAATTCATCAATTATTATTTTGTCATATCTTACACTGTCCTACGTCTCGCTTCACCCACTTTTCTGTTGTCTGTCCCCTAGAGAGGAGGTTATATGTAGATCCTTGTAATCGGTTCCCCCTTTCTACCCCACCGTCCCTCCACCCTCCCGGTATTGCCACTCTCACCACTGGTCCTGAAGGGATGGATCATCTGCTCTGGATTCCCTGTGTTTCCAGTTCCTATCTGTACTTGTATACATCCTCTGGTCTAGCCAGATTTGTAAGGTAGAATTGGGATCATGATAGTGGGTGGGGAGGAAGCATTTAGGAACTAGAGGAAAGTTGTATGTTTCATCGTTGCTACACTGCACCCTGACTGGCTGTTGCTACACTGCACCCTGACTGCCTGGTCTCCTCCCTACGACTCTTCCATAAGGGGATGTCCAATTGCCTAGGGCTTTGGGTCTCTACTCCACACTCCCCCTCATTCACAATGATATGATTTTTTGTTCTTTGATAACTGATACCTGATCCCTTCAACACCTCTTGATCACATAGGCTGGTGTGCTTCTTCCATGTGGACTTTGTTGCTTCTGAGCTAGATGGCCGCTTATTTACCTTCAATTTTAAGACCCCAGATGCGATTTCTTTTGGTAACTGGGCACCATCAGCTTTCTTTACCACATTTGCTTATGCACCCGCTTTGTCTTCAGCGATTGTGTTGGGAAGGGGAGCATCATGGAATGCCAGTTTAATAGAACAAAGTATTCTTGCATTGAGGGAGTACTTGAGTGGAGGTCCTATATTCATCTGCTACCTTAGTACTAAATCTATAAATATATGCACATAAATCTATTTCTCCATTCTCACATGTAAATTTATTTACATATGTACATGCCTTTATTTAGACCTCTATACATGCCCTTTGCCCCCAAGCTCTTTCCTCTATCTCCTTTTACACTTGTCCCACTATCATGCTCAGCCTTTATTTGGGTTTCAGTAATTCCTCTTGGTTACATTACCCTTGATCATGCCCTACCAGGCCTCCTACACCCTCCTCACCACTGATTTGGATCTCTTGTTCCCTTTCCCTGGGTTTGTTAACACCACTCATTTAGACAGACCTGCGGAGATAATAACATGCACAAAAACAAGACAGAGCAAAGCCAAGCAACAAAATAAAACGAAAAAACAACAAGCTATTGACAAAAAACAAAACACAACAACAAAAAATAAAAGCTTGTAGTTAGTTCAAGGCCTGTTTGTTGACCTTTAGGAATGTTTTCCAGTCGAGTCTGTTGGGGTGCCAAGCCCTGGCCTCAAAGTCTATTTTTGGTATTCCCTGGGGACTTCTTGTTCTGTTCCCCTTGCTGTTCTGTTGCACACCCTTAAGTGTTTTGCCTCGGTATGGTGGGATCAGATAGGGCCCATTTCCCACACTGTGTCTCCAGTGTTGTCCCCTGTGGGGCTATGGGTCAGTGAGGGATATCGTGTCTCATAGTGGGGCCAGCCATGTGGTCTTCTCTGTGGATTGGCTGCTCTGAGCGGGAATCTCATCGTCAAGGGCCAGGATGTGCTTCACAAGGCTATGAATGTTTATGGAGTAGACTTCCTTATATTTTTCCCGTAGATTATTTTACCAGTAATTTAAACTGCCTATGTTTTGCATGGCAGCCAAGTTCTTTACCCTTGCTCTACCAGTGGTCCAGTGGTTAGTATTCAGCGCATTCATTGCCATGGCCCAGGTTAGACCCCAGTCAAGGAAGCCTTTTTCTATGGGAGCCCTGGTGGTGTAGAGGCTACGTGTTGAGCTGATAACTACAGGATCAGTAGTTCAAAACCATCAGCTCCTCCATGGGAGAAAGATGAGGATTTCTACGCCCATAAAAAGTTAGTCTCAGAAATCCCACAGGGGCAATTCTACTTTGCTCTTTCGGGTTGCTGTGAGTCAGAAGCAACTCAATGGCAGCTAGTTTTGTTTCTTTGAATTATTCTTACCAGTGCTCTTTAGCAAATATAATCACTCATTTTCTCAGTCTCATAAAAAGGGGCGGCACTCTGCAGGTTTTGTAGCATCTCTCAACAAAGTATCCTTAGACTTAGTTTAGGTAATGGTGCTTACCAGATTCTCTTTTGTTTAGCCACCCCAACCTCCTGAGTTACCTGGCAGATGGGATAGAGAGAGAGAGAGAGAGCGCCACCTGGGTTTCAGATCTGTTTTGTCTATTTCATGGATGTTTGTGACCTGACAAGTCAGTTACTTTTCTGGCCCTTTGTTGGAGCCACTTGTACCGTAGGTATGACAGTGAATCAGACTCTGTATATGAAACTGCATATTAGTGAAGATAAATGATTTGGGAGGTGTTTCATAAAGGTAAAAAACTGTGATGCAGAAGACTAATTCAGAAGAGCTATTCATATTAGTACAGTTCCTCTCTGGAGCCAGGCATGAATGAATTCTTGGAAGTGACCATTCGGAGCATATTTTATCTTCACCACCACTGTTAGCTTGATCACCAGTGTAGTGGACCTGAGCATTGGTGACTCATGTACCCCAATCCTACTCTTTGCTGCATTTCACTCCTGAAGCAAGGAAGTGCTGTAGGCCCTGGGGACTTTCTAAACAACCACAAACCAATATTGCTCGTCCATCCTCAATTTTAGCAGGAACCACTTAACACTGAGTACTACGTTTTCTCTTATGCAGGGTCTCCAAAACCAAAACAGTGCTACTAAGTTGATTCCAATTCACTGCAACCCTATAGTACAGGGCAGCACTTCACTGAGGGTTTCTGGAACTAAGCCCCCTGGAGTAGAAAGCCTCATCTTTCCCACGCTGAGCACTCGGTGCTTTAGGACTACTGACCCTTGGTTAGCAGCTCAACACGTCACCCACTAGACCATCAGGACTATATATACTGTGGCATTTCTATATACCTATAAAAGGTGACAGTGGATGAGACTATGCTTTCATTGGCAATCCATTTATAGAGCTGGATTGTTAGGCAGTCTTTTCCTTTTACCCCATTACTCGTCTATGAGCTTATGTTCTTTGTTCTCTGGTTGCGTATTTGACTGTACTTCCCGCCATACTTATTTCTCTTTACTTCCAGCTTCTCATCGTTACGACACCTTCACCAACTGCTTCGGTTTTCACTTGTCTACTTTTATTGCAGAGCCTCTTCTGTTAACTCATTTTCCTTTTTAAAGAAAGCAAAAAAGTGGTTAAAATATGTATGTAGCAAAACATTTCCCATTTCAACATTTTTAACATGTACATTGCATTGACATTAGACAAATTAGCTATAGCAGTCGTTACTACTTTCAATTTCTCCTATTTTCTCTTTGTTGACTGTTAAGCAAGCTCAATAAGATAATTTTAACAGGTGGTTGAACTCAGGGATTTATTTGAGTAAGTATTCTCGAGCCTGTTTTTTAAGCTGGCCAAACTTAGTGGGATCGTTACTCTGTATGGAATAAGCTTGAATAAACAAGATAACTCAATTTTAAGACAGTTTATTTTAGATAGGGTAATTTTTTCTTTGTGTAGAAAAGTTAGTATAAAACTTGTTTGACTCCATGGTGATTTAGTAGGCTGCTAATGGCGTGGTCTGTGTGTGGAAACCAGTGGCAGGGTACTGCTTTGGGGAGCAAAACGGGGCTTTATACTCCCATAAAGAGTAAATAGTCTCAGAAACTCACAGGGGGCGATCTTCTTCATTCTTTAGAGCCGTTATGATTCAGCATCAATTGAATGGCAGTGAGTTTGGGTTTTGGCTTTTCACTCTATGGGGTAAAAAGTTGGGTTTTTGACTCATCGTGACCATGTAAAACAAGGTAGAACAGCCTCATACGGTTTCTGAGGCTGTACATCTCTATGGGAGCAGACAGCCTCATCTCTCTTCTGAGGAGCAGCTGGTAGGTTTGAACTGCCATCCTTTGATGTTAATGTTGTTTAATCCACTGTGCCACCAAACCCCTCACTTTATATGTCATTGTATTGCTTTTGAGTGTTTAAGTTTAGTCTTCATTTAACTTTATGTTTTATTGGTAGACAGTTCGTGTACCGTCTAATTCAGTGGTTTAAATGTATTAAAATGAGTTTTGCAGTCTTGACCAGAATCAGTTTTAGAACATTTTCTTTGATCTTGAACCCATTATTATTAGATCTCCATTACCTCTGAAATTTCCCTGCCATAACCGTAAGGAACCATTATTCTAGTTACTGTGTGTATAGATTGCCTATCCTGTATTTCATATAAAGGAAGTCATACAAAAAACCTGCCAACAGCAACAGAATATAACACAGACAAACCTCAATCAAAAGGAAAGCAGAAGATCATAATAAAAACTGGAACAAATGAAAAATTAGTCAATAGGGAAAACACATGATAAAATGTTACATTTTAATCTAACAATGCCTGCGGCAAATTATCTTCCAGTGCACTTGTCTGAGGGCAGGACTTCATCCCTAGTCACTGGTCTCAGTAGGTCATTGGAGGCTTAGCTCCTCATGAGGACTCTGCAAGTGGATCTCAGGCCTTCGCTGTCAGCCTGTTCATAGCCTTTTACAAGCCAGATGCTTAGAGTTTAAGCTCGAATGTAACTTCCTCCTTTGGTCTGGATTCTATTATTTACAATTCTTAGATCTCACGGGCTTGTGTGCGTCTATGTGGACTTAGCTGACATCTAGCCCACTTAGATGGCTGCTTGTTTTAGGACAGATCTTTAAGTTCCTAGATGTTATTCTTTCTGCTAGCTGTGAGCTCTCTGGTTGCTCCCCCTACATTTTGCTGTAGCACCATATTTTGCTATATCTTCAGTGATCACGTGAGGGCAGGTGTCACATCATAAGAACTCATTGTTCTTAGGTTAGTTCTTATGATTAAGTATATGTCTATCTCTGGTCTACTTTAGAGGGATCATTATTAGCTTATTGAGAAATAATTTAAATAACCGATTACAGGGATCTACCTATAACCTCCTCTCTGGGGGAAAGACAACAAAGGGATGGGTGAAGAGAGACATCGGACAGTGCAAGATGTGATAAAATAATAATTTATAAATTATCAAGGGTTCATGAGGGAGGGGAGTGGGGAGGAAGGGGAAAAAAATTAGTTGATGCCAGGGGCTTAAGTGGAGAGCTAATGTTCTGAGAATGATGAGGACAATGAATGTACAAATGTGCTTTACACAATTACACAAGAGTTGTATGAGCCCCTAATAAAATGATAAAAAAGAAAATGATGGCAACATATATACAAATATGCTTGATACAATTGATTTACAGATTGTTCTGAGAGCTATTAGAACCCCCAATAAAACGATCTTTTAATAAAAAACACAAGAACAACAGCTCGGAAGGAAGGTAATCCTTCAGTATGAAAGGAGCCGTGGCTAGAAGAGCCAGGGGATGACCATCAGGGCAGTGTGTTATTGACTGCCGCCAAATGACTTTTCCCTGCATGGGTCTGGTAAGAAGGTTGGGAAGATTCATCTCTGAGTAATTGTGAATAGGATTTCCTGGAATGCCATTCTGCTGCATATAAAATAAGCCCAGCCCTCCTAGAAGGAGGAGGAACGATCTCCTAGAGCCAGGAGTATAGTAGTCCTTTGGGTCCAAGATTCCTTTGCACTGCACATCTTGGGTCCAGAAGACAGCTATAAATAACATCAGGGAGCAGCGGCAGAACTAGGAGCAGCATGGAATAAAGTAGTGGAGTTACCAACTCATGAAGCAAGTGAAGCTGAGTGCTTTTTCTGCTGGCTTATAGAGCGAGGTGCCTCTGGGCACTTAATTGGGGAAGCTGGGCTTGCTGACTTCATGGAGGGGGAGCTAAGTGCCTGCAGACGGAGGCTTCCTGGAGTGGGGTGTCTGGGCACTTAATTCAGGGAACTTGGTTTGCAGAACTGAAGCCTTTGGGTTGAGGCTTCCAGCAGAGTGGTAAGCCCCTTTGGGGGTTATTAGAACACCTGAAAGAACTTTGGGATTGTCCTCACTTTAATACCTGTCACCTTCCTCAATAAACCCTTGGATCTTGAATATTGTCTCTGAGTTCTGTGTGGCCAGTGCAAGTGGATCTTAGACCCGAGAGATGAGAACGCTAAAGACAACAACTATACACCCTGAAAATCTTCATTTTAACTTTAGGATGGTGGCTATTGGTTATTATTTTTTCTAGCAAAGCTAGCCCTTTTGTTCTTTGCAAAGATTGATATTTAAAACTAGCTCACTTTCTTTGATTTGGCAATGTGAGAGAGGAAGAATTTTCTTTTTTAAAACCATAAGAATCAGTGAGCTTGAAAAATATTTATTCTTGGGTTTAAAATTAAAATCAGTGTACACAATTTTTTTTGTAAGTTAAAGTAAAAACAAGTTACTGTGTACAACCTGTTTTAAAACAAAATAAAAAGTTTTCAATTTGATAGTTACCTAATTACACTTTTTCATTTCCTAGAACAGTAAATGTCCTGAAGGAACAAAACCCATGCTAATATTTGCTGGAAATGATTTCGATGTGACTGAAGATTACAGAAGGCTGAAAAGTCTTTTCACAGGTAAGTAGCGCAGCTATACCATCTCTGAGGCCATCCTTGCTGGCCCACGGCCACTTCATCCTAGGTGGACAGCACTCGTTACTTAAAGAATACGAAGTTTAGTTTATTTATTTTCATGTAACAAAACATTTGCCATTTCAGGGGATCAATTTTGATAATCAAGTTACTCAACCATCACCTTTAGCCTTTCCCAAATGATTCTATCATCTTTAAAGATGCTCAGTGTTCAGTGGAGAGCAAATGCTTTGAGAATGATTGGGGCAGGGAATGTATGGATGTGCTTTATACATTTGATGTATGTATATGTATGGATTGTGATAAGAGTTGTATGAGCCCCTAATAAAACGTTAAAAAAAAAAAGATGCTCAGTGTTCCCTAAGCACTGAATACTCCCCCCCCACACACACACCCCTTGTCCCCTGGGGGTAATCGCCAACAGTCTCCATACAGTTGCCTATTCTAGGTAATTCATATAAATGGGATCCTCCACTATTTGTCCCTTGGACTTTTAAACTTTTTCACTTAAAATGTTTTCAAGGTTTGAGGTGGTATAGCTTGCCTCAGGACATTGTTTCCTTTTGTGGCTGAGTAACATTCCGTTTTGCTTATCCATTCATGTGTTGATGGGTGGTTAAGTATTTTCCACCTTATGGCTGGTGTGAGTCGTGCTCCAATTTTGGGAGGCAAGTACTGTGTATTTGTGCACTGGTCCGGTCTGCCAGTTATATATCTAGGAGTAGCCTTGCTGGACCCTGTGGTGATTCTGTGTTTAACCTTTTGAGGAACTGCCAAGCCTCCACATTGGCTATACCATTTTACCTTCCCAACTTAGAGTCCCAATTTCTCGGTTTCCTTGCTCTAACGTGTATGTCTGTGTGGTTTTTTTTAATTTTAGCCATTCTTGGGTAAGAAATGAGAACACATTATGGTTTTGATTTACATTTCCCTCATGACTAATTATGTTGAACATTTTCCAGGTGCTTGTTGGCTATAAAACGGAGCACTGTTGGTATAGTGGTTACACATTGGGCTGCTTAACTGCAGGGTCAGCAGTTCGAAACCACCAGCCTCTCCGTGGAACAAAGTCGGGGCTTTCTGCTCCCATAGAGAGTTAGTCTCAGAACTCACAGGGCAGCTCTACCGTGTCTTAGAGGGTCGCTATGAGCCAGTGAGGACTCCATGGGTTTTCTGTTGTTGCCTGTGTCAGTTCTCAGCAAATCAGAGGCTCTTAACTTTATTTCGCGTACTGCCCTCTTTTCAGAAAACGTTACTCAGTGCTTCCTTGGTAGCCCATATCCAGTAGAAAGTGTTGGTATCTCCTTTTGTAGCTCCTTGGATTGTTCCTGTGGGTGCCACCCCCTAACCCCCACCCCAGGGCCAGTGTCGCCTACTTTGGGAAACACTGCCCCAGATTTTTCTCTTTCTGGTCTCCTTTTTTTCCATGCCAGTATCAGGCATGGGCTTAATTATGCTGGTAGAATTAAAGGTCATGTTTATACTCTGTGTATCAGTTGGATACCAACCAATTTGTGCATATTTCTTAACCTAGTTATGAAATGCCAGTATCCAGCCCCAGTGATTATTGGACTCTTAAATTAGCTTCAGAAAGTAGGAACGCTTTGTTTTCAAGTTCTGTTACACATCACTCACTTGTTACTCAAAAATATGTTTTTCTTATTCTGCCAAATAAATAAAGGGCTTTCACAATATGAAGTGATACCTGGTTGTTGAACTCAATTATTTCTAGTCATGATTGAACACTGTACAGTTAGAGAACTGAACATATTTTTTCCGTAAGAAATAATGGCAAAACAAAGAATTGGTTCTGAGGCTCGAAATTTAACACTTAAAATTCATTTTTTTAGGACTCTCAAAAGGACATTAGCAGCCCTGGGGTGTGGAAATATCCCGTAAACGATCTAAGCGCAATAAGTACAGTAGACTGCCTGCCTAAGCACTATTATGACAGCTTGTGTAAGCACAGTGATGAAAGAAAGGTCTCATGCACGAGCACAAGCTCTGTGTGTTTTGTCTGAGAGCGGCGGATGTGTGCTCACTTTCACTCGTGCAGGCTTTTCCAAGTTGGGTTTTTGGTTCGATTATTGAGCAAAGTTAGGAACGCGGAGCAGAGTTTTGGAACTTTGCCGTTCAAGTCGTAGAAAGTTTGTGCGTGGAGCCCTTCAGCTTAGGTAGTACTGTCATCCCAGTATCACTTGCCTTCCTGATGCCCACTTCCATAAAGCACTTACTGAAAGTGTACACACCGCTTTGTCTCTTCTGATCCCTTTCCTATTTATCCCGTTTCTATCACTTCTCAAGGTTCAGATGGATTTCCATTAAGCTCTCAGTGACGTGCCAGGCACGTACCACACAGCAGCTTTGTAAGGCTAGAGGCGTATAGGTGGCTGCTGTTCAGTGAACCATGCTCTGTCTTGACATCACTGTGTTCTCTCCTCTGTGTTTACAGGCCACCTTTAAAAAAACCCACTAGAGAGTTGTTCATGCTCTATGATGGAGTTATTGTACTCAATATAGAGCCTTTCCCCCCTTTGCAGGAAAGCTGGAATTGCCTTGTTCTCAGTGACTTTTTAAAGGTTGCTGATGTTTAGTGTTAGGCGATTGCATCTGCAAATTCTTTTTATTACTCTGAAAGTAATGTATTCAGAAAATTTGAGCTCATTTAAAGATCCAAGACTGTCTGTATGTATCCAAAGAAACAAAAGCCCCTCCTTGAGTCTTTGCTTCTTTCTGTGTAGATCCTTCCTTGACAGAAGACGGGGTCCCAGGGGTTGAGAGTCCTCTCCTCCGCTGTACTGTTAGTCCCACCGCAGCCCCTATGCCCTCTCCTCGGCTTCCTTTTGACAACTCAGCCCCCTTCTGATGCGCCACGCCACCCGAAGTGTAAATGGTTTGTTTCGCTTGCTGTGCACTGTTCTTACACGTTATGCCACACCTTTTGTCACTCTTGGTAAATTGTATTAAATTGTGTACATGTTCTTTATAATTTGGAACCTTCTGTAGACGGACGGCATGTGGGTACACACATTGCTTTCATTTTTCCTTATTGGATTTCCTTTTTCATTTTTGGTGGTTGTTAACAGGATTTCAATCAGATTTCTTTACTTCCTAATGGTAGGGTCTACTTTTGCTTATATAATCTTTAAAATTACTCTCAAGTGTGGGGCATTTATGCCAGTTTATAGATGGGAATGCTTAGACACATTAAGGACTAGTATGTAGGGTAAGCCTGAATTCTCTTTCTGCCTCTGCTGTCCATCTTGTTTCTGTGCAGAACACAGTTCCTTGTACAATCATTGCCTACAGGTATTCAGCTATATTTGTCATAAACTAATATATGTATATAGCTTATATATACATGAATATGCTTTTGAAGTTTCCATACACATATGGAAGTTCATAGAAAAGTTCATAGAAAAATGTAATGAAAAGATACTGGAATTTCCCCTCAAACTGGGTTGTACATACACACACACAAGGAGGCCTCACAGGTTTGTGGGGGAGGGTGTGGAAGCCCCCTTGTCTACATAATGAAAGTTAATGACTAAAATTTCCTTCTTTTACAGTATTATACACCTAGATAATAGGCTTGTTAACGTGTACGCCTTCTGGTACGCCCTTGTGTCCCTCAACCTTTCCTTGTGTTATTGTCAGGGAGGCAGGTATACAGATGAGGGGGGCGGGGGCGGGCTTCCTGGAAGGGGCATGCAGTTAGACTGTTATAAAGAGTTGGAACTGACATACTGGCAAACCGAAAAACCACCCACCACCCAAGCACACAGCTTTACTACCAGCTCCCGCTGCCTTATTTCGTGCTTCCACTAGATGGCAGGAAGGAGGGGCAGTAGTGAGGGGCGGGCCTCAAAGCCCAAGAGGAATGTGATTGATCATAGATGGAAAAGGAAGGTAGAAGAGGAGGTGTTGAGGGAAGTTGAGTTTTCAGTATAAATATGAAGTAAGACATGGCTCATCATTGGTTTTTGTTGTGCGCAAATGAAATCAAGTAATTCCGTAGAGGTGAGAAATTTATCGACTTTTTGGAGATTATTTTCTGGCAATTCTTAATCTTGATTTTTAAAATCTTAAATGTTACATCAGTTTGTAAATCACTCTTGGTACAGCCTGCTTTTCTTTATTTGAAAACCAGTAACTATTTGTCTTTAAGTTTAACCCATCCTAATTTTTACGGTGACTCTGTTCTTTCACACGAAGGTGATAGCAAACCAAGCAGCAGGTTAGTTTTATCAAAGGTTCTTTGAAGGCCTACCATTATTTAGCTACCCGATTGGGTTGTTGCTTTTTCTTCCTTGCCTTTTTCTTCGGTTGCTGGTTATTGTTTTATGTGTTTTTAACTTTGCTCATCTGAAAAATATGGGCTCTTCATGTAATAATGAAATAAAAAGAACTGCCATTTATTGGGCTAAATAATTGTAAGGTTAGGCCTCCCTACAGCTCTACAGACTTGTGGCTTAATTTTTAGATGAAGAAACTGAGACCAGTTGCTCATTTACGTACACAGGGTAAAAGAGTAAATTGGAGAAATTGGGATCTGGCCCTGTTGTTTTCTGATGACAAATTCCATGTGCCTTCCAGAGACTATTCAGGGAAGGAGGACAGTGATCTCGGGCAACAAAGGCTTATTGTGTACTGGGCCATCTGCGTGAGCCATTGTGTCAGTTCAACACTCCTTTCCTCTTGCTGTGACCTTGTATTTTACCAAACAGGCCGCCCCTTTCTAGTGACGGGCCTTTTCTTTTTTTTAAATTATTTTGTGACGGGCCTTTCTTGATGTGTCCAAACAAAGTCAGCAAGTGGAAATCTCACCTTCCATTAAGGAACGTTCTGGTTGTAGTTCCTCTATGACGGATTTGTTCATTCTTTTTGGCAGCCTTCAGTGTATTCGGTGTTCGTTGCCAAGACCACAGTTGGAATGCATGTTTTTGTTCTGCATGGACTGTCAGTGCCCAGCTTTGGCGTGCATATGAGGTGACTGAATGACCGTGGCGTGGGTCAGATGGACATCAGTCCTCAAAGGGACTTTACCTTCTGAAACTCTGAAAAAGGTCTTTTCCAGCATTCAGATTTGCCTGGTGCCATATGCTGTTGCATTTCTTCACTGTGGTAGCCGTGGATTTTGATGGTTGAATGAACTTGTTGCCAGCGTCAGTTGTTTCTCAGATGACGTGGATGTTGATGGCAGTGGCTTTTAGGGGAGCTGACTTTTTCTGCTGTTACAATACATGGAGTACATTTTGATTTCCACAAGGTTTCGCAGTGTGGGTCTTGCGAGATGGATGGAGGCTTACTGGTTGGTTACAGAAGTTTACCCTAACACCAAATGTCCCTTAGTTGCAAAAAGACTCACTTTGTAGTTCCTAATATAAAGGCTTTTTAAAACTTGACGCTTAATGACTTCAAAGCATCTGTGGGGCTCTAGTGGGTTCATGAACTCCTCAAATTGCCTTTAAAACATAAATGTGAGGGGTGAGAGGGGTTGGGGGGTTGGGGGGTTGGGGGAGGGTGGGATAGAAAGGGGGAACCGATTACAAGGTTCTACATATGACCTCCTCCCTGGGGGACAGATAACAGAAAAGTGGGTGAGGGGAGATGTCAGACAGTGTAAGATATGACAAAATAATAATTTATAAATTACCAAGGGTTCATGAGGGAGTGGGGAGCAGAAAGGGAGGGGGGAAAATGAGGAGCTGATACCAGGGGCTTATGTGGAGAGCAAATGTTTTGAGAATGGTGAGGGTAATGAATGTACAAATGTGCTTTACACAACTGATGTATGTATGGATTGTGATGAGTTGTATGAGCCCCTAATAAAATGATATTTAAAAAACCATACATTTGTACATTTTCGTGATGAGAAAGCCCATGGGAAAACTGCTCTAATTTTTGTTTTTAAATGAGGGAAAAGTTAAATAAGGAATTGTATCCTTGGGCAGGGATAAAAGTACATAGTCCAAAATTTCAGTGGGTTGAAATGAATTACAGATTTTATTGCTGGGCTTAAAAAATGCCCTCAGCAAGTGTGAACTTGGGAAAAAGGGGACAGCAATAAGCAAGCGGAGAGTTATGAAAATGTGATGGAAGGAGGAAAGCTAGTGGGAGGTTTGTAAGAGCTAAAGAGAACCCAAGGAAATACTGTTGGGTACACTGCCCTGTAGTAGCAGTGATCTGTGAAGGGAGACTTGGTGTGGGAGGAGAGCGCGAGTAGGCCCACAGACACAGGTTTGACGGAGGATATTGTAGATGTGAATTCCCTTTACTGCAAATATATGCCTGGAGCACATAGCGGGCAATGTTAGGAGAGCTTTTTGGACAGCACCAAATACCTTCAAGGGACAGGGACTGGATAAGGACAGCACGCGATGGGATGGCGCACGACCAGGCAGTGCTTGCCTGTACTTTCTGTAGGGTGGCTCTGAGTCAGCACTGACTGGGTGACACCTCACAACAGCTAGGTGAGGTGTGAGATCAGTGAAATCTCAAGACTTCCTGGGAATGTTTGTGTTAGGAAGGGAGACATCAAAAGTTGGGTGCCGAGGCTGTATTCATGTCAGCCACTAGGGGAGAGCTCTTGTCCAAGAATCAAAATCAGGAGGTGCGTCTTAATCAACCTTGAGGTTGCTCACCCTCTGGATTCCACCTGTCCACATCTTCTAGAACATCATCGTCATAGTTTGTTGACCGTGTGATAGGAACGTCAGCCACCTGCAAACAGGTTCTTGTGTCGGTGGGTTTTCATTTAACTTTTGCCATTTACTGTTGGAAATGTTCATTGCTTGTAACTCAATGTAGAATGTCACTCTTGCCCATTTTAGAGGGAGACGTTTTATCAGTGCTCTAGTGGATGCTCCAGGCTCTTCTTGTACTGTCTTGGCTCCAACTCTGGGGGCAATTATTTTTCCAAGGAGCCCTAGGTGTTGGTTTTTATTTTTTGTAAATGCAAAATTATTTTGGAAAGAATGGATATGGATTCTAGGATGCGAAGTGCTTCTGAGTTGGTCATTGCTTATGCAATGTGTTTAAGATAAATTACGCATATATCTCAGACTTCTGGTTCAAATTTAAGGCAAAGGAAGCCGATTTCACTTAACCTCATTGGCCTTACCGTTGTATCTCCACCCCCAACTCCCCGTATTTTCAGTATTTGGTTGTTAGGCACTTTTGAGAGCTCCTACTTGGTGACCCCTTGCAGAGCTGAAACATTGCCCAAATTCATTGCTGTGCCTGATCTCATTGTTGTAGGCTCTTTGTCAGTCTCTCGCATTGAGAGTCTCCCTCTTTTTCTCTGATCTACTTCACCAAGCAGGATGTCCTCCTCCTGATAACAACATGTCCCACCTCTCACCAGCGTGCCCCAAAGGCAGTATTTTGGCTCTACTTCTTCGAGACAGATTATTCTGCTCTTCTGGCAGCCCATGGTGTAGTCGGTGTTCTTCTCCATCACCATCATTCAGAGGTGCACCCAGTCTTTGGTTTTCCAAATTCACTAGAGGTGCAGTGTAAAGTTTTAAAATGTGCTGGATTCTGACAAACCCATGAGAACATGGTTGCAGTCAAGATACAGAACTGTGCCCACCATCACAGAAGTGTCCCTGTGCCTTTTTGCGACCCATCTTTTTCCTCCTTTCATGCAGACTTTGCTTTGTTTTTTTGTTGCTTTAGAATAGTTTGCATGTTTAGGTTTTTTGATAAATGGAATGTAGTTTTTGACTGTGCCTTCTTTTAGCACAATAATTTTGAAATTCATTTGTGGTGAATTTATTCTTTTCATTTTCAAACATTTATCAGTGTTCAGTTACAATTTGTTTATTTCGTCATTTGCTGATTGACATTCAGGTTGGTTCTAGATTTTGACTATTCCAAATAAAGCTGCTATGGAGACTTACGTACCAGTGATTGTGAGGACATGTGTTTTCATTTCCTTTGGATAAATGCCTAGAAATAGAATGATTGGGAGACTTGAATAGTATAATTTTAATTTTAAAAGAAAACTCACAACTGTTTTGCCAGGTATACTGATTGTGTCATCACCAGCAGGTGGCCTAGGAGAGTTCTATGTGCTCCGTTCTTGCTCGTATTTGGCCTGCATGTATACTATAAATCCTTTGAGACATACGCTCTGTGAATATTTTCTCTCAGTCTGGCTTGCGTTTTTGTTTTAATGGTACCTTTCAAAGAATCCTGGTGGCTCTGTCACATAAGCATTGTGTTCCAGCCATAGGTTGGCGGTTCAAGTCCACCAGCCACTCCAAGGAAGAAAACTAGGCTGGCTGCTTCTGTAGGGCTTTACAGCCCGGAACCCTCCACAGAGTTGGAATCAGCACAGTGGCAGTGAAGGCTCTTTTTTTGCTTTTCAAAGAACAGAAGTTTTAATTTTTTTTAATTATGAAGTCTATGTTGGTTTTTCTCTAATGGTATGTGCTTATTATGTTTTATCTAAGAAATCCTTGCCTATTCCAAGATTACAGTTACTTTTCTTATATTTTCTTCTAGAAGCTTTTTACTTTTAGATTTTACATTTAATTTAGGTTTATGATGCATTTAGTGTGTGTATAGTATGATGTAAGGGTCACTGTTCAGTACCCTCTGCCCTCCATGGTACCCAATTGTTTAGTATCATGTGCTGGAAAGATTTTCCTTTCCCCTACTGACTTGGCAGTGACATCTTTCTTTTTTTAAAATCATTTTATTAGGGGCTCATACAACTCTTATCACAAGCCATACAGGCATCCATTGTGTAAAGCACATTTGTACATTCGTTACCATCATCATTCTCTATAAACATTTGCTCTCCATGTAAGCCCCTGGCATCAGCTCCTCATTTTTCCCCTCCCTCCTCCCCCCTCCCTCATGAACCCTTGGTAATTTATAAATTATTATTTTCTCATATCTTACATTGTCCAACATCTCCCTTCACCCACTTTTCTGTTGTCCGTCCCTCAGGGAGGGGGTTATATGTAGATCCTTGTAATGGGTTCCCCTTTATACCCAACTTTCCCTCTACCCTCCCGGTATTGTCACTCTTACCACTGGCCCTGAAGGGCTCATCTGTTCTGGATTCCCTGTGTTTCCAGTTCCTATCTGTACCAGTGTACATCCTCTGGTCTAGCCAGATTTGTGTGGTAAAATTGGGATCATGATAGTAGGGGAGAAGGAAGCATTAAAGAACTAGAGGAAAGCTCTGTGTTTTATCGTTACTATACTGCACCCTGACTGGCTCGTCCCCTCTGTAATGGGATGTCCAGTTGCCTCTACAAATGGGCTTTGGGTTCCCACTCCGCACATTCCCTCATTCACAATGATATGATTTTTTGTTCTATGATGCCTGATACCTTCTTATAGTTGTAAAATACTTAATTATGTAAATATTCATAATTTAATCCAGTACTTTACCAATGAGCCCTTGAGTTTTCTGTCTTTTGCTGTTTCAGAGTTGCCATACACACACGCAGATATTTCTTTTTTTCGCCAGCCTCTTGTTACTGTAATCACTATCTTAGCCATTCTGTAATAACTCTCTGACCTGGACGTCTTTCAGATCATAAACTGCAAGGTGCCTACCAGATATTTATTGAAATTTCTGTTGGAACTTCAAAATAATATGAGTAATACTGAGCTCTTACATTTTCCTCTGTTTTTTCCAACAGGCTTCTTGTCCCATTTTTCCTTACTTCTGTAAATGGGCAACAAATTCATATTTCATGCTCATCTAACCCCTGAATTCTCTTCTGCATGCCACTCATGATTGGGCTTGTCGGCCACTTTGATTCTTTCTTAGCAGAGATCGGCACAAAATCGTGTTGCTCGCCAATGTCCATCAAATAAAGCTGCAATGCCTCGTTTTGCTCCAGCCTACCTTTTCCACTTTATACATATGCAGATTCAAATGAAACCATTTTTCAGTGTTTACTTCACTTAAAATGCTTGTTTTTCCTTTCGTACTATCAACATCCTTCACATTCAAGCAGGGCTTCCATGAAACTTGATCTGCCGTGGGTCTGCCAGAGGCCTTCCTTTGTACTGCCCTCCTACTAAGGTGCTATCTTAAGTAGCAGTTGTTCTTGTTTCTCTTGAATCGTGGGTCCTTGGAGAGGACCATTTATCGTGATGTCATGCACTGCGTCAAACACAGTGCTTTGTGCGTCGTAGATGCTCTCGTGCAGGGCTGCTCCATACGTCGATCGCAAATGCCGTGTGGGTAGATCACATGGCATTAAAAAAAAAGATGTAAGCCTATCAATTTCGTCACTTAATTGAGATATAGCGCAGCCAATCAGACGCAATCTTAGGTGTCAGACGCATGCGCAAACAACTGCGCTAAGTGCAGTAAAACTGACAAGCTAAGTTACTGCCAATTTTTGGACCTTGTTTTTTTCTCTTAAACGTAAGAAAGGGTATTAAAGTGAGTGGGGGAGCTGGACCAAGTAAGAAGACAAAAACGTATCACTTTCATACGGAATGGGAGATTTTGACACCACAAGCCGACATTCAGCTGAAGTCCAGAGCGCATGAACAGAACAGTTCTGGAACTTACTCGCAGAGGAAAGTACCCAAACACGAGACAATGTGCTCCCTCCTCGACTGCATGATTCGGCTCCACTTATTGATGTGAGTCAGCCTTTTCCCACATAGAGATCATTCAGTCCATGTACCGATCCACCATGACTGATGAGCATTGGGAAGTGTGCTTGAAGCTGGCTGTCAGCAGCTACTGTCCGGACTATGCATCCCTGGCTCATTCCACTCCGTGCAAGTCATCAGAGTAAACTCAGATAATGACAAAATATATACATAGTAAATTATGTTGTTGTGCAATATGGATTCATGCGGTTATGCAAGGTACATAAACATACATTGTACATATATAGGATTCTCAGTGCATTTATGAATAATGTAATAACTACATGTTTTGCATTTTAGTAGTTAGATCGTTTTGACTTGATCATTTTATTAGTAGCTCGCATGATGACAGAGTGTGAGCGCCCTGCTCTAGCATTTATCATTAAGTGAATTCTTGTCAATGGTCTTCATATGTAAGCAGTACTTTATTCTTTTCCAATCGCAGAAAATAGCATGTTGTTAGACATACCTGCATTTGTGCCAATAAGTTTGGCCTTTCTCTGCTGTCCGAAACCCTTTTCTGACGTATGTTTGTTTTATCTGGATGCTTTGTGAGCATTAGTGAATTTTAGTTCGGTGGTTACTGGACAACCTTGGCCTAATAGGACAGCTCTTTAGTACTATTGGGTACTGGAGTTCTTCTATATTCATCATGTTGAAAATTTAACCTGGTAAAGAATAGTTTCCATGTTCTTATTTTGTGCTTGGAAATGGGCAGTGATAACTGCATAACACATTGAATATAATGTCACGGAATTTTAGGCTGGCATATGGTTGAAATGACAAACGTTAGGAATTTTACCACAGAAAAAGTAGAGGAAAGCAAACAGCCAAGGGTGTGCATAGCCATGTGCCCGGAGGCCTCCCTATCCTGGAGTGGCCTATAGTGGGAAGGAAACCCAGGGTTGTACAGATTGGGTTAGAAACAAGATTTCCTGCTGCTGCTCTTTACCTGCCGTGGGGCAGTTCTTAAGTAATGAACTTGGCTGTACTTTTACTTGTAATAGTTCCTTAGTTAAATACTACTCATATATTTTCATTTAACCTCATCCAGTTACATTTTTCTCAGTTGTAAAGCGAGGCGATCCATCTTGATTTCTCAAAGGTTTTCTGATTTCTATGCTGTATTAAATTAACTCTGTTCTTTGTGCACATAGTTGAGATTTCTTACTAGAAATTGATTGACTGCTCTGCTAGAAGAAAAGTCTAGTTTTGTCATCAGTTTTACTTCAAAAGTCACTGTTGGAACAGCCATTTTTAGAAACTATTTGGATTTGATGGATATGCTGCATTCTGAGAGTAGCATTGGTTTAGGGGAAGAACTGCTTCAAAGTGCAAAGGTCACATGGCTTAGTGAACTAAACACCGAAAGCCTTGACGTTAAGTGGTCATGGTTGGAGTGGGGTGGGGATGGGGGTCAGGGGGACTTCAGCATTTTTTCAATAGATGTAGCACTTTGTAACTGAATTGTAAATGTGTCCTTTATTTTTATTTTATTTTTTACAACTTAACACATGCTTTTAGATTTCTTCAGAGGCCCCACGGTATCAAATATCCGCCTGGCTGGATTGGAGTATGTCCTGCACTTCACTGCACTGAATGGGAAGATTCATCTTCGAAGCTATAAGTAAGGCCCTTTGTTCAGCGTGCTTTTGTTAAACCTCACGATTGGTGGTATAGGGACAGTTTTCTAACACTCATACCTGGAATGGGTATTAAACCTAAAGTTTGGAGAATTTTCAGAAGAGCTCCCAGTTTTCCAGGGCCCCAGAGACGTTGACACCATGCTCTCTCTCAGCGTAAAACACCCGCCCTGACCTCCCCTGGCTCTCTGCAGCGTCTCCTTGTGTGGCCTCACTGAGTTTGGGGCACCGTGCTATTCGGAAGCCAGCCCAAGTACCTCTCCAAGCCCTGGGTGTGAACAGTGGAGTTTGACAGGAGCAAGAGGACAGAGGGGCTAGATTCACCCCTCTTCTCTCTCCAGCCGAGTTCCTCTGTCTTCTTCCACTGTGATATAAATCCTAGCAAGCAGACTTTTCTTTTGGGAAGTAAGCTTAATACTTTGCACTTTTTTAAAAGAAAGGATTGTACTAACTGGTGCAGCCCCCGCTTTCCCAAAGAGGACATTGACTTCCACAGACTACCTGTGTCTACGATGGAGTCAGACTTGGATGCGCGCTGTTAGCTTCCTCTGGGCTGAGGTGCCTGTGCGGTGCGGCCGTTTGTGGACCGAAGCGCTTCTCCCCTGGCTTCGCATTTCGGGGGTGGTGCGTGTGTCGGTGCAGGGCACTGTGGGTCTGGACCAGCCCAGTGAGATGAAAAGATTCAAATCTTTTGGTAGCGAATGATTTCCATCTTTTGACTCAGCACAGAGATACTTGCTTTTTGCATATCATGAGTACTTACTGCTATTTTTTCTGTTTTCCTTGCATTAAAAAGATAAAAGACCAAATACAGTGAATACCCAAATAACTTTGTGTTTAGTTAACTAGTGTTTTCATGATTAAAAGCTAATTCAGATTGAGAGTGTTAAGTGTGTTGCTTGGTTTAGGGGCTTCCAACAGTTGTTATTATTAGGGGATTGCTGTTAAGAGAATAAGAAACAAAGTTGAAGAATCACGAGAATATATATCTTTTAATCTTTGTGAAAACTTAAAGCATATAGACTCGGGATACAAAAGTAGCTGCGATTGAGAAATTAATCATAAGGACAGCTTAAAATCCTTTCATGGTGAACAAGTTTAAGGAAAGTGTTTGCTTAGACCAGAACCTATATTTAGTGAAATGAAAGATTAATTTGTAAGAATTAAATAAATGCAAGGACAATAAAGCAATCTGGGCAGAAGATGAGCAAATAAGACTTCAGAATCAGCAGTGTAACTACTTCGATCAAACCCCCCGTTACTTTATGAAGAACTTAACTTGAATCACTGACAGCTTAGCATGGCCTCTCACTAGTGAAGACAGAAAGTTGAGTTTGTAACACCAGAGAACTGTGTGTAAAAGTTTACACAGGGTTCATGTGTGCCTTATGATGCCTGTTAGTGATTGATTTGAAACTGAAAATAGCATGATTGTGAGCGAGCTACCATGTGTGGGCCAGGGCAGTGGAGGTGGGGGTACAGGAAACAGACCCAGAACACGTGACTCAGCAGTCATGATGTGCCACTCTGGGAGGGGTGGTGGAGGTGGAAGGGTGCATCACCTCTGAGCTGGTAATGTGGCTGCAGGCCAGGCCACTGCTGCTCACGGTGCCTGTGTCTTCTCTGGTGCATGTACAGTCCGCGTAGGTCATCGGCTCTTATTGAGATGTGCGAGTCAATAGCTGTGCTTTATGGGAGACGGGGTACGTGTAGGTGGGAGCAGGCCAGAGGAGGGTGTCACAAAGAAAGCAGCCCCCAGGCGTTCTCACGCTACCGTCCTGGGCCTTGGCCTTTTTCATGACTGCTTCCGCTCAGTCAGCCCATAAGCAGTTTATCTAGAAATGGTAACGCTTAGTATTCACAGATGTAATTTGTGAGGAGTGATGTGGCTTCTCAGATGGTTTTGAGCTTCTTGAATGAGAGGCTCTCTGCACATGAAATGACACGAATGTAACTGACCTTGTAGGAGAATAAGCGCCGGATGGACCTCTGTGCACGTGGAGTAACTGCCACGCTGCTCTTAAAGGAGCTCCTTTGGGAGCCCTGGTGGCAGAGCGGTTACACCTGCGGCTGTGATCTGCAAGGTTAGTAGTTCAGAACCCCCAGCTGCTTCACAGGACCTTCTACTCCCAGAAACCGTTGTTAGAACTCCAACTCACAGCGACCCAATCAGTTGGCATTGACTTGATGGCAGTGAATGAACCCCACTCTTATCTCTGGTCTTGGTTAGCTCTTATGGGAAGAAATAAGGAATAACAGGAAGCAATCAACAGTCCTTAAAAAGCCAACACATGTTACAAGGCAGAGTTTAACGAAAACGGAAGTGGTCAGCTTGTAACATGAAGGGTATATAGTAACTTTACAAAGGAAAACGATGTTCCAGATACTCGAGACCCTCTTGACTTAAAGGAACTATTTGAAGTTGGTATTCCAACCTGAAGGGAGAGAAAATAGAAGGGTGTTCAAGTGTAGACGGAGAAAACATGACATTCCTTATATGAGAATATGATATTTGATATATTTAAGCCTAGCTATTTTAAAGCTATAATAGAAATCATAGTTTCAGTATTTTAGATTCTAGATTTCTCTGTAAAAATTTGGGTAAAAGGATAGTATGATAGGCCTCTTTTACCGTAAACTATATGAAAAGTTTTCTGTTACATCTATCAATTTGATAACCCTATGAACATAGTTATAAAATGGTCAAGATAAAAAGATTGTCTACACGGATATATGCTGATATAAGTTAATTATCCAGTAGTGGGATACGTGTTCTGAGTGCCATCAGGTTGACTGAACGCATAGGCCCTGCGTGGCCGAGCACAACAGCCGCACAGGGTTTTCTTGGCTGTAAGCTCTATAGAAGGCGGTAGCCCTGTCTTTCCTTCGTGGGGCTGCTGGGTGGATTTTGTGTTAGTCTGGGTTGACTAGAGAAACAAATTAATAGACACTTGTGTATAAGCAAGAGCTTTTTAATAAAAGAGCAATTGTATAGTGAGAAAACAGCCCAGTCCAGTCCAGATTAAGTCCTTAAGTCCAATACCAATTCCTCTTCAGACTCAAGCAACATATACAATGACACCAAATGCAGGAGGATCACAGACCAGTGGGTGGAAAGTCTTATGGATCCAGTGGCAGTGGAAGCATCTTAGCAGTGTGGCAGGGGTCTGCATGTGGCTTCTCTAGCTCCAGGGATTTAGCGTAGCTCCATGTGGCTTGTCAACAGGAATGTCTTGCAGGGATTGAGTGTGTGTCCTGCCGCCAGTGAGCTATTTATCTCCTTAGCACATCTAAATGAGGTCATCAAGTTGTAACCTGATTGACAGGCTAAACTCCACCCTTTCGCTTTTACCCTCCCGGGCGGTCTAATTATGTCAGTAATTTTGTACCCAAAGCGGTACATTGTTTTGCATAGAATTTGTTGTTTTATATTGTAGGCCTGTAATTCTTAAGAATTTACTCATTTTAATCTCTCTAGTAGACATTCCAGGTATGATAAACTTTAGTACACAGTTAACATTTACCCTGAGCCACACTCAGTATTACCGCCAGGGAAGTTAATAGTCTCAAGTTGACAACAGATTATGTAACTACCACAGGTTTGAACTGCATTTTTTTTAGTGCTAACTATCGTGCTATGCACAGTGACAGTTGAGTGGTGTGCGTGCATATGGCAGGCATGGAATAAGCGGTTTCAGTTGGCAGTTAACTGGTGTGTTTAGGCAAGGTTCTCTAGAGGACACTTATGATTTTATGTATGTATAAGAGGATAGGTTTATACAGAGTGAAGGAATATAACAGCCAATGAATCCACACAGCAGTACAGTGGGCTGAGTTCAACTCACTTTGTGGAACAGTTAATATACTGGAAATCCTTCAACTCACATGGGCTTCCTGGCCCAAGGTCAAGGAAGCAGGCTTTGGAGTCTTCTCTCAGGCAAGGCAGGCAGAGTCTGCCCACAGGCAGCAGACAGCAGGGTGATCAGGACCAGTCAGTAGCTCCAGAACTTCCCGAGGTAAGCCCTGCTCGGATCTGGAACTCGAGCCTGCTGACAGGATCCACCAGCCTCAAACTCTGGCGAAGCAGATCTTGAAGGAGCCCCTCGATCTCTAGCTACACGATCTTTGGGTTGGCTTGGCCTGGCTGACAGATAGTGTCGCTTACAGGTTGAGGCAGAGAACTAGCTAACTCAATGAGCAAGAGAGACGGGGCGGGTCTTGCAGCGCTATTTATCTCATTGCCCTCCAATCAGACTGCGACCCGATTGACCTTCACCCACACATGTCCATGGGTCCAGCTGGCATGTAAACCTAGCACAGCTAGAACCGAGCACTGTAGCAGGTGGGGAATCTTTCCAGTGACATTTGACATTTGACATTTGACTTGATTACTGAGCTGTAGAACTCACCGCCATAGAGTCCATTCTGACTCACAGGACAGGGTCGCATTGACCCTGTGGGTTTCCAAGCCTCGTCTGTCTCCCAAGGAGTGGCTGGTAGTCTTGAACTGCTAACCTTGAGGTTACCAGCCCAGTGCATAATCACTACATC
The DNA here is from genome assembly GCF_050624435.1 of Tenrec ecaudatus. Classification (NCBI taxonomy): domain Eukaryota; kingdom Metazoa; phylum Chordata; class Mammalia; order Afrosoricida; family Tenrecidae; genus Tenrec; species Tenrec ecaudatus. The sequence continues at coordinate 61,546,540 of NC_134536.1, read as the reverse complement.
ATGAAGGTCTCCTGTGCTGTAGAGGGGTTTCAAAAAGTTTGTGGAAATTTTTCATGATCTTTAATTCCATTTTTCCATCAACTCTTTAAGACTTCCTTGTATCTTTATGAACTATTTGAGCGTGTTATTTGTGCTAAAAATGTAGAGATTGACACAGATGGACGTGTGATACAGTAGAGCTAACTGGTCATTGCTCCCGCTGGGTCTTTGAATTAGCTTATGGGGAACTTGTCCTGCTAGCAGCCAATTTTAGTTCCTAAAAACATCTCCCCCACAGTGGGCGTGAGGCGAACATTCTTCCCACATTTTCTCCTGGAAGCGTTGTCCAGGGCCCTCCTTTACACTGACCTTTTTCTTGTGCTTGTCCCCTGCTGGGCTTCATGGGATATACTAATTTTAATTGTCAATGGCTAGCATAGCTTTTCTTGGTTGATGTTTTAACACAACCTATTCTTTTCTTGTTTTCCTTTTTTGTAACCCACTGCCACCAGTCAGAATCGAAGTAGCAAGCCTAACTGCTCTTGTTCAAGTGGGTAGAAATCAGTGTCTCTTCATCTCGCCTCTGTAGCCGAGGACGTGCCTGCGTGAGTGCACTGCTGCCTTGACCCAGCTGCGCATGGCATTCTTAGGACCCCACGCTGCCCAGAGTCTTTTGCACTTGGCTCCTTGGTGTTTGCTGCTCCCCTGGTTTCCTCTTTTGTTCTTTTTGCACTTTTCTTGTGTCACCTGCTGCTTCTCCCACAGCCTCGTTTCTGTGTAAAAAGGCAGATCTTTTATAAACACCATTAGTCCATTCAACCCCTTTTAGCTTGTGGAATCCCATCTGTTGGAGTAAATTAAGTATAACTTATATAGGTCTCTATCTCTGTGCGTGCGCACGTACACACACACACATGATTTGTTAATATGAAGATTTTAATGTTTATTCCAATTTACAGAGGCCAGTAAATGTCTGCTATAGAGAGAGGTTTATTGAGCGAGTTGATTTCCCGCCCACAGTCTCAGAAGACTTAGTTAATCATTGTTCATAAACTGTCTCAGTTTTTATAATCATAGACATTTGATGGAGCTTCCGTTCTCATCAAAGAAGGCCTGGTGGTGCGGTTAGGTCAGCTATGGACTGTTCCCCTCCAGGTTGGCACTCTAGACCCACCAGCGTTTGGCGGAAGGAAGATGCGCCAGTCTGCCCCTGCGCAGTGGACAGCCCGGGAACCCGGCCCTGACCCACTGTGTGGGGGTTTGACTACGGCTGGGGGCTTCGTTACCCGTCTCATTAGCAGATGTTTGTGCACGGGACGTTCCTCAAAGTGCAACTCGCTTTTTCCCCCTTTGATCCCTGCAGGCTGCTGCTGAAGAAATCTGGTTGCAGAACTCCACGGATTGAACTGGAAGAGATTGGACCCTCGTTGGATCTGGTTCTGAGGAGGACACACCTGGCCTCTGATGACCTTTATAAGTTATCTATGAAAATGCCCAAAGCCCTCAAGGTGCCTGACTTGAACTGTAGTGTCATGTTATTTGCATATATCCTTTTGTTTCCTAAATGGATAGATAAGCCTATTGCATTCAAGGCTACACATCATGAAAGTGATGAAGATACAGTCAGAGGTGAAAAGGGAAAAGTAAATACGCCTGTTAGACAGGATGATAACAGGATTGCAGAAACTAGCCATGAAACTGGGCTGAGAATCTTTTTGATGTCCACATGCCTGTGCACGCACAGCACACAAAACAAACAAAAACGCCCACAACATTTTCTCAATTTGTATATTCAAAATCTCGGTAAGAGTAGTGGGAATCGAACCGGCCTTGATATAATGAGGGATGGGGTGTTGGGTGAGCATTTAGAGTACAGAGTATATAAACCACATGTGTCTATATACTTTATGTAGCTTTTTAGCATTCTTTCTAGGTCCCCCTCCCCCTTCGTGGCTATATCTTTAAAAACAATTTTTTTAAAACAATTTATTGGGGCTCATACAATTCTTTTCACAGTTCATACATATACATACATCAATTATATAAAGCACATCTGTACAGTCTTTGCCCTAATCATTTTTTTCTCTTTTCTTCTTTTACATTTTATTAGGGACTCATACAACTCTTACCACAATCCATACATATACATACATCAATTGTATAAAGCACATCCATACATTCCCTGCCCCAATCATTCTCAAGGCATTTGCTCTCCACTTAAGCCCCTTGCATCAGGTCCTCTTTTTTTTTTTCCCCTCCCTCCCCCTTCCCCCCTCCCTCATATGCCCTTGGTAATTTATACATCGTTATTTTGTCATATCTTGCCCTATCCGGAGTCTCCCTTCCCCCCTTCTCTGCTGTCCCTCTCCCAGGGAAGAGGTCACATGTGGATCCTTGTAATCAGTTCCCCCTTTCCAACCCACTCACCCTCCACTCTCCCAGCATCGTCCCTCACACCCTTGGTCCTGAAGGTATCATCCACCCTGGATTCCCTGTACCTCCAACCCTCATATGCACCAGTGTACAGCCTCTGTCCTATTTTATTGGGGCTCGTATACCTCTTATCACAATCTATCCGTCCATCCATTGTGTCAAGCACATTTGTACATTTGCTGCCATCATCATTCTCAAAACATTTGCTTTCTACTAGAGCCCTAGCATTTCTTTTTTTTCCTTTTTTTTTTGCCCTAGCATTTCTTAAAGACAGGTACAAATTGTGTATCTGGAGTGTAAAGATCAAAAGGATATATACTTATACTGAACAGAGGGAATGCTCTTGATGAATGACAGTACTGAGGTTGTCTATGTGCTTGCTTCCCAAAGTGCAGTCTGACAGCTTAGCTGGGGATCATTAAAAAGGGTCATTTTTAACAAGACCTCAGGTGATCTGTATAGACATTTAAGTTAAGAAGGGTCTCTTGTCCCATTAAGACCATTAAAGGGTGCTTGGGTATAGCTAGTCAGATAGTTTTTACAGGTAGATTATTAAATGTAATATTTTTATGTTAATTATTGTTTTGTAGCCAAAGATGAAGAAAAATATCTCCCAAGACACTTTTGGCACAACTTATGGAAGGATTCACATGCAGAAGCAAGACCTAAGCAAATTACAAACCAGGAAAATGAAGGGGTTGAAGAAACGGCCAGCAGAAAGGATAGCAGACAATGAGGAGACTAAAACAAAGAAAATGAAACAAAATTCGTGAAGTTGAGCCAATAACTATAGTTTTGTTTTATTCTATTTAAGGGAATTTTCAAGCACCAATTAGTCCATTCACATTTTCTTAGCAGATTTTATATATTTTTATGTCAAGGTAATTTACCCACATTTAATAGTATCCTTTAGTCAGTTACATATGATTGATAATACAATTACACGTGATCAGTGTCACCATGAGTTGGAGTGTACTTGATGGCAGTGAGTTTGGCTGTTTAAACGTGTGATATAAGGAGCCTTGGTGGTGTGGTGGGCTGAGTACTGGTCTCTAACCAGTCTGCAATCCAAACACACACAGTTCACCCTGGGCGGTCTGCTCCTGTAACAGTCCACAGCCTCGGAAACCTTGGGGAGCGGTTCTACTTTGTTTTTGTTTTGGTCACGGTTGCCAGAAACAACTTGATGGCAGTGAGTTTAGGTTTGTTTGAACCCTAATCCCTGTGCAGTGCCATTTTCCTTTGTGGTATTTCCCCGAGAAATGGGTGGGGGTGTGGAGAGGGGGTTCCCTGTCAGACCATTGGCTCCTGAGTGTGGGCTACTAAAGAGGCCGTTACTGAGGAGCCCTGGTGGTGTGGTTGTGTTGGGCTGCCAACCTCAGGATCAGCAGCCTGACACAACCTGCGCTCCTTGGGGGAAGAACGACAGGACTTTTCACTTCTAGCGAGTTCCCGTCTCAGGAGTTCTCCCCTGTTGCATAGAGTCACTGTTGGAATCGACTGGGAGGCAGTGGGTTTTTTGAGATTAAGTAGACAACCCTCACCACCACCACCACCACCACCACACACACCGTCTGAGAGAAAGGCGTCGATGAGAGAGAAGTGAGGAAGGAGAGAATGGGTGAGTTTAAAGCACAGAACGCTTCAGGGTCCTCGGTAGCTAAAGGTTGCATCAGAACCCTCGGTATTTACCTATAGAGTAAGAATAAACCAACCTGCTAATGGGAAAATTTCTTGGACCCTGGCCCTGTGCTTGTGAACATGGAGCTTCCTATTTCCTGCTAGTTCTCCATGTTTGTTCTCCCAGAGTGGAGTCTCTGGCAAAGAATCCCATTTACACAAGTACAAGCCAGTTAGGTTGTAAAAGTACAAACACATGAGTCATCATCTGTTACTTGAAATAGAGGTGTTTTTGTTTTCATTCATGGCAAAGAGCTCTTCCATGCCCGTGTGTGCATGCGCTGTGTGTGTGTGTGTGTGTGTGTGTGTGTGTGTGTGTGTGTGTGAGAGAGAGAGAGAGAGAGAGAGATTGTGGCCTGTGCATAGCTGTGAGAGAGAGAGATTGTGATTTTGTTGGCTACGGGTCAACAATGCTGACACAAGGCCTCAATTTTACCTTCTGTGCCCTTTCTAGATGACTGTATCCTGCTCTTCCCAGAAAAATGAGGGAACTAACCAAAGACCACACTATATTTTCTCTGAAGTGAAGGCCTTTTGACTTTAAGCTTTGTGTACTTATGGGGGAGTTGGGGACTAAAATCACTAAAGTCCATAATCTGTAAATAGATTGACAAAAGCTAGGCAAGGGGAGCCATGAAAGGGTCATCAGAAAGGACGGATGGCTGGCTAGTCCTTCCCGGCTGTGTGCTTCCCTGGCTGATGCAGCTGATGCCCAGGGCTCTGTGACAGCCTACAAAAGCAGTGTCTCCCAGCAGCCTCTTGCAGGACCCAAGCCTGTGAGAGAGACCTGCCCTGGCACTCACTGCATTGTCAGCACTTGGAACAGTAGCTTAAGGGGATTCGAGATTTGTTCATGCAACCCTCTGCGTCCCATAATAATTTGTATCTTGTAGAATATTGTCTGATAATCATTAGGATGTATTCTCTATTAGGAGATATATATGAAGCTCAGTCGGGTGCCCTGCCCTGTTCTGTTCCTCTTGTGAGCCCGGTCGCTCAACAAAGCCCAACGGTCAAAATGGTGAAGCAGAGCGATAGCAAGGAAGATTCTCAGGTCGCTCTGAACAGTGCTGGAGAGAAGCTTGGAATGGTTCACTTCTCAGCGTCGTCGTGGGGCCTTTCTGTCATTCCCTCTGTGCGAAGCCTGGCAATGCAGCCTGCCTTGAGGTTGATGAGGATGACTGCTTCTGAGTGCGAAGTCAATGTATGCCAACATTTCAGTTATATAAAAGGGACCAAAGGTGGGTGAATTTTGTGGTGCTAATAAGGAAAAACTTGAAGCTACCATTAATGAGTTAATTATGCTTCCTGAAAATAACTAGCCATCAGCTGTGTAAATCTTTGTATTTACAAAAAGGAACAATCAATTATGAAGACTATATACCCAGCTACCATCTGATTGTAAATGACAATAAAATAATAATTCTACCCTTTAAAATATATATATATTTAAAAATACGGAATATTATGTTGAACCAAAGTACCACTAATTACCACTGCTTTTTGTAGGGAATGCATTCTAATTTCCAGTTTTGTACTTCAGAAGAAACATAATTAGACACTATGCTCATTTTAACATATCCGGAATTACATATCTTAAGTTTCGTTTCACTTCAGATTTTGGTAGATGCAAATGTTAATTTTTTTTTTATACTGAACACTGCCTCCCTTCTCCGCCCAAAGCAAGCATTTTGTGACTACTGTCAAGATCTTCAAAGAGATCTTGGAAAAACTTGTCTGTGAACTTTCTGAAGCCCTTTTGCAAATTATTTTATACATAATATAAAACTTGGTTCTTTTTTATAACTTAAATGGTGATTGATACGAGGTTTCTTGAGACGAATCCACAGTGTAATCCAGAAGTCCATCGCTCATTGTGACAGTACATTCTGACTGCCCCTGTGGGCTTCCAGGCTGTTCGTGTAATCTGCAGCAGCAGCAGCAGCAGCCTCTTCCTTGTCCTTCAGGAGCTGGGGCCTTCAAAGGGCTGACTTTGGTTAGCCCAGCTTGTAACCCAGTCCACATCTCCAGGGCTGCTTACACCACATTCATGGAAGGGGTAAAGGTCAAGTGTGGACCGGACATGGAGAACGGTCTCGAGCATCTTCTGATTGATGTTGTTTTGGTCGCCAGGGCCTTCGCTGTGTGACGGTGCGCCCAGAAGATTCAAGCAAGCTTTCACGTGAAAGCTAAAGCACTACTAAAACGAGACAAAGGACAGTTGCTTTGCGGGCAGTGGCTGTTTGTTTATTTTTCCTCCATCATAAAATTAGCAGTTCAGTTGCTCAGGCCACGTGGCGAGTGGACCCATGGGTAGGCATTCTGTGTATTCATATTGGGTCCTTAGTGTTCTCTAAATGGATTGTAGATTTGACCACAAGAACCCATAATCTCAAAGATGAATATATTCTGGTAGATAGACATTATACAATTGTTTAGACTACTGTTCCACACCCATTGAAATAACGTGGACAAGACGATGAATTGGGCCTCCAACTTGAGGTTTATGCTGAGAAGAAACTTGATTAAAAATTTTTTTTCTTCACCACTGATTTTAGTACAGCTTTAGTGTGAAAGTTATAAAATAGTAAAGATGTCACTATATGCTTCCCATACCATCAAGATCATGTTAATTTTGCCCATTTAGGAATTTTCAACTACCTTGAATCAATTGGGGGAAATTTACTGCGTAAATGTACAGTAGATCTTGCTTTCTAGAAACCAATGTGCTTCCTGTTCCTGGTCTTTAATCAGCCTCTCTACTTCACCTAACCCATCACCCCCCATCTCTCACTATCTCGCACACAACCTGGGCATCAGAAAGTAGGTTCCAAACAGATGTGTGGCACTGTGTAGACCTGGAGCCTGTATAAAAGGAGGCCAATGGGTATAGTGCAATGAACTACTTTTATATTGTCTTCTGACTCCTGATGAAATGATTGGGTAGGAAAAAAATGATTGGGTGGGGCTATGCAAATCAGCGAGAGTCAATTTTGACTCCTAGCAACCCTATAGGACAGTAGAACTGCCCTAGTGGATTAACCTGAAAGTGAAAAGCCTTATCTTTCTCCCGTGGGCCACCTGGTTTCAAATTGTTAAATTTGAATAACCTACAGCACCAGAACAGTGTATGGAACCCTAACAAGCCAATTGATCAGTCTTGGCATCCCACTAGTCTTAAAAGGGCTGATCTCTTAGCAGAAGAGGGAACCACACTACCATTGAGAAAGAACGGGGAGTGGAGCATGTCCTCTGGATCTGGAGTCTGCTGAGAACCTTCTAGATAGACTGGAAGTGAGGAGTGGATAGTGGACATCTGGACCACTTCTTCATGCAACTTGTGCCTTCAGCTCCTACTCCAGCTTGATCTTGTTACAAACATTCCATTTAATGGAGGAGTGCTGCTGTGCACATCGTTCATGGCTGGGCCAGACAACACCCAGTCCATGATGGATAGGCAGCTCGGGCTGCATGGGGACCTAGTGGGTTATGGTTAGCCATTCAGTCTTTTACTAAGGCCTAGTAGCAAAGAGCCAGCAGAGCTTTGCTTTAAAATCCCAAGGGTCTGGGTTGTCATTTGCCATTAAGGCCCTACCAAAGACTCCACCCTACATCTTCAAGCACCATTGGATCAGCTAAATCATGGCCCAAGTGGCAGAGCAGCTTGCACACAGCCTGAACCTGTTAAGGAGCCTTTTATTATGGGCCCTATTCAAAACTAGTGCCTTTTCAAGTCACTTGATATGTAGGTTGGGGTAGCATATCCCCAAAAAAGGATATGTTCGCACCAGGCATTGCGCCTCTTTAAGTTATTGGGGGGACATAATTTATTCACTCAGTAGGGGCTTAACATGCCCCACACCACTGGACCCCGAGGAACTTCACTGAGGTAAAAAGTACTTGAATTTTAATTACCCACCCTCTAGCAAGCAGAGAGGAGACCTGGTGACATGGTTATGAATTGGACTGTGAGGTCCACAGTTCAAAACCACCAGGCGCTCCATGGGAGAAAGATGGGATATTCTATTCCCATAGAGACGTAGAGTCCCAGAAACCCATGGGGACAGTTCCACCCTGTCCTATAGGGTTGCTGTGAGTCAGAATTGACCCAATGACAGTTTGTTTTGTTTTTCACGACAGATTAATGTCATCCGTGTAATGGACCAATGTGATGTCTGGACGGGGGGAAAAGTCCAGGCCCCTGAAGACTAAATTATGACATAAGGCTGCCGAGTTGAAATACTTGGAGTGGGGCGGTGCAGGTGTGTCAGTGGCCTTACCAACTGAAGGCAAACTGCTGGTGATCCTTCAAAATGGGAATTGAGAGACAGGCACTGGCCAAATCAAGTTTCCTAACAGGTTCTAGGAGATGGATGTATTTGTTCAAGCAATGAAACTACATCTGCAACAGCAGTTGCAGTTTGAATCACCATCTGGTTAAGTTTACAATAATCTGTCCTTGAAGAATTCACCTGATTTTGGCATAGACTGAGTCGAGGGCAACTCGTAGCGACTCTACAGGACAAGGTAGAACTGCCACGTGAGTTTCCAAGACTGTATAGGAGTAGAAAGTCCTGCCTTCCTCCCTAGAGCAGTTAATGATTTCAAACTGCTGACCTTTTGGGTCATAGCCCAACAAGTCACCTCTATGTCATCAGGGCTCCCCAGTAGTCCATTCAATGGGCATGTGATGGGTATTACTATCTGTTCATCTTTCAGATCCTTGATAGTGGCACTAATCTCTGCAATCCCTCCACCAATGTGGTATTGATTGTGCTTGACTTTTCCTAGCCAGAAGCTGTTCTAATGGCTTCCAGTTAGTTGTCTCTAACATATTAACCCTTATTCTACATGTCAAGAAATCAATGTGGAGATTCTGCCAGTGACTCAATATGATTTACTATAGGCCACCGTACGATCAGTGAACCAATGAAAGAAATTATTAGATCCTTTCCTAACATCTCAAGTTGAAGCATTGAATGAAGAATCTGCTTAGTGGATCCATATAGATGAATTCAGACAGATTGATCTAACGAGGACCTTTATATTCCCCTTAATTAATAGCTACTCCCACACTCATTCTCCAGGCCTGTCTGTACACATTAGCAAAATCAAGCAGTTCCTTTAAAGTGTGGCTCACCTCTTCCTGGGTCACAATTTGTATTTAACTTCTTGAGACTTGTTGGGACTTAAACAAACAATAGGTGATGCTCTAGACAATGCCCCAGGTGCTATATCACAGGCACAGTTGGTTTAGTCTTCCTAATTCTTCCCATGTGTCTCCATCTCAATGTTCATGATGCCAGTTTTTCCCAATCAATGCCCTACCTTTAATATTAGATAACCACTCAAGGTTAGGGAATCAGTTGGTGTAGTTGAGCCACTCATGTAAGATTCTGCTTTTGTGTGTGCAATAATCAGCCCTGTTAGTACAAGAAATAAATCAGAACAAATGGAACATCTGAGGACTTTTATTTGGTGTTTGAGCCTTAACTCTGAAGTCCTGAGCTCATCTCTTTCCTTTGCCACTTTTTAAAAATAGGACTAATCAACCAGCTTCCCTCTTACTCGTTATCATTGCAGGAGAAGGTCAAACACCAATACTTGACTCATTGGTGATATTTCCTGTAATAATATTGCCACTTCGCACATTGAATTGGCAGCACCCTCTTTAGGGGAACAGTTACCAGCACCTTTAAAACTAATCGTACTTGAGATTTGGAAACCAATTCAGAAAACTCATGATTTTATCTTTTCAAGAACCATTCTTTGTTCTCTAGAGAGACAAAAATCCGTGAAGCTTATATGTGTATATTGATAGAGAAACATATCAAATGGCTCAAACATTTTTAGAAGTGGGCAAGTTCCAAGTGGGTTCGATGTCAGGTTGAAGGATTATTTTGACTCGATTATCTGCAGGAACTGGTGAACTCAGTATCAACATAGTGAAAGTCAAATTTCTGGCTACAGAGGTAAATTAATCCAATGTTGGCAGTAGGCAATACAGCATTCCCCTGGCTCATGTCCAAAAAAATGGCGATCAGTGAGCCAGATGCAGGATCCAGACTCAGCAAGAAGCAAGCTTTTCCACAGTGTCCGCTTCTATTGGAAGTAGGCAGGCCACACCCTTGAAATTGCATACAGGATTACTAGGCCTTAACCACCAAATTGCTGAGAATCCTGACCTAGACAAAGTGACACAAAACCGTAGCTATCATAATCCCTAAAAGCAGTGTTAGGAGCATTAGTTCCCAAAGTTGTCCCAGAAGTGCCAAGGACGGTAAAGAAATAGCCTTTTTTGGTGGTCTAGCAGTAGTATGTCAAAGAGTAAGAAAAGGGAAAGGTCCGGTGATAGGACAGAAGACTTAAGTCACAAATTATTTTATTTCTGTCCTTAGAAAGTGAGAAAATGCGATCACTACGTGTCTTAGGTTGAGTTGTATAGAGAAGCAAAGTTAGTGATTTTATATATGAGGGTGGACCGCCCCCCAAAAGGAACATAGTTCCACTGGCGGAGCATCATAGTACACATCAAGCCACTCACTCTGAGTTAGTGCACCCAGTGGTGTTGCCTGGGAAGCTTCTCTCTGGTCACAGTGAATTTTTTTCATAAAAGCAGTTTCTCTCGAACCTTGTTTTTGTGATGGCCGACAAGCGTACAGTGTGCATCTGTGAAATTTTGTTTCCTGTTTTGGGGGAATGCCCCCTAAACTGTTGTGATGTTGAACACAGCTTACAAGGACAGCACTATGGGAAAAACTCAAGTGTCCAAGTAGTTTTCTCATTTCAAAAAAGGTGAAATGATGATGACAAACCTGCTTCTGGATATCTGTTGACTTGTAGTACATTTGGAGTTCATTCTGCCAGGACAGACTGTTAATCAAGCTTTCTGTTTAGAGGTTCTAAAAGGATTGTGTAACAGTGTATGACAAAAAAGACCTGATTTGGGGCAGACGGGCGTCTGGTTTTGCCACCACAACAATGTGCCTGATACAAATTCACTCCCCCTAATGGTTCTATATAATCTTTGAGTTGCTGTTATCAATTTAATCTCATATAGATAGATACTAAAAGAACACAATGCTCTAGGCAGACATTATTCACTAGTTAAACCAAATTATTGTTTAATTTTAAGAAGACTCCAGGGTCTTTTTCTGGTTTAAGATTAAAAGATTATCTCAGGATAAGAGCTTCAGGAGTTCATCCACCTTTCACGGCTCATGAAAGCCCGGAATCTATGAAAAATTGAAATTCTGTTATGATTTCCGCCCATTTGACCAGATTGTTCCAATGGAATCTTTGATTAAAATGTTACCAGTCACCATCCAGTTCTGATTGCGTGATAAGGGAGGTAATTAGTCATATATTCCATATCCTCCTACTCCTGGACTCTCCTTCCTCTATTGTTGCAGGTCAATAGAGACCAACTGTGTGCCCTGAATGGCCACTTGCAAGCTTTTTAAGGCCCTATGTGTTACTCATTGAACGAAGAGGTAGAACAGAAGCACTAAGCTTGTTAGAACAATTAACTAAGATGTCCCATGAAACCAGGATCCTAAACCTCCAAACCAAGGAATCAAATGCCATGAGGTGTTCGATTACCCAAAAGCAGCTTTAATAGTGTGGGCCCCCTCTCTCTTTCTCATCATTGTAAACATTTTTATTGCCCATCTATTGCCAATTCAACTTCTTACATGTGTACAACTTATTGACAGCAGTGGCAATAATTGACTTTGCAGTCCTGCCGTTAATCAATGTAAGATTTCTTTCCTCTTTAGCTCTCGTTATCCCCACTCCCAGCTGCCCTAGGGACCTACAAATAAACTTTGGTTTCTCCGAATTTGTCTTTTCTAGTCTTTAAGAAAGCGAAATTATGCAGTGTTTTTCCTTTTGTGGTTGACTTGATTCCCTCAATGCCATCTCTTTAAGCTCCAGCCACACTGTGGTTAATGTAAAGACTTAATTTCTCCTATTGGCTGAGTGGTATCATTGTATGTATGGACCGCATTTGTTGATTCACTCATCTGTGGACGGTCATTTAGGATGCTGTCAATTTTTTACTACTGTGAATACTGCTGCAATGAATATTGGTGTACTAGTTAAAAAACATTTTTATTGAGATGTAACTCATGTACCATACAATTCAGTGGCTTGAATATAAGAGTTATGCTATCATCAACACAACCAGTTTTAGAATGTTTTATTCACTTTTGTACTCATTATTTTAGCTCCCCCAATCTCCCCCAACCTACTCTGCCATAACGCTAAGGAATTAGTAATCTAGTTACTGTCTATAGATTCACCTATTTTGAGTTTCACATAAAACCATGCCAAAATACAACAGAAAAATTTGAGTTCAAAAGAAAGCAAAATAATTAATTAATTAAATTTAAAAGAAAGCAAAATAGAACAAATTAAAAATTAGTCAAAGGGGGAAAATGATAATATTCTTTTGATAATATTTTTAAATTGGGCATGACTGTGTCTGCCTTAGTCCACTCTACCTGAGGGCAAGGCTATTCACGTTCCCAGTCAGTTGTTCTAAGGAATTCGATGTAGGGCTAAGCCCCGTGGTGATTCGGAATTGGATTTTGAGTTTCACTGTCATCCATGCTCAGAATTTGAGCTCTACTACAATTCCCTCCTCTGATCTTGTTAGTAGGTGCTCTCAAGTTGGTTTCGACCCAGGGCGACCTATGCACAACAGAGAGCCTTCCTCTTCGTTGCTGCCCCTTCACTTTCCCAGCATGATGTTCTCCAGGGACTGATCTTTCCTGACAGTATGTCCAAAGTATGTAAGACGAAGCCTTGCCATCTTTGCCTCTAAGGAGCACTCCGGCCCTACTTCTTCCAACACAGATTGGTTTGTCCTTTTAGCAGTCCATGGTACTTTCAATGTTCTTCTCCATCACCTCAATTCAAATACATCAAGTCTTCTATAGTCTTCCTTACTCAGTGTCCAACTTTCACATGCCTATGAAGCAATGGAGAATCCCATGGCTTGGGTCAGGCGTGCCTTACTCCTCAAAGTAACATCCTTGCTCTTCAACACTCGAATGAGGTCTTAGCAGCAGATTTACCTAATACTCTTTTGATGCTTCCGTGTAAATTGGTTGTGGTTTGAAGCAAGATTGACTCCTCGACAGTGTCAACATTTTCTCCATTGACCATGGCCCGGTTGTGAGGATTTGGGTCCTCTTTCCCTTGAGTTGTCATCCACAGTACGATCCTTGATTTTCCTCAGCAAGTGCTTCAGTTCCTCCTCACTGTCAGCAAGCAGGTTGTGTCACCTGCATACAGCAGGTTGTTAATAACCCTCCAGTCCTGATGCCACGTTCTTCTTTTGGATTTTATTATTTACAATTCTTGGATCATACAGTCTGGTAGTTTCCTTCCAGTGGGCATGGCTTGCTGCTAGTTTTAAGATAAACTTAGGACCTCAGATGCTGTTCTTTGATAGCCAGGTAGCGTCTGACTTCTTCACCACACTTTGCAGAGCATCCATATCTTTAGTGATCCCTTCAGGAAAATAAATAGTGAGCAAGACTGTATCATAAGAACTGATTGTTCACCTCTCCTCCCTCTCTCCGTTTCTCTGCCACCCCGAGTGTGGTGGTGCTCCGACTTCACCATGTCGTCTCATAAGACTTTCAGGATCAAGAGATTCCTGGCCAAGAAACAGAAGCAGAATTGGCCCATTCCCCAATGGATTCGAATGAAAACCGGTAATAAAATCAGGTACAACTCCAAGAGAAGACATTGGAGAAGAACCAAGCTGGGGCTGTAAGGAGCCCCCTGAAGGGTGGCACGCATGGCCGCATTTTCCCAGGCTCAAATTTTGTCCCCATCTGATGACTTGAACTTCTATTGGCAAATAATCTGGTTTATTCCTTGTTTTTTTGCTTCTTAATCAAGTTTAACAATAAATGATGTAAGGCTGTTGGTGTGAAGAAAAAAAAAAGAACTGATTGTTCTTAGGCTAGATCTATGTTAAGTTCGAGCTCAAAATCCATTCATATATCTAAGATTTACGAGTATGTATATCCCTGTTCTACTTTAGTGGCAACATTGTTAGCTTTTTGAGAGATCATTAAGTAGTCCATGAGGCCTTTGTATTGCCATTCTAATAACAGTATTATTAAACTAGCCACTGGTACAGAATTTAAAATATTATTGAGATGAGAAGAATATTCATATATAGGAAAGCTTTTTTGATTAACATACAGGGGTGTTCACTGATCTATATTAAAAACTATGAGAGTTAAAAGGCACAAATTCAATTACACTCATTTACTGTGGCAGAACCATGTCTGTAGAACTAAGACAAGTCCATGACAGCTAACAAACTATGAAAGTGGCATACATATGTTACCCTTAAGTTGCCTATTATTGGGCAATCTCAAAATCAGGAGATTTGAACTGAACGCCAATCACTTCCAAATCCACGACCTTGGCATAATAGTCCTTTTCTACTTCATTTATTAGGGCACTGCAATTTTAAGTTCAAAGGGATATATCAGTTCCTTTAAGCTGAAACAGCTGTGTTAAAGGCAAAGCCTAGTTCACTTAGTGACGTTTCAGACTTAGATTTTTCTTGTGTGGCTTATGTAGTATGCTGTACACCTTGAGGGGACAAGAGCTGAAGTCCAGGTAGTCTGTCGTATAGGCCATGGGTCACCAAGGGCTGAGAAGAAACTCAGTTAAAAACATATGATTAGCCATTAGTATGTGGTGGATTCTCCCCCTTTGGTGGGGGGTGGTCCATAAAGCAATGTCAAGTGTTTTCCCCAAGGGCAAGCTGCCTTTCCACTTTCCTCTACCATCAACAGAAGTCCGATCATCAGACACATCCCCCCCATCCTCCTTGATTATGAATTTCCACCAGAGTGCACTAAGAATGACTAACAGGCACTACCACATGGCGTGGACTATTTAGTCCTCTCTCTGTCCCTTCCTATTGGGAAACTCTCTAGCGGAGGTGAGGTCTCCCCTGGAGAAGTGGCCTCTATGATATACAAATAAGAGAATGACAAGTGGGTTACAAGCATTAGGCGGTCAGCCCACCCGTTGCCTGGTCATACCACACATTGAATGACTTTGTCTTGTTCTTATAGCAAGGGTCTCATACAATGTTTGCCTTTTGCAATTGACTAACTGCTCAGCATAATGTTCGCCATGCCTGGCCTTATTGTGAGGTCATGATTGTTAGCGAGCATAATGTTTCATTCTGACACATCTCGTTTTGAGTCTGCTTTCAGATCGTTTGGGGTATATTTGTAGGAGTGCAATTGCTGGGTCATATGGTAGTTCTATTTTTTTGTTGGTGTTGAGGAATTGTCACACTATCCAATTTCAAGTTCTCTCTAGCAATGGATAAGGGCTCCAAGGTCCCTTATTTACATTTTAAATTATTGTTATGTTTTTATTGAGTTTAATTTCATTTTTCATCTTAGCCATTCTACTCATAGTGCAATGTCTTTTTGTTTTTTAGTAAACTAGTTTTAAACCTCTTGTTTTTTGTTTGGATCTTCCTGATGACTGATGCTGCGGAGCGTGTTTTCATGGGTTTGGTGGCCATTTGAATGTGTTCTTTGATGAAATGTCTCTTCAAGTCCTTTGACCATTTTGTAATTGGGTTACTTGTCCTTTTGTTGTTAAATTGTGGACACTTTATATATATATATTATCGTTATTAGCTTCTTGTTGGGGGTAAGAGTATGGTTTCCAAAGATATTCTCCCAGTCCGTAGTTTGTCTTTTCGCTTTTTTTGTAGTCTTGGACAACAGTTTTTCATTATCATGAGATCTTTTGTCTTCTTAAACAATTTTGTCTCCCACTTGAATGAAGACCAAGAAGACACACTTATTGAGTGTGTGAGGGACACAAAGCAGCAAAAGTATTAGATGAGAGTATTAAAAGATAGAAAATGACTTGGCAGGCTGGGAGGTAGACTAAAGCCAAAAAAGGAGTTTAGTAAGATAAATGAAAAGTTCATTACTAGGGGGAAAATAAATATGCACACAGTTAGGATAAAAGAGATTTAGTTTTGCATTGGGAAACAACCCAAGGGACAACCCAATGTCAGTCACTATGTGAGTAGTAGACTTCCAGAAAGGTCCATGGGAATTTAAGCTGCATACACAGAGGAGGGCTATCAGGCTGATTAAAATACTATACGTTAGATACAATATAAGTCTGCAAATGGCAATGCCTGATGTGAATATATAGTAATGCTGAAAGTGGAGCTAACCGAGGCCGAGGGTACACTAATCTGCTCAAACCATATCTATAGTATTGGTCCTAGTTCTGGGCACCAACTTCAGAGAAACTTGAGCTATGTAAGTGTGTTCCTGAGCTAGGAATGAAGACGAAGAAAGGTCTCTGAACCTTGATAAATATGGCAGAGGGGGGAAAAATCATTGATTGAAATAATTCTATTTTATTAACATTATATACAACAAAGTGCATTCTTTAAAACTGCGGTTTGGCGATCTTTGACATTTGTCTTTATTTATTATTTATTTTTTTGGCCCGGGGCGACATGGCTTTATTATTAGCAAGTCAGGGTTTCAAAGGCTTTAGGAGTTGGCATCCGGTCCCTTCTTCTTGCCAAAGGTAGGCACAACGTTGACAAAACGCCGTTGTACTGCATCGGCCGCTTGGCCCGGCCAGTCTTCTTCTTCTTCTCCTGTTTAGCCGCCTTGGGAGTCTGGCCTCTCACTTTGCCAGCACGAGCCAGGGAACCGTGGGCTTGGCCTGCTACTTCTAGAGTAGCCGGGGCCTCCAGCCCACACTGGTTCAGGGTCGCCCCATCCTCCAGAGGCGAGCCTCCCAGAAGCACCCCCTGGTCTTTGGGGGCGATGCCCTCCAGCGACGCTACCTGGGCCTCGATCTGCGCGACTGTCTCCTGGCCGGTCACCTCGAGTGTGTGTAGCCCCTGGGCTCGAAGGAAGAGCTGCTTAATGGCGGCTGAAAGGTAGCGCCTGCTCCGAATAGGGAGAAGATGGAGCTGCGCAAGAGCGACATTTGTCTTTATCCATGAAACTATTGCCCCAATCAAGATGTGGAACCTTTCTATCACTCCAAAAA
The DNA here is from genome assembly GCF_050624435.1 of Tenrec ecaudatus. NCBI lineage: Eukaryota > Metazoa > Chordata > Mammalia > Afrosoricida > Tenrecidae > Tenrec > Tenrec ecaudatus. Next base: position 61,529,359 of record NC_134536.1, on the reverse strand, counting down.
GATGCTCGTGCCTCTTTGTAGTTTAATCTTTCTTTTCTCCAAGCCCTAAGACAGCCACTGATCTGCTTCCTGTAACTCTGGGTTAATTGACATTTCCTAGGCTGGCCGCATTTTGAACCAACGTCCTTGTGGCTACTGACCCAATGCTTAGCCCACTGTGCGACCAGGGCGCCGTAGAATTTGATATACCATGTATGCTCGTGTATAAGCCGAGCCTTTCAGCTTATACACGGGTTCAGCTTATATACGGGTCAGTGGTACCCCAGCAAGGTGTAACATCTAGCCCCCCACCTCCCACACCCAGGGAACAGGTTGAGCACCCGTTATCTCGGGGGTGATTGCTGTTTCTCCGCTGTTCATTCAAAGCCCCGCTGACATTGCAGGGCTTTGAATGTTTACTCACATCTAACCAATCAGAGCCGTTCTATGACATGTATCTTTGAATAAGCCTTTTAAAGACCGTGTGCGAAGGATGTGGCATGAGTGGATGTCATCTGGTCACGCCTGACTAACAAAAGGAGGAAATCTCATGAAGCCTGACATAGAGTTAATAGCAAAGTGGGTTCACGATGCATGGGAAGACATTCCAGAAGACATGGTGCGACGTGCCTTCCAGAAATGTAGTATTAGTAACGCTATGGATGGCAGTGAAGACTGCGCTTTGTGTGAAAATGACAGCAGTGATGGTGATGATGGCGATCTCAGTGAGGACAACGTCTATGATGACTTCACACCAGCTGAGGCTCTGTATTGGAATATGGATGATGAGGAGGAATCCAGTTTTGAAGGATTTTAACTCTTTACATTTTAGCTTGGTTGCTGATTGAGCTCAGGGAATAGTACTCTTAAGGTATCATTGTTGATACCTTCTTGTTTTTGTTGAACCTATTTTCCACTTACTGTGCTGGTTTACTAATGCTAAATGACTTGTCCTTTTATTTTTTTTAATTTAAAATAAATATTTAAATATATTACCCCACTGATGTCTCAATTTTTAGTAATTTTATTTTCATTTGATTTTATTATTGACACTCACCAATAGCTTCTGCATTTTCCACCCTAGGCTTATACTCGAGTCAATCAGTTTTTCTGGTTTCCCAGGTAATAATTAGGTACCACGGCTTATACTCGGGTTGGCTTATATTCGAGTATATATGGTAAATGGAATATTTGTTTTGTGGCTGGCTTTTTTTATTCAGCAGGTATATTTTCAAGATCTGTCCATGTTGTCCCCTGCTATTAGTATTTCATTCCTTTATTTTTTTAAATAAAATTTCCTTTTTATGGCTTAAACTCGCTGTCTCACACAGTGTTTAGCAGAGTGGAGGTCCTGGGGGAAGCTGGACTGTGCTCAACTATACATTATGCAAAGTGACTCTCTTGATTATTTTGGAGAGAATTTTTCTAGCTGAATTTCATGGTCTGTTTCAAATGCAGTCAGTTCCTTTCAGGAGAGTTAGAACTTTTGTCCTTTGAGTTGGAGCAAGGTCAACAGGGATCACAATGTTCTTAGTTTGCTGTTGCATTGAGTTGATGCCGACTCCTTGTGACACGATAGGACAGGGCCGAACTGCTCCTGGGAGTTTTCAAGACTGTAACTTTACTGGAGTAGAAAGCCCCATCTTTCTCCAGTGGAGGAACGGGAGGTTTTGAACGGCTAACCTTGAGGATCACAGCCCAATGAGTAACCACTACACCACCAGGGCTCCTTTTTCCAAGGATAGAACCTCCATTTCTTGGTGGAGGAAAAGATCTCTAACTCATAGCCACAAACCAAAAGCCATACTCACTGCCATCAAATCAATGCGGACTCACTGACACCCGTGGGTTCCCAAGACTGTAACGGTTTACAGGAGTAGAAAATTGTGCAAATGACCATCTTTCTCCCTCACTGCTGTGGGTAGCTTTGACCTGTAGGCACTGACCATTCGACAGCAGCCTAACATAACCGCTACACCACCAGGGTTCCCAAATCCTGCCACATTCACCAATAATTTACCATTTTCAAAGCAACTTGGATGAAAAATGGTGGTGGCTTACCCTTCCTGTTGAGATATGGTAGCCCTCAGGCACAGAGGGCAGAGTGAACCCCGTGTTCTTCACTGTACACCCCAGAGTTGAGCTTCCATCAAGGTGAGCTGGAGAGCACACAGTGGGTGATGACCAGACTGCCAAAACACTCACTGTCTTAGTACGTTTCTTAAATATTTATTATCTACTTAAAACAGCTTCTAGAGACTTAACACGAAGGGGGGGGTGTTTTCACCAGTTTTGCTTGTTTTGCTGGGTAGTGGATTTACAGAGCTTCCTCTGCTATAATTCTAGAGGTCAGAGGCAGTTTGGTTCGATCCTAGAGATATTCTGAGTTTTATGTACTGGATTCTTTTTGGCGCTGGCTGCTAGAAAGTGATGTGCTTCCCTTATAACTGGAAGAGGGAGTAAGAGTTCATATTCTGTATTGTTCCTCACTTCACCTCTTCTCTGTCCATATTTTCTCTTCGTTTGTTTTCATTTTATGTAATTATTTTGTATCACATGCACTTTTTTGAGCCTACAAAATCATGGAAATTTTTATGAAACAAAAATATCAAAATGTGAAGCTATTATTTCTCGGAATAGCCTCTGTCTCAGATATATATACTTGCTATTGTGAATTTGGTGAAGGTACACAGAGCAGATGATCATTTTTGCAGTCAATGGTTCATACGCATTCTGTCTCAACACATCCATTGCGATCCCCTGAGGGTTGCCCACTTCCTGCCTGTGTTTCCTGTTTCCACTGCTCTTCTTTCCTAACCCTGGGTATTTCTGACCTTGGGTCAGTGCATGCTTTTGATCGTAAATGACTGATTATTCTAACACAGCAGTGAATTCCATTATAGACCTGAAAGTGAAGGGCCATAGTTTGGGGGGTTCCACTCATCTCTATCTTTTGTAATTTTGGATTTTGTTCCACATTTTCTCCCACTCTTTCCAAGACCGGATGTCCTTTCCTGAGCATTGGTAGTAGTAGCAGGGCACCATCTAGTTCTGATGTCAGGGTTGTGGAGGCTCATGTTTGTGAGGCCCATTTGTCCATTGAACTAAGTATTTCCATTTAGCTCAAGATCTTCATCACTCTGTGTGTGTGTGTGTGTGTATAGCTTCAAGACATTTCTTTTTTGGCATGTTTCAGATTTTATTTATAATTGAATGAGATCCATCTCCTCAGTCTAGCTTAATTTTCCTTAGCTTTAATTTATTTCACCTTTTTGGCCCGGAATCAGGAGAAATATCCAGACATTTCTGATGAAACACATTCACGAGCTCCTTACAAATACTGCCTGTCAGGTGGGTGTGCCCTTCGTTTCCATGAAACGCTGTTGAGGTGGCGTCTGAGGGAGAAAGCAGGCTAGCTCTCTGGGAGGCAGACTCCCCGTTTTTAAAGCCGTCGGTAGCGTGTACTTGCCGATACAGCTTGGGTCTCAGGTATCTCTTCTCTAGGTTTCATCACTCTTCTTCCTCCAGGTGGGCAGAGACCAATAGCTGTGCCTTAGGTGACAGCTCACCAGCTTTTCAGGCACAAATGGTTGCTCACCACAGGAGACTGTCTTTGCATTGACTTGGGTGTCTCTGGGGACTGTGGCCCTGATCCCCCAGGCCCAGCGCCTCCTTCCCTCACAGTGTTTGGTTTTCACAACCCTACCCGGGTATGCGCCACCACATTGATGGGTTTGTTTTCAGTCAAGGTCCATACTCATACATAAATGTTCTCTGTCAAACTCGGGCATCCACTTTCCCTCTCACGTCTGTACAGCCTACATGTCTCTCCAAGCATCTGTTCAGAGATCAGCACTACTGCAGGGCTGCATCACATTTTGAAAGCCAAGTTCATTCCTTTTGGGAACACAGTGGGATTAAACTAAATGAGTAATTATGTACAGAATGAAGGACAAGTTTTAAAACGGACGGTAGTAATGATTGTAGAACACTTCTTGATGTGAGTGAGCTATTGAATTGTATGATCTTTGAATTCTATGCCAATAAGACCGCTGTAAAACCCCAATACATGTGGACAGGACTCATACATACATGATGTTACGTGAACATTTCCCCTCAGGCTGTCTAGACTCTCCTTAAAAAAAAAGTAAATTAGGACGTGTACAGAATTTATACACTCAAACAATACTGAAACACTGGTTTCCAAAACAAAAACAAAAACACCATCCCGCTCCTGAGTTCACCGATGCTGCAGTAAGGAAGGTCTTTCCCCTAGCAGTGAGGGATAGAGAGAGAGGGCCTTCTAACCAGAGGAGATACAGAGAAGCCCCTTTCATTCCCCTGGCACTTTGCTGGTTCAGAGTCTGTCAGCCAAGCCCTCTGTTTCAGCCCTGTTCTCATCCTGGTCTCTCCCGTGCTGGGTCCTGCCCAGAGTGGGAAGTACGAAGTGACTTGCTTCTAGTTGACAGTTCCCTGGAGGCATTTGGGATTCAGATAGCTCAGTCTGCTAGTTTCATTTCCTAGAGGTGTGTTGATATTCCCTGTTGCCTCCCATCTTCTTTCTAATTCCCTTTGACTTTATGCCCCCAGTTGCCCAGCCCACCCCACCCCGCCTCACTGGAACAGCCCAGATAAATACAGTAGAAGGAGTCCTCTCTGGAATCCGCCAAGGAATCAATGTTCCTTTGAATTAAAAGAATGGCAGCTTCTGACTGACCTTTTTAAAAATGAAGAGCTCCCAACAGAGGTGCCATAGCAAACTGTCACCGAGGTTTAGCAGGTCGGTGTAAATTAGTTCCTCGGATTGCTTCTTAAAAGCCCAGTGTGGTAAGGACAGGGCTGTGTGGTAAAGTGGGAGTTTGGAAGAGAAGGGGCGATAGAAATGGGCTGGGTCATTTTCCTGAGACTGACTTACCACAAAAGGAAGCCTGGCGGCATGGTAGGTTATGCGTTGGGCTGCTGGCAACAAGGTTATCAATTCGAACCCAGCAGCTACTCCATAGGAGAAAAAGGAGGCTTTCTGCTCCACAAAAATGGACAGCTTCAGAAACCACTGGAGCAGCCCTCTCCAATCCCTTTGGGTCACTGTAAGTCCCAATGGACTTGATGGCAGTGAGCTTGGTTTTTGACTCGGTGCTGGCACATTGCCAAACACCTGTTGGCTTCAGACAACAGAGATTTATTCTCTCACTGTTTCTGGAGGCCAGAAACCTGAAATCCAGGTGAACTATACCTTCTCGGGAGATGCTAGGGAGCATCCTTTCTTGCCTCTTCCACTTCCTGATGGCTCTAGGATTTCCTTGATCTGTGGCCGCATAACTCCAACCTCTGCCTCCAATGTCACATGACCTCTTTGTCTCTGTGTCACCCTCTTTTGTCTCCTATAAGGACACTTGTCATTGAATTCAGAGCCCAGGATGATCTCATCTCCCCATCTTTAACTTAATGCTGTTTGTAAGGATATGTTGTCATGGTCACAGATTTTGGGGGTTAACAGGTAGACACACTGTGAGGAGGCCATCATTCAACCCTGGCAGAGGGCACTTTCTGAGTTCGGAGTAGAGCATGATAGTCAGGATAGGGGCCAAGCAGCAGACATATTTGCTCAACATTTGAAGATTTGCTGAAGTTGACAGACGGAGGAAGACTGACGAAGGGGCATAGGAAAGTTGAACAGGAAGTGGGTCAGAAGTTCCTGACTTCAGTCTTTATTACACTATTACTTCTTGATCAGCATAAAGTAAGACATTCACATTTTAAAATTTAATCATTTTATTGGGGGATCGTACAACTCTCATCACAATCCATACATTCATCCATTGTGTCAAGCACATTTGTACATTTGTTGCCCTCATCATTCTCATAACATTTGCTTTCTACTTAAGCCCTCAGTATCAGCTCCTCATCACCCCCGTGAACCCTTGACAATTTATAAATTATTATTTTGTCATGTCTTACACTGTCCGACGTCTCCCTTCACCCATTTTTCTGTTGTCCACCCCTCAGAGAAGGGGTTATATGTAGATCCTTGGTATTGGTTCCCCCTTTCCACCCCACCTTCCCTCCACTGTCCCGGTATCATCACTCTCACCACTGGTCCTGAAGGGTTCATCTGTCCTGGATTCCCTTTGTTTCCAGTTCCTACCTGTACCAGTGTCCATCCTCTGGTCTAACTGGACTTGTGAGGGAGGATTGGGATCATGATAGTGTGGGGGAGGGGAAAGAAGCATTTAAGAACTAGAGGAAAGTTGTATGTTTCATGGTTGCTGCACTTCACCCTGACTGGCTCCTATCCTCCCTGTGACCTTCTGTAAGGGGCAAGACATTCACATTTCACTGGTTTAATTTCCTTCAATGTTTTATATCATGCTATTTTAAAAATATCACATTTTTATGTGCTCAGTTACTATTTGAATAGTAATGAGCTTCCAGGTTTTACAAAACAAACAAAACTGAGCCCTTAAATCTGATTTTTGCAAAGACAGATGAATTAGAAAGTAACTGTTTTCATGATAAACAGGTTTATTAGTATTGTGAAATTACTTTTAGTATAAAGCTCTCTCAAGTATTTGGCCTTTTTAGATTTTAGATGATTCCATTTCCAAAAGTATTGTTTGCACATGATCTTTCGGGACTGCGTTGTCCCTGTAGAAGAAGACACCCCTGACCTGAGGAAAATGGCGAAGCTAATACTTGGATTTCTTGTAGAGGCAAAAGCTCTGACTTCATTCTTCAGCCACGCTGTCCATTTTTTATTCTTTGGGCAGAAACAGGCAAGCATAACTCTTTTCTCCTCTTAAACATGCTCAGAGGCCACAAACACCTTTAAAAGTCAATCTTATAGTATTTTATATGCTTTCTTTTCTATTGATATTTTGATCTATTTTATTTTATTGTTCTTGTTAGTTTATTTGTTGTTGCTGTTGCTTTTAAATGGTTTTCTGTAGATGAAATCCAAGATAGGCAAATCTATGGAGACAGTAACTGGATTAATGATCCCTTGGGGAGATGGTAAGGGAGTTTGTGGGGAAATGGGGAGCTAAACATAATGAGTAAAAGATTGAAGAAAGCATTCTAAAAACATGACTGTGGTGTGATTGAACTGTTGAATTATGTGATATGTGAATTTTATGCCAATAAAACTTTTGGGGAAAATTTAAAATGTAGATCTTATTAATGGAACACCAGTAATTGGTTGTATTCCTCTTGTGGATGATCAGCCTCTCTGCCTTTGTATACATTTAGATGTCTTAAAATAAAATTGTATTGTTCAAATAATCTGGCAGGCATAGCTCTTTTCAGACAAGGAGATGTTTATGGTTGGCTGAGGCAAGGCAGGCCCAGCTCTGAATGTCCAGGTTTTACACTCAGGGTGGAGACTGTAAGGGACTCTTTTTACTCCTGGCCTGGGCAGCTAGAGACGTGTAGCAGATTCTGGTTTCTGTTTACTAGTCCTTTTTCTTGTGTGTCCAACAGTTCAATGCTTGTGGTGGTTGGGAAAATCGTCCCCTGTACGTGGGCTTCTACAAAGCATGGTCTCTGTGAGAGTTTAACGCTAATACGTAAAAGTTTGGATTGTTACCAGGGAATGATGCATCAGGATTGCTTACAGGGGTTGGAATGGACTCAGAGGTCTTCTTTTAAGGAGCGTGGAGGGGGGACTTGACTGAACATGACTAGATTCTGACCAATTTCAAGTATACAGTTGCTTCTAACTTCTTCTCTCACCAAACTGACACCAGCCCCACTATGAGCAAACTCTAGAATTCAGTGGTTCTCTACCTTCCTAATGTCGTGACCCTTTCACACAGTTCCTCATTACTGTAATTTTGCTACTGTTATGAATCATCATGCAAATATCTGATATGCAGGATGTATTTTCTTTTTTTAAAATGTATTTTAACAATTTATTGGGGCTCATACAATTTTTTTCACAGTTCATACATATACATACATCAATTGTATAAAGCACATCTGTACAGTCTTTGCCCTAATCATTTTTTTCTATTTTCTTCTTTTACATTTTATTAGGGACTCATACAACTCTTACCACAATCCATACATATACATACATCAATTGTATAAAGCACATCCATACATTCCCTGCCCCAATCATTCTCAAGGCATTTGCTCTCCACTTAAGCCCCTTGCATCAGGTCCTCTTTTTTTCCCCCTCCCTCCCCTTTCCCCCCTCCCTCATGTGCCCTTGGTAATTTATACCTCGTTATTTTGTCATATCTTGCCCTATCCGGAGTCTCCCTTCCCCACTTCTCTGCTGTCCCTCTCCCAGGGAAGAGGTCACATGTGGATCCTTGTAATCAGTTCCCCCTTTCCAACCCACTTACCCTCCACTCTCCCAGCATTGTCCCTCACACCCTTGGTCCTGAAGGTATCATCCACCCTGGATTCCCTGTACCTCCAGCCCTCAAATGTACCAGTGTGCAGCCTCTGCCCTATCCAGGCCTGCAAAGTAGAATTCGGATCATGGTAGTTGGGGGGAGGAAGCATCCAGGATCTGGGGGAAAGCTGTGTTCTTCATCGATACTACCTCACACCCTAATTAACCCATCTCCTCTCCTAAACCCCTCTATGAGGGGATCTCCATTGGCCGACACTTGGGCCTTGGGTCTCCACTCTGCACTTCCCCCTTCATTTAATATGATATACATATACATATCTACATATACACATATATACACATACATACACACACTTATATCTTTTTTTTTTGCATGATGCCTTATACCTGGTCCCTTGGGCACCTCATGATTGCACTGGCCGGTGTGCTTCTTCCATGTGCAGGATGTATTTTCATTGTTACAAATTGCACACTATTAAACATAATTAAAGCATAGTGATTAATCACAAAACAATATGTAATTATATATTGTGAAATATTTATGTGTTTTCCGATGGTCTTAGGCGACCCCTGTGAGAGGGTCGTTTGGCCCCCAAAAGGCTCGCTACCCCCAGGTTGAGAACCACTGCTCTAGATGATTGCTTGTACTTCCAACCAGATGCTAACTTGAGACCTCCCAGCCCGCTCGGGGGAGAAAGATGAGACTGTACATCCATAAAGTTTTACAGTCTGGAAACTCTATATCGGGTCTCTATGAGTTGGAACAGACTCAAGGGCAATGTTTTTTGTTGTTTTTGCTTCAAGGAAGCAAGGAAGTATTCCCCCCGAGGCCCGTGGTAGGGACGACTTACTGAAATCCAGAGCACATCTGAGGGAGGTGGTTGTCCAGAGAAGGAGCCCTGGCCGCACCGCGGTTAAACGCTCAGCGTCTCCGAGAAAGAAAGATGCAGCATCAGCGTCTGTGAAGGCTGTGACCTAGACACCGATGGAATGTTCCGCTCTGTCTGGTAGGTCTCTAGGCGCCAGAATTGATTCCCCAGCACAAAACAGTTGTATGTAAGCACTACTCTTTTCCCATCCAGAAAGGCAGGGCGCTCTCTTCTTTCTGGACTTCAAACGGAGTTAAAAATAAACCTAAAGGCCAGAAAAATACCAGCTAGCACACTTCACATCCATTCTTTCAGCAACTACTTATCGATGGGTCCTAGGGCTCTACCTGTGAGTAAGCCAGGCATGTTCCTGTCCTGCAGCTTGAGATCTACTATGGCGGAGACAAAAGCCGCCGTGACAGAACTAAGCAGCCGGCAGCATTACAAACCTTGACGACTCTTCCATCACGAATGGCTCTTTGTAGCAACAGCATCTAGCCACCGTGGTCGTCTCCAGATGGAGCACACAGATAGCAAAGTGACAGAGCCGCTCAGTTCCATCAGCTTATACCAAGCCAGGGGCGGGCTGCGCGTGGAACAGATAGATCCCCAGTTGTCCTATGTAAGTCCAGGGTGACGCCGAAGAAAATTAAAACAAGTCCACGAGAGCCAAATATAATTTGAGTCTCTACCACCTGAATTTTGTGAACATCTCAAGATGAGATTTGACTCCTTGAGCACTAAGAATAGACCTGCCAAGCCGTGGGCAGACATCAAGACCACACTCACGAAGGGGGCGACAGGGGATGAAAAAGACAGGGAAGAAAGAAAAGATCAAGGTGAGGATTAGAAGAGACAGAACCTTGCTTTGATCCTAGATTAGCTAACGCAAATAGAAGACGTGAAGTACAAGAGCTGGAGATTCCAAAGGGCAGCTTGGGAAGACAAAGTGAAATATTATAATGAAATGTGTCTTTACCTGGGACTAGAAAACTAAAAAGGAAAAACATACCTGGCGTAGCTTAAGCCAGGGGCTCTCATCCTTCCTAATGCCGCGACCCTTTCATACAGTTCCTCATGTTGTGGTGACCCCCCCCCCCAGCCAGAATATTATTTTTGTTGCTACCTCATATCTGTTAATTTTGCTACCGTTATAAATTGGGCGACCCCTGTGAAAGGTTGTTTGACCCCCAAAGGGGTCTCCACCCACAGGCTGAGAACTGCTGGCTTAAGCTAAAAGAATTGAAGAGAAAATTCAAGCCTTGAGTTGAAACAGTGAAAGATTCTTTGGGAAAAATATAAATGCTGCAGGAGGCAGCAAGAGAAGATGGAGAACTACATCGTCACCGTACCAAAAAGAACTAGGCTGCATTCAACTATTTCAAGAGGCAGCAAATGATCAAGGACCTATGTGACTGCAGGAAGAAGGCCAACATGCACCAAAGGCATTAGCAAAAACAAGGCTTCAGGAATTGACAGATTCTGAGATGTTTAGAAAAGCTGAAGAAAAATTGGAAGCACTCAATTGTTTATCCCAGGAATTTTGGAAGACAGCTACAACCTGGCTAACCAACTGGAGGAGATCCACATTTATACCCCTTCCAAAGAAAGGTGATGCGACAGAATGCACAGACTATAGAACAACATCATCAATATTCTATATAAGTAACTTTTGCCGAAGATCATTCAACAAGGGTTGCAATAGTACATTGAAAGGGAACTTCCAGGAATTCAGGGCGGATTCAGAAGAGGATTTGGAACAAAGAATTATTGCTGACAAAAGATGGATCTTGGCTCAAAGCAGAGAATACCAGAAAGATGTTTACTTGTGCTTATCAACTATGCAAAGGCATTGGACTATGCAGGTCATAACAAACTATGGGTAACATTGAAAATAATGAAAATTTCAGAACATTGTGCTCATGCACAACCTGTACATGGACCAAGAAGTTGTCATTGGAACAGAATAAGAGAGTGTAACCGAGAGGAATTACTGAAACCCAATGAAGGCTGACCCTGATAGTGGGACAAGAGGAAAGTCAAAGGAAGTAGAGGAAAGAACTAGGAGGCAAAGGGCATATATAGAGGTCTAAATACAAGAGTGTGCATACATAAATATATATATGGTGATGGGGAAATAGGTCTATGTGTATATATTTATATGTTTAGTGTTAAGGCAGCAGATGGACATTTGACCTCGACTCAAGTACTTTCTCAATACAAGAACACTTTATTCTATTAAATTGGCATTCCATGATGTACATTTTCCCAATACGATCACTGATGAAAAATGTGTGAATAAGTAAATGTGGGGAAGAAAGCTGATGGTGCCCGGCTATCAAAAGATATAGCATCTGGGGTCTTAAAGGCTTGAAGGTAAATAAGCAGCCATCTAGCGGAGAAGCAACAAAGCCCACATGGAAGAAGCACCCCATCCTGTGTGATCATGAGGTGTTGATGGGATCAGGCATCAGGCATCAAAGAACAAAAAATCATATCATTGTAAATGAGGGGGAGTGCAGAGTGGAGACCCAAAGCCCATCTGTAGGTAATGGGACACCCCCTTACAGAAGGGTTGTGGGGAGCAGACAAGCCAGTCGGGGCAGTGTAGCAATGATGAAACATACCACTTTCCTCTAATTCTTAAATGCTTCCTACCCCCCACTATCATGATCCCAGTTCTACCTTATAAATCAGAGGATGTACACTGGTACAGATAGGAACTGGAAACCAGAGGATGTACACTGGTACAGATAGGCCAGAGGATGTACACTGGTACAGATAGGAACTGGAAACACAGGGAATGCAGGACAGATGACCCCTTTAGGACCAGTGATGAGAATGGCGTTACCAGAAGGTTGAGGGAAAGTGGAGTAGAAAGGCGGAATCAATTATAAGGATCTACATATAACCTCCTTCCTGGGGGATGGACAACAGAACAATGGGTGAAGGGAGATGTTGGACAGTGTAAGACATGAAAAAAAATAGTAAGAATGTATAAATTATTAAGGATTCATGAGAGAGGGAGGAGCGTGGAGGGAGAAAATGAGCTGATAAGGGTTAAGTGGAGAGCAAATAATTTTAGAATGATGAGGGCAACGAATGTACAAATGTGCTTGACACAATGGATTGTGATAAGAGTTGTATGAGCCCCCAATAAAGTGTTTAAAAAATCAAGAAAGATGTGCATCAGTTGTATCCTTTCATCATACTTATTTAATCTCTATGTTGAGCAAATCATCAGAGAAGCGGGAAAAATTCACAAAGAATGAAACTTCAGGATTAGAGGAAGGTTTGTTAACAACCTTACATCTGCAGATGACACAACTTTGCTTGCTGAAAGTGAGGACTTGAAGTAGTTGCTGAGGAAGATCAAGGACTGCAGCCTTCAGTGTGGATTACAACTCAGTGTCAAGAAATACAAGCTGGGGAACTGATTACAAGGATCCACATGTGACCTCCTCCCTGGGAGATGGACGGCAGAGAAGGGGGGGAAGGGAGACGTCGGACAGGGCAAGATATGACAAAATAACAATCTATAAATTATCAAGGGCTCATGAGGGGGAGCGGGGAGGGAGGGGGAAAAAAAGAGGACCTGATGCAAAGGACTTAAGTGGAGAGCAAATGCTTTGAAAATGATTAGGGCAAAGAATATACGGTTGTGTTTTATACAATTGATGTATGTATGGATTGTGATAAGAGTTGTATGAGTCCCTAATAAAATGTAAAAAAAAAAAGAAAAGAAAGAAAAGAAAAAGAAATACAAGCCCTCACAACTGGACCAGCAGGTAACATGATAAACAGAGGAAAGATTGAAGATTTCATTTGCTTGGATCCCCAATCAATGCACATCGAAGCATCACTCAAGAGATCAAATAAGGCATTTCATTGGGAAAATCTAATGCATAAGACCTCTTTAAAGTATTGAAGAGCAAGGATGTTAGTTTGAGCACTAGGGTGTATTTGTCCCAATAGTATTTTCAACGCAGCACATGCATGCGAAAGTCGGCCACTGAATGAGGAAGACCACAGAAGAACCCATGCACTTGAACTACAGTGCTGGCAAAGACTGCTGAAAGCAGTGCGGACAGCCAGAAGAGCAAACAGACTTGTCTCCAAAGAGGCACACCCAGAAAACTCCTTGGGAGTAAGGATGGTGAGACTGACTCACAATCTTTGGACAGGCTGTCAGACGAGAACAGTCTGGAGAAGGACACCATGCTTGGCAAAGTTGAAGGCCAGTAAAACCGAGGAAGGCCTCCCAGGAAGTGGATTGACTGGTGGCTGCAACAGTGTGCCAGAGGACAGGAAGCACTGTGAGGCTGGCGCAGGTAGGGCAGTGTGTTGTGCACAGACAGGGTCTCTAAGGCTGGAAGTGATCTGATGGCACCTAGCAACAACAGCATCCTTCATATTACTTGACTTTTCATGCCAACGTCTCGAATCACCATTCAGACTGTTTAAAAACCAAAAGACGAACCTGTGGCCATTGAGACCCTTTTGATTTCTGCGAATCCGTGCTACCCGGGGAACTGCTCTACAGAGTTTCCCGGCTGTCATCTTTACAGAACCGACCACCAAGCTTTCCTTCCACAGCGATGTTGGCTGCGTTCAAACTCTCAACCTCGATGTCAGTAGTGGCATGCAAACCTTTGTGCCACCTGTGAGCCTTCTAGATCGTCAACTCTGCCTTTCTCCTCCTTGCACCCACAGCATCTAGCACTGTGCCTAGCAGAGAGTGACTTGGATGCTGCTTGAGGCCAGGAGCTTCACCACGGGGCCCTGTGGGTCTCCCAACCTTCCTTTGTGCCTGGAGTGGTCGTCTTGACGGATCACAGACGTTCAGGCAAGCAGGGAACGTTGTTCTTGACAAGGCCTTAAGACGATTGCCAACACTTCTCTTCAGTGATCTTCCTCTTTCTAGGAGCTTCATCTTGCTCAAGCACACTCAGTGTTATGCTTCTATCCAACTTTAGGGTTCTCCTGTCTTAGGAGTCGAATCACAGACTAGTTGATCTGTAACGTGCTCTGCAGTGCAGCAGCAGCAGAGCAGAGGACAGAAGGCTGCGCCTCTAATTCGATGATCTCCAGAAAACCCAGAGAAAAGAGCCCTGGCAATTGATGAGAAATGTTTTATGTGGTGCCTTTTGGCCCTTGTCACCCCGTCTGCCTTTGCGTGACTGCAGACAATAACAGCTGTCAATGTCTGGGGAAGATTCCTAGGGCAGGCAGACTTGAACAAGCTAGTGAACGCAAGACTGAAAACCATCTTCTTTTCTGAGCAAAGTTCACTCTTCAAGTCTTGTTTTCTCTGGCCCTGCTGTCTCCATTTATTAACAAGAGACATTCCTGAGCATCTGAGTCCTGTCACTCTGTGGCCAGCAGATGGAAATCTCCGTCTTGGTGTCCCTCGCTTGTTTAGGCAGTCCTGGTAGGCTGCCTCTGGCCCTGAGAAATGACAGTTCCAGGCAAAGGAATGAACAGGTTCCAAAATATTCTGCTAAGTAAGAAGAAGAAGAAGAAAGAAGGAGGAGGAGGAGGAGGAGGAGGAGGAGAAGAAGAAGAAGAAGGAGAAGAAGAAGAAACATATAGTATGTCATCATCAGGGCGAGGAAGAAGAATGATTTGTGAATGCATATTTCAATGTACATTGAGGAATACAAAGACGGCATGCTTATTTAAAGGCATGCTTATTTTCAACAAAACTATTTATATAGTTCCTAAAGGTGTCATCTGTGAAATATGTGTAACATAGCTTATGATTTTTAAGTGAATCATCTTACATATCCACCATTATAAATTAATTGTACATGCACACGCAGACAAACAAAGAAGATTGGCTTCAAAAAGTTCCTGGAGATTTTGAAAATAGTGGAATGTTTCTACAAGTGTTTTGAAACACATACACGCAAGCAACAATAAACAAGACTTCTATGTCCACAGGAAGAAGATGGGAAGTGAATATGCTACAGGATAAAGGTGGTGTCAGAAACCGTAAGTCGTTTATTTTGTTCTCTTTCTTTTCCATTGTCCACATTTTATTTTGTTATCATAGCGTTGATTTCATCACGGTGAGAGAACAAACTTTAAAGTACAAGAAACTGTGTTCTTTCCAGCTTGCACAACTCAGCCATCCCGAGAGGACTAACCTGCTTCCATGCTCCTGACACTCGCCGTAGCTGCAACGCTTGGCTGAGGCTGGAGAGGAAGCCGGGAGACAGCCGGTGGAGTTTTACAAAAGGGGAAAGATAGGCAGTTGCTTTCTACCTGCAGGATTTTCTTAACTTCATACTGGCCAGCGAGAGAGGGCTGGACATTCCTGGTTAGAGGTACTTGTTTCTTAAGGCTGTTTCCATTGATGACACTCCTGCCTCCGTCTTAGAGTTCCTACTCTAAATTCCATCTAGCTGGTTGCTCATAATTTCACACTTAATTCCTAGGCTCTCAGCAAGTGTCCATTGTAATTCTCCATCAAGGGCGGGCGTTCTATCTCATGCGCTCCAGTCTCATCCTGTCAGCTGTCTCCTGAGGATCCTCTCCCAGAGAGCTCCCAGGTACATCAAACACCTTTGAAACCAATGTGTGGGTCCTCTGCCAAACCTGCCTCCTACTTTGTACGTTCCACCTTGCTAATAGCACCCCCATCCACCCAGTCGCCCATCCAAGGAGCTGAAAGTTCATCTGAATTCTCTGCTCGCCCTAATTACCTTCTGCCAGCTCTCCTCTCCTCTCCGGACCCTGCGCCTATCATGCCTTCAACCGGAGGCGATTGCCTTCGGATTAGTCTCCCAGCTTCTAGGATCCAGCTAGCCTTTTGAAATGAGGCTCTAACCAAGCCACTCTCCCCCAGAGCTCCACTCACATGATAAAATGCAAGTTCCGTATGTAGGAGAGAGTTCCTGTAGTATATTTCCAGCTTGCTTGTCTGGGGCGCCCCATACCACTGCCTGAATCACACCAGCCTTCGGTTCCTGGAACAAAATAAGTTTTTTACAACTCTGTCCTGTTTGGGTACGCTGTGCTTTGTACCTAAAGAATCTCTATTCCCCCTTCTGGAGTTACCTGAATCATCACCTCCTCCAGGAAACCATGCCGACTTCTGTAGGCGGCATCTGCCCCTCCCTCCTCTGAGGGCTCCGGGCGGCCCCTAACCCTCACCACCACTCCACAAGAGCAGCGATTCCATTTCATTCTTTCTTTGAAATACGACGCTTGGCCTGTAGCAGATGCTCACTATGTGGAATGAGGGAATAGGAAGGGAGGGAGGGAGGAAAGAAAGCTTGTCTTTCTGCTTTACCAGTCCTGGAACTCTGCTAGTACTGACCCCCAAACCTTGTCAACTTATGGGGCACTGAGTGAGCAAGCTGAGGAACTCTTAGCCACGACATCTTTCCATTTACCAGTTCCCCTTGTTCTTCTGGTCCAGCCCTTTCCCCTTTATCTCTCAATCAGCAGCCCTGAGCTGGCTGGCTGGCTGGTGGTAAAATGCCTCCACTCTTGAGTAGATTGTCATCTTACTGTGCCCTACTCACCTCTATCCTTTGTAAAGTGCTAATAAACAAGCATAAAGTCTCGTGGGGCAAGAGGATCCTATTACAGTTCAGACTCATCTGGACAAACAAGCAAAGGGAGAGCTTTTGTCACAAGTGCTGCAAGGAAAACTGCTTGTCAGGCCCAGGAGGAGAGTTGCCTAATCACTTCTCTGGCTTTGATCTCCAGGGCTCCATTAGGCTCGGGATTGGCTTTAACCAGCTCTTTGTTTCTCTGCCAGGAATGCAAGCCAAGGGGCTGTGCTCAGGAACAAAAAAGAAAAACATCAACAACAAATTGCTGTGGGAGTCTGACACCACACCACACCACACCAGCCTGTGGGTCCTCATCAAGCAGGGACAAGTAGGGGAAGCAGCCATGGCTGCTCGGCACAGGAACGAGGAGTGTGGCCCTTACTTGAGTTAACGAGCTTCTTCGGAGCCGCAGACTCTGCTCAATAGAAAAGACGCAGAGCCAGAATTTCCTGATAGCAGCTGTCATCACAACGGCTTCATAATCATACTGCGAACAGGCCAGGTGGGAGCCACGATCAGCTCCGTCAACCCAAGTGTCTAGAGGCCATTGGGGGAGATGCCGAGTCTTCAAGCACTCTTCATCGGCCTTCTTCCAATTGTTTCATTGCTGTGGCAGACTCACATAGAAGCTTTTCCACAATCGCCAAGCTTACAATGCATACATGTCGTTCAATTTACTCTTGTTGGGACATTTTTCATAACCCAAGATACCTCATTAGCATCCAGCCTCCACCGATATCCAAAGAATACGCTTCCTTCTAGTACAGCAATGGCTGGGGCTACTTCAGCAATGACCTCATTCACCTCCGCTCTTTCGTTTCTCAGTTTCTGACTACTTCATGTGTTCTTACCACCTCCATTCCCTCACCACAAAGAACTCATCATGGTGCACTGTGGCCCCCATGTTCCTTTCCTGAGATGACAGAACTTCTGAATCACCAAGTTCTTAGACTGTCCTCTTCTGGAAGATGGCACTGTCCTGATAGAGCACGGAACCCTGGAGCAGGTGAGTCACCTCTTGATCTGCTGGGAAACTCGGGGGCACCTTTGCCTCTTTTGGGTATTCTCCCACCAGTGCAACATCTAATCAGTTCCCAGCTCCTGCGGAGTCCACCTCCACCCATCTCTCCATTCTGATAAGCCTCCTCCTACTCACGGCTACGACAGAGCACACGAGTGAGCGAGGACACAGCCATCCCTCAAGCCAGCTCAGCAATTCCCACATCCTTTCTGTCTCTCAGCCCCTCACATCCTCCCTCCGCCCACACTCTCTCTGTCGACTCGTAGGCACCTCCGGTCACACTGTTGAAGCCTCTTGGGCCAAGACTGGCAGACTTCTCTTGCCCTTTCAGACTTTTGGTTGATGATCTGAACCTTACCCCACCTCCCTGACTTTCTGTGGTTCACCCCTCAGTCTGCCTCGTGCCAGATGCACGTGACATGCTTCTGTTGTTTGCTAAAGAAAACCACACGCCACGAAGCCCAAAACCACAAGCCTCCCTCTCCGTGGCTGCAGAGCCCCCCATGCCAATGGGCAGCCCGCGCGCAGAGGCTGCTGCGAAGCTGACTCCGCTCCTCAAGCCCCATCTGACTGAGCATCCTTCGTCCCAGGGATTGACACCTTGCTTCATCAAGCAAAGGGAGGCCGGGGCTTCCGGAACCTGAGCTCTCTGCTTCCTTTCCATTTTAGCAACCGAGCTGTCTCCTCCACGCCTTCAGCCCTTCTGCTCCGACCACTCGCCTCTAAGCAAGCTCAGTCCTTCCTGTCTGAAATACAGGCCCTCCCGGATCCTTCGTCCCTGCAGCTAAGGAAGGATTTCCTCTAGAGCTAACAGAGAACTGTGAGACAGCACATGACGTTCCTTAAGCTAAAAAGAAAAAGGTCTCCATGGCTTACAGCCCACGCCCCCTCCCATTCCCTTGGAGGTCACCTGCTTCAAGGAGCCAACCCCGGGCCTCTTGGTGGCATCAGCTTCTCCCTCGCTCCCTCCTCTCGCCCTCAGCGCTCCGTGTGTCCCTTGAAGGCAGCTGTCTTTTTGGTGCTGTCCTGTCTTTCATATCAGATTCCCATCGGCTGAAGAGGGCCTTCTGACCCTGCCTGACACCGACCATTGATAACCATTGATAACCATCGATAACCATTGATAACCATCGATAACGGTTAAGGCATGCGTGAAGACTGAAACGTCTGTTGGTGCTCAGGTCAGGGGTCGCTGTGTTAGACCGGGTCGACTAGAGAAACAAATCCAGGGAGACTCATATGTGCATAAAAAGAGGTTTATAAGTAAATGTGGTGAAGAAAGCTGATGGTGCCCGGCTATCAAAAGAGATAGTGACTGGGGTCTTAAAGGCTTGAAGATAAACAAGCGGCCATCTAGCTCAGAAGCAACAAAGTCCACATGGAAGAACACACCAGCCTGTGTGATCGAGTGGTCCCAAAGGGATCAATTACCAGGCATCAAAGAACAAAAAATCATATCATTGACTGCACACCTCCATGATAGGATCGCTGAAGACAAATGGGTGCATAAGCAAATGTGGTGAAGAAAGCTGATGGTGCCCGGCTATCAAAAGAGATAGTGTCTGGGGTCTTAAAGGCTTGAAGGTGAACAAGCGGCCATCTAGCTCAGAAGCAAATAAGCCCACATGGAAGAAGCACACCGGCCAGTGCGATCACGAGGTGCCCAAGGGACCAGGTATAAGGCATCATGCAAAAAAAAAAAAGATATAAGTGTGTGTATGTATGTGTATATATGTGTATATGTGTATATGTATATATGTATGTGTATATATGTATATATATATCATATTAAATGAAGGGGGAAGTGCAGAGTGGAGACCCAAGGCCCAAGTGTCGGCCAATGGAGATCCCCTCATAGAGGGGGTTTAGGAGAGGAGATGGGTTAATTAGGGTGTGAGGTAGTATCGATGAAGAACACAGCTTTCCCCCAGATCCTGGATGCTTCCTCCCACCAACTACCATGATCCGAATTCTACCTTGCAGGCCTGGATAGGACAGAGGCTGTACACTGGTACATATGAGGGTTGGAGGTACAGGGAATCCAGGGTGGATGATACCTTCAGGACCAAGGGTGTGAGGGACGATGCTGGGAGAGTGGAGGGTGAGTGGGTTGGAAAGGGGGAACTGATTACAAGGATCCACATGTGACCTCTTCCCTGGGAGAGGGACAGCAGAGAAGGGGGGAAGGGAGACTCCGGATAGGGCAAGATATGACAAAATAACGATGTATAAATTACCAAGGGCATATGAGGGAGGGGGGAATGGGGAGGGAGGGGGGGAAAAAAGAGGACCTGATGCAAGGGGCTTAAGTGGAGAGCAAATGCCTTGAGAATGATTGGGGCAGGGAATGTATGGATGTGCTTTATACAATTGATGTATGTATATGTATGGATTGTGGTAAGAGTTGTTTGAGTCCCTAATAAAATGTAAAAGAAGAAAAGAGAAAAAAATGATTAGGGCAAAGACTGTACAGATGTGCTTTATACAATTGATGTATGTATATGTATGAACTGTGAAAAGAATTGTATCAGCCCCAATAAATTGTTAAAAAAAAAAAAAGAGGTTTATATACAAGAGCAGTTGAACATTGAGGAAACATCCCAGCCTAGTGCAGATCAAGTTCTTAAGTCTGATTTTAGCCCATATGTCCAATACTAGTCTATAAAGTCCACTTCAGACTCATGCAACACATGCAATGATGCCGAGTGCAGGAAGATCACAGGCCAGTGGGTGGGAAGTCTTATAGATCCAGTGGCATTGTAGACATTTCAGCACTGGCAGGGGTCTCCACCTGGCTTCTCCAGGTCCAGGGTTCTGGTTGCATCAGGGTAGGTCCATGTGGCTTCTCCTCAGGGATGTCTCTCAGGGAGTCAGCCTTGTCAGTAGAGAGTCTCCAAGGATGTGAGCCGAGAGAGATAGTGGAAGGAATACCGGATTTCCCAGAATTCTCAGGAGAAGGCCACGCCCACACAGAGGCCTCATTGGCTATGATCCGATTGACAGACTAGACTGCACCCCTTCAAGTCCCAAATTGACACCAGATTATGGAGCTACCACAGTCGCTTTCCCCAGTGCGACCGGTGTGTGAATGAAGTGGGCCACGTGGGCGGAGGGAGGACAGCGACTTCATAGAACAAGGTCTCAGACTCTGCTGCTTCCCAAGGGCTTCCTACTGTGCACCCTGCTACTTCCATCTGCTTTCAGGGATCGGAGTAAGGCCATGCGATAGGGGACCCAGGGGCCCATTGGACCCAGCGGCCCCAGTTCTGTCTTTTGCCTCCTGCCTGACACAGGCTTACATACAAGGTGGCATGTGTGGTTTTTGTATGGCTTTTGTGGGCACAGCCTTCAGCAGCCCGCACCCTCCCCAAGCTTCCAAGGCAGAGTAACAAGGTGACCTTTGGTTTCTTCCGTTCCTAGGTTTGTGCTCTTTTCTGGGGAAATCATATTGCTGTTGCTGGTGCTGGCCCAGCGTGACCCTGTGTGGCAGGCTGGAACTGTCCCCTGGGGCTGCCTGGGCTGTCACCTCCACGGGAGCAGATCCCCAGGGTGCTGTGTTCCAATGGCAGGCATTTCAGTGAGCAGCCGGGTGCTTAACCAGGGCTTCTTGGGACAATCACTGTCACCAAGCGCTTGATGCCTACAGGATGCCAGGCTCTGAAAGAAGTCCTGTAGGGAGTAATATCACCAGCTTCCCGAGAACACAGTAAGGCTCTTGGAGGTTCCACCATTTGCCCAGAGTCACACTGCTGATGAGACCTGGTCTGGCCAGTGTCAAAGCCCATGCCTGTCAGTTCTGCTTCTCCTGTGCCCCTCATATTCACCTGTCTGCATGCGGAAGGGCTTTGGGGGAGTCACACCAGCCACGTGACTCTTCCTGTCCCTGACTGGCTCTCCCACCAGTCCTCTTGTTCATTATCTAGCACAAAAATGCACAAGGGCCATGAGTGGAGAAGGTGCGATTAAAAAGGGCAGCACCCAACTTGATGAAGGGCAACCTGGGGCGACGCTCCATCCTCTTCAGTATCCACAGGGCCCATAACTATATGCTTGAGCGAAGGAACAAACACTATTAATCAATATGCAAACACACTTTTTTAAAATTTATCTATTTATTTATTTTAACAATTTATTGGGGCTCATACAATTCTTTTCACAGTTCATACATATACATACATCAATTGTATAAAGCACATCTGTACAGTCTTTGCCCTAATCATTTTTTTCTCTTTTCTTCTTTTACATTTTATTAGGGACTCATACAACTCTTACCACAATCCATACATATACATACATCAATTGTATAAAGCACATCCATACATTCCCTGCCCCAATCATTCTCAAGGCATTTGCTCTCCACTTAAGCCCCTTGCATCAGGTCCTCTTTTTTTTTTCCCCCTCCCTCCCCTTTCCCCCCTCCCTCATGTGCCCTTGGTAATTTATACATCGTTATTTTGTCATATCTTGCCCTATCCGGAGTCTCCCTTCCCCCCTTCTCTGCTGTCCCTCTCCCAGGGAAGAGGTCACATGTGGATCCTTGTAATCAGTTCCCCCTTTCCAACCCACTCACCCTCCACTCTCCCTCCACTCTCCCAGCATCGTCCCTCACACCCTTGGTCCTGAAGGTATCATCCACCCTGGATTCCCTGTACCTCCAGCCCTCATATGTACCAGTGTACAGCCTCTGTCCTATCCAGGCCTGCAAGGTAGAATTCGGATCATGGTAGTTGGTGGGAGGAAGCATCCAGGATCTGGGGGAAAGCTGTGTTCTTCATCGATACTACCTCACACCCTAATTAACCCATCTCCTCTCCTAAACCCCTCTATGAGGGGATCTCCATTGGCCGACACTTGGGCCTTGGGTCTCCACTCTGCACTTCCCCCTTCATTTAATATGATATATATATACATATATACACATACATATATACATATACACATATATACACATACATACACACACTTATATCTTTTTTTTTTGCATGATGCCTTATACCTGGTCCCTTGGGCACCTCGTGATCGCACTGGCCGGTGTGCTTCTTCCATGTGGGCTTATTTGCTTCTGAGCTAGATGGCCGCTTGTTTATCTTCAAGCCTTTAAGACCCCAGTCACTATCTCTTTTGATAGCCGGCACCATCAGCTTTCTTCACCACATTTGCTTATGCACCCATTTGTCTTCAGCGATCCTATCATGGAGGTGTGCAGTCAATGATATGATTTTTTGTTCTTTGATGCCTGGTAACTGATCCCTTTGGGACCACTCGATCACACAGGCTGGTATGTTCTTCCATGTGGACTTTGTTGCTTCTGAGCTAGATGGCCGCTTGTTTATCTTCAAGCCTTTAAGACCCCAGTCACTATCTCTTTTGATAGCCGGGCACCATCAGCTTTCTTCACCACATTTACTTGTTCACCCACTTTGGCTCCAGCAGTTGTGTTGGGAGAGTGAGCATCATAGAGTTCCAATTTAATAAAAGAAGGTATTCATGCATTGAGGGAGTGTTTGAGTAGAGGCCCAAGGTCCTTCCGCCACCTTAATACTTGACCTATAAATATAGACACAGAGATCTATTTCCCCATCCTCCTATATATATTTGCGTGTACATGTCTTTGTCTAGACCTCCATGAATGCCCTTTGACTCCTAGCTCTTTCCTCCATCTCCCTTGACTTTCCTCCTGCCCTACTACCATGCTTCATCGCCACCTGGGCTAGAGTATACCTCTTCTCTAAGCAACCTTACCCTTGATCATTTCCCACCAGGCCTGCCACTCCCCCTTCTCTACCATTTGGGGTCCCATGGCAAACACACTTTTATGTGTCTACGGCGTGACAGCTGTGGCAGAAGCAGGAGAAGTTCCTCGCCTTGATTTCTCTTCCCACCTGAGACATCACAGCGCCATCTCCAGGAGGCCCAGTCCTGTAGATGCACAGGGATAAGGAAGTGTTTGAAGTCTGTTGTCGAAAGATTTCCAGGTGTTTGTGTGTGTGTGACATTCTCTCCAAGAAAACTTTCAGGAAGATTTAAAATCGTAAGTATAGGAAACTGTGGCACAATTTTTTTTTATTTTTTATTTTTTTTTCACAATTTTTATTAAAAGTGAAATGTTTCATAAAGTAACAAAAATAATATGGCTATTGCTAATCCTTGAAAAACATCAGAAACTACCAAACTCACCGCCATCAAGTCAATGCTGACTCGGGACAGAGTGGGGCTGTCACTGGGTCTCTGAGGCTTTAACCCTTTACGAGGGAGTACAAAGCCTCCTCTTTCTTCCTCAGTCCTTGAAAGTGGTATCTGAGTCAGTGAGGCACATCGTGGGACCAAGCCGACTCTGGATTCGGGGATCGCTTTTGGGCCATTTGGGCCATTTTGTCTTTACTCTGCTTCTGTCCTCTGTAGCAAGATAAACACACACTGGAGCCTGTCAGTCCTCTCCGCCTTCTAGCTCTCCCTCAAGGTTTGTGCTCAACTGCTCTCCCAAACCTGCTGGTTTGGACCCACCAGCTGTAGCACGGAAGGAAAGCCTGGCAACCTCCTTCCATAAAGCTCAAAACCAAGAAAGCCCTCTGGGGAAGTTCCACTCTCCTGGAGTCAGAATCTTCATTACACTCAGACGTTAAAGTAAAACAAAGTAACTGTCTGAATTACAATCCACTTGGCCTTTCATTCTATTTGAAGACATCTCAAGTATCCACTAGCTGCATGGCACTCCGGGCCAGTGGCCGGGACAGCACAGATACAGACTGTTTCCATCCCCACAGAGGTTCCTAGAGCTCTGCATGGTGAGCAAGGTCTGGCTGTGCCCTGGTGGGGTCAGTCAGCCCTCAGGCATTATTCTCCTAATGAAGCAAATCCAGAGGCAGACGCACCTAGCTAAGAGGCTTCATTTGAAGATGAAAGATGCCAGGGGAGCCAGCCCCTAACACATCATCACGGTCTGATAGGCACAATTGTACAGCGATAATAAGTAAAAGTTATAGTAAAGTCATAGAGCACATGAGAGATAGGAGAGAGAGTAAAGGGAAGGAGTCAGACACATCTCATGGTAGCATGCTCACCTCAGCTCCTCTTGGTGGTACAGGGCAGGAGAGAGATGGTGTGAGGGGGAGGGGAGAGGGGACAGGGGAGCAAGAACTCTTTATTTCTTTCTATTTTTTAATTTTTTTGAGCTCTTTTATTTCTAACCAATGTTTATATATCTTTGGGGGGCATGCAAGCCCCCTAATTACAGGTAAAAACATACGTCAGAGGAAGGGGTTGTAGTACAGGTACCACAGTAATGATAAGGGGAGGATCTAGGGTATACACACAGCAGGAAGGGGAGGGATTGGGGGCACACATGTGATAAGATGGCGGATCCTAGATTCAGGATGGTAGCCTAACTTTGGATGTCACTGAGCAGATTTGACCTGTTGTCTGGCTCTCCATGGAAACAAATACTATACTTATCAGTAGGATGTGAACCCCAGTACAGTGGACCAGACTGATGGCTGAAAGCCTTCAAGGAGAATATCTCTAAGCATCTGATCTCCCACCAGGCGGGCGTGCTGGCAAACAGTCTCTGATGTTTGGCGTATCTCTGGGGGAGACAAAGCTGGGGGAAAGTCTTTTTATACACCACAGAAAGAGACTAGAGAGGATCAGTCTCGAAAAGAGGACGAGAAGGTGCTCTGCAGATACTGAAGAACTGGCAGATGGGTAAGGAATTAGAATTTTCTCAGGTGGCTTAGGGATAGAATTAAAGTCAGAGTTTGAGGGGAAAAGAGTTCTAGTTACAGAGGAAAAGAAATTGTTTCCAGCCAGAGCAGTTCAAAGGGAGAATGGGTAAAGAATGAACTCTCTATTTGGGGGATAGTCAAGCAAAAGTTGAGCCTGTACCTGACATGCAGGGATTTCCAAACCGGTGTTGTTCCCTCCTGGGGGGAGGGGTGCCCTTTCCTCACCCCTTTCTCACCTCCAGTCTTCTTGTCCCCCAGGGCTCAGCGGAAGTGTTGGCTCCACCAGCCACTTATTCCAGTACCGTATATACTCGTATATAAGTCGTGTTTTTCAACATATTTAAAATGCACTTTTGGTGGTAAAATTAGGTGACTGGGCTGATGTTCGGGTCAGTGTATACTTGAATATATATGGTATCTGTCCAGAAGAGTCTTTATAATCTTTTAAAAAGTTTTTAGTCACTCTATCCCCATGAAAAGACAATGGACTGCCAAAAGAACAAACAAATCTATCTTGAAGAAGTCCAGCCAGAATGCTCCTCAGAGGCAAGGATGGGGAGACTTCATCTCATGTACTTTGGACGTGTTGTCAGGAGAGACCAGTCCCTGGAGAAGAACTTCATCCTTGGTGAAGTAGAGGGGTGTGTTAGTCTGGGTTGACTAGAGAAACAAATTCATAGACACTCATATATGGATAAGAAAGAGCTATATATAAAATGTAATTATATACTAGGAAAATATCCTAGCCCATTCCATAAGTCCGATATTAGCCCATATGTCTGATACCAGTCTATAAATTCCCCTTCAGTTACACGCAACACATGCAATGACGCTGAATGCAGGAAGATCACAGGCTAGTGGGTGGAAAGTCTTGTGGATCCAGTGGTGGTGGAAACATCTCAGCACTGGTGTGAGTCTCCACGTGGCTCCTCCAGCTCCAGGGCTCTGGCTCCATCAGCATAGCTCCATGTGGCTTGTCAACAAGAATGTCTTGCAGGGAGAGAGTGTGTGTCCCGCCTCCAGGGAGGAAGACAAGAGTTCCCAAAATCCTCAGGAGAAGGCCATGCCCGCACAGAGGCTTCCTTGGCTAAGACCTGATTGACAGACTAGACTCCACCCCTTCCTCAAGTTGAGAGTCAACAAGAGGAAGGTCCTCCATGACATGGATTAACACAGTGGCTATGACAATGGGCTCAACATAAGAATATTTATGAGGATGGCTCAGGACCAGGCATGATCTCATTCAGTGGTACCCAGGGTCGCGACAAGAGGGAACTGACCTGACGGCACCTGAGAGCAGCAGCAACCACAACATCCCTCAGAGAAGGAGCGGTAATGGCATGCTGCTTACCCGGATGCTGGCAGTGTGAACCTACTCAGCACTGAGGGAGAAAGGTCTGGCAGTCTGCCCCTCTAAAGATTACAGTCCAGAAAACTGCCCCCCGCCATGGGGTGGTTCTCTTCTTCCACACTGAGTACCCACTAACAGCATCCCCAAGAGTGCCTGGCAAGTTGTTGGTAGACGTTATTAAGTAGGTTCTGATTCGTAGCAGCCCTTTGTACAATAGAACAAAACACGGCCCCATCCTCCCAATGGTTGTTAGGTTTGAGCCTGTCAACCAGAAGCTAGTGACTGCATCACTGAGGGAGGCGCAGAGGGGCTGCGCCTCCACTCTAGGCAAGGCAGGCAGGCAGGCAGGCAGGCAGGTCTAGGTTCTTTTTAAAAGTCTTACCTGTTCTCTGGGTTGTCTTCAAAGTGGTGATCTGAGAAGATTTAAGCTTTTTGGGTCATCTGGAAGTTATTGATTACCCTTAAGAAAAACAAAACCAAACAAATTAAAAAACAAAACAACACAGAAGCCAGTCTGTTTGAGAGGGTAGTAGGGAGTTGGCTGAAACAGTTAGTCATCTGAGATGTTATCTGTCTTCGACTGTATTCTCTAGTGAAACAGAACCAGTTGTATAGGTGTGTATATACATATATATACATACAAATATGTATATATGCACACACATATACACACTTATATATCTCTACCAGAGTCCATTCTGACTCATAATAAACCTATAGGACTGGGTAGAACTGTCCCTGTGGGCTTTTGAGTCTGTAACTCTTTATGGGATTAGAAAGCCTCATCTTTTGCCCAAAAGAATGGCTGGTAATTTTGAATTGCTATCCTTGTGGTTGCAGCCCAATGTGGAACCACTATACAACCAGGGCTCATATGTGTGTGTACAGATAGATAGATATGTCAGTGCCATTGAGTTGATTCTAACTCACAGAGACTATATATATATATATATATATATATATATATATATATATATATATATATACACACACACACACACACACATATACATACACCCATACATTTGTGAAATATTTATATTTATGCATATATATAATTATATCTCAAGGAAATTATTTATATAGTTAAAGAGACTGATAAACTGCAAGTCTGGGTCAGGAGTCAGGCCAGAGGTGTCCCTGACTCACATAGTTACTGAGGCTGACATATTCTATGAGTCAGAAATCAGGATCACAAACAGGATGCAGGATTATCCAGTATCCAGAGCGAGCAAGCAAGGTTTCCCAGAAGATACATGTATGTATGTATGTATGTACACACACACATTCTCTCTAGAGAATGCAGGCATGCCTCAGAGATGTCATGGGTTCGGTTCTAGGCCACTGTAATAAAGTGAATACAATGGTAAGTCAGTCATGTGATTTCAGTGCATATAACAGTTATGTTTATATTATACTGTAGTCTATTGAGTGTGTGGTAGCATTATGGAGAAGCTTGAAATATTTTGAGAATTACCAAAGTGTGACAGAGAGGCCCAAAGTGAGCGCATGGATTTGTTGGACACAGGGTGTCACAAACCATGGGAGTCGCCACAGAATAACCCGGATCAGCAACGTGAGGTAAGCCTGTACTGAATTCAGAAGACCTATCAGGGTGATCAGGGCTGACCAGGGTAAGGGTGGTGCATTTCATCCTAATCCTTCCTTATTAAATAAGAAAAATAACTTAGTTTTCTTTAACATCCCCTAGTTCTGACTCATTAACCATGGTCCAAAGGAAAAACAGTCCCCCAAACTCACTGCCATCAAGTCAGTGCTGACTCATAGTGACCCTGTAGGCAGGGTAGAACTGCCCCTGTGAGTTTCCAAGACTGGACTCTTGATAGGAGTACAAAGCCCACCATTCTCCCAAAGTGTGGCTGGTGGCTTTGAACTACTGACCTTTTGGGTTATAACCCAACTTATAACCACTATGCCACCAGGGCTCCTAACCACTGGCAGAGATTGACTTACATCATGTAGGACAATTACATCAGATCACAAAATGGTGGGTGGTGAGACTGTACTGGTAATCCTGATCTAGCTAAACTGACGCCAACCTGCACCATCCCACTGTCCATTTCCTAAGGCTGGCTCAGTCAACTAAAAACACACAGCCTAACTTCTGCTTTCCACTGCTGTTTTCTAGTTTTTTGACTTGTGCTTTCTTAATTTCTCGTTAACAATGAAAACCTCATTGAATAGGTTTTTTAAGCCCAATTAAAGCTATTGTACACACAGCAATAGGATTGATAACATTCGCAGCAGGGCCCATCAGCCATGCTTTTCACAAAAGCCTATGGCTGAGGCCAGGGCAGAGCTCTGGGATGGTTAACATCTAGTGGCAGGGACTCCACAAAGGAGCGCAGGAGTGAAAGAAGAAAGGTTTAGGGACTTGTGGGGAACCTGACTTGGTGACGGTGGGGGGAGTCAAGCAGGTTGTTCTAGGGAGGGGAGAACAGTGAGAACCAGATAACCTGGTCACGGGAAAAAGAGGCTAAAGAGCGAATGTTTGACAATTCTATGACAACAACAACACACACACACACAAGTGAGGGGTATGAGGTTTAATATTCACCCATCCAGCCCTTTAGCAAACATGCATTAAACAGGTCCCAAACTAAGTCCCAGGTGACTGGACAGCTCGCATTGCATGGCCAAACGATAACGGTGTTTGGCAAAGTGGTTTGCAAAGAGCACGTCCACGTCAGCGTGTCTGTTATCTAATACCTACTGAAGTGGCTGGCATGGAACAGGTTGCTCCAGAAGTGAACAAAGCCGGAGTAGGAAACAACAACCGCAAAAGAACAAGCCACAGTTTTGTGAGAACTGATAAGCTTGGGGGCAGAAGCCTGCACAGGCTGAAGCCTGGCTCGTTCGGCAAAGCACCAGAGAGGTCTCCCGGGTTAGTCCAGAGACCAGAACTGGGTGTTCTAAATGTACATGACCTTCCGTGACTTCACGTCTCACTGTTGGTGTGAGGGGTGCCGTGGTAGCCCCTGGTGCACTTTCTTTGTAAGGTGGCCGCCTGCTCATTGTGAAGGAAAGTTGCCGGAGTTAGAACAGCGCACCATTGCTTAGTTGACAAATCCCTTCAAGGAAGAAAACAGTTAAAACGGTTGAACAAACATTTCCTTTTCTGTGCCGGAATGTGATCATCCCAAATGGAAAAGACTGGTTAAATTATAACCTTACCCTGGTGCTTGCCTGCTGACCTTCAGAAAACTACAATGGCTATGGAGGGTGACTCTAATTTGGAAGTTTGCTGAAGGGGTACGCATTTCGAGAGCTTGACAAGAATGGGGCCAAATGAACTTCCTCAATATTATGGAGTGGCCGTCTGTGGACATGCATAACCGACAGAAACTTTTCAAGGGCGATGTGTCCACCCAAACCGGCATCACTGCGTTTGTGCCAGACCAGGGAAGAAATCCCAACTTGAACTGTGGCCGGACACCACAGCTGCCAAGTCTGACGGTGCTCACCCCCTTTCCTTCGCGCTTCTTGCCTGCTGAGCTCTGTTCCCGGGCGAGCCCTGACTGCTTGACCTCTTCTGCTTTATTGTTCCAATGAGCCCCTACCTCCCCGGGGTTATGGTTCACTTTACAGTCTGGTTGCTTTCGACTGAAGAGTTGAGCCACTGGCTGGGTCAGGTTGGGGACGTGTTTAATCTTTATTACACTCACCAACCAGGAACTAGTGTAGCACAGTGATTTGCTCATGGTAGGTGCTCAATAAATGTTTGCTGAATAAGTGGAGATATATATATGACATGTATACATATATATGTCAAAGTCTCAAACGTTTGAGAACACAAATTTGGACTGTTGCACACACATTGAGTTCATGGGTTTAAAAAAAAATTACCATGGCTTTTCAATCACTTCACATGCCTGTGAAAGCTGGCCAGGTGGGTAAAGAAAATGGCAACGACTGATGCATTTGAATTATGGGGTTGGTGAAGAAGATTGAAGGTCCCACAGACTCCCAGAAGAACAAACAAATATGTCCTGGAACAAGTACAACCAGAATGCTCCTTAGAGGCAGGTTTGCAGTGTGGGGGGAGGGGGGTGACTTTGTCTTACATACTTTAGGCATGTTGTTAGGAGGGATCAGTCCATGAGAGAAGGGCAACTTGCTTGGTAAAGTAGAAAAAACAAAACAAATTTACTGCCATTGAGTTGATGCTGACTCATAGCAACCCTGTAGGACAGGGAGGACTTCCCCTGGGAGTTTCCAATACTATGATGGTATACGGGAGTAGAAAGCCCCAGCTTTCACCCAAGCAGCAGCTGGTGGTTTTGAACCACCAACCTTTTGGATTATAGCCCAATGCATAACCATTACACCATGAGGTCTTCCTGATAGACAGGTGGCAAAAAAGAGAAACACTCGAGATGAACTGGGTTGATAAAAGCTGCTGCAACAATGGGCTTCTACAGAATTAGAAAGCAGAACGGCCCAGGGTTGTGCGGTGGTGTGTTGTACATAGGATTGTATGGCGGTGTGTTGTACATGGTTGTGTGGCGGTGTGTTGTACACAGGGTTGTGTGTTGTACATGGTTGTGAGGCGGTGTGTTGTACACAGGGTTGTGCGGTGGTGTGTTGTACACAGGGTTGTTTGGCGGTGTGTTGTACACAGGGTTGTGCATCGGTATGTTGTACATGGTTGTGAGGGGGTGTGTTGTACACAGGGTTGTGCGTTGGTGTGTTGTACACAGGGTTGTGTGGCGGTGTGTTGTACACAGGGTTGTGAGGCAGTGTGTCGTACACAGGGTTGCTGAGTCAGATCAGACTGAACCCTTCACAAGAATATATTTAACAAAACTGCAGTTGGCTTCCTAAGAGATTGGTTTACGTGTATAAAGTGGAGACTCACTCTATGGCAGACTAATGGCATGTGCATAAAGTGTCCCGGGGTCTGGAAGCCTGGCCCATTTAGCTAATTACAGAAATGATGGCGTCATAGCTACAACAAAAGAGCTGCTAGCTTCTAGCAAAAATTCATATCTTTTTATACAAGGAAGAACAGGCAGGTCAATAGAGTTTCAATTCTCCATAAGATAATCAAAGTAAAACAAAATTCACTGCCGGGCGGTCTTGAGAGTCAATGTCCACTTAATTGTCGATCCTGACTTATAGTGAGTGACCTCGTAGGACCAGGGAGAACTGCTCCTGTGGGTTCTGAAACGGTAACTCTTTACAGAAAGAGAAAACTCTGGCTGGCTTTCCCCTGAGGGCTTGCTGGTGGTTTGGAACTTCTGACCTCCTCAGTCATCAGTCCGATGCATAACCACTATGCCACCAGGGCTGCTTCTATCAGTGAATGGTGGTGCTTATTTCACACGTAAGGAAATTCTAGAGTGGGGAGTGACTCGATCAGACCAGACAGCTAGACAGTGGCAGGGATAGGGCTAAAATAAGGCCCATGATTCTTGGTTTATCTCATTAAAAAAATTAAAAACCACCCCAAAACAAAACAAATCATATTGTGTACCCTACAATCACATGGCTTGTAAATGCAGGGTCAGTGGCATCTTGTTTTTAATACTTTTGCATCATACTTTTAACCATTCTTCTGATAGGCAGTTAATGGATGTCTGCAAGGGGGGATCCCCAAAAAAACACTGCGTTTTTTTCCAAAGCTATGTATTTAAATTAAACAAACAAACCTTATCACCTTCAAAGTACTCTCCATTACACTTAATACATTTGTCAGATCTGTAATTCCATTCTTGGAAACATTTTCAAACTCATCTGCTTGGATGGCTGACAGCACCTCCCTTATTTTTTCTAAAATCACTGTCCTTTCATGTCTCTCTTCATTCATGGAAACAAAAACAAGTTGCATGGAGGGAGGTCAGGTGAGTAAGGTGCGTGGGGAAAGAGAGGCATGCTGTTTTTTGCCCCGAACTGGCACACTGAGATGGCTGTGTTAGCAGATGCATTGTCGTGGTGGCAAAACTAGTCCCCGTCTGCCACAAATCAAGCCTTTCTTTATGGCATACTATTATGCAATCTTTTCAGAAAGCTTGATTAACAGTCTGACCTGGTGGGATGAACTCCAAATGCACTACAGGTTGACATTTTTTTGCCATTGGGGAAGTTGGTGGACATCCAGAATGAGACTTGTCATCATTTCTAAATTTCACCGTGAAATAAAAAAACCACTCGTACACTTGAGTTTTCCCACAGTGCTGTCCTTGTAAGCTGTGTTCAACATCACAGAGTTTCTGGGGCATATTTCATGAGCAGGAAACACAATTTCACAGCCTCTTAAATCGGCCTTCACATAAAACAAGGTTCATGCAAAACTGCTTTAATGAAACAAAAGATTCACTGTGACCAGAGAGAACCTTCCCAAGCGATGCCACTGGATGCACTAACTCAGAGTGAGTTGCTCAATGCTCACCTAGCGGGAAAAATGTGTACTATGAAAGCTCCACCCAGCAGAGCTTTTCCCATTTTTTTTTGGGGGGGGGGGGTGCACCCTCGTATGTCTTAGCTCCTGGAACAGGTTACTCGAGAAAATAGATTTTGCAGTTTAAGTTAAGACTCTTCAGAGGAAAAGATGATCCTGGATCATCCAGGGTGGTCCAATGTAATCATAAGGGCCCTTATCAGGAGGGTCAGAGTCAGCAAAAGAGAGTTGATGATAGATGCAACAGATTGGAGCCACAAGCTACGACATACCAGCAATCTCTATAAGTTGGAATAGCTCACCTCACTGCCATCATGTCAATGCAGACTGATAGTGATCCCTGGGAGATTTCCGAGACTGTAACCATTTATGAGAGTAAAAACGCCAGTCTTTCCCCCACAGAGCTACTGGTGGTTTTGAACTGCTAACCATGCAGATCATAGCCCAACTCATAACCAGTATACTACCAGGGCTCCATAGATATTGGAAGAATCTAGGAGTAAATTATTTCCTAGACTAGAGTCTTTATAAAGAGCCCACACTATTGACATCTTGATTTTAGCCCTGTAAGACTCATTTCAGACTTCTGATATCTAGAATTAAGAAAATAGACTTCTGCTGTTTTAAGCCACCAAATTAGTTACAGAATCCACTGTTAATTAAAATATTTCTATTATTATTTTAGATTATTGAAGATCTTAAAGGAATTTTGGTGGTGTGATGGTTGAGCCTCTCTAGAGACCTTGTGGCACTGTGGGTACTAATCACAGAGTTGGCCATTCAAATTCAATAGGCAATCCCAGGGAGAAAGATGAGCCTGTCTGCTACCGTAAAGATTTACAGCCGCAGAAATGCTAAGTAGCATTACCGTGGGTTGGAATCAACTCAGTGGTAGTGGATTTGGTCTGGCTAGTGACTCCAGGTGGACAAAACCCAATGATCTGCTCTTGTAAAGATTGCAACAATAGAACTGGACCTAGGTCCAGTTCTATTCTGTTCCATGAGGTCACGATGAAGCAAAATTGATTTGCCCACACCTAACAGGCATAACAATTAAAGAGCTAGAGAACCAACCAGCCTTGAGTACATTCCAATTTATAGTGACCCTATAGGACCAACTAGAAAACCTAGGGTCTCCATCTTTAAGGGAGCTGAGTGGACTGCCTCACCTTTCTCCTGAGCAGTGGCTGGTGTATCCAAACTGCTACCTTATGCTAGCAGGCTATTGTGTAATCCATACGCCATTCGATATTTTTGACTCTGTGGTTACTTACTTATAATCTGTTTTGGTACGTCTGTGATAGTTAAGGTTTTATGTCAAGTTGGATGGCCCAAGATGCAAAGTGATTTGTCAGTTCAGGCATAGTAATTCCCTCCATAATGAAATATAATGTAATGCAATCAGGTCCATAATGAGATGTCTTATGAACAATCAATCAATTAAAAGGAAGTTTCCTCAGGGGTGTGGCTTGATTTCAGTATAAGTGGCCATTGTGAAAAAGCTTGTTTGCTTTTCTCTAGGTCTGGATCTTGGATCTGCTACATCATCTGACTGCTGATTCTTTTCATTTGAACCAGCTGCCTGCCAGGCTGTCTGATGATCCCAGGAGTCATCAGCAGCCTCCCATCTTACATGTCAACCTTGGATTCATTTGTTTCTGCAGCCAGAAGTCTCTCATCTGACTTGGTGATCTTGAGTTACCAGTCCCTGCAGCTACAAGAGTCAGGAGAAATCTCCAGTCTGATATCGGACTCATGGATTTGGAACTTGCCTGCCTCTCCAACTGTGTGAGACATTTCTTTTCTCTGTATGTGTACGTGTGAAATATATAACTCACTTGTTTTACTTCTCTAGAAAACCCAGCCTAAGAAAATGTCAAAAGCCTTTTAATGTTTTTGGTTTATAGTATTCATGTTTCATCTCCCCCTTTATCTGTTGTCGGTGACATATCCCACTCATATTTTTTCTACTCTTATTTAAGCAGTCTTATAAAAAGTGTACTAGTTCACTTGCTGAGTCAGGGAGAGCTGAGATTGAAGCTCCTATTTATGACTTTTAGCTCCAATCACCCACATGTCTTGTTCTCTCTGCCCATCCCGTCTTTCTTGGGTTTCTTTTGCTCAACATCTCTTGCTTAGTCCTGTACAGGCTTTACTTTTCTTCCCTTCTCCCTTTAGTTTGATTAGTAATTTATTTTTTTCCCCTTCCCCTTCCCTGATTTCCTCTTCCTGGAATTCACTGTGACCCTGCTGTATTCTTAAAATTCCACTTAGTTTTCCTCAATAGTCTAGATTCCTTTTCCTATTTTCATTCATGTCTTACAGAATAGCTCACCTGGGACCGAATACCAGTCAGAGGAATAAGATTACCAGAGCTTGAAGGGGTTTCAAAGATCATCTAGTCCCACCACCAACTCCAGTTTGAATTCACTCCCTCTCTTTCCGTAAGTGGTGTGTGTGTGTGTGCACACTCAAGCGTGTTCGCACTAGTAACCTATTCAGACCAAACCTTCAGGGTGTGCATTCAGTCCCATTTCAGGCAATTTACTTAGCCTTTGGAGAGCTCTGATTGGGAAACTCTTCCTTCATTTGAGCTAGAAATGTTTTCCTCTTTAACTCTGACCCATGGATTTAATTCTCTCTCTAGGTTACATGGAATAACAATACCTATATTTTCACACAAAAAGCATGCACATTTTACTTTTTTTTGCCAACAGTACTCTTTCTCTGTGAGATATTTTCATAAGTGTGCTATTTTATGTTTAAAACAATTTTTAAAAATTGTGAATTAGGTGGGTGTTTTACAGTCCAGGTCATTGATTTTGTATTCAACAGTTTATGTGCGTATCAAGCCCCCAAAACCTGCCCTACTTGCCCTCTTTGATTTCTCTTTGCCCTTTTGTGATTACTATCTTCTCTTTACCTAACTTAATACCTATGAGCCTTCTGTCTGTTGTTTGCACTCCCCTTCTTTGTCCTCCTGCCTTGGTACCCTCTAAAGTTTGTTCCTTTTGGTACAAGAATCTTTGTCTTGTTTGTTTGTTTTTTCTTTATATAACAGTATTTGTCATACACTATTTGTCCTTTTGTGATTGATTAATTTCATTCAGCCTAATGTTCTCTAGGTTTCTGGTTTCATCATTTTTTAGTGACGCATAGTATTCCATTGTGTGTATGTACCAAAGTTTCCTTATCCGTTCTCTTACTGATGAGCATCTAGGTTGTTTCTTTCTTGTTACTTTGAACATGAGTATGCATATGACTATTCATGTTATGGCTTTTACTTCTTTAGGATATACATTGGAAGAGGTATTGCTGAGTCATATGGAATTTCTATTTCCAATTGTCAGAGGTAGAGCTATATTGCTTTCCCCAGTGCTTACACATATTTACAGTATCATCTGCAGTGTGTTGGGGTTCCAATCTATTCACATCCTCTCTCACATTTATTATTTTCTGTTTTATTTTTGAGCTTGGCTATCACTGCCAAGTTTCAGAGTCTCTTTTGACTTTTGCTTAGATCTTTTCTTTCTTACTAGTCTTTTTAATGATTTTTTGCCTTTTTTCATAATGATATTTTTGGTATCATTACACAGCCCATCAGGGCTTCTGTCATCAGTGTTCAATGAGGCAAGCCTGTTCTTGAGAAGGTCTCTAAACTCATGTGGGATGTACTCAATATCTTATTTTGGCTTTCATAGACTTGTTATAATTTTCTTCAGCTTCAACCTGAACTTACATATGAGCAATTGATCGTCTGTCCCACAGTTGCTCCAGGCCTCATTTTAGCTGCTGATATTGAACTTTTCCCATCCTCTCTGTCCACAGATGAAGTCAGTTTAATGTCTGTGTATTTCATATAGAGAAGTCCATGTGTATTTTGTGACTTTGTGTTGTTGATAAAAAGGATTTGCTATGGCACGAACTGTAGCGGCCTGAGGTGACCTGCCAAGAGGGTTCGCTACTCACTCGACCCAGAAAACCCTACAAAATCCTGCAAATCAAGAGGGTCGAACCTCTGGGTCCACTTCAAGAACACCCGGGAAACTGCCCAGGCCATCAAAGGCATGCACATCCGGAAAGCCACCAAATACTTGAAAGACATCACTCTGCAGAAGCAATGTGTGCCTTTCCGACGGTACAATGGTGGTGTTGGCAGGTGTGCCCAGGCCAAACAATGGGGTTGGACCCAGGGTCGGTGGCCCAAAAAGAGTGCTGAATTTTTGGTTCACATGCTTAAAAATGCAGAAAGTAATGCTGAACTTAAGGGTTTAGATGCAGATTCTCTGGTCATTGAGCACATCCAGGTGAACAAAGCCCCCAAGATGCGCCGCCGGACTTACAGAGTTCATGGTCGGATCAACCCATACCTGAGCTCCTCCTGCCACATTGAGATGACCCTGACTGAGAAGGAACAGATCGTTCCCAAACCAGAAGAGGAGGTTGCACAGAAGAAAAAGATTTCCCAGAAGAAACTGAAGAAGCAAAAACTCATGGCTCAGGAATAAATTAAGTTTAAATAATAAAAGTTAAAGCACTAAAAAAAAAGGATTTGCTGTGGAGAAGTTGTTGGTCTTGCAAAATTGAGTCATGTGATCTCCAGCTTTGTTTCTATCAGCAAGACTGTATTTTCCAACTACATTCCTTCCTCTTCGTTTCCAACTTTTGTGTTCTAATTGCCAATAATTATCAATGCTTCTTGATTGTCCACTTGATCAATTTCAAATTGATGCTAGTGGGATTCTTCAAGTTTTGCATCACTAGCTTTAGTGGCTGGTGAATAAATTGTGTACTAGTTGTATTTCCTGGATTTCGCTGTGTTGGATAGATATTATCTGACCACACCCAGCATTGTATTTCAAGATAGATGTCGGAATGTCCTTTATAATGACGAATGCAATGGCATTCCTCTTTAACCTGTCGCTCCTGGCATAATAACCGGTGTGACTGTCTGATTCAAAATGGCCAACACCAGTCCATTTCAGCTCACTAGAATTTTGACCTTTGCATGTTCCATTTCATTTTTGAAAACTCCCAATTTTCCTAAATTCATATATCTTGTATTCCAAGTTCCAATTATTAATTGATGTTTGCTGCTGTTTCTTCTCATTTTGAATCAACCCCCATCAGCCATCGATGGTCCCAAAGACTTGACTCGTGCAGGCTTTACTCCATCGGTGTCGCTATGGCGAATCCTTCTGTGAGGAGGCAGCTCTTCCTCAGTCATGTTCTGAGTGCCTTCCATCCTGAGGGGCTTGTCTTCTGGCACTATCTCTAACAATGGTCTGCCTCGATTCATTTGGTTTTCAGTATCTGGCAATGTTTCAGACAATACTATCTTGATTGTAGAGTAGCTAAGGCAAATAGATGGAAGAAATGATGAAGTAAAAGAACTGAACAAAAAATTCCAAAGGCTAGTTCAAGAAGACAAAGTAAAATATAATGAAATGCGCAGACATAGAGTTAGAAAACCGAACAGGAAAAACATGCTCAGCATATCTAAAACGGAAAGAACTCAAGCAATAGTCCAGCCTTGAGTTGCGAGATGGAAAGCTTCCATGGGTAAGATACTGAGTGATACAGGAAGCATCCAAAGAACATGGAAGGATACACAGAGTCGCGGCACTGGGAAGAACTGGCCAACAGTCCACCCTTCAGGAGGCAGCAGATGAGCGAGCATCAGTGGTGCTGAAGGAAGAAGTTCAAACTGCACTAAGAGCATTGGCCCAAAACAATGCTCCAGGAACGAATGGACTATCAATGGAAACACTCAACAAGCTGATAAAGTAAAAACAAAGCAAAGGAAAACAACTCACTTGTCTGTGCCAGGAAATGTGGAAGGCAGCTATTTGAGCAATTGACTGGAAGAGATCCATGTTTGTAACCATTTCAAAGGAAGTTGCCCAACAGTTCACAAATTATAGAACTATATCCTTAATATCACATGCACATAACATTTTGCTGAAGATCATTCAACGATTACAGTAGTACACTGACAGAGAAATGCCAGAGGTTCTGGCTGGGTTTAAAAGTGGACCTGGAACAAAGGGTATCATTGCTGATGTCAGATGGATCTTAGCTGAAAGCGGAGAATACCAGAAAGATGTTTAATTGGGTTTAATTAACTGTGCACAGAGCTTTGGACTTTGTGGATCATAGCAAACTATAAATAACTTTGAGAAGAATGGGAATTCCAGAACCCCTCATTGTTAAATAATTTTATTGGGGGCTTGTTTGATGCCTGTTACCTGATCCCTTAGACAGGCTGGTGTGCTTCTTCCATGCCGGCTTTGTTGCTTCTCAGCTAGATGACCGCTTGTTTACCTTCAAGCCTTTAAGACTCCAGACGCTAGATCTTTTGATAGCTGGACACCATCAGCTTTCTTCACCACATTTGCATATGTACCCACTTCGTCTTCAGCGATCCTGTCGGGAAGATGAGCATAATGGAATAACAATTTAATAGAACAAAGTATTCTTGCATTGAGAGAGTACTTGAGTGGAGGGCCAATGTCCCTCTGCTACCTTAATACTAAACCTATAAATATATGCACATAGATATATTTCCCCATCCTCATATATAAATATATATATTTGGATATGTACATGCCTTTATTTAGACCTCTATGAATGCCCTTTGCCTAGTTCTTTCCTTTATTTCCTTTGACTTTCCTCTTGTCCCACTATCATGCTCAGTCATCATTTGGGTTTCAGTAATTCCTCTCGGTTCCATTACCCTTGATCATGCCCTACCAGACCTCCTACACCCTCCTCACCACCGATTTGGATCACTTGTTGTTTCCTAGTCCCTGGGTTTGTTAATACCACTTCTTATACCCCCTCCTCCCCCATTCCCATGTCCCCCCGGAACCATTAGTCCCATTGTTTTCTCCTCCAGATTGTTCATCCAGCCTATCTTATTTAGACAGACCTGCAGAGATAACATGCACAAAAACAAGACAGAAAACAAAGTAGCAAAATAAAACAAAACAACAACAATAACAACAACAAAAAGCCAATGACAGCAACAATAACAACAAAAAGCCTGTAGTTAGTTCAAAGACTGCTTGTTGGCCTTTAGGAGTGTTTTCTGTTAGATTCTGATGGGGTGCCAAGCCCAAGCCCCAAAGTCTATTTTTGGTATTCCCTGGGGACTTCATTGTTCTGCTCCCCTTGCTGGTCTGTTGCACGCCCTTAGTGTTTTGCCTCAGTGTGGTGGGGTCAGATTGGGTGCAATTCCCACACTGT
Source organism: Tenrec ecaudatus (assembly GCF_050624435.1). NCBI lineage: Eukaryota > Metazoa > Chordata > Mammalia > Afrosoricida > Tenrecidae > Tenrec > Tenrec ecaudatus. The sequence goes on along the minus strand of NC_134536.1, from coordinate 61,488,825 downwards.
GTCCCCTGTGTTGTTCCCTGTATGGCTATGGGTCAGTGAGGGATGTCGTGTCTCATAGTGGGGCTGGCCATATAGTCTTCTCTGTGGATTGGCTGCTCTGAGCGGGAATATCGTCGTCAAGGCTTGGCGGGCCAGGAAGTGCTCCACTCTCTCTTCTTCTCTCTTCATTAGCGCCTGTGTGCTCTGATCAGACATGTCCCCCTCCCTGAGCTGCAGATTCAGTGCTGTCTTCTGCAATAAATTTTTCTGGGGGAGGGGCAGGTGTCCACATAGTTGGGATTAGGGCTGGCCCCTCAGCCCTCTCCACTGGTTCCCTGCTCCATGCTGGCATGTTGTAGTCACATCTTGGAGCACCGAGTTGAAATCTGGTCCCTCTTTCCCTGTGGCGATATAAACAATACCCTCCCCTTTGGTGGTCCTCACCCCAGGAATGTTTGTATACAGTAGCTTTTTCCCTCATTCAAGATTTTTTTTGACATCAACAATGATATCTTTCGTTTCATGTTTCCTTCTGAATCCAGCTTGACTTTCTGGCATTTCCCTATTGATGCACTGCTACAACTGTTTTTAAATTGTCTTCAGCAAAATTTTACTTGCAAATGATATTGATATTGTTCATTAGTCAGTTCTATTGGGTCACCTTTCTTTGGAATGGGCACAAATATGGATTTCTCCACTTAGTTGACCAGATCGCTGCCTTTCTAATTTCTTGGCATACGTCAGTGAGCGCTTCTCACATTGTATAGATTTGTTGAAACATCTCCGTTGGTAGTCTGTCATTCCTGGAGCCGTATTTTTTCCCAGTACTGTGAGTCCGGACTGAATGTCTTCCTTCAATAACATCATTCTTGATTGTATCCTGTATCCTGATATGGTTGGATGTTGGCTAATTCTTCTTGGTACAGTGACACTATTTCTGAAATACAACTTTATTCTGGCTCTAAATGTAACGGAGTAGGAATGACCATAAACAAACAAGATGTCACTACTGAATATTGTGATGTGACTGTAGCCATCTTGTACTTGAATTTCAAGAAAGAAAACAAATGTGTTCCCAAACAGCGAGTTATGGAGGTCCAAAATAATAAAGAACGAAAGGAGAGAGCTTTAACTGCCACACTCCCTCTGAAGTTGATTCATCTCCTTCAGAATCCCAAAGATTAGCCTGTTCTGCTTAGCTCTGCAGTAAGAGCAGCAAACAGTGCAACACTGACATCACAAGACAGTCGCTTGTAACACTAGACTGTGACACTGGGCTCCAGCTTCCTTCTCTCACAGGTCGTCATCCTAATCCGGGAGGGCTCCTGTCTGTTCATCCTCTTAAATCAGGCTCACATTGTGCTGCTAAAGCGGGGTCCCTAACAACCTCTGGTGGGGCAAGAGCAGACATGGCAACAAACTCCGTTAGTATCTCCAATTAGTTTTCTAGCAAGTGAAAGTTGTGGTTACTTTTGGCAGAAATATCATAGCACTGAAGGTTCTTTCGGTGGAAGACGATAGATTTTGCCTTAACTTTCCTGTCCTTAATGTCCTCTTTGTTGTCACACAGTATGGTGGGTATGTTTTTACATCCTCTAACCAGATCCCTAAGCCAGTTAGGCACAATCTTTTTGCTTTTGTTTTGTTAAATAATTTTATTGGGGGCTTGTACAACTCTTATCACAATCCATCCATCCATCCAGCCATCGTGTCAAGCATATTTGTATATTTGTTGCCATCATCATTCTCAAAATGTTGCTTTCCATTTGAGCCCTTGGTATAAGTTCCTCATTTTTCTCCTCCCTCTCTGCTCCCCACTCCCTCATCAACCCTTGATAATTTATAGATTATTCTTATTTTGTCATATCTGGCACTGTCCAATGTCTCCCTTCACCTACTTTACTGTTGTTCATCTCCCAGGGATGAGATTATATGTAGATCCTTGTAATCAGTTCCCCCTTTCCACCTCACCCTCCCTCTATCCTCCTGTTATCACCACTCTCAGTACTGGTCCTAAGGGGTTCATCTGTCCTGGATTCCCTGTGTTTCCGGTTCCCATCTGTACCAGTGTACATTCTCTGGTCTAGCCGGATTTGTAAGGTAGAATTGGGATCATGATAGTGGGAGGGGTGGGGAGGAAACACTTAGGAACTAGAAGAAAGTTGTATGTTTCATCGTTGCTAAACTGTACCCTGACTGGCTCATCTCCTCCCTGCAACCTTTCTGTAAGGGGATGTCCAGTTTCTGAGATAGTTTATTGTGCCAACCTGGCCGATAAACACAGATGGGATTAATTGAAGGGCAGAGAGATAAATGGCTCAGTGAGCCTCGCCTTTCTTGTCTCTTGCTCTTTAATCATCGGACTAGTATGCGGCTGCTTTGCTTGTTCTGTGCCTCAGTTGGGATGCCTAGCCTGTGGACTGTGTCGCGGTAAGTTGAGGTCCCTTTAAGACCACACGATTGGAATTTACATCCCTGGAGCTGGGGACTGACAGTTTGTGACTTGGCTGACAGTTGGTGATCTGCCTTGCTGTTTGCTGCCTGTGCTGGGATAGTCTAGCTCTCTCTACAGAGGACTACCTGGTGGCCCTCAAGACTTGAAGGACTGCCAGTGTCTCACAACTCTCTCACGGGAGTGAGTCGCACTGAGCCTTTTGTATTGCTTTATAATTTAATTGTTCATTTCTTGTATTATCTATCTATCTATCTATCTATCTATCTATCTATCTATCTATCTATCTATCTATCTGTATGTAATTTAACAGTTCATTTCTTGTGCTATATACCTATCTATCTTTATAAATATATATCTAAAATCATCAGCAATCTGGTTTTATCTCTTTAGAGAACCCTAACACACAGCCCTTGAGGTTACATCGGACATTGTAATGGCACACCAGGCAGGGATATAATAGCCATCTCTCAGGCCTGCACATTTCTCTCGACCTGCATACTCCGCATGTTGGATTGAATAAGTCTCTGCTAGTGTAGAACTCAAAGAGATGGACCGCAATGCCCAAGGTGGCTACATACTTCTTCTCAAATTCACCAGCCAGATGACATGTCACAAATATGGAAAAATGTTTCCAGTACCACCATCACCGACCACTACGAGTTTGAACTGGATTTGGGATTCTCCTTGGGCAGCCATCATGATGGATCTTTCAGAAGCATCTCCAGCCTGTGTCTGACTTCTTCCATCATTTGTTCAGTATTTAGTCCACAGACTACTTCAATATTGTAAGTCAAAGCTTGATTTCTCTTTCCCTTCAATTCTTTCATTTTGATAAATGTCAATGCAGTCTTCCCTTTTGATTTTCTGACTTCAGGCCACTGCACATTTCATTATAGTGCCTCACTTTCTCTTCTCCAACTGCCCTTGGACAGTTTCTCTTTAGCTCTTTTACTTAATCATTTTCCCCATTTACTTTAGTTACTTGATATTCAAGAGCAAGTTTCAGAGTTTCTTCTGAGATCCATTTTGGTCTTTTCTTTCTTCCCTGCTTTTCAAACGATCGTTGCTTTTGTAGTATATGAGGTCTTTGATGTCATCACACAACTTGTCTTGTTTTAAGTCTTTGGTGTTCTTTGTGTCAAATCTATTTTTAAAAAATTTTCAAATCTATTCTTGAGATGGTTTCTGTATTTACAACGCTCTAAACCAAACCCACTGTCATAGAGTCAATTCCCAGTCGTAGCAACCCTACGGGACAGAGTAAAACTACTCCTTGGGTCTTCTCAAGCTGTAAGCCTCTACAGGACTAGAAAGCCTCACACCTTTCCTGCTTTTTCCTGTAACTTTGCATGGCCAACCATGTGATTATGAGCCCCATACACAACCCACTGTGTCAATGTTTAAACTCAAATGTTGGCTCTCAGAAACTTACTTTATTTTTATTATTATTAATTTATGTTATTATTTTAATAAATCATTTTACTGGGGCCTCTTACAGCTCTTATAACAATCCCTACACCAATTGTATCAAGCACATTTAAAAAATAGTTTTATTGGGGCCCATACAACTCTGATCACAATCCATACACACATCAATTGCATGAAGCACATTTCTACATTTGTTACCCTCATCATTCTCAAAACATTTGCTCTCCACATAAGCCCCTGGCATCAGCTCCTCATTTCCCCCCCTTCTTCACCTCCTCATGAACCCTTGATAATTTATAAATTATTATTTTGTCATATCTTTCACTGCCAACGTCTCCCTTCACTCACTTTTCTGTTGTCCGTCCCCCAAGGAGGAGGTTAAATGTAGATTCTTATTATCAGTTCCCCCTTTCCAACCCACTCTCCCCCCAACCTCCCGATATCGCCACTCTCACCACTGGTCCTGAAGGGATCATCCATATCAAGCATATTTATACATGTGTTGTCATCATCATTTCCCAAACATTTTCTTTCTACTTGTGTACTTCGTATCAGCTTCACTTTTTACCCCTCCCACCCACATGCCCCCACCCTGCTAAACCCTTGACAATTGATAAAGTATTTTCCACATCCTCCCCACCCTGCTGAACCCTTGACAATTGATAAAGTATTTTTATTTTCATATTGTGCACTATCTGCTGTCTCCTTTCATCCATGTTTCTGTTGTTTGTCCCCCTGAGGGTGGGGGCATTGAACATTGATCACTGACATTGATCATTGCAATCTGCTCCCCCTTTCTCCCCCTTATCCCCTTCACCTTCCCCCTACCCTCAGAGACTTTAATTTTCTTCCACTTCAACTTAAACTTGGATATGAACAATTGATGGCTTTTCCTCAATCAGTGTTTAGCCTTGTTCTGATGATATTGAGCTGCTCTCCAGAGGGATAATTGACTTGATTCCTGTGTGTTCCACATCAGAATGAGGGGGTGGAGCCATTACCTGCTTATTAAATGAACTCTGACCATTAGAACCTTGTACAATGACATAATAGTCTAGACCTGTGCTGTCTAATTCAGTAGCTGTTAGTTATACAGTATGCAGTGGTTGGGTACTTAACATATAGTTAATAAGAATGAGACACTGGATTTAAATTTTATTTAACTTTAATTTTTTTAATCTCAATAGCTACATGTGGCTAGTGGGGATTATGTTGGAGAACATAATCGATACTCCTGCAGGAAATGTCTTGCAGGAGGATCAGCATCCCAATGAGCTGGAGGTTACGGATGTCTCAGATGTCCATCCTTTCCACACAGTTGTGCCAGTCCATCATCTCCAGCGTCTCAGTCTTCTCCTGTCTGAGGGTACCACAGTTAGCAGTAATGCCTCACAGATCTCACACATCACTCAGGAAAGGGGGGTGTGGTTGTGGAAGCTGGCAGATCTCAAATTCATGGGCCAAATGTCTGTCTGAAGGATTTTCCTCTTTCATATGGTTGCAGGGGCTGACAATCAGCAGGTCAGCAAACATCTGACTCAGGCCGTGGAAACTGGTAGATTAGGTCAGATGACAGGCGGATGTTACCGGGTGTCAGGGAAGTGGCTCACGCAGTTGTGGAGGCTGGCAGCTCCCAAATCCTTGGGTCAAGTGCTAGTCTGGAGGCCTCTCCCAACTTACATGACTTCAGGGGTTGACAAACTCCAACTGACAGTTCAGATGACAGGCCAGGCCATCAGACTCACTAGGCTGTGGGAGCTGGCAAAGGAAATCTAGTAATGCGGTGTTGGCTTGTTCTAGAACGGGAGGTCAAAGATGAGCCAGATGGAGACCCAGAGCTAGAAAGAGGACTTTGCCCCAGAACCCCACGACATTGACAGCACAGCAATTCCCTCAAGGAAACTAGTGACTTGAGTCACAAGCCGCAGCTAGGTTGTGACTCGACGTACATTCCACCCCAACGCTGCCTCATTAACATAATGAACAACTTACTCCCACATAGGGTCATAGCCATAGACACAGAGGTAGGATTTACAACACATCACAGAATGAAAGAGAGCTAGAAGCACCGAATTAAGCAATTCACCGAAGCAGAACTTCAAACAATGCACTTTAATTTTGCATTGTTTTAAAGCAGCCATAGGCTCTTTTTAAAGTTTATTTTTCTGAAAATTAGTTACTAATAATTATTTACTGATGTTAAGGCAATCTGTGGTCATTTGTCATGTAAGTACACCTGGAATAAAATGGGAAAGAACCCCTTTGTGTGAACCAGGTAACATATGTTCTCTGCGATCCTTGATTCTGATTTGTGACTATGTAGTCTGAGTCTAGCTTACACCTCTCTCCTGGTTGCATTTCATCTTCTCTTGACTCTTACCCAGAGTCTGGAATCCCGAGTCTGGGCAGATTTTCTACAAACCTTCTGCTTGTTCACATGTATGATTTTTTTTTAACCCCAGAAGCATATGTGACACCATGTGCCAGGCAGGCACTGGGCTGAGTTCTAGGCAGAGAGAGATAAATCAGACAAAATGCCCTGTTTGACATTAACTCGAATCTGAGTTACTTATTGCTGCTGTAGCAGAAATGCCACAAGTGAGTGGTTTTCAAAAGCAGAGATTTTGGTTTTTCCATTGAAAAGGCTGTAAATCAAAACCCAGGGTATTAGCTCTAGGGGAAGATTCTTATCTCAGCATCCAGGGGCCTGTGATCTTCACAGACGTACGTCCCCCAACTCCTGTTGGTCCCTACTTGTCTGTGCGTCTCTGCTGCTCCTTATAACTCAGAAATGATTAGGGTTAGAACCACATTAATGTGGCCTAATGAACATCGCAACAACCACAAATCCATTCCCAAATGGCGTTAAATCCACAGTCACAGAGATTAGCATTCCAATGAACACACACACACTTTTGGAGAGAGGACACAATTTAATTTATAAAAACTGGCCAGCTGTTTTCATTCGCCAATTTGAGGGGTTTGCTTGTTGTTTTGGACTCCAAATCCATTCTCGAGTCTTCATTTTTGGTCCTGTCTTATGTTCGATATCTTGGTCTTAAATCTGATTGTTTGAGGCTATGGGCCGGGGTAGGAGGACAGGTGGAGAGGAGAGTGAGGAGCAGGAAGAAGTACTGCAGGACTCTAGGGAAAACCAGATCAAACTCCCTAGAGTCACGGCTCAGTCTTCTTCTAGAAAAGAAAACGTTTCCAATCCTAAGCTTTGTCTAGCCAGTAGACAAGCTCCCCTGTCTTCTGTCTTCTCCTTTTCAGCTCTGGACCCTACTCCGTGTCAAAAGTATGACCTGTGGAGACGCACACTACAAAAAAGGATTCTGTATTTGCTTGCCCTGACTCCTTTAAACAATCAGGGCTAGGCAATGTGTCTGACTCACTGGGAGTTTGTTAATGGGGAAAGATTTACCTTTTAAAGGCTCTGCAACCAGGTTAGTGAGTGGCGGCAGGAGTCAGAGTAGTCTAAGAATGAAAGGGGAGACGAAGTCTGAGGACAAAGAGACGCTTCCTTTTGTTTCTCTGGAGTTTATCACAGCTAGTGCCAAAGTCGGGTCCTCAGACTGTGGACCTGTATTCCCCCAAAGCTGTCCCATAGCCCCTTACCAGTCTTTGATCGACCAGAGCTCGTCCTGGATTTATTGCCTGGAGGATTCTTTCCACATGCTCTTTCTCCTCATGAAGAGAAATTATCTCTTATCTGCTCCTGAAGCCAGACTCTCAGGCGATCCTTCTCAGTTGTCAGCCAAAGTTCAAATATACACAGAGATAAGATTTGATAGGCAAAAGCCACCTCTATCCCTTCAGGAACATGATTTCTTAAGGAGCTCCAGGCATGCCGTGCCCCGGGTCACGGTGGGCCGGTGGAGCAGAGGGGAGGGAGGCTTAGGTACTTACTCTGTCTCTAAAAAGAACTGATCCCTTGCTTCGCCTATAAAACTAGGAACTCGCATTTCGCTATATCCCAAGAAAGGAAAAGTTACAGCCCAGCGGTTCTCAACCTGTGGTCCCGACCCCTTGGGGGTCGAATGACCCTTTCACAGGGGTCGCCTAAAAAGATAATCAGAAAACACATATTTCCGATGGTCTTAGGAACCAAGAACCGCTCCTCTATCCATCTCCCGGCGGGTCCGCCCACATGCAGATACGCCCACAGACGAGTACCCGCGTGAAGACTGTTACTCATGCCATGCCATGCTTCAAGACAAAATTTCATTGATTTGTCATTAGAAATACATATTTCACAGAATATAGTTACATATTGTTTTTGTGATGAATCGTGATGCTTTAATTATGTTCAATTTGTAACAATGAAAATACATCCTGCATATCAGATATTTACATGATGATTCATAACAGTAGCAAAATTACAGTGATGAAGTAACAATGAAAATAATGTTATGGTTGGGGGGCCACCACGCCATGAGGAAGTGTATGAAAGGTGGAGGACCACTGTCATGGAAGGTGTCGTGTTAAACCATGCTGAGGAGCAGACTGACATGGCTGTGTGTGTGCATGTGGAACCGTCAGCAGAAAGCCATCTCCTTTTCCTGAGCCTCAGGGAAGTCACATGTCTTCAGGTGCAATATGGGGACATAGGACTGGGCTGTGTTTCTCAAATGGGCAGTGAAATCAATTTGGGGTTTTCAACCACTGGGTCTCCCCACCCACCCCACCCCCTTTTAAAAAATAAAACAAAATAGATCAGAATGTACTCTCTTGTACTCAGTAACGTAAACAAATTGTTTTGGTAAACTCTTGATCCACTTTGTGCAAGTGTGTAGGTGTGCGTGCGTGCGTGTGCGTGTGTGTGTGTTTGACCTGAAATCCATTTCTAACTCTGGGTCACAGTAAAAGACGGTTTGAAAACAGGAGTCCGTGATTCCTGAGCTGCCTTCCACCTGGTTTCCCTGTGTCTACAGAAGGCTGTCCTTAGGGATTCACCTCCATGGTGATTTAGAAGAACCAGTTTCCATGACGCCACTTCACACCCTCAACCCCAAGCTGGTAGTCTGTGCTTATGTTGCACCTTTGACCTGCAGGGTCGCTCAGAAGGCTAAGTGAGCAGCACCTGGGGTGTCTGAGTCAACATGGCACTTCATAGGGTTTGACCTACCTGGGCATCATTTCTCAAACACTGTAGGTACTTTGGCATCACCACTATGCTTTAGAAGGGAGTCTTCCTTTGAGCACAAGGGTGGATGAAAGTAGCCAGGTGATATTGTATGAATTTATTAATATGAAAATTTCAAGCAATGTTGATAACAAAGAACACTCATTCCAGTGGCAGCCACAGTCGTCCTCTCCTTAGTGGACAAAGTTCATAAAGGGCTTCCTGGTTGTGATAGTTACATAATCTCCTGTCAACTTGAGGGTATTAAGAGTGAAGGGGTGGAGTTTTGCCTGTCAATCAGGTCACAGCTTGATGACCTCATTTGCAGGTGCAACAGAGATAAATATAGCTCACTGGAGGCCAGACTCACTCTCACTCTGTCTTGCCTTTGCTGCTGAGGAGACACACTCAGGAGCTGGAGGAGCCACGTGGAGAGGCTTCCACCACCACTGGGTCCACAAGATCCACTGGCTGGTAAGCTTCCTGCTTTCAGCATCATTGTATGCACTGCTTGAGTCTAAGAGGAATTCATGGGTTAATATTGGACTTATAGACTTGATCTGAACTGGGCTGGGATGTTTTATTGAAGCATAATTACTTCTTGATATAAAGCTGTCTCTTACTCACATATGTGTGTCTCTGGATTTGTTTCTCTAGTCGACCTGGACTAACACACTGTCATTGTCCCTACTTTGTTCTGAGACCAGGGGTTCTGGGAGTTCTGAAGACTCAAGCCAGAATTTGAATCTGGATCTTGTCCTTCTAAATCTCTTTTAAAACCCACTGGCCCACGTGTAAAGGGATTATTGTTACTAAGTGTAAATGATCGGATATACTTATTCTTCTTATGACATAAATTTTCATTTAGTTCTATTCAGTAAACTTCATCTAATCTCAGCAAGACCTGAGCTGAAGGCAAGCCATTGCACATTGTCGCATCTTTATTGAGCAGCCCTGCTTTGAGTTATTCAGTATAGATGGGCAAACAGGCCACCAATAGGGCATCCTTTTAAATTTGAGATCTGGCTGGACAGTGTGACCCTGTAGAAAGAGAGCTGGTTACCTAGTTCATAGTTCTCACTCCAGTCAGTGCTGACTACAGAATGGGCGCCTCTACATCTCTTTAAGGAGACTAAAACTATATCAGAGGCGAACAGCAGCACGACGGTCAAGCAATGCGTCCAGAATGGCAGGATGGCTTAGGGGGAGGAGGAGTCCTATTTGCATGCCCTGCACAGATCAGTGGAAGCAAGTGATGTCGCATTTTCTGAGCACTCTTGCCTGCTATGGGGATATTGGGAGGCTTCAGAGCAACATCACTTCAGGGATATTTTCTCTGTAGATTATTCAGCTCCTTATTTTATTTTTTAAAACATCTTATTAGGGGCTCATACAACTCTTATCACAATCCATACATATACATACATCAATCGTATAAAGCACATCTGTACATTCTTTGCCCTAATCATTTTCTCTTTTTTTCCTCTTTTCGTTTTTTTACATTTTATTAGGGGCTCATGCAACTCTTATCACAATCCATACATATACATACATCAATTGTATAAAGCACACCTGCACATTCCAGCTCCTTAGTTTAACTTCGACTCCTTGAACAGTTTTTTGGTAGCAGTTTGCTTCATCACCCAGATTATTCCCCTGGTAAAATAAGGCACCGAGTAACTCTGAAGACTGTTCAAGCTAGCATCATGGTACATGAAATTACATTAAAAAACAAAATCCCAGATTCTCAATTAGTTTTATTGTGAGTTTGCTCTGACAGAATCACTCCCTAGAGACTCAATAGCCTTGGTGAATAGAAATAATTGGATTCTGGAACACGAAGAGCTGAAGATTCCACATGGGGACCGTGTCACAGCCACCAGAAGGAAAATGGCCAGACGCCAGCCTGAAGAAAATCCCGGCAGCCTCTGACTGAGGAAGTAAAGGTGTCTGGAACGCTGTCACTGGTGGTGATTCTGTGAGAGCTTCACTAGATAACTAAGACAGAGCTGAATACTAGGAGTAGGGTGCCGCTCTAAGCAAATATCAAAATGTGGAAACAGCTTTGGCATTGGGAGTAGATGCTGAGTTTTAAAATACCGAATAGTAACAGCCTAGATTGTTGTCTAGTTAGAAATACATAGCAAGTAAATATTCCATGGTGGCAGTTGTTATATTTGAAGTTGTTGCATGCTTAGAAAAATGGAAATGTCATCATTATTTATAATTCATATCTAAAATGGGGTAAATTTTACAGTTGGAATGTATCCCTTTAAGCTATAATATTCAGATCTAATGTCCAATGATAAGGATAAACGGTTTTTTCTTAAGGCTTATGTTAATTAACAATCAGTACAGCATGCATATATGTCAAAGTTAGACCAAAGATAAATAAGGAAAATAAAAGATAATTTAAGTAAGTTGAAATATTATATTTAAATTTCTCTCTGTTTTTCAAAAATATAATTCTCTGTAATGGGATCAGATGAATATATAAAAACTGTATCATATATAAAAGATATATGTAGGACATATTTCTCCTGCTAGGCAAGTATCCAGCAACTCACTCTGAGTTAGTACACCCAGTGGCATTGCCTGGGAAGGTTCTGTCTGGTCACAGTGAATTTTTTCGTAAAAGCAGTTTTGCTAAAACCTCTTTTTTTTTTTTTGTGATGGTCAATTTAAGAGAACAGCATGTGGTTGCGAAATTTTGTTTCCTGCACAGGAAAAATTCCCCAGAAACTATTGTGATGTTGAACACAGCTTATAAGGACAGTGCTATGGGAAAAACTCAAGTATATGAGTTTTTCTTCTTTCAAAAAAAGTGAAATGTCAATTGATGACAAATCTCATTCTGGACATACATCACCTTCCCAAACAGATGAAAACGTCGACTTGTTGCACATTTGGAGTTTGTTCCATCAGGTCAAACTGTTAATCAAGCTTTCTATTTAGAGGTTCTGAAAAGATTTCATAACAGTGTGTGACAAAAAAGACCTGATTATGGCAGACGGGGGGACTGGTTTTGCCACCACGACAATGTATCTGCACACATAGGCATCTCAGTGTGCCAGTTTTGGGCAAAAATAGCATGCCTCTCTTGCCCCATGCACCTGACTCACCTGACCTCACTTCGTGCAACTTCTTTTTGTTTCCACGAGTGAAGAGGGACATGAAAGGACAGCAATTTGACAACATGGGAAAAACAAGGGAGGTGCTGTCAGCCATCCAAACAGATGAGGTTGAAAAATGTTTTGAGGTAGTTAGTTTATTGTGCCAACTTGTCTGATAAACACATGTGGGGTTAATTGAAGGGCAGATGGATAAATGGCTTGGTGAGCCTTGCCTTTCTAGTTCTTGGGTCTCTTGTTTTGTGATGATCGGACCAGGGTGCAGCTGTCTTAGCCAGTTCCCTGCTTCATCTGGCAAGACTCACTTCCTGCAAGATACCCCCAAAGAGAAGTTACATGTACCTACCCTGATGCAGCCCTGGGTGCTGGCGCAGCCATGTGGAGACCCCTGCCAGCATTGAGATGCTTACATGTTCACTTATTCAGCTTTCCTCCTGCAGTTGGTGTTAGTGTGTGTGTTTTGTGAGATGGAGGAGGACTTTGTGGATTGGTGTTAGACATATGGGTTAATGTTGGACATGTGGGCTTGGGCAGCACTGGGTTGGGATGTTTTATTGATGTGCATTTAACCTTTATATAAACCTCTCTTATACATGAGTTTCTGTAGATTTGTTTCTCTAATGTACCCAGACTATTACATGTTTCCAAGAATGGAATTGTCGATTTGACAAATGTATGAAGTGTAATGGAGAGTACCTAGAAGGTGATAAGGTTGTTTTGTAAAAAAATTTAAATACAGGGCTTTGAAAAAATTAATTCCAGTTAAAAAAAAATTTTAAAAAATTAATTCCAGTTTTTTTTGGTACCACCTCATACAGAATATATAGAAACATATGAATATTTAATTGTCTTTTACTGTATTTGTTGTAGTTAGATTTAATAGCAAAAATTTTATTTGTAATAGCATAACATCAGGACAACAGTAACAGAAACTGAAGTACCTGAGAATAATCTTAATGAGAAATGTGTAAGGCCTTTATAGAGAAAGATCAATAGTAATCAATAAGACAACCATCAATTTTCCTAGGGAAAGATCAAGAGACAATTTATTAAAGAAAAGAAGTAAGGGAGCCAATCAAAAAGATGTTCCTCTCTGATAACCTTAACCAAAAATTTGAAAAATACGCTAGCAATGAAATTTCATTTTAATCCTAAATTGACAAAAGCCCTGATGGTTCAGAAACTAAGCTGAAAAGGTTGGCAGTTCAAACCCACCACCATTCCCTAGAAGGAAGCTGTGACAGCCCGCTGTTGTAAATGTTGGCAGATTGGAAAGCCTATGAGCAGTTCAACTCTCCCTTCCTGGATCATTATGAGCCAGAATGGACTCAACAGCAGTGGCTGGGATCCCAAAGACTTACCAGAGCTACAGATAATGATCTGTTGTAAGGATGTGTATTAGACTATGATTTACAAAAGTAACAACTTGAAAGAACGTATGTTATGGTTGACTTAATTTGTCAAGTTGGTTAAGCTATAGTTACTAGTTGTTTGGCTAAGCACTAGTCTAGTTATTGTTTTATAATATAATCCAATGTAAGTTATATGGTGGCATAGTGGTTATGCATTGGGCTGCTAACTTCAAGGTCAGCAGTTCAAAACCACCAGCCACTCTTTGAGATAAAGACAGGATTTTCTACTCCTGTTAAGAGTTACAGTCATAGAAACTTACAGGGACAGTTCTACCTTGTCCTATAAGTTCACTATGAGTCAGCATCGACTCGATGGCAGCAAGGGTTGGTTTTTTTTTTTACCTTCACTAGTGTAATCTACAGCAGCACATTGACAAGGAACTGCCAGAAGTTCAGGTTGGATTCAGAAGAGAGCATGGAATAAGGAATATTATTGATGATGTCAGATGGATCTTGGCTCAAATAATACCAGAAAGATGTTTATTTGTGTTTCATTGACTATGTAAAGGCATTCAACTATGTGGACAATAATAACCGTGGTTCACCTGGAGAAGAGTGGGAATTCCGGAACACTTCATTGTGCTCATTCAGAACGTGTACCTGGATCAAGAGGCAGTTGTGTGAATAGAACAAGGTTTAAAATCAGGAAAGGTGTGTATGAGGCTTGTATTCTCGCACCATACTTGTTCAATCTGTATGCTGAGCAAATCGTCAGAGAAGCTGGATTATATGAAGAAGAGTGTGGCATCAGGCTTGGAGGAAAGCTTATTAACAACCTGAGGTGTGCAGATGACATAATCTTGCTTGCTGAAAGTGAGGAGGAATCGAAGCACTTGCTGGTGAAGATCCAGGGTTGCAGTCATGAGTATGGATTACAACTCATTTAAGGAAGACCAATATCCTCACTCCTGGGTCAATAGGTAACATCACGATAAATGCAGAAAGGGTTGAGGTTATCAAGAATGTTGTCTTACAAGGAGGAAGTAAGGCCAGAGTGATCCTTAGAGGCAAGGATGGCAAGACTTTGTCTTACATATTTTGGGTATGTTGTCAGTAGAGACAAGTTCCTCTAAACAAGGGCATCATGTTTGGTAAAATAAAGGGGTGGCGAAAAGAGTAAGACCCTCGATGAGCTGGGTTGACACAGTGGCTGCATCAATGGACTCAGGCATGGGAACAATTGTGAGGTTGGCGCAGGACTGCCCTGCAGTGGTTCATTCTGTTGTGCTACGGGTCGGAGGCGACTCGATGGCACCTAACACTGTAATCTAATGCAATATAATCAATCTGTTGAGAAAGGAGTTTCCCTAAGGTGTATTCTACCTCTAGAATGTAGCTATTGGAAAGAACTTGATTCTGCATTTTTGCCTTCATTGAACTTGTGAAGTCTTCAGCTTCAAACATTGCATCTGTTAGTGTTAGTGTCTCAGAATTGTATAAGTCAATTCCTTGAAGGAAATCTATCTATCTATCTATCTGTCTATCTATCTATCTATCTATCTATCTATCTATCTATCTATCTAACTACCTCACTGGTTCTGTTTCTCTAGACAACCTTAAGACAGTTTTGTTATAGCAGTGGGGTGGGCCCTAACAAGCACCTGAAATGACCTGTAGTTTGGGAAATGAGTAATCTGTAGAGACTGGAGGAACTGTGATATGTTGGATAATAATAGCCTAAATAAAGTGCCTTGAAGAAACTATTGATAAAATTACCCTTACACCTTACTTGTTGACTAGCTTGTTAACAGCCAGTTCGCATTTATGACAACTTCGCAAATGTTTGCAGGCAGAGTTCTGTTAGTCTTGGGCCCGTGTGGGACCATGGTCCAGCTTTGGGCCATGGGCCGCCCTCAATGATGTACATTGGACTCCTGGTAACAACTGAGCCACAGGAAGGGACAGTGGCAAGCCAGTTGCAGGGTGCCTTCTCCCGTTCATCTGTGACATCTTGGTGTGGCTCAGGGCAGTGGCGGATCTGTGTAAGGTTGCAGGTGGGTAGAGGGAGGTCTGGCGAGGACACAAAAGTGCTGGGGAGGTCATGGGGTGCATCAAAAAAATCCGGAAGAGGAATTAGGGCCATGAGGGTATAGGACTAGAGCAATGGAAGATGAATGGGGGGGGGTGTCTCACCCAAGCCCAAGGCAGGCAGTAGGAGGTAGTGAGAAGAGGATGAGTGAGGGGCCTCCACCTAGAGTGGGTGCCATGAGGCAGCAGTCAGTGAGCAACACCCAACCACTATTACCACCACCCCTAACTCCTGAAGTCTTTGTGGTGGTGATGTGGGAGAGCCCACGACACTGTGTGCATTTCAAGGCACATTGCAGCTGTCCAATTTGGGAGCAGGCACTGGTGCTGACGGTGACACATCCCGGTGATTCAGCATAACATTGACTTTGCATAATGACCTGGGCTGTGGACCCTTGCTATGTGAATAAATGAGGAACGGGTGTATAGATATTTAGAGAAATTCTGATGAGGACTCTGAAAGAATTGAGAGCTGTGGCGAAAGTTTCTGTTGCTATGAACAGAGTGTTGCTAGAAATGTGGAGATTGAACATGCTTCTGGTGCAGTTTTGAAAGCAAATGATAAACATGTTATTAGGCACTGGAGGAAGATATATAGCTCTTTTATGTATGGTACAAAGTACTTGTCCGCACTTGTCAATTTGTCAAATATTTCATGGGAGGTAAAACTTGTAAGTGGGACAGATAAACCCCTCAGGGCCAATAATGAGAGTAGTGATGCCACGAGGGTAGGGGAAAGGTGGGAGGATATGGAGGAGAAAGGAGGAACCGATCACAATGATCAACATATAACACCTACCCCCCAGGGGGACAAACAACAGAAATGTGGGTAAAGGAAGGCAGTGGACAGTGTAAAATATGAAAATAAAAATAATTTATAAATTATATAGGGTTCCTAAGGGTGGGAGGGAGGGGAAAAAAGAGAAGCTGATACCAAGGGCTCAAGTAGAAAGAAAATGTTTAGAAAATGATGATGGCAGCATATGTACAAATGCTTGATACAATTGATGTATGGATTGTGATAAGAGCTGTGTGAACCCCCAGTAAAATGATTTATTAACAACAACAACAAACAACACAACCTTGTAAGTGATGGGCTTGCCTATTGAGCTGAGATTTCTAAGGAAGATCTTAAAAGGGTCAGCATGATCTCTCCTTGACACTTAAAGTAAAATGTAGGATGAGGTTGATTTAGAAAGTAACTGCAAAATGAAATTAGAATTTATGAGATTTGGAAAATCCTGCTACCTTAACTACCAAAGTGTTCTCTGGAATTTTCACCAAAAACATGATTACATAATCTTTGCAAAAGAGATTAGATTGGTGACTGATGGATCTAACAACCACTGCCACAAAACTCCTGTCACCTAATAAGGGAAAGGACAGAGATGGAACACATTTCTGCCCCCTGAAATTTTACAGGCAAGAAATTGGTCAATGGAGCTACTTGGCTTTGACTGTATTTTATCCTCCAAGAAAAACAAGGTACCATTCTAGAAACTGTTCAGAAGTCAGCAGGACTGTCAAAAAGAGCCCTGGGATTGGACTGCTGGTTTCTCAATTTCAAGTGGTAGAATCAGTGGTTACTAGGTTCAAGTTGGGTCACCATCCAACAGTTCTAGAGAATGGGACTGCTGTTCAGGTGGATCTAGAACCGGGGTGTCAAACTCCATGAAAACGCTGGCCATTTGGTGCAAAAGGCAAGATTCATGCGGGCCACATCATATTTACAAGTTTTATTAAATTTATATTTTGAAGTGAGGATTCATGAATATGGATAGGATAATGAAAACACTATACAATTGCTTTTATTTAGACACTTATTTAATGTATTTATAAAACTAAAATTATTCTTTTTTACCCGAAACTTGCCAGCGCTTTCCTCCTACTAGTTTTCCAGTATCTGGATTCAAAGAGTGAAAACAGACAATCTTCATTAAGGCAGATAGATGTTTATCAGTTAATCTTGATCTGAATGCCGTTTTATTTAATTTCATGGACGAAAATAGTTGCTCACACAATGGCTTCCCTCTAAAAATGTGAGCTAGCGCTGCTGCTAGTTTATGACTCAGAACAGCACCACCCAGAGTGCTAATTTTAACCTTTTCGCTGTTGGGCTCTGTGTACATTACGTGACACTGAGAGTGGCAGCCAGATCGCATCCAAACGTCGCCGGTACTGAGTCAGCGTGCTGATCCACATCCACAGGGCCCCGGGAAAGGCACCGGGCCACGTGTACACTGGTCTTCAGCAGTTAAAGGGTTAACGAGGGAATTGTGTGTACCATATTGCCTCCATCTCCACTAAGCGCTATTTTCTTCATAACAAATTTTTCTACTTTTCATTTTATTTCAGAGCATCGCAGGCCACAAAAATTATCTCCGGGGAGCATGCTGCCCGCGGGCCTCGTTTGACACCCTGCTCTAGAGAACGCGGCTGTAGCCGAAAGTTGAGGGGACAGTGCGGGCAGGTGCCGCCACTCAGGTAGACCAGAAGAATGGGGCCACGCAGAGGCAGGGGGCCTGCAAGGCAGGGCAGGTGCCTAGGGCCGAGGGACCTCAGCTCTGAATCCGAGGGTGTGGCCAGTGCCAGAGTCTGTAGGGCAGAACAATTGCCCAGAAGTGCCTGGAAAGCAGAGTTATTGTCAAACCTTGAGCGCTAATAACATTTGCTCTGCTGGGTTTGAACTTAACTTGGCATCCATTGCCCCTTCTCTCCCCGCAGTTCTTCCCAATTGGAGAATCTACCTGGGTCTGTTCCACTAGAAACAAGTAACTTGTATTCAAGATCTCATAGGTCCACAAATGGAAAGGACTTTTGCTCAGCATAGAACACGCCCAAGTTCTCCTGCGTGTTTGGTTTAGAAGATTAAATTTTGGAGTTGATGCTGGAATGAGTTAAGACTTTGGGGATGATGTGTCAGCATGAATTTGTTTTGTGTACAAAAAGGACATACATTTTGGGGGACCAAGGGGTGGGATTTTATAAATTGTGCCCCTCCACTATCCTGTTGTCAAAACTAAAACAAACAGAAAAACCCCAAAAAACCTTGCTGCCCTCGAGTCAATGCTGACTCATAGTGATCTTACAGGACAGGGTAGAACTGCCCCTGTGGGTTTCCAAGACTGTAACTCTTTACAGGAGTAGAAAAGTCATCTTTCTCCCTTAGATGGGTTGGTGGTTTCAAACTGCTGACCTTATGGGTAGCAGCCAAACTTGTAGTCACCATACTCCCAGGGCTCCTCATGCTTTCTGCCACTGACTCCATAAATACAGGTCAGGAGATCATCTTGTTTGAAAATAGTGTTTTTGATATGTTAATAGGCCACACTCAAGTTCGGTGAATTCTAATTCTGATCACTTCAAAGTTATAAAAATAGCTGATTAAACATAAACTTAAAGCATTATTCACACATCAAGGAAGACCGGTGCCATGTGAGGCTCCTAAGGGAGCCAATGAACACCTGGAGTCAAACACATAAAGACTACACACACCCTCACTGTAACCCCATAGGACATGGCAGAACTCTCCCCAAGGTTTCAGAGACTGCATCTCTTTGCAGGAGTAGAAAGCCTCCTCTTCACTGGAGTAGAAAGCATCATTTTCCTCCCAAGGAGCAGCTAGTGGTATTGAACTGCTGACCCTGTGGTTAGCAGCCCAACTTGTAGCCACTACACCAGCAGGGCTCCTAAAGAAGGAATAGAAAAGACCAAGACCAAATCATTGACTTTCAGCCTTGAGAATTATGAGTAAATAATTTTTTGTTCTTCAGAGCCCCCGATTTGTGATATTTGTGGTAGAGCAACACTAGAGGTCTAAGACAACTTACGTGTGTGTAATAGAGAAAACGTTTGGTTAATGTGGTATATTTACAATAGAGTTCTTTACAGCCATTAAACTCATGGTTTTGAAAACCAATAAGATGGGAAATAATATTTGGTATCAGGGATTAACTGGAAAAAGCAGGATACAAAGTTATGCATTATGATGAGTCTGATTTTGTTGAGCAGTGCATTCAGGCCAATGAGACTGGGAAGAAATTCAGCAGTCTTGTAGCTCTGTGAACACTCCCGAAGTTCTAGCAAATGTGCTCATTGGCAGGTACTTTTGCTGAGTCACCTGGATGTGTGACCCTGGTCTGTTTCAGAGTTGCTGTCAAAGGGACTCTCACATGCCTGGGGGCACTCTTACCTATTTGGGCTTCTTTCTGCTCCATCCTTGTCTTGGGTGCAACAATTTTCATGGAAGGGTAAAGGACTCTTTTATTTATTTATTTTGTGAGTTAGAGGTCAGATGGCTCTGCCGGGCATTTTTTCCACATGTGATAATAGATTATTCTTATTTTACTGGCCCTTTATGGTATTTGTTATAATGAACAGGTATTAATTTTTATCATTGGAAAGTAGATTCATGTTGTTTTAAAAACATTGAAACAGAAATGGCAGATTATATATATATACACAGACATATGTATATTTTTTAACAATAATTTTTTAATGATTTTTTTCTGAGATATGAGACCAAGGCGAAAGCCTCAATTTCATGTTTGTGGCTCTTTAAGATATATTTTTAGTTTTCCATTCCACGAATATTTGTTGTGCAATCCACCACCCTTGGTGCTATGGTTTAAAGATTCTTGAGCTACAGGTCACCTGACCCACTTGAAAATGCTTACTGTACTTCAGGAGACCTTGAGGAAGAGTCAAGGGGCATTGTTTGTCACACCTTGAGCTGCTGACCACAGTGGAGCCCCGTAGCTGCGCTTCATGGACAAAGATGAGAGGCTAATTGACTCTTGTAAAGATTTAAACTCTCTGAAACCCAAAGGCGCAGTTGTAGTCTGTGCTACTGGCTCGCTGAGTCAGCGCTGACTCGATGGCAGGAAGGTACAGTGAAGTTGTCACTGAGGGGACTTCCATTTAAGAATTTGGCTTTGAAGACCGAGTAGAATTTCACCATGCAGAAAAAGGGGGAAGGAAGTCATTTCCAAAGTGGGGTGTCCAGGAAGGCAGTTATTTATGTCCTGAATGAGGGGCCGGCTTTGAGGCTGGAAAACAGGGGCGGGTAGGAACGGGTCACAAGATGAATCGGTGGCAGCAGTTTGTTCGCAGACAGACATGGGAGCGGTGGGAAATGATGGCGAGCCATTAGGAAGCCAGCAGGTAGGGTGGAGAGTTAGAGGGTCACTCAGAAGGGACTAGAACTGTAGATGGTGCTGGGGGGACCTGGGAAGAGATAGACCAAGAAAGAACAGGCTGAGGGGACTTTAAAAAAAGAGTTGGGGAAATGAAGGACATAGAGCTAATTCAGTCCCATTTCTAAAATGCAGATTTTAGCACCAAATGCCTCAATATTTATTTAAATATTTGAATGTTGAGGAATCTCTATGTGGGTGGCTATTTTTAGAATCTTATCACTATTTTATTTATTATAATGAACAAGGAAGGAAATGGCTGTGTTTTTTTTAATTGTGGTAAAATATATATGAAACAAAGTATTTGCTAGCTTAACATATACCATTCAGTGGCTTTGGTCGTATTCCTTGTGTTTGTGCGTGTGTGTGTGTGTGTGTGTGTGTGAGACACTTGATTGTGTGCACTCTGTGTTCCCCGTCCGCCATTTCTACACAAATTCGTCAACAGCATTGAGGGCATTCTTCACCCTGTGTCGGCATTCTCACCTCTCTTCTGGCTGTTCCATTTTGTGCATGTGTTGTTTTAATTTATATTGATTTTGTGGTTACTTTTGTGAACATACATCACAAAACATGCACCGACTCAAGACTTTCTACATGTCTAATTCAGTGAGTTCTTTGAGTTTTCCCCTTCCTGTGCATGTGTTTCTAGCAAAGCATTCACAACAAGGTGCCCTAGATTGTGTGTTTTCATTTTTATCACGCTAGTGCAGTAATACTTTGGCATCTCTAAAATAATCAACATTTTAGTAATGTTCCGATTTTATGACTTGGAGAGTAAAGATAGAAAGATATGCTTTTAGAATTTACTCATAGCCACTGTCATGGATTGAATTGTATCTCCAAAAACATGTATCCACTTGTCTAGGCCTTGGTTCTTAGTTATTATATAATTATCTCTATTTTGTGATCTGATTTAATTTTCCTTTGTGTTGTAAATCCTCACCTGTACAATGTTAATGGGGCAGGATTAGAGACAGTTATATTAAATGAGGCAGGATACAATCTATAGGATTAGGTGGTATCTTTAGTCAATTTCTTTGGAGCTAGAAAAGGGATTAAACAAGGTAGCAGAGCTGACAGGGACCTACTACCTCAGGAACGAATCGCTGGGAGCATTCTCTCGACCTGGGGTCCTTGTGCTGGAAATCTCTTAGAAGGCTAAGATCAGTGGAGCTCTTCAAGGAATGTCACCTACAAAGGAGACAAGGACCTTCCTCCAGAACCAGCAGAGAGAAAGCCGCCTCCGAGTGGAAGCTGTGAATTTGGATTGACAGCCTCCTCAACTGCGAGGCGCCAGTGGTGTGGTGGTTAAGAGTTGCCCTGCTAGTGATAAGGTCAGCGGCCATTCAAACCACCAGCCGCTGCGCTCCTCGGGAGAAAGATGGGTCCTTCTACTGTCATTACGAGTTACAGTCTCACGGGGCAATTCTAACTTGTCCTGCAAGCTTGCTGCAGTCGGCGTTGACTCGCTGGTGAGTTGGGTTTTGTTCTCTTTTTAAACTGTGAGAGAATAAATCTGTCTGTTGATAGCCATCCACTTTGGGATTCTTGTTGTAGCCGCACTAGGCAACTAAGACATCCACCAAAGGAAGAGCAAAGCAACTGTCTCCCGTTCAATTGAAAACATCAGCTATAACGACGGCAAAGGAGCCACACATTTATTGACCACACATTTCATATTTGAGTGCTTCTCTTTTCAGTTTAACTCAGTTCTACTTAAAGAGCCATCTGTGTTGAACAGGACTAGATGGAGAATATTTCTGGAGTTGGGGGAAAAAGTTAATATTTAGCTTAAAAAAATGTAACTTTCCTAAATAAGAAAGGTAAGCATTTTGGAAAAAAGTAAGGAATCAAGTAAGGACACTTTAATTAATAAATAAGCTTCAAATGCATTTTGCTACAAACGACCTCTTTAAAGCAAAGATGTCACTTTGAAGACGAAGGTGTGCCTGACCCAAGTCATGATGTTTCCAGTCACCTCATGTGCGCGAGAGAGCTGGTAAGAAAGATTGGAGAAGTCTAGTTACTTTTAAATGATGACGTTGGCAAAGAATATCGACTAGACCATGGGTTGCCATAAGAACAGTCAGAATGCGCCTTAGAAGCAAGGCTGGCGAGACTGCGTCTCACATGCTTTGGACGTGTCATTAGGAGGGACCACTCTGGAGACGGATATCATGCTTGGGACGGTGCAGGGTCAGCGGAAAAGAGGAAGCACCTCGGCTAGATGGACGGACACAGTGCTGCCACAATGAACTCAAACTCAGCCCCGACGGTGAGGATGGTACAGGCCCCGGCAATGCTGTGCTTGGTTGTAACTCGGGTTGGTGTGAGTAGAAACCAACTCAGTGACACCTAACAATAGCACCGTAGATAAAAAGGCCTGCATAAATGTGAAGTACTGTTGTCATTTAGTCTTCGTGAGCAATTATATCCTTTTATATTTCATAAATCCTTTTATCTGATAATCTCACAGTGCTTAATAAATAGGGTCTCATTAGAGAACACATTGTCATTGTGCAGTAGTTACATATAAACTGTGGTGCAGTGAATTATTTAATAGGGCTCTTCTAGCTATAGTCTTTATGCCTGCCACAGAATGACTGGGTGGGATCATGTGACTCAGCTGTAGGGAATCTGTGATGGTTGGGGTTATGTGTCAACTTGGTGAGGCTGTGACTTCCAGTTTTGTCTAGTTGTACTCCGTTTCGTGACCTGATGTAATTATTCTCCATTGTGTGTTGTAATTCATGACTTCTACGTGTGAATAAGCAGAATTAACTCAAACTCAATGCCATCAAGTTGGCACAAATGCCAACTCATAGCGACCCTGTAGGACAGGGTAGAACTGTCCCTGTGGGTTTCCAAGATTAACTTTTTGCAGGAATAGACAGCCTTGTCTTCCTCCTGCAGTGGCTGGTGGTTTTGATCTGCTGACCCTGAAGTTAGCATTAAGTGGTATTTTCTATGCTAATGAGGCAGGAGGACAGTGGGATGCACTCAAGTCATGACCCTTAATGAAACCACCACCATTATTCCCGTCACCATCATTGCTTAAGTCACACCTTTTATATTGCTGCTGTTAGGTGCCATCAAGTTGGTCTTGACCCCTAATGACCTTATGCATAACAGAAGGAAACCCTGCCTGGTCCTGCACCATCCTCACAGTTGTTCCAGGGCTTGAGCCCATTGCTGCAGCCCTGTGTCAATCATCTCATTGAGGCCCTTCCTCCTCTTTGCTGCCCCTCCCTCTCCTTCACAAGCACGATGGCGGTCCGTCTCCAGGTATTAGTGTCTCCAGACAACACGTCCAAAGTACATGAGACAGAGTCTCGCCATCCTTGCCTCTAAGGAGCATGCTGGCTATACTTCTTCCAAGATAGCTTTGTTTGTTCTTTTGGCAGACCACAGTACTTTCAATATTCTCCCCAGCACCCCAGTTCAAATACATCAATTCTTCTTCAGTCTTCCTTATTCAATGGCCAACTTTCACAGGCGTAGGAGACAAGAGCTAAACGGAGAGAGAAGGGACCTGATTACCACCAGAAAAGAAGAGCTGGGAATGGTTCACATCTTTTGCACTCATGACCCCTGTGCTGAGATCCTCTTAGATGCAGGAGACAGAGAGACTTGTAACACCAGAGTTAGAATGCAGCAGCAGCAGCAGCAGACTAGCAGTTGATGGCAGGTGGGCTTCCTGGCCCACAGAACAAGAGCATTAAGCACCTTCAGGCAGCACGTTTCCTGGTAGAGTGGGACGTCTCGAGGCACTTGCAGGCAGACTTCAGCTCTATGACTCACCGAGAAAGAGAGCTGGGTGCCTTTGGGCTGAGGCTTACTGGTGGAGCAGACGCCTGTGGGCACTTACTAAAAGAGTTTGGTGACTCTTGCCCCAGTAGCCTGAGTCCAAGCCAAGGGGCTGAGAAACCAGAAGTGGCCCGCCTGAGGCCACAGTTGAGGAAAGGCTGTGCTGACTGAAGAACTATGTCCCAATTTCCTCCTCATCCTGAAAAGGAACCTGTAACTTCTTGAATAAAACCTATCCTAGTGGGCGTTGTCTGTGGTCTGTGTGGCGATGACAATGAATTAGCAGATGCAGAAGAAGGTAGAGAGAAGTGTGGGCAGGATCCTGGTGTCAGCATTGGCAAAAGGTGCAAGAGGGCAGGTGTAGCTGACCTCCACCTTAGGGGGATCGGCCTTGGGCAGATGCTGCCGATGGTGATTCTTCCCTTTGGCGAAGTTGGAGGAGGTTAGCCGTCCCTGTCACATCATTTCACATCAACAGTTTCAAATTTTCAGATGGAAAAGCTAAGGCAAGGGGCCTGTCCAAGAACACAATGTGAGTTTATAATAGACAAAAGTCAAGTCTAACTCATAGCGACCTTCTGTAGGGTTTCCAAGGGACCCGGCATCAGGTTCACAAAGCCTGATGGGAGCAAAAAACCTCTCCTTTCTTCTATGGAGCAGCCGGGGTTTGAGAACCTCTGACGGAGCAGCCAGCAGCCCCACCTTTCTGGAGAGTGCCACCGGGCCTCACAGTGGTGCGTGCAGACATAGAAATAGAATGCCATCTCCCCAGACACTCCATTGAGTTGGTTCTGACTCATACAACTCTACATAGTGTTTCTGAGTCTGTAAATCTTTATAAGAACAGAGAGTCCCATCCTTCTCCCAAGGAATGGCTGGCTGGTGGTTTCAAACTGCGGTCCTTGCAGATCGTGGCTCAATGTGTAACCACTACACCACCAGGATTCCTGTCCCTCCCCAGACACTCCAAACTTTGCCCCGTCTACTAGCTAACTGACATTTTAAAGTAAATATTGCTTAAAAAATGAAATAAAAAATCAGATTTAAGTTTTCCCACTGATGGTAGGAAAACAAAACTTACTAAGCACAAATGTCCCTGATTTCATAATACAATTTTAGCCCAGAATTCAGCTTGGGGATCAATTTATTTTTCACGGAGCACAGAATACTAAAATGATACTGTATTTGAATGTTAAAGGCAGTTTCTGGTTTACCAAGTTCTTTCCTTTGTTTCATTTCACATCACAGTAACGTCTCTCCTTTTGCCAACCTACGGATTTGAGAAACGCAAAGAGAAGCAGTGGAAACGGAAGGGAAGACAATCGCTAGAATAAGTGGCCTGGAAGTCCAGTTTCTGTGAGGGAAACTGCACACCTCTGACATTCACGGTGTGCTCTGCAAGAACACACTCCACCAGAACCTCGCTATCTGACCTTGTGCGTTTATTTACAGCCACAAACTAGCGACGACTTCACTGTCAGGGACGTCCTCGGCAGCGAGCAATGCTCAAGGGCGAGGTGAGAGCAATAGGTACGGTTAGTTGTCCATTTGGCCGGGCCAGGATTCTCAGTGGTTGGGCGGTTCTGTGATGATTTAATTTAGCAATGGCACAATGACGTGCCGTCTGCCATTTTGTGAACCGAAGTGGTAATCCTCCATTTTCCCAGAAGGTTGAGTTTTGCATTACAGCCTGGTCCTGGGAACTTAACCATGTTGATAAATGAACAGTGGGTGTGGATGTCCTCCAGTAACCAAGGCAACTTTATCAAACAGATTAGTCAGTAATGAGAGAGAAACATTGTATCAGTTTTTGCTAGCTGGCGCTTTTCTTTAGCTTTTATTTTGAGTTATGAAAGAGGTTAGGGAAAAACTATTTCTAAGGGATACTTACACAGTTGCTGAGTACAAAAACAAACAAAACAAATAAAAAACCACAAAAACCGACCCCTGCCATCTAGTCCGTTCTGATTCATCGGGCCAGGTAGGTCAGAGCAGCGTTTCCAAAACTGTCAATCTTTAGCAAGGAGCAAAAAAAAAAAAAAAAAATCAAAGCTCACTACTGCCACAGAGTAGAGTCTGACTCACGGTGACACGAAGGGACAGGGAAGAACTGCCCCCTGTGGTCTCTGAGAACTCATTTTGAGAGTAGAAAGCCTTTCTCCTGAGGAGCAACTGGTGGTTTTGAACTGCTGACCTTGCAGTTAGCAGCCCAACAAATAACTAGTAGGGCTCACAAACTGCCTCAGTGTTTCCTCAGCAGCAGGTCTCCAGTCATTCAGAGCTAGAACTGAGGACAAGGTTGTCTAAATCTCTATATTTAAATTGTTTACATTTTAGTTTCTTGATCTGACATCCATGTGTTTAAAAAGGTCTTATTTTATTTTAAAATGCGAATATCATTTTGAATTGCTTTGTTTCCAATAGAATGATGGAGAAGGGGAGTTATTAGAAAGAAGCACTGATGTCGAAAACGCCAGTCCTACTTACCGGGCTCGGTGCCAGAGAAGCGCCCGCAGCCTGGGCAGCATGTCATCGGCGCGCCCAGCGGTGCCTTCGCCCTGAGACTCCTCACACCTCTTCAGCTCAAAGCAAGGGCCAACCTGACATCAGCTCTCCCGAGATGACCAAGCAGCCGGACTGCGACCTGGAGAACATTGAGAACAAAGCAGAACCCACCCTAGCCCAGCTTCCCAATGGCCTCTCAGCCCTGCGAGCTTTCAGGAAGGTCTTGCGCGTGGTCATGCAGGAAGAGCAGGCCAGCACAGAAATCAGCAGCAAGAAATTGCCCCAGCGATGGCTGCAAATAATGTGAAAATAATGGAAGTCTCCCACACACTTTTTGAAGCCCCTTTGTGTATCTATCACCCAACTTTTGCCTGTTCAGTTTTTCACGTTTGTCTTATTGACAGCAATTACAAGACTCTGTTTGCAAGCTAGCATTCCATGATCCATATAGTTTTTTCTATCATCCCTCCCTTGCACCCCCACTTTCTCTATACCCTAGTAACCACTAGTAAACTTTGATATCTATAAAAAATAAAGAAACACTGATGTCATCAATACCAGTGATGACAATAAATGGTGGCAATGTTAACATGGTGATGGGGTAGAATTTCTTCATATGACTCTTCTATCCATCTTCCCTTTTGTGATGTGTTTTAAACTCTAGCCTCTATTTGTGTGGCTGCACTGTCCAAGCTGTGCTGAAAGCATTCATTTTTTTGCCAAATAAGTCTCCAGGAACGGATGGAATATCAATTGAAGTGTTTCAACCAACTGTTGAGTACCGGAAGCACTCCCTTGTCGGTGCCAGGAAATTGAAAGACAGATACTGGGTCAACTGACTGGAAAAGCTCCATATTTGTATTCATCCCAAAGAAAGGTGACCCAACAGAATGCTCAAATGATAGAACAATATCATTGATATCACAGACAAGTAAAATTTTGCTGACGATAATCCAGCAATGGTGGCAGTAGTTCATTGATAGGGAGCTGGCAGAGGTTCAGACTGGATTCAGAAGAGAACTTGGAACAAGGGATATCATTGCTGATGTCAGTTGGATCTTAGCTGAAAGCAGAGAATAACAGAAAGATGTTTGCTTGTGTTTTGTTGACTATTATAAGGCATTCAACTGTGAACGAACTATATACAACAAATTATGGATAGCTTTTAGAATAATACTTTTTAAAAAAACAACTACCTGTCATCAAGTTGATGTGAACTCAAGTGACCCTATAGGAGAGGGTAGAACTGTCCCTGTGATATACCTGTTTCTGAGTAGGAAGCCTTTTCTTTCTCCCAAGAAGCTGTCTGGTGGTTTCGAACTGCTGACCTTGCAGGTCACAGCCCATTGTAACCACTACACCACCAGGGCTCCTTTTGAGAAGAATGGGAATCCCCAAACACTACATTGTGCTCATGCAGAACCTGTACATGGATCACGAAGCAGTTGTGCAAACAGAACAAGGGCATAATACATGGCTTTAAACCAGGAAAGGTATGAGTCAGGGTTGCATCTCTTCACCATATTTATTCAAACTCTATGTTTAGCACAGATTTGGAGAACCTGGATTATATGACAAAGAAGAACCTGCAATATGCAGATGAGACCATCTTACTTTCTGAAAGTCAGAAGGACTTGAAGCCCTTGCTGCTAAAGCACAAGGGTTTCAGCCTTCAGTGTGGATTACAACTCAAAGTAAAGAAAACCCAAATCCTCACAACTAGACCAATAGGCAATATAATGATAAACAGAAAAAAAGATTAAAGTTGTCAGGATTTCACCCTGGTTGGATCTCATGGAAGCAGCAGTCAAGAGATCAGAGGACACATTGCATCACAAGACCTCTGGGAAGTATTGAAAAGCAAGGATATTACTTTGAGGATTTGAGTGCACTGACCTAACCCAGGTTATTTTCAATTGTCTCACAGGTATGTGGAAAGTTGTACATTGAATAAGGAAGACTGAGAAAAATCAAGGTATTTGAATTATGGTTCTGGAAAAGAATATTGAAATTACCATGGACTCTGATACTATTCCCTTCTTCGGGTTTGTATTATATTATGTACAATCTTTAGATCACACAGGGTGGTGTGCTTCCATGTGGACTTAGTTGAGGCCTAACTAAATGGTTGCTTGTTTGAAAACAAGCCTTTAAGACCCCAGACACTTGTGAGATACAAAAAGACTGTTTACCAGCTCAACTCCCCCAAATATATATGTTAGACTTAGGACACTGGTTGCAACTAATGGCAAATGATTGTCAGGTTATCTCCCTGAAGACTCCAGCCATCCTGAGCAAGAAGACACCATTGTTTCTCCCACAATAGGTAAGGCTCACTCCCTGCTGTTAGGGACAGTGGATTGCTTCCCCTGAAAACTTAGGCTAAATCAAGTCTCCAGCCCTTGTGCAATCAAGGTTAGGCTGCCTTCATGAATCTAGGATCAGACCATTTTGTCACA
Source organism: Tenrec ecaudatus (assembly GCF_050624435.1). NCBI lineage: Eukaryota > Metazoa > Chordata > Mammalia > Afrosoricida > Tenrecidae > Tenrec > Tenrec ecaudatus. Next base: position 61,459,298 of record NC_134536.1, on the reverse strand, counting down.
TGTATATCCTTAATCCCTCCTCTTCCTATAGCGTGTGTACCCCTAAATTATCCCCCTCCCATTACTGTATTACCTATAGTACAACCCTTCCCTATGATGTATGTCTTTACCTGGAATTAGGGGGCTTGCATGGCCCCAAAAGATACATAAACGTTGGTTAGAAAGAAGTCTCTCTCCTGCTCTCTCTCCTGCCCTGTACCACCAAGAGGAGCTGAGGTGAGCATGCTACTATGAAACATGTCTGACTCCTTCCCTTTACTCTCTCTCCTCTCTCCCTATCTCTCTATGACTTTATTATAATCTTTGTATCTCTCAACCCTACAATTGCACTTACTGAACCCATGATTAGTTGTGGGGGGCTGGCTACCCCCACAGGCACTAGTATTTCTGGCAGCTGGGCACTGTCCAGTTCCTTCACCACACTTTGCTATAGCATCTTGTTTACAGGAGGCTGTGGATGACAGTGGAAGTGCACAATCCATTTGCAGGGCCCCCACATTGATCGAGCCTCTGGTGACTCCCCTGTGAGCATAGTTCAGGGATGTGAAGAGCCTGTTATCAAACTGAGGACAGCTAAGTGAGGCACCGACTAAGCCCACCAGCCTGTGTACCCAGGAGTGTAAATAATATGGTCCACACCTAAATGAGAGAATGTCTCATCTACTCTGTCTCCCATACAGTCAGGAGAGACCAGTCCCCGAGTAAAGTCAGTTGGGGAAGACATTTGACAAGATGGACTGACACAGTGGCTGCAATAAAGGGCTCAAACCTCGAACAGTTGTGAGCATGCTGCAGGACCAGGCAATGGTTTGTTCTGTTGTACACAGGGTCACTAATGAGTCAGAACTAACGCGGGGCACTTAGCACATCTGTGACTATAATTTCATTTTCTCTATTATGCTAATATACAGGATTAAGGAGCATTATATTCTGAATCTCCACTTCAGTAGAGCATGTGAATCAAGTCACTACCCCTTGTTTTCTGGGGTGCATGGTTAAGTGAAAGACAAAAAGCAATTCTCCATCAAAGCCATTCCCCTGTCTTTAAGAGAGCCATCTCAGAAGCAGGAAGAGAGTGAAATCCTGGGACCATCAAAGAGGAAGACCCCCAGAAGAGTGCTTTGAAAGCCCTGCCTGGAGTGTCAGAGGCAGCAGAGAGCAGAGGGCCCAGCACAGAGACCAGGGGCAAAGCAACGGAGCCACCGCGAGGCAGAGCAGGAGGATTCAGACCTGAGGCCCCGGAGAGGGAGGTGAAGTGACAGCCAGGTTTCCTGGGTCACCGAGGCAGATGCCAAGGGACTACATGGCTGAGAAGCATAAGACTAGAACGAGAGTTGGCTGCTAGCTGTGAATCAATGACTTTTCTAACTCTTTATTGACCCTGACTTTGGGTAACCTATTAGCTTCTCTTAGTTGTGTGTTTCGTCTGTGAGTTCTGTGTGGCCACTTTGATAAATTATTGAATGCAGTAGGAAAGTAGAGCATCATGGAAGGAAGGGCTGATGGCAGAACAGGGTGAAGAAAGATGGAGGGTGGAGGTATGACTAGCCTCTGCCTGTGGCAAGTGGCCTTGGGCTGGTGGGGAGATGATTCTTCATTTTCCCTTCCAAAGTGGAAGAGTCAGATGTGCACCCCCACACCCCCAGGTACCCCCCTCCCCCCGCCCTTCACCATTTTCTTAAACATTTACTTAGAGCTTGCCGTGTTAGGCATTGTGGTAAGTGCTTTGTGAATATTAACTAGCTTATCTTTTCAGCCAGAGCTGCTTCTAAACCCACCTTTTCTGATAAGTGCAAAACTTTAATGAATCTGACAATAAAGGGCACGGCATAATGCTTGAAAAGGAATGTTGACATGTCGAAAGGAAAGAATTTTGAGAATGAACCATATATATTTTAAAATAACATTTTATACACACATTGCGTAAGGAATACAACCAAATCACCTTTAAAAATCCACTGTGTTATATTTAATGCGCTATTAGGCAGACACACATACACATTCTCACAAGTATGGAGTCATAAGATATAACTTTAAAAACCTCTATTCTTGTAGAACATTTTTAGATATGTAAAACCTTCGCAAAGATAGATCAGTTCCATGTATCTCCTACAATTAATGGATCAATGTTATCCTAGTATTTGAAAACAATACTTCAGTAACTTGATTTATAAGCAGATGCACGGATACAGGCCCAATGAGAACGAGAGGACCGTAGAGGTTTAACACAGGGTATTTGTACAGGAGTAGTTATCTATGCTGCATCGTAGCCATGAATTCAGTTGGTTGTTAGAGGGGGGGGGGGAGGCAAAGTTAATGAGAATGTCTTGGACATAAGCAAATACTTTGAGGAATTAAGTCCTTGGACCCAGGGCTCAGGACCATGGCCCCAGGGGACACTAGAGTCAAAAGAGTTCACAGGGCTAATGGTTTACATTCAATTTGGCGAGTAGAAAATAGAGTCTTAAAAACTCATGAGTGGCCCATCTAAGGTGTAGCGATTGGTCTCTGTCTGGAGAAAGAAGAGTGATGAAAATCGAGACATATGGAAACAATTAGTCCAATGGACCATGTGAACATTAGTGTCTACAACTCTGAGGCCAGAACTAGATGGTGCCTGGCTACTTCTATCAACTGCTCAGAAATGGATCACATTAGAAGGGATCCCATGAGAAAGGGATCCTGCAAAAGGTGGGAGAAAAATGGAGACTAAAACTCAAAATCATAAGACTACGCTTATTGGTGGCACCTCGGAGACTACGTGACCCTTAGTCACTACCCTTCAGTTTGGAAACGAACTGAACCATGTGACTCAATTTCAGTCAATTGAACCATGTGGCTCAATTTCAGTCAATTCTGCACTAGGAGAATCAACAATTTGAGATCCAAAAGGCAGTATTTACTTAGTGACAAAGGGTTAGAGCCAGAGGAGGATTGGGAAGGAGAGGCACATGGAGGAGTAGGATAAGCGAGGTTACATTGTGGGGAAAGAAGCGAAACAAAATGGCGGCTTGGGGCTACCATATATTTACTATTTCAATATCCTCCTTGCTCTCTTATGACATTTTAAATCTTGTAAGCATGGTTCTGCCTTTGTTGATGAGTGTTATTAAAAGCTTGTCCTATCACCAACCCCCATTGTTTGTATAAACCGTGTCTAGTCACTTAAGAATTTAATCTGTATAAGTCAACAACTCATGTATTGCAGTCTGAAGCTGGCCTATCCTTGGGTAATTTCCTTTCCTCAATAGTGTTTTAAATTCTATACCACTGACCGAATGAAGGACACTGTCCATAGAACTACCTTATACCCAGGAGGATGGTTTGAAATGTTCTCTGCCATAACATGATAATGATCCAACACGAACCAGAGACGTACATGAACCATAGATGTAAGAATGGATTTGGGCTCATACTTAATTCTAGTCCCATTCTACAAACAATCTTGTGACATGGCCCTGCTTGATGCATGCGCACACGAAGGGCTCACTGAAGATATGGGTGCTGTAGCAAATTGTGGGGAAGAAACCAGACAGTGCTCAGCTGTCAGCGAGAAGAGCATCTGTAATCTTAAAGCCTTGTCTTCAAACAAGCAGCCATCTAAGTGAGGTGTCAACTAAGTCTACATGGAAGATGTATACTCATTTGTGACCCAAGGAATGTACACAATAAAACTCAAATCTGAAGGAGGGAATAATATCAGAGCTTAAGTTGTGAACACCCAGCTTGCAAAAGGTTGGTGCTGACAGTGGAAGTCCAAAACCCATTTGCAGATTCCCACTTGGCTTAAGTCTGGTGAATTCCCTCTGACCAAAGACGGAAAGGGTGTTAATAGCCTTTCTCGCAGACAGAGAGCATTGTCAAGCCAATTATGGCAGATGCAGTGAGGTTGGAATGTAATGTCCCATCATTTGATCTCCCTTTGGACCCATTTTAAAATTGTTTCATTTTAAAATATTTTCTGCTTTCTCTTTGATTGAGATTTTTCTGTGTTTCATCTAGTCACTGTTGTTGGATCTTTCTTTCATTTTTTTGCTTTGTTTGCTAGTGTATGACTATGCTTTCTTTTGTATAATTTTCTGAATATGAAAGCCAGGACAGCTAGATCTATAGAGAAAGTAACTGGGTAGGGGCATGGCAGGGGATGGGGGAAAGGGAGCTAACAATGAGTACGAGAAGAAAATGTTCTGAAATTGCTTGTGTTGATTGCACAAATCTTCTTAATAAGACTGAATGATTGCATTATATGACATGGGAAGTATACGCCCATAAAATGATTAAAAAATAAAAAGAAAACTGATTTGTTCTTAATCTATCACTCCATCCACAATAGTAAAAATAGAAACAAAACAAAACCAAAGAACATTCAGGAGATTGAAAGAAAACAAAGAAACACAAAAAAAAAATCCCAAAATTTGCCTGATGTTTTTCCTCTTATTAGACTGGGTTTATGGGCCTCACGAGGAAGACCACAAAGCTAAAATATTACTTCTATGACATCATATCCAGGGTACCCACTATTAATATGATCCATCACTGCTAATATTAACTTTGAATACCTGGCAGAAGTCATGTTTGCCAGATTTCTGAACTCTGAAGTAATTCAGTTTTCCTTCTTCCACCATTATTATTCCATTTAGAATAGTAAATAATCAGAAAGAAGTCCTTCTGTGCCAGAAGAATTATACTTGACATTCTTTTTTTCCCTTAATGCTTGACATTCTGGAGATTGAGGAATCGACATAAATTAGTTAAAATTTTTCTCTGCAAAAGATATTTGTCTAATTTCTCCATGCATTCATCCGATGATGTTTTTCGTTTTTACAATGTTATTGGCTCTTAGTTCATATATCACACAATTCAATAGTTCAAGCGTATCAAGAAGAGTTGTACAATCATCATTGTAAATGAGAGGGAGTGCAGATTGGAGACCCAAAGCCCATCTGTAGGCAACTGGACATCCCCTTACAGAAGGGTCGCAGGTAGGAGATGAGCCAGTCAGGGTGCAGTGTAGAAACAATGAAACATAACATTTTCCTCTAGTTCTTAAATGCTTCCTCCCTTCCCACCCTGCACTACCATGATCCCAGTCTAGCTTACAAATCTAGCTAGACCAGAGGATGTACACTGGTACAGATAGGAACTGGAAACACAGGGAATCCAGGACAGATGATCCCTTCAGAACCAGTGGTGAGAGTGGTGATACTGGGAGGGTAGAGGGAAGGTGGGGTAGAAAGGGGAAACCGATTACAAGGAACTACATATAACCTCCTCCCTGGGGGATGGACAACAGAAAAGTGGGTGAAGGGAGACATCGGACAGTGTAAAATATGATAAAATAATAATGATTTATAAATTATCAAGGGTTCATGAGGGAGTGGGGAGCGGGGAGGGAGGGGAAAATGAGGAGCTGATACCAAGGGTTCAAATAGATGAGGGCAACAAATGTACAAATGTGCTTGACAGAATCAATTTCAGAACATTTTCTCTCCACCCCCAACACCCATATCCTTGGTTAAATCCCTTTTAAAATGAGTTGTGTAATCATCAGTTTCAGTACTCCCTCCCACTCCCACATACATTGTTTGCTCCCCAACCTCCTCCACCTACATCCCATAAACTCTTGCATCAGTTCTTATCTCTCTGCAGCTACTCCTGTGCTTCACAAACTGGAAAACCCAACAGGAACAATAAAAAACAAAAATGCAATAAAGTCGTAACGAGAAAATAATAAAATTAATACAGATAAAAATACCAATAACGAGTAAAAGACAAAGACCAGGCATAGGAACAGTTGTAAGGATAACCTAGGGCCGTTCTGTTGTGCACGGATCACTGTGAGTCAGAGAGTGTGATGGCACTAACAACACATAACCTGATCTTACTGACATGAAAAGAAGGAGGACAGACTCTTTGAGGTATAAGGAACTTGTCGGCTTGGTGCTGATACTTGAGTGAGGGGTGGTCCTTTATGATATGTTAAATACCCCAAGCCCACAGCCATGTATGATTGCCGCTCTCCCATTAGGTGGAACAGATGGGCCAGGGCACCAGAGAATGGAGTGTACCAGGTATCACCACCCGCCTGATCTATTTGGGGGAAATTTCAGCTTCCTTGTCTTGTCTTTTTAGGTTTCATGTGTCTAAATAAATGGAATGCATTCACCAAAAGATACAATTAAAAGTAAATTGAATTAAAAAAAGAAAAGACTACCATGAATATTTAAAAGGCCAGGGAGAAAATTTTTTTGTCATGGAATGAGCAAGAAATACATGCACCTAGCACAATTTCAGGTTGGGTCAAGAGGGAGGTCAATTGACCAAGTATTCAGTTCGATCCAGTATAATCCCGATGACAATGATCTCTGAGTGTGAAGCTGCTGCAGACCCTTGTCTGTAGCTAGAGAGGATCGCCTCTAATTTCCTTATACTACTATGAACTCATGAATATTTGTTTTACATTTTAGAGGACAATCCGTACATACTATTTTGGGGGCATTTTCCTTTGCTTCAATAATATGGTGTGGATAACTTTCTAAATCAGTAAATACAGATGAGCGTCATAACTTTTAGAGATTACACGGATCCACACTTTTGCTCCTAAGTTTCCCCTTGTCAGCAATGCTGAAATCTTTCTTTGTTATATAGGTATCTGAACACTTAACTCGGTGCCTCTTAATCTGCCCTAAGATTGTTTTCCCTACTAATTTGCGAATTTTTGGAGGCACAAATGTGAGCGATAAAACAATGCTCCACTCGTGCGCGCTCAGCCGCGCGATCTTCATCAGAGGGGTGGGCAAAGAAGGTAAGTATGCTTTGACTTCGGTGGAAATGATGTTCAGAATAACTGAAATTAGGAAGTGTGCACATGACACAGCGACTCTTCCTTACTTTTACAGGCATTGATACTCCATGCTTCAAGGGGATCATGGAGTCAAAGGCAGGTTGAAAATATGACAAATTAATAATAATTTATAAATTATCAAGGGTTCAGGAGGGAGAGGGGAATGGGGAGGGAGGGGGATAAAATGAGGAGCTGATACCAAGGGCTCAAGTAGAAAGCAAATGCTTTGCGAATGATGATGGCAACAAATGTACAAATGTGCTTGACACAATGGATGGATGTATGGATTGTAACAGATATATGAGCTCCCAATAAAATGATTAAAAAAGAAAGAAAGCCGCGGTGCTATAGTTTTAAAGGACTGTTTTCCGCTTTTTGCATAATGCTGGTTGGTGGAAGACTTTGGTATTACAGTGTCTGTCTTGCAAAATGAGCATCTTTCGTGTGGCAGATAGTCACAGGAAATGGCCTGCCTAGAAAGTTGAGAAGAACTAAGCAAGGCCCCTTGATTCTTTCGACTTATTTTTTGAGCAGGCAGGTGACCAGTGGAACTAATCAAAGCGTGGTCAACGATAAAGCACAAAACAAAGAGGCAATGTCAGGGTTTGTGACGCTGTGCCAGGCTGAAGAAGACCCTCGACTGCTCTTCGGATGACCCGCCCCGCCGGCCCCGGAGGAGACGACCTCCTGGTGCGAACAGTTTGAGGCCAGGTGGCAGACCTACTTGCGGACCCTCGCGGCCAGCCCCAGCGGGTTCTGCTGCGGGGGGGGGGGGGGGGGGGGGAGGAGGAGAGCCCGCGCCTGTGCGTAACCGTCTGGCCCAATCAGCTCCGTGGTCCAGCTGTGGCCACGCCCCACGCCCCACCCCCTCCGTGCCGGGGTGTTTTTAAGAGCCGGGCGCCCGGCCCCTGAGGCTGAAGGGCTTTGGGTAGCGCCCGGTCGGAGCTACCTGAGGCGCCCCAGCTGCCTCCGCGCTCCGCGCCCCGCGCCCCGCGCTCTCGAGCCGCTTCCGTGCTTGGCGCCGCCCGCCCGCGGGGCTCAGCGCCCGGTCTCGGCTTCGCTAGCCGGCCACTCCGCCCTCCCCTCGTGCCCCTCGCGCGCCCTCGGCGCCTCGGGGGCCGCTGCGGGCCATGGTGCCCTCCCAGGAGGAGTCCGCCTCGGCGGAGACCCGCGAAGCGCCGCCGCCCTACCGCGAGCCCACGGAGGCCGCCCCGCTGCCCGGCCCTGGACCCTCGGACGGCCCCGAGGCGGCCCCCGAGAAGGTGGAGGTGGAGCTGCCGGCGCCCGCCGGCCCGGCGCCCCCGGAGCCCCCCGAGGGGGGCTGGGGCTGGCTGGTGATGCTGGCGGCCATGTGGTGCAACGGGTCCGTCTTCGGCATCCAGAACGCCTGCGGGGTGCTCTTCGTTTCCATGCTGAAGACCTTCGGGGCCGAAGACCAGGACAAGCTGGTCTTCAAGACAGGTGAGCCGCCCGCCCGGGGGCGGCGCGGGGCCCGAGCGCATCCCTCCGCGCGGCGGCGAGGCTGCGACCCCGCGGGCGCGGCGGCGGAGGGGGGCGGGAGGCGCACCCCGCCTGCCGCTCCCGGGCCTCGGGGTGCCGCTTCGTTTGGGGTCCAGGTGCACAGCTCCTTTGCCCCGGTCGCCTTGCTTTCTCTCTGCAGAATAGGCGCTGAGAGCACCCGGTAGCTTCTGCACGCCTTTCTTGAAAGCAAGCAGACCCGTCCAGCTCCAACCACACCGCCCCATCATTTTGACGGCCTCTCTGGGGACGCTGACGGTTGGGTCCTTCATTTGCCCCTGAGACTGGGGAGGGGGTGTGTGTATGCGTGTGTGCGCGCCGCGCGCCTTGTAATGAAAGCTTTATCTCAACATCCCCAGAAGTTCTGAAGAGTTTCTCTGTGCTGATGATATAAGAAGCGTCCTGGAAGATGAAGTGGGGAGGGAGGGCGTTTTTGTTGTGTTCTTGGACATTTTTTTACACATATAAATAGTGCAGAGTTTTCCATATGGTAAAAGGTGCACAGTCAGCATGCCCCCCCCCCCCATTTAGTCCCACATTGATGGATGAGGCGGAATACAAGTCCAAACCTTCTGGGAAGCACTTTTACGTACTGTCTGTCCTTCACTTGATTCCGAGGTGGGTCTTGTCAGCCCCATTTAGGTGAGCAAAGGGAAGCCCAGTGACATCGAGTGTCTTTGGGGCCGGGAGCAAGAATGGAGATGGAACCAACCCGTCATCATGTGGCTTCTAAGTCACTGCCACCACTCAGGCGCTCTCCCTGTATTTGGGAGCCTTTCTGTGTTTGCTAGTCACTTTTCCATAGTTTCCCTATGCCTTGGGTTTTCAGTGTCCACTCAAGGAGTAGGCATGCTTGTAATAACAGCAAATCCTAGGGCTGTTGTAGTTTTTCAAGCCTTTGAAGGAGGCCACTGCCCTGTGTGCATCATTTTGCAGCTGCCCTTCTGCCACTCAACAGTATGCTTGAGATTGACCCGTGAGGCAGGCGAACAGGGCTAGGTACAAATGTGTTAAAAATGTAATGGGATTATGCCCTTCCTTTTTAAAGGAAGGCAACCGTTGTAAAGTTTGGCAAGATAGAGATTAGTTTACAGTAGTACACAAGGGTAATTTTGTGTCTTTTTCAGTTGAGTGTTGGGTATCTGGACAGGTGTGGGGGTGGGGGTAAGCCCAAAAAGGAGGCAGAAGTGATGACGGGAACATTTTAACACTGCTTCTGGCCTGGGAATACTCAGGAGTAATTAAGGTTTTTGATGTAGCCCAAGCAGCAGCAGCAGTCATTTACCACCATTTTGGCAGGCAGTTTAGTAGATTCATTAGCGTCTATAGTTTTTGTAACACCCCCCCTTAAAAATATGTTTTAAATGTTTTTTGTGGCATTGCACATACATACAGCAGAACATATGTCAGTTCAACAATCTCTACATGTACAATTCAGTGACATGCGCTACCCTCTTCAAGTCCATTCTCTGTCTCCATTCCTAGTTGTGCCTTCAAAATGAACCCACATTCACTCTCCCCTCAGTTTCCTATCTAATCTTCCAAATTGCTGTTGTTAGTTTGATCCCATATAGATCGTTCTTAAGAGATGGGTGGGGGATGGACACAGAAAAGCGGGTGAAGGGAGACAGTGGAAAATGTAAGATAGGAAAATAACACTTTTTAATTTATCAAGGTTTCATGAGGGAGGGAGGATGGGGGGAGGGAGGGAAAAATGAGCTGATACCAAGGGCTCAGGTAGAAAGAAAATATTTTGAAAATGATGATTTTCAAATGACGATTTTGTACAACATATGTACAAATGTGTTTGATACAATGGTTGGATGGATGGATGGTGATAAGAGCTCCCAATAAAATGACTTAAAAGAATCTACTCAAGTAGGCTTTCTTGACTAGTTAAGCTAAACTATTGTTTGACTTTCAGAAGGCTTAAGGGGGTATTTTTAGTTTAAGATTTAAAGATGGTCTCAGGAATCTCTACGTCTTCCCTTTTTCCTGCTTTCCCTTCTTCCTGATATATATATATATATATATATATATATATATATATATATATATATATATATATATATATATATATATACACAGAGAGAGAGAGAGAGAGAGAGAGAGAGAGAGAGAGAGAGAGAGAGAGAGAGAGGAAAGGAGACTGGCTTTTCCAGGGATCAGTCCTGGGGTGCTGAAGGAGAGGGAAGCTAAGAGAAAGAACCTGATTTGCTTGTTGAAAAGCTTTGAAACTTTGTATTTTTAGTTTTGATGAGTACCTTCCCCCTTAACTCAGCTAAATTCAGGACAAGTCTGGCAGTTACACGCGTGTATGTGTGGGTATGCAACTGATCGCTCGCTGTCCAGGCATGCCATGGAGGTCTGTGTACTAGCTGCATAGCCGCCGCCGTGTGAGGTTGTTTTCTAGCACAGGAGTGCCCAGCTTGGAGTGAGGTTTGAAAGCCCCTCTCTCCAATTCCTCACAGCCTGGTCTAACACAGCGGCTAAATTGAACAGTGGCACCAGGTAGTACGTTTACTACGGATGCATTTTAAGGGCTCAGGCAGAAAGCAGTTTTAACCTTGGCTCTGGAACAGAAATGGTGGTGAGAAGTCTTTTTTTTTCTTCCCTTGCCCCGGCATTTGAGGCTAGAACTAGTGGACCGGTACCCGCAGGCACTGAAGACATGATGCCAAGGGGACCGGAGGACTCCCTCTGCCTCCGTACATAACGGGGACCAGGACTGCACGCCCCTCCCCGGCCAAGGAAAGGAGGGAGAAGTCTTTAAGATAGTCCTTATTGAGCGTTGTCCATGTGCAACTTTTTCTTTAAGCCCATCATCTCTGCAGATACTCACGTCTTTGAGGAGAATGCCTGCTTTGATGCTTAAGTGTATGTGCACTTTCAGTTTTTTAGCCTTCTGATGAATCACTTGAGATCAAATAAATGCAAATTTCAAGTGCACCTAAAAAACATTGGAATTTATTTAGGGATTTTATTTTGGAACATTTCTGTCCATTTCCTTTTACCTTATTCATCACTGATAATCTTGGCATCAGAACTCAAAGCACCAGAGTCACTATCATCAAATCATTTTTTATTTATAGTGACCCTATAGGGCAGAGTGAAGCTGCCTTGTGGGTTTCCAAGACTGTAAATCTTTACAGGAGTAGAAAGCCTCATCTGTCTCCCCTGGAGCAGCTGATAGTTTCGAACTGCTGACCTTGTGGTTAGCAGCCCAACGTGTAATCCTGTATGCCAGTAATTCTGTCTTTACATTGTCATTAGTTTCTTCACAGAGATCAGCTACTCAGGTGTAGAATGAGAACCTAGGCTTCCAAAGGATAGGTTACATTTTCTGAGTGCCATGCTCAGTGTTAAGCCCTTGACATGCATTCCTATTTACACCTTATTGAAACCCCAAGAGATAGGTTTTAAGAACATCTTTCTTTTCAGATGTGGAAACATCGGCTTAGAGAATTTAAGTAAACACCGGAATCAGGACTTAACCCCAGGGTTATCTGACTCCAGAGGTTGGAGTCTAATCCATTGCTTTCTACTCCTGTAAAGAGTTACAGTCTTGAGGGAAAAAAAAAAAATAAGAATAAGGGTTCCTAGGGGGTAGGGATAAAGGGGAGCTGATCTCAAAGAGTTCAAGAAGAAAGAAAATGTTTTGAAAATGATGGTGGCCGTAATTGTACAAGTATGCTTGATCTAATTGAATTATGGATTGTTACACTATCTCTAAAAGCTCCCAATAAAATGATTTAAAAAAAAAAGAGTTACAGCCTTGGAGTCTGCATTGACTCATTAGCAGTGAGTTTTTTGTTTGTTTTTTTTTTCTTCTTTGGTGGTTTTTGAGCTCTTGTTATTTAATTAGTGATCCAACCAGAACATCTCAGGAAAGGACCTGAAGAAATACACTCACTTGATACATCTTCATGCTAACTCACTCTCATGAACTCTACACATAGTTACTGAGTACCTAACTACTCTAGGTTGAGTCCTGGAGAGAGACAGTGACTGACAGAGACCACGGGTAGCTGCCCCCAAAGGAATTTTCCAGGTGCTCTGGTGGTGCTGTCTGTTAAGTGTTACACTACTGAAAACAAGACCCATGGTTTAAACCCACCAGCCTCGCCAAGGGAGAGAGGTGAGCTTGTTTGCTCCTTAAGGCTTTCCCCCCTAGGAAACTCCAGGTCACTAAGAGTCAGAATCAACTTGCTGGTACTGGGCTTTTTTAGGTGGGTGGAGGTGGGAGATGGTGGGATGCACATAAGTAAAACAGCCTAATAAAATGCCTCCCTGAGGTATTTGCAATGTAACAGGACTCCATTTGATTCTGGAAGGCTGAAGTTCTAGGGCAATTTCAGCAGGTAGGGATGTGAGAGGCATTTGGTGACCTCTTCAATTTGGTGGCAGAGGAAGGCAAGCTGGACTTCAAGTTTGTCATTCGAACCTGTTAAAAATGTGAAGTGCATCACAGTCCCATCATAGTGCCTAACCCTTGGCGATGCCCTGCACACAGCCGGGAGCATCATGACTGGGCAGAAGGAGCCCGCCGGAGAGCTCTGATGCCATCAGCTCCGTTTTGACCTGTTCACTGTGCACGCGGGTTTTCCGGGTGGAGGGGAAGCAGACACTTTTGGTAAAAACGAAAACAGAGGCTGTGATTAACCAGAACATTGTTTCCCCAGAGAGATCACAATTTTGCTAGCAAGTGCTGCTGCGTATTGGAAAAAGGCCTTGCTGTGGAACTGATGGAGTGGTCAGGATTCTTTTGTCTTCTTGATCTCAGGCCACAGCACACTGGATGGGATTCTGCCAGGTTATTTAGTTCACTTATTTACTTTCTAACTGAAATGGCATGCTGCCTTGAAGATAGGTCTATTTAAAACAGCCAGGTTTTTAGAATCAATATTTATGGTTGTTCATGAAGTCCTTTTGAAAGAATTGTGTCTTTGTGGTCCAGGGGCTTGGTCAAGAAGGTACATTTTCTCTTTTAGTAATTCCCCAAATGTGTTCCTTAATAGTCTTTCTTGAGAGGAGAGGTCTGCGGCCAAATAAACTTGGGAAAGACTGTACATTAACCCCCTGTCAGATACTTAAAGTGCACTTTCAGAATTCCGTAGCTTTTTGAAAAAGAAGGCTCTCAAAAAAGTTCTGCATTTTGTGCTTAATGCGGACCGGTTTCCCTGTGTGGAGGCAGACCCCTCTAGGCACACTTGTGATCACGGAGTGGGATTCTCAATACACCTACGGATGAGTGCATATTGCACGGCCTCTCAGCAGAGTCTCCCGGACCTTCAAATCATTAGCGCTTCCTGAAGGCTTTGTGGCTGCTTGTTTGTTTTTAGGTTTTAAAGACTTTTTATGCCTGTATGCTTACAGTTATACTGGCTTCTACATACTACAGTTGTAGTATGCTAGCTCCTAAACTTATGAGGTGTTTTAGCTGTGGTTCAGAATTTAACCTCTCTGCCTGGCTTTTTTTTGAGGGGGGCGCGTTACTTGCATAACCAGTTCAGTGTCTCAGCATAGTTTGTAGTAGTGGTGATTTGCTGATCTCTTTATAGTGAACTAGTGATCTGGTTCGTGGTCCTACACTTCTTTCTCTGTAGGAACAGTACCTGATTATTGTTTGCTGTGGAAGAGAGGTTGAAAGAAGCTAACAGAGCTTGCATATGGTGCGCTGCTGTGCCAAATGTCTTCCTTTGCCTCCATCGCAGAAGAGCGGACCTTACCCTTCCAGATAAACTCATCCAAATAAATGACTTGTTAGAGTGATCAGTAGACCACAAAAATGGTTCCGGGCTCTTTGAATTGTGTGATGTGAGCATTTCCTAACCATTTCTGGAATGTTTCTGCATCCAGAGCAAGACTGAATGGTGAACAGCGTGAATGGGGTATAGGGAATTCTCATTAAATGCAACAAGAGGACTGTTTCTCTGGTGTCTTATGGAGATTTATCAAGACAGTGAGTGGCCCAAAGAACCAAATCTACCCAAACCAACACCCAATTGCAGAATCATTGCAGGAGAGGTTTTGAAGATCGATTTGATTCAGTGTTTTCAGTGTGATTTTCGACCTTTTTTTACACGCCTCCTTGTTGAACCCTTGTTGCAGCTCTTGAGACTCAGCCCCAGGTAGGCTTGCTTCATGGTTCCTGCTCTCCTTGGGCGTCTCACCTGCCCCAGGGCTCTCACCCTCCTTGGGCCGTTAGTTCCCAGTATCTTCTGTTTCAGGTTCCTGTATTCCGTTTCTGGACAATTCTGTTTGGCTGCACAGATAGCACATACCCAGCTAACGTGGACTCATCTTCTTTAGCCACTGCATACAGTCTGACTCTCACCAGCAAGAAAACAGAGACGCATCCCTCCTCCTGGAATTCCTTATCAGGAGTGTGTGGCATTGCTGGATGTGTCAATCAGAAACATGGAGTTTATCGTCATGTCTTTTTTCCCAGCTACCCTTTTTCTTTTTAAACCAATTTTGTTTAATTGGGCAAAGCCCTTTCGTGTTTACCTCCTTAATGCATGGTAACAGATATGGCTTAGTTTAGATCTTAGTGACGTTGGCCTCAGTTATTTTGGTCCCCCGTACGTACCTTGTCTCCCTGTTCTTTGTTACCATCTTAGTCATGTCCAGGAGTACTACAGTGGGCGGCTTTAACAAATGGAAATAGAGTCTCTCGTAGTTTAGGAAGCTAGAAGGCAGAATTCAGAGAAGCACCTCTCGGCTCTGGGGCAAAGCTCTTGTCCTCTTTTAACATCTGTGGGCCTGCCATTCGATGGGGATCTCCATGCGCCTTGGCATCCATCGCCTCCTGGGTCTTGGTAGAAGGCAGTCCCTTGCATTTCTGCCCACTTGACTCTCCAGTTCAGCTCCTGTAAGACAAAAGTGAAGCAGGGCACATCCTAGGAAGCTCCCCTTTCAACTGGATCAGAACCCTGACCTGAGTAAGATTGTTGCACCTCTCCCTTGATTAACTGATCACATTAGCAAGTCACTTGGATGAGTTTATCTGGAAGGGTAAGGTCTGATCTACGATGGAGGCAAAGGAAGGCATTTGGCACAGTGGTGCACCATAAGCAAGCTGTTAGCTTCTTTCAACCTCTCTTCCAAACAGACAACAATCAGGCACTATAGCCAAAACCCCTTATAAGTTTAGGAGCTAGCATACAACTGTAGTATCTAGAAACCAGTATAACTGTAGGCACAAAAAGGTCTTTAAAGCTTAAACAAAGCAGCCTTCACGAGGCTCTAATGACTTGAAGCTTCGGGAGACTCTGTTGAGAGGTGGTGCAGTAAGTATGTAGATGGTATTGAGATGGTACATCCGTAGATGGTGTTGAGAGAATCTACCACTACTAAAATATTGGGCCATATAAATAGTCTGTCTGAAAGCCATCCCTGATGTTCTTTACTTTTAGGAACTCATCAAACACCTTCCGCCAAAGGCCTGCAAGCCCTGGCCCTCCACCCTGGTTTCTCCCTCTCTGGTTTCTTGCTCTTTGTGCTCTAGTCAGTTCAAAGGACTCGCCCATCCCCGGGCTTGTCTTGCTTCTTCAGCCTCTATTAGTAATAGTGGTTCCCACCCTTCTTAATGCCGCAATTCTTTACTACAGCTCCTCGTGTTGTGGTGATCCCCCGGACCATAAAATTAGTTTCCTTGCTACTTCATAACTGTCATTTTGCTACTGTTATAAATTGGCCGACCCCTGTGAAAGGGTTGTTTGACCTCCACAGGCCTCCAGACCCAGGGTTGAGACCCGATGGTCTATCCCCTGATGCCACTCCCTTTCAGTGTGGTGGTTATCCATCTTGAGATTCCAATGAAATGGTTGAGCTTTTATTTTTGACCCTGTAACCTTCCGACAAAACAGCTATCTTACGTAACCGGTGTCACATTTTGATGCATTTGCAGTGTTTGCAGGTATTGGCATTCACCATTTTTTTTGGAAGATGAATTTAAGCGATTTATGAATGAAGGTTAACGTGGTAGACCGAGAACTTAATTTTAACCTATCTAACTTAATATTCTGTGAAAGAACTTTGCAACATAATCCGTGTTTGCCTAAATGATAATGGGCGTGGTCCTGTACATAACGCGAGAAGCCCTGGTGGTGTAAACCAGGAGGTCAGCAGTTCGAGTCCCCCAGCTGCTCTGCAGGAGTGGCCACAGTCTCAGACCTCACAGGAGCAGTTCTACCTTTTCCTAGAGGGTCTCCATGAGCCAGCATCGACTCGATGGCAGTGAGTTTGGATTTTGAGTAACATAAAGAAGGACGTTCTAATACGTTGCTTAGTTTTAATTATTTTAAAGAACATCTTATTGGGGGCTCTTTTAGCTTTTATAACAATCCACACATCGATCATTGCTTAATTTACAGTAACCTTCTAATGTGTGACTACCCTCATCTTATAGATAAGGAAGTTGCAACCTGCCCAGCTGAGAGGTGGGCCATTCAGTTGAAATGTAGAGCATTTTTTTTCTAGCTAGGTAAAAATAGGGACTTTTGTTAAAGTTGACCTAAAATGCCAAACCCTGCCTGCCCCCCAATTGAAACTATTTTCTATGTATTTACCTATATGTTCTCTTGAACCTCAACGATGGTTCCTATCCAAGTCCTCAGGAATTTTCTTCCTTTTTTCCCAATCGTTTTATTAGGGGCTCATACAACTCTTCTCACAATCCATACATACATCAATTGTATAAAGCATATTTGTACATTCATTGCTCTCATCATTCTCAAAACATTTGCTCTCCACCCAAGCCCATGGCATCAGCTCCTCATTTTCCTCCTCCCTACCCGCTCCCCCTTCCCTCATGAACCCTTGATAATTCATAAATTATTATTTTGTCATATCTTGCCCTGTCTGACATCTCCCTTCACCCACTTTTCTGTTGTCCGTCCCCCAGGGAGGAGGTCACATGTAGATCCTTGTAATCAGTTCCCCCTTTCCAGCCCACCCTCTCTCTAGCCTCCCAGTATCGCCACTTACACCACTGGTCCTGAAGGGATCATCCGCCCTGGATTCCCTGTGTTTCCAGTTTCTATCTTTACCAGTGTACATCCTCTGGTCTAGCCAGACTTGCAAGGTAGAATTGGGATCATGATAGGAGGTGGGGAGGAAGCATTTAGGAACTAGAGGAAAGTTGTAATTTTCATTGTTGCTACATCGCACCCTGAATGACTCATCTCCTCCCCGAGCCCCTTGTGTAAGTGGATGTCCAGTGGCCTACAGATGGGCTTTGTGTCTCCACTCCACACTCCACTCCGCATTCACTATGATAAGATTTTTTGTTTGATGATGACTGATACCTGAACCCTTTGGCACCTCGTGATCACACAGGCTGGTGTGCTTCTTCCATGTGGACTTTGTTGCTTCTGAGCTAGATGACCGCTTGCTTTACCTACAAGCCTTTAAGACCCCCGATGCTATATCTTTTGATAGCCGGGCACCATCAATTTTCTTCACCACATTTGCTTATTCACCCGCTTTGTCTTCAGCGGTTGTGTCAGGAAGGTGAGCATCATAGAATGCCAATTTAATAGAAGAAAGTATTCTTGCATTGAGGGAGTACTTGAGTGGAGGCTCAATGTCCCTCTGCTACCTTAATACTAAACCTATAAATATATGCACATAGATCTAGTTCCCCATCCTCATATATAAATATATTTGCATATGTACATGCCTTTATCTAGACCTCTATAAATGCCCTTTGCCTCCCAGCTCTTTCCTTTATTCCCTTTGATTTTCCTCCTGTCCCAATATCATGTTCAGTCCCCACCTGGGTTTCAGCAATTCCTCTTGCTTACATTACCTTTGATCATGCCCTACCAGGCCTCCCATACCCTCCTCACCACCGATTGAGATCACTTGTTGTTCGCTTGTCCCTGGGTTTGGTAACACCACTACTTTTCCCCCCAACTCCCCCTCTCCCATGCCCTGCCCCCCGAACTGTCGGTCCCGTTGTTTTCTCCTCCAGATTGTTCATCCAACCTATCTTACTTAGACAGACCTGCGGAGATAATAACATGCACAGAAACAAGACAGAGCAAAACCAAGCAACAATATACAAAACAACAACAAACCAATGACAAAAAGCAAAGCAAAACAAAACAAGAAAGAAAAGCTTGTAGCTAGGTCAAGGACTGTCTGCTGGCTTTAGGAGTGTTTTCCTGACCAGTCTGTTGGGGCATCATGCCCTGGCCCCAAAGTCCACCTTCAGCATTCCTGGGGACCTCGCCGCTCCGTTCCCTTGCTGTTCTGTTGTACCTCTTTAGTGTTTTGCTTCGGTGTGGCGGGATCAGATTGGGTGCAATTCCTACACTATGTCTCCAGCGCTGTCCCCTGTAGGGCTATGGGAGGGGCATCATGTCTCATAGTGGGTCTGGCCATGTGGTCCTCTCTGTCGACTGACTGCTCTAATTGGGAACATTGTCCTCACAGCCAGGATGTGTTCCACTCTTTCCTCTTCCCCCTTCTTCTGCTCCCGTGTGCTCTGATCAGATATATATACCTCTCCAAGAGCTGCAGATTCAATGCCATCCTTTGAAATAAATTCTTCTGGGGGGAGGGGCAGGTGTCAATGCAGTATTAGGATTGGGGCCGGCCCCCAGACCTCTTTACTGGTTTCCTACTCCACGCCGACATGTTGTATTCACATCTGGAACACTGGGTTGAAGTCTGGTCCCTTTTTCCCTGTGGAGATCTATACAATAACCTCCCCTGGGGTGGGCTAGTGCCCTCCTCAAGAATCTTCTGAAGTGATTTTTGGAATGGAATTTCATTGAGTTACCACAACTGAACCAGAATTCTGATCTCATAGTCAAATTAAATAAACAAACCTTAACAGACACAAACCAAACTACAAAGACAGCTCAGCTCACCACCATTCTGAGCACCTACGTAGCCTGGTGCCACCCATGCAGGAGTGTTGTTACTGGCAGTGATTCAGACGGGCAACTCCCTCACCCCCGGGCAACTGCACTAGCGCACCGCACATGCAAGCCTGCCTGTCTCTCGTGAATGATGGGTGAAAACTGTGCTTTCAGACACACATGCACTACACGTGAAGGGTCTTCCCTTCGCTGCTTAACAGCAACTAACTGCTGTCAAGTCCATGCCTACTCACAGCATCCTTATAGGGCAGGGTAGAAATACCCCTGTGGGTTTCCAAGACTAACTTTTTAGAAAATTTAATCATTTTACTGGGGGCTCATACAAGTCTTATCACAATCCATACATCCATCCATTGTGTCAAGCACATTTATACATTCGTTGCCATCATCATTCTCAAAACATTTGCTTTCTGCTTGAGCCCTTGGTATCAGCTCCTGATTTTCTCCTCCCTCCCTACTCCCCCTTCCCTTATGAACACTTGATAATTTATAGATTATGATTATTTTGTCATATCTTACACTGTCCGATGTCTCCCTTCACCCATTTTTCTGTTGTCCATCCCCCAGGGAGGAGGTTATTTGTAGATCCTTATAATCGGTTCCCTCTTTCC
The DNA here is from genome assembly GCF_050624435.1 of Tenrec ecaudatus. Lineage (NCBI taxonomy): Eukaryota > Metazoa > Chordata > Mammalia > Afrosoricida > Tenrecidae > Tenrec > Tenrec ecaudatus. Next base: position 61,439,430 of record NC_134536.1, on the reverse strand, counting down.
ACCCTACCCTCCCTTCACCCTCCTGGTATCGCCACTCTCACCACTGGTCCTGAAGGGATCATCCGCCCTGGATACCCTGTGTTTCCAGTTCCTATCTGTACCAGTGTACATCCTCTGGTCTAGCCAGATTTTCAAGACTAACTTTTAATGTGAATCAAAAACCTCATCTTGTTCCTGAGGAGTGGCTGGTGGTTTTGAACTGCATACCTTTTGATTAGCCACCCAATACGTAACCACTACCCTACATATTTCTTCTTTGCTGAGGCCTCTGTGTTAACAGTGAAAGTACCCCTCTCCTTTGCATGTGAGAAATGGAACTTGAGATCTGAAGAAATGACTTGCCTAGAAATTCCTGTCAGAAGCATTTTTTTTTCATTCCACGAATTCTTAATTATGGGAACAAATAGGAAGTGCAGATTTTACATAATGTACGTAGACACAGAGAGTGCTTTCAACCTCTCTGAAACGGTGTTTCTTCTTGATAAACGTAAAATTCTCATGGCCCTTGACATTTTTGATATATACACTTCTGAATGTTTTCTTGGAGTTCCTGAGTGGTGTGAAAATTTCACACATTTGATTACTAAGTGAAAAGGTTGGAGGTTTGAGTCACGCTGGAGGCTCCTCAGAAGAAAGAGTTGGTGCTCTACCTTTCACCATCCCTCCCCCTCTCCCCCCCAAATCCGTAGCTCCTTTCCCAAAGGAAAAACGAACAGCTTCTTGTTTCCAAACAAAAGCAGTCATTGGAAACCCCCGGGAGCACAGTTCTGCTCTGGCACGCCTGGCATGGCCCGGAGTCAGAATCAGCTCCGCAGCAAGTGTCTGGGCCTAGTTTGATTATGGTTCTCTTGAGTGAGAGTCACCAAGAGTCCAAGCTATGATAGAGCTACCCTCCAATATTTCTCCTCCAGCCAAGGTTTTGTCAACATTTACTTTCGTTCCAACCATACCCACTACCATTGAGTTAATTCTGGCACATTGCAACCTATAGGACAGAGTAGAACTGTTCCTTGGGATCTCTAAATCCTTATGGGAACAGACAACTTCCTCTTTCTCTTGGGAGTGGTTGGCTCGAACCAGTGACTTGATGCTTAACTCACTGTGCCTTAGTATCATGGAAAAAATTAGGGATTTTTGGCTTACCACAGCTTCCAACATCGACTATGCTTTCTTGTACTAAATGTGCCCCTCCTGAACGTCGGGCTTGCACTTCTGGATGAGGGGAGCTGTGCTACCCCTCTTCCAGTCCTGAGAATCTGAACTTGAGTTTTCAAGTTAATCCACAGTCGAGTGTTCTGTCTTTGGATGTCATCATTGGGTGCTATCATGTTGATCCCTGTGCACCACAGAATGAAGCACCAGCCAGTCCTGTGCCATCCTCATCATTGTTGCTGTGGCTCAGCCCATTGTTGCAGCCACTGTATCCATCTTTCATGGAAGGGTTTCTTCTTTTCCATGCTCCCTTACTTTACCAAGGATGAGGTCCTTTCCTGAGCTAGTCCCCGGATCACACACCCAAAGCACCTGAGACACGATCTCGCTATCCTAGCTTCTTAGGAGCATTCTGGCTGTACTTCTTCCAGACAAATTTGTTCACAATTCTGACCACCCATGATACTTTCCATACTCTTTGCTGGCAAAGAACTTCAAAGACTTTTGCTGTCTTTCTTATTCAGTGTCCAGCTTTCACGTGCTTATGAGGTGATTGAAAATACCATGGCTTGGGGCAGGTACACCTTAATCTTTGGTGAATAGCTAAATTTGAATGAAACGCCCGATGGTTGGATAAACTTTAGAGTAAGGTTCATTAGCCTGCAATTCACCTAGTATCCTTTTTTGTTCTTTTGCTGAAGAACGAATTGTGGCAGCAGTGTTCTGCAATTACTTAGAGAGCCAGCATTTATCCTGACGATGCACTTAGACTGGATGCAAAAACTGTTCGGAGAGAGGCTATAACAAACCGAAAACCACTGCTAATGATGGATATCTTTATTTACTTTTCCAAGTAGGTAGGCAGTAAAGCCAAATTGTGTGGGTTAGGCTGATGACTTTAAATAAGGTGACCAGATTTTAACATTGGTAAAGCGGGACACCATTGGTAAAACTCATATTCTGACAAAATAGCCACATGGCAGCCGAAAACCATATACCCTAGCTTGTCTTGCATTCTTTCAAAAAATCGGGACTTTTTAAAAACCCTGTGAGATGCGGGAAATATTGTTAAAAATCAGTACTGTCCCACCAAAAATGGGACGTTTGGTCACCTTAATTTAAACAAGTTACAAATCTATATCTTGATTATTTCAACCGTCCTTTTATTACTCTCGACTTCATGCTGCAATCTCAAGTGGCCGTGTCTCGAAGGATTTCTGTCAACAGCGGTTTAAAGAAAGACGCTCCACTCTGATGGAGAAAGATGAGACTCTCTGTACTCCTATAAAGAGCTACAGCCTCGGAAGCCATGTGGGGTCACTGTGAGCAGGAATCGCTTCGTTAGCTGGGAGTTGGGTGGTTTTGACTTTTCTACAACGTCTCATTTTTCTTCATTGAAAAAATACTTTATATGAATCAAAGTATAAGGAATGACATGAAATAGGCCCAAATCTGTTGTCGTGCGACAACCGCCTCTATTTAACTCGGGAGCATTTCCATCATTCAAAGTAAAGGTCTCCCCAACCCCTGCCGTTAACACTGATCTGCAGTGCACATTCTTTTCATTGCTCAGTTACCATTCTTCTTTAAGATAAAATTTTCCTAGATCACCCAGCACACCCGTTGAATACTTTTAGGAAGTTGGTATTTTACCTTACCAGTCTACCTTGGGCTTCCCAGTCAGGCCCCTTAATGTGTGCTTGAGTCACAGGCAAAGTTATGCAACATCAGTGGAATAGCAGTATATATCTGTGAACAAATTGTAACACCCCCCCTCGCCCTTTGGGATTGCACCTTAGAGTATATGTCCAAAAGGGAGATTACTGGTTCAAAGGCTATGAACCATTTTATAACTCTTGTTACACATTGCCAAATTGTTCCTTGGAAAATGTTTCTAAGGAATGTTTCTTGTGCCAACAGCAACGTGCTTAGCTTTCAGAAAGTCCTGTCAAACTTGGATTTTATGTTTATTCGTATTCATATTCGCTGCTTTGATCAGTGCCAGTGGCGTTTACAAGACCCGTTTTAAGTACTATTTAATAGCTTGTGTGTCTTCCTGGTTTCTGAGCCCCTTAGAAGTATCACGATTTAACAGCTGTGCCATAAGACCTGCAAGAGCAAGAGGACATACATGTCTGCTAGACATATCTGAGGGAAATTCTGTTACTATGGGAGGGAATTCTAGGGAAGTGTGAAATTATCCAGGGTCTTAGATATTCAGCTGACAACTGTGACAGGTAAGGCATACTCTTGTTCCCTTTGCCCTGCGCTCTCAGCTCAGGTTCTGATGATGCCCTTTCTCAGGGACAGGAGTGGGCATCGAAAGGAACAATATGGAGACTTGGCCTTGGGTATTTTCTGAGTCTTCAGTGATCTTTAGTCCTTCAGAGGCTTGAGCCTGCAAAAGCCGCCCTGTCTCACTCTCTTTAGATGCCGCTGTTTGGACCTCAACGTCCTCTGAACCCACGCAGACCTCTGCTGAGAAGTGCTTTTACTTACTTTTTTAAGGGGGATGTTTTGGGATCAATTTAGATTTATTGAGTGTAAACTATACAGTAAGTGATATGTGAGAAAAGTTAATTTGACTGATTTCATGCCATTGAGAGGTTATGAGGGGAGATTAAATTATATTTACATAAATAGGCAGTATGCTCAATCCAAGCAAAAACAGGATTTTAGAGGAAAGCTAAACTCTGAGTTGATTGACAGAGGCTTCAGGCAAGCAGCGTTTTAGTTGGGGTGAGGTTTAAAGAGTTGATGCCTTTCTTTAGAATAGAGGGCATTCCAAGTGAGGCACAGTGCAGAGGGGAGTAAGTAGGTGGTTCTAATAATGGATATTTCTACTGAGCTTCATTGTGTCTCCTGTTATCTTATCTTGTCTGTTCAATAATCTTGTGAGGTAAGTATTATTATGACCCTCATGTTTTAGATGAAATATATGATGCTAGTAAATTCCAGGGCTGGATTTGAATTGATATCTGGTTCCAGGGCCATATTCTTTCTACACAGGCTATCTGAAGTGAATAGCAAGGAGTTTGGCTTGACAAGAGCCCAGGGTATGTAGAGGAAGGCTGTTGGAGATAGGCTGGACAAGAATGGTAGAGCCAGAGGACAGAGGAGTTCCAACGTCAGGTCATATGTACCAGACAATCAGGAAATCCTGAGCGTTTTTTGCAGTGGAGGCTCAGAGGACCAAAGCAGTACCGTAGAAAGGTGGCTAGATTGTAAGGGAAAGAAGTAGGAGGGACACCAATGACCAGGTCTTTGACTGGAAGCAGGGTGAGGTTTGACCGCCTGCACAAATTGTGGTGAGCCATTGCAAGGACTAGCTTGAGGAACTGTGACTCATGACTGGGTGTGAGCAGGGAGGGAGACTAGAAACAGAGGCGATGCCTTCTCTGGAGCCTGCACAGATGGGCATGATAGCACTGGGGCCAGTGACTTGGGCCTGCGTGGTCATAAATGGACCCAAGCTGTCGCTGTCTTGAAATGCTTAATACTTTACAACCAGGGATCTCAAGTTTCCATTTCGCACTGAGCACCAGGCAGGCTTTATGGTGCCATTGATAAAATGGGGTACTGGCCGGGGACGCCAGCAGGGAGAGGCTGTTTGGGGTTGAAGATGCATAGAGTAGTAAATACTAGCAGGGGATGGTGCGGGGGGTGGAGGTGGTGGTACGGGTGTCACTCAAATGAATGGACATGAAAGCCTGGAACTGAAGTGGGAAGCTGGGGCCAGATGTGGAGCTGTGGACGGAGCTGCTGTCTCTGAGAGGACCCTGAGGTTTAACCATGGAAACCCAGGAATTCTGTCCTGAGTAGAGACTTGGAGGGATACTGCCCATAGGCAGTTTAGTTTCTGTTAAAATCATTGTACTTAGAAGTAGTAAGGAGCCCTGGTTGCCTAGTGGTTATGATTCAGGCTGCTCACTGCAAGGTCTGCAGTTCAAAACCACCAGCAGCTGCTTGGTAGAAAGATGGGACTTTCTATTCCTGTAAACAGTGATGGTCTGGGAAACTCACAGGGCAGTTCTACCCAGTCCTAAAGGGTCGCTCTGCATCTGCATCCACTCTATGGCAGTGAGTAGAAGTAATACAAGTTCATTCCTTAAAAAGAAACACAATCTTTTAGGTACTTAGATACCTGTAATTTATGTTTGCATACTTCCAAATGCCTGAACTGTGTTTTTGTCTCTGTCTTTCATAAGTCTTTTCAAAACTTGATCCCAGGATTTAGTTTATTTTAACCCTTTGAACAACTAACTGATAGACTATGGCAGTGGTTTTGAACCTGTGGGTCTTGACCCTTTTGAGGGTCGAACGACCCTTTCACAGGGGTCGCCTAAAAAGACTACCGGAAAACACATTTCCGTTAGGAACCGAGACACTGCTCCTCTATCCGTCTCCAGGCGGGTCCGCCCACATGCAGATACGCCCACATACGAGTACCTGGCGTGAAGACTGTTACCATGCTACACCATCCTTCAAGACAAAATTTCATTTATTTGTAATTAGAAATAAATATTTCACAATATATAATTACATACTGTTTTTGTGATGAATCGCGATGCTTTAATTATGTTCAATTTGTAACAATGAAGATACATCCTGCATATCAGATATTTACATTATGATTCATAACAGTAGTAAAATTACAGTTATGAAGTAGCAACGAAATAATTTTATGGTTGGGGTCACCACATGAAGACCTGTATGAAAGGGTCACAGGGTTAGGAAGGTTGAGGACCACTGGACTATGGGCCTGCTTCTCATTTGCAATACAACTGAGCCGACAGTCTGGACATATTACCTTCAGGAGATCCTAGAGCAAAAAGACTAAGAATTGATTAGAATTGTTTCAACGAAGTTGATATTTCAGATTTAAATGTATAGTGTTGACAGTGGTGGAAAACCTGTCCCAATGAACAGATGCTGTTACCTTGTTGATCAGCATTCACTGAGCTTAGCGTCTGAGCCGATTACTTTGCTCCAAATTCATAATGAATAGAGCTAACTCTTCTAAGTGTCAACTCTACTAGAAAATCATCTAGGAAGTGAATAAATGAACTGAGCTTCTCTGTTTACTAGAACTAGGGTGAAGTGTATCTTGCAGTTTGTTAAGAAACGTGGTTTGTTTTAGCACATTCACCTTAGACACTTCGCATTGGTCATTCTGGAGTGCTCCCTGGCCAGGGATGGGGCCAGCCCTAATGTAGATAGTACTTGGCCACCTGACCACACACAGTGTATTTTGCCTTAGTTTCCTGTGACAGAGTGTAGTAGTGAGACTCCAGTAAGAGAATGGAAAGGAAAAAGTATAAAGCACTGCAGATGTGCTTCACATCTGTTACGTGAGCAGGTTGGCATAGTGCCTGCCTTTTGGCTTGTGCGTGATCTCACGTGCTGTGCTGTAATCTCTCAGGACTCAAGTCCTGAATTGCTCTCTTGTGACTGAAGCCCAGCCGAAGGGGCTGGAAGTGCAGTGACCCTGGAGGAAGAGCCAGTAAAAGCAGGGGGTGGATGAAAGGGAATTGATAGTTGTGCAAGAAGAGGATAACTGCCTTTTTTTTTTTTTTAACTTTTTGGTGAACAGAGAGATCTGTTACCCTTTAAGTCATTGTTTTGTCTTTTCTTGTCATTTGGCTACATGTATAAATTGATGTGTTCAAACCAGTGTATGGATTTAAATAGTTCAATGACTGGCTTGCTGACTAGTAAATTTGATTCCTAACCATTATGGGGATGGGTAGGAAAAAGGGAATTCAACTAACATTTTTTCCTGTTAAAGTTTGAGAAATAGAAACCCCAAGCCTGTTAACACACCAGACCAAAAGAGACTTGATACATGCAAAGGCAAGGAGTTCATAAAAGAGCAATGTGAATTTTGGTCTGGGTATAACCGATGATTCAAAACATGCCATTTTCTATAACTTAGTGTCCATTTGTTATTTGTATACTATTTTAATTAGTTTTGACTAGGTGGTAGCTGTTCTGTGTAACTATGATTAGGAAACGAACTACTGAGCCGCTTACATGGAAAGATGGACCTGCTGTCCCACCAGAGCCCTCGTGGAAAGTGATATGGCAGTACCTCAGACAGCTAGTCATAGAAATGCCACACAGTCTAGCCTTCCCGCTGTGGGGCACATGTCCTAAAGAAGTAAGAACCACAGCACAGACGTACACACTCTCATGTTCATAGCAGCATGTTATGACAGCAATAGATGGGAAACAGCCCAAATGTCCACCAGTAGAAGCATGGATAAAGGAACACTGGTACATACACACAGTGGAATACTATGCATGGCAAAAAAACAATGATGAAATCATGAAGCACTTCATGTCATGGATGGACTTGGAGAATATTACGGACAAATAAGTTAGTCAGTTGCAAAAGGAGAAATTGAATGAGAGCGTTGTTATAAGTATAAAAACCAAGATAGAGACAGACTTGCAGACAGAGAACAGACTTTGGACGTTACCAAGGTGGGTAAGGCAAAGGAGAAATGATGAAGGAATGGACTAGAGGGTTGACAGATGCTGACTTGGCAAAAGAGAGGACAGAGGTCCACAAACAGGAGAAGAAAAATCAAAGGGTTGGAGTTGGAAGGCGTGCTGGGGGTGGGGGCTGATGAGTAATTTGAACTGTTCAATTAGAACTGATGGTCTGAAATGTAAACCCCATACCTAATTTACCATAATTTTTAAAAGGTAGACTGCTGCCTTTTTTGGAGAAAAAAAATATATGATGACAGTAATGCTTGGTCCAATTAATCTGTCTTCTTCCTCTAATTCAGCGGTTCTCAACCTGTGGGTTGTGACCCCTTGGGGGGGGTGTTTGTTGAACGACCCTTTCATAGGCGTCACCCGTTTCATAACAGTAGCAAAATGACAGTGATGACGTAGGAACGAAAATAATTTCCTGGTTGTGGGGTCACCACCACATGAGGAACTGTATTAAAGGGTCGCGGCATTAGGAAAGTTGAGAATCACTGCTCTAATTCATGGTGATGATTCTGAGTACCTGGTGGCAACCGAGAATGGGCTATGGAGAAATGTCAAGGAAATGCAATCCCCTTTATTTCTGGTCACTTAAGAGGATAATTTAATCATTGTTCAGTAAGCTTCGGATAATGATTGCACTGATCTGGAAATATCCTTCTTTTTTGGAAAGTAAGTCAATGAGTTAGTAGAACTATCAGAATTGACCAACTTTTCTAAGTTTCCTTATAAACGAATGCAAACTAGTTGCCTTCAGCTTTGCCCATCTGCATTGTAGCAAGGTCATGCTACAGCTCTGAAAACTACATAGGGCAGTGGTAGTCAGCCTGGGGGTCATGACCCCTCTGGGGGTCCAACGACACTTTCACAGGAGTCGCCTGATTCACAACAGTAGCAAAATTACAGTTATGAAGTAGCAACAAAAATAATTTGATGGTTGTGGGGTCACCACAACATGAGGAACTGTATGAAAGGGTTGCGGCATTAGGAAGGTTGAGAACCACTGATAAAAGAGACTTAAAAAAAATTCATTGGAAGTGGAATTAGAAGGCAGAAATTTTTTTTTTTTTTTATGTTTTTTTTTTTTGATTTTAATTATTTATTTATTATGGTTTTTTTTTTTTTTTTTTTTTTTAAACATTTTATTAGGGGCTCATACAACACTTATCACAATCCATACATAGACATACATCAATTGTATAAAGCACATCTGTACATATTTTGCCCTAATCATTTTCTTTTTTTTTTTTTCTTTTACATTTTATTAGGGACTCCAACAACTCTTACCACAATCCATACATATACATACATCAATTGTACAAAGCACACCCATACACTCCCTGTCCCAATCACTCTCAAGGCATTTGCTCTTCACCTAAGCCCCTTGCATCAGGTCCTCCTTTTTTTCCCCCCCTCCCTCCCTTTTCCCCCCTCCCACATATGCCCTTGGTAATTTATACCTCGTTATTTTGTCATATCTTGCCCTATTCGGGGTCTCCCTTCCCCCCTTCTCTGCTGTCCCTCTCCCAGGGAAGAGGTCACATGTGGCTCCTTGTAATCAGTTTCCCCTTTCCAACCCACTCACCCTCCACTCTCCCAGCATCGTCCCTCACTCCCTTGGTCCTGGAGGTATCATCCACCCTGGATTCCCTGTATCTCCAACCCTCCTATGTACCAGTGTACAGCCTCTGTCCTATCCAGCCCTGCAAGGTAGAATTCGGATCATGGTAGTTGGGGGGAGGAAGCATCCAGGATCTGGGGGAAAGCTGTGTTCTTCATCGATACTACCTCACACCCTAATTAACCCATCTCCTCTCCTAAGCCCCTCTATGAGGGGATCTCCATTGGCTGACACTTGGGCCTTGGGTCTCCACTCTGCACTTCCCCCTTCATTTAATATAATATATATATACACATACATATATACATATACACATAAATACACATACATACACACACATATTTTTTTTTTTTGCATGATGCCTTATATCTGGTCCCTTGGGCACCTCGTGATCGCACTGGCCGGTGTGCTTCTTCCATGTGGGCTTATTTGTTTCTGAGCGAGATGGCCGCTTGTTCACCTTCAAGCCTTTAAGACCCCAGACACTATCTCTTTTGATAGCCGGGCACCATCAGCTTTCTTCACCACATTTGCTTATGCACCCATTTGTCTTCAGCGATCCTATCATGGAGGTGTGCAGTCAATGATATGATTTTTTGTTCTTTGATGCCTGGTAACTGATCCCTTTGGGACCACTCGATCACACAGGCTGGTGTGTTCTTCCATGTGGACTTTGTTGCTTCTGAGCTAGATGGCCGCTTGTTTATCTTCAAGAGAAGGCAGAAATTTAAAAAAATATGTTATATTTCTCCACATAAACTTCCATCAAATCCAAGATACTGTGGTAAGTGATATTGGCCTTTTAGTTCATCCCTAGAAAACTGAGGATTCTGGAACCTCAATTATGTCAAGGCAGTTTTTTTTAAAATTACATTATTAACTGAAGAAAAAAAATGGGTGCCTTTTAGAAAATTTTTAAGACTAGGAAACAAAAAGAAGTCAGAAGGAGCTAAATCTGGACTTGATTTCTTATGGAAACTCCCCCAACATTGCCCTTGTTTGATGTGAGAAGTGAGTAGAAACGTTGTTCTGTTGGGGAACCACTATGGTGAAGCTCTCTCGGGGGTTTTTGTACTACAGCGTTGGTTACGTTCTCAAGACCCTCACAATAAGCTGGTGTTACTGTTCTTTGATCCTCCGGGAGATCAACAAGTAAAATGCCTGGAGCGTACCTTTTGGTTTGTTGCCATGACTCTTATTCTTTTCTGGTTCACATTTGCCTTCCCTGGGATACTTCTACCTCTTGGCAGCAACTGCTTTGATTGATTGTGCTTTGTCTTCAGGATCATACCAGTAAAGCCTTGTTTTATCTCTTATTATAATTCTTTGAAAAATGATTCAGGATCTTAATTCCACTTGTTTAACATTTCTGCAGCTGATCTGGGTGCAACAGTTTGGGCATTCATGGAACAAGACGCTTGCTCCAGGTGATCAAGTTTGTTTGTTCAGTCAGAATCATGTAAACTGAACCACTTGAGATGTCTGTGGTGTTGGCTATTGTGTCTGCTGTGAATCGTCTCATTAGTACGGTAGGGGCTCTTTTCTTTTTTTAATTCTTATTTTTAAAAATTATTTTATTGGGGGCTTGTACAACTCTTATCACAATCCAAACAAATCCATCGTGTCAAGCACTTTGGACATTTGTTGCCATCATCATTCTCAAAACATTTTCTTTCTACTTGATTGAGCCCTTGGTTTTAGCTCCTCATTTCCCCCTTCCCTTCCCCTCCCTTCCTCTCTCACGAATTCTTGATAATTTATAAATTCTTATTATTTTTTTCATGTCTTACACTGTCTGATGTCTCCCTTCACCCACATTTCTGTTGTCTGTCCCCCAGATCATTGTGATTGGTTCCCCCTTTCTCTCTCACCTTCCCCTTCCCCTACTGGTATCGCTACTCTCATTATTGGTCCTGAGGGGTTTATCTGTCCTGGATCCCCTGTGTTTCCAGTTCTTATCTGTATCAGTGTACATCCTCTGGTTGAGCCAGATTTGTAAGGTAGAATTGGGATCATGATAGTGGGGGGAGGAAGATGAAAGAGCAAGAGGAAAGTTGTATGTTTCATCAGTGCTATACTGCACCTTGACTGGCTCGTCTCCTCCCCGCGACCCTTCTGTAAGGGATGTCTAGTAGCCTACAGATGGGTTCTGTGTCTCCACTCTGCACTCCCCTCACTCACAATAATACGATTTTTTGTTCTTTGATGCCTGATACCTGATCCTATCGACATCTTATGATCACACAGGCTAATGTTCTTCCATGTGGGCTTTGTTGCTTCTGAGCTAGATGATCGCTTGTTTACCTTCAAGTCTTTAAGACCCCAGATAGCTGGGCACCATTAGCTTTCTTCACCACCTTTACTATGTACCCACTTTATCTTCAGTGATCATGTAGGGAAGGTGAGCATCATGGAATGCCAGTTTACACAATGTTCTTGCATTGAGGGAGTACTTGAATAGAGGCCCAATGTCCATCTGCTACTTTAATACTAAGCCTATAAATATATGCACATAGATCTATTTCCCCCATCATCTTATATCACTATGTTTACATATGCACATGCCTGTATTTAGACCTCTATAAATGTCCTTTGTGTCCTAGTTATTTTCTCTATTTCCTTTTCCCACTATCATGCTCAGCCTTCATTTGGGTTTCAGTAATTCCTCTCGGTTACATTGCCCTTGATCAAGCCCTAGCAGGCGTCCTATACCCTCCTCGTCACCAATTTTGGATCACTTGTTCCCTTGGCCCTGGGGTTGTTAACACCCATATCCTTCCCCTTCCACACCCTCTTCCATGCCGCCCCCAACCGTTGGTCTCATTGTTTTCTCCTCCAGATTGTGTATCCCGCCTATTTTTTTAGATAGACCTGCACAGATAATAATATGCACAAAAACAAGACAGAGCAAAACAAAGCAACAAAAGAAAACAAAGCAACAACAACAAACCAATCCATACTTTCATTAGATCAAGCTTAATTGTACAATTGCTGTCACCATCATTTTTAATTCTTTTGTTTTTTTTTTGTTTGCGAACACTAATATTAACAAAGGTCCTTTGAAAAGTGAAATAAAGCAAAGTTTCATAAAGTGAAACATTTGAAAAGTGTTTGATATTACTGTACAGGTGGGATCAGATACACACTGCTCATTTATCACAGGATAATGCTATTTTGAGACTTAAATAGTAATAATCAAATCCACCTGATTACATGATCACTTGTTGCCTTGATAGGAAATAAAAGATAATTCAGCTTTTCCAGATCACTGGAGAGGGATTTGTATCATTCCCAGAAATATAATCCTATATATGGGATTGACATACTATGGAACTAAGATACAAATTAGATCTTTTGAAGACAAATGTATTATGTAAGATTAAAAAATACATTTTAGAAATGGAGGACAGATTAGTGGTGGCAATGGGTTAGAGATGTGGAGCTTAAGGGAATGGGAGGGAGGTGAATGTTTATAAAAAAGACACCAAAAAGAATTCTTAGGACATTGGAACTTGCAGGGGCAATTGAATCATTTAATATGGGTATTCCAGTCAAAAGTCTCTAACTCCCATCAACCAACCTTTCCCTGCGTGGGTCTAGTAGGGAGATGGGGGAAGATACTGATAGGATTTACGTGGAGGCATTGCGAATAGCATCCGCAGGATGCCATCCTGACGTGTATAAAATAAGCCCTCTGAGAAGCAGGAGGAGGAACCATCTCATTACCAGCAAAAGGCAGGGGTGAAGCAAGTCCTCTGGACCTGAGATCCCTGTTTAGTGAATCTCCTGGATCCATAAGACAGTTTCACATTCAGAGGAGCAGTCACAGGACAAGGAACCCCTATCATGGAACAGAGTGATGGATTTCCTAAGCCATGGAGCAAACAGTGTTTTTGTGCAGTAGGCTGCCCTGTGGAGTAGGGTGCCTCTGGGCATTTAATAGGGGCAGCTGGACTTGCTGACCCAGGGCAGTAGAGCTGCGGGCCTTTGGGCTGTGGTTTACTAGAGTGGGACACCTCTGGGCACTTATCCAGAGAACTGATTTTGCTGACCCATGGAGCTTGAGTGCCTTCTGGTAAGTTTACAGCACTGGTATGCCCCTTTGGGCATTTATTAGCAGACTTGAAACTTTGTAACATGTCCTGATGGTAAACAACTACCCTGAGCATTTCAACTTGTTAACATCCTTAATATGCACCCTTTAAATTTAATCATGAATTTTGTCTGTGAGTTTCTGTGTAGGTAGTCATCACAATGGATATTAGAAACTAGAAAGGTAAAATAGTGGACACTAATTAAGTCAGGCTAGAACTGATCAGTATCAACGATATGGAACTTTATGTATATATACACAGAAATGAATGAACTTCAAATTGAAGAAATCTGGATACAATTGATA